>NC_142476.1:62507258-65007258 GCF_049115385.1 Moschus berezovskii | reverse complement strand
TAGTAAAGTCATGCTCAAAATTCTCCAAGCCAGGCTTCAGCAATATGTGAACCGTGAACTTCCAGATGTTCAAGCTAGTTTTAGGAAAGGCAGAGGAACCAGAGATCAAATTGCCAATATCCCCTGGATCATCGAAAAAGCAAGAGAGTTCCAGAAAAACATCTATTTCTGCTTCATTGACTATGCCAAAGCCTTTGACTGTGTGGATCACAATAAACTGTGGAAAATTCTTCAAGAGATGGGAATACCAGACCACCTGACCTGCCTCATCAGAAACCTATATGCAGGTCAAGAAACAACAGTTAGAACTGGACATGGAACAACAGTTTGGTTCCAAATCAGGAGAGGAGTATGTCAAGGCTGTATATTGTCACCCTGCTTATTTATCTTCTATGCAGAGTACATCCTGAGGAACGCTGGGCTGGAAGAAGCACAAGCTGGAATCAAGATTGCCGGGAGAAATATTAATAACCTCAGATATGCAGATAACACCACCCTTATGGCAGAAAGTGAAGAAGAACTAAAGAGCCAGTTGATGAAAGTGAAAAAGGAGACCGAAAAAGCTGGCATAAAACTCAACATTCAGAAAACTAAGATCATGGCATCTGATCCTATCACTTCATGGCAAATATATAGGGATACAATGGAAACAATGACAGACTTCATGTTATGGGCTCCAAAATCACTGCAGATGGTGAGTGCCGCCATGATATTAAAAGATGCTTGCTCCTTAGAAGAAAAGTTATGACCTACCTAGACAGCATATTAAACAGCAGAGACATTACTTGGCCAACAAAGGTCCATAAAGTCAAAGCTATGGTTTTTCCAGTAGTCATGTATGGATGTGAGAGTTGGACTATAAAGAAAGCTGAGCACTGAAAAATTTGTGCTTTTGCCCTGTGGTGTTGGAGAAGACTCTTGAGCATCCCATGGACTGCAAGGAGATTCAACCAGTCCATCCTAAAGGAAATCAGTCCTGAATATTCATTGGAAGAACTGATGCTGAAGCTGAAACTCCAATCCTTTAGCCACCTGATGTGAAGAATAACTCATTGGAAAAGACCCTGATGCTGGGAAAGATTAAAGACAAAAGGAGAAGGGGACAACAGAGGATGACATGGTTGGATAGCATCACCGACTCAACTGACATGAGTTTGAGCAAAATAGTAGTTGGTGATAGACAGGGAAGCCTGGCGTGCTGCAGTCCATGGGCTTGCAAAGAGTTGGACACGACTGAGTGACTGAATTGAACTGAAATGGATTGGAAATCATTAATGAACCATGAAGGAGCAAGTGGAAAAGAGTAAATGAAAATTAACCAAAAGTTTCATGGACACTCAAACTGTTTTGATCCCAATGAGTGTGACTGAGCTCAGAAAGTATTTCTCAGATAATTTATTCTTGATTGAATCCTAAATCTTTTTTCTCTTTAAACCTCAGTGCCATAGAATTCAAAGACAACCAAGAGAGTAAATATAAAACAAATCACAGAAGAATAAAAAGCCATCATTGGGGTGTTACAATAGTATTACTGTATTGTTATACAAGAATTATTATAGTTATTACCATACAATAATAATTAATATATTATTATGTAATAATAATATTACAAGAGAACCTGTCACAGAAAGTGTATCATCATGCCAATTTAGACATATAACCCAGTACACATGCATGGCTGTTTAGGCATCACACACACCAACAACAGTTAGTGGCAGAAACACCTACCAATATCGCCATGGTGAGCTCTTCTCTAATGTCTTCCAGGGCACCAATATCTGCCCATGTCACATTAGGGACAGTGGCAAAGCCCTCCCTTTTGGCAGAGGGTTGGACAGAGGACAGAGCAACAATGAAATCATTCAACTCAATGCACAGTCCTTTGAGCTGCTCCTCTGAGAGGGGATCTTGGTTCCTTAGCAACCCCAGCAGCCTTTGCAATTCTTCCTTAAAGGAAACAAATGAGGGAAAAACTGAAAAACCACAAAGCTTGTTGAAAAAGTTACTGTTTACACTTTTAAATGTTCTTAGTGTAACATTTCTGTAAGATATATAAACCTCTATACATTTTAATAATTGTCTTTATTGATACAGGTCATTTCTTTTGCTCTGATTTAGCCAAGAAATAATAAGAATTAACAAAGATATTAACAAAAATAAGAATAATTTTTATATACTATACCAGGGCATGAGCAATTGGTAAATATTCATTTCAACAACCACGTATTTCCAATTTTCACTTTTTACATATTCAAGAAACAGGTGAATTTTGATAAAATTAAAGTTACTCTGGTAGCAGTATGATTTCATAATATGGTTCTTTGATGATTTATCAACTAAACAGAAAGCAGGCAATTTTCCTAGTACTAACGAATCTTGAACTTCAAAGGCAGATTTCTTGCTCTTTGAGGAATATGAAAAGAACAGGTATAAAAAGTAACCTAATAATTCAATTAATAAAATCCTAATTTACATGCACTATTATAAAAGGAATAAGTCTATTATTATTCTTAACAGATATCCTTTCGGTTCCAAATGAGTAAGGAAGAAACAAATGATTTGAAAACCAAAGACCTGGATCTAAGCCCCTGTTCTGGAAAGTAGAGGCCACCTGGCCTCAGGCAAGTCACCATCTCTTAAGCTTCATTCCTTTGACTATAAAATGGGGACAGGAATGGTATTTATTTGACAAATTTATACGGTTCAAATTATATAAAATCCCCCTGTTCAAGCTATAAAATGCTATATAAATGTTATATTGAGTTTTCATGACTCACAAGACTCAAAATTTTAACAGATCTTAGATGATAAACATCCCTCTCACATTCCCAGCATTGTCCCCCAGCTGAAGTTAGGGCCAAGGATATGCTGATGTCAGCAGACTATTTTAGTCTGCCTAACAAAAGATAACCTGGAATTATAACCAAATGTCAATGTTATCACAGGAGTTGACAAATTTTCTGGAAAGAGAGAGTAAACAGCAGAGACTTTGTGAGTCGTGCAATCTTGGCTGTACAGACACCTATGAGACTCCTGCTGTCATGTGTGAAAACAGAAAAAGACTCTATACCAATAAATGAGTATGGCTACGCTCCAAGAGAATTTTAATTTGCAAAAACAGGAGGTAAGTAGGTGGGCCACAGCGTGCCACAGCATGTCAACCCCTGCTCTAGATTTCATAATCATTATTACAAAGGGAATTTATTTGGAATCAACTGAAAAAAGTAAAACAACTTGTACTTCTGAAATTTTACATTTACTGGGTATAACAATTATTTTAAAGACACAGTGCCAGTGAAACAGAAAATCACAAACTTCAACTACACTGACACCTGCCTGCTTTTAAGGTTAACACAAATTAGAAACATTCAAATGACAGTTTAAGGTCATTTAAAGTACCTGTACAGAAAGCACCTGTGTTTTAGAAGTGGGTTCAGTTCCAGTCCTTTCTTCCTGGTCTCCTTCAGAGGGCGAAGCTTCAATCTCAGGATTTTTCTTGTGCTGCTCTTGCAGCTTCATTAAGACCCTGTTGACTGCACACATGGCTGCCTCTCGGCAGAGTGCCATCAGGTCAGCACCAACGAAGCCCGGTGTGAGGTGTGCTAAGTGACGAAAATGAAAAGTTTCGGGAAGTCTTAGTTTTCTGCACAAAGTCTGAAGTATTCTGTGGAAAAGACAAGGAAAAGAAATTGAGATTCCTAACCTACTAGTAAAAATAAGTCACCAAATATATTTATGGGGACTCCCCTGGTGGTTCAGAGGTTAAAATCTGCCTTGCAATGCAAGGGACGTGGATTTGATCCCTGGTCGGGGAACTAACATCCCACATGCCACAGAGCAACTAAGTCCCCACGCCGTGACTACTGAGCCCCCTGCCACAACTAGAGTCCACGCACCAAAACAATAAAGATCTCATGTGACACATTGAAGATATTGAGTGCTGCAACCAAGACTCAACATGGCCAAATATTAAAACTATATATATTTATGGAAGTCCTTCTCTGTCAATGGTATTATAACGGACACAATTTAAGATCAAACAGTTCACTTAACAGACATAAGATCAAACAGTCACTTATTCAACAAATGTTAACTCTCTAATATATATCCCACCTTATTCTATTAGGGATTAAGGTATAAATATCTGCTGTATTAGAAAATAGAATAAAACAATAGGTTTTTTAAAAATATTATGCCTTTAACAGTTTGACAGTTATTACAGAAGAAGTAAGATAAATGATTTATAAGAATATAAGGTAAATTCTTTTAGAGTAAATTAAATGGACATCTGCCAGAAATAAAAAAGCCTCTAAACTCAAACTATTAGCTTCATTCATCACGAAAAGTTATGTTGATACAAACTTTAATACCCAATCCTATATTAGGACAGGTATTTCTCCAACTCCATCTTTATTTACTGCTGATCCCCTGTATTGCATATGTGAGAAACTTCGCTCAACTGGCAACATGGTATGTGTCAATGTAATGTGGACTTCTGGATAATTATTATCATAAAGGAATATTTAAAATAATGTTTGGTAATACTGAATAAAATTTATAAGTAGTAAAGATATTCTGGACAAAAGGTCTGATACCAGACCACTTCAGTCTGAATGTCAGCTCTGGCACTCTGTGTTACTTCATTTCTGTGCTTTAGTTTTCTAAATATATATTATAATAGCAGTTAATCATAGGGATGTTAGGTGAATATATGCAAAGGTGCCAGAACACTGGCTGATGCATAGTAAGTTCCCAATAAATGTTCATTATTATTACTTAGATATTGTGATATTATATATTAACCTGGACAAAATAATATGTTGTGAAATTTCCAAATTTGTAAGAGAAACTATGTCAGGCTACTAGACAATAAGTTATAGAAACATCCTTTGGGATCATGTAAGTGAATAGAAGAGAAGCAGATGAACATTACTGACAAATGAAAATTGTCAATTAGATACTGTAAATAGTAGGAGTGAAGAAAAAGTTCCATTATAGAACTACTTCCTGGGGTTCCCTGGTGGCTCGGTGGTAAAGAATCTGCTTGCCAATGCAGGAGACACAGGTTGGATCCCTGATCTAGGAAGATTCCACATGCTGCGGAGCAACTAAGCCCATGTGCCAAAAATACTGAGCCTGTGCTCTAGAGTCCAGGAGCTGCAACTACTCAGCACATGTGCCGCAACTACTGAAGCCTACAACCTATAGTCCCTGCTCCACAACAAAAACCTCCACAGCAATGAGAAGCCTGAACACCACAAGTAGAGAAAAGCCTGAGCAGCAGCAAAGACCAGCACAGCCAAAAATAAATAAATAAAAAAAAGAACTACTTCCTCAAAATACAGATCTGACTTGCTACTATGCATAGGAATACTAAGAAATTTAGAATGTTATTTAGAAATTAAAAATTAAATTTTTTAATTAAAATTTTAAATTAAATTTAAAAATGTTATTTAGAAAAAATAGCTAACATTAAATATCATCCTTTTTTCAGTAACTGTCTACTCCTAAAAAAAGCTAGTTTTGGTCATCATACTATGGAAACTCCTCAGATGGTAAAGAATCCACCTGCAGGAGACCAGGGTTCAATCCCTGGGTTGGGAAGATCCCCTGGAGAAGGGAATGGCAATCCACTCCAGTATTCTTGCCTGGAGCATCCCCACTGACAGAGGAGCCTCGAGGGCTATAGTTCATGGGGTCGCAAAGAGTCGGACACGATTGAGCGACTAACACAAACATGAAAACTCCAAAGGAGGAGAAAACTACCATTAAGAGATTTCCAGTTTTAAGACAATCGAGTAAAGAGGCTGGAGCAGGTGGCCTAGACTCAGAAATGAGGTCTACACTGTCTACAGCAGATCAGCTAGCCCTAGAAGAAAAGTCCTATAGCATCAGTTCCCTATTCTGTATGGATTGATGGGTCACTTAGGTCAGCCCAGATTCAAGAAGAGGAGATACGGACCCACCTCCCACTAAGAGGAGGGCCGAGAATTTACAAACATATGCTTTAAAACTGTCACAATAATGAACCCCCATGTTTTTAATCACTCAGTTTCAATAATCATCAACATTTTCACAGTCTTATTTATCCCCCACTTTTTTCCCCTGGAGTGTTTTAATGCAAATCCCAGGCATTATGTCACGTCAACTATAAGTATGTCCATATCTAATGAACACAGACTTTTTAAAGGAGATTAAAGGGACATGCCTACTACATAGCAGGTTTGCTCCTTTATTCTAGGTTTTAAAAAAATGAAAGATTAAAAGAACAATGGACATTTGGGGGCAACTGGGAAAATCAGAATAGACTGTACTAAGTAATATTATTATCAGTGTTAAGTTTCTTTACTGTGGAAAATGGTATAGTTACACAGAAGTATTTACAGATAAAGTATCATGATTTCTCCAGCTTCATGATCCTTCATATGGGCTGGCAAAAAATAAAGATATATACACATACGCACACACATACGCACATGATGTTTTTACATAAAGAGTGAAATCAAACATAGCAAAATGTTAACAAGTGGTAAATTCAGCTAAAGGACATACAGATATTTATTGTATTTATTGTATTATTCTTTCAACTTTTCTGTAGGCTTGAATGTTTTCAAAATATGACTACCTAGGTAAGCCCTTTAAGGACTTCGTTGATGATGGAACAGTGGATCAATGAACAATGGATTTTATCTAGTAGGGATGGTGGGCTTTACTGTGTCTATGTCTCTATCATTAAGTTTGGCACTTAATCAAAAAAAGATTTGATAAAGGATACAGGCCTTCTTTCTCTTCCTGTACTGCAAACATCCTAAAAGCAAGGACTTAGAATTCTTTATATTCCTTACATTACCTATCCCAGCAGTATACATATACTATATGCTTAATACACATTTCCTAAATAAATACAAACAACTTAACTTGAATAGCTGAGCAACCATTTAAAGATTATATTAATATATGTGAGAACACAATGAGCATACCTATAGATGACGCTGAATACAACAGCTGAAGAAGCAACTGCCAATCAATCAAAAGCTGAAGCCACATTAAGTAATAGCAAGAAGGGAAGGATGACCTCCTCTTTCTAACGCTTTCTCCTGCCCAGTGTCTTCTGATCAGTTTCCTGTTCAGCATTCATGACGTCTCCTGTTCATCTCTACCCATCCTTCCTGTCCCCATGCCTATCCCGTCACTATATACTACTTTCCCTAAAGCCGCTAGTGATCATGTGCTGCAATTGAGTCATTAACTTAAGCTGAAAGTCATTATAAACACGGTATTTCAGAACACTTCTTTAGTAGATTTCCTTTACTCCACTGCCTGAACAGTGCTTCCCTGATATTTTTGTTATTGAGATGCTGGTGGACACCTCTTTGCTCTGTGGACATTCAAACCCAATTACTAGGAAAGGGTGGTCTTACAGCAAACAGACAGTTTTCAACTCTCTGGCTGCCACTGAATTACCTGTCAGGGAACTTATGATTTTAGGCAGATTAGTTCAACAGGTTAAAATATGGTACTCAGATTTAACCTACATGTGAACGTGAGCACTATTCCATAGCTCTAAACACTCTCCCTAGGCTGACTGCCACCTAAAAAACACAAGACACTGTTAATAAGATCAGACAAATGAGTGTGGATACATAAATCCATTATCACTACCGAAAAAGCAGCCTGAAACAACTGCCGTTATTAGTGAGTAAATTGTTTTCTTAAGCATTAATTTAATGTGGGCTTTTTCCTTTCCAAATCAATTTCACTGGCACACAAAGAAAGAGATAAGAGAGAAAGAAGGTTGCATGGTATTTCTCACCCCTCATTTTCAAAACATGCAGTTCAGATGACATTGTGGCATATAAACTTCATTCTATAAGAGTATACCTTTCTCTGGATGCTTCATCTGGGATCCCTAGGCATATTTCTCGGTCGAACCTTCCTGCACGTCTCAAAGCAGGGTCTAAGGAGTCTGGTCGGTTGGTAGCTCCAATGACTAGGACCCGAGCTGTAGCAGCCACATTATTCAGATCTAGTAAGAACCAGACAGAGGATGAGTGGTAAACAAGACTCTTGATTTTAAGGGTAATAATATTATCCAAGTTATTAAGTAGTTAGAGAGAAAGTATTAAACAATGACAATTATATATTAGATATATGAATATGAAACTGCTGCTGCTGCTACTGCTGCTAAGTCACTTCAGTCATGTCCGACTCTGCGTGACCCCATAGACGGAAGCCCACCAGGCTCCCCCGTCCCTGGGATTCTCCAGGCAAGAACACTGGAGTGGGTTGCCATTTCCTTCTCCAATGTGTGAAAGTGAAAAGTGAAAGTGAAGTCGCTCAGTCGTGTCCGACCCTTAGCGACCCCACAGACTGCAGCCTACCAGGCTCCTCCGTCCATGGGATTTTCTAGGCAAGAGTACTGGAGTGGCTTGCCATTGCCTTCTCTGGAATATGAAACTAACATTTATTAAATGCCTAATATGTGAAAGATGTGAGGAAAAACAAACTTTGTCCTCAAGCAGCTCAATCTATTTGAAGCACAGTAAGTATAAACAAAGCACCGCAGCGGATACAATGGAAGATGTTATGAATTCAGACTGAGGAATGAGGGAGAACTGAGGGAGCAGGTAACACTCCAGAAAGGCTTAAAGGGTGAATAGGCTATTAATAAGAAAATACAGGCTAATGAAATTCTACATGGAAGAAAGAGAATGAGTGAAAGCACAGAGGTACAAACAGGTGTGCCATGTTTAGACAGGGTGAGCGGTCTACCATCAGCAAGTCTGGGCAAGACACAGTAGTATGTATCTCAAGCACACTCACGGCACTGAGATGGGGGAATACAACCCAGTCTACGGTTGCTCTGGCAACTAATCTAGATACAGATTTTTATTAATGGACGGAGTACAGGGCCTAAAGTGTGTCTTCCACAAGTATTACCTCTCAGAACTGAACCGGAGTGGACTAGCGGAGAGACTGAGGTTTACACACCAACCCCTCATCGTCCCGCCCCCACCACACAAGTAATGGCTAATGAAGTCCTCTAACAGTCAAGTCACGGGAAGTTTATAGAACCTTCTTATGCCAACAGAAGCCATGGAAGGTTTTTCCGTTAAGATTTGTGTTTTGGAAAGATAACTCTAATAATAATTCTGAATGGAGTAAAAAGGAATAAATGCAAGAGTCTGCTGTGATTTGAATACAATAATCAGGTAAAAGATTGAGTGAAGGCAGGCACATAGGAAATAAAAAAGGAAACCCCAATTTAAGGTCCAAGTTGTAGATGAAATCAAAAGCACTACACACGTGATTCAATGCAAAGGGGGAGGAGAGGGAAGAGACAAAGACAACTCAGTCTGGAAGCTGTTAGCTTAAATACGGAATACAGAAGGGGGTCAGACAGCAGAAGGGGCCACAGGGGAAGCCAGTGGACCCACCGAGTATGAGGGGACGTGCGACAGTTACCTGCAAGTACCTAGCAGGCAGCAGTGAACATGGGTTGGAAATTTATCAGAAATGAAGGTTAGAGATGTAATTTGAAAGTTTTCCAAAGATGAGCTAAACAGGAGATAGTTGGAAGTAGGTTCTTGCCTGGAGAATCCCAGGGACAGGGGAGCCTGGTGGGCTGCCGTCTATGGGGTCACACAGAGTCGGACATGACTGAAGCGACTTAGCAGCAGCAGCAGAGGGCCAGAAGAAAAGAAGATCAAGTGTAAAACCTTATGGAATATCTTTCTTTAAACGATGGGGAAAAGGAGGCAAGGGAGAGAAAGTGCTAGAGAGCTATCAGAGAACAGGAGGACAGAGAGTGTTACTCAAGTCAAGTGTGCTGACAACTGTAAGAACAAGGTATTCACAGTATCAAATGCTCCCAAAGCCACTGCTAAACTCACTGGGTGCTTGCCCTGGGCCAGGCACTACTCTAGGTAGAGTCCCTTCCACCAGCTAACTTTAAGAGGTGGGTTCAGAGGGGTGAGGGCTAAAAGCACGCCCAAAGATGTGGCCATTGGTAATCATCGATGAGCTTTCTGGGATTAGTTTCAGTGAATGGCAGAGGCAGAGAGACAACTACATGGGTGGGGTTACAGAACAGAACCAAATTAGAAACATTTAGTTGGCAGTAATTACTCTTTGAATAAAGAAAATACACATAAGGTATATCTTTAAGTGAGACAGGAAAGCTCTTTAATACTTTTTGAAAACTGAAGAAAAGGAATCAACTTAAAAAAAAGACTCATGCTATAAAAGGAGATTCATGAACAAACAGAACTATGATATTTTATAGGTAACAATGTGACACCCCATAATTGAGGTAGCACCATGAGTTACAAACTTGCAGTCACAGCAACATGTTCTTAAAACTGAATCCTCTCTGCACTAATGCTGGTACACAGCCAAAGCCGTTCCCCTGCTAACTCAGGGGTGCTTTCATTCTCACAGCTGGAAACAATGACCAAGGGTAGCAGTCAGCTTCCTTTTCCTAGTTCATGTTGCTCAGACAATACAGTCTTGGTGATGAGTTCTGAACACAGCAAGGGTTAGTAATTCAAAAAGAACAATCATGGAAATCTGTTAAATCTTCAGTAATGAAAAAAATCCTTCTTCAGGAAATCAATACTTAGCAACATAAAGGTTGCTTCAAAAGCTTCTAGAAAGATAAAAATCAGACCTCAGCTAGGATTGGCCATCCACTATAAGACAAACTTCATTCCTTTTCTCCCTCTTCTAGATGATTTGATCATTTTAAACTGAAGTTACATTAGCCAAAAAAATGAATTTATGATTATTAAAAAAATGAAGCTTCAGTTCTTTTTGCTGCTGCTGCTGCTAAGTCACTTCAGTCGTGTCCGACTCTGTGTGACCCCATAGACAGAAGCCCACCAGGCTGCCCCGTCCCTGGGATTCTCCAGGCAAGAACACTGGAGTGGGTTGCCATTTCCTTCTCCAATGTGTAAAAGTGAAAAGCGAAAGTGAAGTCGCTCAGTCGTGTCCGACTCCTAGCGACCCCATGGACTGCAGCCCACCAGGCTCCTCCATCCATGGGATTCTCCAGGCAAGAGTACTGGAGTGGCTTGCCATTGCCTTCTCCGTCAGTTCTTTTTACACAGTGTTAATAAAAAAAAAAAACTAGTTAACACGTTTTGTGGGTAACAGCTCTCACAAAACATTCATGGATAGGTCATTAATTGTATATGTGTAAATAAATACCTGGATTCTAGCCGATACTTCGCCAATGACTCAGTCTGCATCTGGCCCTCAGCTCTCTGTGTCAGTTTTCTCATAAACAAATGATATTTTTAACATCCTTCACAGGTCTTAGTAATTAGAATTACGTCTGAGTTTCGTTATTAAAATTAGGTGAAATTAGAATTTTTTTAAAAGTGGTCTCAATTATCTTGTTACATATTAATTTACTTAAAGAGTTTTAACTTACTACAATTCCAGATTTATAAACTCTGAATTAATAAGGTTTTTATAAAATTCTCAAACTGTAGGAAGAAAAATGACTACATGTCACAGGTTATTTGGGGAGACAGAAAGAAATAAGCCCCCCAAAACCGAGTTCCTCTGCAGAATTTATGATTGACATCTCTATCCAAAACTTTATTTCCTGTCTTGTCCCACTCTTGTTCCCCCTCAGCACTGAGAAGTATCAAAGAAAAGGGAGGATTGAGACCAAGCAAGATTCTGCAGGGCTCTCCTGGGTACAAGTCCCTCCATATCCTCTGCTTCTTGTCTGGGCCTCCCAGAGTTCTAAGAAGTGAACTCATGCAGCTAATTATTAGAACAAGGGAGTCACAGGAAGGGATATATACATAACAATCTGCAGGGATCTTTGAGTTGTTCGACAGAAACTAAGGCCCTCTACCCAACGGAGCACAGAGACTGCATGTTGACCACAAGCACAGAGACCCCAGACTGGCTGATGATTAAGATTCCCGAAACATCACCATGCCACCAACCAATCAGAAAAATGTCCCAAGAGCTGACCTCACGCACCCTGAAACCCTCACCTCTAATGCTGCCTTTAAAACCCTAGCCTGATAGCATCAGGGATTTGGGTCTTTCAAGCATTTGCTACCTATTCTTCTTGCCTGGTGCCCTCCAATAAACACTGTACTTTCTTTCACCACAACCCAGTGTCAGTAAATTGGCTCTGCTGGGCGTCATGCAACTGGATCCAAGTTCAGTTCAGTAATAGGTTGACTATGTAAATTGAGTTGTTTACTGTTTTCCCTATTCTGGTTTAAAACAGGAAACCTTAAAACACACACAGAGACACACCAAAAACCTCAACTAACAGAGCTTTCAGTAACGTTCTAGTAATAAGTAGTCTGCTTTATCCCTATACTTAAGTCATTTTTCCACATTTTAATGTCTCTGAAATCAGTATGCTTATACTATCAATGTGATAAGCATTATGTCATATTCTGATTGGTGTTGTCTTTTTCCTTCTCAGATGTACATAAAATGATGGTGTATCTTGTGATAACAAATTAGCTTCAATAAAATATGGTAATTCATTGAGGTCTGACAGAAAACAACAAAATTCTGTAAAGCAATTATCCTTCAATTAAAAAATAAATTTAAAAGGACAGTAATTCAGAACATAGGCCTTAAGACACTGCAAGAAAATTTTACATAAGAATAAAACAGCAGAATAAACAACCTACAACCTACCATCACAAGAAATGCAAACTACATACTATTTCACATTTTCTTATGTACACAAACATACATTATTTTCCAGCAGATAAGATTTAGCTCCAAAAGTTCTACTTGTGCTGATTTCTTTTCTCCAAATTTGTATCCAAAAACCATTAAACAAAATTGAAAAACAAGTTTCAGATAGGAAGGAATTGCACTATATTTAACAAAGGATTTGTTTCTATATTAAAATATAGTATTCACTCAAATTTTTAAAAATTCAATCAGTGGGAAAAAGATGAAGAAAAGGGATTTTGGAAAGAATATGAAAAGCCAAAAAATATGGAAAGATGATCTACATCAATAATAATCAGGGAAATGCAAGTAACAACAAACATACCACTTTTCATCCCTCAGACTGTCATAAACTAAAACAATTCAGTGTTGTGAAAAATCTGGAGAAGGGTGACTCTCACATAGTACTGGTAAAGACGTAAATAGCAAAGTCTTCTTGGAAGGCAATTTGCCATTTCTTATAACAATTTTAAATGTATAAACTTTAACCATTACCTCATCTTAGAAAAATTAGTGTACCAAAAAGGCCCATTTAATTATATCCCTTACAGTTCACTGTAAAGCAAAAATCAAAACAACTTGAATATCCATCAAAATGGAAATACTTAAGTACAATATAACGAATTTATCCTAAAGGAATCCAAGCAGCAATTAAAAAGAGGTAGATATAAATAGATTAAAATGGCCACATTTGGGCAGAAGGTGGGAGGGAGGGGACATATGTACACCTACGGTTAATTCATGATATGTATGACAGATATCAAACCAATATTGTAAACCAATCATCAATTAAAAATAATACATTATTTTTAAAAATGGCAACATTCCAAGATATTATTAAGATACAAAGAGTATAAAATAGTGTGTATGGTGCAGAGTATTGGAAAAAGCAACGCAAGATTTTAGTGTAGTTATATATGTGTGTAAATGCATTAAAAATAAACAGTAAGATATACTCCAAAAATTAATGATATAATTTTTTATGAAGAGAAAAAGATTTCTGCTTTGTACTCTAAGTTTTATGCTACTTAAATATTTCATATCTTCACATCTTACAGTATTTAAAAAAAACATTATCTTAAAGTGAATTCAGTGTTTCAAACTCACCGTCCATGCAGGTTAGGAGCTGGGCTACAATTCTTCGCTCCATATCTTTTGAAGCAATTTCTCTTTTGGGGGTAATAGCATCAATTTCATCAATAAAGAGGATACATGGTGCACTTGACTAGAAATAAGAATATCACCAAAAAAAATCATAAATGTAAATGTATTCCCTATACTGGTATGGTTAAATATATATGTTTTTTTCAATCTTATAGTTCAGAGACCATTCACCAAAAGAACTACCCTAAAGAAAGCAGTTTATACATATCTTACTGTACTGACTTTCACCAGGAAATGGGGAGACTGGAAAAGATGGGTACTAGACCATATGTTTATTAAGTAACAGCTGTCACGCATCGTACCAGCATCGCACTGGTTCAGAGAGAGCTAGATAAACACAGAACTAACTAATTTTTCCCTTTGTCTCTTTTATCCTCATTCATCATTGTCTTCACCACAAACACAAATGTCGTTACCTATCTTTCTGCTGTATGCCAATTAACAAACAAATCAAGCTCATTTTGGAAAACAGGTAACACCTTAAAGAATGTAGCTTTGCTCTGCATAGTACCCTTCCCACCCTCCACCGCACCTTCCATATGTGTCCACAGCTTTTCTAATGCCAGTCTATGTTTAGCTCACAGGAAACATCCTGACCAGGCCCACCTGTGAATGACTACAGGAAGGAAGAAACAAACACATTCCCTCTGTAGTCTGACTGGAATTAGGACTTTATCTCCTCTCCTTTTGGGAATAAAAGAAACCTATATCCTAACCCAGGGAGGATGGTTTGGGGGACACTAGTCGATCTTCTTCTTGGTCTGCTGGCTTTCCAAATAAAGTCACTAATTCCTTGCCCCAACTACCTGTTAACAATTTATTGACCTGCCACAGCAAGCAATACAGAGCTTGGACTAGGTAACAAATTTTGCTACTTTCTTACTATTTTAAAAAACATTTTAAGTACTGGTAAAATATACTTTTTCTTCTCAGCTTTGCATTTCAGATGCACTAGCCATATTCACCAGTCCCAATGTATTTGGGACGCATATGATGACAACATAAAATTAAACTTATCAGTAATTTTTACTTCTTAACCACAGTGATGACTAGTGACTGCTCAAATGAGCATGATGTCATAGCCAGTATTTACATGGCTTTTGCTATGTGTTAGACACTACATTAAAAATTTACATGAACCCTTTAATACAATCAACAACCCCATGAGATTTGATCAGTATTATTTGCTAGTAAGGAAACTCGGGGTTAAGAGTGGTTAAATCTCTTGCCCAAGAATACACAATTAGTATGTGGTGGCCTAAGGATTTGAACCTCTAACTTGAAAGTACATTTAACCATAACACTATACTGAAGATAAAACTAAAATGGAATACAAATGTCATCTTCCTCAGAAGTTCTTAAGCAGCCAAATTTTAATGAGTTATAATCAGAATAAAATCCAATCTGCAATTTCTCTGGTAATAGAATCATCTTTTCACAGCTTCAATTTTGAAAATAGAGAAGAGTTTATGCTGGCAAGTCTATGGTTGCTTTTATAATAATCCTTAAATGTTAAAATGTTCACACTGCTTACAGGTTGTCTGGGCAAACCTAAGTTGAGGAAAGTAAAAGTAAAAAAAAAATATCACAAGGATAATCTATTTTCAGCACATTGCTATCGGGTATGACAGTCAGAACTTCTCACCAATTATTTTATTTTCAGATTAAATAGATTATTTTACCCAACAATCAATTACTCTACTTTAAACATTTAGCCATCATGAGGAACAAATTACCATGTTTAGAAAAGAATGGCCAGTGGATACATTAACAAATACCAACCATAAAGAAAACAGGAACTTCCATATAGCCTTACACGATCTGACAACCTGACATTACAGTCATTAGCTGACTCACCACAGCTTGTTCAAATAGTTCTCTTAGCTTCTGTTCGGATTCTCCAGATACTCCAGATACAATTTCTGTAGCAGCTACTTTCAGAATTGGAAGACCAAGTTCCTATGCACAAATGTATTAAAAAATGACTAAATGTTCAAAGTTTCACTTACCTACTTTTTCTTTACTTAGTCCCTTTCTCAAAATTACATTTTTTAAATGACTAATTTTCTGAGGAATGTCGTATCTTTTTGTACTGTTCCAATGAAAAACATTACTTAAAAATCTGAAATTTTATCCAAACACATTGACTGGATACCTTCTACTTATTTTTACTTTACAGATATCATAAAATAAATAAAGGGTCTTGAATCTTAAGAAATATATTTGCCCTTAATTAGAGCTGAGCCAAAACAAATTTATGTTATTTATCTCCTGGATGTGAAACAGCAGGGAGTTGTGACACAGTCATTTCCCACACACTCTACTGGCGTTTCTCCCACCAAAGCAACCCAGAGAAGTAGCCAGTAACAAGTCAGAGGAGGCAGATTCTTAAAGGAAGAGAATCTACCACTGTCCCACCAATATAACTGGCAACAACCCATCCTAAACCCTACTATTCTTCTGACTATCTTGAAATTTCACTTCTTCAATGATACTCTTTAACCCTAATTCTTAACATGGGTAAAAGGAACATACCAACAACATACCACAGAGCATTCTGCACTTCTTCTGTCTCCCACTCAGTGTAATCGCAACAATGAAGCAACATTTATGTGTGTGAAAGACAGTTTAATGTGTCTCGTGTATTAGATCGAAAAACCCCTTACAGATAAAAACTGAGTTTCTTGCACTTATCACTATATCTCAATGTCTGGCATGCACTAGTCACACAAAAGATTTAACAAATGAATAAATGAGGCAAATCAATCAATCTCTCCTATAAAAATAATTTTCTTTCAAAGCACACTATAACTGACATAGTGTGCTACTCTTCAAACTAAACTTACTTGGACATTTTGCATTTTACAGTTTCCAAGAGGCCTGATGGGGCTAAAATTAAAATTGCTAACTTTTTATTTTGCCAACTGAGTATCTATTATCACCATTTTAGAAAGAACATTTTTACACTAAAAAGGATAAAAACATGACTCTGGATGGAAATTCTGAATAAATTTGGTTCTATGTAAAATATGATCCTCCAGTTTTATTTTACTGCTCTTGAAAACCACTAGCTTAAAGGGAAAGAACAGTGACTAAAAACAAGAACTAAAACAATGGATAAGAACGAGAACTAAAACAAGAACTATGGGTTAAAAAAATAGGTTGCTTATATTATTTGGCTTCCCACCCAATCGTTGCCATATAATTGGATACATTAAAAAAAAAAAAAAAAACCATCTCACAAACAGCAGCATGAAAAGAATGAAGAAGGGATCAGTTGCCCTGAGAATACGCCAAGTCTGGTTCAAGTTGACCAATGAGAAAAAATAAAAACAAATAACAACAAAAGAACAAAAGCAAACAAACGTCAGTAAACCTCACCCCAGCAATCGCGTGTGCAAGTAATGTCTTCCCACAGCCTGGTGGTCCATGAAGAAGAACTCCACGTGGGGGTATGACGCCCAGGTGGTGGTACACCTCTGGGTGCCGCATGTGTATGAGCATCTTGCAGACCTCCTGCAGAAATAAACAGGAAGGATGTCCTTCACAGCCCCAAAGAGAATGAATCAATGTGGAATGAAAGGACCTGTTCTTTGGAGCAGCAACATGCTTTAGATTTACACCTCAGTTTGAATCCTGTTTTGGTAACTGGCACGAGGCATTAGCAATAACCCCTCTCTAAGCTGGGAAAGGTTGGGGGCGGGAGGAGAAGGGGACAACGGAGAATGAGATGGCTGGATGGCATCACCGACTCTGTGGACATGAGTTTGAGTGTACTCCGGGAGTTGGTGATGGACAGGGAGGCCTGGCGTGCTGTAATTCATGGGGTCGCGGAGAGTCGGACACGACTGAGCGACTAAACTGAACTGAACTGAAGCTTCTGTCCAAAGGGTAATAATACCTACCTTGCAGAAAGAATGAATCGTAACTATACAATAACTGAAACAAAGTAAACACAAAAAATCACTAACCATTACAACTGTTAAAGTGCTACTCCTGATAAAGCAAGTATCTTATGCATACTAACTAAAATGGTGAAAAAAATGAAGATGTGTTTCTTGTATCCCTCATGACCCTGAAGGGGACAAGTCAAGCTTGCCCTTCTCACCTTCCTGGCCTCCTTTTCTATACTCAGTTCCTATCAGATACAAAGAGGAAGGCCTTATCTGAATACCTGATTGGCAATATATCCATTTGAAGTAGAAATTCTGAATCTGAACTAACTTTTAATGTTGTATCATTGCCGCCAACATCTTCGAACTTCACACTGGAGATCTGTAACTCTAGCCCCTTGGCTTTAGCTGGTAAACAAAAAAGGAAGAGGTGAAAAGATTAGTGATCCAGTAGTGACTCAGAACTATACTGAATAATCTTTATAATAATAAACAAAGGTCCATTAGATACTGAAATATTTTGTAGTAAATGTCTCTACACATAGGAGGTTCCCCAGGCCAAACAGCCTGGAACCACGATGTCTCGCTCAGAGCAAACACAGCCGCCGCCACCCACGAGACTTCCATCTCACCTTTCTTCTGCAGGACAGCTTCTATTTCCCCATCTACTTCCTGAAGATCTTCTTTCTTCTTTTGTCCTCCTTTGCTGTTTAGCTTGCCTTTTCTTTTTTTGTTACTCTCCAGAAGAGAAGAATCTTTTGAATTCTGGAAAAAAAAAATTAAATGTGTCATGCTTGAAATTAGGCTATTTAAAAAAAGAGGGTAGGGGGCATTACTAAAAAAATAAATAAATAAAAACACATTTCAGCCCTGGTACTTTCACCCATTAGCTATTTCCAACATTTTAGCTTAAGGGTGACCTCTGCTGGGGATTTCCTTTTCCACAACCTTAATGCTCAGTTTACTTCCTAAAACCTGAAAAACCTTTCCAGAATCTTCTAGTTAGAATTAATCTCTTCTTCACACTCTCAGAACACTGCATTTGCAACTGTGGTAGAGCCTATACAATCTGCTTGTAAATGAGTGGCTCACCTGTCTATGTTATTTCTTCCTCACTGAGCTGTGTGCTTCTGGACTTAAGATAATAGCATTCATCTTTTCTTTCTCACTGAGCCTTTTATGTAGTTGGTATTCATCTGATGTCTAATCAATCACTAAATTAAATAGGACTAGAAAGCTGCTCTGACAGCCACATAATTCAATATAAAAGTCAAGCTTTGTCCTTGACCTTGCCAACAATAATAATGTTCTTTAAAGACAAAGTAAATAGATTTGGAAAAGGCCTATTAATAATTCAGAAGCAGAGGGGAGAGGCTTTGCCAAATCAAAGAGATTGCTGCTTGAAAACCATTTAGAATGGCATCACCCGAGAGAAACATAATACCACCCACATATGCAATCTTAAATGTTCTAGCTGTCATTGTTTAGTTGCTAAGTCATGTCCAACTTTCTTATGACCCCATGGGCTATAGCTCACCAAGCTCCTCTGTCCATGGGATTTCCTAGGCAAGAATACTGGAATGGGTTGTCATTTCCTACTCCAGGGGATCTTCCTAACCAGGGATTGAACCCACGTCTCCTGCATTGGCAGACATATTCTTAACCATTGCACCACCAGGGAAGCTCAAATATTCTAGTAGCCACATTTAAAAAAGGAAAAAATAAGTGAAAGTATATTTTAAGAAAATAATAATCTATTTTATTTAACCAAATATATTCAAAACAGTATCAACATATAGTCAGTTTAAGAATTATTAAAATGTTTTACACTGTTTTTACAATAAGTTGTCAAAGTCCAGTGGATATTTTATATCTACTGCACATCTTAATTCAGACACTAACTTTTCATGGGAAATACTTGATGTGTTTATATTTTATAAAATCTATAGCTGAAAAAGTATATTCACATACCCAAGTTATTTAAAATATACATAGAAGTTTTCTAATAACTAAACTAACTGATAGTTTTTACATTTAAATTAAAAATTCAGTTCCTCATTAGCACTAGCCACATTTCAGCGGCTCAACAGACACAGGTAGCTAACATTTCCCATACCAGACAGCGAGACCCGGAGCACAAGCAGCCACTCTACTGGGAGACAGATTACCATAAACCCCCTCTGCCAGACGTTAAAAGAATCAGGTAAGAACGATGTCCAATGTGCTCATTTTGCAATAATCCATCAAGCTTTACTTTTCTTTACATATGGTATATTCCAATTTAAAAAGATAAAAAAAAGGGACTTCCCTGGTTGTCCGGTGGCTGAGACTCCTTGCTGCCAACACAGGAGGCTTGGGCTTGATCCCTTATTGGAAAACTAGATCCCACATGCTACAACGAAGAGTTTGCACGCTGCAACTACGACCCAGAGCAGCTAAATAATTTTTTTTTAAGTTAATAAAAAAAAAATATTTTAAGTATCTATTTGTTTTATCCATTTTCACAGTATATCTGTTTATGTTGGCTCCCTCGAAGCATTATCCTAAACTGAAAATAAACCACACAGATATTTCAGCAGCTACCCTCCCTTCTATCTACAATCATCAATTTTCTGTGATGCACACCAGAGGCAGTTACTTCTTAACTTTCACTAATAAAAACAACTCAGGAGGTTTATCAGGCACTAATTCACAAACTAACAACTTCACACTAGACATATTTTAGCCAGGGACACATTATTAAACAAAGTCCCTCCTCTCTTGGAGTTGCCATTCTTATACAACAACCCAAAAACAATTATACAGTCATTCTAAATACTTAAAATATAGTGATTTTTTTTTTTTTTAAGTACTTGGAAAAAGTAGGGTTAGGAAACAGAATATCCAACAATGTGCTATTTTACATGTCCGGGAAGGCCTCTCTGGGAAGATCACAAGTTAAACAAGATGTGAAGAAATGATGGAGGGATTTCCCTGGTGGTCCAGTGATGAAGACTTCAAACTCTCAACAGAGGAGCACAGTTGACTGATCCCTCCCAGGTCGGGGAACTAAGATCCCACATGCTGCACAGTGCAGCCAAGAATAGGAATCAATTTAAAAATTAAAAGAAGAAATGACAGAGTAAGCCACAGGAATCTGGGGAAAGATGTTCCAAACAGAAACTACAAGTGTGACTCTCCCAAATGAGAGAAGGGTTAGCGTATTCTAGAAACAGCAAGAAGGCCAGTTGTGGCTGAGGCTAAACTGGGAGGTGGGAGAGGGGAGCAGGAGATAAGATTAAAGAGACAGCAGGGAGCCAAGTCAGGCAGGGCTGCCAACTGCAAAAGATTTCTGACTGAAGACTGAATGAAGCCACTGGAGGGTTTTTAATAAAAGAATGACAATCATCAGACTTAACTCATAAAAAAGATATCTCTGTGTGTAGAATAAACTAGGGGATCAAACACAGAAGCAGTTGAAAATTATTTCAAAAGTTAAGGGAAGAAAGGGAAGAAGCTTGGAACAGGACGAAAATGATGACCATAGTGGGAAGTGAGCAAATTCTATCTCAAGTTCCTAAGCCTTTTACACAACACAAGAATCTACTTGGTATTACATTCAATGAAAAGGGTGTAATGTATTCCAACTACACGGGCTAAAATGCCACCATAAAAAATACCTCTATCTCAGAGATCGGCTTCTTATCATTACACTTCTCATCTGATAGGTCCGAGAAAAAACTGTCCTTCTTTCCACCTGGGGTTTTGTCAATAAACCATCCTCCTTCGGAACCTCCAGCAGGGGTCTTCGAAGGAACAGAGCCTGTTCTGGAAGTTATCCGTGGTGATGAAGTAATGGTTTCTTTTTGTTCCATCTCAGGAGTACTTGAAACAGAATCAGGATTTCCTTTCCGATACAAGGAAAGCAGGGAAGTGTTCATATGATTTGCTGACTGGTGGAAACATGATTTTAGCATAAATTACTCAATAGGCACTCATGAAAATGTGATTACCTGTATTAAGAAGTTTTCTATATTTTCTTCTCAATACCTTTTCCCAAAACAATTATAGTCAGAAAATACATGTGCTCACAATACAATACTTCACAAATATTTACTATTCAAAAAGATATACCCCCTCCATTCTAAGTTAATGTACAAATTTATAACTGGCAAATAAAACCAAATAAGAAAGGTTGTTTTTAAAACACGAAGTATGAAAATGAGCTGGTAGGCAATTACTATCCTATCAATTCAACTAGATCAAATATAACCATATCATCATGACTTTTCTGGCCATTCGCTTCCCTTCTTTTCCCCTGTGTAACAGGCTATACACACAAATACTGGAAGGATGGCCAATCCATGAGTTCAATGCTCCACACAGAAACATTCAATTATTTACTAATGAAGATGTTCAAAGTCTCTTACTTTACTGATCTTTTCTGAGAAGGATTCAAAATGATTTTCTAAATATCAAAGTTGGTTCATTAAATATCTGGCTTACCTGTGTGTCTGGGTAATCGTCCATACTTGAATCATCAGAATAGCTTTCAGTATACCTCAGTAAAAAGAAAAGAAATGTAAATGATTTCCTCCCACATCCTAAAAAAAATACTACTCAAAACAAGAAAATATACTGAGGCAAAATACTATGGTGGTAAAGAATCCAGGCTTTGGAATCAGAGAAATGTGGATTCAAAATACAGCTTAAAAAAAAAAAAAATCCATCTTCACCAGACACTAGCTTTGTTAACCTGAGCCTCAGCTTCCTTATCTATAAAACGGAGATTATAAATGATGTCTATCTCACTGGCTTATCAGATTTCCAGATGGCACAGTGGTAAAGAATCTGCCTGCCAGTGCAGGAGATACAAGAGACGCAGATTTGATCCCTGGGTTGGGAAGATCCCCTGGAGGAGAGCACAGCAACCCACTCCAGTATTCTTGCCTGGGAAATCCCATGGACAGAGGAGCTTAGCAGGCTATAGTCCATAGGGTTGCAAAGAGTCAGACACGACTGAGCACGAACACACTGGCTTATCAGATGATTAAATAAAAGCTTTTAAAAAACTGTTTTGCCCTACAATTCATGCTCTACAAAATTAATTATAAAGAGTTAAATGAAATGCCCCAGATACAAGAAAAAAGTATAGGTAATTTTTCTACATATTCTTGTGATAGAGGTCTAAGTTATTAGCATAAATCATAAAAGAACAGATTGAAAGATATGACTAGGTAAAGATGTGTAATTTTTCTAATTAAAAGACACTATAAACAAAAATAAAATGCAAATGGCAAACTGTGACAAGCATTTGTAATACATATAAAAAGAAATACTATTTTACACAAAGAGCTCTGACAATAAGGAAAATTCAAATAGATCTCAAATGAAAAACAAAATCCATAAATAAGCAATTCACAAAGGAAACACAAAATTAGTTATCAAAATATTACAAGTGAAAATAACACAATCAACTTTTTGCCTATAAAACTGGCAAAGATTAAATAATAGTATATGTAACTAGGACTGCAAGTATGTTGAAAAATGCAATATTTATATAAAACTGTTGGGAATACAAACCAAAGGCAACTTTTTTGTATGGCAACTCCATACGTACCAGAAATTTAAAAAATATAAATCTTTTTGATCCTAGAAATACCGCTTCAGGACTTCAACATTAAAAAAGAAATCTGTACAAAGATATATACACTAAAGGATTATTTATTACATATACAATAGTGCAAAAATGGAAACAATTATATGCCCACAAATGTGGAACTAATTATAAGAACTATGGTAAAGCCAAATGAAAAAGGAGCAGCTATAAAGAACGAAAAGGAGTTATCATCCATAGATGCTACAGTTATTAAAAGGAAAACAAAAGAGTATCTGAAAAACTTTTATGTCAATAAATGCCACAAATTTTCAATGCCAAAATGCCAAAATAGGTGAAATGAACACATTTTTTTAAAAGTACAATTTACCAATGCTGATGTAAGGAAAAAAAAGGGGGACGAGACCTGTCTACCAAAATTAAATGTTATCAAACTCCTATCCACAAAAAAGACTCCAGGCCCGACGAATTCTGGATGGACTCTAAGAAACGTTCCAGAACAAAGTAACAGTAACATTATACAAACTTGTTCATAAACTAGAGACCAAAAAAACCACACACTTTCCAACTAAAATTATAAGGCCAGTATAATAAAAGTCTGAAGAGGTTAGATAAGTACCCTGCTGGAACTCATACCAAAACCTGACAAAGAGCAAAAAAAGAAAGAAAAAATTCGGATCAATGTGAATACATATGTAAACATCTACAGAAAAATATTAGTAAATAGAATTTAAAAATATATAAAAAAGATAATGTATTAGGACCAAGTAGCAGGTTTGTGGCAGGAATGCAAGATTGGTTTATCACTCAAAAATCAATAAAATTCACCAGATTCATAGAATAAAGGGAGAAAGCCAATAATAAAACCCTTAAATATCCACCTAAAATGCATCTGACGAATGTTATACCTATTCATGATGAAATCTTTCAGCAAACTAGGAATATTAGGAAACTTTCTCAATCTGATAAAGAACACCTTTTAAAAAAACCTACATCTAACATACATTTTGTTGCTTAGTCTCAAAGTCGTGTTCAACTCTTTGCGACTCCATGGACAGTAGCCAACCAGGCTCCTCTGTCCTTGGGATTCCCCAGGCAAGAATACTGGAGTGGGTTGCCATTTCCTTTGCTGCTGCTGCTGCTGCTAAGTCACTTCAGTTGTGTCCGACTCTGTGTGACCCCATAGACGGAAGCCCATCAGGCTCCCCCGTCCCTGGGATTCTCCAGGCAAGAACGCTGGAGTGGGTTGCCATTGCCTTCTCCGGCCATTTCCTTTACAGGCTATCTAAAGTCCTGATAATACCAAACGCTGGTAATATGTAGAACTCTCACATGGTAACAGGAACTCTCACATACTGCTGATGCAAAGGTAAAATGATACAAACATTCTGGAAAAGAGTCTGGCAGTCTCTTATAAAGGTAAATATGCAGTTACCATATGACTCAGCTATTCCGGTTCCAGTATTAAGAAATGATAACACTCCCCACAAAAATGCCAGTACATAAGTAATCATAGTAGCTTTATTTGTAAAAACCAAAAAATGAAAAACAACCCAACTGTCTGTTAATATGTAAGCAGATTTAAAAAAATAGTGCTATATACATACATACATACATACAGGGCAATAAAAAGCAATGGAATTTTGATACACACAACACTGATAAATCTCAAACTAATTATCCTGAATGAAAGAATCTAAATTTTTAAAGTATTAATGCATACTCTGCAATTCCATTTATACAAAATTCTAGAAAATATAGACATATACCAACAGAAAGCAAATCAAAGGCTACCTCAGAATAGGAATGGAAGGAAAAATAAAGTGCAAATGGGTGCAAGAAAATTTGTGAAGTTGATGGATATCCTTAGTATCTTGCTTAGGGTAATGGTTTAATGAGTGTATACATATGTCAAAACTCAATACACTGTACACTTTAAAAATGTACCACTAATTGTACGTCAATTATACTGCAATATAGTCATAAAAGTGTCAACAATATTCCTTCTTAAACAAAAAATTGACACCTTTTTATATACCTGGCATTGTATTAGGATAGAGAAAGTTCTGTAAGTAACACAAACAATCTCATATGCCATATGATAGAAACACTATACTAAGTATCTATGAGTTAAGGAAAAGCTGAGAAAGGAGTCCAAAAGGCCTGAAAGGCAAGAAAGCTGACTCTTGAAGGCTGAGTGAAAGTTCATGAAGGGGAAATGAACACTCCAGCTATAGAAAACCACCCACACAAAGGTACAAAGAATCTAACCTCCCTGAGGAACAGGGAGTATTCAGCATGTCTGAAGTAAGTCTGGAGAGGTTAGGTAAGTATTCTGCCGGAACTTGTTGGCAATGAAGAGCCAAGTTATCCTACTTGGAAGTTTTACAAGTAGGAATGTAACATGATCAGATTAATGTGTTAGAGAAACCCTCCACTCTGCAATCCTTACTCATTATCCTCTTCACCGTGTCTTGCTCTTTTGGCCAGATGTTCATCTTCTAATTCTGCTAGATCCTTATGTTCTTTCTCACTTCTAATTATGCTAAAAACTGAAACAAATAGAAAAATGCCATGAGCTAAAACAATTCTATGACTTCATTAATAATTCAGCTCTAACACTAAAAGACTCACCTTTTTCCACCTGAATCCTAAAGGCATTTCTTTTCCTTCGACCATAGTCTATACTGAAAAAAAAAACATAATAAGAAGTTTAGTACCATGGTCTCCACCAATATTTTCCCATTAAGTTCAATCTAAATTGAGAACATAACCTTACCTGTATATATGATTATGTCACTACACTTACATTAACCATAAGCCTATTTTCAAATAAATTCTATGTTTGTATTTTAACTCCTCTAATTTTCCTTGACTAGAAATAGGGTTACAGCCGCAGCAAAGCTGCCAGCTTGTACTGAGGAAGACAGAGGAGGGATGAAACGAAGGAAGGCTACTGGACTTCTTGGATCCCACAAGACAAGCCAAAAGAACAATGCAGCTGTGAACATGTGTTACCCTTCAAAACAATGAAAGGCGGCTCCAAGGGAAGCTCCAAAGTTGGCAGGGCTGCCACTGACACCAGGCACTCAGGGCACACAGGCCCAGGCAGAGGCACTGTCTCTTGCATGGTTCCAAATAGCAGGGCAGTCATTCTAGTGAGTTCAGAGGACAGAGCACTGAGTCAAAAACAATTATTCTCAAAGTCTAGTGAATCTGCCTTGCCAGGTTTTGGACTTGCTTGAGACTGTGACACCTTTCCTCTTCCCAATTTCTCCTTTTGGAATGAGAATGTTCATCCTATGCCTGTCCCATCATATTCAGGAAACAGGTTAAGTTGTTGTCTGACTTCACAAGTTCACGGACAGGAATTTTACCTCAGGAGGAACTATACCTCCGGTCACACCCACGCAAGCATGTTAGTTACTCAGTCATGTCCAACTCTTTGCAACTCCATGGACTGTAACCCACCAGGTTCCTCTGTCCATGGAATTCTCCAGGCAAGAATACTGGAGTGAGTTGACAACTCATTCTCCAAGTCACACCCGTACTTGAGTTAAATGATATTCAGATGAGATTTTGGATTCAGAGTTGATGCTGAAATTGGTTGAGAACTTCTGGGGCTGCTGGGATGGACAGAGTATATTTGCAAACAATGAAGGCATGAATTTTGGCGGGCAAAAGGGCAGTGTTAGGAGCTGAACTGTGTCCACCTAAAATTCATAATGTTTAAGTCCTAATCCTCAGTATCTCAGGATGTACCTGTTTTTGGAGATAAGGCTTTTAAAGATGCAACTAAAGGGAGGAAGGTAGGAGGGGGGTTCAGGATGGGAGGGACACATGCATACCTGTGGTGGATTCATGCTGATGTATGGCAAAAAACCATCACAATATTGTAAACTAATTATCCTCCAACTAAAATCAATTAATTTAAATAAACAGATACATTAAAAAAAAGAAAAAGATGTAACTAAAGGGACTTCCCTGGAGGTCCAGAGGTTAAGACACTGCACTGCCAATGCAGGGGGCATAGGTTCAATCCCTGGTCAGGGAATAAGATCCCACATGGCGTGCAGTATAGCCAAAAGATAAAAGAGGTAACTAAGGTAAAATGAAGCCATATGGGTGGGCCCTAATCCAATATGACCAGTGTCTTCTTAGAATAAGAGATTAGGATAAAGACGCACACAGAAGGAAGACCACGTAGAGACGCAGGGAGAAGAGAGCCATCTGCAAGTCAGGAAGAGACCTCAAAAAGAAACCAATCCTGACAACTCCTAGATTGTGAACCTGTAGCCTCCACAACATTAAGGAATACAATTTCTGTGGTTTAAGCCACCTAGTCTATGATGCTTTTTGATGGCAGCCTTAGCAAACTAACATACAGACAAAGGGAGAGAAGAAAACAGAGACACAAATATACAAAGCAGGGATAATTAATGAGACAAGATATCAGAAGACCTGGAATTGAGGCACAAAAGGATTTAATCTTTAGAGCAAAGACTACATGAGTGACACATTTTTAGATAGTCAGGAAGCTGAAGGAGATCACGCCTGATTGTTTTCATTTGTAAGTGAAGAAAAGAAGTAATACTGAAGCAGTGAGTAAGATGCTGCAATCTAAGAAGTAGCCATTTTCATTAATAACAAGGGCAGCTCCTTGCATATAACTGGTGCTTGATAAATGCTTATATAAATGAACCGAGTTTTAAACCTGTAGATTGGTAAACTAAAGCTAGCAGCTATAAATATCAACTGGAAATTTAGGCAGGATGGAAATTTAAAAAATGGTTGGAAAGGGGCTTCCATGGTGGCTCAGTGGTAAAGAATCCCCTGCCAATGCAGGTGGCATGGGTTTGAATCTGGGCCCAGGAAAATCCCACATGCTGTAGGACAACTAAGCCCATGTGCCACAACTACTGAGCCTGTGCTCTAGAGCCCAGGAGCAACAACTACGGAGCCCAAAAGCTCTAAAGCATAGGCTCGGCAACAAGAGGAGCCCCTGCAATAAGAAGCCCAAGTACCATAACTAGAGAGTAGTTCCTGATGGCCACAAGAGGAAAGCCCTCACAGCATGAAGACCCAGCACAGTCATGTAAATAAATAAACAAATAAATCTTAAAAAACAAAATGGTAGGAAAGAAAAGCAAAAATCTGGAGACTACATTTCTTTACCTGTACATTCTTTGTAAATCAGATGCTAAGACTCCAGTGTCCACGTATTTGCCACATCTGTTACTGGTGAGGTACTAAAACAGAAAACATGATAAATATAACACAATAATTCAAACTCAGTGATTGTAATCAACAACTAAGCGATCAAGCTATTCGAACATGTTATACTTTAAAGTAAACTCTTCATTAATAAAGTATGCTAGAAACATAAATAAAAATCACCAGATAATTGCCAAGTCAGAATCAAAGAATTTAATTAACATTATTAATCACTATGGCAATGCAATAACAATAACCAGAATGGCGATAAGGCAGTGAGAGCTTATTATATCCTAGATTCCCAACCACACCACAGCAAAGCACTGAACTCGTAAGAGCACTAAGGGATATTTTAAATTTGAAGGAACACAATAACATTTGATCCGTCCATCTGCAGGAACTACACATGACCCTTGAACAACATGGGTTTGAACTGCACCAGTCCACTTATAGCAGATTTTTTCAATAAATACATTTTACAGTACTACATGTTCCAGGGCTGGTTGAATATGCCAATATAGAACCACAAATATTAAAAGCCAACTATAGCTACACACAGATTTTCAAATGAATGGGGCTGGGGGGAGAAGAGGATGTTGGCATCCCAACCCTCATATTGTTCAAGGGTCAACTGTACTAGCCTGAGACAATTCATGGTTTCAATATTAAAGCACCTTCTGAGGATGTCATGTCTTTGCAAAACTGGATTTCCAGCATTTGCTATAATAAAAATCAAGGTGGAACAGGAAATGAATAGCAGTGTCAATCTGATCGCAAAGCATGAGAAGTGGTGCAGTGCCCAAAAGGCACACAAATTTCACCAGTAAATAACTGTGGTTATTTAATTATGAAATATTGGGTCAGCCAAAGTAAAAAATCTGAATGGACTTTTTGGCCAACCCAATACAAACGTATTGGGGCCTGGGCTTCCCTGGTGGCTCAGTTGGTAAAAAATCCACCTGCAATGCAGGAGACCTGGGTTCGAATCCTGGGTTGAGAAAATCCCCTGGGGAAGGAAAGCGCTACCCATTCCAGTATTCTGGCCTGGAGAATTCCATGGACTGTATAGTCCACAGGGTCATAAAGAGTTGGACACGACTGAGCAACTTTCACTGACTGACTTTGGGACCTAGAAACTATATGAAAAAAACTACTAAGAAACTGAGGGCCTGGTAAACCTGTTCTAGGGACCTTTTACACATTCTCTCTTTTAGTGCTCACCAGGCTATGAGGTAGATATTACTTTCCCCCTATTTTATTTATTTTTCAAAAAGTATTGATTTATTGGCTGTGCTGGGTCTTCACTGCTGCATAGGCTTCTCATTGCAGTGGCTTCTCTTGCTGCAGAACAGGGGCTCTAGGATGCGCAAGCTTCAGTATTGCAGCTCCAGGCTCCAGAGCACAGCCTCAGTAGTTGTGGTACACGGGCTACGTTACTCCGGGGCATGTAGGATCTTCATGGATCAGGGATGGAACCATGTCTCCTGTATTGGCAGGCAGATTTTTTACCACTGAGTAACAGGGGAAGTCCTCTCCCCTGATTTGAAGCTTTAAAAGCTTATTTACTTGCTTACCAGCCCATAAGTTACAGGACCAGATTTCAAACCTAGAATGTCTAGTGATCAACTCCCAAGTTTCAATATTTGCTAATTATCTAGTCCAGGTTCCCCACTTCATACAGCAATTTCTTCTCAAGTATCCCTAATACATGAGAACTACCTCTGCATAAATGTCCCCAATGGCAAGAGACTATGTGTCCAAAGCTGCAGTTTCAGTTAATTGTCCCCTTTTCTGGACTCCTATAGCATGCTATCAGAGAACACAATGGCAGCCCACTCCAGTGTTCTTGCCTGGAAAATCCCATGGACGGAGGAGCCTGGTGGGCTGCCGTCTATGAGGTCGCACAGGGTCGGACACAACTGAAGTGACTTAGCAACAGCAGCAGCAGCATGGCATGCTGTCATTTACCACAGTCAATCTTGTATTGCACATATACATCTCAAACCCACTGCAAATCAAAAAGCAACAGGACTAAAACCACTTTAATCTGCTAAGTTTTAGAGTAATCTGTTATACAGCAATAGATTAATGTGCTAGTTAAAAAGGAGGCAAATGTATTACTTGAAAGATGTCTAGTCCAGGTTAAAAAAAAATAAAAAAAGAAAGAAACCAAATTATAAGAGATAAAGCATTGTACAACTATTCAAGGGATTGTTTATATAAATGTTTAGAATCACATTTAAGAACCTATCATATGTTGGGAAAATTTTCATGATAAATGTGAAGAAAAAGTAAAACAATTTGTACATTGTAATCAACACATTCTCAACAAAGAGAGCTAGTCAGCAGTCTAAAATACACACACCAAAAAAAAATCCTTCACTGTGATGGTCATCTTTGCAGTTTTCTGCCATTTCACAACTAATCAAAAAATATGGAAAAATGATCAAAGTAATCAACTTTGGTATTCATTTGCTAGTTAAAAAGAAAGATTCTCTGCTAGGTCATTATTTTTCCAGAAGAAATTAAAATAAATATTTGTATACTAAAAATAAAATTTAATAAAAAGAAAGATGTCTAAAACATATCACTAAACGAAACAAGCAACAGAAGAGATGCAGATGAACCTGTGTGATTTTAAAAAATATATACATCTATAAGTGCATATATGCAAACAAAATTTTAAGACAGGTACAACAGAAACTCTCCATGATTACTCATGCAGAAGTGGAGTGGAGATGAAAACAATTCTTTCTTCCCATTTTATACCCTCCAGTTTCCTTTATTTTAAACCGTAAGAACATATTACTCTTATTTTTTTAATTACTACTTATTTGACTGTGACAGGTCTTAGTTGTGGCATACAGTATCCCTGGTCTTCGTTGCACCATGTGGAATCCAGTTCCCTGACCAGGATTCAAACCCAGGTTCCCTGAATTGGGATCATGGAGTCTCAACCACCAGACTTTTATAATGAACCAAAGTAAAAGCAAGAGAGGAAAACTGCTAATGTCAAATGCTGCAGAGCAGTCAAGTGTGGCAAATACTGAGAAGAGGTCACTGGATTTAGCCATTGGGAGTCACTGCTCGGAGATCTGAATAAACTGAAGCAGCAAATTGTGTGCGAACATTCAGAGAAAGAGCAATTAAGTGAGTAAACTGCAAAAACAAAAGTCCTGTGCCCAGGAAGTTTGAGAAGGTCCATGTGGACAGGACCATGCAATCAAGGGAGATTACAAAAGGGGGAAAAAAGCAATGGACAAAAAGGTAGACGGGGCCAAAATACAAAGGGCTATTTAGGATGGATTTTACTCTAGGTGTCTGAAAGTCCACAGAAGGGTTTTGAGTAGGACCCTGGCACACTCAAATTTTCCCTTTAAAATGATCTCCCTGGCAGCTCTGTGTAGAACAGACTAAGTAAAACCAGAAACAGTGAGATCAGTTAGGAGGCATTTCAACAGTCTAAAGGGAGTGTGGTTTGGACTAGGATGTTAAGAAGAAAGTGAAAGTCTCTCAGTCCTGTCCGACTCTTTGAGATCCCATGGACTGTAGTCCACCGAATTCTGCAGGCCAGAATACTGAAGTGGGTAGCCTTTCCCTTCCTCAGGGGATCTTCCTAACCCAGGGACTAAACCCAGGTCTCCCGCATTGCAGGCAGATTCTTTACCAGCTGAGCCACAAGGGAAGCCCAAGAATACTGGAGTGGGTAGCCTATCCCTTCTCCAGCGGATCTCCCCAACCCAGGTTTCGAACCAGGGTCTCCTGCATTGCAGCTGGATTATTTACCAACTTAGTTATCAGGGAAGCCCAAGTGATTAGGTCTGAAGTATATTTTGAAGGTAAAGCCAAATAGGTCACTGATTAAGTGGTTACAGGAAGTCAGAATGATTCTTAAGGTTTTGGGCCTTAACAAATGGATGGATGGTGCGATGTCATTTACTGAAATAACACAAAGAAAGGAACAGTTTGGAGAAAAAGATCAATACTCTAAGCTGCAATCCTATAAGATACTCATGAGATATTGAGTAGGCAGCTGGATATAGCAATCTGGAATTCAAGATAATATCAGCACTGGATTATAATACAAATTTTGAACTCATGAACGGATGTATAGCATTTAAAGGTACTAGACTGGATGAGGTCACCTAGAAGTGTGCACAGATAGAAGATAAAGAGAAGGTAAGAGCACAGGTGCTCAAGGCACTTCCAATATTTAAAGGTGACAGGAAGAAACAGATTAAAAAAACTGACGACATAGGAGCTGGAAGAGTAAAAGAAAAGGTAAGAATATAGCTCTTAAAGTCTCTCTCCCTCCTTCTAACTGAGTGCTTAGTAATCTAAATGTCCAAGGCATTCACCACACAATGCATTCCACTGACGATTATGAATACGAAAAAAAAAAAAAAACGGCAGGTAAAGTGCCCGTTATGAAGTAAGATTCAGAGTACTTGTCTTTACTGGTGTCCGAACCTGACTCCAAGTTTCCTAAGAAAGAAAGTTAACGTATTCTTTATGACCCCGAAAGCAATTCGTCCCTACAAGGTTTCGAGGAATATTTCCTTCCCAACTTCACGAGACAGGAAGTTTTAAACGCAAACGCCATCTCCACTCTCATTACGGATGTACAGAGGTCAGGCAGATCCGGGCAGGCCCTCATCAAGCTGCAGCCTCTCACGGTCTCGGGCTGCGCCTTGAAACTCGGTCGCACGGTGAGGAGGAAGGGGCTTGAACCACCCGCGAAGAAGCGGAGTCGTCAACAGCCCCACGCTCGAATCCAGACGAGTGCAAGTCAGTCCGATCTGGAAGCCTCCCCTCTTCTCCCAGCTGCGGCGAGACAGGGCCTCTGGGGCTCCTAAGCAGCGAACGCGGACCACTCTGAGGGCTGGCCTTGCAGGATACACACCTGGATGACGCGCTGCTTCAGTTTATTATCCACGAACCTCGCGGGCCTGGGCTTCATCGCAGTTGCCCCGGCTGTTGCTGCAAGGGCTTCACGTGAACAGGGGGCCTCCCCGAGGCTGCCCACGGCGATTGCCAGGCCAGCTGCCCACGGAAATGCGCCCCAGCCGCCCTAGCCCACGCCGTTCCCTTCAAGACTTTTGTACCGCATGTAAAGGAGAAAAAATCACCGAGAATACGAAGAAGATTTGAGAGCAGAAGGAAGTTTTTCAGAGTCTCATTTTACAGGCTTGTCCAAAGGCCCTGGAAGACAGGACCCATTTGAACACGCTCAACTTTATTGTTCCCGACTCTACGGACACGCGGAGGGCGGGAGCTGGGAGGTTCCTGCGGGGGCGTGGCCATCCACATCTGTAACAGGTTTCTGGCCTTTCTGGGCGCACTGTTTGCGAATTTAGTTAATCTTGACCTGGAATCTTAAAACCGAAACTAGATAATTGTGACGATTGCTGCTGCTGCTGCTGCTGCTAAGTCGCTTTAGTCGTGTCCGACTCTGTGCAACCCCACAGACGGCAGCCCACCAGGCTCCCCGGTCCCTGGGATTCTCCAGGCAAGAACATTGGAGTGGGTTGCCATTTCCTTCTCCAATGCATGAAAGTGAAAAGTGAAAGTGAAGTCGCTCAGTCGTGTCCGACCCTTAGCGGCCCCACGGACTGCAGCCCAGCAGGCTCCTCCGTACATAGGATTTTCCAGGCAAGAGTACTGGCGTGGGTTGCCATTGCCTTCTCCAATTGTGATGATTCAGTTGAGTTCAGTCGCTCAGTCGTGTCCGACTCTTTGTGACCCCGTGAATCGCAGCACGCCAGGCCTCCCTGTCCATCACCAACTCCCGGAGTTCACTCAAACTCATGTCCATGGAGTCGGTGATGCCATCCAGCCATCTCATTCTCTGTCGTCCCCTTCTCCTCCTGCCCCCAATCACTCCCAGCATCAGAGTCTTTTCCAGTGAGTCAACTCGTCGCATGAGGTGGCCAAAGTATTGGAGTTTCAGCTTTAGCATCAGTCCTTTCAATGAACACCCAGGACTGATCTCCTTTAGAATGGACTGGTTGGATCTCCTTGCAGTCCAAGGGACTCTCAAGAGTCTTTTCCAGCACCACAGTTCAAAAGCATCAATTGTTCGGCGATCAGCTTTCTTCACAGTCCAACTCTCACATCCATACATGACCACGGGAAAAACCATAGCCTTGACTAGGCGGACCTTTGTTGGCAAAGTAGTCTCTGCTTTTGAATATGCTATCTAGGTTGGTCACAACTTTCCTTCCAAGGAGTAAGCGTCTTTTAATTTCATGGCTGCAATCAGCATCTGCAGTGATTTTGGAGCCCCCAAAATAAACTCTGACACTGTTTCCACTGTTTCCCCATCTATTTGCCATGAAGAGATGGGACCAGATGCCATGATCTTAGTTTTCTGAACATTGAGCTTTAAGCCAACTTTTTCACTCTCCTCTTTCACTTTCATCAAGAGGCTTTTTAGTTCCTCTTCACTTTCTGCCGTAAGGGTGGTGTCATCTGCATATCTAAGGTTATTGATATTTCTCCTGGCAATCTTGATTCTAGCTTGTGCTTCTTCCAGCCCAGGTTTCTTCATGATGTACTCTGCATATAAGTTAAATAAGCAGGGTGACAATATACAGCCTTGACGTACTCCTTTTCCTCTTTGGAACCAGTCTGTTGTTCCATGTCCAGTTCTAACTGTTGCTTCCTGACCTGCATATAGGTTTCTCAAGAGGCAGGTCAGGTGGTCTGGTATGCCCATCCCTTTCAGAATTTTCCAGTTTATTGTGGTAGTGGCACATTTTACTTTCTGTTTATCACAATTTTGCCCTCCCAAATCTTGTACCTCACTAAAAAATAGCCTCTTGTCCAATTTTGCTTCTTAATTAAGGTGATGTGTGTCCTAATTTACTCAAGATAGTCCTAATTTTTGCCTCTTGATCCAGCACCATTATTATTACTATTTTGTCCATGCCTTGCAGCATGTGGGATCGTCCCTGACCAGGGATTGAACCCCTGCCCCCTGCAGTGGGAGCATGGAGTCTTAAACACTGGACCACCAGGGAAGTCTCATCACAGTTATTTTATTTTAATTTTTAGCCACACTCTGTGGCATATGGGATTTTAGTTCCCCAACAAAGTATCAAACTCGTATCCCCTGCATTGGAAGATGACATCTTAACCACTGGGCTGCCAGAGAAGCCCTCGGCACAATTATTAAGAGTATTCCTTTCATGGAAATGAGTGAAAGTCACCCAAATGAGAACAGGCAAAGACTATTCAGAGCTTCCAATAATAACAAGGGAGTTGACCACCATCACTTGCATTTTGGCAGAGACTCAAAGGCGGGTAAAGGACTGGGAAAGCTTCATAGCTGAAAGAAGGGAAGGTTTCAGATGTGTGCTGACTGAAGGCTGTTGGCACGAAGAAGCTGTGGAAGGGCTAACTAAATAGCAGGGCATCTCTGTGACTAGTTGTGTATGCTCAGTCCCTCTGTCGTGTTTGACTCTTTGTGATCCCATAGACTGTAGCCCACCATAATACTAGAAGGGTTGCCATTTCCTACTCCTGGGGATCTTCCTGACCCAGAAATCTAATCTGCATCTCTTATGTCTTCTGCATTAGCAGACAGATTCTTTACCACTGTGCCACCTGGGAAGCCCAGGTGACTAGTTAGGGGAACATATTTGTTTTTTCTGGTGAATCCTGTCAGTGGAGTCCTAGACATTCAGGACCAATGCTGCAGGGTCTATTGTTTGGCTTCTGGGACTATTTGCTAGATATATTGTTCTAACTTCTATAAGTCTGACTTGTAGATAGCAGGGTGGTTTCCTGGGCTGGTTGCTGCAGATTATAAATCAGAGCATTGTTTTTCTGTTTTGTTTTACAGGATCTGGCCATTGTTCATTTGAATACTCAGTTTCTCACCTTTATCTTTCATAAGGGTTCCAATTTAGACAATGAATTATATAGTCATCAATGTATAATAGGAATATGGAGAAAAACTATGAGAGTATGCATAGCTGAGATTCCTTACTAAGGTTCAAAAGGGGTGTTGCCTGCTTGCTGTGAGCTTGAGACTGAGTCTGTATCCATGTTTTCTGAGATGAGGAGAAAAATCTTTGATTTGGTTTATTTTGTGAAGGCAAATAATTCTGATTTCTAGTCAAGTTTGTCCTCCTTTTAGATGAATGTCTTATTCATGTCCCTAATCCTAAGAAAATAAAAGTAGTATTTTGAGCTGGCATTTTTTCATTATATCTACAAATGTTTATTTTCTACTATATGGCAGTTGCTATGCTAAAGTCAGAGATGGTGATGATCACAGATATGGTCTTGGAACTTATATTCTAGTGAGAAGGTCAAGCAGTGGGCTGGCAAAATAATAAACACATGGAACTTCTCTGGTGGTTCAGTGGTTAAGAATCCACCTTGCAATGCAGGGGACATGGATTTGATCCCTAATTGGAGAACTAAGATCCCACATGCCATGCATGCTACAATTAAGATCTGATGCAGCCTAAATAAATAAACAAACATATAATTACAATAATGACAAATTTCGAAAGTTAAGTCTAAGATTAATGTGAAAGAACAAATGGCCAAGAAGAGCAAAAGATTGTTGAATGAGAATTTAATATCATTATTCATTTGAAAAAAAACTTTACTGATGTATCTATAATACAATGATCTCAATACTTTTTTGAGGTAAAATTAACATAAAATTCACCATTTTAATTATAATACAGATAATATTTTGTGACTTTTAGTATATTGGCAGTGTTGGGCCAGGGTCATGAATACATAGTTCGAGAATATTTTCATCAGTTCCAAAAGAAAGCCCACGCCCCTTAAGCAGTCACTCCCAATTCCTCCCTTTCCTCAGCCCCTGGAAAGCATTCTAGGCTGCTTTTTGACTCTATGAAAGTGAAAGTGTTAGTCACTCAGTCGTTTCACACTCTTTGCAACCTCATGGACTATAGCCTGCCAGGCTCCTCTGTCCATGGGATTCTCAGGGCAAGAATACTGGAGTGGCTAGCCCTTCCCTTCTGCAGGGGATCTTCCCAACCCAAGGATCGAACCCGTCTGTCTCTTTGGATTTGCCTATTATGGACATTTCCTATGCATGAAATCGTACAATATGTGACTTTCTGTGTCTGGCTTCTTTCACTGAGCATAGTTTGTTTCCAAGATTTATCCAGTTTATAACATGTACTGGCATTTCATTCTTTTTGTGGTTGTGTAATATTCCATTGTATAGATGTGTCACATTTTACTTATCAATTCATAGTTGTTTAACATTAGGATTATTTTATCTTTTTAGCTTATAGGAATAATGCTGCTTTGAGCATTTGTATACAAATTGTTCTCTGAATACCTGGTTTCAGTTTTCTTGCGTATACAGCTAAGATTGGGATTGCTAGGTCATGTAGGAATTCAATATTTATCTTTTTGAAGAACAGCCAAACCGTTGTCCACAGCAGCTGCAGTATTTTACCTTCCCACCAGCAGTGTATGAAGGTTCCAATTTCTCCATATCGTCTCCAAAACTTATTTTCCGTCATTTTGTTTTTTATTTACAGTTATCCTAGTAGGTGTGAAATGATATCCCATTGTTTTTGGTTTGCATTTCCCTAAAGTTTATTTCTTAATGGTTGCCCTGGGATGTATAATTAAACACCTTAATTTATAGCAATCTATTTTGAATTAGTATATTTCAATAACATATGAAAAGTTTGCTTAAATACACACACACACACACACACACATATATAGCAAAGTAATGCTCAAAAACATCTATTTCTGCTTCATTGACTATGCCAAAGCCTTTGACTGTGTGGATCACAATAAACTGTGGAAAATTCTGAAAGAGATGGGAATACCAGACCACCTGACCTGCCTCTTGAGAAACCTGTATACAGGTCAAGAAGCAACAGTCAGAACTGTACATGGAGCAACAGACTGGTTCGAAATAGGAAAAGGAGTACCTCAAGGCTGTATATTGTCACCCTGCTTATTTAACTTATATGCAGAGTACATCATGAGGAACGCTGGGCTGGAAGAAGCACAAGCTGGAATCAAGATTGCTGGGAGAAATATCAATAACCTCAGATATGCAGATGACACCACCCTTATGGCAGAAAGTGAAGAGGAACTCAAGAGCCTCTTGATGAAAGTGAAAGAGGAGAGTGAAAAGGTTGGCTTGAAGCTCAACATTCAGAAAACAAAGATCATGGAGTCTGGTCCCATCACTTCATGGGAAATAGATGGGGAAACAGTGGAAACAGTGTCAGATTTTATTTTTGGGGGCTCCAAAATCACTGCAGACGCTGATTGCACCCATGAAATTAAAAGACGCTTACTCCTTGGAAGGAAAGTTATGACCAACCTTGATAGTGTATTAAAAAGCACAGACATTACTTTGCCAACAAAGGTCCGTCTAGTCAAGGCTATGGTTTTTCCCGTGGTCATGTATGGATGTGAGAATTGGACTGTGAAGAAAGCTGATCGCCGAAGAATTGATGCTTTTGAACTGTGGTGTTGGAGAAGACTCTTGAGAGTCCCTTGTACTGCAAGGGGATCCAACCAGTCCATTATAAAGGAGATCAATCCTGGGTGTTCATTGGAAGGACTGATGCTAAAGCTGAAACTGCAGTACTTTGGCCACCTCATGCGACGAGTTGACTCACTGGAAAAGACTCTGATGCTGGGAAAGGTTGGGGGCGGGAGGAGAAGGGGACGACAGAGAACGAGATGGCTGGATGGCATCTCCGACTCTGTGGACATGAGTTTGAGTGAACTCCGGGAGTTGGTGATGGACAGGGAGGCCTGGCGTGCTGTGATTCATGGGGTCGCGGAGAGTCGGACACGACTGAGCGACTGAACTGAACTGAACTGAACTGAATGCTTAAAATTCTCCAAGCCCGGCTTCAACAGTATGTGAGCCAAGAACTTCCACATGTTCAAGCTGGATTTAGAAAAGGCAGAGGAACCAGAGATCAAATTGCCAACATCTGTTGGATCATAGAAAAAGCAACAGAGTTCCCGAAAAACATCTACTTCTGGTTTATTGACTACGCCAAAGCTTTTGACTATATGAATCACAATAAACTGGAAAATTCTTCCAGAGATGGGAATACCAGACCACCTGACCTCCCTCTGTGCTTTCCTTGTGGCTCAGCTGGTAAAGAATCCGCCTGCAATACAGGAGACCTGGGTTTGATCCCTGGGTTGAAAAGATCCCCTGGAGAAGGGAAAGGCTACTCACCCCAGTATTCTGGCCTGGAGAATTCCATGGACTGTACAGTACATGGGGTTGCAAAGAGTCGGACACGACTGAGCAATTTTCACTCACTCATTTGCCTGCCTCCTGAGAAATTGGTGTGCAGGTCAAGAAGCAACAGTTAGAACCAGACATGGAACAGTGGACTGGTTCCAAATTGGGAAAGGAATAGGTCAAGGCTGTATATTATCACCCTGCCTTTTTAACTTCTATGCATAGTACATCATGTGAAATGCCGGACTGGATGAAGCACAAGCTGGAATCAAGATTGCCAGGAAAAATACAGTAACCTCAGATATGAAGATGACACCACCCTTATGGCAGAAAGTGAAGAGGAACTAAAGAACCTCTTGATGGAAGTGAAAGAGGAGAGTGAAAAAGCTGGCATATTGGCATAAACACACACACACACCCCTATATATAGTTTTGTCACTCTCATTACATATTTATACATTGTGTGCCCATCAGTCGATTTGTAATTATGGTTTTATGTAATTGTATTTTAAATCATATAGGAAAGAAAGAATTACAAACCAAAATTAAATTAACATTGACTTTTATATTTATTTATGCTATTACTTTTACCAGAATTCTTTATTTCCTCACATGGTTTCAAATTAGTGTCCTTCATTTCAGCCTAAAGGACTGATACTCTTTATCGATTTAGGAGTGGGTCTGCTAGCACAGAAATCTTTGTTTTTGTTTACCTGAGACTGTTTTCATTTCCCCTTCATTTAAAAACATTTTAGAGGGGAAAGTATGGGAAAGGGATAGTTAGGGAGTTTGGGATGGACATGGACACACTGCTATATTTAAAGTGGATAACCAACAAGGACCTACTGTCCAGCATATGGAACTCTGATCAATGTTCTGTGGCAGGTTGGATGGGGAGGGGAGTTCGGGGGAGAATGGATACATGTATATATGTATGGCTGAGTCCCTTCACTGTTCACCTGAAACTCACAACACTGTTAATCAGCTATACCCCAACACAAAATAAAAAGTTAAAAAAATATTTAAAAATACGTAAGCAAATTTTCAAAAATGTGTAACAGTTCACCATCTCAACCATTTCTAAGTGTATATTTCAATAGTATCAACCACATTAACGTTGTCGGGCAACAGATCTCTACAACTTTTTTATCTTGCAGAACTGAAACTGTATGCATTGACTAGAAAGTCCACATTTCCTCCTCAACTCAGCCCCTGTTTCTGTGAGTTTCACTACCAGGGTATCTCATATAAATGGAATCATTCAGTATTTGTCTTTTTGTGGCTCGCTTATTTCAATGTAGCACAATATCCTAAAGGTTTATCCACATCGTAGCATGTGACATGAATATTATTCATGAAAGGCTGAATAATATTTTGTTGCATTTATACACCACATTTTCTTTATCCATTGATCTCTCAAGGAACATCTGGGTTGTTTCGACCTCTTTGCTATTGTCAATAATACTGCAATAAACATGGGTGTGCAAATCTCTCTTTAAGATTTTGCTTTCTTTTGTATATATACCCAGAAATGAGATTGCTGGATCATATGGTAATTCTATTCTGAAATTTTTGAGACACTTCCATCCTATTTTTTTATAGTCGTTGCACAATATTACATTCTCTTTATCGGTACACAAGGGTTCCAGTTTCTCCATATCCTCATATATTGACCATGTAAATATGTGTCTTTTTATGAATGCTCTATTTTGTTCCACTTACCTGTGTGTGTGTGTGTGTGTGTGTGTGTGTGTGTGTGTGTGCGTGCGCTCAGTAGCTCAGTAGTGACTGACTCTTTGCAACCCTGTGGAGTGTAGCCCACCAGGCCCCTCGGTTCATGGAATTTTTCAGGCAAGAATACTGAAGTGGGTTGCCATTTCCTCTTCCAGGAAATCATCCCAACCCAAGGATCGAACCCAAGTCTCCTGCACTGGCAGGTGGATTCTTTACCAGTGTGCCACCTGGGAAGCTGACTGTGTCGTAACTCTCATTAATATCACAATGTCTTGATGGCTATAGATTTAGTATATCTTGAAATCAGCTGATGTGAATCCTTCAACTTTGTTTCTGTTCTTCAAAATCATCTTGAAATGATTGTACTTCTAAGTATTATATTTCCTTTGCCTTTTTACATAAATTTTAGAATAAGCTTGATACTTCTATGAAAGAAATCCTGCTATGGTTTTGATTAGAATTGCATTGAAACTATGGATCAGTTTTGGAGGAACTGACATTTTAAGCATTTTGAATGTTCTGAGCCATTCACATTGTTTCTCTCTCTATCCATTTAAATGTTTGATTTATTTCATGAGTGTTTTGTAGTTATTGAAAAAAGATCCTGAAGATAACTTATTAGCTTTATCCCTAATATCTCACACATTTTTGGTGATAGTGTAAGTGGTACTGTTTTAAAATTTCCATTTCTGTTAATTGGTAGTATGTGCTTAATTGTGTCCAACTCTTTCCAGTCCCGTGGAGTATAGCCTGCTAGACTCCTCTGTCCATGGAGTTTTCTGAGAATAGTGGAGTGGTTGCCACTTCTGATTCCAGGGGATCTTCTTGACCCAGGAATATAACTTACGTCTCTTTTGTTGTCTGCATTGGCAACTGGATTCTTTACTACTAGTGCCACCTGGGAAGTCCCAGTAGTATATAAAAATGCAATTGGTTCTTGTGTATTGACTTTGTGTCTTCCAATCTTGTTAATAAGACAATCGACATAGACAAAATCAATACCCTCCTTTTTAGCCCGTAAGTATTTTTTCTTCCCTTCTTGTACTGACTAGTCATAGCAGAGAACAGAAAGGAGGCCACCACTGAAAACAAGATTAAGCGAAAGTCTTTGAATATGAAACCACAGTTCCATTTGTCTGTCAGAACACTGGCAGCCTGGCTTGTACTCCTGTAGGTAAGAACTTGGGCTTTTTTCTGGAGTAACTGAAGGGCCCTATGGAAAAGATCCATACTTGAAGAAGTGAGGGTCAACTACTGATCAGCTAGGTCACCACTGAGCAACACACAATGAAACCATTAATCAGCCAGTCCTGTTCATCCACACTGAGCTTCCCACTACCTTCTTTTTTCTTTTGTTTTGTCTTTTGGCCATACTGTGTGAATTGTGGGATCTTAGTTCCCTGACCAGGGATCGAATCTGGGCCATTGGCAGTGAAAATGCAGAGTTCCAACCATTGAAGGGCCAGGGAATTTCTCCAGCCGCCTTTCATTAGTTTTTTTTTAAACATATGAAAAGACTGTCAAGAATCAAAGTTTGCTTGCACTTTGATCTGTGAATTACAGATCAAAACAAAGTAATGGTGGAAAAAACAGAGGAAACAAAGGCAAAGCACAGAGCAAAGTATTCCAAGTACATCAAAACTTATACGCTGTAGAAATGGGAAGGGGTTTCCCTAGTGGCTGAGTGGTAAAGAATCCACCTGCAATGCAGGAGCTGCAGGTGACACGGGTTCAATCCCTGGGTCCGGAAGATCCCATGGAGGAGGGCATGGCAACCCACTCCAGTATTCTTGCCTGGAGAATTCCATGGACAGAGGAGCCTGGTGGGCTACAGTCCATGGGGTCCCAAGGAGTCAGACATGACTGAAGCAACTTGGCATGCACGCAGAAAGGGAAAGTTACTATATCACTGAGATAAGAAGAGGGTGCTATAAAATAGAACAATCGGAGGACAAAAAGAATCTCATAAGTAAGCATATAGACTTCATTGGAATGTTTATAAGGTAAAGTGGAGAAATTCTTATAGAACGTAAAACAAAAAATACGCAGCGATGAAAAGAGGAAAGGAAATATTCCTCAATCTAGGAGATCCCAGTGTATAATTAAAAGGAGTTTTATGAACCTAGAAGGGAGAAAGCAGGAATAAAAAATAATAATCAAAGAAGCAACACTTAAAATGATCAGAACTGGAAGGCATGGGTATTTATATTCAATGAGCCTACTGAATGCCTTGCACAATGAAGAAGACATGTTGTCATGACATTTCAGAATGTTGAGGCTAAGAGAAGATCCTACATCTTTCAGGGAGAACAGACAAGATGCATCCAGAGTGTCAAAAATTTTAGAATGGCACAAAATTTTCAAAGTGTGCAGTAATACAATGCTGTCAGAATTATTCTGGAAAATAATTTCAACCTATAATTCTGTACTAATTCAAAGTATCAGTCAAGGCAGGAGTAAAAACTAGTCTTACTAGCTATATTTAGTAAAAAGCTAGATATACTAAGTGTCCATGTAGCCTTACATCCATATACCCTCGCTCTGGGGGCTTCCCAGGTGACACTAGTAGTAAAGAACCTGCTGCCAATGAAGGAGACATAAGAGACGTGGGTTTGATCCCTGGGTTGGGAAGATCCCCTGGAACAGGAAATGGCAACCCACTTCAGTAATTTTCCTGGAGAGTTCCATGGACAGAGTAGCCTGGTGGGCTGCAGTCCATAGGGTTGCAAAGAGTCAGACACGACTGAAGCAACTTAGAGTGCACGCACATCCTTACACTGGAATTTACTGAAGGGAGCCATCCAACAAGTGAGAAAGTGAAGTGAAAGTCGCTCAGTTGTGTCTGACTCTTTGTGACCCCATGGATTGTCCATGGAATTCTCCAGGCCAGAATACTGGAGGGGTATGGAGAGGAAAAGTTAAAATTTTTACATAATCTCATGCTCCTTCTGCCTCTGTAACTCAGCTTGCTCCTTGCAAAGTCTGGATCACATAGGTCTCAGAAAGTGGGGACTCATACCACTAGGAACTGGAGCTTATCTCACTCACCCTTGTCCTGCTCTTCGCAATGGCCTTAACTCCTGCAAACCCACAAACCCACTTAATCATGCCTGTCTATGTATAAAAATTCTGTAACCCCTTTGTTTGGGGCTCAGAGCTTGGAGTGTTAACTCCTCTGGGCCTGCCGGCATAATAAACCTGAGTTCTCCAACTCTCCAAGTGTGGTGCTTGGTTTCTCAAGTACTGGTTTCTACAACATTTCTGGAGGCCCCAGCGAGATATTGCAGAAGGAAATGGCAACCCACTCCAGTGTTCTTGCCTGGAGAATCCCAGGGATGGGGGAGCCTGGTGGGCTGCCGTCTATGGGGTCGCACAGAGTCGGACACAACTGAAGTGACTTAGCTTAGCAGCAGCGAGATTCCAACCACGCCGGCCCCTTGAGTCACTGGACTGGTGGCTCAGCCAGGCTCGAGTGAAGGAACCCTGAGAAGAAGGAGGCACACCACCTGACAGTATTCTGGGTTCTCTTTCAGACTGGTGTTCTGACTCTCAGGATGGCCAAGCCCTGACTGGACTTATTGGAGGGACAGACCAACTCACCAAGAATGGCCACAGGATAAGGTAAAGCCCCGGGGCCAGTCCCCAGTGAGGACCTACCCCAACAGGTATAAGAGGAGACTGATCACCTCCTTGGGCTCCCAGGAAGGGAGCATCAGATAGTGAGAACTGGGGACTCGGGAGAAGGGAGGTGTTGTGACTGATCACCTCCCTGGAGCTACCAGGAAAGGAGCAACTGTTAAGGAAACCTGAAGACTCAGGAGAAAGGAGGCATTGTGATAGCCTCTGAATGATTGTGAGTGTGTGATTGCTGATTGAACAGAGTGAGAGAAATTTTTCTTCTTGGAAACTGCAAAACCAGTTCTTTCTGCATATGCAATTAAAAACAACTAGCTCCTTAAAAGCCCTGCCTAGGAAAAAGCTTGAAGTTAACCCTTTCCATGTCCTTGAAACAAACAGCCAACTTTGCCTGCGACCTCAGCCTTGGGCAAATTAGAACTTCAAGCAAAGAAAAAAAGGGGTCAAAGAGATATTTTAAATCTCAAACAGAAAACTATAAGATCTTTGTCAGTCTGTCTGTCTGGATTTATGTATGTCTCAGTGTATGTCTTTTGTTTTTTTCTGATAATATTGTTTAAGTTGTAAATGGGTTCTAATTTAATTGGCCTAAAGTGAAGTAAGTACTTACAAATCAAAAAATTCTAAATACAAGAAAAATTAACGTAAATAAATTTCAAATTCATGTAAACTTGGAAATATTCAATATTAAATATCTAGTATTAATGTTTGTTTGCTAATCTAATAAGGAAGTAGGATGTATGCTTTTAATAAAGAAGGTATAAGAAATAAAATTACATTTTATAAAGGGAAAAGAAAGTAGGTCTGACTTACAGGTGGCTGTAACAGAAAGTGATTAAAAGGTTTGTGAAAAGTGGACCCTGAAAAAAAGTTTTGTGCATGGTTGGTGATGGACAGGGAGGCCTGGCGTGCTGTGATTCATGGGGTCGCAGAGAGTCGGACACGACTGAATGACTGAACTGAACTGAACTGAAATGAATTTAAAGTAAGCTAGTTCAAAAACTTGAATTTGGCCTTTCTCTCTGTTAAGAGGACATACTTTCTTCAGATGTTGAACTGCTTTTAATAATAGAGGTAAGTTTCTTTACCTCTTAATTGATCTCTTCTGTATTTACCTTTGAAATCTTCTGTTAGCTTTGGCTAAGTGATTAACTATTATTTCACAGCAACTTATCTGATCCTACATGACTGAGTGTTATAAACCCTTTTGATGTTTATCGACAAAACTTCCTAAATAACTTGACTTCTAACTAATTTTGGGATACTTCAGAAGGCCCCCGAGACATCCCAGAGAGCTGTTAAGCTACCTAGGTTCATTGGACATGTTAAATTACATGAGAAGTACTGTTGAAGGGGTGATAAATCTTTTCAGGTTATACTGTATGGTTGATATTACTAATATAGATATACTAAAATTATGTGAAATTCATATAGATCTGATATGCCCTGATAAAATATGGTCAATTATAATTTTAGTTATCACATTAATGTGTTCTGATGAGGTTTCTTTGTTAATTGCAGTAGAATCAGATTTTAAACATGCCTTCTATGGTTTTACTCTCATGCTTTTAGAAAAATACTGCTAGTTCTTCAAAATTTATTGAAAAGACTTTCTAAGATTAAGCAGATAAACAAATTTTGTTAACAGTAAGCTGATACCAGCCTGGAATTTGGTCTTCTTTCTGTTTAGAGAACAAAGTTTTCTTGGAATGCAGCTTTTGATAACAGATTGTGACTTTATTTGCCTTAAAGTGATTTATATTTGTTTTTAAAATATTTTTGTTACTTTGGTAAAGTAAATAAACATAATTTAAGATTATGGTACATGTAGACAAAGCTCATTCTGCTTCTATAAAAAATAACCCCTCACAGTTAGACTTTTGCTATCTTGATGTCCTTAAAACATGGTAATAGTCTGCTCCTAAATCAGGAAATTAAAAATGGATAAACAACAGCTAAAAAATCAAAGAACCAGGGCTATGGGAAATCCAAGACAGTAGCTTGGCTTTTCCTGGCTCCCTTACAGACCTTATTTTTATTTGATGGGTTAAAGCCTTCCCTGGCTACAGTGTTAATGCCCTTACAATGAGTTCTTCAAAAAAAAAAGAAAAGAAAAAATTGTGTTTTACTGAATATCAAGTTCTAGTTTTGTTAATTAAGGTCTGTGCTTACTAAGACTCACTTTTGAAATAGTTCCTTGTTATGTTATATTGCTAAAAGGTTTAATTAAGTTATTAAAAAGGATACTCTATGATTGTTTCTAAAGCTTTTCTCAGTAACCAGTCTTTGGATAAAGGTCAGATGCACCATGATACACAACCAGGAGATTAACACTTGGCTATAATCATTTAACTGAGTCAGATGACCTGGGGAATACCAGGCTATACCCAATGAAAGTTTTTGACTTAAATTCTTGCCTGTGACTTTACTAATAACTACTAGCTATATTATTTTCTATGTATACATTTTCTATGTTTTCTATCTTTCTTTTCAAAAGATTATTTCTTATGTTACCAAATGTGTGACTGAGCCTGTGATAAAATGCTGATATGCAGTTCCATGTGAGATCAATAATTGTAATAATGTAACTCTAGATATGGGAAGAAGCAACAAGAAGAAATATTTTCCTGGACCAAGAGGCTAGCTAGTAAGACAGGTATGGTCCAGAGACTTTTGCTACGTACAAGGCCTGGTTTAGAGACAACACATTGAGTGGCCTGTCAATGGAATCTTCGTTAGATCTGGGAATGAGCCTTCCAGGACCTCAAGAAGACACAGTCAAATATGTGGCTATGAAGGGGCCCTGCTGACTGAACGTTGGCCCTTGCCAGTTGCCTCTACAAAGATTAAATCACGACCACTACAAGATGCTGACCTTCAACACCCTCTTGAAAGGAGTTCCGGATGGAGACAATAAGGCACTCAGTGCTCTGCAAACACAAACAAACAAAGCAAAACAGGACTTCAGATAGTCAGATGTCTTCAGGTAAAGATTTCTGTGAGTCCAAATTCTTGCATCTTCTCATACCTAGAGAAACACTAATGTCACAAATCAATGTCTGGACCTGGTTCACCTGGCTAGCCCCTCAGCAGCTTTCCTACTTTTATTAATCTTTGGGCCATGTATGTTTAACTTTCTTGTTAAATTTGTTTCTCCAAGTAGTTGTACGACAAGAATCCCCCCAGCCAACTCCCAGACAGTGCTAGAACAAAGCTGCCTTATCATTCTGTGGACTCTCACCGCCCTCCGTAAAGGCACCCCAAGGTCCTCAGGCTAGTCTCCCTTTGAAATATTATATTGGAGACCATCCCCAGTGATAGAAAAGCTCAAGGGAGACCACCAACCACTAGCTGACCTGGAGATGTCTCAACACTTCCAGGCCCTGGGAAAATTCTTCCACTATATTGCCCAAGAAACCTTAGAAAGGACACCCATTCCTTTGGGCAATTGGGTTCATCTCTATCAGCCAGGAGATGAGGTATGGGTTAAAGACTGGAAAAAAGAACCACTTCAGCCAGTTTGGATAGGCTCTCACATGATCATCCTGACAACCCTACTGCTGTTAAAGTTACAGGCATCATCCCTTGGATCCACCACACCAGAGTCAAGAAGGCAACGGCTTCCTGTAATGAGGACACCTGGAAAACAGTTTGGGACCCCAAAAATCCCCTCAAGGTCTGGTTCCAAAAACAACAGTGTTCACCCACAAAAGACGCTGAGCCCTGCTCTAGTCACTCCAGAAGCGGACTAGTCCACTCACAACAGAAGACTGAGGAATCTTCAGCCTTGCTCCAGCCACATTCCGGCAGCTGGCTGGTCAACACAAGGCGAAGCTTGAGGATCTGGCTATCAAAATATCAATGCATTTTTATTGTCTACCCTGGCCTCTATCCCTGATTGATATTATTGCTGTGCTCTTCGCTACAGGACTAGCTTCAGTTGCACCCCAGGACTGGGATTTGGGTCAGAGGCTACAGTTAGCTATAATCTCACCATAGTGGGAAGCCTCATTCTTATTAGATATTTCTTACGATTGATTCTCCCTACTAACTAAATCACTCACAGTATAGCTGACCCCCCCTTCATGATAGGCTCAGTTGCTATAGCCGTGACAACCCAAAGATGGGGAGAAAACCTTTTTGCCAGTGTTATCTGTTATGTGCAGGCTGCTCTGCAGCCTTTTGGTGTCCCTTATTGTAACAAATGGTGCCATTCCCTATCCATCATGCACCTGTCAATATTTCCAAGTCAACCCTTGGAAAATCGCTCACTTAACCATCAACTAGACCAATGGATAGATAGCCAGTCCTATAGGCTGATCACCTACTGCCTTCAAAATCATGTGATGTATATCCAGGGCCCTGGATGCCAAAAATGTTTTCCAGTTATGCCCCCCACTGCCGCTACCTTCCCCCCACCAGAGGATCCAAACTCCAGGTGGCATCTTGACACCATGGCATTGCCATCAAACCCCTGCGCCTCTGTTTACCTGCAAATGCCACACAGATGTTACAGCCCAGAACAGGTGTCTGTCTGCCATAAATGGAAAAACCTACTGGACCAGGATAATAATGCAGACAAACGAAATCACGGACCAACTTTGCCCTAAAAAATAAGGTCCGCCTATTGGCAGTATGACCCAGGTTACAGAGTCAACTCCCCCTTAGACTCTTGTCTGTACCATGTTCTCAACACAACTCATCGCCTTTTTAATGACACCAACACAAGCTGGCCAGGGATTGCTGACTTTGCTTATCCTTAGGAGCTCCATTGTATTTAGCCACACCAGTACCATTAAATAATGTAACAGCCATGGGAACTTCTATAGATCCACCCTTACAAGGGCCAATCTTAAGGCCAATTGAGTTAACTCAAAAGGCTCCAGAATGCTTTGCAAATGATGGAGGAACTGAACCTGTAGGCAATTTAACCAGGGACCAGTGTAATCAAATTTTAAAAGGTGAGTGGCTCACTCATCCTCCCACAAACACAATATGGTGCCGCCCCCATCAAGGCCTTTTATTTGTTTGTAGGACAAATGCTTACTTACATCTACCAATCAATTGTATGGGTATCTGCACCTTAGCTTTCCTCATTCCCCAGATGAATATTGTCCCTAACAACTGGACTCTTGCCATACCTCTGACAGCACACATGCGGTCAAAAACAGCCATCCAGTTTATACCCGTACTAGTTAGTCTGGGAATTATGGCTGGTATAGGAATGGGAATAGGAGGAATTGCTTCATCAACCACCTTCTACTATACACTATCCAAGGATTTCACAGACGACATTGAGAGTGTTGCCAAATCTTTAGTGGCCTTACAGGACCAACCAGATTCCCTGGCTGAGGCGGTTTTACAGAATGGGAGAGGGCTAGACCTACTGACAGCTGAAAAGGGAGGACTCTGCCTTTTCTTAAATGAATAATGCTGCTTTTATGTAAACCAATCAGGAATAGTCAGGGCCATGGCCCAACAGCTAAAGGAGAGAGGAACTAGCAAATTCCTGGGGTAATTGGAATAATATCTGGAGCTGGGCATTGTGACTTCTCCCTTTAACTGGTCCTCTCTTCATGTTCTTTGCGGCGTTCTTGTTTGGCCCTTGTATTCTCAAAGCTATTACCCAGCTCATAACCTCTCAAATTGAATCCATAAAGTTACAAATGGTAATAGCTCAATATAGCCCCCTATATTGAGGGGGATCTCTGAATGTCTTACCAAAACATGAGATGATGCTTTCTACAATGAGTGATAGAAGCATCAAGAGCCGGGAATGAAGAGGAAAAGTTAAATTTTTTACATAACCTCCTGCTCCTTCTGCCTCTGTAACTCAGCTTGCTCCTTGCAAAGTCTGGATCACATAGGTCTCAGAAAGTGGGGACTCATACCACTAGGAACTGGAGCTTATCTCACTCACCCTTGTCCTGCTCTTTGCAATGGCCTTAGCTCCTGCAAACCCGCAAACCCGCTTAATCAAGCCTGTCCGTGTATACCAACTCTGTAACCCCTTTGTTTGGGACTCAGAGCTTGGAATGTTAACTCCTCTGGGCCTGCCAGCATAATAAACCTGAGTTCTCCAACTCTCCAAGTGTGGTGCTTGGTTTCTCGAGTATTGGTTTCTACAACAGGTAGCTTTTCCCTTCTCCAGGGAATCTTCTCAACCCAGGGATCAGACCCAGTTCTCTCACATTGCAGATGGATTCTTTACCAACTGAGCCACAAGAGAAGCCCAAGAATACTGGAGTGGGTAGCTTATCCCTTCTCCAGTGGATCTTCCTGACCCAAATATCCAACTGGTGTCTCCTGCATTGCAGGTAGATTCTTTACCGACTGAGCTATCAGGGAAGCCCCCTGAAAGTGAGGGAATAGTTCAATTTGAGAAGAAAATGTCTATTCTGCTCTCGGATGAAATCACCTTGGATATCAATTACATATATTTGGTTGATGGTATTGTTGAACACAGCTATGTCCTTACTGATTTTCTGCTTGCTGAAGCTATTTCTGTTAGTTATTGAGGTCTTTGGCAGCTCAGTGTAAAGAATCCGCCTGCAGTGCAGGAGATGCAAGAAACATGGGTTGGATCCCTGGGTCAGGAAGATTCCCTAGAGGAGGACATGTCAACCCACTCCAGTATTCTTGCCAGGAAGATTCTACAGGCAGAGGGGTCTGGTGGGCTATCGTTCATGGAATCGCAAAAAGGAGAACGCAACTGAACACACCAACTATAATAGTAAATTCATTTATTTCTCCTTGTATTTCTGTCAACTTTGACTCACATATTTTGATGCTCTGTTGTTAGGTGCATATACATTAAAGATGGTTGTGTCTTCTTGGAGAACTGAACTTTTATTACCACATGGTGCTCTCCCTTATCTCTGATAATTTTTCTTGTTCTGAAGACTGCTCTGTCTGAAATTAATATAGCTTCTCCTGCTTTCTCTTGATTAGTGTTAGCATAGTGCATCTTTCTCCATCCCTAGCCCCTTGCTACTTTTTCCTCCAATTTTATGAGACATAAGTCATATATCAGTCAGTTCAGTGGCTCAGTCGTGTCTGACTCTTTGCGACCCTGTGGACTGCAGCACGCCAGGCTTCTCTGTCCATCACCAACTCCTGGAGCTTGCTCAAACTCATGTCCATCGAGTCAGTGATGCCATCCAACCATCTCATCCTCTGTCGTTCCCTTCTCCTGCCTTCAATCTTTGCCAGCATCAGGGTCTTTTCCAGTGAGTCAGCTCTTTCCATCAGGTGGCCAAAGTATTGGAGCTTCAGCTTTCACATCAGTCCTTCCGATGAATATTCAGTATTGAGTTCCTTTAGGACTGACTGGTTTGATCTCCTTGCAGTCCAAGGGACTTTCAAGAGTCTTCTCCAGCACCACAGTTCAAAAGTATCAATTCTTCGGTGCTCAGCTTTCTTTATAACATTCTGTAAATTTGAGGTTTACAGATTGATGCACTTATACTACTACAAAATGTTTACCACAATAAAGTTAGTGAACATATCCTTTGTTTCACATAATTACCATTTTGTTATTACAGTGAGAACATTAAAGCTTTAATGTCATAGCAATCATGCCTTTACTTTTATTTTTTGTGTGTTTTTATATTCAAAGTGGGTTTCTTGTAGACAACATAGAGTTAGGTTGTATTTCTTAGAAATCCCCTGGCAGAGTGGTTTGGACCCTGCATTTCCATTGCTTCAGGCATGGGTTCAATCCCTGATCAGGGAACTAGAATCCTGCAAACTGCAGCACAGCCAAAATAAATAAATAAAAAGTGATGTATTGATATATACAGTTGGACCAATACTATATTGGATTCATGTTTGTTACTGGTTTCATTTGTTGCCTTCTCCTTTGTTGCTATTTTTGTCTTCCACTCTTCCTGCCATTTGGGGTTTTAATTGAGTATCTTAAATAATTCCATTTTCTTTTATTTCTTAGCATGTCAATTATATCTTGTTTTTAACTTTTTTTAGTGACTTTTTTTTTTAGTCGTTGCCTTAGTGTTTGCAGTATATATTTACAATTAATCCAACTGCACTTTTAAATAACACTATACTATTTTGTGGATAATCCAAGTACCTTATAATAAAATATTCCTTGGGGCTTACCAGGTGGCTTAGTGGTAAAAGAATCTGCCTGCAGTGCAGGAGACATGGGTTAGATCCCTGGATCAGGAAGATCCCCTGGAGAAGAAAATGGCAACCCAATTTAGTACTTTTGCTTGGAAATTCCATGGACAGAGGAGCCTGGAGGGCTACAGTCCATAGGGTCACAGAAGAGTCAGACATGCCTTAGTGATTAAACAATTCCCCTCTTCTGTTGTATCATTCCTGTTATTCATTTCGCTTATAGTAAGCATGCATGTATATATATATATATATATGTATATATTTGAATATATTGTTGCTATTATTATTTTGAACAAATTTTTATGTTAGATCAATCAAGATAAAGAAAAATAAAAGTTTCTTTTATTTTCACTTATTCCTTCTGTAAACATCTTCATTTAGATCTGAGTTTCTGACTTAAACCAGTTTCCTTCTCTTTGAAAAACTTATTTTAAAATTTCTTGCAAGGCAGGTCAACTGATAACAAATTCTCTGTTTCTTTTTGTCTAAGAGAATGTTTCTTTCTCCTTCACTTTTGAAGGATAATTTTGCAGGATACAGAATTCCAAGTTGGTGGTATTTTTTTATCCATACTATTTCACTTCACTCTCTTCTTCTGAGAAGAAGTTGGATGTAATTTTTATTTTTGCTTCTCTGTAGGTAAGTTGTTGTTTTCTTCTAGCTTCTTTCAACAATTTCTAAAACTTACCTTTGATTTTCTGAAATTTGAATATGACATACCTAGTTTTTTGGCATTTATCCTGCCTTATATTCTCCAAGTTTCCCAGATTTGTGTTTTGTCTAACATTTATTTGGGAGAAATTCTCAGTCATGATTGCTTCAAATGTTTCTTCTGTGTGTTTCTCTCTTTCTTTTCCTTCTGGTATTCCCATATCGCATGTTATATCTTTTGTAATTGTCCCATTATTTTGAATATTTTGTCCATTTTTCAGTCTTTTTTTCTTTGCTTTTCAGTGTTGGACATTTCTATTAACATATTCTCAAGCTCAGACAGTCTTTCCTTAGTGATGTTCAGTCTACTAATGAACTATGAGAGACATTCTTTATTTCTGTTGCAATGTTTCTGATCTCTAGCATTTCCATGTGAGTCTTTCTTAGAATTTCTTTTTGGTTACATTATCCATCTGTTCTTGCACCTTACCTACTTTTTCTGTAGTGCCCTTAGCATATTAATCGCAGTCATTTCAAATGCATGGTCTGAAAATTCTAAGATCCCTGGCACATCTGAGTCTGAATCTCATGCTTGCTGTCTCTTCAGATGACTGTCTTTTTTCTTTTCCTTTTATTATGGCTTGTAATTTTGTTGTTGCTGTCGAAAGCTGGACAAAATATATTGGGTGAAAGAAACTTCAATGAATAGGTCACCTTTAGTGACAGAGTAGTAAGGTATGGACAGAAGGACAGTGTTGTATAGTCACATGACTAGGGGACTTCTCTGATGGTCCAGTGGTGAAGGCTCCACTTGCTTCCAGACTTAGGAGTACATATTTGATCCCTGATCAGGGAATAAGATCCACATTCCACACAGCACAGCTGTGAAGGTAAATAGAAAATGTTTCAAAACAAAAAATATCGTCCTATAACTAAGTCTTAGTTTTTTAGTGACTCTTTACCCCTGAGCTGTAAACTTCACAAGTGCCTCTCAATGCTCCCCCCACTATCCCCTTAAGTGGCAACGGATGGCTTAAAGGGACTGGAGTTGAGTATTTCCCTTTTCTCAGGTCATTTGGACTTTGATAAAACACTTTATTTTTATGGGCTCCAAAATCACTGCAGATGCTGATTGCAGCCAGGAAATTAAAAGATGCTTACTCCTTGGAAGGAAAGTTATGACCAACCTAGATTCAGTTCAGTTCAGTCGCTCAGTCATGTCCGACTCTCCGCGACCCCATGAATCACAGCACGCCAGGCCTCCCTGTCCATCACCAACTCCTGGAGTACACTCAAACTCATGTCCACAGAGTCGGTGATGGCATCCAGCCATCTCATTCTCCGTCGTCCCCTTCTCCTCCTGCCCCCAACCTTTCCCAGCATCAGAGTCTTTTCCAGTGAGTCAACTCGTCGCATGAGGTGGCCAAAGTATTGCAATTTCAGCTTTAGCATCAGTTCCTCCAATGAACATCCAGGATTGATCTCCTTTAGAATGGACTGGTTGGATCTCCTTGCAGTATAAGGGACTCTCAAGAGTCTTCTCCAACACCACAGTTCAAAAGCATCGATTCTTCGGCGATCAGCCTTCTTCACAGTCCAACTCTCACATCCATACATGACCACGGGAAAAACCATTGCCTTGACTAGACGGACCTTGGTTGGCAAAGTAATGTCTCTGCTTTTTAATATACTATCAAGGTTGGTCATAACTTTCCTTCCAAGGAGCAAGCGTCTTTTAATTTCATGGCTGCAATCAGCATCTGCAGTGATTTTGGAGCCCAAAAAAATAAAGTCTGACACTGTTTCCACTGTTTTTCCATCTATTTCCCGTGAAGGGATGGGACCAGACGCCATGATCTTTGTTTTCTGAATGTTGAGCTTCAAGCCAACCTTTTCACTCTCCTCTTTCACTTTCATCAAGAGGCTTTTGAGTTCCTCTTCACTTTCTGCCATAAGGGTAGTGTCATCTGCATATCTGAGGTTATTGATATTTCTCCCAGCAATCTTGATTCCAGCTTGTGCTTCTTCCAGCCCAGAGTTCCTCATGATGTACTCTGCATATAAGTTAAATAAGCAAGGTGACAATATACAACCTTGACGTACACCTTTTCCTATTTGGAACCAGTCTGTTGTTCCATGTCCAGTTCTAACTGTTGCTTCCTGACCTGCATACAGGTTTCTCAAGAGGCAGGTCAGGTGGTCTGGTATTCCCATCTCTTTCAGAATGTTCCACAGTTTATTGTGATCCACACAGTCAAAGGCTTTGGCATAGTCAATGAAGCAGAAATAGATGTTTTTCTGGAACTCTCTTGCTTTCTCCATGATCCAGCGGATGTTGGCAATTTGATCTCTGGTGCCTCTGCCTTTTCTAAAACCTGCTTGAACATCTGGGAGTTCACGGTTTACATACTGCTGAAGCCTGGCTTGGAGAATTTTGAGCATGACTTTACTAGCATGTGAGATGAGTGCAATTGTGCGGTAGTTTGAGCATTCTTTGGCATTGCCTTTCTTTGGTATTGGAATGAAGACTGACCTCTTCCAGTCCTGTGGCCACTGCTGAGTTTTCCAAATCTGCTGGCATATTGAGTGCAGCACTTTCACAGCATCATCTTTCAAGACTTGAAATAGCTCAACTGGAATTCCATCACCTCCACTAGCTTTGTTAGTAGTGATGCTTTCTAAGGCCCACTTGACTTCACATTCCAAGATGTCTGGCTCTAGGTCAGTGATCACGTTATCGTGACTATCTTGGTCGTGAAGATCTTTTTTGTACAGTTCTTCCATGTATTCCTGCCACCTCTTCTTAATATCTTCTGCTTCTGTTAGGTCCATACCATTTCTGTCCTTTATTGAGCCTATCTTTGCATGAAATGTTGCCTTGGAATCTGTAATTTTCTTGAAGAGGTCTCTTGTTTTTCCTATTCTGTTGTTTTTTGTATATTAAAAAGCAGAGACATTACTTTGCTAACCAAGTTCCGTCTAGTCAACCAGTGGTCATGTATGGATGTGAGAGTTGGACTGTGAAGAAAGCTGAGCGCCGAAGAATTGATGCTTTTGAACTGTGGTGTTGGAAAAGACTCTTGAGAGTCCCTTGGCCTGCAAGGAGATCCAACCAGTCCATTCTAAAGGAGATCAATCCTGGGTGTTCATTGGAAGGACTGATGCTAAAGGTGAAACTCCAATACTTTGGCCACCTCATGCGAAGAGTTGACTCACTGGAAAAGAGTCTGATGATAGGAGGGATTGGGGGTGGGAGGAGACGGGGATGACAGAGAATGAGATGGCTGGATGGCATCACCGACTCGATGGACATGAGTTTGAGTGAACTCCGGGAGTTGGTGATGGACAGGGAGGCTTGGCGTGCTGTGGTTCATGGGGTCGCAAAGAGTCCGACACAACTGAGCGACTGAACTGAACTGAAGTGAACTGAAAACCCCAGTAGGTTAGGCTCGTGTAAAATAGTTTCTCCTGAGGGCAGGACTTGTTAAGAGCAGAATGCTGTGGTATTTTTTGAATGGCCTCTTTTCACCTTCTCCCAAGGATGCTAAAGCTGAAACTGTAATACTTTGGCCACCTCATGTGACAAGTTGACTCACTGGAAAAGACTCTGATGCTGGGAAAGGTTGGGGGCGGGAGGAGAAGGGGACGACAGAGAATGAGATGGCTGGATGGCATCACCGACTCTGTGGACATGAGTTTGAGTGTACTCCGGGAGTTGGTGATGGAGGGAGGCCTGGCGTGCTGTGATTCATGGGGTCGCGGAGAGTCGGACACGACTGAGCGACTGAACTGAACTGAACTGAAGGACTCACCACGCCTCCCTGGTGGCGCTAGTGGTAAAGAACTGCCTGCCAATGCAGTAGACACAAGAAACAGGGCTTCAGTCCCTGGGTGGGAAAGATCCCCTGGAGAAGGGCATGGCAACTCACTCCAGTATTCTTGCCTGGAGAATCCAATGAACAGAGGAGACTGCCGGGTTATAATACGTGAGGTCGCAGAGTCACACGTGACAGAGGATTTTTTTGATCTTCACTAAGAAAATCTGGCAGAACTATAGGGCATAAGACTCACAAAAGTAAGCCCCTACCTTCCCTCTTCCCTCCCTGCACTGAGTTTTTATATCCAGGCCTGTCCATGCTAAGCCTCCATATTTTCCTCAGTTACAGTTCATGTTTTCCTATTCTGGAACTGGTTCCACAGAGGTTTCTACTAGAGGTTTTGTTTTGTTTTTTTTCTTGCTTTGGTAAATTGGGATTCTATTGGCCTGTCTCTCCCATTTTTGGAGCAGTGACCTCACTTCTCTGACAGACCTAAGAAGACTTGATTTTTCAGTTTTTTTTGGCTTTTTATTTGATGTTAGGACCTACTGATAACTTCTAAGCTCCTCATGTGTCAGACTGGAAACTAAAACAATTCAATTTGTACTTTAAACATATAACATACATTTTAATACACACACACACACACACACACACACACACACACCCTGGGCCCTTGGCAGTGAAAGCCGAGAGTCCTAACCTCTGGACTGCCAGGGAATTCCCACTATAGCATGTATTTTAAACCACAAGTCCTGATAACTCTCTCACAACACACACACACACACACCCTACTTATTGCTTTTTAATCCTGATTATTTCCCCTTTTAAAATTTGCATTCCCCATAGTTTTGATATTGCAACCATGTTTTAACTTTTCACATAGATTAGACAAAGTATCTTAATTAGAACTGATATTTCTAATCCTGGATTATGGTGCCACCTTTTTTTTTAATTAACTCAAGATAAAGCAGATAGAGAACATAAGATAGACTGTGTTTTCTGTTTGAACTGGAGGAAAATATATGTGAGATGAAGTTTATATTTTAAATAAAATCTGGACTAATTTCAATAATAGCTCTCCTAAGAAACCTGTATGCAGGTCAGGAAGCAACAGTTAGAACTGGACATGGAACAACAGACTGGTTCCAAGTAGGAAAAGGTGTACGTCAAGGTTGTATATTGTCACCTTGCTTATTTAACTTATATGCAGAGTACATCATGAGGAACGCTGGGCTGGAAGAAGCACAAGCTGGAATCAAGATTGCCGGGAGAAATATCAATAACCTCAGATATGCAGATGACACCACCCTTATGGCAGAAAGTGAAGAGGAACTCAAAAGCCTCTTGATGAAAGTGAAAGAGGAGAGTGAAAAGGTTGGCTTGAAGCTCAACATTCAGAAAACAAAGATCATGGCATCTGGTCCCATCACTTCATGGGAAATAGATGGAAAAACAGTGGAAACAGTGTCAGACTTTATATATTTGGGCTCCAAAATCACTGCAGATGCTGATTGCAGCCATGAAATTAAAAGACGCTTGCTCCTTGGAAGGAAAGTTATGACCAACCTTGATAGTATATTAAAAAGCAGAGACATTACTTTGCCAACCAAGGTCCGTCTAGTCAAGGCAATGGTTTTTCCCGTGGTCATGTATGGATGTGAGAGTTGGACTGTGAAGAAAGCTGATCGCCGAAGAATCGATGCTTTTGAACTGTGGTGTTGGAGAAGACTCTTGAGAGTCCCTTATACTGCAAGGAGATCCAACCAGTCCATTCTAAAGGAGATCAATCCTGGGTGTTCATTTGAGGGACTGATGCTAAAGCTGAAACTGCAATACTTTGGCCACCTCATGCGACGAGTTGACTCACTGGAAAAGACTCTGATGCTGGGAAAGGTTGGGGGCGGGAGGAGAAGGGGACGACGGAGAATGAGATGGCTGGATGCCATCACCGACTCTGTGGACATGAGTTTGAGTGTACTCCGGGAGTTGGTGATGGACAGGGAGGCCTGGTGTGCTGTGATTCATGGGGTCGCAGAGAGTCGGACACGACTGAGCGACTGAACTGAACTGAACTGAACTGATAGTCAGCATGGGTCATTCATTTGGCAAACACTTATCATACACCAGTTATTTGAAGGATAGAAGACACTGGGGGTACAAAAACTAATACAATATGTTACTTTTATTGTAAATTTAAGGCATGGTGGGCCGAGGATGTAAGGAAGGCAGTTAATGTAATAAATGCTCTGATACAGGTACGTTCAAGGTGTAGTGGGAGTGTAATGATAGCTGGTTTATAAATAATCTTTTAGCAGTCCATCTAGCTTTAACCTATGAACCCTTTATGATCCTGTGAACCCTGGCTGTGTCAGGCAAATCCAATTGGTTTTGCTTTCATACTAATTTCCCTATTCATCCTCTTCTCTCCTAAGTGGTTATCTTGCAGATAAACTTATCACCTTTTCATACATTCAGTACACCAACAAGAAGGATATTTTTGAAATGTAAATCAGAGTAAAAAATGTAAACAAGATCAAGGTACTTTTATACTTAAGACTCTCCAGCAGTTTATCATCTTAAGAGACTAAAAGTTAAAAAACTCCTTGCTAGGGGTCTACAAGGCCCAAATGACCTTGCCCTACCCACCTCTGACATCCTCTCTCAAAACTCTCTCACCCTTATTCATTGTACTCCAGCTACATTGGCTTTTTTACCCCTGATCTTTAAACACAGGAAGTTTGTATGAGCAATTAGGCCTCTGGGATCTCTCTTCTCAGTGTCTGAAACTCTGCCTGCACATATTTACATAGCTATTGTTCAGATTTCAACTTATACGTCAGCTCCTTAGCTTGGCCTCTGAACAGTCAGTCTCCAACCTGAAAACTGCTTGTCATGGATATTTACTTATATATGTATGTGTGCATGTATGGATGTGTCTGTCTCTGTGACTGTAAAGTAAGCTATATAAAAAATATATAGCTTAAAATATAAAGGATATTTTTATATTTTAAAAATATAAAAGTAATATTATAAATTATTTTAAAATAGTAATTTAAAAAATTGTAAACAATTTTTTACAACTGTAACAAATACAGGGGATATTTTTCTTTTATTCATTCTGTATCTTTAAGGTCCAGTATTGGCATATGCTAGGTACTCATAAAATGTTGGTTGAATGAATATATGACTTTCATAAAGTATGTTCATAGATCCTATAACCCTTTGAAGCTATCTTTTTCTTGTATTTAGCTGCTTATTTATTGTGTGTTCCTCCCACACACCCACCTGGTAAGGGCAGCATCTTGTCTGCCTTACTCATTTCTGTATCTCTGGAGTCTACAGAAGTTCTTGGCATATAGAGAAGTGGAGTTAGTAAGTCTGTGGTAAATGAACGGAAAAGACAGTATATTCAATTTTCAAAGATCTTAAACTCTAGAGTGGAGAGAAACATGGCTGTAACGAAGAATAAGCAAGGGACTGTGAAATCTCCGGAGAAACTGAGAGATCAGGAAGGGCAAGTCTCAACCGTCAAGCCAGGAGTATTGAGGTTAGATATGTGCTTTGAGATGAAATTCTCTTACCATTCCCAAGTGAGGGGGTCCAGTGGGTCCCCCTCTGCATTTAGTGCAGAATCTAAAGAATTAAGCACATGGCAAAGAAGTTCTATTGGATAGCCAAAAGATTACAAGCGATCAGTAAACACTTGTTGACTAATTGCTTGTCACATCTCTGGAAATAATCAGATTGAGGACAGAGACCTGGTCCACCGCTTTGATAGGTATTCTTACTACTGAACCACATTTCCCAGCATGCATCAGACAGACTTAGAGAGGTTAAAGTTTTTTTTTTAATGGACTACAACTCCCGGCATGCTGGCGGAGCGGACTACACGCCCCGACAAGCCAGGGCAAAAACTATCAGGAGGCGGGGGGCGGGGCTGGTCTGGTCCCTTGAGCCGGTTTGACGGAAGAAGCGGCGCGGCAGCGGTGGCTGCGGCGGCGGCGGCGGCGGAGGATGGAGGCGGTGGTGTTCGTCTTCTCTCTCCTCGACTGTTGCGCGCTCATCTTCCTTTCGGTGTACTTCGTATCCTTGCCTGAGGCGGGCGGCGGCCGGCCTGGGGCCCTCAGCCCGAGGGGCCGGGCTGGGGTTGGGCCCTTGTGGGGGCCAGGGCAGGGTCGAGGGAAGTAGGGAGGTGGCCGGCGTCTGGCGCGGGTACCCTGGGCGCTGGCACGGCTGGCGGCGAGCCCGGGCGGGAGGAGGGCCCCGGTGGCCCCACTCCGCCCCTCACCTGGGGGTCCGAGCGGGCCTTACTCTCGAAGCGCGCGGGCCCGGTCTGCCCGCCGCCTCTCGCCCCCCGCGACGCCCGGACCCGCTCTGCCATGGGCCAGCACTGGCACTTGGCCTTTCCTTGTGGCCCTCGGGGGATAGGGTCGCGCGGTTTACTTCCTTTTTGGCCCTCAAGAGAGAAGGATCACGGTTTGTCTTGCAGCTGCCCTGGGCCCGGCCGTTCGCCTGATGCCCTGGCTCCGGAGAGCGAGGGCCCACGTCCCGGGGGCGGTCTCTCGTGGACGGTCCCGCGCTGAGCCAGGCGGAGGCGATTTGGCGCCTCTTGTCATTCTTTGGGCAACTCCCCCGCTGCCTGCCCTTTGTTCTCGCGGGTGTTGGAACTTGTAGCGAACCTTTCACATCCCGAAGTTGACTCATTTCCAAAAGCGGGTGAAGTGTTTCTTTCACGATGCGGTTTTGTAGGGAGTGCCGGGAACGGTTTGTTTAAAAAAACCAGCTATAGCTGATTATTTCGTTGCCCTTGTTGGTTGCCTATCTGTAAATTTCAGTATCTATACACGTGATTTAATTCTCCATCGTTTCTCAACTTTTAGTTTTCTCTGTCGATGCGTGTTTAAAACTTCCGTATTTTGTATAGCCGTTCGCGCTACAGTATTCAAATTGTATTTTCCAGGCTAATAAATGGTCGTTGAACTCCAGAAAGCGTGTGGGGCTACCACTTTGCTCTTGAGGAAGCTTCTAGTCTGAGTTGTCACCCAGTGATGTCACGCACAATCAAATTTTAAGTAATTAAATGTAAACTAAGAAAAAGCATGAGAAATTCTTCATTTTATTTTTTTCTCCTTGGAAATTATATGCGTCTCTTTCTGGCAGAATTAAACTGTTTGCCAGAGCGTTCTGGCATTAGGATGGTTGAACAGAGTATTTTTCAGTGTGGCTTTATAATTGATTATGGACTGGCAACGTGTCGAAGTGGGATGAGACAAAACTTGGAATCAAGACTCCTTGCTTAGCTAGTTATTTGCTGTGCACATTGTTTCACCTCTCTCAGCCTCAGTTTGTTTTTTTTAATGGGAAATGTTTACTTTCTAGACAGATAGGTGTGTGCACCGTAGTGGTGTGCTAAGCATCTAGCAGCACAGTGCCTGCCCCATGGCCGTGGCCAATGCTTAGTAAATGTTGCTCTGCCTTGTCCCCTCACCCCTCACTGAACAGCAGTTTTTGCTTTAACTGATGATTTCTGATGAGGAGAACCCTGACTTTTATTGGGCTTGGGGAACCTGAAAGTGCAGCATCCCTTAGGAAGCTTTTGGTGATCTACCGCTCCTGTGGCATAAGAAGCTGGAGCTTAAGTTCAGAGAAATAAAACTTGGATTTCTTTTGTTGCAGTTTGGAAAACTTGTCTTGATAATTTAAAATAACCTTGTCTAGGGAATTCCCTGGCAGTTCAGTGGTTTGAGCCCAGTGCTGTCACTGCTGGGGCCCTGGCTTCCATCCCTGATCCTGCAAGCCAGGCAGCACAGCAAAAAGAAAAAAAAAAAAAGCCTTATACAAATTTATGTATAAAGAAACATATTAGGTGGAGTTTTAGACTTAAACATTAAGATACATTTAGGATGTGTTTTGATGAAATTCAGCATATTGTATTTTTGAATAGTTGTACAAGCTTAATACTAGAGGCGAGAGGTAGAAAATCACCAGAGTATACATTTTGTAGGAATAAGAGTTTTCCTGGACTTTGAACCTAGAAGAAAACATGCAGAGAAGGAAAGGGGTGGATATTCAAAATTAGAGTCAAGAGCAAAGGTGCAGAGACGTGTTCATGGCATTTCTGGGTGATGGAGGAATAGGCCATCTGGAGCAAAAGGTTGATTTTTGGTGGCAGCCGAAGGTCAGGTTTGGAAGGCTGGATTAGATTCAGTTTCGGAGGGTTTGACTGTTAAGGAGAAGGGCTTTCACTTTTATCCTCTAGGCAATAGTGAGCCATTGACAATTTTTTGACTTAAACAAAGTGGTGTGTCATGAAGATAGTCTGCAGAGTAGGTTGAAAACAGGAAAGACTGGAAGGTAAGAAACCACTGGAGAAGGGGTTCATTTGGATCTGGAGTGGGGTGCTAATTGTGGGCAGGTGAAAGGAGGAATTAATGTGAGTGGCATAAGAAAGGATTGACAGAACCTGGTAACAATTGATTCTGAGATAATGAAACAATCCAGAAACAGCTTTCTGTATTTTGAGCTTGGACAAATAATGCTTATGTCATTGACAGAAATAAAACAAATTGGAGGTGGAACAGTTTGGGGAGATAGTGATGATTTTGATTTTAGCTATGTTGAGGTAATAGGGGGGACTATCCATATGGAAATGTATAGAATTTACTTGAAAGCATTTCTTTTTACCTATTTTATTGGACACTTTCAAACATAAAAGTAGAGTAGTGTAATAAATCCCATGTTTCTATTACTTCAGTGATTTTCAACATTTTGCCATTTCTTTCTCATTTTTCTCCCAACTATTGTGAGGAGACTGTGGGAGCATTTTAAAGTAAATACCACACATCGAGTGGAAGACTTTTCCTTTTTTGTCTGTCCCTCAGATTTTTATTTGTGTGTTTATACTTTGTATTAAGACCCATTTTTTCTGTAAGTCCAGTGTAATATCTGTTTACTGTGGGAAGTTTGGTAATAGGGAAAAGTATTGGGAAAACAAACTATCTGTAATCCAACTTTCAAAGCATAAACATTGCTAACCTACGACCATGCTGAATTTATAGTTTGTGTCCTATTTTTTTCATATCATAGTTTTCAGATATTTTATGGATATATCATAAATAAACACTTTTTCTACTATTGGGAATTAAGGTTTATAACATTTAAACTGTTTCTATGGGTCATATTTTCCATTTCTTGTAGCCACTCTTCGACACTTGAGGAATCCTGGTGGAATCTTCTGATATGGGTCACATTAGAATTGCATATAATAAGAGGATTACTTTGTGAAAATAACTTGTTGAAAGAACATAAATGAGAAAATTTAGGTGATAAATGAGCTTTAAGGAACTGAATCTTTTCAAGCCAAATCTAAATCTGCCTTGCAACTGGGGTTGCTTTCTGAAACTTAAATAGTTATTATAAAGGAAATCTAATAATTCCTTATCTTGATCATCAGATAATTACCTTGTCTGATTTAGAATGTGATTATATTAATGCTCGATCATGTTGCTCAAAATTAAATAAGGTAAGACATTTCTTTCCTCGTTTTTTGGCCTTGAAGACAGTTCTCCATTTTCTGTGCTAGAGATTATTATACATAGTCAGCATATGTGTATTTGGTATACACTGAGATGTTGGTGGAGCTCCTGTGCTTTGAATATTTTTTGATCATGAAAGCACACCAGAAGACTTAACTTGAAATTTTGTTTCTTTACTCTTTTTTCCTTGTCCCTTTGTTCATTACTCAGACTAGTAAAGGTTCATTATCAGGTAATTGTTTTTGTCTTGTGTGTGCAAACCCCCTCCTTCCTGCTCATGGGAAAGAGCTCAGTCTGTTTTTTGTTAAATGAAAGATGGCCTTCCTTTTGTGGCTCGATGAGAAATTAGTTGATTTGTTTTCAGACTGTTTTATCTTAATATATAATCAAAACTTCATATTGGCAATAAAACTTTGAATTTTCCAGCTTCTCTAAGTATGAGGAAACCAGTTGGTCCTGATTCATTTTATGAGATGAGTAGACAAAAGTTTTTTGGATATAAAAGTTCATATAAAGGCGACTTCTCTGGCGGTCCAGTGGTTAAGACTCTGTGCTGTGCAGAGCGGCCAAAGAAAAACTTCATAAAATATTTATATATACAATAAAATATTTTTATTGTATATAAAAATACAATGCTGAAAAAAAAATACACGTCTTGAGCAACACGTTTTGGCTTGACCTAAAAACTCTCATTGGTCTTTTCACATCTTCAGTCTACTTAGTTTCTCTGACCCACGAGGGAAATAGAGTTATACTTGAAAAGTTAGAATTTCTGGCAAGTTATATTCCTCCTTGCCTCTCTTTTCCTTCCCTTCCTTCTTTCCTTCCAATTTTCCAGAATATGGTTTAATACAATGATAGACTTAAATAAAAGATTTTGTTTTTCTGGTATGCTTTCAGAGTTCTTATTTTTCCTCAAGATATAATTGAAATATAACGTTTATTAGTTTCAGGCCTCCTCATCTTTATTTTTAATTTTTTTAGAATTTAAATTAAAATTAATTAATTAAAAAAAATTAAAGTCCTCCTGTGTGCCAGGCAGGGTCTTCCCCCTTTATAAAAAATTGAAGTATGGTTGAATAGTCCTCATCTTTAGAAGAATAATTTTTTACTGAGAGATAAATCCATCTCATATATGTATTTGTGTATGTGTGTTTCATATTTCTTGCTTACTCAGTATTTTCGGTGGATATTTTGTGGGCTTTCTTTTACAAAAATAAAAATTTAAATACAAAGTAAAGATTACCTGGATTCTTCTATTGAGAAAGTAACTCCTTCAATTTGAAGTTAAGTAGTTTTTTTTTTAAATGTTTGTTTTTGTGAAAGTTATACTTGCGCACAACTAAAGTCAGAGTATTAGAAAGCTCACAGTGAAAACAGCAGACCCTTCCTGACCCTTTAAAATCATATCTGTCATGCTTTTGAGGGGGCAACTGATTTCAACACTTGAACTGTTAATTTTTTTCTGATATGTACATCCATATTTCTCTATGTGCTTACAATGCTACTTCTTTTTTTTTTTTTCCACTCTACTGCATGGGTTGCAGGATATCAGTTCCCCTACCAGGAATTGAACCCAGGCAGTGAAAGCTCAGAATCCTAACCACTAGGCTGCCAGGGAACTCCCACTGCTTGATTTATCAATTTTATACATTATCTATTGACTTCTGAGTCAAAATGGTAGAGTTTGTTCTTAGGTACCAACTTCTAAACATCACTCCTGTTCTTCTATTTTTGTTTGCAGGTAAGTTCATATTTAATGTTTATATCATGATGTACTGTTATAATGTTTTTTATTGCTGAGCCTTATGGCAGACAATGATCATATTTTTCTTTCTAATTTTTTTTTTTTTTGGATAGCTTGTCTTTTCTGATAACATCTTTGAAGTCTTTCAGTACTATTTTCTACGTGGTTCAAACATAAAATAATCAGTTGTTTTTTTCCAGGTGACATTTCTCCTCAAGACCTGCATCCTCTTGCTATAGTCTGGAGCGGTTGCTCTTAGACCTTTTCACAGCTTCCATCTTGGGACTCCTGGTTGGATCTCCCGATTCTTGGAAATCATGTTTTCTTTTCTCTTGGCTTACTACCTCATTTTGCTGGAGTAGCTTCTTGAGATTTGGTACATGGGAATTAAATTTTTTGAAACCTTGCACGTTTTAAAATGTCTAATCCTTTCCCTTGATTGACAGTTTCTCTGAGTATAGAATTCTAGGTTAGAAAAGATTTCTTTTTTTTTCAGAGTTTGCTTGATCAATGTCTTTTTACTTCCAGTGTTGATCAAGTTGGGAAATCTGGTGCATTTTGATTTCTTGTCCTTTGGATGGGATCTCTCTCTCCTTTCCTCCCACCCCCACCTCCATCCTTTCCAGAAGCTTTAGAATCTTTTCTTTATCCTTGGTGTTTTTTATTTATTTATGGTAATCCTCGGTGTTTTGGAATTTTGCAGTGTACACTGCTGTGATTCATGAGGTTGCAAAGAGTCAGACACGACTGAGCGACTGAACTGAACTGAACTGACACCTTTATTTAGGCCTTTTCACTCTTTGTTTCATTCATTCATTGGGCTTCTGAGAGGTTCCTTCAGTCTGGTAAATTTTCTTATTTCTCTGATAATGTCTTCCCCATTTTCTCTCTTCTCTTTTAGCAACTTGGATTTGCTGGATGTTTGTCTGCTGGGTTGATCTGCCAATTCTTTTTTCTTATTCTTGTCCCTTTAGTTTTTTTTCTACCTTCTTGTAAGATTTGCTGTTTTATCTTCTGAATTTTCTAGTATGTATATAGTTTCAGTTCAGTTCAGTTCAGTCGCTCAGTCGTGTCCGACTCTTTGCGACCCCATGAATAGGTTGAACTTTTAATTTCTAAGAGCTTTTTGTTCTCTTGGTTCATACTTGACTCTGTCTTTCTGGGATATTGATTATAGTGGTTTTTGAAATTTCCTTCTGCTTCCTACATTATATCTGTTTTTTCCAAGTTCCTTTCTCTTTCTTTTTCCCCCTTATTTCATACCAAGGGCTTTCCTCAATTTCTGATATGTGGCTGTCTGGTCATACTTCATGGTAAAACACTAAAATACTCACTGGAAGCTCATTGGGTGGTCCAGGCCATTGACTGATAGGTGGACTTCACTGAGGGTGATTGGTTTCTGCCTTTTTTGGGGGTACCTGAAATGGCAGTTTTTGTGGGTGTTTTCTCTTGTGCCATTAAGGCACTCCAGAGAAGGATCCTCCAAACTCTTGCCTGGATGATAACAAGCCTCGAGCTAGCATTCTGAGAACAAGTTAGGGGAAGAACACATTGTTAATGAGGGAAGAGAACAGAGGACTTGGTTGAAAGTCAGTAAACCAAGTAAAATAAGGTCAAGTGTCTCTTCCTGAAACTTTTGTTTTAGGTTTTTGTTTATGTAAAACAAAGTGTAGCCCATAGTAAGAAGTTCAGTTTGAAAGCTACTGCTGCGTGGGTCTGATAACACGGAGGGGAGTAGTAGTAGTAACGTCAGCTAACATTTATTGACTGCTTACTTTGCATGTGGCTTATGTATGTTATTTGGTCTAATTCTCAATAACAACCTCTTGAGGTGTAAGTATTATTATCTCCATTTTAGGGATGAGGAAATCATGATTTAGAAAGGGTAGGTAACGTCCTAAAATTGCACAGCTAATAGGATAGAGCATGGGTTTTACTCCAGGTTTATTTGACTTTGCAGGTTACACATACTATGTGTATGTGTTAGTAGCTCAGTTGTGTAGCTCAGTTGTGTTCCACTCTTTGTGAGACCCCATGGACTGTAGCTCTCCAGGCTCTTCTGTCCTTGGAATTCTCCAGGCAAGAATACTGGAGTTGGTTGCCATTCTAGCATTATGTTAAATTGGTTACACTTTAAAAATAATTTACATATTAAAAAATGTCCTTGTTGATTGTAAATTAGGTTTAAGGCCCAGAAAATCCCTTCTTTATTTAAAGAAAAGCAGCCAAAAAAACTATCTGAGGGAAGAAATTCCTTGGTGGTCCTGTGGTTAGGACTCTGCACTTTTCACTGCCAAGGTGAGAGTTTAATTCCTGGTTGCAGAACTAAAATTCCACAAGCCTCCCAGCAGTGGGCCCCCAACCCCCACCCCCAAATGTATCTAAAATCTAAATGCAGGAGACCTGGGGCCAGTGAGTCTGAGTTTCTGTTATATTGATTGCCCTGGCACTATGTAGTTGTGTGACCTTGGGCAAGTTACTTAATCTCTTAAGAGTTTTATTTTCCTCCTTTCTGCAAGTTGGGAGTGCCAGTTTCTGGCTCCATAAATACTAGGTATTAACTTCCATTAAAAGAAAAGGCTGAAAAAAAAAACAAAAGAAGAAACATTTTCTACTCATAGGAGAGGAAGACTATTGGTGATTTGAGAGCCCGCCACAGCAGCTCTTGATACATGAGGACTAGAGTATTACACAATAAAGAGCATAGATAAGGGCATTGGGTGCTATAAAAGTAATAGTCTGCTGCTGCTGCTGCTGCTAAGTCAATTCAGTCGTGTCCGACTCTGTGTGACCCCATAGACGGCAGCCCACCAGGCTCCCCCGTCCCTGGGGTTCTCCAGGCAAGAACACTGGAGTGGGTTGCCATTTCCTTCTCCAATGTGTGAAAGTGAAAAGTGAAAGTGAAGTCGCTCAGTCATGTCTGACTCGTAGCGACCGCATGGACTGCAGCCTACCAGGCTCCTCCGTCCATGGGATTTTCTAGGCAAGAGTACTGGAGTGGCTTGCCATTGCCTTCTCCGGAAAGCAATAGTCTGGGATTCTTTTATCCTGGTTCTTTATCATATTTGTTCAACTTTGAGCTGATATTGTAAGCTGTTAAAGTACTTTTTTTTTTCTTTTTTTGTAAATGTGAGATTATTTTCCCCAGGGTTCTGGAGCTTGGAAATGTATAGATAGATATTCTGACTTGAAAGGCAGCATGAATGTGGATATAAACCATCCCAAATTAGAGTAAGAGATTTTAGCACAGATATTGGAATAGAGAGTAAATAATATTCTATTTTTTCTCTAATTGTCATTCATACCTGCTTAGTGAATGAATCTGAACCTATGCTTAGGATAAAATGTAATTAAAGTTTAAATGCATTATTTTTAAGCTGTGTCCTGATATTTTTGCATGGAGTAAGCAGTGATAGCAGTATGCAAATCTGGGACATCTGAGTCTAAAAATAATCTTGAAATACTAGCTTGAAAGATTTCTGTACTCCTTTGATTTAGCTTCAAGTAACATGTACATTGGAGAAGGAAATGGCAACCCACTCCAGTGTTCTTGCCTGGAGAATCCCAGGGACGGGGGAGCCTGGTGGGCTGCCGTCTATGGGGTCACACAGAGTCGGACACGACTGAGGTGACTTAGCAGCAGCAGCAGCAGCAGCAACATGTACATTTAGGAAGAACACAGCATGAGATGTGATAACTATGTTCTTCCCTTGCAGTGGGTAATTCCAGAATTGGTTGGCCATACTCTTGTCACTGTACTAATGCTCATATCATTGCACTGGTTCATCTTCCTTCTCAACTTGCCTGTTGCCGCCTGGAATATATATCGGTGAGTACTTTCTGTTTATTGTTTTGTTTAGAGAAAAAAATTTAAGATTTGACAGCTTTCTTTTCTCCAATAAAACATACGCTAGTCATAAATGATAGCAGAATGTGCCATTAAATCAGCATACATTTTTATTCACTTTGGTGTATTGGGCAAGTAGCAATTTGCATGGTTCAGTCTTGTAGTAAAACACAAATTTACATGTGTAAGTTAAAAAAATATCTAATGTTGCACTGTCTAAAGACTTGTGAGTTGTTTTTTCATTATCTACCTTTTTTTATGAATAATCAAAAATCTGAGAATATAAGGTCTTTATTATTTATATCTGCAGTTTTTAATTATAGTGTACATGCAATGCTGTGAGGAAAATTTCATTTTAAATCTTGCATGTTAGAAATGTAAAAATGTTAGCCAGATATTCATTTGGGCTACTAGGATTTGAGGGAGAATTTAAGATTTGTGGAACTCAGAGAGCCATTTGCATTTCTCAGAAGTCATAATTGAGAAACCTAATGGTGAGAAACCCAAGGTTGGACTAGAAGAAGCTTGGACATGAGAGAAGGAACATGCATGTTGTGCAGATGGTACAGTGTGAATGCCGAAGCTCAGATGCTTAAACTCACTGATGCTCTCAAATTATCCAGTTTTCTTACTTGTAAAAGGGATCATTGAGGAAGATTATCATTTGTAATACTGTGTACACGGTGGTATTCCTTAAATATGAAATGTTATATGTTATCAAGAACCCCATAGACTTCACAGTATGTTAAATGCAGTGTCTTCAAGATGTTTTAAATTTGAGTCTGAGTCTGTGGGAACACTGAATTGAATTCATCTGGTTTGGGGACTAGGTGTGTGCTTTCCATGCTCTTTATTTTCTGTATCGACTTTGTAGCCCTATTTTCCTCCCCGCACTGTAGTCATACCCCCATCACTATAAAAAGTACAGTTCTTGTTTTTCAAAACAGTATTATTTAATATTTAGATGTAAATTAAATTAAGTCTAAATAAAATTTATGTTTTAATTAAATCTGATCTTTTTTTTAAGAGTCATGTAAAGTTAGGCACTGCATTTGTGTCTGAACTATCGATTTATAGTCTTCATTGAAGAAGAGTTTTATTTTACCACAGTAGCATTTATTCTAAATCATTTCTGTCTTCTTGAAATTGGTCTTTTAAGGTAAGTACTGTTTATTTACCGTGCAGATTGAGACACATCTATTGATCAGCAGGAGCATCAAATATGAGGGTTCTATTCTGGGTTTCCCAGGTTGCACTAGTGGTAAAGAATCTGCCCATGCAGGAGACGTAAGAGATGCGGGTTCTATCCCTGGGTCAGAAAGATTCCCTGGAGTAGGAAATGGCAACCCACTGTAGCATTCTTACCTGGAGAATCCCATGGATAGAGGAACCTGGCAGGCTAGTCCATAGGGTCACAAAGAGTCGGTCATGACTGAGGCAGCTTAGCATGCATTCTGGATGTAGAATCTTTTTTTTTAGTGTCATTTGTGAAATGGGAATAATTATGTTTGACACTACTCTTCCTTACAAACACGTTGTGAAGGTGAAGGGAATTGCATTAAATAATTTAGAACTTTGAAGATTAAGAAGTTTCTAAGAACTTGATCAAGTTGGTTTGGTTTTTGTGGCTCCTTTCACTTGTCTCAAGGAAGACGGCTGTAGATATTACTGATGCAGTAGTTTTCTACAAAAAATGAGTAAAAGGGTCTTCAGTTCAGTTCAGTTGCTCAGTCGTGTCCGAATCTTTGCGACCCCATGAATCACAGCACGCCAGGCCTCCCTGTCCATCACCAACTCCCGGAGTTCACTCAAACTCATGTCCATTGATTCGGTGATGCCATCCAGCTATCTCATTCTCTATCGTCCCCGTCTCCTCCTACCCCCAATCCCTCCCAGCATCAGACTCTTTTCCAGTGAGTCAACTCGTCGCATGAGGTGGCCAAAGTATTGCAGTTTCAGCTTTAGCATCAGTCCTTCCAATGAACGCCCAGGATTGATCTCCTTTAGAATGGACTGGTTGGATCTCCTTGCAGTCCAAGGGACTCTCAAGAGTCTTCTCCAACACCACAGTTCAAAAGCATCAATTCTTCGGCGATCAGCTTTCTTCACAGTCCAACTCTCACATCCATACATGACCATGGGAAAAACCATAGCTTTGACTAGACGGACCTTGGTTGGCAAAGTAATGTCTCTGCTTTTTAATATGCTATCTAGGTTGGTCATAACTTTCCTTCCAAGGAGTAAGCGTCTTTTAATTTCCTGGCTGCAGTCAGCATCTGCAGAGATTTTGGAGCCCCCCAAAATAAAGTCTGACACTGTTTCCACTGTTTCCCCATCTATTTTCCATGAAGTGATGGGACCAGATGCCATGATCTTCGTTTTCTGAATGTTGAGCTTCAAGCTGAACTTTTCACTCTCCTCTTTCACTTTCATCAAGAGGCTTTTTAGTTCCTCTCCACTTTCTGCCATAAGGGTCTTAGTATATAAAATATCCTTCTCTAGAATATTAGTGGATTTGTTTCAGAGGGTAGAAGTTATACCAAAATTAATAGTATTATATCTTTCAAAGGAAAACTTAAATCATAACCTGTGATATCATTATAATACCCTGTCAATACATAGTCTGAATATAACTATGACTGATTCATTTTTAAAGTTTGATTAAAAAAAAGTTTGATTATTATTGGTTACTTATTTTTCAATGTTTATGCTGATGGTTTGATTTTCTTTCTAATGTATGTACATCCTTTAATTTATCAGGTACATTATGGTGCCAAGTGGTAACATGGGAGTATTTGATCCAACAGAAATACACAATCGAGGGCAGCTGAAGTCACACATGAAAGAAGCTATGATCAAACTTGGTTTCCACCTGCTCTGTTTCTTCATGTATCTTTACAGGTGAGTTTACAGTCCTCTTGGCATTTCCCCGGATGCCATGCCTGCTTTTGATGGGTGAGATATTACTATTCTATGAGATTTTATTCGGACATTGCAGAACTTTTGGGGGTTATGTGAATTTCTTGTGACTTATGTAGATTTTTTTTTTTTTATGTCATGTCATTGAATCAGCATTCTGTCTGACCTGCAGTAGAGTTACTCCATGTTATTAGTTACTCCAGCTATTGAGGCTGTCCACATGCTTAAAACTGTCTTTGCTGGAGAAGGAAATGGCAACCCACTCCAGTATTCTTGCCTGGGAAATCCCATGGACAGAGGAGTCTAGCAGGCTATAGTCCATGGGGTCACAAACAGTTAGACACAACTTAGTGACTAAAAGACAACAAAGATATCTATTTATACATTTATACTTATATAAATTTTTAGGCCTATGTGTATATGTGTATATATATATATGTCCACAATCCCTTTTTTTTTTAAAATTTTACAATTTAAAAAATCTGAGGGCAAACATGTTTTCTTATGATCCGTTTGGTTACCAAACCTGAGATGACCTGAATTTATTTGCTGGTGAAATAAAGACTGTTTATCCCCCCCAAAAAAAAACTGTCTTTGCTCTTCTTTTCCTGCCCTAGTGTCCAGTTATGAGGTCTTACTTCCTGTTTTAAGCATTTTTATATGTACTCCCAGAGACTTTCCCACTCATTGGTCTTCTGGGTGTCAGACCACTGACAGCAGTTCTCAACAACTTTTATCCATACTGGGCTGATCGTTCTTGGTGTTAGGGAATTTAGGTGTGATGGCCTTCTCTCCAAGATGCAAGTGGTCTGTTCTGATAAGATTGCATCAGTCTTCCAGTTAGATTGGAAATAAGAATTAATATGAAGGCTTAGCTGTCAGACACTGCAAGCCTTATGCTATCCTGTTTTAAAATTAAATTTATTACCTAAAGTTTTAGAGATAACATGCCACTTCTTTCTTTACACATTATAGACCCATAGGATAGACCAAAGAATAGAAAAAACTGTCATGCGTGTGTATGATTTGATAAAGTCTTTAAGAGGCTAGAAGTCAAGGCTTAACTTTTGTATCCAAGTGTAATTATATCATATTTGTTTTCCTGAGGTAAATTTTAATTTTCACATGGGCATAAGACTAGTAGGAAAAAACTTGTACTGAATTAAACTCCTGTCACTCAAAAGAGTCCTAATAATTAGAAATTGTACATAGATAAGAATTTTCTAAAAATTGCTGTTTTTTTCTGCAATAGCTTAGAGGTCAGAGCCATTTTAGCCTCTGCCTGAAAAAGCAGGCTTCCTAAAATTCTTTTGCTGTGCTGATTCCACCCACTAGCATAGATTAGGTTGAAATTAAGAGTTTAGATGGTTTCCTTTTTACTATTTAATTTGCTTTGCTGTATTTTAAAAAATAGGACCAAAAAAGTACACTAGTATCAGTTTCTGGTTCTCATACCCTATCTTATTGCTAATGTGTTTAATTTTTAATCCTAACATTAAAGATGCAAAGATCCTAGCATAAAGAATAAAGAGCAAAGACGTTTAATATTAAGAATACAATGATACATCTATTCTCATTTTTATTACTTTTAAAGTCAGACCATATGAAGGTATCATTACCATCATATATGTTCCTTTCTATTTGTCAGAGGCAAAAAGCAAGGTGGTTATCCTTTCTACATCCTCCTCTCCCCTCCAGGTTTTATGCTTTTAGAGAGTAAACTAGAGTGGATGCCTCCTGAGTCTTGATAACACGAGCTTCTGGAGACATCTAGGTGCAAAGCCAGTGCAGTTACACTTCCAGGTGTAAACATAGGATTAGGGATCAGTATCTTGCTTAGTAAATTCAAAGTCTTAGGATTTTAAAATTGACAAGACTTTCTTAGTTCTTAGCTATTGAATTTAAAGAGATGGGAAGATGGACTGAAGACTGGGGATTGGAAGAATCAGAAAGCAGTTGAGGGCAGCTTTAAGAAAGGGTCCTTTACAATGAAATAAAAGATAGGCAACCTATAAATCTGGTTTGACTGAGGAGCTGTATTCCTCACTGAATGCATCCTTTCTCTTTCTTTCCCCTTCCTTTCTTAGCTTATCATTTTTAGCAGTGGTGCTATTACTTTATTCCTTGGCATTTCCCTGTAGCCCAGGGGTTCAGGATGAAAGAGTAATCTCAGATGTTCTTGTAACACTCACTTTTCTCTTAGCTTTTGGTTGTTGTCTTTAAAAAGTGTGTATAATGCTGAATCACCGATTTCTAATGTAGGGATTTATGCTGCTCCTTCTATATCACCTGCCACTACTTGCATGGTGTGCTGCACCATGGCACCTTGTGGACACTTGGTGTTTGTTAAATAGAATTAAAGGGAGAAAATGCCCATCTTCTTTAGAGATTGGTGGAATCTACGCCTTTGGAGTTTGTTGGGTAGTAATCTGGTGGAAGCTACTACTTCCTCAAGGTGTGACTCGGGGCAAGTTTCTTACCATCTCTCTGCCTCAGTTTCTTCATCTGAAAATGAGATAATAATAGTATCTGCCTCATGGGATTAAGATACGGATTAAATGAGATAATGCACATAAATCACTTTGGTTTTTGCTGACCTCTGCTGCTAAGTCGCTTCAGTCGTGTCTGACTCTGTGCGACCCCATAGACGGAAGCCCACCAGGCTCCGCCGTCCCTGGGATTCTCCAGGCAAGAACACTGGAGTGGGTTGCCATTTCCTTCTCCAATGTGTGAAAGTGAAAAGTGAAAGTGAAGTCGCTCAGTGGTGTCCGACTCTTAGCGACCCCATGGACTGCAGCCCACCAGGCTTCTCTGTCCATGCGATTTTCTAGGCAAGAGTACTGGAGTGGCTTGCCATTGCCTTCTCCGTTGCTGACCTCTAGTAAACTCTAAAAAACACATTAAAAAATGTTACTACCATTAATTTGTGCTATGCAGTGCTTACTCTTAGTTTGGTTAAATTTGGACAACTAATCACTTTTAGCAGTAGTAATGTAAGGGTATTTCTGTGTTTTTTAGTCATTTGATCTCAGAGCAAGGCTGTTTCCTGTTAAAAATGATAGTCTTATTACTCTTGTTAAATGTGATGGTTTCAATGGTGTATTTATTGAGTGATCACCACATGTCAGACACTGCATTTGATACAAAGGAGCAGCACAGAATCTCTGTATCAAAGTTGGGACCCTGCTGATGGCAGTACGTGGGTGTCACCTGGAAAATGAAAGTGGACAGGGGCTGAGGCATGCAGAGGCCAAGGAGCTCTGGAGGGAGGCCATGGAGCTCTGGAAGAAGGCCCGGCCCCTGCCGGGGCTGAGAGGCCAGCTTCTCAGAGGAGGTGCCAAAGCCGGGGGGTCATGAAGCCTGAGAGGAATGTAGCTTGTGAGAGGAGGGGTTCCAGGAGTAGGAACAACATGTGTAGAGACCTCCATAGAGAATTAAAGATTTTTCCCTGGATATAGCCTGTTTTTCCTCAACTGTAGTCCAACGTTGGTTTTAGGTTATACTCCTCACCCTCGCCTGTACTCCAGGCTTCTTTCTTTCCTTCTGTCTTGAAACCTAAGAGCTTCTCGGTGCCCCAGTGTAGATCTTCTTCCCTTTAGGTATTGCTTTTTACCCAAATGAGTGTCCCCTGGTGAGGCAGGGATGAAGGTCTGTACAGAACAGATTCTGAGGAACATTTCCTAAGGAAACATTAGTAACATGAATTTCTTCTCTCCACAGTATGATTTTAGCTCTGATAAATGACTGAAGCTGGAGCAGCCGTGGTTGAAGTCAGCCTACACTACAGTGCACAGTTGAGGAGCCAGAGACTACTTAAGTCATCCTTAGAACCGTGGCCATAGCAGTATATTTTTTCCTCTTTGAACAAAAAATATTTTTGCTGTATTTTTACCATATAAAGTATTTAAAAAACATGAATTGAGTTTTTGTAGCTTTCTGGTTCTCAACTTTAGCCTGAACCCCCAACATGTGAAGGTGTGTTTCATCATCTGTATATGGAAGACAGTTATTTGTATGTAGGAAGAGGACTCATTCCAGCCTTGCATGCCAAAGAGTAAAGGACATGCTATAAACGGAAAGTGTAATAGATGAGCAAGGTGGCTCTTCAGGTCGAGTACAAAACCATACTGTTAGTCTGGGCAAAGGAAGAAAGAAACTAAACTACCCTTTTGCCTATATTGTGGCAGCTTCCTGTATTTCCCATGGTTTACAGATTTATGGGACTGTAAGCCAAATATCTTTTCATAAGAATGTTAACATAAAAATGACATTTCAAAAATATATATATTTCCTTGCTGAATTTGTGAAGCCTTATAAGCCATTACAGGTACAATGTAATTCCTGCCTATAGAAAGGGAAATAAGCCAATAAGCCAAAACAAATTTTATCAAGAGCTTTCATTTAAAAGCCACTGTCTCCACAATCACCCTCAGACTCATACACTCTTGCTGGATCTTGGTTTTGTGTTCTAATTGATCTAAGTATATTTGATCTCTGTAATATGTCTTTTAATGGGTTTGGAGAGGTGATTGGGTAGAAGATGCTCATCAGGTTAGATGCAGAGTAGCTGGTCATTCAATGTCAGTGAAATTGATCCTGTCGCCAGTTTGCTTGGTGCCTGACTGGTACTTCTGTCCTGCTGCACTGACCACTTTGTCCATGTCATGGACACAGCAATATCTAACCAAACTTGGTTCCTTGGAGTATTTGTCAATTCTTGCAGTTGTTGAGAGAAGTTAACTTTTTTGCAGTTGTTGAGAGAAGTTGTTTGAGAGAAGTTCTGTTTGCCAGGTGAAGTGAACCTAGCATTTTATTCTCAGTTTTCCTTTGTGTTTTGATGTCTCTTAGGCACTGCTATTTAGGCAAAACATGGCTGTGTTTTATGACAGAGTCCAAAGAGATTCTTCAGTCAGTGGAGGCAGAATTGGCTAGCCAGATAAGTTGTGTGGTTACCAAATATCAAATGTTGCATGTCTTTTCAGTCTTGGACTAGGCCTTGGCTTGGCAGAAGCCAGAGAGCCACTAAGCAAAACTCCCTTTATGGACAGACCCACATTTTGAGGATGGTGGTATGCCCTGGCCACACGTGAAAGGAAGGGTGAAATGGCTCTTTTGGTCTGCAAGTCTCAGAATTTGCTCCTTGGGGTTATCTTGTATTTCTTCCAGGCAAAGAGCCAAGGAACTGTAACATAGAAGTTAGTTTGTTAGCATCTCTCTTACCTTTTCTTTCTTAGGCACCTTCCTCTGTTTAAAAAAAAACTGTCACTTAACTCTGGCTGTATCCCTAACTTCCAGTGCCTCTAAATGTTCTGCTCAAGTTTTAAAGCAGTGAAGGTGTTGGAAAATTTAGAACTGAGAGATAAATAAGCTACTTCAGGAAGCTCAAGGGTAGTGGAGGACTGTTGAACAAAATGTTTTACCTTCTCATTCAAATATTCTTTTTAAAAAAATGCCAATATTCACAATGTTGTGTTTCATATCTATAGCATAGTGATTCCATTTTTATTTTATTCCATTATAGTTTATTACAAGGTATTGAATATATCAAGTATTCTTAGTAACAAAAATAGAAACTCCTTGTAGTTGAGAGCATCTGGCTGTCAGTTTGCATGTCATTGGGCACAGAGCAGAGGCTGAGCAGATCAGAAAGTTGCCTTGTTTACAACAAAAGACAGGAGCTCTCTTTACTTCTGAAACATTAACTGTGGTTAAAAGCAAAACCACCTTTCTTATATTGCTTGTCTATATCAAAGCCAGGAAAGGCGGGTAACTCTAGTTTTTTGTTTTTATTTTTGAGGGGCTTTTCTACAAATAATGAAAAGAGCACTGACTTTTAAGAGCTGTGGTTAAGATGCTAAAGATTAATTTTCTATGCTTTTATCTGATTGGAGAGTTGCAGAGGCCCTTAGAAATCGTTTGGTCTAACTTCCTCTTAAAGGTAGAGAGCAGAGCCCCGGGGGCTGCATCTGGAATCCTGCTGGTTAGTCTAGCGTTCTCTCTCTCGTGTCATTCCTCTTCCCTGTCTGTCTGTGAAGACAGTGCCCAGGGCCCAGCCAGTGAAGGCTGCAGTGGCGTGCTCCTGGGTGCAAAATACTTTTGTCTGTGTGTTCTGTCCTTTTCCTTCCCTCCCTTCAGTGGTAGCAGGTGCCCTTACTGATCATGGGACTCTCAGCTAAGAAAGCCAAGGAAGAAAGATCTAAGGTACAGCTTGGTTTTTCAAAGCCTGACAACCACCTTTTCATGCCACACAGAGGACAAAAGAATGATATTGTCCAAATCTGCTTCCCCACAGCTGAACTTTGAGAGATAAGAAAGCTCCCCAATGGAACTTTTTCTTCTGTGGCTCTCACCACTTTCTATCTGGTATTATGGTCATTTATATGCAATTCATCTCGCCTACTAGACTGTACACTCCTGGAGGGCAGAGTATATTCTTATTCATGTTTGTATCTTATTCCTATTGCTCCTGGAACCCAATACAGTGCCTTGCACACAGAAAAAATAAATGATTGTTGAATGAATGAATAAATCTGACATAGAAGAAGGGGGATGGACTTAGGAAGTAGACAGTTCTGGGTTCAGATTTTCAGGCCCTGCATCTTCCAGTTAAAGTTATTAACCTTCTCAAGCCTGTTTCCTCATGTGCAAAGTAAGATGATACTAATAAGAAAAAAAAGTAAATCTGATTGTGTTGTTCTATTGCTCTTTCAGCTTGAAGTCTTAACTGATGTCCTTTACGTCAGAGAAGTCAGAAGTAATGGAGCAACATAATCAAAGTCTACCGTCTGTTTTCGAGGCAGTCACATTATGGAATGTTCTAAGACATGCTAGGTTAGGAAAGGAAACAGCTGTATTTGGTGCACTTGAGACTTGTGAACTTTACTCACAAGTAATATTTTGTCAGTAATTGTGATAAGAATTATTATGTACTAGGTATAATTAATTATTCTCAAATGTAAATAAAATTGTTCTAATATATGGAAACAGGCAGCAAGACAGAGAAGGGAAATTTGAAATTCTATGCTTATTATCTAGATTGGTGCCACCTGAATGTATGTACTTTATGCCAAATTTATTATTTTGCAATGTAGTGTAACAAAGCTTGAAATATTCTTGGTGTAGTGACACTACAGTGAATAAGGTTGTTCAGAGAATGGGCTGTTATGCGTTTGTGAGAACTTGTCAGTGAAGCCTTTTGGTTTTAAGCCATATTTACCATGAAAATTCTAAAATAGTCAAACTGTTTTGCTCTAAATATAGTCTGAGGACTGAGGGTCATTCAGAGCCTTAGGGGTTAGCATTGTGAACTTCAGTAACCACAGTAATAATTACCTTTAGGACATAGATGTTAAAGGGATTGATCACTCGGTTGGTACTGAGCTCAAATTCTCTTCAGAATAAATTCTTTGATAAAAGCTGTTTTTGCTTTCAATTGCTTCCCTCTGAAGCTGTGTGAGGAAGAGTGAGTGGGTGGGTAGTCTAAATCAGCTAGCTGAGAGTTCAGAGGTTTGACTGTGGCTTCCCTCCTGTGTATTTGGTTTGCTGCTTCCACTTACGGAGCAATCTTGGTTTAATCTGTATTAGTTCCCATTCAACATTAGTGCCTAGTCAAAAAGTGAGTCAGCTTAACAAAAACTGAATTTGCTATTCTCCAGCAGAGCACCTTGTGTGTAGAGGTTGAGAGGACTAGTAAGGTGCCAAGTTACACCCTACTACATCATCTCTCTCCAGCCATCTCTCGTATTCTTGGTTCACTTTTAAACACCCTGCGTTTTATCAGTCCCCACTTTGTTACTGACCCAGGGGACATAGTTAATCTTAAATATGATATTCTAAGTACCACATACTCTTAGGGTAAGAGACTGGCACTTGAACAAGGAAGGAGCTTGAATCCTTCGTGTGTTTTCACAGTTCAGTTCAGTTGTTCAGTCGTGTCCGACTCTCCACGACCCCATGAATCACAGCACGCCAGGCCTCCCTGTCCATCACCAACTCCCGGAGTTCACTCAAACTCATGTCCACAGAGTCGGTGATGCCATCCAGCCATCTCATTCTCTGTCGTCCCCTTCTCCTCCCGCCCCCAACCTTTCCCAGCATCAGAGTCTTTTCCAGTGAGTCAGCTCGTCGCATGAGGTGGCCAAAGTATTGCAGTTTCAGCTTTAGCATCAGTCCTTCCAGTGAACACCCAGGATTGATAAGCTCAGTTCATTCAAATAACTCTGAAGGAAAGGATGTAACAGGAAATCAAGTTCTAGAGTCTGATCTTATCACTTGATCTGATCAGCAGCCTATGTCACAGACTGGATGCAAACCAGGTGAGGGTTGAACTCGACAGCCCAATGAAAAGCAAGTTTGGCTGCCACTGCATCTAATCTCTAAGACACCGGCAGGGCAAGGCTAGTCTTCTGGTGTAAGTCTACACAAAATACTAACTTTTGGGAAGATAGTAATAGGACTAGTCCACGTTAACTGGTAATTTTCTATTTTACCAAGTACAGTAATCAAACTTAAGGGCATTCTTCTTTTATCCACAACCTACTACCTTCCCTCCCTCACCCTATTTTGAAGCCAGTACCAGACATTACATATGTAACATTTTTATAAGATAAGGTTCTTAAAACACACAGTCCCAATATCATACATAAGTTGGTAACTACTTAGTACTAAATAGCCAATTGGTGCTCCGATTTGCCCCACTGGCTCAAGTTTTACAATTTGTTCACATCAGGATCCACCAAAGATCTGTACATTTCACTTGATTAGTCTCTCAATCTACTAAATTCCCTCTTTTTTCCTTTGCAATTTGTTGAAGAAATGGTTTCATTTGACATAGCAATCAAGTCATTTGTTGTGTAGAACTTGTAGTATTCTGGCTTTTGCTGACTGCTTCTTCTGCCATAAACTCTTTTAAAAACAAAAATCGTTTGTAATTTTACTATTTACATTCTCACCCATCACAATGCTGTCTTATAAGATACTGTTAGAGCATTTCTTAGGTAAGGGAACTAACTCTGACAGCTTAAGTACTTGTCTAAAGTGACATGCAAGTTACAGGATTTGTATTCAGGCCTGATGATTCCAAAACCACTACTTCTAACCACTACTTTATAAAGTAATTGAGATATTCATATTTACTGTGGCGGTTTTCTTCTATAAAACTTCATGAGCCTGTTTTATTAATTATATGGAGAAACATCTAGAATTTCAAAGGTGTCATTTTCTTCTATGAACTACACAGTTAATTAGAATCAGTCAAGTGTGCCCTTAAACGTGGTAGCTCAGATGGTAAAGCGTCTGACTACAATGTGGGAGACCTGGGTTCGATCCCTGGGTAGGGAAGATCCCCTGGAGAAGGAAATGGCACCCACTCCAGTATTCTTGCCTGGAAAATTCCATGGACTTAGTAGGCTGGTAGGCACCAGTCCATGGGGTCACAAAGAGTTGGACACGACTGAGCGAGTTCACTTTCACTATCTTTGACAAGTTTTAAGTCAATTTTTAATCCAGGGTTAAGTGGCCATCTACAGACCAAGAAGGTTTATATGACATAGTGGCTAAAAGCATAAGCTCAGGGGCACCTGGCTTTGAATCCCAGCTCTTTCATACCAGTTAATTTATTTAAACCTACTTCCCTCATTTATAAAATGGAAATTAGAATTTGCCCCATGAGGCTACCTTGACAATGAGAATTAAATGAGAATGAAAGGAGTGGCTCATCCACAGTGACTGGCCTAAAGTAAGCACCAAATACATTAGCCCAAAGGAATACCTGTTCTGTAATCATGTTACTTAATAACCAACTAGTGTATAGCGTTGTGGTTGAAAGTTGCTCAGCCGTGTCCGACTCTTTGCAACCCCGTGGACTATACATATACAGTCTATGGAATTCTCCAGGCAATTCTACTGGAGTGGGTAGCTGTTCCCTTCTCCAGGGGACCTTCTCAACCCACAGTCTATGGAATTCTCCAGGCAGTTCTGGAGTGGGTAACTGTTCCCTTCTCCAGCGGACCTTCTCAACCCAGGAGCTGAGGGGGTCTCCTGCATTGCAGGTGGATGAACTACCAGGGAAGCTCAAGTGCTGTGGTTGGCCCTTCTCCATACCATTCTTGCTCCTACTTTTAATTCTTGGTCACACTGCTGAAGTAATGTAGCACAGTCCCAGTTTTCAAAAACCACCAGTAAGTGCCAGCTGACAACATACAGTTACCTCATGTGTTAACAAATCTGACTCATGATCTGAAGATGGCTTAGAAATCAGAGTTAAAAAAGCCTTGAGTCCCACATGCACTTGAATTTAGGAGTTAAAACCACAGGCTTTGGAATCAAAATTGAGTTTGAGAATCCCAATGCTACCACCTATTAACTGTATTAGTTTTCTTAAGCCTGAGTTTATCACTGAAAAAAAAAGTGAGCAATACTTGCCTAGAAGTTTAAATAATGTATATAAAGTTTCTGGTATCCAATAAGCACTCCAATTTTATACACAAACATTAGGAGCAAGTATACAAAGGAAAAGGAAATTAAAACCAAACCAGTTGATTTATCAATTCTTTGTGGACAAAAAATCTTACTGAAAAGGTCTTCATGTGGATCCATTAACAGGGGAAAAAGAACCCATTTAAACATAGTGTGGAAGAACTTTTAGAACAAATTTTTCATTGATAATAAAATCAAGACCCCTTTTCTGAATTCACAGGCTGCAAACTGGTATTTTTCCATTTGGGAGATGAGGGAGTTAGTATTTGGAAACTATTTGGTACACAACTCCCAATTCAATATGTAGCTGCATTTTTAATATGCTGAAATGAAGTCGCACAGGACTTAAATAAAGAACATTAATATATTTATTTGAATTGTAGATACAGTCTATCACCATGGCTAATTGTATCTTAAATGAGATGTTTTCCCTGAGGCTATAAAAAGAAAGGTCTTCACATCAGAAAAGGAAATGCTCATGGTAAGCACACTCATCAAGGTTGAGGGAGACGAGCCCACTGCCATAATACCAATGGCAGGCATCTAGAATTGTTGTAAGTATTGACCACTCCAGTATTCTTGCTTAGGAAATCCCATGGACAGAGGAGCCTGGTGGGCTACAGTCCATGGGGTTGCAAAAGAGCCGAATATGACTGAGCATGAGCATGAGTGACAGGATGATGGGGTGATTTTGTTGAATGTTTACAGGTTTAAGTCTTTCTGGAAAAAATATCAAGTCATGAAATGATGTAACTAAAGACCAACTTTTCTCTTGCTTAAGTGGAAGAGAATTGTGTTTTTAAAATACAGCTCTCTACTCTCAGGTTTATTAAGGTTGAGTTTTCTATACCTGCTGGGATCTGGCATGAAGCTTTAAACAGAGGGATAATCTGACTAAGCTAAATCTGCCAAGTGTAGCTGTATATTTAAAGACTCAAGTAGAAAAAGTTCCTCTAGCCTGTTGATGAGAGCAAGTGGCAACCATACCTTTGAAGAGGGGAGCAGTCTCTGACTCACCAGTGGGTCTGCTATCCTAAGCTGACTCTCCACTCACTGCCTGCCAAATACAGATTTTCCACATTTGAACTTCCTTCTACTGTGCAGAATGTCGTTCTTAGCAGTAAAAATCATAAAGCTTCTGTAGTTAATTCACTGATGGGCAATTGGTTTTCATTTTCATAAATACAAGTGTACTATATAGCTTTGTATATATTGAATATGTTCTCCAAGGAGATCTTTAAAGAACTATATATGTTATGAAATAAATTTTAATTTCAAATTGGAAATGTATTTTCGCCCCCTGTCAGCATTTCCACTGCCTGACTGCACAATTTCAGATGTTGTAGTATTTTTGAAACTTTTCCAGTCCTGTGGCTACTGCTGGGTCTTCCAGATTTGCGGACATATTGAATGCAACACCTTGATGGCATCATCCTTTAGGGATTCCATCACATCCACTCGCTTTATTAACAGCAGTGCTTCCTAAGGCCCACTTGACTTTGCTGCACAGAATGTCTGACTGACCACACCATCCCAGCAATCCAGTTCATTAAGATCTTTTTGGTACAGTTCTTCTGTGTTCTTTCCATCTCTTTAGCATCCACTAGGTTTCCACCATTTCTGTCCTTTATTGTGCCCCTCTTTGGGTGAAATGTTCCTTTGGTATCTCCCAATTTTCCTAAAGAGATCTCTACCCCTTTCTGTTGTTTTCTTCTAGTTTTATACACTGTTCATTGAAGAAGGCCTTCTTGTCTCTGTGCTATTCTTTGGAAATCTGTGTTTAGTTGGATATACCTTTTCCTTTCTCCCTTGCTTTTTGCTTCTCTTATTTGTTCAACTCTTTGTAAAGCCTCCTCAGATAACCACTTTGCCTTTTTTTTTTTTTTTTTGGATGGTTTTATTCGCTGCCTCCTGTATAATATGGACCTCTGCCTGTAGTTCTTCAGGTACAGTTAATTAGATCTAATCTCTTGAATCTGTTACCTCCACTGTGAGAGCTGAACTGTAAAGAAGTGAAATGAAGTGAAAGTCGCTCAGTCGTGTCCAACTCTGCAACCCCATGGACTATATACAGTCCATGGAATTCTCCAGGCCAGAATACTGGAGTGGGCAGCCTTTCCCTTCTCCAGGGGATCTTCCCATCCCAGGGATTGAACCCAGATCAACGCTGACTGCCAAAGAATTGGATGCCTTTAAAGTGTGGTGCTGGAGAAGAATCCTGAATGTCCCTTGGACAGCAAGATCAAACCATTCAATCTTAAGGGAAATCAACCCTGAATACTCACTGGAAGGACTGACGCAAGCTGAAGCTGCAGTATTTTGGTCATCTGCTGTGATCAGAAGAATCACTGGAAAAGTCCCTGATGCTGGGGAAGACTGAGAGCAGGAGGAGAAGAGGGCATCAGAGGATGAGTTAGTTGGGTGGCATCACCGATGCAATGGACGTGAACGTGGGCACACTTCAGGAGATGATGAGTGACAGTGAGGCCTGGCACAGTGGAGTCCACGGGGTTGAGTCGGATACAACTGGATGACTGAACAACAATTTTGAACATGCGGCATATGATTCCTTTAAAATGCAAATGTTCCTGAAAATTTTCAAAATTAATCCATAATTACATACAGTAGCTCTTTAAAAAGATAACTGGCTAAGCAGTGCTTTGCTAGACACTGCTGAAAAACTCCAGGTGAATCTACGGATGTCAAATTCAGTAAACTAATTGTTCTAGGTAAAAATAGTACTATTTAAACACTCAGATTAATGGTTATTAGATTTAACACAGCAACAATTACTTAATCATTTATTCTGTTTATTGAATTAAAAGGGAGTACAAACAATTGGTTAAGTGCTATGCACTGACATGGGAAAGGTGTATTTAAAAAAAAACAAAAACCCAGGAAAGCAAATCAAAGTTTATGTAGTTTCAGTTGAATAAAAATTTAAAGACATTTAATATACTACACATTTATAAAATAAAAGTTAACAAAGGTGTTTTGTAAATAATTAGTAGAACAAGTGAAAATAAATATACCAGAGACCTGAAGTTTTTTACGCTTTAATGAAATAATAAAGCAACGAAATTTAAACTACTAAATATAATCTGAGAGGCAGTTAAAAACAAAAAACACCCCCCCAAATTTAAGAACACAATCCTTTGAAACATTTAACCAGTCCATAGCAAATAATTATTACATACCAAAAGCTCTAAGTGTTAACTAGTTCCACCACAATGCCATGTAAATCTTGACAATTTAGAATCTTGAGATCAACACTTGTTCTTTTCTTGATCTCTACAGCTTGGTTTGTAAATACACACATGCTTTTGTGGATCTATTCCCCTCGCCACATACACACGTTTTCAAGGAGCCAATAAAATTTTTTCCACCTGTGCCTAAAAATGTTCCGATTCAGTTTTAGCACATTGACCCTGATGATGAAAATGTTTTAAGTTAAAGATGGGGACACAATTTCAGTCTTATAAAAATATACCAGTATTAACCAAACCTTAATTCAGAGAGGGCACTTCACATGTGCACGAGACTTTCAGTAAAATTGCTAAGAACCCAGAACAGCTGTTTCTAGGACTTATTAAGTACTCTCTCTCTTTCATACAGATACAACACACACACACACACATTTTTATACTATTAGTTTAATTAAATCCAGGCTATCTGGATTAAGTAGATAAAGGATGGGTTTTGTTTTTGCAACTGTAGGGCAGCTACTATAACAATAGCTTAACAACACCGAAAATTTTCAATTAAGTTCACCCTGTTTTTAGAAAGTGTCTAAAGTGTAAATGCAAATTCACCTCTTCTCTTAAAGTTAGCGGTTTATATTAAATCAGGTATGGTTTTTGAAATGGAAGTAATGCTTTTGGGAACAACCCCAAAAATGTTGCTAAAATTTAAATGAGAAAGTAAAACAAAATCAAGATAAACATTTTAGATATGGGACAAAAAGGATATTAAGAAAAATGTCTTCTTTCCTCCCCATTCAAAAGTAGTCATTCTTCTGCTGTGAAAGAAACTGACATGGATATTTCCCTTTTAAGAGATGTAAGATATATTTACCAGTGTGAGCAGAGGTGTTAGGGTCAGTTCTTGTGTGCAGGAACCAACATCCTAAAAAAGAGAATTTCAAGATGGGGAGGGGTGGGGAAAAAGGGTTTTCTATTAATGCCATGGAATGCCACTCTACAGGGACAACACTCCTAATAATAAAAATCACCAAATTACTACTAGTGTGATTTCAGATTAATAAAATATTGACAAGTTATTTTAGTTTATTTTTAAAGTTAGGTAATCCCTTTTTGTTCTCCCACCCACTAAAATGGGCCAATTTGTAGGGGCATTTGCAAACAAAATTTCCTGTTTAAAATACTTACCTGGTTAAATAGAACATTTACCTGGCCAGTAATAAAAGTGTAGCTAGCATGAACACTAATAAAACACAGAAATCAAAACTGAGGCAGTCTTCCCTCCCAGCTAATTCCCTACTCTTAATTCACCACCCGCACAACCCATTTTAGGAACCGCAAATCCAACACTGTACTATTAATAACCAGTTATTTGGAGGAAAAAGACATTTAATTTCATACGTGCTCTAGCCCTTGATCAATGAATAGTTAACAACAAAAACATTTTCAAGCACATGGAAATGAGCCTACTAACCTGATTTTTGGAACCAAAATTCTCCACTCTATTTTGATCTATGTGCAAAAAGTATTGGTACTTTTCAGTTTATACATTTGTTAGTATCTTGCAGCTGGCTTGATAATATTCTCACCTCAAGCCTAGAGACTACAGCACAATCAGAGGTTTTCAGCTGACAGCTATGAGTTAGACCATCCTGCTATCAGGTTCTTTGTACCATTAAATCCTAGGTTTATTTCACCTTTCTAGCACAGTCACCGCACGGCACATGCATGAAATAGACGTTTACAGCAAATTGGCACAGCAAAGTACCAGTATATGTAGGAAGCTGCCAATTCAGACAGACTGGGAACACAAACTCACCTAGCTGCTACAGAAACCTTTGCATAGTTGTTACTCCGTTTTAATGGAGTTATGTTCTTGTAAAATGTGCCTCACTTTGCCTCCACTTTTTTGAAGTGTTCTTCACTGTACTTCAGAAGCACGCTGAAAACTCAAATCTAGGGGTGGTTGGGTGAAAGACAGTAGACTCTGAGTGCCAAACTGCCCCTGAACGGGCACAAATCCCAGTAAATGTTACAAATGTACCATGGCACACTGTAATGAAATTTGTAAACAGCTGTGGAGTTTCTATGCCCACATTTTGTTAGTGATGTTACCATAGAGACTGGGGTAATTAATGGCTTCAGGTTATACATGAATCACTTAAAATATGAATGGATTTAACTGTACTGAGGTAAAGAGAAGTTGCCACTTAATTATATACAGTTACCAATGAAGATTTTATTCAAGCTTAAAGTAAAAAGTAATTTTAGTTAAGAAAAATGAAGTACCAGATAAACTAACATATACTTATTTTAACTTAGAAATATCAAAACAGGAATTCTTGATTTTCTAAGTGGTGGTCTCTGCAAAATGGAGCTTAAAGAAATCTTGTACATTTTACCAATTTGATAAAATAATCTGCCGACCACGATCTGTCATCTCCTCTTACTATGAGCTTCTGGGAGAATCCGAGCTATTTTAAGGCCAATTTGTGTTTTTCTTTCTTCTCCCCTTCCCTGACTTGACCATTTCTCCCTGCTACCCTCCTGTTAAATGCCCCCCACCCCCATCCCACCCACCAAGGAAGAACTCCTGACATCCAAGCCTTTCTTCTCTTCTTTGTGGATCCTGAAGAAGTTTGCTCATGGGCACAATACAGATTTGGCTGGGTCAAAAGGAAACAGTGTTAAGACTTTTTCTTCACCAGAATCTTATTTTGGAGATATTCCCACTCTTCTCAACGTAACAGCTATGGTCACCATATTCATCCTCTACTGAAAAGGGGAGGGAATTTCAAAGGAAACTAAGTATGTTGTACTCAGCTGTTACAAGCACAATGTGAACATCAGGCTTTTGGCATATTTAAAGGTGAAATTCTCAAAAGTGCTTTTCCATGAAGGAAACCTTTCCTTAAACTAAACAGGGAGGGGAGAGGGACACTACCCACAGCACCAGTTTAGAATGAGGTTCAGTATGGCAATATCTGAAAAACGGAGGAGAAATAGTCTTTAAATTTATGTATCCCTATGTCAAAGTATTAAGGGCAATTAGAGAAATGATTATGAGGTTTTAAACCCAGTTTGTTTGTAACCTGCTGAATTCTTCTAACAAGCTCAATTATACTATAAACTTCCAAAGTGGTTATATCTGTTGATTTCTACTCTCTTGCTAGATGACACCAAAATGATTCCCCAAATTGAGAACAACTTGGAACAAGCTTTGTTGAAAACTTATATGGGCTACTGATCTCTCATGTTGGTACAAATTTAAAATTCTCTTTTTGAATCTTGATTTCTTCAAGATCAGGTACTGATGTTCCTTCAGGAATAAAACAAAAGGGGGAAAATCTTCAAAGCACTACTCTGAATTTTCTGTATAATGTCCTTCCAAGTACTGTTTCTGACCATGTCTCATGTGGTATTCCAGAAGAGCATCAGTTATACTGCATATCTAAGTCATAGAGGAAACTCTTTTTTAGCTGGTTTAGATTCCAAATGTATACAAATGAAGTCACTTTAATCCTATAAATACTTCTTAATTTATTTTTAAAAAATTGTGCTGTTAACCCTTTTACGGGGCAACAAGCTATGTGAAAAGTACAAAACTTTTTGTCAAATGTAATATTGAGAGTGCTTTTGACATAGTTCACTGGTTTATCATCTGGATCAGTATATACTGCGCAACGGGCAAGGCTAGAATCCATGAACCAAGCTGCAAAGATCTCAAGCTAAATAAGGCGGAAAGATTTGGAGAAACAAAAGAAGGAAATTCTTTCCTATCCAATGTATACTCTTCAGACTAATGCACTCTATCAAGCCTTCTAAACTGTTAAATAAAGTTTTCCAAACAAGCATTTAAACTTCATTACACAGAAGAGCAACAAGAATGGTATCCCGCCAGACAAAAGGCAGGAGGGAAAAAAATATATATACTGAGTTCAATGGGTAAGCCTGAATGTAGCACAGTTCTTCACAACCGATGGGGGGATAATTCAACATGGTGTCCAACAACGTTCTAACGACGTGCTTCATCTCAACTGGTTACTATGAAGCAAGGTGTAAATGTTTGGCCCCAATCGGGCTTCAGAAATGGTTCTTTTTTCATGACGAGCATGTCAGTCCAGCTATCAATCATGTTTGTTTGCACCAAATCCCAAGCCATTAAAATACGACTAATTTTAAGTTAAACAGAAGTCGTCTGCTCCGAATTCGCCATCAACTATCCATGCTACTGCATTCCTCTGAATGAAGACAAGATGAAATGTGTATTGGGGGAAAAGAAGAAGAGGGGAGGGAGAGAAAAAAGTTTCCAGTTAGAAAGTTTTGAAATCAGCATCATGACATCACAAAATATCTTAACATTAAAAAACAACCACATCAAGGCTAATTCTTGGTGTTTTCATCATGATCATTAAAACTGTGTTATCACATCTTGGGCTACATATTACAGTCTAAATCCATGATTATTTTGAATGTTGGAGAACCCAATGAATAATCATATTAGAATCTTATACTTGAAAAAGAAATCTTGAAATAGTTACTCAGAGTGAAAACATTTTTATGGTAGTTTACAACAGAAGAGAATAAAGAACATCTGGCAGTCCAAGGTAAAACTGCATTATAACCATGTATTGGGTTGGTCAAAAAGTTTGTTCAGTTTCCCAGTTTTACAGAAAAACACAAATAAACTTTTTTGTCCAATCTAATACTGAATTCTTTTAGTGGCTCAGTTTGAAACTCTGCAATATTACCCTACTCTGTGTGTGTGGGGGAAGGACAATGTTTTAACAGCTTTATTGATATAATTCACATACTCTACAATGCACCCATTTAAACTGGACAATTCAGTAGTTACTAGCATATTCACAGAGGATTGTACAACCATCAGGGCAATTAATTTTAAAATATTTTCATCACCATTATAAGTCAATCAACAATCCTAAGCAATTACTAGTCTGCTTCCTCTACAGATTAGCCTATTTGGGACACTTTCATATAAATGGAACCACAGGTACTTTTTTGTGTCTGGCTTCTTTCATAGCATATTGTTTTTAAAGTTCATCCATGTTGTAGCATGTATGAGTACTTGATTCTATTCCATTTTATACAGTCCTCAAAAAAAAAATGCAGTATGGATTGCTACTTGTAATAAAAGGTCAGCAATTCTTTCTTTTGGAACTTAAGTATTTTTAGTTAAATGACTTATAGTATCTTAGGATACTTATGGTTTTGGAATGCCATTTCCTTAGCTTCATCTACATTTTCCCCAAATGTCTATTCCAAACAGGTATTAATTAGAAAAAACGTTTTCGAGCAGGGGAAAAAGAACTCTGAGGATATCTTAATAAAAGGCATGTAACCAAGTATCTAGTTATAAAGACGCTGTTTTCTTATTGTAGGTATAAATGAAAATCTTTTAGTGCTATACCTATTTGCAAAGCACAACTGAAAATTGCTTAATTTGACCCAGTTCTTACAACTGGACTAAGTTTGTCTCACCCACCATAATAAGTATCCACAATAATTAAATTACCAAATAGCACTACAACTCTTATTCCACTGTAGTGGAGGCATGAACATATCCTTAAAGCTATGTCTAAAATAAATCTACTTACAAGGTAAATCTGTTGTTATATACCTAGTATTTTCCTAGTTCTTTGTATCAAATGTTTATTTAAAGAAATACTTTCCAAAATGACTAATAAAATTTGAAAAGCACATATAATCTCAGTTATAGATCTCTAAAGTATCTATGAGTAGACCTTGAAACCTAAAAAGGGAAAACAAACAAACACAACGGGAAATCAATAAAGATTTTTCCTTTGAGCTAATTTCAGAGGTATGTTAGTGAAATCATGTCATGCAGTGATCTACAAATACAAAAAGGCCCCAGAAGGTTCTCAGTAACTCAAGGATAGTTTTCAAACTTTTTGAGCTGTGTACTCTACATGCTTTTTACCCTTGTCTTTGGCTGTATATCCTCACCTACCAGTGAGATCTGGTACAGTTTGTGCCACATGGATAAAAGCACAGAGAACATGCTTTTAAGCCAACTGTGCTACCTTGACAACCCTCCTCCTCTGAGAATAACTGAGAGCAGCTGGTCATCTTTCTTACTAAAAACACTTAGGTGGGACACACTGTGAACAAAAAAATCTGTTTATCCGTAAATTATTTCCTTTTAAGCAAACTAAATATTTTTGCTCTGAATAAAGAACAGGTAAGTCATTTACATAAAGTTTCTCATTATCTCTTCTTTCTAGCAGATCTTGCTCAATTAAGCTATGTCCTTAACTATTAGCTGTTTCGCTCTGGGCTTTCTTCTGGTACCTGAAAGTAATGGAAAACACCCTTTCAGACTTAAGACTTAAAAACCTGGTAGCACTCTACAAGTTAGTCTTGTCATGCTTCATTTTTCACACTCCAGAAATGAGGACAAAAACACTTCTCCATTTCTCTTACAGGGCTATACAGATGTTATGCAAGACAGTGTATATAAAGTGCACACAGGTACATGGTGAATTCTAGTTCCATTCTCTTTCTCTATCCATCATGCACAGTTCATGCTAGTGTGCTACATGGTATTAACAGATATTCATCTGTAAGGATAAAACCATAAGCAAGATCATTCTGAAGTTGTTCAAATTTCATATACTAGCAAGTTTTCATGAGCACAGAAGTATAAAATACTTCTTGCCTAATGAAGCAAGATTTTTAGGAAGATTTTGAAAATGGCAATACTAACTTGCCTGTAAATGAGGTGGCATATTCCTGCTTATTCTCACCACTGTCATCAATAAAACAAAAAACGACTGTGGAGTGAGATATAGTGTACAATCTTTAAAAGAGGGAGAAAATCTATTATATCCTACACTTTAAAGTACTGCCTAAAAGTGCTACAACTTCATGATAAAGTAAGGCAAGGTTTCATTTGGAAAAAAACACAAGAATACTGTATGACGGTTACCTTCAATATTCTGGTGGTCTATAAAAGGTGCTGGTCCCCATATCCTAACAGTGCCGTCATCTGAGGCGCTGGCCATCATGGATGGAATCTGTGGGTTCCAGCTCACGCAGTTGACTGTACGTGTGTGCCCTGTCAGCTCCGCAATTGGCAGTTCACTACGTTTGTGCCAGATGTAAACCTTGTGATCTGAATAACAGTAATTCAGAAAAAAGTTAGGAAAGTGTAATAGATTAACAAAATTGATTGATTTTAAGTTTACTGCTCATTACACACAGAACATTTAACTTATCAGACTTGAAAGAACAACAAAAAAAATGTGAATAACATTATTTTTTGAAAAATCCATTTAAATTTTAATAAAATACACATATTCCCCCTGTTAAAAATGACAGACTAGCTTGCAAGTCATCACAGAATCTGCAATATTCTGTAACACATAATGTATAATCACAGTCAAAACCTTTGAATATAAACAGATCTTGGATGGAGATAAATTCTACGGAAATGAGAGGTGACGGAGAAGCAATGTATCCAAATTCAAATATGGCAATTAAGATGACAGCTAAATACTAAGTGCTTACAATGTTCTAGGTGCTAAATAACTATATTATTTAATCTTCACCACCATCAGGAGGTGGTGCTTATCCCTTTCATGGATGGTGACTGATGAACTGCAACTGTAAGCAATCTCCTCATGGTTAACAGCTGGTAAACGGTGAACCTGGGATTGAAATCGAGGACGTCCTGCTCACGTGTTTACTTGTGAGGCTAAACAGCTGTCCTACAGCTGTATCATGATATGACTGTGTGGTAGTCAATTTACACTCTCATCAAGTGCCCATAAAAACCAAAAACCCCAACAACTTTGTTTCTTTGGATGAACTAATCTTCAAAAACAAAATGAAACAACTGTCTAGTACAGAGTAGTGGTTCAGAGTAAGGCTGTAGAGTCAGACTACTTGGTCCACATCCTCCCTGTGTTCCTGACCAGCTGTGTAACTTTGGGCACATTTCCCATTCCCTGCAACTTTTCTTCTGTAAATGGGGAGTCATACTTACCTCATCATGTTATGAGGATAAAGTAAGTCTGTATATGAAGAAATGTTTTGAACAGAGTCTAATACACAGTAAACACCATGTATTGCCATAAAGAGTTAACGAAATGTAAGTGATGGTTCTTGAACAGATGGCAGAACCCCAGGGTGAGTTAGAAAAGTGTCCCATCTGAAGAGCTGTCACTCAATTACATGATCAATGTGGGAACTTTCAGCGGATGTGCTGCCAACTGAGGAAACTTTAGAGTGGTGAATAGGTAATAAACTTGTGGTAAAAGAACATGCCCTGGTTTCAAAACTTACAAAGATAAAAAGTTGGAACCACTGTTGAACATTTTTTTGTGTATGAGAAGCGAAAGCTAAAAGGAACTCATTGAAGTACTGAATTTATATTTCCTAGAAGGTATTTTGTTGTTCAGTCATTTTTGAAAATAATTTTCCTTGCATAAAATAAAACCAACAAAAGTATATATATAAAAAAAAAAAATGCCCAGACTAGCTATGCTTTCCCTTGGACAGAGCAAGTCCACAAAGACCACAGGCTTTCTTGAAAAGTGAGAATGCAACTGAAATCTGCCTACTGAAATCTGGATGAAAAATGCTTTTGTGAACACATATCCGAGGAGGATATTTATTGAATATGCAGCAAAAATTAAGAAAGATCTAAACAATCGAGGTCAGAATGACAAGCTTTATGATCAAGTTCTGCTTACTTTTATCAGTTTAAGGAATCCAGTGCCTATGCAGAGGAAAAAGTAAGTTTTTCTTATTATCAGCACAATGAAAAGGCTGGAGTAATGGTATAACTTTTAGGGGGAAATGCTTCCTATTGCTCTTATATTGACATTCATGTATTTGGGGGTTTGGAAGGTTCTTGGAATATATTTCTTACAAATAAACGACGAATGGATTACTGTGGACATCTTGGGAGATAGCATATTTGCTATAACCACTTGGTGTTGAAAACATTTTTTAGAGCCATTCTAAACCACCCGAGTCATGAGAATCCTAATCTCTTTCCTTCACAGTTATGTTTCATTTTTAACCCTAAATAGAATATAATGTGGCTTAATTACATTATTCATCAGGCTTAGTTCTAAAGTTCAGTTCAGTCACTCAGTCGTGTCCAAAAAAAGATTGGCATCACTAGGGATAACGGTGGCAATACCTATTTTTTAAAAGTACTTCTAGGCTACATATTATTTTTAGAAAGAGTATGGGGGATTGTCACAGTTGGTTAAGAATCCACCTGCTAATTCAGGAGACATAATAGATGTGGGTCCTATCCCCGGGCCAGGAAGATACCCTGGAGGAGGAAATGGCAACTTAGGCTGCGGTTCATGGGGTTGCAAGGAGTTGGACACACACAGACACAGACACACACACAAACATACACATGCCAGGAAGATCCTCTGGAGGAAGAAATGGCAACCTATGCTACGGTCCATGGGGTCGCAAAGAGTTGGACACACACACACACGATTGTGAGGAGTAATTAAGAGGCATAAAAAACCCCACCAGGAGCAGGATTGAATAGAGCATGGGGAAGGAGCTTCGAGTAGGAGGAGCTAAAAAGCATGTAGAAGGCTAAATATGTTTAAATCATATCAAATAGAAACCAATGGAAAATCTAGAAGAAAATAACATGATTAAACATAAAAAATTTTTTTGATGGGAAAGACGTGAACTCCCAATTGTTACCTAGCAAGCCACTCTTCTCTTTTCTTAATGTTATCTGAATGACTTTAGGGGAAACAAAGAATGAAGTCATATGCTTCATGTGAAAAATCTAAATCTCTAAACGTTTCTTTGTCCCAATCCTAAATACAGCTTATACACAAAGGAAAAACTCATGTGTCACCTTGTGATCCTCTTCTCTACTGAGGTCAGTTTTTTTTTTGGTCAAGAAAGGGAAAATAGAAACATCTCACACAGTAACCAAACGTTACCAAGTGTTCAACAACATAATTCAGTTCCTTGGTCTCGCTTGGAAAACTAAATTCAGTTTTCAAAAAATGACTTAAGTAATTTGCTGCTACAGTACTAGAACAGCGGAGTGGGTGCTCAAGAGAATGTGCTGAAAGAAAATTTTCAATAATCTGCCATTATGTTTTTCTATCACCTTAAAATGTACAGCAACTTTTAATACTGCCTCACTTATTTGTGCTTGCATATTTTAAACAATTTGTTTTAAATTAGACTACTTGAGGCACATGCCTGCCTGATATACTGATGCAATAAGTTATTAAAAAAGGTAGTAGTTAATTTCATAATTTGAACTTTTCTGAGACCATAAGAATCCCATGATCTTAAAGAAAATCTAAATTATTTTCTTCAGTCATTAAAGAACCACTGAAAATCTAATTACAGTTAATTTTGTCCAAGATACTATTAATATCTGAAAAGCGTTAAGTCTCACGAAAAGAAAAATATCTACGAAAGAGTAGTGACTTAACTACATCCTGATGTGACACACGCACCAAACACACTTCCACACAGCCACAACAGCACTATTTGTCTGTGACAATGAGGAGGACTCAAATCAGTCCAAGAAAAGGGAGACTAACAGTGTACTGAATAGATGACTCGTACAATTTCTGATCTAACATCTTGAATTTGTTTGGAGATATGACTGCTTTTACAAATTGAGAGAATTATAGAACTTTCAGTCCATCTATATATATCTGTGAATCAACAGAGACACAATTTACCTTCACTGCCACTAGCGATGAAGTCTTCATTATGGCCTCCAAAGCATGAATGAATCGTATAAAACCCTTGTGTAACACCTTGATACTTTCTTACTAAAACTCTGTCTTGCAAGTCCCATAAATGAACTCCCTGTAAGCAAAAGAAAATATAGGTATTTATTCTTAACACAAAAGAATTTTAAAGAGTAATCTGTGACTCTGTATTTGCCTGAAGAACATTTCCATTTTCTATTTTTGCAAAATGCCAATGTCCTGAAAAATTTCCAGTTGACTCTACAAACTTATGGATCAAACACATGCAGTAAAATTTAAGAATTCATAAAAATATTTGTTTATATATACTAAAACCCGCAAATTTTAACTAAGCTAAATTTTCCTGAGAATTATGTTAATAAACTTACCTGAGTTGCTACATTTAACAAAGCTAATCGGCCATTCTTTGAAATAGTAAAAGACATAATGGGATGATCTTCTTGTACTCTGTAACCAAAAAATAATTTGTCAAAACCAACATACTAAGAATCAAGACATTCAAATTATTTAAATATAACAAATTTTAAGTCTGTAATCACTATTACACACTATATTTCAATCAAGAAACAGAATCTGAGTTAATCATTACTAAGTACCACTTGACTATCCACCCAAATTACCAATCAAACCAAAAACATAATAAAAATAACTCTTCTTTTGAAAAAGCAAGTTCTACTATACTTTTAATACAAATCAGATAACTGTTTTTTAATGGACATAAAGTATATTTACATGTTCCTATCTGTAAGGTCCTCGAAGTTATATCCCCGAATTCGCTGGTGTGTATCTGATGCCAGAACAGTCTTCCCGTCACTCAAGCACCAAAGACATTGCACTCTCACTCCTTCCCAAGAGTCAAGGAGATTACCATCTAAATCCTGAGGAGAAAATTATTAACAACTTCATTACTGAACAGTACTCAAAAAGCAAACAAAGAACCAGAAGAATCTCCCCCCCCGAAAGAATCTCTTAATATATCTTTTTGTAATATCTATCTTTTCCTGAGACTGATCTCAACCTAGTTGTTCTTAAGTGTTTTCAATCATCAAAATTTATATAGGTCAAATTTCATTACAATACCTAAGGGGAGGGGGAGAATCTTAGTAAATCTATCTTCCTTTCTACCATGCATAGATAAATACAATAAATACAAAGAAAGAGTCCTTAAGTTTCAAGGGCTCACAACTTTAGGAAAAGAATTTAAACATCCCTTTAAAATATACTATACTTGGATTTGTACTATAATATTCACAAGTTGTGATATGGAAAAAGATAACTAACATGAATTATAGCTGTACAGAACTTAGGAATCTATTATGATGTTTTAAAAAAAGTCACCAAATTTGGAACATGTTCTATCGAGCAAAGCTCTCAGGATCATTATCTTCCTGAACATTCAAAGCTCTGAGTGACAATCCTATTTTTACAAGTTAGGGAACTACCAAGTCATGTATCCTGAAGGCTTAAACACTGTAAGGGACGGCAAAGTCAGCAGAAACACACAAGGCCACCTTGAATCCAGGGAAATAAGAACTAATGGCTTAAATGCCAAAATGTACAGCATGGTGACTATAGTTAATAATACTGTATTGCATATGTGAAAGTTGCTAATAAAGTAAATCTTAAAAATCCTCATCATAAGAAAAAAAATTTTCTTAACTGTGTATGGTGATGTTTGTTAACAAGACTTATTGTGGAAATCATTCTGTAATACATACAAATACTGCATCATATTATGTCATACACCTGAAACTAATGTAACAAGATATATCAATTATATCAATCAATCAATGAAAGTATAGCAGTAGCCCATGGAGAGAAAGTCCAGACATTAAATGCTTAAATTGGTATATTATGATGGTACTGACCACTTAAAATAACTTAAAAGAAAATCAGGGGTGTATCAATAAACTGTATTGGGACAACTGGGGAAAAATTAAATGACTTACAACCATGCTGAGATAGCACACTAGATTCCATGAGTCTTATAGTCAGCTTAATGAAACTGGTAATTTGTAATGGCGACAAAGACTTTTATGAAAGTCTTTATGATAAATGACCTACACTGAATGATTTGAAGGGGTTATGATATTTAACTTTAGTCTTAAATAAATCCAGAAAGACCTACTGGAACCATGCTAGGTAGTGATATGAGACATGAAATCTAGATAATAGAGAGTAATGACACTGCTCTTGCCTAGAAAATCCCATGGATGGAGGAGCCTGGTAGGCTGCAGTCCATGGGGTCGCTAAGGGTCGGACACGACTGAGTGACTTCACTTTCACTTTCACACATTGGAGAAGGAAATGGCAACCCACTCCAGTGTTCTTGCCTGGAGAATCCCAGGGACGGGGGAGCCTGGTGGACTTTCGTCTATGGGGTCACACAGAGTCGGACACAACTGAAGTGATTTAGCAGCAGCAGCAATGACACTGCATTTGTATCATAGTCTACTTTGTCATAAGAGTTTTTACCCATTACTTACTTTTATTATCCCAACAATCCAAGATTAATAGGGCAGGTAATGATCAGAAGACACCTCAGATAAAGACTGGAGAGTTTCCTGGCAACATTCATCAGCACTTTTATTCCTCCAATATTTAAAGTCAGTCTCCTCATGAAATACAGCATTTTTTGGGGGAGGGGGCAGCTTGGGGGAGGGAGGCAGAGGGAGATACAAAAAATCCAAAGGGCTACAGACCTCCACACCAAAGAGATTAAATACTAAAACTTTTTCTCCCTATACATAAGAAACTTATTTATTTATAAGAACAAAATGTTTAGTAGGATAATCTTTTTTTTAATGTTTCACTAAATTCAAAGCCTATACTTTGTATAAGCACTTGAAATGTGTTTTTAAAAAAGAAAAAGATTCCACAGAAAGTTCTACTGCACAGTGTTTATCTTAGTCAAGTGGGTTTTCATATATTTTATAAAAGTTATCAAGTGAATTCTTTGTTTTTACAAAACTAAATTTGCTTTTAAGTAAATCTGTAGGCATCTGAAATAGGGCACTAAATACTCACACACTGATAGAACTGCCCACGCTGACCTCCAGTCACAAAGCGTTTCCCATCTGGATTCCAAGCCACACTTGTTAAACTGTCTTCATGAGATTGGCTCATTTTTGTCCTTAGCTCTCCCGTCTACAAGGAAATAAAACTGTGGATGAGATCTTTAAGATACTCCTCTAAAGGGAATGTATAAAGAAAAAACAGAAAAAGGATAGTAACTGGGATACTGGTTAGTTTAATACTCCTAATTAGTGAAGTAAACTGTTTAAATTGGCCTTATAGAACAAGACTATAGCATTCAGAAGAGAAATTAAGTACTTGAAAAAAACTCAGGAGTCAAACAAAGCCTGGCATAGGTGATTCAAAGAATAGCTATGATATGAGATAAACTTCAAACAGAACTCTTGTCTTAAATCAATTACATGCATAAATTAAAACAAGTAATCTTCCCCAAGTGCAATGATGAAAAGACCAGCACAACATACCTATTTCTTCTGAGTTCTCACTTCTCCTTAGTTCACAGTTTTTTATTTTATTCTAAAATTGTAGTTCATGCAATTAGCAACTCCTTAAGAACATGATTAAAAGGCAGAAAAACTATGCCCTTAAACTAGGCCAAGAGTGTAGGCAGTCTAAATTACGTTAATTTCATATCCGATATGCTCAAAATGTAGAAGGGAGAATGGGAAAACAAAAATTATTTTTCTGATATACAACTTTATTTCAATTAAAAGTAACAGAAAACAGTGAAGGACATTTGTACTGTTTAGCATAGTCATTTTAAAGCATTCCCAACTAAGTAAGACTATTTAGTTGGTTACAACCCTCAGATATCCTCCTGTTATTTTTTCTAAGTTATTCAACTTAGAAGGTAGACACATACCATTTAATCTAGTCTTGATTCCATTTTGTTCATGGATTAGAAACAGGATCTGAGAGATTAGAGCTGCCCTTGGGATAATAAAAAGTACATGGGCATAATTTTCCTGTGAGAAATGGGTAATCAAATTAAAAAAAAAAAGAAAAGAAAAAAAAAGGGTGCATGATCAGGAAATAGGGCCAAGTAATAAAAGCAAAGAGGGCACAAAAGCCAGAATGTCTTCCTTACATTGAAAAAGAAAAAAATATTCAGCAATCTTAAACCCTTCCCCCATATTGTTAACTATTCTCAAGTCACGATCTTTTGAGATTGTGCAATATAAATGGGTTAAAAAAAAAAGTTTAGAAACACAAATACACATGCAACAGCTGAATCTTCAGCATTTTCTATTTACAATAATTTCTGAAGGCAGAAATGGTCTTTTCCTCTGTCATGCTCAGGACTGTTTGAGTATGAGGCCATTACAGGTATCCCCAGAATTTTGAAAGTTTGCTTTGTACTTACAAAGATATACATTATTACCTGTTTCTGCCAACAAAAAGACATCTGAAGAGGATTTTTGCTTTTATGAAAAATATTTGTGGAAAGTGAAAACAGTGTTTTGTCTTTCGCAGGGGGTTGTTACAGAGGCAGCATACACTCTGAGAGTGGTTCCTTCCCAGGAACTATACTCAGCGTCTCAGCATCAAGCTGCCATGGCTTCGAGCTATGTGAGCACCTGTGCTTTATCCTGATTTATTTTGTGCATCCTTTAGTAAGATGCATCCTAAGGTAACTGCTTCTTTATGCCATTTCAGCTTATGAAAAATTGCACAGGAATAATTACTTTCAGATAGCAGGGGAAACCTGTAATTAGGAATCTACATAAAAACTCAAAGGAGCAATTTTGAAAACTGACTTAAAAGGACCACCCTTTTAGAACAAGTCTGTAACATAACACACAGTAAAACAGTTAAGCTATAACATAGTTTACCTGTTCAGAAATTCAAAAGTGAATTTAAAGAAGACTACAGAGGCTGACTCTCTGTTGTAGGACTATGACCAAGTACTTCCCTCCCTTTGAGGGGGCGGAAATAGTCTTTTAGGTCAGATTCATTTTAAGCTTGTTTGAGAAGCCATCTGATCTACTCTGTGCTTTGCCACCCTGAGCCCAATCACAAATACAATACTGATTCAACACTAGTTTGATAAAAATGGCATAGACACATTTTGGGAACAACTGGGGATTTTTAAATTATGAAACAAATGTTAGAGAATTATAATGAAGATAATTAGAGAATTATAGATAAGATAATGGCATTTGATCATGTAGGAGAATATTACTGTTAAGGAGATACATGTTTAAATACTTAGTGGTAAAATATCATCTTAATTTATTTCCAGATGTTTTGGGTATGGATATATAAATATGTATGTTTGTATGCATGCGTGTTATATACACACAAAATGTAACAAAATGTTAATAACATCTGCTGCATCTATGGTGGCACGGATACAGGTCATCACTATATTCACATTTCAACCTTTCTCAATACTTCAAAATTTTCTTAATAAAAAAACTGGGGTGAAATATAAATCTTACTGTAGAATTAGATTTATGGCACATCATCTTCAGGTACATTTTAGTATTCATCTGTCTTCTATACCATCTTATTGAGTCATTTCTATGGAGCTTTTATTTTTACTCTTGATAAAAATCAACTTACACATGTGTCCCGAAACTCAAAACCATATCCCATCAGCTTATATTTTTATACCCAAACTGTAACCTGAACTATTCCCCTGCTGAGAAGTTAAAAAAAAAAATCATCTAACCAGTCAGCTTAAGGAAGAAACTTAAAAAAGTAATTTTAAATGATTAACTAGAAGTTTTCCAAAATAGAGCCAACAAATGATAGCGTGAACTCAGTGCTGAGTTTTTCTAAAATGGAATCCTAGATAAAGTGTTTAAGTCTCTCATTTAGAGACTATAATAAAACTCTTGATAGTAAGTACTGTAAACATCATTTAAATCTACTAAACGAGATTGTAACATTAAATATAGGTAAGGAAATGGTGCAATTGCCACTGGAATGGAAAATTTGGTGTAATGTCGATGTTTTCACACTTGAAAAGTACGTTTTGTATAAAACTGTGCAACTGCAAAACAACTGTAAAATCTTTACTGAGGTAGAAAGTATCACAGTAAAATAGTACGTATTACACACTACAAAGTACAACATCCCTAAAAATACCTAGTGACCATTCTTTCAAAAATGCTATTATGCTCAACAAAATATTTAAATTTATAAACCTGGATATCTGGGTTCCATTTGATGAATTAATGATCTTTTATAAGAAATACATCATGGGAATTTAGGTTGAATGACTTGGTTCTACAGATAATGAATAAAGTTATATTGAAGATGTGCAGTACGATTATACTTTATAAAGACTAAACCAAGGATAAAATTTGCTCACTTGTACATTCCAAAGCCAAAGCTCAGAGCAGTCATCTGGGCCACAAGCAACAAGATAGTTGTCGTCAGGACTCCATGCAATATAAGAAACGCCGTAAGCATGTCCTTCTAATGTTTTAAGCAGTTTCAGCAGGTGCGTATCCTAGCAGGGAAAACAGATAACTTAGTTAACTCTCATTTCTAAAGTCACTGTTTCTTGGGCGTAAGAACTTAAATAGCTACAAAGATGCACTTTGATAAAATAGTTTAATCTGAGGACATTTTCACAGATTTTGCCAATTCCCTGCCCCTAAGAGAACCTCTAACTTGCTTCATAGACTCATTCATGCTGCAACACCCGTTAAGCATCTAATACACAGAAGGGTACTGAATGCTAGATGGAAATAAAAATGACACAGACTTTGTACTTATGAGACTTTCAAGGAAACTTAAAACAGGTATAATAAAAGCTACCCCCTCCTTTTAAAAAGTTTTAATGAGATGTATCTTAGCATAAAATGCATCCCTTTTAAAGTATATGATTCAGTGGCTTTTAGTACATTCAGAGATTGTGTAACCATTACTAGTATCTAACCTGAGAACATTTCATCACCCCAAAAAGAACCTCCATACTAAGTGGCAGTTATTCCCGATTCTCCCTTCCTCCAGCACTGGCAACTGCTACTTTCTCCATGGATTTGTCTGTTATGGACATTTCATATAAACAAAATTATACAACACGTGCAGTCTTTTGTAACTGGCTTCTTTCACTTAGCATGTTTTCACAGTTCATCCCTGTTGTAGAATGTATCGGTATTTTATTCCTTTCAATTGTTGAACAGTATTCCATTTTATGCCTATACCATATTAAGAAACATCTGGATTGTTTCCACTTTTTGGTTATTATGAATAATGCTGCTACAACTATGTTAAGAGTTTTTGCGCAGACCCATGTCTTTATTTCTCTTGGGTATATGTGTGGGAGAATTGCTAGGTCATATGCCAATTCTGTGCTTAACAATGTGAGGAGCTGCCAAACTGTTTCTTAAGTGTTTAAACCATTTTACACTCCCACCAGGAGAGCTACCACTTATTTGCTGCTAATCAGTATTAGTACTATTCACAATCAATCTCATTTAAACCTCATAAATCTAAAAGGTTAAGAATTATTCTCCTCCCCCATATTATAGGAAAGGACATGAAGACTGAGAAAGGTTAGAAACAACTTGCCTTTATTGATAGTATTACCAGGGATTTGAACCTGAAGTGCCTGACTCTAAAGCTATATAGGATGAAATATATAAACTGCAAACATGGAAGTGGCAAATGAAAAGACTGGAAAAATTGACATCTTTATTTTAGACTAAAGGGTTAAATTTTATCCTGCAAGCGAAGAACGATTTTTAAGCTTGGGAATATATAATATACTTGGCTTTAGGAAGAGAACTCATTAACAGGGTGGAAGAAGAATCAGAACAAAGAGACACGCAGAATAAGGACACTCCTAATGAGCCAGCACAACAGTCATAGTTAAGACGGGCCTTAAACTAACATGGACAGGACTGAAAGAGATTGTGGGACATAAAACTGACATGACAGGATGAGACAAAAAACGTTCAAAGACTATCTCTGAATTTCTGTTTTAGGGAATAAGGATGAATGTAAACAGTGTGAAGGAAGAAGAATTTGGGAACACTAGACTAATGGACCAGTTTTGGTTAATTCGAATGCTGATGGAAATTCGAATGGTGATGACCCTACAGCAGTTAGAAATGGGTCTGGAACTAGTCTGATAAAACTAGATTGGGAATTTGTTTTGAAAATTCAATAGTTTACAACACTGTTACTTCTGATTCTTCTTTGGGAAGATGATAATAGGCCTGGGGTATTAGATCACAGTATCATTAGGTCAAAGTAGCTTGCATAATTTAATAAGCAAGTCAAGTCTTTTGGACTAGCCCAGTGTTTTCTAGGAACAAACTTTCACTCATAGTGGTGTTTTAGAGTTACACTAAGATTTGCTTCTAAACTATTAACAAGCTACTACAGAAGTATTTAACTAAAAAACTAATAATTTCATGTACATTAATTAAAAAATAGAAAGCTGTGAAAGGAAAAGTTGAAAACAAATGAGAATATTTATATTTTCAGAAGTACAATGCCTTTTTAGAGTAACCTATTCCAAATGGTAATATCACATTCATGCAATCCTCTTAATTTTGCTTGGATTCTGAGGAGGGGAATGAGTAAAGTTCTTTATCGGGAAAAAAGGTAAAAAAACCCGTTAAAGGAAACTAACCACTGGAATAACATCAATTCAAATATTAAGGTTCTCTCTATATATTCTTTCTATCCACTAAAAATACACATTCAAAAACAGAACTGATTTTCTTAACAAGTTTTTCAAATAGTATTTGACACAGAAAAATACCATGATACCAAACTCTAAAACTCACTGTATCTCAGATTTAAATGTAAGCACTGACTCTGCATTTCCCAAGCTAATCTGGACATAAAAGCCCTTTACATGTAACCACTGTTAACATTTTACATAACCAGTATTCTCATAAAAACACTTTGGGAAACACTGGCGTAAAAGTCTGAACTCTTCAGCAAAGTATAGAAGATCCTCCTTGATCTGGTTGCTACTTACTTCATGAACCTCATCTCCTAGCCCACAGAGTCTTCACCCAAACTGCCCAGTCACGTTATCTTTCACCTGAGGGCCAGCTGTAACGTTTTGCCTAAATAATTTACTTCTCCTTCATCTCAGACTTACTTGTCATACTTTTCCTTGCTTTCCAATTCCAGTAGGATCTCTTGAGTTCCTGTAGCATTCACTAAAGAATAATTACATGTATTATCAGGAGCCCAGTCTGACTTCTATCAAAAAGGTCAAGCACACAGCAGGTGTTCAATAAATACTCGCTAAACAAAAGGGACTAGCCCGGTATTTTCTAGGAACAAACTTTCATTCATAGTGGTGTTTTAGATTTACACAAAGATTTGCTTCTAAACTAATGACAAGCTACTAATGACACTGCTGCTGGAAGAAAATATGTAATAAAGAAGTTTTGATATGGTTGCTTTCTTTTCAGACATGTTGTAAATAACTACTGAATGAAAATACTTCTTATAACACTTCAGTTCACTCACTCAGTTGTGTCCGACTCTCTGCGACCCCATGAATCACAGCACGCCAGGACTCCCTGTCCATCACCAACTCCTGGAGTTCACCCAAACTCATGTCCATTGAGTCGGTGATGCCATCCAACCATCTCATCTTCTGTTGTTCCCTTCTCCTCCTGCCTTCAATCTTTCCCAACATCAGGGTCTTTTCAAACGAGTTAGCTCTTCTCATCAGGTGGCCAAAATATTGGAGTTTCAGCTTCAACATCAGTCCTTCCAATAAGGTTATGATGGATCCCAACCTATTTTTCTAGTCACATTTCCCATGCTTTGCCTTATTCATCCTATTTGCTTACTAAGTAGCAGTTCTTGTACTTGAAAACGCACTTCTTTATTTTCACTAACCACACATTGATATTCAGTATTTCCTTCAATCCTGAATACAGGCAATTAACAAGGCAGCATTGGGTGGTTATCAGGTGACTATTAATAATGGAAATTTCAAATATTTTCACATATTATAGCTTTGGATATCTCAAAACTTCATGCTTGTCACGACTTCAAAATTCTTGAAGTTATCAGATCTGCTACTAGAATCTGTTACTATGCTTACAAAAAGCAGCAAATTACTATACTATATCTGTTTTTGTACTATTTTGATAATTATATTTCAGTATAATTGGGTTTACCTTTATGATATATATTTGGGCTTCCTAAGTGCTTTGGATTATGCATTTAAAAACATTATTCTGAGAAGGGGGTCCAGAGGGTTCAGACTGCCAGAGGAGTACATGGCACAATAAAAGGAAACAAAGACCTTGTTTATCTTTCTTCATTCATAGAATATTGCAGGTACACAAAAACTGATGTATGCTCTCAAACTGACTCTACTCTTTTTAAAATATTTCCTTCTGTGGCCCCCTTTCTCAATAAGATTATGTACACTTTCTGATTTTAGGTGAATGACTCCTAAACCAAATACACCTTAACCTATTTAGAGTCATGTACTTCCTTAATTGCTTGGCTGAAAGAAATGGAAATACTCATCTCTACAAATCTGGAGGTCACCTGGTTATAAAGAAAGACAATTTTGATTTCTGAGGGAGTTCATTGGAAGGACTGATGCTAAGGCTGAAACTCCAATACTTTGGCCACCTCATGCGACGAGTTGACTCCCTGGAAAAGACTCTGATGCTGGGAGGGATTGGGGGCAGGAGAAGAAGGGGACGACAGAGAATGAGATGGCTGGATGGCATCACCGACTCGATGGACATGAGTTTGAGTGAACTCCGGGAGTTGGTGATGGACAGGGAGGCCTGGCATGCTGTGATTCATGGGGTCGCAAAGAGTCGGACACCACTGAGCGACTGACCTGAACTGAACTGAATGCCCAAGAATGCTCGAACTACCGCACAATTGCACTCGTCTCACACGCTAGTAATGTCATGCTCAAAATTCTCCAAGCCAGGCTTCAGCAATACGTGAACTGTGAACTTCCAGATGTTCAAGCTGGTTTTAGAAAAGGCAGAGGAACCAGAGATCAAATTGCCAACATCCGCTGGATCATGGAAAAAGCAAGAGAGTTCAGAAAAACATCTATTTCTGCTTCATTGACTATGCCAAAGCCTTTGACTGTGTGGATCACAATAAACTGTGGAAAATTCTGAAAGAGATGGGAATACCAGACCACCTGACCTGCCTCTTGAGAAATCTGTATGCAGGTCAGGAAGCAAGAGAACTGTACATGGAACAACAGCCTGGTTCCAAAGAGGAAAAGGAGTACGTCAAGGCTGTATATTGTCACCCTGCTTATTTATCTTCTATGCAGAGTACATCATGAGAAACGCTGGGCGGGAGGAAGTACAAGCTGGAATCAAGACTGCCGGGAGAAATGTCAATAACGTCAGATATGCAGATGACACCACCCTTATGGCAGAAAGTGAAGAACAACTAACGAGCCTCTTGATGAAAGTGAAAGAGGAGAGTGAAAAAGTTGGCTTAAAGCTCAACATTCAGAAAACTAAGATCATGGCATCTGGTCCCGTCACTTCATGGCAAATAAATGGGGAAACAACAGTGGCTGACTTAATTTTTCTGGGCTCCAAAATCACTGCAGATGGTGACTGCAGCCATGAAATTAAAACATGCATACTCCTTGGAAGGAAAGTTATGACCAACCTAGATAGCATATTAAAAAGCAGAGACATTACTTTGCCTACCAAGGTCCGTCTAGTCAAGGCTATGGTTTTTCCAGTGGTCATGTATGGATGTGAGAGTTGAACTATAAAGAAAGCTGAGTGCCGAAGAATTGATGCTTTTGAACTGTGGTGTTGGAGAAGACTCTTGAGAGTCCCTTGGAAGGCAAGGAGATCCAACCAGTCCATCCTAAAGGATATCAGTCCTGGGTGTTCATTGGAAGGACTGATGTTGAAGCTGAAACTCCAATACTTTGGCCACCTGATGCGAAGAGCTGACTCATTTGAAAAGACCTGATGCTGGGAAAGATTGAGGGCAGGAGGAGAAGGGGACGGCAGACGATGATATGGTTGGATGGCATCACCGACTCGATGGACATGGGTTTGGGTGAACTCCAGGAGTTGGTGATGGACAGGGAGGCCTGGCGTGGTGTGGTTCATGGGGTCGCAAAGAGTCAGACACGACTGAGCGACTGAACTGAACTGAAAAGTTTAAATCCAGAATACAGTATTTTTCGTACGTATCACTGGGGGGAAAGAAATGTGTGTGTGTGGGAATGTTTAACAGAAGTTCCACAAATTACAGAAGATAATGAATGGTTTTGGAAGGCAAAATGGTAAATGAATCTTTTCTAACCTGTGTCAGAATGGTTACTGCATTAATCTGTAAATCAAATACTAACAAAGATAGCCGATTGGCAGAGACATTGAAGTGCAGTAGGTCTAGAATAAAAATATCCCTGGATTTAAGTCTAACTCTGCCATTTACAAGCTGTGAGAGCCTGGGTGTTTAACTTTTACCTTGGTTTCCTCATCTGCAAACAGGAGATATTAGTATCTCAAGAGAGTTAATCAGAGGATGAAATTACATAATGCACACACAGACTAAGTACAATCCTAGCATGTAACACTCAACAATTCTGATCATATTAATCTCTATGCATTATTTAAACAACACAGAAAGAGGTAAGACATGACAAAGATGACAAAAAATGCTCTTGGAAAAGATCCATTTATATACGCATACTTCAAAATTATGTACTTAATTAGATAAAAAATTACCTCTTTTTGTAATCTAAACATTCATATTAGAGTACATACCGGATCAACTTGCCATATGATAACTGTCGTATCTTTTGATCCTGTTGCTAATTTAGTGCCATCGTTAGAGAATTTACAGAACCATACTTCATTACAATGCTCCGTAAGTATCTGCTGAGTATAACATGGGAACTGCCTCCTAAAACAAATAAATCCACAAATAATCACTCTTAAAATTGATTAAGTGTAATAATAATGAAAAATGTTATAAAAACCAATGAAACATTTTTTGCTCGGATTAAGTCAATTCATATAAATAAAAATTAACCAGGTCTTCATGTTAGTATTAAGTGGCTGGGATCAGGCTGTTCTAGAAGAAATAATGTACATTTTCACTGATATAAAAGCAACTTGATGTGACAAACAGAATAGGCACTGTAGAGAATTTGGGGTTTACAAGCTTTGTATCTTTGCCAAAGCCATTTAACTCCTGAGTCTCATCTCTCTCATCTGTAAAACGAGATGAATCTACCAAGGTTCTCAGTGTTCCTATAAGGATGAGAAATACATCTAAAATTCCTAGAATGCAATAGCCATTCAAAAGTGGACTGCTAGTATTACTTTGGGAATAGCACAAGAGAAGTGCAATATATGGTAGAGGCCGTAGTGGTCTAAAGTAAAGTCTTACAAATGGGGCCAGCAGAGTCTGAGAGACTCAGGTTCATATCCTGGCTACTTACTAGCTGTGATTCTGAGAAGCCTAATCTCTCTAAATCTCAATATATCTAACCATAACCTAAAGACAAGAGTACTTTATAGAATTCTTCATATAAGGATGAAATAAAAAGGATGAGACAATGACTGTAAAGCATTTAGACTGGCTCTGATGTTTAGCTCGTACTTTATAAAGTTGCAGTTATTATATATTAAAGACAAAGAATTCTATGATTAACTTTACTAAGTTAAAGAGGAAAAAGTTAAGACTGACTATTCTCATTAAGTATTCACTTTTAAAAACCATTCTATCCTTCTCCAGTTTATCAGGACCGTTCAATAGAGCTTCATGTGGTAATTTCAACATTACACACCTGCACTGTACAATCTGATAACCCTAGTTGTATGTGTCTACTGAGCACTTGAAAGGTGGCTAGCATACTTGTGGAACTTAGATTTTTTCATTTAACTTGAATTACTTTTCATTTAAATTTAAATGGTTACATGTAATCAGTGGCTACTGCTGGGACAATACAGATCTGTATTGTAAAAGTTACCTAAACATTAATGGGTAAATTCTTAAGTCTATTTAAAAAAATGTTGTTTTAGGTTGCTGACTTATGTCCAACTCTCTTATGACCCCATGAATTGTGGCCTGCCAGGCTCTTCTGTCCATGGGATTTCCCAAGCAAGAATACTGGAGTAGGCTGCCATTTTTTTTCTCCAGGGGATCTTCCTGACCCAGGGATTGAAACTGCATTTCCTGCACCGGCAGGTGGATTCTTTAACACTAAGCCACCAGGGAAGCCCCCACCTTGTATGGGTACACCAAAGTGGCACTCAAATAGTTACTATTTTATTATTACTTAAGTAATCTTCTAAAAAGACTAGTAATTAAGCCCTTAGTTTATTAAAAGGCTAACTTTAGGGTATTAAAATAATAGTCTATCTTTGTTTTCAAATAAATGTAAAATTTGTTAAAAATATAAGGAAGTTCCTAAATCAAACTGAAAAAGGTAGCATTTTAATGTTAAGCTAAACACCTTAACATTTTATAAATCTTAACATTCTATAAATATTTTATGATCCTTCACTAAAAATTAATAGTTATAAAAATAAAAAGCTATCTGTGGAAACATCCTTCCACTGATTGTTGGTGGGAAAAAACCCCCCAAAAAAGAAAAAAACTTCTACAGAATTAAAAAAAAAAAAAAATCCTGTCCTTTACTGATCAAATCTAATGAAAAAAAATGCACTAATTGCAAAAAATATAAATAATATATATAATCTAATAAAATCTCTTCAGTGCAGATAAGGAGAAAAAAAGTTCTGGTATTGTGCTGACTATATAAATCCTAGTACTACAGAAATCTGAAGAGTGAAGTAGTAGTAAGGAAGGTATTGTGAATGTATAGTAGGCAAGTATTTTAAGAAGTTGGCTTTAAAGTGGAGCTACTGTAGGGGGGATGGGGACTGGGGGGGGGCCGTGATAACGAGGAAGACCTCCAATCATCAATGGTTATTTCTGAGGAGCAAGAACTCTTTCATTCCTATGTAAATAGAGTGCTTTCTATGCAGGTCTGTAGGAGCCTGATCCCTGATCTGAGGGTTGGGAAAAGTCAGACTAAATAAATATTGTCCATCATTTACTTTCACAGATACTGGCATAGAAATTAAAGAACTTAAGAAAAATGGAGGTCATGTTCTCATACATCTCAGTTTCCAAACAGGAAGGCAAGCTCTAAACTTACTGATACCTCTTGAATCAAAGTCTACCATATATACCTTTCAATGTATACCACCAGCAATAAATTCACAAACCAAAAAAAAATTCGGGTTCACAATTGCCTTAATTTTAACACTGATCTCAAATTTTCAAAGGAGCTATAAAATACGAAACCATACAGTCTTTTAATCTACTTTCTCCTCCTACCTCTGTTCAACTTAAAATACTTAAAAATTCTCATAAGCAAATAAAAAGCAATGTTAAGGAGTAACAAGGGATAAATGAAAAGGATCTCTAATCACTTCCTTTAAGTGCACCAAGTAATTATCCAATACTTTCAGTTCAGTTCAGTCGCTCAGTCGTGTCCGACTCTCCGCGACCCCACGAATCACAGCACGCCAGGCCTCCCTGCCATAAAAATATGGAACGCTTCACGAATTTACAATAGTTCAATTATTACTATTTTTGAAATTGCAATGGGGGAGGGTGAAGTGAGAATTCATCTATATATGAAAGTAGTTTATACGCAAATAAAGATTATCTTAAATCATAGTGTATATGGGCACACACATATATGTTTTACGGTTACTCAGAAATTCCTCATTTTCCTGAAGCTCTCACACATATACACTCTTATTCTTCCTATTCATGTTATTTTCAATAGTTCTCCAAGGATCTTTGACAAAAGAAATAGAGCATATGCATTGCAGCTGTCGTGTTTGGTTCACCACACCCAAATAATTTTCTTCTGGAGTTTGAAAGATTTCACGTTTTGTTTTTTAGTATCTTAAAAATGAAAGCTCTGCTGAAAATTTGGAGATCATTATTAAAATGGCAGGGACTCTTATACTCAAAATACTTCTAACATCAAAAGTGAAGCCTGAATTTTTATAAGTTAAACTATGCAGATGCACAGGTTATGACAACAAAACCCAAACCAGAAAATTAATACCTATTATAAGTATTTCTAGTCAAAAGGTTACCTTCAACTAAAAAGCAGAGCTTCCATTATGAAAAGTACTTCCATGATCTTCATGAGCAGAAAATAATTTGGGCCACAGTTAAAATAGTCATAATGTCTGGGAGGGGGTGGATGGGGTAGGGGCATGTCGGGGGTGGGGATTGGGGGTTGGGGGTTGGGGAGGGGAATAACTAAGTGGTCTCTGGCATCCAAAGACAACAAAGGCTTGGATCATTGGCATTCTCACACAGGATCACTTGCAATTTCTTTTAAAACAAAAGGCCAGATACAGAAAACGACCAACCAAACCCACAGACAAGTAAAGGAACAAACCGGCTAACCAGCTTCAGTTCTCAAGGAGTAACTTCCTATACAAACATACTTATTTCTCTTGTCAACTTCAGTGGTTCTAGCCGTATTTGTAAATGCTAAAGCAAACATGAATTGCTTTATGGTGACAGGATAAAACTCTAAAACAAAATCCTAACATTTTATAAATTTCATAAGTGAGTTTGTAAAGTGTTAGCCTACTTTAAAATATAAAATATTTTCCTCTTACCTACTACAAACATGATCTATAAGCAGAGACACAGAATCTAGATTACTATCAAGTTTGGTATTGTGATAGAGGCACCGATCCCTTTGTAGTTCCACCGCCTGCCGCAGGAGAGTCTGTAAACGCCGTGGGGGAAGCATCACTGATGGTGGTAAATAGGCTTTAATAGAAGATATTTTTAAAAAGAGAAATAAAAATTAAAATCAAAAAACAAAACACAACAGTTTACTTTTATTTAGGACATTTGACTCATCTTCTATTGCACTTGCCCCTACCTGAGTGATGTCCTGACCTTTAAATAGAACAGTTCTGGGTGAAATGATGTAACATGTAAGCTTTATGAGTATTTGTCAGCAACTACAGCTATGCTGTCACTAGAATGAATATACTTGGGTAGGAGAGCTTTAATTTGCAAGTGAATTTCCTAAAACAACAACAAAAACCTAACAAAAACAAAAATTCAACAGAAAATGAAAAGGTAGTGATGATGAAAATAAAATCTGAAGATATTTGTGTCCCACAGGTAGATGAAGCATCACTAAAAGTATAAGAAAAATCTCCACTTAACAAGGAGCAAACCAAACTGGAGGAAAAAATCAAGTTCCAGGTTTCATCAAATTGTGTCTAATGCCAACGGACAGTGAAAATGCAGGGAATAACTGATTTTTTATTATTGATACCCATTTATTTCAATCGTTTAATGCCTTATCCCTCCACAACATGGTTTTCTGATTCTGAAGTATCTCCACTCTCACTTCAGTATGAAAACATAGGATATGGTTTAACTAAAGAGGGAAAGACAGTTTTTTATTATAAAGATGTGGCGAAAAGGAAATGTCTACTATAATTTAGAAGTTATATAAAAGTATCTGGAGGGAGGGTAAAACAATTTACCAAAGGAAACTGGTGCTTTACGCTTGAAATCAACAAAAATATAGGTACACCTCAGAGGTATTGAGGGTTCGGTTTGAGATCACCGAAATAAGGCGAACATCACGATAAAGTGAGCTACAGAAACTTTTTTGGTTTCCCAGTACATATAAAAGTTGTGGTTATACTATACTGTAGTGTATTAAGTGTGCAACAGCATTATGTCTAAAAAACTGTACAAGCTTTAATTAAAAAACACTTTATTACTAAAAAATGCTAACCATAATTTGACAACTCAGGCTTGCCACAAACCTTCAATCTATTAAAAAATGCACTATCTGTGAAGCACAGTTAGGTCTGCTTCTATCTAAAACTCCTGTGGCTTAAAGCTGTGGTTTCCATGTTTTTTCTCTAACCACAGTACTTCTCCCCCAAACAAAATCTTAAGGGGAGCATCACTACATAAAAGAAATGGAAGGAGATATGCTCTGGGACCAGCATCCACTCACTGACTCCTGAGGTTTAGCTTCTTTGACTCCACGGTGGATTCTGAAGCCTCTGATTTAAAGGGCGTCCTAATGGATCTCCCTGCTCATTCCTCCTATATAACCACTTGATAAGAGTATGTCTAGATATATAAGTCTTCCTAACGGATTCATAGTACCCTTTCTAAGAGAACACAGAAACATCAGAAATGAAGATGCTTACTCTGAAGTTTGTCCAGCAGTTTGGATCGGGAAGCTGTTCCTTTGCCTTCCCATTCTGCTTTTGCACGTAGGTCTTCTGCATGGCTACACATCAGATACCTAAAAAATATGACAGAGAAAGCACCAAATATCAAACCCTTTTCTTTGGATTAAACATAATTGATAAATACTGATTATACTCTGGAGATCTAGTTCTTATAAGAAATATACATAAAGAGATTTCTACAGTGGACCCAATTCACTAATACAATCTGGCACCTGAATATAAGTTACAGCATAACAGACATTATTATTTGCTAACAATTAATAGAATGCATCCTTAGATTTGGTACTTTCCTCATAGCTTAGCTGGTAAAAAATCTGACTGCAATGCAGGAGACCTGGGTTCAATTCCTGGGTTGAGAAGATCCCCTGGAACAGAAAATGGCAACCCACTCCAGTATTCTTGCTTGGAGAATTCCATGGACAGAGGGGCCTGGCGCGCTATACTCCATGGGCTCTCAAGAGTCGGACACGACTTAAGTGACTAAACGACCACCACCATCCTTAGATTTACTGTTACGTATTATTATACATATGTAGCTCTTATGGTGGTCACACAGAGTCGGACACGACTGAAGTGACTTAGCAGCAGCAGCAGCTCTTATGGTATGCCAGGCTCTGTTCTTTACTAAGCACTCAACATATATTGGTTCATTTTATGTTCATAACGATCCTCTATGAAGTAAACACTATTATTCTATCTTTATAAATGAGGAAACTAAGGCACAGAAAGCTTAAGGAACTAGCTTAGGAGAGGCAAAGTAGGAAAATAAATCCAGGCATTGTAGCTGTAGAACCTGCTCTTAATCACTATGCTAACTTAATTGATCCTCAATAGTTAAGACAAAACAAAACAAAAAACCCCCAACAAAAAACTTTCAAAGACATTCATACTAAGTTAAAAAAACAAAAACAACATATCTTCAAGAGTTTATCATAAATGCCACTCAAGAAATGGTATAACTGGATAATCATCCTTGTGTGATCATATGAAAGTTATTGAGATCCCAAAGAACATTTGGGTACTACTTTATTACTCACTATATATGCCAAAGGAGGTATAAGTGCTAAATTCATGGATTCTGGAGAATACATGAGGGCCCCCTGCTGGAAGTGTGACTCTAACCTGCTTCTGCCTCTTCTCAGAAGAACTGACTTTAAAAGAAGTGAAGGCATTAATCAAACATGGAGATTAGACCTGGCAAGTAACTCTCCTCCTACTCTGCCTCATACTCTGGTCTCAGACCAGTCTGCTCTTATTGGTAAAAAGGATATTAAGAAGGGAAGTAGTGAGGATTAAATAAGATGGAATACATGAAGTACTTGGTCTACTATCCAGTATACAGAAATGTATCAGTTAACTTGAGTATCACCACCTTCTTTTCTTAAACTGCATACTGCATTTAGCAGCTGAAGAATTTAATAGCCTATTACCCAACAGCAGGACTACTTGTTCTCCTGCTATTTGCTATATAAATATGCCTTGACTGGAGCTTCCCAGGTGGCGCTAGTGGTAAAGAACCCACCTGCCAATGCAGGAGACTTGATGTGGGTTTGATTTCTGGGTGGGGAAGATGCCCTGGAGTACAGTATGGCAACCCACACCAGTATTCTTGCCCAGAAGAGCCTGGCAGGCTATAGTCCACAGGGTCGCAAAGAGTCAAACATGACTGAAGCAATTTAGCATGCACACATGCCTTAGCTGATGAAAACTGGTTTCTAAAATAACTTTTTGGGAGGAAAATTTATTAACAATTGAATGAAAAACTGTTTTCTTTAAAAAAATTTCCATGTTATCCATGATTACTTCAGCTTCCTTTGAAAATATACATTATACTTTAAGGTTTCAAATGTGTGTCTGTTTATGGGGGTCACATAGTATAACTCAATGGACAATGAAGTAAGAGAAAAAAACTATGTCAAATTTGATACCTGCCCTCTATGGGCTATTTCCTTACACAAACAATGTATGTCACAGTTAAAAGATTAAAATGCAAGGATGAAGTTTAAGTTTTTTGCTGGATGAAGTGGGTAGAAGATCTTACCATTTACTGAGATGAGGAAAGCTAGAGGAAGAACAGTTTTGTGGAGGTGGGTGGAGGGATCACGGGAATCAAGAGTTTTTATTCTGAACATGTAACTTTGAGATACTTATCACACATCCAAATGGACACTATCAAGCAGGCTATTATATATATAGGTTGGGAGTTCAGATGAGGGTAATTTTATGAGCTAATGGCATACAGATGGTATGTGAAGCCATGGCACAGAAGGAGATCACCTAGGAGGTGTGTGTAGACAGATCAGAGGGAGGCCCAGAACCAAGGTTTTGGGCACTCTCATATTTAAAGGGTTGATGTGAGGATAAAATGAGACTTGTACATAAAATGCTTAGCAAGGACCTGGTACATGACAAGTATATGTTTAAAAAAAAATGTATGCAACACTAGAAACTTCACTGCTTATTGTATCTGTAGAACATCACGCCATAATGACTTTTACAGAAGATCATGAAATGGCATTTCACTGAGACATATTTCTTCTTTTCATTCACTTAAATACCTCCATTCTAATATGGAAAGCTTCCTAGGATGACAAAAATAGCTTGAACACACATAAATGAAACTACATAACAAGTATTACCCAACAATTTAGCAATACTCAGATCTTGGGAAAATGTTAAAATAAATGCAACTCTGGAATGGTAACCTTGATAAAAATAGCTTCTTCCTCAACCTGAAGTCTAAGAACTGAGCTTCCTTACCCACTAAGAACATGAATGCGCTCTGTATTGTATTTCAGTGGCGTCAATTCACAGCGTAGAACTTGAAGTGCCTCCAGGACCTTGCCATCCTCCAGGTATTCCAGGTACTTCTGCTGCAGCAGCAAAAACTTCATCCTCTGACATGACAGAAAGCAGCAGTCAGGGGAAAAAAGTTGATGGAGGTTTCAGAAAATGTTTGTGCCTAAACAGAACAGTAGAAACCATTCTACTATGCCCTTTGAAAATAATTTTTATAAAGCTTTAAAATGACTCAAAATTTAATAGGGTCACAACAGATGAAATGTGACTCTATTGCTCAATTTCACATCTTAATAAAACTCTTTGAACGAATAATCTCAAATTAGAAAAGATCATTAGTGATCAAGGCATCAACATTGGAGGAAACTTATTCTTGTCCTCAAAACATTCACCTAGAATTTTACTTGTGAAAATTTAGAACTATTTCAAATATTCTAAATTTGCTTTTAAATAAGCCTGACTTCTCTAATGGGTATTGGGGGGTTTCATGCAACAAGTTTAAAAAAGATGGCTGAAAGACCAGTTAACGAAGGAATTATTCAAAAGCCACAATGTGAAAGAAGGACTAAGTGGACCAAAAGCAGAACTGGAGCCACTGGGTCGAAGCTACCAAGTGTCAGATTTTGGCTTATCAAAGGTAAGAGGAGTCGACCAGCAACTGGACTAGAGGTTGGCGTGCAAAGTACTGGGTTTCCTATGATTAAAGCGGACAAGCACGAGCTTGATGGACTCACTCTCTCCAGGTGGCAATAAAGGGATGCCTACAACTGAAGGTTAAACTTGAAGGTCTTTGTGTATTGGTAACATCTCATCCTGATGCATTTCACTATGAAGCATTACTCTCCACTCTTTCCTCCCCACAAAGGACAAACCATTTCCAGGCTATGGTGAAGTCCTTTCACATTTAGTTTTTTTCTGATATATGTTTAACTTTAATACTTTTAATGTTCCTTTACTCCATTACTTTACTTTTAACTTCAAAGTGATCATCACTCATTTAGCAGCTTTCTGCTAGACAAAAGAGTTTTTACTAACATTAAGTTTGGAATTTCTTTTAAACCTTAAACCTAATTAAAGACCACTGCTTGGAGGGTTAGGGTTTCATCTATCATATTTGCTACTTGTGGCACTTAAGCAAGCCAAATGATGCAGATAGAAAAGTTGACAGGAAATGTTAGTCATAGAGATGCCAAGGAATAAAGCAGTAAATCCATTTAAAAGAAAACCCCAAATGGCTTTTCTTCTTCAACAAGATGCTTACTTTAAAAAATAAGGTACTGCTGTCAAAAACGGTGTGGTGAAATTATCTTTTACTTAAAAATTAACAGTATAATGAAATGCTCTATAGGGTTTTCTTTTAGGGAGTATTTAGAAAGGAAAGTTTAACCTACAAGTTTATAAAAATGGTTTCTAGAGAAAGCAAACAAAACATACTCTCCCATGTAACTTAGGCATACATTTAAATACATCTTTTACAATATACATTGCTTATGTCTAATCTCAAACCGACAGTTAAGGAACAGAAAAAATTTCAAATTATGAGATAAGCTCCTGTAACTCTAGAAAAATTACATTTACCAAATTTTACACATAAAGTTAGATAGACTAATGAATGTTTCAGAAATAGGTTACCAAGATGCCTTGAAACATATAACCTAATGTTAATCTCTAGATGGCAAATAAAATACTTAAAGTCTACCAGGTGACAAAAACCAAAAGTCTAAATAAAAAAATCTAAAAATCAAAGGATTTTAAAGTTATTATGGGTATTCTCACCATTTCATCTTCTGAAAAGAACATCAACTCTTTATGAAAATGAAGCATTCATATATTTCCATTTATCAACAAACTGTTAAAGAGTTTCATTTTACACAGTGTTTTTGAATCAAATTCGAGTATCTTTTACTTGCAGAATTTTTTCATTTAAATGCCATTGGTGGCATGTGTATTTAATTTCACTAAATTTTCTTAGTAATTGAGAATTTTGAGGAAAATTTTGTTTTAATTTTAATTTTGTCTTAATTTGTGGGTATAAATCATGTAGGTCCTATGTACGCCTCCTTGCCCATTCCAATCTGTGTAGGGACAGTGCCCCAAGAGCTATTTCCTACTTCCCCCTTACTTTCCCATCAATATCCTACTACAACATGTTCCTCTCTTTCTAAGGGGCAGAGTCAGGGCAGGAGAGAAGAGAAAGGCAGAGTAAAACTTTGAGAGAAGCCAATATAAACACACATTTCTGCATGTACAGGGAATGCTATAAAAGCAGTGCAAGACCATTTCTCTATGAGTCATTTTATCCAGATTAAGACACAGAATATCCTCAAACAGATACCAATTTCTGGTAGTGTGCATGGCAACTAATGTTACTGGCCAAGAACAGCTAGAGTTCTGGTTGAGAGAGAAACTGTTTATACTGTTAAGAATCAATTTCAGTATTTGACACATATGATAAAGGTGGAGAAAGTAAAGCCATTATTTTACTTTCCAAAATTTAAAGCACAAAATTATAAATACAATTTCAAGAAAATGAACATCTTTCACAAAAGATGTTAATTATTTACTGAAAAAATTTAAAGAACCAGGCAAAATTAAAGCTTGTTAAGGTAGGGACACGGTTTTACTATGTTTTTTTTTTTTTTTTAAAAGATCACATGCTTCTTAAATGAAGGAAAAAAGAAAACAGGTTGAGAAAATAAACTCTCCTTGTATCTTTCCCCATCTCCTAACCAGACCTCTGTAAGAGATTATTCTTAATCTCTGATAATTTTTCAGCATCTCTGGTCCTAGCAGTAATTCTTTCTCTTTTATTATCTAATAAAAACTTGAAATTGGTAAGTGACTAGGTAGGATGGCTTGAAAGACAGTGTATGTGGTAAATCCTGCATATGAGGTAAACCTGCACAACCTAGTGCATGTGGTAAATCTTTAGGATTTAGGTTGTCCCCCCAACCCCTCACTGTTTGGATTTATTGTTTTCTCCCATATAATTAAACTGAACTCAATGTGAAGTTCTGAAACTCAGAACTTATGATATACAGAAAATCTGGTTATTAAGGGCAGACTCCTAGCTAACTTAGTGGTGATTGTGACTAACTCTGAAATAAGGTTATAACCAAGTTATATCAATTGACTCAGAGAAAGGGGAAATGAATTATATTTAAACCATGGCTTTCAAAATGTCTCCCTATTTGACTTTAAAATACAGTAGTAAATTTTTGTACATCAAGTTAATATTTGAACACTTTTGTTAAGCATGTTTCTATTATATTAAGAATCAAACATTTCTAGACATATAAAGCTTTCTATGTTACTGACCTCAAATATCTACCAAAATTCTCTAGACACGGCTAAGCATATCTGAACCCAAACTAAAATATGTTGATTCACAGGCTCAGCTTCCAGTAACTCCAGAGAAAAATTCTGCTATTCGTAGAATCACTTGACTAGGAGAACCATTTAAAAATATGGGGGCTGAGAGGGAGAGTGGACTGGGTCAACAGAAACATTCAGGTTTAAAAAAAAATACAATTTTAGTCTAGACTAAGTCATCAAATGTGTCTGGGTATACAATTAAAATAATTATGTTTTTTTTTAAAAAACCCAAATAGTTGTCTTCTAAGGTATTATTACAAATTTATGCTTACATTAGATTATCTTTTAGCGATGGAGTGGAGGAAAGGAGTATATCTAAACATAATTAGGTGAAAAAATGCTGACCTAAATCTTTAAAAGCAATTGATTCATTAATGTTTAAAGTGAGATACAGTTGGAACCCCTTTCTTTTATAAATACCTAAACAGTTTGATGGTGTGAGGCTCAGCCAGAGATTTTATCTTCATCTCTTATTAGATCCTAGAATGTTCTATAGACTGAACAGGCTGTAAAAAGAAAGGATTCCTCCTTATTATCTACAACTACCTCTCATCAGTTTACATGTTGCTTCTAATGAAGATTTCTAATGAGGTATTTATAATCAAAATCCAATACAGAAGTCTCAAACTACTACAAATAAATATGAAAAAAAGAAGTGAGCCTATTAATAATTTTTACTACGAAGTTACAGATACAACTTGGATGAAGCTTAAAAAAGGAAAACAACCTCCAAGAAATCACACATTTATTTCAAAATAGTCCATGGGCAAGTTCTCTATTTCCACCATACAAGTAGTGCTAATGTCCAATGGGAAAGGAACCCCAACTCTTATTTTGGCCTTTTAATTGTCTTTATATTAGGGTCACCTCCATTCTGTCAGGGCTAACAATTTATTAAAAAACTGGCCAATCAAAATTTACTTAGGTATCACTTTAAAAAAAAAAAAGCAACCCCCAAACATACTGATTGGGGAAAATTTACTTGCTAGAAAATTTGCAATATTTCTGAATATAGATGTTTAACTTTTGTGTTTCCATTTTAAAAATTTAACACAGAATTGATTATTCCATGAGTTAATTTATTATCAGGCATCTGATTCAATAGTAACTTAAACATTTTAGTATTTTAAGTGTTAATGGGGAAAAAACCCACAAAACACTAGATAATCAATTTAAATGAATCCATATTTGTTCATATGGCTCCTCCTTTATTTCACCTGAAGTCCATTCTCTAGGATTATATTTTTATAAAAGATTATATTAACAATTTGAAAACTCTTGTAATTTTCTTGAAAAAAAAAAAAAAAAATCCCCCAAAACAGAACAGGAGGGTCTAATAGGTTTATAGACAAAGGTAGAAAGATTAATGTTTGACCCAATTAAAAAAAATCAAAATATAACAGTCAACAAACAGCTGGTTTCCCTACTTCACTTCCTATTTGCCTTCTTTCCCTCCCCCACCAGACAGGAAACTGCTTTTGACAACAAATGAATCAGCTAGAAGTTAAAAAGCCAGCAGCCAGCAGCTGATTCTTCATGATTTCCAATCACAAGAACTGAGGGAAAAAAAACTGATCCCCTCCTTTCCCTCACCAACATCTACTGAAGAATTAAAGCCTATTAGTATAAAAGATTCATTAAGATTTATGAAAGAGGCTAAAAGGTTAAAATTCCACACTGATCTTGTCCCGAAATAAGGGCAATAAGCAGAGCCCATTGGTCAAATTTGCGTATGAGTCCTCCACCAGTGATTTATATCATACAAACTTTTGACACTGTCAATTCACACAACTGGAATGCAGGAATGGAAAATGGTGAGCACACCAATGGAGCTGGTTTGAATTAATTATAATTCCCAAATATTTTTTTTTTAAATACTAGTGTGGTCAGCTACTTAAGGTTATATAGATACACATAAATCCAAAAATGTTTTCTTTACCAGCACATTCAGTATTTTACAGAATAAGAGGATAATTTATCCTTGATCCTATAAATACAAAACTCCTATTAATAGTATTGAGAGTGTAAAGATCTTTCAATATAACTTAGTAGAAACTTAATTTATAAACTAGGTTCAAAGAACATATTTATTAAATATGATTTTAAAAATATAAAGCTCTAACTTTAAAACACCATCAACATTCATCTTAGTTTACAAATGTAATGATATGAAAATTACGGCCTTATCTTTTATAAGAGGCAGAAGCCAAGACTTATCAATAACCTACTAACATAAGCATAAATGTGAAACTAAGAACAAAAGTGTATTTACCACAATTATTCCCAACAACGTTTGAGAGATTTCAAGTGCGCCTCTTACCACAATAGCATGAGGAGAATGCACTAAAGGCTTTAGTTCATTCAGGTCATTTTCTGCCTGCAAAAATTGGTATAAGAGAAAAACAGAAATGTCACAAAATGCACATCAAATATATAATTTTAGCAGCAGTTACACAGCTCTATATGCCCTACTTTACCTTATCCCAGTCTCCTTCCATGACATGATTTCGGAATTTGGTAGCAGAAGGATGTTCTAAACGACATCCTGACTCTTGCATGAGGAGATCAACAGTCTGGCTGCAGGAGAGATACAGTGTAAAAAAGACCTGACCAACTTTAGGGTTTACTCTTCCAAATAAACTACTGTCTATGAAAACAGTTTCAAAAGTTCTTAAGCTAACCTCATGATGAAGGAAAAAGAAATAAACAGCTTTGGTGTGCTTGGCTAAACAAACTTGATTTTTAAACTGCCATCTATGTTTACATCTAAAGTCAAAAACCTTCTTGAAACCAGAATCAAAATAAGATTCTTTCTTCTTTTCCATTTTATGCCTTTAATGAAGTATAAAATTTCTGAAAATGTGTTGTAATCAACCGGTTAAGAAACATGAAAAACCATAATTTACATACTAGCCACATTACTACAGATTGAAAAGATTAAAAAAAAAAAATTGTTAGTTCCATACAAGGTGAGGGAAATGACCTGTATTAGGTAAGAGCCTTACATCCAGGTATTATGTCTGCAAAGAAATTCTAACAAGTCAATCTGTAAAATAAATCCAGCATCAAAAAATCATTCCCTTTCTCTCTATACTAAAAATAGCAAATTTACTATGGTGTAGGTTCCAAACAGTCACGAGTTATTTCCTCCTGCTGCTGTCAGCTTGCTTCTTGTCTCAGTAATAGGTTCTGTTAACATTTACAAAAATCTGTTTTCACACTAATCCTTTTCCTTAGGGAACAAAGTGAAATTTTCCTTCGATACATTTCTTTCAAAGCTTAAAGGATTCACCACATGTGGTTTCTTCCATCAGATATTTTGATATCTCTAAGAATCTTTATCCTTCTTACATACTTATGTTTCAATGCTTTCTTATTCAGCTCCATTTTTTCAGCAAATACAGTGCAATAATCTGCCTGAGAATCAAAATACTTATGTCACTCTCAAAAATGCTCTTTCACCTCTCCCCAGAACAAATCTATAAATCCAAAAATACTAAGTGTAGGCTAGGTCTAATAACTTATTTTATTTAATCTATGCTTTGAAGCTGGAAACTGACTGTTGCATGTTGTTTCCTAGTTTTATTCTGTCTGGTTCCTCCATCAGGCTCCTCGGTACTCCCACCAATCCTACCGTCCACCCCCACTCCCCGCTTGGGTTTTCTTTGTGTGTATACAAAACGGGGGTGGGGGGGTTGGGGTCAAGGTCGTCTAGCTTCACCCTACTTTAGGTACACAAGGCCATCTAAATTGTATCTGAAAATAAATGATTCACCAGATCCGATGTCCCTTTTTCAGAGGCAACCGCTTTCTTGGTATTACACTGGGATATCAGACAAGTTAGTTGGTAGGCCTCTTGCACACACACAAGGGCCTTTACATGACATAACATGGTATCTTACTTCATTATTCCCATCAGATTTATTTAGCAGCCTCCTTCCGAATGATCCCAGCCCCTCAGTTCCCATAAACACTTGTAACTGATTGTCTTTCCTGATTGGTAGTTTGCCTGGGTCGTCTGTCATGGTTGGGGGCGGGGAGGTGTCCCACAAAGATGCCTCTGAGATACACTTGAAAAACAAATCCTCCAAGGTTCATTATTTCCACCAGCTCTAATCCACCCCTCCCCCAACGCATACAGAGACACACTCCCGCATCTGTCTTTATTGACAGACAATTAAGCTCTGAAGGTGTGTGGAGAGGGGTGAATCTTTGGGCTCCTACGCCCCTTCTCCCCCAACCGCCTGTCTCCTCTCACTATTTGTCCGACTGATTGATTTTCCCTTATTTCCCTTCGGGTCAGCTCCTCCTCCCTGCTCAGGCTGTCTGGGCCGCGTCCTCCCGTGTCCTGGGCCCAGCAGTGATTCTCTCTCTCTGACCGAGCTCTTTCCAGCGCGCCCCGCTGCCCTCGCCTCCCCGCCAGCTTCGGTCCCCGGTCCGTCCACACCAGCTCGCCTGTAAGGGATACTTACTTGAGCCCTAAGCCATTCAAGTGCTGTCCTATTAGCCTAATGACATCCTCATCTGACTGGGAGAGCCGCTTCTTCTTCTTGAGGCTGCTGCCCAGTTCGGGGGTGGCCAAGGAAGAGGAGGCGGCGGTGGTGGCGGAGGCAGCGGCGACGGTGGCGGAGGCGGCGGCGGCGGCCCCGCCGGGGACCCCGTTATTGACATTCAGGCTGTTGCTATTGTTGCTGGCGGCGGAGGGGGCGGAAGGCAGGAGCCCATTGGCGTGGGCCAGGTCCCCCGCGGACGACGAGGACGAGGGGGACGACTCCCCGTTCTGGGCCGACAGGCAGGCGAGTTCCTGGGTCTGTCCCTGGCCCCCGCCGCCCCCTCCGCCTCCGCCGCCGCCGCCGCCGCCTCCTCCTCCTCCTCCTGCCCCGTTGGCCTGCATGATGCTGCCGCTGACCAGGCTGTGGCCGCTACTTCGGTGGGGGACGGCGGCGGCGGCGGAAGGGGCAGCAGCCGGGGGGAGTCCCACCACTACCACCACGGAGGAGGAGGAGGAGGAGGACGACGACGAGGACGAGGACGACGAGGACGGAGGGGAGAGGCCTGCTCTGCCTGCCGAAGCCCCGGGCTCTCCTGCTCCCTCCGCCGCCGAGGCTCGGGGTTTCTTCCGCGGGGGCGGGGAGGCTCCGCCGGTGTCCGAGTCGGAGGAGGAGGAAGCGGAGGCCAGAGTTTCCTCGCCGAGAGAGGCCGTGGTGGGAAGCCGGTGGGGCGAGGCGGGGGAGGGGAGGCGGGGGCCGGGGACGGGGTCGGGGGGAGGGGGGCCGGGAGGGCGGGGAGGGGGGTCGGGGAAGGGGCGAGAGCAGGGGAGGAGCGGGGAGAGGAGGAGGGGGAGAAGGAGGATCCGGGCCCTTTCCCCCCCCCCTCCCGGAGGCAGCTCGGGGTGCGCGGCCCGGGGGTCGCGCCGGGGGGGGCGCCGCGGGGCGGCGGCGGGGGGCTCGGGGCCCGCCGCTGGGCTAAGCCCCGGCGGTGGCGGCGGCGGCAGCGGCGGCGGCGGCGGCGGGCGGCGGCGGAGGCAGCTGCCGCCTCTGTCCTCGGGTCCGCTCCGCTCTGCTCCCTGGTGTGTTGATTCTTCCCCCAGCTGCTGCCTAATGGAGTCCAGGCGCTCGCGTCACAGGAAATGCCTATACTGCCCTCCTCACTCACTTCCGGTGGCAGGTATGGAACCTATAGGGGGGTCTGTCACCCGGCACGTGCGCCGGGGGCCGGCCGGGCGGGCGGGGAGGAAGGCAGGCGGGCCGGCGGGGGGCCGACCCCTACCCCGACCCCGACCCCGACCCGACCAGATCCGCCCCGGAGCCCGGGCCTGGCCGGCTGGGCCTCGCCCCCAGCGCCCCTGGCAGGGCTGCCTCGGCGAGGAGTAAGTTTGTAACCGCCCTCCGAGGCTGGGCGTGCACCGGAGGGCGGCGATCTCGATCGTGTGCGCGAGAAGTGTGCGTGTGGACCCCGCGGTGACCTAGAAACGCTCGGGGTGCGGAGGGACTGCAGATTCGCCCTCCCCGGCCGAGGACGGGGTCGAGCAGGTGGCGAGGATTTTTGTCACGAGAATGAACAGGCACAGGGCGGTGGTAGGCCCTGTCGACTCGCTCAGTGGTAACCAGGACTGGCCAGCTCTTGGTTTGAGTGTGGAAAATTCGAATTTCCACAGCCAGGTGCCACACACAGTTGTCGTGCCTGGGCCATCCCTCGAGGTTTGAGATGATGAGTCTGGGGACTCTGTGTTCCACCCGGGGAAGATGGAATAAGAGCAAGATGGAATAAGATGGCTAAGAGCAATATCTGATGGGGATAAGGAGTCAGAAAAAGGCTGTGGGTGTAGACAGGCGGGGAGGGACTTAGCTGAGGGGCTTTCACTTAGCTTTTGCCCAGCATCTCCTTCTCCTTTCCAGTTGCCTCTTGAGTCACTGCCCACTTTAGGCAGCAGTAATAGAGACCAAACAGCTTCATCCAAAACATGCATCTCAGGGAGAATTCAGACTCAATTTGAGATCCAGGCTTAAATGTTTAGGTGAACTGCGAGGCTTCAACGTCGCTGTAACTTAACCCATTTATGTGGCTGTAGAAATGCAGCAACCAAGAGCTAGGCTGAGTCTTGATCATTGGTGAATGGTCTCTCTCCATGACCCCAAACAATTATTTACATATATGTGGTCTATAGCATATACACCTGACATGTACAGAGATTTTCTCAGACTTTTAATAATCTTATTCTGAAGTAGTTTCCATGTGGAAAAACAGACTCAACAATAAAGTATATTACAGCTCAGAAATCTCAAAAGTTTATAGCGCAAAATAACTTTGAGGCTTTTGGTTAGGTTTCTGAAGTTAGAAAAATTCGTCGCTCAGTTGGTAAAGAATCTACCAGCAATGCAGGAGACCCGGATTCGATTCCTGGGTTGGGAAGATCCCCTGGAGCAGGAAATGGCAACCCACTCCAGTATTCTTGCCTGGAGAATCCCATAGACAGAGGGGCCTGCTGGGCTACAGTCCATGGGGTCATAAGAGTCGGACGGTACTTAGTGACTGCTGCTGCTGCTAAGTCCTGTCGGACTCTGTGCAACTAAACCGCCACAAAAAATAATTCTTATGAGAAAGTGTTAAAGAATCCTGAGCTCTGTTGATCCTCAAACTTAAGGAAGGAAGAAGACCAGTGCAAGGTCTGATAGAGATTTAGCTTTTAGTCTCATCTCTTAAATATGCTTCCAGGTGGCGGTGTAATTTTAAGATAACTCACATTCAGTATTCTTACTCACCTGAGACAGACCTGAGTTCTACCTGAGGTTCATAGGGCACAGCCACTGTATCCAGCAGAGCCTGAATTACTAGATAGTTAACACTTCAGAGAGTCCTGGTCCTACGCTAACTTTAGACAGCCTTATTATTAGAAGTGTTGTTATTGTTTATACAAAATTAAATTTTGCAAAGTCATTTATAATAATTTATGAGGTGCATAGCAGTACTGAGGACAAGCTTCTGAATAAAGTCTGTAGCTTTCATGAAAGAAACAATTACTTAGTGGTAGCCACAGACAAGGCTTACACTTCATGAACAAAAGTAAAGGATGAAAGGCAAAAGAAACTGGTCTCAATTTGGTGTCTAAACTCATATATATACCCCAGCTTTTGTATGTTTTATGTGACTAAGGTGGCTGTTACTAGAATTTTGAATTTAGGAAGTCCATGTGGGCACACATTTTTCTCTAAAATACAGCTGGAGACCCTATTCTCTGGACTTTGAATGTTTTTAGAGCCAGGTTTCAAGCCCATGTACAGATGAATAATTCTGAAATACCACTCTGTACACACTCAGAAATCTTCAGTAACAACATATTACCTGCAGGATGCAATCCAGAGTTTATCTTGCTCTCCACAGATTGTTCTCCATCTTTTTCTTTGACTTTGTTTCTTACTGCTCTCTTTATGAACCCTTCACTCCCCAAAATGTGCTGGCCTCATCTTCTGAGTCTGATCACATGCACCCTCCCACCTTTTCTCTACCCTTCTGATTCAAGACTTGGCTCCTTTCTCACCTCCTTGGGGGAGTTTTTGCTGACTTCCAGCCTCCTTACCCTCCTTCTGAGAGTCATTTATTTAGACTTCCAATATTGAAGCCTGCTTGCAATATTTAACTAAAACCCCTTCTTCAAGTCTTCAGAAAGGACTGATTCAGCCCCCCTGATTTGCCTTCCCCTTTTCACCCTCCTCTTGGATAAGACTGAGATAGATTTATGAGTAAAGGTCCAAGATGTTTTTTAGGAAAAAAAATATTTGAATGTATATTCAGGTATTTGATTCATTTATTTTCATTTCCTGTGCTATTTTAACAGGTCTTTATATGACCAGCCCTGTGCTAGGTTCCAAATAAGAGGTACCTTTTATCCTAAAGATACTGAAGAAAAGACTTAGGGATGTAAAAGATAGTTGAACTAATTTATGTCTAAGGACTTTCCAACTACAAGATGTCTGTGAGTTATGTACATTATGTGTCTCTCAACTAGTGTATAAATTCTTTGAGGTAGGATCTGTGTATTGTTCGTTTAAGCCAATGTTTTTCAGATTTTGGACCCTGACCTGTGAGTCGTAAAATCAGTGTATTGGTTGTGATTACAATTTGGAAAAATGAAAAAGAGTAGGAAACATCCAAGTCAGTCACTAGTAGGAAAGGTCATTATTATTTTGTTAAAGTTCTGTTTTAATGACAGACATATCTCTCAGCTTGACAAAGCAAAATGCATCTCTTCTGTAGGCCATTCTCATAAAAGTTTGTAAAACACTCATCTTGGATGGTCTAGACTGACAAAAGGCAACTCAGGAAATCAGTGTTAGACAAGTTCTGTCCAGAGCAGTGTCTTAGCCGTAAAAATTAAGAGCTACTAGATTAAAAATTTAAAAGCTACTTAGATAGTATGGGTGTTCATAATAAAACATAAAGCCAAAGTTTCATAAAAGACTTTGTAAAAAAAAAAAACCTAGAATGGACGTTTTCTGTCAAGTTTTAAATTTAGTGTCTCAACTTGGTGCTTAGCAACATTACTATTATTCAGTTTATTAAATTTCTACTGGAAGAGGTAGTTCTCAGGTGTCTTTGGAGAGAGATATATTTGTATTTACATCTCTATCATCATTTCCGGGGGCTTCCATGGTGGCTCAGACAGTAAAGAATCTGCCAGTATCATTCCTAGCTTTTCTTTGTTCAGGGTTCTAATATTGGCAAGCTGGACTTGTTGGACTTGTGAGAATTCAGGAAGGAGCACTGTTTTTGGAGTGAGAGCACATTTGATCAGCCAATTGACCTTGGGCAAGTAGTTTGACTTCACTGTGCTGCACTCATTTCACAAATGAAGTGTGGATAATGGCACCGGCCTACCTGCCTCAGAGACTTGATCTGGGAGTCAAACAAGATATCTAGTATAACAGATAGTTGGAAAAAGACGATCTTGAAAGGTTTTAAAACATAACTCAAATCTTCCATCATTTCAAAAAGGATTTGAGGCAATGAAGTTCAAAGATAGAATTGAATAACTGCTCGTATTTCTGAGCTGTGGACTCTATAGTCATTTTGTTAACCCCAACAATGCCACTCCACTGGGTTCCTGTGCACCTCTAGCCTGACAGCTCTCAATGCTGTGCTTCAAATTGGTCTTCCATGAACGGGGAGTTTCCAGGACCTACGTTGTAGAGTGAAGGGCACAGTAACCTGGCAGTTACTGCTCCATGCATGTCTATCCAGCACTTGCTTGTACTCCCCTCCTACAAGCATTCCGCTCTTGCCACCAGCATCCAGTGTCCTCCTGTAAGGGAGGGAAGGGGTGGCCCGCTGGGTGGATCCAAGTACAAAGACAGGAGCCTTATACTTAGAAGGGAACATGTGGAAGTATTCTTTTCTCTCTCAGCTGAATACCGTCCTTTTTGCCAAGAAAACTAGATTGTTCTTTTCCCACCACACAGCTGGGTTAGAGTGCTTGGAGTAGCTTGTTCTTGCTGCTCTGTCACAAGATGCTTCTAACACTAAGATGTGTGTGCAGAGATCTTCACTGAAGCATCATTGGTAGGAGCAGAAAGAATGGGGTCATCACCTTCTGCTGATATGGAAATAGGATCAAGATATATTGAGTTAAAAAATGCCTATAACAAAACAATGTGCCTAATATGACTCACCTGATAAATAAATGAATAGATAATGTATGTATTATTTTTTTCTGGTAGGATAGAAGAGCATAAAGCAGTGATTTATCTTTGAGTGGAAGGACTGGGGTGGTTGAGGAGGGAGGTTCTGATTTTTCCATTTAATACTTTTCTGCAGTATTTGCATTTTCTAACTAAATATAAGTATTTTTTTAAAGTGTCAATAGAGGTTATTTGGATTTTGCTTTTTTTGTGTATTGATAAGTGCCGTGTTTTTAAAGTACTCAAGTTTCTATTTTTATTTTAATTAAAAATTTTTTTTAACATTTTAAAAAGTACACTCAAAACCAATCAAAATATTCATGATCATTAATCGTAATAAAAGATGCCAGATGAAGCAGTGTTGTGTATAATTGATGATATTAAATATATTTGCTTTGTAAACATCTCTTTCTTTCCCATTACCTGTACTTCCTATGTTCTCAGACTGCTGACTCTGCACACATACCCACCCATCTCTCATTTGGTTAAATTCATCTGGGGAATAAAGGGCAAAAAGACATTCCTATTTATTAACTTTGAAAAGTAGATAAATAATTAATAGCCCCTGGAGTCCATGGACAGTGGACAGCAGGCCCTTTGGGCAATCTTTCTTCTTCTCAGGTTCCTGTATGTGGTTCATCTCTCTGGCACTGTGATAATTGTAAATAATAATCAGTGGAAAAACACAATTATTGTTAACCAACAAATTCTAATTAGTATGAGAAAATATGTTTTCTGGTTAGATTATACACATCCCAGATAGAAGTAATTGTTTAATGCCTAAACATTTTAAAGATTTTAGTAGGTGATTATTTGTGAAGTTTAAAAAAACTTGAAAGAGTCTTGCATTTCTTCATTTAATTTTATCTCAAAAATGTGCTGTTTACTTAATAATACTAAATGTGTAGGCAAATGTGGCACATGATGGTAGCCTAAATTTAAAAAGCTGAAGGAATTCATGAACGCCAGTCATTAACAACAAAAGTACAAAACAGTAGTTCTTAGCTCTTTTTTAAAATGGCTTGTGGAGCAGTCTTTGGCTAAGTCAGAACCCAGAGGATTTTAGGACTTGCTGGTCCTTTAATACCAGTGGGGTTTGTGTCTTTTCATAAGAGTGACCTTTCTGTGTACATCTGTGAAATACAGGAATGTCCACTTTCTAGCTATACCTCTGACCCTTTCTCAGAGTAGCTTTTTCTCTATCCCTAAATTATTGACAAATATTATGAAAATAGAAATAGGTGTGTTTGTAAGGTTCAGTCACAGAGTTTCAACAACACTGGTCTTTTCCTTTTGTTTCCTAGTGTCCATCCTTTCCATTCTTATCCTTTCTTTCCTATGATGGGACATGTCAACCACAGGGTTTACCGTAATAATAAAAAAAGTACGAAGAGCTAACACCTACCAGGCCTTGTTTTAAGTCTTCACATTCACTGTACTATTTTAACCTTCCCATCAACCTTATGAGGTATGTAGTATTATTGATGGTATACAGTATTATCAATATTACCCCCATTTTATGGGTGATAAACTGACGCACAGAAAACTTGAGGTCACGTTGCTGGTGTGTGGGAGAGCCGGATACACAGGCTTCAGAACTGTGTGCTCTGCACTCCACTGCTTTTCAGAGATGGCTGGTATGACTCTGAAAAGTACTCATTGTTTAAAGGGTGCAAAAAGAAGAAATGGAGCAAGTCCTATAAATTAATTCTTTTAAAGATTTTTTTTTTAATGTGGACCATTTTTAAAGACTTTAATTTGTTACAGTATTGCTTACATTTTTATGTTTTGGTTTTTTTGGCGTGTGGGGTCTTACCTCCCTACCCAGGGATCAAACCTGCGCCCCCAGCATTGGAAAGCAAAGTCCTAACCACTGACTGCCAAGGAAGTCCCTGAATTAATTTTTTGACTTTGCCCTTTTTGTGCACATAAAATTTTGGTCCCTCACCTTTGCAGCCCCTGTTGTCTCATTGGCCCATTTAGTGGTCAATAAATGACTTTGTGAGCACTAGTCAAAGGTTTTCCTTCTTCTGGAAGCTACCTGGGGGAGTGCCCGAAAGCTCCTTGTCAAACATATAGTTCATTTCTTCAAAAAAGTCCTGGTTGAAATGCCGTGTCTTGCCTAGAAGGGATAGATAGTACACTAGGCTAGGTATAACCTGGAGATTTGTTTATCCATTTAGTGAACTTCATCTGAAAATAGTGAAGGAGGGCCAGAAGGAATGAATGAACTTAATTTCCTTTTGAACTGGGAGAGCTCCAAACCTAGAGGGCTTCTTGAGAGACACATTAAGTCAGGAGGCCTCAGCCGGGTTGTTTTGCAACTGCTTGTGTCTCTCTCTAGTGCGAGTTTCTCAACTGTGTAAGCCTGTACTTGTCTAGAATCCTGGGAAAAGAAAGAACCAGCCTTGATTTATACAAGAATTCGTATTTGATTGCTTTACTCCATTAGTGGCTCCAACCAGATCAACTGGCAAAGGCAGATAGATATCTAACTAAGATGAGGCCAGACAGCAGATGCTTAGTATACAGGGACAGGACAGGAAGGGCCAGCTCGGGGAGGCTACAGGAGCTTCTGTTGAGAGTCTGTTGTGAGGGAGGGCAGCCAGGCTGCTTAGAGCCCTTACAATGGCATATGCCCCGAAGAATGTGGGTAAATGATTGCTCTGTCTTGTGCAGGTGCCCTAGTCAAGTTTCTTTTTTAGTGGCTTCTCTGAGGGTAAGCACACTGTGTCTCCTGTGCCCATCACTGCGTGGTTGGGGTGTGGATTCTCTTCTCTTTCGGATACTCTACTTAATAACGAGAAAGTGACCTAGATGACTTCTTTTTTTGTTATTTTTTAATTTTGTTTTTTAAAATTAATTTTTGTTGGTATATAGTTACTTTACAATGTATTTCTATCATACAGCAAAGTGAATCAGCTGTACGTATATGTATATCCCCTCTTTTTTGGTTTTCCTTCCCATTTAGGTCACCACAGAGCACTGGGTAGAATTCCCTGGGCTATACAGTAGGTTCTCATTCTGTTCAGTTCAGTTCAGTTCAGTCACTCAGTCGTGTCCGACTCTCCGCGACCCCATGAATCACAGCACGCCAGGCCTCCCTGTCCATCACCAATTCCTGGAGCTCACTCAAACTCATGTCCATCGAGTCGGTGATGCCATCCAGCCATCTCATTCTCTGTTGTCCCCTTCTCCTCCCGCCCCCAATCCCTCCCAGCATCAGACTCTTTTCCAGTGAGTCAACTCGTCGCATGAGGTGGCCAGAGTATTGCAGTTTCAGCTTTAGCATCAGTCCTTCCAATGAACACCCAGGATTGATCTCCTTTAGAATGGACTGGTTGGATCTCCTTGCAGTCCAAGGGACTCTCAAGAGTCTTCTCCAACACCACAGTTCAAAAGCATCAATTCTTCGGCGATCAGCTTTCTTCACAGTCCAACTCTCACATCCATACATGACCACGGGAAAAACCATAGCCTTGACTAGATGGACCTTTGTTGGCAAAGTAATGTCTCTGCTTTTTAATATACTATCTAGGTTCTCATTAGTTACCTATTTTAGACATATATACATATGTCAATAGTGAAAGTCGCTGCCTAGTCGTGTCCAACTCTTTGTGACCCCATGGACTGTGTAGCCTGCCAGGCTCCTCTGTCTGTGGAATTCTCCAGGCCAGAATGCTGGAGTGGCTAGCCGTTCCCTTCTCCAGGGGATCTTCCCAACCCAGGGATCAAACCCAGGTCTCCCACATTGCAGGCAGATTCTTTACGTCTGAGTCACCAGAGAAGCCCAAATATGTCAATATATGTGTATATATATGTCAATCTCAGTCTCCCAGTTCATCCCACCTCCCCCTTCCCACCTTAGTGTCCATACATTGGTTCTCTATGTCTGTGTCTCTATCCCTGTTTTGCAAATAAGATCATGCCCTAGGTGACTTCTTGAAGCCCCTATAGCCTAAGGGTTCAGTGTATCTGGTTTCTGTTGCCACTACTTGATTAGGTTGTGGGGGTAGAAGAAAGGAATCTTAAATAGCCCCAAAGCATAAAACTTTGTCTATGCCATAGCTTTGGTTTTTTTTTAAGACTTATTGTGCAAGATTTTAAGCATACACAAAGGTAAAATAGTCCAGAGATTCCCATGTGCCCACGGTCCAGTTATAGTAGCCATCAATTCATCCATCCTCCCTCTTCTGCTTATTTTGAAGTAAATCCAATATATTATTTATAATATATGTATTTATATTTTGGTATGTAGGTCTAAAATAACTCTTTTTGAAAACATTGCCACAAAGCCATCATTATACCTAAAAGTCTGAATAATCCCTTAATTACCATCAAATATGCAGTTAGTGTTCAAATTCCCCCAACTGTCTCACATACATATTCTTTTTTAATAGTTGTCTTGTGTGAAGCAAGATCCAAATAGGATCCACACATTGCTTTTGGTCGTTATATTTCTAAAGTCTCACTGTTTAAGGAAGCATTTTTATTTAAGTGTAATATCTAGAGAGGAGCGCACACCTGGTGTACAACTCAGTGAATATTTTTCCATGAAACCGCCACCCATGTGTCATGAAATGGAGCTTTACCAGGATCCCATAGTACCTTATTGTAGTTTCAATTTGCATTTCTCTGATGACTGATGATGTTAAGTCATTTTAAAATATATTTTTTGGAGTCATTTCTATATTCTCTCCTATGAAGTGCCTAGAAAAGTTCTTGTGCTCCTCTCTTTCCCTTTTAAAAGTGTGTTTCCTTCTTATTGATCTGTGGAATTCTTTATATATTCTGAATACGAGTCCTTTGTTGAATGTATGTACTGCAAATGTCTTCTCCCACTGTGTGGTTTCCCTTCACTCTCTTAATGGTGTCTTAATGAGCAGAATTTCTTAATGAAGTTCAGTTCATCAATTGTTCCCTTTATGGTTTGTGCTTTTCTTGTCCTACTTTAGAATTCAATCCCTGGCCTCAAGGGCATGACGATATTCGCCTGTTATCCTCCAGAAGTTTCAGCGTTTTGTTTTTTAAAATTGTCTACACTCCTAGTATTTAGTTTTGTGACAGGTATGAGACAGGGTCAACGTTAATTTGTTTTTCCATCAACATGTTTGAACATCCAGATATCTGGCACCATTTTTTGTTGTTGTTTACTTGTTTATTTGGCCTCACCGTGCAGCATGTGGGTTCTTTAGTTCTCTGACCGGGGATTGAACCCAGGGTCTTGGCAGTGAGAGCACAGAGTCCTAATCACTAGACAGCCAGGAAATTCCTGATGTAGCACCGTTTTGAAAAGACCATCCTTTCCCTTCTGTCCTGCAATGGTATCATTATCCTACACTAGAGGACTGTACCCGTGTGGGCGTGTTCCTCAGCTCTGTTTGTTCTATTGGTCTGTTTGTATATCTTTGTGTTTCAGTTGGCAAAAGTTTGTGCTAGTACCATGCTGACTCAATTGCTATAATTTTATAATAAGTTTTTCCATGTGGTTATATAAATCTATCAGCTGTTTTTCTTCTTCAAGATTTTCTTGGCTGTTCTTGGCCCTTTACATGCCATAGAAAATTAGAATCATCTTGTCAGTTTACACAAAATAACTGCCGAGATTTTGACTGGAATTAAATAAAATCTGTGCATTGATTTGTGAGAACAAATATCTTTATAATATGGCAAGATTTCATCTTTTGTGGCTGAGTAATATTCCATTATATGTGTGTGTGTATGTATATACACGTACCTACACACACACACACACACACACACACATTGTTGTTGTTCAGTCACCAAGTCATGTCCATCTCTTTGTGATCCCACAGTGCGCCAGCCTTCCCTGTCCCTCACCATCTCCCGGAGTTTGCTCAGGTTCATGTCCATTGTATTGGTGATGCCATCCAACCATTTCATTCTTTGTCACTCTCTTCTTCTGCCTTCAATCTTTCCCAGCATCAAAGTTTTTTCCAATGAGTTGGCTATTCGCATTATATACAAAATTGTGTGTGTGTATTATATATATATATACGTGTGTGTATATATATAGATATACATCTGTATATACATATACACACACACACACACACACAATGGAATACTGCCTGCCTTCCTGTGTGCTCAGTTTTGTCCAGCTCTTTGGACCCCATGGACTGTAGCCTGCCAGGCTCCTCTGTCCGTGGGATTCCCCAGGGAAGAATACGGGAGTGGGTTGACATGCCTCTCTACAGGGATCTTCCTAACCCAGGGATGGAAACTGCATCTCTTACGTCTCCTGCATCTGCAGGCAGGTTCTTTACCACTAGCACCACCTGGGAAGCTACTCAGCCATAAAAAATGAAATTTTACCACTTGCAAGGGTATTGTGCTTGATGAAATAAGTCACACGTGTGTGCTAAGTCACTTCAGTCGTGTTTGACTCTTTGCGATCCCATGGACTGTAGGGATCTGTCTCCTGCATTGGCAGGTGGATTCTTTACCACTAATGCCATCTGGGAAGCCCATAAGTCACACAGAAAAAGACAAATACTTATGTTACCACTTACATGTGGAATCTAAAACAAATTAGTGAATATTACAGAAAAGAAACAGACTCATATATATGTAGAACAAACTAGTGGCTACCAGTGAGGAAAGGGAAAGGGGGAGGGGTGAAAGAGAGGTAAGGGATTAAGAGGTACAAACTGCTATGTATAAAATAAAGAAGCTACAAGGGAATGTAGCACAGGGAATATAGCCAATATTTGATGGTAAAGAATCTGCCTGCAATGGAGGAGACCCAGGTTTGATATCTGGGTCAGGAAGATCCCCTGGAGAAGGAGAGGGGAATGGCAACCCACTCCAGTATTCTTGCCTGGAGAATCCCATGGACAGAGGAGCCTGGTGGGGTGCAGTCCACAGGTTTGCAAAGAGTCGGACACGACTGAGTGACTAACACACGCTCACACACATACACATATATTTTATTTATACATTTATCTGTTGATGGACACTTAGGTTGCTTTCATACCTTGGCTATTATAAACAATGCTGATATGAACATTGGGGTACATGTATCTTTTCAAATTAGTGTTTTTGTTCTCTTCAGATACGTACCCAGAAGCGAACTTGCTGGGTCATATGGTATTCTATTTTTAGTTTTTTGAGGAACCTCCACCCTATCCTCCATGGTGGCTGCACCAATTTACATTCCCACCAAGAGTGCACAAGGGTTCCCTTTTCTCAAGAGTCTTGCCAGCACCTGTTACTTGTCTTTTTGATAACAGCAATTCTGACAGATGTGACCTGATATCTCATTGTGGTTTTGATTTGGATTTCTCCGATGATTAGTGATGTGATCTTCTTTTCATGTGTCTGTTGGCCATGTGTATGTCTTCTTTGGAAAAAGATCAATTCAGTGCTCATTTTTTTAGTTGAAGTATAATTGATTTACAATATTATATTAGTTTCTGGTATACAGAAAAGTGATTCAGTTATACATGTATATTATATATATTCTTCTCATATTCTTTTCCATTATGGTTTATTACAGGATATTGAATATGGCTCCTTGTGCTATACAATAGGACCTTGTTGCCTGTCTTATGTTTTCTTTTTGGCCACGCAGTGGAGTTTGTGGGATTTTGGTTCTTGAACTCCACCACTGGGCTGGCAGGGAATTCCCTTGTCTGTTTTATATATAGTAACTTGTATCTGCTAATCCCAAACTTATAATTCAGCCCTCCCCACCCCCTTTCTCCTTTGGTAACCATAAGTTCATTTTTTAATATTTGAGTCTATTTCTGTTTTATAAATAAGTTCATTTATATAATTTTTTTTGGTTCCACATATGAAATTAAAATACGCTTACTCCTTGGAAGGAAAGTTATGACCAACCTAGACAACATATTAAAAAGCAGAGACATTACTTTGCCAACAAAGGTCCGTCAAGTCAAGGTTATGGTTTTTCCAGTGGTCCTGTATGGATGTGAGAGTTGGACTGTGCAGAAAGCTGAGCGCTGAAGAATTGATGCTTTTGAATTGTGGTGTTGGAGAAGACTCTTGAGAGTCCCTTGAAGTGCAAGGAGATCCAACCAGTCCATCCTAAAGGAGATCAGTCCTGGGTGTTCATTGGAAGGACTGATGCTAAAGCTGAAACTCCAATACTTTGGCCACCTCATGCGATGAGTTGACTCACTGAAAAAGACTCTGATGCTGGGAGGGATTGGGGGTGGGAGGAGAAGGGGATGACAGAGAATGAGATGGCTGGATGGCATCACCGACTCGATGCATATGAGTTTGGGTGAACTCCGGGAGTTGGTGATGGACAGGGAGGCCTGGCGTGCTGTGATTCATGGGGTCACAAAGAGTCGGACATGACTGAGCGACTGCACTGAACTGAACTGATAAATGATATCATATGGTATTTGTCTTTTTCTGTCTGACTTACTTCACTTAGTATGAGAATCTCTGGGTCCATCCATGTTGGTGCAAATAACATCATTTCATTCTTTTTTTACAGCTGAGTAGCAGAGCCTGGTCGGAGAAGGCAATGGCAAGCCACTCCAGTACTCTTGCCTAGAAAATCGCATGGACAGAGGAGCCTGGTGGGCTGTAGTCCATATGGTCGCTACTAGTCGGACACGACTGAGTGACTTCACTTTCACTTTTCACTTTCACACATTGGAGAAGGAAATGGCAACCCACTCCAGTGTTCTTGCCTGGAGAATCCCAGGGACGGCGGAACCTGGTCAGCTGCCGTCTATGGGGTCGCACAGAGTCGGACACGACTGTAGCGACTTAGCAGCAGCAGCAGCAGTAGTCTATTGCATATATTATATTTACACCACATCTTCATTATCCATTCATCTGTCAATAGACATTTAGGTTGGTACCATATCTTGGCTACTGTAAATAGTTTACCCATTTAAATTTTTTAAAAAATTTATTTACTTATCTATTTTTGGTTACACTGGGTATTCGTTGCTGTGCGCTGGCTTTCTCTAGTTGTGGCAAGCGGGAGCTGCTCTTCCTGTGGTACCCAGGCTCCTCATTTCAGTGGCTCCTCTTTTCTCGGAGCACAAGCTCTGGAGTGCCAGGGCGTCAGTAGTTGTGTCACACAGGCTTAGTTGCTCTGAGGCATGTGGGATCCTCTCAGACCAGAGATTCAACCTGTGTCCCCTGTGTTGGCAGGGTTATTCTTAACTACTGGACCACCAGGGAAGTCCCTGTCTGCTCATTTTTAATTGGGTGGTTTATTTTTCCTGTTGAGTTCTGTGAATTCTTTATATATTTTGGATGTTAACCACATGTTGGACATATTATTTGTAAATATTTTCTCCTATTTAGTAGGTTGCCTTTTCTTTCTTTTTTTGAGTGTGTGTGTATTTTTTGTTTTGTTTTTTTTTAGTTTGATTAGCTCCAATTTGTTTATTTTTGCTTTTGTTGTCCTTGTTTGAGGAGACAGATCCAAATAAATACTGCTAGGGCTGATGTCAAAGACCATGTTGTTGTTGTTTAGTCGCTAAGTTGTGTCCAACTCTGTGACCCCATGGACTGTAGCCTGCCAGGCTCCTCTGTCCATGGGATTTCTGAGGCCAGAATACTGGGGTGGGTTGTCATTTCCTCCTCCAGGGGATCTTCCCAATCCAAGGATTGAACCCGTATCTCCTGCATTGCAGGTGATTCTTTACTGCTGAGCCACTGGTATCAGGTCTTACACTGAAGTCTTAAACCATTTTGAATTAATTCTTGTGTATGGTATAATGGTCTGGTTTCATTCTTTTGCATGTGGCCGTCCAGATTTCCCAATTATATTTGTTTCCAGCTCCATTTATTTCCCAGCTCCGTTGTACGTTCTTTGTTACTTTATTGTAAATTATTAATTGTTCTTATATGTGTGGGTTTATTTCTGGGCTCTCAATTCTGTTCTGTGTATTGAATTTTTTTATGCTAATATAAGTGGTATCATGTTTAACATTTGATTTTCCTCTCCCTGTACTAATGTTAAGACTATTGACAGGTAGTTTATCATTACAGATAAATTAAAAGTCCATATCAGAACTAGCCTTTAGTCTTGAATTCAATTTGTTTTTACAATTTATATTTACTTTCTACTTACAAATAATTTAACAATATAGCTGGTCTTTTATCCTTTTAAAGTATCAGATTTAAATGCTTCCTTTGGAAGGACTGAGAAGTGGGTGACTCCAGGAGGCTATTTAGGTGAGGAATGAGCGATTGATTCTCTTGGGAAGAACTCGTCCTAAGGGAGTGGGAGCCAGGCTGGACCCACTTGACCCTGTAATGAAGCCCTGCCCCGAGGGAGGGAGACTGTGTGCTGTCTGTCACTCATGTGTCTTCTAGCCTTGGTACCCGTGGACTCATGTCTTTTGGTGTGGGGAGGGAGGGCTGCCAGTGAAAAATGCAAAGAACTCTTTTACTGGTAATTTTAGAAAACACTGAGCATGCACTGTACCGCTTTGTGACCCCTTTGATATGTTACAAAAGCAGGACATTGTCCTGTTCCTTACCTTAGAACTCCTTTTGCTTTGACACTTTATTTCAGAACCTACCAGTGGCTCCCCCAGTGCCACTAAGAGCAGTGGTAGTAGGAGTAATATTAAGAGCTTCCATTTATTTGTTTATTTAGATGTGCACTGTTTAAAAAGTCTTTTGTTGAATTCGTTACAATATCGCTTCTGTTGTTTATGTTCTGGTTCTTTGGCTGTGAAGCATGTGGAATCTTAGCTCCTTCACTGGGAATCAAACCCGTACCCCCTGCACTTTAAGGCAATGTCTTAACCACTGGACCGCTAGGGAAGTCCCCAGTAGCTTACATTTATTGAGTACTTGTTACTTGTTACTCTGCTAGGTACCGTTTTAAGTACTTTATCAACTCATTTAATAATCACAACTACCTCATGAGGTAAATTAGATAAAAGTATTCTTATTTTACAATGGTGGAAACGGAGGCACAGAGAGGCTAGATAACTTGCCTGAGATCACATAGCTTATAAATGGTAAAGCCAGGTTTCAGACACCAGTGCCCCCTGTCTCTTAACATTATCTAGGCTCTCGGGTGGCAGCAGCAGATGGGGGCTAAAGTAGGAGAAAAGGAATAAGCTGGGGATCCCTGAAGGGCCTCTGGCCAGAGAGCCCACTCTGCTTGCTTTTTGTCATCTGTGAGCTAGCTAGCCCATGAGGACCGGAAGCAGTATCTTTGGGTTGGGGTGAGGGCTGCTTTAGAGGGATCTGAGGGCTAAATTAGCAATTAATATCAAGAGACTGTGAAACATAGGTGAGGTAATCATAATTTTCTCTTTAGATCAGATCTATAGGGTTAAGAAACATGATATTGATTTGTTTTACAATTTTATCACCTTAAAATTTCCTTGGAGTAAATGGAATCATGACTTCTGGTCTGTTCTTTCTCTGAGGTGACAGGCACATCTATATTTAGACCAATAGTCATGCTCCTGTGGTGATGGATCAGTGTGTGCCTCCAAAAATGGCCGAGCATCGAAATCATAATGTGTGTCTTTGTGAACCGATAAATCATCGACGTTGTAGATTTGATGCACACACTTCAGAGGGACTTCTGTAGAAATTTACTTGATAAGCGAAGAAAGGAACCTTTGTGCTAGGATCACAGAGAGCCACCTGGGCAAGGGTCCAGGAGCTCATGTTAGTGAGCAGACTCAGATTCAGCCACATCACAAACAGGGTGAATGTAGGCTTCCCAGGAGTGAAGCAGGAGCACCATTCATTTTGATGACACTCACCACGGCCTGGGATTTCCTTTAACCCTATCCTTTCCTTTATCTCCTGCATTTCATGTGTCACTAAGCTCTGTTGATTCTGCCCTTTAAGTAGCTTTCACATCCGTCTGCTCTTTTCATTTTCTGCTGCCGCTAATTGGGATCCTTGACATTTGTTCACCTGGATGGGACAGTAACCTCCTCTAACTAGTTCCTTCACTGCCATCAGCATTACCTTTATAAAACATAAAATCATCATATCCCTTCCCTGTTTAAAAACATCTCAATGGCTCCCACAGATCAGATCCACCATCCAGAGGCTGGTCTGTGAGGCTCCTTAAAAACTAGCCCTGGTCTCTCTTTTGAGCCCCCATCTCTCTCATTTTGTCACTTGTGGAACCAACCATCCCAGTCCTCCTGGGGCTTCTGGAACCCACAGTTTGCTTTCAGATATCATGCCTTTCTTGGGATGTTTCTCAACAGGGTCCCTTTGCTGCCACCCTTCTTCTCGTCTTTGCCCTTTTGGCCAACTCTTAACTTTCCTTAGAGATTGTCCTCCTACTCACCTTGGGTGGAAGGCATGGTACGCGTCTTCTTTTTAGAAAAATATTTATTTATTATTAATTTGGTTGCACCAGGTTTTAGTTGTGGCATGCAGGATCTTTGATCTTTAGTTGCAGCGTGTGGGATCTAGTTCCCCGACCAACAACCGAACCTAGGACCCCTGCTTTGGGAGTCGTAGCCCCTGGACCACCAGGGAAGCCCCATGGTATTCTTCTATAAGCAGTTCTCTTGCCATGTTGTTCCGCTTAAATGTCTGTCATCCCTGGTAGATTGTGGAGTCCTTGAAAAAGGATTTCATTCTTCTCTTCCCAGGTTACCATAGATGCTTCACAGGGATTTGCTGGATGCATTCTTCCATTCATCCAACTGTCCATTGTTCTTTCGACTAATATTTATTGAGCAATTGCTGTATGCAAAGCACTTCAGCTGCTGGAAACACATGGTGAAAAAGACACAAAATCCTTATTTCCATGGAGTTTATATACCAGTGAGAGAAGACAGGCAATAAAGAAAGAAACAGGAACTGAATCAGATGGTAGGAAGTGTAGGCAGAGAAGTAAAGTAGGGTCACATGACACAGTGCATGGGTGGATTCTGTGGATGGCCAGAGAGGGCCTCTCCGAGGGACAGCCTGGGGGCTGAGGCCTGAATGAACTACCTTGTGGAGGTCAGGGTAAAGAGCATTCCAAGAAGAGGGAACAGGTAATACAAAGGCCTTAGGGTAAGAACAAGCTGACTTAGAACAAACGCTGGTTACCTAAAGCCAGGTCAACATCAGGGCACAGTGAGGAAAGTGCCTCCAGCAGGCAGAACAAAAGCCATAGGTCATAGCTGGTTTAGGAGTCAAAGGTTCTTTAAAGCATACTAGATACTTATTGGCAGCTACAAATAGCAAAATAAAAAGGCCCTGCTGTTCACGACTGATGCACAAAAGCACTTAGGAATGTAGGTGCCTCCCCACTTCACTGGCAGCCAAGCTATCCCTGTCAAGATGGCCTGTGTGAAGAAACTGCCCGGTTGTAATCCACTTGGCTTTCTCTTCTTTGAGCCTTCAGTTTGCCCAAGCCACACAGTTAATATAGCCACAAGAATGTGGACTTTTATCCGCTCTGAAATGTGCCTATTTTTTAACCTTTCCTGTGGGAAAAGGCCTTTACTTTACCCATCCCTCATTATTTTCTAGCTTAATGTTTCTTACCCGCTTCCTGTAGCTGAAACAAAAAATGGTGCTGTATCTGAAGATTGGTGTGCTTTTGTACAGGGTGAGCGTGTGCTCATGTACACATGTGGGCCGTGGCCGAAGGTTACATAACAAGAGCTGTTCTGAGTACAGTTGGCTCATGCCGAAAGCCCTGATGTGGCAACTCCAAATTTCATTGCAGGTAGGCTGAGCATGAACTTGAAAATCAGGAGTCGTGGCTCAGGGAAGCCTGCTGGCCAGCTTTATTTTCTAGCTCAAAATGTTCCCTGAAAACCCTGGGTTTGGGTTCAAAAGGGCCAAGAGAGTTCTGTCTTACAGACAGGTGCTCCCTGCCACAGAAATGGTAATATACAATTTTCATCTTCCCCAGTGGGTCGGTGGCTATGATAGAGGAGATCAGGCCTGACAGAAGTGTTCACATTCTTTGTGGTTTTATTAACCAAGGGGCTTGGCCACATCAAGACCATGTCTAGATAACGTAATAGACCCTGCTATGGCAAATGATCTGTTTTTGTGTGTGTGTGTGTGTGTTCTCCACTCCCCCCTTAATTATGTTTCTGGTTGTTCTTGGGGGAATTGACCATCTAGAAAACTTATTTAAATATACAGTATAATAATTTAGGATTAAAAGGATTCTTGGACCTCTGAACCTTTCAGACAAGGTAACTGAGGTGTTAGGTGTCTTGCCCAGGGATGGACAGTGGGTTGGTGTCAGAACTAGGTCTGACAGTCTTGGGTGCCTGGCTTCCGTGGTGGCTTTTCTGTTCCCAGTCATACTGCCTTTAATCACTGAAGGGATAGCGAAGTGGCGAGCTGATGAGTTTTTTTAAACTGGTAGTTCGTATTTAAAAATTGGGAGATGACACATCAGAATCTGGGTCTCTGGTTTCTCCAGAAAGACTTGAGTTCATACTCCTGCAGGACTGGCTGCTGGTAGCAACAGTGGCTTCTTCCTGTATACAGGCCATGTGCTCTGCAGTTTACTACAGTCTGCACTAGTCCTTATTATCTCTCAAACATTGGCATTGACTGTCAGCTGCCATTTATGGTCAATTGTGAGCTGCTGTATTTCTGATAGTAGAATTAAGAGGAAAGAGAGCTATTTCTCATGCCCACCTATCTATTAAAAGTAGGCCATATTTCAAGAAGAATGGATTAAAAAATTTTTTTTGCCACACTCCATGGCATATGGGACCCTCATTCCCCAACCAGAAATCACATCCTGCATTGGCAAGCAAAGTCTTAACCACTGGACTGCCAGGGAAGTTCCAGAATGGATATTTTAAAAAGCAAAGTGTTTCAAGGCCAAAGAATACAGCTCAAGGTATTATGAAACAAATCTATTTGGCACCTATAAGGCACTGGAAGTTGCAACTCTTGTGCTAAACTCTGATACCATATCAGAAAAACTTTGGATACATTTTTTCAGTGAGGTTATGGTATACCCTTGACAAGTTTTGAAAAGAGATTTTTGTAGAATGGAGCCAAAAAGAAAAGCGGAACAGAGAAAAGAAAAGGGACCCTTCTCTCCCTTTGCACTGTAGCAGAAGCTATTACATATGAGATTAGTCTGCTTAGACAGTGAGTGAGTCAAGTTGTCCAAAAGGCTGTGCATTAAGAACTCTTCATATTAACTTTAGGCAGAAATATCTTGAACTGTTCAGCTGTGAGCTGATAATCAAGGCAACAGAGATACTGAGAAAGTCAGAACCGAGGATTCCTTTCCCATTTGCTGGAATAACCGTGAAATTGCTTAAGGGAAATGTGCTATATTATTCTGAGAAATAAATGACAAATAAGCAACACCCAAAGTGTACCATACTTATGATTTCTTGAATAAAAGGCTCATTTCTCCTCGTGATTTCTTTCTTTTTTTCTGGACTCTGCTTCTAGCTATCCTTCAACTTTACCAACAAACATTTTGTTTGTGAAGCCAAGAGGCTCCATAAAAGGTTAAAAATAATTCAGCTATATTGTGTTGAACTTAATTGAAGTGTCATGAACCATCTTGAGAGCAGGAGAACCAGTTCTCTCTTGTCGCTATTGGCTTAGTCTGTTTACTTTTCTGGTGCCCTGTCCTCTGAAGCTTGGGCTGGGAGGCCTGGTGAGGAATGTTTCCTCTGAGGTGTCGACAGGTTTGGCTGTTCGTCACTGCCTCAGAAGCTGCTTGGCTGCAGGTAAGGAAGGCTGCTGCCCTATGGGAGGGATAATTATGGTCAGTGAGTTTGAGTCTTTAGCTTGGCCTTACTTTGCACCCCAATTCACGTCTGATTCAGGAAGTCTATTTTTGTGTGTCCACATCAACGATTTCCTTGCTCGCTTTATCGAAGGGAAACAGCCTTGCGTACTGGTGAGGAGATTCTGAATCAGGCCTCTTGCCTGGCTGAGTTGCAGGGCTTGGAAGAAGGATTAAGTCAAGGGAGGAGTCACTGTCATCAGAATATCCACACAGGACCGCCCACCTCCTCCCTGACTCACCTACACAGAGCGTGACTACCCTGGAGGGGGCAGGTGCTGTGAAGGCACTGCGGAGGCGAGGGCCTGAGCCCTTTTTTTCCCCAGTTCAGGGGGCACCATTGGTTGTGCCTTTTCCCGAGAACCTCGAAGTCTGGGGATTTCAAGATATGCCTTGACTGTGCGAAGTCTGTTCTGGGCTTGTGACAGCCTTGTCGCTTAAGTGACTCAAGTATCTGTCCCAAGTAGAACATGTGATGGATAGCCAGACTCTTCACGGCTAGGGGAGGCTCTTCAACTTACGGGAATGTAGTGGGTCCAGGATTGTCCAGGAGCCACAGTGAGTGGGGCCTCCTGGGGTTGATAAACCCTGAGCAGATTAGGGTGGAACTCTCAGGGAAGGTGGTCCCTTCCCTTGGCTTAGTCTGGAGAGCCTTGCCTTTGAAACAGTCAGGCTGTGGTTAGCATTATGAGAGAGTCCTTCTGTTCCATCCCTCTTATAGCAGATGTAATGGGATAATGGAAAAAAAACCCTTCAATTGCCATACCAATGTTGCCACATCAAAGCAACCGTTAATATTACTTGTCATGGCAAATTAACATGGATCCCAATATAAACACTGCTTTATCCCTTTTTGTTTTTAAATGAAGCATTTGGCTTGTATATTCTGTTTGAAACATCAGACATAATGCATGGTCCTATTTGAATATGGATACTACCTATGTTTTAATAATAACTGGCATTTTTATTATGTGTGTGGCACCACAGGTGTATCATTTTAAATTATGTATATAGCATTTAAGGTGTATAGTGACGTATATAATTACTGTTGCTTCATGTGGCCTACATAGGATGTACCAATTTAGCAGATGATGTCATTCAAATCACATAAAAAGTCCCCTTAGAATTCCCTGGTGGTCCAGTGGCTGTGTTTTCACTGCAGGGGGGCTGGATTCAGTCCCTGGTTCAGGAACTAGGATCCTGCATGCTGCTGGCACCCCTCCGCCCACCCCAAAATAGTCCCCTTAATCTGCCTGTCTGAATTCGTGGAAATCACAAGTCTTGAGAAGTATTTAAATACCAATAACATTGTCCATGAAATGTTGACGCCTTCTTACCTTCTCCCCTCTGCTTACACCACCTCCTACCCCTCCCACAAGCTTGGCATCGCTGTTCACAGTAAAGTTCCACCCACGACAAGCCTCGGTGTGTAGTGTGTAGTGGGTCTGAATCCTTGCCTGGACCCATGGCCAGAAAGGGGATGTGGTCCAGGGAACAACCTAGACAAGGGCCAACGGACACGTGGCAAGGGTTCTCCTTGCTTTTTGACACTCTTCAGCTGTGGTCTCCCAAGGAAGAGGAGCCTTGGCCATCATCCCCTCCTCCTACAAGTCTGTGTTGTAACTGCCTCAACATCCCCTTTTGGCTGAGTTGGATGTTGGTGAATCCAAGGTAATACTTGCCATGAGCATCACCTGGAGTCCTCCACAGTATGTTGACTCCACTAGAGCCGGGTGGGTGGTGCCAGCGAGGTGGTTGGGCCCCTAGAGGAAGAGTGTAACTAACCCTGGGCAACAGCCTGAAGACTGTGGTGGTAGATGCCCCGCCCTGTGCTCTCAAGCATGGGCGGGTGCATGTTTTCTAGGCCAGCAGCTCTAGACAACAGCCAACAGGCTCTCCCATCAGTTCTGGTAAAGGAAATATATGTGAGGAGGCCAAACTGGAAGTGAATAAGAGATCATGATGTTCAAGGTTAGGTAGGAAGAGCTCCTGACATAGAAGTGGGTTTTCCCTTTTCAAATGAAGATGACCACAGCTGATGTGGCCTTGTGTGTGTCCTCCTCTTGTGATCACCATCCTCTGGTCTCCTATTAAGGAGAGGGGAGATGGCCTTGAATTCCAAAAGTAGCCTCGCAACGGTAGGAGGCTGAACTCCACCCAGCCGTTTTCACAGTTCCCATGTGAAATTCACCAGCACTCAAGATCCAAGCGTGCCCAACTGAGTGGCAGTCTATGGGGAGAGAACGTAAGATTTCTTTCCTGCATCTCCCTTTGCTCTCTCCCTACGGAACCCTAAGTAGACAAAATATTGGGCCAAAGGGCCAAATAATCTTGTTTGGGGATCTCACCATTTTCCAGCCAGGCACTTTCCCCATCCTGTAACTTTCCAGTTGTAATTCGGGGAATACTATTGATAACTCTGACACCTGGTGGTCAGTTCAAAAACTGCACTTGGGGAAGATCGACAGTCCTATGATCACTTTTAAGTTTTTGTTTTTCCGGTTCCAATTTCAAAGTAAATAAGATATACTTTATACATTAGTTATTCTTACTAATTGAATTATTTATAAGTAAAATTCTTGAGAATGCATTTAACATAATACACTTGTATAAAACATTTCTGTAAAGACATACCCAAAACTGCATGTTACAGTCCTTGGAGTAAAGCTAGGTTTGGAGGGAACGGGGAACTTATTTTACTTTACACCGACTATTTATGTCTGAAATCGATTTTAAACAGGAAGGAAGTGTTACTTTAAGTGTGGCTGGAGGACCTCACTTGGGCAGGAGGCCCAGCAGTCCAAGATATTCCCCTCCAGGGCTGCTACCCTCTCCTGGTTTTGTGTCCAGGGACCTGTAGTGCTTTCATGTGTTTGGAGGGCATGGAGTGTGGCTGGGCTCCCTCCGATCTTGTTTACTGATGGTGGTGGAGGAGTCCATTAGCTGAGTAGAGTCTGGTTCTGGGGAGCCGAATGGCCAGAGTGCTGAAGACAGGAAAAATTCCCCTCTTCCTTGATGACCACGGGCTTCCCACGCAAGTGAGAACCTGCCTGCCAGTGCAGGTGACATAAGAGATTCATGTTTGATCTCTGGGTTGGGAAGGTCACTTGGAGGAGGACACGGCAACCCACTCCAGTATTCTTCCTTGGAAAATCCCATGGACAGAGGAACCTGACGGGCTACAGTCCATAGGGTCACAAAGAGTCCAGCACAACTGAAATGACTTAGGAGGCACGCACGTTGGTGGTCACAGTAGTGAAGGAAGCAGCCATCCTGTCAAATGTGGGTTGCCCGCTTCCCGAGGTCATGCTCAGCGGTGGGGCTCCAGTTGGAGAGTCAACCACTCATTTGAGTTTCCGACGCCTCACAGGTATGAGGCACCCGGAGCCAAGTTTCACAAGGTGTGTGAGTTGAGGCCCCTTGAGGTGCAGGGCAGAAGCTCCCCGGGTTTTAACCCCAGAAAAGTGGGCTGAGGGCAGATGTGGCCTGGGGCTGGCTGGCAGGAGCGCCCGGTCTGACGAAAGCTGTCACCTTTTGACTAGCTTCTCTGTGCCTCTTACTGTGCAACACCAGCATTGCCGTCTCCTCCTGAACACAGCTCCCACCGCTTTCCCACTACTCCCCCTCATGATAACGTCCCTTTTGAGTGTGCGTGTGTTGCACGTAGCCACTTTCCAAGTATGTGCTCCGGACAGCAAACACTCCTCTCGCATGACTGTGCCCAGTCACCCAGCTTACCAGCCGGCCGCCCAGCCACACTGGGTGACTGAGTGGCCACAGAGGAAGATGCACGGGGTTCAGGGCACGGCCCCAGGCAAGTCTCCCAGGGCCAGGTCTGATCTCCAGGGAGGAGAGAGGTCCTGCCTGCACTTGTCATGTGGTCCCTGAGGGGGGAATCAGGACCAGGCCCCAGGAGTGGAGCTCTTTCAAAGCAGCTCTTCAGGGAAAGAAAATCTCAGCACTGAACTCAGTTATTGGTCTTTATACCCAGAGAACATGTTTCAGCTCCAGTGATTAACTTTTTTTTTTTTTTGCCCCACTGTGTGGCATGCAGGATCTTAGTTCCCTCACCAGGGATTGAATCCATGTCCCCTGCATTGGAAGCTTAAATCTTAAGCAGTGGATGGTCCAGTGATGAACTCTTTTAGGAGTCCCTCAAGGTGCAAGACAGCACAAGTGCTGTCTCAGGATTGGCCCCAGTGTCCTCCATCTTTTGACTTCCAAAGTCAGGCATTCCTGGATCACTCTTGGCAATCCACCTCTCCTTCCTTCAGGTCGTCCCCCCTTCTACCTTCCTGGAAAATCAAGGTACCTCTCCTTTCCTCCTTCCTTCCTCCTCCCGCTCAGATCAAAGCTCTCCAGCCAACACCATGTGACCTTGAGGATGGAAAACACATGCTTGGGGAGACAGAAGACGGCTGAGACCCTGGTGACTTCATGGAGCTGCCAAAACAGTTTGACTGCTTTACTCTCAATAAAGTGAGAAAAGAAACCCACCTACGTGAACGACTGGGCCTTCTTATGTGAAGCCAGACTTCATGGTAACAGATAATAGTGACCCTCTGTGATAACCAGGTGTTTCCTTGTTTCTCATCTATACTATGGCATGTGGGCAAATAGTTGGTAATAAAGAACAGAAATAATGCAGATTGAATCTCTGGGTTTGGGGGTTGTTCCCCTGGTAGGATTCTGTGCACATAGTAATATAGATCTGGTTGGGCTGTTGTTCTTAAATTAGTGATTTTAAGTGTTCCTCACAGTGGAGTGGATTTTCACAAGCACGTATTTGGTTGTCTTAGCTTCAGTTTAAATATGTGGAGAGTGGTGAAGGCAGCTCCTAAGGACACAGAGGGGAAAACCAGGCATTGCCTTTGTAAGATGGACGCATGGGGAATTCCCTGGTGGTTCAGTGGCTAGGACTTGATGCTTTCACTGCTGTGGCCTGGGTTCAGTCCGTGGTCAGAGACCTAATGTCCTGCAAACTGCCCAGCATGGCAACAAAACAAGCACACAAAACCAAAAAACATTTGGAGCTCGTAAAAAGCTCTGGTACTGAGCTCAGAGAAAGCTGGGTTGAGGCCCTTGGTTCAGTTCCCCTGCCCACCAGCATGGTGAACTTGTTAGTGTCAGATGACCCATGTATTTTTTGATCTCTGAGTCATCTTAAAAGTCAGTTTTATCAAGGTATAATTGACACACAATAAACTACATCTGTTTTTTTATTGATTTTTTTGGAGTATAGTTGATGTACAATGTTGTGTTCATTTCCGCTGTATGGCAAAACGAATCGACTATACATATATATATAGCCCATCTTTTTTTAGGTCACCATTGAGCATTGAGTGGAGTTCTCTGTGTTATACAATAGGTTCTCATTAGTTATCTGTTTTGTCAGAAAAAGTATGACAAACCTAGACAGCATACCAAAAAGCAGAGACATCACTTTGCCAACAAAGGTCCATATGCCTGCCTGCTAGTCGCTTCAGTCATGTCCAACTCTTTGCAACCCAATGGACTGTAGCCCACCAGGCTCCTCTGTCCATGGGATTCTCCAGGCAAGAATACTGGAGTGGGTTGCCATTTCCTCCTCCAGGGGATCTTCCCAACCCTGGGATCAAACCCGCATCTCTTATGTCTTCTGCATTGGCAGGTAGGTTCTTTATCACTAGGGCCACCTGGACACATAAAGTCCGTATAGTCAAAGCTATGGTTTTTCCAGTAGTCATGTACAGATGTAAAAGTTGGATCATAAAGAAGGTTGAGCAGTGAAGAATTGATGCTTTTGAACTGCGGTGCTGGAGAGGACTCTGGAGAGTCTCTCAGACAGCAAGAAGATCAAACTAGTCAATCCTAAGGGAAGTCAACCTTGAATATTCATGAAGGGCTGATGCTGAAGCTGAAGATCCAATACTTTGGCCACCTGATGTGAAGAACAGATTCATGGGAAAAGACCCTGATGCTGGGAAAGATTGAAGGCACAAGGAGAAGCGGGCAACAGAGGATGAGATGGTTCAATAGCATCACCAACTCATTGGTCATGAATCTGAGCAAACTCCGGGAGATAATGAAGGACAGGAGAGCCTGGCCTGCTGTAGTCCATGGGGTGGCAAAGAGTTGGATCGGACTTAGCAACTGAACAACAGCAACAACAGAGTGGAATTGATAGAGCATAGTAGTTTTATTTTTAATTTTTTCTATTTAAAAATATTTTTATTTTTAATTTATTTTGAATTTTTATGGAGTTTCCATACTGTGTCCCATAATGGGTGCACCAATTTACATTCCCACTGACAGTGCACAAGGAGTCATGTATATTTTATGCTCTTATTTTCTCCCATTCTGTAGGTTACCTTTTAATTTTGTTAATTTTTCCTGTGCAGGAACTTTTTAGTTTGATGTAGTTCCATTTTCATTTTTGCTTTTGTTTTTGGCATCAAATCCAAAAGGTCATTGCCAAGAGTGATGTCAAAGAGCTCACGTCTCATGTTTACTTCCAGAAGTTTTATGGTTTCAGGTCTTACATTTACATCTTCAGTTCATTTTGAGTTGATTTTTGTGTATGATGTAAGATAGTGGTCCAGTCATTCTTTTTGTGTAGCCAGCCTGTTTTCCCATTACCACTTACTGAAGAGACTATTTTCTCTCCATTTTGCATTTTTGCTCTTTTGTCATAAATTAATCGATGAAATTTGCACGGTTTTATTTCTAGGCTCTTTATTCTGTTCCATTGATTTATGGGCATCTAGAAGTTAGCTCTCCGGGAGTTGGTGATGGACAGGGAGGCCTGGCATGCTGTGATTCATGGGGTCGTGGAGAGTCGGACACGACTGAGCGACTGAACTGAACTGAACTGACTGAGAAGTTAGCTCGGAGAAGGCAATGGCAGCCCACTCCAGTACTCTTGCCTGGAAAATCCCGTGGACGGAGGAGCCTAGTAGGCTGCAGTCCATGGGGTTGCTAAGAGTCGGACATGACTGAGTGACTTCACTTTCACTTTTTACTTTCATGCATTGGAGAAGGAAATGGCAACCCACTCCAGTGTTCTTGCCTGGAGAATCCCAGGGACAGGGAGCCTGGTGGGCTGCCGTCTATGGGGTCGCACAGAGTCGGACATGACTGAAGCGACTTAGTGGCAGCAGCAGCAGCAGCAGCAACAGAAGTCAGCTAAGAGTCTTTAAAAATATCTTGCATGTGTCAACTAAAATTCTGAACATATATAATACAACTATTATCATTATTTTTACATCTTTGGACACAAAGCCTCTGGGTCAGTTCTGGTTCAGCCTATTTTGACTTATCATTCTCCTCTTTAAGAGTAAGTTTTTCCTGTTTCTTTTTGTGTCTGGTAATCTTTGACTGAATGCCAGACATTGTTAGTTTCATCATTTTGAGTGCTGAATATTTTTGTATTCTTATTAATATTGAAAGATATTTTAAAGAATTATCAGAACTGTTATTTTTGCTTATTTTTTTTAAAACATCATACAGCTTTTTTCCTTTAGGGAGGAAAAAAAGAACAAGTTCCACCAAATCAAATAAACAGTCTGTCTAAACTTGAAGTTTGGGAATCACTGGTTTATAAGCTAGAATTGAATGAAAGGAGGTAACAGCTACAGTTGACCATCTTATGCCAGTGGCAGCAAACAACAGGATCAGCCAGGGCGAAATGAATAACAATGTGGAAGCCCTGATAAGTGCTTAAACAGACTGGTTTCCTGAGACATCACTATAGATATATTTTTGATATCAGATCAGATCAGATCAGTCGCTCAGTCGTGTCCGACTCTCTGCGACCCCATGAATCACAGCACGCCAGGCCTCCCTGTCCATCACCAACTCCCGGAGTACACTCAAACTCATGTCCACAGAGTCGGTGATGCCATCCAGCCATCTCATTCTCCGTCGTCCCCTTCTCCTCCCGACCCCAACCTTTCCCAGCATTAGACTCTTTTCCAGTGAGTCAACTCGTCGCATGAGGTGGCCAGAGTATTGCAGTTTCAGCTTTAGCATCAGTCCCTCCAATGAACATCCAGGATTGATCTCCTTTAGAATGGACTGGTTGGATCTCCTTGCAGTATAAGGGACTCTCCAGAGTCTTCTCCAACACCACAGTTCAAAAGCATCGATTCTTCGGTGATCAGCCTTCTTCTCAGTCCAACTCTCACATCCATACATGACCACGGGAAAAACCATTGCCTTGACTAGACAGACCTTGGTTGGCAAAGTAATGTCTGTGCTTTTTAATACACTATCAAGGTTGGTCATAACTTTCCTTCCAAGGAGCAAGCGTCTTTTAATTTCATGGCTGCAATCAGCATCTGCAGTGATTTTGGAGCCCCAAAAAATAAAGTCTGACACTGTTTCCACTGTTTTTCCATCTATTTCCCATGAAGTGATGGGACCAGATGCCATGATCTTTGTTTTCTGAATGTTGAGCTTCAAGCCAACCTTTTCACTCTCCTCTTTCACTTTCATCAACAGGCTTTTGAGTTCCTCTTCACTTTCTGCCATAAGGGTAGTGTCATCTGCATATCTGAGGTTATTGATATTTCTCCCAGCAATCTTGATTCCAGCTTGTGCTTCTTCCAGCCCAGCGTTCCTCATGATGTACTCTGCATATAAGTTAAATAAGCAAGGTGACAATATACAACCTTGACGTACACCTTTTCCTATTTGGAACCAGTGTGTTGTTCCATGTCCAGTTCTAACTGTTGCTTCCTGACCTGCATACAGGTTTCTCAAGAGGCAGGTCAGGTGGTCTGGTATTCCCATCTCTTTCAGAATGTTCCACAGTTTATTGTGATCCACACAGTCAAAGGCTTTGGCATAGTCAATGAAGCAGAAATAGATGTTTTTCTGGAACTCTCTTGCTTTCTCCATGATCCAGCGGATGTTGGCAATTTGATCTCTGGTGCCTCTGCCTTTTCTAAACCCTGCTTGAACATCTGGAAGTTCACGGTTCACGTATTGCTAAAGCCTGGCTTGAAGAATTTTGAGCATGACTTTACTAGCGTGTGAGATGAGTGCAATTGTGCAGTAGTTTGAGCATTCTTTGGCATTGCCTTTCTTTGGGATTGGAATGAAGACTGACCTTTTCCAGTCCTGTGGCCACTGCTGAGTTTTCCAAATCTGCTGGCATATTGAGTGCAGCACTTTCACAGCATCATCTTTGATATATATATCAAGATATATATACATATATATTACTTTGTTCTTAGATGCAGTTATGTTCATTGGGAACAGTTCTCTGTTAAAAACTTGCCCTTTTCTCATGACCTCCTTGTGTACTCATTCTCAGCTCCTCTGTATTGGGTCACTCTGGTGTATTTTCCAAGTTACCAGCTTTTCTTGGTGATTTAGTCCTACATTTCTTGTAAAAACGCTCTCAGGTTTTAACAGGAGGAGATCTTCCTTTCTTTCCTGAGTTTTGTCCTCTTGAAATCCTACAACTATTGTTGAACTGGGGGAAAGAAGTTCTTTCTTAAGTCATTTTTAAATCAGAGTTTCTTTCTTTTCACACATCACCCTTTTTCCATCTCAAGAAGGTGGCTATTCTTTCTTTTCCTCTTTTCTTCCTTTCCCTTCATTTCCCACCTTTCTCTTTTAAAACTTTAACTATGGAAATTTTTAAGCCTGCAAAAATACAGCGAGACTGGTACAATGGGTATTTCCACTTACCAGTCAACAATCATTAACCTGTGAAATTGTGAAGTTTTTTTTTTTTTAAATTGGGTTATAGTTGATGTAGAAACTATTTTTCTAATGCTTCTGATTTGCAAGCATTAGAGACTTATTTTCAAGTTACATTAGATATCATGTGGTAGGGAGATGCATAACCCTATTTGACTTGTGGGGTGTGTGTGTGTATGTGTGTAGGACTCTTGGTTTTTATCCCAGTTAGGATGCATACGACATGAAAACTAAGAGCCTCCAGTGAGTTCCAGGTGATAACCCCAAGCATCTCAGTTACCTTTTCCCTTTATGTTTTATGCACAGTCCTTAAGTGCAGCCTGTAGCCTTTGCTCTGTGATTTGTTTCTAGCCTCCGGTTGATTTAGGCCATGTCTTATATTTGGTCTAGGTTTATACTCCTGGAATACATTTCCTAAGTTTTTTCTGTTTTTTTCCCCATAAGTATATATGTATACCTCGGGTGTTCTTTATATTTCAACTATGCTTAAGGAATAAAAGCAAACTAGCTTAATGTAGTGAAAGGCATGTGAGAGAATCCTGACACCACTACTTACTACTTGGTGTGACTTCCAAAGTTGCTGAACCTCTTGGAGAGTCCGCATCATCATCTGTAAATTGAATAACACCCATCTTCAGGATTACTGTCAGGATTGCAAATAGTGCAAGCAGAGTGCTTATCCCTGTGTCTGATGCATAAGAGTAACTCGATAAATGACAGCTATTATGATCATGACAGATGTAGCAGTACTGTGAAATGGATAGCAAAGAGTATTATCCCCAATCGACTGGCTAAATAGGCACCAGAGAGACTAAAATACCGACTAAAGTCACAGACAGATTCATAACCAAAGTCATAAATGCCACTTCCTGGACTCAGAGGCTCCTGCAAACATACCAAAATCGAATTTCTGCTTATATCTTTATGAGTGAGTTCTATTTTTTAACAGAAACAAGACATTTCTAGCAGCTCATTTCAAGGGGATTTACTAAATTCTTGGTTCCAGGCATCTAGGTTTGGGCATTGTGTCCCAAACCATGTCCTTACATTCATGGTCATACTTGAAACGAGCATATCAGACCAGTACATCTCTGCTGTGGTGTTTTTCTGAGTTTATTTGTGGACAGACTGGCTCTCAGAATCACAGACTGTTAGTGGATAGTTTTTAAAGCACTGAGTGAAGTGCTTCAAGCTTTCACACAGAGAAGGGAATGTTGAGCCCTGCTTTTCTCGCTCAGTGTTCTGTCTGTCTGTCTGTCTCTGCTTCACTGTCTCTCTGTCTCTGTTTCTCTCTCTCTCTCTCACATACACACACGTAATTCTTTTGATCTTATACACTCCAGGTTCTGGAGAGGTATGCACATTTCTGTGTATTCTTCCCAAAGTGTAGGAATTTTCTTTCTCAGCTGTTTCCTCCCATATTTTGCTGAGGTATAAAAATACGTCCTTACTGATCATTTGTTAAGTGTCTAGAGGACATAAGTTCTGCCTGAAAGCTAGAGGCAAATGTAAAAAAATTAGTGAAAATTGTACAGAAGTGTCTCCCCTGTTTGTCCTAATTGAACCAAGTTGGGGAGAATAGGACTGTTTGAACAGGCTCTGGAATGTAATACCTATAACCATGACCTCTGATGCGAGAACCCCTCTCACTCTGGATTTAAATGTTATATTCTCCTTTTAGCAGGGATTACAGTAAGCAAGTTAGATAAAATCATGATGAATTGCCTAGGGAAAAATGAAAAACAGGAGCCATTGGAAACCCTTCCTTCTTCAAAACAATCGAGGCTTCTCTCTTCTATCTTTTTCAAAATTGTCTTCATTAAGCACAGTGGCTGTAACTAAAGCATCTTTGCGTCTGTAGCACTTTTCATCATGCTTTACACACAGTAGGCACTCAATAAATAATCATTCTTGATGCGGAATATATCAGTTCAGTTCAGTCGCTCAGTCATGTCTGGCTCTTTGCGACCCCATGAATCACAGCACGCCAGGCCTCCCTGTCCATCACCAGTTCCCGGAGATCACTCAAATTCATGTCCATCGAGTCGGTGATGCCATCCACCCATCTCATTTTCTGTCATCCCCTTCTCCTCCCACCCCCAATCCCTCCCAGCATCAGAGTCTTTTCCAGTGAGTCAGCTCGTCGCATGAGGTGGCCAAAGTATTGGAGTTTCAACTTTAGCATCAGTCCTTCCAATGAACACCCAGGATTGATCTCCTCTAAAATGGACTGGTTGGATCTCCTTGCAGTCCAAGGGACTCTCAAGAGTCTTCTCCAGCACCACAGTTCAAAAGCATCATTTCTTCGGCGCTCAGCTTTCTTCACAGTCCAACTCTCACATCCATACATGACCACTGGAAAAACCATAGCCTTGACTAGACGGACCTTTGTTGGCAAAGTAATATCTCTGCTTTTTAATATGCTATCTAGGTTGGTCATAATTTTCCTTCCAAGGAGTAAGCGTCTTTTAATTTCATGGCTGCAACCAGCATCCTAAGTGATTTTGGAGCCCAAAAAAATAAAGTCTGACACTGTTTCCACTGTTACCCCATCTTTTTCCTGAATGTATAAATATATATTAATTGAGAACCCACTATGCAGCCTTTGTTAGGTGCTACGTGGATTAATAAAGAGGTACAACTCAGAATTCCTTGCTTTCATTGAGCTTATGGTCTAGCTGGGGATATAACAATTAACGGGAAATGTTTGGTTATTATTTCCTCAAGTATTTTGTCTGCCTTATTTTATTCTTCTTCTCCTTATGGGACTCTAGCTGTATATGACAAATCTTTTGATAATGTCCCACAGGTTCCTGAAGTTCTCTTAACTATTTCAATTATTTTTTTCTTCTGTGTTTCAGATTATTAATAGATAATTAATCTATTAATCTTTCTTCAAGTTCACTGGCTCTTTCTTGTTATTTTTATTCTGCTGTTAAACCCATTCAGTAATTTTTTAGTTTAGTCTAATATTATACCTTTACTTTTCACATTAAAATTTTCAGTCCATTTGGAATTTACTTGTAAGTATGGTATGTTATTATTGTTGTTTAGTTGCTAAGTCATGTCTGACTCCCACTGGGCTTCTCTGTCCATGGGATTTCCCAGGCAAGAATACTGGGAAATTGCCATTTCCTTCTCCACCAATGGGTAATTTTTTAACATTTCAAATGTATGTTTTTAAATTCTGCTGCTGCTGCTAAGTCACTTCAGTTGTGTCCGACTCTGTGCGACCCCATAGATGGCAGCCCACTAGGCTCCCCCATCCCTGGGATTCTCCAGGCAAGAACACTGGAGTGGGATGCCATTTCCTTCTCCAGTTTTTAAATTCTAGAATTTATAATTAGTCCTTTTTTATGGCTTCTAGTAACCTGTTGATACTTCTTAGTTTTTCTTTCATTACGAGCATATTTTCCTCTGTGTCCTTGAACTTAAGATATAATAATTGTTTTATAACTCTTATCTGCTAATTTCAATATGTGAATCATTTCAGGATTGACTTTCATTGATTCTGCTTTTTTTCTGAGAATAGGTAATGTCTTCCTATTTTCTTTGACTGTTAAGTAATTTTGAACTGTGTCCTGGATGTTGTGAATGATATGTTATAGAGATTCTGAATTCTGCTATGTTCCCCTGAAGAGTATTTTTTCTTTTTTTTAATAGTAATCAGTTAACTTGGCTGAATTCAAACTGTAAACTTTATCTTCCTTGCTGTGAATGGTGGCTCAAATTTCTGCTCAGTTCTTTCAATCTTCTGCTTGAAGTTGGCCTCCTACATGTATAGTTTCAACCTCAGCCAGAGATCTGGCTAGAATTTATACACATGATTCGGGTCTCCTATTTCCTGGCTTGCTACTTTTTAGGATTTCTCCGTTTGCTTTCCAGCAGCTGTGTTTCCCTCAGGCTCTGGTTTTACAAGCTAGTAAGATTTTGAGTTTTTGTTTGATTTTTAGCTGCATTGCATAGTGCAATTTGAGGCCTTCTCTCAGGGAAAAAGTCATAAAAAATGGAAACTCAGTGCTTTTCTCTTCATCCAAATGTTGACTCCCTTTCAGTATCTACCTGTTCTTAGTTGCTCTTCAATATCTTCAGATAGTTGCTTATATATTTAGCTCAGAGTTTATATTTGTTCTCCGTGAGAAGTTTGGTCTGAGAGGAGCCACATGGCCATGACTAGATAGGTATGTAGGACCAAAAAACATAGGGACAAATAAGCAAGTTTTTGTCAAACAAAGACTCAGAGACAAAAGCATTTAGGAAAGAAAAGAACTTAAGAAGAGGTTTGCAAGAGACTCGAGGCTATAGAGGGGCTTCCCAGGTGGCAAAGTGGTAAAGAAATTACGTGCCAATGTAGGAGACGCAAGAGATGCAGGTTCGATCTCTGGGTCTGGAAGATCCCCTGGAGAAGAAAATGGCAACCCGCTCTAGTATTTTTGCCTGGAAAATCCATGGGCAGAGGAGCCTGGTGGGCTGTAGTTCATGGGGTCACAGAGTTGGACACAGCTGAACAAATGAGCACACTAGGCTTTAGAAAAACAGGTTTATCAAGTAAAAAAAATGCAGCAGATGTTTAAAGGGAAAAAAATTACCAAATCACAGAGTTTACTGTCAGTTTGTTTATGGTAGAAAAATAGTGGTTTTCTTGCATGACTTTAATATTTCCAAAGGACAAGATATATCTTCAGACATTGATATTAGAAATGTTAGATATAGAGACATTTTTGTTAGGTAGGCAGTAACCATAGGAAATATTCAAGATTTCATATTTTGAGGGCTAGAAGTGTATATAGTGACCATGTTTTGAGTGTGTGTGTGTGTGTGTGTGTATGTGTGTGTGTGTGTGTAATTTTTCTCTGGGATTCTTTATGGTCAAGTCTCACTCATATGCAGATTTGACCTCATAAATTGTTTAGAGATTTTCTGATTCAGTGTAACTCATTTGATTTGTTTTGTTTAACTGGTTTTATTTATATAGTTTATAAGAGATGTTAATATACAAAGACATCCTTGTTATATATTAATAAAACTGGAACAGTTCTGGTTTAAGAATTAACTTGTAACTCCTCTACAGTTATAATTTACTTTTAGGTATCAGAATTATTTTATTGCCTTTATCAGTTCATCTATTGAGCTAAGGAACAAGGACCTTCACCTTCCAATTTGTTTCTATGAGGTTTACCTATTTAGTAGCCTGTAAGGAGATCAATCCTGGATGTTCATTGGAGGGACTGATGCTAAAGCTGAAACTGCAATACTTTGGCCACCTCATGCGACGAGTTGACTCACTGGAAAAGACTCTGATGCTGGGAAAGGTTGGGGGCGGGAGGAGAAGGGGACGACGGCGAATGAGATGGCTGGATGGCATCACCGACTCTGTGGACATGAGTTTGAGTGAACTCCGGGAGTTGGTGATGGACAGGGAGGCCTGGCATGCTGTGATTCATGGGGTCGCGGAGAGTCGGACACGACTGAGCGACTGAACTGAACTGAACTGAACTGAAGGGTCTCTCTCTGTCTGCAACACTTGGGTTTGTCAAATTCCTGACCTGCTAGGAAATTCTTTATTACCTAAAAAGCTCATATTCTTTAAACCATAGAATAAGTTCCAGGACAATTTCCTGAGAATGGTATACTGGAATTGGTTCATGCTGGCTCATGAGAGCTCATTGCTAAATTTATAGGAATTTTGGAAGCTGCTTATTAAATATGGCCATTATCAGAAATTAAACTTTGTAACTTACAATTACATGGGTTGTATTTAAACAGTGGTAATAAATACTCAAAACTTATAACTTCCTAATTATTGTATGACCTTTTTAAAAGCTATTTTTAAAAATTGAAGCATAGTTGATTTGTAATGTTCTGTTAGTTTCTGGTGTACAGCGAAGTGATTCAGTTATACAAACATAATAATATATGTATAATCTTTTTCATATTCTTTTCCATTATAGTTTATTATAAGATATTGAACATGTACCACAACTTCTTTATCCATTCACCTGTGGTGAAGATACTATATAATGGTGTGTTATTGCATGTCTTCCCAACTCCATGTTTAGTGATGTCATGTTAAAATTGGCCATGATGGAAGTGTTTACACCACAGACATTGGCAAATGCTTTTTTTTTCCTTTGGTGAGCTGGATGTTAAATATTTACTAGCATATTACTGTTTGTGTACATTTCCATTCAACCTGTAAAGTACAGTCCTTGGTCCTAGTAGCAGCTTGTCATATATAATTAAATGACATTTGAGTCTTACTGTTGCAAATTTGATTTATCCAGTTAAACCTTATAGGAAAGAGAATGAATTTTTACTAAGCCTGAGTAAATAACTACATGATTATAAAAAATAGAGGAATTTGGTAAAAGCATTTTGAATAATATCAAACCATTGTTACTGTTGTTTTGGGTACTGTAGATAAGGCCTATTAATATAGTCTATAGAATCGCTCTTTTTCTAGTTTTTTTTACGTTGAAAATATATACTGAGAATTTTCATAAATTTTTTTTTCCCCATGAATTCTAAGGAGGGATGTTGGAATAATATGCCACTTAAAGAATGTTTCATTCCAGTTTATGAAAGTATGTAGTATGTAAGTATCTCTACCTTAAACTGATAGAGATAAAAGAGAAAGAAAAGGATTTTTTCCTCATATATCTACTCAAAAATAGAACATTAACTACTGTTAAATCAGCTCACTTAATCCCAGAAAATTCTTTTTTTTTTTTTTTTTAATTTTTTACACGATCTCAGGCTAAGTAGCCTACTTTCATGGGATCATCTTTTTCTGAGCTAGAAAGCAAGAAGTCCATGATACAGACTGGACATGTTTCTGTGGATGTCAGCTCCAGGGGGAAGCCTGCACTTTTGAGTTTGTTTATTGTACTATCAATAAAGTACCTGCTGCAGTTTTTATTGCATCTGTTTTTGAGGTTACTATCAAAAATTTCAATTTTTCTTCTGTGTTTATGGCAGAGGCCTTTAGGCAAATATGAGGGAAAGGCAGAGACCATCTTGTTTATGACAAGCCTGAATGACTTAGACTGTTTTATTATAACATTGAATAATATCAGAATGGAGGAGAGTGAGCCATCTAATCAATTTACAAGGATTTCGTCAATGATTTCTGTGGATAGTGAGGGCATTCATCCTAGGGCCTTTAATTCAACCTGCAAAATGTGCTTTGTTTGTTACTAGTTGACAAGAGCATCTTAAGCCTACTAGTAAAATCTTCTGTTTATTTATTTTGTTTAAAGGGATTAATTTGTTGAAAGTTATTTGGTTAGTTTATGTATATCAACTTAATATGGTGGGTAATAAAGAGGTTGTTGGGTAGGTGACTGATTTATGTAATAGACATGTGGAAATTTTATATTTCTAGAGCATAAAGGAAGTTTACAAGTCACTTTTTGGTTCTTAAAATTGTCCTTAGCAAACCTACCTGAGGTTTGACATTGAGAGTGTGTGTGTATGTTTATGCACATATTTGGTGGTGGCTGGAGAGAACTGGGACGCTTCTCTGAATGTAATTTCAGTGTACCCCAAGGGCTCAATAAGGGACATGACTGCTATTAGCAAAAATAATGAAAAGTAAACATTGGGGTAGGAGAGAGGGGAGCAGATGGTTCCCCATATAGAACAAAGCACAAAGATGAGAGAGTCCTGTTTTTGCCTGTCCTGTGCATTAAAACTGCTTAAGGAGTTGCATATTGGGAAACAGTCCTTTTCTAATTTACCAATATTTTTCTTCTTCACCTCTTAATTTTGATTGACTTTCAGTTCAGTTCAGTTGCTCAGTCGTGTCCGACTCTTTGCGACCCCATGAATCACAGCACGCCAGGCCTCCCTGTCCATCACCAACTCCCGGAGTTCACTCAAACTCATGTCCATTGAGTCGGTGATGCCATCCAGCCATCTCATTCTCTGTCGCCCCCATCTCCTCCCACCCCCAATCCATCCTAGCATCAGACTCTTTTCCAGTGAGTCAACTTGTCGCATGAGGTGGCCAAAGTATTGGAGTTTCAGCTTTAGGATCAGTCCCTTCAATGAACACCCAGGATTGATCTCCTTTAGAATGGACTGGTTGGATCTCCTTGCAGTCCAAGGGACTCTCAAGAGTCTTCTCCAGCACCATAGTTCAAAAGCATCAATTCTTCGGCGCTCAGCTTTCTTCACAGTCCAACTCTCACATCCATACACGACCATGGGAAAAACCATAGCCTTGACTAGACGGACCTTTGTTGGCAAAGTAATGTCTCTGCTTTTTAATATGCTATCTAGGTTGGTCATAACTTTCCTTCCAAGGAGTAAGTGTCTTTTAATTTCCTGGCTGCAATCAGCATCTGCAGTGATTTTGGAGCCCAAAAAAATAAAATCTGACACTGTTTCCACTGTTTCCCCATCTATTTCCCATGAAGTGATGGGATCAGATGCCATGATCTTTGTTTTCTGAATGTTAAGCTTCAAGCCAACCTTTTCACTCTCCTCTTTCACTTTCATCAAGAGGCTTTTTAGTTCTTCTTCACTTTCTGCCATAAGGGTGGTGTCATCTGCATATCTGAGGTTATTGATATTTCTCCCAGCAATCTTGATTCCAGCTCGTGCTTCTTCCAGCCCAGCGTTCCTCATGATGTACTCTGCATAGAAGTTAAATAAGCTTGATTGACTTTATGGTTGTTCTAATTGTTAAATTTAAAGTTCTTTTTTTTTTTGCAGATGTTCTATCAGGTTGAGGTAGCTCCTCTCAATTCCTAACTTGCTGGTTAAATGGATGTTGGATTTTGTTAAATTACTCTTGTTGTCAGTTAATGTGACTGTTGTTGTTGCTGTTGTCTAGTCACTAAATTGTGTCCAACTCTTTGTGACCCCATGGACTGTAACCTGCCAATCTCCTTGGTCCATGGGATTTCTCAGGCAAGAATACTGGAGTGGGTTGCCCTTTCCTCCTCCAGCGGATCTTCCCTACCCAGGGATTGAACCCATGTCCCCTGCTTGGCAGGAGGATTCTTTACCACTGAGCTACCTAGAAAGCCCTAAGATTTATTTTAATGGGAAATATTAATGGTTTTAAAACCTTTGAAATACAAAGTTTCCAGAACTTAAGTGAAGTTCGCCATAGAAAGATCCAGATAGAGAGCATGACTGAACAATTATTCAACTCTATCAATAAGATTCAGCACATATTTCTTTTACTTTCCACTTTTAGTTTTAAAAACATCATTCCAAGCAGAATGAGACACAAATAACTCATATCCCATCTCCTAATGTAACTATTCTCATTTTTGGTAAATTTCATCCCAAAATTTTATCATATGTACATCTGTGTTATTTAAAAATTACAGTCATGGTGTGCACACAATTTTGATTATTTTTTTCCTCTCAACACTGGGTCATAAGCATTTTTCATGTTGCCACAAAGTCTTGGTAGCCCTAGTTCTGATATTTTCTTAATGTGGAATTCCTTTAATTTTTTTGTTAATTAATTAATTAAGCTGCACCAGGTCTTAGCTGTGGCACTCAGGACCCTTAGTTGCAGTATGTGGGGTCTGGTTCCCTGACCAGGGGTTGGATCTGGGCCCCCTGCTTTGGGAACTCAGAGTCTTAGCCACTGAGCCACCAGGGAAGTCCCTGGAATTCCTTTAAATAGGAAGCTCCCTTAGTGCTTTCAAGTGCCATACCATTTACAAGACATGAAATGCACACCGGTTTCCAGGAACATAGTTATTATGTTAAGTGAGATAGAACTACAAAGAGGTTGAAAGGAAGCTAAATTACTCCCTTTGTTAGCAGGGAGTGGTAATGTGTAAATGTGGACTGGTAAGCCAGTATATCTTTTTTTCTATTTCCCCCTTCAGGAAAGCAGTCAACTCCATACTAAGTTTCTCAACCAGGTGTCCAGATGAGTTACAAGGTGTATCACAAGTGATTGTTAATGTTATAATATAATTTGTGAATGATTTGCTCTCACCACGCATTGGAGGTAATTCAGGTCACTCTCATTTCTGGCCCTCCCCAGTAGTTTTGGGAGCTCAGTAAGGAGAGTAGGAATAAAGCTGTATGTGGGGACTGGAGACCAGCAGAAAGAGGAAGGACAGAATGTAGTTCCTTTCTCCTCTGGCCCCTGAGTTACGGAATCTCATACACTTCCTCTCCATTCTGCAAAGGACAGGTCAGAATTCCTTCATTAACTCTGCTTTGTGCTTATCACTGCCCCAGAGGCAAAATGCCATGTAAATTAGCTGTTGTTACTGCAGTATTTTAACAGACAGTAAACTTGAGCACATTGGATGAGAAAGGACAATGTAAAACCAGTAATTGTGTCCTGCAGGTTTTTAGTCTTAGAAGTCACCAGGGTCGGTTTTTGGATGTCTTATCACAGATGTTGATTCAAAAGCCATGGTCATGTAATTTCTATTTTACCAGCAGAGTTGGTATTTCACATCTTTTATTAATAAAATTGACTAACAGTAGACCTGAAAAATTAGATCTCATGTCATTTTCATACCGAATTTCAAAAATCACCAAGCCCCTTGACATGCTATGTAGTCCGAGTGATTAGAATGAATGAATTCCACACATATCTCCTTAGCAGGCTAAGTCCTCCTAGTTTATCCCTGTGTCCTTCCAGTGCTCTCAGACCACTAGGCTGAGAGAATATATGTCTGAGACTAGCCAGTGTCACATATTCAGATCCCCCTTCAACCTACATTTTGAAAGCAGAAAGCAGTCACTGATCAACACACTGCCTGACAGTCCTTTTTCTTGAACCCATTCCTGCCAAATCTCTGCAAAGTTGAAGCAATGCAGTCACTAGCTTGATGACTTGATAGCTTAACTCCTATGGCTCTTTTGAGGTTCTTTTTGCAGCTACTTTCTTCTAGAGAGCTATTAGGGTTTCAGTCCTAATCATCACAGGAGAAGAAAACTTTTTTTTTTGTTAACAGGGAGATCAAACGAGTCAATTGTAAAGGAAATTAACCCTGAATAGTCATTGGAAGGACTGATGCTGAAGTTGAAGCTTCAATACTTTAGAAACCTGATGTGAAAAGCCAACTCATTGAAAAAGATCATGATGCTGGGAAGGATTGAGGGCAGGAGGAGAAGGAGGGGGACAGAGGATGTGATGGTTGAATGTCATCATCGACTCAACGGACATAAGTTTGAGCAAACACTGGGAAATCGTGAAGGATAGGGAAGCCTGGTGTGCTGCAGTCCACGGGCAAAGAGCCAGACACAACGGAGTGACTGAACAACAGCAACAGATGTGAGCCAGTGAGCCCTGAGGGAACTCAGGAAGGAGAAGAATACCTGCCATCTAGCAGCCATCTTTGCAGGCTTCTCTGGTGGCTCAGACGGTAAAGAATCCACCTACAATTTCAGGAGATCTGGGTTCAATCTCTGGGTCAGGAAGATCCCCCGGAGAAGGGAATGGCAACCTACTCCAGGACTCTTGCCTGAAGAATCCCATGGACAGAGGAGCCTGGCAGCTATAGTCCTTGGGGTTTTGAAGAGTCAGACACGACTGAGCGACTGAACAGCAACAAATGATGACACAGGGTAACTGGACTTATTGTGGTGATCATAATCAAATCGTTATGTTGTGCACGTGAAACTAACAGAATGTTAAATGCCAATTATACCTCCTCCATTTGAATTCATTTGTTCAGCAAATATTTATTGCCCTGCTGGGTGTCAGGCTTTGTGCTAGGTGCTGGGGTACAGAACTGAGGCTAATAGAGAGGGTCTCTGCTCTACTGGAGTTCAGTTGGCCGGAGACATGAATGAAGTCATCACAGTCTGCATGTACTGTCACAAAGAAGCTGTGGCTAGAGCAGCTGAGCTCTAGAGAGCCTGGAAGAGACACTGCTGCTCTGAGGGAGCCTCCTTTCAGAGGTGACACGGGGCTGAGCTCCCAGGAGGAGCGGGCATTCTTCTCGAAGAGCCGTTGGGCACTGGGGAGACACGGGGCTCGGGGGGATGACAAGGCCAGCAGCATCCCCAGTGGAGGTGCAGTATGTACAGACTCTGTGGTGCAAGAGGAGCCGGGTGAGGCAAAGGAGATGAAAGGAGGCCAGCGAGTCTGGAGGACGAGACTGGAGTGGGAGGGGGTGGAGGGAGGGAGCCGACTTTGAGGAGAAACGTGGAAAATTTGTGTTTAGTTAAGTTGAAGATGTTTATGAGATATCCATGGGGGAGAGAGAGACCAGCTAAGCAGTAGGATGTGCTCTTTTCATGTGGAGTGGACATCATCTGGGAAGTGAAAAATTACTGGAGAGCTCATGTAATTCCAGAGAGTCAGCCCTCGTCCTTCCGGCTGCAGGAGTTTGTTCATCTCTGATCTGCAGTGACAGAGTGGTTACCAAGCAACGCCCTTCCCTTCTTCTGGGTACCTGACTTCTGCTTCCTTGGGACGTCTGCTGTTGTCTCGTCTCTTGTGTCTTCTGGAGTCTGCCAACTACCATCTACCTGAGGAGGAAGAGCTGATTGGCCCATTTGGCCACGGGTGGGTCTGGGGAAGGACTTTGACATCTCCCATCTGCTGGCACATGGAATGAGTCAGTGGCGGTGGTCGTGCAGCAGTGAATCTACAAAGCCCCACCCAATGGTATACTTTAAAATGGTGTGTGAATTTTAACTTGGTTTGTAATAAGTATAGGAATTGATCAATTATACTGTGATGTATTGTGATGCTTTGAGTCAGAAAATCTGGGTCAGATTTTCTTGTGGAGTCATCCTTACCCTCTACCTCTAGAATCAGGAGAAGCTATGTTTCCTAGATGGCTATGAATATTAGACAGGATAATGCTTGCGATAGACTTGGCTATCTGTAAAAGACCTGGGAGCTTTCTTTATTGCTATGGTTATGGCATGATTTGGAACCCCTTTGTTTATTTACTTGAAATATAGTTTATTTACAATGTTGTGTTCATTTCTTCTTATAGCAAAGTAATTCAGTTACATACATACCTTTTCAGGCTTCCCTGGTGGCTCATCAGTAGAGAATCCCCCTGCAATGCAGGTGATGCAGCAGCCACAGGTTTGATCCCTGGGTCAGATTCCCTGGAGGAATAAATGGCAACCCACTCCAGTATTCTTGCCTGGAAAATTCCATGGACAGAGGAGCCTGGCAGGCTACAGTCCATGCGGTCGGCAAAGACTGGGACACAACTGAGGCAACTGAACAGCAGTAGCAGAATATCCTTTTTATATTCTTCCCCATTATTATGGTTTATCACAGGATACTGAATGCATATTGAATATAGTTCCCTGTGCTATACAGTAGGACCTTGTGGTTTATCCATCCTGTATCTAATAGTTTGCATCTCCTAGTCCCAATCCTTCTTTCTCCACCCCTTGTCCCTCTTGGCAACCACAAGTCTCTTCTCTATGTCTGTGAGTCTGTTTCTGTTTCATAGATAAGTTCATTTGGGTCATAGTTTAAATTCCACATATAAGTGATATTATATGATATTTATCCTTTCTGATTTAGTATGATAATCTCTAGATCCATTCATGTTGCTGCAAGTGGCATTATTTCATTCTTTTTTTGTGGCTAAACAATATTGCATTATATATATCTACCACATCTTCTTTATCCATTCATCTGTCGATGGACATTTTTTTACCTTGCTTCCATGTTCTGGCTATTGTAAACAGTGCTGCTATGAACATGGGGTACATGCATATTTTCAAATTATAGTTTTCTTCAGATGTATGCCCAGCAGTGGGATTACTGGATCATACGACAATCTTAGTTTTAAAAGACACTCCAAACTGTTCTCCCTAGTGGCTGTACCAACTTACATTCTCACCAACAGTGTAGGAGTGGAAGCCCCCTCATTTTATTCCTGCATTTATAAAGCAGCTTCTAAGTGAATTGCTCTCTACTGAGGCTCTTTGAGACGACCTTGGAATCCAGAGAAATCCCCAAACTAGAGTCATGGCAAAGGGGTGAGTGTTTTCCCAGCTGCCAGCCCTGCAGCCAAGCCTGGTCCTGGGGCGACACTGTGAAGCAATCGACATCTGTGTCACTCTCCTGGCCTGGTTGTCTTCGGGTTATCATTTCTGCGTCTCTTCCATGTGCTTCCTCAAGTTATTCGTGTTTTCCAAAGTGAGCTCATCATATTAATCATATTAGGGTGTGAGTGGCCTGTTTAAGTTGCCTTTGTATCTCAAAGGAAGACCAGTAAAGCTAAGAGGGAGGAATCATCAGGCCCTGCAGAAAAGGCAGGGCAGGGGAAGCAGAAGTTATTTTGAAGCCGTGGTGCCTTCCTGGGCATCCGTGAAGTCACCCTGATTCAGGGCCCATCTGGTCTCCTTATCCCAAGGCCAGCCTTGCTTGGCCTGTGCTGACTACTGCCACTGCTACACCATATGGAAGAGGAGATCAGGAAAACTGCTTCAGTTTCTTACTCTCCTAGGGTTAGGCTGTGGGCCACAGCAGCTTGGGCAGAAGCAGGGTTGATGGCGGTTGGTGGTGGCGGCAGGGTGTCATTACAACACTAATGAATCACGGCTGGGCCTGGCTCTCTTCTCTGACTCAGCTTGAAACTTCTTTCTGTTAACAGGAAGCCAGTAACCAGTGAAGTCAAAAGCTTGTATGAAACTCTGGATTGGAAACCACGGGGTGCTTTTTAAGCTTCTGTTTCTAAAATAAGAAGGGAAGCCATCAGAGAGAAGCTTCCCTGTCTTCTTTGATGCGGAGGGACTGGGTTGGTAGAAGGTTGATTGTGAGTCCAGGCTTTTGTTTCTTATGAAATGAAAAAATTGTCCAGGAGTTTACAAAAACAGGAAGCTGGCAATGAGTGCTATTGGAATTATGTAAATTAAACAGTTGCTGTGGAATGCAGGTGGCAGTCTGCCTGTGGGAAAGACTGGAGAATGAGGCCAGATGGGAGCAGCCAGGTTATCCAGTGCTGTTAAGGCACTGGCAAGGAAGCTACGAGGCAGGGGGGCAAGCTGTGGGGCTGTGGTCCATCACTGCCCCGGCCTTGTCAGCCCAAGGCACTGCTGGAACAGTGGGGCAGCCCACGGGCGGCAGGGAGTAAGGGCTCTCTGCGTGCAGTGTGAGAAAATGAAGATGCTTACATCTCTCCAGGAGAGAGTTCTGTCTTCTCATGGATATAAAGGATGGAGCCACATGAGTGCTGGAGGCCCCTTCTGTGCACAGGTTCTAGAAGGCCCTAGCAAACTGACAGCGGCCAAGGGGCCTGGGAACTCAAGCTGTGGTGTATGCTCCCGTCAGGAAGGGAGCTAGCAGCACCGTGATTTATCAGTGGTTCACACACTTGGGGAATGGAGACACTTTGTTTTGGCTTGTTGTTCTGGGGTGTATTCTTTTTCCTACCCTTTAAAAGTATTGTTAGTTCAAACGTTTAAGTCATTTGAAATGCACTTTGTTTTAGATTAAAAAATTTTTTAAATTCCTGCTATTTGAAACTTCTAAGACAGCTAGATAGCCTGCTAAGGTATCATAGTACTAGGATTTGGGTTCTCAGCTGTATACTGGATGCCCTTGAGGGCAAAGGAAAGGCCTTTGTACTGATAAGAGGAGTATTTTTGCTTGCTTACCGCTCCCCACTCTGGGCAGTGTTGACCCCTGGGGGGTACTTGATAAAATTTCCTTTCCCCAGACTCATTACTAATCACGTTTTCTTGCTTCTAATCTCTCTTCCCTGCAGTCTATCACTCATCCTTCCATCAGAGTTAATTTCCTTAAGCACAGTGTATCGTGTCACCTCCCTTCCTCAACAATTTTCAGTGTGGGTCTCCCCACTGCCTACATATAAAGTCCAATACCTTAGTATGAGTCAAGGAAAGCCCCTCATGATTTAACCCCTAATTCCTTTCAAGTGTCAATATCTTTTACAGTCCTCCATGTTCCCCCATGCCCCCAAATTCTTGCTATACATACTTTGAGGTCATCTCTTGAACATCAAGACATGAAAAGCTTGGCTTATACAATCCAGGGATTTATTTGCTTCTGGGGTAAAAAAAAAAAGGCCATTATCTGTCTGAGCTGCAGGCAGGGCTTGATCCCGCAGCTCAGCAATTTCCCCAAGGATTCAGTTTCTTTTCAACTGATTCTCATGGTCCCAAGATGATTGCCAACAACTCTTGGGTTTTGTGCTTCTTTGTTCATGTCTCTAAAGAAAAACAGAATGTCTGCCCCAGCATTCCTAATCCATCTTCAATCTGATTGTTGCTTAGTCTCGTCAGACTTTTTGTGACCCCCTGAACTGTAGCCAGCCAGGCTCTTCTATCCATGGGATTATCCTGGCAAGATACTAGAGTGGGTTGCTGTTTCCTCCTCCAAGGGATCTTCCCAGCCCAGGGATGGAACCTGTATCTCGTGTGACTCCTGCATTGGCAGGCAGATTCTTTACCATTGGGCCACCAGGGAAGCCCAATCTGTTTAGACTTTGTTTATGCCAGCTTTTTACTCCTGTGGTCAATGGGAGGTGCAGCTACAAAGTTCCTCCTTACATCAGAAGTTTTCCCCAGAACTCTAAATGGACATTGGGAACTGTTGGGAAGAAGGAAGACAGGCTGGAACCTAAGGAAGCATCCAACATTTTTCACTCCCTACACCCTGCACCTTCTCCTTTCTATGCCTCCCCCGATGCTTCCATTGGCTTCCACTGATCACAGTGCTATACATGCTTTAAAACCTTGCCCAAGTGCCACTGCTATGTCCCTTCTGTTCTCCTGGTAAGATTAATCCTTCTTCTACCCCCTACCTCCCCCAGGATACACCATACTTCTAGCTCATATGTAAATGCATTTATTCTGGCTCATATGTAATTCTGTTTGGCATTTGTCTGGGGCAAAATATGCTATGTTTTCCTGTACCCTCGCACTCAGTACTTTTGTGGCCAGATATGTGGTTTTTATCCATACCAACCCATTCTCTGACACCAGCTGGGTGTCCTACAGTTCAATTCAGTTCTGACACTATTTTCTGCCTATAAATTTAAGGACTCAGTCCCACAGACTGTCCCACTTCAGATGCTAATTTCTAGTCCCAGACTGTCACTTGTACTTCTGATCAACTGGCTATCAGTTGTGGTTCCCATGACCTCCTATTTAGGTTTGATAATATGCTAAAATGACTCACAGAATTCAAGAAAACATTTGTGTTTACTAGCTCATTATAAAGGATATGATAAAGGATATGGATGAACAGTCATATGAATAGGTACATGGGGAGAGGTCTGGAAGGATGCTGAGCATTCAGGAGCTTCTGTCCCTGTGGAGGTGGGTTACACCATCCTCCTGGCACATGGATGTGTTTACCAGCCTGGAAGCTCTCAGAACTTTGTACTTCAAGGCTTTTTGTGGAGGCTTCATCATGTAGGTATGATCGGTTGGGAACTCATTTTGCTGTTCCTTTTCCCTACCCAGGTGGGGCTGAAAGTTCCAAGCTTCTAATCATGGCTTAGTCTTTCTGTTGACCAACTCCCCATCCAGGAGCTCACCACGATTCATGTCCTTAGAACAAAAGATGCTCCTAGAAAGTTCCAAGGGTTTTAGGAGCTCTTGTGTCAGGAATGAAGGTCAAAGACTAGGTATGAGTTAAACCGAGACAGAGACACCTATCTATACCTTACTACTTTATAGCATTATATCCAGTTGTTCATTTGTCTGACTCCTCCAGTGAACAGGAAGACCCTTGAGGTAAGGGGAGTCCTACTTGGCTCATTGTAGTGTTGAATGGTCATGAGTAATAATAATATCATCACTGAGAGCTTTCTGTGCAAAAGGCACTTTTTAAAAAATGCTTCCCAGAGAATTTTATTTAGTCTCACTTAGAGTCGGACACGACTGAGCGACTTCACTTTCACTTTTCACTTTCCTGCATTGGAGAAGGAAATGGCAACCCACTCCAGTGTTCTTGCCTGGAGAATCTCAGGGACGGGGGAGCCTGGTGGGCTGCTGTCTATGGGGTCACACAGAGTCGGACATGACTGAAGCGACTTAGCAGCAGCAGCAGCAGTGTTGGCAACACAGTCAGCAGTAGTAGAGACTTGAACCTAGATTTTTCCTGCTCCAGAGTTCATGTTCTTAAGCGTTTATCATGTTTATGCAGAAATTTGCGAAGAGATACTTTCCTAGAAGATAAGTCCCTGTAAAGGTGACTCTGAGCGGAGAAGGTAGAGGAGGGCAAGGAGGTTGAGGCTCCCTGAGAAACTGAAGGGATGGTATGGAGGAGTGTGGGGTAGGGATCAGGCGAGTAGAGGAAGCTACGTGCTTTGTTCAGGATGGTTTGCCAGAGAAGAGTCTTCCTTTCCGGTACTGCTAATGGGCAGAATGGGAAGTGCTGCTGAGTATGGCACCCTGACCGAGGCTTCTGTTTGCTTGGAGTCCTCACAAATGAGGGAATCAAGTCATTTGACTGGCTCGATGAACTGGAAATGAGAAACCCAAGTGACTGTCTACTAAGATAAAAGAAGTGGTGAAACTTCGTTGGTGGTCCAGTGGCTAAGACTCCACGCTTTCAACGCAGGGGGCCTGGGTTCCATCCCTGTGCAGGGAACTAGATCCCACATGCTGCAGTTAAGACCAGGTGCAATCAAGTAAATTAATTAATTAAAAAAAAAAAAGAAGTAGTGAGACTGTGTCCAGATATTACCTATGAGAAAGCAGCCGGCAGCAGAGGGCTTCTCCCTGTAGAAACTCCATGCTGATGACTTCGAGGGAGGAGACGAGGGGCCTCTCTGGGAGAGAAAGCCCAGGTCTCCTGAAAGGTGGCAGCAGTGCAGCAGGAGCTGAAAACCTGTGATCTGGAGACTCACTCCTTCCTTCATAACTGAGCCCACATTGCCTGCTTCAGGGCCCCCTGGCTTGGGAGAGCAGAGGGCAAAGCCTTTGCCCCTATGGAGGTGACCTTGCATTAGCCATTCCTGGGGAGGTGATTTGCTATTCCTCCAAGAAGAGTTAGGGCCCCCTACAGGATGGGGGCCAGGTGGATGGAGCCTAGTAATTACTGAGCACCCTCCTGCCTGTTTTTCCTGCTAAGTTCTACATAAACAATCAGTTGAAAAAGACTGTCCCCTTTTCATAGGCTTTACCACTGGGTGTTTTCAAAAGCAATTTAAACACTGGCAAACATAAAGGAAAGCTTTTATCCCTTCTCTAACCACTGAAAGGAAGCGGTGGATTTAAAAACCATATGAATTGCAAGGAACAGAGCCAGAGAGACAGAAAAGGTGGAGGGGAGGGTGCGACAGATGATGAAAATGTGTGAGCTGATGGGGGGGGTAGAGTGGAGGAGGGCAAAAGTGGGGGGATAGGTCCTAGGGAGGTAGAGAGGGGAAGAGGGCAGGAAGGCGGTGCCAGGCTCCGGAGGAGTCTGTTCTAAAGCACATGGCTCTCTGGGGGATAGAACCCCGCCTGGGAAACCTGGGAGACTTCCGCAAGGATGAAGTCACCATCCTTTTGGGAAGAGGATATGAAGGAGGATGGTCTTTATTTTGTCTTAAGGGCCAGTCTGCGGTTTAATCCACAATGTAGTAAATTTGGGGTAAAACTTAACTTTGATCAGTTAAGATTTCTATTTGTTAAGCAGAGTCTGAGACACTGGCCTCAGGCTTGGTTGAAAGCTCTGCTGGCAGCACACATGGCAGCCTCTTTCTCCAGCGTTAGTCTTTTGGCCAGTAATTCCTCTGTCTTCTCCTCCCTGGCTTTTCTTCATTCGCTTTGTCTCTGTCTTGCTCCCCCGCTTCATTTCCTTCCTCCAGGCATGGGCAAAACCCCGGGGTTCCCTGCGGAGGGAAGGCGATGCTGAAACTGGTGCTGAAACTGACATCCCGGGCCTCCCAACCCCCAGGGCCTCACAGGCGGTGGCCCAGGGGAGGCCTGTGCCCGAGGTTGTCCAGGCCCAGCCAAGTCCGGTGCCTCCTCGGTGCCCACCCACAGCACAGGGGCGGGGCCCCCTCCTAATCTTATCCTTGCACAACCCTGCCGTGACCGCACACGGGAGCCTGGTATTTAATAAGGGGAGTTGGAGTGCGGTCCTCCCACGAGGAGAGGCGAGCAGGAGACTCTCCCTATTGAAAACACAGCTGTTGCAGAGGAGATAGACAGGAAAGCCGACCCAGCCCTCTGGCAGAGGCCTCGGCGGGAGTGCCAGCTCCTGTGAAATAACAGGCCCAGCCCAGAGGCGCAAACATGCGGTCCTGGCGGTAGCCAGGCAACCGGTTTCCAGGAGGGCGGGAGCTGGAGACCCCTCCATACCGGGAAGGCAAACAGGCGCTCCCTTCTTTCAGGGAGTCCCATCTTATACCTGGTCGGAGGAAGGGGACTGGGGAGGCCTGTCCTGGGTGGTGGAGGGGTAAGCAAGGGGTAGGTGCTGCCAACCTGGTTTGGTTCTAATGGAGTAAGCTCACTCAAGTTACTTGCTTTCTTTGAGATTCACTTTCTGCCTCTGAAAAATGACAATAATACTTGCCCTGCTTACTAAATGGGTTGTTCTGAGAACCACGTGGTTGAATGATGTCTTCCAGAGTTAAGATCTGGGCTCAGACTCTACTGTTGCCACATGTTAACTGACCTAAACATCTGTTTTCTCATCTGGGAAGGACGGTAATAGAACCTGCCTCATTAAGGTCCTGGTGAGGCTGCTGCTGCTGCTGCTGCTAAGTCACTTCAGTCGTGTCCGACTCTGTGTGACCCCATAGACGGAAGCCCACCTGGCTCCCCCGTCCCTGGGATTCTCCAGGCAAGAACACTGGAGTGGGTTGCCATTTCCTTCTCCAATGTGTGAAAGTGAAAAGTGAAAGTGAAGTCGCTCAGTCGTGTCCGACCCTTAGCGACCCCACGGACTGCAGCCTACCAGGCTGCTCCATCCATGGGATTTTCTAGGCAAGAGTACTGGAGTGGCTTGCCATTGCTAGAATGAGCTTAATACAGTGCCTGGTTTATTATAAAACTATACTGTTACTTTCTCAGTCATCTCAGACTCTTTGTGACCCCCTGGACTATTTAGCCCACCATGCTCCTCTATCCATGGAATTCTTCAGGCAGGAATACTGTAATGGGTAGCCATTCCCTTCTCCAGGGGATCTTCCTGACTCAGGGATTGCATCCTGGTCTCCCACATTGCAGGTGTATTCTTTACCATCTGAGCCACCAGGGAAGCCGTGGTTTATTATAAGTTGTTCAATAAATGTGGCCTCTTGTCATCATCAAATGCAAAGATTTTGTGTAAGCATTTTGTAAATTCTGGTGCATTGTTTAAAATGTGGGACATTATTCTTATGTGTGAGGCCAACTGAAATTCTGGGTTCCAAGCAGTATTTTGTAAAGGAATTCTCTTTCTGGTTTCTTTTCCCCTTGAGAAAGTTTCCCCTTTCTTTCTGTGGTCCTTTGGAGTCTTCAGTGGGAGGCTTTTCCTGTGATTTACTCACTCTGCGTCTTCTGCTGGTCCAAATCCCACTCTTGTCTGGAGCCCAACTCAACTCCTTCAAGAAGTTTTGAGTCACTAATCTTCAGTCTTCAGTTCAGTCGCTCAGTTGTGTCCAACTCTTTGTGACCCCATGGACTGTAGCACACCAGACTTCCGTGTCCGTCACCAACTCCCAGAGCTTGCTCAAACTCATGTCCATCGAGTCGGTGATGCCATCCAATCATCTCATCCTCTGTCGTCCCCTTCTCCTCCTGACTTCTATCTTTCCCAGCATCAGGGTCTTTTCAAATGAGTCAGTTCTTCATATCAGGTGGCCAAAGTATTGGAGTTTCAACTTCAGCATCAGTCCTTCCAATGAATATTCAGGACTGATTTCCTTTAGGATTGACTGGTTTGATGTCCTTGCAGTCCAAGAGACTCTCAAGAGTCTTCTCCAACACCACAGTTCAAAAGCATCAATTCTCCGGCACTCAGCTTTCTGTATAATCCAACTCTCACATCCATACATGACTACTGGAAAAACCACAGCTTTGACTAGATGGACCTTTGTTGGCAAAGTAATGTCTCTGCTTTTTAACATGCTGTCTAGGTTGGTCATAGCTTTTCTTCCAAGGAGCAAGCATCTTTTAATTTCATGGCTGCAGTCACCATCTGCAGTGATTTTGGAGCCCATGAAAATAAAGTCTGTCACTGTTTCCATTGTTTCTCCATCTATTTGCCATGAAGTGATGGGACTGGATGCCATGATCTTAGTTTTTTGAATGTTGATTTTTAATCTAGGTTTTTCACTCTCCTCTTTTACTTTCATCAAGAGGTTCTTTAGTTCTTCTTCACTTTATGCCATCAGGGTGGTGTCATCTGCGTATCTGAGGTTATTGATATTTCTCCCGGCAATCTTGATTCCAGCTTGTGCTTCTTCCAGCCCAGTATTTTGTATCATGTACTCTGCATATAAGTTAAATGAGCAGGGTGACAGTATACAGTCTTGACGTACTTCTTTCCCAATTTGGAACCAGTCTGTTGTTCCATGTCCGGTTCTAACTATTGCTTCTTGACCTGCATATAGGTTTCTCCAGAGGCAGGTCAGGTGGTCTGGTATTCCCATCTCTTGAAGAATTTTTCACAGTTTGTTGTGATCCCCACAAAGGCTTTGGCATAATCAATAAAGCAGAAGTAGATTTTTTTCTGGAACTCTCTTGCTTTTTCGATGATCTGGTGGATTTGACAATTTGATCTCTGGTTCCTCTGCCTTTTCTAAAAACTAGCTTGAACATCTGGAAGTTCATGATTCACGTACTGTTGAAGCCTGGCTTGGAGAATTTTAGTATTTCTTTGCTAGCATGTAAAATGAGTGCAATTGTGCTGTAGTTTGAACATTCTTTGGCACTGTCCTTCTTTGGGATTGGAAAGAAAACTGACCTTTTCCAGTCTTGTGGCCACTGCTCAGTCACTAGTCTAACTCCCCCTTAATTTACAAGACTGAGTTGTATCTAAGTCATATCTGTAGATTTAGATTGCTGGAGTTCAAAGCCGGTATTTGAGCTCCGTGGCCTTGGGTAAGTAACCAAATCTTGCCAAGCCTCATTTTCCTCATCTGGAAAATGGTGAATGAGTAACGACTTCATTGGGTTATTAAGTGGATCAGATGAGACCCTGTTTCTGAATTCTGCATGTGTTCACCACATTGTAAGTGCTCAGTTGAAGTTCATTATGACTTTTATGTTGCTAATTGCCTAATGTCAACATTTTTGTATCCTTGTCTTGACTTTAAGCTCTTTAAAAGCAGGTATAAGTTCTGTTTTCCCATCATATCATGAATTGTGGTGTACATGTGTTGGATAATCAATAAATACCTTGGATACATTTTCCTCCCATTTGAAAAATAAGCCAGAAGGCTGATTATTTATTTATTTATTTTTGGTTGCCCTGGTCTTTATTGCTGTGTGTGGGCTTTCTCTGGTTGCAGCGAATGGGGGCTACTCTTCCTTGTAGTGTGTAGGCTTCTCATTGCAGTGGCTTCTTTTGTTGTGGAACACAGGCTCAAGGAAATTAAGTTGACCAAAATTACACAGCTGCTAGGATTGAGAATCCAGTGCGGGTCTGTTTGACTTTAAGGTCTTATTTCATTTTATCTTATTGTTTGTGCCTTTTAGTCACACTGTCTTTGCAGAACATATTCTGAAATTTAATTTCATTTACTGCTTATACTGACACCATACCAGCTCTTGGTGTTGGACAATGTTGAACTCTGAATTGATGACCAAAAAAATCTGCAGATGCAAAGTGCCTTGAACAGGCTGAAGCCTTAACTGAAAGTAGTACTTTGATCCCTGTGACTTATGGCACTGAAAGTTGGTTATTTCTCTTGAAGTAATTGGCTTAAATTAAGCTTAATCTTGTTTGCCACTTTGAAAATGCCCTCTCTCCAGCCCTCAGTCAGAAAGATTTTGGTGCCCAAAGAGGGAAGCTTCTTTATTTTTAGGAATCTTGGCTCATAGAATTTTGACTTATAATGATCCTTTGGGAATGAATCTTTCGGGACAAGTGAATCTCTTGGGAGGGAATTCCTTTGTGACAAAGGCAGCTGGGTGTTAAACACAAACAACAACTCCACAGCGAAGTGGTGTCAGTGTGAGTCACCAGGACAGGGGCTGCATTCCCGTCCTCTGCACACATAGCCGCTCCTCTTTGTCCGAGAACAGAGGAATGTGAAACACTGCGGGCAAAGTTCTGAGCACATTCCGTCTCGACTGTCTTTGCTTCTTCCCTTCAGGCTTGGCCTCTGTTTTGCCAGGCATCGGGGCTCTGCTCTGTAACACCCTTCTGCCTCCTCCCAGCCCTAGCAGTAACAGATCTGCTGGCAGTCATGGACTCCACTGCTCAGTGGACTGAGTTTTAGTGTATGTGTTACTCCTGGGGGCATTTGCATAGGGGAGGATGAGTCAGAATGTGGTTTGTCTCATCCCTACCTCTGAGGCCTTCCCTGACATTAAACCTGACCTAGCCCACTCCAGTGTTCTTGCCTGGAGAATCCCAGGGACGGGGGAGCCTGGTGGGCTTCCGTCTATGGGGTCACACAAGAGTCGGACGTGACTGAAGTGACTTAGCAGCAGCAGCAGCAGCAGCAGCAGCCCTTTTAGGGGAACAGTGTGAGATCAGAAGGGGAGCAATAAGTCACCATGTCCAGCAGCCATCCTTTGTTGTTCAATCGCTCAGTCGTGTCTGACTCTTTGCGACACCATGGACTGAAGCACTCCAGGCTTCCCTGTCCTTCACCACCTCCTGGAGTTTGCTCAAACTCATGTCCATCGAGTCAGTGATGCCATCCAACCATCTCATCTTCTGTCATCCACTTCTCCTCCTGCCTTTGATCTTTCCTGCCTTCAGCCATCCTTGAGAAATGGAATTAGTTTTTTTTACATTAGACCCTTTTCTGTAGTGGAATTTTACATGTATTTAGCCATCAGACTATGCCCAAAATTGGACTAAAGAGGAAATGATCATGTTTTAATCAACCCAGAAAAGAGGTGTGTACAAGGCCAGGAGTTAATATTAAGACACAGAATTTGGTTTCAAATCTTGACTCTGCCGCCTAGTAGCATTGGCACCCTGGGCAGGCTTAGTATCCTCTCTCAGTTTTCTCATCAGTAAATGAAGGTAATAACAGTGCCTGTCTTCTGGGTTTATTATGTGCATTAAATTAAATGAATATTTAAAAAGTGATTAAAATAGTGCCGAGCGTATAATAAAGTCTGTGTAAGTGTTTGTCAAATACATGAATATTTGCTATATCTCAGACCCCCATGATGTTAGAGACTGCAGCCTGATTTGTTAACTGGGGTCCATGGTTAAACCAGAAGGTCTTGAGCATCAGTCCCCAACCTTTCTGGCCAGAGGCCAGTTTCCTGGAAGACAGTTTTTCCATGGACTGGTGGTGGGGAGATGGTTTGGGGATGATTCAAGCATATTACACTTATTGTATACTTTATTATTATTGTGTGTTTGTGCTCAGTCTCTCAGTTGTGTCAGACTCTTTGTGACCCCACCAACTGTAGCCTCCCAGGCTCCTCATCTGTGGGATTCTCCAGGCAAGAATACTGGAGTGGGTTGCCATTTCCTCCTCCTGGGGATCTTCCTGACCCAGGGATTGAACCCCTGTCTCCTGCATCTCCTGCATTGGCAGTCGTATTCTTTACCACTGAGCCACCTGGGAAACCCTTTCTATTATTATTACATTGTGATATGTAATGAAATAATTATATAACTCACCATAATGTAGCATCAGTGGGAGGCCTGAGCTTGTTTTCCTGTAACTAAATGGTCCCATCTGGGGGTGATGGGAGGACAATGGGAAGTGGCTGTCAATACGGATGAAACTTCACTCGCTTGCCTGCTGCTCATCTCCTACTAAGCGGCCCGGTTCCTAACAGGCCATAGATTGGTACTGGTCTGTGGCCCAGAGTTTGGGGACCCCTGGCTTTGAGTATAACACAGTCTGAACCCTAAATTCACCCCATCCCTGCTCTTTTATCAAAGGTGTCTGCAAGAAGCAGGTACCTGGCATCTTACTTCCCAGTTAGAGTCTTACTGAATGCAGAAACCTCATCAGCTTATCAGTGTGAGGGACCAGTTTAAGTTTATACTTTGTGTCAAGACTTCTCCTTCAACTGGTTATATATACAGTCACATTTGAAAGTGTTTGCTGCCTGCCTGTATGTGGAGATATGAAGGCTTGGTCCCAACTAGACCATGAATGTTGTTTATAGTTTACTTATATGTTTGACATCTATGCCTAAGGGGTAAGCATGTCTGCCCATCCTGGACAGCTCTTCATTGTTTTATAGGCTCTTCTCTCTGAAAGCAAAGTCCATTTCCTTGAACGTCAGGAGCAGGCCATCTGCCAAAGCCAAGTAAGAAATGAGACAGATTTCCATTTTAGCCCCTATTTTCTGTTATTTGTAAGCATTGTGAGAATCCAGGCCTGAAGTGCATTTGGCGATGGGGAGTCTTAAAAAAGAGAAGCTAGATGGTTTGAGATAAAACCTATCTCTCCCCATTTACCCCCAGGTGCAAGGTTTTCCCTCCTTTCTAACTCTCTAGCCATGTTTCTTTTTTGACAGTGGTCATTAAAGCCAGATGTGGGCCTCTTCAGACTCCCAAGATGGTATAGGCTGAAACTTGGAAGAGTTGTAAATGCCTTTGGCATTTGAAGGAGTGGGCTTTCCCAACAAAGACAAATATGTCAACTTCAGTTGGACTGAAGTTGGACTTCATACTGTATTTGCATCTGTCTTAATTGGAATTCCTGGGATGTGGTTTTCAATTTAACGAACAGTGACTTAGCTCTCATTCTATAGAATGGGGCCATAGGCCATGAGTGAGACTCTCCGTGGGAGTTCTTCATGCTAAAATATCGCTACAGCTTTCTGACTGATCTTACTTCTAGTTCCTCCCTGCTCCAGTTTCTTAAACATATCTTGGCCTGTTTGGTTTTCCTAAGCTTTGTGTTAGTCACTCAGTCATGTCTGACTATTTGTGACCCTGTGGACTGTAGCCAGCTGGCTCCTCTGTTCATGGGATTTTCATAGCTCTGATCAAATTACTGTCCTTCTCATAAAACTTCCATGACTCACCATTACTTACAGTATCAAATAGACAACTATCCACTTAATTGAGCATCCTTAGAAATATGGCTTAGCTCTACCTTCCAACCTCTCCCACTAATTCTGTATGTATATGTTCTGTGGGCTTCCCTGGTGGCTCAGATGGTAAAGAATCTGCCTGCAATGTGGGAGACTTGGGTTAGATCCCTGGGTCAGGAAGATCCCCTGGAGAAGGGAATGGCTACCCAGTTACCTGGAGAATTCCATGGACAGAGGAGCCTTATGGGCTACAGTCCAGGGGGCAGACATGACTGAGTGACTAACACTTTTGGTGCTTCCCTGGTGGCTCAAATGGTAAAGAATCTGCATGCCAGTCAAACCTTATTGACTTTATTTATTAAACGTTTATTCTATGTCAGGTACAGTGTTAGACTCTGGGGTTCAAAGATAAATACAGTAAGATTTTTTTAAAAAACGAAGTTATTTTATTTTGGCTGCACTGTGTGGCTTTTGGAAGCTTAGTTCCCCGACCAGGGATTGAACCCTAGCCTCCAGCAATGAAAGCACCAAGACCTAACCACTGGACCACCAGAGAATTCCAAACAATAAGATTTTTTTATCGTACAGTAACTTAGAGTTTGGGGCTTCCCAGGTGGCTCAATGGTAAAGAGTCAGCCTGCCAATGCAGGAGGTGCAGGACACGGGTTTGATCCTTGGGTCGGGAAGATCCCCTGGAGGAGGAAATGGCAACCTGATCCAGTATTCTTGCCTGGAAAATCCCATGGACAGAGGAGCCTGGCAGATTACAGTCCGTGGTGTTGCAAAGAGTTGGACATGACTGAGCGACCGAGCAACCACCCAACTTATAGTTTATTAGTGGAACTAGGCATTTGAGCAAAAACTGGAGGCAAAGTGTGTCAGATACTAAAAGGGAAGAATAGCCCTTAGTGTCTGCTGCTGGGCAAAGATCAGGGTAAGTAAAACCCCCTTCACTGCTGGTATATTGGCCATGAGTATTCCTCTCGGTTCCCTCTATCTGTTCTGGCTCCGTGCTTCCCCCACCTCAGATATCACCACCCCGCCCTGGAGACCCAGCACCCTTCTCCCTGAGTCCAGTGCCCCTGCACAGTTCAGGCTCTTGCCATCTCCCCCCAGACTCTTGTCACCATCTCTCAAGTTGTCTCCCCACCTCCATACAATTGCCAGAGTGGTCTTTCTGCAAACCCCCCATCTGATTGTGTCACTCCCCCAGGAGAGACTCCTCTGTGGCTCCTGGGCCACCAGGTGATTCCAAAGCTGTGGTGTGAGGTGCCCAGGTAATGAGACAGGTGCTCAGGCTCTGGGTGCCTCTGTGTTTCCCTCACCCAGGAGTGTGAGTGCTGGAGTCCCGGCAGTGCCTAAGTCTGGCCTGCTGGGGTGGCGTCTAGATCTAAAGAATGTCCTGAGGCCTTGTTGCACCCTCAGAGCTTCAGTGGACTGGGTCAGTGTCTCCCCGGAGCAAACCCAGGGAGCCGTGGGGTGGGAGACCTGAGAAAAGTGGTGGTTTTCGCAGCTTGGCACTTCCTTGGCTCTGCTGCTGCCCCACTCTCTTCATCCTGCCTAACTTAAGCTTGATCCCTGAACCCTGGCCTCCTCAATGGGAGCCAGGCGCTCCTTGCCCCGTGCGAAGGAGTGTAGATTCCATCCTCCACAGGTGGGGAGGCCTTACGTTTTCAGTGGGGCCCGACATGGTCAGATTTGTGCTTCAGGACTATTGCATTCAGCAGTCTGGAGCCACGGAGGCCAGTTAGGAGGCTAAGAATTGAGGCAATTGGGACGGTAAGGACCAGAACATTATCAGTGTCCCGGCCAATCGCTGGCCCTTGATGCTGTGGGGATCAGGTAGTCAGGGAAGAGGAGCCATAAGAGGAGATGAGTTTCCAGGATCAGCCATCAGAGATGTTTCCTATGAGTCCACAGGGGATTCCGGAGCCAGTGATTTCTGTACTGGCTCTGCTCGGACTAGGCCTCCCCTGGTGGTGGAGGCCCGAGGCCAGTGGCCTTCCCTGTACCTGCCACGTCCTGTCTGCTGAGAGGAGGTGACAGGACAGGAGGTGAGCTGCCTCATTCCACCAGAGGCCCTGCGCTTAAAAAAGCCGGGCTGGACATGTAAAGTAAAAGCCTGAGGATGTGGTTTGGGTTGTCCCTGAAAAAGATGTCTATTTATGTGTGGAAGGATATTTTCAGATGAGGCTTCATGTGAAGAAAGGGAGGCTGACCTCTCTGTCAGGGCTGTTCCTTCAAAGCATGGTGCATTACGCTATGTCAGTTCTGTGGGAGCCGCCGACGCTGTGGCCTGTTCATCTTTATCGGGGAGACCCATCACAGTTGTGGTGAGGCCAGAGGGCTGCCTGTCAGATTTCTGAGTCTCTAGTCTCTATGCAGTGTGCATCTCGTGGTGTGATGTTAGACACGACACTTCATTTCCCATAGACTCTCTTTAACTATCTGTAAAATACTCCTCCATCTTTTCGGAGGTGACAGGAGATGCAATTAATTTGTGTTTGGGAAGTGTTCAGAGGCCCCCAGATGAAAGCTGCTGTGAAATAGATAGAACTTTCACCACCAGGACCGAACCTGTAGTTTCACAGTCAAGCTCAGATGTGATTGCTAAGAGACTGATTTTCATAATTTCATATTCTGTTCCTTGGAGGATTCGTATTCGCTTCCAGTGTCTTTCCTTCTTCTTGAAAAATATTATCTAGGAAAATTCTTTAAAAATATAGAACTGTACAGATATCATGAATAGCCCTGTACCTACCAACCAAATTAACATTTTTTACAGTTAACAGTTTTATTAGCATTTAAAGCTATATTTATCCAACGATACACCGTGTCATGGTTTTAAACCTTGTTTGTTTTTTAAAAGAAAAGAAAGAAACATTTGCATATTTCCCATCCCACCCATTGACCTTCCTCTGACCCTTGAGGGGACCCTGTGGTGGATATGCACCCGCCCTGTCCAAGAGTGTGTGCTCGTGTGAGCCAGCGTGGGTGGCTGCGGCTTCCCCCTGTGATCAAGGCATAGAGGTTGTGGGGTGCAGAGCATGGAGTTTGGAGTGAGGCGGACCAGGGATTGAGACCTGCCTCTACCACGTCTGGCCGGTGTCCTTTGGCCTTTTTGAGCCCGTTTCCCATCTGTAACCTGGTGATGATCAGTTCACAGTATTGTTGACGTGGGGCATAATGATAAATGGCTGGCAATAAATGGTGATTAGTATTATTTAGCCATTTATGTTTTTATCTCTTTTTTTTCCCCTCTGGATGGAAAACCTTTGAGAGCAGGACCCCTGCTCCTAGTCTATAACAAATACCCTTTGGATTATTTCTAGTGCCTCCTAACTCAGTATAGAAGTTTATTAATTTCTTGAAGAAATCTTGGAAAGGCCTCAGGCCTGCTCCCAGCCTCAGTTCAGAGGCACACAGAGGTTGGGGCAATAGGAATTGTGTTCTCAGTATATCCAGGTGACGCTGGGACAGTCTAGCTGAGGACACTTACCAGGTTCTGCTGTCATCTCAGATGGCACAGAAGTTCACTATCGTGGTGAGGGACAGGGATGCAGAGCCACTTCACTGCACTTGATCTTTAAAATTTATTAACTAATTAATTCTTTATTTGGCTCTGCCAGTGGTAATATATGAGATCTTGTTCCCTGACCAGGGATCAAACCCGAGCCCCGCTGCATTGAGACAAAGAGTCAATTACTGGACCATCCCTGCCCTTGATTTTCCTAACAATCATGGATTTTATCATTGATGTTTCAGATGCAGTTTTACAAGACTGTGCCCTTATTCCACTGTTACATGCTCATTTTGCAATGACTGTTCCCACCCACCATGGTTGGGGACGTCTGTCTCTGGCAGAACATGGGATGCACAGGACACCAGACACAGGGGACACAGAACACAGAGAACACAAGACACAGACACAGGCAGGAAGGGGACAGTAGGGGGCACCAAACCCGCACGGTTCTGCTGGGAGATGGAGCCTGGATGAGTGACAGCTCACATTTTTATTAGTCTTTTTGCTGTCTTCTCTTTCCTGGGATTTGGTCATTTCTTTCCATAATAGATTTCACAGCAGAATAGCAGAGAATGTTCTTTGTTAAAAGAACAACCAAATTGCCTGTTCTGTTTTTCTGGAAAAAGAAACAAAAAGCTGCCCAGAGATATTAGGAATTCCCAGAGGGTCCTGTGAAGGTCTTGGGCTCAGAGATCAGGGTCCCTGCCTCAAAGAAGCTGTCTCCACAGAGGCCATGTCGGTAATCATCCTTTGGTTTGCATTTGTTCATCTTAATCAAGAGCCAGAGTCCTTTGTGTCCAAGTGCTATGGAATGAATGTTTGTGTCCCTGAAATCTGTATGTTGAACTGCAATCCCCAGTGTGATGGTTTTAGGAGGTGGGGCCTTTGGGAGGTGATTAGATCATGAAGGTGGAGCCCTCATGAATGGAATTAGTGCCAATATGAAAGAGGCTCCAGCCCCTTCCACCAAGTGAAGACTCAGCCAGAAGAACCTGAAAACCTTCACCTTGATCTTGGAGGTCCCAGCTTCCAAAACTGAGAAATAAATGTTTGTTGTTTAAGCCACTCAGTCTGTGGTGCTTTTGTTATAGTAGCCTGAATGAACTAAGACATGGGGAAAATCTAAACTGAAACATGCTTCAGTTCAGTTCAGTTCAGTCGCTCAGTCGTGACCAACTCTTTGCGACCCCATGAATCACAGCACGCCAGGCTTCCCTGTCCATCACCAACTCCCGGAGTTCACTTAAACTCGTGTCCATCGAGTCGATGATGCCATCCAGCCATCTCATGCTTATCTAGGTCCTATTATTTGCTGTGAGAGCTTTACTATATTTGAGTTTCAGACCTGGGTACCATATAGAGGTTATCTAGTCTGGTGTTTCCTCATCCATCCATCCCATCTCTCTAATTTTTGACATATGAGTCTACACTCCAGCTAAATGACTTGCTTAATATTTTAACACTTATATTCACTCATATAAACATGAATTGGTTTTTATAAGAAAACCATGGCCATAAATGGAAAATTAATATTCCTCAAATATATATTAAGATAAAGAACAGCAAGGGACTTCCCTGGTAGTCCAGTGGTTAAGACTTTGCCTTCCAATGCCGGGGGTGCAGGTTCAATCCCTGGTTGGGAGCTAAAAACATGCCTCACAGCCAAAAAACTGAAACGTAAAACAGAAGAAACATTGTAACAAATTCAATAAAAACTTTAAAAATGGTCCACATCAAAGAAAAAATTAGCATTAAAATAAAATCATCTAGTACAGCAACTTTATTTTGCATACGTGGAACTGGTGTGAATTGCCCCAGATCTCTGCGAGTTGCAGAGCTGAATTTAACTGTATTTGTTTCGTCTCTGGCACATGGCCATGGTAGAAAGAAACAGTCTGGTTAAACCGGTAGGTCTTATGCTTTGGGATGGTCTTTGACAAAGTTGTGAACATGGCAGTGCCTAGCTTTGCTTCTTAACACTTTTCCTTCTGTTGCTAAGTATGAAAGCCAAAGAAGTCCTCAGGAAGAAGGGGGGTTGGGGTGGGGGCATCTTTTAAGGCAGTCACTTGCAAGGCGTTTTGAATGTCCACTGTTGGCAGTGAAATGTGTTGCATGTGCGCTCCCAGCAGATGTACACTCATTTATTTGTAATTTTGTATGTGCATTACAGTACCAATACATTGTGCATACAAATTCAGAAAAGACATATTAAAGATAATGCAAGCAATATTTTAAAATGCTTTGTTAATTGTTATGGTTTCTCTGCTATCATTCGCTAATATCTCAGGCACCATTTACGCATATGATTAGGTTCATTACCAACAGTAAATGTAAAGCTACATTTCAAATTGTCTTCTGGGTAATTTAAAAACTTTCTGGCTGATGTGTGAGGTCTGATTATATTGTTGTTGCTAACAATGTGTCAGGGTTGCCTTTTTCTTGGTATTCATGTTGTTGGTCTTACAGTATTACATCAACCCATATTTTCTTTTTAGATAAAAATGTAAACGTCTATCCCCTTTTTGGGGTGGTTAGTTAAAAATTAGATCCATTGTGTAATGCCACTGATTTAGGCTTGTATGGAGTAGGTCATGTGGTGCTCCCACTGCCCACCAATGTCTACATGCTCCTAGGATCCCTGGAGACCCTCAGTGATGTGTGACTACCACTGATGAGTGGACCTGGTGAAAGTCATTGCTTATATGAATATTAATAGATCTTATTTTTGTGTTTATTTATATAAAAATAAATAGGTGGATAATTTAATATTTTCTTCCTTCACCCTCTGGATCATCTTTTGCAGCCCACGAAATCTAGAGATTGCAAGTGTAGACATATAATCCGTATGCTTTGGCTTGGCACATGAAGCCGTTCATGGTGCAGCCTCAGTTCATATGCAGTGACAACTCTACTATTTGGCCCCATCTGTGGTTTTTCCACAAGAATGTGAACTTTGAGGGTGGGAGTCCTAGTCATCCTTGTATTTTCAAAGCACAGCTCATGCCACAGGCCACAGACGGCAGATTCTCGGTTTTCAAAGCAAAAGTGCTACCGTGAAGGGTCGTGGGCTTCTGGCCTTTTGGGCTAGGCCTTCAGGAACCCTCTGCACACCCCAGACTGTGGGGCCTATTCCTCCTGGGAGAGGTCTCCACAGACTGCTCCAGGAGCCTGGGCCCCGGCCCTGGCCAGCCTGGCAGGAGCCGATGGGCCGTTTGGTGCCTATGGACAGAACAGTGCTGAACAGAGAGGGCAGCCTGCAGACCTTGCAGCATGTTTTCTTAGCTTCTGCCTTCCTGGCATCATCCCTACTAGATGATCTGTCCCCAGGCAGTGCTATGGTGACTCCCTCTCCCCTTTGAGGCCTTTCTGGGCCTCCTGGGGTATTTTAGGAGACTGAGGTAGAAAGCCAGATGGCTCCACCCACTCTCCCAACCCGGCTTCTGTTTCAGGGCCCGGGAAGTGATAAGCTATTTTAAGAGTGGAAGTAGGGGCAGAATTTTACCTGGATCCTGGAGCTGGGGTGCCCCATGTGTTGCTGTGGGCAAATATGAGCGTTCTGGCAATGGGATATATTTGGGTTTTGTGTGCTACTTCAATCTCTTGTGTGTCCCCCTGATCCTCTCAGCTTTCCTGTAATGATGGAGGCTGGTGGGGTGAAGGTGACCCCTACGAACCCTGCCAACTTGAGTTCCCATGATGCTGAACAGACCTCAGAGGGAGCCTTGTCCTCAGGGCATTAGCCGGTGAAGTGTGCAGAAATGGCAGACTGGGAACATATTTAGCTGATTTATCCCATAAACCAAGATGCGTAATCTCACACTGTTTTTGTCAGGTTCGGGGCGGGGCTTATCTCAGCCTCACGAGGGTTGAAGTACTTCCATGAATAGGCATTTGATACCTCAGCTTCTAGAGTGATTCTCTTTGAGGAGAAGTGTATTCTTCTTTTTGGGCTGTACCCCAAGGCTTTCAAGATCTTAGTTCCCCAACCAGGTATTGAACTGACCCTAGGCAATGAAAGCACGGAATCCTAACCACTGGACCGCCAGGTTTGAAGGCCTGAGGTTGGGCCATGAATCTACAAGCACTCTGGGGAGCAGAGCAAGCCCTCATCAAAGCGGGCTGCAGACTCTAGCGCTTTAGGAGTCTCATGCATTTGGACTTGATATCCTGCAGCTTCCTAAGCACCTTTGGATGCATTGTTACTTCCGTAAACATTTATTGAATGCAAAATGCCGGAGATGCAAGACAGGGGTGGTACCTGCCCTCAGAGCCAGTCTTTTTCATTCGGTCACTGCAGTAACTGTGACACAGGCAGGGCGGGAGGCCTGGCCTCATTTTACCACGAGGAAACTGAGGTTTGGAGACACAAAGCAGCCTGGGCAAGGCTTGAAGCTAGCCTTCAGGGTCCAAATTCAGTCCAACATACGCTATTCACATCCATGTCTCTCGAGATCCACACGTGGCAGATCAGGGTCGAATCGCTGGGTCATGTGTGATGGTCAAAGGATTATTTTAACCCTTTCAGCCTCAGTTCCATCATTTATAAAAGGAGTTAATAGTAATACCTACCCCCTTGAGTTATTTTGCCAATGAGATAAGGTTTGTAACTGTTCAGCTCAACATTTGAATATCATGAGCACTTAATAAGTAGCAGTTATTACTATGATTGGGCTTCCCTGGTGGCTCAGATGGTAAAGAATCTGCCTGCAATGCAGGAGACCTGGATTTGATCCCTGGGTTGGGAAGATCCCCTGGAGAATGGAATGGCGACCCTCTCCAGTATTCTGGCCTGGAGAAGGTCCATGGTTAGAGGAGCCTGGTGGACTATAGTCCATGGGGTCACAAAGAGTCAGACACAACTCAGCAACTAAGCACACAGCATATTACAATGATTGTTATCGTGAGACTTGGCTGACTCTGAGTTTGGAGATACTAGGGGTGAGCCCAGGAGACTTTATACTGTACCATCAAACAACTGTCCAGCATTCAACACCCACTTCAGTGAAACCCTTCAAAACTCACAGGATGTGCCCGTTTACTAAAGTAGATGACTTCCTTTGTTAACTGTGATTTATGTGAGGGAAGCAAAGCAGCCTTGTTATTAGTATTAGTGTTATTACTGATTATGACGATGATAACAGCTTTACTACTACTACTAATTGGTGTTATTATTCTTATTAAACTTTCCCTAGGTATCACCCGTGGGCTTCCATGGTGTCACAGTGGTAAAGAATCTACCTGCCAATGCAGGAGACCCGGATTTGATCTCTGGGTCATGAAGATCCCCTGAAGAAGGAAATGGAAACCCACCCCAGTATTCTTGCCTGAGAAATCCCATGAACAGAGGAGCCTGGTGGGCTACAGTCCATGGGGTCCCAGAGAGTCGGACCATACTTAGCAACTAAACCATCACTAAGTATTACCTGTACCTCTCAGGGAGAAGAACACTGAAATTCATAAGGACCAGATTAGCTTTATCTAATGTTTTTGTTCAGGAGTCTTTGATTCTGAATTTATGTCACCCATGGGGCATCTTTATTCTCTGGTAGGAAGTGGGCCTCTCTTTACTCCTGTCTCAGGGAAAGAACCTTGTGAGGCAGACAATAAACCCTAGGAAGGTAAAGTTAACAACAAAAAAACCAAAGAGCCCTAGTGCAGGATTTACAGTAGGGAAACATGTTCTTAATAACCAAGGATTCTCACAAAGAAGGAAAATTATCAAATTAACATCCTGAAGACAGGTATTCTTCATTGACTGTAGTGATTTTGAGGCAGATACAGAAAGAAAATCATGGTGTAAATATTAAGGCTATACTTTATTTAAGACATTTAAAAAATTTTATTTTTAGTTGGAGGACAAGTGGGTTCCCTTACCTTACTGCTCTCCACCCAGGTACTCTTTTCCAATAAATGTCTTGCTTTTTCAGCACATGTGTCACCTCGAACAATTCATTTCTGAGTGTTAGACAAGAGCCCAGTGTTGGGCCCTGGAAGGGGTCCCCCTTCCTGCAACAAGTGGTGACTCTGGTGGGGACTCTTCTTTGCTGCAACTGACATCCTGACCACTCAGGGTACTCAGGGACCAGCTTGCCTCCTAATGGACCAGACCCAGCAGCCGCAACTGGGACCCTTTTGTCCTTGGTCTCCTCCTGACACGGACAACTGGCCAGAGTGCCCTGACTGGGTAAGGAACAAGAGACTTTGTTGACCTCTCTCCCCTTCCCTCTCTGTTTCCTCTCCTTAACCCTTCCTAACCTTCCCCTTTTTTCCTAATCTCCTAGTCCTGGACACAGGAATCAGGTTGAAGGGACTCAGCCTGAGATGAGGATTGGAGACTGATCACCTCTTCTTGGCAGAGAACTCGAATTCTGGGCTTCCCTGGTAGCTCAGTTGGTAAAGAATCCACCTGCAATGCAGGAGGCCCCGGTTTGATTCCTGGGTTGGGAAGATCCGCTGGAGAAAGGATAGGCTACCCACTCCAGTATTCTTGGGCTTCCCTTGTGGCTCAGCTGGTAAAGAATCCTCCTGCAATGTGGGAGACCTGGGTTCGATCCCTGGGTTGGGAAGATCTCTTGGAGAAGGGAAAGGCTACCCACTCCAGTATTCTGGCCTGGAGAATTTCATGGACTGTATAGTCCATGGGGTTGCAAAGAGTCAGACACAACTCACCGACTTTCACTTTCAAGTGCTTTACAATATTTTGTTGGTTTCTGCCATACATCAGCAGGAACCTGATGTGGACCATTTTAAAGATCTTTATTGAGTTTGTTACCATATTGCTTCTGTTGTTTTTGTAAGTTCTGGGTTTTTTTTGGCCCCGAGGCATGTGGGATCTTAGTTCCCCAACTGGAGATTGAACCCATACCCCCTGCATTGAAAGGTGAGATTTTAACCACTGGACCTCCAGAGAAGTCCCATAAAGCTGAACTTTAAACAGACCCAAGGAATGTGAGGAGACCCATTAGCACCTTTATATGGGGGTTGACCAAGTGGGTGGCTGACGCCCTGCCTAGGAAAGAGCAGGGCATTGGTTACCTGCTTGGCCAGGGGGTCAGGAAGGGACTAGCTCTTCCTGCTGCCCGCACAGTTCATCCCCATCGAATTGTCTCTTATTTTTTTGGCCTCTCACCTTGGGCCCTTGCTGCAGGAACCATGATTTCAAACAACATAATCCATGGGCTGATCCCTGCTGGTAAATTCTATTTTTGTAAAGGTACGTGATACAAACTAGAAAGAAGAATATGCTGAGTTACTTGAAAAATCTTTTAGAAAAAATTGAACCTCTTATTGTACTTTATATCCTTCTCTTCATTTTTCCCCCTATGTTCCTTCTTTCCAACTCTAGGTGTTTAGCTTTGTTGTATTTATGTGTAATTTTTCTCTTGGGGACAGAGGATGTGGGGCTTGGGATGTATATAAATAGGCCAGGACTTCTGTTCCTTTCCCTAGTTTTGTGCTGCTTTGATTTTAAGGCTTAAATCAAGGTTAAGTTGGAAGTATATTTAAGCCATAAAGCATCTCCTCCAGACTAAGGGGTTCGAATTTTTCTGGAACCATTTAATTTCAGCCATATTTTCTCTCCACACAAACCATCCCTTGCTGAATTGTTCTCATGTCTTGTCTTGCTAATGCAAGTGCCTCTTGTGGGGTATGAAGCAGTCATTTGTTTCTGCTGTGCTGGTTCAGTGCAGTAATCACAAAGTAGAGTTTTGTCTAGTTTTAATCCTGTGTTGGTTCCATGCTAACCCTGAGACGTGAATCCAAGTTCTTGTTTATGAAACCGAAGAATAGAATCCATGGACATGCAGACACTCACACAGGCAAAGTTTTATTTCAGAGAGTAGAAGTACAAAGCTCTCAGCACAGACACTGAGAGGGGGAAAATTGTCCCAAAACAGTGGGAATCACAACAGTTTATATATTTTCCAACACTGACCTGTGCGTTTTTGGTTGGTTTAGGGGTCCTGATGTATGCAATCCCTGACCAGTCAGTTTAAAAGTCATCATGCATATTTTGTCAGTTTTATGGCCTTTTTTGATCTCTCAGTCCTTGTGTTTTCCTAAGACATTGAGTCTCCACCTCAAGCCATTGTTTAAGGACCAGATGTGTATCTTAGTGTTGATGGCTCACCTAGTGTTTTCTTTCTCGATGAGTTGGATAGCGGTTACTGATTGTCCTGTCATGGGTTTGAGTGTTTTACGGGCTCCAGGCTAGGGAGGCATTCCTCTGAATGCCAGGAAAACTGGAACAACTAGTATGGTTCTAGTTCAATGAAGTGAAACGCTTGTGTAAGAAAGTAGGTGGAAATTTGAATTGTATTTTTAAAAGAAAGCAAGGGCTTAACCCTACACTGACTACCTAATAATTTTCTATCTCAACCCGAGAAGGTCAACAGAGAGGAAGCGTCCCTTGCTTATCACTCTAGTTCTAAGAATAGTGGTTTTCAACCCTAGCAGCACACGAAAATCACCTGAGAGCTTTAGACAACACCTGTGCCTGGGCCTTCCCTTCAAAAATGCTTATTTAATTGGCCTGGAATGGGCTCAGGCTTTGATTCATTCCCAGCTGGTTCTGATGCACTGTGACAGTTAAGAACCACTTCTAATCATATCATTTTCAGATAATTCTCCAAGACTCAGCTCAGGCTGGCTTCCCCTGAGAAGCTTTTTCTGACACCTACTCCTCACAAACCTCAGCTCAGAGCTTTTCCTCTCTGCTCCCAGAGGTACCCAATCTCTGTGTGTCTTGTTCCTGGTGCTTATCTCCCTTCTATTATAGTTTATTTAATAAATAAATTAATTTATTTATAATTTCCTAAGATCAGATACCATATATTTTTAAATCTTTGAGCCTCCTGCACTTAGTACATTTCTGGGCATGTCTGCATGAAATCAGTATTTGTTCAGTGAGTGAATGAATGAAACTGTTATCAAGGCTTGCCCCAGAATCACACTCCTGCTCCTCCCTTGAATAGAAACCAGTTACTCTTATCTAAGCTTTAGCAGGAAGCTGCAAAGAGAAAAAAAACAAGAACTGGTTAGAGCCAACTGGGTCCAAGATGGTGGAAGATTTGACTTCCACTTGAGCCTTATTTTATGCTCATTGTAATACATTAGCCTGTAATGACACACCCTCCAGTACCATGCTCATTGACAGTTGCCATGACAACAACTGGAAAAGCCCATACAAGGACTGAAAAGGAGAGTTGCATCAATTCCGGGTCCAAGCCACACCTCTCTTCTTGGATAACTCATGAATATTCCGCCCACAAATCCTTTCCTTTTACTTCGCTTCTCCTACATATTTGATGTCTCCATCCGAACTGGGTTGAGAAGTTGATTTGTGAACAAAGTTCCCACTTCTCCATTTTTTTGGCCATTGAATAAAGCTTGTGCTGTTCCAGTCTCAGCATCTGTTTTGTTATTGGCTACTTGAATCCGATTGGAAAAAGAGCCTCCCTCTCTGACTAGGCTAGGACCTTTACACAGGTCCAGTTGGCCAATTTGGTAACAAAACTGCACATAGGTTGACCAAGAAGTCAGTGCAGTCAATTTGCAAGCTAAGTTTTCCTACAGTTGTACCCTTAGATCTATACTGATCGTGTCTTTTTTTGGACTCTTCTCAGGATGAGCCCGCAGGCTTCAACATGTCATAGAGATATCTAGTCCTGGAGTCTTCTGATCAGAGTTTAAAAATATTAGGTTGTTTAAAACTCTGGAGAGGTCAGAAGAGAATGCTGATGTCTTGAGCTGCTCGCCACACAGAAACTTTGAGGTCTTCATTCACCTCCTTGCTTGTTCTGAGGAATCAGGCTGTTCCTAGGTCCTGCATGGAACATGTGCTAAGGAAGTCATCACCTTCCTTACCATGATATATGCAACATGTCTCAAAATTTCTTTGAAACCCCAAACTAGAAGCCTGCTCTCATAGCCCAGGAGAGATTCTGACATTGAAAGCGATGCAAATGAGTAGAGTGTTTGCCAAATTACTTAGGATACTAAGCTCTTCGTCAAAGGAACCTAGTTTTCAATAGGGAAACTGCTAGGGTACCTTGTTTAAGAATCTGTGTTGAGTCTGCAGGATCTTTCCAGGGATAATTTTCAAAAAGCCTTTTTAGAATGAACCACTCGAAAGTAAACTACTTGCATACAGGGGATTTGTTCTGCTCATCTCTGTATCTTCAGACCATACAGAGATTCTTGGCCCATAGGAGACATTCTGTGCACTAAACTGATAGACAAATGAATGGATATGAAGTTCTTTTAGCTTGGTTTTAGACCCCTGCTGCAACGAGCAGAACTCTGAGTTGGGAAGGAGGATCATAGACATTCACAGACACTTTCATTTCTTGCAACAGGTTTGGTTTTACTCCAACTGAGACTGAGAAACTCGTGGACAAAACTGAACTGTCACCATCATTCCTCACCACCCTTAAATAAAGACCCAAACTGAAGAGATACTAGTGCCTGAGGTTTCCTCAGGCTTGATTTCTGGGGGGAAGTGAACCAGAACACTTGCTGGTTTTACAGCCTATGTGTATTATATCCTGCTCTGCAGCAGGCATCCGTCCTATCGAGTGACTGGGGCACAGCACACAGCCTTGACCTTCTCCATCCAGACTTAGCTCAGGATTCAGGCTGGTTATTGCTTTTTCTGCAATCTGCTGTTTAGGTCATATTTACCATAAGATTTAACTTTACTGGAAATGATGGAGCAGGACCAAGGTCAGTCTCTGCCATTGAAACGAAGCCTTGGAAACAGTCATTAAAAATCTAGAGCTACACTGTCCAGTGTGGTCGCCACCAGCTAGCATGTGGTTATTGAAGTTGAAAGTAATTCAAATTAAATGCCACTAAAATTCAGTTTCTCAGTCATTCTAGGCCCCATCTCACATGCTCAAGTGACTTGAGCAGCCATATGTGGCTAGTGACTACCGTATTGGACAGCACAGAGCAGAATGTTTCCTTTACTGTAGAAAGTTCTGTTGGCTCGTGCTAGTCTAGAGTGTCCAGAGACCATGGCCGGGAACCCAGTCGATGAACAGGAAGCCTGTTCCCCATTGTGACTCAACAACAGCTGCACCTGTCACATCTCCTCTAGCACTGTTTACTATTATTATTTTTTCCAAATGTTGCTCAAAGATTCACCATGGTTGGGAAATGAAGGAAATGATCTCTCAGGTTCTATACTTGGAAAGATTGAAGGTAGGAGGAAAAGGGGGCAACCAAGAATGAGATGGTTGGATGGCATCACCGAATCAATGGACATGAGTTTGAGTAAACTCCGGGAGATAGTGAAGGACAGGGAAGCCTGGTGTGCCGCAGTTCCATGGGGTCACAAAGAGTTGGACACGAGTTAGCAACTGAACAGCAACAACAATACTTGTTAACATAGAGACAGCCTTGTATAGGGGTATAAAAGAACATCCCTACTGGTAAAGAAATTATATTAGATTGAACCATATGAAATAGCTTTTTTTTTTTGTAGGTCAATTTCATGAGGTTCACCCTAAGTCAAGGGAAAGAGTGGTGGAGAATCAAGGGCAGAATGGGCAGCTGTGGCTTGTGTTCCTTTCTTCCTTATGGGTTGGCGATAATACAGGTAGTTTTAACTTGGCAATGGGTGGTTGGCTGAAAGCCTGCTTCTTCCTTGCCTACTGCTGCTGCATGAAGAGAGGCTTATGTGTGTTTGTAGTGAATAGTTATGGAAGAGTTAGAATGTATTAGTGGTAAGAATCAGAAAACCCAGCTTCATAGATACTGTTTTCCTAACAAGCAGCCTGGATGTGGTAGCTCTAGAGCTGGATGAGTAGTTCCATGACCCCAAGGGCTCTGAGCTGGAGTCTCTGCTTATCCTCCTGGCCTTCTCCTCCCGGTTTACAGGATGGCTGCTGCAGCTCCAGGCATCACATCCCTGTGAAATGATGTCCAAAGGCAGGAACTGAGAGTGGGCTTAGGGGTGGGCAGGACAGCAAGTGAACTCTCTGCCTGGATCTCTTTTCCCTCCAGGGAGCTAAATCTTTCCCAGAAATACACCTCCCCAGCAGATTTTCTCTTTGTCTTAGCCACCAGAGTTTGTTATGAATCCACTCATTAAATAATCTGGAAAAGGGAAGTGTGTTTATTAATCTTAGTTTAAACCAGTTATGATTCATAGCCTGAAACTGGGCGTATTTCCAAGCAAGCTAAATTGAGACTCCATCAGCCAGGAAGAAGGAATAGAGAAAATGGACCATGGGTGGATCAGTCATACTGTTTCCTCCAAGTTATTAAGATGCTTTCCGTTGGTAAACGACTGTTGAGAACATCTTTTGTTTTCACCTGCCGGACATCCACTGGGCCTCCTTCAGTGGTACTCACTGGTCTTCCTCCGGCTGTGGAGGGAGGGGGAAGGGACCCTTTCCCAAAACAGGTGGAAACATGATCTAAGGATCAATTTCAGGACTTCTGTTTGAACTGCTAGGAAAAGACATGTTCTACTTACCCTGGAGTCTGAGAAGATAGCATGCCAGTTAAAACTGTTGGTGGTGATTTTGCCTGCCTGCCTGAATGCACGAATGATACACATGTTAACACAATGAATGACACATGACTACTTTTTTTTTTGACTGCACTGCATGACTTGTGGGATCTTAGTTCTCTGACCAGGGGTTGGACCCGCGCCTTTGGCAGTGAAAACATAGAGTCCTAACTATTGGACTGCCAGAAGATTCCCATGAATGATACACAGTGCTAACACAGAGGAAAGAAAAGTGGAAAGATAATGAGAAGCTTGGTCCAAATGGGATTGAGCCCTTGTATGCAGTTATGACTGATTTATACTGAGACTATTCAGTTACATGACCTAATAAATCTGTCGCGACCCCCCACCCCCCTCCCCTGACTTCCCTGGTCATTTTTTCACAGAAGCTAATTTGAATTGTGAAAGATTTCTGCTAGGTGTCATTATCTAGCCCTGAGGTGTTACAAGTGATAGAGTTTATTATTTATTTGTTTTTATGTTTTGAGTTTTTAGCTGTCAGGCATGTGGAATCTTAGTTCTCTCACCAGGGATTGAACCTGTACCGCTTACTTTGGAAAGCTAAGTCTTAACCACTGGACTGCCAGGGAAGTGCCCAAGTGATAGACTTTAAAATGTACCATCTAAGGTAGAATGGAGAATCCAGCGGGATCTGACTACCCCTGGCTGAGAAGTTAGCTGTCTTTGTTATGCTCTAACAAGGCATCTAGTTAAATTGTTCCCCATTCTTTCTTGGAACTCAGAGCATGTGCCATTTGAGACTGGAATCATTAAAGTCCTTGTAGAATGTTTTAGGCTGTGGAATGTATTGGCTGCTTCTTAAAGTACTCAGTGAGTTTTTATGAGAAAGAGACAAGCTTCTTTCAAAGTTGGTCCATCTAGAAGTAGAAAAAGAGAAAAAATATGTCAGTTAAAAAGGTCTTTTCTGCCTTTCATAACTGAGAGCCAAGTGAAGTTATACCTTGTAAGAGTGGAAGAAGTGAGTTCTCTGCCTTATGATGAAGTTTGTCCCAGCAAAAGCAGAAAGACTAGAAACAGAACAAACCAGAAAGGAGGCTGAGCTTGACTGCTGCTCATCCTTATGGTCATCAAAAGACATCATGATGGAGTGAAAACATAAGCCACAGGACGGGAGAAGATATTACAGCACATATAACTGACAAAGAGTTCATATCTGGAACTCCTATAAGCAAATAAGAGACAAACCAATAGAAAAGTGGGCAGGATTGATCAACAGGCCTTCACAAAAGGGATTATCCAAATAAATATGAGAAAATGCTCAACCTCATCTGTCATAAGAGAAATGCAATGAAAACAAATAGGAGATCCCACTATAAGATCTGCTGGAACAGCTAAAATAAAGAAGACAGATCATACCCATGTTGTTGAAGAACTGTTGGAGCCCACAGACACTTCTGGTAGGAATGTAATTGAATGTGTGCGTATCCTATTACCAAACACTTGACTCCTAGATATATGACTGCGTATATACCAAAATGTGCAGCAATATTCTTAGCAGCATTGTTTGTAACAGAGTCCCAAATTGGAAAACTTTCAACGCCTATCAACAGCGAATGGGTAAATAATTGCAGTGAACTCTATAGTCCAATGAACATGATCACACTATTGCCAGCGTCACCAGGAGGACTAAATCTGGTAGATATAATTTTGAGTGAAGAAGCTTGACATAACACATCCTGTAGGGTTCCATTTATGTAAGCTTTGAAATAAGCAAAAACAACCTATGGCATTAGAAATGAGGTGAATGGAGACCCTGGGAAAATGGGAGGAGGTCTGGCTGGGATGGCACACAAGAAGCTTCCGAGAACCCTGATGTCCTATTTCTTGACCTGGCATTGGTCACACTGGTGTGCTCACTTTGTGATCATTCATGTGTGATTTCAGCATTTCTCTGTCAATAACATTAAAAAAAATCTAATCATAGGCTATGGGAGAAGAGAGATGGTTGTGAGAGTGCAAATCAATGATTCATTAAAATAATAATTACTCCCTGGCTGCCGGTTGAGAGGCAGCTTCGCTGAACCTTCCCATTCCAGGCTCCGGTTTGGAATTTCACTGGTGCAGAGGAGAAAGCGGAGGCCATTAAGCTGAGAAGGAGGGAAGAGCCCTCAAGCTGCTGCTAAGAAACCAAACTCCCAGGCCAGAGTTTAGATTAAGGACACTATCTCTTGCTTTGGTTAATATTCCATGAAATGACCAAATGCAAATTGAAAGAGTAGTAAGTAGTGAGCTTCTGAGGGATTTATTTTGCTGGAGAAATCTCAGCATGGCCAAGGGGGCTTGTGATTGCTCAGGCCTGAGGTGAGCCCAAATTCTGCAACCTGCACCATCTGGAAGTGAGTCCGCCCCAGTGTCTCTCCTCAGATGGGAATGGGGGACAACGGGCACAGGAGATTCTCTCAGAGCAGAACCAGGGTTGTCAGATGGGCTGGCAAGGACCCCACTCACTGCTGGCCCACACGTCCTTACTGTTTTTATCCAGCAGAACACAGTAAAGGCAGAGGGCTGCTCATTATGGCCTGTTTCGCCTTCTCATTTCCATTTATTGTATAATCCTACTTTCTTTTCACTGTTGTTTACAAGAACACTGCTCTATATGTTGGGAGTGTTTATGTCTGTCATTTAGTCTGAAGGATGTCAAACTCTAGGTGCTATATCCAGACCTCATTGAGAGGAACCCACATGACTTGAGATCCTGGTCTTGGACCTGGGTATAAAAATGGCATAATTTGGATTGTTTATGACTGGAGAGGGTATGATTTAATTTTTAGATGCATGTGGTTTGGTTACATTATGTTAGGTATATAGATTATATTATATAGAAAATAGATTATAGAAATTGTACAAATGGAAAGAAGTTTGTATAGGAATAATAAGAGGGTAGGGATGGATTGTAGAATACATTTGTTATTTTTGCCTTCCTAGGTATCAATTTGGCAACCCACTTCAGTACTGTTGCCTGGAAAATCCCATGGACAGAGGAGCCTGGTAGGCTGTAGTCCATGGGGTCGCTAAGAGTTGGACACGACTGAGCGACTTCACTTTCACTTTTTACTTTCCTGCATTGGAGAAGGAAATGGCAACCCACTCCAGTGTTCTTGCCTGGAGAATCCCAGGGACGGGGGAGCCTGGTGGGCTGCCATCTATGGGGTCGCACAGAGTCGGATACGACTGAAGTGACTTAGCAGCAGCAGCAGCAGCAGGTATCAATTTCCTCTTCCTAGGTAATAGCATGCTGATTTTCTTTTGAAGAATTGCCCTCTTCTCAATTCTCAGACTATGTGGTTTATTTATCCTTTTCTCTTGGCCACAGTGGTTGATTCAGAGATATCCCCGTAACTGAGGTCAGGGGCCCAGCCATGGGATTCAATTTTTGAACTTTTGAGAATCTCCTGGGAGAGAGACACTGCCTTTGCACTGGTGGTGTTACAGGGATAGGATGTGAGCTTGGAGCCATTGGAGGGCTGTCCTGCACTGCATGAGAAGTGTCTGCCTAAATGCAGCCAGTAGAGATGAACCAGGGCAGGAGATGGAGACAGGCCAAGTTTGAAGTCCTCAGTCAAGCTCTGATAATTACTCTCCTGTACCTTTTCACTGTATGAGCCACAGATATGAGATACTTTGCCTGCGACGACCGTGTGATTCAGTTTCTGAAACTTGCAACTGAAAATCCTGTAGTCATGATCAACTATGGGAAATGCATCCACACCTCCATATGCTTTGGGTTTGTTTGGTGCTCTGCAGCCTTTGTTAACTGAAAGGGAGGAGAGAGACTTTTACTGAAACAGCTATCTTTTGGGAATTAATGCAGTAAAGGGAAGACTTAGTTGAATATGTTCCTCTGTTTCTTTGGTTTGGCATCCAAGGCCTGAGAGGACTTTTGCTTCAGTGTGTCACTGGCATACTGCTTGGTACTATGGACCTCCCTTCTCCCCTCCTCCCAGGTGAATGATATCTGGCCCCCCCCCAGTCCAGGTCCCCATCCTGAACTTCAGCTGAGACAGTCCATCGGGGCATGTGTGTGACAATGATGGTGACATGTTCTGCCCCACACACGCAGGTGTGACAGCAGCATGTTCCACACATGTTGGGGGGGTGGAGGGCTGTAGGTTTGCCAGCCATGACCATGAAACCTAGGATGACATGAGATATGGCAAGACTAGTGGTGCTCAAGGTTAGGGATCTGTGGGCTAATGCTCAGGGGGTAAACAGTGAGACTAAGGAGTGAGGGCTCCCAGGGCAGTGGGTGGAAGGTGCCAAAGGCCAAATAGAAGAGGTATCAGAATTAGGAGCCAGGAAGCAGAGAACAAGAGTCAGGAACCAGCAAGACTGAGAAGACAGGAGGCAGGGCTTCTCCAAGGAGACACTGGGCAGGCTGGCCGTGTCCTAGGGGACGGCGTTCGTGTTGCTCAAGGCTACTTACTGTCAGAGGTCAGAGGGGAGGCACAGCAGATTCATTTGACAGGTACCTCTCCTGCATTTTCTATTAAGAATTTTGTTTCTTCAGGCTATACCCTGATACAAATTGAAAGGTTTAAATTAAAAAAAAAAAAGAATCTTGCATCTTCAAATAAGCTTATTTACGAAATAGGAATAGACCCACAGACATAGAAAACAAACTTATGGTTACAGAAGGGGAAAGCAGGGGAGGAATAAATTAGGATGAATTAAAATACACATACACACACACATATAAAATAGATCCAACAAGGTCCTAGTGTTTAGCACAGAGAACTATACTCCATGTTTTGTAATGACCTGTAAGGAAAAAGAATATGAAAAAGAATGTATATATATATATTTATATATGGTGGCTCAGACAGTAAAGAGATCCCCTGGAGAAGGAAATGGCTACCCACTCCAGTATCCTTTTTTTTTTTTTAGAAAGTATCCATATGTATAAATAAATGTATACGATATTTCAAAGGCAGCAGCACCCTTCCCATCCCTATTTCTTCTTTCTCTCATGATATGCAGTAGCAGGAAAGATCTCTCGAAGGTTGCTCCAATACCCGTGGGAGTGGATGCTCTGGGAGGCCCAGGGCTCTGCTGATGGGGGCCTGGCCACATGGTGGCAGTGCTGGCACCAGGCTCAGTCGCCTTCGTACCCTGCTTGTTGGTGGTCTGGTTGGTGGCGGCCAGGTACAGACAGGAGCACAGGTAGCCCCCCAGGAGGAAGCTCAGCACCACGACAAAGCCCACTAAGTAGAGGGTCCTTGGGAAGGTCAGGAAGAGGTACTGAATAAGGAAGCCAGGGTCAACAACCTCAAGTGTCTGAGATCACCGATGTGAGTCTCCAGGTACAAGTCTGACATCGCCACCAGCTGGGCCCGGAACTCGCTGCTCACCACGGCCATGGTGGTGGCTGAGACTGTCAGCGTCAAGAGGCAGGAGAGGAAATACCCAGTGTTCCAGGCCCCGATGCCGTTTTTCACTCACACATAGGGATGGTCAAACTGGTGCACACACCGGTTACATGCCCGGTGCTCGAACCACACTGGTTTCCTTAAATCACAAGTAGGGCACCTCCTGGTCTTTGGAAACATCACTTCACCGAATGCATAAGCTTAAAGGAACAGTAATGTGTTTGCTTTTGTTACGGTGCCAGGGTTAGTTACACAACTAAGGGCAAAAAAACAGAAACAAAACACAGGTTTACAATCAGCAGTAGATAAGGCAGAAAAACGTAATGCAAAGAGAACTCCAGCTCTTGACAGAGGCCAAATATTTCCCAGGTATATTTCGTATAAACCATCCCTTGCAAGATGAGATGCAGGATGACGAAGGTGTAGTTGCTTGTATGGCAGAGGTAATGAAGCACTCTTAGCATGGCTTTCTGAAGACATTCTGGAATTATATATGAAAATATCTTTGCTCCTCTGCTAATTAGGCAAGTAATGGGTTTTTGAGTTGATGCATATCATCACAAAACCAACCAGCACCAAAGCCAGGTAGAGCAAGAAGAGAACCAGAGGGTCCATCCTGGGGATATTTCTTTTGTCTGGATAGCTTTCAGCCAGAAGCTCTGGCATTCCTCCTCCAAACATTCACAGAGAACTCAAATGGCGTCTTCTCTTGCGCAGCGCCGTGTGCCTGGCACAATAGGTAGCACCCAAAGCTACAGGAGATATGGTTCCCCTAGGGGGCTGGATCTGGCGCAGGAATGTCAACAACCAGCTGCCTCGGGCCGGCACCTCCAGGGCGCGTCCCCAGACCCACTCCAGTATTCTTAGCTGGAGAATTCTATGGGTAGAGGAGACTGGTGGGCTACAGTGCATGGGATCACAAAGAATCGGACACGACTGAGTGACTTTCACTCATTTACTCCCTCCCTCATATATAACCGGGCTTCTCTGGTGGTTCAGATGGTAAAGCGTCTGCCTGTAATGTGGGAGATCTGGGTTCAACCCCTGGGTCAGAAAGATCCCTGGAGAAGGAAATGGCAACCCATTCCGGTACTCTTGCCTGGAAAGTTCCATGGACATAGGCTACAGTCCATGGGGTTGCAAAGAGTCAGACACGACTGAGCAACTGAACAAAGTTGATTTACAACGTTTGAGGTATATAGCAAAGGGAATCACGTGTTCTTTTTCAGATTCTTTTACATTATAGGTTATTACAAGATATTGAATATAGTTCCCTGTGCTGTAGAGTAGGTCCTTGTTGCTTATTTTATATATAGCAGTGTGTATCTGTTAATTCCAAATTTCTAATTTATCCCTCCTCCCACCTTCCCCTTTGGTAACCATATGTTTATTTTTGATGTATGTGAGAGTATGACCTCATCTTAGCTCTATTTTACCTGCAAAGGTCCTGTTTCCTAATAAGATCACATTTTCAGGTACTAGGTACAGTTCCCTTTGGGCTTCTCAGGTGGCTCAGTGGTAAAGAATCTGTCTGCCAATGCAGTAGATCTGCGTTTAATCCTTGGGTCAGAAAGATCCCCTGGAGAAAGAAATGGCCCCCTGCTCTAGTATTCTTGCCTGGGAAATCCCATGGACAAAGGAGCCTGGAGGGCTCCAGTCCATGGGGTCCCTAAAAGAGTCAGACACGACTGAGTGACTAAACAGCATGGTTTCCTTACAGGTCCTGGTGCAGTTGGAACTTCAGCGTATCTTTTTGGGAGACACAGTTGAACCTGCTGTTTTCAATGCCTAAGCAAATAGTATGTGACTAAATTATTTGCTGAAGAAATAAATAAAGTGAATGACATGATTGGATATAAGATGTGCACGTGGTTTTTTGAGACTACTGTGGATCTGAAATGCTGGGTAGAGGAGTTTGGACAATGCTCTAGGGTGGTAAAGCTTGTTGAGAAACACTGAGCTGATTTTATAGGGAGAATTGTAGCTTATAGCTTGAGATTTCAGAATTCTAGATTTTCAGTCTATCTAAAGATGTCACCAGACTTTTGTCCCTTGATTCTATTAAAAAAAAATCCTGTTAAAAATACCACTTACCAGCTTGGAACACCCAAGTAGCAAGTCTGTGGTCTCAGAACAGAGATTCATTTTCTCGAGTTAGTGTCTTTGAAAGAAGCAGTAATGGACTCAAAAAACATGTTAAAGAAAATAACATGTGCTGGTGTTAAGACCAGCACAAACGTGGTATCATTTTCTATAATGGACGAGTCTAAATATAGCCCCTATGGTTATAGATCATCACCATAGACAGCGTATCCCCCCCCCAAGCTTCCTCAAGTCTTTCACAAACATGACCTATTACATTTCTCACCTTTTCACAACTTCATTAGAGGGGCTGATATTTTGGCTCACAAGTTGGACTGAATTTGCCGCAAACAAGTCCAGGCAGCTGGTGTCTTCTTAAATCCCCCATGCTGAGCCCGGTAGGCAGGCACAGGTGCTGTGTTGGCAGGTCCTAATCAGCTGTAGACAGCATGCCTTGCAGCTTTGGTCTCTTTAGAAACGTGAAGCAGTCATAGACATCTAGTGGCCTATACTTCTGAACCCATCTGCTATGGGTTGAATTGTGTCCCCTAAAAAGACATGTTGAAATCTTAACCCCTAGGACCTCAGAATGGGACCTTATTTGGGTATCAGATCTTTGTAGATGTAATCAAGTTAAAATGAAGCCATTATGGTGGGCTGTAATTCAACATGACTGATGTCCTTATGGAAGAGGGGAATTTGGACCGGGACTAAATCAGGAAAAGGCCACGTGAAGGTGGAGACATACAGGGAGCAGGCCATGTGATGACAGATGCAGAGATTGAAGGGCTCCAGCTCAAGCCAAGGAAAATCAAGGATCCTCAACAATTCCCGAACCTGGAAGAGGCAAGGAAGGGTTCTCCCCTTCCTTTTGAGGAAGCATGGCCCTGCTGACACCTTGATTTCGGACTTCTATCTTCCAGAACTGTGAGAGAATGAATTGCTATTGGTTTAAACCACCTAGTTTGTAGCCCTTTGTCATGGCAGCCCTAGGAAATGAAAACATTTTTCCTTTCCCCAGTGTTTATCTGCCTTAAGATTAATTTCTCTAGGTCATTATACCCTGTTGGGTTAACTTAACTAATTCTTTATTGCTAAGGTATTTGCAGCTGTTGCTAGCATTGTGGGGAGTGCGTGGGGAGTTGCTGAGCACCACGTGCTCTGTGGAGCGACCCTATCTGGCAGGTCACCCTCAGATTGCTAACTGGGGAGAGTTTAATGAAGGGAAACGAAGGTGGACAGGAGCAAGGAAACTAACAAGGATGATGAATGATGACTCCTACTCAGTGCAGTTCGTAATGGAAGGTGCCATTACCACACCTTAACCTAAAGGAGTCAGGGAGGGACGGTCCCCAGAGCCAGGGACGGCAGTAGCTGTGGCTATAGGAGGTGGCTGTCTAACAGGATCTGCGTGGCAGGGAGGGAACCAGGGGGATACACATCTGTCCATTCTCTTCTTCCATCCTCTGATACCTGTTTGCTTCACCCAACCAGAAGGTGGAGGGCAACTGGCAAGGAGAGCCTATAAAGGTCAGCTTTCCTGGGTTACAAAGAAGGGTGAAGCAGTTTAGGGAGTGGTTTCTCAAGAAAGGGTGGGGGCTGAGACTGTGCAGAGATCATACCAGGTGGGGGCAGGGAGCCAGTTCTCAGCAGCCTACCCTTCCCCCAGCTTCGATTTGCTCGTCCAAGGATATGCCTGGTATAAAAGTCCCCATTTTGATCCTATTTGCATTTTTTGGTGGCACCTATTTTTATGTGAGAAATAGCTGTCTCTGAATGCGAAGTTCTAATGCAGTTTCTTTTAAAGCTCAAGGGCGATGGGGGCAGAGGCGGAGGGAGAGAAACCTAACCAAAAATGGGACAGATAATGGTGGATTGTTAGCTCGGAGGAAAGGATTGCCAGGAGGAAAATACTGACTAGGGAAGAGACTAGAAGGAAAAAAAAAAAATCATGTGCTAAGGGGAAGAAGGTGAGCTGGATTTCAGTTAATAGAGAAAATGAGCTAGAGAAGGACATAAAAAAGATGACCCGGATGCAAGCCTGAGAGAAATCTCCAAGAGATTTCTGTCTGTGAGAATCAGGGAGAATGAAATTGTATCTTTCTTACCAGGATGTGGTGAGAAGAAGATGAGTCAGTGTAAGGACGAGTGCTCTTCAGCTGTGAAGCTCTGTATATGTTAAAAGTGTTTAACAACAGTCACTATAACAGCCATCTAGTTGAGGGTACAAGGAGATGCCTGAACAATTTCAGCTACCCTGATGGATTGTGTATGGCTAGTCATTATCATTTTCACCCACAATAAGCAATAGGGATGTCATTTCATCAACTAAAGTAGGGTAGATCTAAGAACAGAAATCAGATAATTGAAAGGTAAACGTCTGCAACTTCGGCTTTGCCAAACTCCTGCATTTGTTCCCTTCTTAATTCACCCTATGAGAGTCTCAAGGACTTGGTTAGGTTTCAGTACCTAACCGACTGGCCAATAGAAGATGTTTCTGAATTTCTTATGAGCAAGTATATGGAGGAAAGCTAGGACCATACTTCCATTACTAAGGGGAGATGATGTTCAGTTTTTTTGGTGTGGTCATAGTAACAGTAAGTAGGAATCTCTAAGAACTTTCAATTGCTGTTGTTGTTCAACCACTCAGTCATGTCCAACACTTTGTAACCCCATGGACTGTAGCATGCGAGGCCTCTGTGTTCCTCACCATCTCCCGGAATTTGCTCAAACTCATGTCCATTGAGTCAGTGATGCCATCCAGCCATCTCATCCTCTGTCGTCCCCTTCCCCTCCTGCCTTCAGTCTTTCCCAGCATCGGGGTCCTATCCATTTGCTCAAACTCATGTCCATTGAGTCAGTGATGCCATCCAGCCATCTCATCCTCTGTCGTCCCCTTCCTCTCCTGCCTTCAGTCTTTCCCAGCATCAGGGTCCTATCCAATGAGTCAGCTCTTCACATCAGATGGCCAAAGTATTGGAGTTTCAGTTTCAGCATCAGTCCTTCCAATGAATATTTGGGTTGATTTCCTTTAGGATTGACTGGTATGATCTCCTTGCAGTCCAAGGGACTCTCAAGAGTCTTCTCCAGCACCAAAATTTGAAAGCATCAGTTCTTTGGCGGTCAGCCTTCTTTGTGGTCCAACGCTCATATTGGTACCTGGTTCAGTTGCTCAGTTGTGTCTGACTCTTTGTGACCCTATGGACTACAGTATGCCAGGCTTCCCTGTCCTTCACTATCTCCCGGAGCTTGGTCAAACTCATGTCCATTGAGTCGGTGATGCCATCCAACCATCTCATCCTATGTCATCCCCTTCTCCTCCTGCCTTCAATCTTTCCCAGCATCAGAGTCTTTTCCAATGAGTCAGCTCTTCACATCAGGTGGCCAAAGTATTGGAGCTTCAGCTTCAGCATCAGTCCTTCCAAAGAACATTCAGGATCGATTTCCTTTAGGATTGACTGGTTTGATCTCCTTACAGTCCAAGGACTCTCAAGAGTCTTCTCCAACACCACACTTCAAACGTATCAATTCTTTGGTACTCAGCTCTCTTTGTGGTCCAACTCTCACATCCATACCTGACTACTGGAAAAACCATAGCTTTGACTATACATCGTGGGTTCTCTGCAAATATTAAGAAATGAATGCATACTAAGCAAATCCTACAGTGTGGATCACTGAGAGACTGGTGTTGAAGTGTATGTTATAGCTTCAGAATTCCTGATCTAGAACTTTCCTGGTGGTCCAGCAGCTAAGACTCTGCACCCCCAATGCAGGGGGTCCAGGTTTGATTCCTGGTCAGGGAACTAGATTCTACATGCTGCAACTAAGACCCAGCGCAGCTAGAAAGAAAGAAAAAAAAAAAAAAGAATTCCTGATCTTTTTTCACCAGAGCCAGAAGTTCAAAAGGAGGTGATTTAGTTGGTGAAGTAGTCTATGGGAAGTCTGAAACGGAAGCACAGCTTTAGTCCCATTTCATTTTGTTCCCGTAGATTTTGTCTCATGGCCTTGACTTGAAATTTCAGTTGGAAACTTGAAATGCAACAAAAATAGTTTCTTCTGTGTCACCCAATAATAAGGCTTTCGAAATCCTTCATTTCCACGTAAACATTGCTCTTGAAAATCAACTCTGCTACAAAATGGGGCTAATTCAACTGCCATCCATGCGGATGTAGTTGTGAGGATGACTTTAAATGGGACATTTTTAGACTCTCCAATATGTCAACAAGTTAAGAGTTTCATTCATTTAAAAAATGTAAATAAATGCAGCTGCATCTGGTTATACAGACAATAAAAGTGAGATCCTGATGGTGCTAAAGCAAGTGGGAAGATGCTCTAAATTGAGAGAGACAACCAGCTTCGAGCCTAATTTAAGGAGTACCAATAAATATATTTAGAAAACTCATGCAACAAAACTCATACCTCCAGCTCATTTTTTTTTTCCACTCTGTGAGCTAGCTGAACCCATCATGACAACTTCAGAACAACAAATAAAGAACTGGCTGCCTACCAAAACATCAAGTGGTGAGAAAGGAAAGTCACGGGCATCAAACATGCATGTTGGAATTCTCCATTACTCTACATAAAATAATTATATAACTTTGTATTTCCCGTTAGAATCTTTTGTTGAGTTAAGCAGTGTTCAGCTTTCAAAATCTAGATTTCCAGAAATCAAAGAGAGTCTGTTTGTTTTAAGATATAATGTATTTTTCTCCTAAAATGTCATTATAAATGCAACTAGGTACTCGGGCTGGCCCAGTAAAGCCATTTAAACTTAAAACATTGATGCCATACCGTATATTTGCAAGGAAAATTAGTTTAAAAAAATGTGTGCCCTGCAATATTAGCATTTATGTAAGTAATTTAATCTCTCATCCTTAAAATTGATGAAGAAAGGCTTTCATTCTTACTAAATGATAATGCCTGTGGAAAAATAGATTTCATTAAAGGAGAATGAAAATATAGATTGGTACTATAGTGGAGAGTCTGAAGGGAAATTTGGGCTCTTTCCCAGGCCTTCTAATTTGCTACTATTGGTTCTTGATGACATTACATTTCACTCCCAAATGTAGGGCCTTCCTTTTTCCTCACATGGATATATCTCTAGTGCTACTTTAAACTTATCATTCATGATTAGGGTCATTTTTCTTTGACTCACAAATGGAAAAAAAGGGGGCACAAGAGACATTTTCCTGAGGTAACTGAACAAAAATTACATGAGAGGAAAGAGGGAGAAGAGGCTCTTAAAAAGGCTCTGTGTGCATATGAAAAATAAATTTCCCATAGTGGTGAATGGAGCTGAGTCAGCAAAAATGCAAGATTTCCCCCCACCCCGCCCCCGCTAGAAAAGAGCTGTTCATTAGATTTGATGGTTCTCTGTCATGCTATTACCTCCTGAGAGGCAGGGACCATCACAGGAACAAGCACAGAAAGGACACACTGTGCCAGAAAGAACTGGCTGTTCTTTTTTATGGGACATTCATCTATCAGTTGTTTATAAGTTTGAGATTTACTGCTCTCTCTCATTAACAATTTTGAATTTTATAATTGTGATTTATTTATCTCATTTTTCCATATGGAGTAAATGAGTGTATTCTATTTTTTTAAAACTTGTATCTCTCTCTATCACCATCAACTCCCATCCAACTTGCTGCTACTATTGAGGTAATACTTTTATAAGACCTTTCTTCAGCCAAGAAAAACTACATGGCTTCCCATTTTCTTCACAAGTACAAACTTTTCTGCCAAGTGTCCAGATTCTCCATAATAGGACCTTCTCTTTCATAGCCAAGCCCACGCCTCCTCCACTTCTCATCAGATCCCTCTTCTGTGATTTGGCCAGAATCTTTCCTGTTCTTTGAAAATGCCACAACCATTCCAGCTTCTATGCATCATCAACCTATGTTCTCCTTGCAATTCATACTTTTTCTCCCCGGCTATCTAAATTCCACCTATATGTAGGAAACAATGTTTGGAGATCTAGTCTACTTTTAATAATTTTAGCCACCCTCTGGTGATGTTTGTACTACATAACCCAGCCTTTTAAGCTACCTATGATTGGACTAAGAGAGTATATCTGACCCAAATGAAATGATCAGACTCTCTTTCCCAGGAACTTGGAAATGAAACTGAAAAGCAGTCTGAGTGTTCAGATTTGGAACATGTGAACTTAGGAATTGAGGGTCAACCACATTTTCCTTTGTGGAAGAGAGACTATGGAAACCTAATGATAGAAAGAAAGCATGCAGTGCTTAGGGTGCTTGGTAGAAAATAACAGAAACCAACTCTGGTTTATTTAAGCAGACTATTTATTTCAAGGTTTTATGTAGCTCTTAGAATCAATGGGGAAGGTGGAAAGCCAGGTTTGGAAAACGGACAGGGACCAAGGGAGACTAGGCAGTGAGGGACAGTCAAGGTGTCTGACCAGAGACCATCTGGTTAGAAGGTCACTGTAGACTCCATGTCTTGCGTTGTCTTGTATAGGACCATATAGCAGCTGCAATGCTCCTTCTAAAATTTAACTCAGATTATGACACTCTCTTGCGGTTGTATAATAAAGAATTTCTTTGGTCTTTGTCCCAGGTTCCTGGCTTGGTGCTTCTAAAACACCTTAGAATTTCCCAGGTGATAAAAATGCTATCATTATTCATGGTGGGCCTTGATCATTTATGCTAATGAGATGGCTCTGGATGGGGGTCATTTAGACCTGGAAGCTCTGGACCCGAGGCTTAGATGAGCACCAATAGTTGGTAAACACATCCATGTGCTGGGAGGGTGACACATCCTGATTCCGTGGGATGCTCCTAGTCCACACCCTATGTGTCTCTTCATTTGACTGGTCTTGATTTGTATCTTTTATAATAAAACTGCAAGTGTAAGTCTAGTGCTTGCCTGACTTCTGTTCATTGTTCTGGTAAAATTGAACCCGAGAGAGTCATAGAACCTCCTGAATTTTTAGCCAGTTGTTCAGAAGTGTGAGTGGCCTCAGGACCCTTGAACTTGTAGCTGGCATATGAAGTATGACAGTCTTCTTGGGGGCTGTGGGATCTCTGCTGTCCCAGGGGTTTGGTATCAAAATTGTATTGCCATATTCCACCTTCTTGAACTTCCATGTGACTTATTAAACCAGAATAAAACAAATCTTCACCACGGCCCTGCCAGCCCTGACCCCTGTTGCCTCTCTCACTACTTTCCCTCCACATTCACTTCACTCCAGCCACAATTGCCTTTTTTTCTATCTCTCATACATGGGGTCTGCAAAGAGCTGGACACGACTGAGTGGTTAACACTTTCACTTTTCAATCCTGACATTAGCTAAGATAGTAAAGCCCTGAACTGGTCTTTTTTTTTTCTCCATCGAACTCACCAGTGTGTTCAGAAAGCAGCCAGCTCATCCAGAGCCTTTCTAATCATTGTTCCTACCGAAATGGTCACTTACAGCCACCACTTGGTCTCCTCAAGCCTCACCTCCCGTAAGCACTTCCTCCCAAGCGGTCAATGGTGAAAATTTAAGTCACCATTTGCTGCTGTGTACCATGGAGACCAGCATCCCAGTTTCTCACTGGCGTTGAGGTAATCACTGCATTCAAGCCAAGATCGCTCAGATGTCCAATCCAGATGCCTATTTTTGAGTCAGTTTCCTGGGGCTGTTTTAGAAGCCAAGCATGAGTTTGGTTGGAGAAGCAAAAACTACTCTTGGTTTTTTAAACAATTTAACCCAGGAAATTGGTAACAAAGGTCTTGGGACAGTGGAACAGCAAAAACTGATCATTTGAGGAGGCCACTGGCCATCCACTGCTAAGGAGGATGCACAAAGTGAGCATGCAGAGTCCACCACTGTGCTGCTGTTCTGCAGCGGCTTCCAGAGCAGGAACCCCAGAGCCCGCCCTCGCTCCTGCTGCTGCTGCTGCTGCCACTACCACTGCCACCACCACTGTTGCTTTTGTTACTGCCTCTGTTGCTTTTGCTGACACTGCCACCGGAATCAGGAAAAAGGATCACTTCTCCCTTTCATCTACTTTTCAGTCTCCTCCAAGTGCCTCCCACTGGCAGAACCAGCTGGCAAGGGAGTGCAAAATGCAGCCTCAGGCTTCCGGTCCTGGTGCTGGAGAGGAAGTGAAGCAGGGGGAGTGTTAGCTGAGAGGCCACAGCTTCTACATGGCACGAGCTCAAAGGTCACTCCAGGCAAACCTTCCTTGCCCAGACTAGAGCAGACAAGCTATGCTCACTCTCAAACTATACATTACTACGTGTAAAATAGATAACTAATGAGAACTGACAGTATAGCACGGTGTGGGGAGGGGGAAGAAGGTGCAATCTATTTGTAGGACATATATCAAGTTAACCTTAAAAACACATTCGAATATACATTGGGGCTTCTCTGATAGCTCAGATGATAGATAATGCAATGCAGGAGACCCGGGTTCAATCCCTGGGTTGGGAAGATCCCCTGGAGAAGGGAATGGCTACCCACTCCAGTATTCTTGCCTGGAGAATTCCATTGACAGAGGAGCCTGGCAGGCTACAGTCCATTGGGTTGCAAAGAGTCGGATACGACTGAATGACTAACACTTTCACTTTCTTTCCAATATGCATTAACTGCAGACAAGTATTGTTTGATTCCACTTATACGAGATAACCTAAAATAGTCAAATTCATAGAGTCAGAAAGTACTTTGGTAGATCCCAGGGGCCAGGAATAGGGGGTAAGGAGGGAAAATGAAGACTTAGTGTTTAATAGGAATAGAATTTCAGTTTAGGAAGATGAAAAACTTGGAAGGTGGATGATAGAGAGAGTTGCACAGCAGTGTGAGTGTACTTAGTGCCACTGAACTCAGTCCAGTTAGCTATGGTTAAAATGGGCTTTCCTGTTAGCTCAGCTGGAAAAGAATCTGCCTGCAATGTGGGAGACCTGGGTTTGATCCCCTGGAGAAGGGAAAGGCTACATACTCCAGTATTCTGGCCTGGAGATTTCCATGGACTGTGTAGTCCATGGGGTCGTAAAGAGTCCGACACGACCGAGCAACTTTCACTTCACTTCACTTCATGGTTAAAATAGTATGTTTTATATTATGGGACTTTTGCCGTAATAAAAAAACCACAAAAACCTCCCTGGACATAGTCCTCATAGAACTTTGTATGGATTGTTATTGTATATTATATTATACATGTACATAGATGTATATGCATATTTCATATATTTATATATTTATGTCAGTTTATGTTTTCCCTGCTAGATGCTTCTGGAAGGCAGGGTCTATATAGGTTTTGCTCTCCAGGGTCTGCAGTGCCTACATATAATAGACACTCATAAACGTTTGTGGAATAAGTAAAGAGCTCCAAACACCCACACCTTACTGCTCATGCTTCATCATTTTCTCTCCTTTAGTCTTAATTTAGTTCCATCTATCATAATATTTCAAACCCCACAAATGACTGTGAGACTGTTAGTAAGAAAGTTGGCTGTTTAGAAGGGTTCCTATCACCTTTTAAAAAACATGCACATTCAACAACAGTGTGAAACCCCAGAGCATTCCAGTCCCTCCAGACTCCCTGCCACTCAGAGTAACTTTCAAGTTTGTGTTGGAAATTACAGCATTGGGCCTCGAAGATCTCACATGGTTTTAAGTTTAGGGGCCTGACTGGGCAACTGGTGCTTTCAAGAAGGGCATAACAAAAATAGATGTAAGAACAGACATCCGAAAGTGCCAGGCTGAGGAGAGAGGGGCACAGAGGAGGCGAAGGGCCCTCTGGCACTGGATGAAAGTGTGAGGCAGGAAGCAATTTCCCCTGAGTCAGCTTGAACATAGGGCTTCTGTAAAGCTAATATTGGGCTTCCCAGGTGGTGCTAGTGGTAAAGAACCTGCTTGACAATGCAGGAGACATAAGAGACGTAGATTCGATCGCAGAGTCAGGAAGATCTTCTGGAGGAGGGACGACAATCCACTCCAGTATTCTTGCCTGGAGAATCCCATAGACGGAGGAGCCTGGCGGGCTATCTTCCATAGGGTTGCAAAGAGTTGGACATGACTGAAGTGACTTAGCATGCACATGAGGCTGATATTTGGCTTCTACAACATGTATTTGGCTTCCCTTGTGGCTCAGCTGGTGAAGAATACACCTGCAGTGTGGGAGACCTAGATTTGAGCCCTAGGTTGGGAAGATCCCCTGGAGAAGAGAAAGGCTACCCACTCCAGTATTCTGGCCTGGAGAATTCCATGGACTATAGTCCATGGGGTCGCAGAGTTGGACATGACTGAGCAACTTTCACTTTCACAACATATATGAGTCTGTGAAGTCTGCCATAATAAAGTACCATAGACTGAGTGGCTTAAACAATAGAAATTTATTTTCTTACCATTCTAGAGGCTGAAGTCAAAGATCAAGGTGTCAGAAGGGTTGGTTTCTTCTGAGGCCTCTGTTCTTCGCTTGCAGCCCATTTTACTGTGTCCCCACATGGTCGCCCCTTGGTCCGTGTGTGCGTATATCTTTGTCCAGATTTCCTCTTTTGATAAGGACACCAGTCACACTGGATTAGAGCTCACTTGTATGACCTCACTTTAACTTAATTACATCTGTAAAGACACTCCCTCCAGATTCAGTCACATTCTGAGGTACTGGAGGTTAAGATTTCAACACATGAATTTGAGGGGCGTGATTCAGCCTATAACACTGCAAACTTGGCTTCCTTTTTGCATATTTGTTTATCTCTATTATGGAAGTTTTTCTCAAACTGAAATCATAATATACTAACCTGTATCTTCCACGTTGCCAGTTTCCAGAGGGCTTCAGGGAGAACTGAAGTGGTTTGCAAATAAAAGTGAACAATAGGACACAGTGAAACGCTGTACCCCGTCCCTCCAGCACACCTCTAAGCTGCTCCCTGGTGCTATCAGTGAGCATGAACTTGAGAGAGGCTGCATGAGAGACCAAAGCCTATTGCAGCCTGCTGGGGGATGATGGCTGAACCAGAGCTGGGTCAGGGAAATGAGGAGGAGCGACGTTACAGCACTGTATGCCTGAGTTGGAATCTACATGCCTTGAAGAACATCGGTGAATAAAGAAAAGGAAGGAGTTCCCTTGTGACCCGGTTTGTCACATGGTCCAACAAATTTATAGTTAAAGATCCCAGAGAAAAATCATACAAAATGATTTTGCATGTTCACTTTCATTTTTGTTATTTCTGGGTCAGTTTCAGTTGATTGATTTTTCTCCTTGATATGGATTGTATTTTCCTGCTTCTTTGTATGCCTGGTATTTTTTGGTTGGATACCAGCTGCTGAATTTTGCCTTGTTGGGTCTCAGATACTTTTGTGTTTCCTTTCAGTATTATTGAACTTTGTTTGGAGGTACGGTTTTCATATGTGCTTTTAATATTTGTTAGGTGGGACCAGAGCAGCGTTTAATCTAGGGATCATTCCCCCCCAATACCGACACAAAACCCTTCTGTATACTGTACTGAGGCACCATGAGTCATGAGGGTTTTCACTCTGACTGGTTAAGAGCAGGAACTTCTCCTGTCATTGTCCAGGGACTGTTCTTCCTGAGGCTTTTTTGTGATTCTTTTCCCAGCCTTAATTTTTTTCTTACGTATGAGCTCATCAGTACTCAGCTGAAGGTTGGAGGAGGGCCCTCTGTAGGTCTCTTGAGCTCTCTTTTGGTACTTTGTCCTTTGAACACTAGGTACCCTGGCCTTCCTGTACACCCATATTTGTGTCCTCAACTCAGGGAGACCATGGAACTCTACCTGGCCTCTCGTTCCTGCTTTCTGAGCCACATCCTAGAAACTCGTAAGACAATAAGGTGGACCAATGTAAGGCTCACGTTTGTATTTGCTTCTCAGGGATCACTGTCCTTAGTTGCCTGATGTCTAGTTCTTGAAAAGCATTGTTTAATATATATATGTATGTATGTGTATATATATATATTTTAATGGAGCTTCCCTCATAACTCAGCTGGTAGAGAACGTGCCTGGAATTCAAGAGACCCAGGTTTGATCCCCGGGTTGGGAAGATCCTTTGGAGAAGGGAATGCCAACTCACTCCAATATTCTTGCCTGGGAAATCCCATGGACAGTGGAGCCTGCTGCTGCTGCTGCTAAGTCACTTCAGTCGTGTCCGACTCTGTGTGACTCCATAGACGGCAGCCCACCAGGCTCCCCCGTCCCTGGGATTCTCCAGGCAAGAACACTGGAGTGGGTTGCCAGAGCCTAGTGGGCTATAATCCATGAGGTTGCAAGAATTGGATATGACTTAGTGACTAAACCACCAGCCACCATATATATTTTAATATTTATTTTAGTTTTGACTGCGCTGGGTCTTCAGTGCTGGGTGCAAGCTTTCTCTAGTTGTGGCAGCCAGGGCTTACTCTTTAGTTGTGGGGCACAGGTTTCTCACTGAGGTGGTTTCTTTTGCTGTGGAGCACAGGCACTAGGCCTGACCGCTTCAGTAGTTGTGGCTTGTGGACTTACTTGCCTCTTGGTATGTGGGATCTTCCTGGACTAGGGATTGGACCCATGTTTCCTGCATTGGCAGGTGAATTCTTAACCACTGGGCTATAAGGAAAGCCTTTTTTTATAGATTTTGTCTAGCTTTCTTGGTAGGTTCATGCAGAAGATAAATCTGGTCCCCTTTACTCCATTTTATCTGAAACTGGAAGTCAAATAGTCTACAGTTATCTTTTTATCTTTAATTAGTATATTTAAATTTACATTTCCTAGTCTATCAACTCCAAAAATGCATCGGTGTCTTAACTCTTCCCAAGAAATTCAAGAACATTTGCACTCTGATAGTACCTCCCCCTTGGATCTCCTTTTTTTGGCACATTCTGAAATTTTTTCCCTAATATATTATCATCAAAAGCTTATTATTTTAAAATTGTGTAGCTCTTCTTCCAAGATATTTATAATGATCTCATTATGTTTTGTAACTCTAGTTACCAGTTAAGATTCATTTCTATGTTTAATTGAATTCAGATCATCACTAGCTTTTTCTTTTAAAAAAAAAGCTACTTTGGCTTCTTCCTGCATAAGTTCATTATTTTGATTGCAAAATCCACTGTTGAAGGCAGCTTGTGCCATTTACATCAGTGAATTTGCATTGGCTTCTATTATTAGCTTTTAGGCTAAGCACACCTAGAATGAATCAGTCTCTCTGAGTAGACTCATATTGATCAATTTCGTGAGAGATTCATAAGGAATCTATTATGCTATTTTGTTCATTTATAATGAAAAATTTAAGTCCTTTCAGGACCAAGGTACATTCTCTGGTCAGTGTGTTGTGTCTCAATAGGAAAGTATACTCAGAAGGTCAAATTTTTTCCGAAGCTTCTAGGTTATTCTGTAATCACAGCAAAGTAGTTGTGGGGGCGAGTTGCACTTTTAAAATAGTTAAGGCTATCAGGTTCAGAGCACCAGTCTCTACTGCAGAGTTGCCCCCACTATGTGCACCCAGAATCTGTGGGCCAAGGCATCTCCTTTCCTGCATATCTTGGGTAGGTCCCCACAGTTGCCGCTGACATTTGTTTAGTCTGTTTCATTGCTAATTTAACGCCTTCCATGTTTATACCAAGTTAATTGCTTCAACTTTGGATCTGTAACAGTACTGAAAGAATTTGCTTGTTTATCCAGTGTTTGTTCCTAGCAATATCTTATCTTTAAGATATTTTTTTAAACATGTTGAATCTCATTAAGAGTTGAGTGTTAGTTTTACACTTTCAGTTTTGGGGGAACTTTGCAGTTGCCTCTCAGACAATTATCTCCTTTCTTGGAATACCTACCTGTTATTTGTGACTTGTTCCCACCTTATTCTGCTTGTTCTTTTTTAAATAATGGTCTTATTGTTCCCAACTGTCAGGATCTTGAGAGATGTCCTATAGTATTTGCATTCTACTTAATATTTAGTACAGCATCTTATACAGAGAAAGTGTTTAATAGATATTTGTCAATTGGAATAAAAAGAGATTTCTTGATATCCTTCTGTTCTTTGCCATCTTAATGCCCAGATATAGACTGATGCCCCATGTGTTTTTTAAAAAGGAGATTTGGAAACCTATTGAGTCCACTTGATATTACAAGGCAGTCTTCCTGGATGGCTCAGAGGCAAAGAATCTGCCTGCCAATGTAGAAGATGTGAGTTCGATCCCTGGGTCTAGAAGATCCCCTGGAGGAGAAAATGGCAACACCCTCCAATATTCTTGCCTGGGAAATCCATGGACAGAGGAGCCTGGTGGGCTACAGTCCATGTGGCTGCAAAGAGTCGGACATAACTTAGCAACTAAAACAGCAACAAAAAGCAATATTATAAAGCATCAGTAACTCAAGTCATAGGAGAAAGTAGATGTGGGTGAATGGGAATGGAAGGGAACTACAGTTCAAGAAGGAAAATACAAATGAAAATGCCAAGACAGGTATTACTGTATTGAGCATAAAAGTTTAAGTTTTTCAAATAAAGTCATTATATCGATGGTTCAGAGTTTATCAGAGCAGCATTACTTAGTTATTGCCCACCCTAAAAGCAGCCTCCCTGACAACAGAACCCAATTATTTCAGCTACAGTTTAGAGGTGGAGTGAAGTGACAGACTTCTAATAGGGGCTAATCAGTTCTGCCCACGTTCCTGTATGAAACTGTGTTCAGATGAAACTCAATGGATTTGAATGACAAAGAATAGTGAGGTAATGCCCACTGTGTGTGGTAAAGAGACTGCAGTTTCACTGGCCATCAGTGAGGTCAGGAATGCTGGCAGAAGGGGATGTAGGAATGTGGACATGCATCCCCATTCATTCACATCAGCTCAGGCCCTTCCTCTTGTTCCCCCCTTTTCAAGGCTCTGCCCAGGGTTAATCACCTCCTGACTCACGTCTTCCGCTCCAGGGGTGCTGGAGTAGGTGTACTTGTTATACATTCCCACACTGCACTGTTTCCATACTACCCCCTGCTTCCTGAAACTGTAGCCCTCAAACCACTGGACCATAACTGCCCATTTACTTCTTTGTCTCTCTCAAGGGTAGCACTGTGTCTTCTTCATCTCTGAATAAAGTGCTGTTGGGCTGCACCCCACAGGTCTGCAACCCTTGTCATTGCCCAGCCACACAACAAAAGGAAGAGCCTATAGACAGCAACTGAGACCTCAGTGATCTATTGGACAGCGAATGTTTAAACTTCTGAAGCAAGGTCCTGGGGTGACCATGTAAGGCAGACAGCAGGCAGGACACAGCAGCAGTCTTTGCTGCTCTGGTGGAGGAGAAGGAGTCTGTAGTGGGAACTGACGTGAGGTTGGCTCACCAGTTACCAGGGAAACCAGCAGAGGGGCACATCCTTCATGGCCCTTCCCGTTAATCACCTGGGCAGATGTTTTCCCTTTGATAAACTACTGTAGTGGCACTGTTCTGATCTGAACAGTGATTGATTAGGACAACCCCTGGCTGGGGCCAGGGGCAAGTATGCAGGCAGTTACTGCTTAAGCTTTATGATTAGGAGGGAAGGTCAGTCATGGGACTGGGGTGCAGGTGAGGCAGAGACTGGTTGGGAAGGGGATGCACAGAGAGCCAGAGAACCACCAACTTATTTGTTTATGGCTGTGTTGGGTCTTTATTGCTGTGTGCTGTGTGAGCTTTTCTCTCCTTGTAGCAAGTGGGGCTACTCCGTAGTTGCAGTGTTTGGACTTCTCATTGCTGTGGCTTCTCTTGTTGCGGAGCACTGGCTCTAGGGCGCACAGGCTTCAGTAGTTGTGGCACGTGGGCTCAGTAGTTGTGGCTCTTGGGCTTTAAAGCAAAGTTATGGTGCATGGACTTTGTTGCTCCGAGGCATGTAGGGGCTTCCAGGATCAGGGATCAAACCTGTGTCTCCTGCATTGGCAGGTGGATTCTTTACCACTGAGTTACTAGGGAAGCCCTGAGAACTGCCATCTTGATTGGCCTGACTGTACAAATGCTTAGCACGCAGTGGTGTTGATGAGTGTTCAAGATGTACCTGTAGGAAGACCATGAGGATTAGAGGAGGATCGGTGACTCTGAGATGCTCGCTCACCTGGCTGTTATAGGATAGGCACATCCTTGACAACAGAGATGCTAAAGCTTTCTCCAGCCTACAAATATTACACAGCTGGAACTCTAGGCACAGGTAAGTTGAGTACAGACTACCCTGGGATTTTTACCATCTTAGATACTCGGTTGGAGAGAGATGTGAAAGTGTGCTTGCTTTACGGGGACTCTCAGGAGCTTATCTGGCTCTTCTGGACAGGTGGACTTCTCACCAGTTGGCTTGTTTCCTGCCATCTTTGCCTAGTGGTGCTGCTTAGCCAGTAAGATGCAGATTGGTTTTCTTCTCCCCTGGCAAGAATTCCTTGCTGTTTCACTCCAACACCCAAATCTGGTTGGGAGGCCTCCAGTGGCGGGTGGCCATGTTGTGAGTTAGTTTGAGGTTTGTGGGACCCAGCTCATTTACCAGGTTTTGCTCTCGTTAGACTGTGGGCATCCCTCCACTCCCACTCTCCTCCCCTACCAAAAATCTGTGCTCCTCTCCGAGGTAGCAGTCCCTAAAATTGGATGTATATTCTTTCAGTCTTTTTTCTATGCATTTACACATAGAACATCAAAAGTGGAGTTTGGATTCTTTTTTTTCTTCTTTTTACAAATGAGTTCGTGCTACAGATTCTTTGGTCCTAGGGTCTTTCTTCCTTCTTTTACTTCCTTTCTTCCTCCACTTCTTTCCTTCCCTCTCTTCCCTCCTTCCTTCCTTCCTCTCCTTTCCTTTCCCTCCTAACAAAATGGATGTTTATAAGGAATTATCTCCCTCTTCTAATGGCCTATAAACTACTTAATTTGCATTCAAATAATTGTCACCTCTGTAGGAAGCATCCATCTGCTGTAGGTCAACTACACAGTTTGTTGAGGATTAATTAACCATGTCGTTTTCCAAAGTTTCTCTCTTTTCTCTCCATAGGCACAAATAATCCACCTTGAGGGGAGGGAACCAAAGGGCAAGAGTCTCAGTTGTGAAAGTGCTGTTCGTGCCCTGGATTTCTCGTTCTCTGCTCAATTCCTATCTGTCCCCTGGCCCTGAACACCCACTACTGTTCTGCCTGGAAACACAGCCTGACCTCGCCTGGGCAAAACCTGATTGAAGAGGCATCTCTGCCTGCCTTTGTGCACATTCACCTTGGAATGATGTAAAAATGATCCAACAGTGGGATAGGGTTCTTATGGCAGATCCACGTTTCTGTGAATGAATAACATGTATTCAATATTTACTCTGTGCCAGGCAGTTATAAATGCTTTACGTGTATTAACTCAGAATCCTCCCAACCTTTTACAGTGGATTCTATCATGCTCATTATTTTACAGATGAGGAAAATGAGGCTCAGAGAGGTTGAGCCACTTCCCTCAGGATGCACAGTGAATTATGGAGAAAAAATTTGAACATGTGCAGTCTGACTCCAGATCCTGTGCTCATAGTGTGGAAAGCGTTGCCTCCAGATGTAATTACAGCTTAATGAAGACCAACAACATTTCAGTCACTGTGGGAAGAACTTGGATTCGGTAAGGCCTTTAATGGCCCTTCTTTGCAGATTCAGGACAAAGCTGGCCAGCGCTGTTTTAAAGATCTAGGAACACTTCCTTTGGAGGCTCCATCCTACATCATTTAAAAAAATAAAATGTTACAGGAAATGTAATTTTTTTGGCTGTGAACACTTGGAAGACCTGTAAGCAATCATTTTGCTTTCCAAGCTATCAGGCTATGACAGTTTACTTAATTCACTATTGGCTGTAGTTTCCCATTTACACTTGGAATTTTTGTGAAGAAAGAAAGCCTAACCTGCAGATTGTTTTTAAGCATAATGAAAATTTTATGAATATTAATTTAACAAATGAGGCTGACATAATATTACATTTTGTAGGCATGTAATTAAGCATTTATTGATTGTGGTATTGTAGTATTCTTTTCATAGTTTATATATACCTATATATATATACACTTTTGAAAAATAATCCTAAACTTTTCACTCGCCCTTGAATGTACTTGTAGACCCCACACTGTGGCTATGGGACCTAATGAATATTTTCAATCGTTCATATTCCTGGCCATACTCCATACCTGCCTGTTCCTTGAAGCTGATAATAAGTAGGCAGAATAACTGACCATCCACCCCAGGTGGCAGTCTGTAAGGCCCCTCCTGCTCCAGATGTGTTGCTCATTGGCAGCTGGTGAAGTTTTACAGGGACTCAGCTAAGACTGACGAGGAAGAGTGGCTGTAACTTACAGCAAGCACAGTGTGTTGATTTGATCACGATGTGCTCCCTTATTCAGGTCTTCCAATCCATTGCCTGCAATCTTGAGGCATTCGCTTTCTTTCCTTGAATCACGAAAGGAGAAACTGCCACGCCTGTAGCTAGGTTTTCCTGTCTTTTTGTATCACTTGCCCTTGGCTTTGTAATGGTTCCTCTCTGCTTTACTGTGTCCTCTACCAGGTCATCTGGAACAGCACAGTGGTTACAAAGTGGCTTTGGAAATCAGACATCCTAATCATCACAGCCCACTTGGTAAACGGTTACAGAGGTAGAATGTGGGCTGGAGACTGTGAAAGGAGCTGAGGAGCGCCCAGGAACAACTTTTCTTACTTCATATTGTCATTTCAACCCTGTGCTGCAATTTCTGAAAGATGGAGGTATCATTTTCAGCTTTTCAAGTCAGTTAATTACACTGCTGTGAGCTAGTAAAATAATTAATAAATGTTAACATTTGCATGTCATTTTAATTAAGAAATAAATGTCTTTAAATGAAAAAGTGCCTGCCAGCTTATACATTAATTACCAGAGTACTGAAAGTACCCTTTGCAAGGTAGCTCCCAAAGTATCCTGGGAAAATGAGCTATCAATCACTTTTTGCTTGTGTGAGTCACAGTGATATCTTTCTTTGGAGTTCAAACTGCCAGCCAGGTTATGAGAGGGGGTGCTAACCCTGATAAGAGGAGAACAGTTATCTCAACTCTCTATATAGTTGGGGTGGTAGCAGACAATTGGGTCTCTATGCAGTTTTACTTCCATGGATGTTTCTGTTAATAATACCTCTGGTTTCTACTCTTTTATTAAAAAAGGAAGTGACAGGGTCTTCCCTGGTGGTCCAGTGCTTAAGAATCTGCCTGCCAATGCAGAGGACACAGGTTTGATCCCTGGTCTGGGAAAATCCCACATACTGCGGGGCAACTAGGCCCATGTACCACAACTGCTGAGCCCATGCCCTAGAGCCTGTGCTCTGCAACAAGAGAGACCACCGCAAGAAGCCTGTGTACCACAGCTAGAAAAAAGACCACATGCAGAAACAAAGACCCTCCTCTGTCCAAGAGATTTCCAAGGCAAGAATACTAGAGTGGGTTGCTATTTCCCTCTCCTCGGGATCTTCCCGATGCAGGGATCAAACCCAGGTCTCCTGTATTGCAGGAGGATTCTTCATTGACTGAGCCACCAGGGAAGCCCGATGAAGGCCCATCATAGCCAAAAATAAATAAATAAATAAAAATGTTGAAAAAGAGATGACAATGCTTTGTCATATCATGAAATTAACTTCTCTGTGCTTGGTCTTCTATTCCCTATATTTTGCCAGGGTTTTCACACAGTCCCTATTAGATAATCAGGTGTAGACTCTCAGGGGCAGGAATAAGGTCTATCTAGATTGTTCCTCCTTTATAAAATATTCTCATTTTTTATTTTAAAGAAACATTTTAAAAGCTGTGAAATATAACACAATTAAGAAAAACGCATGAAAGTTAAAAGAAGATTTTAGAAGTTATTATATGGCAAATACTCAGGTCAGAAGTAGAGCGTTGCTAGCATATCGAAATCACATGCTTATCTCTTTGTAATTTTCTATCTCCCTGAAGGTAACCATCATCTTGACTTTGATGGTTATCACGTCTTTGCTTTTTTTCCCCCAGTAGTTTTGCACTTAAGTATGAATCCCTAAACACCAAATTTTAGTTTCACTTGTTTTTGAACTTTGTATAATCCTGGAGTAGGTTTCACTCAGTACTGTATTTGTGAAATTCATCCATATTGTCAGGTGTAGCATTGATGTATCAATTTTCACTATGGTACACCATGGAAGAACTAGACCACAATTTATTTATCCATTTTTACTCTTGGTGGACATCTGCTGCTGTGAACATTCTTTCTTGTGCATGTCTTTTGGTGTGCATCTTATGCATATGTGATTCTATTTCTAGGTAATTCCAAACCTACGATGAAATTTTTGGGTTACAGGTTAAGTCTATTAGTAGTCAAGATTGCAAATGGTTTTCCAAAGTGACTGAACCATTTTGCACACTCTTCAGTAACATCAGGGAACTTCTGTAGTTCCATGTTTTCTCCAGCACTTGGTGTTACCAGATTTTTTTTAGTTTTAACCATCCATGTGAGTGCTTAGTGATATCTTGTTGTGATTTTAGTGTGTATTCCTGTCTTGATTAATGATATTAAGCACCTTTTCATAAGTTTATTGGCCATTAGGGTATCCTCTTTGGTGGAACATCTTTTCAAGTCTTTTGCCCTTTTTTTCTACTCAGTTTTTTGTTGTTTTTTTAAATTTTTAATTGACTTTTAGTAGTTTTATTTACAGTCTGATTATTATCCCCTTATCAGTCAAATGCGTTGAAGCTACCTACTCTCACCCTGGTTTGTCTTTTCACTCTCTTTGCCTTCCAAAACAGAAGTTCTTCATTTAGATAAATAAAAGTTCTTAATTGTAACGTATTCCAATGAATCCTTCTTTCCTTGTGTAGTTTGTAGGTTTCCTTTCTTGGTCATAAATGGATTCTCTTATATTATTATTGTTATTTTTAAAAATAAATTTATTTTTGGTGGCACTGGGTCTTCGTTGCTGCGTGTGGGCTTCCTCTACTCGGGGTGAGAGGGGCTGCTCTCTAGTTGTGGTACCTGGGCTTCTCTTGTTACTGATCACAGGCTCTAGGTGCGTGGGCCTTAGTTGTTGCAACACGCGGGCTCAGTTGATGTGGCTTACGGGCTTAGTTGCCCAGGGTATGTGGAATCTTCTCGGACCAGGAGTTGAACCCGTGTCCCCTACACTGGCAGGCAGATTCCCAACCTCTGGACCACCAGGGAAGTCCCCTCTTGTATTATTTTTAAAAGTTTAAACTTTTTTGTCTTTTTCTTTTCATATTTAGATCTATAGTTCACCCAGAACTAATTTTTGTGAATGGTATGAGAGGAAATTAAGTTTTATTTTTTTTCCTTTATGTCCAATTGATCTAGTCCCTAAATTGAGAAGCCTGTCTTTCCCCCGTAACTCTAATATTTATGCTGAGGTCACAGTTCTCCCAGGCTATTGCCTATCAGTGCCTGAGCACAGAGGGTACTAAAACCTCATTTCTGTCCATGTGGGATACCTCTAATGGGGGCATTTGCTTGGAGACTACTCGTCGGTCTACTGAGACTTTCTCAGGACTGCATTGTGGTCAGAGGCTCTTCATACCCAGGCTTCCTTCCGCCCCTCACAGGTGTCAGACCTACAGTGGGGTCCAAAGTCTCTCTCCACCTTCTGCCACTCCCTCCCTCTCTCTTTATCCTTCATATGTTGTCCCTCTCCCTACCATTGCCCTCCCCCCACCCCAGTCAACATCTTGCAAATCTAATCCCATCTTGGCTTGGTTTCTTGGAGGACCTGAACCGATACAGAGTGGGAAGATCTTCGAGTAAGACACAGTCATAATTCAGTGGCAAGATGACAAAAAACTGGGCTGAGTTCAGGGCAAAAGAGACTGGATGAGGAGAATGAATTGAAGGACTTTCTGAAAATGCAGTGAACGGAGACTGTGCTTGACAATGTGAAGGCAAGGGAGGGCGTGGAGCTGAACGGCTAAGATTGAGACTGAATCACTGTGTCATGGAGGTGGGGCTCATTTGAGGGAACCACCAATGACACTTCCCTCATAGCTCAGTTGGTAAAGAATCTGTCTGCAATGCAGGAGACCCCAGTTCGATTCCTGGATCAGGAAGATACACTGTAAAGGGATAGGCTACCCACTCCAGTATTCTGGCCTGGAGAGTTCCATGGATTGTATAATCCATAGGATCTCAAAGAGTCAGACACGACTCGATGATACTAGTTCTATGCTAATTAAGGGATTATTTTGTGATAAAAAATTAATAGCAATGCTAAATTACAAGCCTATGCCCCAACCAGTAATGCTAAAGAAGCCGAAGTTGAATGGTTCTATGAACACCTACAAGACCTTTTAGAACTAACACCCAAAAAAGATGTCCTTTTCATTATAGGGGACTGGAATGCAAAAATAGGAAGTCAAGAAACACCTGGAGTAACAGGCAAATTTGGCCTTGGAGCACAGAATGAAGCAGGGCAAAGGCTAATAGAGTTTTGTCAAGAGAATGCACTGGTCATAGCAAACACCCTCTTCCAACAACACAAGAGAAGACTCTACACATGGACATCACCAGATGGTCAACACCGAAATCAGATTGATTATAATCTTTGCAGCCAAAGATGGAGAAGCTCTATACAGTTAGCAAAAACAAGACCAGGAGCTGACTGTGGCTCAGATCATGAACTCCTTATTGCCAAATTCAGACTGAAATTGAAGAAAGTAGGGAAAACCACTAGACCATTCAGATATGACCTAAATCAAATCCGTTATGGTTATACAGTGGAAGTAAGAAATAGATTTAAGGGACTAGATCTATAGATAGAGTGCCTGATGAACTATGGATGGAGGTTCGTGACATTGTACAGGAGACAGGGACCAAGACCATCCCCATGGAAAAGAAATGCACAAAAGCAAAATGGCTGTCTGAGGAGGCCTTACAAATAGCTGTGAAAAGAAGAGAAGTGAAAGGCAAAGGAGAAAAGGAAAGAGAAAAGCATCTGAATGCAGAGTTCCAAAGAATAGCAAGGAGAGATAAGAAAGCCTTCCTCAGTGATCAATGCAAAGAAATAGAGGAAAACAACAGAATAGGAAAAACAAGAGATCTCTTCAAGAAAATTAGAGACATCTAGGGAACATTTCATGCAAAGATGGACTCGATAAAGGACAGAAATGGTATGGACCTAACAGAAGCAGAAGATATTAAGAAGAGGTGGCAAGAATACACAGAAGAACTGTACAAAAAAGATCTTCATGACCAAGATAGTCACGATGGTGTGATCACTGACCTGGAGCCAGACATCTTGGAATGTGAAGTCAATTGGGCCTTAGAGAGCATCACTACGAACAAAGCTAGTGGAGGTGATGGAATTCCAATTGAGCTATTTCAAATCCTGAAAGATGATGCTGTGAAAGTGATGCACTCAATATGCCAGCAAATTTGGAAAACTCAGCAGTGGCCACAGGACTGGAAAAGGTCAGTCTTCACTCCAATCCCAAAGAAAGGCAATGCCAAAGAATGCTCAAACTACTGCACAATTGCACTCATCTCACACGCTAGCAAAGTCATGCTCAAAATTCTCCAAGCCAGGCTTCAGCAATATGTGAACCGTGAACTTCCAGATGTTCAAGCAGGTTTTAGAAAAGGCAGAGGCACCAGAGATCAAATTGCCAACATCCGCTGGATCATGGAGAAAGCAAGAGAGTTCCAGAAAAACATCTATTTCTGCTTCATTGACTATGCCAAAGCCTTTGACTGTGTGGATCACAATAAACTGTGGAACATTCTGAAAGAGATGGGAATACTAGACCACCTGACCTGCCTCTTGAGAAACCTGTATGCAGGTCAGGAAGCAACAGTTAGAACTGGACATGGAACAACAGATTGGTTTCAAATAGGAAAAGGAGTATGTCAAGGTTGTATATTGTCTCCCTGCTTATTTAACTTATATGCAGAGTACATCATGAGAAACACTGGGCTGGAAGAAGCACAAGCTGGAATCAAGATTGCCGGGAGAAATATCAATCACCTCAGATATGCAGATGACACCACCCTTATGGCAGAAAGTGAAGAGGAACTAAAGAGCCTCTTGATGAAAGTGAAAGAGGAGAGTGAAAAGGTTGGCTTGAAGCTCAACATTCAGAAAACAAAGATCATGGCATCTGGTCCCATCACTTCATGGGAAATAGATGGGGAAACAGTGGAAGCAGTGTCAGACTTTATTGTTTTTGTTCCAAAATCACTGTGGATGCTGATTGCAGCCATGAAATTAAAAGACGCTTACTCCTTGGGAGGAAAGTTATGACCAACCTAGATAGTATATTAAAAAGCAGAGACATTACTTTGCCAACCAAGGTCCGTCTAGTCAAGGCTATGGTTTTTCCAGTGGTCATGTATGGATGTGAGAGTTGGACTGTGAAGAAAGCTGATAGCCAAAGTATTGATGCTTTTGAACTGTGGTGCTGGAGAAGACTCTTGAGAGTCCCTTGGACTGCAAGGAGATCCAACCAGCCCATTCTAAAGGAGATCAGTCTGGGTGTTCATTGGAAGGACTGATGCTAAAGCTGAAACTGCAATACTTTGGCCACCTCATGCGACGAGTTGACTCACTGGAAAAGTCTCTGATGCTGGGAAAGGTTGGGGGCGGGAGGAGAAGGGGACGACAGAGAATGAGATGGCTGGATGGCATCACTGACTCGATGGACATGAGTTTGAGTGAACTCCCGGAGTTGGTGATGGACAGGGAGGCCTGGTGTGCTGTGATTCATGGGGTCGCAAAGAGTCGGACACGACTGAGCGACTTAACTGAACTGAACTGAACTGCACTGATTGGATCTAACAGTTTACTGGGTGCCTTTGTACTTTATCTCACTCTTTAACAATAAGGGAGGAGGGGGAAACACATAAGGGAGGTCCTGTTTGTTTTTCTTTTCCTGTGGTCTTTACTGCCACCCCTCCCACTTCTTTTTCCAAGGGCTGAAGATTCAGTTGAAGGAATTGATCAGGTAAGACCATTTCTAGTCAAGGTAGTCTAGTCACTACCTTTTGGTCAAGGTAGTGTTAGCTCATGGCAAGCCTGTGTATGGTGGGAGAGGTCTTAAGGCAATGTGATGGTTGGAGAGGGGAGGAGGGTCTGGGATCTATATTGATTTGGCTGGGAGACAGCATATTTCAGAATACTTAGGGATGGTGACTTCACACAGGGAGGTAAAATGCTGATTTTTAGGGGTCATTGTCAAGAAGGAGAGAGAGACATAAGGAAAGTGGAAAGTGTCAATGAGAGGGAAAGACCATTGTAAGTGGACCAGCAGAGGGACAGTAATGTATGAAAACGTTTAGATAGGGTTGCATGGTGTATGCGTGTGTGTGTGTGTGTGTATATATATATTCTAACCTCAGGTAATGAAAAAAAGAATTAGATGGAGAGAAGAGAAGTGTGAAAGATGTGTGGAATTAGAAAGATTCCAATGAACTTTAAGATCCTTAAGACTGGTAGCCATTAATGTAGTCTCAGTCAGCTGGTCCATCTCAAGCATCTCCTGTAGCTGCTAGGCAGTACAGATGCTGTGTCTGGGAAGGAAGCTAGACTTTGAAGTTCCTTTCCATTCTAGGATTGGACAGACAGGTATTTATTTAAAAGAGCCAGATGGTTCAAGGGAGTTTCTAAGTTTATACTGTTGGGGACCAGGTTTCAGTCTAAATTTGAGCTCTGGCTTTCTGCTTTCCTGTTGGCCCTGGATTGAGAATAGCCTCTCATTTACCAGCCATCTGGTCCCTCTAAAATCTCTCCTGCTGAGTGGTGTCTCCAAATATCTTCCCAGAGAGAGGATAGAATCTCCAATAAAATCTGGAAGGTGAATGCATATTTTTTCCACTAGGAGATCCATAGGTGGAATCCTGGGGAGGAATAGGTCTCCATGTTGAAAGGGTCCATGTGACATGAATCACATTGACATTGATTTGATAGGGTGGGCTCCCTTGAGCAGTCACATGTTGAAGTGTGCCCTGTATGGGGAGTTCATGCCTGTGCTTCTAGATCTTTGGTTTGTTGAGAGTTCCTTTTGTAAACCAGCAGGCTCTGGTGCTGATTATTCATCATCTAGCATCAGTAAACATTTATAAGTGCCTGCTATGTGCAAGGCAGTGGTGACATGAAGGGGTAGAAGAGTCACACGAGAGATTGTACACATATTGTACCATATGTACAATGTCACACCAGATTGTACCATATCATTTGTTAGAAAAGATGATGACAAAACTAGAGAACAATCTAGCTTTGACCCTAACAATAATTATTTTCAGGGAAAGAATTCATTATTATCTCCATCAGTACCACGTCTGGATAGAAGAGGTAAAGTTGTCACCAGGGCTTGTAGAGATGAAAGTGAAAGTGTTAGTTGCTCAGTCGTGTCCGACTCTTTGCAACCCCATGGGCTGTAGCCCACCAGGCTCCTCTGTCCATAGTATTTTCCAGGTAAGAATGCTGGAGTGGGTTGCCATTTCCTTCTGCAGGGAATCTTCCCAATCCAGGGATCGAACCCGTGTCTCTTGTGTTACCTGCACTGGCAGGCAGATTCTTTACCACTGTGCCACCTGGGGAGCCGTCAAGGGGGCTTGTAGAGAACTTAAGGTTAATTACGCAGTTAACTTTCTCTGCTTTCCACTCTCAAACCCTGGCCTTGACAACCCAGCATTTTGGACCTGGTGAGAGCAGGTCAAAATGAATGTCAAGGGCTAACTGGAAGAGGATGCATTGATGCTTAATTGCTTCAGTCATGTCTGACTCTTTACAACCCCATGGACTGTAGCCCACCAGGCTACTCTGTCCATGAGAAGTCACAAAATGGACCCATGGGACCAGAGGTGCTGAAAAGAATTGAACAGAGGTGTTACCCCTTGGTTTGCTGGGGGAAGTCTGGAGTTTGAGGGCTGGGGGTAGAGATGTGAGTCTCAAGCCCTTCCTTCTAAGCACCAGATGGCAGAGCCACCTCACTGCACTCTGCCTGCTGCCTGGCCCATGTGCCTGCGTGGTGTTGGCCTGCTGTGTCTCACAACAGGATGCCTCTGTCTGCTGGAAGGAGTAATTATAGTTGAAACAAATGTATGGCAATACCTAGATGGATACAGCTCAATTGACTCCTGACAGGTCTCTGGCTTAGAGAGCCTGAAGCAGCTGCAGTGCTAGAAGGGCAAGTGGGGAGCAGAGGGGTGAGTGGGTGGGATAGTGTAGGACTAAGCACGTGATGGGTAGACTCTTCTGTCTCGCCTTTCAGATGCCCCTAAGTCTGTGTGGGCGGGTCTGGAAATGAAAAAAAGTCATTTCTTCCATTCAGTAGACGTATGCTGTGCTGTGCTTTGTTGCTGAGTCATGTCTTGACTCTTTGCAACCCCTCAGATTGTAGCTCGCCAGGCTCCTCTGTCCATGGAATTCTCCAGGCAAGAATACTGGAGTGGGTTGCCATGCCCTCCTCCAGGGGATCTTCCCAACCCAGGGATCAAACCCAGGTCTCCCGCATTGCAGGTGGATTCTTTACCAGCTGAGCTATCAGGGAAGCCTTCAGAAGAGGTATTCTCATCCCCAGTAGTCAGGCTGTCAAGCTGGTGACCATTCCTGGATCTATACTTTGCAATGCTGGAGGCTCCTCTTCATATACGCGTGTGCATACTCAGTTGCTTCAGTCGTGTCCAACTTTTTGTGACCTTGTGGGCTATAGCCTGCCAGGCTCTTCTGTCCATGGGATTCTCCAGGCGAGAATATTGGAGTGGATTGCCATGCCCTCCTCTATGGGATCTTCCTAACCCAGGGATTGAACCTGTGACTCTTGTGTCTCCAGCATTGCTGGTGGATTCTTACCCACTGAGCCACAAGGGAAGCCCCTCTTCCTGTACATCAGGGGAGTTTCTAGGAGTTGAAGACCTGAGTGTATGGGAGTGGCCACACTGCAATAGTTTTTCTCTTGCAAAAATTTTAAACCAGTCTTTACTTGTAATTTCAGTTGTACTGTCCAGCTGCATTCTTTGAATCACTGTTGGTCCCAACCAGACCTGTCAGCTGGCATCATCCTTGCAGCCAAGCGCAGGAGAGGGCGGTGGATGGATCATGCCCTCTGCTCTTTAGGACTAAGGCTGGACATTTTCTGGGCTTGTCTGGTGGGCATGATCCCAAGGAGAGCATGAACCCAGCTCCACCCTTCTGGCATTCTTTGCTCCAGGCCCTCCGATCCATCTAGTATCCAGAAGGAAGCTTGGCTCGCTCCCGAGCCTCCACACCTGCAAGTCCCCAACTTGGGGCTTTCTCTCCTTGCTTCTTATACCACCCCAACTCGGTTAGGGGAAGCACACTGACTGAAATCGCCCACCCTGGCCAGGCACCTTGGTAACCATTTGTGTGAGTTATTTTATGACAGGAGGTCCTCATAAGGAACACGGAACTAACACGCCACCACCAACCAGAAGAGTTTGGGAAAGGTCAAAAGGCGACACCACTGTCTGACTACCTCCCAGAATCCTTCTCACTGACACCTGTCTTGGCTGAGCAATGTGTGCACCACTAGGAAGGACTCTCAGTCAGAATGATTGGCCAGAAACAACCCGGAAACTGACACCATCACCATAAAACCCGAAACTTTGAGCCACGTGGCAGAGCAGTTCTCCTGGCTTCCCTTACCGTACTGCTCTCCACCTGGGTGCCCCTTTCCCAATAAAATCTCTTGCTTTGTCAACATATGTGTCACTTCAGACAATTCATTTCTGAGTGTTAGACAAAGCCCACTTTTGGGCCCTGGAAGGGATCCCCCTTCCTGCAATGATGCCACCACATCAGTTAACTCCTACTCCTTGTTGGAACTGAAGGTTGGTGTTGAGCTCTCTGGGAAGGCTGAGCCAGCCGGCCTGGGGCCCTGTGCTCTCATGGCTGCCCCTGCTTCTCCTCTTTGTGTGCCCAGGTGCTTAGTTGTGTCCAACTCTTTGCAATCCCCTGGACTGAGTTCACCAGGCTTCTCTGTCCATGGGATTCTCCAGGCAAGAAGACCGAGTGGGTTGCCATTCCCTTCTCCATGGGATCTTCCTGACCCAGGGATCAAACTTGGGTCTCTTGCATGGCAGGCAGATTCTTTATCATCTGAGCCACCAGGGAAGCCCCATTTTACACATGGCAGTGCAGATATGTCAGTGCTATTCTCTCAATTTGTCCCATCCTCTTCTTCCTCCCTCCCTTGTATCTGATCTGAGGCTGTTTGTATGACAGGTGTTTTCAAACTGATTTAGGGACTTCTAGCATGTGGGCCCGGAGAGGGCACTGGCAACCCACTCCAGTACTCTTGCCTGGAAAATCCCATGGATGGAGGAGTATGGTAGGCTGCAGTCCATGGGGTCACACAGAGTCGGACATGACTGGAGCAACTTAGCAGCAGCAGCAGCAGCAGCAGCAGCAGCATGTGGGCCACAGAGCAGGCATGGAGCAAGCCATGAGCTTTCCTCCTTTCTTGCCTGTTGTATACCGTGTAATACTGTGGAGGACCAGGCTGAGATAGTGTTGTGGCTTGCAGGCATCCCTTGTGCCTTGATTTTTATTCCTTTCACCATTTAGCTGTGGCTTCTCTCATAATGGTTTCACCGAAGTACCAGTTTCCAGTTGAAAAGAGAACTAAAGAGGTAGAAATCAAGATATGAGAGAGAAGGAAACACTTTTAGATACTTATTTTCAGTAAAATTGGCATAAATAACTAGATTGTAAGATCGGGGACTGGGAATGAAAAGAGTTGTTTGTCTCTGTCTTTGAATAGATCTGGAATCTGATCCTATAGTCTTCCATCTACAAAGTACTATTGGAGTTACGAGAGAGCCGCTATTTAGTTTTGCTCAAATTTTTTCTAAAATATTTATAGTGAAACAAGAATTAGAAGAAGAATGGGCACCCAGCATATGCCAACCACTGTGCTGTGTATTTTACTGGGTCATCATCTCATTTAATTGTTTTGATTAAATATTGAGTAGCTTCAAAAATATTCATAAAATATATGTGATGTGTCGAGAACTATAATAGTGAACACCTGCGTTCAGCTTTACTTTTGAAATCCCCTATGTGCCTCCCCTGGAACATCCTCCTCCTTCCTCTGATGTAGTCATTTTTCTTTCAGCTTCTGCCAGTCTGGGAGGTGTGAGATGGTATCTTGTTGTGGTTTTAATTTTTCTTTTCCCTGATTATGAATGATGTGAGCACATTTTCCTTTGGCTATGGCTATTTATATTTCTTTTTCTGCAAAGAGCAGTTCAGGTCTTTTGCCAATCTTTTTCTATTGGGATCTGTATCTTTTTGTAATAGATTTGTGGGAATTCTTTGTGTATTTTAGATACTACGGACTATAGACTGAATGTTTGCTCATGCTCAGTCACTCAGTCATGTCCAGCTCTTTGGGACCTTTAGTACTGTAGCCCGCCAGGCTCCTCTGTCCATGGGATTTCCTAGGCAAGAATACTGGAGTGGGTTGCCATTTCCTACTTCAGGGGATCTTCCTGACCCAGAAATCGAACCCACCTCTCCTGTTTTGGCCAGTGGATTCTTTTACCGCTGAGTCACCTGAGAGGTCACACTGAATATTTGTGTCCCTTTAAAATTCATATGTTGACGCCTAATCCACAATGTGATGATGACTGAGGTAGGGCTTTTGGGAGGTGGTTAGGTCATGAAGGTAGATCCCTCCTGAGTGGGATGAAAAAGACGTCCTGGAGAGAGCCCTGGTCCCTTCAGCTGGCTGAGGACGCAGGGAGAGGATGACTGCCTAGGACTAGGAATTGAGCTCTTACCAGGCAGAGTCTGCCGCTGCTGCTGAGTCGCTTCCAGGCAGAGTCCGCCGCTGCCGCTGCTGCTGAGTCGCTTCCAGGCAGAGTCCGCCGCTGCTGCTGCCGAGTCGCTTCCAGGCAGAGTCCGCCGCTGCTGCTGCCGAGTCGCTTCCAGGCAGAGTCCGCCGCTGCTGCTGCCGAGTCGCTTCCAGGCAGAGTCCGCCGCTGCTGCTGCTGCTGAGTCGCTTCCAGGCAGAGTCTGCTGCTGCTAAATCGCTTCAGTCGTGTCCGACTCTGTGCGACCCCACAGACGGCAGCCCACCAAGCTCCGCCGTCCCTGGGATTCTCCAGGCAAGCACACTGGACTGGGCTGCCATTGCCTTCTCCATTCAGTTTATAGTTATTAAAAATACCAGCTCTTTCCCCTGAGTTGTACCATATGTCTTTGTAGTTTGTTTATTTCGTACATGGTAGCTTGTACCTCCTAATCCCTGGCCCTATTTTGCCCCTCCCTCCTGGTAACCACTAGTTTGTTCTCTTTGTGAGTCTGTTTCTTTTTTGTTATAGATTGAATGATGTTTTAGATTCCATGTGTAAGTGATAACATACAGTATTTGTCTTTTTCTGACTTTTTCCATCAAGCATAACACCCTCCAAGTCCAAACCAATCCATGTTGCAAATAGAAAATTTTCTTCTTTTTTTAGTGAAATAATTAGAAAGTATTTATAAGTTATTGCAAATAGAAATCCTGCTGTGACTATTTCAGTGAATAAATGAGCATTTTCAAAACAGTATATCAGATAATTTCATTCTCTTTTGTGACTGAGCAGTATTCCATTGTGTGTGTGTATATATATATATACATTTTTAATACACTATATTATATATATATATGGGTTTCCCTGGTGGCTCTGTGGTAAAGAATCCACCTGTCAATGCAGGTACATGGGTTCAATCCCTGGGTCGGGACAATCCCATGGAGAAGGAAATGGCAACCCACTCCTCCAGTATTTTTGCCTGGGAAATCCCATGAACAGAGGAGGCTGGTGGTGTACAGTCCATGGGGTCACAAAAGAGTCGGACACAACTTACGGACTAAACAACAACAACAACAATTCACAACTGAGCCATGTAGTATGCCATGATTACATTTTCTTTGCTGTAAAACTTTTTGCCTTGTTGGGCCGGTTAACTTTCTTTGTACTTACCACTAATTCATTCTCCTTACTTGCTCCCAGCGTATGAAGCTACTTTTATCATGTAACTACATGAGGTAACTTTTTCAGTTTCATCTTTTTGATGATTCTAGAGCCTCTGACCTTCTCTAGACTGGATTAGTTATGCCCTGTGTATACTGAACAGCCACTAGCTTGACTTTTTTCACCATCATCTCAGATATTTCCTTTGTCTTTCTTTTGTGTCTGCTGTCTTAACCAGGATCCTAAAATTTATTGAAATAAAAAAGGCATCATCGTAGGGAAAAATGTAAATCATTGCTCCAGTTCTTTTACTCCCTACTATCCCTTACTTAAAAGCCTTTAACTGGGATTTCTCGAGTGGCCCAGTGGCTAGGACTTTGTGCTCCCAAAGTGGGGAGCCTAGGATTTGATTCCTGGTTAGAAAACTAGGCCCAACATGCAGCAAATAAGATGTGGCAAAGCCAAATAAAAAAATAAAAAAATAAACTTTTACTTTTGTGTCCTACTTTCATAGGTCTCTACCATCTGCTAGTTAATCTGATTATAGATTTTGACTAATTGACTGGTAGAAATAATAATCAGACACATAAATTACTCATTGCTCTTGAGACCATGATATGAAGAACCCAGAGCATTTGATTACCTCCAAATGTGAGGATGGAAGAGAAGTAAATCATACTTCTCTTTTGAAGCAGTGCTACTATATAGGGTTTGCATCATGGGGAAACATAATTATCACTCTTATGAACCCACTAGATTGTTATTAAATAGTTGGCTTTTTAAAGGTGACATGCATCATTTTTCTTTTCTTAAAAGATGATTTAAGGTCATATTTAGCTAATCTACTTTCCTAAGGATCTTTAGGGATAACATTTGAGTCATTCTAAGCCTGGAGTTTGAGACAGACTGTTCATATCCAAATTACAATGGGATAACGAGGACTCTGGGAAGCCTCGAGAGGAGGGAACTGGAGCTGCATGTCCTGGATGCCTTTTCACATCTCTGGAATCAGACGAAACTTGCCAGAATGTAACATTAAACATTTATCCATACAGAAGATAGGGCAGGCGTGCATAAAAAGGGAATGAAGATTGATGAGAGTAAATTGGACAAAGGGATGTGGGAGGATGGGAGAAGCTGGTTCTTCTTTAGAAGATCTTTGCATTTTCATTCATAAAGTTAGCTTTCTATATGGTTATCCTGATATCCTGAGGTTCTGGGGTTTTCTTTACCCTCTTTCTGCACTTACTCCAGCTGTGCCTGAGTTTATTTCTTTTAACTGCTCTTTATAGCTGATAGATAGCCATAGGTGGACAGATCTTAAAATGTGTCAATGTACTGACATAAAGTTTTAGAGGCAAGCAGTTTCTTATTATGATAGAGACAGGTGTTGCCAGGCTTTTCTTTCATAGGTTTGGCTGTGTTAAGTATATTACATAAAGATAGAAAAAAACCCCATAATTTTTTTTCTCCCTAATGTAGTTACTAACTACTATTTTTTCTTAAAAAATCTTATCTCTTGATATACTTATTTTTTGCCATGTGCAGCATGTGGGATCTGAGTTCCCCAACCAGGAATTGAACCCACGCCCCCTACTGTATAAGCATGGAGTCTTAATCACTAGACCATGGAGAAGTCGTACAACTGATTAGTTTTAATCTGAAATAGTGGTGATGGATATTGAAACATCTGGGGTGATGTCCTAATGCAACATACCTGAGTGAATCACCACAAACTTTTCTCCTTACATATATATGTAATGAAATGAAAGAAGCTTTATTCACCCAAATTCCTTTTGGTATGAAGGAGTATGTCTTTAGAAGAACTATTTTGAGAAGCCCGTTGAGGTCAGAGTAGGGGACCCCAAATAGCCTTCTTAGGAATCAAAAGATATTTCAAATGCCTTCTAAGGAGGCTGAGTCCTCCTAACCAGAGGGCATTCTTTTTCTGAATATTTGTATGGTCAGGCTTAAATTTAGAGATTAGGAGCTATTCTTAACCATAGAAGGGAGAAAAACTGGACTTCAATACAGTTTTCATGTATCTATTTATTAATTCAGACATTTTTTATTGAGTCCTTCCTCTCTTTGTAACTCAGATGTGTGACTTCAACTCATGTATTGCTGGGTATACAGCATGTGCCCACGGTAACAGAGGCTTCAGAAAAAACATAGCACATCTGCCTGAGAGATTGGTGGCCTCCATAAATAGACTACAGAGAATTCAAAACTCACATACATTTTAAAAAACATTAAACTTTAAAGAAATTGCTCTGGGTCCCTTGAGTCTGGGCACTTAGACACTCCCACCTTCATCACATTAGGTACTTACCTTCCCCAGGCACACATGAAGTGCTGTGAGAATGCAGAGGACAGGGAACAATTCTGGTAGAGGACACGCTCCTGAGTGACTGATGCCAAACGCCCAGCTTCTCTGCACTGGTTAAGTCAAATCTCAGAGACAGAGTTTTAGGTGAAGTAGATGTTCAAGCAGGTTTTAGAAAAAGCAGAGGCACCAGAGATCTAATTGCCAACATCCTCTGGTTCATGGAGAAAGCAAGAGAGTTCCAGAAAAAACATCTATTTCTGCTTCATTGACTATGCCAAAGCCTTTGACCGTGTGGATCACCACAAACTAGAAAATTCTGATATGGGAATACCAAACCACCTGACTTGCCTGCTGAGAAACCTGTATGCAGGTCAAGAAGCAACAGTTAGAACTGGACATGGAACAACAGACTGGTTCCAAACAGGAAAAAGAGTACATCAAGGCTGTATATTGTCAACCTCTTGTTTAACTTCTATGCAGAGTGCATCATGAGAAACTCTGGGCTGGATGAATCACAAGCTGGAATCAAGATTGCAGGGAGAAATATCAATAACCTCAGATATGCAGATGACACCACCCTTATGGCAGAAAGAAAAGAAGAACTAAAGAGCCTCTTGATGAAAGTGAAAGAGGAGAGTGAAAAAGTTGGCTTAAAACGCAACATTCAGAAAACGAAGATCATGGCATCTGGTCCCATCACTTCATGGCAAACAGATGGGGAAACAGTAGAAACAGTGGCTGACTTTAATTTTTGGGCTCTAAAATAACTGCAGATGGTGACTGCAGCCATGAAATTGAAAGACTCTTGCTCCTTGGAAGAAAAGTTATGACCAGTCTAGACAGCATATTAAAAAGCAGAGACATTACTTTGCCAACAAAGTTCCGTCTAGTCAAAGCTGTGGTTTTTCCAGTAGTCATGTATGGATGTGAGAGTTGGAATATAAAGAAAGCTGAATGCTGAAGAATTAATGCTTTTGAACTGTGGTGTTGGAGAAGACTCTTGAGAGTCTCTTGGACTGCAAGGAGATCCAACCAGTCCATCCTAAAGGAATCAGTCCTAAATATTCATTGGAAGGACTGATGCTGATGCTGAAGCCCCAATACTTTGGCCACCTGATGCGACGAACTGATTCATTCGAAAAGACCCTGATGCTGGGAAACATTCAAGGCAGGAGGAGAAGGGAACAACAGAGGATGAGATGGTTGGAGGGCATCACTGACTCAATGGACACACGTCTGAGTAAACTCTGGGAGTTGATGATGAACAGGGGGGCCTGGTGTGCTGCAGTCCCTGGTGCGAAAAGAGTCGGATACGACTGAGAGACTGAACTGAACTGAGGAAAGGATAGCTTTACTGCATTGCCAGGCAAAGGGGGACACAGTGGGCCTCTGTCTTGAAAAACTATGTGTCTCAACCCTGAGAGGATTTGATGAAGTGTTTTATAGCAACCCAGGCTCGATCCGTGGGTTGGGAAGATCCCCTGGAGAAGGGAATGGCTACCCACTCCAGTATTCTTGCCTGGAGAATTCTATAGGCAGAAGATCCTGGCAGGCAACAGTCCATGGGGTTGCAAAGAGTCGGACAGGACTGAGTGACTTTCACTTTATAGCAACAGTTCAACGGTGAGTTTGCTGATAAGATTAGGATGAGTGTAGGGCTTGCACTTCTTTAACCTGGTCTCAGGTAATATTTTTTTTTTGTTCTGGCTAAGTTCCCCAACTGGAATTCCATCACCTCCACTAGCTTTGTTCGTAGTGATGCTTTCTAAGGCCCACTTGACTTCACATTCCAAGATGTCTGGCTCTAGGTCAGTGATCACGTTATCATGACTATCTTGGTCATGAAGATCTTTTTTGTACAGTTCTTCTGTGTATTCTTGCCACCTCTTCTTAATATCTTCTGCTTCTGTTAGGTCCATACCATTTCTGTCCTTTATCGAGCCCATCTTTGCATGAAATGTTCCCTAGATATCTCTAATTTTCTTGAAGAGATCTCTTGTTTTTCCTATTCTGTTGTTTTCCTCTATTTCTTTGCATTGATCACTGAGGAAGTCTTTTCTTATCTCTCCTTACTATTCTTTGGAACTCTGCATTCAGATGCTTATATCTTTCCTTTTCTCCTTTGCTTTTCGCTTCTCTTCTTTTCACAGCTATTTGTAAGGCCTCCTCAGACAGCCATTTTGCTTTTTTGCATTTCTTTTCCATGGGGATGGTCTTGGTCCCTGTCTCCTGTACAATGTCACGAACCTCCGTCCAGAGTTCATCAGGCACTCTATCTGTCAGATCTAGTCCCTTAAATCTATTTCTCACTTCCACTGTATAACCATAACGGATTTGATTTAGGTCATATCTGAATGGTCTAGTGGTTTTCCCTACTTTCTTCAATTTCAGTCTGAATTTGGCAATAAGGAGTTCATGATCTGAGCCACAGTCAGCTCCTGGTCTTGTTTTTGCTAACTGTATAGAGCTTCTCCATCTTTGGCTGCAAAGAATATAATCAATCTGATTTCAGTGTTGACCATCTGGTGATGTCCATGTGTAGAGTCTTCTCTTGTGTTGTTGGAAGAGGGTGTTTGCTATGACCAGTGCGTTCTCTTGGTAAAACTCTATTAGCCTTTGCCCTGCTTCATTCCGTGCTCCAAGGCCAAATTTGCCTGTTACTCGAGGTGTTTCTTGACTTCCTATTTTTGCATTCCAGTCCCCTATAATGAAAAGGACATCTTTTTTGGTGTTAGTTCTAAAAGGTCTTGTAGGTCTTCACAGAACCGTTCAACTTTGGCTTCTTCAGTGTTACTGGTTGGGGCATAGGCCTGGATTACTGGAAAAGGTCAGTCTTCATTCCAATCCCAAAGAAAGGCAATGCCAAAGAATGCTCAAACTACCACACAATTGCATTCATTTCACACGCTAGTAAAGTCATGCTCAAAATTCTCCAAGCTAGGCTTCAGCAATACATGAACCATGAACTCCCAGATGTTCAAGCAGGTTTTAGAAAAGGTAGAGGCACCAGAGATCAAATTGCCAACATCCGCTGGATCATGGAGAAAGCAAGAGAGTTCCAGAAAAACATCTATTTCTGCTTCATTGACTATGCCAAAGCCTTTGACTGTGTGGATCACAACAAACTGTGGAAAATTCTGAAAGATATGGGAATACCAGACCACCTGACCTGCCTCTTGAGAAACCTGTATGCAGGTCAGGAAGCAACAGTCAGAACTGTACATGGAACAACAGACTGGTTCCAAATAGGAAAAGGAGTATGTCAAGGCTGTATATTGTCACCTTGCTTATTTAACTTATATGCAGAGTACATCATGAGGAACGCTGGGCTGGAAGAAGCACAAGCTGGAATCAAGATTGCTGGGAGAAATATCGATAACCTCAGATATGCAGATGACACTACCCTTATGGGCAGAAAGTGAAGAGGAACTCAAAAGCCTCTTGATGAAAGTGAAAGAGGAGAGTGAAAAGGTTGGCTTGAAGCTCAACATTCAGAAAACGAAGATCATGGCACCTGGTCCCATCACTTCATGGGAAATAGATGGGAAAACAGTGGAAACAGTGTCAGACTTTATTTTTTTGGGCTCCAAAATCACTGCGGATGCTGATTGCAGCCATGAAATTAAAAGACGCTTACTCCTTGGAAGGAAAGTTATGACCAACCTAGATAGTATATTAAAAAGCAGAGATATTACTTTGCCAACAAAGGTCCGTCTAGTCAAGGCTATGGTTTTTCCAGTGGTCATGTATGGATGTGAGAGTTGGACTGTGAAGAAAGCTGATCGCCGTAGAATTGATGCTTTTGAACTGTGGTGTTGGAGAAGACTCTTGAGAGTCCCTTGGACTGCAAGGAGATCCAACCAGTCCATTCTAAAGGAGATCAATCCTGGGCGTTCATTGGAAGGACTGATGCTAAAGCTGAAACTGCAATACTTTGGCCACCTCATGCGACGAGTTGACTCACTGGAAAAGAGTCTGATGCTGGGAAAGGTTGGAGGTGGGAGGAGAAGGGGACGACAGAGAATGAGATGGCTGGATGGCACCACCGACTCTGTGGACATGAGTTTGAGTGAACTCCGGGAATTGGTGATGGACAGGGAGGCCTGGTGTGCTGTGATTCATGGGGTCATGGAGAGTCGGATATGCCTGAGTGACTGAACTGAACTGAACTGAAGTTCCCCAACCTGGATGCCTCCTGCACTGGGAGCACAGAGTCTTAACCACTGGTCTGGCCAGAGAAGTCCCTTAGGTAATCTTAATGGTTCCTTTAATCTCTGGTCCCCTTAATCCTGCTTCAGGTGCTTTCTTGGCTGCTCCTTCCTTGATTAACAATAATTTGAGTTTGCCCTTTGGAACTCAGGAAGGTCATGGAGGCTGGAGTTTTGCTACAGGAAATGGTGGGGTGGGGAGGGGGAGACAAAAAGGTCTTCTTGCCCGGGAGCTCCACATGGCCCCATTCAGTTTCATGACCAAAGAAGTCTTTATCAAAGCAGAATTTGAGGTGAGTCTCAAATAACTAGGAATGTTTGTTAAGGAACAGTTGGTGGGTGGGTGTTGGGGTGGGGGATATGCTAGGTGAGGGGAGGCAGTATTTCCAGCTCAGTGGTTGACATGCCAGCCAGGGAGTAGACCAGTTTGGCCAGACTGTGAGAGAGTGAGAGAAGAGATCAGAATTGAGTATGAGATCAGTGGATGGGCGCCAAGTAAATATCAATTTTCCTGTTCACTACTGGGAATTTCTGAAGATTTGGAACATTATCAAAGAGATGCTCTAGGCAGGTTTAACTGAGAGATGCTATGCAAAGGTGGAGGGTGAATTTAGAGATCAAATTGTTTGAATCTGAAAGTTGCTCAGTCGTGTCTGTCTCTTTGTAACCCCATGGACTGTAGCCCTCCAGGCTCCTCTGTCCATGGCATTCTCCAGGCAAGAATATAGAGTGGGTACCCATTCCCTACTCCAGGAGATCTTCCCAACCCAGGGAGTGAACTCAGGTCTTTTGCATTGGCAGGCAGATTCTTTACTATTGTACCACCTGAGAAGCCCTACAATTGAAATACCCTACTTTAAAAAAACATTTTTTAAAATTAGAGTGTAGTTGATTTACAATGTTGTGTTACTTTCTTCTGTACAGCAAAGTGATTCAGTTATACATATGCATATATCCACTCTTTTTAAGATTCTTTTTTGCCTGTGGATCATTACGGAGTATTGAGTAGAGTTCTGTATGTTATGCAGTAGATCCTTATTAGCTATCTATTTTATGTATAGCAGTGTGTATATGTCAATTCCAGCCTCCCAATTTATCCCCCCTGCCCTTTCCCCTGGTAACCATAAGTTTGTTTTCAAATTTTCCATTTCTTTCTTAGATTGACAGGTTAATTTTTTCATCAACATCTCTATTTATTTATATATTTTTCAAATTAGAACATGTTAGTTTTTCCAAATCACTTGCAAGTGCCTTAGCCTCACTTATTACCCTTTCTTGGGAAATAAATCCACAGAATCCATAGTTCTTTGAGATCTTTGTGGGCAACTTTTAAAAAGGATATTTTTTGCACACTATTATTGATTGCATCACTCAATGTTTCAAAAACATTTTATTATAATAATTTCCAGCTTCATTTTTTGTCCCATTGTCTTCTTTAAAAGAGAGTTAAAATATACAGAGAGAAGACATTAAGGAAAAAAAATCTCAAGTTTATTTTGTATAGAGGCTCACAATGACCATAAACTCTGTATGATTATTTGTCCTTGGACATCCTTAGAATAATGGGAAATTCAGAGATAATGTTATGCATGGTGATATTTAAGATAGTAAGGTACTTCTTGATCTTAAACAAATTGAATTTAAGTCTTTTTTGGGGACTAGAGGAAAAAACCACCGGTTTTATCACAAATCCTTCATGTCAGAGCAAACACTGTTTCATTAAAAGAGAAAAAGTGCTGATGTAGATCCTTCCTTTTTGGGAAGCTGATCCTTTTGGTCATAGAACAAAGACTGGTAAAAATATTCACATTGTAGTCAACAGGACTGCAACACTTGAATTTGATGAATAGTATGTATCATTTGAGATATATATGTATTTGTCTGGCTACATGATTCAGCAGTTTGATTTGCACTGACTCTTGAAAAAGTGAAGCATTCTTTAGTGGTTGAATGTGTTTCTTTGAAATATTTCTGGTTTGTGGTCTAGTTGCCTGCATGGTGTTTCCTTCCGCCTTCTGGGAATCTCAGAATGTCAGTGTGGATTGACCCAGAGTTAAGTCTATGATGATAAGACCATGGGACTTAATTAGGAGTGGGAACAGCACAGCTGCATCTGCTAACATCAGTCTCAGCGGGTCAGGGAAGAACCCCCGGGCCTGCTGGCATCTCCCGTAATTTGTTATAGACCAACAAAGCATTAATTCTGCCAATGAAAAATTGTCAAACTCTCCACCTGGTTCCACAAGAATGAAGTCGCTAGGCACTGCAGCTGTTGACCTTCAGTACCCACTGAAAGGAGTTCAGGGTGTAGATCAGAAATGAGGCACTCTGTTCTCTAGGAAAAACTGGCAGAATAGGACTTCAGATAGTTATATTTTCAGGAGAAGATTTTATGAACCCAAATTCTTGCATCTCCTCATATCTAAAAAAGCACTTAAACAATTAATGGAGACATCTGCTCCTTGTGGCTAGCAGCAACCTTCTGCCAAAATGTGTGCTTGACTGCATGCCACTCCCGTCACCAAAATCACATATATACTGACCTCCTCCTGCCTCACTGGGGCAGTTTCTTGGAGCCATCTAAGAGTCTGTCTCCTGGGCTATAGTCTTCACTAGGCCTAAGTGAATCTTAACTCACGGCTTTCACGTTGTACACTTTTTCAGTTGACAGTTCATATGAGCAACATTGCAGCACCCTCTACTCTCTCTGCAACACCATTTCCTTCCCACTAAAAAAAAAAAAAATCTCAACTCAGTGGGTGGCATATCACACAAGTCCTTTAGAATTTGCTTCAGCTGAGCTTTCCAGCCTCACCTGCCCCCACCCACCGTTCATGCCAGTCTCCTCACCATTCCTGAAGATGCCACTCTCTTTTATGCCTCTGTTCTTTTGCCCTTTGTCATGACATCCCTGCCCATGTCCCTTGGTCAAAATCCTACTCAGCTACTTTTCAAGGCCTGACTCAATGTTGCCTCTATCATGAAGCCTTCCAGACCCCCATAGTCATTCAACACATACATAATGAGCATCTACCATGTGGCAGGTATGATGCTGATGTTGGATAAGATACAGTTCCTTCAGGGGATCATATATGTGCTGCCATAGCCCATACAGTAGATGTGTTGGGTAGTATATTAATGATATTCAATCAAAATGCAGTTCTTTCATGACTAAATGTCCTGAGCTTCTGTACAGTTTCGGTGCAGCTACAGGACAGCTGTATTAACAGCTGCTACACACACTGAATCAACGTCTCAAGAGGCGGCGGGCAGAGTAGGGGGGCGGGGCGGGGAGGGATAGCCTTTAACAGAGGGTCATGGTTCAGTTTTAAATTTCATATGAGATTTTTTGAGTCTATAACCAGGCAGTAGTTTTGAAGGCTAGACTTTGCTGAAAGGGCTAGAGACTCACATTTGCCCCTTGCTTAATAGGAGGGAGCCAGTCTGAACCTCTGCAGATCGTGGACTTTTTTTACTGTTAGTATAGAGGGAGCTCAGGATAAGAGGTAAGGAAATCCTCATAGCATAGAAAAAAGAAAACTCCCCTCTCACCCCTCCCCAGGCACTGGGGAGCAGGGTGGGAGAGGGGAGAAATGGGCAGTTGATATTATAACTTATAATAAAAGACATGTATCTTGCCTTTGTCCACATTTTCTGGCTCATAGCTCCTCAAACACTTGAAATTTTCTAAACAATACAAGCAATGAGAACATTTTATGTTACAATATATACACACATACATATATGCATATTTTGCCCTCGGTTCCTGAAATGGCTTCAGAGATATAAGGATGAAATAAATTTCTTTTTATTCATTGCAAGCTCCTTTATTTGTTTAAAAAGTATATATTTATTTGGCTGCACTGGGTCTTGGTTGCATCATGGAAGATCTTTAATTGCAGCATGTGGAATCGAGTTCCCTGCTCAGGGATTGAACCTTGGCCCCCTGCATTGAGAGTGTGGAGTTTTAGCCACCGGATCATCAGGGAGTCTCTGCAAGTTCCTTTGAACCACAGCTGAGTTTAGATTAATAAGGTGACTTTTGGAAAGCCCGTTGGTAATCTCAGGGTAAGGACTGGTTGGCAGGGAGCTAACCATGTGATTAGAGGGTTAGAACTTTCAGTCCCACCACCTACCTTGGGGAGGGCAGAGAGGCTGGAGATTGACTTTGATCATCAGTGACTACTGATTTAATCAACCATGCCTGTGAACTATGCCTCCACAAACATCGAAAACTTCCAAGTTGATGAACCAGAACACATTCATGTGCATCCCACACTGTGGAGACAGAAGCTCCTGTGTTTGGGATCCTTCCAGATTCACTCTATGTAAAATCTCTTCATCTGTTCATTCATACCCTTTAGTATCCTTTGTAGCAAACCAGTAATCTAGGAAGTTAACTGGCCTCCTGAGTTCTGTGAGCCACTCTAGACAATTAATTGAACCCAAGGAGAGGGTCATGAGAACCTCCGATTTATAGCCTATTGATCAGAAGCACAGGTGACAATCTAGTTGCATCTAGACTTCCCCATCTGAAATGGGGAAGGCTTGTGGGACTGAGCCTTCAACATGTGGAATCTGACACTATCTTCAGGTAAATAGTATCAGAATTGACTTGAATTGTAGGACACCCAGCTAGTGTCTGCAGAAGGATGAAATGAAGGCTTAAAACTCATAACAATCATCTTAACAGCTGCAGAAAAAAACATTTGACAGTATTCTGCAGAACTGCTTGATGTGTGGAAATCCTCCCACCCTCCCTCTCCCTGACCTTGCATTTGGTGATCAGAAGCGGCAGTAGCATTCAGAGTATAGTGTGCAACGTAAATGAAAACAGTAGGCAGAGAGGGAAGTTTACATGGGAATGATCGGTTCTCCCAAGTGGGCTCAAGATCTGGACCTCAAACCTCTAAAGGGAATCGAGTAATTACCAGGTGATCTGGGGACTCTGGGAACATTAGAGCAAATACTCTGTCAGTTTCCCTGGGAGACTGCAAATCTCTTAGGAACCCTGTGTCTGATAACTGGTGTACCGGTGTTTTTATAAGAAGAGAAGACAGAGAAAGACACAGGGAAGAAGGCCATGTGAAGGTCAAGGAGGAGATTGGAGTGTTGCTGCTGAAAGCCAAGGGACACTGAGATCTGCTAGAAACTGACAGGGGCGTGGAAGACTCCTCCTGTAGGGACTTCGGAGCGCCATGGCCTTGATTCCAGATTTCTGGCAGCCCTAGGAAATGACTACCATGTAGAGCTATGGGGCAGTGTGGCTTATGAGAGCAGCCAAGGTGAGTGACTTATGAGACTTGGCATTTATATGGGCCTGAGTGGGAATATAGAGACAGGCTGAAGGAGCTGAAGATAGAGAAGAGTCAGGGATGGGATAAGGGAGGCCGGAGAGGAGGGCCAGAGACCCAGGACTGCAGCCCTAGCAGGTAGCACTGCAACCCAGAACACTGAGAGAAGCCAGTCACAGCAGTGGACAGTGGGGTAAGAAACGAGCGTCCAGAGGAGACCAGAACACCTCAATAGAGGACGCCAACAGGTTAGGAAGCTTCCTGCTGCACCTGGTGCTATACTGAGAAGGAACTGGGTGTGTGGCTAGACCAGAGCTCCTTTGGAAAGGGGAAGAGACCTGAAAGGGAATTTGAACTTGGAAAGTGAGTGAATCTTTACCTGAAAGTAATGTTTTTAACCTAGAAGAACCTGAGGTGTTTTTTTTTTGTTGTTATTTTTTTGATTCCACTATGCAGCATGCATGATCTTCATTTCCCAACTAGGGACTGAACCCAGGCCCCCTGCAGCAGAAGCATGGAGTCTTAACCCTGGACGACCAGGGAAGCCCTGGGCCTGAGTTATCTCTTACTGAAAAATTTAAGATTTGTGTATGTGTATTGTCACTGGGGATTGAGCGCAAGGTAAGACTAGTTATAGAAAATATATTTCTAGTTTCTGCATATTTGAGTTTTAGTATGTAAATGTCAACGTCACTCCCACTCCACCCTAAACACCTATTCCATTGTGTTTTTCTCCCAGTGTTTGTTTCCTTCACCCAACTGTGAACTCCTTGTAGGCAGTGGGGATGTGAGAAATCTTGGAATACGTGTCCCCCGGACCTAGTGGTACAATATGACACAAAATATGTCCTCAGGAAACATTTGTTGAATGAATGAAAAAATTCAAAATGATTAAATGATATTTTAAAATTTTTTCCTCAATATGTTTTTGTCAAAGTTTTAGTTTTTAATTATTTTTCTAGTTTTATGGAGATGTAATTGACATTGTATTAGTTCTAGATGTATACCATCATGGTTTAATATTTGTATATGTTATGAAATGATCACCACAGTAAGTCTAGTTAATATCAGTCAACCTCACATTGTTATAAATTTTTTTATTATGATGAAAACTTTTCACATATATATTGGCAAATTTTGTATATACAGTATTATTAACTATAGTCACTATGCCGTACACTGCATCACCACAACAGATTTGTCTCATGACTGTAAGTTTTAACCCCTGATCACCTTCACACATTTTTTTTCCCCAAGTTTTAATGAGTGTCTAGATTTTCTTAGAGCCTTTGCGTTGGAACTGTGCACTGCAAGAGTAGAAGTCTGGGGATCAAGTTCATGGTCCAGGCAGAGCCAGAAGGATGGCAGTGGCTTTAGATGTGATGTCTGAGTGTGAGATCCATTTAAGATCTCTCCAAGCTCAAGAGTCATGGCTCTATGGCAATGTGTCCTATACCTGTGACTAAATCAGGAATGGAGGAGAGGAATTTTTCCAAAACAGCACAGTTTCTGGTAATATCTTTGATGCTACTTAAGAAGTATTTAAAACTTCCACAAGTGCAAATTAATGCAGATGTAAATAACCAGACAACCAGGAATTTGACAAGCAGAGGTGTCTGCCAACATGTCCTGAGTAATTAACTAGATTTTTACACTTTCTTTATTTTGCTGGCAGCACTAGGCAACACTTACTTATTTCTAAGCTCTGACTTGATGCTGCTGATTCTGATTGTTGAAAGATTTTGAATTTTATTGGCCAGATTCTCAGGTTGTGGAACTTACTGGGAGAGTAAAGGCTGATCCTAGAAACTTCTGTTCTTGATTCTGAAGCTGGTTTAGTATTAAGCCTTGGGCCAAGCCACTAGCTTCTTCCTGACCCTTTTTCATTTTTTTGGAGACATTTTACATGGGATCATTCTGTGTATCAGTTTTCCAGATCTCTATGAGAATTGATTAAAAAGGCTGAGCTCTGGTGATGAAAGTGGCTGAGTGAGCACAATCATTGCTGTTCAGAAAACTTGAAAATGCCCAAACTTCCTTTTCTGAGTTTGGATCTGCTTTTGCCTCAACTTTGCCTGGACATTAGAACAATGGAATAATTCTCAGGGACAGAAACTCAGTGCATTGCTCTTCACAGGCTCTGCCACAGAGGGTCACTGAATTCCTAGCATCTCTGTGCTCACGTCTTGTTCAGGGGCACTTTGAAGGTATAACAGATCATCGTTATTATAAGTCTACATTCTGAATCAAAATAACAGTTTAGTCTCCTTAGAGGAGAAGGGGTTAAATGCAAACAAGTTATATACCTTTAAATGTGCAGACAAAAGTGATTTTTGTCCCATGAACTGCAGGCTGCCCCCTTTTTGAAGCTGACTCTTGGAGGGTTTGGCTAGGATTGCTTTTTGGATTTTTTTTTTTTGGCCAACAGTTGGACACATATCTTGGATGGCTGCTCTATAGCTTAAAAGTGATGTTTCTACCCCAAACTCAAGTTTCAGGGAGGAGAGAAGATTTTTAACCCAGAATACACACACAGCTGCCCAGCCCCAGGGAAGGACTCCTTGGCCTGAGTTAGAGAGCTGCTGAGGCCAGCGCAGCAGGTAGGGATTGACAGTGGTCAACACACAGTTTGGGAAAATGAAACTAGAGACAGAATTAAAGTTTTAAAGATGGGACAGAGGACTCAAGACCTCTTGGATCAAGAGCCCTGTTCCTCGGAGCCACATCACACTTATTTAGTGTCTTGGCATGCAGAAAGTATATCTGTTGTGCTATGATAAAATCAGCCTCCTGTGTCCCTGGTCATGTCTTCCATTATATTGGTTACTTTGAACTATCTTTGTTATTTTCTTGTACAAGGGGTATCACCCAGTTGGAGGTCATAGACCCGCATATGCTTTGGGAAAACACCTTGGTGTGTGCACAAGCGGCGTTCTGAACTTGCACTGATCTGCATTCCGAGGTCCACATTATGTTTTTCCTTAGCTTAGGAGGGCATGACGACCCCAACTAATCAACCTGATGTACTTTTGTTTAGATTATACTGTATTGGTATATTTTGCTTTTATTCTTTTCCCATAGTGTTTTTTTCCGTGGCTTGGCCAGAGCAACAGGTGGCTGATTATTAACCCCTGCAGGGAGCTCCATGGGGTGTTCTTTGAGTCTCTTCCAATCTCACCTCCACACCTCACTGTGGCACTGGGGGTGGACTGGCGTTGAGGAGTGGTTTCCGGCAACTCCAAATGGAGGCTTGCCAGTGGAATCTTTTTCTTTTGCTTGGAGGTTTGAGAATTACCAGTGTATCAGCATATTCGTTTTTAAATGCCAACATAGTACTTGACAGACGGTAGACCATGAATAAATGTTTGTTAAACAAATGGGAAAATAATGAAAACCTAAATACTACAATTGGCCATTTGAAAGATTTTGAGGTTACTTTGGGGTTGTTTTACCTCTATAACTTCCTCCCCTCTCCAGGTAACTGCTTTCATCTTTTAAAAATTTAAAAAAAAAAAATTATCTTTTGGCTGCACCAAATGGCATATAGGATCTTAGTTTCCTGACTAGGGATTGAACCTGTTGCCCGCTGCACTGGAAGTGCAAAGTCTTAACCATTGGACCATCAGGGGAGTCCTGTCCATCTTAATCTTCAATGTGAGGGTGTACTTATGCCGCTGCTGCTGCTGCTGCTAAGTCACTTCAGTCGTGTCCGACTCTGTGTGACCCCATAGACGGAAGCCCACCAGGCTCCCCCTTCCCTGGGATTCTCCAGGCAAGAACACTGGAGTGGGTTGCCATTTCCTTCTCCAATGTGTGAAAGTGGAAAGTGAAAAGTGAAAGTGAAGTCGCTCAGTCGTGTCCGACCCTTAGCAACCCCACGGACTGCAGCCTACCAGGCTCCTCCATCCATGGGATTTTCTAGGCAAGAGTACTGGAGTGGCTTGCCATTGCCTTCTCCGCAGAGTCTTCCTTTCCATGGTTCTGGCTCTCCCCCTCCTTCTCTCCTTCCAGGTGGTAGGTACTGGCTGAATTTGTGATGGCAGTCTCCAGAGCCTCTGGGGACTTCTGAGGCTTCATTTATGCATTACATTTCCCCGTAACATTTACAGGGGTCTTGTGCAGAAACAGCGCCTCTTCTAGAGTTGTTTGTACAGAAACATGATGTGGAAGGCACTTGGAAAAGGTAGACTCTAACTTCTCTTAAACTTGTTTTTATTTAATCCAGCTTGGCACTCAAGGCCACCAAACCTACTTTTCTAATTAGGCTTCCCCCCTCACTCTTCTACTAATAAACTCACAGCCAAGCTAATCTGCTCAGTGATTAATGAAATAGCACACAGGTTGGCATCCTCCACTCCATCACCTCCATAAATCCCGCCTCCCTGCTCTTCCAGGTGTGGCTAAAGGATCAGCTCTCCACCTAGTTTCCCCTCTCTCCCAGCCACCACCCGCTCTGAACTGTGAAGTCATTTATGACCTGCATAATCTGAGGCAGTTAGTCCAGGCCTTTTTTGAAGTGCAGGGTTTGGAAACCAGCTCTGTGCTCAGGTTGCCTGGTTTGAATCCCAGCTCCTCCACTTACTAGCTGCGTGTTGTTGGTAAAGTTACCTAACTTCTCTCTACCTCTGGGCCTTCCAGATGGCATATGGGAGGAGACTGGTCTCACTGGGGCAGATGGGTTTCTTGGATATCTGTTCCAGAGGATCAGGAGAGACCATAGGCTAATCAGGTCTAACTGTCTTGGCATCTGCTCCCTGCCCTGCACACCAGGACATGAAGGTTGGCACAATCCCAGCTGGAGCTCTTCTGTTTTTGAGGATCCCTGGCCCTGAACTGTACAACAGCCCATTTCTACTCTCAGAGGCTGAGCTGCCAGGTTTCCTCAATCTCTATCCAGGATGTCCACATCCCTCAGCCTCTACCTCTGAGGTTAAGTGAGTGGGCTTTAGAGTCAGAGCTGGACATGGATCCTAGCAGACCCTGCTGTCTGCTGTGTGACCTTAGGTAAGGGCCTGACCTCTCTGAGTCTCAGTTTTCTCATTGATAACATGGAGATGATAAATACCCACATCACAGAGTGTGGGAATGAGAGGACAGACTGCATGGCAAGTACCTGCTCTGGATCTGGCACCCCTGTTTTTTGAATTTCCTTCCCATTTAGTCACCACAGAGCACTGAGCTCCCTGTACTATACAGTAGGTTCTCATTAGTTATCTGTTTTGTACATAGTAGTGTATATATGTCAGTCCCCATCTCCCAATTCATCCCACTCCCCTAGCATTGATTATTAATAACCACTATTTATCAGTACTTTCACAGAATGCCAGATATCAGAATATCAGAATTTTTCAAAGAATATCAGTGCTTTCACAGAACACATAAACAGTTGCTATTGTTATCTGGTGGGGTCATTGTCACATGTGGTGCTCATTCAGATGATGCTTCAAGGACTTGTTTTGTCCCAAAGTGAAAGAACTTCATTCCAAGTACGTGCAACGGTGTGTGTATGTATGTTTACAAACACTCTGATCTTTGTAATGGTTTCAGATATCCTTTATAAGAATCAACAAAATGAATAAGTGACTCACAGCTTTAATCAATAAGAATGAAAGTGCCAGTAGAGCACGGAGGTGTGGAAAGTTTCAGGGGGAAAAGACGGGACTCTCGGAGCACACTGAAGAAAGGAAGAAAATCACGACAGTGATATTCAGAGTCCGTAAAATTAGATCTAACATTAATCTTGTGAGTTACAGACTCATTAGCTGTGGGACTAAACTTAGTAGCCTCAGATTTTCTGCAGAATGCCTGAAATTGTTATGAAAGACAGCACGCCCGCTCACAGCACATGGGAAGCATGGGAAGATATTTCACATCTGATGGAAACACTCAGGCCCTCAAATCTATCTGAATTAGCAAATGGAAAAACAGGAATGGCAACACACAGTTCCCATGTTAGTAGTAACGCTGGCCCTGTCTATGGAGGCATCCACTTTTGTGCTTTACAAGGATAGATGCAGACTCCAGCATGTACCATTAACCTCCTCCTGAAATCTCTTCAGTTTCTGAGTAAGACAATTTCCCCTGACACCACAGCTGCCTCTTAAGCAGTATGGTTAAAATAGATGTTGTATCTCCAGGTGTGAAAGGAGCCAGGGCCAAGAACAGAATGGGGTGTTTCTGACAAAGGCTCATTGTTTGCAGTCTGTTTACAGTGCTTGTTTAACAGAGCTAATAATAGCAAAATCACAATTTCCACAGAAGGCCGCGTTGGCAGGAAGATGACATTTCGGTGAGTTCAGAACATAGCGGGAAATTGCTTCCCATTCCTCTCCCTGCCCAGCCCAAGGACTCTCTGGAACCAGTTCAGTGGTTTCCTGGTCCCCCTGGTCCTCCCTGGTCCCCTCTGTCCTTCTCCCCACCATTTTGGTGAAAATGTGGCTTCTGTGAAAGGCTGGGTCCTGTCTGCACAGGCCAAGCTGGCTTATACCTGGTGTTCTTGTCAGAACTGAAACACACCTGCAGGGCGTGGTGAGATAAATTAATTTGCCTAAAAGTCACATAGCTTCAAAATGGAAATTGAAGCAGAAAGCTTCCTGACTAGTTGGTCATCTGATTCAATTCCGTGAAAAATACACCTACTGAGCATGCTCTATGTCCGAAGCCTCGTGCTAGGTGTCTCTATAAGTATTTGCACTTCTCTGTTAGGGTTCTTATCAAAGTCACAGATGGCTCTGTTCATTTCTGTTAGATTCTTACGGGCATGGATTGTGCCATGTTTTGGGGGACAATTGCACTGGTAAGTGCTCTTAGGTAAATAAGTAGGAAACAGACACGCTCCATCTGCCTGTCATCAGTGGGCAGACTTAAGCCAACGACTCTACTAGTGACAGCGATACTTGCCTCAGCCCGTCCACCCATCTCTCCATCCATACACACACACATCCATTTCTTGAACCCTTACCAGACATCTATTATATGCCAGACACTGGGAGGGATAATGGTGATTCAAAGAGGAGTCTTTGAATTTTTGACATAAGGAAAATCTTTATGTCAAAGATGTCCCAGTTTATAGAGGGAGATAGATATTCAACATGTAAAGAGATGAATTAAAGAATATATATATATATACATATATATATAAAACTCATGTGTGTTAGTCACTCAGTTGTGTCCAACTCTTTGTGACACCATGGACTGTAGCCCACCAGGCTCCTGTATCCATGGAATTTTCTGAGCAAGAATACTGGAGTGGGTTGCCATTCCCTTCTGCAGGGGATCTTCCTGACCCTGGATCAAACCCAGATCTCCTGCACTGCAGGCGATTCTTTACCATTGAGCCACCAGTTCAGTTCAGTTCAGTTCAGTCGCTCAGTCGTGTCCGACTCTCCGCGACCCCATGAATCACAGCATGCCAGGCCTCCCTGTCCATCACCAACTCCCGGAGTACACTCAAACTCATGTCCACAGAGTCGGTGATGCCATCCAGCCATCTCATTCTCCGTCGTCCCCTTCTCCTCCCGCCCCCAACCTTTCCCAGCATCAGAGTCTTTTCCAGTGAGTCAACTCGTCTCATGAGGTGGCCAAAGTATTGGAGTTTCAGCTTTAGCATCAGTCCCTCCAATGAACATCCAGGATTGATCTCCTTTAGAATGGACTGGTTGGATCTCCTTGCAGTATAAGGGACTCTCAAGAGTCTTCTCCAACACCACAGTTCAAAAGCATCCAGAGAAGCCCCTAAAACACATATATATATATAAAACTCATATATATTATTATATAACAATATATATAACACAATCCTTTGCTGTACAGCAGAAACTAACATGACATTGTCAATAAATTATACTTCAATAAATTAAAATTTTAAAAGTTGAATTATAAGACAGTGTAGTTCAGTTCAGTTCAGTTCAGTTGCTCAGTCGTATCTGACTCTTTGCAACCCCATGGACTGCAGCACGCCAGGCTTCCCTGTTCATCACCAACTTCCAGAGCTTATTCAAACTCATGTCCATTGAGTTGGTGTTGCCATCCTATCATCTCATCCTCTGTCATCCCCTTCTCCTCTTGCCTTCACTCTTTCCCAGCGTCAGGGTCTTTTCAAATGAGTCAGTTCTTCACATCAGGTGGCCAAAGTATTGGAGTTTCAGCTTCAGCATCAGTCCTTCCAATGAATATGGGGGACTGATTGGATGGACTGGTTGGATCTCCTTGCTGTCCAAGGGACTCTCAAGAGTCTCCTCCAACACCATGGTTCAAAAGCATCAATTCTTATGCATTCAGCTTTCTTTATAGTCCAACTCTCATATCCATACATGACTACCGGAAAAACCATAGCTTTGACTAGACGGACCTTTGTTGGCAAAGTAATGTCTCTGCTTTTTAATACGCTGTCAAGGTTGGTCATAACTTTTCTTCCAAGGAGCAAGCATCTTTTAATTTCATGGCTGCAGTCACCATCTGCAGTGATTTTGGAGCCCCCAAAAATAAAGTCTATCACTGTTTCCATTATTTTTCCATCTATTTGCCATGAAGTGACGGGACCAGATGCCATGATCTTAGTTTTCTGAATGTTGAGTTTTAAGCCTACTTTTTCATTCTCCTCTTTCATTTTCATCAAGAGGCTCTTTAGTTCTTCTTCTCTTTCTGCCATAAGTGTGGTGTCATCTGCATATCTGAGGTTATTGATATTTCTCCCAGCAATCTTGATTCCAGCTTGTGCTTCATCCAGTCCAGCATTTTGCATGATGTATGCTGCATATAAGTTAAATAAGCAGGGTGACAATATATAGCCTTGATGTACTCCTTTTCCTATTTGGAACCAGTCTGTTGTTCCATGTCCAGTTCTTTTTTTTTTTTTCCAATTTTATTTATTTATTTTTTTCAAGTTGAACAGACTAAATTTCTTTAAACAAACTTACTTATACTCCAGAGTCCTTTAAAAACTTAATAGCATTTATACATTGAAGGTATTTGATTTTCTTGTAACTAGCACTTCAAATGCAACAAGCATTTGAAGCAACAAGCATTTGACCCAACAAGTAAAACTTTCTACAGTTCATAACTTTTATAAATAAAATAAATTAAATGTACAGTGAATAAGTTCTCTGAAATATTTCAATATTTCTGCAGGTTTAGTAACATCATAAAATACATTTCAACTAAAATTCACAAATCTAAAAACCTGTTAGGCATTTTTAGGCGTTTTAAGATGGAAATGAAGACCAATGTTACATCGTAATATGCCAATTACAAATAGTACTTCAAATAGCAAATACTACAGTTTGTCCTAAACTTTAAAAACTATTCATGAACTCAACACTGAACTATTGATGGCTATGAGAATTGTTTCCTAGCCTTTTTGAAAATTTCAACCCATTTACGTTTAAGGTAATTATTGATAAGTACGATCCCGTAGCCATTTTCTTTATTGCTTTGGGTTCAAGTTTATACACTCTTTCTGTGTTTCCTGTCTATAGAAGATCCTTTAGCATTTGTTGGAGAGCTGGTTTGGTGATGCTGAATTCCCTCAGCTTTTGCTTGTCTGTAAAGCTTTTGATTTCTCCTTCATATTTGAATGAGATCCTTGCTGGGTATAGTAATCTGGGCTGTAGGGTATTTTCTTTCATCACTTTAAGTATGTCTTGCCACTCCCTTCTGGCCTGAAGGGTTTCTGTTGAAAGATCAGCTGTTATCCTTATGGGAATCCCCTTGTGTGTTATTTGCTGCTTTTCCCTTGCTGCTTTTAATATTTGTTCTTTGTGTTTGATCTTTGTTAATTTGATTAATATGTGTCTTGGAGTATTTCGCCTTGGGTTTATCCTGTTGGGGACTCTCTGGGTTTCTTGGACTTGGGTGATTATTTCTTTCCCCATTTTAGGGAAGTTTTCAACTATTATCTCCTCAAGTATTCTCTCATGGTCTTTCTTTTTGTCTTCTTCTTCTGGGACTCCTATGATTCGAATGTTGGAGCGTTTAACATTGTCCCAGAGGTCTCTAATATTGTCCTCATTTCTTTTAATTCGTTTTTCTTTTTTCCTCTCTGTTTATTTCTACAATTCTATCTTCTAGTTCGCTTATCCTGTCTTCTGCCTCTGTTATTCTACTGTTTGTTCCCTCCAGAGTGTTTCTGATCTCATCTATTGCATTATTCATTGTATATTGACTCTTTTTTATTTCTTCTAAGTCCTTATTAAATCTTTCTTCCATCTTCTCAATCCTTTTCTCCAGGTTATTTATCTGTAACTCCATTTTGCTTTCAAGATTTTGAATCATTTTCACCATCAAAATTTGAAATTCTTTATCAGGTAAATTCCCTATATCTTCTTCTTTTGTTTGTGTTGGTGGGCAATTATCTTGTTCCTTTACTTGCTGGGTATTTCTCTGCCTCTTCATCTTGCTTATATTGCTTTGCTTGGGGTGGCCTTTCCCTCTTCTTGCAGTTTGTGGAGTTCTCTTTATTATGTAGTTTCTTCGCTGTGTGTGGGGTTGGACGGGTGACTTGTCTGGGTTCCCTGGTTAGGGAAGCATGTGTCGGTGTTCTGGTGGGTGGAGCTGGATTTCTTCTCTCTCCTTTAGAAGACAATGGGCTGCTTTTCTGGGAGCCTGATGTCCTCTGCCAGTATTCAGAAGTTGTTTTGTGGACTTTACTCCGCGTTCAAATGTTCTTTTGATGAATTTGTGGGGGAGAAAGTGGTCTTGCCATCTTATCCCTCCGTCATCTTGTTCCTTCCTCCCCAGAACACTGGATTCTTATATTCCACTTGGTCATGGAGTATCTCTTCCCAGCTGCTCCAGCAAGGCGCAGCCGCTGTACCTTACCTTGGACGAGGGGTATCTCCTCAAGGCCGCGCCTCCTGCTTTGAATGTAGATCATCTCCTCTCGGCCCTCCAGTGCCCAAGCAGCCACCGCCTCCTGAACGTGGTACAGCTCCTCTCGGCCACCGCCCTAACCCTGGGCACGGGGTATCTCATCTCAGCCACGATTCTGCACTTGGTCAGTTGCGCCGGAGCCGGGCGTCTCCCACGTCTGCGCCACCGGAGCCGGGCGTCTCCCGTGTCTGCACCTGCGCCGCCGGAGCCGGGCGTCCCCATGTCCAGTTCTAACTGTTGCTTCTTGAACTGCATACAGATTTCTCAGGAGGCGGATTAGGTGGCCTGGTATTCCCATCTCTTTCAGAATTTTCCAGTTTGTTGTGGTCCGCACAGTCAAAGGCTTTGGCGTAGTCAGTAAAGCAAAAGTAGATGTTTTTCTGGAACCCTCTTGCTTTTTCTATGATCCAACGGATGTTGGCAATTTGATCTCTGGTTCCTCTGCCTTTTCTAAAACCAGCTTGAACATCTGGAAGTTCACAGTTCATGTACTGTTGAAGCCTGGCTTGCAGAATTTTGAGCATTAGTTTGCTAGCGTGTGAGATGAGTGCTATTGTGTGGTAGTTTGAACATTCTTTGGCATTGCCTTTCTTTGGGATTGGAGTGAAAACTGCCCTTTTCCAGTCCTGTGGCCACTGCTGAGTTTTCCAAATTGTACTTATATGAAGTATCTAGACTAATCGGATTCATAGAGACAGAAATTAGAATGGTGGTTGTCAGGGCTGGTGCAGGGAGAATGGGCCTTATTGTTCACTGAGGGTGGAGTTTCAGTGTGGGAAGTTAAAACAATTTCTGGAGATAAATAGTGGTGATGGTTGTATACAACGTGAATGTACTCAATATCACAGAACCAAATGCTGAAAGATGGTTAAAATGGTAGATCTTATATATGTTTTAACAACAACAACATCCTTTACACAAACAGGGTGGTAAGTAGTCTGATGTCTGAGGACAACTGACCCCTGGAGCCCAAGCCTGGCCCAGACCTCAGAGCCTTTGTGTCCCTGCTTGTGGAATGGGGCTTGGGTGGCTGTGGGAATCAGAGCAAATGCAGCTATAAGATCTGGAGGTGTATCTTACCTAAGCTATAAGGGAGTTTGCTTCATTATACACTTCTTTCTAGAAGCCATGAGTTCTATCTACAGTGGACACCAAATTAAAAAGACCACTTGGTGAATAAAGAACATTTGCAATGGTCTATTACTACAAAACAAACAATGCAGTTAACCCATGGATCTGGGGTTGGAAGAGTCAAGTTGGCCTCCGCAAAAGTATGGGGAGAAATGGGGCTGGCCAGGTCTCTCTGTTTTCTCATGGAATAACATACTTAATAAGTCAGATTGATATTTTATTACTTTCAGTCCATGGAGCTTTGCAAACATCATTTGGCAGAATGACACCATTTAATAAATAGAAACAACTTAAAAATTCATTACACTTCTGACTCTTGTCATCACTCACTTTACATAATTTACCTAGATGTTTGAACAGCCTTCTTAGAATTAATAATTTGTTTTGTTTCAAGTGGTATAGGATATTTGTTTCTCTAAAGTTTCCTTTATTTATCCTTATAGGCTTTATTACTTTTATTAAATATAGAATTAAATTGATTTAACAGAAACACATTTCTTACAAAGTCATGGAAAGTGTGACTATCACTATTAGAATATTGTTTATAAAGGCTAATTCTCTATTTTTTTTCTACATGTTTACTTCCATTTTACAAGTTACATCAAAATGAATATAAAAATTTTATATTCTGCTGGGGTGGGATCAAGATGGCAGAGTAGAAAGATCCTAAGCTTGTCTCCTCCCATGGACACAGCAAAACTACAACTACATATAGAACAGTTTTCCAACACAATGTTCCAAAATCTGAGATGCAGCAAAAGCAGTTCTAAGATGTAAGGTTACAGTGGTACAGGTCGAACTTCGGAAACAAACAAACAAAAAATCTCAAAAAAATTATCCCTAGTATTCTTGTCTGGAGAATCCCATGGACAGAGAAGCCTGGTAGGCTACAGTCCACAGGGTCGCAAAGAGTCGGATACGACTGAGCAACTTCACTCACACCTAAAGGAACTAGAAAAAGATAATCAAACAAAGCCCAAAGTTAGTAGAAAGAAGGAAATAATAAAGACCAGAATGGAAATAAATGAAATAGAGACTAGGTGGTCAAGAAGTACAAACTTCCATTTATAAGATAAATAAGTATTAAGGATAAATCAGTACTAAGTACTTTACATCTTTCATTACATCATCCAGGGGTAATTGAATACAATGACTTAGTGTCGAATTAAAAACATTTAGAAATAGTTCTAAAATTTTGACTGAAATAGGGGCTTTTCCCTACATACAAGCACTAGTACTGTCTGAACAAAAAGTTTCCATGAAACTATGTCTTATTGACAGTTTTTCTTAAACATCGGCAATAAAGTTTGGTTATTATTTCAGATATTATTCTAACTCTACAAGATCAACAAAATTTAAAATTTGTTTTAAAATAAATTTTAATATGCTTTTATATGAAACAGCTGAAGGTTCATAGAAAGTGAATGCTTTATTCTTTTGATTTATAACTTTTAAAATAAGCTGCTTTCTCATTTCAGTAGGTATATGTTTTCCAACAAGTGGGAACATAAATCTAGAATGTAATGTATTCTTATATAGATACTATTCTTTTTAAAATGACTGTTGAATATTTCATGCTGGGAAATGCTTGATTATGCTTAAGCACATGCTGGCTAGTGTTAATCTTTTTTTAAAAATATATATATTCATGTGTTTATTTGGCTGCGTCGGGTTTTAGTTGCATCCTTTGGGATCTTTCGTTGAATCACAGAATCTAGTTGTGGCACACAGGCTCCAGAGTGTGGGGGTTTAGTGTTTGTGGTGAGCAGGCTTAGCTGCTCTGTGGCATGTGGGATCTTAGTTTCCTGACCAGGGATTAAACCCCCGTCCCCTGCACTGCAAGGCAGATTCTTAACCACTGGACCACCAGGGAAGTCCCTAGTTAATCTTTTAAAAGTTACTTCCTGAATATTTTAAATCATTTAATCATATTTTGTTAAATTTTGAAGATTTTGTTCTTTCAAATATGTTACAGTGTGAAACTGATCTTTTGATTATTTCATTGATAATTACAATTCTTCTTACTGAACCTCAAGCTTTGGCAAAATGTGATTGCCATTTGGTTGAATATCTAAATCTTTTAACAGTCAACTCAGAGCACATTTGCATTCTATATTTATATTCCTAGCACTGATGAGACACTCATATTCTAAAACAATGTATTTTGCATTAAAGAAATAAAAAGTATTATGTGAACTTGTACCAATTCTTGCACAGTATAAAAATGTTCAGGTCATTTTAAAATCTACACAGTAGGTATTCTAGGCTATATTTCATTATTACTATTGTTTATTCTTTGCAGACTCAGAAGATTGAGTTGTCTGATATTCAAATGGAACATTAATGAATGTATCCATGCTTGGTCCTCTTTTTTGTTCTGAGAGTTTTAAAAGATATTTATTGATAAATTCTTGAGTTTATAAATATTGAAACACTACATTTACGACTTGCACAAACATTACAATGCACAAATACAACTGGAGTAGCAACTATTTAGAATCCGTGGCAACCACATGATTCCAGTATAGTGATAAACAGGGATATCAACTGCGTGGTGTGCTTTGTGATAAATAAGCATCTGAGAGGCCCGTTTATCGATGGTCCTTGCGACATCCTATGACAATTGACCCAAATGAATGAGTTTAATTTAGAATCTTTAATTATTTATTAATTTTACTGTTTGCTGCAGTAACTGTCATTCTACTTACCAATGGGAACAGAAATCTTTCAGGAGTATCACAATCACTACAGTTATACCAGTGAATATTGGCTGAATAAGTTGCAAAGAGGAAAGTAGAAGGTCTTTGAAGTCAAGTCAGGGGTTCTTCCTGATTTGGGAGAGATTCTGCGAGATGTCCCTGAGGAGAAAAGATGACAGAGGAGAGAGAACGACTTTGGCAGTAGCAAGAAGGAAGCAGGAAGCAATGTCCTGCAGACAGCGAAGATGCAGAAGTACGTGTTCTGGAGGAGAGGTGACCCATACAGTGCTTCATGCCAGCAACTCATGGAAGTGGCAGGACCTCAGAGACATGGCAGTGCGGTTCCCAGGGAGGCTGGAAAAGCCAGGCAGAGGAGCTCCCAGACACACCACCTAGGAGAGAACAGAAGGCCAGAGGTGAAAGAACTAATGACCAGTTCAGTTAGGATGTTTCAGCAGGAACCAGTTGGACTGATGACCAAAGCCCTGTGCTTTGATGCTATGTGAGCCCCGCAGAAGCTCTATCCAAACTCATAGGGGAACCCCACTGAAGGCTGATGGTGAATTTCCTACTAGTCCTGCAAGCTAGAAGGGAGGTCCAATTGGATTTAAATGATTTTAAGGAAAATGAAGAAGTGATTCATCCAGCAGTCACGAGTCTACAATTGATAGCCAGCTTCTCCACATGTGTGAAAATGTGTCAAGCAAATTAAGAAGACAAATTCCTAGGCTAGGTAATGCTAACTTAGATTTTTGAGGGCATGCAGAGCAACAAACATTGGAAACCAGGGAATAAAGTCACTGTGCTCAGCGCAGAGCTGTTAACAGCAGGCATTCAACTTTAAAAACAAGGATTGGTGAATAAACTATATGCAAGCAAAAGGTTATAATGCTTTGAGAGATGAGGAGTGAAGGGAAAATCTTTAGATCCCTGTTTGAACAAACCAGCTATAAAATACAATTTTGGGACAATTGGAAGCATATACAGCAAGATCTTAGTAGTTGTTGAATCCAGGTGATACATAGTTGAATATTCAACCTGCTCTTTTCTTTGCTGTTCTATATGTTTGAAAATTTTATAATTTGTTGTTGCTGTTGTTTAGTTGCTTCGTGTCCAACTCTTGTGACCCCATGGACTGTAGCCCACCAGGCTCCTCTGTCCGTGGGATTTCCCAGGCAAGAATACTGGAGTGGGTAGCTATTTCCTTCTCCAGGGGATCTTCCTGACCCAGGGATTGAACCCGAGCCTCCTGCATTGGCAGGCAGATTCTTTACCACTGAACCAGCAGGAAAACCCCAAATTATATAATAAAAGCCATTAAAAAAATCCAAATTCTCAGTGCACTCCTATAACCAAATTCACCAAAGAGAGAGAAACAGAGACCTTGGTGAGGTGGATTGAGGATTGAGCGGGCATATCCTGTCTGGTAGGGATTTCAGGAGTATTTGCATAGTGGCTGGGGGAAAAGCTGGTGAGTGGGGTTTACGCAGGAGGATGGGCAAAGCTTTCTGGGATTCTGACAGATTCTGGCTGGGAAGCGAAGGAGTAACTGGATATACCACACCAGCCCTGAAAGGTGCAGAGTTCATTTATGTGAAACGACAGTGAGGACATGTTTTGTGCTGTGCTGAGTCACTCAGTCGTATCTAACTCTGTGCGACCCTATGGATTGTAACCTGCCAGGCTCTTCTGTCTATGGGATTCTCCAGGCAAGAATACGGGAGTGGGTTGCCATGTCTTCACCCTGGGGATCTTTCTGAACCAGGGATTGAAACTGTGTCTCTTATATCTGCTGCACTGGCAGGCATATTCTTTACCAGTAGTGCTACCTGGGAAGCCTCAGTAAGGAGATACTTTTAAAAAATTTTGTTTGTCTGGGTGGGTCTTGGTTGAGACCCAGGGGAACTTTGACCTTTATTGAGGGATCTTTAGTTGTGGCATGTCGAATCTAATTCCCTGACAAGGGACTGAATCTGGACTCCTTGCATTGGGATCACGGAGTCTTAGTCACTGGACCACCAGGGAAGTCCCAGGATATACTCTTGAATTCTGTGCTAAATGAAGTCTGGTCAGATTTTCCTATGAGTGGAATAGGGTTGGTGATGGGATAGAAGGGGCTCACAGCCCACTTAACTGAGCTTCCCATGGATTCAAAGACATACTTCTTTAAACTTTGACTGTTTCTCTGATTGATGCTTATGGGTCAGGTGGAGAGGGAGGGTCAGGGGAGGAAGAAGCAGGATAGGGCTGAGGGTTGGAAGAAGCTTCATGATGAACCGAGTCTTCAGTCATGTGGGGACATGTTATATGCCTTCACCCTTGAGAAACTGAAATGTTACTATTCATAAGATAAGAGAAGGAAGAAAACCAAAACTAACCTGTATACATAAGCTTGGGAAGAGGTTAGGTGGCTAACCTAACCTGTATAAAGAGGTTTAAGGTCCACTGGAAGTCAAAGCTTCTGCCATCTTGGACCTACTTGGTTCTAACCAGTTTATATCATCTCCTCAAGGCCTATGTCATTTATTTATAGGATGTGCCCTGCCTGCTTTCTTCCTGTTTCAGGAGGCCCAGCTATGTTGTCAATGGTACTTGTTCCCTCTGTCTCTTTAGCTTTTCCATTCTTAATGAGTTGATTTCCTTCTTATGATCACGAGACTGCTGGTGTATTTCTAGGCATCAGGTTTGCATTCCAGGCAAAAAGAAGTACATATCTCAGAGGTTCAAGCTGTGTCACAATGGTCCTCCTACCTGTACAGAGGCTGGGAAAAAAAATCAAGTAATTGGCTTTTCAAATATCTACAGCAGCTGAAACAATATAGATTGGCAGGATATTATGATTTATAAGAAATATATATTTGGTCATTCAAATGTCCACTGTCCTGACTCACTGCTCCCAAAACCCTTGAAATATCCTGAGAGATAAGAGCAGGGTGAGCATCTTTTGTTATAATATTTGGTCTGTTGTTCTCAGTTCCTGAAATCACTTCAGAGCCAGAAAGGTGAAATGGTGTCTTGCAATCCATAACAATCTCCTTTCCAAAACAACTGGTTTATGTTAATGATGTGACTTTTGGAACACTCCTAAGAAAGGGTGCTAGTTGAGTGGAGAATCAACTATGATTAGTTACTGACAGTAGGATCAGTCCTACTCCCTGATTTCTGGCAAAGGGAGAGGGGATGGAGGTTGAGTTTGTCAGCAATGGCCAAGAGCTTCCAGGTTGCTGGACCAGAACACATTACTGTGGGTGGTGCATCCCAAACTCCATGGTAACAGATGCTCTTAAGTTTGACAGCCTTCCAGATCTTGTTCTATATATCTCTTGATCCGGTTGTTCATTCATATCCTTGAATATCCTTTGTAATAAACTGGTATTCTAGTAAGTAAACTGGATTCCTGAGTACTGTGAACTGCTCTAGCAAATTAATCAAATCCAAGGAAGGGATCATTGGAACCTCCAATCAGTTGCCAGTTGGCAGAAGAAAAGGTAACTACCTGATTGTGCGATTGGCATCTGAACTGGAGACTGGCTTGTGAGACTGAGCTCTTAACTTGTGGAATCTGATGCTATTAAGATTTGAGTTGAATTGTAGGATGCCCAGGTGGTTTCTGAGGATTTCTTGGTGATATGGGACGACCCCTCACATTGGAATTGGGTACAGAACACTTTAGTTGGTCACTCAACGCCCATTCCTAATCACTTTATTCCTTGCCTTCCTGTACTGTGTCACATGCGCTTTTATTTTTTTTAAAGACATTGGCTTGTGGAGGAGTTATGTACTACTTCAGCAATCAGCCTGGGAACTTTATGGGTCTCTAGGAATACCAGGGATGGCGTAGCCTGGTGGGCTGCCATCTATGGGGTCACACAAAATCGGACACGACTGAAGCGGCTTAGCAGCAGCAGCAGGAAAGCCCACAACATATGGGTACTAGATAGTTGTTGAATAACAGTAACTGCCTGGGATCTTATTTTCTGAAATTCTACCACTGCAGTCACCTTTACTAAGATACCACTTTATAACTGATAAAATGAGATACAGCACGGCTGAGGAATGGGAAAGAAAAATAGGGCCTGTGATATGGGTGGATACTTGAAAATCAGAGTGGTAGGATAATTAAATTTTCCTTTCATGTAGAGGCTTCTGATTCTGGTAATGCTGGGTTAGATAATTCAGACCAATCTTCCTACGGAACACAATTTTAAAAGCTGAATGAAATATGTATATATATATATATATATATATATGTCTTAAAAGCACCAAAGACTCAACAAAGGAGTAAGGAATTACTGAGGCCAAGTTCTGAGAGTGGTTGGGAACCCAGAGAGGCCAGACTAGCACTTGGGACCAGTTTTTCTCTAGAGACATTTGCTAACATAGAGGAAGTGGCTGACAGGCTGAGTTGTGCTTTCAGTGCTTTCCAGGGTGGGGGCAAAAGTCAGAGTCCAAGGACCACCATGGTTTAGAACTTGATAACCCACTTGCTTTGGCTTGGGATCTAAAATGATTGCTCCACTTGAATAAGAGTGAACCAGAAATAAAAGACATCCTTCACGCAGATCACAGTTAGTGGGTTAGTCCACAAAATCGCAGTCCCTGAAACTGGATCCAGGTAATTTTGGAGTGCTCATTTCCCCCAGACACTTGGCAAAAGAAGTATAAAATTTTCCTTGGAGAAGGATAACATCATTTTAGGAACCTCAAATTTCCACAAAGAACATTTCAAAACAAAGTTTGACATACAGTATAAAATTATTAGACAGATGAGACTCTAGGATTTCATAAGAAGGAACCAGTAGAAACAAAAGATAATAGATCAGCCTTAAGGGTCTTGAATATTTGAATGATCAAATTTCCCTTTGAGATTATTGTATTGTTCCGGTGTTACAAAAATTTATGCAGCATAATCACAACAATTAAAAGAAATGACTGATATAAAGTAAAAAGCAAAAAGCAGAGCTAGAAAGAAATACACCACTTTTGTGTTAGTGGCGTCTGAGAGTGGCAAATAGCGTTTGCTTCATTTTTTTCCATCTCTGTATTTCCAAATTTTCTTTAATGAAACTTTATACTCGGAGACATATGCAGGTGAAAGACAAAGTGGCAAATAACACAGGGCAGGGCTGAAGTCACAGGTGTGCAACCTCTACAGCTGCAGGGCTTGGGGGAGGGTGTCCTGTACTCAGAAGGGCCTCACCCTTGGTTTAATAATCTGCTGTTCCTATGCTTAAAGTCTCTCTCTGTGCTATGCTTAGTCGCTCAGTCATGTCCGACTCTTTGGGACCCATGGACCGCAGTCCGTCAGGCACCTCTGTCCATGGGGAGTCTCCAGGCAAGAACACCGGAGTGGGTTGCCATGCCCTCGTCCAGGGTTTCTTCCCAACCCAGGAATCGAATGCAGGTCTCCTGAATTGCAGGCGGATTCTTTACCAGCTGAGCTACTAGGGAAGACGCTCCCCCCCATATATATTTAAATAAGACGCCTCACATTTGCTTTTTGCACTTGGCAGTGCAAAGTATGTAGACCCGGAGGCAATTAAATGTTGACCCTTATGCAGATAAGGAGACCGAGACTTAGAGAGGTTAGAAAAGGTGCACTTAGAATGGGGTTTGACTGCAAAAGCACAAGCTTTTGACACGTCCACTAGACCAACGCCAATACACACCGAACCACTGCTGCAGGCTCTCCAGCCCACAATACTCCTCAAAGTCTAGCTTCCTCAATCCCAAGGTCAGACGGTGGGGGAGGGTGAAGGATGCGAAGGACAGATGCTCACAGAGAATTTGCAGGGATGCGCTGCAAGCGCAGCCTGAAGCATTATGAAATCCATAGCTGGGAAGACCCACTGGACAACCCTGGGGTCCAAAAGATTTTCCTGTCTCCCCAACCAACACAACATCAGCATCCTCAGCCCCTACAGTGCCCACTCCAGAGTAACTGCGAGATCCGGGAGAAGCCGCAGCCTTTAGGTGCGAGGTACGCACATACCCTTCCGCAGCTTCTCACCTCCTCCAGACGCACGTGTTTAAAGAGTCCCTGCTCCTCCCCGCCCCGCCCCACCTCGGCACGGCCGCCCGGCCCCGCCCCGCCCCGCTCCGCCCGCGCTGCTGTGGCCTCAAGTTTCCTCGGAGAGGCCGGCGCGCACGAGTGAAGCAGCCTCGGCGACCGAGCGCCCGCGGCGCTTGGCCGCCCACCTTTCCCCAGCCCAGCCGCCGCCGCAGTCTCCGCCCGCCGGGGAGGGCGTGCTCGGCGGAGCCGGAGCCGAGGGTGGGGAGCCAAGAGGGAGGGGACCCCGGCCGCGCAGCTTCAGTCCTCTCAGTGGCACAGGCAGCAGCAGCAGGTGGAGCGAGCTTCGCGGTGAGCAGCTCTTGGCCTGCGATCCACTCCAGCGGGCCTGCTGGGCTGGAGCCCGTGTGCCCGAGCTGCGGTGCCGCTTAGACACAGGAGACACTAGAGTCCCACCCCTAGTTTCCGGGGAACTTGGATTACCGAGGTTGGTGGGCCCCGGGGCCGCTGGAGCCCGGCGCGCCTAGGAGCGCACGGCAGCTCTGGAAACCGCATCCGGCGCGCAGGACCAGGGGAACCTCGCTCTTGTCGGCTACCTAAAGACCTGTTTTCCCGGGAAAGAGCCGCGGCTGGATCTGGGATTTGGGAGGAGCTCGGGGTCCCCGCCTCCCCCGCCCCCTTCCCGGGCACCTCGCTGGACGCTCTCGGTTGGCGCCCAGGTGGCGCGGGAGGGTCCTGAGCGGCGCTCTCGGCTCTCCTGTGCCGCTCAGACGCGGGAAACAGAGGGGGCTCTTCCCTGGGATTCCGTGGCTCGCGCTGTCCTCCGAGGAGTCCTCGCACCCCACCTCTCCGCGTAGTGTTGTCTCGAGAAGCTGGCGGGTTGGCACTAACTGCAGAAGTTCGCTATCGATTTGGTTTCTTCTTCGATTTGGGGACAGTTCCCGCCAACGACGCGCGGCGCACCTGTCTTCGCGGACGAGCTGGCGTCGCAGGTCGCCGGAGCCTGCGGGAATCCTGCCCCTATCCCAGACCCGCAGGCTCTCCGCCGGCGTGCCTCCTTCCTAGCCGCTGGCCTCGAGCGGAGGGTGCAGACCTGGCTCCTTGCTGTCCCCCGCCTTTTGAGGGAGTGCGGTCCTCCAGAGGGACTTCGGCCTCCTAGGCGCTGCTTTGTGTGTTGGCGCTGGGGCGCGCGGCCCCCCGCCGGCCGGCCATGGCCTTCACTTTCGCTGCTTTCTGCTACATGCTCTCGCTGGTGCTGTGCGCTGCGCTCATCTTCTTCGCCATCTGGCACGTGAGTAACCAGCAGCGGCTCCTAACTCTTTCCTTGCGCCCCGGGCCGCCTCCTTCTCCAGGTCCTCTGAAATGCCACCTCACTTTCTCCACACCGCGAGTGTGCGCGGATAGGCGGCCGGCCGCTGCGCACCCGCGGTTAGACCCTCTGCCGCCGCCCGGTTGTCCCGGGAGGGAGATGGTTCAGGGCATCCCGAGGCTGGCGCGCCTTCGGTGCCCTCCTACTGGCGGCAGGAGGAGGGACCGCCGGGTCGCGGGGCAGGGCACCCTCGCCAGGGCTTGGCCTTGTGTCCCAGGCCCCCGGATGAGCGTCTGCAGCCCCAGCAACCTTCCCCCTACGTCCCGTGCCCGCTCCTCTCCTGCCCGCGGGGAGGCGAGGAGAAGCGTCACCCTGGGCCCGGCAGTTAGTCAAGTAACTATAACAACTAAACATTTAAAGTGTCAGCATCTGTGGTGGGTTGCGTTTCCGCATAACTGGAGGCAAAGTGGAAACACGACGGGAGCGCCTTGTAAGAGGAAGTAGGGAGAGGCCGGGCCAGGAAGGGGAGTGGAGGGAAGCCAGGTGATGCAGGTGGACAAAGAAGCGGCTGGGCCAGTGAGGGCGAGAGAGAAAAGCGAGGACCAGGGAGGGAGGCTGGAGAAGGACACGCGTGAATGAGGCTGTGGACAAAAGTCTCGCAGAGACACGTGGAGGGAGAGAGTTTCCTCCATTGCCTCCTGGGGTCTGAGCCAGGCAACTCCTGAAAGGCTTTGCAGGTGGCATACCTCCTTTTGGCGAGATCCCCGGCATCCCCAGTGGGCACACACTTGCCTGCTGCCCTTCCTGGGGCTGCATCAGGTTGAGGGCAGTCCTGATGAGTCCTAACTCTGCAGGTGTGGTGTGGGATTAGAGGACAAAGTGCTTCTGAATAGGAGGGAGAGAGAAGTGAGGAACGCTGGTTCTCTCACAGAGACTGCACAACCCTGGACAAGTCTAGTTACTCTCAGAGCTTCCTCCTCTGAGGTTGTTTAAGCTGCCCGCCCTCACCTTCAGCTACTTATTCGGAAGAATAGCTAACGTCGCATATTTTAGGAGCACCCCGGTGCTGCCCAGCAAGTCAGGTGCCAGGGAAGGATGCTGAGATGAGTTTCTGGAGGCATGGTTCTGGTGAGCCTCAGGGAACACGCATCCGGTGGATTGAAGACCAGTAGAAAATTTCGTGGTGGGTGGGATGAAGATGTTTTGTACAAATGGTTTCCAGAGTGAGAAGATTTCTTACTAAGTAGCTAGAGCAGCCCCTGTTACAAGGCTCTCTGACAGGGAGAAGCAGGAACCCCAGGAGGGGGAAGACTTCTGACTGTGTCACCTTAGGAAAGATGCTTAGGAAAGACATCTCAAAAGTGAGAAAGTTGACCTGGATGATCGCCAAGCTTCCCCTTATGTCTAAGAGGATGTAAGTGTGTGAATCAGTTGAGCTAGGAATATAGGGGTGAGAGAGAAGGAATTCATACATGGGAATTATCAGGCTGATCAAAATCCTGCTAGTAAGAAGTGATGGGATTTTGCATCATCTGTTCCTCTGTGGGGAAGGCTGGCTCTATCCTACAGTGCAGAACAGAGCCTTGAATTTGCTGACACTCATTAAGAGAAAACTTTAGGATAAAAAGGGGTGCAGAACAGATCATGCCCAAACATGCAACAGTCTTCTCCTAATATGCTTTAAAGGAGCATGCTGTGCTTCTTGAGATCAAGGGAGTTGTTTGAATTCTGGAAGACTAACTACCCCTCTTTTTAAGAAATACTTCATTCGCTGTTTCTTTACATTTTTGCCTTGGCCAGAGGGTGGCAGGTACCAGAGAGCTTCATCAAACTGTCAGGCTTAGAGAGCTTTGAATTAGCCCCTGAAGCAAAGCAGGTAACCAGAAAGAATAATTTTCTCTCACTTGGGAAGATAATAAATAATTCAGGAGTAGGTTAATTAAATGGATGGTTTGTGCAGCTGGTTGACTGATAGACATTTGACTCAAAACTGAGCATTGCTGCAATCCCATGTTGGCCGCTACTCTTCTGGTTTCCTGTGCTCAACCCCCTGTCGAGGGGTAGCTAGACGTGGTCAGGTTCAAAGTCTAGGTCAGGTCCGGACCTCCTTCCTGACCTGGCAAGATTCCAGTTTCTAAGGATGAAAAGAGTTTGTGCTCTTTGAATTCAAATTACAGTAACAACTCCCAAGTCTCAGCTCTTTTTCCTTTCCTAGTCTTTTCCGTCACCCTCTCTGCAAAGCAAACAATCCAAAGCCACACTGCATTGCTTTGGTTCCTGAATACTGAAAGGGGAATCTGAGACACATTGACACAGTCTGTGTACCCATTGTGCGTGGGGGTGTTGGTTATACGGTGATGATTATTTCAACCAAAATTTAGGTTAGTCTGTGTTATACTCTGTGTTTTCTTTTTTCCCAGCATCTTATGTTCCTTATAAATTTCTTGATCTGACAAGCCACATTGATTGCTTACTATATATTGACATCCTAAATAATGTCAGTTTACAGCAGTTAAAAGACCTGCCCCCCCTGCCACGTCTGGGCTGAAGAAAAGAGGATGGTTCTTCTTATCTGATTGTACACACTTAGGGACAGGAAAATCCCATGGACGGAGGAGCCTGGTAGGCTGCAGTCCATGGGGTTGCTAAGCGTCGGACACAACTGAGCAACTTCACTTTCACTTTTCACTTGCATGCATTGGAGAAGGAAATGGCAACCCACTCCAGTGTTCTTGCCTGGAGAATCCCAGGGATGAGGGGAGCCTGGTGGGCTGCCTCTATGGGGTCGCACAGAGTTGGACACGACTGAAGCGACTTAGCAGCAGCAGCAGGGACAGTAAGAGTAGTTGCTGTTTGCTGTTTGTCGTAGGCCAGTCTTAGGTACTTACAGAGGACTCCTCAGGTGAATCTCCCATTGCTTACCTGTCTCCTCTTCCAGACGGGAAGTCTGGAAGCAAGGATGGATGTGGCCAGTCATAGCACAACTCAGTTTTTAAAAGTGACTCTAGATCTTTTTAAAAGAAAATTTTAAAGCCGAAAGTTTTAAAGCTTTCAAGTCTTGGTTTTTACTTTGAAAATTTATTTGCATTTGTTTTCAAATGGAAATATTTCATATTACTGATTAATTAATTCTGTATGAGCTACCGTCTTTGAGTATATTTGTTCCATTTGTAAGGTGCAGAATAAAACCGAGGGTATTTTGTGTGTGTGTGGCTTTGCAGACCATCAGATACATGGTCCCTTATTGCCCAGGCAGCATTTTTGTCCTCACAACTGATATTTTACAGATGAAGAGACGGTACGAAGAGGTTATGAAACTTGCCTAAGGTTGCACAACTGGCAAGTGTTAGAGCTGAGTGTTCAGCTGAGTCTCAGGCTCTTATGCTCAGGTCCCTTTTCTAACTCTAGTCACTGTCTTTGATTGTTTAGCTCTGATAATAGTGAATAACATTCCTATCCAAAGAATTACCTTTTCCTGTATAGATGGAGTATTTAGAGTTTCAATTTCTAATTAGAGTCACAACAACAGGAAGACGACACTGAACATACTGTATATCCTTTTTAAAAAGAGAAAATTCTATTTCATTTTTCAAAAAAAAAAATATATTTTTCTGTTTATACAAGTTCATTGCCCCAGCCCCAAATTTTGAAAGGACAGGTACATAATCATGGACCAAAATCACTGCTAATGTCATCATCCAGAAGAGGTTTGGGTGTCTCTTCTTCCAAACATTGTGTGTGTGTGTATTTTTAAAAATGCACATTGGGTGTTTAAAAGGAAAAATGTGTTTTAAAAGGTTTCAGATGTGAAGTGATGTCTGTTTCCAGCCAATATAAAATGAACAATGTTACTCGCAAGAGCCCTCTTTGCTCCAGCTTGGTGAGCCTGTTTGCAGACTGTCTCGTTATATAAACACAGATGAAACCATTCTTTGAAAGGATCGACGATTCATACCAGTTATTTCAGATTTTTAGTTTAAAAATTTTTTTTTAAATATCTAGAGTCACTTTTAAAACCTGATTTTTGCAACATACAAGTAAAATTAGTTTCCAATGATATTTCTTTGGATTCACAGCAGCATTTGCCATTGGAGAGTTTTAACAGGCCCCAACAGAAGATAACAAATAATATTGACTGAGGAGCAGTTTAGCTGGGTGAAATGTCTTTATGATTGAGCCTTTCAGCCAGTTCCAGCCTGTGTCACAGGGAACTGAGCAGACCTTTCAGTTTCTCAGATTGTCCATCTGGAAACGAAAGTAATGGGTTTACGTGAAATGGTTGGATGCCTGGGCTTGGCACTAGCCTGTCCCTTGAGGACCCTACTTTGATCTGTCCAGATGGGGGTGCTGATCTCTTCGCTCTGCCCTACCTGGTCTCCACTTTCTGGTGTGTTTGAGGCATCCCCATCTTCTGCGGTATGTCACTCTTAGATGTGTTGCTTGCACATCCTTCCTCTCCCACTCCCCTCCTCTCTCATCCCCCACCGTGTCCCTTCTCCACTGCCTCACAGCTAACACAGGACGATGCTCCATGAGAGCAGGGGACCCCTTCTGCTTATCATGGTTTCTCTGGAGCTTGGAACAGTGCCTGCCATGTAGAAGGGGCTCAGTAAATCCTCATACAGCTTAATGATGAGGCTGGCAAATATTTTTAATTTGGTGTAGAAAGGCAAACAGAAGACTTTTTTTTTTAAACGTTTTGGCTGTGTGGGGTCCTAGTTCTGGACCAGGGACCGAACCTGTGCCCCTAGTGATGGAAGTGTGAAGATTCAACCAGTGGACTACCAGGGAAGTCCTGAAGACGTTCTTACATATACTGAAATACAGCCAAAATATAAACTATAAAACTCTAAAAAAGATATCTAAACCAAGATTAAGCTCTTAGACTCTAATGGAGCCACCAAAATTTCTGTGCACAGTGTCAGAGGCATTGAAAGCCTTAGAGAGTCTTGGTTGGGACACTCCCTGCTACGGGGCACGGGGATTACAGACTAAGGCTGGGACCTCGGGAGATCTCTCGGGACAATGTCCACATCAGTTTGGTGTTGGGGGCCTGCCACATTGTAGTGTTTGCCTACCTGCAGTTGGTCTCCCACTCCTCCCATCTCATGGCCCCAACTCCACAGGTAGACTCTGTTGCCTCCCGGAAATGTGCATTTTATTCCTCTTTCCACAAGGAAAGACTTCTACCCTCTTAGGTCTAAATTCTGCACATTTTTTTACTGTCTCGCTCATATCTCACATTGTCAACTCTACTCAGTCCAGCCTACCACAGGCTTCTAAGAAAGCACATGTAGCTCACTTTCTCATGTGCGTGTAGGACCTTGTGTAAGTATACACTTTCACATGCTCTCTAAGTGCAGGAGGCACTGTTAGAGGGGAGGGTCCTTATCTGTCCATGTCATGCATTCACAGAACTTAGGAGGACACGGTGACCACATGGGGATCATGTAGCTGGCGGTGGGTGGTCTTCAGATCAGCCATGAAAAGAGAAATGAAAATCACCTCTTTGGTAACCTTGTTTGGCTCATAAACTCAGAGTTCACCCTTCAAGATGTGGTACATATATATCATGGAATATTACTCAGCCATAAAAAGGAATGAAATTGGGTCATTTGCAGAAACATGGATGGACCTAGAGACTGTCATACAGAGTGAAGTAAGTCAGAAAGAGGAAAACAGATATCGTGTATTAACTCATATGTGGGAAAACGGTACAGATGAACCTATTTGCAGGGCAGGCATAGAGATGCAGACGTAGAGAATGGATGTGTGGACAGGGTGGGGGGTGGGGATGAATATATACACTACCAGTGGCATTTGCCATTGGAGAGTTTTAACAGGCCCCAACAGAAGATAACAAATAATACTGACTGAGGAGCAGTTCAGCTGGGTGAAATGTCTTTATGATTGAGCCTTTCAGCCAGTTCCAGCCTGTGTCACAGGGAACTGAGCAGACCTCTCAGTTTCTCAGATTGTCCATCTGGAATGAAAATAATGGGTTTATGTGAAATGGTTGGATGCCTGGGCTTGGCATTAGCCTGTCCCTTGAGGACCCAGAGTACATCATGAGGAACGCTGGGCTGGAAGAAGCACAAGCTGGAATCAAGATTGCCGGGAGAAGTATCAATCACCTCAGATATGCAGATGACACCACCCTTATGGCAGAAAGTGAAGAGGAACTCAAAAGCCTCTTGATGAAAGTGAAACAGGAGAGTGAAAAGTTTGGCTTGAAGCTCAACATTCAGAAAACGAAGATCATGGCATCTGGTCCTATCACTTCATGGGAAATAGATGGGGAAACAGTGGAAACAGTGGCTGACTTTAATTTTTTGGTCTCCAAAATCACTGCAGATGCTGATTGCAGCCAGGAAATTAAAAGACACTTACTCCTTGGAAGGAAAGTTATGACCAACCTAGATAGCATATTAAAAAGCAGAGACATTACTTTGCCAACCAAGGTCCGTCTAGTCAAGGCTATGGTTTTTCCCGTGGTCATGTATGGATGTGAGAGTTGGACTGTGAAGAAAGCTGATCGCTGAAGAATTGATGCTTTTGAATTGTGGTGCTGGAGAAGACTCTTGAGAGTCCCTTGGACTGCAAGGAGATCCAACCAGTCCATTCTAAAGGAGATCAATCCTGGGTGTTCATTGGAAGGACTGATCCTAAAGCTGAAACTGCAATACTTTGGCCACCTCATGCGAAGAGTTGACTCACTGGAAAAGAGTCTGATGCTGGGAGGGATTGTGGGCAGGAGGAGACGGGGACGACAGAGAATGAGATGGCTGGACGGCATCACCGACTCGATGGACATGAGTTTGAGTGAGCTCCGGGAGTTGGTGATGGACAGGGAGGCCTGGCATGCTGTGATTCATGGGGTCGCAAAGAGTCGGACACGACTGAGTGACTGAACTGAACTGAACTGAACTGAGGACCCTACTTTGATCTGTCCAGATGGGGGTGCTGATCTCTTTGCTCTGCCCTACCTGGTCTCCACTTTCTGGTGTGTTTGACATATATACACTACCACGTGTAAAACAGGTAGTTAGCGTATAGCATAAGGAGCTTAGCTCGGTCCTCTGTGATGACCTAGGTGGAGGACAGGTGGGAGGGAGGTCCAGGAGGGAGGGGATATATATATTTATATACGTGTGACTGATTCACTTTATGGTACAGCAGAAACTAGCACAACATTATAAAGCAACTATACCCCGGTTAAAAAAAACTCACCCTTTGAAGAAAAGAGGGAACCTGTGGCTCTGGTGACTGTGGTGGCTGGCCTTGAGAGCAGGGCCTGGGAGCTGGCCCAGCCGGGTGGCACTCCTGCTGGGTGCTGTGAGTGCTGGTGAGCTGGCCGCTGCTCTTTCTATTTGCTCCGAGACTTGACCTGGAAGGGATGCACCAGCCAGGTACTGCTGTACAAGAGGTTGGCTTCATTCTTGAGGGGTTGGTCTATTACTGCAGGCTCGGCACTCCTCTCTGTGTTGGGGCGCTGAGAACAGAACCATCACCACCTGACCCTGAGGCCGTTGTCAAAATAAACAATTCCATCGCTCTAGCTGCAGGGCGTGTAAGGGCCTCAGTTACACACAGGCAGATAGAGGGCAGGGACTATCTTTTCTGTCTGACCTGAGCTTGCGTAGACACTGATTCAGTGTGTGTTGAGTTGGACTGGAGATTTCTGTCCAGTCTCCATCATTTAATTACACCAGCCCAGCTTTAGACTCAGGCTGCCTGGTCGCTACCTTTTGCTCAGCCTTCTCTGTGTTTCCCTGGTTACCTGAGAGAGAAAACGGGATTTCAACTAGCCCTGCAGTTTCTACTTTGGACTCTGTCTGGCTCCTCTAATTTTTCAAACTGATTAAATTTTTTTTATTGTGGTAAGATAGACATAAAATTGGCCATTTAAAATCATTTTTAAGTTTACAGTTCAGTCGCATTAAGTCTATTCATGTGGTTGTATAACTATCACCACTATCCATCTCCAGAATTTCCCATCATTCCACACTGAAACTCCATACCCATTAGACAATGACTTTCCATTCCCCCTTCCCCTCAGCCCCTGACAACCACCATTTCACTTTCTGTCTTTAGGAATTTGACTGTTCTTTGTACCTTATATGGGGCTTTCCTGATGGCTCAGACAGTAGAGAATCTGCCTGTAATGTAGGAGACCTGGGTTTGATCCTTGCGTCAGGAAGGTCCCCTAGAGGAGGGCATGGCAACCCACCCCAGGATTCTTGCCTGGATAATCCCATGGACAGAGGAGCCTGGTGGAATACGGTCCATAGGGTTGCAAAGAGTCAGATACAACTGAAGCGACTTAGCACGCAGACACATGTACCTTCTATAAGTGGAGTCCTTCTGAGTCTGGCTTATTTCACTCAGTGTAACATCCTCAGTGTTCATCCATGTTGTAGAAGGTGACAGAATTCACTACTTTTTAAGGTTGAAGATATTCCAGTGTATGTGTGTACCACATTTTGTTTATGCATTCATCTGTTGGTTCCACCTTTTGGCTGTTATTGTGAATAGTGTTGCTGTAAACACGGATGTGCAAATATCTCTTTGATACCATGTTTTTCATTTTTAGTGTATATACCCACAAGTGTGTTGAAAAGCAGAGACATTACTCTGCCAACAGAGGTCCATATAATCAAGGCTAAGGTCCTCCCAGTGGTCACATGCAGTTGTGAGAGTTGGACCATAAAGAAGGCAGAGCACCAAAGAATTGACGCCTTCAAATTGTGGTGCTGGAGAAGACTCCTGAGAGTTCCTTGGGCAGCGAGGAGATCAAGCCAATCAATCTTAAAAGAAATCAACCCTGAATACTCATTGGAAGGCCTGATGCTGAAGTTGAAGCTCCAGTATTTTGGTCACCTGATGAGAAGAGCTGACTCATTGGAAAAGACCCTGATGCTGGGAAAGATTGAAGGCAGGAGAAGAGAGTGTCAGAGGTTGAGATGGCTGGATGGCGTCACTGATGCAATAGACATGAACTTGGGCAAATTCTGGGAGATGGTGAGGGACAGGGAGGCCTTGCGTGCTGCAGTCCATGGGGCTGCAGAGTTTGACACAACTGGGTGACTGAACAACAGCCCACACGTGGAAATGCAGGAACTTTTTCAACCAGGAACTTTTGGTCCTCAGTCTTGAGGTACCAGTTCTGCCTTTTCTTGACTCTCTGGCCCCAGTCTGTTGCTGCTGGCTTCCTTGATCTAGGATGGACCAACAGCAGTGCCCCAGACATCCTGGGTTTATTTGCTTGCTTAAAAATCTGGTCTGTTTTGCTACATTACTCTGGAATCTTCAGGTCCTCGAGGTGAATAAAATAGTTGCAGAATCTTTCTTCCAACCTTAGCATGGAGTCATAGTTGAACCTTATTGAGAAGTTATAAATACTCCTTAAACAAATTTTACCAGAAACAGATCTTGGGTTTTACTATCGCCCCATGACCACAGCCATTTCTTCCAAAGGATTTTATCAGGAAGAGCCAGCAGTGTTTTCTGAGACTTTCGGCCTGGGTGTGTGAGGACTGAGAAATGTACCTGACGCTGAGAACAAAGGGATCTTGTGCAAAAATTTTTTGTTCATTTAAACCTTTGCATTTCTGCTCATGAATCAATGGGAAGCCCAAAGGCCCAGCACTTCTTTTGCTGGCTGCCAGGGAGGGGGACCAGGGCCGAAGACTCAAGTTCAATTTTGCCCCTAAGCTGGGGACTGCTGGGTCATGGAAATGAAGGAGGTTTTAGCTCTCTGGGAGACAGTTTGGAGGATGACTTAATTTCCTAGTTTCTTTAAGCTGCCTTGGGTCACAAAAGTGGTTTTAAAAGACAAACCAGATTTATAAAAATGTAATACACACACACACATATACTTGTGTGCATGTGCATACAATTACCACACAACAAAAATTCTCCACAACAGTGCAAATCCCACCTTTTCTTGGCCATAAATTTGGGAAGGATGGGATTTACTTTCCTCTGTCTCTCTAGGTTAAGGGTGGCTTTGGGAGGTGGGCATCCCTGTGTGTCCATTTGCAGTCCCCACAGTTGGGGTGGAGTGCCTTAGTGGGAGCTGTTAACCACACATCCATACACAATCAGTGACTGCTGCTTACCACCCAGAGGCTCAGGGACAAAGGCCCCCACACCTGTTTGCATAGTCTGCCCTTGAGTATGAGCAGCACCTGGGACTGCCCGTGGGGTGAGGTCCAACTTTTGTGATGCCATCTGTCTGGCTGGAGCCATGACCTCTGGCCCTTTTCACTGTCTGTAAATACTATAGACAGGTACTCCGGACATGTTTCCAACTGAATGACACACCCACTTCCTTCCTCTGGACGCCTTTCCTCCTGCAGGCCAAGCAACTGTGAGTCCGTGGTTCACCCCCCACCCACCCTTGTTCCTCAACTTCCCCATTCACATCCTTTTCAGGTTTTGGCTTCCCATTTATATTGGTGGCTCAGACAGCAAAGAATCTGCCTGCAGTGCAGGAGACCTGGATTCAGTCCCTGGGTTGGAATCCCCTGGTGAAGGGAATGGCAACTCACGCCAGTATTCTTGCCTGGAGAATTACATGGACAGAGGAGCCTGTGGGCTATAGTCCGTGGGGTCACACAGAGTTGGATGTGATTGAGCATCTGGCACTTTCACTTTCACCCTCCCTGGCCTGGCACCCGGAGCTCAGCCCCTGGACTGCCCGGGGTGCTCTGGGCTGGCTGGAGCCTGTGGTGGTGGGCGCGTCCCTGGCATCAGGGATCCTAGGCCTTGATGGCTCTGTCTCCCTGCTTTCTTCTTCCCTTTCTCTACTGCTTCCTTCTGTTCCTTTTCCTTTGCGTAGATCTTACTCTGCCAGAGCCCGCACAGTATTTCTTAGCTCAGCTGGAGGGCCTGAGTGCTGGGATGTTAGCTGACACCACCTCCCTCCCCCAGGGCATCTAGAACTGTGGGCTGATATTTCCAGAACATTAGCTTTAGGTATCTTTTCTGTTTTTGTGTTCACATGGTCCATTTTGATGATGGGATATAGCTCTCCTGCTGGGGAAAAATGCAGGGGAGGAGAGCAGAATCTTGGAGCTGACTTCCTTTTCTTTTTTTTCCTTATTGGTAACTGATTCATGAACCCTAAAAAAAGAGTTGATAACAACATAGCTAGCTAGCAATAGCAGCCCAGATGGTCCCCTATATAATAGAGGCATTTGTATCTTAGATTAAAAAAAAAATATTGAAATGTGTTCTGCAAATCTTACCGAGAAAAGGAATTAGCAGCAACTGCATTCAGGTGTTGTGGGTATGAAACTAGCCAAATGATTCTAGTTTTCCAGAATGCAGAGATTAAGGAATGGGAACTGGGAGGTGGAAGGCTCAGATATAGGGACTCAGTGGGGGAAGATGGGTTTGAGGGCATGGCACTGCTCTGGCTGTCGGCCTGAGGTAGCCCACCCTCGGGTCTCTCGGGGGAGAGGGATCCGATCTGATCATGTGTGTGTGGATGTGGAGCTGCACATCCTGATTTATGTCCACTCAGGGGTACTGCCCACCTGGGAGGCTGCAGAGCAGCTGTAGGCAGACCAGGGCCAAAGAGAACAAGTATGCTCCAACTGTCTCTAAATTCTACATGGACTGGATACACAAATGATGCTTCCCTTGTTCCATAGGCCCAGTGAATCCCTTAGGCCTGCCTGAAATCTTTTTTTCTTTTAAGTATTTATTGAATCCGTTCCAGTATTGCTTCTGTTGTTTATGTTTTGGCTTCTTGCCCCTGAGGATATGGAATCTTAGCTCCCCAACCAGGGATTGAACCTGTACCCCCAGCATCTGAAGGCAGAGTCTTAATTATCCACTGGACCTCCAGTGAAGTCCTGGGCATGAGATCTCTATGGAACTTTTATTCTTATTGTCAGATATCCTAAGCAGGCCATCAGGTGGGGCTTGGAGATCTTTGGGAGGCATTCTGAACTGTGGTGGCATCAAGGCTACCTTGGAGGATGGTGGGGGGCATCCATAGCCGTCAGTGAGTGGGAGTGTGTGAGGGGCGGTGGCTGAGGAGGGCCGGCCTCTTACTGCATGTGGAGTCCCTGTCTGGAGTTGGGAATGAGGACCAGATGCCGAGGAACCTAAAGCCACTTCATCATTACCAGACTGTGACTTCTCCAGGATAATTTTTCTTGGAGGTTCTGGAGAGTGATGAGGAAATTGAACTGAAGCCAACCGAGCATATGTGCTGACTGGAGAAAAATGACTGGAGAAAAATGTGTCTGGGCTTGACATCCTTTTCTCTCACTGGTTGGCAGTTTTAGAACCATGAAGCCTGCCCTAGAAAGGGGCTGGCTGCTAATGGGCCTGAAGCTGCTGCTGAGTGGAGCTCTTGGCAAGCTGCTCTGGGCTTTAGACAAGTCCCCGCATCTCCCCAGGCCTCTTGTTTTTCTGTGTGTAAAATGAAGATGCTGAGGAAAGTGATCTCTGTCTAGCTTCCTATCCGGCTCCAGAATTCTGTGGTCCTTCCATTGCCTGATTCATTATTCTCATCTCATCTCATCAAGCACATACTTGCCACGTGCATCTTGTATTTCTCTTCCTTTTCTCTTGTGATGGCTTTTCTTTTCCGGTGGTCTTCCTGGGCATTCAGTGTCAGATTTCTATGGAGGGAATCATTAGTTAAGGTTCTTAGATATCAGGGCAAGTCCCCCTTAATCAAAGAAAGAATTTATGGAAATGGAATTGGAATGCTCATAAAATGGACAGAAAACCTTCAAAACTAGACTTGAAGCAATAAGATAACTTCAGTTTTGATCGCTGCCCGTCTTTTTTCTGTCCTTATACTCCCAAGGATGGAGAGGGTTGTAGACTCACAGGGATCTTCCAGCCTCCCCAGTAGAAGGACAGGCAACTGGGTTTACCCTTCCACCTGGACTCTGCAAAAGGTGTATGTGTGTGTTTTACTCGCTCAGTTGTGTCCAACTCTTTGTGACCCCATGGACTGTAGCCCGCCAGGTTCCTTTGTCCATGGAATTTTCTAGGCAGGAATACTGGAGTGGGTTGTCATTCCCTTCTCCAGGCGTTTTCCTGACCCAGTGGTTGAACCTGGGTCTCATACATTGCATGCAGTTTCTTTACTTCTTAGCCATCAGGGCTCTGAGTCAAAGAGAGACAGGTAATTCTCCAGAGGAAATCAGAGTGGTGTAGAAAAGGGGGTATGAATGTTGAGTGACCAAAAAAGTGACCGATGTTCACTACTTGAGCCCTTCAGTTTAACTGTCACCTCCCCTGTAATCAGAGAAAGCAACATTTTCTCTAAAGGTTAACTTGTTGCCACAGGCCCTGTGATATGTTATCCTAAGCGAGTTGCTGAAAAAGATCTTATTTATCTTCATTCCAGCCTGATGAGGAGCAGCTGTGCGCTGGCCAGGAGGATGGACTTACTGGACTTGTGGTCCTGAGTGTGTTTCCCCGACTCGGATAATGACCACCCACTGCCTCTTAATAAAGTCTCCATTGTCTCACTGTTAAAACATTGGAGGCAAGGTGATGGAGCCTGCAGCTTTCACAGAGACCATTTGTATGAGGACTTAGCAGGAATTTAACAGAGCACATGCCTGTCTAGAAGGAGGAACAGCAGTAGTGTGAAGCAAGACTTCCCTGGTAGTCTCATGGTTGAGAATCCACCTTCCAATGCAGGGGACGCAGGTTCGATTCTTGCTTGAGGAACCAAGGTCCCACTTGCTGTGGGGCAACTAAGCCATCGTGCCTTAGCTAGAGAGCCCAAGTGCTGCAAAATAAAGAGCCCATGAGCTCTGGAGCCTGCATACCATGACTGAAGAGAAGCCTGCACTCTGCAACGAGGATCCCAAGTGCCTCAACTAAGACCCAACTCAGCAGAAAAGAAACATAATAATAAAAAAATAAAAGCAAAAGTGATGTCTTGCCAGTTTGGTGTCTTCCAGGCTGTTTAGCCCCAAATTCTAGAGCATACATAGTAGAGTGAAACCCAGCTATTCCTTTTCCTCTTGGAAAAGCAAGCCCTTCCCCTCAAATGCCCTCCTCTCTCTGAAAGCCCCGCACGGCCCCCTATCTAGACTGGGCTGAGCAGATGTGTTCAATTACCGTTCCCTGCTCCATACAGAGCCAGGACAGGGCCCCCTCCCAAGCCCTGTGTGAACCACTTAATATGCCCCCCTCTGCATTCCTACCAGGAGTCACTCTCTTACAATTAGCAAAGTTGGCAACTTCCGCCACTCTACAGAGTAAGCTATTTTGCTCTGTAAATGAGAGGCAGCATCAATTGTCTCCCGAGGGGAGAGGTGATGTTATGGCTTAGAGCTATGTTGTGTGCTGGCATCTCTGTTAAAATTAGCTCCTCTGCTGTTTCAGGGTTGTCATGAAGGAACCGATGAAGTTTGATGTGGCAGGATTATTAAAGCCAAGGGAGAAATGACTCTAGGACCAGCATGGTGTTTTCAAGAGGCCAGTCCCACTCAGCCGTGGGAGGCAAGTGAAGTGTTGGACCTGGGGCGGGGACACTGACCTTGGAGAGAAGACGCTGGCAGGACCACATGGAGGATTTGATTGCTGGAGTTGCTGCTTAGTCCATGTTTTCCCTTAATTTTTCAGTTTTTCGTTTGTTATATCAAAACTCCGAGTGAAATATCTTTTCGTTAAAATATTTTTCTTAAAGATTTTTTTCTGATGTGGGCCATTTTCAAAGTCATTATTAAATTTGTTACAGTCTCATTTCTGTTTTGGTTTTTTGGCTGCAAGGCATGTGGAATCTTAGCTTCCCAGTGAGGGATCGAACCTGCCCCCGCTGCACTGGAAGGCGAGGTCTTAACTACTAGACTGCCAGGGACGTCCCTCAAGGAGAATATCTTATTTAAGAAAAAAAAGTGGAAACCTGAGCCTGTAAAGAGTCTGGGGTCCAGGCTCAGCCAGTTGTTAGGGAGAGTTGATTGCTATGCATTGGCCCTTGGCGCGCTCTACCTTGCCTCGTCTGGAAATGAGGCTGAGTAGGGTGGGTCTCGTTTACAGTTTTCTGGTTTGTTTTCTATTTGACTTACATTGATGACAAGGGATGGAGTCACATACTCGGACAGGCCTGGAATCCCCACACCTAAAGGCACCTAAGATAATCTGGTCTGTCTGTACGTTTGAAATGAGATGCTTTAATGTGGAGAGGTGAGGTCATGGCCAAACCCAGAGCATACTTCTAGATTTCCCAGTTCCCCAGCCAGTTCTTCCTCCAGTCCAGAGGGATTTCATCAAGCAAACCTGTCCTGTTTTTATCACAACTGAAATAGAGAAATAACAGTGCGTCTCCTTGACCTTCCGGAGAAGGCAATGGCACCCCACTCCAGTACTGTTGCCTGGAAAATCCCATGGATGGAGGAGCCTGGTGGGCTGCAGTCCATGGGGTCACGTAGAGTTGGACATGACTGAAGCGACTTAGCAGCAGCAGCCTTGACCTTCACAGCTGTGCAGACTAAATCTTCATACTTCCCCCACAACTCATTATTGGATTTTATGATGTTTGGTTGTTTTCTATGTGGGCTATAGAGAACACTGGTAACTGAAAGAGGGACACGTGATATTTTGTCAGTCCCCATATTTAAGATATTGTGTAGCTCTGGGAAGATGTGAGTTAGAGGGTTGTTCTAAATTTTTTCACTTACTAGAAATACTTTATGGACTTCCCAAGTGGTCCAGTGGCTAAGACTCTGTGCTCCTAATGCAGGGAGCCGGGGTTCCATCCCTGGTCTGGGAACTAGATCCTACATGCTGCATCTAAAATATCTCACACTCTGCAGCAAAGATGGACGATCCCACATGCCACAACTAAGACCCAACACAGGCAAATAAATAAGTAAATAAATATTTAAAAAAGAAAATGAAATACTTTGGGGCTTCCCTGGTGACTCAGATGGTTAAGAATCTGCCTGCAATCCCTGAGTCGGGAGGATCTCCTGGAGAAGGGAATGACTACCCACTCCAGTTTTCTTACATGGAGAAATCCATGGACAGAGAAACCTGGAAGCTACAGTCCATGGGGTTGTGAAGAGTCAGACATATTTTTTAAATAAAATAAAAATTAAAAAAATATTTTAAAAACGACATTAAGAGGTGTCTTTTCCCCTTGTGGCCAGAGGTTTGTTTCTGTCTATGAGGCCCAGCCTCATATATATTGTCATCCTGCTTATTTAACTTATATGCAGTGTACATCATGAGAAATGTTGGACTGGATGAAGCACAAGCTGGAATCAAGATTGACGGGAGAAATAGCAATAACCTCAGATATGCAGTTGACACCACCCTTGTGGCAGAAAGCAAAGAAGAACTAAAGAGCCTCTTGATGAAAGTGAAAGAGGAGAGTGAAAAAGTTGGCTTAAAATTCAACATTCAGAAAACTAAGATGGCATCTGGTCCCATCACTTCATGGCAAATAGATGGGGAAACAATGGAAATAGTGACAGACTTTATTTTTGGGCTCCAAAATCACTGCAGATGAAATTAAAAGACATGCATGACTGCATGAAATTAAAAGACATTTCATGACTGCAGCCATGAAATTAAAAGACACTTGCTCCCTGGAAGAAAAGTTATGACCAACCTGGACAGCATATTAAAAAGCAGAGACATTACTTTGCCAACAAAGGTCTGTCTAGTCAAAACTTTGGTTTTTCCAGTAGTCATGTATGGGTGTTGAGAGTTGGACTATAAAGAAAGCTGAGCACTGAAGAACTGATGCTTTTGAACCATGGTGTTGGAAAAGACTCTTGAGAGTCCCTTGGACAGCAAGGACATCCAATCAGTCCAATCTAAAGGAAATCAGTCCTGAATATTCATTGAAAGGACTGATGCTGAAGCTGAAACTCCAATACTTTGGTCACCTGATGCAGAGAATTGACTCATTTGAAAAGACCCTGGTGCTGGGAAAGACTGAAGGCAGGAGGAGAAGGGGACGACAGAGGATGATATGGTTGGACAGCATCACCGACTCAATGGATGTGAGTTTGAGTAAGCTCCGGGAGTTGATGGTGGACAGGGAAGCCTGGCGTGCTGTAGTCCATGGGGTCTCAATGAGTCAGACATGACTGAGCGACTGAACTGAACGAGGCCCAGCCACACGTGTTGTCCTGATTTAGCTTTCTGATTCATAGTGTGTGCTGTGCCTGGTGCCTGTCCCCAAGCCACCTGACGTGTCAGTTCATCTCTCTTTGGGTTGTAGTCTCTTTAGTCATCAAACAGGGGAGTCTTTTCTTCTTTGCGGTGTCCTGAGTTGGGATCACTTTTTCTCCAGCTTTCATACAAGACCTCTTGGTCATACATTCTCAGGGTTTTGTTTAGCTCCCATCCCTCCCTTGCCTTGAGAAGGTCTTTGCAAACCATCAGTGAAGCCACACCCTTCCTCCCTTTGTCATGGTGTCTATCCTCTGAGTCAGTATTAAATTAAAGGGCAGTATTGAATTAAAGAACACAAAGTCCTGAGCAAGGTGATGGCTGGCTTGTTGGTCACACTGTGACTATGTAACCACCACCCTCCCAGCTGGGTGTGGACACCGCTGTGGTGGTGTGTTTTGGGGTGAGGGTGGGCCCTCTGAGACCCTTTGCTCTCCTAGATTTTCAGTTGATCCCTTTGGTCAGCAGCACATGTGACCCCTGCCTTGCAGAGGACAAATCGGATTGCTTGTGATATCAGTGCTTTTCAAATGGATGAATAAGAAAGGCATGCAAAGCAGGTGGTATTTCCTGTTTCGTATTATGTCTCTGGGCTTCCCTGGTAGCTCAGCTGTTAAGAATCCACCTGGAATGCGGGAGACCTGGGTTTGATCCCTGGGTTGGGAAGATCCCCTGGAGAAGGAAACAGCAACCCACTCCAATATTCTTGCCTGGAGATTTCCATGGACAGAGGAGCTTGGTGGGCTAAAGTTCATGGGGTCACAAAGAGTCAGACATGACTGTGTGGCTTTCACTTCACTTCATAATGTCTGCAAGATAGAAACCCTGTTTTCAAAGAGTGAGTGGGGAGCCTGCTTTGCAGGCTTTGCAGCCGTGTCTGGGAAGGGGGTGCCAACATGATGATGGACGAGGAGGGCCTGATCTCCATCTTAGACTTGGAACTTGTGAGTGTAGGCTCTGCTTCGTGAGGCTTTACAGTCAGTCTGGATGATGCTGAACCATCCCTGGAAGAGGGAGGGCGGTATATGCAGAGGATGTTGAACAGTTGAAAGGCACAGGGAGATGCTGAAGGGGCAGAGGATGGTGACGGGGCTTCAGCCTAGCCCTGCCTCCAGGCTGGACAGGGAGGAAGGGATCAGCCTTCTGTGGAAAACCCGGTAGGCTCCACCCCCCACCCTCACTGTACTCTGCCAACCAGGGTGCTCATCCCAGCAGTCAGGGGGATTCCCTCCACCTGTTGTGGACCCTTCTTCCCTGTGTCATGTCAGGCCTGACCTTCTGAATCTGGTCTCTAGAACTTGCTTCCTGTTTGCCTTTCCTGACTTTACCGGTCTCATCTCACTGCTCTGGGCCTCACTTTCCGACTCTGTGAAAGAAGGTACCTGGGCCAGTGGTTCCTACAGATGCCTGACCCTGGCACATTATTCTCAGCAGCAAGGGGCCAGGACTCGGAATTTTCAGAAAGCTCCCAGGTGGCTTGGACGTTCAGGCAGCATTAGGAAGCTGCAGCAGGCACTGGACAGGATTTCCCTGATGGTCCATGGCTCTTTTGAGTCTTATTCGGGAAAGAGTCCTTTCCAGAGCACCATGTTAAATAAAGTTAATCACCTTGTCATCCTTTACTCTCAGTTTGGTCCCACATGTACACTTCTAGCATGTAATCTTTTTTTTTTTGAGGATAATTGCTTTATAAATGGTGTTAGTTTCTGCGGTGCAGTAGTGAGAATCAGCTATATGTATACATACATATCGTCCCTCTCGAGTCTCCCTCCCCACACCCCACCCCACTCCTCTAGGCCCCCACAGAGCACTGAGCTGAGCTTCATGTTTTCTATGGTTCCCTTTTTTCCCTTCTCCAGGAAGTTTCCCAGAATTTGCTTCTTACCTGCTGGTTTCTGTTTTGATTCAGATTCTCCCCAGGCCCTCCAGGTGATGCATCTTATCTCTCAACAGAGAGCAGTCTTTTCTGTTTTGTTTCTGTTTTATGTTTAACTATCTACTTGCATTTTCTGCCCCTTATTCATTTTTTATGACTTTTGGGGGTTGTTGTTTTATTTTGTTTATTTATTGATTTTTAGGCAGTGCCATGTGACAGGTGGGACCTTAGTTGTCCTGCTTGGGATTCCCTGCATTGGAAGCGCAGAGTCTTCACCCCGGCCTGTACTGTTTTGATGAGGAAATGTGTTCTCTCCGTTGTTTGGTCTGTGAATTTTCTTTCCCCTGTAACAGAGTGAACTCTCGGCAAGGGGCCTGATCATCACTATTGACTCTTGACCTCTGTCTCTTATGGGACATGAACAGCACTGCTCTGTTCTCTTCTTGAAGTGGACTTTAAAATACAACAAGCCCGCTTACCTGACACTTTTGTGAATCAGACATTGGTGGGGTCCACCCGTCCCCACCCCTACCCAGCAGCCCCAGGCCCAAGTGGCTTCAATAGGAAAAGGCCACCTGCTTTGTGGCCTACAGTTTCTTCTTCTTCTTTTTAAAATAATTTTATTTATTTATTTTTGGCTGTGGTGGGTCTTCATTGCTGCTTGGACTTTTCTCTAGTTTCACTGTGTGGGGGCTACTCCCCGTTGCAGTGTGCGGGCTTCTCATTACAGCGGCTTCTCTTGCTGTGGAGCACCGGCTCTCAGGGGCTCAGGCTTCGGTACTTGCGGCACATGAGCTCAGTAGTTGCGGCTCCTCGCCTCTATAGCATGGGGCTCAATAGTGGTGGCACATGGGCTTAGTTGCTCTGCGACATGTGGGATCTTCCAGGATCAGGGATGGAACCCGTGCCTCCTGCACTGACACACAGATTCTTATCCACTGAGAGGCCTGCAGTTTCTTTTCACTCTCCACGTGTGTTGAGTGCAGGCTGAAACACCTCTGCTTTGTGACAACGACCTACCTCCCCAGCCTCAGCCCACCTCTCTGGGCTGTGGTCTTCCCATCGGTAAAGTGAGGGGGTGGGCACGGTGACAGCTGAAGCCCCTTTCTGCTCTTAAGAGAGTGAGCCGCACTCACTGTTCGGCGCCCTTAACAACAGGTGCCTGCAGAAGCGACTGGTGAGAGCTGCTTAGGAAAGGCCTTTCTTTGCGAAGGATGTTGGTGTCCAGTCTGTCTGGGGAAGCCACATGTGTGCTCTGGTGATTCAGACTCCTGGAGAACCTTTGTGTCTCTTGGTTCCTGTGATTGTCTGAATAATTTATTTACCCCTTAGCATCCCCACTGCCTTTTTCAGGTCTTCTCTGCTCATTAGTGTCTGTGCCCTGAGTGGGCAGGGGCCAGAGGGGCCAGGGAAATGAGGATGAATTAGTGGAGTAGGGGCAGCACTGGGCCCAGGGACAAGAGGTTTGGGTGACGATGGAGGACCTTCTCCATCTGCCGGGATGCTCAGGGACCATGAGTGGTCGTTAAGGGGCAGGGCTGTTAGGGGTGGGCTGGAGGCTGCTGCTTGCTGTTTCCTAAGGAGCAGATCCAAAGGGAGATGGAACACTTGATTGTGAAGAGGAGTTCGAGGTGTCACGTTTCCCATGAACTAGTTGACATTCTGGGAAGATTACACCGAATTGTTGTACTTTGCGTGTGCTATATTTGCTTCCTTGATCAGGCAAGTGCAGTTCCCTAGGGCCTCCGAGACTTACCCTCAGTGCAATAGGGATATGAAGATGCTGCAATTAGAGTCTTTGGGGGACAGTGTGGTGGTGGCAGGGGCACTGAAGGGGGCAGCCTGGGCTCAGCCTCCCCTGCAGACCCAGGTACCACCCAGAGGCTGCCTGGCACCTTTTGCATGGAAAGTGGTTTGGCCCCACCTATAGGGTAGGCCCGCAGCACTTATGAAAGGAAGACAGAGAAGATTCCCTTCCCGGGGAGCATGCCTCCCTGCTCACCAGTAATTTCTCGGGGCTGTGCCCAACACGACCATGTACCATCCAAGGGGGAATCCTCCTCCATCGTCCCCAGCTGGGCTCTGGAGTCTTGCTTTTACTCAGTGATGCTGTCTTCTTCCCAGGCACGCTGGAGACCCCAGGAGAGCTCCTCCTTGCCTGTCCATCCCCCAAGCCTGTGTGCAGAGAAGCAGGCCCTTCCGGAACCTCCCAGGCTTTGCTTCCTCTTCCAGCCACCAGCCCAGGACCCCAATTTGGACCACCAGCCCTGTGACGAATCAGTATCGTGACATCTGAGTGGAACGTTGCTGAGAGCATGGTTTCCACAGTCGTGGCCTCTGGATCGGTCTCTGCAGTGGCACATTTCTCAAATGAAGGGCAGCCAGCTCTCAGAGGCCATGGGGCTCTCCCCACAACACACCTCCTTTTCCCTCTGTCACTTCTCTTATCATGTTCCAGCATCTCTCTCATAGGAGGGGGATATTGGCCTGTCCCACCTCCAAATTTGAAGCTATCATGTCCCCACTTTTCTTTCCCACTAGTAGTTAATGGAAGATAAATGGATTGCATTTGTGAGATTCATGGTGACAGCTAACTCCCCTTCACATCACCTGAGATTAGGACCGTGAGCCATCTGGTCTTGTCTGCTCTCTTTCCCCTGCTCTGTCTCCTTCTCTGATGATGGGTAATTGATGAGAATGGAACATTGAGTTGTCTTTGTAAAATGGATGAAAGCTATAGGTTCCATTCCTCCTGCATCTTGCAGTCATTCCATTTGAGGTCTCCCTTATAGGGAGAGTTGGACTATGAAGAAAGCTGATCGCCGAAGAATTGGTGCTTTTGAACTGTGGTGCTGGAGAAGACTCTTGAGAGTCCCTTGGACTGCAAGGAGATCCAACCAGTCCATCCTAGAGGAGATCAATCCTGGGTGTTCATTGGAAGGACTGATGCTAAAGCTGAAACTCCAATACTTTGGCCACCTCATGCGAAGAGTTGACTCACTGGAAAAGACTCTGATGCTGGGAGCGATTGGGGGTAGGAGGAGACGGGGACGACGGAGAATGAGATGGCTGGATGGCATCACCGACTCTGTGGACATGAGTTTGAGTGAACTCCGGGAGTTGGTGATGGACAGGGAGGCCTGGCATGCTGTGATTCATGGCGTCGCAAAGAGTTGGACACGACTGAGCGACTGAACTGAACTGAACCTTAGGGAGAGTAAGTCTCTTACATATGAACCTTCAAGTTGCAAACTTTCAATGATGTGAACATGCATTTGGTTCCAGGAAGGAACCAGAACCTGTGCCATCAACATCAGGCACAGGTAGAATTAACAGCGTGCCCTTGGTCTCCTGTTGCTGACGATCCTTCAGCTGTACCATCTCCCGCCTTCTCTTCCTCCTCCAGTTAGTAACTCTTTGCCTGTTCACTCGACGTCAGCCCCTGTATGCCAGCTAATGTACTGTACTACCGGACTTTTCAAGGTACTGTTCAGTTCAGTCACTCAGTCGTGTCTGACTCTTTGTGACCCCTTGGACTGCAGTACTCCAGGCTTCCCTGTCCATCACCAACTCCCGGAGCTTACTCAAACTCATGTCCATAGAGTCGGTGATGCCATTCAACTGTCTCACCCTCTGTCGTCCTCTTCTCTTCCTGCCTGCAAGGTACTTCAAGGTACTATACAGTACTGTAAGATTAAAATGTTTTATTTTTTGTTTGTTTTTGATGTATTATTTGTGTGAAAATTATTATAAACCTATTACAATACAGTACTATGTAGTTGACTGTGTTAGTTGGCTACCTAGGCTAACTTTGTTGGACTTACGAACAAACTTGACTTATGAACACTCTCTCGGAACAGAACTTGTTTATGTGTAGGTGACTTACTCATATTCTTATATTCTCAAATTTGAGTATGCGTGTGAGTCACCAGGAAATGTTCATGACGTTCAGATTAATTCCTGCCCTTGGGGATTCTGGTTTGGGTGGGAGGACCGATCATGCTCAGTTTGGATACAAAGATTCGTTAGAGAATGAGCTTTTACCTGGACTGCTGTTCTCTGCAAGGATGGGAGGATATTAGCTGTGATGATGGCTAATATTGATTAAGTACTTAGTCCCCCAGGCAGTATCCTAACTGTAGTGACTCATTTAATCCTCAGAGGGTCCTCTTGTGCAGATCTTGTTGTTAATTCTATTTTTAGATGAGGAAATGGAGGCACAAAAACTTTGCCTGTGGTCCAGGAGGCAGGAGTCCAGGCAGCCTCCCTTCTGTGACCCCCAACGTCGGGGGTACCTGGGATGAGAATCCAGCCCAGATGAGGCAGCTCCAGGGTTTCCATAGCTGGAAGGTAGGTACTGGTGCAACCCTGGTGAATACCGGTCTTTGGTCTGGGTTGGAGGCTGAGTGACTCTGGGGGCCTCTTCGACTGGACTTTCTTCATGAAGGTGGGGCCGAGTCTGCCTTGCAGGCGCTCAACATGTGCTTGGTGACTGAATGTGTAGAAGAGACTGTAAATAGCTCTACTGGATAATTTCATATCCAGAATGGTAGCTATGGAGATGGATTATAGCATATCAGAGAGAGTGGGATTGGACCAAATGATGTCTGGGGGACCTCTTGACTCCAGCATGCTGCCTGGCATACAGCAGCATGTGTCTGTTGAAACAAATTCTGTAGTTCTCTGGAAGAAAAAAAACATCCACGAAACCCTTCCCCATTTATCTTTGTTCTCATCCATTCTTCATTAAGTTTCTCCTGGCTGCTGCAGGTGGATGACTATCCATTACCCTGAAGACACCTGACTGTTCAAAACAGCCTTGCCTTCGATTTGAAACCCATTCCCCCCCACCGCCCCCCACTCTGAAATGCTGTAATGCCTATCCACTGCCACTAGAGGGCTGAGGTTTTCCAGTGCAGCCTCCAGTTCAAAGGTTTGCCTACTGGGAAATCTGGACAGGGCAAAGACCCTGATGTTGGGAAAGATAGAAGACAGGAGGGGACGGGGATGACAGAGGATGAGATGGTTGGAGGGCATCACCGATTCAACAGACATGACTTTGAGCAAGCTCTGGGAGATGGTGAAGGACAGGGAAGCCTGGCGTGCTGCAGTCCATGGGGTCACGAAGAATCAGACACGACTGAGCGACTGAACAACAAGGCAAAGGCCAGTTCTGAAAACTCAAATGAGCAATAGGTGTTTAAACAGCCAAACGCCTACGCATCTGAGTTGGAGGCGCAGGGGGCCGGCGGGGGCTCCTATGCCAGTAGCCCCTGTGTGGCAATAGCTAAGGTCTCTGTGCAGTTAAGGGAAATGGGAACATGTTAGAGAACCTGTGTGGGCAGTACCCATGGGGGTGGCAGTGGCTGCCTCACTGCTTTGAGCCATGAACAGACATCCAAAGTTAAATCATTTCTACCCCTCCCACTGCCCCCACCTCCAAATGGAAAAGCTTATATATATTTATTTTTTCCCTACAGTCATCCTTCCCTGAAGGAGTTAATAAGGACTGAAATGACCAATGAACAGAAAGCAGTGGGGAGATGTGAGGAAAGAATCAGTTCAGTTCAGTTCAGTCGCTCAGTCGTGTCTGACTCTCCGTGACCCCATGAATCACAGCACGCCAGGCCTCCCTGTCCATCACCAACTCCCGGAGTACACTCAAACTCATGTCCACAGAGTCGGTGATGCCATCCAGCCATCTCATTCTCGGTCGTCCCCTTCTCCTCCCGCCCCCAACCTTTCCCAGCATCAGAATGGACCACGTTTAATTCATGGACCAGATAATCTCTTGGCCTCAGCAATATGCAGGATATTTTCAGCCCTGAGCTGGGCAGCCCTTTAGGGAAACCAGTTTTATTTAATTCTATTCATAGTTATATTGAGCACTTGTTTATCAGTCACCGTGTTTGAACTTACAAGAAACATAACGTTTAAGATTAAGGCCCCATTCTCAGGGATCTTGGAGTCTAAGATAAGGCAGCTGAGGTCTATGAAGAAAGTTCAAAGCAAGGTTGCTGAGGTGAAACAGCAGTGCCTGGGCCTGGGGATTTAGAATAGGTGGAAACTGGCTAAGCATTTGCTGGCAGAAACTTGGTTCTGTGTGGCCAAGCCTGTGGCAGGAAGTTCTCACCTGAGACTGAAGTGATGGCAAGAACCAAAGTGGTGAGCTGGGTCAGAACCCCTAGAAGAAAGTGAAGCTCAAATGCTTGGGAGACCCTATAAGAAATGCACTATCAAGTCATGTAAAGACTTGAAGGAAACTTTTTTTTTTTGACCAGACTGCAACATGTGGGATCATAGTTCCCTGACCAGGGATGAACCTGTGCCCCCAGCATTGGAAACATGGAGTCTTCACCACTGGACCACCAGGGAAGTCTCAAGGCTTGAAGGAGACTAATGCATATTACTGTGTGGAAGAAGCCAATGTGAAAAGGCTTCTTTTAGAGTCGTACATACTATATGATTCTAACTCTGACATTTCAGGAAAGGCAAAACCATGGCGACATAAAATAATCATTGGTTGCCAGGGGTTGCAGGTGGGGAGGGATGAATAGGCTGAGCACAGAGGAGTTTTAGAGCAGAGAAACTCTCTGTCTGATACTCTGATGTGGACCCATGCCATTGTACATTTGTCCAAACCCGTAGAACATACAACACCAAGCATTCACCTTAATGTAACTGTGGACTTTGGGTGATTATAATGTGTCAAGTGTACCACTCTGCTGGGGGATGTTGTTAATGGAAGAAGCTGTGCATATGTAGGGATAGTGGGGAGACCTCTGTGCCGTCCATTCAATTTTGCCGAGAACCTTAAGCTGTTCTTAAAAAACAAAGTCTTAAACAATCTGGGGGAATATGTGTTAACCTCAGTTCTGGAGAAGACACAGGCTGGGATGGGGTGAGACCCCCCACTCCCCCCAGAGCCAGAAGTTTATAGCTTGTGGCAGAGTGGACAAAGAAAGCAGTTTGGAACCACGCGAGGTGATGGAGAGAGGAGGAAACATCTTGGAAGATGGTCAGACCACCAGTGTAATGAGCAGGTACAGACAGGGTCTGGGTGGGTCAGGCTGGCTTAAGGGACCAGTGGCAGGTGGAAGAGTTAGAAGTAGTTTAAGTCTTGGAGCCCCTCTGAGGGCTATGAATTCAAAAGTAGGAGGAGGTTTCAGAGAGGTGTGCTGATGAGTTCTTTTCTGGGCATGTTGGGTTTGAGGTTTTGAAGGACCCTGGGAAGGAAACCTTGAGTCTGGAGCTGGGGAGAGAGGGAAGATGTCCAGCTAGGAGTTCTCAATCTAGACATGGTAGTGGAATTTGTGGGAAGAGATGAGATCACCAAAGGGAAAGAGCCTGAAGACCGGGTGCTTTCCATTCCTTCATGCGTTCACTGGATGTTCGTGTAGCACCAGGACTTGTAATAGGAAATCCTCATTCTTCAGAGTCCTCTAGAAGCTAAGAGCACTTTTTGGGCTTGAGGAGAAATTTGCCTTATTAAGATGATGTTGGAGCTGGTGATGGAGGAGGAGCTGAGCTTTTCATCACTTCTCCCTGGGATGTTTCTAAAGGAGATGTGGATATGAGGAACAGTAAAGCGCACCGGGGAACGAGGATTCACTTTATCAGGACTCAGACCTGTGCTCAGGGCTCCCCGGTGCAGAGAGCTCCAGCACAGCTGTGTGGGGGCCCACACCTCATGGTTTTAACACTGAACTGGGAATCTCTGCCTCCTCTTAGCTCAAATCCAACTGTGATCACCAGTGTGTGTCCACACCCACAGGGTGTGATGGAGAATGGAGTAAGGTGGCAGGGCGTTTGGCTCAGGAGAGAGGAATATATGTGAGGGCTTGTTGAGCTTTCAGTGCCCAGGGACCTGGCCTGCCAGGAAGCAGGGCCTACTCAGGTTCTGCAGTCAGGTTGGTAATTGTTCCTTCCTAGGCAGGAGGAGCAAGAAAGTCCTCAGCCGGTCTACATGTGTGAGTTCCAACCACCACTACGAAATGTGGGAAGAAACAGACCCAGAACTGTGATTTGTCCTGAGCAGTGAACAATCCACTGTCCCTTGTTCCTTGAGTTTCTTCCTTTCAGAATCCCTGAACTTCTTCCTTTTCTTTTTTTAAATTAATTAATTTTGGGCTGCACTGGTGCCTCTAGTTGCAGTGCATGGGCTTCTTACTGTTGTGACTTCTCTTGTTGTGGAGCATGGGCTCAAGGGTGCACAGGCTTCGGTAGTTGTGGCACACAGGCTGAGTTGCCCCGCGGCATGTGGGATCTTCCTGGACCAGGGGTGAAACCTGTGTCCCCTGCATCGGCAGGCAGACAGAATCTCTCACCTTCTTGGCCAGCATGTAAGTGGCGGGCCTTCCCTTATTTATTGTACTCACAGACTGTGGTAGAAAGATGCCCAGAGATGTCCATGCCCCCTCCCTGGGACCTGGGACCTGGGACTGTGTTACGTCACGTAGCAAAAGGGACTTCCACAGATGTGATTAAATTAAGGATTCGGAGATGAGGGGACTGTCCAGGTGGGCCTAGTGTGATCACGAGGGTCCTTTTAAGAAGGAGGCAGGACCAGAGTCAGAACAGAAGTGATGACAGAAGCAGCATTCAGAGGGATGCCGTGGCTGGCTGAAGCCCACAGCTGGGGGTTGCAGGCGGCTCGACACTGGGAGAGAGAAGGAAGCAGATTCTTGGCTGGAGCCTGCAGGACTATCAGCCCTTGATTTTAGCCCCGTTGTGACCCCTTTTAGAATTCCAGCCCTCAGGACTGTGAAATAATACATATTTGTTGTTTAAGCCACTAAGTTTCTGGTCATTTGATACAGCAGCTATAGGAAACTAATATACCAGCATACACCTTATTTCCAATATATACCTATTTAGGTGCTCAGTTTATTGGATGACTACTTTAAGCCCCAAACTATGGTTCTCAATGGTGTTTTCTCAGATCTGTTGTTCTGCTGTAGTTCAGTTGCTCAGTCGTGTCTGATTCTTTACGATCCCATGGACTGCAGCATGCCAGGTTTCCCTGTCCTTCACTATCTCCTGGAGCTTGCTCAAACTCATGTCCATTGAGTTGGTGATGTCATCAACCATCTCATCCTCTGTTGTCCCCTTCTCCTCCTGCCCTCAATCTTTCCCAGCATCAAGGTCTTTTCCAGTGAGTCAGCTCTTCACATCAGGTGGCCAAAGAATTGGAACTTCAGCTTCAACATCAATTCTTCCAATGAGTATTCAGGGTTGATTTCCTTTAGGACTGACTGGTTTGAGCTCCTTATAGTCCAAGGGACTCTCAAGAGCCTTCTTCATCACCACAGTTCAAAAGTATCATTTTTTTTTTTTTGGTACTCAGCCTTCTTTATGGTCCAACTCTCACATACGTACACAGCTACTGGAAAAACCATAGCTTTGACTATACCGGCCTTTGTTGGCAGAGTGATGTCTCTGCTTTTTAATACACTAAGTGTGTCGTAGCTTTCCTTCTAAGGATCAAGTGTCTTTTAATTGCATGGCTGCAGTCACCATCCACAGTGATTTTGGAGCCCAAGAAAATAAAGTCTGTCACTGTTTCCATCCCCCACCCTTTTATTTGCTTCATTTGGTTGGGTAGAGACTTGGGAGAAACTGCCCAAGCAAGGAAATCTCCAGGTTCAGTTCAGTTCAGTCACTCAGTCGTGTCCAACTCTTTGAGACCCCATGAACTGCAGCACACCAGGCTTCCCTGTCCATCGCTGACTCCTGGAGCTTGCTCAAACTCATGTCCATAGAGTCAGTGATGCCATCCAACCATCTCTTCCTCTGTTGTCCCCTTGAATCCGTTCTCTAATCTGAGCCACCCGGCGGAGCAGTCCTGAGAGAGCTGTTCGATTGCCTTGGATCTGTCTTGCCCTTCACTGCTTCCACAGTCTCCTCACTGCAAATCCAAATCCAGGAGATTTCCATGAGTTCAGAAAGCCAGGTGAAGTGATAGCTGCACGTGAATGTTGTGCTTAACAGTATCTTAGTCGTCTGGGGATTGGCAGGAGTTTAGTGAGCGAGGTGTAGTGGTGAGTGGAGTCAGATGGGCATTTGGCTCAGGAGATAGGAGCAGTGGGTAAGGGCTTGTTGAACAGGTGTGCTTCCTGCGCTCAAGATGCTCACACAGGCCAGCAGCTGATGCTCGGAATGATCTACAGAAGTGCTCTTGTGTTGGGGTGGCAGCTGACGTTCTGCTTTGCACATAACCTAAGTGTCCTGAAAAAGGTGAAGCCTCCAACACAGGGCCTGGGGCCATGCTGTCCACACCCTCAACCAGCTTCTGAGGCCAAGGAGCTCTTCTGGGTTGGGCTTGGGGTAGGGGATCTGGGTGGACAGGGTGGGGAGCTGGGCAGGGCGGGAGAACGTCTCCCGGAGGACTGTCTGGAGTGTAGGATGGTCACTCCCTGCTTAAGTAGTGCTTTTCAACAGGCTTGCTGTGTCCCTGGATCCAGACCAAGTAGGGCGGTTCATTGAACACACACTTCCAAGAAGTTGCACAAACTATGCAATTTGATTTTAAAAACTTAGAATTAGGCCTCTTGAGATCCACGTGTAAATTTTTGCAAATAAGCACCAGAGCCACGTGACCTGGCCCAGCTGCCTCACTTTGGACAGTGGCCCCTGACCCTGCTGCCCTTGTGTGTAGCCCTGTTTTTGGCTCTGGGACTTTAGACTGTAATGTTGGCAAAATGTGGGTGGTGGAGGGAAGGACTGTTCCCATAGCCACGACAAAAACAATTCTTTTAGAGCCTTGGCATGCTGTTCCTAAAAACTTTCTATTCACATGAGGTTCCAGAGGCCTTAGAATTTTTACTTATTTATTTGACTTATTTTAGGCTGTGCTGGGACTTCATTGCTGCACTTGGGCTTTCGCTGGTTGCGGTAGCTCTTCTTGTTGCCGAACACGGGTTCTAGAGCCTGGCTTGGCTCAGTAGTTGTGCAGGGGCTAAGTTGCCCCAGTGTATGTGGGATCTTCCTGGACCAGAGATCGAACCTGTGTCCCCTGGATTGGCAGGCAGATTCTTAACCACTGGACCACCAGGGAAGTCCCAGAGGCCTCCAAAGCTCTCTTCTTGGAAGTAAGAGGTTAGGAGATTTGCTAGAAGCCAGCTCCTGGGATGGTGATTGAAGAGAAGGCTCTTTGTTGTTGCTAGAATCCGGACAAGTCTCCCCCAAGCCTGGTTTAAGATCTGGGCTCCCTTTCCCTGCAAAGGTGAGTAGATAGGTTTGGACCCACCTGCCTGTGTTCAGTGTAGACACTAACGTGATGGGGTCTTCTGGCCCAAGTCAGAGACAGAAGACTTTCTCTCTCTCTGTCTCTTCTCACACACACAGGTCAACATTGAATCCAATGCAGCTCCTCTCTGATGTGGTTTATTTGGTTGGAGGTAGGGAGTTTGGAGTGATGGTAGAATTAGAAAAGCAGGGGAATAAAAAATGAACATAAAATAGCCTTGAAGGGTATTTTTTCTGACTATATGAATAATTCATACTTAATAAAAATGCAGATAATGCAGGAATGGTATAAGGCCACCGCATAGTGATAACCTATATTAGCGTTCTGTTGACTATACTTTCATGTGTCTTTTTATGGACACACATAGCATAATTTTTCATAAAAGGAATTATATGAAATTACATCATATGTTCTATTTTTTTTCATCTCCACTTTAGAAAGTTCTATTGCTCCCCTATTCTGCCCACCCGTGAGCACGTGCCTTCCCCTCCCACCACTGACACCTCCCATATACTCAAGGTCACTGGTGTTGGCAGCCTGGTGGGCATCTTCCATATATTTCTTCATGGTCATGGGATCACATACAAACACAAATACTCCTTTAGGGAGTGTCTTGGATTTGGTTTGAAGTTTTTCTGCACCTCGCTTTTCCTGCTGAGTAACGGCCCAAGGAAGCCCTTCTCAGTTCATCTGTGTAGCTCCCGCTCGGGGCGGCGTCAAAAGCCATGAATTGGACCCATCACTGCTTATGCAGCCATTCTCTTACTGATAAGCGTTCACTGTGTTTCCAGTTTTTTTGCCATCAGACAGTGTGGACATCTAGTCTTACGTAGCGGTGCCTTTATTTCAAGAAGCTAGAGCCCCAGAAGGAGGATTGCTGGGTGCAGGGAGTGTTTGTTTTCATTAGCAGTGGATGTTATTAGAGTGCTTTCCAAAGGCTGTGTCAGTTCACATTTTCACCAGTAGTGGGTGGGGGTTCCTTTTTCTCTGCTTCCCCAACAGCAGTTTATTTATCATAGTTAAATTTCTTTTTCAGTTTAATAGGTGTCAAATAATGTCTCACTGTTACCTTCATTTGCATTCCTTTGCTTATCAGTGAGGTTGAAAAGCTTCTTTAATGCTGTTGACCTGTTGGCTATTTCGTCTTCATTTTGTTTTTTTAAATGAACGCTCTCATTAAAAAATTTTTATTTATCTATTTATTTTTGGCTGTCCTGGGTCTTTGTTGCTGCGTGGGCTTTTCTCTAGTGTGGTGTGCAGCCGTCTCACTGAAGTGCCTTCTCTTGTTGTGGATCACGGGTTCTAGAGCACAGGCTTAGTTGCTCCCTGGCATGTGGGATCCTCCCAGATCAGAGATCGAACCCGTGTCTCCCGCATTGCAGGTGGATTCTTTTACCACTGAACCACCAGGGAAGCCCCTGTTGGCTATTTTTGCAAAGAAGTATTGCGTGGAAGTTTGACCTTTAATTTTCAGGTTTTGTAGGGTTGGAAAGAAACTAGCGTGTGACCTCACCCAGACCTTTCTTCCCTGTGTGCTAGAGGCTTGATCAGATAGGGGCATGCAGATGGTGTCTGTGTTGAAGCAGATCAACAAGGGAGACTGGGGTCAATGCCTGGACTGTACTCGACATCAGGGGATTGGGAATAATATGACTCCAGTCCTCAAGGGTCTGCTGGACAAGAGTCAACAGGTTTGATGGGTTCAGCAGCTGTAGGCAGGTTGCTGAAAGTCAGGTTGGCACAAGTGTCCGTTCCAGGTAATCAGTCCTTTTGCAGTCAGCTGGACTCTAGCCGGTTGCTTGGTATAGGATGAAAGGGTATGGGGTAAGGAAACAGAATTAAAGCCCCTAGGAGAGGGGAGACAAGGGTTAAGCAGTACTGGGGCCTTGGCAAGCACACTGCTGTTATAGCAAGCAAGACCTATACTGGCCAGGGTGGCTGAGGAAGGAACCTTGTTGTACACACCATGTCCGCAAAGAAAGAACAGGAAAGACATCAGAGCTGCACCACCACACAGTTACCTCTGGACTTCCTTTAGAAACCAAACCCAGGGAAGCAAAACTAAGTCCACGTTGCAGCAGCTGATGTGCCTGGGGCTGCTAATGTGCTTCATGTCCCTGGTGAGGATTGCTTAGGAGGACGTGAGCTTCTGTTCTCCACTCAAACCTATCTGGGCAGGTCTTAACAGCTCTGGCTGTGCAGGGGTGGAGAGGACAGAGGTGGTAGAAATGACGCAGAAGCAGGAATCACTGGAAATTTCCTTTGCTCATGGCAAGGAAAGGAACATGAGGAAAGGAAAACATTTTGTGCCTACCCAGCTGAGTGACTGGCCACATTTCTGTAGATGAAGTAAATTATTAATTAGGTTACATTTCCCTTCAAAATAATTTTTTGGCTAATCATGTTTCAAACCGGGAAGTCCTCATCTTTAGAACTGACTGAATTTATTAGACATTTCATTTACATTTTATGTTTTTCTTCCTTAAGTTGTAGGTTCGCATTTCTTAAACCAGTATTTTACATGGGGAGCAACTGGGTTTCGGATATTTTCTTTTTATTGATCACTTTTAATGCTTTTCTCAGGAAGGCAGCAGGTAAAGAAAACATAAGACTGTCTAAGGCTTTTACTCTGTGGATGGTGAAATTGTATGAACTCAACATAGACTCTCAGTTACTGTTGTCTTTTAATGCTGCTGCTGCTAAGTCGCTTCAGTCGTGTCCAACTCTGTGTGACCCCATAGACGGCAGCCCACCAGGCTCCCCCGTCCCTGGGACTCTCCAGGCAAGAACACTGGAGTGGGCTGCCATTTCCTCTCCAACGCATGAAAGTGAAAAGTGAAAGTGAGGTTGCTCAGTCATGTCCGACTCTTAGTGATCCCATGGACTGCAGCCTACCAGGCTCCTATGTCCATGGGAGTTTCCAGGCAAGAGTACTGGAGTGGGTCGCCAGTGCCTTCTCCCTTTTAACGCTATTGCAAGTCAATGTGAACTCAGAGACTTCTACTAGGTCAGATATTTGTTTTGAACAAAGTAAGGCAGCTGTGTTCCAGCCCCTCTTCCTTTTTAACCTAAGCTTAAAGATTTGAAGTTGCTTTTGGATAATCTAGGTGCATGTCTCCTTGCTATGGAGCTTGTCTTTTTTTTTTTTAATAGGATTTTCTGTATGCTGATGATGCAGTTTTTTCTTTTTTTAACTTTGGTCATAAGCTAACAGTGGCCTCAATAGGCACTTATTTTAGCCATTGTGTGAAACCTAGTTCTAAAACCAGCATCAGCAGATGTCCTGTAAAATTTAATTGGTTACATTCAATAACTCCATAGAGCAGGTCACTTCCTTTAGTTACTTTGGGCACACTTCGCAAATAACTCATCCTGGAGAATTAATTAGAAAGCTGTTTTGTTCAAAGCCTGCTATTTCGCAGGAGTGTTACTGAGATTTAAAAAACAAACAAGCAAACAAACAAATTCCTCTGCTGAGCAATTAGTAACTAGCAGTACTGGCTTTGAAATTTATCTAGACCAAAATGATTCCGTTCTGTATGACATACAGAATATTGAGAACTTGATTAATCATCGATGCACATGCTGGAATGTATCTAGAATATTTATTTGTTTTGGTGCCAAATTACTTTATTTGAAGGAATGGTACTAAGGAAAGAATATAAGTAGATGTTTTGGTACTGCTGCTAAGTCACTTCAGTCGTGTCCGACTCTGTGTGACCCCATAGATGGAAGCCCACCAGGCTCCCCTGTCCCTGGGGTTCTCCAGGCAAGAACACTGGAGTGGGTTGCCATTTCCTTCTCTAGTTTTGGTACTAGAGTGTTTATTTGTTTCATTTTTAGATGTATGCATGTGCGTTTAGTTGCTCAGCTGTGTTTGACCCTTTGCAACCCTATGGACTGTAGCCCACCAGGCTTCTCTGTCCATGAAATTTTCCAGGCAAGAATACTGGAGTAGGTTGTCATTTCCTTCTCCAGGGGATCTTCCCAGCCCAGAGATCCAATCTGAATCTTCTGTGTCTCCTGCATTTCAGGCGGGTTCTTTACCATGTTAGACCTGGCCTAACCTTCAGGTCTCTTGTTGGCTCTATATTGGTCAGGACTGCAGTAGAAGACAGATGACACATTCAAAGGAGGTGACTGAGGATGGTTTAATGAAAGGACTATTTACAGAAGAGGAGTTGGGTTAAGAAACCAACATGGATAGTGAAGCACCAGGGTCAGTCTGAAGGGGAAACTTACCATTTCCGGTGTAGAGGAGCAAGTGGGGTGCAGTTGCCAGAACTTCATGAGAATTGTGGGGCTGAGGGTGCCTCCTGAGGGGCCTGTGGCCTCAGGTGGAGGGGCAGAAACACTGCCTAATACAGGTCCAGCAGGAAGGGACCCGGGGAATAAGTACCCTGCCAGCGCCTTCTATTGGCCTGAAGTAATAAGAAGCCAGAGGGCGAAGAGAGCCAGGTGGTCCATTTCTTAGTGACTGAGCATAGGGTGGAGGAGAGTTGAGTGGGATCTAGAGGGGCAGATGGAGACTTCGCAGCACAGCTCACCTTCGGGTGGAAGGAAAATGGACATCCAGGCAGGAGAGAGGAGCCTGGCTAGACTCCTCAGTTTTCACAAGTCACTGTCCGTGTCGCTGGTGGCCACTGGAGCTCCATGTAGCAGGAGAACCACAGGATAGCTGCAGTGCAGTTCCCTACTGGGAAACCCAGCCTCTTCTTACGTGTTCTCCATCCATTCAGATGCCGTGATGGGAGATAGATTCATGGAAGACTATTTGCAGAACATTCAAAATCTGGACAGTATGGCTTGATTTTACTGAGTCACACTTCATGTTGAGTTCTCAGCCATCATTGAGGGTGGCTCCAATGCCAGTCTACCGATTGCTGTGTGTGCCCTCTACTGTGAATTAAAATATGTGCAATAAATAACTTAGATGTGAGTGTTGGGGATAGTTTGTTTCCCCTGAGGAACCCTTTTTCTTTCTGGACATCGAGAACTGTGTAGCTGATTTTTCTTCCTATCTTAATTTCTGGGAAGCTTAGATTCAACATTTCAAGCCACCTAATTTGGCTTCCTTTGGGATCCTGGAGTTTGTGTGTGTGTGCGTGCGTGCACATGTATGTGTGTATTTCCTTCTCTCAACTTTTACCTTTCATTCAGATTTGAATATTTTTCCTGGATCTAACTTTCATTATCATTTTTTAAAACTATTTTATGTAGCTCTGATAAGCTACCTGAAATAACTCCCTATAAGGTAGAGCATTCTTACACATTTTGAAGATGGGTAAATTCAGTTAATCACTTAAGGAGTCTGGAGGAGAATGATCTAGATGGATGTTCTGAATCCTGGGACCTGCTTCATGATGGTTGGACGTCTGATTGCCGTCAGGGAACTGACCTCTTGAATGCTGGAGTCCCCTCGGGCTCCATCTTTGGTGCAGAGATAATATTTCCTTAAGTGTATGTGAGGGTAGGAGAAGGATGTCCCTCACTTTGTCTGCAAGAAGCATTGGGTGGGTGGTTGTGCTCAATTAATGAAGTATTTTTGCAAGCATCTTGAGAAGTTTAAAATGCTTCCTATTTGTTCATGTGCTTGTGTAACATTTATTGCAAGCGCTGGGCCAAGGATAGAAGGATGGGTAAACTTGTTCATTGATCCTTTCAGTAGGTATTTGTTGAACATCTATTGTGTGGGCCCTAATTCAGATGGTGGGGAGGCAGCTGTATAAGGAAACTCTGAGATTTTTCCTTCTGTTGTGTTTCCTTTACAACTTCATTTCTGGTCACCAAGTGTGTGGAAGCCCCCTGCCACACACACCCCCAAGTAATTCTCTGCAGAAATCAACTGGATGTCCTACAATTTAACTCAGTCTAACACTGACTGCTTGGAATAGTATCAGATCCCACAGGTTCAAGGGTCAGTCCCCCAAGATGAGGTTCCCTGGTGGCTCAGATGGTAAAGAATCTGCCTGCCAATGCAGGAGATGCAGGAGATGTGGATTCGATCCCTGGGTTGGGAAGATCCCCTGGAGAAGGAAATGGCAACCCTCTCCAGTATTTTGCCTGAGAAATTCCTTGGACAGAGGAGTCTGGCAGGCTGCGGTCCGTGGAGTTGCAAAGAGTCAGACATGAGTTAGCGACCAAACAGCAACCCACAGAACAGTTGCCATTTCAGATGCCAACTGCAAGTAGTGGTCCCCAGTTTATATGTCAGTTACCTCCTACTTGGCTATAAACTGGAGGTTCCCATGACCCCGTCCCCCTCAGGTTTGATTAATTTGCCACAGCAGCTCACAGAACTCAGGGAAACGTTTCTTTTATTTACCAGGTTATTAAAGAACATGATAAAGCATATAGATGAACAGCCAGATAAAGAGATACAAAAGTCAGGCTCTGGGAGGGCCCCGAGCACAGGTGCTTCTGTCCCTGTGGAGTTGGGGTGCATCACTTATCCCAGTGTGGATGTCTTCACTAATCTGTGAGCTCTCCAAACCCTGCACTCTTCGGATCTTATGGAAGCTTCCTCACAAAGGCATCATTAATCATTTACTCATTTCCAGCCCCTCACTGCTCTCTGGAGAATGAGAAGATGAAAGTTCCAAGCTTCTAATCATGACCTGGTCTTTCTGGTGGCCAGTCCCCATCCAGGTGACCACCCAGAATTTCCTCAATAGAATGAAAGTTCCTCCTAGTCACTTTGGAATTTATGAGTTTTAGGAGCTCTGTGCCAGGAACAGGGTCAGAGACCAATATATTTACTTTCTATTATCTCACAGCAATGATGAACAAAACAGTGTCTCTTCTCACAGAGCATTTCATCCTGAAATCCCAGAGGCACTCATAACCAATGGGGTTCTTTGCATGAGTTCTTTCTGTATGTGGGATGTGCGGAGGCTCACTATTGAAATCAAAGCTATGTTTTCAAATTAGGGTTTATAGATCTAAACTACTGTTAAAGGGGACTTCCTTGGCAGTCCAGTGATTAAGACTTTGTGCTTCCATTACAAGAGGTGAGGGTTCAATCCCTAGTTGGGGAACTAAGGTCCCACATGCCGCTTGGTGTGGCCAAAAAATAAACCAAGAGTAAAAATAAATGAATAACTTTGTTAAGGTTGTTTGTATTCACAAAGAGGGGCTTCCCATCCTAGGTGATGCTAGGGGTAAAGAATCTGCCTGCCAGTGCAAGAGACGAGAAACACGGGTTCAATCCTGTAATGTAGGAGACCTGGGTTTGATCCCTGTGTCAGGAAGATCCCCTGGAGAAGGGCTTGGCAGCCCACTTCAGTATTCTTGCCTGGAGAATCCCATGGTCAGAGGAGCCTGGCGGGCTACAGTCCATAGGGTTGCAAAGAACTGGACATGACTGAAGCAACTTAGCACACACACACGCACATTCACAAAGAGATTTATAGGTTTTACCCATTCTACCAACACCATGGAATGGTATCTACAGGTAAGAGTTAAAGACAGTGATAAAGCTGAGGACTATGTCTGTAGTTCCTGAGGAGGCTAATATGCTGGGCTTTTCTTGTCTGAGGGATGCTGCAGGTACCTGATGTGATAACATTCTCCAAGTCTCACACAGCATGTTAGAGCAGAGAGAAAGGTAGTTTTCAAGTGGTTCTGGCCATGCTATACTCATTTTGACTTAGCAGATCAAGGGCAGGGCTTGTGTTTTGACAACATCCCTAAAAAAAGCCAATATGCTTACTGTTCCTATCTGATGTTCAGAAGTGCTGATCTGCCCGCATGTGCTGGCTTGGCATACAAGGAAACTGAGGCACGAGTGGGCAAAGAGATTACCCAACATCATAGTCAAGAGCAAAGCCAGGACCCAAACTCAAGTTCCTGACTCCCCCACAGGAAGGTACCCTTTCCCTGAGCTTGGGCTGTTTACCTTGTATGTGCCTGCAGGTAGTGAGGGTGGGGAGGTGGGTATTGATACACCCTTGCTGTGAGGTTATCCACCCGTTTTCTCCCCTGCTCTGGAAGGAGTGCCAGCAGAGGCAGAGCCTGGGCATTTTGGTTTCATTTCGACTTCATACTGTAGTTGCTATTCTTCCACTGAATTATTTCAATTATTAAATGTATAGTGCCTGGCTCTTAAGACTTCTCAAGGCAGATGGTGCTGCTTTGAAAACCTTAATAAATAAAGTGTTTGGTATTCCTCTGTTGGGGAAGTCTATCTGCAGGAGAAGATCATTCTGGCAGGCATTTGCTACCAGAAGTGTTGTTGCAAGCCCTTGGAGGATTTCCACAGAGAGTTATGGCTAAGCCTTCCTTCACCAAACTCATTCGTGGGTGTGTGTAGTTATGGAGGAAATGACTTCCAGAAAATGGCTTTCCAAGGAAAGAGTCTTCCCATTAGGTGCACTATGGAGGCTGAGTTGAGGGCGTTTGATCAATTTTAATCAAATTTGATAAATTTTTCCACATTTGGTTTTGAGGACTTGAATGTTAAAGCCTAACATTCTAGTCCTGGTACAAATCCTTCTAGATTGGGGAAGGAATTCTGTTTTTGTTTTTTTTTAATTGAGGTATCACTGATTTACAATATTGTATTAGTTTCAGGTGTACAGCAAAGTGATTCAGTTATATATATATATAGTTTTATGTATATATATATAAAAGAGTATATGTATTCTTTTTCCTTATAGGCTATTACAAAATATTGAATATAAGTATCCTGTGCTATACGGTAGATCCTTGTTGGTTATCTATTTTATATATAGCAGTGTGTATATGATAGTCCCAAACTCCAAATTTATCCCTCCCACTTCCTTTCCTCTTTGGTAACCATAAGTTTATTTTCTGTGTCTATGGGTCTATTTATGTTTTGTGTATAAATTCATTTGTATTATTATTTTTTAGATTCCATATATAAGCAATATCATATGGTATTTGTTTTTGGCTTACTTTACTTAGTAGGATAATATCTAGGTCTATATATGTTGCTGCAAATGGCATTATTTCATTCTTTTTTTAATGGATGAGTAATAGTCCATATTATTTATATATATATTATATGTGTGTGTGTGTGTGCGTGTGCATGTGTGGCTGCTCAGTCACTTCAGTTGTGTCTGACTCTTTGTATCCCCATGGACTTCAGCCCACCAGGCTGCCCTGTCCATGGGATTCTCCAGGCAAGAATACTGGAGGGGGTTACCATGCCCTCGTCAATATATACATATGTATGTGTGTGTGTAGCTAGATATAAATATATATATATATATACCACATCTTCTTTATTCATCAGTTGATGGACATTTATTTAGGTTGATTCCACATCTTGGCTATCGTAGTTAGTGCTGCCATGAACAATGGGACGCATGTATCTTTTCAAATCATGGTTTTCTCTGGGTGTATGCCCAGGAGTGGGATTGCAGGATCCCTTGATAGCTCTATCTTCAGTTTTTAAGGAACCTCCATACTGTTCTCCACTGGGGGCTGCACCCATCTACATTAGACTGGGAAAGGAATTCTGAAGTCCCAAGGATGTTCCTCTCTGGGCTATTCTTGGGATATACAAATATTTGCATAGTCATTTTCATCTGACTTGCATATGATTTACATATGCCTTCTGAGACAAGTCTCATCCAGGCAGTTTGCAAGTTGAAATTTAATCTCTTCAAGTTAGGGTTGCCCTTTCTGGATTTCTCTCATCTCCTATTATGTCACATGGAGTTGCTTTTCCACTCCTGTCATTGAGTCCAAGGACAGTGTCCTATTGTCTATCTGGTGCTCCAGGGACAATGTCCTATCTTCTATCTGCAGCTCCAAGCATAATGCTTCGCATAGTAGGGGCTCATTAAGTATTCAGTGAATGAATTAATAACTCTGATCCCTTTTAGTTGACTCTCCATAGCCTAGCCTGTGGGCTTTCCTAGTGGCTCAGTGGTAAAGAATTCGCCTGCCAATGCAGGAGATGTGGGTTTGATCCCTGAGTCAGGAAGATCCGCTAGAGAAGGAAATGGCACCTCACCCCAGTATTCTTGCCTGGGAAATCCCACGGACAGAGGAGCCTAGTAGTCTACAGTCAATAGGGTCGCAAAGAGTCAGACATGACTTAACAACAATAAGTCAATTCACTGGTGTTGGAGGACAGGAAAGGACTAACTAGAGAACTAGAATCTCATAAAGAAAATGGAAAATAACATAAGAGTCTATCTTTGTGTCTTAGGGGCAAGGAAGAACTTCTTTTTAAAAAAAACTTCAAAAAATATAAAACATAAAGGGAAATTTTGATTTCCATTCAATGAAGGATACTACGGTTAATAGGTGATGGATGAGAGGAGGTATTTATATGTCTAAAATTGAAAGAAGAGTCACATGTACAGTATAGTAGCAATAAGTGCGAATCAAAAAGAAAAATGGCAACAACCACATAGAAAAATGGGCCTAGCAGCTAAGTAGGCAATTTACAGAAAAGAAATTTAAAAGGCTCTCCATTATATGGAGAGAGGCTCTATCTGAAGAAAGCAAATTAAAACAACAGAAAGATCACTTAAAACCTATTAGACTTCAAAAGGGGGAAAGCTGGATGCTGCTAAGTGTTGACAGGCAATAGGATGAAGAGTCCTTAGCACCCCACAGGGGGAGTGCAGCCACTTAGGAGGGTGGCGGGGTGTGTGTGCATGCTTAGTTGCTTCATTTGGATGTGACTTTATGAGGTCCTGTGGACTGTAGCCCCTTAGTACTTCAGTTCAGTTCAGTCACTCAGTCTTGTCCGACTCTCCGCGACCCCATGAATCACAGCACGCCAGGCCTCCCTGTCCATCACCAACTCCCGGAGTTCACTCAAACTCATGTCCATCGAGTCGGTGATGCCATCCAGCCATCTCATTCTCCGTCGTCCCCTTCTCCTCCCACCCCCAATCCCTCCCAACATCAGAGTCTTTTCCAGTGAGTCAACTCATCGCATGAGGTGGCCAAAGTATTGGAGTTTCAGCTTTAGCATCAGTCCCTCCAATGAACACCCAGGATTGATCTCCTTTAGAATGGACTGGTTGGATCTCCTTGCAGTCCAAGGGACTCTCAAGAGTCTTCTCCAGCACCACAGTTCAAAAGCATCAATTCTTCGGCGATCAGCTTTCTTCACAGTCCAACTCTCACATCCATACATGACCACGGGAAAAACCATAGTCTTGACTAGACGGACCTTTGTTGGCAAAGCAATGTCTCTGCTTTTTAATATGCTATCTAGGTTGGTCATAACTTTCCTTCCAAGGAGTAAGCGTCTTTTAATTTCATGGCTGCAATCAGCATCTGCAGTGATTTTGGAGCCCAAAAAAATAAAGTCTGACACTGTTTCCACTGTTTCCCCATCTATTTCCCATGAAGTGATGGGACCAGATGCCATGATCTTAGTTTTCTGAATGTTGAGCTTCAAGCCAACCTTTTCACTCTCCTCTTTCACTTTCATCAAGAGGGTTTTGAGTTCCTCTTCACTTTCTGCCATAAGGGTGGTGTCATCTGCATATCTGAGGTGATTGACATTTCTCCTGGCCATCTTGATTCCAGCTTGTGCTTCTTCCAGCCCAGCATTCCTCATGATGTACTCTGCATATAAGTTAAATAAGCAGGGTGACAATATACAACCTTGACGTACTCCTTTTTCTATTTGGAACCAGTCTGTTGTTCCATGTACAGTTCTGACTGTTGCTTCCTGACCTGCATACAGGTTTCTCAAGAGGCAGGTCAGGTGGTCTGGTATTCCCATCTCTTTCAGAATGTTCCACAGTTTATTGTGATCCACACAGTCAAAGGCTTTGGCATAGTCAATGAAGCAGAAATAGATGTTTTTCTGGAACTCTCTTGCTTTCTCCATGATCCAGCGGATGTTGGCAATTTGATCTCTGGTGCCTCTGCCTTTTCTAAAACCAGCTTGAACATCTGGAAGTTCACGGTTCACATATTGCTGAAGCCTGGCTTGGAGAATTTTGAGCATGACTTTGCTAGCGTGTGAGATGAGTGCAATTGTGCGGTAGTTTGAGCATTCTTTGGCATTGCCTTTCTTTGGGATTGGAATGAAGACTGACCTTTTCCAGTCCTGTGGCCACTGCTGAGTTTTCCAAATTTGCTGGCATACTAAGTGCATCACTTTCACAGCATCATCTTTCAGGATTTGAAATAGCTCAATTGGAATTCCATCACCTCCACTAGCTTTGTTCGTACTGATGCTCTCAAACCATAAACCACATGGCCCAGTGGTCCCATTCCTAGATATAAATCTAGAGGAAATGCCAGACCAATCCTTAAGGGAACATGCATGGGGATTTTGGAGCATTATCCGATGTGCAAAGGTCAAATCACACTGTGTCTCTCCCTGGAAGCACAGATAGACAAACTGTAGAGGCTATGCCTATGGAGCCCTGTAGCTACTTTGCTAAGTGCAAGAGGTAAGCAAGAGAATGAGATACAGTTAGGTAAATTAAAAATGTGTACCCACAGGGGACTTCCCTGTTGGCACAGTGGATGAGAGTCTGCCTGCCACTGTAGGAGATGTAGGTTCAATCGATTTCTGGTCCAGGAAGATCCCACACACTATGAAGCAATAAGCCCATGCACCACAACTACTGAGCCAAGCTCTGGAGCCTGGAAATCACAGCAACTTAGCTGGTGTGCCGTAACTACTGAAGCCTGAGTGCCTAGAGCCCATGCTCCACAAAAAGAGAAGCCACTGCGATGAGAAGTCCTTAGATCACAACAAAGAATAGACCTGGCTTACCACAACTAGAGAAAGTCCTGTGCATCAGTGAAGGCCCAGCACATATGCAAACACACACATACACACACACGCACACACACGTACACAAACATATGCATGTTTTGTAAGAATATACCAAAGAGAAAGATACCCATTAAACATAAACCGATAATCACCTCTAATGGAAGAAAAGGCTAATGGGAGAAAAGGAAATGAATAGATAAATTAGTAAATAAGAGAGGGCCTTGCTCAGATCCATGATGACAGTGTGTTATGAACCAAGGAATATGGTTAATTCACCCTCTGCTCCTGAGGATCTCAAGCCAAAAGAAGCAACCCACCACCACCAACTTAGAAAAATTTAAGTTCTGGCCTAGAGCTTAATATACATATATCCCACCTTCAATTGGATTAAAGAGTTCGCACTCACATTTGGAAAAGTCAGTGTTTTGCTTAATAGGCTGTTGTGCCCAGAGGCTGTTGCTTTTTCGAACATGAGAATGAATAAATTTAGTGCTAAAGAAAAAATTATTCTGGCACTTGTTAAAGTGGTAAGGTAGCTTTATTCAGGGCTATTGCAACAGGGGAGAGAGAGTGGGTTCCATTATGAATACAAGGACGATGGGGATTTTAAAAAATATTTGTTTTAGTTTTGGCTGTGTTGGGTTTCCGTTGTGGCGCATGGGGTCTTTTATTGTGATGGGTGAGTTTCTCTCTCATTGTGGGTCACAGGCTTGGTAGTTGTGGTGCAGGCTTAGTTGCCCCATGGCAGGTGAGATCTTAGTTGCCTGACCAGGGATGGAACCCACATCCCTTGCTTTGCAAGGTGAATTGTTTTTTTTTTTTTAAATTAATTACATTTATTTATTTTTAATTGAAGGATAATTGCTTTACAGTATTGTGTTGGTTTCTGCCAAACGTCAGCATGAATCAGGCAAGGCAAATTCTTAACCCTTGGACCATCAGGGAAATCCCTGACGGTGGGGATTTGTAGCTGATAAGCAGGGTAAAGAGGTTGGTGATGCAAAAACACTAAGATGAGACATCAAGGGTGGGTGGAGAGGTTTACTAAACTGACTTACTAGCATTCTTACTGAAGACAGGCCAGGGTGATCAGATATCTAGAGTAGGGATTCTCTCAGCCAACTTAGCAGGTTTCTTGCTAAAACTAGACTTGGTAAGGATGGACAGAGAGCCTAGGACTGATGCCTAGCTGAGAGGAGGACTCAGAAGAGCCTGACTAAGTTTTGGTCAAGGAGACCTTGATCAAGTGGCCTTGGTCACTGGGAGAGCCCTGTGCCTTGTTTGCCTCCCTTTTTATGGTATCTCCAACTCCTACCATGGTGCCTGGCAAATGGTAGATCCTAGTAAGTATTTGTAAGAATGAATAGTGATGGACTTCCCTGGTGGCTGGATGGTGAAGAATCTGCCTGCCAATGCAGGAGATGCAGGAGATGCAGTTTCCATCCTTGGTTTGGGAAGATCTGGAGAAGGAAGTAGCAACCCACTCCAGTACATGGACAGAGGAGCCTGATGGGCTACAGTCCTTGGGGTTGCAATGAGTTGGATATGATTTAGCTACTAAAGAACAACAACTGTGATAAGGATGGATCTTCCTGGAAGATTCTCCAGGGTGTTAGAGCTTCCCTGATGTATGTTCACACTTACCCTTGAATGTGTGTTCCCCCAGAACTGGGTTCACTGGCTGTGGGGCACTGCAGGCCTGGGGGTTGGAGGGGGCATTTGCTTGCCCCAAGAAACAGAGGACATTGGAACCAGAGGGAGGAGCAATTCTAAGAGCTGTATAGGAAGCTGATGGCCAAGACCCAGAAAGGTGTCTGGAAGGTCACCAAACTCTTCAAGCCAGAAATTGCTCCTGAAATCTCAAGTTTGAGAACCAAGGATGCCAGAGCAAATGCAAGCATGGGGGTAGGGGAACCTGGGGCTGCCAACAGTTACTTAGACTCTATGGTTCCCAACTTGCATCACATAGCAGGTTATGGTACTGTGGGTGCTGGCTGGGTTAGGGGCTGAGTGGAACGGGGGCCTGTGGCCTGCTTGAGTGAGACCAGGAAGACCTCAGAATGCTGCCCGCTGCTGCCCTCCTCCTGTTACCGAAGAGTTTGTACTGCTTGCTGTGCGACAGGCCAGTCAACTGAAAGACAAGTTGTTGGGAAAAGGGATAGCGACTTTACTTGAAAAGCCAGCAGACCGGGAAGACGTTGGACTAGTGTCCCAAAGAATCATCTTTTTTTCCCTTAGATTTGTTTTTGATGTGGAACATTTTAGAAGTCTTAATTGAGTGTATTACTATATTGTGTCAATTTTATGTTTTGTTTTTTTTTTGGCTACAAGGCATATGGGATCTTAGCTCCCCAACCAGGGATTGAACCCACAGCCCCTTCATTGAAAGGTGAAGTCTTAACCAATAGCCCACCAGGGAAGTCCCCCAAAGAATCATCTTACCCAAGTTAGAGTCCAGGCTTTCTTTTATACTAGAGGAGGAAGGGGTATGGTTGGTTATTGCAGACTTCTTTGTGTCAGAATCTTTTGTTCTTGAAACTGTCCCTGTAGGTGTTTAAAGATCATAACTTTCTGGTAAACCTCCAAGAAGACAAATGATATTCTCTGTTCTGCAACTTTTTATCTCTGTGTGAATGGAAAAGTGTTAAGCCTCTAAAGGTCGGAGCCTTGAGAAACTGCTGTCCTGTACATCCCAGGCTACATGCAGCATTCTTGTAGTGAAAGCAGTGGAATACAAAGGTTAAAGTAAGAGAAACATTCAGAATGGAGTGGGATTTGTTCTTCCCTGTTCCACTCCTACCCTTCCCTCACTGCGTGTGTTCTTCAGAGGGGCTGCCTCGCCCACCCCAAGTTAGCAGAAAGTGGGGGCCTTCTCCTGACCTCCTCCCCTCTGGAATGTCCCCTGGCTGAAGCTGTGCCTGCCTGGTCTCCTGTTCTCTTGGCTCCCATGCCAGACATACCTGGCTCTGGGGCATCTTCGTTTTTTGTTAACTAGATGGGCACAGGGGAAGCAATGTCAAAACCAACTGTGTTTGCAAATTCTGGTACAGGCAATGGCAGATAGGCTGTGTCCTTGTGTTCCCCAAGTTGTACTCATCATTTGGGTCCAGGGGTTGGTCTGGGGCAGTTGGTGTCTGCTTTCCCAGCTGATGTGCTGATCCCAGCCTCCTTCCCGGTATCCCAGTACTCAGTCTCCCACTGGGGACAGTATGGGCCCTGCCACTTTCTCATCCATGTGTAGCCTCAGAGTGGTTCCACACCTACCTACATCCTCCTCCCCTAAAGTGCCTGGGTTCTTCTGGATCCAGACTGTGTGATGTTAATAACTGTGCTCAAGGCCAGGGAAGTGGAGTCGTAATATCTGCATACTGGTAATAACTACAGTAATAAAAATAACAATATTTACTGTTGGCACTAGGCATTGTGCCCAGTGCTTTGTGCACATTATTTCCTTTGATCCTCACAGCCACAATAGGAAGTGGGAACCATTACTGTTCTGTCTTTATATTTGAGGACACTGTGGTTGGAAAGGTTAAACAGTTTGCCTGCAGTCTCACGAATAGATGAGGTGGAGTTTGGATTTGAACTGAGACTTTCTGACTCACAGGCATAGGCTTAACCATTCTACCACGCGGCGCCTTCTCGGTAAGGGCAGTTCACTCCTCATCCAGCCCCATCTTTATCTCTCCTGCTCTGATGCTGTGATCTGTGGCACCTCATTTCACACTCATGGCGCTGTGCAGAGGTAGGGATGGTTATTATTTCCATTTTCTGAATAAGGTAACCACAGTCTGGAGAAGTGAAATGAGACATGCCCAAGGTCACATAGCTAGTCTTTGCAGGATCAAGACCCCACCGAGCCCTCCTCCAGGTGTGGGCTTCTTGCCTCTAAAGAGACAGCAGGAGGCATGGAATTGATGGTGGCTCACTTAGCGATGGTGAGGAGGGGGATGTGGGGCCGGCAGAAGTGGTACCCATGAGTGTGGAGCTGATGCTGCTTTCTTCCTGGGGGCTCAGGTGTGGCTTAGCAAACTGTTGCCCATAGCCATTTAGAATCAGTGAATAGAAACTTTAGGATGCTTCAGCTGCTCCAGTGTCAGATGTAAAACCAGCACTAAACCGAAGCCATCTGTGTTACAACCAGTAAAGCTGTTCCCATTCCCCTTCTCTCTCCCAACCAGTTGAGCTCCTGACTCTCAAAAATGGCCCCAAGGCTTGGGCAGTGGTTTGAAGGAATTATTCCTGTTGGGACAAGACATGGAGAAGAAGTTAAAAAAAAACAAAACTGACTTCTTTCTAAATTAGAAGTATATTCTGAGCATGACTTTAGGGAACTTACAAGGCGTGTGGTGAGTGTAAATGTCTGTTTCCCCAGGGAAGGTATTTATTTTGGGTTGGAAATGCTTCCGTTGGCTTCTGTCACTAACCAACTTTCACTGATAGCATCGCATGCCCTTCTCTCCTGGTAAACATCTTAGGTCACAGCAGCAACAATTTCAGATATTTTGCAAGTGGAGTGTATTGGTTTCCCAGGGTTGCCTTAACTAATTGGTACAAACCTGGTGACTCAGTAGGAATTTATTCTTTCACAGTTCAGGAGTCTGAAAGTCTAAAGTCAGGGCATGTCCCTGCTCCCTCTGATAGCTCTAGGCAAGATCCTTCCCTGTGACTTCCAGCTTCTGCTGGCTCCTGATCATCCGTGGTGCTCCTTGGTTTGTAGCTACATCACCCCCACCCCCCATTTCTGTGTAGTCTTTTCTGTGTCTTATAAGGATGCTGTCACTGGGTTTAGGGCCTCTAATCTAGTATGACCTCATTTTAACTGATTATTTCTGCAGTGACTCTATTTTCAAATAAGGCCACGGGGACTTCCCTGATGGTCCAGTGGTTAAGAAAATGTCTTCCAATGCAGGGGACGTGGGTTCTATCCCTGGTTGGGGAACTAAGATCCCCCATGCCACGGGGCAGCTAAGCCCGAATGCCACAGCTACTGAGCCCATGTGCTGCAGCTACAGAAGCCGGCAGGCCACAGCAAGGACACAGTCTGGCCAAAATTAAAAAAAAAAAAAAACAACAACAAAATAAGGCCACATTCTGAGGTTCAGCCCACAACATGGAGAAATCAAAAAAGAAGGTCTGCCCAGGTGGTCCTACTGAAGACTGGAGTCTGAACACATCCCTGGGTGGAAGAACTGTCCCTGTTGATAGATGGGTCTGTAGACAGAACTTCCAGAGGGCTCAGACCACGTGCCCTCCTGTTAGAAAACTCTGCACAGCTTTTCTTATGTCCAGTCACTCTCTGGGTCGGGTTAACCCAAAGTTACCCTCTGGCTTTCTGGGTCTGACTAGCCAGGATTCCTGGTCTTTCGTCATACTACCTCTGAGCACTGACTTTACATTTGAGTGATTTAACGGCCTTGCAGGAAGAACCAGAAGGTCATTAGCTTGCCACCAGCTCCTCAGTGTGCACTCATGACACTGCTTTCACACACACTGACCTGTCTCGCATCATCCCCCTTGGTCACATCCCTTTGTTGGATGGTGAACCACAAGTGGCAAAGGCACTCAGCTCTGAGAGTCGTGTAGAGGCCACATCACCGACGGAGCAGTTGGGCTGAACTGGGTCTCTCCTCTCAGATCTGCTTTGAGGAGTGGGTTATTTGAGTCCCACACAGGTAGGATTCTTGGTCAGTCCTGCTCTTGGCCCCATCCCTTCCCACTGTCTCTCTCAGTCCCTGGGCTTTACCTGCTGTGGCCATCATTCATTGTGTAATTCATGTGAATTCATTGTGTGTCACCTCACCCATGGTGACCTTGTTCCCCCCTAGGGCCTCTGCAGCATAATAACTTCCTTTTCCTGGAACTTTCTGTGTCTGGTTCCTGATCACTCAGTCTCTCAGCTGAGATGGCACCTCCTCCGAGAGGCCTTCCTTGACCACCCCCCAGTTTTATGTCTCCAATCACCTTGTTCTTTCTTCACACAGCCTGGAATTTTCAGATACTTTTTTTGTTTGTTTATTTGTTGATTCTGTCTTCTGCCCTTGTCTATGACTACAGAGACCTTGTCTTCTGGTTCACTGCTATATCCCAGAGCCAAGACCAGTGTCAGGGTCATCGTGGGTGCTTAGTGAAGAGTCTTTGGGGCATCTTCAGTAACTCAATACTTTCTTTTTAGGATTTCAAGTCACAGAGAGACAACCACACGGAGTATGTAGACAACACGGTGCTACATGGAGCATCAGCTGATCAGGATTCAGAAACCGGGTCCTGGTGTGGGCTGTTGCTAGCCCACTGTGCTGTGGCCAGCGCTTCATTCAGGCGCTCTGCCTGGGGCTTGGTTTCCCAAACTCTACACAAGGGGGACATCCCCATCCAGTGCACAGAGCCCTTGTGCAGATGAAATGGTGCCGGGACACAGTGGGATACAAATGTGAGACTGTGAGGCTTCAGCCCGTGAAGATCTTTCAGAAGCCAGAGGACACCGTGGAAGGAACACAGAGGAGAGAATGTTCCAGAGAAAAGAGGCTTCTCCAAGCACTTAACTCTCTGACGGGGCAGCCCTGGGGACTTGTTAGCTAGTAGGGGTGGAATTTTCTCTCATTCTTACTCTTCCAGGAAGGTTTTGGCCGTAGTATAGTTATTTTTAGCAAAATAACTGTTTCAGACAAGCAAGGTAACTTTTAATCTCCTAATTATAAATGCTGTGGGCCTAAAGAAAGAAGGCTTCTTGAGATGCTTAGTAGAGGACTTTTGTAATTTCCTGCCCCTTGAGGTGGCTTCCCAGGTGGCCCAGCACTAGAGAATCCACTTGCCCATTCAGGAGTTGTGAGTTCGATCCCTGGGTTGGGAAGATCCCCTGAAGGAAATGGCAACCCACTCCAGTATTCTTGCCTGGAAACTTCCATGGACAGAGGAACCTGGTGGGCTACAGTCCATGGGGTCACTGAAGAGTCAGACATGACTTAGTGACTGAACAGTGACAACAGCCCCTTGAGGTGGGGCCAGGCTTCACCCCACCTGAGGATGTGGACTGATGGAATGGAGGCTGTCTAGAGCTAGGGCCAACCCATGCCTGGCTGCAGGGGGGCTCTAGTCCATGGTGAGGCCCCTCAGAGTGAATTTTTGGATTTTTTGAAGCATAGTTGATTTACAATGTTATTTTAGTTTCTGGTATGCAGCAAAGTGATTTTATATATATTTACTTGTTCAGATTATTTTCCGGTATAGATTATTATAAGATATTGAATTTAATTCTCTGTGCTATACAGTAGGCTCTTCAGTTCAGTTCAGTTCAGTCGCTCAGTCGTGTCCGACTGTCCGTGACCCCATGAATCACAGCACGCCAGGCCTCCCTGTCCATCACCAACTCCCGGAGTACACTCAAACTCATGTCCACAGAGTCGGTGATGCCATCCAGCCATCTCATTCTCTGTCGTCCCCTTCTCCTCCTGCCCCCAACCTTTCCCAGCATCAGAGTCTTTTCCAGTGAGTCAACTCGTCGCATGAGGTGGCCAAAGTATTGCAGTTTCAGCTTTAGCATCAGTCCCTCCAATGAACATCCAGGATTGATCTCCTTTAGAATGGACTGGTTGGATCTCCTTGCAGTATAAGGGACTCTCAAGAGTCTTCTCCAACACCACAGTTCAAAAGCATCGATTCTTCAGCGATCAGCTTTCTTCACAGTCCAACTCTCACATCCATACATGACCACGGGAAAAACCATTGCCTTGACTAGACGGACCTTGGTTGGCAAAGTAATGTCTCTGCTTTTTAATATACTATCAAGGTTGGTCATAACTTTCCTTCCAAGGAGCAAGCGTCTTTTAATTTCATGGCTGCAATCAGCATCTGCAGTGATTTTGGAGTAACCATAAATTTGTTTTCTGTGAGTCTGTTTCAGTTTTATTGTTGTTCAGTAGCTCAGTCGTGTTCAACTGTTTGCTACCCCAGGACCTGCAACACGCCAGGCTTCCCTATCCTTCACCACCACTTGGATTTTGCTCAACTCACGTCCATTGAGTTGGTGATGCCATCCAACCATCTCACCCTCTGTCACCCTCTTCTGCCCTCAGTCTTTCCTAGTTTCAGTATCTTTCCCAAAGAGTTGGCTCTTTGCATCAGGTGGCCAAAGTATTGGAACTCCAGCTTCAGCACCAGTTCTTCCAGTGAATATTCAAAGTTCGTTTCCTTTTGGATTGACTGGTTTGATCTCCTTGCTGCTCAAGGGACTCTCAAGAGTCTTCTCTCTCACCGCAACTCGAAATCATCAGTTCTTACACACACACACACACACACACACACACACTACATTTTCTTTATCCATTCATCTGTTGATGGACATTAAGGTTGCTTTACTGTCTTGGCTACTGTAAATAGTGCTGCTATGAACATTGGAGCTCGTGTGTCATTTCAAGTGGGAGTTTTTGTCTTTCCCAGGTATATGTCCAGTAGTGGGATTGCAGGATCATATGGTAGTTCTGTTTTTCCTTTTTAAAGGAAATTCCGTACTGTTTTCCATAGTGGCTGCACCAATTTACATTCCCACCCCTAGTGTAGGAGGGTTCCCTTTTCTTCATATCCTTTCCAGCAGTTGAAGACTTTTTAATGATGGCCATTCTGACTGGTGTGAGTTATGATTTTGATTTGCATTTCTCTAGTAATTAGTGATGTTGAGCATCTTTTCATGTGTCTGTTCACCATCTATATATCTTCTTTGGAGAAATGTCTGTTTGGGTCTTCTGCCCATTTTTTGATTTTTTTTTTATATTGAGCTGTATCAGCTCTTTGTATATTTTGGAAATTAATCCCTTGCTGGTTGCATCATTTGCAAATATTTTCTCTCAGTCAGTGGGTTGTCTTTTCACTTTGTTGTGTTTGTTGCTTTGCTGTGCTAAAGCTTATAAGTTTGATTTGATTAGGTCTGTCTCTCTCTCCCTTTAAATTTCTTTTGCCTTAGGAGACTATTCTAAGAAAACATTGCTATGGTTTATTTCAGAGAATGTTTCGTGCATGTTCTCTTCTAGGAATTTCATGGTGACTGATCTTATGTAATTGACCATAGGTGTGAGGATTTATTTCTGAGCTCTCTATTCTGTTCCATGGAGCCATGTGTCTGTTTTTGTGCCAGTACCATCCTGTTTTGATGACTGTAGCTTTGTAGTATTATATGAAGCCTGGGTGGGTTATGCTTCTAGCTTTGTTCTTTTTCCTCAAGATTGCTTTGACAAGTCTGGGTTTTTGGTGCTTCCATAAATTTTAGGATTATTTGTTGTAGTTCTCTGAAAAACGTCATGGGTTCTTTGATAGGGATCACATTAAATCAGTAGATTGCTTTGGGTAGTATGGCCATTTTTAACAATATTAATTCTTCCAAAGGTCTGTGAATTGTTGACTCATTATCCTAGGCCCTGAGGGTGCTGGGAATAGCTGGAGGGTTTGGGTCAGGACCTTTGGGAATGAGTTAGCCTAAGCCTAGTGGTGGCAAGGACAGAGCTCAAGGTTCACAGAGATAGCTTCACATTCAGAGTGTTTCTCTGCTTGGACCTCCCTCCCTTTTTGGACCTCTCTGTGGACTCCTGGGGTCCCTGGCTCTGCATTTCCTGGAGCCTCCACTCTGCACACAACTAGGTGCTGGCATTTGACCTTCTGTCCCTCTTGAGCATTGTCTCCTGCACAGCACAGTTCCAGGCAAGGTCATAGACAACCTGATTGGCTAGAATGTTTGTTATGAGCAGCTGGTGCAAGAGCTTCTTGTCTTGCTTTGTCTCCATTGTTCTGCCGCCTTGTCTGGTCTTTTCTGCGTTCACTCAAACCTCCATCTCAAAAGTTTAGCAAGAGAACAAGGAAGGAAGATTGCCTATACAAGAAAGTAAAATAAGCAGTGAAGGTGGATCTGAATATTAATTCAACCTATAAGTTTGACAACTTTGATGAAACTGGCTAGTTATTGTCACACACTATCCAAGCTCATGTAATAAGAAATAACCTGATAGTCCTAAATCTATTAAAGAAACTGAAGTTTTAGTTTACACTTTCACTTATGAAAACTCTAGGTTTTAGGGAAAAACCTAAGAGAAAATCTTTGTGGCCTTAGGAGTTCTCAGATCCAGCACCAAAAATACAATCAGTAAAAGAAAAACTGATAAACTGGATAAACTGATAAATATTAAAATGAAAAACTTTTGCTCTGAGAAACATCCAGTTAAGAATGCAAAGACATGATACAGAATAGAAGAAAATATTTGCATATGATACAAACGAACTTATTTACAAAACAGAGACAGACTCATAGACAGAAAACAAATTTATGGTTACCAAAGGGGAAGGTGGGGAGAGGGATAAATTAGCAATTTGGGATTAGCAGATGCAGACTACTATATATAAAATAGATAATAATGTCCTACCTGTAAATCACAGGTAACTATTTTCAATATCTTGTAATAAACCATAATGGAAAGAAATATGAAAAAGCATATATCTATGTATGTATAACTGAATCGCTTTACACCAGAAACTAACACAACATTGTAAATCAACTATACTTCAATTAAATTTTTTTGAAAATTTCAATTTTCATAACTGACAAAGGATTTGTATCCAGAATATACAGAGACCTCTCAGAAATCATCAATAAGAAAACAAAGAGATCAATTTTTTAAAAGTTGGGCAAGTGATTTGAACACACACATCACCAAAGAAGACATACATGTGACCATTAAGCCCACGAAAAATTACTCAACATCATTAATTATTGGAGATATGAGATATTTCTACACTTCTCTTATCATGGCTAAAATAAAAGAAACCCAAACTAACAATACTAAGTTTTGGTGAGGATGAGGAGTGATTGGAACTCTTATATGTTACTAGTGGGAATACAAAATGGTACAGCCACTTTGGAAAACAGTTTGTCCATTTCTTATATAAACATACAGTTAGTTACCACATGAACCAGCAATACGTCCTATTTACTCAAGAAAATCGGAAACACATTTATAGGAAAGCTGTTATGCAAATGTTTCTAGCAGCTTTATTCATAACTGTAAAAGACTGGAGAAACCCACACCTTCTCTTTTTTTTAAAAGAAGTTATTTATTTGGCTGTGGTGGTCTTAGTTGCGGCACGCAGGATCTTCAGTCTTTGTTGAGGCATGCAGGATCTTTGGTTGTGGCCTTCCAATTCTTAGCTGCAGCACGTGGGGTCTAGTTCCTTGACCAAGGATCGAACCCAGGCCCCCTGTATGAGAGCTTGGAGTCTTAGACACTCTACCACCAGGGAAGTCCACCATATGGTGGACAGGAGAATGAGTAAACAAACTTTGGTCATCTCTCTAGTGGAATACTACTCAGCAACAAAAAGGAGCAAGCTAATGATATAGCTGGGTTGCATGGGGGAGCAGAGGCTCAGATAAGCTGGCCTTTGGATTAAAGGTGAATTAATTAAAGCTGAATTAAACCGGTCATCCTTTGATCATGGCATCATCATCATGCTTTTCTCACAGCCCATCCCTGATGCTCCATCCTTGGCTCGAGATAGAAATCTGTGGCACCAAAGGGCTCCACTACCCTGTACTGAGTCTTCTGTTCTCAGATACTGGCCAGGAGACGGGGAGTGGGAAACTAGGAACTAGTGCTAAGAAGAGGGTAACCCAAACCTCATGGCTTCTGGGAAGCTTTGTTTTTGTTCCACAGAGATAGGTGCTCACCCCACCTGTCCTTGGACTCTGTTTCCTTCTCTCTCTGTGTACTGGGAGGTAGGATGACTTAATGGTAACTGTATAGGTTTTAGTGTCAGAGAAGCTTTGGTTTAAATCCTGGCTCCAAAGCAGTGATCTTGGACAAGTAATTTAATCACTTTTGGTCTCAGTTTTTTAATTTCTGAAATAGGTTCAAAACTAGTACTTATCTCATGAGGTGACTGAAGACTTAAATGATAAAAAGCATGTATAGTGTGAAGCCTACAGCCCAACATGTAAGCATGCGCTAAATGGTAGACATTATTATAGTTGTCTTGTTAATAGTACTTACCACATTATGGCATAATGATCTGTTTACATGCTTGTCTTCTTTTCTAGAACAGGGACTTGTTGAGGACAGGAGTTGTATCTTGTTGATTTTTGTACCTGCAGGGGCTAGCCCAGTGCCTGTGGGTAAAAGGTGCTCACTGAATGTCAAGTGAATGGATGGATTGTTTAGTTAGTAGTTAGCCAAGAGAGGAGATACTGAAAGCCTTTCTATCCATTACCATCACCATTATCAGAAAGCACCCATGAAGTAATTGTTATCTCATAGACCTTGAAGGCATAAGCTTCACTCTGGCCTTCCTTTTTTCACACCTTCCTTCAAGTCGGGTCCTGAGATGGGTTGTGGTTGCCTGCTGTCAGACTCAACTCAGCAGCTTGAAACCCCCTGGGGCTCCTCTCTAGCTGCTCAAAGCATCAGCTGCCTTTGTTCTCTTCAGGCCAGACCCACATCCCTTCACTTAGATAGGGAGAGGGCTGGAGGCAGGAGTCACACGGGTGTGTCTTCAGTTACAGCGGTGATGTGGGGCTTTGATCCCTTTTCTGAATGGGCTACTAGCCTCTTTGGGGAGCCTATATGTGCTGTACCAAAAGTAATGGGGTTCTAATGCCATCCGGAGACTTTTAGTTTACTAGATTAAATCTGATGAATTGTCTTTATAATTAGGTACATAAGGAGTGGCATGCTTGCTTATGTCACCCTCCTGGGATCTAGGAGGGCGATCTTCAGGCTCTACCCTCGGTTCTGCTCAGTTTGCATTTATATCTGGGGATATAGATGTAGATGTTGAGCATGTTATGTTCATTAACATTTGTATTTTGGAGACATATCTCAACACATTGGACCAAAAGGGAGGAATTAAAAGGGATAAATGTCAGTTCCTGCTTTTAGGGACCAATAATCCAATAATGGGCGTGTGGAATGAAGTGGGTTTAGTTTAACTGAAGCACATAAAAAAGACCTGGGCTGTTACGCAACGCACGTTCAGTATGAAACCAGGAATATGATGTGTCTACAAAAAGGCTAATGCTATCAGGTCACATTAACAGTTTACAGAACAGAAGAGGTGAGTGATGATTTTACTCTCTGAGCCAACTGACCTCACCTTGAGTATGGTGTTTAGTTCTGACAGTCATGTCAGTTGTAAAGGCGTTTACAACTGTAATGTGACTGAAGGACAGTCAGAAGGGTGAGGTAATTTAGTGCCAGTTAATATAACGGCTGCCCACTCCACTATTCTGGCCTGGAGAATTCCATGGACTATATAGCCCATGGGTTCCAAAGAATCAGACACGACTGAGTGACTTCCTCCTTGGAAGGAAAGTTATGACCAACCTAGATAGCATATTAAAAAGCAGAGACATTACTTTGCCAACCAAGGTCCGTCTAGTCAAGGCTATGGTTTTTCCCGTGGTCATGTATGGATGTGAGAGTTGGACTGTGAAGAAAGCTGATCACTGAAGAATTGATGCTTTGGAACTGTGGTGCTGGAGAAGACTCTTGAGAGTCCCTTGGACTGCAAGGAGATCCAACCAGTCCATCCTAAAGGAGATCGATCCTGGATGTTCATTGGAAGGACTGATGCTAAAGCTGAAACTGCAATACTTTGGCCACCTCATGCGACGAGTTGACTCACTGGAAAAGACTCTGATGCTGGGAGGGATTGGGGGTGGGAGGAGACGGGGACGACAGAGAATGAGATGGCTGGATGGCATCACCGCCTCGATGGACATGAGTTTGAGTGAACTCCGGGAGTTGGTGATGGACAGGGAGGCCTGGCGTGCTGTGATTCATGGGGTTGCAAAGAGTCGGACACGACTGAGCGACTGAACTGAATTGAACCGATATATATATAATGGTTGGAGAGATTTAGCCTGAAGATGGATTTGTTGGGTTCACCATAGCTGGCAATACTGATAGGGATTCCCTGTAGAAGAGGGATCCTCTGTGTCTCTAAAGCGGTGCTTTACAATAGAACCTTCAGTGATGATGGAAATGTTTTATATCTATGCTGTTTAATAGCTACTAGGAAGATGTGATTTTAAGCAATTAGAATGTGGGAACTGAATTTTAAATTTAATTTTAACTAATTAAGATTAAAATAGCCAAATATGGCTACCATATTGGACAACATGCAGCTCAGAGGAGAAATAAAAGAATAGAGTGGAGGTTAACAAATTTTTTCATTAAAGAGCAAGATTGTAACTATTTTGAGCTTTGCTGCCCATATGGTTTCTGTTGCAGCTACTCAACTCAGCCATTGTAGTGCAAGAAAATAGACCATGTATAAAAGAATCCATGTGTCTATGTTTCAATGAAACATTATCGATGGACACTGAAATTTGAAATGATCTAATTTTAATGCATCACAAAATATTATTCTTTTAATTTTTTCTGTTATTCTAAAGATGTAAAAACCATTCTTAGCTCACAGGTTGTACAGAAATGAGTGGCCGGATAGATTTGACCTGCGGGCTGTGGTTTGCTCACACTGGCTTAGCATGTGGGTGGAAACCTTAGGGAGTTATATGTGAATTCAGTTAAGGAAGATAATGATTAATTAGAGGTAGCCAGGGATAGAAGGAGCATCTTCAGTAAGTGGTGAGTTTCTTGTTACTAAAGCTTCAGGTATCAGCTGGATAATGAACTATCTGGCAAGGGATGATACAGAAATGTGTCTCTCTAATACTACTTACACTAGGCTTCCCCCCCTAATTCTGTAGGAGTATTAAAATCAGAATGACATGTGACTGCGCTAAAATCATAGCTGCTTTTTTAAGGGAAACAAGTCATTTTCCCTCATTTGGTACTTACTGTCAGCCCCCTGATGCTGGAACAGGGACTATTTTGGACAGGGGCACTAACTTCATTGTTTCAGCAGTTCTCCCGAGTGTTCAGGGACGCCTGGGATGTGCCTTCCTGGGGGAGTTGGTCTGTCCATTTGTGTGCAGCCCAGGAAAGGTCCTGAGACCTTCACACCCTAGGAGAGGACAGCCTACTGGCTGAACACACCTTTGTTCTGTTACTGAGTCTCCCTGGGGACACCTGGGGGACAGGGTGGTTGGGGTTAGGAAGCGTCCCTTCTAGCTGGTTCTTTCTGTGTCTGGGTCGTGCCTCATTCCGTGACTGGAGAAGGTCGCCGCTCATATTTTCCCCTCCAGACAGATGGGGAAACTGTCCAGAATGACCTTGAGATCTCCAGTCCAGTGCAGTAAGCTTGACACCTTGATTGTTCAGGAGCTGATCGCCCAGCCTTTGGATGGCTGAAGATTCGATTGTTTCTAGTACTGTCAACTCTGCTTTCTTAATTTTCTCTTCTCCATTTTGCCTGACTTCTATCCATTTAACTTCTAATCAGCATCTCTGCCAGAATAAACAAAAATAAAAAATAAACAACTTTTTCCTGCAGGAGAAAATGGAAAGTGCTGGTTTGAAATTTTAATTTTGTGTGTGTGTACCTTTATCCAAAACCCAGCCTACTCTCACTGTAACAGAGTTTTCTCTACATTTTTGTGAAGCACAGGAAACTTAAAAAAAACTTTATTTGGGGGACTTAAAAATTTGAGATACTTGACATACAACATTGAGTACATCTAAGGTGTACAGTGCATAGATTTGGTACATTTATGTTGCAATATGGTTGCCACTTTCGCCTTAACTAACACCTCTAGCCCATCACAGTCACCATTTTTTCTAGTACTGGGAACAATTAAGATCTAGTCTCTTAGCAAGTATAATGTTTATAGTACAATTTTGTTGTCTATTACCACTGTACAGTGTATTAGGTCTCCAGGACTTATTTATCTGCTATTTTAAATATGTACCCTTAAACAACGCCCTTCTTATTCCCCATGTAGGGGATTTTCAGGCATATACAATGTAGACAGGAGAATACAGTCAACCCCAAGTACCCATCACCAGCTTTGACAGTGACTCCTGGCCAGTGTCGTGTCATTGGCACCCTTCTCCTGCCTCCTGAGTTATTTTGGACCACATCTATAGGAAGCTTTCCACGTGGTGAACTGACTCATCTTTGTACTAACATCTTGACTCTGTGTTTTCCATTTCAGATAATTGCCTTTGATGAGTTAAGAACAGATTTTAAGAGCCCCATCGACCAGTGCAACCCTCTTCACGCGGTAAGTAGTGGGTGCTGGTGACTGGAAGGGTGGTGTCACTCCAGGCCACCCAGGACCTGTGAAGGAGGGTACGGTTTTGATGAGCAGGGTGAGTGAAGCACATACTTGGCCCTGGCTGCACCTCCATGCCTGGTTCAGGATGGTAGTCCCTGAGGCTGCAGAGGTCTCAACTTATCCTGAAAAGTCAAGTATAGCAGTCCCAGTACCTGGTTGGGAAAGCTCTGTGTGCCGTGGCTGTGGATTCCTCACTGCCCCGTGTTAGTGGGTCTTGAACAGGGAGAGAGGCTTCAGGCTGTCCATCATGTTGGCGGATGTGGGAGCATCACCGTGGTCATCCCCACTCTGTACTTTGCCAGGTTTCTCAGAGGGAAACTTGCAGGGGGTTGACATGCGCAGCTCATTTCACTGTATCCACCACCCAGGGAGCATTCATCTCGGGAGTCTCTCTGGGTTTGAGGTCAGTTTGCTTCCCCCTGGGAACCTGATACAGTCCAGTTCTCTGGCTCCGGTTCAGAATATGAGAAACCCCCTGCTCCTGCTGCTCCCTGAGTCCTGCTGCTCTGTCTGGCTTGTCAGGCCATTACTGCTGCTTCCATGTGCCTGGAATGGATGTAGAAAGAAGCCTTGATGTGAGCAGAGGAAAAGGACCTTGTGTCTGCGGAGTCGGGTGGTTGCTGCCTTTCCACTCCTTGGCTCAGTGCAGCCTACATCCCAGAGCCAGGCACCAGCCAGGCCTGTACAGAGCCTTTTCCAGACTCTTCTGACCAGAACTCAAAGGATGGAGCTCATAGTTCTTGCAGGTTTGTCTCTCAGTCTAATAACCTCAGTGAGCCTGCTTTGTGTTGAACTTCCCTCCGGGCCCTGGTTTCTCAAGGCTAAGGCAAGTTTTTGTTTGAATAGTTCTGTTGATAGTTTCAGTTAAAAGTTGTAGAGTGAATGCCAGGATTTACTAGTGTGACTATACATACATACATATATATATATACACATATATAGTATATATCTGTGTGAATATTAACCTGGAAGGCTTTAGTGACATCATTTAGTGACATAATTCTTTAGTGACAGGGACAAAGAGGTCTGTTCTCCTTAGCTGCAGGCCCCCTGAAGATAGTTGTGTTCTTCGAGAGGTACTAAAAGACCAAGGGAACAGGCTTTGGTGTCCACTTGTAAAGTACAGGGTTATCATTGGATTATTATTTAACAGTTATTACTGTTAAATTTTGGGTGGGTTTTATTACATTCCAACAATACAAGAGAAGACTCTACATATGGACATCACCAGATGGCCAATACTGAAATCAGATTGATTATATTCTTTGCAGCCAGTGATGGAGAAGCTCTATACAGTCAGCAAAAACAAAACCAGGAGCTGACTGTGGCTTAGATCATGAACTCCTTATTGCCAAATTCAGACTTATATTGAAGAAAGTAGGGAAAACCACTAGACCATTCAGGTATGACCTAAATAAAATCCCTTATGATTATACAGTGGAAGTGAGAAATAGATTCCAGGGATTAGGCCTGATAGACAGAGTGCCTAAAGAACTATGGATGGAGGTTTGTGACATTGTACAGGAGGCAGTGATTAAGACCATCCCAAAGAAAAAGAAATGCAAAAAGGCAAAATAGTTGTCTGAGGAGGCCTTACAAATAGCTGAGAAAAGAAGAGAAGCAAAAGGCAAAGGAGAAGAGGAAAGATATACCCATCTGAATGCAGAGTTCCAAAGAAGAGCACGGAGAGATAAGAAAGCCTTCCTCAGTGAGCAATGCAAAGAAATAGAGGAAAACAATAGAATGGGAAAGACTAGAGATCTCTTCAAGAAAGTTAGAGATACCAAGGGAACATTTCATGCAAAGATGGGCTCAATAAAGGACAGAAATGGTGTGAACCTAACAGAAGCAGAAGATATTAAGAAGAGGTGGCAAGAATACACAGAAGAACTGTACAAAAAAAGATCTTCACGACCCAGATAATCACGATGATGTGATCACTCAGCTAGAGCCAGACATCCTGGAATGTAAAGTGAAGTGGACCTTAGGAAGCATCACTATTAACAAAGCTAGTGGAGGTGATGGAATTCCAGTTGAGCTATTTCAAATCCTGAAAGATGATGCTGTGCAAATGCTGCACTCAACATGCTAGCAAATTTGGAAAACTCAGCAGTGGCCACAGGACTGGAAAAGGTCAGTTTTCACTCCAATCCCAAAGAAAGGCAATGCCAAAGAATGCTCAAACTACCGCACAATTGCACTCATCTCACCCGCTAGTAAAGTAATGCTCAAAATTCTCCAAGCCAGGCTTCAACAGTATATGAACTGTGAACTTCCAGATGTTCAAGCTGGATTTAGAAACGGTAGAGGAAACAGAGATCAAATTGCCAACATCCGTTGCATCATCGAAAAGCAAGAGGGTTCCAGAAAAACATCTACTTCTGCTTTATTGACTATGCCAAAGCCTTTGACTGTGTGGATCACAACAAACTGTGGAAGATTCTTCAAGAGTTGGGAATACCAGGGCACCTTACCTGCCTCCTGAGAAATCTGTATGAGGTCAAGAAGCAACAGTTAGAACTGGACTTGGAACAACAGACGTTCCAAATCAGGAAAGGAATATGTCAAGGCTGTATATTGTCACTGTGCTTATTTAACTTATATGCAGAGTACATCATGAGAAATGCTGAACTGGATGAAGCACAAGCTGAAATCACAAGATTCCAGATCATAAGCACAAGATTGCAGGGAGAAATATCAATAACCTCAGATATGCAGATGACACCACCCTTATGGCAGAAAGCGAAGAAGAACTAAAGAGCCTCTTGATGAAACTGAAAGAGGAGAGTGAAAAAGTTGGCTTAAAACTCAACATTCAGAAAACTAAGATCATGACATCTGGTCCCATCACTTCATGGCAAATAGATGGAGAAACAGTGGAAATAGTGACAGACTTTACTCTTTTGGGCTCTGAAATCACTGAAGATGGTGACTGCAGCCATGATTAAAAGATGCTTGCTCTTTGGAAGAAAAGTTATGACCAACCTAGACAGCATATTAAAAAGCAGAGACATTGCTTTGCCAGCAAAGGTCCATCTAGTCAAAGCTATGGTTTCCCTAGTAGTCATGTATGGATGTGAGAGCTGGACTATAAAGAAAGCTCAGTGCCAAAGAATTGATGCTTTTGAACTGTGGTGTTGGAGAGGACTCTTGAGAGTCCCTTGGACAGCAAGGAGATCCAACCAGTCCATCCTAAAGGAAATCAGTCCTAAATATTCATTGGAAGGATTGATGCTGAAACTGAAGCTGAAAGTCCAATACTTTGGCCACCTGATGCGAAGAACTGACTGATTGGAAAAGATCCTGATGTTGGGAAAGATTGAAGGCGAGAGAACAAGGGGACGACAGAGGATGAGATGGCTGGATGGCATCACCGACTCAATAGACATGAGTTTGAGTGAACTCTGGGAGTTGTCTGGTGGACAGGGAGGCCTGGTGTGCTGCAGTCCATGGGGTCACAGATTCTGACACAACTGAGCAACTGAACTGAACCAAACTGAAGAAACTATATATATATATAAAGTGGTGATTTAGTCGCTAAGTCATGTCCAACTCTTGTGACTCCATGGATTGTGGCCCACCAGGCTCTTCTCTCCGTGGGATTCTCCAGGCAGGAATACTGGAGTAGGTTGCTGTTTCCTTCTCCAAGGATTATTCCTGTGTCTCCTACATTGCAGGCAGATTCTTTACTGCTGAGCCACCAGGAAAGCCCCATATAGACGCACATACACACCCATGCATATATAAAACCTATAATTCTCATAACTTTGTGAGACAGGCATCATTTGCCCAATTTAGACTCTTATCCAAGGACTTAAAGTTCATGAGCAGGTAAGTCAGAATTGGAACCCAGGTCTGCTTGTATTCTTACCACTTACTCTATGTTGTAGAAAAAGAGATAGATCTGATTCTTTAAATACCTGTTTTCATAATCCATTGATTCTGTGAAACAGAGCCTACCCTTTCCAAGTCAACTGTGTGAAGTAGAGTTTTGTGGCAAGTTAGAAAAATTCCTAAGATCTACTTTAAAACTAACCTGTCTTGTGAAACTTGTCATTATTTAAAATTCATTTTGTTTCCATCTGCCAGCCTCACCACCCCCCAGGGGTAACTTGGCTCCTCCAGGCCTGAAAGGATTGCACCCTGGGCCTCCTTTCATTCTGGATGTTTTTGTGTTTGGTACCAGCATCACACACCTGGCCCGTCAACATCGACCAGGTGCAGAGCTGCTCTAGGCTGAGAGGGTGCTTCTGTTTGGAATGTCAGGGAGTCAAGAGCCTGTTTTGCTTCCTCCTGGTGGCTTGGGCTCAAATTAGAAAGTGGCTCACTTAGAATACCCAGAGTTTCTTGTGTTCTGCCCCTCAAATCCATCATGTGATTTCAACACCAGGGTGCAAGAGAGTTGGTGAAACCATGAGACAGGTTCGTGACGTCCGTTTCCATTTTACCTTAACAGTTTCCTTAGTTTGGGCAGAACAAAGAAAATTAGGACCAGTATATGTCAAATGGAAAGCTTCTGTACAAGGTCAGTGCAAGGACAGAACCTGCACACAGTAGGCGCTCAATAACTGTTTGTTGCTGAAAGAATGAATGACTGTTAAAGGGCGAGGTTGCATAGCAGAGAAGCTGAACCTCAACTCTTTATTCCTATTAGGAAAGCCACACTTGTTCACAGATACAGAAAACAAATTTATGTTTACCAGGGGTGAGGAAGAGGGGGGATAAATTGGGAGATTGGGATTGACATACACACACTACTATGTATAAAATAGGCTTCCCTGATAGCTCAGTTGGTAAAGAATCCTCCTGCAATGCAGGAGACCCCAGTTCGATTCCTGGGTTGGGAAGATCCCCTGGAGAAGGGAAAGGCTACCCATTCCAGTATTCTGGCCTGGAGAATTCCATGGGCTATATAGTCCATGGGGTCACAAAGGGTCGGACACGACTGAGTGACTTTCACGTTCATATATAAAAGATAACTATTAAGGACCTACTGTATAGCACAGGGGACTCAATATTTGTAGTAATGTGGGAAAAGAATCTTAAAAAGACTGGATATATGTATGTATATAACTGATTCCCTTTATTGTACACCTGAAGCTAACATAGCATTGTAAATCAACTATACTCCAATAAAAGTTTAAAAAAATCAAGCCACACATCTAATCAGTTAATGAATTAATTAAGGAGTCTGGGCCCCAAAGGCCAGACGTCTTATAGACAGACTAAAGCCCTTAGCTTTGTAAAGGACTCCTGTCTGATATTTTTTAAAGCCCTCAGTTCAGTTCAGTCGCTCAGTCGTGTCCGACTCTCTGCGACCCCATGAATCACAGCACGCCAGGCCTCCCTGTCCATCACCAACTCCCGGAGTTCACTCAAACTCATGTCCATAGAGTTGGCGATGCCATCCAGCCATCTCACTCTCTGTCGTCCCCTTCTCCTCCCGCCCCCAATAATGGAAGAGTATTAGGCACATCCCCTTGGATTTTATGAGGTTACTCCCTGGCAGGAACTTAAACTTTGGATGCCTCATTTAACTCATCCTTAAGCTCTCTGGGCCCCCATAGAGCATCTAGGGCTCAGGTGGCTTGACAAAGCTGCTTCACTTGTTGCTAACTGTAGTCCTGGACAAATTTGTGCAAACAGTTGCTGATTAGTGTGGAGTATTTCTAAATGAACATGCATGAGGTCCACTGGTTCTTTAGATTTAAGCTGTAAATACTGTTGGACCCTTTGGTTGACCACCATCCCTCGCTTCCGACCAGTGGGAAGAGGAGGAATGCTTTGTTTTTACTCTGAGTTTCTCATGGTGACCCTTTTCCTTTCCTTTGATCAGCGGGACATTTAATATCACTGTAAAGGAAGGAGAAATGTTGTCCTTCAGAGGATCTGGCTTGCTGGAGAAAGAGCTAGCGTGTGTCCTGAACCCCCCTCTTTCATCCTTGGGATCTCACGTCTTTTCACTGTTCTCCGTTTAGGCAGCCTCGATGCCCAGCTGTGTGTGTATGCGTTTGCTTGTACACGTGCAAGCACACACGTGTGTTGAGGAGGATGTGGTCTGTCTTCCTAGCCACGTGGATGCTAATTTGTCCTGATGTGGGCTCTTTCCTCTGGGCTTAAAGGATGCACAGGAATTGCTTTATTTGTGATTTAATTAGAGAATTTGAAGTGGCCCAGCCACCTGTCTTCTCGCCATTCAGGAGGAGCCTCATTATCATCACGTCTACCGCAACCAAATTGCCTTGGTAATGAAGCACCGGGAGATGCCACAGCTGTGTTCAGGGTGGTGTCAGAGATCGGAAAAGTCACTGCAGGAAAGGGGAGGCAACATTCAGTGTGTGAGCTGAGCATCATCACCTGCCCACCCCTGGGGCATTTTTCCATGGCAGTGAGCCAAACTCCAGAGATGGCCATCTTGAAAATTCTTAGCCCGGGGGCACTGCTGGTGTCTAATTGAGTGGGAAGATTGCTTCCTCTAAATCCAGTCACTTTAGAAAAATAAAGTCAAGGGCAGAGAGCTTCCCCACCTTACACACTAATCAGGCACATATGCTCTTCGAGACATGAATGGGAAGCCCTCCAGGGGGCCTGACTCCAGGCTTCAGGAGATTCATGAGCACTGTTCTTTAGTTTGACCGTCTTACAGGGACATGGATGTTGTAGGAAAAAGAAATCAAGAAACCTGTGCTGGGCTGAAAAGAAAGCTGAACTCATGCTGATTGCTGGGGAAGTTGGGTTAAGAGCAAATAACTGTAACAAGGTAGATAGAGAAAAGCTTGAAACTCTTATTTCTTTCAGTTTGATTAAGATATAATGGACACATAGCAGTATATTTAGTTTCAGGTGTATGGCATAAAGACTTGACTTGCAAATGTTGCAAAATAATTGGTTAACATTACAAAATAAATGGCTAGCATCCATCATGTCATATAGATGTGAAAGAAAAATATCTTCCTTGTGATGAAACTTTTGGGATTTATTCACTTAGCAGCTTTCAAATATGCCACATAGCATAGTTGATGTTAGCTATAGTTGTTAGGTTATACATTACCTCCCATTATTTGTCTTATAACTGGAAGATTTTAACTGTTGACCACCATCATCAAATTCCCTCTCTACCTCTGGTAACTGCAAATCTGATCTCTTTTTCTGCGAGTTTGTCTTGTTCTTATTGTTTATTTTTAGATTACACATAAATGAGATCATACAGTATTGGTCTTTCTCTGATATTTCATTTAGCATAGTGCCCTTGAGGTCTGTCTGTATTGTCACAAATGGCAAGGTTTCCTTTCTATGTCTGAATAATATCCCATTATTTATATATATACCACAACTGCTTTATTCATTCATCTGTCAATGGACACTTAGTTTATTTCTATGTCTTGGCTACTGTGAAAAAGCTGTTATGAACATAATGGTGCAGGTATTTTCTTCAACATAGTAATTTTGTTTCCTTTGGATATATCCAGAAGTGGAATGCTGGATCATGTGGTACTTCTATTTTTAGTTTTTTGAGGAACCTCCATACTGTTTCCCATAGTGACTGTACCAATTTACACTCCCACCAACAGTGTAGGAGGGTTCATTTTTTTCCCCACAGCCTCACCAGCACTTGGTATCACTTGTCTTTTTGATGCTAGTCATTCTAAAGGATGTGAGGTGATATCTCATTTTGGTTTTAATTTGGATTTTCCTGGTGATTAGTGAGATTGAGCACCTTTTCATGTGCCTGGTGGCCATCTGTATGTCTTTGGAAAACTGTCTGTTCAGATCCTCTGCCCATTTTTAATTGGTTTATTTGTGTGTGTGTGTTTTTTTTTTTGCTCTTGAGTTGTATGAGCCGAAATTCTTCTTAGCAAAAGGTCGGAGCTTGAAGGTCACGGCTGGGAGGGTCTGTGGTGGACTCTGACTCCTCCACTAGGGGCCGAATGTGGGGTTTCTCGTGTTTTTCCAGCAGAAGACCTAACCTCCCCTCTCTTTTCTTTCTTGTGCCTCCTGATAGAGGGAACGGCTGAGGAACATTGAGCGAATATGCTTCCTTCTGCGAAAGGTCAGTGCAAGTGTCCCATGCCGAAGGGTGGATGATCACATGGTCATGGGTGGTCACACAGTGAAAGGGACTGGTGAGGCTGAATGCCTGCTTTGGTCCCTGTCTCCCCACAAAGGCAAATGATGGTGGGGGAGAAGGAGGTGGGAGCAAGTGCGTTCTTTGGAAACCTCCAGAGACAAGAGGCACTAATTAAATGGGATGGCCATCAATCAAAGTGTCAGGACTGCACTGGATATTTGCAAGTGCCCTCTGGTTGGATTTTGAGGTTCTTTATCTTTGCTTGATGATGGATGGCCTTTACAGCTGATAACTGCTTCACAGCCTTTGTTCCTGTCTGAAGCTGGGCTCAGAAATGCTCCCGCCTGGCTCAGCCAAGTTTTTTAACTGGTTGTTGGGTTTCATTTGAGGTTTCAACCTGCCACTCAGCTTTGCAGTTTGATTGACAGCATCATCAGGAGTGTTGGAGGGGTGGAATGGGAGATGTTATTAAAGGGGGAGCCAGGCATTCAGAGAGTTTCTCTGAATGAATGGTCAGTAGGTCACAGCTGCCCTTAGCGCATTCAGAAAGCACATGTGTGCACACATATTCATGTATGCATGTACAGCTTAAGCTTAGTATTTAGCAGGGCTCTATGATGTAGCTGGGAGACCCCTGTGACAGAGAGATCAGTCTGCCACTCTCTAGTAAGGAAAGCATGTACTTTTTGTAACAAAGTGTGGAGAATAGCAACTTGTATGTAAAAAATAAGTGTCTATTACCTTGAGTCAAGGGACATCCCTGATCTGTATTCAGAGTGGATAGGCTACAGGAAAGTCACCTGTCCCCCCAAGGGGAGTTTTTGAGTCTTATGTGAATAGGAGAGAAATCAAATGCCATGCCAACATTGATGGAAGGGAAACAATTTTGCAAGCTTTTGATTTTTTTCCCTATATTTCAATAATGATTCCTTTCATTGGGAGAGAGAGCTTAATCAAGAAGTCAGTTATTTTTCTAGCTAATTACTTGTCCTCTACTGTTTTTCAAGAAACTCAGTATGTCAGGGTTCCGCATCTGCTATGACACAGCAGGGAAGTAAGCTCAGATAATGAAAATACTAGTGATCCAAGGAATAAAGAATGATTAAGAAAATAACATATGACATTTGGTGTTAAGGGGCTTCCCCGATGGCTCAGTGGGTAAAGAATCCACCTGCCAATGCAGGAGACATAGGAGATGTGGATTTGATCCCTGGCTTGGGAAGATCCCCTGGAGGAGGAAATGGCAACCCATTCCAATATTCTTGCCTACAAAATCCCATGGACAGAGGAGCCTGGCAGACTACAGTCCCAAGGGTCCAAAGAGTTGGACACGACTGAGCATAAGAGTGATCCATGAATTTGTAGGTTATTTTCCCAGACAATGTCTCAGACACCAAAAATCCTCTCCAGCTGTCACTTCTGTAGTCTCCAGTTTATTTTTTAACACTGATACCCAAGGTCTTTCAACTCCAAGTTGCCCCCCCCCCCATTTAAAATGTACCATCCTGAATTCTCTGGCAGAGTAGTAACCTCCATCAGTCACATTTAAGCCTTGCTCACTTTTCTGTGTTGCTTGACCACTGACTCTAGCCAGACAGCAGGCAATAGCCTGTGACTGCCTCTGCCAAGGTCCTATCTTACAGTCCTGTGCTCTACAGTCAATTGTTACTCACCTATTTCATGCGTGGTTGTTTGAATCTGTTAATCCCATGCACCTAATTTGTCCTTCCCCTCCTTCCTTTCTCCTTGGGAAACCATACATTTGTTTTCCATGTTTGTGAATCTGTTTGTTTTGTATATAGATTCATTTGTCTTATTTTTTAGATTCTACATGGAAGCCATATCATATAGTATTTTTCTTTCTCGGTCTGACTTACTCAACTAAAGTATAATATTTTCTAGGTCTATCCATGTTGCTGCAAATGTCAGTATTTCATTTTTTATGACCAATTAATATTCCATTGTATACATATATATATATACACACCATATCTTCCTAAGCCAGTTGTTTTTTGATGGGCACTTAGGTTGCCTCCATGTCTTGGCAATTATAAATAGTGCTATGAACATTAGGGTATACCTATATCATTTTGAATTAGAGTTTTCATTTTTCCTGGTTATATACCTAGGAGTTGGGTTGCTGGATCATATGGTAGCTCTATTTTTAGTTTTTTAAGGAACCTCCATACTGTTTTTCATTGTGGCTACACCAATTTACATATTCCCACCAACAGTGTAGGAAGATTCCCTTTTCTCCCTTTTACCATCTCCAGCATTTATTATTTATAGACTTTTTAATGATAACCTTTCTAACAGGTATGTGGTGATAACTCATTGTGGCTTTTTTTAGAGAAATTAATTGTATTTAAAAATATTTTATATTGGCACATAATTGATTTGGGGGGCTTCCCAGGTAGCTCAGTGGTAAAGAATCCATCTGCCAGTGCAGAAGATGCAGGAGACGTGGGTTCAGACCTTGAGTTGGAAAGATTCCCTGGAGGAGGAAGTGGCAATCTACTCCAGTATTCTTGCCTGGGAAATCCCATGGACAGAGGAGCCTGGTGGGCTACAGGCCATAGTGTCACAAACAGTCAGGCATGACTGAGCAGGCATGCTCAGTAAATAGTTGATTTATAATGTTGTATTAGTTTCAAGTGTACAACAGAGTGATTCAGTTATATATATATACATGTATCTATTCTTTTTCAAGCTATTTTCCCATTTAGATTATTACAGAATATTGAGTAGAGTTCCCTGTGCTATATAGTAGGTCCTTGTTGGTTATCTATTTTAAATACTGTGGTGTATATATGTTAATCCCAAGCTCCTAATTTATTCCTCCCCCCTTTCCTCTTTGGTAACCATAAATTTGTTTTCTGTTTTCCAAGACTTAGAAAGTTCATTTGTATCATTTTTTTAGATTCCACATATAAATTATATCATATGATATTTGCCTTTCTGTCTCTGACTTACTTCACTTAGTATGATATTCTCTAGGTCCATCCCTGTTGCTGCAAATAACATTATTTCATTCTTTTTTATGGCTGAGTAATATTCCATTGTGCACACACACACACACACACACATCTTTGTATATCCATTCCTCTGTCAGTGGGCATTTAGGTTGTTGCTGTGTCTTGGTTATCGTAAATAGTGCTGCAGTGAGCACTGGGGTGCATGTATCTTTTCAAATTATGGTTTTCTCCAGAGATGTGCCCAGGGGTGGGATTGCTGGATCATATGGTAACTCTAATTTTAGTTTTTTAAGGAACTTCCTTACTGTTCTCCATAGTGACTATACCAATTTACATTCCCACCAAACAGGGTAGGAAAGTTCTCTTTTTGATGATGGTTATTCTGACAGATGCAAGGTGATACCTCATTGTGTCTTTGATTGCGTTTCTCTAATAATTAGCGATGTTGAACATTTTTTCATGTTCCTGTTGGCTATCTGTATGTCTTCTTTGGAAGAATGTCTATTTAGGTCTTCTGCCCATTTTTAAACTTTTCTTTTTTTTTTGCTACTGCGTAGTGTGAGCTGTTTGTATATTCTGGACATTAATCCCTTGTTGGTCATATCATTTGCCCATATTTCCTCCCATTTCATAGGTCATCTTTTAATTTTGTTGCTGGTTTCCTTTGCTGTGCAAAAGCTCTGAAGCTTGTTTGGATCCCGTAATAGTCTTTTCATTTCTTCATTTCAACAGTGTCCATGACAGAGCTCAAAACTTAAATCTTACCACATTTGCTACTTAAATCAGGTTTGTATTTTAAAATTGAATTTAACCCTTTACTGTATTCATTATTGACACAGAAGGTCTCTGAGCTCCAGGCTCTATCCCATTCCTTTCCTCTGTGTTTCTGCCCTCCCCCATCTTTGTAGTCTCTATTTTAACCTTATGAATAAACTCTCCCTGCCTGTTCTGGACAGGCACTGGACACATGATGGCGGGCGGTGGCAAAGTGTGTAGGCTTCTGGTATTTCCCGCCTGTGCCCGGATTCTCTGTGTCACCCCCAGTGTGACTCTGAAGTGGGGGTGATAAGTTCATCACCCTCCTCATGGAGTTGTGAGAATTAAATGAGATGATACATGTACGTCTAGCTCATAAATACTCAGCACTTACTAAATGTTACTCTTATTATCCTGACCCTTCAGTTCAGTTCAGTTCAGTCGCTCAGTCATGTCCGACTCTTTGCAACCCCATAAATCAGAGCACGCCAGGCCTCCCTGTCCATCATCAACTCCTGGAGTTCACTCAAGCTCACCTCCATCAAGTCAGTGATGCCATCCAGCCATCTAATTCTCTGTTGTCCTCTTCTCCTCCTGTCCCCAATCCTTCCCAGCATCAGAGCCTTTTCCAGTGAGTCAACTCTTTGCATGAGGTGGCCAAAGTATTGGAGCTTCAGCTTTCGCATCAGTCCTTCCAATGAACACCCAAGACTGATCTCCTTTAGGATGGACTGGTTAGCTGCTGCCAAAAACTTCTTATAACATCCCCAAGCATACCCTTGGTGCTGAAGTAACCTTGGACTGGCCACGGCCCCTCACATTTTGTGGGGGTGAGTGTCATTTGCCATTTAAGCGGAGTCACGGGGCAAGAAGGCCTGCCTCCTCCTTCCTGGCTAGTTCTTAATGGGTTTCCAAGTTCAGATTCCCCAGCTGTGAGCATGTGCTGGGGTAGGTGGGGAGGGTGAATGGGTTTCTTTAGCACCACCACCTTCTGGGAACTGTACCTTCCAAGAAATTTCTTGGAACTCGTCTTCTAAGTACCCTGGAAAGTGATGCATCTCAGCAGTTGATTGTTGTTAAACCACCTCCTCAGCTTTCTCAGGAGAAAGGAAGGAATTTTCAGAGTGGATCCATTTTTAGCTCTATAATTATCAGAAAATGTGTTCTTTGGGTAATTGTCTGAACTGCAGGATTCTTGTGTCAGTATGTGCTTATGTTTCATTTCTTCGTGCCAAGAGCCATTTGGCCTCCCCACCAGGCGTGCTGTCACTCTGAGGGTCACTGTCAAGTGTAGAGAGCCGGCTGGAGCATGGAGAGCAGAGGTTGGTTAGATGGCTGTTCTCAGGAAGGGTTCTCGTGTGGTGGAGATTGACTAGTGGCCTCCTGTTGCATCTCCAAGTTCAGGGACTGGTTAGAGGAAATGAATTTAAATGAGAGCCTGAGAGTGGCGTAGAATAAAGAGAAACTTCATTCATAAAAAGCTGTCACCTAACTTTGGGGTTGTTCATCTCAGAGACTAAGAAATGTTCACCTCCCTCAGATGAAGTTAGCCTGATGTCTGAGATGGTTTTGAGTTAGACTAAACCTGCCTGAGAGGCTTTGGGATGTCCCTTTGGTTTGACAAACCTTTGATTCTCCATTTCACACCCCTGATTTCCCCAAGAGTGTGTCTAGTCTCTCTGCAGGTTTTTTGACTGTGGTGGATGTGAAAAGTTCCCATGGATGGATAATTTTACTCTTTCCATTGAGCAGTCACAGTGGGATGTGAAAAAAGAGGATGGGTGGGGAGGGTGGGGTTGGAGGTGGGGGTGGGGGTGGGGGTGGGGGTTGTTGAGTTTATTGGGGAAGTATAACCAGTCTGGTGCAGGGGGCCAGGTGCTCCAAGTTTAATTCTGGAAAGAACAAGGTGGTGGTAAGGCCCCAAGTGTAACAACTGATGACTATTTAGGCCCCTCCCTGTTCCATGCTTGTCAGAACCACACCTCTGTCTTAGGGAGGGCATCATGGTGTGACCTGAAGCTGAATGGTGTGAACCTGAATTCACTGCAGAAATTCTTCCATGTGGTGCTGAATGCAGGATCTTGGAGGAGTTGGGAAATTAATATGACACTTCTGTAGTCCAAAGTCAGTTTGTTAAGTAGGAAGATTCCATTATTGTTCCAAATTCTTTATCCTCCCCCATATTCAAGTCTGGCTATATAATTGGCAGGGCCCAGTAAAAAATGAAAATTTGGGGCTCCATGACAAAAATTTATTAGTAATCTTACACAGCTGACAGCAGAACATTCAGCCAAAGGTGGGGCCCTCCTGAGTGTAGGGCCCAAGTGCACCTGCATGGGTGGCACATCTCTGAAGCTAGCCCTGCCTGTGTCCATGACCTTTGCATATGATTTTGCAGTTCTTCCTGGAAGCAGAGTAGATTTCCCCTCCCTGCTGATGTAGGGTTCAGCCGTGTTACGGGATGTGTCCACTGGGATGAGGGATGACTTACTTGTGAGTGTGTACTGAGACATTAAGAGTAACTGGACATTTCTTCTTCCTTTCTTGCACTTCTAACATCACCAAGGCCAGCCCACTGGTGCAAGGAGCATGGGAGGCATGAGATACAGACCTGAGCCTCCCTGTAGCCCAGAGCCAAACCCACTAGGTGACGTGACACCCAGTCAACCTCTAGATGCATGAACAAATATAAATGTTGTTTTAAGCCACTGAATTTTGGAGTGATTTGTTATGCAGCATTATTATGGCAATAGCTAGCTGATACTACTATAAGCATCTCCCATTTTTATAAGGTGGGGGGGAAATATTTTTATTTTTTAAGAGATTTCATTCTGTGGCAGAGATCAGCCATTTGCTGACTCTGCAGGTTTATAAATAGACACTTTCAAACTCTGTCCCAATTTATTTGACCTAAGAGGAGGCTACTAAATGCATACCAGCACTTGGAGAAAGACTCATTGTCACTTTGGAGTGCAGAATTTGTCATGCATTAACTATGTGGAAGAATGGCCAAGATGATGCCTTTTCTGTGATCACTGGCACTCCCTGCCACCAGGGATTCACTTGATTTCCAGTCTTTTTAGCTGTTAATGTATTTCTTCCTGCAGGGCTCTGGAGGGAATGGTGTATTTTCATGGAGAGACATACTACTGAGAAAAGGGATGTAGAAACTTAGAGGCAGTTGCGTGGAATGCCTTGGAGAGACCATCCTTGGCTCAAGTTTTCCAGATGAGAATTCTCTGTGGCTTGGGGAATGTCCAAGGCATGACAATACTGCTTACCTTTCTTGAATGACTACTGTGTGCCTTTAAAAGGATTGACTCTTTTAATCCTCACAACAATTCTATGAAGTAGCCACGATTAACAGCCCCAGTTAACAGGTGAGGAAATCAGGCTTAGAGAGTTTCAATACATGTTTCCTGGAGTATTTTAGGTCATAAGTAGGTAGAACTGGGATTTGAAGGCAAGTGTGTTTGGACACAGTCCACAGTTTCAGTCTCCACATTGAAGGAGGAATTGTCAGTTCTCTTTGAAACACACTCCTTAAGGACCACCACTACAGCAATATTGCTCAGCTATTTTAAAGGGAAGATACAAATACCAACGCTCCAGAGGGCCTCAGGGACCCTATCATATGCTTAGCTCACCGTGATGGGGCCAAGCGGATCTCTTTAAGGCTCTTTTCTAATTCTATTTAATTTCTTGGTGGGATTGTTCACCCCTGGAGGGAATGTTTGAAGAAAAGTAAAAATATCCTGGAACAGAACTTGCAACTAGTTCAGAAACTGTGTCTCATGTATAATTTATTTTCAGATGCCTTCTGTGGCAGACTCCTTGTTAGTCAAAGGGAAAGGGGGGACATTTTACTCGCTGTGTAGATAATAGTGTTGTCACAGGGTTGCTGAACCAGAAGCTGGAGGGAGAGCTCTGTCCTCATTTCACTCCACTCCCAAGGCTGCAGCCAGAGAAACCAAGGACTTCACGACAGCTGCCTTACACACTATTGTTGTTCAGTTGCTAAGTTGTGTCCGCCTCTTTGCAACCTCATGAACTGCAGCACACCAGGCTTCCTACATGGGCCCTGGCTTCTCACTCTAATCTGGGGGAGCTGGTTGGCCCTATCTTTATTAGGTCTCCATTGCCATGATGATAGCTGCTCATGTCAACCATGATTTATATTTCTTGTAAGTCCTTGAGTGATCTGGTAGTTCCACTGATCTTGGCTGGGCCTGTGGGGAGAAGAAGGTGTTCTTCTGGTCTTAGCTGGGCCTTATTCATATATCTGCCTGCAGTCAGCAGGCTGTAAGCTAATCTAGGAAGCCCTTAGCTGGGGTGGGCCATCTCATTTTCCAGAGACTATTCCAGACTTCTTCTTGTGGTGTCATAGAGAAGCAAGAGAAGTGGAAATACACAAGCATTTTTTCAAGCTTTGGTTTTCACCAAATCCTGTGCTCAGTTGTGGTCAGTCGTGTTCAGCTCTTTCGACCGCATGGACTGCAGTCTGGTAGGCTCCTCTGTCCTTGGGATTCTCCAGGCAAGAACACTGGAGCAGGTTGCCATTTCCTCCTCCAGGGGATCTTCCTGACCCCAGGAGTCAAACCCACGTCTCCTGTGTCTTCTGCATTAGCAGGTGGATTCTTTACCACTGAGCCACCTGGGAAGCCTGCATCAAATCTTCTAGTGTCTTATTATTGCCTAAAGCAAGTCACATGGCCAAGCCCAGGGTCACAAGGGAAGGGACTACAGAGTTCCAAGGCAATGAGTGTGGATAAAGAGAGGCCATTAATTGGTGCCATGACAGTGAAATGTGTTAGTCACTCAATCATGTTGAACTCATTGTAACCGTATGGACTGTAGCTCACCAGGCTCCTCTGTCCATGGAATTCTCCAGTACTGGAGTGGGTAGCCATTCTCTTCTCCAGGGGATCTTACCAACTCAGGGGTGGAACCTGGATCTTTCACATTGCAGGCAGATTCTTTACTGTCTGAGCCACCAGGGAAGCCCAATTGGTGCCATAAATGCCATCACATCCCTGCTGCTGCTAAGTCGCTTCAGTCGTGTCTGACTCTGTGTAACCCCATAGACAACGGCCCAACAGGCTCTCCCATCCCTGGGATTCTCCATGCAAGAACACTGGAGTGGGTTGCCATTTCCTTCTCCAATGCATGAAAGTGAAAAGTGAAAGTGAAGTCATTCAGTCGTGTCCTACTCTTAGCGACCCCATGGACTGCAGCCTACCAGGTTCCTCTGTCCATGGGATTTTTCCAGGCAAGAGTACTGGAGTAGGGTTCCATTGCCTTCTCGGATCACATCCCTACTACTTAATTATCTTATAAACTGGAAATTTGTACTTTTTTTATCACTTTTATCAAATTCACTCTCACTCTTCTGATAATAAAAAATCTGATCTCTTTTTATTAGTTTTTTGTTGTTGTTCTTACTGTTTTGTTTTTAGATTACACATGAAAATGAGATCATACAGTATTTATCTTTCTCTGTTTGACTTATTTCACTTAGCACAATGCCCTCAAGTTCCATCATGTTGTTACAAGTGGCAGAATTTCCTTCTTATTATAGCTGAATAACTGTGGTGTTGGGGAAGACTCTTGAGAGTCCCTTGGACTGCAAGGAGATCCACCCAGTCGTCCATCCTAAAGGAAATCAGTCCTGGGTGTTCACTGGAAGGACTGATGCTGAAGCTGAAACTCCAATACTTTGGCCACCTTATGCGAAGAGCTGACTCATTTGAAAAGACCCTGATGCTGGGAAAGATTGAGGGCAGGAGGAGAAGGGGATGACAGAGGATGAGATGGTTGGATGGCATCACCAACTCAATGGACAGAAGTTTGGGTAAACTCTGGGAGTTGGTGATGGACAGGGAGGCGTGGTGTGCCGCAGTCCATGGGGTCGCAAAGAGTCGGACACGACTGAGTGACTGAACTGAACTGAACTGAATATTCCATTATAAACATATATCCTGGAGGAGGGCATGGCAACCATTTCCGATATTCTTGCCTGGAGAATCCCCATGGACAGAGGAGCCTGGTGGGCTAGAGTCCATGGGGTCACAAAGAGTCGGACACGACTGAGCGACTAAACATATAAACGTCTGTACTGCAACTGCTTTATCTGTTCATGTGTCAGTGGGCGTTTTGGTAGTTTCCGTGTCTTGGCTATTGTTAAAAATGCTGTTGTGAACATGGGGGTGTGGGTATCTCTTCAACATAGTGTTTTTATTTCCTTTTGGATACATACCCAGAAGTGGAATTGCTGGAGCTCACTCATGTGATAGCTGCATTTTTAACTTTTTGAGAAACCTCCATACTGTTTCTTATTGTGGATGCTCCCATTGACAATCCCACCAACAGCACACAAGGGTTCCCTTTTCTCCACATCCTCTCTAACATTTGCTATCTCATCTTTTTTGATGCTAGTCATTCAAACAGGAGTAAAGTGATATCTTATCCCTTCCCTTCAGAAATATGGTAGATTGATGGCAAGGTCACCTAGCTCACGGGTCTGGTTCCAGAGTCCATGCTTACTCCCTTTCCATCTTGCTGTCTTGGTCTGTAGGAGCTGGTAACCTCGCTCACCTTTTATAGCGCTTCTGTTGACCCTAGGAATCAGTCTCTATGAGTCATTCACCAAGAATGACCATCACTTAGTTTCCCATGTAGTCTCCACGGACCACGTAGACCAGAAAAAAGAGGCCAGTCAACTTACTGAATTCATTAGCAAAGCAGATTCTCAAAGGCTGACCTAAGCAGACTTATGGATTCTCAGTAGTTCTGCTATGAGAAGTCACAAGTCGTTGACATACTGACAGAAGTCATTTGGTTTTCTGCCGCACCTTCTCCTTTCTTTAATGTACAAAGAAGCTCCAGGATGTGATGGAGGCAGGAAAGCATATTGGTTTATAGGTCTGACCATGAGTAAAAGATGCAAGGGAGCCCACTGTGTCTGAGGGGAGCTCGTTCGGGCTGAGGGTGGGTTGGGAGAGGACCCTGCCTCGCAGAGGTGTCTGGGGACCCAGGCTCCTCCTGCCTTCGGAGCTCAGCCATCATTAGGGTATTTTCTTGTCCATGTGGTTCATGAGGGCATCACACCATGATGTCATTTCAAGCAGCAGGGTGGAGGGGTAACAGGAAAAGGGCATCTTCAGTGAGGGACAAGACCTGGAAGCTGTGCATATCACTTCCACTGAATTCACCCGCCAGATCATAGGCAAATGGCCATATCTGGTCTTTTCTGGGGGGGAGTGCTATATACTTAGCTCCAGATCAGAGATTTTATTTCAGAGAGCAGGGGGAGTGGACACTGGAGGATAGCTGCCTTGGTCTCTGGGAGAAATTCAGTCAGCAGAGTGGCCAGTGCAGGGCACCCAGCCACTGTCAGGCACCCCTGGAACTCCAAGGGCAGTGTGAGGTGGGCAGTGGGGTTGGGGGCAGAGAGACTCAGCATTAGAGATTGAGGTGACGTGTGGTGGTACCTGGGGGAGCCTGGACATGGTGGGGGTAGAGAAAGGAGCCAGGAAGTCCTGGGTATTGGCCTTGATGAGCTCCAGTGAGAGCAATCTGAATTTCTTCATTCATTCAAGTGGAATTCATTTAGACCTGCTGCGTATGGAGTCCTGTGTTATGTGCTGACGATTGTTTGTGTGTGTGTGTGTATCTGTGAGATGTGTCATTTGTGAAGACGTCAGTCCAGCTAAAAGAGGTCTCATTTTTCTCTGATTTCCTGCCTGAGTCTGAAACCTCTGATCTCACAATGCCTCACATTATAGTCACTCATACACCTTATCTTCCACAGTTGATTCTTGAAGGCAGGGATCATGTCCTCCTAATTTTTGTGTCTGCTGCATTGCCTAGCATGGTGTCTGATTCATGTTAATTAGCTAAATGGATTAGTGAGCATGAGCCCAGCAACCACACAATGGCTTGGATTATTATTTTCTTAATGTATGCAGTAGAATTATCACTGCTGAGCATGGGATTAAGGCAAATGAAGGAGACCAAAGAAAGGTCTGTGGCAGGTGTGACAAGCTTTGTCTTGTCAGAGCATCCTGTGCTTGCCAGAGCATCCCACTGAGCAGAAGAATGGATGTTTTGGGTTGGCCAAAAAGTTTGTTCAGGTTTTTCCATTATATTTTCTAGAAAATCCAAATGAACTTATTGGCCAACCCGATGATTAGCGGGCTGGTTCTCAACCTTTGCTGCACACTGGAATCACATGGGGAGTTTAAAAAGTACTGTTCCTGGATCCCACCCCCAACATTTCTGTTTCAGTGTTCTGGAATGCAGCCTGGGCATTGGCAGGGGTGGAGGGGGTGTTGAAAAAGCTCCCTAGGTGATTCTAATGTGTAGCGAGGCTGCAAATCACTGAGTTGAAGGGTAGGCCAGGCTTCGGCAATGCAGGTGAGGAGGCATTTTCTCTTGCTCGGTCCCCCAGAGTATTATTTAGAGAGCCGTAATTTTCTAAATGGTACCAGAGTAAAAGCAATAATTTACTAGCGGGTACCCAGGTGGACTAAAGGAGTGAGGGCCTAACTTCCTGCTTTCTGGGAGATGCTCAACCCAGTGGGGGATGCCTTGCAAGTAACGGGCAGACAACTTGTTTTTCTCCGTGCGAGCTTTGCTTCTAGCTGCTGCCTTTTCCAAAATGCGATAAGTGAAAATTCTGGTTTTCAACCCCCGAAATGCTCACCCTTCCAGATACTCATTCTTGCCCTTTCCAAACTGCTGAAAAAGCAAGAAACATTTTTGGGTCACATTTCTGGGCCATAAAATGTGCCAGTATTACCACATCCTAATGGTCTCTGATTCCCTGTGGTGCTGCCCAGTCTCTGTCTCTCCCTACAGTTAGAACTGGGTACCAGCCTCCACCCAGGCAGGGCCCACAGGGAGAGCCCTGAGACTCAGAAGAGAACTCCTCTGGGCTCCCTGGCTTGTGCTGAATTGATTCCCATGCTCCAGATGCATCTGCTCCCCACGGAATAGCTGTATTGCTGAATTATCATGCTGGCTCCATTCGCAACTTCTATGGGATTTGTTATCCTTTAAGAGATTTGGGGCATCGGGCCTCCTCCAGCACAATTTCACTGACTCTGATTCCTAAGCTGTCTCTACGGCGCAGACAATTACAAAACACATGGGGTTTTGTTTCATTAGGATAAGACCAGCCAATAGACAAGAAAATGCACTGAATACGTTAAATGTGCTATACAAATGCAAAGTGCCATTATTACAAAAGGACAGAAAAGCCATACTGTTCCCTTTCTGTGTCTGCCACATGGTCCAAGCAGTGATAAAATTCTGGAAGACAATGGTCCCCGATTATAGCACAGGGAGGTGGGCGGGCAACACACAGCAAAAACAGCTCTGCTATTGTGGCCTTTCTCGTGGTGACATCACCGCCCTTAGCACTCAGCGCATCAGCATAAAGTGGTGCCGGTGTCACTGGTGTCCTGGCAGGAACTGAATAAGGGAGCCACTTGAGCAAGATCCCCGCTCTCGGGAATGTATACACTGTTCAGATGACGTCAGCAGGATGAAATGACCAACAACGCCTCTCCTGTGAGGGTCTGTATAATCCTCTTTGTATAAACTATCACACACCTATAACTGTGCTGTTTCAAATGCTTTTTGATAGTGTTTATGCCAACTGTTAATAAAAACCAAAACTGATGGACATTGGATTGTTTTTGAGTATTTGACATTTAAGTTATTCAGTTATTGACGAAATACTTCGAGCCCCAATATTGTGAACTTGAATGCAGTGTGGGAGGGCAAAGTCAGAGGGACGATTCTTTGTAAAATGTTTGTTTTCCTTAGTCAACTATAATGTTGGTGAGGGCGGGGCCCTTATATCTTGTTTCCTGCCTAACACCTGATCTAGGAAACAGCACCTTTTCAGTAATTCTTTGCTGGCAGAATGGCTGGATATGCTCTGTGCTTTTCCCACAGTCTTGGACTTATTCTTCCATCAACTCTGTGAGGTGGAGATGGGGACCTGAGACCCGAGGGCTCACATCACTCAGGTGGGAGTGCAGGGTCTGGATTCAAATCCAGGTCTACTTTCAAACACCTGCCCTTTCTAGTAGTTTTTATGTCTCCATGCACTAGGGATTAAATGCATGTTTCTCTGCATTTCCCAGGACAGTTCCATACATGGAGTTTGCAGAGCGCACTTGGATACCACCCTCTGACCACCGGCATTTATCCGTTTAGGCAATCCCCTGTCAGCCACAGGCATGTGTGTGCCCTGCCTTTCTCCAGTCTGACTACCCAGAAAGAGGCAAAGGTGTCAACAGGGTGGGCTTCTCCTGAGGCCTCTCTCCTTGGCTTGACTTCTTTTTCTGTCCCCACCTGGTCATCGCTCTGTGTATCTGTGTCCTAATGTCCTCTTCTTGTAAGGATACCAGTCATATTGGATCAGGGTCCACTGTAATGACCTGGTTTAACCTTAACTATGGCTTCCCAGATGGCTCAGTGGTAAAGAATCTACTTGCCAATGCAGGAGACACAGGAGATATGGGTTCAGTCCCTGAGTAGGGAAGATCCCCTGGAGGAGGAAATGGCAATCTGCCCCAGTATTCTTGCCTGGGAAATTCCATGGATAGAGGAGCCTGGCAGGGTACAATCCATGCGATCCCAAAGAGTCGGACACAACTGAGCAACTGAGCACACACACGTACACACACACATTGATTTAAAGACTTACATCCCTAAATCCAGTCACATTCTGATCTGATTACTGGGAGTTAGGACTTTAACATATGAATTTTGGGGGGAAACACAATTCAACCTGTCACAGGATCCATATGGGTACCAGGGAAGAGTTTTTATGGCAACGACATCCCCTTGGTTAGGAGCAGTGATTGGTCTTCCCTTAAATTCTGCTCCTTGACAAATAGGAGAGTGAAAAGTGAGCCCCTGGGTTTAGATTTCTGGAGCATTTTCTTATCACGCACAAGTGTTATCCAGGGAAAGAGAAGGCAAAACTGATACTTTCTGTTGGATTTTATTGCATGTTTATCAGAATAAAAAGCAAGCTTGTTCTGAGCAAAGCCTGGAAGTAGTGCTCCCATCATTCTCCAGGAGAGACGCTCCAAACAGAAAGAACAGGGCCTGGCCTCTTTGAACTGTCACACTCCTTGCAGAGAGCAGTGTGTGGAGCCAGTCATCCAAGCATAGAGCGTTGACTCAGCACACGCTGGACAAGGCTGGGGTCATTCATCATTCTAATTAACTTTGACTCCTTTCTCCTCAGCAGGCCCAGGGTCAGGACCAAATCCATGTGCGCGTTGTGAGCATTTACAGAAGGGCCAGTTACTGAGGATGGCTGAAGTTATATAATTATTGTAACTATTTTTTGTTTGTAGGACATCCCTTCCCAGGAGATCCCAGGCACTTCCCTGCCCAGAGGCTGTCACTTGGTAGCAGGACAGCGTGACCCATTCCAGAGCTGGAAGAAGTCATAAAGAACACTGCCCACCCATAGTGCCCTGCAGGCTGCACAAAAACGTCACTATATGCATAGCTCTAGGGAAGGTTGAAGCAATGCAGAAAGTGACAAGGGGACTTGGGTTTTTTCTTTGCTGGAGGAGGTGAGTTTACCTAGACTTTGAAGATTGGTCTTTAGTGACTTAGGGAAAACTTTTTCCATGACAACAGTGTTTATTAAATTACTGTGTGTGGCCTAGAATATGCCAGATGTCGTCATGCAAAGCACTTGCCTGGGTCATCTCACTTAATGCTCGTCTCTGATGTGGATGCCATTCTGATGTAGGCATCACTTTGGTCCCCTTTCACCAATGAGCGTATTGAGGGCAGAGGGATTAAGGAACTGAAGCTAGGACATGCAAAGCCAGGATTTGAATCTAGGTCATCTTACCCCTGGACTCAGTGGTAAAGAATCCACCTGCCAGTGCAGGAGACTTGAGTTCAATCCCTGAGTTGAGAAGATGCCCTGGAGAAGGAAATGGCAACCCACTCCAGTAATCTTACCTGCGAAATCCCATGGACAGAGGAGTCTGGCGGGCTACAGGATCCTGAAAGAATCAGACACTCTGTGGGTTTTCTTCATTGATGATTTAATTGTAGAAGTTGTTTCTCCTTGTTTTAACTAGAAAATGATGTTCAGTTAATTCGAAGTAAATATTAATGAGCTCCCAACTCCTCTCTATTCCTGACTCTCTGACATAACTAATGTTAAAAGCTTGGGTCTCCTCCCTACTCCCATGCACAAACACAGACAAATGCACATAAGCGCACATGCACACATGTGTACATTCACTCAGAGTTGGCCTTTTGCCTTTTTTCCCCAATAATTGAAAAAAAATTTTCCCATAACTTTTTCCCCCACATACCGTTTTATTATGGATAACCCTCTAGATCAGTAGAGTAAGTACTATAGATCTGTTTTACAAATAACCACAAACTCTCATAGTATTCCACAGTGAAAGTGAAAGTCACTTAGTCATGTCCGACTCTTTGCAACCCTATGGACTATCCAGTCCATGGAATTCTCCACGCCAGCTGGAGGCCATCTGGAGTGGGTAGCCTTTCCCTTCTCCAGTGGATCTTCCCAACCCCAGGATCAAACCCAGGTCTCCTGCATTGTGGGCAGATTCTTTACCAGCTGAGCCACAAGGGAAGCCCAAGAATACTGGAGTGGTGTAGCCTATCCCTTCTCCAGCAGATCTTCCCGACCCAGGAATGTCACTGGGATCTTCTGCACTGCAGGCAGATTCTTTCCCCCAGTCCACTCAGTTTGTTCAGTCATGTCCATATTTGTGGACTTTCTGTCTCTTTTCAGTTTTGTTGATTTGGCCTATATCGGTAACCTTGCAATAAACACCTTTGTGTGTTTATATCGCAGGAGTGAGAGTATCAGGTTAAAGAGGATATGAATTTGTACTCTTAAAAATTTGCCAGATTATTTTCCCAAAAAGGTTGTGGTCAGGAAGTTGTTCTCACAGACCTGAGCTTCTCAGTCTGGGCAGCACATTGGAGTCTCCTGAAGAGCTTTTAAATTCCAGGTGTAGAGGCTCCACCCATAAGAGTGTCTCACTTAATTAGCCAAGGGGGCACGGGCAGTGGTGTTTGCCAGAGCTGCCCAGGGGCTTCTCCTGGTTCGCCAGGGTGGAGGGCTTCTGAGAGCGATCCTTGCAGACTCTAGGGTCCTTTCTTCCCTCTCACTTCCCTGTCTCTCCCCTCATCCCTTCCTCCCTCCTTGAGGCCCTCTCCTCGCAGGTGAGGGGAGTTTTCACCGGAAGCTGCAGGTAATATCCTTCCTTCCCCCAGCAGCCTCCTTCTAGTCACTGCCCTGTCCCGCAGAAACACACTGGTTGGAAGGGGTGATGTTAGCGCTTGCAGCACGTCCCCTCTGGATAGCCCTCAGGACCTTTGAGAGCCTTCTAGCTCATGCCGATTTGGAACACTGTCTCTGGGAGAGAAGGGGTTGTGCATCACTTCTCTTTCAGGACCAGAAAAGCGAGGACGTGCTGCCCTCCTGCTCTGTAGGTGATGTCATTTTCATCCCGCAGTCTATAGACCCTCCGTTCTTCCACCTGCATCCCACCCCTTATCCCCTCACCGGCGCAACGCACTCTGCTGCCTCCAGAACAGCAGCCCAAGCCTACGCTCCCCTGGAGTTACACAGACCACCAGCAAAAGCCAAAGCTCTCTAACTTCAGCCTCTTTCGTGGCCTGATTGGCACACAGCTCTTCACTGCCATCCACTGCTCACCCTGAGTCAGAACGGTTAGAATGCCCCACGGGCTACTGTGGGGAGCATCAGAGCAGCGGTGACTCAGGTGTTTTATACACAAGCGGTGTATGTGTGTGTTTGGCGGGGGGCTGGGGTGTGGGTGTGCCTGGTGCTTACCTAGTTCTGCTGAAATTCCCACGGGGTGCTGACCCAGCCCATGGCTGATGCTGGGGCTGGTAAAGTCCTGTAGCTGGCCACCACCTTTGTCAGGCCCACATAATTATTAACCGTGATATCTAATGTTTGCGAAGTGCTCTGTTTTTCAAACTTGGCTGCACACTGAAATCCCTTGGGGAGTTTTAAGACATTTTGATGCCTGGATTCCATCTCCAGAGATTCTGACTTAATTGGTTTGGCATAAATCCTGGGAGTCAGAATTTTTAAAACCTTCTCCCCGGGTGATTATAATACACAGTCAAGCTTGAGACTCTTTGCCAGGCAGGGTTCTGCATTCAGATTCACTGCTGCATGTAAGTGCCCTGTGTGGCCTGGCTGAAGGGCCCAGTGGGTCTTGGGGCCGATTTCCTCCTTGACCCTGTGCTTCCCCTCCCTAGTGCAGGGCTGGGTGGGGTGCACAGATACCTGGTCCTTCAGTTCAGTTCAGTCGCTCAGTCGTGTCCGACTCTTTGCGACCCCATGGACTGCAGCACGCCAGGCCTCCCTGTCCATCACCAACTCCCGGAGTTCACTCAAACTCATGTCCATCGAGTCAGTGATGCCATCCAGCCACCTCATCCTCTGTCGTCCCCTTCTCCTCCTGCCCCCAATCCCTCCCAGCATCAGAGTCTTTTCCAGTGAGTCAACTCTTTGGATGAGGTGGCCAAAGTATTGGAGTTTCAGTTTTAGTCAGTCCTTCCAATGAACACCCAGGACTGATCTCCTTTAGAATGGACTGGTTGGATCTCCTTGCAGTCCAAGGGACTCTCAAGAGTCTTCTCCAGCACCACAGTTCAAAAGCATCAATTCTTCGGCACTCAGCTTTCTTCACAGTCCAACTCTCACATCCATACACGACTGCTGGAAAAACCTGGTCCTTAGCTCCCCTCAAATCTCCTAACACCTCCAACAGTTGGAAAAGCCTTTCAGCAGCTGGAATGGGTAGGCTTTTAGAGGTCAGAAGTGTTTCCAGTTCCAAGAAGAAACAGGGCAGCAGTTTTCATGCCTCCTTGAACCAAGCCTCTCTCTGCAGTGTTTCATAAAATGCTGAGGCCCTGGCCCCACCCTCTGAGTTTCCAATATACTGGTGAGATTTGAACATGGGAACTAAAATTTTTATTTTCTTGGGGGAGGGAGAAATGTCAAATGGAAGGGAACGTTTCAAGAGTAAAATCATGAAAAATTCATATTCAGTTCAGTTCAGTCGCTCAGTCGTGTCCGACTCTTTGCGACCCCATGAATCACAGCACGCCAGGCCTCCCTGTCCATCACCAACTCCCGGAGTTCACTCAAACTCACCTCCATTGAGTCGGTGGTGCCATCCAGCCATCTCATTCTCTGTCGTCCCCTTCTTCTCCCACCCCCAATCCTTCCTAGCATCAGAGTCTTTTCCAGTGAGTCAACTCGTTGCATGAGGTGGCCAAAGTATTGGAGTTTCAGCTTTAGCATCAGTCCTTCCAATAGATGACCTTATTTACAAAGCAGAAATAGAGACAGATGTAAAGGACAAACGTATGGGTAGCAAGGGAGGAAGGGGGAGTGGGATGAATTGGGAGATGGGGACTGACACATATCCCCTACTGATGCTATGTACAGAACAGATAACTAATGAGAACCTGCTGTACAGCACAGGGGACTCTACTCAGTGCTCTGTGGGGACCAAATGGGAAGGAAATCCAAAACAGAGGGGATATAGGTATATGTATAGCTGATTCCCTTTGCTGTTCAGTAGAAACTAATTATAACATTGTAAAGCAACTGTACTACGATAACATTTTTTTAAAAGAGTAGTATAATGAACACCTGTAATGCAGTCTTCACCAAAAGTTATCACTCACCATGTTTGCTGCGTATGTTCTCCCCTCCCCCCAGGTGTGTAGCTTTTTTTTTTTTCTGACCATTTAGTTGCACGTGTTATAACATTTTACCCCTGAGTACACCCTCCAGTGTAACCACACTACTGTGATCACACCCAAGGCCCTTGTCATCATAATGTTATCTATTAATAACAGTTGTTTGTAGTCACATTTCCTCTCTTTTCCCAGTAAATTTTTTATGGTTTTTAAAAAATATCCAGGACCCAATCAGGTAGCACACATAACATTTAGTTGCCATGTTCCCACTTTCTCCTTTAATCTGAGAGAGACTCTCCATATTTTTTTTTTAAGGACACTGACCTTTGGGAAGCATCTCTGAATATGGATAGTTTTTTAAAGTTCCCCAGACATTTCCAATGGGCAACAGCAGGGTTGAGGAGCCTTGCACCAGAGGACTATGCAAGGTGATTTCCCCACAGGAAGGTTTATGTGGGGGATGCTGGAGGCTGCCCTTTCCTGCTTCTCAGTCCTCAGAGAGGGCTGCCCTGCTTGCTGTATTTACAGCCTGCTGGGCACAGCGCAGCCCTGCCCCATGATGTTTATGTTTAATTGATCTAGAGCCACCAGCCCCTGTGATCACTGCCTTCTCTGGTTGCCCAGCATCCTCACCTCCTCCTTTCCTTTCTCTCCTAGCATCTCCTGTGCCCTTTCTGTGTTTTGTGTGCTGCATCTTCAGGGTCTAATTGCTTGATGCAGCCTCACCAAAGTGGATGTGGCAGGGGTGGTGTCTGATCTCTCCATCAGCAGCTGCAGTGGGTGGTCGAGAAGTCTCTGCAGAGGGGGTGGTTCTTCTTAGGCTGCCCCCTTCCCTGCTCTAACCACAGCCAACTAAGCTCCATTCACTTTCCCTCTTCCTGCTCATTCTTCTTTTTTTTTCCTTGGTGGAACCTACCCATTCTTTAAAACTCAACTCTTGTCACCATTTCTGGGAAGCCTTTTGCTTCGTCCCTTGGTTGGGGTCTTGCACCTTCTGCAGGGTCCCGCAGCCCCTGGGCTGATGTCTACCCTAGGGCTTACCAGGCAGCATTGCATTTCCTTCTCCCCGACTAGACCATGAGCTGCTGAAGGACAGGGACGGAGTCTGCTGTAAATCGAACTCCCTAACCCAGCATGGTGCCTGCGCCGTATGGGTGCTGAGTCAGCATTCAGTGAGTGAATGGAAGTGGAAGTTGGACCCAATTCTGAGAATCCAGTAGTCACAGACTTCTGTGTTAGAATCCTAGAATGCTAGAGCTGGGACGGGCCTTTGTGAATTCCAGTCCAGCTCCTTCCCTGAAGATAAATGAAAGTGCAGAAAGACAGAGGTGCAGTGCCCCCAAAATGGCAGAGTGAAATCTAACTCTGTCCCCTCTTTACCCTGAGTCCTTTCCCCTTCCACCCATCTTTATTTCATTGGGTTATTTATTCACTTCATATTTCCAAGTCCTGTTGACTTTGCATCATTCACAGATGGATAATCCCTCATATTATTGTCTACCGCAATATCTAAACTCCCGTTGGCTATCTCTCCCTTCTGACCGTGGAAAAGAGAAGTCCGTTTTAATGCGAGTATAAACAAGATGTAATCAGGAGAGTAGATTTGTTGGATGAAAACCAACAATCACAAAACCACTCCTCAACCTAGGATAAAAGCTCTGTGCTTCTTTGGAACATAACAGGGACCCTCTCACCTGATGTGGACAACTGATGGTTCACCATTAAGTTCAGCGTAGATGCAGTTTTTCTTCTGTCCTTTCTCCTTGTGGAAAAAGGGAGTCCAGCAGCACTGGCATCACCTGGGCGCCTGTGATGCATGCAGACTCTCAGGCCCCACCCAGATCCACGGGATCCTGGTCTGCATTTTAACAAGATCTCCAGGGTGTCTGGATGCACATGATTTTGAGCAGCACAACTGAGACCCCAAATGTCAGGCACACAGCTGACTGGCTACACTGTTCTTCAGTATTCTCTAAGCGTCTGCCGTGTAGCCTTGAAGGAAGAAGCAGCAGGCGTGAACACCTTGCCCCATAGACTTGCCTGTCCCACCTCGTCAGTTCCCCTCTGCTGACTCAGTATCCAGCTGGCCTCTCCCTACAGGGGGTCCTCACTGCTTGCAGCTGGCCCCTGACTTTTCCCTACCCCACCCCTGTCACACTGCCTCATTGGTTGCAAGTGGCTTTCTCCACTGTCCTTCAGTGTCCAAACAGATCTGCCGTTTCTCAAGTGACCACTTTTGCTCGTGAGTAGATGGAGCCTGTCAGTGCCAGGTTCCTATCTCTTTCCTGCTCTGCTTTCCATCTTCGTCTCTCAGAGCCTCCTCTACCTCCAGGCCCCTCTCTGCTCCTTCCATGGGTTCCCTTGATTCAGTCTCCTTCTGACTCAATCTGGAGCATATCCAAACTAGTTCCCTCTTTCCGGAGTATCTTCTTTCTCTCTCATTGTGATCCAACTCTTTTTTTCCCCATCTTTAAACGCATCTAGTCTGCCTTGTTCTAAACAATTTCACTGACCTTGGTAACCCTTCATATTGCCAGCCCACACATTTCTTCTTTCGAATCTTGCCAAATTCTGGCAAGTCATCAACACCCCTTGCCTGCACTTCCTTACTCCTACTTATCTCTGAATTCCTTGCAATTTGCCAGATGCTTCTTTCATTCAATTGAAAATTATATCTTGAAGGTCACCAATGATGTCACAAATCCAGTAGATCGACTTCTTGGTTCCTACTCCCTTGACTTTTCTGTAGTGTGACATTACTAGACACTCCTTCTTTTAGACTTCCTGACACAAGACCCTCTTAATTTTCTTTCTGTCTTGTGTCCACTCATCTCTAACTCCTTTGTGACTCCTCTTCCCTCACACTCCAAATGCAGATGTTCATTCATGTTCTGCCTTTGACCTTGTTTTCTTCCTGTTCTATACTAGGAGTTGCAGTCAGCAGTCTATGGGTCATATATGGCCTGCCAATTTGTTTTGTTTGACCCTTTTAATATTTTACAAATCTGAAAATTTCATACAAAAATCTGGATTTTCAGCTTCTTTTGGGAAAATAATTGCAGGGACCTGGCAGTATTGGAACCATACCCCTTAAGGCAACGATCAGCTGAAGTGAGGTAGTGATGACGCCTTCAGATGGGAAGTGCATTTTTCAGTTCACTTCCACTCCAACCACTCCACCTGCCTAACCCCGTGTGCATTTGAGTGTGAGATTCTGCTTTCTCTGAGGTCATCCCTCTCCAATGCTGGAGCTTCTGTTATCATTCATCTTAGAATGGCCCCCAAACCTATACCTTCTCTCCTGCTCTGTCTTCCTCTTGAATTCCAGGCAAGCATTTGAAGCTATCTATTGAGCATCTTTACCTGGTTCTACTCCTTGTACCTCAAGGAGTGCTAATGAATTACACTTCTCCACCTCTTTGGGTTGAACAATTGAGAACAGACATGAGTCTAGATGAGGATGAAAATACAGTGTCCTATCCATCCAGCTCCATGGATGGTCAAGGTAGGATTCCAGTACCTTCAGTAGTGAATACCAAAGAGGGGTGGGCTCGAGGCTTGTGTTGCCATGCAAGCAGGCTTTAGACCTTGGTCACAGAAACCTACCACATGCTTGCAGAAGTGGAGGAAGAGAATGAATGAAGTTTAGGGACAGGCAGTCCCCAAAGCAAGAGAAGCCAGGCCACACGCTTCCTCCCAAATACTTCCCCAAGGTGTGGAAACTGTTGGTTGAATTCATATTTTATGGGTTGGGGCAGAGAAAGAAATTGAACGGCTCAGAATTCTCCCTTTTGTCACCTGTCCATAAACTTACACCTACTTCTGCTTTATTGACTGTGCCAAAGCCTTTGACTGTGTGGACCACAGCAAACTCTGGAAAATTCTTAAAGAGGTGGGAATACCAGACCACCTGACCTGCCTCCTGAGAAATCTGTATGCAGGTCAGGAAGCAACAGTTAGAACTGGACATGGAACAGCAGACTGGTTGCAAATAGAGAAAGAAGTACATTAAGGCTGTATATTGTCACCCTGCTTATTTAACTTCTATGCAGAGTGCATCATGAGAAATGCTGGGCTGGATGAAGCACAAGCTGGAATCAAGATTGCCGGGAGAAATATCAATAACCTCAGATATGCAGATGACACCACCCTTATGGCAGAAAGCAAAGGAGCCTCTTGATGAAAGTGAAAAAGGAGAGTGAAAAAGTCGGCTTAAAACTCAACATTAAGAAAACTAAGATCATGACATCCGGTCCCATCACTTCATGGAAAATAGATGGGGAAACAATGGAAACAGTGACAGACTTTAAGTTTTGGGGCTCCAAAATCACTGCAGATGGTGACTTCAGCCATGAAATTAAAAGACACTTGCTCCTTGGAAGAAAAGTTATGACCAATCTAGACAGCATATTAAAAAGCAGAGACATTACTTTGCCAACAAAGGTCCATCTGGTCTAAGCTATGGTTTTTCCAGTGGTCATGTATGGATGTGAGAGTTGGACTATAAAGAAAACTGAGCACCGAAAAATTGATGCTTTTGAATTGTGGTGCTGGAGAAGACTCTTGAGAGTCCCTTGGACTGCAAGGAGATCCAACCAGTCCATCCTAAAGGAATTCAATCCTAAACATTCATTGGAAGGACTGCTGCTGAAGCTGAAAGTCCAATACTTTGGCCACCTGATGCAAAGAACTGACTCATTTGAAAAGACCCTGATTCTGGGAAAGATTGAGGGCGGGAGGAGAAGGGGACGACAGAGGATGAGATGGTTAGATGGTATCACCGACTCAATGGACATGAGTTTGAGTAAACTCTGGGAGTTGGTGATGGACAGGGAGGCCTGGCGTGCTGCAGTCCATGGGGTTGCAAAGAGTCGGACATGACTGAGCAACTGAACTGATAAACTTACTATAGATTTACAGCCTGCTCTTTGGGTTAACCGCCTTGGTTAATTGGACATTAGCTTTCATGCCACTCAGGTTTACTACCACTTCTGTTACTGGTCTGTGGATTCTGTTTCTGAAGTGCTTCATGAATTGCGACTCTCCCTCCCCAAGCCACTTCCTTAAGAGCTCTGGCTGTCCTTTCTTTTGCTGGACTATTGCAGTAACCTCCTAGGTGGGGTTTTCCCTCTGGTCTTTGGTCTGCTCCAGAGCGCTCCTCCTCAGTTCACTCTACACATCATCGTTGGAGTGATCTAAGCAAACCTTTACCATGTATAGCTTCCTTATCCAAAGTCTTCTTGCTTTCATTCAGTCATGTCCAACTCTTGTGACCCCATGGACTGTAGCCTGCCAGGCTCCTCTGTCCTTGGAAATTCTCCAGGCAAGAATACTGAAGTGGGTTGCCATGCCCTCCTCCAGGGGATCTTCCCAACCCAGGGATCGAACCCAAGTCTCTTGCAGACTGATTCTTTACCAACTGAACCACCAGGGAAGCAAAGTCTTGGGGTCCCAACTTTAGAAAATGAATGTCCAACACTTAGCATTTATTTTATGACCCTCTTTGATTTCCTAACCCCTCTTTTAACCTTATTGAAATCTACTTCCTTTCACTTATCTGCTCACTCATTTATCGAGTACCTACTCTGTGCAGGGGGTTGTGCTGAGTACCATAGGAAGAGAGAGAAGGCTGTGACTTCCTTTCTTTGTGCCTTGTCTTACACTGTTTCATCACTTGGATGTCCTCTCTGTGGGCTAAAATGCTGTCTTTCAGTTTCAACTCAAATGTGGCCTCTTCCATAAAATCTTTAATAATCCACTGAAGAAGTGTCTGCCTTCTCTGTCTATTGGCTCTTTCAGTGTTCTTCCTACATAATGATATCTTATTTACATATCTGACTCCTTTCCTGGTTGCAGTCTCCCTGGGGGCCAGTGCTACGTCTTCAACCTTGAGTTTTCTGTGGTCCTATGCTGTCCTACTGCACAGGAGGCACTCTATTGATGGGTTGATAAAATCACATTTTCTCTAAAGTAGGAAATAGAACAAACCCAGAGAAAAGTGTTTAAAAACACGAATAAATGAAGCATGATCCTAGGTGTTACTAAATATAGCTTTATAGAGATGAATATGTCATGACTAATTAAAAACAAATCTGTGTTGAAATAAAGCAGCACATTGACATTAAATACTGTTTCTTCATCTCTTTTCATTCCTACTGCAACCAGCTTAGTTTTTTCTTTTTTAATGTCTTTACTGTTAATAATCAGAGATTCCTCTAAAACCAGATGCCAACTTTGACTGATCTGTCTGTCATAACTCAGCCAAATTATTCCTTGTGACATTGCCATATGTGTGTCCCTCCCATCCTTGGAGGCCTTTGATTGTTTCTCATTGCCTGTTGCCTCCAGTCCCGACTCCTTCACCTGATCTTCTTGGCCCTCTCAGAGGCCTTTTCTAGGCTGTTGTCCTACTTCTCCCCAGCTTGAACCCAGGGCAGCCAGATAACCCCCCTCCTCTGAGATGCATATCTTCCCTAGACTCTAAAGGCACATCCACTTCTGTGAAATCTTTATCATTTCGGCTGAGGGTAAATTCTTCCACCTGTCACCAGTAGCAACTGTTTCCAGACCTGGTTGCTCATCAGAGTCAGATGCATAGCATTTAAAACCTAGATCCACGACATGTATACACTACTATATCTAAAATGGATAACCAACAAGGACCTACTGTGTAGCACAGGGAACTCTGCTCAGTGTTATGTGGCAGCCTGGATGGGAGGGGAGTTTGGGGAAGAATGGATACATGGATGTGTATGACTGGGTCCCTTTGCTGTCCACCTGAAACTATCAGAACATTGTTAATCGGTTATGTTGTTTAGTCACTCATCTGTGTCTGACTCTTTTCAGCCCCATGAACTGTGTAGCCTGCTAGGCTCCTCTGGGATTTTCTAGGCAAGAATACTAGAGTGGGTTGCTGATTCCTTCTCCAGGGGATCTTTCTGACCCAGGAATCGAACCCGAGACTCCTGAATTGGCAGGCTGATTCTTTACCACTGAGCCACCTTAGAAGCCCCCAAACAACATGGGGCTTGAACCCACAGCCCTGGGATTAAGAGTCCCATACTCTACCAACTGAGCTAGCTAGGTAATTGGCTATGCTGCTGCTGCTGCTGCTGCTGCTAAGTCGCTTCAGTCGTGTCCGACTCTGTGCAACCCCATAGACGGCAGCCGACCAGGCTCCGCCATCCCTGGGCTATACTCCAATATAAAATAAAAAGTTGAGAAAAAGTCCTCTTAGAAATAAAAAATATCCAGATCCAGATTGTGAAGTGGGGTTGGAAATCTGCATTTTTGTGAAGTTCTACCATAGGATTCTGATGTGCAACAGTTTTGGGAGCCATTGACTTTTCGGGTCCTACAGTCACATGATCGGATCTTACACTGCCTTGTGTTTATGTATCTATCTGACTTGTCCTTCTAGACTCTCCCCAAAGTTGGGACCATGCCATTGAGTCATCTCACCTTTGGATCACCTGGCAGGATATCTTGCTTATAGTAGTACAGTAAATTACTCAAGTGTTTTTTGAATGAATGCGCGCGTGCACGTGTGAGAGACTTCTTCAGTGAGATGGGACTTGATGGGTAAGAGGAACCTGTAATGCAGACACGAGTTGAAAGAAAGTTCAAGTGGAGAGAGGAGCTTTAAATTTTAATATTTTGTGCAAAAGGCAGATGATCATCCAAACTCCCGGGAGTCACTTTGAAATCTGTTTGCTTCCAGGGTCCAAATATTGCTCGCAGATGGATTTAGTTCCAGTTTTGAGAAAATGCTCATCTTTATAAGACTTACCAATGTGTATCCTATTATTTGGTTGTATCATTTCTGGCTTTATGATGAACAACTGGTTGTTTTTAAAATAGAATATTTCAACTCTCCCAGTATTTGGTCCCTGAGGTTGCTCTGGCAACCACCTTGAAAACTCTGGAAAGCTTTATCCTAAGTTTCCAAACTTCTTAGATTTTCCAGCTGCCACATCGATTTTTAGCATTTGCTTTGACTGAAAGATTAACATTAAGTAATCTTAATTAATTTAGCTAAATCTAAAATTCCTTCCACCCACCCACCCCTTCGAGCATTCTCAGCAGTATTGTCCTGTCTGCCTCTTTTGACTGTAATGGTGTTAAACCCTGGATCTTCAGGGAGATACAACCTTCAGTAGTATGTTAATCAGGCGTCAAATAGACACTGCCTGGGAGACCTCCCTCTGCAGTTATTTAAAATATCATCACTGTACCTGTGGTTTCCAGACCCATCTCTGGTTTTACTGCAAATTCAAAGGGAGGAAAAAAAGAATCACTGCTGAGAGGCATGTGTGGTTTTGATTGTCACGACAGAGTCTTTGCACAGTTCTCAGAAGTCTCATGGACATCACGACTCTTGCCTTGATTTGATTGTTCAGTATGTGTTGGTTCGTACACTGGCCCCTGTATGTGGAGGGCAGGGAGAGAGCGAAGAAAAAGGCAGCCCACTCCAGATTGGCAGGTGGCAGGTCTAATAAGTCAGGGAGCTTACTTACAAGGCTGTCCTGTATGAAGGCAAGATGAGTGGATCTCCACGCCCACCCTGAGAATCTCAAAAGTTTATATAGAGGCCTTAACTGGGTTAGTCAGGTATTCAGTCCACAGGGCCTCAGTAACCCCCTGCTCTCTCTTGGAACAGGTTGCACTGTGAGAGCAGCAGGCAGAGGACAGGGGAGGGGGTGAGGAGCCTTGATACCCCGGGCCAGCTCAAGGGTCAGCCGGCGGTCCCATCCTCTGGTTGATCTCCCCCACCACTTCCTACTTCACAACCAGCTCTTACAGTCTTGTATGTCCCCCTTCCATAATGTGCCCTGAGTGGTCAGCAAGGGGTTTCCCCAGCATGGGAGTGGCTTGTTGGGAGGCTGTCTGGCTGCATTGAAAACAGATGCCACAGTCTTGACAAGTGCAAGAGAAAACACAGATCAAGATAATGATTCCTAAACTAAATAACATTTGTGTGTGTGTGTGTTATCAAGAGCCCTGTTGGAGCTCAGACTATGCCTCAATGGCATATTCAGTTCAGTTCAGTCACTCAGTCGTGTCTGACTCTTTGCGACCCCATGAATCACAACACGCCAGGCCTCCCTGTCCATCACCAACTCCCGGAGTTCACTCAAACTCATGTCCATAGAGTCGGTGCTGCCATCCAGCCATCTCATTCTCTGTCATCCCCTTCTCCTCCCGGCCCCAATCACTCCCAGCATCAGAGTCTTTTCCAGTCAGAAGAGTCAACTCTTCGCATGAGGTGGCCAAAGTATTGGAGCCTCAGCTTTAGCATCAGTCCTTCCAATGAACACCCAGGATTGATCTCTTTTAGAATGGACTGATTGGATCTCCTTGCAGTCCAAGGGACTCTCAAGAGTTTTCTCCAGCACCACAGTTCAAAAGCATCAATTCTTCGGCGATCAGCTTTCTTCACAGTCCAACTCTCACATCCATACATGACCACTGGAAAAACCATAGCCTTGACTAGACGGACCTTTGTTGGCAAAGTAATGTCTCTGCTTTTTAATATACTATCTAGGTTGGTCATAACTTTCCTTCCAAGGAGTAAGCGTCTTTTAATTTCATGGCTGCAATCAGCATCCGCAGTGATTTTGGAGCCCAAAAAAATAAAGTCTGACACTGTTTCCACTGTTTCCCCATCTATTTCCCATGAAGTGATGGAACCAGATGCCATGATCTTCGTTTTCTGAATATTGAGCTTCAAACCAGCCTTTTCACTCTCCTCTTTCACTTTCATCAAGAGGCTTTTGAGTTCCTATTCACTTTCTGCCATAAGGGTGGTGTCAACTGCATATCTGAGGTGATTGATATTTCTCCGGGCAATCTTGATTCCAGCTTGTGCTTCTTCCAGCCCAGCGTTCCTCATGATGTACTCTGCATATAAGTTAAATAAGCAGGGTGACAATATACAGCCTTCACGTACTCCTTGCGCTATTTGGAACCAGTCTGTTGTCTCATGTCCAGTTCTGACTGTTGCTTCCTGACCTGCATACAGGTTTCTCAAGAGGCAGGTCAGGTGATCTGGTATTCCCATCTCTTTCAGAATTTTCCACAGTTTATTGTGATCCACACAGTCAAAGGCTTTGGCATAGTCAATGAACCAGAAATAGATGTTTTCTGGAACTCTCTTGCTTTCTCCATGATCCAGCGAATGTTGGCAATTTGATCTCTGGTGCCTCTGCCTTTTCTAAAACCTGCTTGAACATCTGGGAGTTCACGGTTCACATATTGCTGAAGCCTGGCTTGGAGAATTTTGAGCATGACTTTACTAGCGTGTGAGATGAATGCAATTGTGCAGTAGTTTGAGCAGTCTTTGGCATTGCCTTTCTTTGGGATTGGAATGAAGACTGACCTCTTCCAGTCCTGTGGCCACTGCTGAGTTTTCCAAATTTGCTGGCATATTGAGTGCATCACTTTCACAGCATCATCTTTCAGATTTGAAATAGCTCAATTGGAATTCCATCACCTCCACTAGCTTTGTTCATAGTGATGCTTTCTAAGGCCCACTTGACTTCACATTCCAAGATGTCTGGCTCTAGGTCAGTGATCACGCCATCATGATTATCTTGGTCATGAAGATCTTTTTTGTACAGTTCTTCTGTGTCTTCTTGCCACCTCTTCTTAATATCTTCTGCTTCTGTTAGGTCCATACCATTTCTGTCCTTTATCGAGCCCATCTTTGCATGAAATGTTCCCTTGATATCTCTAATTTTATTGAAGAGATCTCTAGTCTCTCCTATTCTGTTGTTTTCCTCTATTTCTTTGCATTGATCGCTGAGGAAGGCTTTCTTATCTCTCCTTACTATTCTTTGGAATTCTGCATTCATATGCTTATATCTTTCCTTTCCTCCTTTGCTTTTCGCTTCTCTTCTTTTCACAGCTATTTGTAAGGCCTCCTCAGACAGCCATTTTGCTTTTTTGCATTTCTTTTCCATGGGGATGGTCTTGGTCCCTGTCTCCTGTACAATGTCACGAACCTCCGTCCAGAGTTCATCAGGCACTCTATCTATCAGATCTAGTCCCTTAAATCTATTTCTCACTTCCACTGTATAATTATAAGGGATTTGATTTAGGTCATATCTGAATTGTCTAGTGGTTTTCCCTACTTTCTTCAATTTCAATCTGAATTTGGCAATAAGGAGTTCATGATCTGAGCCACAGTCAGCTCCTGGTCTTGTTTTTGCTAACTGTATAGAGGTTCTCCATCTTTGGCTGCAAAGAATATAATCAGTCTGATTTTGGTGTTGACCATCTGGTGATGTCCATGTGTAGAGTCTTTTCTTGTGTCGTTGGAAGAGGGTGTTTGCTCTGACCAGTGCATTCTCTTGGCAAAACTCTATTAGCCTTTGTCCTGCTTCATTCCGTGCTCCAAGGCCAAATTTGCCTGTTACTCCAGGTGTTTCTTGACTTCCTACTTTGCATTCCAGTCCCCTATAATGAAATGGGTGTTAGTTCTAAAAGGTCTTGTAGGTCTTCATAGAACCGATCAACTTCGGCTTCTTCAGTGTTACTGGTTGGGGCATAGGCCTGGATTACTGTAATATTGAATGGTTTGCCTTGGTAACGAACAGAAATCATTCTGTCATTTTTAAGATTGCTTCCAAGTACTCCATTTCGGACTCTTTTGTTGACCATGATGGCTACTCCATTTCTTCTAAGGGATTCCTGCCCACAGTAGTAAATATAATGGTCATCTGAGTTAAATTCACCCATTCCAGTCCATTGATTATTTTGAAATTAAGTTACTTAAGAAATGGTTGATACAAAAGGGACAATTTCACCCCTCTCGGTTTCCCTGAAAAGCAGGAAATTTCTCTCATGTCAGAGGTGAGCTCTGAGCTGAATGAAAAAGGACACCATTATCGCCAGAGACAGGGGATTTAGGGCTGAGAAGCCTGGTAAACATGCCTTGTTATTGCTTTCACTTACTACCCCAAGCCCACACAATTTAGATTCTTCACTAATTAAGCACCCAAAGCTTCATTTCTTTGTTCTGTCAATTCCTCCCTCATTTATTGTTTCTCTAGAGGATCCCCAGAGAAGGCAATGGCAAGCCACTCCAGTACTATTGCCTAGAAAATCCCATGGATGGAGGAGCCTGGTGGGCTGCGGTCCTTGGGGTCGCTAAGGGTCGGACACGACTGAACGACTTCACTTTCACTTTTCACTTTCACACACTGGAGAAGGAAATGGCAACCCAATCCAGTGTTCTTGCCTGGAGAATCCCAGGGACGGGGGAGCCTGGTGGGCTTCTGTCTGTGGGGTCACACAGAGTCAGACACGACTGAAGTGACTTAGCAGCAGCAGCAGCAGCAGAGGATCCCCTGGAGAAGGAGATGGCAACCCAGTCCAGTATTCTTGCCTGGAGAATCCCGTGGATGGAGGAGCCTGGCGGGCTACAGTCCATGGGGTTTCAGAGTCAGACATGACCGAGTGACTAATACACACTTACTGTTTCTTGGTCTAAAAAGTATAAAAACTGCTGGCTTTGGCCACGTCTTAGATCCCATTTCTATTAGACCTCTGTGCACATGACTGAAAATTTGCTTCTTTTTCTCCTGTTAATCTGTCTTGTGTCAATTTTTAGTCCAGCCACAAGAACTCGAGAAGAGTAGAGAGGGAAATTTCCCCTTACCAACAGCCCTATGATCTGAATCACTGATTTATGGAGTCTCCTAGGCTTGGGGTCAGGTCACTCAGGGCATTGATTTATGTCTTTATGAGATTTAATAGTGATGATGTATTGGCGAACTCATCAGGTATGAACACACTACCTTCTGTTTAGATAATGGCATGGGTGCCTCCTTATGATATAATGTCCAAGGCAATTCTATTTTGAAGGACAGCTTTTCTCATTAAAGACATTTCACTGTTCAGTAAGGGCAGGCTTAAATCATTTGAAGGCTTAAACGCTTTGTTGACTTAGAGGTTTGCTCGGAGAATTTTGTAAGGGCTTCTATACACGTTATAATGTCCTCTAGGCTGATAGAGGGGACAAATGATCATACCAATGGAAAACAGAGTGTGTCCCCTCCTTGAGGAGAAAGAGATTGGCAGTTTTAGGACTTGACCTGGTTATCCGTACCATACATGTCGGCTGAAGGAGGCAGAACTGACAGGTGTGAGGAGGTGGACTGCAAGTGGGATATGCCAGACCAAGACCCTCACTTTCTCTCCTCTTTCGATGGTGCATGTTCTGTTCCAGCTGTAGTGTGTTTTCACAAATCCAGCTTGCAGTAGGACAATGGGATCCCACTAGAGTTATCCCTTACCTGGGGGTTCCAAGTACCTTACCCATCCCAGTGGGATACCTCATTGCAAATTCCAGTAGGTAACTTCTTTCCTAGGTGTGATGAGGCTTGGTGTTCTCAGCAGCATAGCATGTTGATCCATGGTGAGAGTCGGGGCAGTGGCTGTTTCCTGCTATTTCCATGCCTTTATAGTGTTGGGTACATTTGTAGGTGTCCCCAGTCTGGCATATGGGGTGACGGGTTCTTCTGGTTGATCATTCAAATCTATTAAATCCTGGAAGAGTACTTTAGTCTACTCAGCCAAGATAGTTTTACTTGTTAGGAATTTAGGTGCTGCTTTAATATTTTATATTTTCTTTCTGTTAGTCCCGTTGTTTGTGGGTTATAGGGGAGATGAAACCTCCATTCAATGCCATGTGCTTTTGTCCAGTCTTGTGTATCATGACCTTTGAACTGTGACTTTTGATAACTGTTCCACGAGGGTATCTGTACGTGGTACTCAGTTTCTTGAGTCCCTTGGCAGTGGCAGCCTGGTTTGCATGGCAACAGGGAAAAGCTTGGGTTAAGGCAGATGCAGTATCCACACAAACCAAGGCATATTTAGAATGCTGTCTCGGAGTGGGGTGGCCAGTATAATCAATGTGCTAGTCCCTCACTGGTTGGGAATTCTGTGGATGACCCCAGACTTCCTTGGCACTTGCCTTGGGTATAGTTTTGAATACACAGGACAAGATGTTACTGCACCAAACTAGTCATTCCAAGGGTGGCCTGGCATCCTTGGTAATGTGTGCTGTGGTAGCTGCTCTGTGTATCCAATCTGCTGTATAAACTGGAGAGTCAGTTGCTAGGGCTTATTCCTGAACTAGGGCATCAACTTCCTGGTAGCTATGGCTGTCAGTGCCAGGTGCAGGGAGGGCAGTAAGAAATGCCTCAGGCTCTTGCAGATGAACCCAAATGTCTTTCCAGGTATCCTGACCCCACAAGGGTTTATTTATGATCATCTATCCCTTGGCTTCCAGGGTTGTTAACAGCCTGGACTCATGAGTGATCACCAACCAAACTGCTCTGAGTTCAGCCTATTGGTGGTGTGGTTTATTCCTGTTTCTAGGCATCTGTATACAGGCATCAGCAGGAAACTCACCTATTCTCTCTCTGTTGACCATAGAGGCTGCTATAGGCATAGAGGTCATTTGGAGGATATATATTTTTTACAGGGCTTAGTAGCATTTACATTTTTAGAGATAGTGTACTGCATCAAATAAGCATGCTATTGAGTCAAAGCGGGATCCATGGCAGAGGTAGGTCAGTGGAACATATTCCAATCTATCCATTGATAGGAAGGGATGTTATTACCATGATATGTGAGGCATTCTACTTGGAGGGGTATTATGTACATTGCTAGATGTATGGATGTGAGAGTTGGACCGTGAAGAAGGCTGATCGCCGAAGAATCGATGCTTTGTTGGAGAAGACTCTTGAGAGTCCCTTATACTGCAAGGAGATCCAACCAGTCCATTCTAAAGGAGATCAATCCTGGATGTTCATTGGAGGGACTGATGCTAAAGCTGAAACTGCAATACTTTGGCCACCTCATGCGACGAGTTGACTCACTGGAAAAGACTCTGATGCTGGGAAAGGTTGGGGGCGGGAGGAGAAGGGGACGACGGAGAATGAGATGGCTGGATGGCATCACCGACTCTGTGGACATGAGTTTGAGTGAACTCCGGGAGTTGGTGATGGACAGGGAGGCCTGGCGTGCTGTGATTCATGGGGTCGCGGAGAGTCGGACACGACTGAGCGACTGATCTGATCTGATCTGATCTGAGGAGCTGTTACTCTATGGAAGTGGATCAAGTTTATGCCCCTTTTTAAAGCTGGGGCCAAAATCCTCAGGTTACTCTCTCCTTCCCTGATCTCTGCCATAGCACCCAAACATCCCTTCCAGAGTCATAGATATATCTAACTCAATGGTAGCCCTGCTGGGGAGTTGCCCAGAGCTTTTGTATTTTTGCCTTCTCAAGGTGGCTTCTTGCTGTGATGCCCAATCCCACATGTGTCTTCTCTTTCCCAGGCAGATCAGGGACGGAGGCGCTGTGTCAGGTTAGGGATAGAAGTCCTCCAGACCCCAAATCCCTGCAAAGGCTTGCATCTTTTTCATGCTCTTAGGAGTTTTAATAGGCTTGCATCTTATCAATCACAGCTTCTGGGACAATGAACGTCTTCTTTAACTAAATGATTCCCCCAAACTTTATGGCAGTACCTGGACCTTGAATTTTCGGCATGTCTGCCTCTAATCTTCTCCCTCAGAGGTGTTCCAGTAAAACCTGCAGAAGGGTCTGCAGCCGAGGCAAGTCTTCATGTGTTAACCTTACGTCAACACTAGTAGGCATGTTTTACTGATGCGGGGGAGAAAAACAGGCCAGGTCTCGGGTTACCATTCTGGGTATATTGGTTTGGCCAAAAAGATTATTTGGGTTTTTCTGTAATATCTTATGGGGAAAATCCCAATGAACTCTTTGGCCAACGCCATATTATGATGCTGTGCCTCATAGGAGTACTTGAAAGTTCCACTGCTGTCCCTCCCGTATGAAGGCACATTGGTCTTAGTTTCTCCATGAATCTCCTTGAAGAAACTTTTCAGGAACATTTATATTAATGACATATATTTATATAAAAAAACCTAAAGAAAGTTTAGCATCATTTCTTATTTGATTGTTTTCCATGTAACTTAGCATAGCAAATAAGCCTAATATAAGCCCAAAGTAATTTCAAAGTCATAAGACTTCATTTAGAATTTGATATGGGGATTTAAAAGATTTTGCCCAAATTTAAGTTTGTAAAAAATATCAAAAGGTTTAAAATGCTTGATTAAGTGGGATCAGAGTTCATTTTGAAACAACACTTAGTTATCCATTTAACCAAAGTGACAACCAAGACGTCAAAGGCCAATGCAGAGTAACATAGTTTTATATATATATATATAAAAGCTTAGCTCTTTTAATAAAGAAGATTTCACTTTCTGAAGACCTGATAAAGAACAGGAAATTATTTTTTATAAAACACAGAATCTTTGTTTTATAGGCAGATTACTTAAAAGGTAAAGAAGGGCTTTTATAATCATATCACGAACAGGCCACTAGTCCAAAAGGCCTTCCTTTTAGCAGAAGAAAGAAAAAATGAGTTTCAGGTTTATTTAAGTCCATTATTGATATTAAAGCTTATTTTTTTCTTGAAGCCAATTAGATAGAGCTCTTTTATAAAATAACTTTGATAATACTTTCCAGAGATAGAAAAATATCACACGTGTATAACATATATACCCACACATACCTACACATACAAACAGAGACCCCTTAGCTTTCATTCTAAAACTTTAGCCATGAATTAGTCTCTCCTTCACATTGTTAAAACTTTTAATCCAGTATTTGTGAAGAAGACTTTTAAGATTTATATTTGACTAATACTGTCAAGGAGGCTGTGAACTAGATTTTGGGCAAGGGAGCTTCTATAGCACTCTGTTTTTAAAAATATTTATGTTTGACTGCGCCGGTAGTGGCAGGGAACAGGGGTTACTCTCTTGGTTGCTCCAGGCATGTGAGTTCTTCCCCAACCAGGAATTGAACTGGTGTCTCTGGTATTGCAAGGCAAATTCTTTACCATTGGACCGCCAAGAAAGCCCAGCAGTCTGTATTTTAAAAAACCTTTCTCCCCCTTTTTTTCCTTCAGTCTTTGTAGGCAGTGACTTAGTTGTCCTTTGGGGTGTTTACATTTCAAAGACATGATAAGATTTACAATTTCAAGGGACAGAGAAAGAATGCAAGTTTGCTCCTAGGAGTTTTGGGGTGTATTTATCTGTTATCAGAAGTCTAGGGTAATTGCTATTTAAAATTTCCCTTGTATTAGGGGTTGGATAACATGGGGCACTCTGTCTGTCTTATTGTCAATTACCATAATATCCTCCCCTTCATTATCCCAACTTCTCCAAGGATTCTACCTCTAGTGTCCTAACCAGGCTTTGTCACACGTGCTCGGATATTAATCTGCGGCAGCTTGTGCCCTCCTGTCTTGCAAAATCTTGTCCTAAAGTCTCCAATTTACTAATCTTTTCTCCCACCTTATCTGCTAGCCCCCAAACTAGCAAAATAGTAGACAGTTGCCTGTTTTTTGTTTTCTAATTTCTGCTCTTTTTTTCAACTCTCTCACCTAGACTTTAGCCTATAGTTGGGTATCGATGGCCACTGATCTGCCCATAGCAAAGGCCATTTACTGGGGCAGCCATTCGTTTCTCTTTGCCACAGTGTGCTCTGCATAGTTTTCCAACCAAATGTATTAAAGCAGTGCATTTCAGGGTAGCATTTTCAGGGTGTACTCATACTCATGCAGGGGTCCACAATCATCTGACATATAGGGCACCCCTTCCCACATAGAATTTCATGGTCACTGTGGGATTTCCTTTGCAGATGCCTCTTTCCTAAAGCCCATTTCTTTAGTCTCCTGGCTGGCTCACCAATTTTTGGTTTGAAAATTCGTCTTTGTATACAGAGGGCAAGGAGAGACCATTGAAAGAGGTATATCACTCTAGATTGATAGATGGCAGGTTTAATAAGCAAAAAGTCAATTAAAAATTTATTTATAAGGCTCGTCTTAGGTGGCTATAAAATGAGTAGATCTCTGCACCCAGCCCACCAGAATCTTAAAGTTTATGTAGGGGTTCAGTCATATGTACAGTCCAGATGGTCTCAACAGCAGCTTACTCTCTCAAGGCTACATCCTTGGTGCAGCTGCCACTATGGCAACAGGAGGCTGTGTGTATCTTGCAAGGACAGGCGAAGGGGTGAGAAGCCTCCAGGTGCTCAGATCTAGCTTCAAGGTCACCTGGTGGTCCTGTCCTTTTGATGACCTCCTCTCCACATATATGTGATGTGTGTGTGTACAGGGATTTACTTCTGTGAGTCCACATTCAGTCCACATATATGACCACTTGCCCAAGGTCATATAGCCCTGATCAAGTTACTTCTCTGAGCTTCAATTTCCTGCTCTGTAAGATGAACCTTATAAGAGCTCCTCCTTCAGAGGTTGTTGCAAGGAATAAATGGATAAGGCAGTAAACACTTAACATAGTGGTTAGGGCTGAATGTACTGTGCTGTGCTTAGTTGCTCAGTAGTGTCCCCATGGACTGTCCCGTCAGGCTCTTCTGTCCATGGGGATTCTCCAGGCAAGAATACTGGAGTGGGTTGCCATGCCCTCCTCCAGGAGATCTTCCCAACCCAGGGATCAAACCCAGGTATCCTGCATTGCAGGTGGATTCTTTACTGTCTGAGCCACCAGGGAAGCCCATGAATACTGGAGTGGGTAGCCTATCCCTTCTCCAGGGGAACTTTCCAACCCAGGAATCACACCAGGGTCTCCTGAATTGCAGGCAGATTCTTTACCATCTGAGCTACCAGGGAAGCCCTCAGTTCAGTTCAGTTCAGTTCAGTCTCTCAGTCGTGTCCGACTCTTAGCGACCCCATGAACCACAGCACGCCAGGCCTCCCTGTCCATCACCAACTCCCGGAGTTCACTCAAACTCATGTCCATCGAGTCGGTGATGCCATCCAGCCACCTCATTCTCTGTCATCCCCGTCTCAACAGGGAAGCCCTAGGGCTGAATAAACATTAGTTATTGTTATTATTATCAACCAGCATATATGCTTATAGCTGGCTTTGTTGAAAGGAGAAAAGTATGTGCTATTTTCTACCCAGTATGAAATCTGTCTTTTTAGTACTTTGGTCTGACTTTTGGTCCTTCCATTTCAGTGTAATTTTTAGTTAGTCTGAAACACGTAGCATTAATGTTGTGTTTGTTCTAAGCAGTCTCTACAGGGCCTGGGCTCCCTGAAATTAAAGCAGCCTCCAGACATCAGCTTGGGAGTCACAGACAGGATAACACCAGCCTTTATAGTTTAGTCAAACATTTCCAGAGTTCTCTATCAGCACAGCTTCACAAAAATATATACTTTCATAAGACCCCTTCATTCCTTAAACTCACTGTGAATCATCTTATTGAGACAGATTTCTTATAGACACCAGGGAAAATGTGAAAGATAGTGACGAGTCAAGAGAAGACGTGTACTGGCCCATTTCCTTTGCTCTTTGCATGGAAGTAATCACACACTGGGGATCCTCACTTTGCAAGGAGTGTGGAGAGCTGCCTGCTTTGTACTTCTCAGTTGGCAGGAGGATGTGTTTTGAAGGACTTGTTTGTGCCTCCCACACCTTCGCTGTGTGAGGTGGTATAAGTTCTGGCTGGCCCAGGCTCTGATACAGGCTGCTGCTGCTAAGTCACTTCAGTCGTGTCCGACTCCGTGCGACCCCATAGATGGCAGCCCACCAGGCTCCGCTGTCCCTGGGATTCTCCAGGCAAGAACACTGGAGTGGGTTGCCATTTCCTTCTCCAATGTGTGAAAGTGAAAAGTGAAAGTGAAGTCGCTCAGTCGTGTCCGACTAGTAGCGACCCCATGGACTGCAGCCCACCAGGTTCCTCTGTCCATGTGATTTTCTAGGCAAGAGTACTGGAGTGGCTTGCCATTGCCTTCTCCGCTGATACAGGCTAACCCCTGAATAATGTCTGTTGAATGAGTGGATGGAATGAATGAGCTGGCCACAATTGAAATTCCATAGAGAAGTGATTAGAGGGACCTCAGGGTCACCCCATTCATCCACTCATGGATGAGTTATTACCAAACACCTACTCTAGGACACCTGGCAACACTATTCCTCAGAACTGCAGGGGCTATAGAAGAAGCACGGGCTGTCCCCAGCTTTTTAAATGGATTGTCTGCATTCCAGAAATTCACCTGAAAGTTGATTGTTTGATTAAAAAACAAACCCTTTTCCACCTGCTGTTCAGTCTTTGGGCCAATCCAGAGATTCATGTCACCTTATATGGTGAGGGATGGGATCACTATTACTGTAGAACTTGTCCATATCCATATGAAGTTTTGTTTATCTCATGTGCCTTCCTGAAAACAGACAAAAACAAAGCCCTTATTCCCATGCGCCTAGCTATTGCCCTTCACCAGGCTCTTTTTCACAGTGAATGAAATGGCTGTCTCTTCCTTGTCCCCGAATCCAGTGGGCATCTTTCCCTCCCATGGTGTTCATCTCCCCGAGCAGTGTTTGGCTTCCCATTTCTCCTTCCATCTCTAACCACCAAGCTTCCCTGGCTTTGTGACCCTGTGCCCTCTGGTCCTCCTCCTGCCTGTTTGGTGGCCCTTTGTTAGCCTCCTTGGCCTGCTCACCCCTTGAATATTGGTGATCCCAAGGACTTTAACCTGAACTTTGTTCTTGATCTCATCTCACCCTTCACTCTTTTACCAGGCAATCCTAATTTCATTTACCATCAGTGTTTCTATAACCTCCAGGTCCTTCTTCCTCCACACTCAAGTCTACAAACTCCTCAAACACTGACCAGTCCTGAGCCCTTAGTTTACCCCATGCAAAACATTTCCTTGTCCAATGCTACTCATCTCAATAAATTTCATCAACTAGCTGTTGAAGATTTCTGAGAGTAATCCTCTCCTCTCTTCTCTCATCTTATCATCTAACACCCCCAGCCTGAGTATTCTACTTTTCGTCATATGGCTCACCTTCTGAATTTCAACTCAGAGGCCATCCTCTTCCAGGGAGCCCTCCTTCAACTCCACATTCAGAGTGGATGTTTCTTCTCTCCTTTCTTCCTTCCTCGTGCTGCTTTCACGCTGCCTCTGTACCTCAGCTCTCATTTGTTGTGCTGGAGAATCCGTGGTTTCCATGCTCACTTACATACACGCCAGTCTCCAACTAGACTGCCTTGCATTTACTGCCTAGTAAGGGCTTATGGGCTTCCCAGGTGGCACTAGTCGTAAAGAACCCATCTGCCAGTACAGGAGATATAGAAGTTGTAAGTTTGATCCCTGGGTCAGGAAGATTCCCTGGAGGAGGGCTTGGCAACCCACTCCAGTATTCTTGCCTGGAGAATCCCATGGACAGAAGAGCCTAATGGGCTACAGTCCATAGGGTCACAGAGTTGGACACCACTGAAGTGACTTAGCATGCATGCACCCAAGGGCTTATAATAAATATTTACTGACTGAGTGCTGAAATCATAATCACAGAAAACTAGTTGATCTGATCACATGGACCACAGCCCTGTCTAAATCAATGAAACTAAGCCATGCCGTGTGGGGCCACCCAAGACAGACGGGTCATGGTGGAGAGGCCTGACAGAATGTGGTCCACTGGAGAAGGGAATGGCAAACCACTTCAGTATACTTGCCTTGAGAACCCCATGAACAGTATCAAAAGGCAAGATGATAGGATACTGAATGAGAAATTCCCCAGGTTGGTAGGTGCCCAGTATGCTACTGGAGATCAGTGGAGAAATAACTCCAGAAAGAATGAAGGGATGGAGCCAAAGCAAAACAAATTCCCAGTTGTGGATGTCACTGGTGATCGATGCAAGGTCCAATGCTGTAAAGAGCAATATTGCATAGGAACCTGGAATGTTAGGTCCATGAATCAAGGCAAATTGGAAGTGGTCAAACAGGAGATGGCAAGAGTGAACATAGACATTCTAGGAATCAGTGAACTAAAATGGACTGGAATGGGTGAATTTAACTCAGATGACCATTATATCTACTACTGTGGGCAGGAATCCCTTAGAAGAAATGGAGTAGCCATCATGGTCAACAAAAGAGTCCAAAATGCAGTACTTGGATGCAATCTTAAAAATGACAGAATGATTTCTGTTTGTTTCCAAGGCAAACCATTCAATATTACAGTAATCCAGGCCTATGCCCCAACCAGTAATGCAGAAGAAGCCAAATTTGAATGGTTCTATGAAGACCTACAAGACCTTTTAGAACTAACACCCAAAAAAGATGTCCTTTTCATTATAGGGGACTGGAATGCAAAGTAGGAAGTCAAGAAACACCTGGAGTAACAGGCAAATTTGGCCTTGGAGCACAGAATGAAGCAGGGCACAGGCTAATAGAATTTTGCCAAGAGAACGCACTGATCATAGCAAACACCCTCTTCCAACAACACAAGAGAAGACTCTACACATGGACATCACCAGATGGTCAACACCGAAATCAGATTGATTATATTCTTTGCAACCAAAGATGGAGAAGCTCTATACTGTTAGCAAAAACAAGACCAGGAGCTGACTGTGGCTCAGATCATGAACTCCTTATTGCCAAATTCAGACTTCAATTGAAGAAAGTAGGGAAAACCACTAGACCATTCAGGTATGACCTAAATCAAATCCCTTACGATTACACAGTGGAAGTAAGAAATAGATTTAAGGGACTAGATCTGATAGATAGAGTACCTGATGAACTCTGGATGGAGGTTCGTGACATTGTACAGGAGACAGGGACCAAGACCATCCCCATGGAAAAGAAATGCAAAAATGCAAAATGGCTGTCTGAGGAGGCCTTACAAATAGCTGTGAAAAGAAGAGAAGCGAAAAGCAAAGGAGGAAAGGAAAGATATAAGCATATGAATGCAGAATTACAAAGAATAGTAAGGAGAGATAAGAAAGCCTTCCTCAGCGATCAATGCAAAGAAATAGAGGAAAACAACAGAATAGGAAAAACAAGAGATCTCTTCAAGAAAATTAGAGATATCAAGGGAACATTTCATGCAAAGATGGGCTCGATAAAGGACAGAAATGGTATGGACCTAACAGAAGCAGAAGATATCAAGAAGAGGTGCCAAGAATACACAGAAGAACTGTACAAAAAAGATCTTCACGACCAAGATAATCACAATGGTGTGGTCACTCACCTGGAGTCAGACTACTTGGAATGTGAAGTCAAGTGGGCCTTAGAGAGCATCACTACGAACAAAGCTAGTGGAGGTGATGGAATTCCAGTTGAGCTATTTCAAATCCTGAAAGATGATGCTGTGAAAGTGCTGCACTCAATATTCCAGCAAATTTGGAAAACTCAGCAATGGCCACAGGACTGGAAAAGGTCAGTCTTCATTCCAATCCCAAAGAAAGGCAATGCCAAAGACTGCTCAAACTACCGCACAATTGTACTCATCTCACATGCTAGTAAAGTCATGCTCAAAATTCTCCAAGCCAGGCTTCAGCAATATGTGAACCGTGAACTTCCAGATGTTCAAGCAGGTTTTAGAAAAGGCAGAGGCACTAGAGATCAAATTGCCAACATCTGCTGGATCATCGAAAAAGCGAGAGAGTTCCAGAAAAACATCTATTTCTGCTTCATTGACTATGCCAAAGCCTTTGACTGTGGATCACAATAAACTGTGGAAAATTCTGAAAGAAATGGGAAGACCAGATCACCTGACCTGCCTCTTGAGAAACCTGTATGCAGGTCAGGAAGCAACAGTTAGGACTGGACATGGAACAACAGACTGGTTCCAAATAGGAAAAGTGTATGTCAAAGTTGTATATTGTCACCCTGCTTATTTAACTTATATGCAGAGTACATCATGAGGAACGCCGGGCTGGAAGAAGCACAAGCTGGAATCAAGATTGCTGGGAGAAATATCAATAACCTCAGATATGCAGATGACACCTTCCTTGTGGCAGAAAGTGAAGAGGAACTCAAAAGCCTCTTGATGAAAGTGAAAGAGGAGAGTGAAAAGGTTGGCTTGAAGCTCAACATTCAGAAAACAAAGATCATGGCATCTGGTCCCATCACTTCAGGGGAAATAGATGGGGAAACAGTGGAAACAGAGTCAGACTTTGTTTTTTGGCTCCAAAATCACTGCAGATGCTGACTGCAGCCATGAAATTAAAAGACGCTTACTCCTTGGAAGGAAAGTTATGACCAACCTAGATAGCATATTAAAAAGCAGAGACATTACTTTGCCAACAAAGGTCCGTCTAGTCAAGGCTATGGTTTTTCCCGTGGTCATGTATGGATGTGAGAGTTGGACTGTGAAGAAAGCTAATCGCCGACGAATTGATGCTTTTGAACTGTGGTGCTGGAGAAGACTCTTGAGAGTCCCTTGGACTGCAAGGAGATCCAACCAGTTCATTCTAAAGGAGATCAGTCCTGGGTGTTCATTGGAAGGACTGATGCTAAAGCTGAAACTCCAATACTTTGGCTACCTCATGCGACAAGTTGACTCACTGGAAAAGATCTGATGCTGGGAGTGATTGAGGGCGGCAGGAGAAGGGGACGACAGAGAATGAGATGGCTTGATGGCATCACCGACTCGATGGACATGAGTTTGAGTGAACTCTGGGAGTTGGTGATGGACAGGGAGGCCTGGCGTGCTGTGATTCATGGGGTCGCAAAGTGTCAGACACGACTGAGCGACTGAACTGAACTGAACTGAACTGAGTGCATAAGTGGAGCTTTTCAGCTCTGGAAGGCTTGTCAGTCACTTATCCCTCTGCCCTTTTCATTCTCGAACTTTCCCTTCTGTTCGTCTCTCTCCTCTCAAACAATCTGAACTCTTGCCTAATCACTCCCTGTATTCTGAACACGACAATTCCCACTCTTCTCATCCCCGGCTTAGAGAAAGAAAGAAAGGAGTGGGTAGCTGCAAGTGTTAGCTTAAGATGTCTTTGAATTGCCAGCTAGTTGTAGGAGAATTTTGTCCCCTTAAAAATATGGCTTTATTTGAGAGCGTGCTTTTATTCTCACCTCCTCCTTGAGTGGGCTCATAGGTAGTTTAGTAATTTAACAAGTATGTGAGGACACTGGCAGAGAGGCTTTTGAAATTCAAGTGTGTCTTGAAGCTGCATGAAAATGGTGATAAAGGCAGGCTGGGAGGTGTGGGCAAGGCAGGACTGGAACCCCAAAGGTTTGGTCCTAAAACTAACCAGTCATCTCCCAGGTCTAGAAAGTCCACTGAGACACAAGGAAGGCCAGAGATGGGCAGGAGGAGATTTTGTGTGACATTGAAGGTCAGGGGGTCACCTGCTGGGGACAGAGAGAAGATGGTGGGAAATAGAGGCTGCGAGGTTCTGGAGGGGAGAGGAGGCTGGAGAGATGACCTCCATCCCCGGAAGATGCCAAGGCTAACCCTTCAAGGTTAGAGACGATGGCCTTGGAGCCTCATGGGGATTCTTCCCCTTGGCAGCGGCTTGGAGAGCCGGGAGCCAGATACCACCACCCTTATCTGCATGTACGACCTGCCCAGACTCGAGTCCATGAGCAGTAGTTGGTGAGCATTATTCTGTGAGTGCTGGACTGTCACTGCCTTGCTGGGATACTGGAACCCAGGGTCTTGAAAATGGAAGCCTCTGCCCTTTGTGTTCTTCAAACTTTTGGCTATGAATCTCAGCTCCAGTGTTTAAGAACATCACCTGGGATGCTTCTGAAAATTACAGATTCTTGGCTAAAGAGTTTATCTTAGCAAGTAGATGGGTGTAGGACTCAGAAATCTGCATTTTAAACAAGTGTCCCAGGTGTTCTGCTGCAGGTGGCTGGAGGGTCCTCTTTTGGGAATCAGTGGTAAGCAGCCCTTTCTCAGACTTATAAAGATCCCCTGGGGATCTTGTTAGAATTCACCAAGTTCTTATTCAGTGGTCTGGGATGCAGCCTAAATTCTGTGTTTCTAGCAAGCTCCCAGGTGGTGCTGATGATGGTCTTATGACCACACTCTGAGGCCCAAGGTTCTCAGTGGCTCACCTGGGAGCTCGTTAGAAAGGCAGATTCTTAAGTCTCACCCAGACCTACTGAATCTGAAATGCTAGGTGTGGGGCCTGGCCATCGGTGTTTTAGCAAAACCCTCAGATGATTCAGAAGTGCCATACCATTTGGAAATCACTGCTGGATAATGGTGAAGCTTAAAGACCTGGGCTGGAGGAGGGGGCTGGTGAGAGTGTAGGGTTGGTAGAGCAGTGGCCTCTTCCTCATAGTGTTGTGCATGCCTGCTTTCCTCCTGTGTCCCCAGCACAGGGCAAAGTTAGTGGTGAGGGCTCACGGGGAACTGCCGGGGGACTGGGCTTCCCGGAGCCCATGGGAGTCAAGGTGGAAGCTGGTCCCCCAGGAGCACTCAGGACAGAAAGGATCAGGCAGCTCCCAGGAATCAGGGCAGGGAGCGAGAAGCCAGAGCAGTGTGCAGAGGCAGGGCTGGTATATAGAGCACGTGTGACCAGGGGGAACAGGTTTGTCAGAGTACAGCTGTGTCCCAGCAGGGGCCTCAGGGCCGAGCTGTGAGCTGGGCCTTCTTCCCTCTAGGTGGCCAAGAGCAGGGATATGAGCTGTTTTCTTCTCTCCCTGGGCATCCTCTCTCTGTGGCCTTCTCCTCATTCAGAGTAAGGCCCCCGGGTGCCAAGAAAGCAGCAGAAACTTCCCCAGTATGGATTACAGATGCTCAGGAAGGGTGGGAAGAAGCCAGAGAGCCCTGTGGGTTGGAAAATGGGAGCCCTGCAGAGGAAGCCCCCCTGGGGCAGGAGGTAGTGCTCTGTGACTCCTGGCCCCACCTCTGTGCCCTCTGACCTCTTGGCCTCTGCAGGCCAGAGGGAAAATGCTTGTGTCAGAGTCTCCTCTTACTGTCTCCCCTTATTTCCCCTGTGTTCCTGTGGAACAGGCTCATGGGGAAAATGATCGGTGCCTGGTTCGCTTGAGGCCTGGCTCTGTCTCCTTGGGTTGGATGTGAGGGTCTGATCCTGTCTGCGACAAGGTCAAAGCAATACTTGGCCCAGGCATTTGGGAGACGTGATGGCAGCAAAGGGCACAGAGCCATGCCCGCAGTTCCTGGTGTGCATACAGTTGGCATCTGTCAGATTGCTTTTATGGTGACTTTTTCTTTTTCTTTTTTTGTGGTGGTGTATTAGTTTCTGGTGTACAGCAAAGTGATTCAGTTTCAGTTCAGTTCAATCGCTCAGTCGTGTCCGACTCTTTGCCACCCCATGGACTGCAGCACGCCAGGCCTCCCTATCCATCACCAACTCCCAGAGCTTGCTCAAACTCAAGTCCATTGAATCAGTGATGCCATCCAAACATCTCATCCTCTGTCATCCCCTTCTCCTCCTGCCTTCAATCTTTCCCAGCACGAGAGTCTTTTCAAATGAGTCAGTTCTTCGCATCAGGTGGCCAAAGTATTGGAGTTTCAGCTTCAGCATCAGTCCTTCCAATGAATATCTGGGGTTGATTTCCTTTAGGATTGACTAGTTTGATCTCCTTGCAGTCCAAGGGACTCTCAAGAGTCTTCTCCAACACCACAGTTCAAAAGCATCAATTCTTCAGCCCTCAGCTTTCTTTATAGTCCAACTGTCACATCTCTACATGACTACTGGAAAAACCATAGCTTTGACTAGACGGACATTTGTCAGCAAAGTAATGTCTCTGCTTGTGTTGTCTAGGTTGGTCATTGCTTTTCTTCCAGGGAGCAAGCGTCTTTTTATTTCATGGCTGCAGTCACCATCTGCAGTGCTTTTGGAGCCCAAGAAAATAAAATCTCTCACTGTTTCCATTAAATCCCCATCTATTTGCCATAAAGTGATGGGACTGGATGCCATGATCTTAGTTTTCTGAATGTTGAGTTTTAAGCCAGTTATTTCAGTCTCCTCTTTCACCTTCATCAAGAGGCTCTTTAGTTCCTCTTCACTTTCTGCCACAAGTGTGTCCTCTGCATATCTGAAGTTATTGATATTTCTCCTGGAAATCTTGATTCCAGCTTGTGCTTCATCCAGCCCAGCATTTTGCATGATGTACTCTGCATAGAAGTTAAATACGCAGGGTGACAATATACAGTCTTGACATACTCCTTTCCAAATTTGTAATCAGTCTGTTTGTTCCATGTCTGGTTCTAGCTGTTGCTTTGTGACCTGCATACAGATTTCTCAGGAGGCAAGTCAGGTGGTCTGGTATTCCCATCTCTTTCAGAATTTTCCACAGTTTGTTGATCTACACAGTCAAAGGCTTTGGTGTAATCAATAAAGCAGAAGTAGATGGTTTTCTGGTATTCTCTTGCTTTTTCTGTGATCCAATGGATGTTGGCAATTTGACCTCTGGTTCCTCTGGCTTTTCTAAATCCAGCTTGAACATCTGAAAATTCATGGTTCATGTACTGTTGAAGCCTGGCTTGGAGAATTTTGAGCATTACTTTGCTAGCGTTTAAGATGAGTTCAGTTGTGCCGTAGTTTGAACATTTTTGGGCATTACTTTTCTTTGGGATTGGAATGAAAAGTGACCTTGAAAACTGACTTTTTCTAGTCCTGTGACCACTGCTGAGTTTTCCAAATTTGCTGGTATATTGAGTGCAGCACTTTCACAGGATCATCTTTTAGGATTTGAAAAAGCTCAACTGAAATTCCATCTCCTCCACTAGCTTTGTTCTCAGTGATGCTTCCTAAGGCCCACTTGGCTTTGCATTCCAGGATGTCTGGCTCTAGGTGAGTGATCACACCATCGTGGTTATCTGGGTCATGAACATCTTTTTTGTATAGCACAGGGATATAATATATGTATATTTTATATATAGATTCAGTTTATAAATATATCTATGTTTCCCAGGTGGTGCTAGTAGTAAAGAAACTGCCTGCCAAGTCAGGAGATGTGAGAGATGCAGCTTTGATCCCTGGGTTGGAAAGATCCCCTGGAGGAGGGCATGGCAACCCACTCCAGTGTTCTTGCCTGGAGAATCCCATGGACAGAGGAGCCAGGCAGACTACAGTCCATGGAGTCACAAAGACTTGGACATGACTGAAGTGACTTAGCACAGCACAGCACATATACGTGTGTGTGTTTGTGTAGTGTATATACGTAATCTATATGTTATACATATATATATATAAACCACATATACTCTTTTCAGATTATTTTTCCATTGTACGTTATTACAAGATATTGAATATAGTTCCCTGTGCTATCCAGTCGGTCCTTGTTGTTTATTTTATATATAGTAGTGTATATCTGTTAATCTCAACCTCCTAATTTATCATCCCCTCCCCCCAATTTTATGGTGACTTTAAATTACAATTCAAATTGCATTTTTATTTGACTAAGTTGCATATGTACCAGAGTCATCTGCTTTCCCCCGTAAAATTATTGGATAAACATTGATGCAGAATCCAGGAGGTCAAACAGTTTGACGTGCCAGCATCATCAAATAGGCAACACTCCAGTTGGCCCAACCCAAGTCCGAGCTGTTGGGATGTTCCTACTTAATTGTGCCATCTGTGGTTGGGATGCCAGCCCTCCACCGGAGGGAGCAGGGGCTGCAGGGAAGCCTTGCTTCTCTCTGGGGAGGCTGACTCGCGAGTCTGGGCTGCTCTCCTCGCCCCAGCCTGGTGCAGGCCCTTGCCTCCCTGCTGTGGGGCAGCGCCCTCTCTAGGAGAGCTTTGTTGTTTTTCAGTCACTAAGTGTGTCTGCCTCTTTGTGACGCCACAGCATGCCAGGAGAGGTTTCCCCAGAGCAATTAAAGAGAAAGTGACTTCCTTTGAGCAAAGGGACTAAGACAGAATAAGGTTTCCTGACAATGCCTGGATGCTTTTTTATAGTCTTCCAGTTTAGCAAAATCCCAGGTTCCTGAGCTGCCATCCTATGCCTCCTGTCCTGCTGTCTCCTCCTCCTCATGTGAATTACGTGCATGATGGTTCATTTGGGGACAATGGGAGAACAGATCCCCATGCTGGACATCTGTGAGAAGATTGCTTCCGCCCTGCTCATCCCAGAGGGGCATCTCTGTTTCAGGACCAGTCTGGTGTGGGCTGGGCAATCAAATGAAAGAGACATTATCTTTTCTTCTTCATAGTCACTGGCTCCTGGGGCAGATAAACCTCAGGACAGACACACAGGGAACTGGGTTGTTGTTGAAAACGAGCGAGGACTAGGGCAGGCTGTTAAACAGCTGTGGGTTTTTCTTCCCATTTGGTGAAGCTGGAAGCTTGGTTTAATCAGAGCGAGGGAAGGTCAGAGGAGATCGAATGGAGACTCAAGAAACCAAGTTTGGTTCTGGAACATTTCACTGACACGTTACCTGCCTGAGCGTGGCAAATAGCTCATATGTGACCGTGAACAAAGATAATGATCACATTCATCTCCACAACGACATCTTTCTCTCTCTGATGCTTCTTCCGCCTTGAGAGCACTGCCACAGGACACCCCGAGTCCCTTCTAGCAACTTTGTCGGTAGGTTGCAAACGTTGGCATTTACAGATGAGGGAAATAAATCTCAGCGTGGTTACTTGCTTTTCTCAGTATCACACCGTCGATCATTATGTAACTGGTAAGAATTTATATAACATGTTGAGATAGTGGGCTAATATTTTTAGCCCAGGGTGATCACAGCAGAAAAGCTCGTTGTCTGAGTCAACAGGGTTCATTGAGAGATGGGTGGTCTCACAGCTGACACTCCCTTCAAGCTACACGCAGCCCTGGGACCTTCCCTGTGGCTTCTATGGCTTGGTTCTTGGGGTGTTTGGCCCCAGACAGGCTTATCCCAGCCCCTCAGAAATCCTGCCCCACTGGGATGCTGGTGGGAGCCAGGAGTGCATCCCACCACTAGGGGTGCTTGGCACCACCTCTCCACCTTTGCCATCTCCTCCTCCCCAGTCTTAGGGAATCCACTCTCTCCCTAGGGAACTTCATTCCTTTGCTGCAATTCCCAGCATTCCCTCTTTCTTTTCTCTCCCTTTAGGGGTTAGAAGAGCTTCTCCTCTTGCCCCCAGGCCCTTTTCCACCACAATGAAATAAGACAGGCATTGATACATTGTTATGGTATTCTCCCATCATGAGTAAAGGTTATTCAGTTCAGTTCTGCGAATTACTTGTGGGCTAAAGGAGCCAGGAACTGGAAATTGAGGACTAGAATCTGGGCAGGGAGTCAGGATAGGTGATCCTCACCAGACACTGCACACTGCATCCATCCTCTTAGAGGCCATGAAGAAGCTAGGCGGTAGGTTGTGGGGTGGGGTGGGGCAGTGAATCTTTTGAAGTCTTCACTGACAAGTGTCTGAGCTTTGCTAGTGTGCTCTGAGAACTTCACCTGATACTTGACCTCTGCGAGCATCAGGGCAGGGTGGAGTGGCAGGAGGCTGTGTTGTCATTGTACTCTCAGGACCGTCCCATATTCTGCAGTTTATGATGGCAACACACAAAGACTGCAGCCCTAGGGGGTGAGAAGGCTGCGTCCCAGCAGGAGAGGAATAAAATGAACATTTACCCAGAACTTGGCTCTCATCAGGCCTGGCCTTAATCCACTCAGTGGTGACTAAGTAGCCTTGTAGGTGGGCTTGTGCAGAACCCACCCAGGTGGTGACTGTCACCTTTTTCTTTTGTCCTACGGTTTCCTGTTCCTGGAGGGCTGACTCCTGGTTTCCTCATGTGGTTAGGTTTTACTCATCCTTTCAAGTTTACTGGATTCTGCCTTGATGACGAAACCTTCCGTGAGCCCCCCTGGTTGGAATGAATTGCAGTCTTTTCAGCAATCTCACAATACCTATATCGAGACCACTTATTTAGTATTTATGACTCTGTAAAGCAAGGCGTAATGAGACCCAGGAATTCAATAGACTGGGGCCTGTGTGAAGCAGTTCCTCTGTTTGTTGTGTGAAAGAATGAGATTGGCACCATTCAACAGCTCGTCTTATGAGGGAAACAGTATTTTCCACTGAAGGGGATGACTCAGGATGGTGGGGGGACAGTCAGTGCTCCCCTCAGTGTTTCTGTAGTTGGCCTGGGAGATTCAGGGCAGTCTTTGTAGAAGAGTGAGATAAGCAGGGTTGGGATGGGACAGCTAGTCCAAACAGCCCACACGGAAAATAAGCATATGCCCACTTGGTGATTATTCGGCCCCTGCCTCAGTGTACCCACTGCTGGTGAAAGCAAGGGTGGGCTGCTCATCAGGAGAAGTCACCACTTTGCTCTTCCCACTGACTACTCATTCTATACCAGACAAGATGGGTTAAATGATGCTGTGGTAAGAAACAGCTCCCAAATCTCAGCAGCATAGAATGCAATGCAGTGATTAAGACTCCATGCTTCCACTGCAGGTGGATTGGAATCCTGATCAAGGAACTGAGATCCTGCATGCTGCATGGCTTGGCCAAACAAACCAAACAAGCATTAAAAATGAAACAAAACACCCAACAACAGCAAAAACACAAACCAAACCAAATCCCCCAAACTGCATTTCTTTCTTGTTCATGCTGGGTGTCCATCCCCAGCTGCCCCAGCACCCCTCTCCTCACTTATGGCTTCAGGATGATGGAGGACCCTCCACTCTGTGTGTTTTGCTGTGTCATAGGGAAGAGAAAGAGACCCCGGAGCGCTTTGTCTAGGCTGGTAAATCCTCCAGCCGTTTCTGCTCACAGCCCTTCGGCCCCATGCAGTGACACCCCAAGGGCAGATGCAGGAAGTGTGTATGGGGGGGTAGGAAATGGAGAGGGGGCGGGGGGGCAGGGGGCAGCAGTAACGCCCACTGGGCAGGTCATGTGGCCTGGCTGAGGTTCACTGGGTCCAGGAGGAACAGTCCCCGCCACAGAACAGGGACCCCCTGGGGAAGCAGGAGAAAAACCGTGTGGACATAAAGGGCACCCTTGCTGTCCCACCTGCAAGGGTGCTGTTCAGTGTCAGGCAGAGGCAGCCGGGAGAAGCCACCCCAAGAGCAGCACGGATTCTCAGCTTTTATCCCCTGTGGACCCAGGTGGCCTCCATTAAGCAGTTTTCCTCGGTGTGGTGACAGTGACAAATCCTCCCTGCTCAGAAGGTTTCAGCTTCCACTATAAATCAAGCTCCGAAAAGAGAAGCAGTGATGGTGATGAATAGGGGGACCTGTAATCAGTCGGAGATTTGTCACTGGAGCTGCAGACGGGGATGATCCAGGCCCGCGGTGGCTGCCTCTTAACATGTTAATTATCTCGGCATAAGTGTCTGAAATTGATGATTAAAAAATGAAGAGATGTAAGTAGTAGAGGTCACAGCCACTGCCCCTGGAGCTGGCAGCTGAGAACTGGAGGAGGGAGGAGGCGATTTTCTCTTTAAGCAGGAGGAGGTAAGGAGGTGCCTTGGCTGGGCACAGATGGGGTTGGTAAAGATGGCTGCAAGGTCCTGGGAGGAGAAATGATGGGACATACCCTGTCCTACCAGGTGGTCCAGGCTCGTAGGGGCTGGCTGTGCCCAGTCCCGCACTGAGGTCACTGCTGGCTCTTGTATATTGATTCTAGGATTACTGCCTGAGAATTGTAAGATGTGGGTCAATGCAGGTCATTCTTCACTGGACTTGAGAAGAAAGAAGATGTCACTTAGTTACCAAATGCATTTTTTACACGTGTGCCTCTGCATGTATTTATTTCAAATGCGTGTCCCTCACTGTATCTGTCATCTAGGGCAGTTGGCTAATCTGACTAAAGTGAGAGATGAAAGAGACCGAGGTCGTGTTCTTAGGCAGTTTGTTTCCCATCCAGAGAAATTTTGGTTTGTGGCCACAGGCTACATCCCTGATGCCAACCAGCCATGCTCCAACCACGTGCACATGGTCAGTTCAATTGATTTTGTCAAATACTTGCTAAGTCTCTACTAAGTGCAAAAAAGCACTTTGCAAATGGAGATGAGAAAAGAATAGGAAATAGAGTTTGGCCAAGACAGTTTATAGACTCGGGGAGTAGATCCTAGAAGAGATCTAGGTATGTTGAGAGGTGGGAGGAAGGTCATGACTCCATCACGGACATGGAGAATCCCCCTGGGTGAGGGTTGGAAAGTATCCTGTGGGGCTGAGACCTTTTGGCGGGGGGGTGCGGTGGGATGGGCAGAGCTTCCATTAGAAAGTTGTGTTTGAGACAGGTCTTGAAGGATGGTTAGAATATGCTAGCTGGACCAAAGCATTCATCATGGTCTAAACAATGCACAGACTAACCACCCCCCACCTGACATAGATGTATACATTCATTAAATATTTATTCCTCTGTGACTGAGAAAGATGGTACATTTTTATCTCTGTTTTAGGGTTTCCTTGCTACTTGCCTGGGTACCAGATTTCTCTTTTATAGTCACTTTGATTTCTGTTTCAACTTTACTTTATGTTAGGATGTAACTACCCTTAGGAGAGGGTGGTTTATAGTCACTGAGCTCTTTTTGCCATTTACACCAGTGTGGGTGGATTGGGGTTGGGAGGTTTAGCCTTCCTGCTGGTCATCTTCTACCGTCTGACCCTTCTTGATCTGGGCCGGACTCTTTTCCCTCCGGAGGTTATATTTTCCCTCTTTTATCATTAGATGTCGTTCCTCTCAGGTTCCTCTGGATCCATCCACCATCAAGCAAAATGCCTTTCCCCAGCTCTCCTTTATTTGAACTAAATAGTTCAACTGAATTGACTTAGGACGCATGCACACATATTAATATTTGCTTTAGGTTTGTGAGTCTCTATATGTGAATACATAGGGGCTAGGAAAACAGGAGCAGGGCAGTTGCTGAATCACTGGAAACCCTATCAGTGTTTCTTCCAGTGGGTCCTGCCCTGGGTCAGACATCACAGGGGCTGGATGGCCTCTTCTGCTTTTCCCAGGGCATCATCCATGGGTGACCCTCTGAAGCAAGTGCCCTGTTCTGGTATGTAGGGTGCTGAGGGCCTCTGTCCATTTAGGACTAGGTATAAAGCATGGCTCTGGTCACATAAAGAGGAGAACTTACCAGAAATGGCCGGGGGCAGTGACTCTGTGATGCTGTGTGGGGGTAGGCGCTGTGTATCATCAGCATGTTGGAGGCAGTATCCATGCAGACGTCAGCTACTGTAGAGGCCGGAGTGACTTCTCCTCCCCTTCACTCGGGCCTGTGTCTCTGCTTCCTTTTCAGCTGGTGCTGCCAGAATACTCCATCCACAGCCTCTTCTGCATTATGTTCCTGTGTGCTCAGGAGTGGCTCACCCTGGGGCTGAATGTCCCTCTACTTTTCTATCACTTCTGGAGGTAAGTCTGCTTGGGACTGCTCCATCCTTCCCTTTCCTGCTCGGGCAGCCTTCCCTGTAGAGATGACATCCCTCACATGGACCAGTCAGCTAGTGCCTTCCTCTTGCCCCTTCCCGGGTGACCCTTACCTCAAAGCCTTCTCTGAAAGCTGCTCTCAGATAGCAGTCCAGTAAGTCCAGTTAGGGAAGGTCCTTCCTATAGATTCCATTAACCACAGCCTCAACCCTCACAGATCAGTTTTAAAGGAAGCTACAGCATTATTCACAGTAGCCACAAAGGAGACAAAACCGAGGCTTCCCTGGTGGCTCCGCGATCTAGAATCCGCCTACCAATGCTGGAGACGTAAGAAATGTGGGTTTGACCCCTGGGTCAGGAAGATCCCCTGGAGAAGGAAATGGCAACCCACTCTAGTTTTCTTGCCTGGAAAACCCCATGGACAGAGGAGTCTGGCTGGCTACAGTCCGTGGGGTCGCAAAGAGACAGAACTTGGCGACTAAACAACAACGAAGACACAACCCAAATGTCCATCAAAAGATGAATGAACAAACAAAATGTGATGTATCCTTACAATGGAGTATTATTGAGCAATAAAAACCATTAAAGTACTGATACGTGTGACACCAAGGACAAAGCCTGAAAATATTACAAGTGAAAGAAATGAAGTGAAAGTCGCTCAGTCATGTCTGACTCTTTGTGACCCCATGGAAATTCTCCAGGCCAGAATACTGGAGTGGGTAGCCTTTCCCTCCTCCAAGGGATCTTCCCAACCCAGGGATTGAACCCAGGTCTTCCACATTTCAGGCGGAGTCTTTACCAGCTGAGCCACAAGGAAAGAAGCCAATCACAAAAAGCCATTTATAAGAAATGTCTGAAATAGGCAGATCTATAGAGATGGAAAATAGAATGGTGATTGCCAGGGGAGTGGGAGTGAGGAGTGACTGCTGATGGGTACACTGGTTTCTTTTGAAATTGATGAAAATGTTCTGAAATTAGATACTGGTGATATTGTACAATGCTGTGAGTATATTAAAAACCACTGAATTGTATACTTTGAAAAGGTGAATTTTTTGGCATATGAATTATATCTTAATAAAAATAACCCACCTACCAGATGGGCTGCATTTTCTGGGACAGTTCTGATTTTAAATGTTCTATTCCCTGCTAAGACCATGCATCAGATCATATGATTTGGGCTTTTTGTAAGAGAGAATCACCATATGGGTATAGAAGGTGGGGTGGGGGTGGGGGAAGCGTATGCCAAAGTAGTAAAAGATACAATTGTACAGATAAATTAGCCACACTTTTGGTCCTCCACAAACATTTAATCATTGTCATTATATCATACAGTATAGCCTGTATTTAGTCACGTCTAGAACATTCACTCCTTCATTTAGCAAACATATGGAACACATACTATAGGCCAGACATTGTGGGGGAATCCCAAGATGAATGTAAAATATAATATTACCTTCCAGGAATATATACCCTAGTGGTGGAGGGAAATATATTTTTACCAGGTGTATGAGGAGCCTGGGGAGAATGTAGAGAAATGGAGGGGTAGCACTGGGGAACCTGGAAAAGCACATTCGAGGTTAAGGGACTAGCCTGTGCAAAGGCTCAGAGGTAAGAGAGCGCCTGGTGCTCTGGGGAGCAGCGGTTGTTCAGTGTGGCTGGCTGTCGGGTTCTGAGATGAAAGGGAGCAGAGATGGGGTTGACAGCTGGGGATCAGGAGTGGAGGGTCTGAAATGACTTGATAGGAAGTTGGAAAGGTTTCTTCTGTAGGGAATGGATCGCTCTCAGGAGCTTTCCAGGAGGAAAATGACATTGCCAGATCCAACTTTTAGGATGGTGACCCTGACAGCAGTGGGAAGGCTGGGTAGGAGGGTGAAATTTTAAGGATGAAATCTAATTAGGAGGTTCTGGTGAAATTCCAGGTGGAAAGAATGAAGGCTTGTCCCAGGTAATGGAAGTTGGGATGGAGAGAGGAGAGGGGGAGAGGTCTGGAGATGTAAACTGGACATAATTTGGCCAATAATTGGAACAGGAGGTGAGAAAGAGGGGGCGTGTCAAGGCTGGGTGGCTGGGAAGTGAGCAGGATGCAGGTTTAGGGAGGAATGAAGGTGATTCAGCTACACATGAAAGTCCTTTTATGTAAAGGTAACCTACTGGAATCTGAATTTAAAGAGAAGTCAAATAGAAACATTATGGTGTTGAAATGAATTGTGTACCCACCTAGAGACTTTCCATGTCTGCCTCCTCCAATATCTACAACCAAAGGGTGGGTTGTGCACACAGGTCACGAAGATTTACCAACGTTAAGTCACAACCCAGCATCACGCAGCTGGGACGGCAGGGCCATTTCTGTAGGGACACAGGTCATGTCCTTGTCACCTGAGGGCTGGCTCTTCTCCCTCATTTGTCCCAAAGTTCTTCAAACAGTGCGTTGTTAATCCAGGGTATCAAAAATGTGGTTTATTTACCAAGTTTGGTTAGTGCACTGATTCTTAGGGCTACCACCCCTCCAAAAGGAAGGGAGGGAGAGCCAGCCATGCCATTACACTTGGAACGTCTCCGTGTATAAGGGAGTGACTGCAGTCTTCTTGCCAGTAGGAAGTTAGCCTTATGTTTCTGAATCCCTGACAGATCTAGCCTACTTCTGGCAGTTCGTAAGTACCCAGAAAATGAAAGAAAAAGGATTGAGGACGGGAAGTGTGCTTTACAAATCAGAGTCCTTGAACCCCCTCTCTTTCCTTTCTCCCCACCTCTCCTTTCTGAAGGTCCAGCCCAGCGATGTTTCTAGGGCAATTAAAGCCCCCTCTGCCAGAGCTCTCAGTTTGCTTAATTGCAAGTAGAACGGCAGTACTTTTGTTCAGCATCTGTTCATTGAGATTATGTGGACCCATCACTTCACACAGTTGTCACAACAGCCCTTTGAAGTAGGCAGTTTCAGCCCCATTTTACAAATGTGGAAGTTGGGGTTCAGAGAGGTTAATGGCTGACCCGAAGAAGCTCAGTCCCTGAGCCACTCAGCCACCCTGCCACCCTTGCCTCCACTTAATGATGTCACCTGGGAAAAGGCCACAGCCAAAGCAAATAGGTTTTGAAATCTGCTCCCAGGAAGAGGAGTGGTGAGTGGCCCGGAGGGCTGTGAGCTGGCAGATGTCATTGAATCTGGCTTGTGATTTCCTCTCGGCACAGCGTGGATGACAGATAATGTCAGCGCAGTCCTCTGAAGGGGATGAAGAGGGAACTGAAATACCAGCTCCGGGAGTTGCAGCGTTACAGGGATGCTCTTCAAAGCCGGTGTGATTAAGCCTGTCAGACCCCCAGCCTGGTCCTCCATTTCCCTCGAGGACCATGGCGGGACCCAGAGCCTCACAGGAGCCATTAATTTGCACCCGGCTTCCTGATTCCCTCACCAGCCTGACAAAAAAGCAGCTGCAGAGCAATTTCAGCTGCACTTTGTTCTCTGACTTTGAATGAGGTGCTGGCTGAGACCCTGGGGGCAGTGTCTTTGTAAGGGCCAGACACATGGACAGCCTCAGGGGCCGGACTCACCTCCAGCCTGACCACTTCCCAAGGTCTCACCCAGCACAGCTGGAGTCTCTCCCCTCCTGTGAGCACAGCTGGTTCCCGCTGAGCCAAGGCGATGCTTTGAAGATGACACCAAGTCTGCATTTGCCCCCTCCTCCCAGCGCTCTCTGGGTTCACCCAGTTTCCCTCTGGAGCAGCTCTCTCCCTGCAATGGCCAGTGTTCTTTTTATTGTTCTCGTCCTTCTCTCACGGAGAAAATTACCTGTAAACTCCTCCACACTCAAGTGGGAATGTGATGTCCCTTCCAGGGTATCTGGGATTTTTAAAAGAGGGTCTGGGAGGAGGATAATCCAAAACGAATTAATGTTTAATCCAAAGTAATGAATATTTATGGTAGAATTGTGGAACAGCAACCCTGGGAGGCAGGGATGCAACTGATGTCCACACATACCTGTGCACGTAGTGATGCCCAGATCTGTACACATAACAGACCCCCCCACCTGCCCACAACATGGCAGACCACCCCTCACCCACCCGCATCCCTGGAGAAAGGAGGCTCTTCCTGGTACCTCCCAAGTGACATGGTTTCCTTCTGTCAGAGCACCTGTGTGGGGGGCGAATGTGATGCTGGTGGATCTGCGTATTCGGGTGTTACCACCTGCTGGAGGAGAGTGGTTGAGCCACTGTTTAGTGATTCCTGGGCTGCATTTTGGGCAGTGATTCTGGCAGAATGCAGATGACTGCGATTCCTCAGAGAGAAAGGACTCAGCCTGGATGACCTCCATGTCCCTCCCAGGTCTCAGAGCCGATGACGGCGTGTCTGCTCTCCCTGCAGGTATTTCCACTGTCCAGCAGACAGCTCCGAGCTCGCCTATGACCCACCGGTGGTCATGAACGCAGACACCTTGAGTTACTGTCAGAAGGAGGCGTGGTGTAAGCTGGCCTTCTATCTCCTCTCCTTCTTCTACTACCTTTACTGGTGAGTTTCTACTCCTCTTGGTGGATTTGACTCCTGTAGCAAGTGGAGGGGATATCAGACCTTTGAGCATTGGAGTCCTGGCCTGTCAGGGACGATTGGAGCCATCTAATGGTTTCCGTGTGAAGGAGAGGGAGGGGAACAAGGTCCTACCTTGCCGGCTGACAGGTGCAGCCTTTGAGCTACACAGTGAGAACACATTCTGCCAACCCCTCTTAGGAGATCATTGGTAAAGTGCACTGGGTTACCCTCTGTAGGGCTCCCTGCCCCCAGCAGCTCCGCAGCTCAGACAGTCAGGTCACCGGTGGCCACGGATGCATAGCCTCATCGCCCCTTGCCCCCTAGTTTCATGTGAAAGCATTCTCGGGGGCCATAACAGAGACCCCCTGGGGCAGTCATGCTTCACAAATGGGCATTTTGGATCCTTAAATGCTTATACTCGCAATTCTCCCAATATTATGTAACACCACTCTAATTAAATAAAACATGCTGACTTTGGAATTCTGTTTCAAGCGTCTTCCCTCTTTTCACTTTACTTCTGAGAAGAACATCCTAATGAAATGGATAGCTATAAACAGACTGTCTTGTGGTTTGATACCCCGGGAAGTGCCTTTTCTGAAAATGTCTCCTCCTCCTTCCTGTTCCTTTCTGGGCTCTTTCCTCGGGTGTCTCACCTGACACTTTGCTCTCCTGTCCCTATCTGCACCAGGCCACAGTATCTCCAGGTACCCAACGCTATCCTCAAAGTGGTCTGGTCGGCAGTAGCCGGGCGAGGAAGAGGAGCCTGCCTTGGAGTTTGGGTTAGGCTGGAGCAGTAGGAAAGCAGCTGCAATTACCCAGTATTTAAACAACTCAATAAAAAAGTGGGCAGAAGACCCAAACAGACATTTCTCCAAAGAAAACATACAGATGGCTAATAAACACACGAAAAGAAGCTCAGAATCACTCATTAGTCAGTTCAGTTCAGTTGTGCAGTCGTGTCCGACTCTTTGCGACCCCATGAACCACAGCACGCCAGGCCTCCCTGTCCATCACCGACACCCGGAGTTCACTCAAACTCATGTCCATCAAGTTGGTGATGCCATCCAACCATCTCATTCTCTGTCGTCCCCTTCTCCTCCCAACCCCAATCCTTCCCAGCATCAGAGTCTTTTCCAGTGAGTCAACTCTTTGCATGAGGTGGCCAAAGTATTGGAGTTTCAGCTTTAGCATCAGTCCTTCCAATGAACACCCAGGATTGATCTCCTTTAGAATGGACTGGTTGGATCTCCTTGCAGTCCAAGGGACTCACAAGAGTCTTCTCCAGCACCACAGTTCAAAAGCATCAAATCTTCGGCCCTCAGCTTTCTTCACAGTCCAACTCTCACATCCATACATGACCACTGGAAAAACCATTGCCTTGACTTGACGGACCTTGGTTGGCATGTCTCTGCTTTTTAATATACTATCTAGGTTTGACTGTGTGGATCACAATAGACTGTGGAACATTCTGAAAGAGATGGGAATATCAGACCACCTGACCTGCCTCTTGAGAAACCTGTATGCAGGTCAGGAAGCAAGAGTTAGAACTGGTCATGGAACAACAGACTGGTTCCAAATAGGAAAAGGTGTACGTCAAGGTTGTATATTGTCACCCTGCTTATTTAACTTATATGCAGAGTACATCATGAGGAACGCTGGGCTGGAAGAAGCACAAGCTGGAATCAAGATTGCCGGGAGAAATATCAATCACCTCAGAAATGCAGATGACAGCACCCTTATGGCAGAAAGTGAAGAGGAACTCAAAAGCCTCTTGATGAAAGTGAAAGAGGAGAGTGAAAAGTTTGGCTTGAAGCTCAACATTCAGAAAACGAAGATCATGGTATCTGGTCCCATCACTTCATGGGAAATAGATGGGGAAACAGTGGAAACAGTGTCAGACTTTATTTTGGGGGGCTCCAAAATCACTGCAGATGCTGATTGCAGCCATGAAATTAAAAGACGCTTACTCCTTGGAAGGAAAGTTATGACCAACCTAGATAGCATATTAAAAAGCAGAGACATTACTTTGCCAACCAAGGTCCATCTAGTCAAGGCTATGGTTTTTCCCGTGGTCATGTATGGATGTGAGAGTTTGACTGTGAAGAAAGCTGATCGCTGAAGAATTGATGCTTTTGAACTGTGGTGCTGGAGAAGACTCTTGTGAGTCCCTTGGACTGCAAGGAGATCCAACCAGTCCATTCTAGAGGAGATCAATCCTGGGTGTTCATTGGAAGGACTGATGCTAAAGTTGAAACTCCAGTACTTTGGCCTCCTCATGCGACGAGTTGACTCACTGGAAAAGACTCTGATGCTGGGAGCGATTGAGGGTAGGAGGAGACGGGGACGACAGAGAATGAGATGGTTGGATGGCATCACTGACTCAATGGACATGGGTTTGAGTGAACTCCGGGTGTTGGACAGGGAGGCCTGGCGTGCTGTGGTTCATGGGGTCACAAAGAGTCGGACACGACTGAGCAACTGAACTGACTGAATATTAATACTAATGCTAATATTAAAATCAAAACCAAAAGAAACTGATTAGTCCAGTGTGGATTCTGCCTGTTCAGCATAAAGGCCTTTTCAAATTAAGGGTGTAAACCAGAATGATATTAATACCTACGTAGCACCAGCCTCCTAACCAGTTACTGTGGGTTGTGCCTGCCTCCCCTCCTGTTCGTTTCTCTCACTCTGGTTGTGTTGTTTATGGTGTGCTTGATGGCAGAGACTTCATCTGTCTCATTCATCTCTGTATCTGCAGTGCCCTGGTTGTGCCCAGCACATAGGAGATGCTTGCTCAACCCTTATTGTTGCTGCAGCTTAACTGCACCCTCTCTCGGTGCAGTGGATGGGGCTGCATACTCCATCATTGTTTCCCAGCACTGAGAATAGGGACTGGCACTCTGGAGACGCTCAATAAATATTGAATGAACGCGGGAAGGAAAGTGAGTAAACAAATACTGTGAGGCTCAGTGTTACAATGGAAGCAGCACTGGCTTTGGTGTTGGGATGTGGCTCCTCGCCTTGCTGTGTGACCTTGAGTGATCCACTTTTCAGCTGACCCCTGTGTTTCCCCGTGTCAAATAAGACCTCTCTAGCTCCAGGCCTGACCAGTGAGGCTCTGTGAGCATAAGTTGTACCAGGTTCTCAAAGGCAGAACTTGAGCTCCTCAGAAGGGCTTTGTTGGGGCTTTGGAGCTGGGGAAGGTTAGAAGCAAAACTCTTCAGTTTCATTGTCTTTGATTTTGTTTCTTAGATTTTCTTTTCTTCTCTCTATATTGTAAAAGAGTTATTCTCCTTTCTGCCAGATAGAGTGTATATTTTGGTATGGAACCTTCTTCCTTGTTGCAGAATTAGCATGCAGCCCTTTCTCAGAGCACAGGGATGTGTGACCCCCTCCTTGGTGGTGTTGGAACACCACCGTAGGACACATGCTCTTAATGCATGTTTAATGCCTGGACTTTGTTAAAAACAAGAGGGCCAGGGAATTAACCAGCTACTAATTCATTTAGTTTGTGAGCCCAGAGGGCCTGTGTTCACACACACGTCCCTACAGTCATGATGGTGAGCTTCTCCCCAGCACTGACATATTAAGCAACATAATCTGGGAGCCCCTGGACATGGCCATCACATATGCATGTGGCAGCTGGTGGCATAAAGAATCCACGGCCCCCTGAACCCCTGGGGACCTGCCCTGCAATTGCAGAAAAGAGGAATAGCAGCCATAATCATTATCCTGTTGAGAATAATGAGAGACACTCAGAGCAGTCATATCTCTCATCCAAGGGGCACAGTGTGGCCTCGTAACAATGGTTACACGAGGTGGGAAGTAGAAGAGGGAAGAGTTTGGGGAGCAGATAAGTTGCTCTCATGACAGGAATGAGAAAGAAGCCAGGGGTCTGGCTTCTGGAAGGTGCCTCTTTTAAGGGCCATCTAGACTTTATTTTTTTGGGCTCCAAAATCACTGCAGATGCTGATTGCAGCCATGAAATTAAAAGACGCTTGCTCCTTGGAAGGAAGGTTATGGCCAACCTTGATAGTATATTAAAAAGCAGAGACATTACTTTGCCAACCAAGGTTCGTCTAGTCAAGGCAGTGGTTTTTCCCGTGGTCATGTATGGACTGTGAAGAAAGCTGATCGCTGAAGAATCGATGCTTTTGAACTGTGGTGTTGGAGAAGACTCTTGAGAGTCCCTTATACTGCAAGGAGATCCAACCAGTCCATTCTAAAGGAGATCAATCCTGGATGTTCATTGGAGGGACTGATGCTAAAGCTGAAACTGCAATACTTTGGCCACCTCATGCGACGAGTTGACTCAATGGAAAAGACTCTGATGCTGGGAAAGGTTGAGGGCGGGAGGAGAAGGGGACGACGGAGAATGAGATGGCTGGATGGCATCACCGACTCTGTGGACATGAGTTTGAGTGAACTCTGGGAGTTGGTGATAGACAGGGAGGCCTGGCGTGCTGTGATTCATGGGGTCGTGGAGAATCGGACACGACTGAGAGACTGAACTGAACTGAAGTCCTTTGTGGGCTCCCACTAATGCCGTCTTTTTTCCTCTTTTTTTTTGCATCCAGCATGATCTACACTTTAGTGAGCTCTTAACTTGAAGACCACGCACATCCACAGAGACTGAGATGGGAGAGGCCCAAGGCTGTGCAGTCCATCCTGCTGGTGATGGGAGCAGGGGCGAGTGTGGGGATGTGACAGACAGAGATGGGCAGATACTTGGAATTGGGAGCCGGAAGCAGGCAGCAGCCAGCGGCCGAGCCAGCCTGCTGTCACATGTGTCATCGTCCTGTGTACCAGTCTTCTGCGTTCGCGCCCCACACCTGGCCTGGAGATCCCTTCTGGGCAGCAGGGGCATGTGGGGTGATGAAACAGAAACCTCTTCTGAATGAGAATTGCTGCTTCCTGAATCCCCTCTATTGAAAGGCTCCCTGAAGTTCATGCTGCGTTCCTGGTCTGTGGGTATGATGGCTGGAAGCCTGGAGGGTGCCCTCTGAGGAACTGGGTGACCCAGAGTCAAGGCTGCATCTGTGGGACTGATCGAAGATCTCAAGGATGTCATGGGCTTACCTGAGACTCTCACGTTTCTTCCAAACTCTGGCCACGCCCTTCACTTCGATGCAGACTTGCCTTGGGCTACAACCAGCCTTGAGTCTGCAAGGTTGTCTGTTTTTCGGCTCTGCTTTCTAAGAGCCCAGTAATGTTGGGAACTGAGTTTGGGGAGGTATGTTGGTAAAGAATTATGGCCAAAATCAGGAGTGGGGGCTGGGAAGTGGGAAGGGGGGAACTGTAGGAAAAATGATTTTTTAAAATACTGATGACATACATGTTCAAAGTGTTAATTCTTCGCCACCACAATCTGTACTGTTTTGTTGTCATCCCAAACCATCACAGGGCCATTGAACGCAAGTCAATTAATCAACACTAGTCAAAACTACTAACTTTTAAGGCTTCTCAAACAGTCCTGAGGCCAGAAAGAGCTGGTGTGGCAGTTCTGTGCTGTGGGCATCTGGCCGCTGAGAAGTGAGACAACATAATTATAGCTTCATTGATGCTGCTGCATCATTCGTGCTGTTTGGTTCAACACGAGGACATTAGTTCATTTAGAATTTTCCATTCGACATTCTCTCCTTCTTGGGTAGGAGTTGTATTTGGGGGTTGTAAATAATGACAAGGCTGAGATTTTTATTATGTTAAAATTGGGCACCATGATTTTGACCTTATTCCCCCAACTTCCCTTCTTTTCTTGTGTTTGACATACACAGGCTATTTATACATGTACTAGCTTCCATCTGAAGTCTGTGACTCAGGTTTATGAATGGTGTTTGTGTAACATGTGTGCTGTGTTTAAAATGCTGCGATCACTTGAGTGTCTCGCCTACCTGGCTGTCTCATTTTAAACCCGTTACAGGCTGGCTTCATCCCTATATAGATGGTAAACTGGTAGGTGGAGAAAGCAAAGTTTCAAAAAGACATGTTGCTTCTAAAAATTCTACAGAAAACAAAATGCATATTTCTGTTTTGAGGTTGAAGATATGAAACCAGAGGATTCAAGGCAATATTTTTGGGTTCAGGCTTCCCGTTGGCTGAGTAATTGTGGTTGGGGTGGAGAGTATCCTTTAGGGCTGGTTAGTATCATTTCTGATTCGATTCCTGAGATAACCGGCTACCTTCATCCAGAGAAGCCAGTCCTGGGTTCCAGGCTGCAGACAGCAAATCTGACCCTACCGCCATCTTGCAAATACAACTGAGAGCAGAGGATAAATGGTCTGGGAGCTGTTGTTTGTTTTTATACTTTGCCTCTTTCCAAAGCAATTTGAAATGACATAATAGCAGACACAGATGTGAAAAGACTGTTAAAATGTAAATAGCAACTTACAACTTAAAAAGGAGGAGGACACAGAGATACGGGGCTTCCTGAGGGACTCTGTTTACTGGGATTGAGTGTTAAATATGATATCGTTTCTCTTAACAGTAAATAATAGAAATTCACATTTTCATAGTGTTTTGCAGTTTACAGACGGTTTTTACATCTCATTTGACTTTCCTCACATTCCTATGAAGTTGATATGATTCTTTTTCCCATTTTCTAAGTGAGAAAACTGAGGTTCAGAGAGGGTAACTGTCTTACCTTTAGTCACACAACAGTCCCAGACCTGCCTTTGACCCCAGGTTATTTGACCTTAAACCCCGTGTTCTTTTCGTCACACTTGAGAGCTGGGAAAGTAGCTCAGATCCTATTAAGTTTGGATTAGCATTAACTTTCTGAGAGAAGAAGATTTTTAAAACAGAGTTATAGAGGAAGCACCTGATTTTCTTTTTTTTCATGGGCCAGCCTCAGACTTGCTTTATTGTGGGCAGTTCTTCTCTAAGGTGGTCGTCTAAAAGCTTTTAAAAGCTTCAAATGTCTCTTAGGTAGTTCTTAAGGTTATGAAAGAGAAACATCCAGATATTTCTCCCCCACGAGTTGTGACTGGGAAGAAATTCCAGTGGTTGTTGGGAGTTTGAGCCAATTTTCAATTCCTGGGAGAAGTTAATTATGATAAGAATCAGAGTAAAGTACATAGTTGGTGGAGCCGTTTTGTGTGCTGAGCTTTATGCAAGACCTCTCCCAACTCTCACAGTGATCCTACAAGGCAGGTTGCATGTTCTCAACCCCCAGTTTACAGGTCAGGAAAATAGGGAGGCTCAGGGCAAATGGGATTTTCTAGGCAAGAGTACTGGAGTGGCTTGCCATTGCCTTCTTGCCTGGAGAATCCCAGGGACGGGGGAGCCTGGTGGGCTTCCGTCTATGGGGTCACCCAGAGCCAGACATGACTGAAATGACTTAGCAGCAGCAGCAGCAGCAGCAGAACAAATGAGTGTTTCCTGGGTGAACAGCCAGACCAGAGCTTAAGGCTACAAATAAATGGCCAGATAATAGCAATAGCTTAGTAATTGAGGAGTTGGGCATTATTCTATAAATTTCATGTGCTTCTGTCTGATCCTCATGAGAAAACCATGATGTCGATATTATCTCTGTTTTATTGATGAAAAATGTCCAGAAGATGAATCACTTGCAGAGACGCAGACCTATTTAATAGTAAGGGGTGTGTCTATAGCTACAGCCAGAATTGAAGCCCAGGTCTGCCTCTTCTCACATAGTTCTTCCTTCTTGAGTATCTTTGTCACTTGTCGTTTATCCCACAGAAACGACCAAAAGGAGGAAGGAGAGTAAAGCGGGAGAAGCAGCACCCTGGATCGGTCACAAAGTCAATGTCACCCTTGGGTGATGGAGAGCTCTTCCTACCAAGCTTGTGTCTGAGCGTCAAGGAGGAGGGGCACAGACGTCACAGGAGGGCATCCATGCTGACCTGGTGCCCGTTGCCTTACGCAGGCAGGGCTTTAGGCTTGGTGTGGCTGTGCCCTAAGGGTCAGAGTGGGACTGGGGGGGGGCATTTAAATTTACTTTTCACTTTCATTTTTGAAGGGAACAGTATCACCTCTGCACTGACATTATAAAGATTAAATGAGTTCACATTTGCATAGAATCTAGAAGAGTGCCCGGCACATGTTAAACACAACTCTTTGCAGGTGGTGGGTCTTGCTCGGCATCCTTTTCTCTGCCCGTGCCCACCCAGGCCAAGGTCCTCCAATAGGAGGGAAGTAACCTGGCCACATGGGAAGGAGTGAAGATTCTGGTGTTCTTCTACCCAGCAGCTACCCTTCCTGATGTTTCCATCAGTAGTGTCCTAAGTGGAGGTCAGGCTGGGACCTGATAACCTCTTTTCAATGCCATGTTCTCTGGCCAATCATGATAATAACTTCTGTCGAGTATTTGCCTTATGCCAGGCATTGTGCAAATCATTTGACCTGCAAGATGTCACTGAATCCTTACAACAGTGCTGTGTGGCAGGAGCTCTTCCTCTCCCCAATGTATAGTTGAAACACTAAAACTCATAGAGGGTAAACAAATGAGCAAGTGTCACAATTACTAGGAAGTCACAGAGTGTAGACTCCAGCCCAAGTCTAGCTTTGACCAGTTTTTTTTCAAGCACCCAATTTATCAACACAAAAATCCAAGTTGAAAAACAAGGCTTTTACAAATTGTGCAACAAAGGAAGTTATTGTCCTTGGGCTCCAAATTCTAATCCTGTCCTGACTGGATGGCCTCTCTGAATCTGTTTTCTCCTTTGCAAAACTGCTATGATCCCTCCCATCTTAGGGGAGCTGTGAGCATGAGAGACAATGGACAGAAAGTGCCTGGTTCAGTGCCCACGCATCATAGATGCCCAATGAATTGCAGCCATAATAATACAATTTATTAGGCAAGTGATCTGGACAATCCCCTTTGCTCCTCTGCTTTTCTATAAAATGGGAACAATTAAGTATTCTCAGAAGACAATCAGTTCAGTTCAGTTCAGTCGCTCAGTAGTGTCTGACTCTTAGCGACCCCATGAACCACAGCACACCAGGCCTCCCTGTCCATCACCAACTCCCGGAGTTCACTCAAACTCATGTCCATTGAGTTGCTGATGCCATCCAGCCATCTCATTCTCTGTCGTCCCCGTCTCCTCCTACCCTCAATCGCTCCCAGCATCAGAGTCTTTTCCAGTGAGTCAACTTGTCGCATGAGGTGGCCAAAGTATTGGAGTTTCAGCTTTAGCATCAGTCCTTCCAATGAACACCAGGACTGATCTCCTTTAGAATGGACTGGTTGGATCTCCTTGCAGTCCAAGGGACTCTCAAGAGTCTTCTCCAGCACCCCAGTTCAAAAGCATCAATTCTTCGGCGATCAGCTTTCTTCACAGTCCAACTCTCACATCCATACATGACCACGGGAAAAACCATAGCCTTGACTAGACAGACCTTGGTTGGCAAAGTAATGTCTCTGCTTTTTAATATGCTATCTAGTTTGGTCATAACTTTCCTTCCAAGGAGTAAGCGTCTTTTAATTTCATGGCTGCAATCAGCATCTGCAGTGATTTTGGAGCCCAAAAAAATAAAGTCTGACACTGTTTCCACTGTTTCCCAAGAAGTGATGGGACCAGATGCCATGATCTTCGTTTTCTGAATGTTGAGCTTCAAGCCAAACTTTTCACTCTCCTCTTTCACTTTCATCAAGAGGCTTTTGAGTTCCTCTTCACTTTCTTCCATAAGGGTGGTGTCATCTGCATATCTGAGGTGATTGATGTTTCTCCTGGCAATCTTGATTCCAGCTTGTGCTTCTTCCAGCCCAGCGTTCCTCATGATGTACTCTGCATATAAGTTAAATAAGCAGGGTGACAATATACAACCTTGACGTACTCCTTTTCCTATTTGGAACCAGTCTGTTGTTCCATGTACAGTTCTGACTGTTGCTTCCTGACCTGCATACAGGTTTCTCCAGAGGCAGGTCAGGTGGTCTGGTATTCCCATCTCTTTCAGAATTTTCCACAGTTTCTTGTGATCCACACAGTCAAAGGCTTTGGCATAGTCAATGAAGCCGAAATAGATGTTTTTCTGGAACTCTCTTGCTTTCTCCATAATCCAGCGAATGTTGGCAATTTGATCTCTGGTTCCTCTGCCTTTTCTAAAACCTGCTTGAACATCAGGAAGTTCACGATTCACATATTGCTGAAGCCTAGCTTGGAGAACTTTGAGCATGACTTTACTAGCATGTGAGATGAGTGCAATTGTGCGGTAGTTTGGGCATTCTTTGGCATTCCTTTTCTTTGGGATTGGAATGAAGACTGACCTTTTCCAGTCCTGTGGCCATTCCTGAGTTTTCCAAATTTGCTGGCATATTGAGTGCATCACTTTCACAGCATCATCTTTCAGGATTTGAAATAGCTCAATTGGAATTCCATCACCTCCACTAGCTTTTTTCGTTGTGATGCTCTCTAAGGCCCACTTGACTTCACATTCCAAGATGTCTGTTTCCAGGTGAGTGATCACGCCATCGTAACTATCTTGGTCGTGAAGATCTTTTTTGTACAGTTCTTCTGTGTATTCTTGCCACCTCTTCTTGATATCTTCTGCTTCTGTTAGGTCCATACCATTTCTGTCCTTTATCGAGCCCATCTTTGCATGAAATGTTCCCTTGATATGTCTAATTTTCTTGAAGAGATCTCTTGTTTTCCCTATTCTGTTGTTTTCCTCTATTTCTTTGCATTGATCACTGAGGAAGGCTTTCTTATCTCTCCTTGCTATTCTTTGGAACTCTGCATTCAGATGCTTATATCTTTCCTTTCCTCCTTTACTTTTTGCTTCTCTTCTTTTCACAGCTATTTGTAAGGCCTCCTCAGACAACCATTTTGCTTTTTTGCATTTCTTTTCCATGGGGATGGTCTTCAGAAGACAATAGGAGTTAAATGAGGAAATGCAGATAGACACCTCAGGTGGTTCTGGACCTCGGCAAGAGCTCCACCAATGATCATGGGATTCACGTGAAAAGATATGTAAGATAATGTGACTGGTAATCTCTTCATTAAAAAGAGAACCTCACAAGAGCTTCCAAAACTACCAATAAGAAGTCACATCAGATTGGATCTTTAATGCCAAAAACAATAGCTGAAAGTTTCAATTCAGCTGCACTCGGTCAGACTCTGGCAAGAGTGAACAGAGCCACAGCTCCTAAGCTGTGGCAATGCCTGGCCCCCAGAATTGGTCTGGGTTCCTTCTTCTCAGAGATGTGGGGAAGAAATACCCAGCTTCTCTTCCTACGTCTGCTTCTGCTTTCTCTGCCTGCGTCTTGGGCAAGCTGGAACCTCTCTCCAGCTTGTCTGGCACTGTCTGAGGACACATGCTTAGGGAGTTCAGACAGATCTGGGTATTAGTCAAGGAACTGCCACTGCTGTGCGGCTTTGTAGCCTCAACCATTTTTGCCTTCCTGCAAGAGAGGGCAAGGGAATGAAAGAAAGAGTAGAAAAGGGGATGAAGAAGGGAGAAGAGAGGAGGCGTTATCCTGAAGTGTGGCTCTGCTCACCTCACAGGTTTCACAGTGAGCAAGTCCCCGAAAATGACTGTTGTTTGTTTGTTTTAATCTTTATTTTTATTTATTTGGTGGTGCTGAGTCGTAGTTGTGTTGTGCAGAATCTAGTTCCCCAACCAGGGATCAAACGTGGGTCTCCTGCATTGGGAGCTCAGAGTCTTAGCTGCTGGATCACCAAGGAAGTCCCTAAATGATTTTGGGTGTCTGTTAGTCGCTCAGTCGTGTCCAACTCTTTGCGATCCTATGGACTGTAGCCCACAAGGCTCCTCTGTCCATGGAATTCTCGAAGCAAGAATACTGGAGTGGGTATGTTCCCTTTTCCAGGGGATCTTCCCAACCCAGGGATCAAACCCATGTTGCCTGCATTTCAGGCAGATTCTTTACCATCGGAGCCTTCAGGGAAGCCCAAATAAATGACTTTGTAATAGAAAGCATTTGAGCATGGGATCTTGTAAGTCAGAGCTTCTTAATCTTTCTGAGACTCAGTTTTCCGATCTGTAAAGTGGGGATGCTGCTACTGCTAAGTCACTTCAGTCGTGTCCGACTCTGTGCGACCCCATAGACGGCAGCCCACCAGGCTCCGCCATCCCTGGGATTCTCCAGGCAAGAACTCTGAAGTGGGTTGCCATTTCCTTCTCCAATGTGTGAAAGTGAAAAGTGAAAGTGAAGTCGCTCAGTTGTGTCCGACTAGTAGCGACCCCATGGACTGTAGCCCACCAGGCTACTCTGTACATGAGATTTTCTAGGCAAGAGTACTGGAGTGGCTTGCCATTGCCTTCTCCGAAAGTGGGGATAATAACTCCTTTTGAGAGAGGTTACGGTAAAGTGATTATGTATATAGAGTGTGTACAAAGAGCCCATCTCATACTGGGTGCTCAACAGATCTTGCTCCTCAGAGCTCTGCTCCACTCCCCCTCATTTCACAGAGTTGAAGGGAGGATTATGTCACATAAGACGGTAAAACGTTTCTCATAGTAGCGCATGGCAACATTCAATGAATCTAAGCTTCCTTCCTCTCTACCCTCCATCCTGGGGGCAGAACCGTCCCAGGCATGGGTAACAGAGCTCAGCTTTCTCAATAAAATCTCCCCTCTGCTTCCTATTTTTAGGCTACATAATTGCACCAGTGTTGAATAAAGTTGTCACCGTTATGACAGTTTTGTTCTCCTACATAAGAGACGAATGCAGCCAGCAAAATGCTTTGACAACAATTAATTGTGCTCACGCTGTGTCATTGCACAGATCTGTTTCATAACCTTTTCTTTTCTTGCACTTGGGCTGCTCTGTTCTAAACCATGTGCCAGCAAATGAAATTTAGATCTCAGGGCTGCCTCTGCTGCAGAGGACTAGGCAGAAGGCTGTCATTGCTGTAGGTGTTTGAGGAGGCATCCTGGCACATGCCCTCATCCAGACAGAGGGAAGTGTGAGCCGAGAGGAGAGATGATTCTTCAGGACACAGCCAGGTGTTTCTTGGGAAAGATGGAACAGGTTTTAGTGTCTTCTTGATTAGGAACCAGGAGCAGTCTTGTTGCCAGGAGCTCTGCATGTGATGCAGTTATTTTGCATAGTTGCATTTGCAGGGGAGAAAACATTCATACCGACATCGCTGATTGGGTTTCAATTACTGCTCCACTCACAACTGGGAAATAGATACAGGGTCAATACAGCCACAGAATAGTATCATTCATGCTTTGCCCCACCCTCTCTGTAATCTTCTCTCAGTTCAGTTCAGTCGCTCAGTCGTGTCCGACACTTTGCACACCAGGCCTCCCTGTCCATCACCAACTCCCGGAGTTCACTCAAACTCATGTCCATCGAGTCGCTGATGCCATCCAACCATCTCATTCTCTGTCGTCCCCTTCTCCTCCTGCCCCCAATCCCTTCCAGCATCAGAGTCTTTTCCAGTGAGTCAACTCTTTGCATGAGGTGGCCAAAGTATTGGAGTTTCAGCTTTAGCATCAGTCCTTCCAATGAACACCCAGGATTGATCTCCTTTACAATGGACTGGTTGGATCTCCTTGCAGTCCAAGGGACTCTCAAGAGTCTTCTCCAACACCACAGTTCAAAAGCATCCATTCTTCGGTGATCAGCTTTCTTCACAGTCCAACTCTCACATCCATACATGACCACTGGAAAAACCATAACCTTGACTAGACAGACCTTTGTTGGCAAAGTAATGTCTCTGCTTTTTAATATGCTGTCTAGGTTGGTCATAACTTTCCTTCCAAGGAGTAAGCATCTTTTAATTTCATGGCTTCAATCAGCATCCGCAGTGATTTTGGAGCTCCCCAAAATAAAGTCTGACACTGTTTCTACTGTTTCCCCATCTATCTCCCATGAAGTGATGGGACCAGATGCCATGATCTTTGTCTTCTGAATATTGAGCTTCAAGCCAACTTTTCACTCTCCTCTTTCACTTTCATCAACAGGCTTTTGAGTTCCTCTTTACTTTCTGCCATAAGGGTGGTGTCATCTGCATATCTGAGGTGATTGATATTTCTCCCGGCAATCTTGATTCCAGCTTGTGCTTCTTCCAGCCCAGCATTCCTCAGTATGTACTCTGCATATAAGTTAAATAAGCTGAGTGACAATATACAACCTTGACGTACTCCTTTTCCTATTTGGAACCAGTCTGTTGTTCCACGTCCAGTTCTAACTGTTGCTTCCTGACCTGCATACAGGTTTCTCAAGAGGCAGGTCAGGTGATCTGGTCTTCCCATTTCTTTCAGAATTTTCCACAGTTTGTTGTGATCCACACAGTCAAAGGCTTTGGCATAGTCAATAAAGCAGAAATAGATGTTTTTCTGGAACTCCCTTGCTTTTTCCATGATCCAGCGAATGTTGGCAATTTGATCTCTGGTTCCTCTGCCTTTTCTAAAACCAGCTTGAACATCTGGAAGTTCACGGTTCACGTATTGCTGGAGCCTAGCTTGGAGAATTTTGAGCATGACTTTACTAGCGTGTGAGATGAGTGCAATTGTGCGGTAGTTTGAGCATTCTTTGGCATTGCCTTTCTTTGGGATTGAAATGAAAACTGCCCTTTTCCAGTCCTGTGGCCACTGCTGAGTTTTCCAATTTTGCTGGCATATTGAGTGTATCACTTTCACAGCATCATCTTTCAAGATTTGAAATAGCTCAACTGGAATTCCATCACCTCCACTAGCTTTGTTCGTAGTGATGCTCCTGTTAAATTCTGCTCAGACAGCTCTGGATGCCCCAGGAGTGTCTTTCTGTGCTGAGAGCTTGACCACTTGGACACCTTGTGATGCCCACCTTTTCTTCCTCCCCAGCTAGTAGTGTGCTTGAGCTGGCTCATACAGGCTTATGAGAACCGATCACTACATTTTTAGGGATTTTGCTAAATGGTTGTTAAACACAGCTATTATTAACACTGGTTATATAAGCTTAACGTTAAATTCATCAAATTAAAACAAAGGTAAAATATAGTCAAAACTCATCACCTCCTAGTTATTTTATTATGTTTTGCTGTGATCTATGCTTTTGAGATGATGTCAGTTGCATCTGTGATGGACACGCTGTGTAACAGCACACTAGTTTGCACCTCCTCCCATTTTTGTGTTCAGTGATGTCCCAGTAATAGCTTTCAATCAGTCATGCTGGGAGGATTTACACCACAGAATTTGGCAGATGCTACAGGTGAGGCCCGAAATGGAGGAAATTGAGGAAATTTTCTAGACTCTACGAGGTACAGACATCCCTCTCCATGAGCTGGAAATCACAGCATAATCCAATGCCTGGCATATGGACCAGATACCTAAGAGATGCCTTAGAACCCTGCACCTGGGCAACCAGTCTTTACAATTAGCAGTTCTTCCTATTGATTAATATTTCACAATTAGATTAAAAATGGAGCTTCCCCAGTGGCTCAGTGGTAAAGAACCCACCTGCCAATGCAGGAGACACAGATTCAGTCCCTGGGTTGGGAAGATCCCCTTGAGAAGTAAATGGCAACCCACTCCAGAATTCGTGCCTTGGGAAATCCCATGGAGAGAGGAACCTGGTAGGCTACAGTCCATGGTGTTGCAAAAGATTTGGACATGACTGAGGGACTAAACAACAGCAACAAATTAGATTAAAATAACTGTGCTATGGTATCTAGCCCTAACTAACATGGTTACAAGTGCAGTGGAAAACTTAGCAGTAAAAAGCCAGCAGTGGCTGTAGCACTTACCTCTTCTAGGTAAAAATAAGAAACTGAGGCCTGACCACATGCTTCATTTCAGACGCATGCCACCTAGGGTATGGGTTACCAGGGGAGAAGCCTCATCACAAGTTAAAACTTCACAGCTCGGAGAAATCCAGTGCCTTCTAGACCCAAGTATTCAGCACCCCTTGGATGATGATACTTTCTAGGGAGCTAAACAGAGGGGACCCAAGGGTGCTGGTTCGTGGATCAGCATCAGCCTGGAAGGTGGAAAGTCATCTTGAAACAGGTGTTGCGGGGCTTTGCACTCGACTCTGTCATATGTAACATTTATTGCCAATGAACTTCCCATGAAGGCCCCAGATCCATTCTGAAATGCATGCGTCTGGAGCAGGGTATCTAGGTATCCCATTTCATAGGACTGGGTGCAGAAGCTTCAAGGATACCCTCTTCAAAGAACCGAAGGCTCCAGGAGGACAGATGGCAGGATTTGGGTAGGGGGAAGCCTTTCCCCACCCCTTATTCTTCATTTGGGGCTGCAGCAGTTCCTTCTCCGGAGAAGGCAATGGCAAGCCACTCTAGTACTCTTGCCTAGAAAATCCCATGGATGGAGGAGCCTGGCAGGCTGCAGTCCGTGGGGTCGCTAAGGGTCGGACACGACTGAGCGACTTCACTTTCACTTTTCACTTTCACACATTGGAGAAGGAAATGGCAACCCACTCCAGCGTTCTTGCCTGGAGAATCCCAGGGACGGAGGGGCCTGGTGGCTTCCATCTATGGGGTCACACAGAGTTGGACACGACTGAAGTGACTTAGCAGCAGCAGCAGCAGTTCCTTCTCAGTGAGGACTCTGAAGAGGTGTCACATGGAAGGGGCGTTCTGTGGTACCTGTGGGAACTGGGCTGAGCACATCCGCAGGCTTTCCTAGACCTACCTGGGCAGAGCCTGCAGTCATGAGCATCACAAGGGATGACGGTCTCTGAAATGCCGCAGGAGAGACTCAGAGAAGTGTGGGACAGAGCTCTCTGGGCGCGATGGTGACAGAGCAATGAGTATGTATTATGGGATGGAATGGGTTCCACATATGGAACTAAACATTGCGAGTAATGTGAACAATTTGGGCTTACTCCAAGCTGGACAATGACACTAATGATAATCGATCCAAATAATTTGATTGTAGGAATAAATTGAAAGGGTTGAATTCAGGATCCCATAGGTTATAAACTCTTTGAGGGTAAGTATTTATTTCGATAGTTCCAGAGTTAGGCTTAGTCCTAAAAGTGTGCTCAGTTGCTCAATCTTACCCATCTCTTTGCAACCTTATGGACTGTAGCCTGCCAGCCTCCTCTGTCCTTGGAATTTTCCAGGCAAGAATACTGGACTGGGTTGCTACTTCCTATTCCAGGGGATCTTCCTGACCCAGGGATCCAACCTGTGTCTCTTGGGTCTCCTGCATTGACAGGAGGATTCTCGCCACTGAGCCATCTGGGAAGCCCTTAGTCCTAAACAGGCCACAGTAAATATATGCTGAAGTAAATTGAATTTTGGATTGCTTTTGGAAGCAGGAGGAGGCAGAGATAAGTTCTACGGTCAGTGGGAGTCACTGCCTGTGAGGAATGTAGGAGGGAAGAGTGTTAAAACAACGGGGAAGCCTGTGTCCCAGAGAAGTCTTGCTGCGTTCAGTCACAGGAAGACAAGCAAAGACCCAGACGGAGCGTCTGCAGGTTGTTTACCCCTGCAAAGCTCCCTGGGCTCCTTCTCCTCCAAATCACTGAAAAACACAGACTCAAAGGAGCAGAGACAGCTGGGTCTCCAGAGTAACAGACTGACTAAAACTGAACTCCATCACCTTCTGTACCTGTAACAGTGGCGAAACCTTGGGGGAAAAAAGCCAGGTCTTTCTCTGACTGCTGTTTTTTTTATCTTTGGAGACTCTGGCTCACGGAAGCAGCTGTAGGAAGGAACATACAGAAAGCCAGGCGCGGTCTCCTGGGTACCAGGCAGGTGTCTGAAAGCCATCATCGGCTCAGCCCTTGTGTGGTGCTTCTGGCAGAAACAGGGCCCTCACAGCTCCTGCTCTGCCCTCAATCTCTGGGAAATTCTCCCAGCTGGGCCTGTGAGGGGACGGGAGCAGGTGGGAGCAGAGTGAGTGCTCAGGGAGTGTGGCTTTCCTGCCAATCACTTCTCCAAGGTTTTCCTTTGTTCAATGTCCAACTTTTGGGGTGTTGGTCAGTCTGGTCTCAAGGGAAGCAGAGGAGAAGGCAGGAGTGAGCTGGGTGATGGATGAGAATGCATTTAGTTTTGATGTTGTATAAGTCAAGGTGATTTCAGCTATGGTGCGATAGAGTCTGGTTCTGATTTTGATATTTGATTGCTGACAGCTGCCTTCCCTTTTTGCCCATATCTGAGCAAGCTGATAAGAATGTCAGAATGACATTCCCAGTCACATAACACCTGGCTTGTTTGGGAGCCTTCCCTAGTTTCGTCCACTAACCACAGTAAAAACCTGAGTCAATCACCCTTCCTCACTCTCCTAAGCCATCTTTAGACCTTGGGAGCCTGTCCTGCTTTCTCCTGAAAGATTCAACCTGTGACTAATAGATCTCTTCATGCCCTCTTGTGCACATGTGGCATCATCAGCGTTAACATGCAAACCAACTTTGGAGTTGGGGGTTGGTCACCCCCCACCCAGGGAACCAAAGCATGGTAACAGATAAATCCTAAAAACAATGGAAGTTTATTTCGGGTTCACATCCTAGTTCAATGCAGGAATTCTCAGCCAGAGAGCCTCCCATGAGTTCATTCAGAGGCCCAAGCTCCTTCCATCTTGTGGCTCCTCAACCTATTCAAGGTCTTTAGAATTCTTTCCATGCAGTCAACAGATGGGGAAAGAACAGGCAGTGTCACATGACAGGTTCTGAAAAGTGTCAGTCAGGCTTGATACTGATCCACATCACTTCTCAACTTTCCTTTGCTTAGAACTTGGTCATATAACCACACCTACCCACATGGAACACTGGGAAATGTAGTTTAGGTGGGTTTTGGTGACTGTGTAACAGTCCCCACCACAGATATGTTGACTCTGAAGATCAGTTGGTCATTGAGGTGAGATATTTAAAAGGAAATAGGACAGAGGGGTCTGAGGCAAAAGTTTGGGGCTAGAGTTATGCAATGATAAGTCTAATTTCTAGGCAATGAAAGGGAAAAGGGAAAGAAAAGGAAAAATAGGTTAATTCTATTTATAATTTTCATTTTGTTTGATTTTCATCTTTGAGGATTGCCTTCTAGAACCTCACTAGCGTTAAGTAAGGTGTTGACAGGGAGAGAAATAGAGCAGGAAGATGTAAAATGTCATCCTTTGAAATTAGAATCAGCAGCTTGTCTACACACACACACACACACACACACACACACACACACACGAGTGAACATCTTTTTTTGAAAATGACCTGGCCCCTCTAAAACTCCAATGAGATGATGAAGGAAGTGGCAGGCTAATTGGAGAGAAAAATGAAGGAAAGACAGAGTAAGTAAAGGAGAGAGGAAATCAGTTTGCTATTTTAAGGCTTAGAATGTCTTCCTATAAGTCCTTATGGTCTCCTTGCCAGTTAATTTCATTTCAAATGAAGTTAAAAGGTGATCTGATAGGTGTCATTATCTCTGCAAGTAATGTATAAATTCAGATGAACTCAGAACCATGATATAGCATGTAGGAGGATTCCAAGGTCTGACAAGGTGATAATTACCAGGACTGCACTGAGGCTGACAGCTGGTATTGGAGTGATTTCTTTTTTATTGAAATTATCTGTGTGATTAGGAAAAAAGATGCCTAAATAAAATTAATCTGCAGCAGTTGGCAGATCCATATTGCTCCAGTGCAGACCAAGAGAGCTCTGTGTGGATATGTGTAGAGACAGCAGAGTCCGTGCCTGATTTAGAACTTCACAGTCAGGAGACTCTCACATCTAGCCAATGATGAGAGCTGTTCAGATATGCAGAGCCGAATGCTATGTTCAGTTCCAGAAATTTGGAGAAACCTGACATAGAGAATCAGAATACACTTCACAGCCCAAGTCAGCTCCTTTGTAGTAGCTCCTGCCTTGCTCAGGCTGGCGATGTAGGCTGCATTAGCTGGTTACATCATTCTGCAATCTCCTTCCTCTCCCACTGCCTTGCCCCCAGATGGATGGCAGAAAATGAAGATGGAACATCAGTATTTGTCTGATGGACCAGAAGGAAAGATTATGTCTTCTGTAAGCACTAAATCATTGCTTTATGGTAAGTATACTTAAGTTGATGGAATATCTTCTTCAACCTTGAAATATATATAAGCTTATAAAATAAACTCATATGTTTCAGTATAACGATAACAGTGAATGGATAGATAGAATGTATATTAAAAGATTAGTACTTGTAAGTTAATTTATCTATTTATTCATTAGTTTATCACTCATCTATTCCATAAGAATTTAGAAAATATCTGCCATGTACAACACTGAATATACAAAAATGAATAAGACGGATGCTCTCAGCCTTCAAGGAGTTCACACATTTCTCTATGTCTGTCTTCATCCGTGCATCTATCCATGCATGCATGCATCCATCAATCCATCTGTCCATCCATCCATCAATCCAAGATGCCCATTGGGTCTTTATTGGCTCTCAGAGATTCACCTGCGCCCCAAGCCTCGGTGTTACAGCTCTTTGAAACTCTGAAAGTCCTTCCCATAGTTAATTTGTCTACTTGATGTTTGTGGTTCCTCCTCTCTCTGCTTCTATGCTTTCAGGCTACCTGGACAGCCCTTATCCCAATACTTTAGTATGAAAATAAATCCTTGCCCCATCACCAGTTTCCATCTCTCCAATTCATGTGTCAATTATTTTGTGAGTTTAGTAATTCTACGTAAGACGGAGGAGAAGCAAAAGGAAGAGTCATATCATGGAGACTTTGACCTTCACCCCTTTCCTCTCCCTTTCTCTCACCCTTTTTGTGTTTCTCCTAAAGATATAAAAATATATGACTTCCAACCCTCTCTGCCCAAACACACACACATACAACTGCTACAATCTCACACTGAATAAGTCATTCCCTGGGGGCTCTACTTTCACCCCAAGTCAGTTGGTCAAAAGGCACTAACTTCCATAGGGCATGTATTTAAGGGCTCCAGAGATTCAATTTCATGAATATCTGAGAGCAAGAAACCAGTGGAAGCCAAAATGGGAAGGTAGGAAGCAGTGATCTCTTTCATCCCTGCTTCTTTCTAGTTCTTTTCTTTCTGCAAGTGTTTGAGGCCTAATATGGTCATCTCAGGCTCCAGTTCCACAAACTTTTTCCTTCAGCATTGGCTGAACAATAATAACAACAATGTATACTTTCTTAATATATTTTATAATTATTATTACAATGGCTAACATTTCTTGAGCAATTATAGTCTATGTTCAAGGTTAAGTGCACTGCATATGATTTTATTTAATTGAAAAATCATATGCTTATTTTGGCTTCCCAAGTGGCTCAGTGGTCAAAGAATGTCCCTGCCAATGCAGGAGACCCAGGCGATGCAGGTTTGATTCCTGGGGTGGGAAGATCCCCTGGAGAAGGAAATGGCAACCTGCTCCAGTATTTTTGGCTGGAGAATCCCATGTACAGAGGAACGGGGTGGCTATAATCCATGGAGTCCCAAAGAGTCGGACACGACTCAGTGACTGAGCATGCATGCTTATTTTATAAATTAAGAGATTGAGAACAGTGATGTTGAAGGTTATCTGGCTAGAACTTTCCTGTCATTCTTTTCACTTTTTTTTTTTAAAGCAGAATCTCTCTGTTATTGCCGATTAGGTTTTCATATGTGGCCAGGAAGACTGGTATCATCGTACAGAGGCTGTTCCTTCTGAGACTATGAGAACCACGTAACAGACTAGATGGAAAAATTAATCATGGCAGGAAAATTGATTCGCATATCTGCTGGAGTAAGCAATCATTAGGTTAAGCTTAAGACTTTGCCTAATTGCCACCATTAGTAGATAGAAATCTATTTGTGCAATGTGCAGACAGTAGCTAACAGAATGAAAAGTACTATGAAAGATTTTTTTTCTCAGAATATCAGCAGTTTAAATGTATGCCACTATTTTTTCATATTAAAATTTGGCATCCTGTGGCTTGGCTTATAGCTACTGAAGAAGCAGGGGGTTTTTGAAAGTTGACACAAGGAAAAATCCCAGAGGAAGGGTAGATGTGTATTTCAAATACATATATGGCTCCCTTTGCCAATGAATAAGAAGATAATGAGCCAAATCTCCCCATAAAAAGTAGAGAAATCATTTAACTACCAAGGGCTACATCCCACTCTATTATATTATTGTCTCATTCCATACATTTATATTTGTATTGTTTCTGGTGAATTCTTATTCACCAAGCCAGTGAATAGCAAATCTGGATAAGCTGGATCCATTTCCAAGATACAGGAATGTTCACTCTTTCTTTCAACAAACACTTGTTGAGTTTTGGTCTGTGAGATGTCTTGCTCATGCAAGACATGGTATATTCAGAATTCATCCACCATCCTCTGATTATATTTACTGAGTCCTTTTTAGCTTTCTGACACCTAGATAGATGCTGTGAAGGTCTAAAAAAATAGGGAGTGCGATAAATAAGACAAGCTTCTTGTTCCTGAATGAGCTTGAAATACTATTGAGAAAACAAAATTAACATGAAATAATCAAGGAACAAAACAAGAAAGTCTTTTTTAATTTCCCCTACATAATGGGACTTTCTCTGGATTCTTCTGGGTTCTACATGTTCAGACAAACGTCTCGGAAAATGAACTACACCAATGATCCCTGAAAAGGTAGTCTTAAGACAGTCTTTCAGTTCAGTTCAGCTCAGTTGCCCAGTCATGTCCGACTCTTTGCGACCCCATGGACTGCAGGATGCTAGGCTTCCCTTTACATCACCAACTGCTGTAGCTTATTCAAACTTGTGTCCATTGAGTTGGTGAGGCCATCCAACCATCTCATCCTCTGTCATCCCCTTCTCTTCCTGCCCTCAATCTTTCCCAGCATCAGGGTCTTTCCAATGAGTCAGTTCTTCACATCAGGTGGCCAAAATATTGAAGCTTCAGCTTCAGCATCAGTCCTTCCAATGAATATTCAGGACTGATTTCCTTTTGGATGGACTGGTTGGATATCCCTGCAGTCCAAGGGACTCTCAAGAGTCTTCTCCAACACCACAGTTCAAAAGCATCCATTCTTTGGTGCTCAGCTTTCTTTATAGTCCAACTCTTTCTACACATGACTGCTGGAAAAATCTAGCTTTGACAAGATGGACCTTTGTTGGCAAAGTAATGTCTCTGCTTTTTAATATGCTGTCTAGATTGGTCATAACTTTTTTCCGAGGAGCATCTTTAAATTTCATGACTGCGGTCACCATCTGCAGTGATTTTGGAGTCCAAGAAAATAAAGTCTGTCACTGTTTCCACTGTATCCCCATCTATTTGCCTTGAAGTGATGGGACCGGATGCCATGATCTTTGTTTTCTGAATGTTGAGTTTTAAGCCAGCTTTTTCATTCTCCTTGTTCATTTTCATCAAGAGGCTCTTTAGTTCTTCTTCATTTTCTGCCATAAGGGTGGTGTCATCTGCATATCTGAGGTTATTGATATTTCTCCCAGCAATCTTGATTCCTGATTGTGCTTGGTCCCACCTGGCATTTCACATGATGTGCTCTGCATAGAAATTAAATAAGCAGAGTGACGATATACAGCCTTGACGTACTCTCTTCTCAATTTGGAACCAGTCTATTGTTCCATATACAACTCTAACTGTTACTTCTTGACCTGCATACATATTTCTCAGGAGGCAGGTAAAGTGATATGGTATTCCCGTCTCTTTAAGAATTTTCCATAGTCTGTGGTCATCCACACAGTCAAAGGTTTTGGCATAGTCAATAAAGGAGAAGTAGATGTTTTTTTTTGAACTCTCTTGCTTTTTATATGATCAAACAGATATTGACAATTTGATCTCTGGTTTTCTCTGCCTTTTCTAAATCCAGCTTGAACTTCTGGAAGTTCTCGGTTCATGTACTATTGAAACCTGGCTTGGAGAATTTTGAGCATTACTTTGCTAGCATGTGAGACGAGTACAATTGTGTTGTAGTTTGAACATTCTTTGGCATTGCATTTCTTTGGGATTGGAATGAAAACTGACCTTTTCCAGTCCTGCGGCAACTGCTGGGTTTTCCAAATTTGCTGGCATATTGAGTGCAGCACTTTCACAGCATCATCTTTTAGATTTGAAAAAGCTCAACTGGAATTCCATCACCTCCACTAGCTTTGTTCATAGTGATGCTTCCTAAAGCCCATTTGACTTCACACTCCAGGATGTCTGTCTCTAGCTGAGTGATCACAGCATCGTGGTTATCTGGGTCATGAAGATCTTTTTTGTACAGTTCTTCTGTGTCTTCTTGCCACCTCTTCTTAATATCTTCTGCTTCTGTTAGGTCCATACCATTTCTGTCCTTTATTGAGCCCATCTTTGCATGAAATATTCCCTTGGTATCTCTAATTTTCTTGAGGTGATCTCTACTCTTTCTCATTCTATTGTTTTCCTCTAATTCTTTGCATTGATCACTGAGGAAGGCTTTCTTATATCTCCTTGCTATTCTTTGTAACTCTACATTCAGATGGGTTTATCTGTACTTTTTTCCTTTGCCTTTAGCTTCTCCTCTTTTCTCAGCTATTTGTAAGACCTCCTCAGAAAACCATTTTGGCTTTTTGCATTTCTTTTTCTTGGGAATGGTCTTGGTCACTGCCTCTTGTACAATGTCACGAACCTACATCCATAGTTCAGGCACTCTGTCTATCAGATCTAATCCCTTGAATTTATTTGTCACTTCCACTGTATCATTGTAAGGGATTTGATTTAGGTCATATCTGAATGTTCTAGAGGTTTTCCCCTACTTTATTCATGTAAGTCTAAATTTTGCAATAAGGAGTTCATGATCATTAAGTGTGCATTTTTGTGGTACAATCTCTAATAACACCAGGAGTTTATAGTAGGGACTATAGAGTGGGAGGGAGAGGTGGGGAGGCTTCTCAGGGGAGATTCACAGGGGCAGGTGCCCTCATAGGGGCTTGTTAAGACCCTGGAGAGTAAAGGTGGGTGGGGTGATAACAAAGACAAGAAAGGAGTGCTCTGGAGAAAGTTCTATCATCCTGACTTGGTTTCACCCTGGGCAAGACTTTTTCTGTCATACACCTCACCCCCCACACACCCCTGAGCAAATCCAGAGCTAACCTGGTTGCTCTGATGCGCACTTAGTTTCGGATGAGGCCAGGTTAGAGTCTCTTGGGTTCTGAACCTGCAGCCCATACAGCCCCCTGGACTCCAAATATGAGAATTTGACCCAGAGTTGGGACCTGACTCCCAGAACCTTTGGTTCTTCTCTGGTTCCAAAAGGCAAAGCCAGGGCCCATCGTGGTGAGAGCTCAGAGCAGAGTGGCAAGGGGATTCCAAGGTGAGCACACAGCCTGAAGGGACAGGTAGTCTGGAGGAAACAGAAAGATGAAATAAACAGGATTCTTAAGCGTATCAAAGGTCTTCCACCAGGCCAGAGCCTGGTGACTAGTGCTGATTTCTCTGAAGGGCTGTGACTACACCGTCAGAAAGTTTGGGGTCAGTGCTGTTGTATCCTGACATGACTGACATCTCTGCCCAAGCACCACCTGTGAGGGGACCTTCAGGATTCTCCTCAGGTGGCCAGCCACCCCAGTTTGCCCAGGACTTTCAGTCCTCAATGGATTCCTTGGTGGTTCAGATGGTAAAGGATCTGCCTGCTGTGCAGGAAACTCAGGTTCGTTGCCTGGGTTGGGAAGATCCCCTGGAGAAGAGAATGTCTACCCACTCCAGTATTCTTGCCTGAAGAATTCCAAGGACAGAGGAGCCTGGCAGGCTACAGTCCGTAGGGTCTTAAAGATTCAGACATTAACTATATGTCAGGATGTATGCTCAGACGCTCAGTCATGTCTGACTCTTTGTGACCCTATATACCATAGCCCCCCAGGCTCCTCTGTCCATGGGACATGACTGAATGACTAACACTTTCAGTTCTCAAACTGAGGCTTTCCTGGGCAAGAGCACCTCCTTTTGGTACTTATGTTTCAACTCAGCAGCTCACCTGGTCCAGGCTCAGGTGTGCTCCCCTCTACCACTGCCCATGGGGGGCCCAGGGTCCCTAAGATGACCCCCAAGACCCTCAGTCCCATGGGTGAGTTGAACAGATAGGGAATTTACCCAAGACCTCATGGTCTGGTTGCTCAGAGAATCCAAGCACAGCTGGAATCAACGATGCCACTTACCAGGCCTGCAGGTCACTCTGGGGAACAAAACAGGAGTGTAAGCAAGTGCTGGCATGAGAAAGATGACAATAAATGGACTGGTTCTTCCGTTCAGTTGTCCCAGCTGGGCAAAGGAAGTGGGTGGAGCCACAGCTTTGCTCCGTGTCTCAGGCTCACACAGCCAACTTATTTACAGTCTCTCGGCTTCTGCAGACGTGGCAGGCATAATTTCTGACAACTCACAAAACTAACTCTCTGCTGATAACATTTTTAAAAGGGCCAATCTCTTTGGAATAATTTTAGTTGTATCTCAGACAGGAATGATTTTTTTAAAAAGGGTTTTGATTACATGTAAGCATTTCTACATGCTTGGCAACATGCCAAGTACTTCACTGGGATTATTTTGCTAAACCCTCACTGTAATCCTACAGGCAAGGTGCCATCACTCTCCCTATATTAGCAGGTGAGGACACTGAGTCAAGGAAGTGAGGTCACACAGGGTAAGTCGGGCACCTGGCTGATGAGTTTGGCCCCAGAGCCCATGCTTTGCATTGTGCGGTGCATGGGCTAACTCAGCAACCGAAATGGGCTGAATTTTATCTTGCTGTCCAGGAGACACCCACCACTCCTAGTGGGCCCAAATGGCCAAATGAATAACCAGCACCTTTTATATTTAGCTGATTTCATAAGAAACTATTGAAATACCTAAAAATAGTGTCTCTGTTTTTGGTGATGTTGGTTCTCAGTTTGAAAGGTAAGGGCATGGTGACAGAGAAGTGAAGCTATGATTCTATTTAAAGGATCATTACTCTGGTTTTGAATAATGTAATACTATGCTGGGATGAGGGTTTACTAGTTTAAATGATATTTTTCATGCATATAATTGAAAGGAACTAAGTTTGGGCTGTCAGAGGAGATGAGAGAGCGACTCAGGCCTGAGCTGCTTGCTTCAGGAAACTCACAGCTACATGCTCTTGCTGGGACTTCAAGTTCCCAGACAGGATGGAGAAAAATAAACTTGACCTACTCAGGACATTTATCATGAAAACCGTAAGTGTTCGAGCCAAACTAGGCACCTCAGATCACATCTTGTTTTAGTCTGTTCAGGCTGTTATAACAAAGTATCATAGACTGAGTGATTTATAAGCAACAGTCACTTATTTCTCACCACTCTGGAGGCTGGAAGTCTGAAATCAGGGTGCCTGCAAGGCTGAGCCCTAGGGACACCCTTTTCTGGGTTGAGGATTACTGACTTCTTGTATCCTCACTGGGTGCAGAGTTCTTTTGTGACTCTTCAGTTCAGTTCAGTTCAGTCTCTCAGTCATGTCTGACTCTTTGCGACCCCATGAATCGCAGCACGCCAGGCCTCCGTGTCTATCACCAACTCCTGGACTTCACTCAAACTCATGTCCATCAAGTCGGTGATGCCATCCAGCCATCTCATTCTCTGTCGTCCCCTTCTCTTCTTAGGAGGGCTCTAATCCCATTCATGGGGGCCCCACCTTCATGACCTCATGTCACCCTAATTAGTTCCCAAAGGCCCTACCTCCTAATACCATCACAATGAGGAAAAGGATTTCAACATACTAATTTGGGGGAGATACAAACATTCAGTCTATAATATCCCCATGATGAAACTTCACAATTGGATTGCCTAAAACAAACAGGATTGGAAGCATCTGGGCTATATGATGTGGATTCCAACTGTCAAACTGTTAATTCCCAGTTCAGAGTGGCTGAGCTATCCCAAGGGCACCTTTGTGGCCATTAAGAAAAGTAACCCACTTGCTGAGCACTGAAGAATGAACGCTTCCAAATTGTGGGGCTAGAGAAGACTCTTGACAGTCCCTTGGACTGAAAAGAAATCAAACCAGTCAGTCCTAAAGGAAATAAACCCTGAATATTCATTGGAAGGACAGATGCTGAAGCTCCAATACTTTGGGCACCTGGTACGAATAGCTGACTCATTGGAAAAGACCCTGATGCAGGGAAAGATTGAAGGCAGGAGAAAAAGTGGGCGACAGAGGATGAGATGGCTAGAGAGCATCTTGGGTTCAATGGGCATGAATTTGAACAAACTCCAGGAGATAGTGAAGGACAGGGAAGCCTGGTATGCTGCAGTTCATGGGGTTGAAAAGAGTCGGACATGACTTAAACCACCACAACAACCTACTTTCGGTGGATGTGGCTCCAGATGGGTTGATTTTCAGTCCCATTTCTTCTTCCACCTACCTCCTCAATCCTGCACCCCTCAAGGGCCTACATGGTGGCTCCAGTCTCTGGGAAAACCTGAAAGCCTTTAGGTTCAGGCCCTCTCTGTGTCAGGTTCTCACAGGGTTCAAGGATATAAGAATGAGTAAGATAGTCTTCTCTTTCAAGAGCTGAGCAAGATCCTCACTCTGCTGAGGGAAGCAGACACATCAGCCCATGAAGCAATGCAGTTGTGAGCAAGACGTGGCCTGGGAATAGGGGGGCTGGAGGGTGGGAGGGGAGGGATTAAGGAAAGCTTTCTGGAGGAAGGGGCATGAGGGCTGAAGTATGTACCTGGATCCTTTATTCAGAAGCACCCGAGGCTCCACAGAGTTAAGTGTGGTTAAGAGCTTAGGGTCTGCCATCAGCTGGAACTGAAGGTCAGCCTTGGTTCTGTCACTTACTACCTACACAACTTGAGCAAGTTATTTATCCTTTCCAAATCTTGGTTTGGTTATCTGCTAAATGGAAAAACATTAATATCTACTTTCATATGGGTGTAGTGAGGATTAAATAAAGTAATGGATGGGAAGCCCTTCATGTCATGGTGCTCAATTGATGGCATTATTATTATTATTGTCATAGGCAGTTTTGCCCAAGGGCCCCTTCTGATGCATACACTGATGTAATCAGAAGGGAAAGGGTTTTGAGGGTAGCCTAGGTGCCAGTCTTGTGTGTGGGTGGTCAGGGCTGTGATTGCAGGAGGGTCAGGGTCACCAAGGGCTTCCCAGGTGGTACAGTGGTACAGAATCCACCTGCTGATGCAGGAGACCCAGGTTTGATCCCTGGGTCAGGAAGACCCCTTGGAGAAGGAAATGGCAGCACACTCCAGTATTCTTGCCTGGGAAATCCCATGGACAGAGGAGCCTGGTGGGCTACAGTCCATGGCGTCACAAAAGAGCTAGACATGACTGAGAGACTGAGCATGCACACACACACACATAGTCACCAGAGCCCTCTCGATCACCTGAGCCCCTTTCTACTCTCGGGGCTTGGGAATACAATCAGCACAGGACAAAGCCTTCCATTGTGCAATCAGATGAGTGCTAACCAGTAGATCATCCCAGAGGAGGTTTCAGAGAAGCAAATTCACTTCAAGCTTCTGTCCTCAGACAGTTTCTGTGGTAGAAGGTGGAGAAATGGTAAAAGGGTAAAGAGAAAGGAAGTTGGGGACCGAGAATCAAAATTCAGAGGAATTTTGGATTTGTTCAGGTGAAAACTTGGTGTACAGAGAAAAACAGACCAGAGCAGCTGACAAGGCCACTCCCTAGGGGGTTGGATGGGCCTGTCCCTCCAGATGCCAGTCTGGTCTGGTCTGAAGACCCCTCAGTCTTCTGAAGGAGCCAGTTCAGGTGGAGCTGGGGTTCCAGGATCCTTAAGAAGCTCTTGCTTGTCTTGCTCCCTCTCTTGGTCAGGTCAATCTTCTTGTTTTTCCAAAGTTGAAGCCTAGGGATGTGGGGACAAAAATTCTATTGTCAATAGAAGCCTGAAGGATATGGCGCCAAAGGGTTGGGCATAGGGGTGAGTCTTCCCTGGTGACAGCCTTGAAGTTCTATTTTTCAAATCCCTTTGATATTTTCTTCCAGCATTTCCTCCTCCTGAGGTAAAGTATTTCTCTGAATTATTATCCTTGTTCTCTTGCAATGTACTCTGGGAAAATGACTCAAGAATTGCAGTTGAACCAAGGAACTTTCTTTTTTCATTTCTTGCACTGTCCTAGTTAAGATCCTGGCCCTGGCCATGTCACCATCTTCTTGTCCATTCCAGCCCGGGCCTTCTGGTTTCCTGATCTCACATGCCTTTAAGTTGTGCTTCAACACCTCGCTCTGTTTGGAGCTGATTGCCTTCTGTCCTTTGAGACCAAGTGGCATTATATAACTCACCTTTTGCAGGTGAGGAAGAAATATCATTTTACCGGAAGGGCTGAACTGTATCAAAATAGTGACGTCCAAAATGTAGAAGTGGTGGATAAAAATAAGCCATGCTCATTAGATAGCTCCCTGCCCTACATAGCTACCCAAAAACTCACGTCTCGCTCTGCCCAAGTGTAAACAGTCTCCTTATTTAGAAATGGCACAGTGGGAGGTAAATGAATCGGCTAGGAGAGACCAGTCATAACTCATCACATTGAAAAGCTTAAAAACTCTTTATGGAAAAATTCAAATGCCTATCAGTCGTTGAAAGCCAGGCTCTGTGCTAGGAGCTTTACATACATTATCTTATTTAATCCTTCCACCAACTCTGCAAGGTTCTTCTTATTTTATTTAGCAGATGAGGAAAGGAGCCTCAGCAAAGTTAAGCAGCTTGTTTGGGGTCATGATAGGGAAACTGGGAGTCAGACAGTGGTCACTCTTGTCCCAAGCCTGTGTTCTTCTCACTAGACCCTACTGCTCGTGACTGGCCAGATGACGAAGTTATCAGGCACATTTGAGCACCTCATCCTTTATTAATGTCAGGGAATTCTTGGCCTGATCCTTGGCTGTAAGGTGCTCCACAGTGAGGCTGCTTATGAAGGATAAAGCATGAAATTTAATTCCCTTACAGGACTTCCCTGGTGGTCCACTGGCTAAGACTCCATGCTCTCAAAGCAGGGGGCCCAAGTTTGACCCCTGGCTGGGGAACTAGATCCCACATGTCACAACTAAAGATTCCATCTGCCATAACAAAGTCCCAGCACAGCCAAATGAATAAGAATAAATATTTAAAAATTTAAAAAAATTCCTCTCACCGTGATTGAGTCCATTCCTGACTTTCCCGAGCCTAGACTCTTGGCCTGGTTCTTGTTCTGTAAATGATGGCCCATATGACAGAGATACCATTGGTGTCTTGCTTGCCTCTGTTCACTGGCCTTTCCTTGATTTTCTGATAATAATGACTGTTGGCATTTTTTTAAGACTTATAATTTTATTTTATTGTTTTTTTGGCTGCATTGTTTTTTCGTTGCTGCACAGGGGCTTTCTCTAGTTGTGGCAAGTGGGGTCTACTGTTTGTTGCAGTTCATGAGCTTCTCATTGTGGTGGCTTCTCTTATTGTGGAGCACCCGCTCTATCTAGGGCACTCGGGCTTCAGTAGTTGAAGCATGGAAGCTCAGTAGTTGTGGCTTGAGGACCCTAGAGCGCAGGCTCAATAGTTGTGACTCAGGGGCTTAGCTGCTCCGACACATGTGGGATCTTCCTGGATCAGGGGTGGAACCCGCGTTCCCTGCATTGCAAGGCAGATTCTTAATCACTGGACCACCAGGGAAGCCCAACTGTTGGGATTTTGAAGCAGTCAATCAAACAGTGCTTGCAATCCTGTCCAGATTCTGAATCAGAAATCAGGCAAAGAGTAAGGTAGTTGTAGGCCAGATAGCATCTTCGTGTGGATAAGGACTAAAGTGGACAACATTGCTTAGTGAGAGCAAATGGGTTTCTGTTGCAGATGGTGGGAAGCAACATCTGAGCTGGAGATTAGGTTGCAGGAAGTCTGTTAGGGAATTCTCATGTGATCTACAACCATGGGAGAAAACAGAAAGAAAGCAGGGTTGGCTGAGAGGAAAGAAGCAATGATGCGGGCTATTCAGAGGTCTCAGTTGGAGCACAGTTGGTCTTTATACTTTTGTGTAGGCCAGTCTAGGACTCAGGCTACCCCTGGCAAGGGGTGTGACTTTGGAAGATGGCAATATTCAGTTAAAGACAATCCCTAGAGAAGACTACTGGCTGAGGGCTGTCAACCAGCAGCATCTACAGCAGAGGGGGAATAGTTGTTTTGTCCTCAAAGAAAATCCTGGCCACTCAAGAGAGTATCTACTGCATGAATCTACTTCTTTATTCAATTTCTGGTAGCAACTTTTCCATAATGCTGCCAAGCTTCTTTTCCTGGCAGAGGCATAGAAGGAAAACATTAGTGGGACAAACTACAGCCCCATCATCACAGGAGCTGGTCCTGAGACCACAGCTGGTACTCACTGTCTCCCTCATCCTCAGAAAACACCTCTGCTGGTCTCAGTGGCTGTCCAGGTGGTGTGATGAGATTCTCATCCTTGATGATCTTTTCCCTGGGTGCCATGCCTTCCTCAGGCTGTGGTTGCTAAAGTTGTCCATTTACCATGAAAACTGGTCAAGGGGATGCCAAGAGAGGCAAAACAGATGACCTGGGCACCAGATTCCTTTGTATGCCCAGTGTGCCAGTGTGTACAGCAGTCCTACCTCCTCCTACTGGCCAGGGTCAATTTCTCTTGCCAAGATGGTCACTGTACTTCTTGCCAAGTTCCTTGGCACAGTGAGCCCCAAGTACCCTGGCAGTACCCATTACTTATAGTTCAGTGGTTCTTTTCAAAGTATATTCTTTGGTGGGAATGGACCCCCTCTCTGACCTGGAACCTGGACCTCTAAACCGGAAAAGCCCAAAGTTGAGGAGATGGGAAATACCAAGTCTCCAATGGGTCACCGGCAGTGACAGTAACTGGAGCCATGTCACTACAGCTTCCTAGTACTGAACCCTGGGTTTAGCAGAGCTGGGGCTGGGAAGTGTGAATCAGGGTGGATCAGGGTTACATAGGCTTCTTCCCCTTTTCCATTCCCACCTCTTTCTCTGACACCCCACACTCAATACTCGTACAAAGTCTGTTTCTGGAGGAACAGGGAGGGTTTGTACTCTTTTGGGCTAGTTCATTCCTAAGAGGAAAAAGAAGCAATTGAGCCAAGCATGGCCACTGTGCTTTTGCTGCTTTAATCAGTGTGATATCCTTCCTCTCCACCTTGACTGATGGGGTGGAGATGTGCTGAGGATGTTGTGTTAATGGAGCTCCCTCCAAACAGAAGGAAACTGAGGGTTGTAAAGAAGCACTTTCCTCTTCAAAAGTGATTGTTTATTGAGCACTTACTTTATGCCAAGGGCTTTCCATGTGGCACTGTGCTAAAGAATCCACCTGCCAATGCAGGAGACACAAGAGATGTGGGTTCGATCCCTGGGTTGGAAATATCCCCTCGATATTCCAGGAATAGCCCCTGGAATACTGGAATACAACTCACTCCAGTATTCATGCCTGGAAAATCCCACAGACAGAGGAGCCTGGTAGGCTACAGTCCGTGGGGAGTAAGTCCATGCAAAGAGTAATGCACGACTGAATGACTGAACACACACACACAGTATGCCAAACTCCAGGCTAAGTATATTTCTTCAGTTATCTTCACAATAATCCTTTGAGGTGGGGACTATTTTTGCCTCGAGTTTACACAAGATATAGTGAAGCACATAGAAGTAAAGCGATAAGGCAAGAGTCAAACCCAGGGACTTCCCTGGTGATCCAGTGGTTAAGACTGTGCTTCTGCTGCAGGGGGTGTAAGTTCAGTCCCTGGTTGGGGAACTAAGATCCTGCATGCTGCAGCCAGAAAAAGAAAAAAAAAACCAACTTTCTTGAACTGAATAAAGATGAAATACAACATATCAACTTAAAAATTATATAGGAAAATTAACAACAACAGCAAAAAAAATCAAACCCAATTAGTCCCAAGGCCCAGGCTTGAAACACTATTCCCATAGCTCTCAAACTGGTAAACATAAGAATCATCAGGGGTAGTTTGTTAAAACTCAGGTCCTGAACCCACATTCAAAGATCCTGATGGGCCTGAAGCAAAGCCCAGGAATAGGAATTTTTAACAAGGTCCCATCTACTCTCTGCAGAGAAGAACATGACTTGGGTGATTTGAGACCCAGCTTTGAAAACTGTTTTGTGATGGTATTCACTTCCTTCTCATTTGTAAGCCCCATGCATGAAAATAAGTTGTTACTACTAGTTGAGCATATTTTCTGTTCTCCTTGCTGGAGGGAGGAAGCACAGGAAATTTACTGGGCTTTTGTGGAACATAAGTAACCAAAGGGAAAAGAGCACACCATTGACTGAAGGGGCTCAGACTGCAAAAGCAATTAGCATTTAAAAAGGACACTCGACTGTCAGTTTGGCCGGAGTGATTTAGTAAAGGATTTAGATAACTGGGGTGGTAGAGAAGAGTCAACTCTGGGAGTAAGAGTGTGAGGCGCTGCCTAGAGAAAGCACTTAAAGGAAAGACTTTAGACACCAGAAGCATTAGGAAAAGATGCTATATGGGAAGAAGCAGAAGCAAGGGAAGCACCAGATTGTAACGGCAGTGAACAGTACAGAGAATGTCAGTTTCCTCCTAGAGAAGGGCTCAAGCCCCCGGACCCTGAACTCATGCACACAAATGATCCACAGAAAGCCTCAGGAACTGTGAAGATGAGACCAGGCCCATGGACCAGCAACACCAAATGGATGTTTCAACAGCATTTATTGCCTATTGTTATCATGCCAGTGCTTCAGATGCAGAGAGAAGTAAAACCTAGTCCCTACCCTCCATAAGACACCACCAGATGCCCAGTGTTAGCGAAGAGAGCTTAAACTTTTTCATTTCTTTTGTAGGGAAGGAAAAATGATTTTATTATATTATTCTAAGTTATAGCTTGAGACCCTTCTTCCTTTCCATTTCCTCCTATGGATGTAATTCTAGTGGAAACCTTGGAAGACAAAAACCTGCAAAAACTGGTAAGCATGGGTCAAGTATTGAAAAACTTTTAAAGTGCTTGCCACCTAAAACTCGTGACCCAAAACTCTCACATTAGGAGAAGTTGGTCATGGAAAATGAGTTAGATCAACACTAGGTCACTCACCAACCTCAAGACAATTTCTGTGCAATGAGATGTACTATAAAACATTACACTATTCCCAACCCAGCAGCACATCACTTTTAGGTATTAGTTTGGCTCTGAGAGACTCAAAGTCTTAGCTAAATAAGTAAATAGAACTCTTCAATTCCAATGAGTTGAGCACAGCACCTTTGGCACACTTGCCAATTTTATGTCAAAGAACTGTGGTCCTGGAAGTTATAAATAGTTCAGTTCAGTTGCTCAGTCCTGTCTGACTCTCTGCGACCCCATGAATCACAGCACGCCAGGCCTCCCTGTCCATCACCAACTCCCGGAGTTCACTCAAACTCATGTCCATTGAGTCGGTGGTGCCATCCAGCCATCTCATTCTCTGTCGTCCCCTTCTCCTCCTGCCCCCAACCTTTCCTAGCATCAGAGTCTTTTCCAGTGAGTCAACTCGTCGCATGAGGTGGCCAAAGTATTGGAGTTTCAGCTTTAGCATCAGTCCTTCCAATGAACACCCAGGATTGAATTCCTTTAGAATGGACTGGTTGGATCTCCTTGCAGTCCAAGGGACTCTCAAGAGTCTTCTCCAACACCACAGTTCAAAAGCATCAATTCTTCGGCGATCAGCTTTCTTCACAGTCCAACTTTCACATCCATACATGACCACGGGAAAAACCATAGCCTTGACTAGACAGACCTTTGTTGGCAAAGTAATGTCTCTGCTTTTTACTATACTATCAAGGTTGGTCATAACTTTCCTTCCAAGGAGTAAGCGTCTTTTAATTTCATGGCTGCAGTCAGCATCTGCAGTGATTTTGGAGCCCCCCAAAATAAAGTCTGACACTGTTTCCACTGTTTCCCATCTATTTCCCATGAAGTGATGGGACTAGATGCCATGATCTTTGTTTTCTGAATGTGGCGCTTCAAGCCAACTTTTTCACTCTCCTCTTTCACTTTCATCAAGAGGTTTTTTAGTTCCTCTTCACTTTCTGCCATAAGGGTAGTGTCATCTGCATATCTGAGGTGATTGATATTTCTCCCAGCAATCTTGATTCCAGCTTGTGCTTCTTCCAGCCCAGCCTTCCTCATGATGTACTCTGCATATAAGTTAAATAAGCAGGGTAACAATATACAGCCTTGACGTACTCCTTTTCCTATTTGGAACCAGTCTGTTGTTCCATGTACAGTTCTGACTGTTGCTTCCTGACCTGCATACAGGTTTCTCAAGAGGCAGGTCAGATGGTCTGGGATTCCCATCTCTTTCAGAATTTTCCACAGTTTCTTGTGATCCACACAGTCAAAGGCTTTGGCATAGTCAATGAAGCAGAAATAGATGCTCTTCTGGAACTCTCTTGCTTTCTCCATGATCCAGCAGATGTTGGCAATTTGATCTCTGGTTCCTCTGCCTTTTCTAAAACCTGCTTGAACATCTGGAATTTCATGGTTCACATATTGCTGAAGCCTGGCTTGGAGAATTTTGAGCATGACTTTACTAGCGTGTGAGATGAGTGCAATTGTGTGGTAGTTTGAGCATTCTTTGGCATTGCCTTTCTTTGGGATTGGAATGAAGACTGACCTTTTCCAGTCCTGTGGCCACTGCTGAGTTTTCCAAATTTGCTGGCATATTGAGTGCAGCACTTTCACAGCATCATCTTTCAACATTTGAAATAGTTCAACTGGAATTCTATCATCTCCACTAGCTTTGTTCGTAGTGATGCTTTCTAAGGCCCACTTGACTTCACATTCCAAGATGTCTGGCTCTAGGTCAGTGATCACGTTATCGTGACTATCTTGGTCGTGAAGATCTTTTTTGTACAGTTCTTCTGTGTATTCTTGCCACCTCTTCTTAATATCTTCTGCTTCTGTTAGGTCCATACAATTTCTGTCCTTTATCGAGCCCATCTTTGTGTGAAATGTTCCCTTGATATCTCTAATTTTCTTGAAGCGATCTCTTGTTTTTCCCGTTCTGTTGTTTTCCTCTATTTCTTTGCATTGATCACTGAGGAAGGCTTTCTTATCTCTCCTTGCTATTCTTTGGAACTCTGCATTCAGATGCTTATATCTTTCCTTTTCTCTTTTGCTTTTCACTTCTCTTCTTTTCACAGCTATTTGTAAGGTCTTCCCCAGACAGCCATTTTGCTTTTTTGCATTTCTTTTCCATGGGGATGGTCTTGGTCCCTGTCTCCTGTACAATGTCACGAACCTCCGTCCAGAGTTCATCAGGCACTCTGTCTATCAGATCTAGTCCCTTAAATCTATTTCTCACTTCCACTGTATAATCATAAGGGATTTGATTTAGGTCATATCTGAATGGTCTAGGGGTTTTCCCTACTTTCTTCAATTTCAGTCTGAATTTGGCAATAAGGAGTTCATGATCTGAGCCACAGTCAGCTCCGGGTCTTGTTTTTGCCAAATGTATACAGCTTCTCCATCTTTGGTTGCAAAGAATATAATCAATCTGATTTCGGTGTTGATCATCTGGTGATGTCCACATGTAGAGTCTTCTCTTGTGTTGTTGGAAGAGGGTGTTTGCTATGACCAGTGTGTTCTCTTGACAAAACTCTATTAGCCTTTGCCCTGCTTCATTCCGTGCTCCAAGGCCAAATTTGCCTGTTACTCCAGGTGTTTCTTGACTTCCTACTTTTGCATTCCAGTCCCCTATAATGAAAAGGACATCTTTTTGGGTGGTAGTTCTAAAAGATCTTATAGGTCTTCATAGAACCGTTCAACTTCGGCTTCTTCAGTGTTACTGGTTGGGGCATAGGCCTGGATTACTGTAATATTGAATGGTTTGCCTTGGAAACGAACAGAAATCATTCTGTCGTTTCTAAGATTGCATCCAATTACTGCATTTCGGACTCTTTTGTTGACTATGATGGCTATTCCATTTCTTCTAAGGGATTCCTGCCCACAGTAGTAGATATAATGGTCATCTGAGTTAAATTTACCCATTCCAGTCCATTTTAGTTCACTGATTCCTAGATGTCGATGTTCACTCTTGTCATCTCCTGTTTGACCACTTCCAATTTGCCTTGATTCATGGACCTAACATTCCAGGTTCCTATGCAATATTGCTCTTTACAGTATCGGACCTTGCTTCTATCACCAGTCACATCCACAACTGGGTATTGGTTTTGCTTTGGCTCCATCCCTTCATTCCTTCTAGAGTTATTTCTCCACTGATCTCCAGTAGCATACTGGGCACCTACCAACCTGGGGAATTCCTCATTCAGTATCCTATCATTTTGCCCTTTGATACTGTTCATGGGGTTCTCAAGGCAAGTATACTGAAGTGGTTTGCCATTCCCTTCTCCAGTGGACCACATTCGGCTGTGGTCCATGTGGTCAGATCGACTAGTTTCCTGTGATTATGATTTCAGTGTGTCTGCCCTCTGATGCCCCCTTGCAATACCTACTGTCTTATTTGGGTTTCTCTTACCTTGGGCGTGGGTACTCTGCATAGAAGTTAAATAAGCAGGGTGACAATATACAGCCTTGATGTACTTCTTTCCCAATTTGGAACCAGTCTGTTGTTCCATGTCCAGTTCTAACTATTGCTTCTTGACCTGCATACAGATTTCTCAGGAGGCACGTCAGGTGGCCTGGTATTCCCATCTCTTGAAGAATTTCCCAGTTTGTTGTGTCAACACAGTCAAAGGCTTTGGCATAGTCAATAAAGCAGATGTTTTTCTGGAATTCTCTTGATTTTCTATGATCCAACAGATGTTGGCAATTTGATTTTTGGTTCCTCTGCCTTTTCTAAATCTAGCTTGAACATCTGGAAGTTCACAGTTCATGTACTGTTGAAGCCTGGCTTAGAGAATTTTGAGCATTACTTTGCTAGTGTGTGAGATGAGTGCAACTGTGCGGCAGTTTGAGCTTTCTTTGGCATTGCTTTCTTTGGGATTGAAATGAAAGCTGACCTTTTCCAGTCCTGTGGCCACTGGTGAGTTTTCCAAATTTGCTGACACATTGAGTGCAGCACTTTCACAGCATCATATGTCAGGATTTGAAATAGCTTAGCTGGAATTCCATCACCTCCACTAGCTTTGTTTGTAGTGATGCTTCCTAAAGCCGACTTGATTTCACATTCCAGGATGTCTGGCTATAGGTGAGTGATCACACCATTGTGATTATCTGGGTCATGAAGATCTTTTTTGTATAGTTCTTCTGTGTATTCTTGCCACCTCTTCTTAATATCTTCTGCTTCTTTTAGGTCCATACCATTCCTGTCCTTTATTGTGCCCATCTTTGCATGAAAATTTCTCGTGGTATCTCTAATTTTCTTGAAGAGATCTTTAGTCTTTCCCATTGTATTGTTTTCCTCTATTTCTTTGCATTGATGGCTGAAGAAGGTTTTCTTATCTCTCCTTGCTATTCTTTGGAATTTTGCGTTCAAATGGGTATAGGTTTCCTTTTCCTGTTGCCTTTAACTTTTCTTCTTTTCATAGCTGTTTGTAAGGCCTTCCCAGACAACCTGTTTGCATTTCTTTTTCTTGGGTATGGTCTTGACCACTGTCTCCTGTACAATATCATGAACCTCTGTCCATGGTTCTTCAGGCACTCTATCAGATCTAATCCCTTGAATTTATTTGTCACTTCCACTGTATAATCATAACGGATTTGATTTAGGTCATACCTAAGTGGTCTAGTGGTTTTCCCTACTTTCTTCAATTTAAATCTGAATTTGGCAATAAGGAGTTCATGATCTGAGCCACAGTCAGCTCCCAGTCTTGTTTTTGCTGACTGTATAGAGCTTTTCCATCTTTGGGAAAAACTGAGGGCCCATAAACATGGGCTTCCCAGGTGACACTAGTGATAAAGAACCTGCTTGCCTGCTTTGGCAATATTGGGAGACATAAAATTGGAGACATAAGAGACGCAGGTTCGATGTCTGGGTCAGGAAGATCCTTTGGAGGAGGGCATGGCAACCCACTCCAGTGTTCTTGCCTGGTGAATACCATGGACAGAGAAGCCTGGCAAGCTATAATCCATAGGATGGTAAAGAGTCAGACACGACTGAAGTGATTAGCATGCACGCATCCATATACATGAACATACATTCAGAAGTAAACAGAGACCTTATAGCTTCCAATTTCCAATTTTAGCTGTGAATCCGGTGCAGTAATACTGAACTCACCAGTTATAAAAGAGATTGGAGCCAAATTGTGTTTTTGGCAGATGGGATAATTAAAAGTTACCTGCTTAGATGGCTAAAGCTTGTTAATATTTGGAGGCAGACAGATTTTTTATTCACCTAAGCTTCAAAATAACCTTTCCCCCTTTTGTTTTTCTTCTGATAAGAATTACCTCCCTGAAGTTGGTATTTCAAAGAGATGACCTAGATAAGAGTTCCTAGAGGAATCAAGTAGAATATTTACACCTGAAAGGCACAGAAAAAGAATACAAGTTCCCGTTAAGAAGGACTTTTGTTTCCTAAGGGCAGAATTTTTTACAATACCTACAAGTCTTTTGAGATGAATAGGCCAGGTTAATTGTTAAAAAGGACAAGTAGGTTGCAGCTGAAGTGCCATCAAAAGTTGAGCCACCTATCCAACCACAGTATCTTCAAATTTCTTCTTTATATCAGAGAGATTTCCAACTAAGATGGAAATCAAAAGACATGTCCTGGATTTAGAGCTTTTGTCTTTGAAATGTTTTAGTAAATCCTTTCACAAAGTATTTGGAAGATTTTTTTTGCTCCTCTGGGTACACAGTTTTATTTTAGCTTAAGGGAGGGGGCCTAAGAAAAGTTTCTATTAGGTTCTGAATATCAGCTTTCCATTTTTCCAATTTCTGGACACAAGACTACTTTGAAAAAAATCCTTTCAAATATCTTGTCAGTTTTCAGATGGGAAAACCAGTGACTATTTTTGCCAGTATTGAAGAATTGAACTCTGTCAGCCTTGAACTCAAGAAGCATCCCCTGCCCAGATGGAAGATAAAAAACCACATATTTCTCATGCTTGAAGTCAGGAGACCACCCTGACCACACATGCGCAGAAAGGTTTCTTGGAGGTAAAACAGTGATTGATCCTAACTGATGCTCACTACCCATAGGTCTCTTTGATAGAATCCATCTTGGTTAAGAGATGTGTGTGCACATGGGAGGATCTTGAGGTATATCAAATATGGACTCTGAACCAGGCAAATCAAAATGATTAACAAAGGAAACCTGGAAGAAATGTCCCTGTTCCTGAGTCCAAGCTCATTCTGCTCGCTGCAAGACAGGCCAATGAATCCAAGAGATGACCTGTTGAGGCAAGAGACTTTAATCAGGGAGCTGGCAGACCCAGAAGATGGCAAACTAGTGCCTTAAAATAACCATCTTATTGGGATCTGGATGCCAGGTTCTTTTATAGATCAGAGAGAAAGAAGCAATGAGGAACGAAAGTCAAAAGGCCTCATTGAGAGGGAGATGAAGTGGGGAAGTAAAACGAAGGGGTCTTCAGTCTTGTAAAACATCTCCAAGGGAATGTCCAGCCTTGGGAAGGGGTGTGTTAATTTCTTCTATTCACAGGTGGGCAGGGACAAACTATCTCTCCATGAGCTGAACAAAGGCACTTTAATTTGCAGTCAAGCAGAGTGGCAGGGTCCTCCAGGCAAGCCATTGAGTATGATTATAATAGTAAAAAGCAACAAAAAACAAGTCAAAGAAACAGTTTCCAACATGGAGTGAGAATTGGCTTTCTCCCTGCAACACCCTTGTAAAAGTAATTCAAGCTACCACAAGGGCAAGACTCTGTGACTTTCACTCTGAGTCTGTCCATGTGTCTATCCACCCAAACTGTACTCTTTTTTTTCCTCCTAATAAATACTTTATTTGTTTCACCACTTCCAGGCTTTGTGGGAATTCTTTTTCTGCAAAGCCAAAGAGTCAGGTCCTGGTCACAGGCCATTGGTCTAGTGGCTAGGATTCTGTGCTCTCACCCTCGCCATCTGACTTCAATCTCTGGCTGGAAACTGAAGCCCTGCTTCAAGCCACTTAATGAGGAAGAGAAGTGTTAGAGTCCGGAGTCGCCCTTCCCTCAAAGGAACAGAGGACACTCACGATAATGCAAGACACACAGCGAGGTTTATTTCCAGCTAGCTGGGGTCCAAGTGTCTGCCCAACGCAGCGGGTTTCAACAAGGACCCCAGCTAGCTGGAAATAAACCTCGCTGTGTGTCTTGCATTATCGTGAGTGTCCTCTGTTCCTTTGAGGGAAGGGCGACTCCGGACTGTAACATTTGGGGGCTCGTCAGGGATACAATTCCAGCGAACACACAAATTCGAACCGAGCTTTTCAACACCCACTGGCCAGTCCGCCACACCACATTCACAGGTGCCGTCTCATTCACACAACACTCAGGACCCTTACCTAGGGTTCCAAACGGCATCCACTGTGGACGTCGTTCAGGCACCCCTTCGTCGGGGACGTCTCCCACGACTTCCAGTAATGGAGCCTGCAGGGTCGTAACCGGCTTCTTCCCTTCCACGAGAATTCTCAGCTGGGACCAGGCAGAGACCTGTTTCAGTCCTCCCCTCTAGAGGTGGCCAAACCTCCTGCCGCAGCTTTTGTGCAAACCTCTGTATCGGAGGTTGTCTGTCTCTTTGAGGAGGGGTCTTGGGATCCCGGACAAGCCCCCAAATGTTAGAGTCCGGAGTCGCCCTTCCCTCAAAGGAACAGAGGACACTCACGATAATACAAGACACGCAGCGAGGTTTATTTCCAGCTAGCTGGGGTCCTTGTTGAAACCCGCTGCGTCGGGCAGACACTTGGACCCCAACTAGCTGGAAATAAACCTTGCTGTGTGTCTTGCATTATCGTGAGTGTCCTCTGTTCCTTTGAGGGAAGGGCGACTCCGGACTCTAACAAGAAGCAGCTGACATATGACATAGAGTGCTTCTACACAAGACGTTGGGTCAAGACTTCCCATTTTAATTAAACATAAAACCCTTTCTTTTCTTTCTTTCCTTTACTCTGGCATTGGCATGTAAAAATAATGCCATCACCCTGTACATTCATTGCCGGAAGGGGTGGTGGTGGTGGTAATCTTTCAAGACTGCAGGATTTGTCATAAAAGAAACTCTGATATATCCAAGATGCTGAGGACCCGTGGTCCTCACTATGACCGATTTTTCTTCGATTCCCAACGTCATCATAATCTTGTATTTCTGCCCATTACAAATTTCACCCAGATTTTCAGTGCCTCAGTATATCTGGAATAAATGCAGCCCCCTTTTGTGTCAGACTCCGAGATTCTGTGGGTCCATTTCCTTGTTTCTGGTTAACAACCCCAAACTTGAGGAACCTTGTTTCCAGGCTCTCTACAAAGAAAGGGACACAAGACAAGGGTAATAAGAATAAAACCACCTGGCCTACTTTTCCAGTCTTAAGCCACAGACTCAAATGGAAATTACTGTGAGGCATTCATGATTCAAAATGAGCTTTTCTGGCAGATCACTGTTGCTTTGGCTAGGAGTAAGTGAAAATGAGTCTACAATCAGAAACCTTTCTTTAGCTCTTGAAGATACTGAAGAATCTACTACTAAAGCAAGAGCTGCCCAACAAAAATCCTTAGACTCTCTGGGCAAAGCTGTACCTGATACTAGGATATTATCCCTGATTATCTTTTAGCTGAGCAAGGAGATGTCTGTGCCGTGGCCAACATCATCTGCTGCTCCTGGATTAACACTTCTGGGGAAATTGAGGCTCAGGTACAGGAGATCACTGAGTGAGCCACTGGCTTAAAAAGGTGTCTGCTTCAACAGTGTCTTTCTTGAACTTATTTGATTTTGGTGCACTGCAAACATTGGGAATTACGCTGCTTATAACAATCACAGTCGTCTCCCTAGTACAATGTATTCTCTTAAAAGCTTTCAATGCATGTTTGCAGCTGCTCACTGCAAAGCAAATGTTCTTTCTAAGGCTGAAACGTCAGAAAGGGGACAAAGAGAATAACCAACATAAGAAATGTGAATCTGAATTCCTGACCTATGAAGATCACAGAGATTCAGCAAAAAATTTCACGTGACTACCACACAGAGTATCAGTAAAAGCTATAAGAAATAGAGACATGTAGCTGGGAGTGATGCTAATGCCTTTAATTTTAATCTCTCAGTTAAAGTGAGATTCTGATCAAAAGGGAGGAATTATTTTAAAAAAGAAGAAACAAAGAGAAGAAACAGCAAGCACCAGATGGAGTCAAATTGTACTAAATCCCAGGTCAGCAAATCAAGACTTAACACCTAACCTAATAGAAGTGTCAGCCTCTTCTAGGAATGTGAACTTAAACTGGTCAATCTGGAATCTCCTGGCTAGCACTACTGAGGCAATCCTCTAATAGACCTGTTCTGTCCCCCACAGGAAGGTGACCTTGACTGAAACAATCCACTTTTTTTTTAAAGCTTATCGTGAAAATTTTTTTCTAATTGGAGGATAATTGCTTCACAATGTTGTGTTATTTTCTGCTGTACAGTGTCAGTCAGCTATAAGTATACATATATCCCCTCCTTCTAGATTCTCCCTCTGACCACTCACCCCCCCCATCCCAACCCTTTATGTCATCACAGAGCACCGAGTTAAGTGCCTGTGTTTATTAGAAACTTCCTTTTCCTGCCCTCTTCTGCCTGTAGAATCCTTCCATTTCATATACCTCCTCAGAGCTCCATTCTATTTGTTATATGGAAGGCTGCTTGATTCATGAATTATTGAATAAAGCCAGCTAGATCATTAAATTTACCTAGCTGAATGTTGTTTTTAAGAACATGTATAACTCAGGTATACATGAGAGATACCCAAGGGAATATGAGTGATTCCCAGAGGTGGCTTAAAACTGCAACTTATATAGCATCTTCTACTAAAGACAAAGGAAAGAAAGGTGTGTATGTGGTAGGGATGGGGGAGGATATGAGGAGGTGACCAGGAAAAATATAGGTAACAAGAGAATAATACAAATTTAGGCCCACGCCTTCTCCATTGATGAAGGTTTAAAGTTGTTGGGGATGGGGGCTCATTAACCTTTGTCCATCCTAGAAGAGAGGGTAAGGGGTCATGTTGGTAAATTTATGTCCTGCTTTTAGGTAAATTGTGTGAAGGGCAGAGAGTTCTTATTTTTGCTTCTTCTCAATGGCAAGTCACTCCAGTACTCTTGCCTAGAAAATCCCATGGATGGAGGAGCCTGGTAGGCTGCAGTCCGTGGGGTCGCTAAGGGTCAGACACGACTGAGCGACTTCACTTTCACTTTTCACTTTCACACATTGGAGAAGGAAATGGCAACCCACTCCAGTGTTCTTGCCTGGAGAATCCCAGGGACGGGGGAGCCTGATGGGCTTCCGTCTATGGGGTCACACAGAGTTGGACATGACTGAAGTGACTTAGCAGCAGCAGCAGCAGCAACTTCTTTCAGCATAAGTGAAGTCGCTCAGTCATGTCTGACTCTTTGCGACCCATGGACTGTAGCCTACCAGACTTCTCCGTCCATGGGATTTTCCAGGCAAGAGTACTGGAATGGGTTGCCATTTCCTTCTGCAGGGGATCTTCCCAACCCAGGGATCGATTCCGGGTCTCCCACATTGTAGGCAGACACTTTACCCTCTGAGCCACCAGGGAAATTCTAAAGCCAAAGTGGCATCTTTTGGGGTCATATTCAGCTAGACTTCATTTTCATTTAGTTGTTGAGAGAAAAAAAATTACAGCCTTCAAGTTGAGAATTATGTTTTGTTTGATGAAAACTTGCTGAGGGCTTAAGCCTGGGAGGCAGCCTCTCATATAGCTCAGAGAGAGTGCTCCAAAGAGGTTAAGGGAGAAGCCAGGATATATGGGCAGTCAAACAAGCAAACAAATGAAAAAACAGGCAGTGAGCTTCAAAAAGATTACTGCTAATTAAAGAAAACCAGACATCTCAGGTTAATGAATTTAGTGCTTTACTAGAAAGTGAAGAGGAACTAAAAAGCCTCTTGATGAAAGTGAAAGAAGAGAGTGAAAAAGTTGGCTTGAAGCTCAACATTCAGAAAACTAAGATCATGGCATCTGGTCCCATCACTTCATGGGAAATAGATGGAGAAACAGTGGAAACAGTGTCAGACTTTATTTTTTTGGGCTCCAAAATCACTGCAGATGCTGATTGCAGCCATGAAATTAAAAGACGCTTACTCTTTGGAAGGAAAGTTATGACCAACCTAGATAGCATGTTAAAAACCAGAGACATTACTTTGCCAACAAAGGTCGTCTAGTACGAGGCTATGGTTTTTCCCGTGGTCATGTATGGATGTGAGAGTTGAACTGTGAAGAAAGCTGATCACTGAAGAATTGACGCTTTTGAACTGTGGTGCTGGAGAAGACTCTTGTGAGTCCCTTGGACTGCCAGGAGATCCAACCAGTCCATCCTAAAGGAGATCTGTCCTGGGTGTTTGTTGGAAGGACTGATACTAAAGCTGAAACTCCAATACTTTGGCTACCTCATGTGACGAGTTGACTCACTGGAAAAGACTCTGATGTTGGGAGGGATTGGGGGCAGGAGGAGAAGGGGATGACAGAGAATGAGATGGCTGGATGGCATCACTGACTCGATGGACATGAGTTTGAGTGAACTCCGGGATTTGGTGATGGACAGGGAGGACTGGCGTGCTGTGATTCATGGGGTCACAAAGAGTTGGACACGATTGAGTGACTGAACTGAACTGAACTGATGTATGGGAAAATGCAAGAGTCTGGACTTGTTAGGGGAACCACTGACCAAAACCACCTGCCCTGGCCAGGCCTGATAGTAACCATTCACTTCAGTTATCTTACAACAGAGGTCCTGGTAAGGAATATGGAACTAATAAGCTACTACCAACCAGAAGAATTCGGTAAAGGTCAAAAGGAGAGAAGAGATGCCAGTCCATATGTCCTAAAAACCTCCCAGATGCCTCCTCACTGGAATCCATCTTGGCTGAATGATGTGCATGCCACTAGGAAGGACCCTGAGTCAGAACAATAGGCCCGAGACAACCGGGAAACTAACCCTGTTACCATCAGACCTGAGACTGTGAGTCACCTGGCAGAGCAGTTCTCCTGGCTTCCCTGGCCCTTCTGCTTGCCACCCGCATGCCCCTTCCCAATAAGAAGTCTTCAGCCTCTTGCTTTGTCAGCGTGTGTGTCACCTTGGACAATTCATTTCCAAGCGTTAGACAAGGCCCACTCTCTGGCCTTGGAAGGGGTCCCCCTTCCTGCAGTGGGCTCACTGAAATCATTCCTTTGACATTCATCTCAACAGCTGAGGGCTAGTATCCTATGTTTCTTCTTCTTGAATCCCCTCAGGTTGCACAGTTGAGGCAGCTATGGTGTGTGATGGCTTGATGGTTGCTACAGCCTTTGTTTACTGATATGGCAGGTGACATTTTTTGTCCAAGGATTTAACCAAGTTGGGTTGTTTTTTTTTTTTTTTTTGAGCACTCAAGATAGACTGCTATTTTTAAAAAATTGAAGCACATTGCTTTACAATGATTCAGGAGTACAGGTGTATATATGTGTATATACATATAAAAATAATCTGAAGGGGGCACTGCTGCTGCTGCTGCTGCTAAGTCGATTCAATCGTATCCGACTCTGTGCGACCCCATAGACGGCAGCCCACCAGGCTCCGCCGTCCCTGGGATTCTCCAGGCAAGAACACTGGAGTGGGTTGCCATTTCCTTCTCCAATGAAGGGGGCACTAGAAGAGTGTTAACCTGTTTTAAATCCCAGGTTTTTCCAAAGGAGCCTGAAAGAAAGTGAAAATGTGAAAGTGTTAATTGCTCAGTTTTGTCTCTTTGTGATCCCATGGACTGTAGCCACCAGGCTCCTCTGTCCATGGAGTTCTCCAGGCCAGAATACTGGAGTGGGCTGCTGTGTTCTCTTCCAGGGAAACTTTCCTACCCAGGGATCAAATTCGTGTCTCCTGCATTGACAGCTGGACTTTTTACCTCTAGCGCCACCCACCTAGGAATCCCTCAAAGGAGACTAACCACAATGAAATGGCTTGTGATTTCATACCTTGCTTCATCCCATGACAAAATCCAGGTTTCTTCTGTGTTAGCAAAAAGCATGGGGAAAGGTGTCAGCCTTGGACAAAAGAAAGGGGCAGAATCTGAGTGCAGCACGGATCTGGGGCTCCTGCTCGATTGCCTCTTCTGTCGCTCTTTGAGATGCGCTGTGTCCCTGGCCTTTTAGACCTCAGTAGAGAAGAAATTTCAGGTCTGGTAGCACGTATTCACACGCCTCATCTGGGAGATGAGGCTGCCCTGAAGCTAAGTTATGAGGTATGGAGCTGATGCCTCCCGTTTCCCTGACCTCTGATCTCTGTCCACTTTCACGTTCCCCACCCCACATCCCAGGGTGTATTCCATGCCTGCATTCTGGGGGCTGGCCTGCTTCACCCCACCTCTCGTTTCCTGTTCTCAACAAAGCTGCCCTCTTCTTTCCTAGACCCTCAGTCTCCACTCCGCAAGGAACATTCTGAGCATGAAGTTTAATCAAGGTCTTGTTAGTGTTCCATGGAAACTGAAGGTGCTAACCTTCCAAGGGTAGCACACTTTAACTCAGACCCTGGGTCCTAGACAAATGGACCTTTTCTAGTTTGAAACCTTCAACATGGAGATAGGTGGGTGGGCGAGCACCAGCTCTCAGAAGGTATTTCTGGAATATTTTAAGTTTCCCCAGAGAAGCAGTGTAGTTTCCCCAAGGAACTGCAGTCAGGAATCAGTAGTCTGAGATCTGCCTGGGGCAAGTCACTGAAACTCCTGAGCCTCATTTCTGCTATTTGTAAAATGGAGAGGAAACTTCCTAAGTCAAGTCACCCAAATTGTTCCCAGTGAAAATGAGAAGTGAAAGTGTTTGTGAACCAAGAGGTGTGCTTTTCTTACAATGTGGGGATGCTGGCAATGGCTGTGAAGTGCAAGGCACAGGTGGGTGGGGAGTGGAAGTGGGTGCAGGTTAATCTACAGCATTCAAACAGGCTGCTGCTGGGAATCCTCACACCACTCGCCTAATTGTTTGCAGCTTGTGATTTAAGGCAGCCGGTGCAGTTCCCTACCTCCCGCCCTCCTTCAATCACCCCTGCGGCGCTCAATGAGGGGTTGAGCTAGGCATGAAAAAGCTGACTTTGTAGGACTGCAAGGTTATTTCTGCTTCCGTGTCCCATCCCTTCTCATTCAAAAAAGAAGCAAATAAATGTTCAGAAACATTATTATGCCTGCTTGGAAGGAGGCAAACAGAGAAGGATACCAGGGAGGCAGCTCCACATATAGGAAGCTGGGTTGGTGCTGCTGCCCTGGGGACTCTGCGTGACTGCCTCAATTGGGCTGAGCTTAGCAAAGACTGGACCAGCTTGGTAATTATTCAGAGACTATTAAGCACATATTGCTTGTGGATTAATTAGTTTAGAGGAAGGAAGGGATTAAGTGGCCCCTTAAGGTGATGGGAAGCTTTAAGATATGGATGGCAATTAATCTAGGCTCTCTGGTAAATTTGTAAGCACACTTAGCAAATAATTTCATCTAATTATTATGGCCATTATGGCTGGAGGTAACTGCCCAGTGACACAAGCACCAGCCACAGACCCAAGGACGTGTAATTCACATGAAATCTACGTGCTGTTCTCAGACAGTGTGAAATGGAGAAGGGATGAGCAGGAGGAATTCAGAGAAGAAAAGAGGAAAAACCAGAGGGGGCATAATAACATCCCTGATTAAAATTCAGTAGAGAAGCATTAAAAAAATTGAAAAAAGATTGAAATGCTGAGAAGACAGTAATAATTTAAGCCCCAGATGAAATTAGTAAGCAGATACTCCATTGCAATGAAAACAATGAACCTGTATTGACTTTAGAGTTAGTTTTCATCTCAGTTGAAGAAGTATTTGGTCTTTACTCTGTCATTTGTGAGATGACACACGCATTTTGATTCTGTTGATCCCAGGTTTCTGGAAAGCGTGCCCTTACTCACTTTAAATGATTATACTTTCTACTCTGACACTTGAGGAGTTATCTGTTGGGCAGGAGGGTAACTACAGCCAGTTAATGTTAAAGGTCCTTCCAATAAGCCATCTCATTTAAAGGTTATGTGAAACCCAGAGAAGAGGGCTGATAAAATTGAAACATATGGTCTCTCACCATTTCCAGCCCAGGGAACAGCAGTGATATAGTAATACCCTTCATTTATAAATGGATTTCTCCTAAGGGAGGTTTTTTGAAATTAGTAGTTTTCTATCCCTGGAATTGCCGAGAGCATTTTAAAAATAACAGGTAAATGCCCCATGACCCCATCTCTCAAAGATTTTTATGTCATCAATGTAGGATGGGTTGCTCTGGTGATCTTAGGGTATAGCTAAAGTAGAGAAATGCTGATTTTAAAAGTTTGTCTTAGTGTACTTCCTGAGGGCAGACACTGGGCTCACCTTTGCATGCATGCGTGCTAAGTTGCTTAAGTCATGTCCACCTCTTTATAACACTATGAACTACAGCCTGCCAGGCTCCTCTGTCCATGAGATTCTCCAGGCAAGAATACTGGAGTGGGTTGCCCTGTCCTCCTCAGCGGATCTTCCTGACCCAGGGATTGAACCTGAATCTCCTGCGGCTCCTGCATTGCAAACAGATTCTAAGGAAGCCCAGGGGGCTCACCCTTAGAGTTTCATATTCAGCAGGTCAGGGATGGGGCTTGAGAATTTGCATTTCAAACAAGTTTCCAGGTGATGCCACTGCTGCTTGACCTCAGGCCCCCACATCAAGAGCCTATCTATCATATTCTTTACGGTACAGTTGATAAGCTTTCTGATGGTTAGACATGGCCATGCCCGGCAGCCTGTCAGGGTGATCTGTGGCTATTCCAGCATCCTTTTGGACAGCCTCCCAGGATCCTTCTTGATTTGCTTCAAACTGGCTTCTTTGCTATTCTGGCCTACCTGGCCCCTGACCCCCAGCTTCTTCTCTTGCTCACAAAGAGCGTTTGAATTTGGTTTTTATGCTGGCTCTCCTGGCCCTGACTCTTGGCAGTTCTTCAGGTCTTGTCTCAGTGCCCCGTCTTCTGACTCTTTATACCCTAGACAGCTCAGACTGGATGCTTGTCCCTGGTTTCTGTCCCTGGAGACCTACTGCTGGCTCATTTTCAGACCTCCTGGCCCTTGTAGGGGGAGGAGGGTGGATGGTGACCATGGAAGTAGTGAAGAAATGAGTGCTTCTCAACATTGTTCTCTTGCTTCTAACCACAGCCTCATCTATTTTTTTAACTTTATTTTTTACTTTGGCTGTGCTGGGTCTTCATTGCAGCACACGGGCTTTAGAACGCGTGGGATCAGTAGTTGTGGCATGGGGACTTAGTAGCCCTGACACAGGTGGGATCTTACTTCCCTGATCAGGGATTGAACCCACATCCCCCTGCACTGCAAGGCACATTGTTAACCCCTGGACCAGGGAAGCCCCACCACAGCCTCATCTTCACAATAGCAATCGTAATGGTACTAACAGCTGATGCTCTTTGAATCCACACGATGTGCTAGGTATATGATATGCTAAATACTTACATGGATAATCTCCTGTTGTATTGTTGTTTTTTCCCCAACTCTACTGTACATTGCCTGTGGCTGGGGATCGGGTCTTACCCAGATTGCCATTGTAACCAAATGAAGCTAATGGTCTTATGTGGCTTTGGTCATACCATCACTTTATGATATGCAGTAACTTCTCTCATTGATTTGACGTGTTAAAAGAGAGAGGAAAAATATTGATCTAGGTAACTGTGCCATGGTCACTGCCTGGAATGTCCACGCCACTCCGGCCGGCTGGGAGCATTGTTGTTGACTGTCTTGTGGTTGATACACCTCTGAGGCTGTAGTGCTGAATGCAGTGGCAGGGTGGGGCAGGGGAGTGAGGTGGGTGGGGGGGACCTGGAATGCTTCCCTTCACAACTGTAGTAGGGAAGCTCCACACTCTGTAGCAAACCCTGGGAGAATGCATTGAAGCAGCACGTAATAGCTAATTCTCTCTTAGTCTTCATCTGAAACACAAGAAAGCCCAGGACTCATAGCCATGATGTGGTTTAGTGGATCAACAAAGACCCTCACATTATTTGGCAGTCAAGACTTCCAGAACTGCTCCCGTCAACTCTTCAGGGCAATAAAGACTTATTCTTATTCTAAGGTACAGAGTGAACTTGTAGTCTCAGTTCTAAAGTCATGTTTACATAATTAGCATTTAACATGGGACTCCTTATAATGGGTTTAGGCTCTTTCTGAGAGCAGTTTCTGAAAGGCTTTCTTGTAGAAGTGGATTATAAAAATTGATTGAGGTGATGTTCAGGAAAATGACAGTATGCAAACTCATCAGCAGCTTTTAATTCAAATAAAAGAGGCTGTGTATGTACATGTGTGTGATTCTTCCACTAGATTGATGTGGAAGATGACCTTTTACTGACTAGAGATAGCTGTCTGCTGTGGACTGAGTTGTTGCATGCATGCATTCTCAGTCACTTAGTTGTGTTCAACTCTTTGGGACCCCATGGACTGTAGCCCACTAGGCTCCTCTGTCCATGGGATTATTCCAGCAAGAATATTGAAGTTGCCATTTCCTCCTTCAGGGGCTCTTCCCACCCCAAGGGTTGAACTCATGACTCCTGCGGCTCCTGCTTTGGCAGGAGGATTGTTTACCACTGAGTCACCTGGGAAGCCCTGTAGATTGAATTATGTTCACCCCCTCAACCCAGATTCATATACAGAATCTCTAACCCACAGTGTGATGGTATTTGGACTTGGGGCTTTTGAGAGAATGGCAAGCCACTCCAGTACTATTGCCTGGAAAATCCCACGGGTGGAGGAGCCTGGTAGGTTGAAGTCCGTGGGGTCGCTGAGGGTCGGACACAACTGAGTGACTTCACTTTCAATTTTCACTTTCACACATTGGAGAAGGAAATGGCAGCCCATTCCAGTGTTCTTGCCTGGAGAATCCCAGGGACGGGGGAGCCTGGTGGGCTTCCGTCTATGGGGTCACACAGAGTCGGACACGACTGAAGTGACTTAGCCAGCAACTTTGCAGCTTTTGAGAGATAACTGGGTTTAGATGAGGTCTTGAGGGTGGGATGCTTATGATGGAATTAGTGTCCTCATGGGGTCGCAAAGAGTTGGACACGACTGAGAGACTGAACTGAACTGAACTGAAGAAAAGACCAGAGAGCTTGTTCCTTCTCTCTGCCACATGAGCAGAGGGCAAGAAGCCAGCTGTCGACAAGCCAGGAAGAGCATTCTTATCAGAAATCAACCACACAGGCATCTTGATTTGGGACTTCCTGGTCTCTAGAACTGTGAGGAAGAAATGTCTGTTGTTTAAGCCAACAGCCTATGGTTTATTGTCGTGGTGGCTTGAAGTGTCTTAACGTGTGTGGGGAGAACTGTAACCAATTCCATTTTCAGTCTGGCCTGTCAGAGGGTGCATGTAGGGGACTCTTTGGGTGGAAAGAACTGGGGAAGTATTTCCCAGCTACTCCAGAGTCCTAGAAACTGACCCCAGGCCTTCTCTTCAAATAGCTCCCTCAGGATACCCAGGTGAACAGGCTGCCTGTGAACCGAGGCAGCTACCTGGCTAACAGAGAGAGACCTCCGGAGACCAGTCAACTTGAAACCCGGCAGTGTTACAGTTTAGATTACAAGATAGGCCTGGACGTGGTAGGAAGGAGCGCCATAGTCAAAGTTTTTGTATTCTAGTTGGATTAGAATGAATGAATAAACAGAATGAGAAGGACCCTGGAGAAAGGCAACAAATTACATGTATTTTTTAAAATATAGATTTTATTTATTTATTTTTGGTTGTGCTGGGTCTTCACTGCTGCTCAGGCTCCTCTCTGGCTGTGGTGTGTGGGCTTCTCTTGGGGGTGGCTTCTCTTGTCGCGGAGCACTGATTCTAGGTGCTTGGGCTTCAGTAGTTGTGACTCTCAGACTCTAGAACACAGGCTCAGCAGCTGTGGTACACGGGCTTCGTTGCTTTGCTGCGTGTGAGATCTTCCCAGACCAGGGACTGAACCTGTGTCTCCTGCATTGGCAGAGACTCTTTACCACTGAGCCACCAGGGAAACCCAAATTACATGTATTTTTAAAATACTTGCTCTATGAAACTTTTTCACCTTACTACTTAATATTTGTTATGATTAATTTGTTTTAGGCTCCCCTAAATTAAAAAAATTAAAAGACATAGAATTTTTTCAAAAATTAAAGGCGCTAAAATTTTCTATGCTGTTTCAATTTCTCTGAGCAACAGAAGATGCATAGCCTTCTACCTGTTGTACAAAGCAAAACCAAATGACGACAACAGAGAAAGCAAAAGGCCTGCCTCAGTGATGAACACAGGCAAATACATTCTAAATGAAACATGAGCACAAAAATGCAGTCCTACTCTCCACAATGCTGTAGGGTCAATACCGGAAAGGATTATTCAATACTAGCGAATTTAATAATAGAGCCAATAAGAAACTTGGTGATGTTGAGAGGTATTGGGATTATGAAGTGGGAGGTGTGGGAAGGTTTTGAGCAGAGTGGAGTGATGTGATAAATAGCTTAATAGGATCACTTTGGCTGCTGTGTGGAGAACCGATTGAAATGAGGCAAGTGAAAGCTGGGAGATGAGTTAGAGGTGTGGTAAGCAGAATAAGATCCTCCCAAAGATGTCCACATCTAAATTCTGGAAGCTGTGGATATGTTATTTTACAGGCAAGGGAAATTAAGGTTGCAGGTGGAATTGTGATTGCTAATCAGCTGACCTTGAGATGGAGATATCCTGGATTTTCCAGGTTGGACAAATGTAGTCACAAAAGTCCTTATAAGTGCAAGAGTGAGGCAGGAGATTGAGAAAATGATGCAGTGTGGGAAAGACTTGACCATGAGCCAAGCAATGCAAGTGGTTTACAGGAGCTCAAAAAGGCAAGGACCCAGATTCTCCCCTAGAGCCAGAAAGGAAAGCAGCCTTACTGACATCTGAATTTTAGACCACTGAGATCCATTTTGGACTTCAGACCTCTAGAACTGTAAGATAATACATTTGTGTTGTTTTAAGCCACTAAGTTTGTGGTAATTTGTTACAGCAGCAATGGAAACGAATACAGGTTTGCTACTTCAATAATCCAAGTGGGAGTTGATCATACCTTGGACTAGAGTGGTGACTGAAAAGGTGTTAAAAAGTGATTAGATTCTGGACATTTCTGAAGTCAGTTCAGTTCAGTTCAGTCGCTCAGTCGTGTCCGACTCTCCGCGACCCCATGAATCACAGCACGCCAGGCCTCCCTGTCCATCACCAACTCCCGGAGTACACTCAAACTCATGTCCACAGAGTCGGTGATGCCATCCAGCCATCTCATTCTCAGTCGTCCCCTTCTCCTCCCGCCCCCAACCTTTCCAAGCATCAGAGTCTTTTCCAGTGAGTCAACTCGTCGCATCAGGTGGCCAAAGTATTGCAGTTTCAGCTTTAACATCAGTCCCTCCAATGAACACCCAGGATTGATCTCCTTTAGAATGGACTGGTTGGATCTCCTTGCAGTATGAGGGACTCTCAAGAGTCTTCTCCAACACCACAGTTCAAAAGCATCGATTCTTCGGCGATCAGCCTTCTTCACAGTCCAACTCTCACATCCATACATGACCACGGGAAAAACCATTGCCTTGACTAGACGGACCTTGGTTGGCAAAGTAATGTCTCTGCTTTTTAATATACTATCAAGGTTGGTCATAACTTTCCTTCCAAGGAGCAAGCGTCTTTTAATTTCCTGGCTGCAGTCAGCATCTGCAGTGATTTTGGAGCCCCCCAAAATAAAGTCTGACACTGTTTCCACTGTTTTTCCATCTATTTCCCATGAAGTGATGGGACCAGATGCCATGATCTTTGTTTTCTGAATGTTGAGCTTCAAGCCAACCTTTTCACTCTCCTCTTTCACTTTCATCAAGAGGCTTTTGAGTTCCTCTTCACTTTCTGCCATAAGGGTAGTGTCATCTGCATATCTGAGGTTATTGATATTTCTCCCAGCAATCTTGATTCCAGCTTGTGCTTCTTCCAGCCCAGCGTTCCTCATGATGTACTCTGCATAGAAGTTAAATAAGCAAGGTGACAATATACAACCTTGACGTACCCCTTTTCCTATTTGGAACCAGTCTGTTGTTCCATGTCCAGTTCTAACAGTTGCTTCCTGACCTGCATACAGGTTTCTCAAGAGGCAGGTCAGGTGGTCTGGGATTCCCATCACTTTCAGAATGTTCCACAGTTTATTGTGATCGACACAGTCAAAGGCTTTGGCATAGTCAATGAAGCAGAAATAGATGTTTTTCTGGAACTCTCTTGCTTTCTCCATGATCCAGCGGATGTTGGCAATTTGATCTCTGGTGCCTCTGCCTTTTCTAAAACCTGCTTGAACATCTGGGAGTTCACGGTTTACATACTGCTGAAGCCTGGCTTGGAGAATTTTGAGCATGACTTTACTAGCGTATGAGATGAGTGCAGTTGTGCGGTAGTTTGAGCATTCTTTGGCATTGCCTTTCTTTGGGATTGGAATGAAGACTGACCTCTTCCAGTCCTGTGGCCACCGCTGAGTTTTCCAAATCTGCTGGCATATTGAGTGCAGCACTTTCACAGCATCATCTTTCAAGACTTGAAATAGCTCAACTGGAATTCCATCACCTCCACTAGCTTTGTTCGTAGTGATGCTTTCTAAGGCCCACTTGATTTCACATTCCAAGATGTCTGGCTCTAGGTCAGTGATCACATTATCATGACTATCTTGGTCGTGAAGATCTTTTTTGTACAGTTCTTCTGTGTATTCCTGCCACCTCTTCTTAATATCTTCTGCTACTGTTAGGTCCATACCATTTCTGTCCTTTATCGAGCCCATCTTTGCATGAAATGTTCCCTTGGAATCTCTAATTTTCTTGAAGAGGTCTCTTGTTTTTCCTATTCTGTTGTTTTCCTCTATTTCTTTGCATTGATCACTGAGGAAGTCTTTCTTATCTCTCCTTGCTATTCTTTGGAACTCTGCATTCAGATGCTTATATCTTTCCTTTTCTCCTTTGCTTTTCGCCTCTCTTCTTTTCACAGCTATTTGTAAGGCCTCCTCAGACAGCCATTTCGCTCTTTTGCATTTCTTTTCCATGGGGATGGTCTTGGTCCCTGTCTCCTGTACAATGTCACGAACCTCCGTCCAGAGTTCATCAGGCACTCTATCAATCAGATCTAGTCCCTTAAATCTATTTCTCACTTCCACTGTATAATCATAAGGGATTTGATTGAGGTCATATCTGAATGGTCTAGTGGTTTTCCCTACTTTCTTCAATTTAAGTCTGAACTTCGCAATAAGGAGTTCATGATCTGAGCCACAGTCAGCTCCTGGTCTTGTTTTCGCTAACTGTATACAGCTTCTCCATCTTTGGTTGCAAAGTCAAGTCAGTAGGATTTACTGGTAAACCAAATGCAGGGCTGATAAACTGAATGCAGGAGATGTCAAGGTGATTCTCAGCTGAAAGCACTCAGGATTTCTAGGGAGATGGAGAATTTGAAAAAGTCCACCTGGAAATAAACAACTTTCCTCTTCCCTTTCCCAGCCCCTACACCCATCACACCCAAGGATCCCTGGTCCGGACTAAAAACATGCCAATTGTGTCCTATGGGCCATTTTTTCTAGATCTACACCTTAAGCTTGATCCTGAAGATACTGCTACATGATGATAAGAGTCACAAATAAAAAGTTAAATTACGAGATTTACAGCATTTTCCCCATCACCCTGACAGTGAAAGAAAGAGAATCATTGAATCTTCCTCCTCCTCCCCTTCTAAGAGAAAGTTTGAACTTGTCAACTCAGTGCCTGGGCTGGAGCATCTAATGGGAGAAGCCAGAACTTTTCCATCAAAAAGGAAGCAAATATCTGGTGAGAGAGAGAAAAAAATAGATCCAAGAGTCAGGGGTGGGGTGGGGGGTGGGGGGAAGATGGGAGCCGAATGAGTTGAGAGTCACTTGGATGAGTTATAGGGGAGGGTTGGCAGCGAGCTGGAAATGAAATGGCTTTGAACAACAAGGTGGAGAAGCAAGATTGCGAGGGAAGAAAAAGAAAGGATTTTAAGACACGTTGCTATGGTTTAGAACTATATCCTCTGTGATATTCTTTAAGAACATCAGTAAAAATTGGAATTGCTTTTAAGTGCAAAGTGGAAAAACTTCTCATGTCCTGAAATATATTTGTTAATACTGCTGTGCTATCCTCTCCTTTCAGTACTGTGAGTTCTCAGATCCTTAGCCCATTACTTTTTTTTCTACGTGCTAAAAAGTGGAATTATGTTGCTTAGCCTTGAAACTGTGCCCCCTTTCAACTGCTGATGAAAACAATCTCAGCAAGATGAAAAGTTCTCTGTTTTCTTGATACTGTTCTGCATCATAAAATAATCCTTGCAAATGGCAAAGGAGACTTGTAAGGAAAAAACCCTGCAATATTTTAGTTTAATCATGTATTTAACCAATAAATAATCTAAAAACTGAATAAATGATTAACCATTATTTATTGAAACAATTCTCTATTCTTTTTTAAAAATTTATTTTTTATTGAATTGTAGTTGATTTACAATGCTGTTTTCCTGGTATATAGCAAATTGAATCAGTTATACATACATCAGTTCAGTCAGTTCAGTTCAGTCGCTCAGTCGTGTCCGACTCTCCGCGATCCCACGAATCACAGCATGCCAGGCCTCCCTGTCCATCACCAACTCCCGGAGTTCACCCAAACTCATGTCCTATTGTGCTTTATTATAAGATATTGAGTCCAGTTCCCTGTGCTATACAGTAGGACTTTGCTTTTTATCTATTTTGTATATATTAATGTGTATCTCTTAATCCCAAACTCCTAATTTTATCCCTCCCACCTCCCTGTTCTGTGGCAACCACAAGTCTGTTCTCTGTATCCTTGAGTCTGTTTCTGTCTTGCAGGTAAGTTTATTTGTGTCATATTTTATATTTCACATATGAATGAGATCATGTGACATTTGCTTTTCTCCATCTGACTTACTTCACTTATCATGATAATCTATAGGTCCGTCCATGTTGCTACAAATGGCATTATTTCATTTTTTTTGGTAGCTGAGTAATATTCCATTGTATATATATATATATATATACATATATGTATATATATATATTACCACATAGTCTTTATCCATCCCTCTGTTGATGGACACTTAGGTTGCTTTCATGTCTTGGCTATTGTAAATAGTGTTGCTATGGACTCTTTGCTACCCCATGGACTGCAACCTGCCAGGCTCCTCTGTCCATCGGATTCTCCAGGCAAGAATACTGGAGTGGGTTGTCATTTCCTCCTCCAGGAGATTTTCCTGACCCAGGGATCGAACCTGGGTCTCTTGTATTGCAGGCAGTTTCTTTACCATCTGAGCCACCAGAGAAGCCCTGAACATTGAGGTGCATGTATCTTTTCAAATTATAGCTTTGTCTAGATATAGGCCCAGGAGTGGGCTTGCTGGATCATATGGTGACTTTATTTTAGTTTTTTAAGAAGCTTCATGCTCTTTTTTTATAGAGGCTGCACCAATTTATAGTCCCACCAACAGTGTAGGAGAGTTCCCTTCTCTCCATATCCTATCGAGGATGTTATTTGTAGATTTTTTTAATGATGGCCCTTCTGACTGATGTGATGCGGTAGGTACCTTATTGTAGTTTTGATGTGCATTTCTCTAATAATAAGTGATGTTGACTCTTTCTGTGGGCCTGTTGGCCATCTGTCTTTGGAGAAATGTCTATTTAGGTATTCTGCCCCTTTTTTTTTAATTGGATTTTTGTTGTTGTTGTTCTTGAGTTGTATGAGCTGTTTGCATATTCCATGCTCTTGGATTGGAAGAAATATTGTTAAAATGGCCATACCACCGAAAGCAATCTACAGATTTACTGCAATAACTATCAAATTAACAATGACATTTTTCATGAAACTATAACAAATAAATCCTAAAATTCATCATGGAACCGTAAAAGGCCCAGAATTGCCATAGCAATCCTGAGGAAAACTAACAAGCAAGGAGCGTAACCCTGTGAAGTAACAGACTATTTTTCAGTGGCAGCCATCTCCTAATCTGTTGGCCTCAGAATACCTGAGTTACAATAAAACCTACCTTTTTAAGACACTCTAGCCCAGTGCAGGACATGTATGAGTACCAATAAATGTTCATGAATAAATAGTAATTGAGATGGGCAGCTCAGCAAGTCAAGACTCTTGCGTGAAATTGCAAGAGTCCAAAGTTATGGCCAAGATTAACTTTACTCTTCAAATTGTATTTGGCTATGTCCTTCATCAAACTTACCAGACTAAACCATATAAAAGTCCAGGAACAACACCGCATGCTGGGAAGAGGACTCGCACCAAATTTTTGACTCTCTATGACATTGAAAACCACCATGCCCCTTCCATTATCAAATCTATTCATTTTTCTCTCAGAAAAATGAATGTTCCTCCAAATTACAGAAGCTTCTGCAGTGAACCTCACTTAGATGTGTGGTGGGAGTTTGGGTTTATTCTTCAGGAGCTTGAACATATTTCACTTGAATTCACAGTGCTGTTCCTACACTTCCAAAGTAGGATAGGTCCAGGTTCCAGTCTCTTTTCAAAGCTACCAAAGTACTCAAGAATGTTGCAGTCATCTTTAGGGGGGAAAAAATCACCAAATTGCCAAACCAGATGTGACCAATGCAACAGGTATGAACTAAATAAATAATTATCTTACACTGAAAGTCATTAGGTGCTCAACAAAACTAGTTATTCAGTTCAGCTCAGTTCAGTCGCTCACTCGTGTCTCTGACTCTTTGCGACCCCATGAATCACAGCACGCCAGGCCTCCCTGTCCATCACCAACTTCCGGAGTTCACTCAAACTCATGTCCATCGAGTCGCTGATGCCATCCAGCCATCTCATTCTCTGTCGTCCCCTTCTCCTCCCGCCCCCAATACCTTCCAGCATCCGACTCTTTTCCAGTGAGTCAACTCTTCGCATGAGGTGGCCAGAGTATTGGAGTTTCAGCTATAGCATCAGTCCTTCCAATGAACACCCAAAATTGATCTCCTCCAGAATGGACTGGTTGGATCTCCTTGCAGTCCAAGGGACTCTCAAGAGTCTTCTCCAGCACCACAGTTCAAAAGCATCAATTCTTCGGTGATCAGCTTTCTTCACAGTCCAACTCTCACATCCATACATGACCACGGGAAAAACCATAGCCGTGACTAGATGGACCTTGGTTGGCAAAGTAATGTCTCTGCTTTTTAATATGCTATCTAGGTTGGTCATAACTTTCCTTCCAAGGAGTAAACGTCTTTTAATTTCATGGCTGCATTCAGCATCTGCAGTGATTTTGGAGCCCAAAAAATAAAGTCTGACACTGCTTCCACTGTTTCTCCATTTATTTCCCATGAAGTGATGGGACCAAGATGCCATGATCTTTGTTTTCTGAATGTGGAGCTTCAAGCCAACCTTTTCACTCTCCTCTTTCACTTTCATCAAGAGGCTTTTTAGTTCCTCTTCACTTTCAGCCGTTAGGGTGGGGTCAGCGAGGTGACTGATATTTCTCCCGGCAATCTTGATTCCAGCTTGTGTTTCTTCCAGCCCAGGGTTCCTCATGATGTGCTCTGCATATAAGTTAAATAAGCAGGGTAACAATATACAACCTTGATGTAATCCTTTTCCTATTTGGAACCAGTCTGTTGTTCCATGTCCAGTTCTAACCGTTGCTTCCTGACCTGCATACAGGTTTCTCAAGAGGCAGGTCAGGTGGTCTGGGATTCCCATCTCTTTCAGAATTTTCCACAGTTTCTTGTGATCCACACAGTCAAAGGCTTTGGCATAGTCAATGAAGCAGAAATAGATGTTTTTCTGGAACTCTCTTGCTTTCTCCATGATCCAGCAGATGTTGGCAATTTGATCTCTGGTTCCTCTGCCTTTTCTAAAACCTGCTTGAACATCTGGAAGTTCACGGTTCACGTATTGCGGAAGCCTGGCTTGGAGACTTTTGAGCATGACTTTACTAGCATGTGAGATGAATGCAATTGTGTGGTAGCTGGAGCATTCTTTGGCATTGCCTTTCTTTGGGATTGGAATGAAGACTGACCTTTTCCAGTCCTGTGGCCACTGCTGAGTTTTCCAAATTTGCTGGTATATTGAGTGCAGCACTTTCACAGCATCATCTTTCAGGATTTGAAATAGCTCAATTGGAATTCCATCACCTCCACTAGCTTTGTTCGTAGTGATGCTCTCTAAGGCCCACTTGACTTCACATTCCAAGATGTCTGGCTCCAGGTGAGTGATCACACCATCGTGATTATCTTGGTCATGAAGATCTTTTTTGTACAGTTCTTCTGTGTATTCTTGCCACCTTTTCTTAATATCTTTTGCTTCTGTTAGGTCCATACCATTTCTGTCCTTTATCGAGCCCATCTTTGCATGTAATGTTCCCTTGATATCTCTAATTTTCTTGAAGAGATCTCTTGTTTTTCCCATTCTGTTTTTTTCCTCTATTTCTTTGCATTGATCACTGTGGAAGGCTTTCTTATCTCTCCTTGCTATTCTTTGGAACTCTGCATTCAGATGCTTATATCTTTCCTTTTCTCCTTTGCTTTTCACTTCTCTTCTTTTCACAGCTATTTGTAAGGCCTCTTCAGACAGCCATTTTGCTTTTTTGCATTTATGCAAATCACAACTTCAATGAGGTATTACATAACGCTGGTCAGAATGGCCATCATCAAGAAAACAATAAACAATAAATGGTGGAGAGGGTGTGGGAAAAAGGGAACCCTCCAACACAGTAGGTGGGAATGTAAATTCGTGCAGCCACTGTGGAAAATCATATAGAGAGTGGAGTCCTATCCCAAGGCCGCAGGTTGTAGGCCTTGTACTGAGGCTGCTGAAGCAGAGCCCAGAAAGGTCATCTCCAGAACTGACTGAACCCCACTGTAACCACTGACCAAAGCCCCCCTGATCCTTACTGGCCAGCTTTCTGACCCCAAATTATGCAAAAACACCCACCCTAATAGTTACTCTGTAGCACCCTAACCAGTCACCTAATTCCAACCCTCCAGCAGGAGTTTTCTTTGTTTTGAGACTATAAAGATTAGCTTCTAATGCACAAAAAGCATCAATTCTCCCTGGCCTGTCAGGAGGTGTCAGCCCACTGTGCTTGCAATGCCCATGTTATCTCTGCTCTTTGTTTTTCGTATACTTACTTCTTTCTGTAATACTGTGTCTGGAAATTCTTTTACAACCTGCATTTGGACTGTCATGACATGTGGGTTCCTTAAAAAATGAAAAACAGAGCTACAATACAATCCTTCAATCCCATTCCTGGGCATATACCAAGAGAAAAACCATAATTTGAAAAGATATATGCATCCCAATGTTCATTGCAGCACTATTTACAACAGCCAGGATATGGAAGCAACATAAATGTCCATCAACTGGTGAATGGATAAAGAAGATGTGGTGGATATATATATATATATATAAGAATATTACTCAGCCATTAAGAAGAATGAAATAATGTCGTCTGCAGCAACGTGGATGGACTTAACACTGAGTGAAGTAAGCTAGACATAGAAAAACAAATATCGTATGATATTGCTTACATGAAGAATCTTAAAAATGGTAGAAATAAACTTATTTATGAAACAAAAATAAAGTCACAGCTGTGGAAAAACAAACTTATGGTTACTAAGCGGGAGAGAGGGTAAGGGAGGGATAAACTGAGAGATTAGGATTGACATATACACACTATCATATATAAAACAGATAACTAATAAGGACCTACTGTATAGCACAGGGAACTCTTCTCAATATTCTGTAGTGACCCACATAGGAAAAGAATTTTAAAAAGAGTGGACATATGTAAATGTATAGCTGATTTACTTTGCTGTACAGCAGAAACTGACACAACATTTTCAATCAACTATACACCAAAAAAAATTCAAAAATAAATACTTTTCCGGATGTTTCTAAAATGAATGATACAATTTATTTTCAACTTTTTCTTCCTAGGCAAGAGTTTCTTAAAATATTAAAGCCATGTTAATGACTATTGGGGGACAGTAAAATCATGTTATATAGACAGTAAAAAATAAAAATAAAAAAGAGATTAATCTTGGAAGGAGAGCAGTGAGCAGTCCAGAAGAGAGATCTTAGTCTCTTGCTCAGGAATTGGAGCTGGGTAGCCTGAATGAAAACCAGGAATCCTAACGGTGAGACTCCCAGGGGCTACAGTCTACAAGCAAAGTTCCCTGGTTTTTCCTCCATTTGAAAGCAAGAATGTTTCAAGGAGGCAAAAACTGTAAAAACAGGTACAAGGTTGATTATTAGAGACACAGCACAACAAGTGGGAGACCACGCAGAGAAAGAGGCTCTTTAGTTAAGACAGAAGCAAGGCAGAAATACACTTCCCAGGGAGAAGGGGTATAGGTATCCTCTCTAATGAAGAGGAGCACAGTAAGTCAGAAGCTAGGCAGAAATACACACCTGAAGAGGAGGACAGGCTTCCTGAATGAGGAACTCAGGAGGTGATGTAAATCACTTGTATAGGACACTCCCCTTTTGGGTCTTTGTTTATATTTCGGCTAATTATCTTGTTTCTTTCTTGCATCTGACTTGTCCTGGATTCTCCCCAGGAAGTGTGTGCAACATTTTGCTAAACTGGATCCCACCATAGAGGCCCATGGGTGCATGTCCACACTTATTATGGGGTGGTGCCCCCTCCCATTTTGTCTCCCAAGAAGCCTTCCTGTGCATGTGTAGACAGGGAAGTTTCCCTTGACCTTAAGAGTGGACACCTTATCTCTTTACTTCAGCAGAGCTCAGCTTCTGCCACAAGCTTTGTCCTTGGAGCGTCTGAGTGAGAACAAAGCTTCAATTTTGTTCCACTTGACGAACACCAGCTGTCCAGCCCAGGGGCCTGTCTATCTCCTACATCAAGATCATTAGGAAAAAAACATTACAGAAGATCACAGAAATAATAAAATTCAATCCTTGTTCCTAATAAACTCTCTTTTTAAAAATTAGGAATACATGGATACTTTCTTATTCTGATTAAAAAGTATCATGCTTACCATCAACCAGCATCATACGAAACAGTGAAATAATGAAAGTTTCATCAAACCAGGCACAGAAAAGGAAACCCATAATCACCATTTTTATTTATTTTTTCTGGAAATTCTGGCTGATGTGGTAAAAAAAAAAGAGCTTATTATTTGTGGATAGGATTGTATCTATAGAAAACTGAAAGGAGCAAAATTGGAAAATATATGAGAACTAATGAGCTTAGTAGAATACTGAAAGCATTATAAATATATAAAAATCAATAGCTTGCTTTTATAACATTAAAAACAAGTTATAAAATATAAAAAAAAACGGGGATCCTGATTACAATAGCAGAAAAATATGAAACGCCTGCAACCAACCTTAACAAGAAAATTGAACAATGTATTGGAGAAAACTACAAAATGTTATTGAGAATTAGAAAAGAAAACCTGGATAGAATTATGGAATATCATAATGATGTCAAGTCTCTCAATTTCATTATTCAGTTTAATGTAATTTAATTCAATAGTACAATGTGATAATTTCATAAGTTGAAAAAAAATCATTCTTACTTTCATCTGCAAGAATAAGCAGTCAAGAAGAGCAATGAGTTAGGGAGGAAATATTAAACTATTAGACACTAAGATTAAGAAAACTTCAGTAATTAAAAGTGTGATATTTGTGCAAGAATAAGTTAAGGTACTCTTGCTGTGAGCCACCCTGGGCCTCTCTATTTTCTTTATGGCTGTTATACCTATTGATGTGTTAGTGTCAGTCACTCAGTTGTGTCTGACTCTTTGTGACTCCATGGACTAGCATGCCAGGTTCCTCCCTCCAGGGGATTCTCCAGGGAAGAATACTGGAGTGGGTTGCACCATTGTTTAGTTAATAATTGGTTTATTTGTTTAGTAAATTTGCTGTCTTTGTGAATGTATCCCCAAGACCTGATACAGTGTCTGGCACAGAGCAGCCATTGAATTCAGTTCAGTTCAGTTCAGTTCAGTCGCTCAGTCATGTCTGACTCTTTGCAACCCCATGAATCACAGCACGCCAGGCCTCCCTGTCCATCACCAACTCCCGGAGTTCACTCAAACTCATGTTCATCGAATTGATGATGCCATCCAGCCATCTCATTCTCTGTCGTCCCCGTCTCCTCCCACCCCCAATTCTTCCTAGCATCAGACTCTTTTCCAGTGAGTCAACTCATCACATGAGGTGGCCAAAGTATTGGAGTTTCAGCTTTAGCATCAGTCTTTCCAATGAACACCCAGGATTGATCTCCTTTAGAATGGACTGGTTGGATCTCCTTGCAGTCCAAGGGACTCTCAAGAGTCTTCTCCAGCACCACAGTTCAAAAGCATCAATTCTTCGGTGATCAGCTTTCTTCACAGTCCAACTCTCACATCCATACACGACCACGAATTAATATTTGCTAAATGAGTTAATGGATAAATGAAAGGAGAAAGCAAAGAAACACATTCTATTACATACAGGCATCTTATCTCTTTTAACAGGAAAGAGAATATCTGCAATAAATGGGCATAGGGTAAGTGATTAGAAATTCAAGAGAAAAATTCTTCTCTTTAGTATGTGGAATACATACTAAATTAAATTTTTTGACGGACTAAGTCATTAAATATAAAAAATTCACACTGTAGAAAAAAATGATACTTACCAACTTTCCAACCTTAGAATAGAGGGGAAGACTGACATTCACAAAATAAACTTCTAAAAACCATTCTAGGTCCAACAAATAAACAAGTCCATGTTTATTATCCATGTTAATCATGCAAACAAATAAACAGATCCATGAAAATTAAAACTTTCCATGTTGAAGTAAAGATGGCAGAAATAGTAGGACATGACGTGTGTCAAGACCCTTAAAAATACTTATACTGTTTGATATAATAAAAGAGCAGTATGTTTGGATGGAAAGAAAGGGATTTTGAAACGAAAGGATCTTGGTTGAGCTTTCGTGTTACATCTTAGAATAAATTAATGCCTGAGTCTTGGTGTCTTCATTTACAAGATAGGGCTGAAAAACGTCATTGTGAATAGGAGTAATGTAAGTAAAATTCCTGGAGACTAATGAGTGCTCAATAAGTCATCACTATTTTTATTAGCCATTATTACTATTTTGTATCGAAAAGTTATCCGTCTCAGAGCAAAGCTGCTGCTGCTGCTAAATCACTCCAGTCGTGTCCTACTCTGTGCGACCCCACAGACAGAAGCCCACCAGGCTCCCCCGTCCCTGGGATTCTCCAGGCAAGAACACTGGAGTGGGTTGCCATTTCCTTCTCCAATGTGTGAAAGTGAAAAGTGAAAGTGAAGTCGCTCAGTCGTGTTCGACCCTTAGCAACCCCACGGACTGCAGCCTACCAGGCTCCTCCATCCATGGGATTTTCTAGGCAAGAGTACTGGAGTGGCTTGCCATTGCCTTCTCCGCAGAGCAAAGCTAACATTGCTTTAATTAGCTTTATACACAGAAGTGTTGATATGGATTATTTATAGTCAGAAATATTCTAAGTGCCTTCCCACAGGGAATGGCAACAGAAATTATGATTCTTCTTCTCACTGGGATATCTTGCAGCCATTAAAATGAATGTTTTTGTAGGTTATGTAATATCATGGAAAAATGCTAATGGCAATGTTTAGTGGCAAAAAGCTGAGTAAGACTACAATTTTATAAAAGGAAAAAAAGTATGAATAACAGCTGGAAGACAAAATGCTGAAATGTTAACAAAGACTGATTGTAAAGACTATGGATGATCTATTTTCTCATATTATCTTCATTTCCAATATTCTTAAAGCTAATATGAAATATTTTTGAAAAATCTACAAAAGCAAAGACACTCTGAAAAATTACATTTGTAATCTGGATATTATTTAAAGAGTTAGTCTTGGGCAACATGACTGAGGCTATGATGCTTCTCAGCCCCTGCAAAGGGGGAGGAACTCTCCAAAGCTCTAAAACTGAAGACTTGATTTGTCAGTGACCTCATCTATTATGAAAACCATTGAGAACTCTGATGGGGATCACAGGGGAAGAGTCCAGAAGCATTGGTCAACCAGAGCTTATTCCTGGAACCAAATTCAGGAAAATGGATAAGCGCCCTCACCCACTGCACTCTGGGAAGAACAAGCTCCTGGATTACAAACATGTGAGTGCTGACTGCCTCTGAATCTGTCTTTTCCTGCATCCTTTTCCCTTTCTTCCTCCTCACCCTTATCATCCACCTCTCCTCAGAAGCTGAGAGTTTAACAAAACAATCTAGTGTAAAGTGTGAAATAGAACAGTGTTTCTGTTTTCTGCTGAAACAATGTTTCAGCAACAATGGTCACACCCTTTAATGTGATCATTTTACTATTGGTAATCAATCCCAATAACATAAACAGAGAGATGTGGGGAAAGACGTATTTATTTAAGAAGCTGTTGATCAAGGCTTTCCTGGTCATCTAGTGATTAAGAGTCTGACTTCCAATGCAGGGGACATGGGTTCTATCCCTGGTCTGGGACCTAGATCCCTCATGCCCTGGGTCAGCTAAGCCCACACTCCACAACTACTGAGCCTGAGCACTGCAACTAAAGATCCTGAGTGTTGCAGCCAGTGTAGCCAAATAAATTCTTTTTTTTAAAAAAACTATTTATCCTAAGGAAAAACAAACAGAAGCTATAGTACAATAGCAGGGGGCTGGTTGAATAAATTAATGCTTCTCTATATGATGAACTCATGTGTAGCTATTAAAATTGTTTTGGAAGAATATTATTATAAGAGTTAAGTGAAAAAAGCAATATAAACTAAACTCTATATACAACAGAACTCCAATTCAGGAAAAGAAAGACCAACAAAATCCCCACAGATATCTGAATATGTGAATTTGAGTTAACCAGAGAAATACTACTCCAGTAAGTTAAAATAGTTTTATCTGAGTGGCATCATTTGCATGATAACCCATTCCTTTACACTTTCTACATGTTTTTAGGGTTTCTTTTTTAACAATAAGCATATATTATTTTCAGATATAGTGAAAACTAAAATATTATCTAACAAATAAATTATTATGGAAATAGGAGAGTTTTTGTTCGTAAGATTATGATTGCTTTTCTTGTCTCCTCAGCCCTTTTTACCTGGATCTCCTCACGAGCAACAATGACACCATCTACTCAGAATATTTAGTGAATGTGTTAGGAACCTCAATATATCCTGACATTCAGTTCCTTGCTTCAATGATGTGTCTATATACAGGTTCATTTCATGCTTATGAAAAGATTTTGTGAGTTGTTGGACTGCCTATGGCTTCTTTCTTGGGCTTCCCTGGTGGCTCAGATGGTAAAGAATCCACGTGCAAGGCAGGAGATCTGGGTTAGAAACCTGGTTTGGGAAGATCTCCTGGGGGAGACCATGGCAACCCACTCCAGTATTCTTGCCTGGAGAATCCCCATGGACAGAGAAGCCTGGCACGCTACAGTCCATGGGGTCACAAAGAGTCAGACATGACTGAATGACTAAGTGCATGCCTTCTTTCAGAGACAACTGTATTTTTCTGGGTCGGCCCTGGTGAATATCACCTGCCAAAGATTGCTGTGGAAACAGATTTTGACCCCCAATCAAAATGTTGGCCCCATGAAGGTAAGGACTGTGTTTGTCTTATGGCTTTATGCTCAGCAATCAGCACACCTACCAGTATACATAGGAATCACTTAGTAATATGTGAATAGATTTTGAATGAGTGAATCAATCATTTAATATTTGTTTGATAAATGAAGGAAAAATCAAAAAAGAGTGGTGTGTTAACACCCCGTTACATTTTTAGGGGAGTGGGAGACAATTCTTTATGAATCTCTCACATTCTTCTCAGCTAGGTTTTAACAACCAGTTTACTCAGATTTGTTTACATTCCAGGAGAGTAGAGAGAATGTTTCCTTTCATGGAGAGAGTCCAGGACAGTAAAGATAAAGACCTCTCTCTCCCCTTCTCAGGGAAAGTTTGTTTATACTGCAGGGTAATAAATATCCTGTCTCCTGGGGGTGTGGGGTGAGGGGAGGATAAGGCAGCTCAGGGTTCCTCAGGGGTCAGACACCCGCTCCTTGCAGGGTATTCAAGTGTGCCGCCTCTGCATCACCCCATGGGACTTGGGGAGTAAGGACCTGATGCAAACAGGGAGCTTACACTGTCTGCTGTGCTGTGTGCAATAAAACATCTAAATCTATCTGGACTTACTATCTTCTTGCTGGCCAAAGCTATGGGGCTGTGGGAAGACAACCTGTCTGTTATTGCTGTTCTGCTGCTTAGTGAATACTTAACGGTTGGACACACTTATTATTGCGTTTGTTTGGTGGCCACGGTTTGAATGAGCAAGAGTGGATTAGTGGAAGTAGCCTGAGTATGTGTGTCATTACTTTGTCAAATTAGCATTTAGTAAGTGGGATCTATGATGCTGGATATTGAGCTGTGTTCAATTCCAAAACAGACCACAAGAGAAGTTGAAATAGAGGTTTAGTCCTCCTGGGTGGAAGGAAGCACCAGGCACACTGCAAGGGGCCACATGGGGAGGTCAAGGCAGAGTTAGAGAGAAAGGCAGGGCCTGGGGCACGTGCCTTTATTAAGGTCTGTGGGTGTAGGGCTTTGGAGATCCTGGGCTAGGGCCTGATTGGTCAATTCAAACCAAAAGAGCAAGGTTTTGGTAAACTCCATTGGGTGAGCATGGCTTACCTAAGGGGTACCTAAAAGGAAAGAGCTGGGGGGCAGGGGAGACTTGGACACAAGGGCTGTTGAGAAGTCATATCAGGAACTTACATGCACTTGTGACTCTGTGGCTGCTGTCCAGGGCTTGTGCTTGCATGAGTGGTCTCATGTTAGTTTAGGGCCCTGCAGGCTATTTGGCTGAACAAAATGGAGGCGGAGGCAGCAATACCATCAAGTAACTTAACTAAACTCTCCATGATGTGCCTCACTGTCAGACAGACTTCTCTTTTGTGACTGGCTAAATTGCCGAAGAATTGATGCTTTTGAACTGTGGTGCTGGAGAAGACTCTTGAGAGTCCCTTGGACTGCAAGGAGATCCAACCAGTCCATTCTAAAGGAGATCGGTCCTGGGTGTTCATTGGAAGGACTGATGCTAAAGCTGAAACTGCAGTACTTTCGCCACCTCATGCAACAAGCTGACTCACTGGAAAAGACTCTGATGCTGGGGAAGGTTGGGGGCGGGAGGAGAAGGGGATGACAGAGAATGAGATGGCTGGATGGCATCACCGACTCTATGGACATGAGTTTGAGTGAACTTCGGGAGTTGGTGATGGACAGGGAGGTCTGGCGTGCTGTGATTCATGGGGTCGCAGAGAGTCGGACATGACTGAGCGACTGAACTGAACTGACTGAAATTGCTTAATGCCTCAAGTTCCTCTATCTGTAAAATGACTTTCTTATAGGGTTGCTATAAAGATTAAATATAAAGCAGCCAGCCTAGTGGCAGGCACCCAATAGCACCACCCTACAAAAGTTAATTTACCCTCTTCCCTATAAGCCCAGAAATCATATATTACAATTTCCTTAAATAGCCACACTATATGGACTAGTCTTTTCTAACTTTTAATATACAATTTCCACTTAGAAGAAAAATCCTTTTTTAAAATAGTCATTTAAAATTCTTGTTAAATGTAGTTATAGATGCTTTTTACAGCCATATTAAAAATACTTTCATTAAAAAGTTTTAAATATGGAAAATCATACAAGAAATATACAAACTAGCTTACTGCACAAATGGAAATCTTATTTATCTTAATTCCCCAGAGGGGTTGGAGAATGAGTATTTATTAAGTGACAATCTCCAAGCCACTTTATTTGCATTATCTTATTTAAAGTGGTCAGCAATTTTCTGTTTCATTATTTTGCAAATGAAGAAGCTTCGGCTCAGAGATATTGTAACTTGTACAAGTTTACAGAGTGATGAAACCAAAGTTTGAAACTTGGGTCTACTTGACTTTAGAGCCTGAAGTCTCTTTTTCTTTTTCACATGTTTTTCATATGTTTATTTGCTGTTTGTATATTTCTTCCTTGAAGTGTCTACTCAAATTCTTTCCCAAATTTTTAAACTTTGAAGTCTTTCTTTTACAAGTTCTAGGAGCTGAGCTGTCGAAAGTATCCACTCTAAGCCTTAAGACCTCGGCTCCTCATTCCCAGCTCCCTTCCTTATTTATCTTGGTCTCCCAACTGTGTCCTCCTTAATGAATTATGACTGAGTTCCCCATTGTCCTCAGAATGGCAGTACTTTGATTCCTCTGGTGTGTAGGATTCTACCTCCTCCCAAATATTGAATTGCATAATTTCATATGTAAAGAGGGTTTAAAATTGTTTTGGTTTGCTTGCCTGTTTTTGCCAAAGAAGTAAAGAGGATCTGGTGATACAGTTGGGGGTGAGAGTGATAGTGGAGGGGCTGCGTGGCATCCAATGGACATTTGTCCTTTTTATTTATTTATTTCTGACCTTCTAACTTCTGCATCTTCTTGTATATTTAAGACTTCCACAGTGTGAGGGGAGAAGTCTAGACAATTGTTACCCTGGCGTTTTTGCTGCCTGTGTGTGATGCATGACCAAGGCCTGGGCAATCAGACAAACCCTTCATGGACTCTGAACTGGAAACTAGTGAGCAGGAGGAGGTTGGGGCCAGAAGCTGAAAGATTAGTGTCATTGAAAGACTTTGTCCATGCCTGGGAACCATCAGCATCTTTTGGGGGCGAAGAGACAATAAAACTCATAGTCAGATAAGGGGCCATCCTTCCACTCCGCTTCTGATTGCCACTGCCCTGGGCATGTCTGGTCCCCTGAGAACTCCAGGTTCATCGGGGAAAGAGGCCTGAGTTCTATAGAGGTATCTTTGTATCCTCCTGGGGGTCAACCTCAGTAGAGGGGCCAAGAGCCTAAATGAGGAGCTGGGGCAGAGAATATGAGCAAGTGTTTTCTGAGCACTCATGAGATGCTCTCCCAGGGAGGGAGGCAGGGAGACTAGGGGGATTCAAAGGGGGTGGTTTCTGTGTAAGCAGGTGGTGAAGGGTCATACACTTTATACAGATGAGGTCTGGGATAGTCAGGTGACCTATACATTCGAGAGACCTCTTAACAACAATCCTGCCAGAGAGTGTGGGCCTGAAGTAGTAAAGACCGGTTTCACATCCCACATCTGGCACAAATAAGGTGTGTCTGTGACCTGTCACAGAAATGGAGTCACAATGTCCACATCTGTGAAATGGGCATAATAATACACCTTCATCTCTAATTTGTAGGGCAATCATGAATAAATGAGAGTCTATAAGTCAAAGAGCAAGACTTTTAGTGGGGAGCTGGGATTTAGGTACCAGTTACACCTGTACCTTAAAAAACATTTACTACGTTATTCAGAGCTAGGCAAGTGAGAGGTAGCTAATGGAAAAAAGCTAAATTTAAAAAATTTCTTGATGTATTTATTTATTTTTGGCTGCAGTGGGTTTTTGTTGCTGCACATGGGCTTTCCTCTAGTTGTGGCGAGAGGGGGGCTCCTCTCTAGTTGCAGTGGATGGGCCATCGAGGTGGTTTCTCTTGTTTGGAGTACAGGGTGGAGGGCACACAGGCTTCAGTAATTGTGGCGCATGGCTTAATTGCTCTGAGGCATGTGGAATTTTCCCAGACCAGGGATTGAACCTATGTCCCCCGCATTGGCAGGTAGATTCCTAAACACTAGATCTCCAGGGAATTTCACACACACACACACCCCCGCCCCCGCCAAACAAAAAGCAAATGTTTTGATCTCCTTACATTTGCCTGTAACACATATTTGGAGCATTCTAACTAGTAATTCTGTTCTTTTGGCTGAGAAGTCTTTGGTTGGAAACACAGTAGAGTGAATATCTGCTTGGTTGTTTTTGAGTAGGACACAGCATCCCTGCTGTAGAATTTGCCTTCCCAGACCTGATGGATTCTGATGGGGCTGCTCATTTCAGTACTCAGACTCCTGAGCACAAGAACTATATGTGGTCCAGACAGTTAGAGTGTGTCACTCTTTCTGGAATCCAGTCTGGAACAGAGACACTCGGGGTCAAAGCCTCTGGTATCACATTTAGCGGCAGTACGTTAGAGAAACAGAGACCACAGGCTCCTGCCCGCCAAGGCCTGTGCTATATCTTGTTTGCCATTCTGAAACCATTTCTTCAGCTTTTCCTCAGCATACATTAAGCAACACCTATCTCCTATTTATGTTAGAGTTTACTCATTTTGCTCAAAGTAAGAAATATCCTTACAGGGTGATTTTAATTTGTCTAATGGAGAGGAAATGTCACTTAAAATGAAAACTGCAAAGTAACTTTTGGTTTTAGAGAGGAGGGTGGTTTTGAGATGATGGGGAGGTATTTCTAAGTCATCCCTTTCCTCTTACAGAGGGTGGGGGGAGAGTGAGGAAGAGAAGGCAGTGCATCTCCTTGCAGAGCCACGCCTAGTGGGGCACGGAGATGGGTTGCTCTGCCTAACAAAATGTGAGAAGTTTCTGGAAGACGGTAAGCAAAAGACAGAAGGAGGCTAGAAATTAGGGGTAAAATGGCCAGAGGAGTCTTGAGAATAACACATCTGATGTTAAATAGTTTGAATTATTTTACTGTAAATTCAGTATCCATTTTCCCAAGGATATTTGTCAGCTATGCACAAATTTCTGTATGACTAAATGTGTGCGTGTGTGTGTGTGTGTGTGTGTGTGTGTGTGTGTTAAGGAACAGGCCTAGGATCTATGTCCGGCATGAAGTGGTGTAGAATAAGGATGGAAAATATGAGAAGGCAAGATGATCCATACATTGAACCAGTTTATACCACAAGGTACGTTCATTTACCCTCGAGAAACTGGGTGGCGTGCAGGCCTACCTCTGCAAGTGGTTTCATTTTAATCTCAGGACAGAGTGCATCAGCTAACATCTGGTTTCTATGCCTGTATTCATAGTCAACACACTTGGATGGGACAAAGAAAAGCTTGGAAGAGAAGTAGGAAAGAACCTTGTTCCTCTAGAGCAGGGGCTGGCAACCCACAGCTGTTGGTGTAAATACTTTCACTGTAACACAGATGGCTTATTCATGTATATCATTTCTGTGGTTGTCCTCATCTATACAGGCAAAGGTGGTCTGCCGCAGAAACCATGTGGACCGCAAGGCCTAAAATTGTTACTCTCTGGCCCTTTAAAGAAATGTTTGCCTACTCCTGCTCTCAGTTCAGTTCAGTTCAGTCGCTCAGTCATGTCCAACTCTCTGTGACCCCATGAATCACAGCATGCCAGGCCTCCCTGTCCATCACCAACTCCCGGAGTTCACTCAAACTCATGTTCATCGAGTCGGTGATGCCATCCAGCCATCTCATTCTCTGTCATCCCCTTCTCCTCCCATCCCCAATCCCTCCCAGCATCAGAGTCTTTTCCAGTGAGTCAACTCGTCGCATGAGGTGACCAAAGTATTGGAGTTTCAGCTTTAGCATCAGTCCTTCCAATGAACACCCAGGACCGATCTCTTTTAGAATGGACTGGTTGGATCTTCTTGCAGTCCAAGGGACTCTCAAGAGTCTTCTCCAGGACCACAGTTCAAAAGCATCAATTCTTTGGCAATCAGCTTTCTTCACAGTCCAACTCTCACATCCATACATGACCACGGGAAAAACCATAGCCTTGACTAGACGGACCTTTGTTGGCAAAGTAATGTCTCTACTTTTAAATATACTATCTAGGTTTGACTGTGTGGATCACAATAGACTGTGGAACATTCTGAAAGAGATGGGAATACCAGACCACCTGACCTGCCTCTTGAAAAATCTGTATGCAGGTCAGGAAGCAACAGTTAGAACTGGTCATGGAACAACAGACTGGTTCCAAATAGGAAAAGGTGTACGTCAAGGTTGTATATTGTCACCCTGCTTATTTAACTTATATGCAGAGTACATCATGAGGAATGCTGGGCTGGAAGAAGCACAAGCTGGAATCAAGATTGCCGGGAGAAATATCAATAACCTTAGATATGCAGATGACACCACCCTTATGGCAGAAAGTGAAGAGGAACTAAAAAGTCTCTTGATGAAAGTGAAAGAGGAGAGTGAAAAGGTTGGCTTGAAGCTAAACATTCATAAAACAAAGATCCTGGCATGGCATCTGGTCTCATCACTTCATGGGAAATAGATGGAAAAACAGTGGAAAAAATGTCAGACTTTATTTTTTTGGACTCCAAAATCACTGCAGATGCTGATTGCAGCCATGAAATGAAAAGACGCTTACTCCTGTTCTGCTGCTGCTGCTGCTGCTAAGTCACTTCAGTCGTGTCTGACTCTGTGTGACCCCATAGATGGAAGCCCACCAGGCTCCCCCGTCCCTTGGATTCTCCAGGCAAGAACACTGGAGTGGGTTGCCATTTCCTTCTCCAATGTGTGAAAGTGAAAAGTGAAAGTGAAGTCACTCAGTTGTGTCTGACCCTTAGCGACCCTACAGACTGCAGCCTACCAGGCTCCTCCATCCATGGGATTTTCTAGGCAAGAGTACTGGAGTGGCTTGCCATTGCCTTCTCCGACTCCTGCTCTAGAGGCCAAAAAATAAGGCTTTTAGGAAGAGACAGACTTTCGCTGAAGGTTTAAAGAATGTCCTACGTATTTGGCTCATAAGCCTGAGTTGAGGTGATACAGTTTATTTCAAGAGAAACCAGGTAAAATCTAAACCAAGTTCAGTCATGCCTTTTCATTCTCTTTATTTGTTTGGCTGTGCCAGGTCCTTGTGGCATATGGGACTTTTAGTTGTGGCATGTGGGATCTTGTTCCCTGACCAGGGATCAAACCGGGGTGTCCTGTATTGAGAATGCAAAGTTTTAGCCACTGGACCACCAGGAAAGTCCTAGGAATGTCTTTAGAAAAACTTTCGTTTATGAATTTCTTAATTCTCTTCTTCTCTTGACTGTCATTAGAAGCAGTCTGGTAGACGGTAGAGGGCATCAGTTTGGGATTAAATGTTCATAGACCTGTACCCTGGCTCTTCAACATACTGACTGTGTGATTTTGAGCAATTCGCTTGACTTGAGCAATTTGTGAAATATATCTGTTTTCTTACTGGTAAATGTGTAGAATAAAGTCCATTACATGGGGCTGTTATGAAAACTAAATGATACAATGCTCAGTGTGCCTAGAATTTTGAAAATTCTTCATTCACCCACCCTTCTCTTCCTGCCCTCAACTCTTTGCTGTACTTTGGGCATATAATGGAGGGATTCATAATTAGCTGAGTGTCCCAAGTTTGTCTTTTTGCTACTAAACAGTCATAACTATCCATTGTTTGACTTCATGCCAACCAGGAGATCAACAAAGGTCCGTCTAGTCAAGGCTATGGTTTTTCCCGTAGTCATGTATGGATGTGAGAGTTGGACTGTGAAGAAAGCTGATCGCCGAAGAATCGATGCTTTTGAGCTGTGGTGTTGGAGAAGACTCTTGAGAGTCCCTTATACTGCAAGGAGATCCAACCAGTCCATTCTAAAGGAGATCAATCCTGGGTGTTCATTGGAGGGACTGATGCTAAAGCTGAAACTCCAATACTTTGGCCACCTCATGCGGCGAGTTGACTCACTGGAAAACAGTCTGATGCTGGGAAAGGTTGGGGGCGGGAGGAGAAGGGGACGACCGAGAATGAGATGGCTGGATGGCATCACCGACTCTGTGGACATGAGTTTGAGTGTACTCCGGGAGTTGGTGATGGACAGGGAGGCCTGGCGTGCTGTGATTCATGGGGTCGCAGAGAGTCGGACACGACTGAGCAACTGAACTGAACTGAACTGAGGGGATAATGTTTAGATCCACCTGGAGTCTTCATATTATTCCAAGGTGAGAAGGGCAGTCAGACCTGTCTGGTTCCCTAGAAGTTCTCCAGCCTTCTGAGCCCAAATTCCCATGTCTGGACCTCAGTATGTTAGTGGGGAGGAGGAAACCAAGGTCAAGAAGGGTTTTAGGCCAGGCCTGTAGAGGGGTCAAAGGCCCAGCAGCAGAAAAGCCCAGACTAAATATTTAAGATAATTTGGACTAACAACTTCTCTGGATTTGTGGTGGTGGTGGTTTAGTGGCTAAGTCGTGTCTGACTCTTATAACCCCATGGACTGTAGCCCACCAGACTCCTTATCTATGAGTTTCTCCAGCCAAGAATATTGGAGTGCATTTCCATTTCTTTTTCCAGGGGATCTTCCTGACCCAGGGATTGAACCCAAGTCTCCTGCACTGCAGGCAGTTTCTTTATCAACCAGGCTACCAGGGAAGCTCAGGTTTAAAATCCCAGATATATGACATGGGAATTGGTTTCTGTGACTATAGTATTGAACAAGGCTTCCCTCATAGCTCAGTCAGTAAAGAATCTGCCTGCAATTCAGGAGACCTGGGTTTGATTCCAGGGTCAGAAGATCCCCTGGAGGAGGAAATAGCAATCCACTCCAGTATTCTTACCTGGAAAATCCCATGGACAGAGGAGCCTGGCGGGCTACAGTCCATGGGGTCGAAAGAGTCAGACATGATTTAGTGACTAAACCACCACCACCAAGGCAATACCCAAAATTATCCCCTACCAAGAAATTACCTACCCACCTGCCTTCTGGGAAAATACCTTACAAGCTAATGTGCTAGGTTTCCCTGATGGCTCAGAAGGTAAAGAATCTGCCTGCAATGCAGGAGATCCAGGTTCGTTTCCTGGGTTGGAAAGATCTCCTGGAGAAAGGAATGGCAACCTACTCCAGTATTCTTGCCTGGAAAATTCCATGGACAGAGGAGCCTGGTGGGCTACAGTTCATGGGGTCGAAAAGAGTTGGACATGACTGAGTAACTGACCCATGTTCACTAATGTTCCTGAAAAGTCTGACCTCTTAGACTTGACTATATCACAGAACTACAGTGCCTTCTACCTTGTTTCCATGTTAGAAGAGAAAAATGCCTCTCTCCCACATGACTGTCAAGCCAGCTTTCAGTATTGCTGAAGTTAGCCAAAGCCTTTGACTGTGTGGATCACAATAAACTGTGGAACATTCTGAAAGAGATGGGAATACCAGACCACCTGACCTGCCTCTTGAGAAACCTGTATGCAGGTCAGGAAGCAACAGTCAGAACTGTACATGGAACAACAGACTGGTTCCAAATAGGAAAAGGAGTACATCAAGGCTGTATATTGTCACCTTGCTTATTTAACTTATATGCAGAGTACATCATGAGGAAGGCTGGGCTGGAAGAAGCACAAGCTGGAATCAAGATTGCTGGGAGAAATATCAATAACCTCAGATATGCAGATGACACCACCCTTATGGCAGAAAGTGAAGAGGAACTCAAAAGCCTCTTGATGAAAGTGAAAGAGGAGAGTGAAAAGGTTGGCTTGAAGCTCAACATTCAGAAAATAAAGATCATGGCATCTGGTCCCATCACTTCATGGGAAATAGATGCGGAAACAGTGGAAACAGTGTCAGACTTTATTTTTTTGGGCTCCAAAATCACTGCGGATGCTGACTGCAGCCATGAAATTAAAAGACGCTTACTCCTTGGAAGGAAAGTTATGACCAACCTTAATAGTACATTAAAAAGCAGAGACATTACTTTGTCAACAAAGGTCTGTCTAGTCAAGGCTATGGTTTTTCCCGTGGTCATGAATGGACGTGAGAGTTGGACTGTGAAGAAAGCTGATCGCCGAAGAATTGATGCTTTTGAACTGTGGTGTTGGAGAAGACTCTTGAGAGTCCCTTGGACTGCAAGGAGATCCAACCAGTCCATTCTAAAGGAGATCAATCCTGTGTGTTCATTGGAGGGACTGATGCTAAAGCTGAAACTGCAATACTTTGGCCACCTCATGCGACGAGTTGACTCACTGGAAAAGACTCTGATGCTGGGAAAGGTTGGGGGCGGGAGGAGAAGGGGACGACAGAGAATGAGATGGCTGGACAGCATCACCGACTCTGTGGACATGAGTTTGAGTGAACTCCGGGAGTTGGTGATGCACAGGGAGGCCTGGTGTGCTGTGATTCATGAGGTCGCGGAGAGTTGGACACGACTGAGGGACTGAACAGAACTGAACTGAAGTTAGAAGAACTCCAGTCTCCTGGGTGAAGTTTTAAGTCCTCTTCATTTTTGAATGCAAATTAAGACCTCTTCAGGCTCATAAAACTCATTGTCACCATAAGAATGCTGGTGGCCACCACTGAGTTCTTGCTAAGCATCAATTGTTTCACTGGGATCTTATCTCTCTTTTTTTAAAACAATTTTTTGGATGTATTTATTGAATTTATTACACTATTGCTTCAATTTTATGTTTTGATGATCTAGCTGCAGGGCATGTGGGATCTGAGTTCTGGACCAGGGATGGAACATGCACCCCTTGCATTGGAAAGTGAAGTCTTAACCACTGGACCACCAGGGAAGTCCCTGGATCTTATTTCTAATCTACATCACAAGTCAGATGGGCTGGACTTGTTACCCCCATTTTAGAGACAATTTAATTGAGGGTTGAAAAGTTAAATCTCTTGCTTAAAACTAAAGTGGTAGGTCTGTTTAACTCTAAAGCCACACTCTGAACCTCCCTTGTCACATCTATGTTAGTTTTGCTCACAAAGATCTAGATCAATGTTTTCCTAGCTGCCCAGTGTTTCCCTAATCTCCCCTGGAGATTCTGATTTGGAGGATCTGAACTAGGCTGGGAGAATTTAGGATCTGATAGGTGATTCTTGTCATCTATGAATTTGGGAAGCACAGGTAGTCATCAAATTCCTCTCTCCCCACATAGTCCCAAACTGTGACTTTTATGGGGAGGCTGAAGCCAGGCATGTGTATGAGGCTTCCTGAGACACCTGCCCCTATAAAACCCAAGCATAAGGATATGAAAAAACCCAAGTTTGATAACAGCTCCCATTTCTTATGCGCCTGACATGATTTCCTGGGCATCTGAGATATGTAACATGGACTAGTAATTGTGAATGGGATAATTGTGATGAATTAGCTTAATTAGCTTTTGTGGACTGACTTTAGCAGATGCCAGCTGTGAAAATGGCCAATGTAAACTAGGCAGGGCCTCAGAATGACTGAGGGAATTAGATTTCTTGGGCTGTAAGAGCATAGTGGACTCAGTGACATGGGTTGTAGATGGTTTCAATGATGAAGCTGCAGAGAAGATGCCAAGTTCAAATGCTGAACAGACACAACTGGACCTGAGCAGGTGGGGGTGGTTTCTTCCCTACAGGGTATCCTTCCTTACAGGTTGCTAAAGAAATGCTAGAGTATGCCAGTATATCAACAGAAAGGACAGGAAGAAAAGATTTTAAAAAGCCTTTGATTTAAATTCAAACTTATGACGAGTCTTTCAAGTGGCAGCAATTTGAAGATAAAGACAAAATCATAAAACATTTATCTCCAGGCAGAAAACTGGCCTTTCAGAAATAAAATAGAAAATGAAGGGATGTGGGGCCAAGGGAATTTTGCTTAATGTTCTGAATGGACAAAACTAACCCCCCCCAAAAATACAAGATGAAACAAAGACAGGAAAAGAGAGAAAGTAAACAACAAAAACAATAAAAGGAAACAATAACCAAGTAATTTAAAAACAGAAACAGATTTTATGTTTTTAAAAACCTGAACCTCCCACTGAAAAAACAAGAAGAAAGGAAGACAAGAAAAGAGAGAAAATAAACAACAAAAACAATATCAAAGAAACAGTAACAGAGTAATTTAAAACAGAAAAAAATATTTTTTCTTGTCTAGAATGAAAACTGTTTGGTTCTACTACCATTCAGATCATCTCCTCTATCGGTGCATGATTCTATATTAATTCAGAATAAAAAGATGTATCTGTTAGAATTAGGTCCAAATGTGTACAACGAAAATAAATATATAAGTAGAAGTGGCTTCAAAAGAGAGTTTAGTTCTTGCCATCATGAAAGAAGTCCAAATGGAGACAATCCAGAGCTAACACAGCAGCTGTTCACAGCCTCAGAGACCCAGGCTCCCACACTCTTTCAGTTCATCCATTCCTTCATCAGCATTTGTCTTCTTCCCCCCAAAAGACTTCTTAAACTCCAGCCATTATCTCCACATTTTGTCCTCAAGAATAAGAAAGAAAGAGAAAGTAGCAAAGAGCATGCGTTAGCTAATTTTCAAGGAAGGTTCCTGAAAGTTGCTCCATAGCACTTATGACCCCATCTAACTGACCAGCATTTAGCCTCAGGGCCATATTTAGCAGCAATGGAGAATGGGAAGCTGGTCCTCAGTCACAGCTGAAAATTAAGGATTTAATCAACAAGACAGAAGGGGTGAATGGATAGCAGAGTGGGCAAATTGTTTTTGCCACAAAATGTAATGTCTTGCCCACAAGGAAATAGCTTATGGAAGCTCTGGGCCTGGTAACCAACAGGAATCTGAGAATAAGCCTTTCCTTTCTGGCCCTGCCCCCTCACCTGAAGCGGGAGTCTTAAGGCTAAAAGAAAATGCTCTTGCCTGATCTTTCTCTGCACGGCCACCCCAACAAAGCCTCTAATCAGTTGCCTCAGACACACTTTTGCCATGAGCTTCGGAAGGCTGTGCAGACTACTAAGCTTCACCTACCTCCTGGAAGCAAGTCACTGATTCAGAAAGGAAGGTCCCATCTGTGCACTTCCAGGTGTGTCCCCGAAGGTGGGTGCTGTCCTGGGGCATTGGCGATTCCACTGCTGAAACTTCCTGCCGTACCAGCTGGCCTGAGACCCGGAACTAGCACTCTTGCTGTAGCAAGCGTTATTCCACCTTGTCTTCTCTCACCCAGAGTGTGAGAACTGATCATTTAGCTGCCCTCAGTAGGGCTGAGAAGGCAGTAATGACGGGATGGCTGGAGGAGGAAGGCTGCACAGCTCAAAGGGTTGGCTATGCAGGTTAATAAGCACACCCAGTGAGCTTTTACTCTATGCCAAGCATCATACAGTTTTTTAAAAATATTTAATCCTCACAGTAAATTTGCGGTGAAGATGGACTCATTGTACCAGTTTTGCAGATAAGAGAACAAAGTCTTATAGAGGCTACTTGTTCAAAGTGGACTCAGCTAATAGATAAGTGATAGTCAGGTTTTAAGCCCTAGGCCCTTTTGACCTTAGAGAGTACCCTTTAGCCCCTACATGATGCCGTCTAGCATCTGTAGGGAGCTGCTCAGAAATACTCATCCTTTCTTGATGCTTTCACGTCGACATGTAGGCAGAGCACAGGTCCATGGCTACAGCTGGGATAGGGGTCATGGGCTGCGTTCTGTGTTGTTATATAGGAAGCCAGAGGGAGATGTGGCATTTGAGCAAAGCTGACGCTGACTTACTGCTCTAAATAAGAATCTGCCCAGTGTAAGCTTGAAAGTGGCAACTTTTTTTTCCCTCCCTACTTCATTGCCACCTCTCTTGCTCTGCTGCCTTTGAGCAGTTGTCAGTGATGCTAACAAGCTGGCAGGGGATGTCAGGAAAGAGATAATTTATTCCCCATCTCCAGCAGCTGAGGATAGCACCTCCCCAATGACAGACACTCTTCCTCCAGAGAGAAAGCAGCAAACTCTGGCATCTAATGAGTGGCCAGCTGGGGTTTCATGCCTCATGCTCACGTGGTGAAAAGGGAAGGGGAAGGTTTTATTTCTAGATACATTTCGGTACTGTCTGAAAGATGTTGGCTTACGAGGCACAAAGGCTGGCTCCTGGGCCCACTATGAGCACAGGCCCCACTGTTAAGCCAGCTAGTGCTGAAGAAGGCTCTGGCCCACCCACCCCTGGAACTTCTTCGAAGCCATCAAAAGAGACTGGCTTAGAAAAGCAGAGAGCTTGTTTTCATTGTTGTTGATTTAATTTCTGTTCTTTTTTTTTTTGTAATACAATTTGTCTCTTGTTTAGGTAGCCATCTTCCTTATTACCAGTGGCCAGGCAATAGAACCAAATCTGTGGTGGTTCTGGCAGTGTTTTAGGCCAATGAGTAGACTTCACCAGAATGATAACTTTTTGATAACAATTCCCTAATCCAGATCAATTTTTCTATATAGTTCATAGTGTCCAGAAGTAAAAACAATACATTCATGTTGCTCAGGAGTTCTTTCTGGAACTGAGACTTTAAAGAAATTTCTACTGTGGTTCTTTATAAAGTGGCCTCTAATATAATGAACAAGATGTTTAGTATTAAGATACTGTCACGATGAGGGTTGCTGGTTTAAAATAAAACTACAGAACACAAATTAAATTTGAATTTCAGATAGCAATGAATGATTTTTTAGTTTAAGTATGTCCTATGAAATATTTTTACTTCTACTAAAAAATTATTGGGGACTTCCCTGGCAGTTCGGTGGTTAAAATTTCTGATGCAGGGGGCATGAGTTTGATCTTTGGTCAAGCAGCTAATATCCTAAATGCCATACAGCATGGCCAAAAAATAAATTAAAGCAAATTATTGGATACTACATAATCTCACTTACATGTGGAATCTCAAAAAGTTGAACTCATAAAAGCAGAGAGCGGAATGGTGGTTGCCAGGGGCTAGGAGTGTGGAAAACGGGGAGATATTGGTTAAGGGTACAAAGTTTCAGTTATGCAGGATGAACAAGCTCTGGAGGTTAAGTGTGCAGTATGGCAATGGAAAGCCACTCCAGTACTCTTGCCTAGAAAATTCCATGGATGGAGGAGCCTGGTGGGCTGCAGTCCGTGGGGGCGCTAAGGGGTGGACACGACTGAGCGACTTCACTTTCACACATTGGAGAAGGAAATGGCAACCCACTCCAGTATTCTTGCCTGGAGAATCCCAGGGACGGGGGACCCTGGTGGGCTTTCGTCTATGGGGTCACACAGAGTCGGACACGACTGAAGTGACGCAGCAGCAGCAGCAGCATGGTGGCTACAGTTAATAATACTATATCATATACCTAAAACTTGCTAAGCAAGTAGATTTTAAGTGTTCTCACCACATACACACACACACACACACACACACAAAGTACCTATGTGAGGTGCTGGATATATTAATTATTTTGATCACGATAATCATTTCAAAATGTAAACATATATCAAAATATCACATTGTATACCATAAATATATACAATTTTATTGCCAAAATAAGTTAGATTTAAACATTTTTTTTGTTGACTTGAAATTCAAAGTCATTGGGGGTTTCCATATTTTATTTAGCAACTGGACTTGATAAATACACCATGGAGACTCATAGAGCTGCTTTTGTTTTGTTTATTTAACGTTTTATTTTCACCCACAGTCAGTTCAGTTCAGTTCAGTCCAGTCGCTCAGTCGTGTCCGACTCTCCGCGACCCCATGAATCACAGCACGCCAGGCCTCCCTGTCCATCACCAACTCCCGGAGTTCACACCCACAAAGTGCAGGAAGTCAAAGAGTTCGTTGTGACTTGCTATAAAAACATGGTTCTTTTACTCTTCTCTTTCTTCATTTCCTGCAGATCCAGAAACAACTATTTTCAGTTCCTCTACCTGATTTTTTTCTGGCAAGCGAGGTGTAGCTTCATTTCTCTAACCTCCATGCTGTACTGCTATATCTTGATTTCTCAGTTTCAGACATTATCTATTGACTTCCTTCTATGGAAGAAGATAATTTAAGCTTTCACCACCTTCTCCAAGCCAACTGTCCTTCTCCACAACCTCCCAGTGTAGTTATATGGTCATTTTGATCCAATCAATAGTCAGGATTTTCATTTTTATGACCAGGTAAACCCTAGTCACAGCTGAGCCATTTACATTTCCTTTGTGGCATAACTTTTAGAATCTATTTTTGGTGGGGGGTGGGGGGGTTAATAATGGTCTCTGCTGAGTTTTTAAGGTACTTATCACTAATTCGTCCCCAAGCACTTTCCCAGTTATGTAAATCTGTCAATTATTCAAAACACAGTGGGTATTCTATCAGTTTCATCTTCTCAGAAAAAAATTTCACCCTGTTTCTTACCTCTGTCTTGAATCCCCTGTTCACCTGCACAGCTTCATCCTGGGATTCCCCCCTTTATCACCATTTGGGGCGCATCTTTTTCCTCTTGTACAGGTTCCCCTATTCCCTGGAAGCGGTGTCTCCTATTTCTCCGGTCACTCCCTCATCTCATGTGGTATGCCCTCTGATAAGCCCTCAGTGACTACTTATTGAAGGAAGAGTGGATAAATCCATGAAAACTACTGTGTAGGATAAGGACTCTGGCCTCTTGGAGTGTCACCATCGGGGCCTTCAGCTTGCTTAGCATGTGCTGTCCATTCCGTTCCATCGCTCAGTCATGTCCGACTCTTTGCAACCCCACGGACTGTAGCCTACCAGGCTTCTCCGTCCATGGGATTCTCCAGGCAAGAATACTGGAGTGGGTTACCGTTTCCTTCTCCAGGGGATCTTCCCAGCCCAGGGATCGAACCCAGGTCTCCCGCATTGGAGGCAGACACTTTAACCTCTGAGCCACCAGGGAAGCCCAACTCTGGATCCCACCTTCCTACTCCTGTCTCCAGCCTCCCTGTCTGGTTGGCCTTCTGGTCTCCCCAGAAGTCAGGATGTCTTCATTTCCCATAGGAAATGTCAGGGCAAACAGTGTTCATGAGATAATTAGAGAGTGGCCCCTGGGTGGCAGGTAGGAAGCCAGAATGTCCTGCTGGGTTGGGTACCACTGAGGGACACCTAACCCCTCATAGTGAGTGGAATCTCACCTCACTACTGAAATCTTGACTCTCTCCCACTGTTCCAAACCAAACTGTCTGAGTGAAGAGCCATTAAAATATCATTAGAAGCATCAGGCACTAGGTGCCGAAACTGCAGTGAGCATGATGAGTAATGAAGGTAATAAGACACTTGCTCTATTTATTTGTTTTCTCTTCTCCTTCACTAGTGATTAATTAAATAAAGTGCCTAGGGATTTAATGCTTTGCCTCTCTCCTAATTGGATGTGGATGGTTGTAAAAGGGATAGATTTATTTCCTGTTTCCAAATTGTAGCCTGACAGGAATGCTTCTGTTTTCTGATCCCCACTCTCATTTTTCTCTTTCATCTACTTTTCCTCGTCTGATAGCGTAAGCATCATGCAGCATGCAATCTTAAGCACTTCCACCGTGACACCACCTGGTCTGATCACATGTGATGGCTGCATTTATTCAGCTAATAAAACAACATGGCCTGGCTTCATGATTGCAACAAAAAGTTTTATGGTTCAGGATATCCACATAGATCAAAACTCTCTCTCTCTTTTTTTTTTTAAGAGTAGGAGGGACTTCCTTCCTTGGAGATGAAATGTGAGTTATAAATAGCAATAGGATTATACACAAGTTCACTTTTTGGATTCCATAGTGAAAACAAAGGTTGGTCCAGCCAATTTTCTACAGAAGGTAGAGAGACTGAGGCAGAGAATTCATATCTAGGTGAGAGAAACATGGAAAAATTCCTCTGGATCAACATAATTGGAATGAAAACTGGAGCCCTGCTCATGGCTGTGTAATTAGAAATCACATTCAATGAACAATTATGATGAAAACTGTCAATTACCATCTGTTCAGGGGAAAATAACTAATATTCTTTCTTGTGTGGGATGTTGCTCTGCTGGGGTGCTGCAGTTCATGGGGTTGCAAAGAGTTGGACGCAACTTAGCAACTGAACAACAACTTGGAGGGAAACATCTTCATGAAATTAATTTCTTTCACGAAAAAGGCACGATTAGGATAGTCTTAGCTGCCACTGACTGTCAATAATAGTCCCAACATCAAGGTACTAACTGTTGGGGAAAGTGCGTGTTAATTCTGCAGCCAGTTTGAGAAATTTCATCTTTCCCTCAAAGCAGGTCTGACAAAATGGTTAATGATACTTTCTGAGAGAAGAGGAAGGAAAAATTAAGAAAACAAAACAAAACAAAACCAGAAGAAGGAAGATTTTAAAGGGTGAAAGGTGGATTACAGCAAATATCAGATTATGTTGAGAGGGAAAAAATTTCCCTTCTTCCTGTCTAGGTTCTGTGGCCAGTCTAATAATTAAATTGATGCAAGGCACAATTGTACTCATCTCACACACTTGCAAAGTAATGCTCAAAATTCTCCAAGCTAGGCTTCAATAGTATATGAACCAAGAACTTCCAGATGTTCAAGCTTAGAAGAGGCAGAGGAACCAGACATCAGATTACCAATATCCACTGGATCATAGAAAAAGCAAGAGAATTCCAAAAAAGCATCTACTTCTGCTTCATTGCCTATGCTAAAGTCTTTGACTGTGGGGATCACAACAAAATGTGGAAAATTCTTAAAGACATGGGAATAGCAGACCACCTGACCTGCCTCTTGAGAAATCTGTATGTAGGTCAACAAGCACCTGTTTGAGCCAGACATGGAACAATGGACTGGTTCCAATTGGGAAAGGAGTACGTCAAGGCTGTATATTGTCACCCTGCTTATTTAACTTATATGCAGAGTACATCATGAAGAACGCTGGGCTGGAAGAAGCACAAGCTGGAATCAAGATTGCCAGGAGAAATATCAATAACCTCAGATATGCAGATGACACCACCTTACGGCAGAAAGTGAAGAGGAACTAAAGAGCCTCTTGATGAAAGAGGAGCATGAAAAAGTTGGCTTAAAACTCAACATTCAGGAAACTAAGATCATGGCATCTGGTCCCATCACTTCATGGCAAATAGATGGGGAAACAATGGAAACAGTGACAGACTTTATTTTCTTGGGCTCCAAAATCACTGCAGATGGTGACTGGAGCCACGAAATTAAAAGACGCTTGCTCTTTGGAAGAAAAACTATGACCAACATAGAGAGCATATTGAAAAGCAGAGACATTACTTTGCCAACAAAGGTCCATCTAGTCAAAGTTATGGTTTTTCCAGTAGTCATGTATGGATATGAGAGTTGGACTGTAAAGAAAGCTGAGCGCCTAAGAATTGATGCTTTTGAACTGTGGTGATGGAGAAGACTCTTGAGAGTCCCTTGGCCTGCAAGGAGATCAAACCAGTCAATCCCAAAGGAAATCAGTCCTGAATATTCACTGGAAGGACTGAAGCTGAAGCTCCAATACTGTGGCCACCTGATGTGAAGAACTGACGTATTGGAAAGACCCTGATTCTGGGAAAGATTGAAGGCGGAGGAGATGGGGACGACAGAAGATGAGGTGGTTGATGGCATCACCGACTCAATGGACATGAGTTTGAGCAAGCTCCAGGAGCTGGTGATGGACAGGGAGTCCTGGAGTGCTGCAGTCCATGGGGTTGCAAATAGTTGGACACAACTGAGCGACTGAACTGAACTGAACTGACTGAAAGCAGACTAGCAGGAGAAAAAGAAATTTAATTTCATATGTATGGAAGTCCTATAAGGATATAGGACCAAATAAAGAACCTTTTATACCTTTTAAATAAATAAACAATAAATATGTGAAGAATTGACAAGGCAGAGGGGTTTGGGCTAGGGGTAGTAAATGATGAAGATACAAGGCTTGTTTTTACAGTCTTTTTGGTCCTAAATCAACCTGTCTCTTGTGATAAGGATGTCTCCCTTTCTCCTGGTACAGGCAAGGTACATTTCACATGAAAGATTTATCTCCTGCTTTTGTGAAAGAAGGGTGGGTTGTGGGGGAGTTCAGAGCAACCTTTCTGCTTTTACTGTTTCCTTTGACTCTTGCAGCTTAAGATGGTCAGTATGCTGGGGTGACATATTTTAGTGTAACATGTCCTGAAATCCATCAATGATAAAACATATTTAGCTATCAGTTCAGTTCAGTTCAGTTCAGTTGCTCAGTCGTGTCCAACTCTGCGACCTCATGAACCGCAGCACACCACACCTCCCTGTTCATCACCAACTCCTGGAGTCCACCCAAACCCATGTCCATCGAGTCGGTGATGCCATCCAACCGTGTCATCCTCTGTCATCCCCTTCTCCTCCTGCCCTCAATCTTTCCCAGCATCAGGGTCTTTTCAAATGAGTCAGCTCTTCGCATCAGGTAGCCAAAGTATTGGAGTTTCAGCTTTAGCATCAGTCCTTCCAATGAACACCTAGGACTGATCTCCTTTAGGATGGACTGGTTGGATCTCCTTGCAGTCCAAGGGACTCTCAAGAGTCTTCTCCAACACCACAGTCTAAAAGCATCAATTCTTTGGCGCCCAGCTTTCTTCACAGTCCAACTCTCCCAACCATACATGACCACTAGATGGACCTTTGTTGGCAAAGTAATGTCTCTGCTTCTTAATATGCTATCTAGGTTGGTCATGACTTTCCTTCCAAGGAGTAAGTGTCTCTTAATTTCATGGCTGCACTCACCATCTGCAGAGCTATGGTGTCATTTAAAATAGTGATAAACCCAGTAAAGGCCAAAAAATTGAGAATGATGGGTATACCAAGGTAGAGATAGGTAAACCAGCAAAACACCAGGAAGGTTTGGACAAATCTCTGCCTGGCACGAGCTTGTCCACATTCTGTCTTTGCTCACACTGGTCTTTGGTCAGACACACCTTCCTTCCCAGCAGAGGATGAGATGGTGGGATAGCATCACTGATTCAATGGACATGAACTTGAGCAAACTCTGGGATATAATGAGTGATCGGGAAGCCTGACAGCCTAAGACCATGGGGTTGCAAAGAGTCAGACATGATTTAGCAACTGAACAACAAAAACATTCTCATTCCCTGCTCTAGTTGGCAGGATGGTACTCACCATTGGATGCTTCTTTCAAATGTCCTTTCAGGCAAATCCCGTCCGCCATCCCCCCCACCCAAGATGACTTGGGTCTTCCTCCTGTGCATTTGCAATATCTGTACCCACCTCAGATCCCACTGTACTGTAGTTACTTGTGCTATCCCTGAGGCCATCTTATTCATTTTCATAGCCCTAGAAAATGTCATGATGCTTGAAAAGCAGTAAATATTTAGAAAATAAATATTGAACAATTTAATAAATGACTGTTTAATTGTTAAATAGTAAAAATGATAGCTTGCTTTTGAATCGTACTCTATAATTTTCAAAGTACATCCACACACATTACCTCATTTGCTTCTTGGAGCCTACTGTGAAGTAGGCAGGACAAGTGTTAGTATTAAATAGGGCTTAAAAACCAAATTAATCACTTCTTAAGCTTTAGAGAAGAGATGACACAGTCCATGTCACATTGATTATTGCACAATGAGAAAACCACTGGGGAACACTATGTGCTTGATCAGAATCCCTATTTTGGAATTCTAGAAACAAATTCTGGGTCACCCTTCTAATTATCTTTGGTTATGAACAGATGGCCTTGTTTCCTAAGTCATGAATTATGAAGTCTAGGTACACATGTATAGAGTTACTTTTGAAATTATAAATCTAGTAGTAATGACCTAAGACTGAAAAAGAAATCTATGTTCTGGCTCAGGGTGTGAGGTATGGAGAGTTTGAGGCTATACTCACTTTCTATCATTTATCTCTGTGGGGGTCCAGCAGTTTGGGTTGTCAAGTCTTGAGTCATACTTGACACAAGAGAAGGACCGTGTTGGAGTGGAGAGACCCTCAAAGCTTATGCTGGACTTCAGTGTAGCTGTTTTTGTTCTCGGGTATAAAAAATGCTATAAAACTAAGAAGAGAATGGAAGAAAAAGGAAACATAATTTAATTTAATAAAGTAATGGACACTTGTACTTTTCACCTGCCTACTATTTATCCTTCCTTTTCTGAGAATAGCTCTGATTTTCCCTTGAAGAACCACTTCACTCCATAAGGTTTTGGTGAGGTCAACCCCTGGTAGTAAGTACCAGGGATAACCGTATAACGTTGGCCTGGCCAATGAGTACCTGCCATCTCCTTAGCCACAGTGATGGGTCCAGGAAAGTGCACATGATTCAAATTTCCCCAAGGAGACTCAGTTTTGAGGCTGTATTGAAACTATTGGGATGAAGAGGCTCTTCTTCTCCTAGAGTGCTAACTAAAAGAAGAGTATAATCCAGGAGCTGGCAGGGGTTCATTGTGGATAGGTCCTGTTTGAGGTGAAGCCAACAAAGAGGAAAGCAGACCTAGGAGATGAGAAAAGAGATGTATGGGCTTGATCTGAATGACCTTCTTCAGTCCCTAGGTATAGGTGTACCTAATGTCAGTTCTTTCGGAGAGGGCAATGGCAACCCACTCCAGTACTCTTGCCTGATGGACAGAGGAACCTGGTAGGCTGCAGTCCATGAGGTCGCTAAGAGTCGGGCATGACTGAGCGACTTCACTTTCTCTTTTCACTCTCATGTATTGGAGAAGGAAATGGCAACCCACTCCAGTGTTCTTGCCTGGAGAATCCCAGGGACAGAGGAGCCTAGTGGGCTGCTGTCTATGGGGTCGCACAGAGTCAGACACTACTGAAGTGACTTAGCAGCAGCAGCAGCAGCACCAACAATGTCAGTTCTTTCAGGATTTGAAATAGCTCAACTGGAATTCCATCACCTCCACTAGCTTTGTTTGTAGTGATGCTTTCTAAGGCCCACTTGACTTCACGTTCCAGGATGTCTGGCTCTAGGTGAGTGATCACACCATCATGATTATCTGGGTCATGAAGATCTTTTTTGTACAGTTCTTCTGTGCATTCTTGCCACCTCTTCTTAGTATCTTCTGCTTCTCTTAGGTCCATACCATTTCTGTCCTTTATTGTGCCCATCTTTGCATGAAATGTTCCCTTGGTATCTCTAATTTTCTTGAAAAGATCTCTAGTCTTTCCCATTCTGTTGTTTTCCTCTATTTCTTTGCATTGATCGCTGAGGAAGGCTTTCATATCTCTCCTTGCTATTCTTTGGAACTCTGCATTCAGATGCTTATATCTTTCCTTTTCTTCTTTGCTTTTTGCTTCTTTTCACAGCTATTTGTAAGGCCTCCTCAGACAGCCATTTTGCTTTTTTGCATTTCTTTTCCATGGGGATGGTCTTGATCCCTGTCTCCTGTACAATGTCATAAACCTCCATCCATAGTTCATCAGGCACTCTATCAGATCTAGTCCCTTAAATCTATTTCTCACTTCCACTGTATAATCATAAGGGATCTGATTTAGGTCATACCTGAATGGTCTAGTGGTTTTCCCTACTTTCTTCAATTTCAGTCTGAATTTGGCAATAAGGAATTCATGGTCTGAGCCACAGTCAGCTCCCAGTCTTGTTTTTGCTGACTGTATAGGGCTTCTCCATCTTTGACTGCAAAGAATATAATCAATCTGATTTCGGTGTTGACCATCTGGTGATGTCCATGTGTAGAGTCTTCTCTTGTGTTGTTGGAAGAGGGTGTTTGCTATGACCAGTGTGTTCTCTTGGCAAAACTCTATTAGCCTTTGCCCTGCTTCATTCTGTACTCCAAGGCCAAATTTGCCTGTTACTCCAGGACCAACCTAGATAGCATATTAAAAAGCAGAGATATTACTTTGCCAACAAAGGTCCGTATAGTCAAGGCTATGGTTTTTCCAGTGGTCATGTATGGATGTGAGAGTTGGACTGTGAAGAAAGCTGATCGCCAAAGAATTGATGCTTTTGAACTGTGGTGCTGGAGAAGACTCTTGAGAGTCCCTTGGACTGCAAGGAGATTCAACCAGTCCATCCTAAAGGAGATCGGTCCTGGGTGTTCATTGGAAGGACTGATGCTAAAGCTGAAACTCCAATACTTTGGCCACCTGATGCAAAGAGTTGACTCATTGGAAAAGACCCTGATGCTGGGAGGGATTAGGGGCAGGAGGAGAAGGGGACGACAGAGGATGAGATGGCTAGATGGCATCACCGACTCGATGGACATGAGTTTGGGGAAACTCTGGGAGTTGGTGATGGACAGGGAGGCCTGGTGTGCTGCAATTCATGGGGTCTCAAAGAGTCGGGCATGGCTGAGTGACTGCACTGAACTGAACTGAAGTGAATGTCAGTTCTACTTACTTTGGATTTTTCAGTTACGTGAACTAATATTTATGTAATAAGCTAATAATTTCCTTCTTTCCAATCAGTTGGAGTTATAGTTTCTTTGTTTTTTTATTTGTTTTTGCAACTCAAATTCTGATAGAAGCTTGCAACTTGGAGTAGTATGGTGGGAAAGGCACATGAAACAGATGGAAAAGCTTGGCTCATATGTTCATAAGAGGCAAGATTCAGTATCTCACAGAACCCAGGTGGAAAAAAGGAAAAGAAAGGAGATTAGAATTTATACGCACCTTAAAAAGACAGTGTGGGTGTGTATAAGTGTAGGGGCAGGAGAAGTGATACAGCCAAACAGTCACATGGAAATGTTATTCACTGGAGCTCCAGCTGGGTGTTCTGCTAAGCGGCATGTATGGGAATAGTTTGTAAAGACATGTGGTTGCCATAGTCAGTTAGAAAATAGTAAAATGTAAGTGCTGTTGCTGTGCTTGTATCCAAGCAGCATTTTGTTATGATCTGGTTATAGGATGTGCCTCTGGAATATGGATGTTTACCTTATGCAAATTATATTAGTGACTCATTTCTTTCACATATAAAAGAGGTAAACAGTGAATTTTGTTAACTGTGCTGAACAGGGATTCTTTCCCTGGGGTTTATGGCTCGTGGTTATGCCTCAGTTCTGTGAATCCCTTGAAATTATGTGTAAAAATTGCAAATATGTGCATTTTTCTGAGGAGAGGGTCCAATTCTCCAAAAAGTAGATGATGGAAAGAATTGATTGGACCTGGAGTGGACACCTGACCCATATTGGCCAATCAATAGCCACTTCCTCCCTTGAATTAAGACTTAGAGTGAGCAACTTCCTGCCAATCTCTGAGACAGGCTGGCAGTGAGGAGAGTAAACTCAGAAGCTGTGGGCTGCCATGAGGAGGGAAAGCAGACACTGTCAAACTTCAGGGGGAGAAAGGTGGAACTGATGTCATAGAATATGAAGGCATGAAGACAGGTGGACCCAGAGACAGACCATGAGAGCTGTTCTCTGCACCGCAGCAGCTTGCTGGTTCTTGGTTCAGGTATCACATGATGCCTTGAAGCCTGTTTCTACCTCTGCTTTGCCATCTGTGAGATGCTCCTGTGTCTTTCCAGGACATTTGCTTTTTTTTTTTTTTTTTAAACTGGTTCCAGTTGGTTTCAGTTATTTGTGAATAAAGGCTCTCAACTAAGACAAGGAATTACAGTAAAGAGACATGAGAAGATCCTTGCTGGATGAGGAAGGGAAAACAAGTGGGGGCTCCTACATGCATTGTCTCATTTGATCTTCACTGAATTCCTGCCATTTTCCACCTGAGGAAATGCAGCCTCAGGAGGGTTAAAGACCCTTCTCGAGTCACACGGCTAAGAAAAATTTATTTATATTATGGTGCAATTTAATGAATACAATTTTATTTATGGCACTATCAATAACTCTCTAGTGACTTGGTTAGTAATGTTGACTTCTTTCTGGGCAAAATGAATGCAAATTGACAAGTGAACACTTCATGGGTCTTCTGTTCCTAGAGCCCCTGAATTTTCCAAAGAACTTTTCAACTCTCTTTCCAATCAGGAATCATTTGTTCTCTTTATTTAAAAAGTTAATGGTATCTTTTTTGCCATCTTTAATAAATATTTTTTTCATTACAAAATATATTTATGTATTCATTACACAAAAGTTTAAATACAGGAATACAGAAATTGGAAGAAAGATTACCAGCCCAATCATTGCTAACATTGCGATATATTTCCTTTGAATGTATTTTATTATACATACTTTAGTTATTTTGGATTTGTTTTGTCTCATGTAGTTGAGACATTCTCTGCTAAATTGTGTTTTACAAAACTTTTGTTGTTGCTAGAATTTTGCACTTGTAGAAAGTTTGGCTACTACTTGTGCTACTATCTTTTCTACTCTTACTACTACTATTTTTACAAATGCTAGATACTGTTATCTAAAGGTAGAAACTTGTCTTATATTTACAAAATGCTTTCACTTGTATGATCTTTATTTAAAATTTATTTTAATCTAATTTTGATAAGAACACTTAATATGAGATCTACCTTCTCAACAGATGTTTAAGTGTACATCTAGTGTTGTCTATGCGCATAATGTTGTAGAGCAGATCTCTGGAACTCACCCATCTTACTCAACTGAAATTTTATGCTCATTTATTTGTAATTCCCCATCCCCTCCCCATCAGCCCCTGGCAACCATAATTCCATTCTTTGACTGTATGAATTTGACTATATTAGTTACCCCATATAAGCAGAATCATGGTTTTGATGTCTTTGACTTTGATATCTTACTGGCCTTGTAAGTGAGTTTGAAGTGTTCTCTCCTCATCAGTTTTTGGGGAAGAGTTTGAGGAGGATTGGCGTTAATTGTTCTTCAGATTTTTGGTAGAATTTACCAGTGAAGCCTGCAGATTCTGGGCTTTTCTTTGTTGAGAGGTTTTTAATTGCTGATTAATATTATTCAAGGCCTCTGTTTCCTTAGTGATCTGTCTGGACCTTCCATCCATTAGTGAAAGAGGGGCATCGAAGTTTCCTACTATTATTGTATTTCTATATATCTCAATGTTTGCTTTCTATATTTAGGTGCTCTAACGATGGGTGTATATATATTTATATTTGTAATTGTTTAATATTCCTAGTGAATTGATCCCTTATCATTATATAATGCCCTTCTTTGTCTCTTGTCACCATTTTGGACTCAAAAGCTATTTTGCCTGATGCAAGTTTAACCATTCTTGCTCTCCTTTGATTATCATTTGCATGAAGTATCTTTTTCTATTTCTTCATTTTCACACTATGCATGTCCTTAAATCTAAAGTGATTTTAGAATTATAGTTGGATTATATGATCTTAACTAATCGTCATAATTCCATAAATAATGCAAATCCTTTTACATTTCCATTTTGAGAGGAATAAATTGAGGCTTATAGACTAAATGACTTGCTCAAGTCCATGTTTAGTGAGAGAAAGAACTGGGACTAGACCCAGTCTTCTCATTGGTAGCGCTATGCTATTTCCATAGAAACACCACTGCACCTCTTCATCCCGTCCTCTCCTACATGCACAAGAGAAGCTGCCAGATGCCTCAAGTCCCTCAATGTGCAAAATGAGGAGTCGAGTTTCTGGTGTAAAGCCCACATAATTCCTTGGGAACTTCAGATATCATCCTGTACCTGTGTTCTTAAGTCTTGGCGGCTACATGCTCAGATACCTGAGGTTACTCAGATACTTCTGTGGTTAATATGTTATTGTGGTTCTGGGACTCAAAAGTATTAGACGGTATTATCTATCTTTTTTCTTGTATCATTTGTTAGCGCTTTATTATTAAGTGATAAAAACTTAGATGATATCCATCATATCTTTGTGGTTGTCATGGAGCTTAACTGTGCATCTCAGGCTGGTAAAACCAATTGAGACAATAGTTGGATGAGGAGGAGTTGCTTATTAATGTTAAAGTGAGACAGAGTTCTTCTGTAGGCGGACCAAGTGATGCTTTCCAGTGGGAGGGACGATGGGAGCATAACTACACTGCCTAAGCATGGCAAGTGAAAGTGAAAATGTTAGTCGCTCAGTCGTGTCTGACTCTGCAACCCCATGGACTGTAGCCCGCCAGGCTCCTCTGTCCATGGGTTTCTCCAGGCAAGAATACTGGAGTAGGTTGCCATTTCCTTCTCCAGGGAATCTTCCTGACCCAGGGATTGATCCTAGGTCTCCTGCATTGCAGGCGGTTTCTTTACCTTTGAGCCACTAGGGAAGATGCCAGCATATCCCATATTCCAAAGTATGTGTTCAGGCACTTCAGTCGTGTCTGACTCTTTGCGACCCCATGGACTGTAGCTACCAGGCTCCTCTGTCTATGGGATTCTCCAGGCAAGAATACTTGAGTAGGTTGTCATGCCCTCCTTCAGGGGATCTTCCCAATCCAGAGATCGAACCCGCGTCTCTTGTGTCTCCTGTATTGCAGGCGGATTCTTTACTGCTGAACCACTGCAGAAGTCAATTCCATAGTATAATCAGGGCCAAAATGGTCATGGAAGCTTACAAAGAGGACCAGAATATGCTACACGGTTTCTTCCTCTGGAGAGACAATATAGAAAGTAGGAGGACATGTTGGAATGTGAACAAACAGTGGCTTTCATGTTTTCTTGGCATGATCCATAGTAAGAAATACGTTGTGGCTCATATGTGTGTGTATAAATGAAACAGAAGTCTCAGCAAATAATAGTTTTATTACATACTATGTACCCCTAAGTGCTCTGATCATTCCATTCCAATCCAATCCTTTAAAATAAATGTTAGTTATGACCCACTGAGTAAATTTTACTATGCACTAATCCAACATTAGGTCACAACTCTCAATTCGAAACATTCTGAGATAAATCTTAGTTGAAGCTCTGCTACTCTACAACTTCTCCATCAGTAAAAGGAGATGATGACATTTTTCCTATGGGTGGTTGTTTTAATGAAATGCCATATGCGGTCACTTGACGAGCTCTGTGCTTTGTTTTTCCACTGCTGTATCCCCAGCACCAAGTGCAGGGTGTGGTGCATAGTTGGCACTCCATATGTGTAGTTATTTTTATTGTTCCCCCACCCCATCCTGTCTGATTTTAGATAGAAAGATGCAGGCTACATTAGAACACTCCCAGTGATGACCCAGTGCAGGAGACTTGAGACTAATCACCCTATGGACCTTTATGAGGAGAAATATTGCAGAAGCTATTCTAATCAATCCATCAGCTAAACCTGAATCTATGGAATGTTTATGAAGGGTAAGATGCTGGAAGAACACCAAGAAAGACTCAAAAGAATTTGAGTCAAAATTATTTTGAGTCTTTCTACTAACTATATTTTGTATATTTCCACTAACTAGGAGTTTACTTGATTGAAGACACAGTACAAAAACACCAAGAGGTAAGTAGAGGCACAGGATGGGCAAATCAGCCCTAAATACTATGTTTTATGTGATAAAGACTGTAGAAAATTTTAATTCATAGTTGATGTGATTTTAGTACACAATTGATTGCGAGCATAATGAAGTAGCTCCAAGGCATTTAATGATTTTTCAGTGAATCTATATGTTATCAGTCTCTATGACATGTAGCTATTTCTTCCTTAGTCCACAGACAATGGATTTGAGGATTCCTGGAATCAGTATCAGACTTTATTTTTTTGGGCTCCAAAATCACTGCGGATGCTGATTGCAGCCATGAAATTAAAAGACGCTTGCTCCTTGGAAGGAAAGTTATGACCAACCTAGATAGTATATTAAAAAGCAGAGACATTACTTTGTCAACAAAGGTCCGTCTAGTCAAGGCTGTGGTTTTTCCCGTAGTCATGTATGGATGTGAGAGTTGGACTGTGAAGAAAGCTGATTGCCGAAGAATTGATGCTTTTGAACTGTGGTGCTGGAGAAGACTCTTGAGAGTCCCTTGGACTGCAAGGAGATCCAACCAGTCCATTCTAAAGGAGATCAATCCTGGGTGTTCATTGGAAGGACTGATGCTAAAGCTGAAACTGCAATACTTTGGCCACCTCATGCGACGAGTTGACTCACTGGAAAAGAGTCTGATGCTGGGAAAGGTTGGGGGCGGGAGGAGAAGGGGATGACAGAGAATGAGATGGCTGGATGGCATCACCGACTCTGTGGACATGAGTTTGAGTGAACTCCGGGATTTGGTGATGGACAGGGAGGCTTGGCGTGCTGTGATTCATGGGGTCGCAGAGAGTCGGACATGACTGAGCTTCTGAACTGAACTGAACTGACTCAACATTCAAAAAACTAAGATCATGGCATCTGGTCTCATCATTTCATGGCACATAGATGGGGAAACAATGGAAACAATGACAGACTTTATTTTCTTGGGCTTCAAATTCACTGCAGATGGTGACTGCAGACATGAAATTAAAAGACGCTTACTCCTTGGAAGAAAAGCTATGACCAACCTAGACAGCATACTAAAAAGCAGAGACATTACTTTGCCAACAAAGGTCCATCTAGTCAAGGGTATGGTTTTCCCGGTAGTCATGTATGGATGTGAGAGTTGGACTATAAAGAAGGCTGAGTGCTGAAGAATTGACGGGTTTTTTGTTGTTGTTGTTTGTTTTATTTTTATTTTTTCAAAATTCTTTATTAGAAAACTGAACTTTACAATGTGTTTATATCACTCACTGAGTACATGGCATTTTAAAACAACATCATTTTACAGAAAGATAACAAAAATACAAAGTCTTAAAACCTACGGGATATGGAAAACATTATCCACTGAGGCCTTAAATGTAGTAGACTTTACATAAAAAGGAAAAGCAATGAGTATACAAGTATACAGCCAATTTAAGAAGTTAGCAAAATAAACAGAATAATCATAAAGAAAAGAAAGCAACTAATACATACCAGGTATTAATGTGATAAAAATAAAGATAAAATTGAGAGGCTCAACAGAGAGAATTGATGTTTTGGAACTGTGATGTTGGAGAAGATTCTTGAGAGTCCCTTGGACCGAAAGGAGATCCAACCAGTCCATCCTAAAGGAAATCAGTCCAGAATGTTCATTGAAACTCCAATACTGAAACTCCAATACTTTGGCCACATGATGTGAAGAACTGACTCAATGGAAAAGACCTTGATGCTGGGAAAGATTGAAGCTTGGAAGGGAAGGGGCCAATAGAGGATGAGATGGTTGGATGGCATCACCGACTCAATGGACATGAGTTTGAGTAAGCTCCAGGAACTGATGATGGACAGGGAAGCCTGGCGTGCTGAAGTCCATGGGGTTGTAAAGAGTCAGACACAATTGAGGAACTAAACTGAACTGAACTGAACCATGTCAGGGAGACACTGAAGCCTTATGCTAAGAGAAAGGGTCTTAGGGTCAGAGGGTAGTGGGTTTGTCCAGCTCTGATGCTCACCAGCTCTGTGGTGTTTAGCTAGTGACTTAACTTTGTGGTTTCGCTTCTTATAAAATGTGACTGATAACTGTCTATCTCATGGTGGTTTTGGAGGGTTAAATGGATTAAAATCTGTAAAACTCTTAGCAGAGTTTCTGGTCAAGAGTGAACTCTTGAGGAAGTTGGTTGATACTCTTGTGGCTTTGCTGCCCTTTGGGGTCCAAGGCCTTGGTTAGTGCTCAGTCAGTTCTGTTATGCCTGACTCTTTGCAACTCCATGGACTGTAGCCCACTGGGTTCCTCTGTCCATAAGATTCTCTAGGCAAGAATACTGGAGTGGTTGCCATCCCCTCCTCCAAGGGATCTTCCCAACCCAGGGATTGAACCTGCATCTCTTACATCCCCTGCATTGGCAGGCGGGTTCTTTACAGCTAGTGCCACCTGGGAAGTCCTTTTCAAGGCCCTCAGCAGCAGGAAATCAAAAAATAATATGTTACACCAGTGGGTGGGTGGTCTCCTGCTGGCCTCCAAAGCGCATGGTGGCATGGGTCCTTCCAGAAGTCCTGCAGCTCTTCACAGACATTATTCTGGGAGAGAAGGCAGCAGGAATTGTCTTCATGGTGGAGGAGATCTGGCATGGAGAGGTGGAGGCTTCACAAGCCTTAAGAAGGCGAAGCAGATGAATCACATCAAAAGAACAAACCGGCAAAGGGACCTGGGTTTAAGCTTCAAGTCCTCCACTTTGTGAGTTTTGTGATCCTTGGCAAGTTCCCAAGGTCTCTTTAAGGCCTAGATATCTAATTCTGTCTCTCTGGGGATAACAAAGATAAGGGGGCTTCCCTGGTGGCTCAGATGGTAAAGAATCTGTCTGCAGTGAAAGAGACCCAGGTTCAGTTCCTGGGTGGGGAAGATCCCCTGGATGGCAACACTCTCCAGTATTCTTATCTGGAGAATCCCATGGAAAAGGAGCCTGGAGTGCTATGGTCCATGAGGTCACAAAGAGTCGGACACAACTGAGTGACTAACACACACATACATGAGGACAGTAGCATGAACAACTTTATTTTTGATGACACAAAGCAGGTATAATCAGCCTGTGCTTTCCTGGAATAGCACACTGTGTGGACCCCTACACCCCTGCTCTTGTCTGTCCTCTGTCCCCATGTCCTGCACAGTTTCAAATTTCTACATGTCAGTCATTAACTAAGGGCTCCCTGGGTGGGACAGGGGGTGCAGAGAGAAAATAGATTCCCAGACATTTCTTGCTTCTGTGCTGTGGAGGATGGTCCTTTGAAAAAGAGCGGCAGTTACCAGCTATTGGAAGCAACTTGCATGCCAAAACTGGGGGCGCAGGGAACAGCTTGGCCCAGTGCCCTACACTGGTGCACCTGTGCACAACCCCACGGAAGCCACAAAGGCAGAACTTGAACTAAGGCTGAATCTAAGTCTTGCTGGAATACTCCGTGATCCTTCCAGAACATGAGAGTGAGGAGTGGGTCCAAGGCCATGGTTCACTCACCCGCTTTCTGCCCCAAGAGGCTGGCTGGAGACAGTGCTCACGCCTCCCAGGTTCTGATGAGGTTGGAGGCTGTCTGCCTGGCTGCACCTAGGGTACAGCTGCTGGCTCTAAAACAGCTTGGCTGCAGTAGGACCTGGGCTTGCTTCTGTTTTCATATTCTTTCCTGAGGTCAGTCAAATGTGGCCAAAAGAGGAGACAGAGGAGAGATTCAGAAACAAAGTTTTTATCTTCACAGGTGCTAGAGACAGGAGGTGAGGCTCACCCTGCAGCACCAGGTGGGAAAGACAGCAGGATGGTCAGCAGGCAGAAGACAGAATAGAGTGAAGGGAAGGTTTAGGGCAGAGCCTTTATTGGACTTTCTGTGGGAGGGCAAGACAAAGCTTAGGACTGGCTAATCTGAATAATATGGGCAGGCTTTGGGTCATAGGGGTGCCCCTGATTGCCTGTGCTTCCCTGGTAGCTTAGATGGTAAAGATTTGCCTGCGATGCTGGAAATCTGGGTTTGGTCCCTGGGTTGGGAAGATCTCCTGGAGAAGGGAATGGCAACCCACCCCAGTATTCTTGCCTGGGCAATTCCATGGACAGAGGAGCCTGGTGGGCTATGGTCTATGGGATCACAAAGAGTCGGACACTACTCCTACCTGGTTGCCTGGCCCCTGGCTCTGGGATGATAATGCAGAGGAATATTGTCCTGCCCCCAACCCCCAGAGCCACTTGGAGGAGGAGGGACTTTGAATGGCTTAGTCTGCAGATCAAAAACTCCCTTTGACCAGTCTGTAAGAATTAGCAGCCCAGGAAAGGACAGTATTTCCCTGCCAGAAAGGATTTTTTTTTAAAGACGTCAGAACATCATAATAAACCAAAAATTGAAAATATTTATAGCACAGTTTCCCAGCAACAGAGCATCCCATCATCTGTGCTGTAGTCGTCTGGCCCCTTGTGTTTGGTGTCAGTCACCCTGTGTATTCATGAGACCTGGCCCTATTAACGACTCTCACTCCTGAGGGGTGGCATGTGAATAATAAACTGCCTGAAAAGAAAAAGATTTCATTGCTTCTTTCCTGGCTGCGTCTTTACTTGCTTTGTACTTGACAAGGAGATGAGCAAAAAAAGCTGATGGAAAGCATTCTGAGAGAAGCTGAGGGGAACACCAACACTGTCAGCTAGAATGGGCAAACATCTCCATTCTGAGTAGAGAAAATTTAGTCTCAGATCGGTTATATTGTGTGGATTACATGGTCAGTGGTGAGGCCTGGACGAGACCCAGAGTCTTCTAATGGCAAGGTCATACTCTGCCAGTAGAATATGCTAAGCAAGGTGTATCCCGACTACCCTGAATATCTAGGTCCAAGCAGATACCCAGGGGGTAGTGCCTTCTTCCCTGGGTGGAAACTATATTGAAGCTCTAGAACTGTCACAGCTCCCAGTAATCAGTGCCTCCCCCAAGGACTCCGTGGTGGGAGTTGCCCAAGGCAGGACTTTCAGGGGAGAACTTTCTAGAAATGACTATATTTGCCATCACTGTGGTAAAACATCAATCATGCCGCAGCTCCAGGGCAGAGTTTTAGCAACCAAAGTAGTCCTCCATCCTTACCTGAGGGATCTAGCTGTCAGTTTTCTGGTCTTAGGTTCCAGCCTCTGTCTCTTCTGCATGGGCGGCATTCGGCCTCTATGGGTCGGCTTCTTTAGTTGTTGAATTCGAATGATGGTGACCTTCCTGCTCCATTGCAACTCTGGAAAAGCACTTTGCTTCTTTGAGCCTCAGTTTCCTCATTGTTAAAATGAGAAATTGAGCTAATTGTTCTTCTGGGTCCTTTTCACGAATAAGAATCTGATTATTTGCTTCTTGACAGGAACATTATATGACTTATCATTAGCAAACTTGAAAAAAATCAAAATAGCAAGCGTTGCAGAGAAGCTACATTATAACCTCAGCTTTAAAGCGGCAGTTGTGTGCTGTCAGTTGAAAAGTTACATTCCGATCAGTCTGAATTGTCAGGCTTTCAAACGATGCCTTTTGTTGTTCATATCAGCAACTCACGTTCATGCTATATTTTCAACTGTTTATTTTGAAATAATTTCAGGTTTAGAAAAAATATAACACAGAGAATTTCCATATACCCTTCACTCACATTCTCTAAATGTTGAAATTGTACCACACTTGCTTAATCATTTGTTCTCTGTCTTCACACAGACATGTGGACAGACCAACTGACAGACATACACACACACACAGTTTTCCAAAATGTTTTAGAGTATTGACTTCTGTGTGTTTCAGTGTTTCTTTTCTAAATATGTGGCCATTCTCTTATAATTTATGCAGTTATACAAGTCATCAATTAACATTATTACTAATTTAGGGGAGGATCTCATTCAGAGTTTGCCAGTTCTCTCACAAATGCCCTTTACCTGGTCTATGATCACAGGTTGCATTTATGTCTTTTCTTTTTTTATTACAAATGATGTTCACTTTCTTTGATCATGGGATTAAGTTGGTGCCTACAGATTTCTCCATCATAACTTTTTTTACATTTCTGATTAGTAAGTATTTTGTGAATAAATACTTTGAAACCATATAAATATCCTGTTTCTCATGCTTTCTCCCCCTACATTGATCATTTAGTAATGATTCTAGCCTGAAACAGGCACTGCTGTGGTAGTTTCCAAGTGGTGTTTTTACTACTTTTAGTAGTTGGAAGAGTTTGTCCTTTTCCCCATCTATTTGTTTAAGTCACTGTATGTTTGTGGATTCTTTTGTTTTATTGGTTATAATCCATTGTTATTTTGCTGCTCAAATTGTCCCATGTTTGACTGGAGGGAGCCTCTTCTAGCAGGCTCCTAGGTTCTTTTGGCACATCCTCATCCTTTTTTGAACACTTCCTCGGTTTCTGACATCACAAGATACTCCAGACTTACTTTTTATTTTCAGTGCATTGGCCCTGAAAATAGCCATTTCTCCAAGGGATCCTAGTCCTTCTTATTTGAAAATGGTATTGTGAAATCAAGACCTAGGTATGCTCACTGGTTTTCCCTTTCCTTGGTGTCATTATTTTTAAGCTCCTTCAGTGAACAGAGCTAAGAAACATGTCTTATATATCTATCAATGTACATACAAATGTGTACACATCACACACAGAGTGATATTCTGCTTTTCAAAAGCTCACTTTATATTACTTCACTCGTATAAAAGACCTACACTAGTAGCTGTTTTCCCATCCTGATAGAAATTCAAAGGGATTCTTCACTTTTACAGAAAAATATGAAAACAGTGCTCAGGGACTGTTTTGCAGCCAGTCATCACACAGGCAGCCTGCACCCTGAGTAATGAGAATGACTCCAACAAGGTCCTTTCTCAGGAACTACACTCAAGCATCTCTGCATCAAAGCCATAGCTTTGTACTGTGTCTGTGAGCATCTGTATTTTATTTTGATTTATTTTGTATATCCATTAGCAAGATATGTTCTAAGGTAATTGCTTTTTCACTTGATACCAATCAGCTTATGAAAGCTTTCATAGGAATCCTAACTTTAGAATGGGGGCAGGTAACCTATATCCACATCCACACACACACAAAGCACATCCGTATCTATGTGTGTGCATGCACACAGAGCCAAGAGCTCAAGTTTACAATGATATCTTCAGTTTCCCTCCAATACTACACAGGGTTCACTTGCCTTCCCCCTTTACTTACGAGTAACTTCTCCAACAGTGAGAAATCGGTCTCGCTTATTATCTGCAATTTGTCCACTTATTTGCTTAGTCCTAATGTAAGACTCTTGAGAGTCCCTTATACTGCAAGGAGATCCAACCAGTCCATTCTAAAGGAGATCAATCCTGGGTGTTCATTGGAGGGACTGATGCTAAAGCTGAAACTGCAATACTTTGGCTACCTCATGCGACGAGTTGACTCAATGGAAAAGACTCTGATGCTGGGAAAGGTTGGGGGCGGGAGGAGAAGGGGACGACCAAGAATGAGATGGCTGGATGGCATCACCGACTCTGTGGACATGAGTTTGAGTGTACTCCGGGAGTTGGTGATGGACAGGGAGGCCTGGTGTGCTGTGATTCATGGGGTTGCGGAGAGTCGGACACGACTGAGCGACTGAACTGAACTGAACTGAACTGAATGTTAATACAGCTAAAGTAGTTTTAGAATTAGTAACCCATATCATAGTGAAAACAGATCTACTAAATAGAGTACAATATTTATTTACAGTTCTTCAAAATATGTTGTTGCTAAGTTACTTATGTTAGTTCTATACTCCCCTACCCTCTGCCTCCTTTCAGTGTAGTTATTTTATTCATTTGAAGTACAGTAGAGGTCATTTATCTAAGAAAGCCTTCCTCAGTGATCAGTGCAAAGAAATACGGGAAAACAATAGAATGGGAAAAACTAGAGATCTCTTCAAGAAAATTAGAGATACCAAGGGAACATTTCATGCAAAGATGGGCACAATAAAGGACAGAAATGGTACGGAGTTAAGAGAAGTAGAAGATATTAAGAAGAGGAGAAGGAAATGGCAACCCACTCCAGTGTTCTTGCCTGGAGAATCCCAGGGACGGGGGAGCCTGGTGGGCTGCCATCTATGGGGTCACACAGAGTCGGACACGACTGAAGTGACTTAGCAGCAGCAGCAGCAGTAGCAGCAAGAATACACAGAAGAACTATACAAAAAAGAGCTTAATGACCCAGATAACCACGATGTTGTGATCACTCACCTAGAGCCAGACATCCTGGAATGCCAAGTCAAATGGGCTTTAGGAAGCATCACTATAAACAATGTTATTGGAGGTGATGGAATTCCAGTTGAGCTATTTCATATCCTAAAAGAATATGCTGTGAAAGTGTTGCACTAAATATGTCAGAAAACTTGGAAAACTCAGCAGGGGCCACAGGACTGGAAAATGTCTGTTTTCATTCCAATTCTGAAGAAAGGCAATGCCAAAAAATGCTAGCAAAGCAATGCTCAAAATTCTCCAAGCCAGGCTTCAATGGTAAGTGAACCATGAACTTCCAGATGTGCAAGCTGGATTTAGAAAAGGCAGAGGAACCAGAGATCAAATTGCCAACAGCCATAGGATCATCACAAAAGCAAGAGAGTTCCAGAAAAATATCCATTTCTGCTTTATTGACTATGCCAAAGCCTTTGACTGTGTGGATCACAACAGACCATGGAAAATTCTTCAAGAGGTGGGAATACCAGACCTGCCTCTTGAGAAATCTGTATGCAGGTCAAGAAGCAACAGTTAGAACTGGACATGAAACATCAGTTCGGTTCAGTTCAGTTCAGTTGCTTAGTCATGTCCAACTCTTTGCGACCCCATGGACTACAGCATGCCAGGCCTCCCTGTCCATCACCAATTCCCAGAGTTTGCTCAAACTCATGTCCATTGAGTTGGTGATGCCATCCAACCATTTCATCCTCTGTCGTCCCCTTCTCTTCCCACCTTCAATCTTTCCCAGCATTGGGGTCTTTTCAAATGAGTTAGCTCTTCATATCAGGTGGCCAAAGTATTGCAGTTTCAGCTTCAACATCAGTCCTTCCAGAACATCAGACTGGTTCCAAATTGGGAAAGGAGTACGTCAAGGTTGTATATTGTCACCCTGCTTATTTAACTTTTATGCAGAGCACATCATACAAAATGCCATGCTGGATGAAACACAAGATGGAATCAAGATTGCCAGGAGAAACATCAATAACTTTAGTTATGCAGAAGACACCACTGTCATGGCAGAAAGCAAAGAAGAACTAAAGGGCTTCGTGAAGAAAGTGACAGAGGAGTGAAAAAGTTGGCTTAAAACTCAACATTCAGAATACTAAGATCATGGCTTCCAGTCCCATCACTTCATGGCAAATAGATGGAGAAACAGTGGAAACAGTGAGAGACTTTATTTTTGGGGGCTCCAAAATCACTGCAGATGGTGACTGCAGCCATGAAATAAAAAGATGCTTACTCCTTGGAAGAAAAGCTATGACCAACATAGACAGCATATAAAAAAGTAGAGAAATTACTTTGCCAACAAAGGTCAACGTTATGGTTTTTCCAGTAGTCATGTATGGATGTGAGAGTTGGACTATAAAGAAAACTGAAAGCTGAAGAATTGATGCTTTTGAACTGTGGTGTTGGAGAAGACTCTTGAGAGTCCCTTGGACTGCAAGGAGATCCAACCAGTCCATTCTAAAGGAAATCAGTCCTGAATATTCATTGGAAGGACTGATGCTGAAGGTGAAACTCCAACACTTTGTCCACCTGATGCGAAGAACTGACTCATTTGAAAAGACCCTGATGCTGGGAAAGATTGAAGGCAAGAGGAGAAGGGGATGACAGAGGATGAGATGATTGGGTGGCATCACCGACTCTTTGGACATGAGTTTGAGTAAGCTCTGGGAGTTAGTGATGGACAGGGAAGCCTGGCGTGCTGTAGTCCTTGGGGTCGCAAAGAGTTGGACATGACTGAGTGGCTGAAATGAACTGAACTGAAATGAAGGGTCATTTATTTCTGTTTTCCATTTGAATTTCCCCACCAGAGTCCCTGATGGTTTTATTTTTTATTTTTTTAGTATATAAGGCATTAACATGATTCTAAAAATCAAAGCAATGCGGAAAGTGTCCTCAGAAAATTGTTAATTCTTCCCCGAACCACTACCATTGCCATGTTTTTTACCCCATTCCCATCCTCCCATCCCCTGTGGATAATGAACTTCATTTTATTTTCTGGTTATCCCTTCCTGTGTTTCTTTTTTTTTTTTTTTTTTTGCCCAAATGAGAAGATACATGTAGAGTTTCTAACCAATTTTTTCTCCTTCTAGAGATAATAAACTACAGATTCTGTTTTGTGCTTTGCTTTCTCACTTAGCACCACAACCTGGAAAGTGCTTCATTCTGTTTGCAGAGCTCTTTCTTACTCTTTTGTACAGTTTCATGCTTCTTTGTTGAATTGTTAGGGGAACCAGTGACCAAAACTGCCCTCCCTGGCCAGACCCGATAGTAACCACTCTCTTGAGTTATCTTACAACAGGAGGTCCTTGAAAGGAATGTGGAACTAACAAGTTACCACCAACCTGAAGATTTTGGAAAAGGTCAAAAGGAGAGAGGAGGTGCCAGTCCCTATGTCCTACAATCTGGAATCTGTCTTGACTGAGTGATACACACACTACCAGGAAGGAGCCTGAGTCAGGATGGGTGGCCAAGGTCAACCTGGAAGCTAACTCCATTACCGTAAAACCCGAGACTGCAAACCATGCTGCAGAGCAGTTCTCCTGGGTTCCCTTACCCTGCTGCTCTCTGCCGAGGCTCCCCTTCCCAATAAAGTCTCTTGCTTTGTCAGCACGTGTGTCTCCTCAGGCAATTTATTTTCAGGTGTTAGACAAGAACCCATTCTTGGGCCTTGGAAAGGGTCTTCCTTCTTGCCACAGTACTGTCTGTGAAATAAAATATGCATTTTATGACAAGAGAAGAAAAATTTAGACGTAGAACATTTTCTCTACCCTTTGGCCTCCTCTCTCCCCTTTACTGTGCATTGTGTATCTGCATTTTGCCTCGACAAAACCTCCCTGTTGACAGAAATACTTACTTAACCATAAACAGCAGCATTCTCCTAGCATCTACAAGACAACTCTTTAAAAGATAACATTCCTTCTTGATCTTATAAGGGACCATGATAACACTTAACTCTGGACCGTGTAAACTTAATAATATGTCATATAACGTACAGCTCTCTGTCTCAAAAAACTTATATAACTGTGTTTTGATATCTAAAAAGGCAGAACAGTTCTCAGAGCTTTCTGAGATGTTATTCCCTGGTTATAGTCCTCAATTTGGCTCAAAACAATTTTTCCATTCCTTTCTTGGATCAACTGATTAATTTTTCATTGAGAGTAGTTTATTCAACAGTCCTCTGATATATTGGCATTAGGTGGTTGCTGGTCTGCAGTTGGGACCTGTTGTTCACTGCCAGAGGTCCAGGTCTGCACACTGTCTACACTTGAGGGTCACCTGCCTTGGATTCCTCACTGTCTGGTCTAGCCCTCTGTGATATTATGATTTATAATAAATATATATTTGGTCTTTATCCCTGTTCCTGGCACAGAGCTCCTGAAACTCTTGGAATTTCCTAAGTGATAAGAGCAATAAAGATGTGTTGATATCCATAACAAACCTCTCAACCACACCTGGGTTTATGTTAATGAGGTGATTTTGGAAAACACCTAAGGTTGGAGGCTGGTTGCCGTGGAAACAAAGTGTGGGATTAGAAGGCTGAAAATTTCCGCTCCCCCACCCCCAACTTCCAATGACCAATGATTTCATCAATAATGTCTATGTAATGAAGCCTCCATAAAACCCCAAAAGATGGCATTTGGAGAGTTTCTGGACTGGTGAACATGTGAAGAAGTGAGGAGAACAGTGTGCCTGGAGAGGGCATGTGAATTTCATGTCCTTTCCGTGTACCTTGCCCTGTGTATCTCTTCCATCTGGCTCTTCTTGAGTTATGTCCCTTTATAATAAGCTGATAATCTAGTAAGTAAAATGTTTCTCTAAGTCCAGTGTTTTTCTGAGTGAGCCACTTTAGTAAATTAATTAAACTTGAGGAGGGTGTTATTGGAACCTCTGATATATGGTCAGAGCACAGGTGACAACTTGTATCAGAGTGGTGGATGGGGACAGCCTTGTGGGACAGAGCCCTTAACTTGGGAATCTGTCACTATTTCCAGGTATGTAGTGTCAGAATTGAGTTGAATTGTAGGATACCCATTTGGTGTTGGAGAATTGCTTGGAAGAACTAGGAAAAATACAAAAACTGTAGTCGGAATCAGAATGTTACCCTCCAAAGTCTCAACAGAGGTCAAAGTGTCAGGGCATGTCCGGTCAAAGTGTCAGGGCATATCCAGCCAAAGCTACCTGTGAGCACAGCTTAGCTTCATGTGAGTCAAAGAGTGGCAGCTGCTGGGGTCACTGGCCTGGGGAAGCCCCCAGCCAAGAGTGTAGATGCGAAATGTAAACACAGTTGTGAAGCTGGCGTAGAATGTTAGGAGAGGTGGTAAAACAGGTGCTGAAACTGAAAGGCAAGAAAGATCTGAAGTCAGAGAAACACATCCCAGTTGAAATGGGCAGGCAGAAGTGAGTCTGGCTGTTGAAGTTCTACTTAGGAACTAGACTGTGAGATTTGCTGGGCTGGGACATAGGCTCAAAGCATCTGAACTGTGCTGTGCTCTGTGTGGCTGCTGGATCAGGGGGTCTGCTGGCTCTGGTGACCACAGCTTGCTGTGCTGTTTGTGGACACCCAGCCGGCCTGCCCAAGTTCTCCTGGGATGAGACGTACGCTTCTGGCTTCTGCCCCTCCCAGTGAACTGTCTCAATACACCTTGCAGCCCCTCACTGTCTTCACTGTCAGAACATAAGTGATAGACTCTGCTAGGCTGAACTCTGAGCACAATTATCTTCCGTGATCCATACTCACTCCCTGTGGAGCAGACAGACCTGACCCAAGATGAGGAGGTCAGTCAGTTCCGTTCAGTTGCTCAGTCATGTCCGACTCTTTGCGACCCCACGGCCTGCAGCACGCCAGGCTTCCCTGTCCATCACCAACTCCTAAAGCTTGCTCAAACTCATGTCCATCGAGTCGGTGATGTCATCCTCTGTCATCCCCTTCTTCTCCTGCCTTCAATCTTTCCCAGCATCAGAATCTTTTCTAAGGAGTCAGTTCTCCACATCAGGTAGCCAAAGTATTGGAGTTTCAGCTTCAGCATTGGTCCTTCCAATGAATATTCAGGACTGATTTTCTGAATTTCAGGACAGATGAGGAGGTAGAAATGTGTAACGGTCATATGACTTACTCAAGGTCACCTGGCTACTTTTTGACAAAGAGAGCTCATATTCATTAGGTGCAGTAAGCACAGTGCCTAAGGCCCACTTTCAGAGGTCTGTGGAAATGTTTTCCTTTTCATTCCTTTTAAAAATCAGAAGGTGGGGCATCCCTAGTGGCTCAGTTGTAAAGAATCTGCCTCAATGCATGAGATAGAAGTTCGATCCCTGTGTCAGGAAGATCCTCTAGAGAAGGAAATGGAAACTCACTCCAGTATTCTTGCCTGGGAAATCCCATGGATGGAGGCTTGGTGGGCTATAGTTCACAGCATCGCAAAAGAATCAGGTATGATTTAGTGACTAAAACAACAGCAACTTATATAATATTGTACATTAACTATACTTCAATTTAAAAAATCAGAAGAAAAAAATGAAGGAATAATAAATGAATATATAATAATAAATCCAAACTGGATTGTATGAGCCTCTATACCAACACACTTGCAAAACAAAATTTTTAATATTTTTTAATGGAGGAAGAGACTCGTGACGGCAAAAATGCTTAAGGTCCATGAAAGTCATAAGGTGACCCCATAGTGACAGTACTAAGACTACAGATCTTTCTATTCCACATGCTGTTTTCCTTTGGTATAGGCCATGTGAGGGTCTAGACAACTCGACCAGTGAAAAGCAGGAATCTGAGGGATAATGTCCATGGGGGCCACACATGAAATTGCCTTAAGGGAACCAGGAGAGCCAAAGAGAAGTGGAGACCTCCCCTTACTCGGACCAACTCTTTGCTTTCTTTTTTTTAAAATTATTTATTTTGTATTGGGGTACAGCTGATCAACAAAGTTGTGACAGTCTCAAGTGAACAGCTAAGAAACTCAGCCGTACATTCCAAGTATCCATTCTTCCCCAAACTCCCCTCCCATCCAGGCAGCCATATAACATTCAGCAGAGTTCCCTGTGCTATACCGTAGTGGACCAAATCTTTCTTCATTCACAGGCCATTTGGTATCGGCAGGAGTCCCAGTGACCCAGGTCAGGAGTGCACGTGGGGTTGGAGGGCTGGTTACCTGAGTGGCTGTGTGGACCCAACATATGTTTTGGAATGTTTTTAAGTCCACATTCAGTTATTCACTTTTACTTGCTGTGTAGCTTTTGGAAGTTTGAAAATGGAGATAACAGTAGTTCCCTCACAGAACTGTTCAGAAGATGAGATGAAGCAAAGTGGGTAAGGTTCCAGGCATTCTGCAGATCCAGCAGGTGTAGTTTAGCTCTTTTTCTCCTACCTATGTGCCTGCCACAGCCTGCACATGGGGTCTCTCTCTCTCTCCTTCTTTGGCTACTGCCTGATGCTGTCTGTGCTGATGTTCTTACTGCTTTCTGTTATACCCAGGGCAAGTGGAATTGGAGAACACTCCACTGGATTCTTTTTAGGCTATAAATAGATGGGTTACTGAATTTTTTCCTTTTAAATCACTTGCATTTACCCCAGCAGTTTGTTACTGAGGCAAGCAGTCCTGAAAACGATAGGACATGACAATAGGAAATGGAGCCTGAAGAATAAGCAATTCTTTGCTGCAAAGAACCAAAATAAGCATGTCAGGTAGGTACCAAGAGGGAATCTTGTTAGGTTTTCATCAGCCTGGTTGGGTGTGGAGAGTGAGTGGTAATTACAAATGTGACTTCCATGTGGCTCCCTGCCATTGCTCTCTGTGTCCTTTTGTTGAATGCTGGCTCTTTGAATGGAGCCTGTTTGTGTGACACAGCGACCCTGAAACAAAGCTGGAAGGGGCCTGTCAACCTGCCCTCCTCCCTAACCAGGTAAATCCTGCCCTTGGAAGGGGGCGTGGTCATGCCATCACCCCTGCTCATTGAAAGAATTGTTACATCTTCCTGGTCAGGACACACAAAACCCAGATTACATGAGGCAGATGGATTAGTTCTGTTGCTTCACTCAACTCTCCTCATGGGAAGACCCCGCTCCAGTGAAAGGAGGGAAAAAACAAGCTGGGCAGCCCAGGCTGGGACGTTTATCCTCTTGTGTCCCAGTCAGCTCATCTTCCACCCTGCGTGGTAAATCCTAGGAGGGGGCCAAGAAAGCGTTGGAGCAGGGTTTGGACAGTTTTGTTCTCCGTCCAAATTTAGCTTCTAAATTACAGGATGCCTCGACTTTTCCACCTGTAAAATGGGAGGTTTTTTTCAGGTTCTCCAAGAAGTAAAAAATAGCCCACAGGTAGGCAGCAGCATCTCTGCCTCCACTTGGACTCTGGCTCCTGCAATTCTGTTTGAAGTCCGAGTAGCCTTTTATCAAGACAAATGCAAACTGGCTCCTTCAGAAGTGCCAGTCAAGCACTGGGTGAGCTCCTTCACTTTCATGAAGGTTCAAGGGCCCAGGAAGTGGTGTCAGAGTGCACACCGCCCTTCCCCACCTGGTAGGCCTGCCTCCTGTCTTCTCCTCACTCTATGGCACCCCTGCAGGGTATTCCTCTTCCTCCTCGTCTTGATCCAAGTTTCCCTCCTGAGCACAGGAGGGCTCTCTTTCTCTCCACAGATAGCAAATACTTTGAGCTTCACAGTAGCTCCTCTGTTTCACTTTGTCCAATCTGTGGGAACACTTGTGTCAGGATGGCTAATCTTGATTTTATCACAAAGAGTTGGGAGAACACTAAGTCATAACTGACTCTTTGTGACCCCCATGGACTGTAGCACACAAGGCTCCTCTGTCCTCCACTGTCTCCTGGAGTTTGATCAGATTCTTGTCCATTGAGTAGGTGATGCTATCTAACCATCTCATCCTCTGCTGCCCCCTTCTCCATCAGGTGCCCCTTCCAATGAGGGCACTTAGAAATCTTTTTCTAAGTGTTTTCTTTTTCAATTTGTGACTTGCGAAAGCAATTAGTGAGGCAAGGACAGCATTTTAAAAAATGAGATAAAATTGAACAAAAACAGTACAAAATAGATTAGAGTGCCGTGAACAAGATGAACCTTTGTTGTTCAACCTCCCAGGTCTCTCTCACAATCTCCCAGAGTTTGCCCAAGGTCATGTCCGTTGAATTGGTGATGCCATACAACCATCTCATCCTCTGTTGCTCTCTTCTCCTTCTACCTTCAATCTTTCCCAGCATCAGGGACTTTTCCAATGAGTCGGCCGTTTGCATCAGATAACCAAAATACTGGAACTTCAGCTTCAGCATCAGTCCTTCCAAGATGAGCCTTATATGTTGTTTTATGAAACTTCTGTTTTGATTGTGTGTGTGTGAAAGCCTTGTGTGTTGTCTTAAAATTGGTTTCTTATTGAGATCAGTTTCAGAAAGGTTTGAAAATCATGGATTCCACTTTATTGTTTCTCAAACTTTCTTCTCTGGATCATTTGCATTAGAATTCCCTTAGGGAGGGCTTGTTAAAAATGCAGATTCCAGTACTTGTCCACTTGTTCTCCCTGTTAAGGGGCTGAGGAATCTGTATTTGTCACAAGTTCCCCAGTTAGTTTAGTTTTATATTTATGCATGTAACACAAAGTAAGCTGCTCCCTTTGTGCCAGGAACAATTCCTTGTGCCGGATGTGTACTATTATTCACTTGTTAGTACAGATGAAGAGTGTGAGATGTGCAGGATTGAATGGAGAGCTGGTGTTCAGACCCCTCACCCTGGCACTCAGAGCCGCTTTCCCCAACCGCTGCTCTCCACTGCCTCCACCTGGTGGAGTGAGCACTCAAGATGGTGATCATTTATTTCAAGAGTCATGGACCAGAGACCAGGAGACTTGTGCAGCAAGGGCCCAGAGTTATGTGAAAAGTTAATAGAGCAGCCAAGACTATAGGCCTACCTCTGTGCTCCTGGGGCTGGGTCTGTGCCTGGAACCCTGCATCTTCCATATCTTAAGGGAGGTCAGGACAAGCTTCCTGAGCAGCCTGTTCACTGTGACATATCTTTTTTTCTCTGTCTGATTTCATTCAGGATGCTGAAACAAATTACCAAAAACTGAATGACTTAGTACATTATTAACCGGACATATATTATGGCCACAGGCATTAGTTTCTGCAAAAATCCCCCAGGTCAATAATGTGTTAAACAACAAACATTTATTTCCCTGAGTTTTGGAAGCTGAGAAGTTCAAGGTCAAGGCGCCAGCAGATCCAGTGTCTGCTGAGGGCCCTTTGCCTGGCTTGCAGATGGCCATCTTCCAGTTGCATACCTCAGAGCAGGGAGAGAGAGAGTGAAGGCTAGTTAGCTCTCCTACTTTTTTTATAGGGACACTAATCCCAAGTAAGGGTTTGATATTGGGAGAAGTTTAAAAGGGGCTTCCCTGATGGCTCAGCAGTAAAGAATCTGCTAGCAATGCAGGAGACCAGGGTTTAATCCCTGGGTTGGGAAGATCCCCTGGAGAAGGGAATGGCTACTCACTCCAGTATTCTTGCCTGGAGAATTCCATGGACAGAGGAACCTGGAGGGCTAAAGCCCAAAGGGTTGCAAAGAGTCAGACACTACTGAAGCAACTTAGCACACACGCATACACTCGAAGCTTAAGACACTAAACCATTCATGAGGGCTCCACCTCCCAAAGGTCTCACTAACAACTTCCAAGGGTCTCACCTCCTAACACCATCACATTGGGGGTTAAGATTTCAACATATGAATTTCAGGGACACAAACATTCAGTCCTTAGCACCCTCTCCTTCCAAGCTCAACTGCTCCCTTGGCAGATGTGCTCATTTTTCTCCCAAAGGGGAGAATTTTCCCAAGGTCCTGCTTGCATTTTCCCAAGGTTGTGCTACAGAAGGGCCTCATCAGTGGTATCAACTCAACAGCCAGCCAGAGTTGCTGGAAACTGGTACAAAATACATTTGCTTTCAACCTTGAAGTTGACGTTAGGAAGGGTTGCTTTCATTTCTGCGCGCGTGATTTTTATTTAGATATGACTCCCTGGGAGGATGGACTGAGTCACGGTAATTTATTCAAAAATCAAATCCAAACATTCCTCCACTCAGTATGTGTGATTTCTATCACTTTGAAGCAGAGAGAATATGCAGATCCAAGTCTTTAAACTTCCCTCAATAGTGAGTCCCTACAAAGCATGTCACATTCGTCCTTGGATTCTATTAGCCCATCCCCTGGCCAGTTTCCCGCCCTTGCTACCTCCTGTAAGGTCAAAACGGCCCAATGCTGTTTAATAAAGGAACCCAGATGCCAGGTAGATAATGTAGCAGGCTTTAATGGCAGGCGCCCCCAGGCGGAACCCCAAGACCTAACAGAGCGAGGTCGAGAAGTCCGAGCCTGAACAAAGGCAGAGAGCGACTTATATAGCCTCTTAGTAAGGAGCAGCGTAATTCTTCCCAAAAAAGGCGAGGTCTGGAGTGGCGGTCTCTCATAGGTCAGCTAGTCAAGGTGGCGAGACCGGGTTGGTCGCTCTGGAGGTTAGGAGGGAGGGTTGATTTCGGTGGAGAGCTGTTGCCTCAGAGACTCTTCAGCGGTTTGGCGGGACTTTTTCCCGCTGGCGGGAAATGAAGAGGAGAAGAAGAAGCCAAGATGGCCACTAGGGTCCGGCCTTATACCTCCTGCTCATCAGATATTGTGTTCAGGTGTCATGAGGTAAGTCTTTTATCAGTTGAACATCATAGGGTGATGGACAGTGGCTCTCCTGGAGAAAAGGGATGAGAGTCTTCCCACTGCTGCAGTCCCTTCCCACACTGGAGGGATACAAGAGTCCCTGTGATTTCTTTCTCTTTCATGTCTCACCAATAAACCGTTGTGAAGCTCTTGGCTGTTCTCTCAGTCACCCAACTTTTTCCAGACCTCATTTACCCACAATGGAGAGAAACAAAAATAATATTTCCCTGATTTGTGTCCCTAGAAGCACAGGAAGACCACCAGCTCAATTAAAACCCCATCGGTTCTTCCTGGAGGTTCTAGGGAGTCTTGAGAACCCACCAAGGTTGTGGTTAGCCCACTGGTTAGCCCATGAGCCTCCTATTTCACAGTTACTGCTCCAGGCAGGAACCACCCCCGCACCTCAAAGGGAATGCCTGTGTCAGGAGAAGTTGCTGTCTCCCAAGGCCCACCAAGCTGCCTAGCCTCACCAGGAAAGGCATCTGTCCAACCCGCAGCCTCCCCTGAGCTGAAATCACTCCAATTCCCAAGCAGAAGTGAGGGTGGTGTCCCTGGGTCACATGGAAGCCCCCAGGAAACAGCTCCTTGGCTTCTTCCTGCAGCGTTTCCATCCAGGAGTCCAAGAGCCCCGTCTCTCTCTGCAGCCCTTCCTCTCCCCTGAGCCCTGTCCATAGTCACAGGCCACGCAGACTTCCACCTCCCTTGCCAGTTCGCTCAGGCAAATAAGTGCCCACAGATGACCCAGGCCACAGGTCCTCAGACATGCTCAGGCATGTGTGAATCCAGGTGTGGACCTCTGTTCACCTGGTTATTGCACGTATGTCTGCAATATCCCTCTGAGGAGTTGACATACACAATAAGGTTCTTATGTCTCCTGGGTAGCAAGCACAGAGCTAGCACTGTAGTTCACTGTTTAATGTAGGAAGCTCGGCCTGTGGCTAGGGAGAGGCGAAGGCTTTAGTGTGAGAAATGATCAGTAGAAGGCGGCACCATTGGTGCGTTCTTGCTGAGATCCATTTAGGAATATATGGAGTTTCACACCTGAAAACCCAAATGCCTAACCAACTTGTGTGTGTGTGTGTGTGTGTGTGTGTGTTTGCCTGTTGCACCTGGAGGAACGGGTTGGATACAGACAGAAGGGAGAAAATTGCAGATGGCTTCCTCACAGTGGCCGAGACTGTCATAGTGGGTGGGGTCACAGGTCACTCTGAGGGCAGGGTGACTCAAGCTGATTTTTCAGCACATTCTCTGAATTCAAGTTTGTGCTCCTCAAAGTTCTTCTCCCCACTGAGACCAAAGCAGTCTTTTCATAAGAACAATTCTGATTATGTCCTTCTGGGGCTTAAATCTGTTTTTTTTTTTTTTCTGAGTAGATTCTCGGGAAGTGTTTATTGAATGAATATAGTGTTCATGACCTGAGGGGTGTATGTGTGTGAGCTCAGTCATGTCTGACTCTTTGTGACCTCATGGACTGCAGCCTACCAGGCTCCTCTGTTCACGGAATTTTCCAGGCTGGAATGGGCTGCCATTTCCTCTTTCAGGGAATCTTCCCTACCCAGGGACTGGAACAGAGCAGGACTTTATGGTCCTTTCCTCCATGTCCTCTGCCTGGCTTTTGTCTGTGGAAAACCTTAGTCAAAGAATAAGTTTAATCAGAGAAACGAGAATGTGCAGAAACAAAGGAAAACAGTCAAAGGAGACCAAATAATAATAATGTAGCCATTAAACATAGTCAAGGACTATAGCTAATCCTCAAGAGTTAGGTAATATTCTGAGCCATATCCTATGAGCTATCTTATAGGTACTTAAACCCTGGGTGGAAGAAATTAACTGCATGACTGTACCCATGACATAAGCTGCCACAGTTCCAAGAATTAGCTTCAAACAAACAAACAAACTTACCCTGGAACAGAAGATTAACTGTACCTAAAACAATCAAGATGATACTGGTCAGACTACCAATGACCAATTTGAAGATGACTATCAGAGCTGACTGTGCTGTTTCTGCATGTGGCCCCTCCTTCTGTCTATAAAAACTCTTGCCCCATTGGTTGCCGGGGTTGGGGGCGGGAGTCAGCCTTTGGACAGATGTCCAGTCCCCCACCCTCAGTTGACGGCATCTGAAATAAAGCAAACTTTCCGTTTCATCAACCTTGCCTGTTTATTGGCTTTTGGGTGGCAAGGAGCCAGACCCCAAACCTTTCCATAACAGGATCGAATCCCTGTCTGCAGTGTCTTCTGCTTTGACTGGTGGATTCTTTACCTCTGAGTCACATGGGAAGCCCTCTCATGACCTACAAATACAAAAATATTACTTATACAAGTATTGTTAATTTTACTCAGACAACCTCTAATCAACAGTTCCCTGGTAAGATTTAGATTTATATGAGATTGTAAATTTTGAAACAGAAATTACACTGTGCTTAAAACTTTTCCATAGCTTCCTGGAGGCCTTATAATTAGGACCCAAATCTTTAATGTGCCCTTCTCTCCTGAGACTTCTTACCCTGGCTCCCACCCTGAGCCTTCCTTAACTTCTCAAATGTACTCTGACTCTCCTACCACCAGTTTTTACCCAATGGCTCAGGACTTCTTCCTGGGAAAGATCTTTTTTGACTCCCCAGATGATCTCCACATTATATGCTCTCATAGTAATATATACCTCTCCTTGTTCTTATCAAAGCATTAATTAGTGTGAATCTGAGTTAATATCTGTCTGTCCCACAAGCCAGTAAACTCCATGAAGTGGGGACATGTCTGCTTGACCTCATTTTTCTCAGTTCTAAATACAGAACATGGAGGCCCTCAACAAATGCCTGCTAAATGAACAACACTGCAGAAGTCATTTAATGTCTTAAAACCTCAGCTACCTTACTTGTAGGATGGGGGTAATATTATCTACCACATAGAAGTTTTGTGAGAATTCAGGTGTTAAAAAAACAAAATTCAACAGAGTGAATTTTAAAGACTTGATCGATTTTATTCCAGGTTTTATGTACCAGGCAACAGCATCCTATCTTGCAGATAGAGAGCAGCTGTGAGGAGCTAGACCTAAGGAAGACTTACAGGCAGAGGGGAGCCGGACAAGAAACTTATACCAGCAAAAGGTGGTTTGATTGTGGCAAGGTCACTTTCCCCTGGGGACAGCAGGGGTATATGAGGCAGATGACCTCACTAGGGCTGACCAGGTAATTTCTGATTGGTTAGTTTAAGATTTCATGCCTGGGAGAGCTGAAAGTGTAATTAAATGAATTCTTCAGTCTTGCTTTGGTGTCATGAGACTTAGTATGAAAGAAGTGAAAGTGTTAGTTACTTGGTCATGTCCAACTCTTTGTGACCACATGGACTGTAGCCAGCCAGGCTCTTCTGATTTCCCAGACAAGAATACTGGAGTGGGTAGCTATTACCTCCTCCAGGGGATCTTCCCCACCCAGGGATCAAACCCTGTGTCTCCTGCATTGCAGGCAGATTCTTTACCATCTGAGCCATCAGGAACTACATTTTGGGCCTGCTGTCTTTAACACAAGTAGATAGTATATAGAAAGTACTTAAGTAAGTGTCTGCCTTTACAGAAGGAGCACAGCATATGGCAGCCATTATTATGTTAATTACCAGCAGGGTAGGAGCTGCAGCCATATTTGAGATAGTATTAGGATATAGCCCTTGCAATCCTTTACATCAACCAAGTACCTTTAGAAAGAGCTGGTGTCTGCTATCTGCTCAACAAACTACCACAGAACAGTGGTTTAAAATATTGATCATCATTTATTTTGTTCCTGTGACTGGGGTTTGGTTGGGATCTGCTCTGCAGATTTTGCTCAGGGGGTTGCTTTGCGTTGCAGTCACCTGGTGGCATCCTCATTCTGGTGCTAGGGCTAAGACTTAACCAGCTGGGATCTGAATAATGGGAGCTCCTCAGGAATCAATATCTTTCTCTCTAGTCTCTCACTGTGTCCTCCTCACATGTTGGCCTCAGAAGAGCTGAACCTTCTTATATGTCCATGGAATTTCTCCAGGCAAGAATACTGGAGTGGATTGCATGCCCTTCTCCAGGGGATCTTCCTGGCCCCGGGATCGAATCCACATCTCTTGAGTCTCCCTCACTGGCTGGCGGAATCTTTACTGCAGAGCCATCAGGGAAGCCCATCCTGTTGGGTGATTAGGCAACAAATCTAGTGAGACCCTGAGCTGCTCTGGCTGTGTACTGAGTGTGGGAATGTGTCAGGAGGCTGCAGTCCAGCTTTGGTGGACTTAAGCTTTTGGCATCTTCATTACATTGGAGACTGCTTCCACTTTCTTCTATCACGTTCAGTCTTAGTGTGTGCACTGGATGTTGTCAGGAGAACCCTTGACTTATTGAGATTGCTCTGAAAGGATTAAGGGGTTTCTGGTTCATTAATTAGACTATTGAGCACCTTCCAAGTGGGTAGAGGGGTGCAGTGGGAGTAACACAGGTGTGACCCTGACCTTGTGGAAATTTCATTCAAGTTGGGGGAACATAAAATACTAAATCTAAAAATGGTATGTATGTTGAAAAGTCTATCAACAGATGATTTCATAAGTTATGCTGCAGCGAGAGTAATGAGGGAGGATGCGTAAGATTTGGGGAGTATTTTAGAGTTTTCTTGAAAAGCCTCTTGGAAGTAAAGGCTTCTGAACTGAGACTTGAAGAATTAGAAAGAGACTGGCCTGTGAAGACCTGGCTAAGAAAATTCTGGCCAGAGAAAACAGCGAACACAGAGGCCCTGGGAGGGGAATGTGGCCCAGCACGGAAGACTGGGGTGCTGGAGCGTATGTAACAGTGGGGAGAGGGTCGAGCTGAGGCTGGAGACTCAGTTTACTAAGCTGAAGTTTGTAAGAAGTCAGGATTTTATTCTAGAGGCATGGGAAATATTGAAAAACCAGACATGTCAAGTTCTTGAGTGTGTTAATTTAGAGAAGAGAAGGCAGGGTGTCACACAATGTCCATTTTCCAAAAGGTACTTTGGGTCACACCAATCTTTTCTATATAGTTTGCTTCTCCAAATGGACAGACTTTGTGATGGTAACATTTAGAGATCTCAGATGTGTGCCATATACCTTTGTATTCTCAATTCCCATCAAGATCTTAAAGCACAATAAATGTTCTATAAATTTTAACTCCAAAGAACAGAACCATGTGGCTGTAAGTGGTTGATATTGATGCCACATAGGAATGATGGCATAGTAAAGCTATCCTAGAAAGGGACTGGCTTACTTTGGAAAATAAAGAGTTCCCAGAGCTGAGAGTGTTGGAGCAGGAATGGGGTCATTCTTTATCAGGGATGCTGTACCAGTGACTTTTGAAATCTATAGAGTAGTGTGAATGCAGTTAGTTTCACTGTGCTGTGCTAAGTCACTTCAGTTGTGCCCAACTCTTTGTGGCTCCATGGACTGTAGTCCACAGACTCTTTTGTCCGTGGAATTCACCAGGCAAGAATACTGGAATGGGTTGCCATTTCCAGTTCCCCTATCAATTCTAAATGTCTCCTTTCAGGTATGGACAACTCTAGAGCAACCAAACATGAGCCTGGTGGGCTTTGGGATTATTTGACAGCTTCAGGTATGAAATCAGAAGTGGCACTCTGCTGCTAGTTGTCTCTGATGGCCTCCTACGATATTTTTAAAAATATATTTATTTATTTGGCTATGCTGGGTCTTAATTGCAGCATGAGAACTCTTAGTTGTGGCATGTGGGATCTAGTTTCCTGACAAGGGATTGAACCCAAGCCCTCTGCATTCCCCCTGGGATATTAAGTCCACAATTTTTCTAAAGGAATATTTCCTGTTTCCATTGAGACTGCAAAGACTTATAGCACTTTAGAGACACTGCTCAACTGAACATTTTACAATTCAGTTTCCTTCCAGAACTGTCTATAGGTAAGATACATAAATTCAGAAGGCAATATGAGTCCAAAAATGTTCATCTGTATTCTGAGGTCCAGTAATGAATTTAAAGAAGCATTATTTCTTGGGAAAGAGGTCAGTATTCCTAGGAAAGCTACTAAAAATTCTTTTGGGAATCCATAGAAGGAAGTGCTGATTAAATTCAATTAAACAAATGCTATCTACTGTTGAATCTACAGTATACTAAGCTGGGTCCTTTGGGGGCAGCAAAAGAGTTAAATGGCTCTGTTTATTGGGTGCTTGGAGTTTCACTGGGGAGATCACCAAGGGGCTGCAAAACACTGAACAATCATCCAAGGCACATGGAATGAATCATTTGATTCATCTGTTGGAACAGGCAGAGTTGTGCTCTCGGCAGCTGTAAGTAAGTATGTGTATCAAATCACCTACCAACAGATCCTTTCGATAACACACATGCTCCATCCTTGGAAAAGTTTAAAAATTTTTTATTTTGATTTAGCTTCAGACTTACAAAAAGATTGCAAAGATAATAGATAGAGTTTCTGAATATTCTTCACTCAGTTTTTCTCAAATGAATCTCCTTAGCACACTTACTGAAACTAGGAAATTAACATGGATGCGATATTATTAATCTACCTACAAACCTTATTTAAATTTTGAAAATTGACTAATGAATGTCTTTTTCTGGTTCAGGATCCTACACTGTATTTTGCTCCCATGTGTCCTTGGTTTTCTCCAATCTGCATTTCAAGAAATTCTTATTTAGTAGGGCCAGGGTGGGTCCCAGGAAAGTTTCTTTTTCAAAAGCTTCACAAATGCATGGCCCCCATTAGGAAATTTCTTCTAATACTATTTCAAATATGAAAAATAGTACTATTTCTAATAATAGTTAATATATATTAAGTGGACGGAGAAGGCAATGGCAAGCCACTCCAGTACTCTTGCCTAGAAAATCCCATGGATGGAGCAGCCTGGTAGGCTGCAGTCCGTGGGGTCGCTAAGGGTTGGACACGACTGAGCGACTTCACTTTCACTTTTCACTTTCACACATTGGAGAAGGAAATGGCAACCCACTCCAGTATTCTTGCCTGGAGAATCCCAGGGACGGGGGAGCCTGGTGGGCTTCCATCTATGGGGTCACACAGAGTCGGACACGACTGAAGTGACTTAGCAGCAGCAGCAGCAGTATTCCATGTATTATTCATTTGTCTTATATTTTCTACCCCTTTAGTCCTCAACAGTCCTTTTAGTTAAGTTCTGTTATTATCCAAATCTTTCAGAAGAGGAAACCGGGACACAGAGAGCGTAAGTGACTTTTCCAAATCACATTGTCGTACCTTGTAACATCATTGTTAAGTGTTAGAGTTGGGATTTGACACCCTGCTTATTTAACTTATATGCAGAGTACATCAAGTGAAACACCGGGCTGGATGAAGCACAAGTTGGAATCAAGATTGCCAGGAGAATTATCGATAACCTCAGATACACAGATGACACCACTCTTATGGCAGAAAGTGAAGAAGAACTAAAGAGTCTCTTGATGAAATTGGAAGAGGAGAGTGAAAAAGTTGGCTTAAAACTCAGCATTCAGAAAACTAAGATCATGGCATCCAGTTCCATCACTTCATGTCAAATAGATGGGGAAACAATGGAAACAGTGACAGATTTTATTTTCTTGGACTCCAAAATTACTGCAGATGGTGAATGCAGCCATGAAATTAAAAGACTCCTTGGAAGGAAAGTGATGACCAACCTAGACAACATATTAAAAAGCAGAGACATTACTTTGTCAACAAAGGTCTGCCTAGTCAAGGCTATGGTTTTTCCAGTAGTCATGTATGGATATGAGAATTGGACTATAAAAAGAGCTGAGCACCGAAGAATTGATGCTTTTGAACTGTAGTGTTGGAAAAGACACCTGAGCGTCCCTTGGACCCCAAGGAGATCCAACCAGTCAATCCTAAAGGAAATCAGTCCTGAATATTCATTGGAAGGACTGATGCTCAAGTTGAAACTCCAATACTTCGGCCACCTGATTCAAAGAACTGACTCCCTGGAAAAGACACTGATGCTGGGAAAGATTGAAGGCAGGAGGAGTAGGGGATGACAGATGATGAGGTGGTTGGATGGCATCATCAACTCAATGGACAGGAGTTTAAGCAAGCTTCAGGAGTTGGTGATGGACAGGGAAGCCTGGCGTGCTGCAGTCCATGGGGTTACAAAGAACTGGACACAACTGAGTGACTGAACTGGGATTTGAACCCAACTAATCTGGGTCCAAAAACCATGAAGGATCTTCACCACTGCATTGTGCTTCCTCTGATGGAAAATGCCCCTTCCATGGTTGCAAACTCCAAAGATCTATGGTGTAGTGAATAAGGTATGAAACATATAAGTAATTATTGAAGCACTGTAATAGAATGACGTATTGTGACATAATCATAGTCCCAGAGGTCTCACTTGTCAGTACAGATGGTGATAAAATTTCATCAAGGGCTGGCTGGCTGGCTGGGTCATCTCTACAAGAAATTTTATGATGATGATAAGGCCTGAGAGAAGGAGAAAGTCAGCTCTGAGAGGCAGAAGGAGACAAAAAATCACTAGATGGCAAACTGGCATATCCAGAGAGAACTTCTGCCTGGGAGGATGTGGAAAGGCCCCTTACAAAGGACACAGAATTTGGCTCAGGATTAAAGATGGTTAGGATTTTAAGAGGCCAAGGTGGAGTCCAGGCAGTAACAAATTCTGTGTTGGAAGAGGGGCCCTGGAAGGGAGACTTCAGTTTAGTTAATGAGAAGCATCCCGTGTAGGAAAGGAGGGAGGTAAAGCCAGAAAGAAAAGTCAGGGTGAGACAAGGGAGAAATCTCAGATGCCCGATTAAGGTGTTCAGACTTGCCTGGAGGGCCATCCGGAATTGTCTAAAGTTTCTGAGAAAAGGAGGGTACTTGTGTGTGGGGCAGTAGTGTTGGCATACTTAGCTGGTGCTCTTTTTGTTTGTTTAGCTGTGTGGTGTCTCAGTTGTGGCATGCGGGATCTTTGCTTTCGTGCATGGGCTCTTCCTTGTGGCATGTGGGGCTCTCTAACTGTGGTGCACAGTCTCAGTAGTTGTGGCACACAGGCTAAGTTGCCCCGAGGCATGTGGGATCTTAGTTCCTCAACAGGGATTGAAGCCAAGTCCCCAGCATTGGAAGGTGGAATCTTAACTACTGGACCACAAGGGAAGATCCTAAGCTGGTGCTTTTTTTATCAGATAGATTTGAAGATAGAGATGCTGAAAGCCAAAATGTCTTAGAAGACTATTACAAAGTTTAGGTCATAAAGTTGAGTAGGGAGATATCAGTAAAGTGGAAATGCAGTGAAAAGATGGATGCACAGGATAGCAAAAGAAAAATCATAAGAAAGATGGTTGGTATGGTGGGTGATTGATGCTATGTATATGGAAAAAGAATGGAATCACTTAAGAATGGGAGAAGGGACAAATTTGGAGGGGAAACAGATGGGTTTGGAGTGATTCAGTGTTGAATTTGAGCCTCATGTGTCAGATGCTGGGCTAGATGCTTTGGTGACTTCCAAGGTGAATCAGGCATGTATACTCTGTCCACAAGAAACTCTGTTCTAGTAAGAAAATTAAGACATATTCTTAAATAATTATAACACAAGGTAGAGAAGGTAGGCTTTTGTAACTAGAGGGGTGCAAATGATGAAGTTCTGTGAATTCAAAGGAGGAAGAAATCCCTTCCAGCTGCAGTGACTATGGAAGGATGTACAGAAGCGTTTTAGTTTGAGTCTGAAAAATAGGTAGGATTTAACAGGTTGAGAGAAGAGTACTTCAGACTGAAGAATGCCAGGAACAGAAATGTAATGAGAAAAAGTGTGAGTTTTGTTGTCAGATCCCAGTGGTTTATCTTAGAACAATATACATTTTGGAGGGGATAAAGTTGGAAGAGAGTATGGAGCCAGCTATAAAGGGCTTTTCACTTTAATGTAAAGAAATCAAATATAAAGAAATGCAAATTTTAATTCATAACCCCTGAAGAATTTTGAACCAGCAGTGTCAGAGAATGGGTTGGCCGTGGGAACAGAAGATCCAGCCAGGTAATTGAACAAGGCAAGAGATAATGAGGCTTCTACCAGGATGAAGAGAGATGAAATTGGGAACAGGATCCATTTCTGGGAGATTAATGAGCAGAAGTGTTCAACAAAGTAAGTTAGCAAGCCGGAGGGTGTCCACATGGAGTAAACAGCCTATTTGCAATTTCACAGTGTACTTTGGAGGCTTTAGTTTTGAGTCAAATTCAGTGATGCTGGCCAATCTTGAACGTGTTTCCTATCTTGTGTTAATTAGCTTAGGTTCCCTTGCTTTCCAAAGCTTAAGCTTTCACAAACATGGCTAAGGACTGTGGTGAAATGCTGCCTCATTCTCAATAGGAAGCTTTAAACACATCCAAGATAGCTGTTGGTTGAAGTGCCCTGAAATGCATTCATCCAATAATTCTATAAGTAATTTTATCAAGTGAAAGTGTTTACTGCCTTGCAACAAAAGTTTGCTTCAACTGACCTTCAAGGAAGTTGGACCGCCTCCCACGTCAGCCATGAACAGATGGAAATGTGTATGCAGACAAGAGAAGAATTTACTTTGAAAACTCTTAAAAAATCATGTCTCCTACCAGTGTCAGAATAAGTATCAATGTAATATCACCCTCTGCGCTGGCATAAAAGATAAGAATCATGTCTTATTCTTGACAAACAATAGTTTTTGCAAATGAAAACATGAATCTGTGCTTTATTTTCTCCATAAGGTTACTGAGGATTTTCATTCTAATGTTAAACATTTAAGTCAAAGAGCAAAAACCCCAAAATTTGAAATTTGAGGTAGCACTAAGTATTCTTATCATGAATAGAAATGTAAAGAAATAAAATCTCCGAACCAGGAGAATCCACAACATCACCATCAGGAGAATCCCTGTGGCTAAATATATTTTCCTAAAATGGCACAATATTTCCTAAAAAGGCATGTGCTCCCACCAAGATATGGAGTCTTATTTTCCCTCCCTGTGAACCTGGAGAGTGTGTGTTGGGGAAGGGGGCACTTCGTAACTGCCTCAATGAGTAGAATGTGGTGGAAGAATCATTTCTAAGTCGAGGTCATGAAAGGTGACATAACTTCCACCTGACTCAGTCAGCACACTCGTCTTTGGAACCTGGCCACCATACTGTGAGGAAGCCCAAGCCGCATAGAAAGGTCATTTGTCCTAGTCAGTAGTATTAAACAACCTGACAGCCAGCATTAACTACGAAACACAGGAATAAGTTAATCTTCAAGTTGAAACCTCACAACTCAGATTGGGACTTGAACCCATTGTTTTTAATTGAGATTACACTCCTGGCCTCAGGATTTGCTGAAGTTCAGGTTCTTTATGTCTCAGCACAAAAGAATTCTGCAAGAGGTGAAGTGATAGATAAGTAAACTTATTGAGAGAGATATACCCTCCATAGACAGAGTGTAGACTGTCTCAGAAAGCAAAAAACCACCCTGGAATATGGTGACAATATACAGCCTTGACGTACTCCTTTCCCTATTTGGAACCAGTCTGTTGTTCCATGTCCAGTTCCAACTGTTGCTTCCTGACCTGCATACAGATTTCTCAAGAGGCAGGTCAGGTGGTCTGGTATTCCTACCTCTTTAAGAATTTCCCAGAGTTTTTTGTGGTCCACACAGTCAAAGGCTTTGGCATAGTCGATAAAGCAGAAATAGACATTTTTCTGAAACACTCTTGCTTTTTTGATGATCCAATGGATGTTGGCAATTTGATCTCTGGTTCCTCTACTTTTTCTAAATCCAGCTTGAACATCTGGATGTTCACAATTCACGTACTGTTGAAGCCTGGCTTGGAGAATTTTGAGCATTACTTTGCTAGTGTGTGAGATGAATGCAGTTGTGCAGTAGTTTGGACATTCTTTGGCATTGCCTTTCTTTGGGATTGGAATGAAAACTGACCTTTTCCAGTCTTGTGGCCACTGCTGAGTTTTCCAAATTTGTTGGCATATTGAGTGCAGCACTTTCACAGCATCATCTTTTAGGATTTGAAACAGCTCAGCTGGAATTCCATCACCTCCACTAGCTTTGTTCATAGCAATACTTCCTAAAGCCCACCTGACTTTGCATTCCAGGATGTCTGGCTCTAGGTGAGTGATCACACCATCATGGTTATCTGGGTCATGAAGATCTTTTCTGTACAGTTCTTTTGGGTATTCTTGCCACCTCTTCTTAATATCTTGTGCTTCTCTTAGGTCCATACCATTTCTGTCCTTTATTGTGCCCATCTTTGCATGAAATGTTCTCTTGGTATCTCTAATTTTCTTGAAGAGATCTCTAGTATTTCCCATTCTATTGTTTTCCTCTATTTCTTTGCATTGATCACTGAGAAAGGCTTTCTTATCTCTCCTTGCTATTCTTTGGAACTCTGCATTCAGATGCTTATATCTTTCCTTTTCTCCTTTGCCTTTCACTTCTCTTCTATTCACAGCTGTTTGTAAGGCCTCCTCAGACAACCATTTTGCCTTTTTGCATTTCTTTTCCTTGGGGATGGTCTTGATCCCTGTCTTCTGTACAATGTCATGAACCTCCATCCATAGTTCTTCAGGCATTCTATATATCATATCTAATCCCTTGAATCTTATTTCTCACTCCTACTGTATAATCATAAGGGATTTGATACCTGAATGGTATCTAGTGGTTTTCCCTACTTTCTTCAGTTTAAGTCTGAATTTGGCAATAAAGAGTTCATGATCTGAGCCACAGTCAGCTCCTGGTCTTGTTTTTGCTGACTGTATAGAACTTCTCCATCTTTGGCTGCCAAGAATATAATCAATCTGACTTCAGTATTGACCATCTGGTGATGTCCATGTGTGGAGTCTTCTCTTGTGTTGTTGGAAGAGGGTGTTTGCTATGACCAGTGTGTTCTCTTGGCAAAACTCTATTAGCCTTTGCTTTGCTTCATTCTGTACTCCAAGGCCAAATTTTCCTGTTACTCCAGGTATTTCTTGACTTCCTACTTTTGCATTCCAGTCCCCTATAACGAAAAGGACATCTTTTTTTGATGTATTATAATGAGCGTGTAATGAAGCTCAAGGCCTACTGGAAGTTGAATCTTCTGCCATCTTGGGCCTAAATCAGTTTTAACCAGTCTTGTCATGTCCTCAATGGCTCTGCCTTTCTTTTAAATGTTGTACCCTGCCCCCTTCACTTGTGTTTCAAGGAGATTCCAGTTCCCAGCCTTGAATCATCCCAGTCAAAACCAAGTGGATCAGAGGCAAGCCTAAATTGCAAATTCATGAGCAATAAATGTTATTTTAAGATGTTGAGATTGGGGATAATTTGTTGTGCAGTGATAATAAAAAATTCTCCTAAAGCTTAGGAGGGAAGAGCATGCTAGTAGGATACCAGAAAGTGCTGGGGATTTGGCTGAAATTCTTGATAGCATATAAGAAACTTAGAAAGTTACAGAGGATCGTAGCAGTCCAGACAGCAAGGAACCTACAATCTTGTAGTAAAGTCAGACTTCCTTACTGCAGGTGAAGCCTTTCACAAAGAATCACATGCAAGAGTGCAAGTAAAAGTCAGACAGGAAGGCTCACAATGTCAAGGAGATGGAAGCACCTGATGAAAAATATTCATTTGTAAAGGAGCTTCAGCCATAGATTCCTAGAAGAACACTGCCTCAAGGCTTCAGGAAGTCTAAACAAATTAGGAAAAGCAAAAAAATTATTCTTCTATTTTCCTCCTAAGTTGCAAACAGGTGGCTTAGTGGAAAAGAATTTGCCTGCCAATGCAGGAGACACAGGTTTAATCCCTGGGTCCAGAAGACCCCCTGGATTAGGAAATGGCAACCCACTCCAGTATTCTTGCCTGGAGAATTCCACGGACAGAGGAGCCTGGCAGGCTACAGTCCATGGAGTCACAAAGAGTCAGACATGACTGAGTGATTGAGCATGCAAGTACCTAAGTAGCAAAAAGGAAGTATTGAAGGTGAAGACAAACCGGCAGTCAATGAAAAACAGGTGGTATCTAAAAAGGTCCCTGTAGTTTGAAATCTGAATGTTAACAGGCAGCAAATCACAGAAGCAAAACCATCATAAGTACTCGCCTCCACTTTACCATCAGGACCACTTGGGCTAGCTATTTCAATAGTCCACTGCATCAGTAAAAAATTTCAACCATCAAGGTGTATGTACCGATGCTGTACTGATGCTGTACCGATGCTGTACATTTTAAAAATATACAAAATAAAATAAAAAAAAAGAATAAAAATATACAAAATAAAATAATAATAGAATTTCTCATATTCAAAAGCTATCCTTTTGGATATTGATTAATCTTGTGTCCCACCTTGGAGATCAATGGTTTAGAATTTAGACTTAATCAGATCTTAGGAAAAATCATGACCACATAGTTACTCAACTATTCTAGATTACATCTCGTTGTGCTAGTTTGGATAGCTAATCACTGTACAAAAGGATCCAGTTATATAGTGGCTCAAACACCACAGACATTTATCTCACTCTGTTAGCAGTCTAGGGCAGGTGTTCAGTGGGCTGGAGGCACTCTCCCATGAGGTATCTCAGGGAACTTGTTCCTTCCCTCTTGGGACTCTGCTCTCCCCAAGGATCTTCATATCATCTGCAGCTGGTCCATGGAAGAGAAAACAGAGAGTCAAGGATACACCCTCACCATCTTAGAGATGTACCCACGAAGTGGCAATAGCTACCTTTATTTCAAGGGAGAAAACCTAGTTGGACAGCTGTGCCTAGCTGCAAGGGATGCTGGGAAATATAGTCTAGCTTTCTATTTGTGGCCACAAATCTATAACCATGGAAGAAGGACAAGATTTGATCTCTCCCACACTCAGTTTACTTCTTTATAAAATTATATGTAATAATATGTTATCCATGAAATGTATTTGGATTAAAAGCAAAGTATTCATGTAACGCTTTGCATAGTCTTGGCATGTTTAAGGTGTTAATATGGGGAGAGTGAGGAGGAAGAAGGTGAGGAAAGGGGACTGGTGAGAGAAGAAACTGTGTTGAGGGAGACCTGGTCCTTGGTGACTCTGGATGAGTCACTTATCTTGAGTGGCCTTGGATGAGTCATATATACTCCCTCTGAGCCTCAGTTTCTTCACCTATGAAATGGAATATTAAACTCTTAATTTACGGGTTTTGGTATCTTTGCATTATTATCTGCTTATGTTTTGGGTGATCACTAGACTGACTCCCTTGAGGACAGAGTTCATTTCTTTTACCCATGATCCCTGTGCTGGGCTAGCTCTCTGCAAAGCTGATACCTTCCAGTCCTGTTTATCCCACCTCCATCCCCACCCTCAGGCCCATGATGCTATCCAAGGTCATCCACAATGCTGGGAAAACAATTTGATACCTGTGAACCTATCACATCTAAATGTTAAAAGTGCTCATTCCATCTAGAGTTCATTTGGCCATAAAGGTCTGGAGGTGGAACTTTTGTACTTAGTGATTACAGGATCTTTTCAGAGCTGGAAGGCTGCCCTAAAGTCCTCAGATCCCATTGCAGGGTCCTTCCCTACTGAGACTGTTTGGAGGGTGTACCCCAGGGGGTCATCAATTTTCCATGAGAAAAGAGATTAATTTCATTTTTTTCCTCTTCCAATTTATATTTGCCATCAAAAAATTCTTGTTGATAGTCTGGAAATCCAGGGACCCTCCTGTTTCCTCCTGTACTCAATTCCCAACTAACACATTCATACTCACACATTCTAGTTAGGGAGCAATAAGGGAGCTCAGCTTGTTACTCTGTGATAACCTAGAAGGGTGGGAGGGAGATTCAAGAGGGAAGGGGCATGTGTATTCCTATGGCTGACTCATACTGATGTATGGCAGAAACCAACACAACAATGTAAACCAATTATCCTCCAACTAAAAATAAATTTTAAAAGGAGCGATGGCTATGAAAAAAAAAACACACAACATAGCCATACTTCCTGTAGTGCCAGATGTCTTTACCTACGTGTGTGTGTGGACCTTCCATGAGGCCCAGAATCCACAGGAAGAAGAGAAAAATTAACAGAAGGACAGAATACAAACATTGATATTATTAGCTGGTACTTATTGCTGAAAGACACATCTTCCAAAAGGAAATATCTTGTCACAATCTTACTTTGTTGACTAGGGCCAGGGCTGAATCATTCACAGAGAAGATTTTCATATCGATCATCTTCTTTATTTGAGAATCATTAACAAAGAAGCAGAGACTTGGAGAGGCTGTGACTTGTTAAGGGTCAAACAACTAAGACGAGGGAGAGAGAGGACTGGCATTCAGCTCTTTGGGATCTTGATCAGCATTCTTTCTGGGACTCAAAGCTACTTTAAAATGCAAAGTTTTTTCATATCAAACATTTCCCTTTCCAAATGAAGAACTGATCAGTGATGCAGGAAAATTGTTTAGGTTTGTTGGCAGAACTTTCCTCCCAAATTCTCATCCTAACCACAGTATTTATAGAGAGTCAATTGCCAGGCTGACAATGTTTACTGCAAATTATAAATATTTCCACCTGCCTCTTAACTGCACCTGTGAAATCTACATGATGCCATTGTCATAATTCAGTCAATGACAGATAAAAGTAGCCTGTTCCTATCTGCGGTCATCCTCCTATACTCCTCACTGTCTTCCCCTACCCTTCTTTCATTGCAAGTAGGAAACAGGAAAATATGGCTATGGGTAAAGCCATGAGATGGGAATGCAACACTTGCTAGTATATCTTTCATTAGACAGCAAAGTTAAAATAATTCATACAGATGGCAGGGTCATCAGTACTCTGCCAATTTAGTTTAAAAGAGTCATTTTCTATCACTCAGATGTAGGGCTGGGCTAAATGTCAACTCTAATAAGGTAGAAAATCCTTACAGTGGAAAACTCTGTGTGCATGCGTTTCTAACAAACTGTGAGGACCCACTGTGCATTGCTTTATTTAGAGATCATTTTTTATTTTGTTTCCTGCATAATGAATAGGCTCAGTTCCAATCTCAAAGGCAAATGCATATGGAGATATAAAGAAAAAAAAAACGGGTGGAGGGAAGCAATTTAATATATGACAGTGTCTCTCTCAACTAATGAATAATTAAATTTTGGATTTGTTGTCTGTCCAACAATAATGGAAATATGGGCAGATGCTGAGGGAAGTGTGGCCATGGCATGTTAATGATGGATTAAATGAAACATTGTGTTCTATTATTATTGTGTGAAGCTGGGTGTGAGAGAAGAGTATGAATTTAAGGAGGCAGAATGTCCCAGAGAGATTAAGGTGCTCTATCGTTTTGGGATCTTGCCTTGCAAATGAATCCCATTTGGCCAGAGGCAAAATTTTATTCTCCTTTATTATATTGTTCTCTGCACCCCAACCCCGCCCTCCCTTGCAACCTGTCTCATACTCCATAGCCCTTCCCAGTCCTCTGATCAAGATTAGAGTAGCTAAATTAAAGGACTGGTTAAAATTTTTTATTTTTAAATTAAAAAAAACCTACTCCTTGATGCCAAATAAATGCATAATTCAGAAAATAAACAATCAGTACTAGTTTTCATATTAACTGGATGGGTCTTAGCAACACTATTCACAGTAGCCTCAAACTGGAAACTACCCACATGCTCATCAACAGAAGAATAAATCAGTTATAGCATATTCGCCCCATAGAATTCTACGTATCAATAAGAATGAGTGATCTATAACTTGTTACTACCATATGGATGAATATCCTGTGAATAATGTTGAACCAAAGGAGCTGGCTCCAAACGAGAACATATCATGTGAATTAATTTATAGACAAAGAGTACAAAAAACATGGAAAAACCTATCTGTCCTGTTAGAAGCAAGTTTATCTTTTTAGTTGCTGCTGCTGCTGCTAAGTCACTTCAGTCGTGTCTGACTCTGTGTGACCCCATAGATGGCAGCCCACCAGGTTCCCCCATCCCTGGGATTCTCCAGGCAAGAACACCGGAGTGGGTTGCCATTTCCTTCTCCAATGCATGAAAGTGAAAAGTGAAAGTGAAGTCGCTTAGTCTTGTCCGACCCTTAGCGACCCCATGGACTGCAGCCTACCAGGCTCCTCTGTCCATGGGATTTTCCAGGCAAGAGTACTGGAGTGGGGTGCCATTGCCTTCTCTGTATCTTTTTAGTTAGTAGTGATCAAAAGGCAGCACAGAAGGGGCTTCCTAGGTGTATGTAATAAATTACTTTTGAATTTGAATGCTGGGTACACAGGTATAGTCTGTTCAGATCATGAAGATTCATCAGGCTGTTCACTTTGTTTTTTCTGTATCTCTATTTCAATTTTTTAAAAATTCAAAATTTTACTGGATGGATTCTCAAAATAAAAACTTTAACAAAGAGACTTAGCTAATTATAACCTGTATACATCAGGGACCCCAGATGGATCAGCCTTGGTAAAAACACAGTCCAGCAAAGAAGTAGAGGCTAATAAGTGACAGTAATTCAAATGCATATTGAAGTTTCCTCTCCTTTCTTCTGCTGCTCTGTTTTGGAGCCTCTAGTTTGTTCAAGTGTAATCTCTTCTCTTCTTGCAGCTCATCGTTGAGTTCCAGGTCGTCGTGATTGTTCCCCTGACTCTCTCCTGCTTTTCCAGTCTTGTCTATTTCAATTCATTCTCCTTCCTCCTATTTGTTATTCTGAACCCCAAATGATGCTGCTTCTGTATTAAAATGGAATAAAATAAGCTATATTAAACCATAATAATAAGCCTTTGGAGGAGAGAATTTTGAAGGTCAAGGGAAAAAGTTGGGCAGTAATGACTTTTTAAAGGTCTCAACTTATCAAGGGAAGCAACAACGGCGGATTACAAAGCTTTACTTGTAGAAATTGCTTGCATCTTGTTTGATATAAATCAGAGGGAAAAAATAAGTTTGCTTATGACTTTTGGGTGAAGGAAGACAACCACTAGTATAGTAAGCACCTGCAAATTAATGAAGGGGAGAAAAAAATGAGGAGTAATATGATGAAGCCAGCAAAGAGAAAAAGATGAAACAAAGCACAGTTACATGCATAAGGTGAGATGAAATAAGTTAAGTCAGTCCTTGCCAGGACTACAGCAGTTATCTTCTGATTGCCCTCTCTGCCACAATCTAACCTGTCATATACTCAACCTTTATGGCACAGCCATGGCAATCTATTCAAAATAGAAATCTGGTTGCCATATCCTCCCCCAGGTGCCCTGGTCCTGTCCCCTGAGCCATCCACTGGATTAAGTCCAAGCCTGCCATGCAAAAGTCTACCTACCTTACAGTTTACCTCCTGCTACACTCCTTCTCCATCTTGAAAACTATTGCTTTTCTGCCCAGTACATCCTTCCTTCTAGGAATTGCTATCTACCCACTCCCCAACACCATCTCCTACATGGCTACCTTGTAAGCAGTGCTGTTCATGCAAATTTTGACCACAGCTGATTGGTTTTGATTGACAAAATAGGACTATATTAGTTCTTTCTCTGAGCCACACCTCCTCTGCTACAGTTGATTGGTTCAGAAGGGAACATCTGGTCAAAGTGAGTGAATTGCAATCCTTCTGTAAGACATTTTGGAACTGAAACAGAGAAGGAGAAATGAGTGTTTTCCAGTAGTTCAAACTGTCATATTTAAATTTTAAGGACCATGTCAGTGATGTTTCCTGACATCTGGAACTGGAACAGATGAGGAGGATGGGAGAGTAGGAGGGAGAGAGAGGAAAATGAGAGAGAGACAGAGACAGATAGCAGAGAAAGCAGAGCTGAGAGCCAGAAGCTCTGGTCAGTGTTCAGGTTCTTGGTTATACCTATTTCTAAAGGCCTGCCATTTCCTTGGAATCTGTAAGATAGCCCAGTATTCTTAACATAAACTTCTGTTCCTTTTAACCAAGAGTCCCGTTACTTCTAAAATTAACAAATTGCTTTTACTCCTTCACATTAAAGTCCAGTGGTGTGCTGATAAACTGGTTTTCTAATACATAAAAATGTCCTTATTTGTAGCATTTTCCAGTTTCCATAGTATAAATATTCCCATGATAGCCAACTTCAAGTCACCAAAGGTTTAACAACTGGAAACTCTTTTTTATTAAATTTATTTTATTGAAGTATAGTTGATTTACAATGTTGTGTTAATTTCTGCTCTACAGCAAAGTGACTCAGGTATACATATATACATTCTTTGTCATATTCTTTTATTGTGGTTTATCACAGGGCTTTGAATATAGCAACTGGAAATTCTTGAGTGTCTCCAGCCAGCTCTTGCAGAAGAGCCAGCACCGCATACCACCCAGAGCCACCGGGTTCTTCACCTCCCTGTCTTGGTTCACGGCGTTCTCTCATCTTGCAATGCCCGCCCCATCGGCTCTCCTCCTCAGCTTCTTGCTTTCTCATTTCCTGTACCACTTCTGCCAGGAAGCCTTCTCGAACTCCCTCCACGCTCCCTTAGGTTTGCCACAGTTACTGTACCCATGATGCTAAGCTGAAATTTATGTGACTGTGTGCTTCTCTAGTCTACAAATACCCATCCTAATCCTCTCTGCAGTCCCTGTGCCAACTCAGAGCTTGCTATACAGGATTGATGGGGAAGAGACTGGGTAGTTCTGGGTGCTGTTTGGCAGGACATCTCTGGCTGAGACAGTGCAGAATGAGTCTGAGTGGTCAGAGCTCAGCACGAGACCTTAGGGGACCTGAAGGTGTGGATGCTTAACTAACTTCAGCCCTGGACGATGCTTCAGATCAAGACAGCTCTGCTGAAATTGATGGGAGCACTACCAAATCCAGTAAATAAATAATTATCATGACTTCCGTGTTGGTACAGGGGATAAGAATCTGCCAGCTAATGCAGGCGGTATGGGTTTGATTCCTGATCTGGGAAGATTCCCCATACTACGGAGCAACTAAGCTTGTATGCCACAACTACTCAGCCTGCATCCTAGAGCCCGTGCTCCACAACGAGAGAAGCCACTATAGAAGCCTGTGCGCAGCAATGGCGACTAGCCCCCATTGCTGCAACTAGAGAAAACTCGTATGCAGGAACTGAGACCCAGTGCAGCCAAAAAATAAATCAATTAATTTAAAAAATTGTCAGATGGGGCTTGACTATTATACTGGGAAAATAGCCATCGTCACAATAAAAAGTAACACCAGACTCCCCTGGAACAATCAGACTCTAGGTGCTAAAATAAATAAATAAATAAAAAATCAGGCTTTGTGTCTAAATACATAAGATAAAAAAAGAAATACTGCTCAGTATTTCTTCAAGGGCTGTCTGTGGCCCTACCTCATCTGTGAGGTTGTAGCTGGCTAGTCTGGCTTACAGAGGCTCCGTTAGGACTTCTCTTTATAACATTTGGTTGCTGATAAATCATGCAGTGATTCTTAGTATTTAGATAGCTCAATTTATACTTTTACAAAACAGTTTTTCACAAGGCTCCCCATATTGACGCCAAGTTTTTTAGAGCTAGGAGTCATGATTGTATCTATCTATATATAGTATTCCTTGGTGTGTCTCACCATACACCAGAGTAAGCCTTTCTCCTTGAATGCTCACCTGAGCTAATGCCAAAGTGCCTTCTCTTCATGTGGAGTGGACAGCTGAGGGCCTGGAGGCTGAGAAGTTGAAGATAGGGTTCACTCAGGCACATTCATGTGGCTAAATTTTTTGAAATATAAGTTGGTTCTTCCTTCATATCTCAATTGAGTATTATACAAGACCCCTAAACTGCACTCAATTACTGTTAGCTGGAATAATTAATTCTACATTTGAATGGAATTCCCTTTAGGCTCCAAACAGATGCCTTATTATGCTAAGGTAGCTTAAACTTGTAGCTCTAGTCCTGAAGAGCATTTCAGAGGGGAAGGGGGCCTTTGCTCCTTAGTCATGTTAGTTATGAAAAATGATCACAATCAGAGACTTTTACCTTGGTGAGATGGTTGTACAGGTGGGTTTTTGTCAGAATCTGCTTAAGAAGAAATAGCAAGAGAGAGTGAGTGAATCAGTGATCTTAAACCAAAAACATTCCCTTGTTGACAAGGTTATTTTCCAAAGTGATGATGCCATATTCACACTTGGAATCTAGTGCTGGATTGAAAGTGTTCACTTATGAAATATTTATCTCCAGAGCTTGCCCAATCATTGTCTTGACAATGTTCACGTGTGATGACAGAAGGGTCACCATGTTATTCTGCATGATGCCAAAAATGGTATTTGTGCACCAGTGCCGAATCGAATCTTGAAGGCAGAGTTTTGGGTGGAGTAGACCAATAGCTTTTTCTAGGCAAAGGGAGATGCAGTAGTGTCCCTGAAAAACTGTGTCCCAATCTGGGAGGATTTGGTGAGGAGTTTTATAGCAGTGGTTCAAGGGTGGGCTTGCTAATAAGGATTAGGGTGTCTGCAGGCTCTTTATGCCTTTAATCTGGCCTCAGGTGGTCTCATAATGAGTTTTTCCAGGTTATCATATTGTGACCTTCTTTGGAATGAAGGGGCTTCCCTGGTGACTCAGATGGTAAAGGATCTGCCTGCAACGCTGGAAATCTGGGTTCGATCCCTGGGCTGGGAAAATCCTCTGGAGAAGGGAATGGCTACCCACTCCAGCATTCTTGCCTAGAGAATCACATGGACAGAGGAGCCTGGTGGGTTACAGGCCATGGGTTGCCAAGAGTTGGACACAACTGAATGACTAACACTTTCACTTTCACTGGAATGAAGAATGCTAATATATTCCATTTGTTGGGTGTGTCTTAGTTCCCTGGTAGCTGGGCTTCCCTGGTGGCTCAGACAGTATAGAATCTGACTCAATGCAGGAGATATGGGTTTGATCCCTGGGTCCGGAAGATCCCTGGAGGATATGGCTAACCACTCCAGTATTCTTGCCTGGAGAATTCCGTGGACAGAGGAACCTCATGGGATAGTCCATGGGTTCGCAAAGAATCAGACACAACTGAGCAGCTAACACTTTAGTTCTAAAAAGGAGCTCAAATGTATTGTTATGTGTATCCCTTGAGGTGGAACAAGGGCCCTGCCCCCAGGCTGCATATTGTTTCCTGGTTGCCCTTCCCTTGTCTCCCCATCCCCCTCCCATCCCTGATTAGCAACTGTTTGAATCTGTCCTTTGGAACTCAAGGAAGGACATGGATGCTGGAGTCTATTCCAGACAAACAGGACACAGGGACCACCGAAAGGCTTTTGTGCCCAGGAGCCCCACAGGGTCCTGCTTGCTTTTATGCTCCCTATCCCCACACACACCCCTGGTAAGGGACAGATGGTGGAACCACTCTCTGGTGTTTCTTGGAAGCTGGAACTTGCACATGGAGTGTCTATACTGCATTTGGATTACTTAGGTGAACTGGAAAACTAACCAGACCAGCAGAGTAGTGGGCTTTCCCAGTGGGGATGACGCCTCTTGTAACCATGGACATTCCATTGGTATGAAGGTGCATGAATCATGAGCCTTCGCAGCCTTCGCCATCATCAGCCACTCTCCTGCACGAGTGTTCCTTCTATACTGTCTCTAAGGGCCCTACGAGAACCTTAAAGAGAGAGAAGGCAAGTTTTTTTGACTATAATCCTGAGGTACGAATATAAGCAGCAAGTGCTGCCTCTTTACCAAAGTTCAATATTCATCTATTCAGGGAACATTTACAGAGAGGTTTCCATGTGTGGACACCATATCAGGCAGTCAATTCAGTATGAGCAAAACAGAAAGAGCCCCAGTGTTTTGTGGTTTTTAGTCCAGTGAATAAATATTCACACAAATCAATGTGTACTTCGTTAGTGTATTACTCCTTTCCACCTCAGGTTGAGATCCAGGATGGGAACCAGGTCTATTTCATCTTTGGACCCCAGTGCCCAGCCAGCACCTGTAGGAGTGAATGCTGAGTTTACTGAATGGCCCATTCTCAGGCTGTCACCTTCTGTGAAGGAAGCTCTTGGGGCCCCTGCATTGTGGGCTGGTGGTCACTAGTGCTGGTCTGGCTGCTCTATGTGGCTGAAGCCAGAAAGGGTCCAGCCCAGGGTACCAAAGGCAAATAAATATAAAGCATCACCTAAAATGTTTAACAGGGACTTCCCAGGTGGCACAGTGGTAAAGAATCTGCCTGCTAATAAAGGAGATGCAAGAGATATTGAAACCATTTACCTCAGATTGGGACTTGAACACATGTGCTGGGACTCAGACTCATATGGTTGGGACTTGAACCCAGCCAAAACCCTCTTGGGACACGAACCCACATGGCTGGGACTCAGACCAAGCCAAAACCAATGGTACCTGGTTTCAGGACCTAATGAAACTCAGGTTCCTGATGTCTCATCACAGAAAGAATTCAATGAGAGATAAAGTGATACGTAACGAGTGGATTTATGCAGATTCAGAGAGAAGTACACTCCGCAGACAGTGTGGACCATTGCAGCAAAAAGTGGCTGGTTAGTTTTTATAAGCTGGTAATTTCATATGCTAATGAGTGGGAGGATTATTCCATCTATTTTTGGGGAAGGGGTGGAGATTTCCAGGAATTGGGCCACCACTCAAGAGTGTCTTGGCACTCTCTTGGCACCTCTGGGTGTGTCATTTTAGCTTGCTGATTGAGGATCAGGGTCTAGACTTGTCTGCCATCTTGGTTCCATTTGATTCTAATCAGTTTATATTGTGTCCTTGGGCTATGTTGTTCTTTAAAAAATTCTGCCTTGCCCCTTTCCCTCCTGTTACAATGTGGGTTCAATCCCTGGGTTAGAAAGATCCCCTGGAGTAGGAACTCACAGCCCACTTCAGTATTTTTGCTTGGAAAATTCCATAGACAGAGGAACCTGGCAGACTACAGTCCATGAGTTGGACAAAGAGTTGGGCAAAACTCTAGGACAAAACTGAACACGCACACACAAAATGTTTAACACATATTAGGTGCTCAAAAATGATTTCCATGGCTGGTAATATTGTTATTCCTAAGTATTTTGTAGTGATGCTAAATTAAATATCCTTGCTGCTACCTAAAGTCTTAACAGAAAAATACACTCAAAGTATTACAAAATGGAATAAGGCAATTTCAAAATGACGTTAATGATTTAGCTTTTACCCTTTGATAAATTGCTTTACATTCTTGGGTTTTGATTTCTTCATGAAGAAAATGATGGAATATGTAATTGTTCCAACATAAATCTCAGACTTCGTTGACCAATTTGTAAACTTCAGCCTCTAAGCTCAACCTCTAAATTTATCAGTTTTCTGGTTTCTCTTAGGAAACTGAGTCAGCATTTCATCTTGCCATCATTAGATCCCCATCTAGTGGTCATAACAGCCAATTGCACATCTTTACGTCTTTATTTTTGGTCCCTAGAAAAAAACGGGCAAAGTAAAAATGAATGCTGAGGATGAATACCACCAAGTCAATTCATGATTTGAGTTCTGAGTTGGCTCTTGAAATACAGTGACAAATATAGATTGCTAAAGAATAATTTGATGAATTTTTTAGGCTGGAAGTATGCCATACTCTAAAGTTCTGAATTGAGAAGGAAATGAGCTTGGCATTCTTGGGCCAAGAAAACAATTGCTTTGGTGGAGTGGAAGGTCCGTGTAATGACATGACTGATAGGGACCTGGAACAGTGGACAGGAGAGTTTGGTTCTGATATGACAGTTTCCTAAGATGGCAAATTCTGTTACTGAATCAGTGGCCTGTCCGTGGGGTTCCCAGTCATATTCTCAAAAGCAGTGTGAACCTGAATTCTTTCTCTCTGGGCTTACTTAAAGATTCTTATAGAGCTGTAATCTTTCTCCCGACTTCTCTGAAGGCTGTGTGGCATGGGGGTTAAATGTGTGGGTTTGGAAATCACGTAAGTCACTTTGTATTCTTGAGAAAGGTATTAACTTCAGCATCCTTATTTGTAAAATGGCAAGAGGGTGTTGGGTGCAGCCAGGAATAGTACGCACTCCATAGGGTTGATATGAAGAGTAAATAATGTAGCCTGTGCACAGAGCCTAGTATAATGCTTGGTGCAAAATAGGTGCCCAATAAGCAAAATCAGTGTCAGTGCCTTTCTTTCTCCCCTGCATCACTTTATTTCCCCCTGCTCTGTATCTCTTTACAAAGATCTCTTTTGTGTCATACTTGTGTGAGAGGATGTTAAACACAACTGTTCCTCTGGTCTGAAAGCTTTAAGGCAGGTACCAGAAGCCAAGAACTGCAGGGGCAACACTAAGCACAGAGACTGTGAAACCAGCTGCGGTCCTTTGCTCATCAGCAACTGAGCAGGTCCGTGAGGAAAGGCCAAGAATACACAGGGTGTTTCGAAGGCTGGGAGAGAGCGGCCAGTGTGCTGTGTGTCTCCACCTGCCCCACCCACAGCGAGGAGGCTTTCCCTTCACCTTAAGCCAAAGAGAAAGGAACTGCCTGAGAAAACTCTCCTGGAAAATCTGACATGGGTTCTCTGAAGTCTGAAGAGCCAGCTAGCTGTAAGTCAGCTGAAAAGGACTTTTTCCAAGAAGACATGCTGCCAGAATGAGGCGTCTATAGCAGGAAGGGGCTGGAGATACTTTGTTGAAAACAGAACCTGAGTTGGGAGTGGGGGGGCAGGAAGCTTGTAAAGTCAGCTGAAGGACCAGCCACACCAGGGATCTATGGTCTCCAGGCAAAGGGTTCTCAGAAGAGCCCATAATATTATATATATATAATCCATATATCTCATATATATATAAAATAGTAGGTCCTTGCTATTCATCTGTTTTATATATAGTAGTGTGTATCAGTTAATCCTAAACTCCTAATTTATCCCTCCCTCCCCTGCTGTTTCCCCTTTGGTAACTGTAACTTTGTGTTCTGTGTCTGTGAGTCTATTTCTGTTTTGTAATAAGTGCATTTGTCTCATTTTTTTAGATTTCACATGTGAGTGATATCACATGATGTTTGTCTTTGACTTACTTCACTCAGTATGGTAATCTCTAGGTCCATCAATGTTGCTGCAAAATGGCATTATTTAATTATTTTATTATGGCTAATAATTCCATTGTAGATAGAAAGATAGATGATAGATAGATAGACCACATCTCCTTTTGGAGGTCAATATTCTTAAGTGAATTTGTACCTGAATAAAAGACTAAATCCAAGGAATTTTTTTTTTCAAGGAATCTTTAATCATCGGGTGTGATGGAAGTGGCAGGATTGGGCAACAATGACCTTGGGAACTCTATCTAGGTTGTCTGGTCAGCAAGTCAGTTGGGATTTGGGGCACCCCTTCTCCAGTGGTCATTGGATGTGCCTCTGGCACCCTCCCATGAGGAGATAGGGCTGCAGTATGCCACGGACCCATGGTCTGCAGGTGCTGGCTGCCTGCTTCTTCAGCGAGCTCCCAACAACAGCCGGCACCTAAATCGACGCTGCCAGAGGACCAATCAGTTTATTTGCAGACTTGCCCTGAAAGAAGAGGGAGCATTTTGGGGCCAGATCCCTGTCCTGAAACACAAAACCACATGGTGAGGTCACCTGTAATCCTCTGGTCTTGCCCATCTCTTGTAAGGACAATGGGAGGGGGAAAGACCTATATTTTCTTTTTTCTTGCTGATCCACATTTTTTTAGTTTCCTCCTTTTTCTTTTTACTCTATTGATCTTTTCCAATGAAATGCACCCAAGCCCTGGAACACGACTTTGAAGAAAACTAGTTGCCTCACATGACAATGGGTTCAGTTCAGTTCAGTTCAGTTCAGTCGCTCAGTCGTGTCCGACTCTCCGCGACCCCATGAATCACAGCCCGCCAGGCCTCCCTGTCCATCACCAACTCCCGGAGTTCACTCAAACTCATGTCCACAGAGTCGGTGATGCCATCCAGCCATCTCATTCTCCGTCGTCCCCTTCTCCTCCCGCCCCCAACCTTTCCCAGCATCAGACTCTTTTCCAGTGAGTCAACTCGTCGCATGAGGTGGCCAAAGTATTGCAGTTTCAGCTTTAGCATCAGTCCCTCCAATGAACATCCAGGATTGATCTCCTCTAGAATGGACTGGTTGGATCTCCTTGCAGTATAAGGGACTCTCAAGAGTCTTCTCCAACACCACAGTTCAAAAGCATCGATTCTTCGGCGGTCAGCCTTCTTCACAGTCCAACTCTCACATCCATACATGACCACGGGAAAAACCATTGCCTTGACTAGACGGACCTTGGTTGGCAAAGTAATGTCTCTGCTTTTTAATATACTATCAAGGTTGATCATAACTTTCCTTCCAAGGAGCAAGCGTCTTTTAATTTCATGGCTGCAATCAGCATCTGCAGTGATTTTGGAGCCCAAAAAAACAAAGTCTGACACTGTCAATGGGTTAGTGTTAACTAAAAAGGCGACTTCTTATTATCTACCACTGTACCAATTTTCTGCCAAAAGGTTTGACCTGCATAAAGATTTAGAGGGCAGGTTGCTTAGATCCGTGGGTGACATGAAGCTGAGAAAGAGATGGGTAGAGATAGAGAACACCTGGATGGCAGAACAAAAATTCTTAAAGATTTCAACACATACACTAAAGAGAAAGTATAGCAAGGTCAAATATAAATTCATTCATGTTAAAAATACTACAAAGTACAAATGGGAGAACTTATCTTAATGGGGATTCATGGGAAAAATAACTGATAGTTTAGTAGATGCAAGCTCCAAATGAACCAATAGTATAATGCAGTCAACAAAGAAGTTAGTTCAACCTTAGGTGTGTCGGGAAAAACAGGAACAGTTAGTTCCCCAAGTTCACAGGCTGGCCCAGATCTGGAATATCCTACACTCTCCTGGGATCCATGTTTTAAAGAGGCCAATGACAACTTGCAGAGGAGTAAGAATAATAGCGTAGTATCTCATGAAGAAAAGTTTAAAGAACTGAATATATTTAGTTTGAAGAGAACAAGATTTCCTTGTCACATAATGGCTCCTTTTAAAATTTGAAGGGCTATTATCCAATCACTCAATAAAATATCCATGGTTATATTGAAGAAAAAAATAGTTTTTGTTTTTTTATTTCATGGAGTGGATCTATACAAATTGGTTAAAGTCACGGGAAAATGATTGTTAGACCCAAAGAAAAAACAAAATAGCAAACAAAAATTTTCAGACATTAATTTTTCCAAAATTGTGACAAATGTCTTCACAGAGAAGTCCCCTCCCCTAGTGCTGGGGTCCTGAAAGCAGAGACTGGGGACTGGGCCTCATAGAGGAGAGTCCTGGAAGGAAGGTCTCTGAATTGTGCCAAGTGCTTTGTGGCAGAGATTGCTAGTTGCCTTTCCAATGTAAATACATTCTCCCTTGTTTTTTTTTTTTTTTAAATAGAGAACCATGATCCCATATGAGGCAGCAATTGTCATGAAGTCGCTCAGTCGTGTCCGACTCTTTGCGACCCCATGGATGTAGCCTACCAGGTTCCTCCGTCCATGAGATTCTCCAGGCAAGAATACTGGAGTGGGTTGCCATACCCCCAGTCAAAAACTTAATTTCCCAATCCCTTTCAGTTAATTAGGGTCACATATCTAAGTTCTGGAGAAGGCAATGGCAAGCCACTCCAGTACTCTTGCCTGGAAAATCCCATGGATGGAGGAGCCTGGTGGGCTGCAGTCCATGGGGTCGCTAGGGGTCAGACACGACTGAGCGACTTCACTTTCACTTTTCACTTTCACACATTGGAGAAGGAAATGGCAACCCACTCCAGTGTTCTTACCTGGAGAATCCCAGGGACAGGGGTGTCTGGTGGGCTTCCTTCTCTGGGGTCACACAGAGTCGGACACGACTGAAGTGACTTAGCAGTAGCAGCATCTAAGTTCAGGACAAAAAGTTGTGAATGGAAGGAATTCGAGTGACTTCTGGGAAGACTAATTAAGGAGAATTGATTAGCTGGGAAGTATACTTTTTTGCCCTTTCTCCTTTCCTCTGCTAGATGCAATGGCTGGCTCTCCAGCAGCCATATTGGACCACAATATGACATTGAGTATAGAAGTTATGCTTTAGGACGGTATAGCAAAAAGATAAAAAAAAAATATGAGTAGCTAATTTTAACATATCGGATATTCAGTACATATTTATTGGATGTTTATTATGCTTCAGGCAGTGTTCTAAGAAGTTGGTGAACAAAACATAGGATCTGTCCTCCTCAATCTTAAACAAGTGAGGAACCAGGGATGCTTACTATATTATACAAACTTTGGGGGGTATGGGGCATTTACATGGAATGAAATGAGGCCCTCTGAAATTGTACAAAGGAGTAGTCCTGATGGGAGCTTACATTGTAGTAATGTACTTTTAATCTTGATTGGATAGCTAAGAACAGTGAGATGTACAGATATTCAGTTATTTCCCAAGAGTACTCAAAAGCTTGGGATTCAATCCTAGGTGTGTCTGATTCCAAGACACACCTTTCTTAACCACTTATCTCAACTGGTTCAAGGGCAGTAGGAGAAGGGCAGGAGCATATGCAGAGAAACAGAAAAGGAAACAGGAGAATGTGACATTTTAGAGGTACAAGAGAGGGAGGCAGAGAATTACAAGAGAGAGGAGGGATAAGGAGAAGTTAAGGAAGATGAGGCCTGACAACAGGCAAGAGGATTTGGAGAGCACTCATTCTTGACCTTTAAGCGATCAATTTTAGTAAGAACATTCCTAGCCTACTTTAATTCTCTAAACTTGAATCTTTTTTCTCTCATAACAGATTTATAAAATCTCTCATCTTTATATGTCTATTATTGAGATTTATGTTAAAAATAGATTTCAGCAACTGTTCAGTAGTATAATTATTTCTATGACATCAGCAGTACATCCAGTACCAATTTCTTTTGTTGTCAGTCTACCAAATGCCACCAAGAATGTCACATTGTACAGTGGTGGCAGCTGTTTTGCAGACATTTAAGTATAGAACTGAGATGTTTTTCACAAACAACTTCTTAAATTCACATCCATGGACCTGGAAGGTGTTTGTGCATCATATGCTTCTTTTTCTTCAACTGTTGAGTAATAAATAACATGGTCAAAATCACTACTGAGAAGTACACATTCTCATTTTATTTTGGTGGGTATGGATATTATGTTTCTAAAAATGTTTCTTCCTATGAATTTGTCTTTATAGTTCAGAAGAAAACTTCCCTTTTGCTTGTCCACGAACTGTGGTAAGTTGTAAACATTTCCAGAAACTCTTAAGATTTAAAACATATTTCCTAAAATGATCTGAGTTTGAAAGGTAAAATGGAAGGAAAGGCAAGGTAAGTCACAGAGTAAACTATCTGCTACTGTTCTTCAACCTCATCTTGTCTTCTCCCATGCTTCTTACTGTCTTCCTCACCTCTGTATGCTGACCCTACTGTCGACTAACAAAGATGTACAATTTGAAACTTGTGAATTCAATTTTATTTGGGGCAAAATGAGGACTGCAGCCCAGGAGGCAGCATCTCAGATAGCTCTGAGGGGATGACAGAGGATGAGATGGTTGGATGGCATCACCAACTCAATGGACATGAGTTTGAGTAAACTCTGGGAGTTGGTGATGGACAGGGAGGCCTGGCGTGCTGCAGTCCATGGAGTCGCAAAGAGTGGGACATGACTGAGCAACTGGTGATGCCATCCAACCATCTCATCCTCTGTCGTCCCCTTCTCCTCCCGCCTTCAATCTTTCCCAGCATCAGAGTCTTTTCCAAGGAGTCAGGTCTTAGCATGAAGTGGCCAAAGTACTGGAGTTTCAGCTTCAGCATCCATCCTTCCAATGAATATTCAAGACTGATTTCCTTTAGGATGGACTGGTTGGATCTTCTTGCAGTGCAAGGGACTCTCAAGAGTCTTCTCCAACACCACAGTTCAAAAGCATCAATTCTTCGGCACTCAGCTTTCTTTATAGTCCAACTCTCACATCCATACATGACCACTGGAAAAACCATAGTTTTGACTAGACAGACCTTTCTTTGAAAAGTAATGTCTCTGCTTTTTAATATGCTATCTAGGTTGGTCATAACTTTCCTTCCAAGGAGTAAGCGTCTTTTAATTTCCTGGCTGCAGTCACCATCTGCAGTGATTTTGGAGCCCAAAAAATAAAGTCTGTCACTGTATCCACTGTTTGCCCATCTATTTGCCACGAAGTGATGGGACTGGATGCCATGATCTTAGTTTTCTAAATGTTGAGTTTTAAGCCAACTTTTTCACTCTCTTCTTTCACTTTCATCAAGTGGCTCTTTAGTTCTTCATTTTCTGCCCTAAAGGTGGTGTCATCTGCGAATCTGAGGTTTTGATATTTCTCCCGGCAATCTTGATTCCAGCTTGTGCTTCATCCAGCCCAGTGTTTCTCATGATGTGCTCTGCATATAAGTTAAATAAGCAGGTTGACAATATACAGCCTTGACGTACTCCTTTTCCTATTTGGAACCAGTCTGTTGTTCCATGTCCAGTTCTAACTTTTTTCCTGACCTGCATACAGATTTCTCAAGAGGCAAATCAGGTGGTCTGGTATTTCCATCTCTTTCAGAATTTTCCACAGTTTGTGGTGATCCACACAAAGGCTTTGGTATAGTCAATAAAGCAGAAATAGATGTTTTTCTGGAATTCTCTTGTTTTTTCAATAATCCAACGAATGTTGGCAATTTGATCTCTGGTTCCTCTGCCTTTTCTAGATATGAGGAGATGCAGAGACTGAGATCATAAAATTTGTTCCTAAAAACATCTAACTATCTAAAGACCTGTCCCACCAGATTCCCTGGAGCACAGAGTGCCTCATTCCACCCTGAATTCTCTCAGGGATTGTTGAAGGTCAGCAGCTATAGCAGCTCGGGGTTCAGTCTCCATAGAGGCAGATGGCAAATTCATTTGTTGTTTAGTCATTGGCAATGCTCTTGGAAAGTGCCAATTTGTAGCTGACACTACCCAATGTAAAAAGGGAAAGTTTATTTCCATATTTAGCAATGACAATGAAGGCTCTTCAGCATAGCTGGGGTTAATGCCATGAAATATTTCTTGGAAGAGAAAGACAACAGTTATTATGGATTTGATGAATAAGGAGGAGAGCAGTGTTAATAACATATGAGCCCACGAGGTAAAAGATGAATAACTGTAGAAAGAGATACTTGTTTTCTCCTACAGAGTTTGTGAAAGGGCTATGGTATGTAAACGTGCCCTAAGCGTGTGTATGTCATAAACATGGGAAGTGAGCAACTCTGTCTCTGTCCTGAGAATGCAACTTGTGTCAGACTCCCTCTTGGGCTGTGAGTACTTGCTACAGTGATGATTGATTTGGTTAGAGACTAGGTGGGGATAAGCTGATCAAACTAGGAGTCAATAGTATTGAGACCCTGGCTTTGCCACTGCACATGCACCCGCTACCTGTCAGTACACAGAGAGACAGACCTTGCAGCCAAGCGTGTACGTGCCCCTCACTCCAGCCACCACTGTCACTTGCCTTTATCTCTTGCCACTGGACTCCAACAGCTATTGTAGCCACTGCGAACTCCACACAGTTATTGCCACCAAGTTGTGCGTGCTTAGTGCTAAGTCATGTCTGACTCTTTGAGACTTAGCCTGTCAGGTTCCTCTGTTTGTGGGATTGTCCAGGCAAGAATACTGGAATGGGTTGCCATTTCCTTCTCCAGGGGGTCTTCCTGACCTAGGAATGGAACTCGGGTCTCCTGCATTGCAGTCAGACTCTTTACCGTCTGAGCTTGCCACCAAGATTACATGCCAAAGATTACAATGTCATGGACAACAGCTGCCTGAGCTGACAAGATCCCATGCCCCTCCATGAGACACCACATGCCCCCATACTTGGCATCCCTCACCACTTTACCTGTGGCCAGCACACACTCTAGCATGTTCTTACCTGCAGATAAAGGTCTTTCCTTACTTAAATCAATCAATCATGTCTGGAAGATGTGGCTGCTTCTTCAAATCACAGATGCCTGTGGTAGGTTATTGGGTCATGAAGAATCAAGAAAATATAATGCCTCCAAAGGAGGCAAACTACAAACTAGTAACTGATCCTCAAGAAATGAAGATTCACACATTGCCTGACAAAGAATTTAGAATAATTATTCTAAAGAAGTCCACAGAGGACTTCCCTGGTTGTCTGATGGTTAAGACTCGCCACTTCCAATGCAGGGTGCGTGGGTGCAACTCCTGGCTGGGCAACTAAGATCCCACATGTTGCGTGGTACATGCAAAAAAGAAGAAAAATAATAAAGAAGCTCAGAGAGCTATGAGAAAACATTTAAAAAATCAGGAAAACAATGCAAGAACTGAATGAAGAGTTCAACAAAGATAGAAAATAAGAACCAAACAGAAAGTGTGACACTGAAGAATTCAATGACTGAACTAAAAAAAAAAAAGTAGCGGAAAATTTCAACTACAGAATTGATCAGGCAGAAGACAGTATCGATGAACTCTAGGACAGATCATCTGAAATGATCCAATCAGAAGAGAAAAAAGAAAAAAAAAGAGTGAAAAAAGAAGAAAGCTTATGAGACTTAAGGGAGACCATCAAGTGAGACCATATTTGCATTCTGGGAGTCCCAGAAGAAGAAGAGAGAAAGAAGGACAGAAAGCTATTTAAAGATATGGTGGCTGCTGCTGCTGCTGCTGCTAAGTCACTTCAGTCGTGTCCGACTCAGTGTGACCTCATAGACGGCAGCCCACCAGGCTCCCCTGTCCCTGGGATTCTCCAGGCAAGAACACTGGAGTGAGTTGCCATTTCCTTCTCCAATGTGTGAAAGTGAAAAGTGAAAGTGAAGTCACTCAGTCGTGTCTGACTGGTAGCGACCCCATGGACTGCAGCCTACCAGCCTCCTCCGTCCATGGGATTTTCTAGGCAAGAGTACTGGAGTGGCTGAGAACTTCCCAAATCTGGGGAGAGACAGAGGTACTTGAGGATCAAATTTCTCCAATTAGTTTCAACCCCCTGAAACTTCACTGAGACATATTATAATAAAACTATCAACAATCAAAGAAAAACAGAGAATCTTGAAAGCAACAGGAGAAAAGAAGTTCATCACACACAAGGGGGACCCCCATAAGGTAATCAGGGCACTTCTCAGCACAAACGTCGCAGGTCAGGAAAGTAGGTGGGATGATGTATTTGATGCTGAAAAAAATAATAACCTGCCTAGTTTTATCTACAGTTCTGTTTCATTTTTTAAAGTTGTAAGTTAATAATCAAGCTTTTTGAAAGATAAACATTGTACTATTTCAGTCATTTTACTGAAGACTGCATGTGAGCAATCTTATTTAATCTTCAGAAACAACCCCATTGTTATCCTCATTTATCCATATATTCAGAAGAAATGAGGTGTGGAGACTTTAAATAACTTCCATGTGATCACAGGACTGTAATTATCTGAGACAGGATTAAACTAGGCAGCTTGATTCCAGAGGCCATGCATTCAGACGTTTAGAGCTGGTTTCAAACACAGGCCTGTCTGAGCCTGCGACCTTCAGTCCTACACTACCTAGATTTTTTTCTTGGGATGTGGAAAGAAGGGATCCTTTAGGCCTGAATGGGATTTTGGAGATAGTTTCAAGGCTTGATAATTTTGCTGGAGCCTTATTCTACATAGCTTTCCTTGTTGGAAATTAAATAATCAATCTTAGGGAAAAATGATGACTTTTTCAGTAAAAACTTTGGCTACATCTTTACGTCATACTTATTAGAAAGGGCCACAATGTAAGTTAATACCAGCATGAATACTCTTTGAACTATTTGTTGCCAGAATCAGAGGAATGAGCTTCATTTGTTCATGTGTGCTCCAAGATGTGAACATAGCAGATTGATGATCACCAGGATCCTTTTACTGGGAGGATAAGAAACAGCATTGGAAAAAAATCAAGAATTTTCATGAATCTATTTTGGAATCTCAGAGAAGAAGTAAGCCTCAAAGAATAGTTTATATTACATTAGCCATAAAGCTCACTAGCAGGAATGAAATGTATACAGTATTTATGATAAAATGCTTGTTGTTAAGAGCTGTCCTTTTGGGCACCTATTGATGCAATCCAAACTTCTTGTGTCTGTCAGTCCTGTGGAAAGAATGACAGAGCAATACCCTATTCTGACAAGTTCTCTCTGTAATGAGTTCCGGCTCATTACAGTATCCGAGGCAGAAATTTCAAATGTAGTTTGTGTTGCTGCCTGACTTGGGTGCTAGAAAACATTTTCAGATATTTCTCTGTTATCTTTTAGTTCCTGAAGAAAGATGCCTTCTTTTCTCCCTGATTCTTATCATTTATTTTTATTTATTTATTTTTGTTGGGCATGTCATGAGGCATGTGTGATCTTAGTTCCCCACGCAGGGATTGAACTTGCACCGTCTGCATTGGAAGGGTGAAGTCTTAACCACTAGACTACCAGGGAAGTCCCAGAAAGATGCTTTATTTGAGACATCTATTTAAATTACTATTTTATTTTCCTTCAAGAATTCAGTCTATTTTTAAAAACATCAAACAACAACACCACCAAACAAAAACTGCCACCCGAGAATACTTTACCCAGAGAGTGACATCAGCAAGATGCCAAAGTAAGTAGGTTCTACTTTGGGCCCCCTCACAGGAAGAGCAGTTAGTAACTATGTATAGACAAGAAGGTTTTGTGAAGATCTCAGAGCTCACAGTGAGGCTGAAGCTCCCTGCTGGGTCACAAAAAGGTCACGAGAAGGGCTTAAGAACAGAAGTTTAACTTCGACTGCATAGCCCCTCCCTTAGCCCACACCAAGAGAGTCTCCCAGGGCCTCTAGTTACTCCAGTGGGACAGTAAAGAGCCCAAAGTGACCATCCAGCTTCCCAAGAATTCCAGGACACTTCTTGGGGGGCCCACTTAGTGCCCCAGGTATCACTGGGGGGATCAGTTAGAAACAGAGAAGGGGAGGCAGGGCTCAGGGTGATGAATGTAATGATCTTGGCAGACTGTTGCTGCTACCAGAGGCACTTGAGTAGGGATTCCCACCGGTGTTAGGCTCACCTGCAGAGCCAAGCTGGTGGAGAGCTTAGTTGGCAGTCTGCTTGATTTGGGTCTCCAGCCAGCAGGCTGACCATACCAGGGAGCCCATTCTGGAGCACTGCCTGGATACGGAGGCAAGTCATCAACCTAGCCCACCTGCTGAGATTAGCCTCCAGCCTAGCCAAATGAGGATGCCTGGCCAGTCAGTGGGCAGCTGTGAAACATATCCTACCAGGGCAGGAAGCAAGTCAGCAGCCCCAACCAGCTGCGGAGAAAGGCAGGAGGAGGGGATCAATTCCTCAAATGCACAGATGCCAACATAAGTATATAGTGATCACCAAGAATCAGGTAACCATGACACCACCAAAGTAGATGAATGTGATCTAATAACTGACCCTAAGGAAAGGAAGATCTATGAACAGCCTGATAATGAATTCAGAATAATCCTTTTAAAGAAATTCAGTGAATTACAAGAAAACACAGATAGACGACTAAACTAGATTAGGAAAGCAATGCATACATAAAATGAAAAGGTAAACAAAGGAAAAGAAACCATTAAAGAAAACCCACAGAAATACTAGAGCTGAAAAATAGTGAAAAAACTGAAGAATTCAATAGGGATCTTTGTTAGCAGCTGCAACCACCCAGAAGAGGAATCAATGAACTTCAAGGCAGATCATTTGAAATTATCCAGAGGAACAAAAAGAAAAAGGAAAAGGAAAAAGTGTGAGAAAACCTATGTGAATTATACGATACTATCAATACAAATGAATCTATGCATTATTTGAGTCACAGAAAGAGAAGAGAGGGAGATATCACCTCACACCTGTTAGAATTGCTATTATCAAAAAGACAAGAGATAGGTATTGCTGAGGAATTAGAGAAAACACTTGTGAACTGTCGGTGGGAATGCAAACTGGTACAGCCATTATGAACAATGGTATGGAGGCTCCTAAAAAACTAAAAAAATATTGCTACCATATGATCTAGCAATCCCACTTCTTAGTTTATATCCAAAGAAAATAAGATCACATCCCAGAGACATATCTGCGCTCTTATGCTCACAGCAGCATTATTCATAGTAGCCAAGATATGGAAGCAACCTGTGTGTCTGTCAAAAGACGAATGGATAAAGGAAACATCATATGTGTCACATTTTACATATATCACGTTATACATATATATACATATTTAGTTCAGTTCAGTTCAGTCACTCAGTCGTGTCTGACTCCTTGAGACTCTGTGAATCACTGCACGCTAGGCCTCCCTGTCCATCACCAACTCCCGGAGTTCACTCAAACTCATGTCCATCGAGTCGGTGATGCCATCCAGCCATCTCATTCTCTGTCGTCCCCTTCTCCTCCCACCCCCAATCCCTCCCAGTATCCGTCTTTTCCAGTGAGTCAACTCGTCCCATGAGGTGGCCAAAGTATTGCAGTTTCAGCTTTAGCATCAGTCATTCCAATGAACACCCAGGACTGATCTCCTTTAGAATGGACTGGTTGGATCTCCTTGCAGTCCAAGGGACTCTCAAGAGTCTTCTCCAGCACCACAGTTCAAAAGCATCAATTCTTTGGCGATCAGCTTTCTTCACAGTCCAAATCTCACATCCATACGTGACCACTGGAAAAACCATAGCCTTGACTAGACGGACCTTGGTTGGCAAAGTAATGTCTCTGCTTTTTAATATACTACCAAGGTTGGTCATAACTTTCCTTCCAAGGAGTAAGCGTCTTTTAATTTCATGGCTGCAATCAGCATCTGCAGTGATTTTGGAGCCCAAAAAAATAAAGTCTGACACTGTTTCCACTGTTTCCCCATCTATTTCCCATGAAGTGATGGGACCAGATGCCAAGATCTTTGTTTTCTGAATGTTGAGCTTCAAGCCAACCTTTTCACTCTCCTCTTTCACTTTCATCAAGAGGCTTTTGAGTTCCTCTTTACTTTCTGCCATAAGGGTGGTGTCATCTGCATATTTGAGGTGATTGATATTTCTCCCGGCAATCTTGATTCCAGCTTCTTCCAGCCCAGCGTTCCTCATGATGTACTCTGCATATGAGTTAAATAAGCAGGGTGACAATATACAACCTTGACGTACTCCTTTTCCTATTTGGAACCAGTCTGTTGTTCCATGTATATAACAATAAATATATGTGAATACACACAACAGAATATTCTTTAGTCTTAAAGGAGGAAATTCTGCCACTTATGATATGGATGAACCTAGAGGGAATTTTGCCAAGTTGAATAAGTCTGACACAGAAAGACAAATATACAATCTCACCATGATGTGGAATCTAAAAAGAGTCAAACTAATAGTAACAGTGAGTAGAATGGCAATTACTACAGTTTGGTGAGTGAGGGAAAAGGGAGATATTGATCAAAGGGGACTAGATCTGATACTTAGAGTGCCTATTGAACTATGGACGGAGGTTAGTGACATTGTACAGGAGACAGGGACCAAGACCATCCCCATAGAAAAGAAATGCAAAAAAGCAAAATGGCTGTCTGGGGAGGCCTTACAAATAGCTGTGAAAAGAAGAGAGGTGAAAAGCAAAGGAGAAAAGGAAAGATATAAGCATCTGAATGCAGAGGTCCAAAGAAGAGCAAGGAAAGATAAGAAAGCCTTCCTCAGCAATCAATGCAAAGAAATAGAGGAAAACAACAGAATAGGAAAGACTAGAGATCTCTTTAAGAAATTAGAGATACCAAGGGAACATTTCATGCAAAGATGGGCTCGATAAAGGACAGAAATGGTATGGACCTAACAGAAGCAGAAGATATTAAGAAGAGTTGGCAAGAATACACAGAAGAACTGTACAAAAAAGATCTTCACGACCAAGATAATCACGATGGTGTGATCACTCACCTAGAGCCAGACATCTTGGAATGTGAAGTCAAGTGGGCCTTAGAAAGCATCACTATGAACAAAGCTAGTGGAGGTGATGGAATTCCAGTTGAGCTATTTCAAATCCTGAAAGATGATGCTGTGAAAGTGCTGCACTCAATATGCCAGCAAATTTGGAAAACTCAGCAGTGGCCACAGGACTGGAAAAGGGAAGTTTTCATTCCAATCCCAAAGAAATGCAATGCCAAGAATGCTCAAACTACCGCACAATTGTACTCATCTCACACGCTAGTAAAGTCATGCTCAAAATTCTCCAAGCCAGGCTTCAGCAGTATGTGAACCATGAACTTCCAGATGTTCAAGCTGGTTTTAGAGAAGGCAGAGGAACCAGAGATCAAATTGCCAACATCCGCTGGATCCTGGAGAAAGCAAGAGAGTTCCAGAAAACATCTATTTCTGCTTCATTGACTATGCCAAAGCCTTTGACTGTGTGGATCACAATAAACTGTGGAACATTCTGAAAAAGGAGGCAATACCAGACCACCCGATCTGCCTCTTGAGAAACCTATATGCAGGTCAGGAAGCAACAGTTAGAACTGGACATGGAGCAATAGACTGGTTCCAAATAGGAAAAGGCTGTATATTGTCACCCAGCTTATTTAACTTATATGCAGAGTACATCATGAGAAACACTGGGCTGGAAGAAGCACAAGTGAAATCAAGATTGCCGGAGAAATATCAATAACCTCAGATATGCAGATGACACCACCCTTATGGCAGAAAGTGAAGAGGAACTAAAGAGCCTCTTGATGAAAGTGAAAGAAGAGAGTGAAAAAATTGGCTTAAAGCTCAACATTCAGAAAACTAAGATCATGGCATCTGGTCCCATCACTTCATGGGAAATAGATGGGGAAACAGTGTCAGACTTTATTTTTCTGAGCTCCAAAATTACTGCAGATGGTGATTGCAGCCATGAAATTAAAAGACGCTTACTCCTTGGAAGGAAAGTTATGACCAACCTTGATAGCACATTACAAAGCAGAGATATTACTTTGCCAGCAAAGGTCCGTCTAGTCAAGGCTATGTTTTTTCCAGTGGTCATGTATGGATGTGAGAGTTGGACTTGAAGAAAGCTGAGCACGGAAGAATTGATGCTTTTGAACTGTGGTGTTGGAGAAGACTCTTGAGAGTCCCTTGGACTGCAAGGAGATCCAACCAGTCCATTCTAAAGGAGATCAATCCTGGGTGTTCATTGGAATGACTGATGCTAAAGCTGAAACTCCAATACTTTGGCCACGTCATGCGAAGAGTTGAATCACTGGAAAAGACTCTGAGGCTGGGAGGGATTGAGGGCAGGAGGAGAAGGGGACGACAGAGGATGAAATGGCCGGATGCCATCACCAACTCAATGGACATGAGTTTGAGTGAACTCTGGGAGTTGGTGATGGACAGGGAGGCCTGGCGTGCTGTGATTTATGGGGTCGCAAAAAGTCGGACACGACTGAGCGACTGAACTGAACTGACAAACTTTCAGTTATAAGGTAAACTTTTGCAGACCTAATGACTGATTCTAAAACTGAAACTCCAATACTTTGGCCACCTCATGCGACGAGTTGACTCACTGGAAATGACTCTGATGCTGGGAGGGATTGGGGGCAGGAGGAGAAGGGGACGACGGAGAATGAGTTAGCTGGATGGCATCACCGACTCGATGGACATGAGTTTGAGTGTACTCCGGGAGTTGGTGATGGACAGGGAGGCCTGGCATGCTGTGATTCATGGGGTCGCAGAGTCGGACACGACTGAGCGACTAAACTGAACTGAACTGAATGTATAGCATGATGACTGATAAATAATAATGTATGCTTGAAGTTTGCTTAGAGAGTATATCTCAAGAGGTTCACCAAACTAAAAAAAAAAAAAGATAACTGTGGGTGGTGATGACTGTCGTAACAAGGTAGATTGTGGTAATCATTTCACAACATATACAATGTATCAAAATATCATGGTGTATACTTTATGCATTTATATACAATTTGTCCAAAATAAAAAAAATTCTTTAAAGTTCTATTGAATTCAGGATGGCGTTTTCTGGGTTTTTGTTGTTGTTTTATCATTTCAACCAGCAAGATTACAGGTACATCTCTTTTTCACTAGCAAAGAGGAAGAAACTAGCAAAGCCTGCTGTTGGTTAGCCTGCTGACTGCTGCACTGGGAGGTGGGTTCCTTTGCTGTGAGGACAGGTTCAGTGAGAGGAGAAAGGGAGGAGTGATCTCTTGTCTTCTTCAAGTCAGACACCGGATACGTTGATGTGTTACCTCATTTAATCTTCACAGCTCTGAGATGAACATTTTTAGATCTCTAAGGATCTAGAATTTTTATATTAGTGACCTGGACTATCAGAGAGGTTAGCAACATTCTTATGGTCACACTGTTAGAATTGAGCCAGAACATAGGTCTTTTTCCCTTATTTTTAAGCATGTTTTTTGGCAGGACCATGGTATAGCCATAAGAGAAAGAAGTTTTATTAATGGGGAGGGGCTCACAGGCAAACTCAGGCCAGAAACTATATATTATCTCACCTCCTGTTGCAGAAAAACTTCAAACACTTTCCCACTACAGTAGTACACAGGACATGGCAATTGAATTCACATCTGCAGAGCCAGCATGACTCTGCTTTCTTCTTTAGCAATTAGGCTGCAACAAAAACAGCAAGGACAATGACAGAACAGTAGCTGGACTCTCAGTGGTTGAAGTAAAGCACCTCTGGAAGGAGAACACCTGGAAAAGCGGCAGCCTGGCTAACAGAACAGGTCAGGACAAACGACTGGATCGGTATGGATACAAGTGACATGTCCAGACTGGAAATCCAGACAGGGACCCAGACTGGAGAGTTCGGCTGACAACAGAAGTGGCTCCAGGCAATGACAGACATACCACTCCAGCTCCTCTTTTTAAAGGGCTCTGTAAATCTGGCTCAGAGGTTAAAGTGTCTGCCTCCAATGCAGGAGACCAGGGTTCCATCCCTGGGTGGGGAAGATCCTTTGGAGAAGGAAATGGTAACCCACTCCAGTATTCTTGCCTGGAGAATCCCATGGATGGAGAAGCCTGGTAGGCTACAGTCCATGGGGTCGCAAAGAGTCGGACACGACTGAGCGACTGAACGGAACGGAATGTAAGTCCATTTGCCAAATGTATTGTCTAACTTTTAGAATATTATATATGTGTCACTTGCAAAGAGTGATTTTGCTTTCATACTCCGGTTGTATTTAAGAGTATCCTCCACTTATTCTCAGGAAGACGAGACCGAATTGAGTGGATCGAATGACACTGACAACTGCAATGTCATCCCTCACAGAACCGAGCCTTTACGAGGTATTATTCTATCCTTCTATCCTTCCCATTTCAGTGAGTCAGTCTTTGCTTAGACACAATTTCTTGTGCAATGTGACTTGAGGTTTAATGGCTTATTGGGAATGTCTTTCTAGGCCTTTGCTCAAACCGTTCCCTTTCATCTGTAATTTCCTAGCCCTTAAAATGTTTAATTTTCGCCTTTAAAATCTACTGATAGACACAATGATACAGATACATCTTAAAAACATTATGCTAAGTGAAATAAGCCTTACAGAAAAAGAGTCCATACTCTATGACCCCATTTATATACAATTCTAGAGTAAGCAAAATTAATTTATGGTAGAAAAAATTAAAATAGTTTGTCTCTGGGAGTGGGAACAGGGGTTGTGAAGGTGCATGAGGAAACTTTCTGAGGTGATGCTGATGTCATGTATCTTGATAGGGGTGTGGGTTACAAAGGTGTTTGCATTGTTTCAGACTTGGTGAATGTGCCCTTTCAATGTATATAAATTTAATATATATAAATTTGCATAAGATACTGCAAATAGATGTTAAACTCTAGTTAATTATATACATGCTGAAGTATTTAAGGGGAAGTGTATTGATATCTTCACTTTACTTTGAAATGCATTGAACAGTAAGACTGATAAAAGGCTAGATAAAAGGATGACTAGATAAAGAGGTATGTGAGGAAGCAAGTATGATAAATATTAATGATAGCATTTAAATGATGAGTGATATATCAATGTTTGCTTCAAAATCCTTTTTAATTTTGCTTTTTGTTTGAAATTTTTTCATGCTAAAATATTGGAAGGAATCAAAGATAATTTAATTTTTGTGATTTAAAAATTGCATTTGATCTTCATTTGCAAAATCAAGATAAAAAAGATTTAAAAGATATACACATCAGAATGGATTTCCCTGGTGGCTCAGATGGTAAAGAATATGCCTACAATGTAGGAGACCCAGGTTTGATCCCTGGGTCAGGAAGATACCCTGGAGAAGGGGATGGCAACCCACTCCAGTATTCTTCCCTGGAGAATTCCATGGACAGAGGAGCCTGATGAGCTACAGTCCATGGGGTCATAGAGTCAGACATGACTGGGTGACTAAGCACACGCACATACATCAGAATATCATGAGACTTGAATTAAGAATCACTCTTGTAGATGCAGAATTAAATATCTTTATACTTTTCAACGAGCTTTCCAGGTGGCACTAGTGGTAAAGAACCCACCAGCCAATGCAGGAGACGTAAGAGATGCAGGTACGATCCCTGGATCGGGAAGATCCTCTGGAGGAGGGCATGGCAACCCACTCCAGGATTCTTACCTGGAGAATCCCATGGACAGCGAAGCTTGGCAGGTTACAATCCATGGGGTTGCAAAGAGTACAAAACAGCTGAAGCGGCTTAGCATGCACCACAAGCATATCTTCCAATACTGAGTACTTTATTCGTAATTTTTAGAAAGTTAGTTTGATGGAGAAAAACAGAGCAGTGTATTACACATTCTCTGAGATAGTCCCCAGTATCCCTATCTCCTGGTATCCTGTGTGATCAATCTCCCTGCCTTGAGTGTTGGCTGGATTTACTGATTTGCTTCAACAAATAGAACAAGGTAGAGATAATTGAGATTATACTGAGACTAGATTATAAAAAGACTGTGGTTTCCATCTTGGGCACTCTCTGGCTTTCTCTTTTTCAAGTCACCATGTCATGCTGTGGGAACACTCAGGCAGCTTATGGAGCGACAGACCACGGCAAGGAAGAAAGGCCTGTGGCAACTATGTGAATAAGCCTGGAAGCAAATCTTCTGAGGCATTCCAGCAGCCATGCTACTGAGCTTGGAAGTGGATCCTCTGCCCCCTTGAAAGGATGAACCTTCAAAAGGATCATGGCACCAGCTGACAGCTTAATGCAAGCTCATGAGGAAACCTGGGTCATAACCACCCTTCTAAGCTGCTACCAAATCCTTACCCACAGAAACTGTATAAGATAATAAGTATTTGTTGTTTTGGGCTTCCCGGGTAGCACTAGGGTAAAGAACCTGCCTGCCAATGCAGGAGACAGATGCAGGTTCAATCCCTGGGTCAAAAAGATCCCTTGGCAAAGGGCATGACCACTCCAGTACTCTTGCCTGGAGAATCCCATGGCAGAGGAGCTTGGAGGGCGACAGTTCATAGGATCAAAAAGAGTCAGACAGGACTGAAGTGACTTAGTGCTAGAGAATCCCAGGGACGGGGAGCCTGATGGGCTGCTGTCTATGGGGTCGCACAGAGTCGGACACGACTGAAGCAACTTAGCAACAGCAGAAGCAGCAGTACTGGTTGTTTTAAACTGCCACTTTGGGGTAATTTATTTTGCAGAAATAACTGTTTTCCTTTGCCCCTTCTCTTATGTCCTCTTTCTGCTCTTCTTCTGTCTTTTTCTAGTGGCCCCATGTCCTAAGCATTATTCTGGATGCATTTACCTATATTCACCCATTTCATTGTTACTAGATACCTTTGTGTTAGTCTTATTCCTATGTTAAAGGCAAAGAAGCTTAAGTTAAACAGCATGCTCAAAGGTAAATACTTACTGTGACAGACTTTTAACCTGTGTTTTTATGATTTCAAAGCCCATGCCCTCTCCCTGCTGTCACAGAGCCCTCAGGCTCCACAATCTGTCACCTGCATGGTTGCCCAGTACATGCCCAGTACCTGGCTGAGGGACTTCACTGGTGTGGGGACTACAGAACCTTCTTTCCTATTTAGTTCATCAGGCTGTTCAGATCTAGCTTTAAGGATTTTCGTTTGAAAAGAGTTTTGAACGATATTCTAAACTTAGTTGAACAGAGCATACCAAAATATTGAGGAGCAAGAACTAGATGAATACAAAGGATAACACACATTTATTCTGTCTCCTACTTCCAGGAATTGTGCTCATAAACATATTACAGAAAAGACTTCTGCTTTTGCAAATTCTGAGCTGTCTGAAAGTTCAAATAATTGGAATTGTTCTTTCACTCTGCATGGGAAATAAAGACAAACAGAGAAACTTTTATTAGAATTCAGATACACGTGTGCACACGCATTTTCTGGGACACATTTTCTTGGGGTCATCAAAATTCAGGTCAACCTCTATCTTTCACAGTTTTAAGGCAGGAAACTACAAGATTTTCTTAGTGCTTTTTGAATTACTGAAGACTTAAAACTCAACATTCAAAAAACCAAGATCATGGCATCTGGTCCCATCATTTCATGGCAAATAGATGGGGAAAAAATGGAAACAGTGATAGGTCTTACTTTCTTGGGCTCCCAAAGCACTGCAGACAATGACTGCAGCTATGAAATTAAAAGATGCTTGCTTCTTGGAAGAAAAGCTATGACCAACCTAGACAGCAAAGCAGAGACATTCCTTTGCTGACAAAGGTCTGCAGAGTCAAAGCTATGGTTTTTCCATTAGTCTTGTATGAATGTAAGAATTGGACCGTAAAAAAGGCTGAGTGCTGAAGAATTAATGCTTTCAAACTGTGATGCTGGAGAAGACTCTTGAGAGTCCTTTGGACAGCAAAGAGATCCAACCAGTCAATCCTAAAGGAAATCAGTCCTGAATATGCATTGGAAGGATTGATGCTGAGGCTGAAGCTCCAATACTTTGGCCACCTGATGCGAAGAGCTGACTCATTGGAAAATTCACTGATGCTGGAAAAGATTGAAGGCAAGAGGAGAAGGGGGCAACAGAGGATGGGATGGTTAGATGGTATCATCAACTCAATGGAAATGAGTTTGAGCAAACTCCAGGGATAGTGAAGGACCAGAAGCCTGGTGCACTGCAGCCCATGGGATTGCAAAGAGTCTGACATGCCTGAGCGACTGAACAACAAGAAAAATTAATTTTGGTATCAAATTAATGTTTTAATTTTATACACACATACATGCACACAAGCACGTATATTATAAAATGGACATATTTATATAGCTCTCAGACAGGACCCTGGTGGCCTTCTGTCTATGGAGTCACACAGAGTCGGACACGACTGAAGTGACACAGCAGCAGCAGCAGCAGACCTGAAATCCCTCTGGAGATACAGGTTTATAATAATAAGCATAAAATTTAGATCTTTGTTATAGTATTTGTCCCCAGGTCTGCTTTGATTCAGATTCACTTGTAGTTTTTTTCTTTTTTCGTAAACTGAGCTTTTGAAGATTGGTAATTATGTCTTTCTCAGTTTTGGAGTTCTTCAAAAAATGTAACAACCCTTTGGAAGTAAATATAGAAGTAATACTAAAATACTTTGAGGTAGACATTTTCACCTTAGACAGGGTGAGTAAAGATAAGAAAGGTATACACTTCTTATTAATGGGCTGAATGTATCATATTTGTATCATATGTGTATATGAAGAATGATGTCATAAAACTTGTGAAATATATAGTCAAACTGCCTGGGTTCAAACATGACTGCAGTATTTACCAGCTGTGGGACACTGGTTAAGCTGTTTAACTTAGTGCTCCAGTTTTCTCAACTGTGAAATGGGAATAATTATGGAATCTACTACATTCGAGGACCAAGTAAAGTAATACATGTAAAGTACTTCACACTGTGCCCAGCACACAAAACTCCACAAATGGAAGAATCATTGTAATTATTAAAATATAGACAGAACTCAGGGAGGAGGGAATTTGTGAATGAATATCTGCTGAAGTTGAAACTCCAATATTTTGGCCATCTGATGCAGAGAGCTGTCACACTGGAAAAGATCCTGATGCTGGGAAAGATTGAGGTCAGGAGAAAAGGGCGACAGAGGATGAGATGGTTGGATGGCATCACTGATTCAATGTACGTGAATTTGAGCAAGCTGGGGGAGATAGTGGAGGACAGGGAGGAAGCCTGGCAGTGCTGCAGTCCTTGGGGTCACAAGGAGTCAGATACGACTTAGCAACGAAACGACAACAACCATGTATCATTGTTCTGTGGTGTCATCTTGGGCATATTATCTTGGATTCTCTGACCCCCAGTTGCTTTATTTGTAAGATGAGGACAAGACTCATGAAGTAAGTACTAAACGAGTTAAAGAAGGTAAAGCACTTAGAAAAGCACCAGACACATAGCCAATGTTTAATAAATTCATTTATTCATTCAGCATGGACTTGCTGGCACTGAATACTCCATAGCGCATGCTAGGCACTGTGCTGGGTTGTGGGGAATCTTGGAGTGAATGAAACATTCCCCGATCTCATTGAGGTTACAGTCTAGAGAAATGGAAGAGCCTATTTCAGTGCAGGTTGTGATAAGGTCTGTGGAAGTCATGAAGCAGGGTGAAGGGACAGAGAGTGAGAGCTGAGGCTGCACTACTTTATAGAGAATGGTTGCATTTGGGCAGAGACTGAAAGAAGAGAGGAGGTGAGTTATAAGCCTGCTTTGGGGAAAGGTGTTCTAGGCAGAGGCAACAGCAACTGCAAAGGTCCTGGGGTGGGCCCTTGTTATGCACAAGAATAGGAAGGAATCAGGGGGCTGAGCCCAGAAGGTGGGGAGAGTGGTGGGAGACGTGGGCCAAGGAGTCACGGAGGCCAGATCACGCGGGGTCTTGAAGGCCGCCGTTTGGAATCTGGGTTTGACTGTATGCAGATGACACCACCCTTATGGCAGAAAGTGAAGAGGAACTAAAGAGCCTCTTGATGAAAGTGAAAGAGGAGAGTGAAAAAGTTGGCTTGAAGCTCAACATTCAGAAAACTAAGATCATGGCATCTGGTCCCATCACTTCATGGGAAATAGATGGAGAAACAGTGGAAACAGCGTCAGACTTTATTTTTTGGGCCCCAAAATCACTGCGGATGCTGATTGCAGCCATGAAATTAAAAGACTCTTACTCCTTGGAAGGAAAGTTATGACCAACCTAGATAGCATATTAAAAAGCAGAGACATTACTTTGCCAACAAAGGTCCGTCTAGTCAAGGCTATGGTTTTTCCTGTGGTCATGTATGGATGTGAGAGTTGGACTGTGAAGAAAGCTGATCGTCGAAGAATTGATGCTTTTGAACTGTGGTGCTGGAGAAGACTCTTGAGAGTCCCTTGGACTGCAAGGAGATCCAACCAGTCCATCCTAAAGGACATCAGTCCTGGGTGTTCATTGGAAGGACTGATGCTAAAACTGAAACTCCAATACTTTGGTCACCTCATGTGACGAGTTGACTCACTGGAAAAGACTCTGATGCTGGGAGTGATTGGGGCCGGGAGGAGAAGGGGATGACAGAGAATGAGATGGCTGGATGGCATCACTGACTTGATGGACATGAGTTTGAGTGAACTCCGGGAGTTGGTGATGGACAGGGAGGCCTGGCGTGCTGTGATTCATGGGGTCGCAAAGAGTCGAACGTGACTGAGCGACTGAACTGAACTGAACTGAACTGTGAGTGGGAGAGGAAGCCATTGAAAGGTTTAGAGCAGACTAGTAATTTGATCTGACTTAGGTTTGAAAAGCATCACTTTATAATACAAATGAATGTGCATTTAAAACAGAAACAGACTCACAGATATAAAAAACAGACTAGTAGTTACTGAAGGGGAAAAGTAATAGGGGAGGGACAAACTAGAGGTATAGGGGTATGAGATTGCTGCTGCTGCTGCTAAGTCACTTCAGTCGTGTCCAACTCTGTGTGACCCCATAGGCGGAAGCCCACCAGGCTCCCCAGTCCCTGGGATTCTCCAGGCAAGAACAATGGAGCGGGCTGCTATTTCCTTCTCCAATGTGTGAAAGTGAAAAGTGAAGGTGAAGTCGCTCAGTTGTGTCTGACCCTTAGCGACCCCATGGACTGCATCCTACCAGGCTCCTCCATCCATGGGATTTTCTAGGCAAGAGTACTGGAGTGGCCCTCCGAGGGGTATGAGATTAATGGATGCAAATTACTGTGTAGAAAACAGATAAGAAAAAACGGTAGATTGTACAGCACAGGGAAATATAGCCATTATTCAATAATAAATTTAATGGAGTATAATCTGCAACTCTGGGAGTTGGTGATGAACAGGGAGGCCTGGCATGCTGCAGTCCATAGGATCTCAAAGAATCTGACACAACTGAGCGACTGAACTGAACTGAATCTGCAAAAATACTGAATCACTGAAACTAATACGATATTATAAGTCAACTACATTCCAAAAAGTGTATCACTTTGAAGGAAGGCAGTTGATGGCATATAGATTGCTCATTCTTTTTGTTTTTATTATTTGTATCTCTCTTGCTAAGAGGAAGCAGGTGTTTCTCCCTCCTTCAGAATGGGTACCTGATGTCCAGATCTAAAAAATGTGGCTAAATTCCCCAGAGATACTGTTAAATGATGAGGTGGAGACCAGTATTTTTGAACTTTCTTATTTTCTTACAAAGCTGACTTTTCTTTAGAGCTTACTATAATTTTTTACTTCTTGATTAAGGTATTTAAGAAGAGTATGTGTGGGTTTTCTTTCTCAAAGAGTTGTTGGTTCAGATTTAAAGCATAGTCATCATGTTCAGGGAAATCACTAATGGCCTTGTTGGTTATGCAGTGTTTGTGGATGGCCTAACACCTACTGGTGCAGAAAAGTGAATGTAGATGGTGTACACATGTGTGTGTGTGCCTGCATGTGTGTGTATGCACATATGTGTGCAGATAAACGTGCACATATACACATGTGTATATGTGCGCATGTGTTTCAGATCTGGTGTCTATGTGTAAGTGTCCATGTGCATATGTATGGCTGGGTGTGTGCATGTGCTATACACATATGCATACACGTGCTCATTATAAGTTGTGCATGTGTGTGCCTTGAATGGCTGGAGTGTTATACACATGCTTACGCATAGTATTTTTGGTGCAAAAGAAAGAAGCAACTCATCACAGTCTCTATCCTTGATACATACGCAGTCCATTTGGGGAAATTCAATACCAAAGTGGCAGTGAAACAGCACGGACATCAACAGGTCACGTTTTATTTCACTCTACAAAGTATGTCATTATCACCGAATGCTTGTGTTTATGAAGTCCTCAGGTACTTTAAACATCATTCCAAGGATGCTGCCATAAAATATGATCTCCTCCACCCATAAAACCGAACGGTGGAATTAAATCAGCTTTAAGTTCTTTTCTGTCTAAAGTGCTGTAATTCAAGCATACACTTTTGAAATTACAATCATCATTTAAAAATTTTCAAGAAAAACAGCTCCCAGGTGACTCAGTGGTAAAGAATCCACCCGCCAAAAGACGCATGTTCGATCCCTGGGTGGGGACGATCTCCTGGAGGGCATGGCAGTATTCTTCCTTGGAAAATGCCATGCGCAGAGAGGAATCTGGCGGGCTACAGTCCATGAGGTCGCGAAATGTCAGACGTGACTGAGCACTCACGCTGTCATCACAGTATGAGAAAGTGGCCCTGCTGGATACCCTGGCTAGGGCTCTTCGGGCCAAGCTCTTTCTCAACTTCCAAAGGGTTATGAGGCTGCAGAGCAGAGGTGGGTGGCTCACCGAGAAGTGGCCCGAAGACTGCAAGAGGACCAAGGCTTCGGGCACTCAGCCAGCTGGGGCTTCTGCCAAGGTACATCTGCATCATCGGGCTTGCCTTCGCTCGATGACCTGCCTGCACTGTTCATTCCTTCATGCACTTTTTATTCATTCTCTTCTCCCCCTCCCTCCTCATTCCCTCTCCTTTCCCGTTTTCTCCCTTTGCATTCACTCTTTCCTCCCCCCTTTCTCTGCTGGAGGGCAGGCAAGATCAGATGCCAGATGTGCACTGGGCCTGCTAGGATAGGCATCCCACTTTCTCTGTGTGGAGCCACATCTTTCTTATGACCTGTAACTCCTCATTTCCACCTACAGATTACTCCTTTTTTTCTTTTCTTTCCTAGTCTCTTGTTATAGATTCACAGATGCTTCATTTAACGAAAAGGAAACCTGGGCCCAAAAGGGGCTCAGCGACTCACCTAAAGTCACACAGCTGCTTAAGGCATAACCACTATCCCTGAATAAAGCTTAAAAGTCGCCACTTCGTAGACTAAATGTCGTCTTAAGGCTTCCTACCATCCAGTTAGGCAAACTCTGGAACTATATTCAAAGTTTTCCTTGTAACTATGGAAAGAAGAAATGAGAGGCCAGATCTAGCAATTTCTGAGCTATGGTCAGAGACCAAAATACTGGAAGAATGTTGACTAATAGGCCTAATGTATTTTTATTTCAACATCTCTTTTCTTAACTATGCTTCAGTTCAGTTCAGTTCAGTTGCTCAGTTGTGTCCGACTCTTTGCAACCCCATGAACCACAGCACGCCAGGCCTCCCTGTCCATCACCAACTCCCGGAGTTCACTCAAACTCATGTCCACAGAGTCAGTGATGCCATCCAGCCATCTCATTCTCTGTCGTCCCCTTCTCCTCCCGCCCCCAATCCCTCCCAGCATCAGACTCTTTTCCAGTGAGTCAACTCGTCGCATGCGGTGGCCAAAGTATTGGAGTTTCAGCTTTAGCATCAGTCCTTCCAATGAACACCCAGGATTGATCTCCTTTACAATGGACTGGTTGGATCTCCTTGCAGTCCAAGGGACTCTCAAGAGTCTTCTCCAGCACCACAGTTCAAAAGCATCAGTTCTTCGGCGATCAGCTTTCTTCACAGTCCAACTCTCACATCCATACATGACCACGGGAAAAACCATAGCCTTGACTAGATGGACCTTGGTTGGCAAAGTAATGTCTCTGCTTTTTAATATGCTGTCTAGGCTGGTCATAACTTTCCTTCCAAGCAGAAAGCATCTTTTAATTTCATGGCTGCAATCAGCATCCGCAGTGATTTTGGAGCCCCCCAAAATAAAGTCTGACACTGTTTCCACTGTTTTTCCATCTATTTCCCATGAAGTGATGGGACCAGATGCCATGATCTTAGTTTTCTGAATGTTGAGCTTCAAGCCAACTTTTTCACTCTCCTCTTTCACTTTCATCAAGAGGCCTTTGAGTTCCTCTTCATTTTCTGCCATAAGGGTGGTGTCATCTGCATATCTGAGGTTATTGATATTTCTCCCGGCAATCTTGATTCCAGCTTGTGCTTCTTCCAGCCCAGTGTTCCTCATGATTACCGCACAATTGCACTCATCTCCCATGCTAGTAAGGTCATGCTCAAAATTCTCCAAGCTAGGCTTCAGCAATATGTGAATCGTGAACTTCCAGATCTTCAAGCAGGTTTTAGAAAAGGCAGAGGCACCAGAGATCAAATTGGCAACATCTGCTGGATCATGGAGAAAGCAAGAGAGTTCCAGAAAAACATCTATTTCTGCTTCATTGACTATGCCAAAGCCTTTGACTGTGTGGATCACAATAAACTGTGGAAAATTCTGAAAGAGATGGGAATACCTGAAAGAGATGGGAATACCAGAACACCTGACCTGCCTGTTGAGAAACCTGTATGCAGGTCAGGAAGCAACAGTTAGAACTGGACATGGAACAACAGACTGGTTCCAAATAGGAAAAGGAGTACGTCAAGGTTGTATATTATTTAACATATATTTAACTCCGCTGCTGCTTCTGCTGCTGCTAAGTCACTTCAGTCGTGTCCGACTCTGTGTGACCCCATAGACGGAAGCCCACCAGGCTCTCCCGTCCCTGGGATTCTTCAGGCAAGAACACTGGAGTGGGTTGCTAGACAACTGCAATTCTACTAGATTTCTTAGTTTCTTTCTTTAAAATATTGACTTACTATCACTTTTAAAAGAAATGTTCAGTGTTTGAAGGTCTTTAGAACTTGTAACATAATAATATTCAGCAAAAATTGAAGTACCAAGGAAATTTATAAACGAAATAACTAATAACAGTAACTTGCACAGTACTCAGTTCCTTTTAGAAACTATATGAGTGATGACTGAATGAATACTCTGTTGTTCTGTGTGCATACATCTATACACATTTACAGATATTAATATGAAATTCAATTGTTAAATACACTGTTGAATCAAATTAATAACTAGTAACTGTGCGTGGTGATTTTTCTGTTGGCACAGCAATGCCCTAGTATTTCCTGCTTTCAGCTGAATAATTACAAGGCCCCACCACCTCCACCACACCTTTTGCTGTCCGGCGCGGTGATTGAGCTGTACACCAAAGGGATGTCACCTGTGAAAAGCAGATTTTGAGCCCATGTGCCCAGAGAAGACTGTGTTAATTTTAAGGTACCTATTTATGGTTGGGAAAGGAGCAGTCATTTACTAAAAATGCTTGATCTGTTACAGAAAGAATCTGGTTTTCTGTTGAGTGAGAAAAATAGTCCTAAGACCATAGTAAGTGCAGGTCAAACAAAGCAGCAGAAATCTAGCACAACAGCCATTTAGAAGGGAATGGGCTGTGAGCATTGGTTCTAAGTCTATAAACAGGGTAATTACTTTGGCAAGTAGTTCATTTTCTGCCCCATAAAGGCAGCTGTAGATGGGTTATAAATAAATTATGTCTCATAATTCATTAAGCACAAGACGATAGGAAATGTTCTAAGGAAGCGTGAGTTTTAAGGAGAACCTTCCAAATTCAAGAAAGGTTACAGAGGACCAGAACAGCACAAGTCCCTCCCCAAATGTTGAAATAACCAAAAGGGGGCGTTTTCTTTCACTGGGGCTGAAGGAAAATTCTTCCAGTCCATCTGCTCTTGGCTCGGTGCTAGGCATTACCCTTTCTCTGAAGGCATTCTTCCCCCTCAGATACAAGCAGGACACTGGACTTGGAATCAGAAGAATTAAATTCAGTTTACTCCTAGTAATCTTGGGCAAGTCACTTAACGTTCCTTTGTTCTCAAATGCAAAATTGGGTTAACAGTTGTATCTGACTCACGAATACTTGATTGGTGATTAAAGTCCTGCCTTGTATCTGCTGCTGGGGAGGATACTAAGGATTGAACATCAAAGCCCCAACCCCTGAAGAATTCAAAGCACCCCTGTCCAGGACCCACTTGGGTCCAAATATCTGGGAGTGGGGCCCAAGCATTGATATCTTTTACAAAATCCTCAGGTGAGCTCTGGGGCTTCCCAATGGCTGAGCAAGTGAAAAATCTGCCTGCAATGTAGGAGAGGCAGGTTTGATCCCTGGGTCAGGAAATTCCCCTGGAGGAGGAAATGGCAACCACTCCAGTGTTCTTGCCTGGGAAAACCCATGGACAGAGGAGCCTGGAGGGCTATGATCCATGGGATCACAAAGAGTTGGACATGACTGAAGTGACTGAGCACACACGCGCAAGTGAGCTCTAGGCTAAGGACTGCAGTTGTAGGCATGTTGAGAATTGTCCCAGTGGAAATAAATGGGCGGGACTTCATGGATGTGAGGTAGGTCTTGAAGGAGACGTTGAGAGTTTGCCAACAGAGGGTACCCGATGAACAAAGGCAGGGCACATTTGGCCTTATAGTTTGGAGTGGCTGAAGCCCAGAATGCACTTGCTCTGGTTCCGGAGATGAGATAGAGGGTAAATGAAGGCAGGATGACAGAGGAACAGTAGTGCTGTGTGATCATGAAGGCAATGGGGGAGTTTCTGGGTTTTTTATATTTATATAAATGGGGTTCAGCCCATACTATCCCCAAATAGGGTTTCCCTGGTAGCTAGGTGGTAAAGAACTTGCTTACTAATGCGGTTTGATTCCTGGGTCAAGAAGATCCCCTGCAGAAGGAAATGGCAACCCGCTCTAGTATTCTTGCCTGGAAAAACCCCATGGACAGAGGAGCCTGGCAGGCTACACTCCATGGAGTCGCAAAGAGTCAGACACGACTTAGCGACTGAACAGCAACATCCCCAAATATGGCACCTTGGCATATTTAATATCTTAAGCTGAAGGGTTTTGTTTTTTTTTAATGGCAGAAGTAGGAAGGTCATTCAGACCTTTCCATCCCTCTTGCTCTTCCTTCTTAAATAGGTCATAAAACACCACAGGAGAGGTATTCTCTGTGTACCAGGAGATGGGAAGACATTTTTATTACTGAGACAGGGAATTTGGGGCCAAGAAATCCGTACAAACAAGTTTTAATAAACCAACCCTTATCTTTCTGGTTACTTCTCCACCATTTACTACCCTTAGTTCGTATCCATTTATGTTACTGATTCATCACAAATTAATTGTTTCTGGGTCTAAAAAATATAAAAGCCTCTTGTTCTGGTCACATCTTGGATCATCATTTTCTTGTGAAGACTCCTCAGTTCAGTTGCTCAGTTGTGTCCTACTTTTTGCAACCCCACGGACTGCAGCACACCAGGCCTCCCTGTCCATCACCAACTCCCAGAGTTTACTCAAACTCATGTCCACTGAGTCGGTGATGCCATCCAACTATTTCATCCTCTGTCATCCCACTCTCCTTCCACCTTCAATCTTTCCCAGCATCATGGTCTTTGCAAATGAATCAGTTCTTCACATCAGGTGGCCAAAGTATTGGATTTTCAGCTTTAACTTCAGTCCTTCCAATGAATATTCAGGACTGATTTCCTTTAGGATGGACTGGTTGGATCTCCTTGCAGTGCAAGGGACTCTCAAGAGTCTTCTCCAACACCACAGCTCAAAAGCATCAACTCTTCGGCACTCAGCTTTCTTTATAGTCCAACTCTCACACCCATGCATGACTATTGGAAAAACCATAGCTTTGACTATACAGACCTTTGCTGGCAAAGTAATGTCTCTGCTTTTTAATAAACTGTATAGACTGGTCATGCTTTTCTTCCAAGGATCAAGCATCTTTTAATTTCATGGCTGCAGTCAATATCTGCAGTGATTTTAGAGCCCAAGAAAATAAAAACTCTCACTGTTTCCCCGTTTATTTGCCATGAAGTGACGGGACCAGATGCCATGATCTTAGTTTTCTGAATGTTGAGTTTTAAGCCAACTTTTCCCTCTCCTTTTTCACTTTCATCAAGAGACTCTTTAATTCTTCTTTGCTTTTTACCATAAATGAACACTCCTATGTACGTGTAAAATTTAAAAAAAATGTGTATCCTTTTCTCCTGTAAATCTGTCTTTGTCAGTTTAATTTTCAGACCTAGTCAGGGACTCTAAGAAGGTAAAGAAAAGAATTTTTGACAAAAAAGGAAAGCATTGATGAAAGGAAACATCCATTTACGATGAAAATGCTCAACTGGGATATAGAGGGAATATAGCTCAACATAAGAAAGACATTATATGACAAGTTCCACATATAGCATCATATTCAACAATGAAAGACTGAAAGTCTTTCCTCTGAGATCAGGAACAAGACAAGGATGCCCACTCTTGCCACTTATTCAGCATAGTATTGGAAATCCTAGCCACAGAAATCAGGCCTCAAGAAGAAATGAGACATGCAAATCACAAAGGAAGAAGTAAAAATAACTTCATTTATGGATGAAGTAATTATGTATATATACACACACATATATTAAAATAGTAAAACCCTGAGGACTCCACAAAGAAACAGAACTATTTAATTCAGTGAAGTTGGAAGATACAAGATCAATATACAAAAATTTAATGCTTCTGGGTTGGAAGAATGAAACTTGCTAAAAAGTCCATGTCATTCAGAGTAATCTACAGAGTCAATGTAATCCCTATCAAAATTCCAATGGAATTTTTCACAGAAATAGAACAGATTTTTTTACAGAAACAATTCTAAAATGTGTATGGAACCACACAATCTATACAAAATGAGTTACATTTCTATATGCTAACAATGAACTATCAGAATAGCCAAAGCAATCTTAGGAAATAATAAACTTGGAGGCATCATGCTCCCTGATTTCAAACTGTATTACAAAGCTATAGTAATAAAAACACTACAAGATTAGCATAAAAACATACACATGGATCAATGGAACAAATAGAGAACCCAGAATTAAAACCATGTGTTCAATTAATCTATGACACAGGAATCAAGAATGTACAAAGGGGAAAGAATAATATCTTCAATAAATGGTATTTGGAAAACTAGACAGGACATGTCAGAGAAGGCAATGGCAAGCCACTCCAGTACTCTTGCCTAGAAGATCCCATGAACGGAGGAGGCTGGTAGGCTGCAGTCCATGGGGTCGCTACGAATCAGACATGACTGAGCGACTTCACTTTCACTTTTCACTTTCACACATTAGAGAAGGAAATGGCAACCCACTCCAGTATTCTTGCCTGGAGAATCCCAGGTACGGGGGAGCCTGGTGGGCTGCCATCTATAGGGTTGCACAGAGTTGGACACGACTGAAGTGACTTAGCAGCAGCAGCAGCAGACAGGACATGTAAAAGAAAGAAACCGGACCAGTATCTTAAAACACACACAAAAATGTATTAAATGGAAAAAAGACTTGAATGTAAAAATCCAAAGCCATAAAACTCCTAGAAGAAAGCATAGACATTATACTCTTGAACACTCATCTTAGCAATGCATATATATATATATATGTGTGTATATATATATTTATATATAGATATATATTTGGATCTGTCTCCTTCAGTTCAGTTCAGTTCAGTTGCTCAGTCGTGTCCGACTCTTCACAACCCCATGAATCACAGCACGCCAGGCCTCCCTGTCCATCACCAACCCCCGGAGTTCACTCAAACTCATGTCCACAGAGTCGTTGATGCCATCCAGCCATCTCATTCTCTGTCCTCCCCTTCTCCTCCCGCCCCTAACCTTTCCCAGCATCAGCCTTGATTCATGGACCTAACATTCCAGGTTCCTATGCAATATTGCTCTTTACAGCACCGGACCTTGCTTCTATCACCGGTCACATCCACAACTGGGTATTGGTTTTGCTTTTGCTCCACCCCTTCATTCCTTCTAGAGTTATTTCTCCACTGATCTCTAGTATACTGGGCACCTACCGACCTGGGGAATTCCTCATCCAGTATCCTATCATTTTGCCCTTTGATAATGTTCATGGGGTTCTCAAGGCAAGTATACTGAAGTGGTTTGCCATTCCCTTCTCCAGTGGACCACATTCAGCTGTGGTCCGTGTGATCAGATCGACTAGTTTCCTGTGATTATGATTTTAGTGTGTCTGCCCTCTGATGCCCCCTCGCAATACCTACCGTCTTATTTGGGTTTCTCTTACCTTGGGCGTGGGATATCTCTTCACAGCTGCTCCAAGAAAGCGCAGCCGCTGCACCTTACCTTGGATGAGGGGTATCTCCTCAAGGCCGCCCCTCCTGACCTTGAAGGTGGAGTAGCTCCTCTCGGCCCTCCTGCGCCTGCGCAGCCTCCGCCTATTGGACGTGGGGCAGCTCCTCTCGGCCGCCGGCCCTGGCCTCAGGCCTGGGGTAGCTCCTCACGGCCGCGCCTCCTTGCGTGGTCGGTTGCGCCGCTGCCTCTCTCGTCTCTGCGCCGCCGGGGTAAGGGCAATAAAGGCAAAAACAAATCAGTGAGATTACACGAAATTTTTCCTTTGCATAGCAAAATAAACCATAAACAAAATGAAAAGACAAACTGTAGAATGGGAGAAAATATTTGCAAGTCATATATCTGATAAGGGGCTAACACCCAAAATATTTGAAGAACTTATACCACTCAACAGAAAAAAAAATAAATTAAAAATGGACAGAGGAACTGGATAGACATTTTTCTAAAGAAGACATACAAATGACCAAGACAGGTGCATGAAAAGGGGCTCAGCATCACTAATCAGAGGGCACAACCACAATGAGATATCACCTCACACCTGTCAGAATGGCTATTATCAAAAAGACAAGACATAGCAAGTGTTAGTGAGGATGTAAAGAAAAGGGAATCCTTGTGCACTGTTGGTGAGACTGTAAACCGTTGTGAAAGTGAAAGTCGCTCACTTGTGTCCAACTCTATATATTCCATGGAATTCTCCAGGCCAGAATACTGGAGTGGGTAGTCTTTCCCTTCTCCAGGGGGTCTTTCCAACCAGGGATCTAACCCAGGTCTCCCACATTTTAGGCAGATTCTTTACCAGCTTAGTCACAAGGAAAGCCTATAAATTGGTGTAGCCACTCTGAAAAACAGTATGAAAGGTCCTCAAAAATTTAAAATAGAACTGCCACATTATCTAACCATTCTACATATGTATATTTATCTGAAGAAAACAAAATCACTATCAGGAAAAGAAATATGCACTACCACATTCATTGCAGCATTGTATAAAATAACCAAGACTTGAAAATCACCTAAGTGTTCATGTATGGATGAATGGATAAAGAAAATAGAATATTCAGTTCAGTTCAGTCGCTCAGTCGTGTCCGACTTTTTGCGACCCCATGAATCACAGCACGCCAGGCTTCCCTGTCCATCACCAACTCCCAGAGTTCACTCAAACTCATGTCCATCGAGTCGGTGATGCCATCCAGCCATCTCATTCTCTGTCGTCCCCTTCTCCTGCCCCTCCCCAATCCTTCCCAGCATCAGAGTCTTTTCCAGTGAGTCAACTCATCGCATGAGGTGGCCAAAGTATTGCAGTTTCAGCCCCAGCATCAGTCCCTCCAATGAACACTCAGGATTGATCTCCTTTAGAATGAACTGGCTGGATCTCCTTGCAGTCCAAGGGACTCTCAAGAGTCTTCTCCAGCACCACAGTTCAAAAGCATCAATTCTTCGGCCATCAGCTTTCTTCACAGTCCAACTCTCACATCCATACATGACCACTGGGAAAACCATAAAGATGGACCTTTGTTGGCAAAGTAATGTCTCTGCTTTTTAATATACTATCTAGTTTGGTCATAACTTTCCTTCCAAGGAGTAAGCGTCTTTTAATTTCATGGCTGCATTCAGCATCTGCAGTGATTTTGGAGACCAAAAAAGTAAAGTCTGATACTGTTTCCCCATCTATTTCCCATGAAGTGATGGGACCAGATGCCATGATCTTTGTTTTCTGAATGTTGAGCTTCAAGCCAACCTTTTCACTCAAAAAGGAAGAAAATTTTGTCATTTGCAAAAACAAGTATGGACATTGACAATATTATGTTAAGTGAAATAAGTCATACTGAGAAAGACAAATACTGTAAAATATCACTTATGTGTTGAATATAAATAAAACCCTGACCTCACAGATACAGAGAACAGATTTGTGATAAAGGTGAGAGGTGGCAAGTGGTGATTGTGAAAGGGGTGAAGGTAGTTAAAAGGTATGAGCTTCCAATTGTAAGAAAAATAAGTCCCAGGATGTAATATAGAGTATGGTGACTACAGTTAACAATACTGTATTGTATATTTGAAAGCTGCTAAGAAAGTAAATCCTAAAAGTTCTCATGACAAAAAATAAAATTTGTAACTATGTGTGGTGAAAGATGTTAATTAGACTTACTGTGGTAACCATTTCACAATGTGTGTATGTATGTGTGTGTGTGTGTACATATATACATATATATATGATATCAATATATAATCATTGTTGTATGTGTGTTTGGGTGCTAAGCTGCTTCAGTCATGTCTGACTCTTTGCAACCCTGTGGACTGTAGCCCACCTGGCTCTTCTGTTCATGGGATTCTCCAGGTAAGAATACTGGAGTGGGTTGCCATGCCCTACTCCAGGAGATCTTCCCGACCTAGGGATAGAACTTGTGTATCTTACGTCCCCTGAACTGGCAGGAGGGTTCTTTACAACTAGTTCCATGTGGGAATCCCCATTATATTGTGCACCTAAAACTAATACAATATTATTAATACATATATAAAATTTTTTCAGACACAGAGAACGTAAGCAGATCAAGGAAAATTTTTCCTCCTCCACAATATTTTTGGAAGGTTTATCAGACTCTAGAAAGGAGGCACAAAAGTAGAGAACTCTGTTGCAGTCATCCAGGTGATACGATATACCAACTACAAATTGGCACTTGCCATCTACCTCCACTTCATGGCAGATAGATAGGGAAACAGTGGATACAGTGACAGACTTTATTTTGGGGGGCTCCAAAATCACTGCGGATGGTGACTGAAGCCATGAAATTAAAAAACGCTTGCTCCTTGGAAGAAGGAGCAACCTAGACAGCATATTAAAAAGCAGAGACATTGCTTAGACAACAAAGGCCCGTCTAGTCAAAAGCTATGGTTTTTCCAGTAGTCATGTATGCATGTAAGAATTGGACTATAAAGAAAGCTGAGTGCCGAAGAACTGATGCTTTTGAACTGTGGTGTTGGAGAAGACTCTTGAGAGTCCCTTGGACTGCAAGGAGATCCAACCAGTCCATCCTAAAGGAAATCAGTCCTGAATGTTCATTGGAAGGACTGAAGTTAAAGCTGAATCTGAAAGTCCAATACTTTGGCTACCTGATGCAAAGAGCTGGCTCATTTGAAAAGACCCTGATGCTGGAAAGATTGAAGGCAGGAGAAGGGGATGACAGAGGATGAGATGGATGGATGGCGTCACTGACTCAATGGACATGAGTTTGAGTAAACTCTGGGAGTTGGTGATGGACAGGGAGGCCTGGCGTGCTGCAGTCCATGGTGTCGCAAAGAGTCAGACACGACTGAATGACTGAACTGAACTAATCTACCTCTACGAGGATTAAATCCTGTGCAGCTGCTGATTTTCAACACCCACTGAAAGTAATTCAGGGTGGAGAATAGAAATGAGGCACTTTTTGATCTGCTGGAAAACCAGCAGAACAGTTCTTCAGATGGCTAGATATTTTCAGGAATTTATTTTATGAGCCCAATTCTTATATTTCCTCATATCTAGAAAAGCATTAAAATCTTTCATGGTGATGACTGCTCCTCATGATTAGCAGTAACCTTCATGAGATCAGTCAAAGACTTCTGCAAAAAATATGTGCTTGCTTGTGCACATTCCCCATTCAGCAAAATCACCCAATATAGTGGCCTTCCCCCTTAGCTCTTTGGAGCAGTTTCTCAGAGCTATCTGAAATGCTGTCTCCCAGGCTATAGTCCTCATTGTGCCCCAATTGTAACTTGACTCACAACTCTCACCCTGCACACTTTTTTAAAAAAGTAGACCTGTATATGAAAGAGCTGTATACGAGTGTGAGGGATTCTTATCCCTGTTGGCCTTCCCCTGCTCTTTCCTTGTTGGGAAATGCACAGAGCCCTTTGTGGGAGTAGGTTTGGAGACACGGCCATGACCCAAAGAAATCCTGAGAGTAGAAAGTTTGAGCTCACTTTGTAAGATCACAGTTAATCATTTGGCCAAAGCATCCAGCTTCAATGGCACACGTCAAGTTACTCAATAATTCCTCTATGACCTCTTGGTGTTTGCTGCCCCAAACAATCTAGCAGCAGGCTTCTCTAGTCTGGAGTTTGAAGCAGATTGCCTAAATGGGGATGGATGTAACAATCCTATGTCATAGCAGCATGATTCAGATAAAGGGAGCTATTAATATGAGCTATAAAGCAGTTAGAGTCATGCCTGACACATAGCCAGCACTGTGTTTTCTACTGTAGTTTTTCAAATATTAGTTCCTATATCCCTTTCTCTGTGAGCTTCATCAACATTCTGATGAATGGTCCTTCTGTTTTTTTCTACCATTTGCATTGCAATTATTTATCCATATGTGTCTCTCTGGAGGCTGTGAATTGCCCAAAGGCAGGACTGTTCTTATTTATTACTTGGCACTGTTCTAGGGTACACGCTATCTACCTGTTCATGTTATGACCATGATTTAGCTTTTATTAATTTAATAAAATAAAAACTACCAAAGCAAAAACATTTTAACATTCAGCAACAATGTCTGATTGTGTTTTAAACACTGAAATCTGCTTTTATTCATGTGTTGAAAGAGGACTTGCAAAGACATTTCAACATCTTTGTTTCTTGCTTTTAAAACTTTGGCCTTAAGTTATGGCTTTTTTTTTTTTTTTTTGGTGCAAATCTTATAAAATACTTCGTTTCCTAAGCACCTTGAAGTTTAATCCTTGTAAAGAACCATCCGTCTGAAAATGTCAGACATAATTTATTAATTCCTTTTTTTTCGGGTATAGATAGTTACAGCTCTGCACATCTCGTTGGGAACTGAATTGCAAATGCGATGGAGATATGAAAATAGACAAATTTCTTTCAAGGCAGAGTTAAAAGTAGCGTTTTGGAATCACTTGCAACTCTAGTAAGTGAGTGAATGCTTTGGGAGGTCTGGTACACAGTATACTTTCAGTTCTCACAGACTTCAGCTGTTCCTTCTTCCTGAAAGCTCTCCTCCAGATGTCCGTCTGGCTAGCTCTCTTACTTCTTTCAAGCTGAAGGGGAGTATGTCACACCAAATTATGCTTCATTGGCATAAGGATTATCCTGAGCTGGCAATTTTAAAGAAACAGCAGACACGGAAAAAGCTCTGAAAACTGAAAAGAAGTCAACATGTATAGGGGAAATAGCCATTGGTAAGTGAGTCCATCTCTGTAGCTAGAAGAGGAGGATTACTAAATCTCTAGCAATCCTTGTCCGGAGAAGGCAATGGCAAGCCACTCCAGTACTCTTGCCTGGAAAATCCCATGGATGGAGGAGCCTGGTGGGCTGCAGTCCATGGGGTCACTAGGGGTCGGACACGACTGAGCGACTTCACTTTCACTTTTCACTTTCACACATTGGAGAAGGAAATGGCAACCCACTCCAGTGTTCTTGCCTAGAGAATTCCAGGGACGGGGGAGCCTGGTTGGCTTCTGTCTATGGGGTCACACAGAGTCGGACATGACTGAAGTGACTTAGCAGCAGCAGCAGCAGCAGCAGCAATCCTTGTCAATGAAGAAGGCAGTAACTTAAATCTACAGATCAACCGTACCCTTGATTACTGTGCTTTGCCTGATAACTGAGTTTTCCCATAACAGTCCCATCATCTTCTTTTGTCTTTAGCTGTAAGTGGTATTTAAGGTGATGGCTTGGGCTGTTTCAGAGAGTTACTCAGTTTTCCTGGTTACCTACCATGTATCCAAGAGGTATACATGTTGTTAAGTTTTTGTTTTTTCTTTCCTCCTGTGAATTTGTCTTTTATTACAGGGAAGTATTAGCCAAGAATCTGGAAGGGTAAAGGGAAAATTATTTTTTTTTCCCTACAAAGCTTTTGCTCAATTACATATTGTTTCATTCTACGTCCTTCTCCTCCTCTGCAGGCACTCTTAATCTTCCGTTTTGACATCATGTTACTTTATCACCTTCAATATTCTGTGTAATTCACCTGTCAACTGTGAAAGAAAAATGCTCAGTGTGAGAGTTGTGAGTTAAGTTTTATTCACGGTTTTACTGAGGATTGTAGTCTGGGAGACAGCCTCTTAGAGGCCTCTGATGAATTGCCCCAGAGGTAAGGGATAAGGGTGGTTTGCATGCAGTCAAGCATACATCTCTATACAAATTACTGCTAATCACTAAGAACAAATATGTTGCAGAAGGGGGTCCCTTTCAGGGACGGAAAGTAGACTCTTGTCTTACATTTGGAAATGAACTGTCCAAGGAGACACATGTGCTGACAGAGCAAGAAACTTTATTGGAAAGGGGAGCCCAGGCAAAGAGCAGGAGGGTAAGGGAATCCAAGAGGACTGCTCCTCTCGTGACTCACAGTCTCAGGTTTTATGGTAATGGGATTAATTTATAGGTTGTCTCTGGCCAATCATTCTGACTCAGAGTCCTTCCTGGTGGTGCACACTTTGTTCAGTCAGATTCTAGTGAGGAGGATTCTGGGAGGACATGTAGATTAGCATCTCCTGTTTCCTTTTGACTTCTCTCAAATTCTTCCAGTTGAAGGTGGCTTGTTAGTTCTGTGTTCCTGACCAGAACTTCCTCTTGTAAGATAACTCATGCATGTAGTTACTATCAGGCCTGGCCAGGGTGGGCAGTTTCAGTCAATGTTTTCCCTAACAGATATCTCAAGTTAATGATTATTATGCTTTTCTATGTATGGGAAGATGCAAGAAGTGGAGTTCATTAAAATTCTTCCTGAAGTGCATCTACCTGAAGACCTATTTGTCCAAAGCACGGAGCATTTTGTTATAGTCTTTGATTTCCTCTCTCTGAAGCACTGAGTGCATTGTCAGTACACCTGATTGCAGCAGGTTAATTGTTGTAGAAATAGATGTTTTTCTGGAACTCTCTTGCTTTCTCCAGGATCCAGCGGATGTTGGCAATTTGATCTCTGGTGCCTCTGCCTTTTCTAAAACCTGCTTGAACATCTGGGAGTTCATGGTTCACATATTGCTGAAGCCTGACTTGGAGAATTTTGAGCATGACTTTACTAGCGTGTGCGATGAGAGCAATTGTGTGGTAGTTTGAGCATTCTTTGGCATTGCCTTTCTTTGGGATTGGAATGAAGACTGACCTCTTCCAGTCCTGTGGCCACTGCTGAGTTTTCCAAATTTGCTGGCATATTGAGTGAAACACTTTCACAGCATCATCTTTCAAGATTTTAAATAGCTCAACTGGCATTCCATCACCTCCATTAGCTTTGTTCGTAGTGATGCTTTCTAAGGCCCACTTGACTTCACATTCCAAGATGTCTGGCTCTAGGTCAGTGATCACGTTATCGTGACTATCTTGGTCGTGAAGATCTTTTTTGTACAGTTCTTCTGTGTATTCTTACCACCTCTTCTTAATATCTTCTGCTTCTGTTAGGTCCATACCATTTCTGTCCTTTATCGAGCCCATCTTTGCATGAAATGTTCCCTTGGAATCTCTAATTTTCTTGAAGAGATCTCTTGTTGTTCCTATTCTGTTGTTTTCCTCTATTCTTTGCATTGATCACTGAGGAAGTCTTTCTTGACCTTGTCTCTTGAGAAACCTGTATGCAAGTTAGGAAGCAACAGTCAGAACTGTACATGGAACAACAGACTGGTTTCAAATAGGAAAAGGAGTACGTCAAGGCTGTATATTGTCACCTTGCTAATTTAACTTACATGCAGAGTACATCATGAGGAACGCTGGGCTGGAAGAAGCACAAGCTGGAATCAAGATAAAGCTGGGAGAAATATCAATAACCTCAGATATGCAGATGACACCACCCTTATGGCAGAAAGTGAAGAGGAACTTAAAAGCCTCTTGATGAAAGTGAAAGAGGAGAGTGAAAAGGTTGGCTTAAAGCTCAACATTCAGAAAACAAAGATCATGGCATCTGGTCCCATCACTTCATGGGAAATAGATGGAAAAACAGTGGAAAAAATGTCAGACTTTATTTTTTTGGGCTACAAAATCACTGCAGATGCTTACTGCAGCCATGAAATTAAAAGACACTTACTCCTTGGAAGGAAAGTTATGACCAACCTTGATAGTATATTAAAAAGCAGAGACATTACTTTGCCAACAAAGGTCCGTCTAGTCAAGGCTATGGTTTTTCCCGTGGTCATGCATGGATGTGAGAGTTGGACTGTGAAGAAAGCTGATCGCCAAAGAATTGATGCTTTTGAACTGTGGTGTTGGAGAAGATTCTTGAGAGTCCCTTGGACTGCAAGGAGATCCAACCAGTCCATTCTGGAGGAGATCAATCCTGGGTGTTCATTGGAAGGACTTATGCTAAAGCTGAAACTGCAATACTTTGGCTACCTCATGCGACGAGTTGACTCACTGGAAAAGACTCTGATTCTGGGAAGGATTGGGGGAGGGAGGAGAAGGGGACGACCAAGAATGAGATGGCTGGATGGCATCACCGACTCGATGGACATGAGTTTGAGTGAACTCCGGGAGTTAGTGATGGACAGGGAGGCCTGGCGTGCTGTGATTCATGGGGTCGCGGAGAGTCGGACATGACTGAGCGACTGAACCATTGTAGACTTGAATGGTGAAAGAAATGCTCTTTGCTCTTCCTGTTTGCAGGTCTTCTTATGTTTGTTCTGTATCTCACTCCATTGGAATGCAAGCTCGTGAAGGCTCGTCCTTTTATTAGTTTTGTTGAGTGATGTAGCCCAAGTGCTTAGATCAGTTCCTGGCATATAGTAAGTGCTTAATAAATATTGTTTGTAGCAAACGCTGATAATACAACTATCATCAACACAACTCACTGATAAGACAAAGCTGAGTTTATTGTTTACTGCACTAAGGGAGAACACAGCCTTGACAGTAGGGTTTCTCAAGGGAAAAAAAGATTGGAATTTACCAAGGATTTGAAGTTTGGTTTAAGGCAAGGCAGGGCTTCCCTTGTGGCTCAGCTGGTAAAGAATCCACCTGCAATGTGGGAGATCTGGGTTCTATCCCTGGGTTGGGAAGATCCCCTGGAGAAGGGAAGGGCTATCCACTCCAGTAGTCTGGCCTGGAGAATTCCATGGACTGTATAGTCCATGGGACTGCAAAGAGTCGGACACGACTGAGCGACTTTCACTTTCAGTTCAGTTCAGTTCAGTCGCTCAGTTGTGTCTGACTCTTTGTGACCCCATGAACCACAGCACGCAAGGCCTCCCTGTTCATCACCAACTCCCAGAGTTTACCCAAACTCATGTCCATTGAGTCAGTGATGCCATCCAACCATTTCATCCTCTGTCATCCCCTTCTCCTCCTGCCCTCAATCTTTCCCAGCATCAGGCTCTTTTCAAATGAACCAGTTCTTCGCATCAGTTGGCCAAAGTATTGGACTTTCAGCTTCAACATCAGTCCTTCCAGTGAACACCCAGGACAGATCTCCTTTAGGATGGACTGGTTGGATCTCCTTGCAGTCCAAGGGACTCTCAAGAGTCTTCTCCAACATCACAGTTCAAAAGCATCAATTCTTCGGCACTCATCTTTCTTTATAGTCCAATTCTTACATGCATACATGACGACTGGAAAAACCATAGCCTTGACTAGACGGACCTTTGTTGACAAAGTAATTTTAACTTAAACTTTCACTTTAATTCAAGGCAAGTCTTTCCACATGGGAAAGGGGTCCTGGTAAGTTTTAATATCTTTATCTATGTTATACTGAAAGCATTAGGTGTCTGGACCAGGGATGATTATTATTTGCTTACAGAAGTACACTATTTCCTCAGCCTTCATTCTTCCCTCTTCTGGGGTAAGGAAGAGAGAACCAGAAGGTTGGGCCTGTGTGTACAAAGGAGATTCTTACCCCACAGGAGAGGAATCCCAAACTCATCAATCTGGCTTTTTCCACAGGACAAGATGCACAGCAACCTGACTCCCCTTCTGAGAGAGGGAGAGAAACTTAATCTTCCTTCTATACACAAAATCTCCCTGGGAGAAGAGGAAGCTCTCTCTTGGAATGTAAATGAAGGTCTCCAAGGGGATACATGGACAAGCCTATCTGGGTTTACAACCCTGGAATGTCTCCAAGTCTGGGTTTTATCCTCCTTTGAAATGTAAACATGTGTCTCCAGAGAGGTAAGTCTTTCTGGAGTTCTCTGGCATTCAACTTCTCTTTGAATTCCAAGACTTGTCTTTTAACCAGAATCCAGTAAAATTTGCTCAAAAATCCATAACTATATAGAAATATGAAAACATTCACTTCCTGACATGGCCTTAATTAGATTTGGATAAGGATCACAAAGCAGCTTCCCAGGTGCCTCAGTAGTGAAAAATCCATCTACAAAGTGGGAGACCCAGGTTTGATCTCTGAGTTGGGAAGATCCCTTGGAAAATAAAATGGCAACCCTCTCCAGTATTCTTGCCTGGGAAATTTCAAGGACAGAGGAGCCTGTCAGGCTGCAGTCTATGGGGTCGCAAAAAGTTGGACACGACTAAACAATGACAAAGGATCACAATATAACAGTTGTGAAAATAAATGTGTGCTCAGTCACTGAGTTGTGTCTGACTCTTTGCGACCCCATGGACTGTAGGCTGTCAGGCTCCTCTGTCTATGAGATTTTCCAGGCAAGAATGCTGGAGTAGGTTGCCATTTCCTTCTCTAGGGTATCTTCCAGACCCAGGGGTGGAACCCAAGTCTCTTGTTTCTCCTGCATTGGCAGATATGTTCTTTAACAGCTGAGCCACTGAGGAAGCCTGTGGAAATCAATGAAGATCATCCAAGTGAGAAGAGGCAAAGAGTATTTATTCAGGACAAGGGAGCCAGCCATCATCACTTACATTTGGCACAGGAAAGCAGAGGAGAGGTCAAACTTTATAGCAGAAAAGAGGGAATGTATGTATCTCCTCATGGGGGTTCTTGACATGGGGAAGTTATATGCAGGCAGACTGGATGCAAGGCATCCTTTGTGACTATGTGATACATATTTAGGTTCTTGTTCAGTTAGTCCCAACTTGGAATTGGGCACAGAAATTTGAAAGCTGGCAATTGTCAATCAAGTCCTTGCTGTTTGAGGCCAATTGTTGCAGGAGTTATTGTTTGGATGCCTGGACTGTTTGCTAGAAACAGTGATCTGAATTTTTTTAAGTCTGATTTGTAGATAGTAGATTGGCCTCCTGGGTTGGTTATTGTTGATAATGAGTTGGTTTCCTGGGCTGGCTGCTACAGATTATGGGTCAGAGTTGTCTTTTTATATGAGACCTGGCCATTCTCCATTTGTATATTGAGTCTCTCATGGTTTAGCATTGGTGGAAATAGCAAGACAAAGATATTGAAGCCAGGAAATCTTAGACCACAAACCATCTGCTGATCCTTCCTATTGAAGAGCTGAGGAGCCTCTTGGGAAGTTCCTGTAACAAACAATCAGGTTATTTGCTTGGGTAAGAATATCCTGGAAGAGTAAACTTGTGCTAATCAAAGTAGCACAAGAGTAAAGTTATGCTAATGTAACCTGGAGGAGGGCACAGCAACCCACTCCAGTATTCTTGCCTGGAGAATCCCATGGACCATGGAGACTGGCAGGCTGCAGTCCATAGTGTCACAAAGAGTCACACAGCTTAAGCAGCTTAGCACACACACATGTTAATGTAGACAGTACCAGGAGAGGGGGAGATGGGTAGTTTCGGTTTTCAGTTGAATGAATTGAAGGGAAGGGATGGAAAGGAGCCAAGATTCATCTAATATCACAGATGCTCCTCAGTTTTAGTTCTTTCTCCACTCCTCCCAGTCATGTAAGGTGCTGTGAGAAAAGTGAGAATATTCCTATTTTACAGAAAATGGAGATTCTGAATTTAAATGAGTTGTTCAAAGTCACACTTAGATTGCAGTAAAGGCAGAATTCAAAGCCAGTTCTGTAGGACTCCAAAACCTCAGGCTCTTTCTAGAGCACCATGCTGCTTTCCATAAATTTAAACATTACACAAATCACCTTTTCATTGCCAAGCATATGTATGAAAGTGTAATAAGTATATCAATATGTATGTTTTGGGGGAGAAAGAAAGACAGTGGGGTAGACCTTAGAGGGGCACAAAGTAAGTTATTTTTGAGTATAGCTTTGGAGTGAGTTTTTAAAGAGTAAGCCCAGAATTTAGACTTGTATCTACCCTTCATTTCAAACATTCTCTGCACTGATAGAAGGCCCTTTTAGCTACTGCATTATAATCACACATTTCTCCTTAATACATGCTTTTTCTAGTTTTTTTACCCTTAAAAGTAATTGGAAAAGTAGCCAGAGTTAACTTCAAATAATTAAATGTATGTAATTCTTGGGAATAATTTCAGATTTTGCAAAAGCTATGCAGTTTTCAAGAACTATGAAAATAAAACTTCTGGCTGTTCCTAGATTTACAGTCTTCACAGTTTGTTTTCTATGCTGCTGGCGTTTTTACTGAGCTGGAACACTCTCCAGAGGACATCATTTTATCTTTTAAAAGCAATTACAATTATAATTAGTGTTGTTATTACTTTCTTAGCCATGGCAGGGGAATGCAATGATCCTAGCCCCCAGTTCATCACTGTAAAATGCTGGGAGTACAGTAATGCTAAGCTGCCAGGAGTGGCTTTGTGTTGCCTTCTTCTGAACTAAGCTCCAAAACTGTGGGTAGGAAAAACCTCAGGAAGAACTCTGTGTTTGAGAGGAACCCTTCCAAAGGAAATGCCCCCCTAGAGCCCACAGTGTATTGTCATTTTCTTCTCTACTTCATTGAGAGGGGCTCCCAACCATACTGATTGCATTCACACTCTGCTGCACTTTGGAATTGCCTGGGGAGATTTGAAAGCTCTTGATGCTCAGGCTGCACACCAGATCAATTAAATCAGAATATTTGGAGATGGGAAACAGGCATTACTATTTTTTGAAACTCCCCAGAGGATTCCAACTTGCAAAGGATTCTAAGTTGGAGAACCAGAGAATGATAGCATGATGCAGATGGGTCTCCAAAACTCCCTGAGAATCTCTGAGGGCAGTGCCAGGTAATGTCCTGGACCTGAGTGGACGATGGGGTGATGCTTATGGTGGTCCTGTGCTTTGAGGTGTCAGCTACTGGTACCAGTCCTGACTCGGTGCATGCAGGGCTGGCTTGCGCCCTGGGATGTGGCTCTGCATATGAACTGGACAAGATGATTGCTATAGTCCTTGACGGTCATGCTAGACACCAGACTTTGGGATCTAAGGATGGGTGGGGATCAGCCTTTCCTGGAGGAACTGCTTCTTAGGAGCTGGTGGAGCAGTGGACCCAGCCTGGGCACTGCTTTGCAGGAGTGAGCATTACTTTGCCTCCTCAAAACTCATGTGGATCCGCTCAATTGCTGAGTTAGCCCTAAGCACCACTGTCACCTCCCCCAGAACTTCTGAGCAGCCCTAGCCAGTTTCTAGAGCTGGATGTCTGCAGCCTCCATGGTCATGTTCAGGAAGGGAGAACAGGCAGCTCAAAGATGAATTTTCACATTGATCTACTTAGGAGCTAGGATACACAACCACATAGTTTGCAAGGCAGCTATTTATCAGAAGCTATGCACTTCCTCGGCCTACACACACCTAGATGAAACCAAGTTATACTGGCTTTCAGTGATGACTGAGAAGCACTGGGCACCCCGAACACGTAAATAGGACAGGGGGAGCCTTGTCAGAGTAGCCTGGACTTTTAGAACTCCTCTTTTATTATGGCTAATGAGAAAGATCAAGTATTTGCCTTGATCAGGCATATTAGTCATATCCAATCTGAATAAACAATTACTTTTAATCTTTACTGTAACCGGGTGTTAAAATAAGACTTTTCCTAGTTTGTTAGTTTCAGCAGAGGCCACAAAGGCTAAGAAACAAAACAATCAGGAGAAAGTATCGCATATCCTAAGATATGATGTAACTGTTTAATCTATATGGTGAAGAACTATTTACTTCATCGTGGATAGATACTATTGTAAAATACAAAATCATGCTCTTGGATATTGCAGCAATGTCAGATTGCCAAAAATGTTTCTAACACTATCAATTTCCTTACTGAGATCTTCATAGATTGGTAGCAGTTTTAGGTAGCACTGCTGTAGACCACTTTTACAGGTCAGGCTAAGTGCCTGTGAAAATCGTTCTGTCAATCTTAGCCCACATCCCAGCCTGTAAGAAAAAGGTAGGAGAAAGTTGAAAAGCCTGGAGAATAATGATTTCTTTAGAGAAGTGATGGAAGCTCTAAAGGCTCACTTAGCAAGCTCAGTCATGTCCCCTGAAGTATGCGGGGACTTTTATGTGATTCATACCTAGAAAAAAAATAAAGATGAGAGGTGCAGCTAGAGAGAACAGAACCATGCAGAGTGAGCTGCACTTTCCTACTGGAGAGGCAAAGATGGATGGTTCTCAGGGAAACTGGCCGTGAGCCTTCTGTAAAGAACCAGGCCCCCGAGAGTGTCCTCCCAGGTATTAGGATATCTCAGTGGAAAAAGCTAGAGCTATGCCAAAGAATACAGAAACCAGAGCTGGAGGGCAACACTGAGTAGCAGTGGGAGCAGGCTTCAACTGCACCAGGAAATTGCAGTTGGAGGCTCCCAGTGTCCAATGAGTATGTGTTGGGGGGTGGGAGGGGTGGATGGGAGGGGGATTGGCAAGGAAGCAAGCCTCATGAGACAGTGATGGGCCGTCAGTCACACAAAAGGCCCCAGCCCCAGATTACAGTACCAATAAGAAAGCACTGCATCTGTCCTCTCCAGCTTGTCTCCATCCCTCCCATTCCTACCCTACGGCAGACCTTGTGCTTGAGGTTGGACCAAACTTGGAAATGGAGAAAATATAAACTGGATGAGTGTGGAGTCTTGTGGAGTTATCCTGGCCAGATGTTTCAATACTAAGAAAGAATAACTGCTTATTACCAAGAATAACCAAAATACCAATTCATTTGCTTCAGGCTGCACCTAGAGGGAAACACAGTTTAAGGACTTGTGTGGAAGTGTATTGGTGAGAAACAAAGTGACCTCCTGATTTGGCCTCTTGTCATCCAAAATTGGTAGCATGACCATAGACAAAACGGTTGGAGATCAGAGTCTGAGTGAGATTTCTGAGTTTGTGTGCTTGTTCATCATTTACTAGTGATGGGGTTCAGGAAATGCTACCCCCAAATATGGCACCATGGCATATTCATAATTTAAGCTGAAGGAGTTTGAAAGGATGACAGAAGCAGGAAGGTCTCTCTGATCTCCCCCATCCTTCTTCTTTGCATCAGGTCACGAAATCCTCATGTGAGAGGTGCCCTCCCTGTACATAGAGGAAAGGAGCATTTATCTTGAAGATGGAGGAACACTAACAAGAAGCCAAAAAGCTTGCTCTTCTCCCCAGTTTACCATCCTTAGCTCATACTTCTTGCCTGATTGTATCTTTCCACAACTTTTCTACTCTGTAGAAAACCTACCATGCTGCTGCTGCTGCTGCTAAGTCGCTTCAGTCGTGTCTGACTCTGTGCGACCCCATAGACGGCAGCCGACCAGGCTCCGCCGTCCCTGGGATTCTGCAGGCAAGAACAATGGAGTGGGTTGCCATTTCCTTCTCCAATGCATGAAAGTGAAAAGTGAAAGTGAAGTTGCTCAGTCGTGTCCGACTGTTAGCGACCCCATGGACTGCAGCCCACCAGGCTCCTCCATCCATGGGATTTTCCAGGAAAGAGTACTGGAGTGGGGTGCCATTGCCTTCTCTGAAAAAACCTACCATAAAACCCCTCAATTTTAACTGCTTCTTAGGTCTTCATTTCCTTATGAAGCATCTCATGCCATGTAAAATTTGCATTAAATTTGTTTGCTTTCCTCCTGTTAATCTGTCTTTCAGTTCAATGTTCAGATCCAGTTAGGGACCCTCAGAGGGTTGACAGAAACAAATTTTTCCTCCCCTATGTGAGCTTTGTGAGCCTGGCCAAGAGAAACTACACCTCAGTTTCCCATCTGTGAAGTGAGGATAACTTGACCATCTAGAGTTGCTATGAGGATTACAAGAATCATGAATATAAAGTATTCAAAACAATCTGGGAACATCATAATAAACATTATTAATAGTCTAAAAATCACCTGGGAGCATGCTAGAAGTGTTGATTCTGAGGCCTTTAAGCCTCACCCACCAGTGGGGAGACAAAAGCTTTGGGACACCCCAAACTGACCACTCAGCCAGGTGTGTCAGGAATCAGTGCCATCCACCAGTGATCCAGTGACCCAACACCTGCTCTGGGACTCCTGGGCCTGACAAACAGACCGTAGGTCCTGTCCCTGGCTCTTACCTGCTGGCAGTAGCCCCAGCACCTCTTTTTACCCACTGGTGGGTGGGCACCAGCTTCAGGATCACCAGGATCCCAACTTTGCCCACCAGTGAGCCAGGACTAGCTCCAGTGACCCCCAGGGTTCTACAGTCAGCTGCCTGATGATCCTATCTTGCCAACCAGTGGCTGATAACCTCCACTGGACAGGACCTGGCAAGCAACTGGACAGAGGGTCAACCAAATCAACCAGATCACCTGCAGTAGTCCGCCATTATAACAGAAGGATCCACACAGCCTACATAGGGGGCACCCCTAAAGAGGAGTACACTGAAGTGATGCCATAGGATGCCTCCTCCATAGATAAACTAAACAGAATAGAGAGTCCAGAAATAAACCCACAGGTTTATGGTCAATCAATCTTGACAAAGGAGCCAAGAGTATGCAATGGAGAAAAGGTGGTCTCTTCAATAAGTAGTGCTGGGGAAACTATATAGCTACATGTAAAAGAATAAAATTAGAACAATTTATAAACACCATATGCGTAGGTAAACTCAAAGTGGATTAAAGAACTAAATGGAAGACCATAAACCATAAAACTCCTAGAAGAAAATATAGGCAGAACACTCTTTGACATAAATAGTAGCAATATCTTTTTGCATCTATCTCCTAACGTAAAGGAAACAGAAGCAAAATATACAAATGGGACCTAGTTAAACTTAAAGGTTTTTATAGCAAAGGAAGCCATTGGGAAAATGAAAAGACAACCTACTGAGTGGGAGAAAATATTTGCAAACAATATAACTAATAATTTAATTTTTAATTAATTTTCAAAATATGTAAACAACTCATAATAACTCAAAATGAAGAAAATAAAGAAACTGACTTAAAATATGGGCAGAACACTTGAATAGATATTTTCTCAAAGAAGACATACACATGGCCAACTGGCACATTAAAAGATGCTCAACATCACCAATCATCAGAGAAATGAATACAAAAACTGCAATGAGATATTACCTGTTAGAACGGCTATCATCTAAAAGAACACAAATAAAAAATACTGGTGAGGATATGGAGAAACAGCAGCCCCTGAACACTGTTGGTGGGTATGTAAATCGGTACAGCCACACTGGAAAACAGTATGGAGTTTCCTTAGAAAAACTAAAAATAGAACGGCCGTATGATCCAACAATTACTCTCCTGGGTACATATCCAAAGTGGTTACCAGTGGGGCAAGGGAAAGGGGTAGGGGCAAGACAGGGATAGGGGATTAGGAGACACAAACTATTACTAAATTCTACTAAGAGTACTAAAATAAGCTACAAGGTTATATTTTACAACACAGGGAATATAAGCAATGTTTTATAACAATCATAACTGGGATAGAATCTTTAAAAGTGGTAAACTCTTGAAACATAAAGTAGTGTAAATTATTTATACCTCAATAAAAAGTAACAAACAAACAAAAATGCTCCAGTGAGCACTTAATAAACCAGTTAATGATGGAGAAAGACAAAACTACAAGAACTATTTGATTAGTTTGTAACTTGGATAAATATTATCTGATAGTAGAGATGCTCTGAAAGCAAAATGCCTTACTCAAATAAACATAATTTAAATGAGATGATTTTCATCTATAATTCTACCAAGTATTCTTCCTTAGTAGACCAGTGTTGAGATTAGTTGATGGAAAACTCAGGTTTAGAATATTCCATGTGGCTGGCCTTATCACAATTACACTAGTTTTGTGACTTAATGGACTGTAGCCCACCAGGCTCCACTGTCCATGGGATTTTTCAAGCGAGAATACTGGAAGGGGTTGCCGTTTCCTCCTCCAGGGGATCTTCCTGACCCAGGGATTGAACGTCTCCTGCCTTGCAGGTGAATTCTTTATCTGCTGAGCCTTCAGGGAAGCCCCTTACTCTTTCATATTCCTTTTAAAATTTCCAGACATTTTTGCACACATTAGAATAGAGTTCATTTCCTTCCCAGACTGAGGGTAGTTATTGAATAAAATCTGTTTTCACCACCTTAAAGAATGTCCAGCATTGTGTGTCTTTGATAACATTGCATAGGCTGTGTTTGATGAATATTTGACAACTCTGTTGTGGAATGTGAGAATATGTTGGCAAAGGCCAATTTGGAATATCAGAATGTAAGGGTGTGTGCAGCATGCACACACTCATTCACTTGCTCGTGTATTCACTTATTAAACATGTCCAGGTGATGCAGGGGCCTGGTAGGCTGCCGTCTATGGGGTTTCACAGAGTTGGACATGACTGAAGCAACTAAGAGCAGTGTGCCACGGCTCTTACGGAGCCACATGTCTTACAGAAACTTCACAAAGAGTTTGAAGATGAAAAAGTCCTAGAAGCAAATCGTCCCCACCATAGTTTCAACATTGTTGTGTATGGAGGGGTTGATGGAAATTGGTGAGAAGAGATTTTTTTTTTTTTGCACATGCTTTCTAGTTTTACAGTTTCACGAGATTTTTTTTTTGGTGGGAGAGTTGGTTTAGTATCTGCTATTTAATGTTGTGTTGAAAACAGACTCAAGAGAACCCCATTTTAACTTTGTAGAATGAGTTGCAGATGGTTTCCTTATTTCCTTATCCAAATAAAAGTTTTGAGAATCCTAGCCTTGTAATTATCTGCCAATACTACAGGAGGTGCTGATTATCTGCGTTTGATTCCCTAATTATATTGTCTCTCCTCCTTCCTCACCTAAAGGTTATATTTACATAAAAGATATTCAAGGATAATACTTTATACCTAAGTGGCTTTTGCCCTTAGCATTTAAATTATAAGCTGTAATAAAGGACCAAACTGAGAGACATCTCAGTGATCCTGAATCCTGTCATGAGATCATTTTTATTATGTAGCTGTAAAATTCTAATGTCTCAATTACTACATAGTACAAACCTCCACTCCCACACTTTCTCTCTTTCCACCCTGTCCTTTATAATCCCCCTCCTTTAAGGGTGAGAGATGCAAGAATTATACCAAACTTCTGTGCAGTCAAAATCACCTGAAGGATTTACACACACACACACATATACACACACACAACACCCTCACAAAGAGATGAATTTTGTAATTCAAAGTAGAGGCCCAGAAATTTATATTTTTAAAGCTTCTCAGGTATTTTAAAATGCAAGCTACTATTGGAAAATAATAGCCTATGTAACAGTGAGGCAAGTTATGCAGCAACTATACCAAAGTGAAAGTTGCTTAGTCGGGTCCGACTGTTTGCGACCCCACGGACTGTACACCGCAGGGGATTCTCCAGGCCAGAATACTGGAGTGGGTAGCTCTTCCCTTCTCCAGGGATCTTCCCAACCCAGGGGTCAAACCCAGGTCTCCCACATTGCAGGCGGATTGGGAAGTTCAACACTGAGGCAAGTTATGCAGCAACTACACCAGGGGAGAGGTTTAACAATCACACAAATTGTATTTCCGAATTCAAAGGCTCCTGAGAAGATAAGGCAGCTTTTTCCTTTTCATCATGATTTATGCTACAAACTGTTGCACATACCGAGAGATATAAATATAGTGTGAAAGAAAGACACCATTTCCTAGATAGAGTGACAGCCAATATTTTAGCAAGATTTTATGTTGATCTTACAGTTTTATTAGGGGTACATCACCGCATAATTACCATTGTAGGTAACTCAAGTCAGTCCTACCAGGGGCCAACTAAGGAGCCATGTAGATGTACCTCAAGAGAGTACCATTAAAGGACTACATAGTTGGATTTTTATCCACTGGCAGGAGGCTCAGGCCGACTGAGGGATGCCTCTGAAGGCATTAAATCCTAGTCCTTAGGTGAATGCCTTGAACTAGGCAGTCTGTGGGGGTGCCTGAAGAAGCCTCCATAAAGAAATAGAGGTTTGGGCAGAGGGAATATGGAGCAGGGCATGCAACATCTGTGACGGTATTCAAAGACTGACTTTTTAAATTAAAACGTAGTTGATGTACACTATTACGTTACTGTCAGGTAAACAACACAGTGATTCAACATTGAAATACATTCCCCAAGGACTACAGGACTCCTCTGTCCATGGAATTCTCCATGCAAGAATACTGGAGTGGATAACCATTCCCTTCTCCAGGGGTCTTCCTGACCCAAGGATCGAATCCAGCCTCCTGCATTGCAGGCAAATTCTTTACCATCTTAGCCACCAGGGAAACCCTACATTAAGAGATGATTACCATCTAATGTCACCATGCAAAAATCACTAGAATATGACCATATTCCTTATGCTTTATATTAATCTCTGTGACATATTTATTTTATACCTTAAATATTGCACTTAATCTCCTTCCTCTATTCACTCAACCCTCAAACTCCTCTCATCTGGCAACCATTTTGTTCTCTAAGAGTCTGTATTTGTTCTGTTTGTTTTGTTCTGAATATTCCGGTATTCATCTTTCTCTGAAATAGGTCATAACCTATTTCATTCAGCATAATTCCTTGTAGATACATTCATGTTGTCACAAATGGCAAGGTTTCCTTCTTATAAAGTGAAAGAAAGTGATAGTGAAGTCGCTCAGTCATGTCTGACTTTTTGCGACCCTGTGGACTGTAGCCTACCAGGCTTCTCCGTCCATGGGATTCTCCAGGCAAGAATACTGGAGTGGGTTACCATTCCCTTCTCCAGGGGATCTTCCCGACCCAGGGATCGAACCCGAGTCTCCCGCATTGGAGGCAGACTCTTTAACCTCTGAGCCACCAGGGAAGCCCTTCTTATAGATGGCTACGAATATTCCATTATGTATAGATAACTGTCTCACATTTTCATTATCCATTCATTTACTGAAGAACACTTAGGTTGCTTCCAAGACTTTGCTATTTTGAAAAAGGCTGCAGTGAATGTAGAGATGCATACATCTTTTCTAATTACTGCTTTTGTTTTCTTTAGGTAAATACCCAGAAGTGGAATTGCTGAACTGTATGGTGGTGCAGTGGTAAAGAATCTGCCTGCCAATGTGGGAGATGCTGGAAATGTGGGTAGGATCCCTGTGTCAGGACAATCTCCTGGAGTAGGAAACTGGAACCCACTCCAGTATTTTTGCCTGGAAAATTCCAAGGACAGAGGAGCCTGGCAGGCTACAGTCCATGGGGTTGCAAAGAGTTGGACACAACTGAGCAACTGAGCACACAGCGCATATGGTACTCTTATTCTTAACTTTTTTGATGAATCTCCATACTGCTTTCCATCATGGCTGCATCAATCTACGTTTCCACCAATAGTGCACAGTTCAGTTCAGTCGATCAGTCGTGTCTGACTCTCTGCGACCCCATGAATCATAGCACGCCAGGCCTCCCTGTCCATCACCAACTCCCGGGGTTCACCCAAACTCATGCCCATAGAGTCGGTGATGCCATCCAGCCATCTCATCCTCTGTCATCCCCTTCTCCTCCCGCCCCCAACCTTTCCCAGCATCAGAGTCTTTTCCAGTGAGTCAACTCGTCGCATGAGATGGCCAAAGTATTGCAGTTTCAGCTTTAGCATCAGTCCCTCCAATGAACAGGATTGATCTCCTCTAGAATGGACTGGTTGGATCTCCTTGCAGTCCAAGGGACTCTCAAGAGTCTTCTCCAGCACCACAGTTCAAAAGCATCAAATCTTCGGCGATCAGCCTTCTTCATAGTCCAACGAGTTCTCTTTTCTCCACATCCTCACCAACACTTGTTATTTTTTGTCTTTTAGATGATAGCCATTCTGACAAATATGAAATTGATCTCTCTCTGTGATTTTATTTGCAGTGATGTTTAGCGATATTGAGTATCTTTTCAGGTGTCTGTTGGAAATTTGCATGATTTCTTTGGGAAAATGTGTGTTCAAGTCCTCTGTCCATTTTTAAATTGGATTGTTTGCAGTTTTTAACACTGAGTTATAATGAGCTTTTAATATATTTTTGCATAGTAACCTGTTATTGGATATAGCATTTGCAAATATCTTCTTCCATTCAGCTGGCTGCATTTTCATTTTCTTGAAGTTTCCCTTTATTGTGCAAAGGCTTTTTAGTTTAATGTGATCTCATTTATTTTTGCTTTCATTGCCCTTGCCTAGGAGACAGATCCAAAAAGTATTATGAAGACCAACATCAAAGAGTTTACTGTTTAGATTTTCTTAAATGGATTTTCTTTTAATCCATATTGACTCTGTTTGTATATATGGTGATTTAAAGTGGTCCAGTTTAATTCTCTTGATTGAAACATTCCAGTTTTCCCAACACCACTTTTTAGAGACTGTACTTTCCCCATTGTATAGTCTTGCCTCCTTTGTTATAGATTAATTGACTATACGTGTGTGGGTTCATTTCTGGGCTCTCTATTCTGTTCAGTGATCTATGTGCCCGTATTTGTCCTAGTATCATACAACTTTGACTACTATAGCTAGGTAGTATAGTTTTAAATCAAGAAGGATATTACTTAAATTAGGATTAAAGACCTAAATGTAATATCAGATACTAAAACACTTCTAGAGGAAAACAGGCAGACTACTCTTTGACATAAATCACAGCAATTTTTTGGATCTGCCTCCTACAGTATTGGAAATAAAACCAAAAATAGGCAAAAGGGACCCCAATCAAACATAAAAACTTTGGACAGCAAATGAAACCATAAACACAACAAAAAGGCACAGGCTGACAGAAAATATTTGCAGATGATGAGAATTACAAGGGATTAATTTGCAAAATATACAAACAGTTCATAAAGCTCAATTTTAAAAAAACCAATAAAAAATAGGCAGAAGGTCTAAAGAGACATTTCTCCAAATATGACATATAGATGGCCAACAGGCACATGAAAAGATGCTCAACATAACTATTATTGGAGAAATGCAAATCAAAACTATAATGAAGTATCACCTCATACTAGTCAGCATGGACATCAGCAAAAACTCTAAAATAATAAATGCTAGAGATGGTGTGGAGAAAAGGGAACCCTCCTACACTGGGTGGGACTGAAAATTGATACAGCCACTATGGAGAATAGTATGGAGGTTCCTTAAAAACTAAAAATAGGTTTACCATATGAACTAGCAACCTTACTCCTGGACATAAATTTGGAAAAGAGAAAAACTCCAATTCAAAAAAAATACATGTACTTCAATCTTCATTGCAGAACTATTTATAATAGCCAAGATATGAAAGCAACCTGAATGTCCATCAACAGATGAATGAATAAAGAAGATGCGGTACACACACACACACCCCACAATGGAATACTACTCAGCCACAAAAAAGAATGAAATAATACCATTTGTAACAACACAGACTGACTCAAAATTATCATACTAGTGAAGTAAGTTAGAGAAAAACAAATATCATATGATATCACTTATATGTGGACTCTAAAAAATGGTGCAAATGAACTTATTTATAAAACAGAAATAGACTAACAGACATAGAAAATAAACTTATGATTACCAAAGGGGAAAGGAAGGGTAGAGGGATAAGTTAGGAGTTGGGATTAATGGATGAACACTACTATATATAAAATAGTTAAACAACAGGACCTATTAGATAGCCCAGGGAACAATACTTAACATCTTGCAATAACCCCATAATGGAAAAAAGCCTGAGAAAGAATATATATATCTATATATATAGAAACTAACAGAAGATTATAAAATCAACTATACTTTAATTAGAAAAAAAGCAGAGTTCTACCATTTCCATACTGACATTCTGTCTGGATTATCTATCCACTGATGAACTAAGAATATTACAGTCTCCAATATGATTTAATTACTGTCTATTTTTTCCATTCAGTTCAGTTCAGTTCAGTTCAGGCACTCAGTGGTGTCCAACTCTTTGCGACCCCATGAATCACAGCACACCAGGCTTCCCTGTCCATCACCAACTCCCGGAGTTCACTCAAACTCATGTCCATCGAGTTGGTGATGCCATCCAGCCATCTCATTCTCTGTCATCCCCTTCTCCTCCCACCCCCAATCCTTCCCAGCCTCAGAGTCTTTTCCAGTGAGTCAACTCATCGCATGAGGTGGCCAAAGTATTGCAGTTTCAGCTTTAGCATCAGTCCTTCCAATGAACACCCAGGATTGATCTCCTTTGGAATAGACTGGTTGGATCTCCTTGCAGTCCAAGGGACTCTCAAGAGTCTTCTCCAGCACCACAGTTCAAAAGCATCAATTCTTCGGCGATCAGCTTTCTTCATAGTCCAACTCTCACATCCATACATGACCACTGGAAAAACCATAGCCCAATATTTGCTTCATCCATTTATGTGTTCTAATGTTGGGTTCATAATATTTACAAATGTTATTATAACTATTTTTATTAGTGACTGAGGTATGTGACTGAGGTATTAGTGACTATGTATATCAAAAACTAAGATCATGGTATCTGGTCCCATCACTTCATGGCAAATAGATGTGGAAACAATGGAAATGACAGACTATTTTGTTGTGCTCCAAAATCTCTGCAGATGGTGACTGCAGCCATGAAATTAAAAGATACTTGCTTGTTGAAAGAAAAGCTATGACAAACCTAGACAGCATATTAAAAAGCAGAGACATTACTTTGCCAACAAAGGTCCGTATAGTCCAAGCTATGGTCTTTCAAATTGTCATGTACGGACGTGAGGGTTGGACCATAAAGAAGGTTGAGTGCTTAAGAATTGATGCTTTTGTCCACTCCACCTTGAGTTATCTCATTATCATAAACTATCAAGTTTTTCCCAGGGCCCACCATAAATGAAAAGACACTCTTTAGGAAATTCCAAGTGATAGCGGTTACTTCCCAGGAACCCACTATCTCTGGAAAAGGCCAAATCCCCTATTACACAGTATCAAGTATGGTAGCTACTCTGTTTTAAAATTCTTAATGAGCAAAGCTCTGTAGTTAATATTAGTGTTTGTCATTCAGTTGTGTCCAGCACTTTTCAACATCATTGACTATAAACCATCAGACTCCTCTCTCCACGCAAGAATACTGGAGTAGGTTGCCCTGCCCTTCTCCAGGGGATCTTCCTGACCCAGGGATCGAACCTGTGTCTCCTGCATTGCAGGCAGATTCTTTACCATCTAACCCACTAGGGAAGCCAAAGCACTATAAGATGGGCTCTAATTCTTTTGGGGGGAGAGGTGGGGCTGTGCCCTGTGTCATGCAGGATCTCAGTTTCCAGACCAGAGATCGAACCTGTGCCTCTCCACAATGAAAGCCAGGAGTCTTAACTGGCTTAAGACTTAAGTCTTAACACTGGACCACCAGGGAAGTACCCAGTGGGCTCTAATTTTAATGTAAAGCTATTTGTTTTCTGCTCTGTGGTGACCATAGCGAGAAGGGTCAGAGACCTGGTACAGCAGAGAGACTTGGCACCATATTCGTGATAATGTGTCCAAGATGGCTGAAGTGGATGGGAGTGTAGCAGCATGCAGGTAGCTAGATCTGAGCAGAGAAATGTGGCTGGGGCCAGGTGGCAAGAAGCCATGCATCTTTAAACAGTGGGTGTCCATGGGAGGAAAAAGAAAATCAGGAGCCTCCAGACTGACAAGAAACTGCACCTTTTGGGTGATAAGTGTCAAGGAAGCGGACAAAGAAAGGTGGGAAAAGGCGGGAACTTCCTGTGTCTGAATGTAACCTGTTGCTCATTATATCTCATTACAATAAAATTAGTCTTGCAGATAAGAAGTACCCATCATGCACTGACACCATGACACCTCTTATCTGAGCTAAATAAGGACAAAAATCTTTCCTCCCCTCTAGAAGATGGAACTGGGATGAAAATCAAGGAATATGACCCCCAAATTCCTCCTTCCCCTGTGAATATTCCACCCCTTCATCTGTATGCCCCACATAACCATTTTCACTTTCATAACCAGCTTGCTAAAGAAACCCAGAGCAACAGCTCCTCACCTGTCTGTCTGCTCTCCCTCTGAAAACATGTTCTTTCTGAAATAAATTCTCACTGTACTTTCTTAACCTTCCCGGTTAGTCTCTGAATTCTTTCGTGTGATGAAGTAAGAACCTCAAATGCACCGAGAACAGCAGTACTTGAAATGCTAAAAAGTAGATGACGTAATATGACTCTGTTGACTAGAACTTGTTCTGAATCCTTCAGATTAAGTAACATTGGGCTTCCAAATTTCTCCCACTTCCCTTTTCTATATTCTCTCCCCATGGGGTATGCTGGGGCCTCACAGCTGGTTTCCCAAGGCAGTGGCCCAAACCGCAACATCATGGCTCGTTATTTTCCACAACTTGCTTCACTCATATACTTCCACACCCATAATCAAAACTGGTCAGCTTTCAGGGGGTACTGTAATCGTAATCAGACAAACTAATGCATTATTCAAATTTAATCATATATGTCCCTTGGAAATCCAATTCTGATCTCTTTACAGGGAAAGACAGTCAAAATAATAATTCATGGTAAATTATACTCAGGGACTACGTTTTGAAAGTTGTTAAAAGCAGGAAGGTTAATCTGTTATCTTAAGTAACTTGATGCAAATTAGCAGCACTGGCTCAAAGAACAGAAAATTAAGCAGCATAAGTGAATCAGTTTGAGAGGAAATTATCTCTACTCGGAAAGAGACTACAGTAAGATTTTTAAAGAACTCTAGTCACCTAAGCTTCTGCCTACCTGTTTCTAGCGGGGTAACAAACCAATTATTTTAGCTAAAACATAGATCAGAGACTGCTGCTGCTGCTGCTGCTAAGTCACTTCAGTCGTGTCCGACTCTGTGTGACCCCATAGACGGCAGCCTAGAGCCATTTAAATTCCCTAAGGCAAGATCGGTGTAATGAGTCTGAGAAGAAACTTTTTCAAATTCTGCCCTTTTCTCTTGGTTCTTCTGAATTTGAATATGCTGCCTACTTGCGTACAAGAAAGATTTATGTTCCCCAATGAGACTAAAGTGTATAAATGAAGTGTGTGAAAGAAAAGAATCACAAATACAGATGGATTTGAGCATCACATGAGCCTTGAACATATAAGCCAGTGTAAAAAGAGTGAAGTTGCAAAACTGGAGAAACAGAGATGAGTCCAACTGTGAAATGGAAATCTTGAGATGGCTCCCAGGGTTTAGTTCCTCAAAAGGCTTTACCCAGATTTAATTTCCAAGTCTATGAGATTCATGGTTGAGCAGGTCAGTTTGGGAACTGTTTATGAATTCAGTTCAGAGGTGAATCTGTCTGGTAACTTGAGAGGACATTCTTACACAGGTAGATACAAATTCAAACTTTGGGGACATCGTAGACTTGGATGAATAATCTAGGGGTGATCTCTGTTACCAATATCAGTAGCGTGTTACCAGACAGGAGTCTAAGAAAACTCTTTATTTGGTTAACATTCACTTTTAATATGGTTTAGAGAAATAATTTCTTCTATTTTTTCTCACTTAGATAAATACTGATTTTTAGAACTCAATTTAATTTAGGAATTAAAGGTTTCTGATGAAAGTTGATATGTTTTTGAATCCAAATTATTGGATGTGTCTACTGAATATACTAGTCATCTTATATGCTTAGTATTGCTTTAGATGGCTATGCTAATTGCTGTAATTTTCTTTTGTCATTTTGAATCAATTTTTCTTTGTGAAAGCAAACCATTGCAAATCACATTCTGCATTAGAATTTAGTAGTAAGTTACAATATATTGATGCAAAATGTTTCAATTATAACATAGAATGGAGAAAATCATCAAAATTTTCTATCCATATGAAAATGGCTTAATATTCAGTACTTTATAAACAAGTAGCAATAATACATGAATTTTATTTCTGCTTATGAAGACAATCAGTTCTCCTCACCTATGCTTTTTTTTTTTTAAATTCTGAATGGAATCCAATATTCCTTTTGTGACAGCTGGATAAATTTAGGTACTATTATCCTGGACTGTGTTTTAGATAAAATATGCTTAATAAATATTGATAGAGTGCCAGCAGTTAGTAGGTACTGCAAAAGACACAAAGAAAATAGATATGACTTTTATCCTTAAATATTTAGGTTCACAAAGAGAAATAAAGATTCAGTTTCAGGGGTCATTTTCTACATAGTTTCATGTATTTTCGTTCTTATTTGTATAACCCAATACAAATTTAAGGTAGAGAAACTAGTTAGATGTAAGATATATTATGAGGTAGATATAAAACTGAGACCCAGGGGTTGAGACTTGTTACACTCACACAGATAATCAGTGCAAGGACCTAGGTTTGAAACCTGTTCTTTCAGTGAAATTCAAGCATTCTTACCATATCCAAGACAGAATACAGCAAATGCCACAGTGAAAGGAAAGTGCTGTGGGAGTTTGGAGGAGACCATATAATAATTTCCGCAATTTTTTCAATGAGTAATAGATGCGTCTCAATGTCTTCTTAGTAGAATCTCTGCTATTTTTGATCCCATCATATTTTGCTGTTTCCTTAGGAAGACTTTTTGTAAGTTTGCCTTCACTTCTTTGAGTTGGATTTCTGACATGTTCTCTCTCATTTTCACCTTTTTCCTCTGCATTCTTGAAGACCAGTTTGAGTTAGACTGTCAGATCAGTTTCTCAGTTTTCTGCAGTATGAATTTTGCTCTTTACTGCCTCTAGTGTTCACTTTTTACTGTTCATCGTTCCCATTTTGGAAAGGCTGTTTTCTTGTTTCCTTGAGAAAATCAAGTAGAAGTTTTTTAAAATTTTCTTCTATATCCTACATAAAATACTAAGAGAACATTTGCTTCTGAGTGTTTAGATTAAAAAATCAATCTAATTTTTTTAACATTAAAATTAAAACCTCAGTTTCTGTGTGAGTTGTCTAATCTCACAAACTTTCTTCATCTGAAAAACAAGGTTAATAATAATATTCCATGCACAAGATTGTTACAAAAAGTAAGCGAGTTGATACATGTGAAGTACTTGAAATGATCTGGGTCCATTCAGGTGATAGAAATAACACAGTATGCTAAACTGGGTAAATTGATATAAAATGTATTAACCATGATCAAAGAGTAATCTATGATGTCAGGAAAATCTGCATGGTTCCTAGGGCTGAAGGAGGCAGGAAGGACAAATGTGGAAAGGGCTCAGACCCCCACTGGAGATGTGATTTAGCCCACTGAGTAGCAGAGAAATTCATTGGTTTGGCCAGACTGGAGCTGATGGGCAAGCAATAGGCACCCTTGGGAATGCAAGCTGGCCATCAGCAGCCAGTGATGTGGGCATGCAATGGGAGTGTGGACCTCAGCAGGGATAGGAGCCTTTCAGAGCACCTTGTCTGTGGGGATCCATGGTGTCCCTGTTGAAGGGACTGTGGAAAGGCTTTGCCTAGCTGAGGTTGTAAAGTCACAGAGGGACCAGTTCTGTGGTTGGAAAAGGGTCTGTTGAATGAACTCATACCTGTACCACTGACCCCAGTTTCTGTAACAAAGGGCAGGAAATCCCCTTGCTTCAGCGGCAATTCTCGAGTGCTCTCTACTGAGAAAACGGAATATTGTGTTCAATTTGAAAGAGAAATATTCAAAGGAATTCTTGTTTATCCCAGAACATGTGTTGAAAAGGTGATTCAGAGATAGGGATGATATATTGATAACTGACACAGAACTCAAAACTGTGCCTGGCTCGGTAAATATGCCATTGCTGAAGATAGCATATGCTATTATCATTGTCTTCTTCTCTTTGCCTGCATGTGTGCTCAGTTACCCAGTCCTATCCAACCCAGTCTTTGGGACCCTTTGGACTGTAGCCCACCAGGCTCCTCTGTCCATGGGATTTAGGCAAGAGTACTGGAATTCCAGTTGAACTATTTCAAATCTTGAAAGATGATGCTGTGAAAGTGCTGCACTCAATATGCCAGCAGATTTGGAAAACTCAGCAGTGGCCACAGGACTGGAAAAGGTCAGTCTTCATTCCAATCCCAGAGAAAGGCAATGCCAAAGAATGCTCAAACTACTGCACAGTTGCACTCATCTCACACTCTAGTAAAGTCACGCTCAAAATTCTCCAAGCCAGGCTTCAGCAGTATGTAAACCGTGAACTCCCAGATGTTCAAGCAGGTTTTAGAAAAGGCAGAGGCACCAGAGATCAAATTGCCAACATCCGCTGGATCATGGAGAAAGCAAGAGAGTTCCAGAAAAACATCTATTTCTCCTTCATTGACTATGACAAAGCCTTTGACTGTGTGGATCACAATAAACTGTGGAACATTCTGAAATAGATGGGAATACCAGACCACCTGACCTGCCTCTTGGGAAACCTGTATGCAGGTCAGGAAGCAACAGTCAGAACTGGACATGGAACAACAGACTGGTTCCAAATAGGAAAAGGAGTACGTCAAGGCTGTATATTGTCACCTTGCTTTTTTAACTTATATGCAGAGTACATCATGAGGAACGCTGGGTTGGAAGAAGCACAAGCTGGAATCAAGATTGCTGGGAGAAATAACAATAACCTCAGATATGCAGATGACACTACCCTTATGGCAGAAAGTGAAGAGGAACTAAAAAACCTCTTGATGAAAGTGAAAGAGGAGAGTGAAAAGGTTGGCTTGAAGCTCAACATTCAGAAAACAAAGATCACAGCATCTGGTCCCATCACTTCATGGGAAATAGATGGAAAAACAGTGGAAACAGTGTCAGACTTTATTTTTTGGGCTCCAAAATCACTGCAGATGCTGACTGCAGCCATGAAATTAAAAGAAGCTTACTCCTTGGAAGGAAAGTTATGACCAACCTTGATAGTATATTAAAAAGCAGAGACATTACTTTGCCAACCAAGGTCCGTCTAGTCAAGGCTATGGTTTTTCCCATGGTCATGTATGGATGTGAGAGTTGGACTGTGAAGAAAGCTGATCGCCAAAGAATTGATGCTTTTGAACTGTGGTGTTGGAGAAGACTCTTGAGAGTCCCTTGGACTGCAAGGAGATAACCAGTCCATTCTAAAGGAGATCAATCCTGGGTGTTCATTGGAAGGACTAATGCTAAAGCTGAAACTGCAATACTTTGGCTACCTCATGCGACGAGTTGACTCACTGGAAAAGACTCTGATGCTGGGAAAGGTTGGGGGAGGGAGGAGAAGGGGACGACAGAGAATGAGATGCCTGGATGGCATCACCGACTCTGTGGACATGAGTTTGAATGAACTCCGGGAGTTGGTGATGGACAGGGAGTCCTGGCGTGCTGTGATTCATGGGGTCATGGAGAGTCGGACATGACTGAGCGACTGAACTGAACTGAACTGGAGTGGGTTACCATTTCCTTGAGTTTCCTGGATCTCCTGCATCTCCTGCATCGCAGGCAGATTCTTTACCAGCGAGCCATTGGGGTAGCTTTCTTTGCTTAGTAATCTTTGAATAAGGAAATATTTAACCAGGCTGCTGTGGGTTGAGAGATCAGTTATACTGAATGTCTTTAGCTCTTCTCAGCTTTAATTTGAGAGCTAACAGATACTCATATGTAGAATCAGTATTAAGGTTAATATAGACAATCCTTAGCCCAAATTTTGTCTTAATAGGCATTTATCTAATTGGACCTCCCTTACTCTTACAGCTGACTTCTCTGATTATCAGAGGCTGATGCTTTGTGTAGGATTTTGGGGGATACAAAATCAAAGAGACCCCTTTCTCACATGCTTTGCTATCAGAATCCATCCCTTCATGGCCCTGCCCACAGTGCTTCTAGGGTGTAATATACCACAGTACATCCTTTTCTGTGCTTGACACTGCTAGTTCTGTGGTATTATAGCAGTGACAATCTCTGAATGGAAATGTGGGGACAGGGAAAGAGGACATCAGTCTACCTGAAGCAGGAAAACATTCTGGTGCAGTAAACGCATAAATGGTTTTCCAGTCAGTGCAATGCTAGAGAATGAGTCTTTTCCTACCTTTTTTGTGGAATTATATTTGCTTTTCTGTTTTAGAAGATGGGATATGTAGAGTCAGAAATGTATTTCCAGCCAATTGCCATACATTCCATTATTGGTAAGACATCCCAATAGACTCTTTCAGTCCCAGAGTTGCAGTTACTCTTTGTTATTTTATGTATATTTTCAATATTTTACTGGGAAGTTGAGAGAAGGAATATCAGGGGAAACTAATCATGGGGTCGCAAAGAGTCAGACACGACTGAGCGACTGAACTGAACTGAACTGAATCATGCCATATTATTATTAAATTGTGAATCTATAATGTGGCATCTTTCTATCATTTCTTCAAAGTATAATTAATAGTATTAGCTATAATAACAACTATAATAGTAGCTATCATTTAATAAGTGCTTGCCATATGGAAGTTAGTTCTCATTTCTCATCACTTTTAATAACACACTATGATATGCAGTATTGTATTATTTTGCATTTTAATTTCATAAATTTTTGTTTTTTTTTTCTTGGGAAGAGCATATAAGCTTTGGGGTAGATTCAGTAATACAGATGAGAAAGGGAGTGTCTTTTCTAGTATAGTGGATAAAGGAAGATTTTGAAGGAAAGGTTAGGAAAAGCAAATCGTGACTATTAGCAAGTCAGTTCAGTTCAGTTGCTCTGCCGTGTCCGATTCTTTGCTGACTCTGTGGACTGCAGCACGCCAGGCCTCCCTGTCCATCACTAACTCCCAGAGTCTACTCAAACTCATGTCCATTGAGTTGGTGATACCATCCAACCGTGTCATCCTCTGTCGTCCCCTTCTCCTCCTGCCTTCAATCTTTCCCAGCATCAAGGTCTGTTCAAATAAGCCAGTTCTTCGCATCAGGTGGCCAAAGTATTGGAGTTTCAGCTTCAACATCAGTCCTTTCAATGAATATTTGGGACTTTTAGGATGGACTATTTGGATCTCCTTGCAGTCCAAGGGACTCTCAAGAATCTTCTCCAACACCACAGTTCAAAAGCATCAATTCTTCAGGGCTCAGCTTTCTTTATAGTCCAACTCTCACATCCATACATGACTACTGGAAAAACCATAGCCTTGACTAGACGGACATTGATTAGCAAAGTAATATCTCTGCTTTTTAACATGCTGTCTAGGTTGGTCATAACTTTCCTTCCAAGGAGCAAGCGTCTTTTAATTCAATGGCTATAGTCACCATCTGCAGTGATTTTGGAGCCCCAAAATATAAAGTCTGTTACTGTTTCAACTGTTTCCCCATCTATTTGCTATGAAGTGATGGGACCAGATGCCATGATCTTAGTTTTCTGAATGTTGAGCTTTAAGCCAACTTTTTCACTCTCCTCTTTCACTTTCATCAAGAGGCTCTTTAGTTCCTCCTCATTTTCTGCCATAAGGGTGGCGTCATCTGCGTATCTGAGTTTTTTGGTATTTCTCCTGGCAATCTTGATTCCAGTTTGTGCTTCCTTCAGCCCAGCATTTCTCATGATGTACTCTGCATATAAGTTAAATAAGCAGGGTGACAATATACAGCCTTGATGTACTCTTATTTTGAGTAAAAATACTTGATGTATTTTCCTATTTGGAACCAGTCTGTTGTTCCATGCCCTGTTCTGTTGCTTCCTGACCTGCATATAGAATTCTCAAGAGGCAGGTCAGGTGACAAAACATTGTCCACTGGAGAAGGGAATGGCAAACCACTTCAGTGTTCTTGCCTTGAAGACAATTAGCAAAGGGTATAAATCACTGCAGATGGTGATTACAGCCATGAAATTAAAAGACGCTTACTCCTTGGAAGGAAAGTTATGACCAACCTTGATAGCATATTAAAAAGCAGAGACATTACTTTGCCAACCAAGGTCTGTCCAGTCAAGGCTATGGTTTTTCCAGTGGTCATGTAAGGATGTGAGAGTTGGACTGTGAAGAAAGCTCAGCGCTGAAGAATTGATGCTTTTGAACTGTGGTGTTGGAGAAGACTCTTGAGAGTCCCTTGGACTGCAAAGAGGTCCAACCAGTTCATCCTAAAGGAGACCAGTCCTGGGTGTTCATTGGAAAGACTGATACTGAGGCTGAAACTCCAATACTTTGGCCACCTCATGCGAAGAGCTGACTCACTGGAAAAGACCCTGATGTTGGGAGGGATTGGGGGCAGGAGGAGAAGGGGATGACAGAGAATGAGATGGCTGGATGGCATCACCGACTCGATGAATCGATGAACATGATTTGGGTGAACTCTGGGAGTTAGTGATGGACAGGGAGGCCTGGCGTGCTGTGATTCATGGGGTTGCAAAGAGTCGGACACTACTGAGCGACTGAACTGAACTGATATATAAAACTTGGAGAAGGAAATGCAACCCACTCCAGTATTCTTGCCTAGAGAATCCCGTGGTCAGAGGAGCCTGGTGGGCTGCCGTCCTAGGGTCGCACAGAGTTGGACATGACTGAAGCGACTTAGCATGCATGCATGAATAAATAAAACTGAGCTTTCCAGGTGGTGCTAGTGGTAAGGAACCCGCCTCTCAATGCAAGAAATGTGAGAGACATGGGGTTCGACCCCTGGGGAAGATCCCCTGGAGGAGGGCGTGGCAACCTATTCCAGTATTCTTGCCTGGAGAATCCTATGGACAGAGGAGACTGGCAGACTACAGTCCATAGGGTCACACAGAGTTGGACACAACTGGAGCAACTTAGCATGCACCCATGCATATATAAAGCTCTGGATCTATAAATGGATTTCTTTAAAACCATCACCATCCTCACACTCCTGAAAGTCTGTGCTTCCGCTGGAGGTACTGGTTTGAAGGAACACTTCTTTCAAATGATTATTTAAAGCATCTATAAGGGCTGGAAGTTCAGGTGAGCAGTTGCTGAAGGGCTCCAGAGCTCAGCATGTGCAGGGTAGCAGCCCATGGACACCACGTACAGGGGTGTGCTGGATAAGGATTCCCCTAAGTACACTGGCCGCTCTAGGCCCACCAGTCTCAGGCTGGGCCCATAAGCCTACAGCCCCTGCTATTTTCATGTCTTTCAATAATATTTTTTGTCAAACTATGAATCTGTGGATTTAGCTCATTGAATCCAAATGAAAATTCTGTCAGGTGCATAACTAGCATTGCCAAATCAATTAGCTAAATTATGACTTTTGATCATAAAATTTGACTTAATTTTTCAGTTCAAAGAAATTCATTAATAAACATTTCAAAAGCTATTTCAAAAGCTGTTACAGAAAGCTCTGGAAAGATGAATGCATTTTAAATGAATTAATAAAACCAATCAAATTACAATTAAATAATGTAGATATAATTTATTCATTTTAATAGATTAAACAAATAAGAATAAACCCATATATATTTCTCATCATTTAAATTGTAATGATGCAATGTAATATGTAGTTAAAATATAACTATTTATTAAAATATGGGCTTCCCAGATGGAGTTAGTGGTAAAGAACCTGCTTGCCAGTGCAGGAGATGTAAGGGATGTGGCTTCAGTCCTTAGGTTGGGAAGATCTCCTAGAGGAGGGTATGGCAACCCACTCTAGTTTTCTTATGTGAAGAATCCCATGGACCAAGGAGCCTGGTGGGCTACAGTCCATAGGATCATAGAGTTGGACACAACTGAAATGACTGAGCACACATGCATGCATATTAAAAAATAATGAAGGAAGAGTAACTAATTAAAAGTAATTAAAAGCATGATATTTCCTTAGTATTGAAAACTGGTCATCAGCTTTTGCTATAAAGTAAAAAAAATCATAGACAGTACCTCAGAAATAACTCTGTTCAGTTCAGTTCAGTTCAGTTCAGTCGCTCAGTCGTGTCCGACTCTCCGAGACCCCATGAATCACAGCACGCCAGGCCTCCCTGTCTGTCACCAACTCCCGGAGTACACTCAAACTCATGTCCACAGAGTTGGTGATGCCATCCAGCCATCTCATTCTCCGTCGTCCCCTTCTCCTCCCGCCCCCAACCTTTCCCAGCATCAGAGTCTTTTCCAGTGAGTCAACTCGTTGCATGAGGTGGCCAAAGTATTGCAGTTTCAGCTTTAGCATCAGTCCCTCCAATGAACATCCAGGATTGATCTCCTTTAGAATGGACTGGTTGGATCTCCTTGCAGTATAAGGGACTCTCAAGAGTCTTCTCCAACACCACAGTTCAAAAGCATCGATTCTTCGGCGATCAGCCTTCTTCACAGTCCAACTCTCACATCCATACATGACCACGGGAAAAACCATAGCCTTGACTAGACGGACCTTTGTTGGCAAAGTAATGTCTCTGCTTTTTAATATACTATCAAGGTTGGTCATAACTTTCCTTCCAAGGAGCAAGCGTCTTTTAATTTCATGGCTGCAATCAGCATCTGCAGTGATTTTGGAGCCCAAAAAAACAAAGTCTGACACTGTTTCCACTGTTTTTCCATCTATTTCCCATGAAGTGATGGGACCAGATGCCATGATCTTTGTTTTCTGAATGTTGAGCTTCAAGCCAACCTTTTCACTCTCCTCTTTCACTTTCATCAAGAGGTTTTTTAGTTCCTCTTCGCTTTCTGCCATAAGGGTAGTGTCATCTGCATATCTGAGGTTATTGATATTTCTCCCAGCAATCTTGATTCCAGCTTGTGCTTCTTCCAGCCCAGCGTTCCTCATGATGTACTCTGCATATAAGTTAAATAAGCAAGGTGACAATATACAACCTTGACGTACACCTTTTCCTATTTGGAACCAGTCTGCTGTTCCATGTCCAGTTCTAACTGTTGCTTCCTGACCTGCATACAGGTTTCTCAAGAGGCAGGTCAGGTGGTCTGGGATTCCCATCTCTTTTAGAATGTTCCATAGTTTATTGTGATCGACACAGTCAAAGGCTTTGGCATAGTCAATGAAGCAGAAATAGATGTTTTTCTGAAACTCTCTTGCTTTCTCCATGATCCAGCGGATGTTGGCAATTTGATCTCTGGTGCCTCTGCCTTTTCTAAAACCTGCTTGAACATCTTGGAGTTCACGGTTTACATACTGCTGAAGCCTGGCTTGGAGAATTTTGAGCATGACTTTACTAGCATGTGAGATGAGTGCAATTGTGCGGTAGTTTGAGCATTCTTTGGCATTGCCTTTCTTTGGGATTGGAATGAAGACTGACCTCTTCCAGTCCTGTGGCCACTGCTGAGTTTTCCAAATCTGCTGGCATGTTGAGTGCAGCACTTTCACAGCATCATCTTTCAAGACTTGAAATAGCTCAACTGGAATTCCATCACCTCCACTAGCTTTGTTCGTAGTGATGCTTTCTAAGGCCCACTTGACTTCACATTCCAAGATGTCTGGCTCTAGGTCAGTGATCACGTTATCATGACTATCTTGGTCGTGAAGATCTTTTATGTACAATTCTTCTGTGTATTCCTGCCACCTCTTCTTAATATCTTCTGCTTCTGTTAGGTCCATACCATTTCTGTCCTTTATCGAGCCCATCTTTGCATGAAATGTTCCCTTGGAATCTCTAATTTTCTTGAAGAGGTCTCTTGTTTTTCCTATTCTGTTGTTTTCCTCTATTTCTTTGCATTGATCACTGAGGAAGTCTGTTAATGTCATATATATCATAATCAAAATATCCCTGTATTTAATGAGAGAGAACAGCGTATGAAGCTAAACAATCTATTTGGCCTAGCATCTAGGAAGTAAATCTTTATGGCAGATAGAAAATATTACATACTACATACATCATGAAACAAGTAAGATGATGATTGAATGTAATTGTAATATATAGTTCATGATATAATAAAATTATATATTTTAACTTACTGCATAGCAAAGTGTATGAGTATATAAAACATATATAGCAGAATGAATTTAAAAGAAATCACTTTACCTTTCAGTCCTCTGGTTTCACCCAGTGTGTTTCAAAGAATCTGATGCTCTGCAAAATATTCTAATTATATTAAAAGAATTAGAACACTCTTTGACATAAATCACAGCAAGATCCTCTATAACCCATCTCCTAAAGTAATGGAAATGAAAACAAAAATTCACAGATGGAACCTAATGAAACTTAAAAGCTTTTGCACAGTGACGGAAATTGTAAACAAGGTGAAAAGACTACCCTCAGAATGGGAGGAAATAATAGCAAATGAAACAACTGACAAAGGATTAATCTCCAAAATGTACAAGCGGGTCACTCAGCTCAATACCAAAAAATCAAAAAACTCAATTAAAAAGTGAGCAGGAGATCTAACCAGACATTTCTCCAAAGAAGACACACAGGTGGCTAAAAAACATGTGAAAAGATGCTAGCGCAACATCGCTCATTATTAGAGAATTGTAAATCAAAACTATAACAAGGTGTCACCTCATACCAGTCAGAATGACCATCATCAAAAAATCTACAAACAATAAATGCTGGAGAGGATGTGAAGACAAGGGAACCCTCTTTCCCGTTGATGGGAATGCAAACTGTTATAGTCACTGTGAACAGTATAGAGATTCCTTAAAAAACTAGGAATAAAACTACCATATGATCCAACAATCCCACTACTGGGTTTATACCCCGAGGAAACCAAAATTGAAAAATGCACATGTACCCCCAATGTTCATTGCAGCACTATTTACAACAGCTAGGACACAGAAGCAACCTCGATTCCCCTTTGACAGATGAATGGATAAAGAAGTTGTGGTACATACACACAATGGAATATTACTCAGCCATAAAAAGGAATGTGTTTGACTCAGTTCTAATAAGGTGGATGAACCTAGAGCCTATTATACAGAGTGAACTAAGTCAGAAAGAGAAAAATAAATACTGTATATTATCACATAAATATGGGCTTCCCTGGTGGCTCAGATGGTAAAGAATCTGCCTGCAATGCGGGAGACCTGGGTTCAATCCCTGGGTTGGGAAGATCCCCTGGAGAAGGGCATGGCAGCTTACTCCAGTATTCTTGCCTGGAGAATCCCCATGGACAGAGGAGTCTGGCGGGCTACAGTCCATGGGGTCACAAAGAGTCAGACACGACTGAATGACTAAGCATACAATGCATAAATATGGAATCTAGAAAGATGGTACTGATGAACCTATTTGCATGGCAGTAATGGAGACACAGACATAAAGAATAGACTTATGGACACAGTGGGGGAAGGAGAGAGTGGGGCAAACGGAGAGAGTAGCATTGAAACATATACATTCAGTTCAGTTCAGTTCAGTCGCTTAGTCATGTCCGACTCTCTGCGACCCCATGAATCACAGCACGCCAGGTCTCTCTGTCCATCAATATGTAAAATTAGATAGTCAGTTGGAATTTGCTATATAATACAGGGAGCTCAAATTCAGTGCTCTGTGATAAGCTAGAGGGGTGGGATGGGATGGGAGGTGGGGAGAAGTTCAAAAGGGAGGGAATATACATATACCTATGGATGATTCATGTTGATATATGGTATAAACCAACACAATATTTTTAAGCAATTATCCCCAATTAAAAATAAAGAAATTTTTAAAAAAGAAAAGAAAAAACAGGAATTAGTGTCACTACACTAAGCAATACTGCTTCACTCTTTGACGGTGCTTTTGTTTCCAGCTAATAAAATCTGATGTGTTCGTTGCTCAGTCATGTCCAACTCTTTTTGGAGAGGGTTCAGGGCATGTTAGGATAGGGGCCAGTAGAGGTGAGGCTGCAGGAAAAGGCAGGTGTGAGTTGACACCCTGCTACCTCTTCAGGTCACGGTCTGCAAGCTTTTCATCTTCTCTGGGTTCCACCTCCTTTCTCCAGGAGTCTAGTCCCTACAGGGGCCTCCCATCTTTGAGTCTGTGGAGGAAGAGTCGGTGGCCTCCTCACCGCCTGGGGGTTAAGACTTCTCCAGAGATGGGCCCAGGGGATACAGTGGTGGGGTGGGTGATCTGTCCAAGGTTACTCAGAGGGTCGGTGGCAGGACTGGGACTCACACCAGGCCTCCTGGGCCCCCACAGGAGCCACATTCCCAGCACCTGAGTCCCCAAGGCCCCTGTCTCACAAGGTTGGTCAGGGAGCTACAGCATACTCCTCTTTGACAGGCATTGGGAAGGGGGCACCCAGGAGGCTGGTGGAGCTGGGACACAGGTCTTTAAACAGCGGCACAGCTGGAGTGGGGGGTCACATCATGGGCTGGCAGGGGTGGCTGTGGGGGGTGCTGCTGCTGCTGTTGCTTCTTCTGGTTCACTTTGTGCTCCTTTGCCTGCCGATTTTGGAACCAGATCTTCATATGACTTTCAGTAAGCCCCCATTAGCAGCAGATTTTCCCTGGATGGTGAATGTACAGGAATTCCTTCTCCAGCTACAGGCACTGGTGATCAGTGTAGCTGTTTTGTTGTTTTAGTCCCTAAGTCACGTCTGACTCTTTTGCAATCTCATGGACTGTAGCCCTTCAGGCTCCTCTGTCCATGGGATTTCTCAGGCAAGAATACTGGAGTGGGTTGTCATTTCCTTCTCCAGGCGATCTTCCAGGCCCAGGGATTGAACCCATGTCTCTTGCATTGGCTGGCGGATTCTTTAATATGAGCCATCAGGGAAGCCAGTTTGGTGTAGACTACATAGTTTTTTCTTTGGTCCCGGTCTTACGTCTGCCACTGCCACCTTCAGCTGCCATGTTACACCACATCCACTCACAGGAAATCTGGCTTTGCCCTCTGGGTGAGGACGGTAGGCCTGGGCTGCAGAGGGACTGCACCAGGAGACCAGGGCCATGCCCCCGGGGATGTGGGCGCCATGGGCTAAAGCTCCATGTGTGTGTCGGTCACTCAGTCATGTTCAACTCTTGGCGACCCCATGGACTATAGCCTGCCAGGGTCCTTTGTCCACGGGATTCTCCAAGCAAGAATACTGGAGTGGGTCGCCATTCCCTTCTCCAGGGGAATCTTCCTGACCCAGGGATCAAACCCTGGTCTACTGCATTGGAGGCATATTCTTCACCTTCTGAGCCACCAGGGAAGCCTCTAAAGCTCAGAGGAGGCCTGAAATCCAGGGGGGGGTGAACTGGCGGTGGGGGCCCATTTGCCCTTTGGTTCAGGGAAGGGTGCATCTGAGTAGCTGGTGAAGTCTGGGTACTGCAGGAGCCTGGGGGTAGAGGTCAGGTTTGGGGTGCGGGGACTGTAGGCTTGTGGGCCCAGGCTGAGACATGGCCCTGGTGGGTCCAGGTTCCCAGGGGAATCCATGTCCAGCACACAGCCCACCAAGTGCATAGTTCACGTCAGGTACACGGTGTACACGCCTTTCCCCGCTGTGTCTGCTGGGCCTTGCAGGCTTGGAACAACTATTCACCTGGACTCCTGGCCCTTATAGATGCTTTTCAATTGACCACTGAACGAAGTGCTCCTTCCTTTATAATTTTTTCTTCTTTTCTGCATTGGCTCTGTGGTATCCTTGAGTTTCTGACACCTGGAAAGTACCACAGTGGAATTCCAGATAGGAGAGGGCTGGTCTTTCCTTATAAAATGTGTGAAGGAAGATTTTGAAAGAAAGGCTAGGAAAGGCAAATCTTTATGACAATTAGCAAAGGCTATATATAAAGATCTGGATATATAAATGGATTCCTTTAAAATCATCACTACCCTCACGCTCCTGAAAGTCAGTCTTTCCTCTGCAGGTATTGGTTTGAAGACCATTTCTTGGCCTACTGCCAAAACAGTAGAGGTGGGACAAAGTGATAGACAAGATACAGCTCATGGGTAGAATCCACAGAACTTGATAATAAATTCAACTGGGATAGAGAGTAAGGGAGGAGTGAGCTGTCAAGGAAGACTCCACAGAAGAGCTGCTATTTGTTGAGACAGAGAAGACAAGGGAAGATGGCTTCATAGTTTTTTTATCTTGTTTTGTTTTAGACAATTTATTGACTGATATTTTATTGAGTTATAACTCTAATGTTTTGGCTAAGTTTATCAAGTAGAAATGATTACTGGCACATAAGGTAATGTTATTTCCAAAATGAGCTTCCCTTTTAAAATATCCTTCCTCATCCTCAACATTCAAATTCTTAGCAGCTTCTCAGACTCAAATTCATATTCAGATTTTATTGTGACGAGCTGAATGATGACATATTCAAGCTTAATTGATATGAATCGTGGGAAGTTTATTCTTAAACACAGTTTTAGCTATAGTAGAATGCAGCAAAACTCTATGTTGCTTTCCTTCTGTGGCCCCTACCAAGAAATATAGAGAAGGACCTATGTGTCCTGTGTGCCTAGCTCAGTGCCTGGTACACAGTAAGTGCTCAGTAAACAAGTTGTTGAGTCACATAAAGGATATTCACCTACTAAATTTTTTATAACACAAAAGAAATGAGGCATTTTTACACAGACACATAAACACACAATTCAACTGTTTCTTAGGATTCCTTTAGCTTGCCAACTAAACAATGAAGCTCACCACCCAGTTCTACAAGAATGAAGTCCCTAGCCACTGCAGTCGCTGACCTCCAACACACCCTGAAAGGAGTTCCAGACAGAGAGCAGGAATGAGGCACTCTGTGCTCTAGGGAAATTTGGTAGAACAGGCCTTCAGGTAGTTAGATCTTTACAGAAGACTTCATGGGCCTAATTTTTTTTTATATCTTCTCACAGCTAGAGGAGCACTAAAATCATTAATATCTGCTCCTTGTGACTATCAGCAACCTTCTCCGCACTAGCAGCCAACCTCTGCCAAAATGTATGCTTGACTGCATGTATTCCCCTTCATCAAAATCACATATATACTGACCTCTGCCAGACTCCTACCTCTGGCAAGCAGTTCCTCAGAGCCATCTGAGAGGCTGTGTCCTGGACTATAGTCCTCATAAGCACCCCCACTCCAACAAAACTTAACTCACAGCTCTCAGTGTGGGCATCTATTTTCAGTCCACACACTCTTACACTCATATTATAGTCCCATATATAACGGTTTACTAATAACTGAGGCTTTTAAATGGTAAGTTTATGCCCACATGAAATTATTAATTCAATAAATGTATTTAATAAATGAATTCAATAAACTTATTATTTAATAAACTTATTAAATATTAATATGTTCACAACATAAACGTTTTGAAAATATTAAAAAGCCATTCCTTTCAAAGGTCCCAGTGGGGCCCATTCTGCAATGTCTCCGTCTTTCTTGTGCAAGTGGTCGATATGTTAAGACTGGGGTCTTTAACTTGTGCAAAATATCAGATCTGCTTTTAGTGCACATTTCTGCCTCCACCCTCTTCCTGCAGGGTCAGTGGCGTGATGCCCTTTGCGGCTGTGACATCGCTGGCGTGGGAACCCAGAAGGAGCTGTCCAATTCTTCGGCCGGTTCAGCGCCGGCCCTGATCCTGCCCCATGCCCCCAGCATCCACTGCGCGGGCCTTGAGACCCGGCCGGTGAAACCGCTACCCATGGCGCCCTCGGGTTTGCAGGTGGGGCTCCAAGCGGTCCTCCTCGGTTGTTTAAGGGCATCCTCGCCTGGCCCTTCCCTTTCCAGCGTGTGCGAGCCGAACCCGCACCATTCAGCCCTAAAATGGGCCCAGGCGGCCACTGGGCCACAGAGCAGCGGGTAAGGGCCTCGGGGACCGCGTTCCATAACGGCTGGGCCTCGGGGCCTCGGGGCCTCGGGGGGCCGGTGACCGTTGGTGTGCGGGGCTGCCTGAAAACGGAAGGCCTCAACGTTCCCAGCTCCTGCCTCCGAGTACCAGCGACGGTGTTCGCGCCGCAGCCGTTGGGCACCGTTGCGCACCGCTCTGCACCAGGCGCCAGTCAGACAACTGTCCCTGCCCTCGAGGAGCTTGTCTTCCTGGTCAGGGCTTGTTGGTTTCTGTTTATCAGGCTGAGTGAGCTCTCTTCTATTCCTACCTCAATGGTGAGCTTGGTGTTTATATCTCCAATACGTGAGTAAGGAACTCTTAAAAAATTTGCCGCCATTTATTGCGTAATATATGCTTACACATATGTGTGTACACGTGACACGAATGTAGATGAATATGTGTGTGATTTTATGTGGGTGAATAGACTCTTCAAAGAATTAATATATTTTATTACATTAATAACATTCATAGATGTACTTGCATTCATGCGATAAACTCTACTAAGATATGTATGTATCGTATGCGTACATAGGCAAAGATTGTTCGATTTGATTTGTTAATGTTTTATTTAGGATATTTGCACTTAAGTGTTATTGTCTGTATAATTTTTTTGGTTTAGTATACAGTCTTGTCTGGTTTGGGAATCATTGCTGTTTAAGTTTCAAGAAATGAATTCAGTGACTTTCCTTCTTGTGAAGTTTGTATATCATAAAGATTTTCTGTTCTTTGCTTGTTTGATAAAACTCACCTGTGAAACACTTTCAGCCTCGTGTCTGTTACTTTTTTGGGGTAAATGAGAGCCATTTATGTACTTTTCTGTTTTTCCTTCATCAACTTTTAATTTTATTGGTCTTGGTTGTTTTCTGTTATACTGATTTCCCCGCCTTTAAGTTTGTTCAATTTCTAGCTGCTTTATTGAATCCTTTATTTACTTGCAATCTGTAAAATACTAAATTAATTTAATGCTCTTTTTATTTTGAATTTCTAAGAGCTGCTAAAACTGCATCCACGAACTTTGAATATGTGATATTTTCTGAATGGTTCTAACTAGAGAGTAATTTCCATTTTTATTTTCTTTTTAATCTATTGGTTTATTTAGGAGTGCTATTTCAAGTCTTCAAACTAGACAGTTTTTTAAAAATCTGTTTTTATTTTTTACTTGTTTATTGGCTTTATGTTAGAAAATGTAGTCTACATAATATTATATCTTTGAAGTGTATTAAGTCTCTGGTTACCTAGCATATCATCAATTTTTATAAGTATTTTATGTGATTTGAAAGGAAAGTAAATTCTTTATTAGGTACAGGGTTCCCTCTATTTATATTGCTATTTTTGTTTAGTTGCTAAGTCATGTCTGACTGTTTTGCGATCCTATGGACTGTAGCCCAAGACTGTTCATTGGGAGGGTCAAATCTTGTGTATATGTACTACTTTTTTTGCTCACTTGATCTATAGATCATTGAGATCGGTTGAAATATCTCACCATGTTTTTGTGAAATGTCAATTTTCCTGTGATTCTGTCAGGCTTTGCTTTGTATATTTTGAGGCAACCTTAGGTATGTAAAAGTTATAAGTATTATAGCTCTTTGATGGATTGTCCCTTCTATTATTGAGTCTCAATTTCTCCTTATTAATGCTTTTCCTTTAAATTCTATTTTGTCTGATAGAATGTTGTTAAATCAGTGTTGTTTTGATTTCCATAGGCATGATATAGTATTTTCTGTTTCTTTGTTTCTTTTTTTGATTTTTTTTATTTCTAAAAAAGAATTTTATTAAAAAAGCACAAATGCAAAGAAATGAACAGAGGAAAATTTATGCGTCGAACCTGGACTGGTCACTTATGATAATATACATGCTACAATTCCATTCTCTCCAATCATTCCACCTTCACCCTCTCCCACAGAGTCCCAAAGACTGTTCTAAATGCCTATGTCTCTTTTGCAGTCTCTTATACAGGGTTTAGGTTACCATTTTTCTAAATTCCATATATATGCGTTAATATACGGTATTGATGTTCTTCTTTCTGGCTTACTTCACTCTGTATAATTGGCTCCAATTTCATCCACCTCATTAAAACTGATTCAAATGCATTCTTTTTGATGGCTGAGAAATACTCCATTGTGTATATGTACCAAAGCTTTCTTATCCATTCATCTGCAGATGGACATCTAGGTTGCTTCCATGTCCTGGCTATTATAAACAGTGCTGCAATGAACATTGGAGTACATGTGTCTCTTTCAATTCTGGTTTCCTCGGTGTGTATGCCCAGGAGTGCGATCGCTGGATCATATGGCAGTTCTATTTCCAGTTTTCTGAGGAATCTCCACACTGTTCTCCATAGTGGCTGTACTAGTTTGCATTCCCACCAACAGTGTAAGAGGGTTCCCTTCTCTCCACACCCTCTCCAGCACTTATTGCATGTAGACTTTTGGATAGCAGCCATTCTGACTGGTGTGAAATGGTATCTCATTGTGGTTTTGATTTGCATTTCTCTGATGATGAGGGATGTTGAGCATTTTTTCATGTGTTTATTAGCCATCTTTATGTCTTCTTTGGAGAAATGTCTGTTTAGTTCTTTGGCCCATTTTTTGATTGGGTCACTTAGTTTTCTGGAATTAAGCTGCAGGAGCTGCTTGTATAATTTGGAGATTAATCCTTTATCAGTTGCTTCATTTGCTATTATTGTCTCCCATTCTGAAGGTTGTCTTCTCACCTTGCTTAGAGTTTCCTTTGCTGTGCAGAAGCTTTTGATTTTAATTAGGTCCCATTTGTTTATTTTTGCTTTTATTTCCAATATTCTGGGAGGTGGGTCTTGGAGGATCCTGCTGTGATTTATGTCGGAGAGTGTTTTGCCTACATTCTCCTCTAGGAGTTTTATAGTTTCTGGTCTTACATTTAGATCTTTAATCCATTTTGAGTTTATTTTGGTGTATGGTGTTAGGAAGTGTTCTAGTTTCATTCTTTTACAAGTGGCTGACCAGTTTTCCCAGCACCACTTGTTAAAGAGACTGTCTTTTCTCCATTTTATATTCTTGCCTCCTTTGTCGAAGATAAGGTGTCCATAGGAGCGTGGGTTTATCTCTGGGCTTTCTATTTTGTTCCATTGATCTATATTTCTGTCTTTATGCCAGTACCATACTGTCTTGATGACTGTGGCTTTGTAATAGAGCCTGAAGTCCGGCAGGTTAATTCCCCCAGTTCCATTCTTCTTCCTCAAGATTGCTTTGGCTATTCGAGGTTTTTTGTATTTCCATACAAATTGTGAGATTATTTGTTCTAGTTCTGTGAAAAATATCTTTGTTTCTTTATTGTGGTAAAATATGCATGACATGATATGTCTAAATGTATATTTCAGTGGCATTAAATTGTTGTGTGACTATTACCACAATCCATCTTCACAACTTTCATCATCCACAACTGAAATTCTGTACTTATTTAATACTAACTCTTCATTACTGCTTCTGTCTGTCTCCTGATAGCCAGTATACTACTCTGTCTCCATGAATTTGACTGTTCTAGAAACCTCATTCAAGGGGAATTGTAGAAGTTTTGTCCTTTGTGTTTGGATTATTTACTTAGCATGATGGCTTCTAGGTTCATCCTAGAAGTATTGTGGTCTGTGTCAGGATATCATTTTTGATATTCTGTGGTCTGTGTCATTTTTTAAGACTGAATAATTCCATTGTATGTATATACCTACTTTCTTTAGCCATTCTTCTGTTAATGGACATTTGGGTTGTTTTTACCTTTTGGCTTTTATGAATAATGCTGCTCTGAACATTGGTGTACAAATATCTATTTGAATCACTGCCTTTGATTCTTTTGGTATTTACCTAGAAGTGGAATTGTTGGATCATATGGTAATTCTGTGTTTAATTTCTTAAAGTACCATGACAGTTTTCCATAGCAACTGCATCATTTTCCTTTCTCACCAGCATCCATTTCTTTATTTTGAACTTTTTGATATGCTTTTGCTTTATGGATGTGTTTTATAAGCAACATCTTGTTTGATTGTCCAATCTGTCTTTCAATAAATGGAGTGAATCCACTTTTATTATTGTGATTACTGAAGAAACAGGGCCAGATTTACTTCTCTTTTGTGTTTTTTGTATATCACACTTCCCTGTCTGCTGCTGAAATTTTCGGAATCATCTACACTCCCTTCTGTCTGTCTGTCTGTCTGTCAGTCATTCTTTGTGTTATTTATTTTTCCAGCTCTGTTTAGGCTCCATAGATTATGATTATGTTATTTTAGTGTGTTACCTTAGTACATATTTGTCCATACATTTTTCTGACAAAGTCAGTCATTTTTTAAATATTTGTAGTCCCTTCTCTTATCTTTAAAGCCTGTAGCATTGTATCTTCTCTTCTCTGACCTCGGCTTCCATTCTCACATCCTTCTCTGCCTTTGATCTTCCTGTCTCCCTCTTGCATGGTTCCTTTTGATTATGTTGAACCCACTGGATAATCCAGAATAATCTCCCCTTTTTGAGATTTTATTTTAATTACATCTGCAAAGTCCCTTTTACCATGTAAGGTAACTTATTCATGGGTTCTGGGTGGTTAGGATGTGGACATCTTTGGGGAGGCCATTGTTCATTCTGCCACCTTGTATACGTCTCATCGCTAAGTCAGTTTTCTTTGTGCTGAAGTACGTCCTTAATTATTCTGTTAAGTGAGGGTCTGTAGGTGATAATCTCAGTCTTTTTACGTATTCAACAATATAAACTTCTTGATGGGCAGTTGTTTTTGTTTCAGCATTTTTAAGACATTAACCTGTTGTCTTCTGGTAACTTTTCTAACAAACCAATAAATGATACACTTTTGGCCTCTTTTTTTTTTGCAGAGTGAGTAGGATTTTCATATGCACCAGATTGTATTGGTTTGTACTGTATTGATGGCATCCTGTCATCACTGATCATTGCATGGGTCTTTAAAAACTAATAAATTGTATGTTCAAGTTATAAAATAGACACCTGAAAATTCACCAGATAAGACAATAAGTAGGTTATTAGCAACATTTATCTTCAAATTTTTCCCTTATTTTATCTCTCTGCCTTCTGTAACTCCTCAAGAATTTTGTGCTTATTATTGTCAACTGGAAGGACCACAGACTATAAAGAGGCCAAAAATTTATTAATGGGGTCTTAGAATTGCAGTTAGGGGAACCACAGTTTTGGAGGAAACCAGAACAGTGTCCCACTGGAGGAAAATGGGTAGAATTTTTACAGGGGGGAAACAGGAGGTTCTTGCAGGTTTAAACAAATTGTTTATCAACAGTTTGAATTGGAGGAGCATTTGTTACATATATGCAATCGGCTTATCAAGCACATCTCATATGTTACTAGGGACAGGTATATTTTCTTTAGTCCAGAAAAGTCCAGTTCTTAGCATATTTCAGCAACTCAGCAACTGTTCAGCAGTTTTATTTTAGAGTGTTCAGAAAGAGTTCAGCAAGGGCAGTGACTGTGGAGGTCCTCAGGTCTCCATCATCCCTGATTTAGTTCTTCTCATATTATCTTGAAGTATTAAAACCTTTCAGAATCACACGTGTATGTCTACAGTATATTTCTTAGCTTAACTGTTTTTGAAGTTTATAAAAAAGAATAATATTCTGAATGAGTTTTCTAATAATTCCTTTTACCAATGATATTTTATCAAGGTTAATTGTTTTATTTTTACTGTAGTATAATATTTCATTGTGTTATTAGATCATTATTTGTTTATTCTCTTAATGATGGGTTTTAGTGTTGTTTCCAGCTTTTTGATATTATTCTCAAGGCTACTGTGGAAGATTTTGTACATGTCTCCTATCGCACATGTGAAAAAGTTTTTTTGTGTGTGTGTGTATATAGGTATGTGTGCATGCCAAGCACTTCATTTCTGACTCTTTACAACCCCATGGACTGCAGCATGCCAGGCTTACTTATCCTTCCCTATCTCCTGAATTTTGCTCAAACTTGTTTCCATTGCAGGTATGTGTGTGTGTGCTAAAGTCGCTTCAGTCATGCTCTACTCTTTGTGACTCTATGGACTGTAGTCCTCCAGGCTCCTCTATCCATGGGATTCTCCAGGCAAGAATACTTGAGAGGGTTGCCATGCTCTCTTTCAGGGGATCGTCCCGACCCAAGGATCGAACCCATCTCTTATGTCTCCTGCATTGACAGGCCAGTTCTTTACCACTAGCGCCACTTGGGGAGCCAGCCCATTGTAGGTATATTAGGATGTAATTGCTGAGATATAGGGTAATGTTCAGTTTTTAAAGAAGATGCCAAACTTTTCTGGAGTGGTTATATACTCCTACCAGCAATCTAAGAGATATTACTAATGTCCATCCTCTCTGCTTGATGTTGTCAAACTTCTTTTGCCAGTTGAATTACAGACTTGTTGACTTATGATCTTAATTTGCATGATCCTGATTATTAATGACATTGAACATCACTTCTTATGTTTATTTCTTCTGTGAAATGCCTGCACGTATCATTTCTGTGTAATTGTTTTAGTCATTTTTTTTAGTGTAGTTCTTTTTTTGTTCTTGAGACTAACTTTTTGTTAGATGTCACTTCAGTTGTTTATTGCTGTTTAACAAATCACTCTGAAATTCACTGGCTTAAATCAAGAATGATTTATTCTTTCTATAGGCTCTAGGCTCAGAGGGGTGTTTTTGTAGCTTCATATGGCCCTGGGTCACTCATTTGACTATATTTGATGGCTGGGTGGGGCTGGAAGGTTCAAAAGGTCTTCACTCATGTCTGGTGGTTCAGAACTTTTCTGTGTGGCTGATGACTTGGAGCATGCGTTGTCTCAGCAGGGTAGTTGGATTTCTCCCATAGTTCTTCACTTCAAGAGGGAGAGGGGAAGCTGGCAGGACTCTTAAGGGCTAGGCCTGGAACTGGCATAACAGGCATAGTTATTTTAACAGGTTTCTGTTGGTCAAAAGAAATCACTAAGACAAGCTCTGCTTCAAGAGAAGGAGAAATAGACTCCACTTTGTGATAAATAGACATGCGTGTAGGAATTGTGGTTATCTTTGGAGACTGTGTACCACATGTATTTTGCAGATATCATTTCACATTATACAGCTTGTCTTTATTAAAAGTGAGATTTATCAAAAATTCTTTATTTTAATATAGTTAAGTTTATAGATTTTTATATACACTCTTGTTTAAAAATCTTTCCTTTCCTTTGCATGTAAAACTCATAATCTTTCCATCAACTCTGCATGAAAGCCTTACTGAATCAGTTCAGTTCATTTCAGTTCAGTTGCTCAGTTGTGTCTGACTCTTTCGACCCCTTGAATCGCAGCACACCAGGCCTCCCTGACCATCACCAACTCCCAGAGTTCACCCAAACTCATGTGCATTGAGTCAGCGATGCCATCCAGCTATCTCATCCTCTGTCGTCCCCTTCTCCTCCTGCCCCCAATCACTCCCAGCATCAGAGTCTTTTCCAGTGAGTCAACTCCTCGCATGAGGTGGTCAAAGTATTGAAGTTTCAGCTTCAGCATGAGTCCTTCCAGTGAACACCTAGGACTGATTTCCTTTAGGATGGACTGGTTGGACCTCCTGGCAGTCCAGGGGACTCTCAAGAGTCTTATCCAGCACCACAGTTCAAAAGCATCAATTCTTCGGCGATCAGCTTTCTTCACAGTCCAACTCTCACATCCACACATGACCACTGGAAAAACCATAGCCTTGACTAGACCTTTGTTGGCAAAGTAATATCTCTGCTTTTTAATATGCTATCTAGTTTGGTCATAACTTTCCTTCCAAGGAGTAAGTTTCTTTTAATTTCATGTCTGAAATCGCCATCTGCAGTGATTTTGTCCTATTTTCCCCCTTTTATCACTTTAGATACATCATGCCACTCTCTTCAGGCCTACGGAGTTTCTGCTGAAAGTTAGCTACAAGCCTTATAGCCTTGTACATAACTTGTTGCTTTTCTCTTGCTGCTTTTAATAGTCTCTTTAATTGTTACTATTTTAATTACATGTGTCTTGATTGGTCCTCTCTGTGTTAATCCTGTTTGGGACTCTGCTTCCTGGACCTGGAAGCCCTTTCTGAAGTTAGGAAAGTTTTTAGCTACTATGTCTTCTCTCTCTCTTCTTCTTCTGGGATCTCTGTAATGTGAATGTTAGTACGTTCGATGTCCCAGTGAAAGTGAAAGTAGCTCAGTTGTGTCCAACTCTTTGCGACCCCATGGACTGTAGCCTGCCAGTCTCCTCTGTCCATGGAATTCTCCCAGCCAGAATACTGGAGTGGGTAGCCATTTCCTTCTCCAGGGGATCTTCTCAGCCCAGGGATTTAATCCAGGTCTCCCGCATTGCAGGCGGATTCTTTACCAGCTGAGCTACCAGGGAAGCCTAGTTCCGTTCCGTTCAGTCACTCAGTCGTGTCCGACTCTTTGCGACCCCGTGGACTGGAGCCTACCAGGCTTCTCCATCCATGGGATTCTCCAGGCAAGAATACTGGAGTGGGTTACCATCTCCTTCTCCAGGGGATCTTCCCGACCCAGGGATCGAACCCGGGTCTCCCGCATTGGAGGCAGACGGTTTAACCTCTGAGCCACCAGGGAAGCCTAGAGGTCTCTTAAATTGTCATCTTTTCTTTTTTTTCTGTTCCTTTTCAATTGTTTCCACTACCTGTCTTCCAGCTCATGATCTGTTCCTCTGTATCATTTAGTCTACTGATCATTCCTCCTAGTGTAGTTTTCATTTCAGCACTGTATTATTTTAATTCCGGTCCTTCTTTATATTTTAAACTCTTTGTTGAAAACTTCTCACTCTGTTCATCCCAAATCCTCCTGAGTTCTTTGATCATCTTTATGATCACTACCCTGAACTCTTTCTCAAGTAGATTGTTTGTCTCCACTTCATTTAATTCTTCTGGGGTTTTATCTTGTTCCTTTGTTGGGAACATGTTTCTCTGTTTTCTCATTTTGCCTAACTTGTTCTTATTTCCATGTGTTTTGTAGGTTTGTTACATTTCCTGACTTTGGAAAAGTGGCCTTTTATAGGGATGTCCTATGTATCCTAGCTGAGCATTCCCCCTAATCACAGAGCTATATTATTTAGGGGTGTGCCATATGTGAGCTGCATGAGTCCTTATGTTGTGGTGAGTTGACACTTGTGGGTGGTCTACTAGGCCTGGCTGGCCCCTGACCTGGTTGGTCACCAGGCAGGCCCTGCCTTGTGTAGAGGTTGCTGGCTACTGATAGATGGGGTTGGGTGGGGTCACAGGGTAGCTGGCTGTAGAGTCCTGGCAGACTTGAAGCTGGTGTCAACCTGCTAGTAGGTGGGATTGGATCCTGGGGCCACTGACTGAAGGGACCAGAGTGTCTCAGAGCTAGTGTTGACTTGCTGCTGGTTGCGGCTCGTTCCCGACACAGCTGGCTGAGGGGTCCAGGGTGTCTTAAGGCTGGGATTAGCCTGCTGGCAGGGTAGTCTAGGTCCCGCCATGGCAGACTGTGAAACTGCAGTGGTCCTGGGGCAGATGCTAGCCAACTGGCGTGTGAGGCTGGTACCAGGACTAGTGCTGGCCCTCTGATGGGCAGTGCTAGAATTTGAGGTCTATGGCTACGGAGTCCAGGGTTCCTGGAGCTGGTATTTAGGCCTACTATAGGTGGAGCTGAAGCCTGGGAGGTCTCAGAGCTAGTGCTGGTTTACTGGTGTATGTAGGCTGGCCTTGGGGCTGGCTGCCCTCTGGTGGGCAGTGCTGGAATCTGGAGTCTCTGGCTATAGGGCCCTGGGAGTACAGAAGTTGATGTGGTGAGGGGACAGGGCCCAGGAAGTCCTGGGGCTGGTGCTGGCCTACTGGTGAGTAGGAGCTTAGTTCCAGGGTCTCCGGTGTGGAGGGTCTTGTCCTGGGGCAGTGGATTCAGCACCCCTATAGCAGCCAGCCTCCTGGTTGGTGGGGCTTTGTTCCCACTTGGGCTGATTACTTGGCCTGAGGCGTCCCAGTACTGGTGCTGACAGGTAGGTGAGTGGGGGTGAGTTCTGATATGCTAGAGAGAAATTCCAAAATGGTGCTTGCTAGTGTCCTTGTCCTCGTGGTAGAACAAGTTCCCTAAAATGACTGCTCCCAGTGTCTGTATCCCCAGGATGAGCTCCAGTTGCCTCCTGCTTCTCTGGAATGCTCTCCAGAATCATCAGATAAGGTGTGACCCAGGTTCCTTCAACTTACTACTTTTGCCCTGAGTTCCAGAGAATGTGAGATTTTATGTGCACCTGTTAAGAGTGGAGTTCCTGTTTCCCTCAGCCCTCTGGGTGTCCTGAAAGTAAATTCTGCTGACTTTCAAAGCAACATGAGCCCCCGATGCAGGACACCTGGACTAAGGACACTGATGTGGGGAATGGACCCCTCACTTCTCTGTATTTGTAATTTGTGAGTTGCTCACTAGGCCTCTGAGGCTTAACTGTACCCTTCCTTTTTCTTTCTTTTTAGTCACAACTAAAGATAAAGGTATTTTCTGCTAGATTCCAGTCTTTATCATCAATAATTGCTCTGTTTGTAATTTTTGTGTGCCCATAGGAGGAGGTGAGCTCAGGGTCTGCCTTCTCTGCCATCTTGGCGAAATTCCTATTGATTTTGTAACCTACAACTTTACTGAATTTGTTTATTAATTCTAACTGAACTAATCTTCTATCTTCAAAGCCAGCCAACAATAGACTATTGTGAAATAATAAGAAACACATTGGCCTCTGCCCCAGTTCCTGACACAGGACTGCTTGAATTTCTAGACTGCAGAAATTCTGAATTTCTGCTTGACTTTCTGGACTGCTTGAATTTCTGGACTGGTTCCTGACACAGGACTGCAGATTTCTATAATATACCTTGAAGTCAGAAAGTGTGATATGTGTAGCTTTATTCTCTTTTCCAAAAATGGCTTTGATTATTGAGGGTCTCTCATGGTTCCAAGCAAAGTGTATTTTTTTCTATTTTTATGAAAAATGCTATTGGAATTTTGACAGGGATAGCATTGGATCTGTTGATTGTTTTGGGAAGTATGGGCCTTTTAATATTAGTTACTGTAATATGTGAGTATGAGCTGCTGCTGCTGCTAAGTCACTTCAGTCGTGTCCGACTCTGTGTGACCCCATAGACGGAAGCCCACCAGGCTCCCCCTTCCCTGGGATTCTCCAGGCAAGAACACTGGAGTGGGTTGCCATTTCCTTCTCAGAGCTAACTTTCCATAATTTTGTGTTTTGCTTCAGTTTCTTTCATCAGTGTCTTATAGTTTTCACTGTACAGGTCTTTTAATTTCCTTGGTTAAATTTGTTCTCCAGAATTTATCTTTTTTGGTGTTGTTGTAATTGTGATTGATTTCTTAATTTCTTTTTTGTGTAGTTCATTGTTCAGTTCAGTTCAGTTCAGTTCAATCGCTCAGTTGTGTCCAACTCTTTGTGACCCCATGAATCTCAGCACACCACACCTCCCTGTCCATCACTAACTCCCGGAGTTCATTCAGACTCATGTCCATTGAGTCGGTGATGCCATCCAGCCATCTCATTCTCTGTCGTCCCCTTCTCCTCCTGCCCCCAATCCCTCCCTACATCAGAGTCTTTTCTAGTGAGTAAACTCGTCGCATGAGGTGGCCAAAGTATTGGAACTTCAGCTTTAGCATCAGTCCTTCCAATGAACACCCAGGACTGCTCTACTTTAGAATAGACTGGTTGGATCTCCTTGCAGTCCAAGGGACTCTCAGGAGTCTTCTCCAGCACCACAGTTCAAAAGCATCAGTTCATTGTTAGTATATAGAAATGTAATTGATTTTTGAATGTTGATTTTGATTCCTACAGCTTTACTAAATTTGTTTATTAACTCTAACAGTTTTTTTTGGGTGGAGGATGACAGAGGATGAGATAGTTGGGTGGCATCACCAACTGGGTGGACATGAGTTTGAGTAAGCTCTGGGAGTTGGTGGTGGACAGGAAAGCCTGGCATGCTGCAGTCCATGGGGTAGCAAAGAGTTGGACATGACTGAGCAACTGATCTGAACTGATGGTGGTTCTATTTTTAGTTTTTTTTTTAAACCTCTGTATTGTTTTCCACAGTGTCTACACCAATTTACATTTCTCCCCAACAGTGTTGGAGGGTTCTCTTTTCTCTCTATCCTTGCAAACATTTGTTATTTGTGTTCTTTTCTATGATAGCTATTATGACAGGTTCCAGGTGATATCTCAGTGTGGTTTGAATGCATTTCTCTGTTTGATTAATGATGTTGAGCATATTTTCATGTGCTCGTTGGCCATCTGTGTTGTCTTCTTTGGAATAGTGTCTATTCATACCTTCTGTCCATTTTTAAACCAGATTTTCTATATTGAGTTGAATTAGCTGTTTATGTGTTTTGGATATTAACCCATTATCGGTCATATCATGAGCAAATATTTTTTCCCATTCAGTAGGCTGTCCTTTCATTTCGTCAGTGATTTCCTTTACTACCCAAAAGCTTTTAAGTTTTAATTAAGTCCCATTTGTTTACTTTTGCATTTATTTCCTTTGCTTTAGGACAAGGGTCCAAAAACATATTGTTGTGTTTTATGTCAAAGAGTGTTCTGCCTGTGTTTTCCTCTAGGAGTTTTATAGTATCTGGTCTTAACATTTTGATCTTTAATCCATTTTGAGTTTATTTTTGTATATGGTGTTAAAGAATGTTCTGATTTCATTCTTTTACATATGGCTGTCCAGTTTTTGCAGTACCACTTATTGAAGAGACTGTCTTTTTCTCCATTGTATGTTCTTGCCTCCTTTGTCATAGATTTGTTGACTCTTTGCGACCCCATGTACTTATGCAGTCCATGGAATTCTCCAGGCCAGAATACTGGAGTGGGTAGCCTTTTCCTTCTTCGGGGATCTTCCCAACCCAGGGATTGAACCCAGGGCTTCTGCATTGCAGGCAGATTCTTTACCAGCTGAGCCACCAGGGAAGCCCAAGAATACTGTAGTAGGTAACATATCTGTTCTCCAGGGGATCTGCCTGACTCAGGAATCGAACTGGGGTCTCCTGCATTGCAGGAAGATTCTTTACCAGCTGAGCTACTAGGGAAGCCTTTGTCATAGATTGACTATATGTGTGTGAGTTTGTATCTGGGCTCTCTATCCTGTTCGATTGATCTGCAATATGGATGGACTGGAAATTAACATTAGTTACTGTTTTTGTGTCAGTACCATATTTTTTAAAAATTTTGCTTTTATTGAAGTATAGTTGATTTATAGTGTTTTGTTAATTTCTGCTATACAGCGAAGTGACTCAGTTATACAAATCTGTACATTCCTTTTTTTATTCTTTGCATTATAGTTTATCCCCGAACATTGAATGTAGCCCCCTGTGCTATACAGTAGGATGTTTTTATTCTGTATATAATAGTTTGCATCTCCTAACCTCAAACTTCCAGTCCATCCCTCTCCCAATCTCCTCCCCCTTGGTAACTCCAAGTCTTCTCCATGTCTGTGAGTTTGTTTCTGTTTTGCAAGTAAATTCATATTTGCCATATTTTAGTTTTCACATACAATGATAGTTGTATTTGTCTTTCTTTTTCTGACTTGTTGTACTTAGTATGATAATTTCCAGTCCATCCATATTGCTGTAAATGGGATTAGTTCATTCTCTATTATGGCTGAGTAGCATCCCAATGTATACATGTGCCACATCTTTATCCATTCATCTGTTGATGGACATTTAAGTTGTTTCCATATCTTGGCTATTGTGAATACTGCTTCAGTGAACAATGGGGTGCATATATCCTTTTGAACTATGTTTTTCTCCAGATACATGCCCAGGAGTGGAGTGGCTGGGTCACGTGGTAACTCTCTTTTTAGCTTTATTTTTAATTAATTATTTTATTTTAATTGGAGACTAATTACTTAACAATATTGTAGTGGTTTTTGCCATACATTGACATGAATTAACCATGGATATACATGTGTTCCCCATCCTGAACCCCCCTTCCACCTTGCTCCCCATCCCATCCCTCAGGGTCATCCCAGTGCACCAGCCCTGAGCACTCTGTCTCATGCATCGGACCTGGGAACCTCCATACATTTCTTAATGTATTTAAATGACTGAAAAAACTCACAGCTAAAGCTAAGAAAATTATTCTTGGCTTAAATTGTTTAGTTAGAATTTACTTCCATGCAAAATTTACTTTATTTTGAGACTTTTTGTATCTTGTTAAGTTTCCCTCAGTAATCAGAAGGAGACTCTCTGTCTTGCATATTTCAAAACCCACTTACTTTTGTTCTATTCTGTTCTAGCTGAGGAATTCTGGTAGTACATGAATGTGGCCTTAGTACTTAGTGAATGGTGAAACGAGTTCAGTGTCTTAGGCTTCCAGTTCTGTTGATTTCCCTGAGTTCTTTCTGATGATTTATTCTTGGGGAGATGATCTTAAAACTTATTATATTTAGTATAGAATTTAAGGTCAATGAGAACTGTATGTATATAAACACATCAATGTAAGAAGGAAAAAATTGTCATAGGAAGTTAGACAATATGGACTGCCCTGAGAAAGATAGCTAGCATAGTGAAGGCTCTGAAAATTATATTATACACAAGAAACACTTGAAGGTAATGAGAGTATTAAATTAATAAGCCTAGTGGAAAGTTGGGAACTATATATATACATATATATATATGTTTGTGTGTGTATATATATATATATATATATAGTTTAGAGGATCAGTAGTAATAACTGTGAAATAATTTTTTATATTTTGAAAATAATGTGAATGTATTTTTTCAGCTCATCACTTCATAATTTTGTTCAGAAAAAAAATATGGAGACATTCAGACCCAATGACTTGACACCGGTAAATAAACACAGGAACAAGGATAAAGGAAACTCAAAACCAAGGTAAAATAAGATATAATGAAATTAAAATCTCAAACATACTTGGCTAGTGATAAGCCATTCTGACAATGGAAAATATAATGTATCACATGAGAAATGAATGAGGGTTGTGGTGTGTAGAAAACCTTGGTTTCTAAGGAAGTGCTTTCTGACAAGATAGGCAAATTAACACTGACTCCTTCCCCCAGACCAACTTTGGATATGCCAAAGTGTGAAAGAGGTTGATGGGTATGAGAAACTAATCAATAACTGAGAAATCCCGGGAAGGCAGTAGGTGGTTTGGTTCTAGATATGGACTGTGGATAGAAAACGACAGCTCAGAGCAGAAGAGGGCAGCAGAGAGCAGACGAAGAAGAGGTTGGGATTCATGTGTTTTTCTGTTTTTTAACATTTCTCAGAGTGTATCAGCATACACTCAAAAAAAATTAATGGAGAAGAAAACTTGAAAATGTTTCTGAGTTGTATTTAAACCTGATGGGTTGGAACCCTTGCTTTTATGGCTCTCCTTCCTAAAATCCTGTTAAAATGATAGTAAGGAATAAGAGAATTTGAGATGAGATACAAGCAAGTGGGAGTACCAGTGAAATTTTGAAAGCTTGAAAATAGATGGATAAGTTATCATTAATTTAGCAGAGCGGAAATTATAAACCTAAGGTGTCACTTGGTGTAGCCCAGAAACAGGCTGACTTATCCTCCCCCATCTCCTCCCTTCCATCACTACTCCCTCCAGTCCCACAAACTCAGGAATTAAGGATATTATGTACCTCTGAAAGTGCGGAGCAGCTGAGATTGCAATCAGTAAGTTGAAAGTTTGTCTAAGAAGCAATCAGAATATGTATCTCCTTCTTCACCTCTCACAGCCAAAAGATTATTTCTCTCTTTATTCTCAGAAGAAATCTAAGAATAGCTGAGAGTAGATTAATGTATTCAAATCAAAGAGATCTCTAGTTTTCTTCTTTGTTTGACTTTGAGAAAGCTCACAGCTAAAAGCTAGAGATTACTGTCTGGGAAATTGACCAGCCAAAAGGAAAGATGTGCAGATAATGACAGTAGGAAATACCTAACAAAATTCCCAGATTGCCCCAAAGTCAAATCTACCAGTTGAAAAACATCAGTGCATGAAAAGTTGGTTCGTTGTTATTTTAGTGGTGACTCATATACAACCAGCAAACTGTGATCATTTGAGGATTGTTTATAGCATGATAGAAACTGAAACAAATCAAAGAAGCTTGGAGGAAATACATAATACAGGGAGAAGAAAACTTCAACAACCACCACCACAAAACTATCATTAAATGATTGGACAGTGACAGAAGAAACAGTTCACATTTAGAGAATTTAAAAAATGGAGCATTTGCATAAAAATACTTTTGAAAAATTAATTATAGCAGAAGTGAAGGTTAAGAGAACAGTTGAAAGGTAAAGTTGAAGGAATTTTCCTGAAAAAAAATGAGAAAATAGAGATAAAATATAGAGAAACAACAAGAAAACGGATCCATAGACAACAAAATAAGATGGTAGAAATAAATCCCCCAAATGTCTGTAATCACAGTAAATGCAAATGGACTAAACTTTTTCTTTTTAAATGTCAAATTGAATTTTAAAAAATGCATGGTGTGGAAGCATCCTAAAATGCAAAAGGATAACAACAGATAAAAAATGAAAAAATAAAAGTTATACCTTCTATTTCAGGGTATATGGAACAGTTGTAATGCTGTACCATTTAAGACCATAAACCTTGTTTAAAAAAATTATCAATATACATTTTACATTAGAACTTGGTTATAAGAGTTTAACTAGAAACCATTTGGAAATGAAACATAATATCTGAAAAAACAAATACTTTTCTAAATAACTAGTTGGTGGGAGGAAGACCTCTAAAGGAAATTAGGAAAAAAATCTTAGAACTGAATATAGTAATAGAAGGAAGAAAAGAATGGAAGAGAGCTTAAACTACTACATTAGTAACTGTGTCACACATATAAAAATTGTGTGTTTAGGGAGAAACTTATAGTCATAAAACTGTATTAAAAGACAAAAAGGGCTAAAAAATTAATGAGCTAACAATCTAAGTAGTTAGGGGTAAGAATGTAGAACAATAAATCCTAAGAAGGCAGAAGGAAGAAGATAAAGATTATCAGAAACTAGCATAATAGATATCAAAAATAATCAAAGACAAACCAGCCAAAGCACCAGTTGTCAATAAAATTGACAATCATTTGATAAGATCAACCAGGAGAAAGAAAGGGAAGTCACAAATAGACAGGGTTGTGACATTGCACAACCTCAGGAAGCATCATTCATGATGTGTTCTCTTTATGTGCTGCCTCCTGAAACGCAAATCTAGGGAGAGTAGGGTGAATGATGCACCATGTAGTAGTGTCATACAGTGGCTTTGTAACTAATACTAGATCAGAAAAGGGAGCCAAGTACAGATCTGCAACTAAAAAAAATAAGAGTAAATTAACTATTTTGTGGCAATAAGTTGAAAGCTTACACAAAACATAAAAATTTTAAGAAAAATGAAAATATATAAAATGGTCTCAATAAATAATAGAAAGATGAGCTTTCTTTTTACCACTTAAATTGTTGGATTACTAGTAGTGAATCACCACCACTTTCATTCCTTTCTCCCACCACCACAGACCACATACATCAGGTCCAGAGAAATTGACAGTTTTTGAATTTCTAGAAGAGTGAATCCAATCGTATACAACTTATTCTATAGAACAGAAAAAGAGAAAGTAGTCTCTAACTCAGTTTTTGAGGGCAGTTTGTATAATCCTACAAATAAGTTTCATGCATGACCGCAGAAGAAAAAAATCCTAAATAAAATATTAACCTACCAATTAAAGCAGTGTATATTAATGGATGATACATCAAGATCAAATTGTGTAGTTTATTTCAGAAATGCAAGTTTCAATGTTAGAAAATCTATCAATACTAATTAAAAGATGAAAGAGAAAGATTTGATAAAATTTAATATCTGTTAATGATAAAAACTCTTAGGAAACCACTTGATTAAGGGCATTTACCCAAAACCAAGAGCAAATGACATAATTTGATCAAGTGTTAAAAGCATTCCTTTTGAATTCGGAGGGGTGACAGGAATGCTTGCTTTGTTGCCATTTCTATTCAACATTCTATTATAGGTCCTAAGGAAGGAAAAGAAAAAAGACAAAGAAAGAAAGCTGTAAGGTTTGAAAGATCAGAAACTGCAATTATTCATAGATTGTCTACAAATAAAGTACAAAATAATTTACAAAATTTTATAACAAGCGAATTTATTAGCAAGGCTGCTAGATTAAAATCAGTATTTATAAGTGTATTGCTTTTCAATGGTCCAGCAATAGATTGAAAATATAATTAAACCATAATTATCATTCATAATAATAATGAAAAATAAGGTACCTAAAAAATTCTTTTAAAAATGATGTGTTTGCATGAGAAGATACACATCACTAAGTATTAGAGACATGCAGATCAAACCTACAATGAGGTATCACCTCACACCAGTCAGAACGGCCATCATCAAAAAATCTGCAAGGCCATCATCAAAAAATCTGCAAACAACAAATGCTGGAGGGGGTGTGAAGAAAAGGGAACCCTCTTGCTCTGTTGCTGGGAATGTAAATTGATATAGCCACTATGGACAACAGTATGGAGGTTCCTTAAAAAACTAGAAATAGAACTATCATATGACCCAACAATCCCACTACTCAACATTTACCCTGAGGAAACCATAATTCAAAAAGACACGTGTACCTCAGTGTTCATTTCTGCATTATTTATAATAGCCAGGACATAAAAGCAATCTAAATGTCCATCAACAGATGAATGGATAAAGAAGATTTGGTACATATATACAGTGGGATATCAGTCATAAAAAGAAATGAAATGGGTCATTTATTGATGTGGATGGACCTTGAGTCTTTCATATGAAGTGAAATAAGTCAGAAGGAGAAAAACAAATATATATTAACACACATATATGGAATCTGCAAAAATGGTACAGATGTACCTGTTTCGCAGGGCAAGAATAGAGACACAGATGTGGAGAATGGACATGTGGACACGGGAGGAAGGGGCAAATTGGAAGAGCAGTATTGACATGCATACACCACCATGTGTAAAATAGATAGCTAATGGGAAGCTGCTGTGTAGCACAGAGAGCTCAGCTTGTTGCTCCGTGATGACCTAGAGGGGTAGGATTGCGGGGTGGGAAGGAGACGTAAGAGGGAGGTGTGTTTGTGTGCGCGCTAAGTCGCTTCAGTCGTGTCTGACTCTGTGTGACCCCACGGACTGTAGCCTACAAGGCTCCTCTGTCCATGGTATTCTCTAGGCATGAATACTGGAGTGGGTTGCCATGCCCTCCTCCAGGGGAATCTTCCCAGGGATCTCACCCGCATTTCTTAAGTCTCTTGCGTTAGCAGGATGTAGCTCATTTACTTTGTTACACAGCAGAAACTAGCACAACATTGTAAAACAGTTATACTCTAATAAAAAATATATTTGACCTTTATGAGTAAAATTTCAAAACTTAATTGAGAGTGCAACAGAATGTATATAGAAAATCAAAGGGCCAAGAATATGTAAGCACTTTCTTTGGAAAAAGACAATTTGGGAAAATTTGGGAAAAAGACAATTTAAAGCTATCAGAACTATAGTAAATAAAGTAGTGTGATATAGAAATGAGGATAAACAATAAAAATAAAGAACCAGGAATGAATAATTGTACACACATTTTGATTGATGACAGACTTGCTGGTACAGATCAGTGAGGGAGAGGAAGGGGGTGTTCAGTAATGGTGTTGTAATGATCACATGGGCTTCCCTGGTGGCTCAGATGGTAAAGCATCTGGCTGCAATGCAGGAGACCTGGGTTCGATCACATATCCTTATCAGGAGGGTACAGAAATTGTATTTGTCCTCATCCCACAAATCAGTTATAAGACTTGTGAAAGGCAAAACTGTAAGGCTGTTAGGAAAATTTATGAGAATTTTGTTATCATTGTGGGGTAAGGAAAGATTTCTTAATTAAGATAAATCATACACAGATAAATTAGATTATTTTAAAGTTAAGAACTTCTGTTTGTCAAGAGTTCAAAGATAAGTCCAAAGTGGAAGATACTTTTAATACATACAAAATGACCAAAGATTACCACCCAAAATGTGAAAATAACTCCTCAGTATTGCTAAGAAAATGGTAAACAATTCAGGAAGAAAAAAAAAAAGGATATGGAAAAGTTATGGGGATAGTCATTATAATGACAAGGAAACTATTCAAGGTGTTTATAAACCGAATCAGTTCAGTTCAGTTGCTCAGTTGTGTCTGACTCTTTGTGACCCCCATGGACTGCACCTCGCTAGGCCTCCCTGTCCATCACCAACTCCTGGAGTTTACTCAAACTTATGTCCATTGAGTCAGTGATGCCATCCAACCATCTCTTCCTCTGTTGTCCCCTTCTCCCCCTGCCCTCAATCTTTCCCAGCATCAGGGTCTTTTCCTATGAGCCAGTTCTTCATATCATGTGGCCAAACATCAGTCCTTTCAGTGACTATTCAGTACTGATTTCCTTTAGGATGGACTGGTTGGATCTCCTTGCTGTCCAAACCGAATGGCACTCTCAGAGTCCTCAAAGAAAAAAGAGTTAGAAATACCTAATAAAGTTATCCATCCATAAACAGGTTCAAAGAAATGCTTTATATGTCTTTGAAGAGAAGTATTACCTTATTATTCATGTGATTAAGAAGGGTATCTTTTCTACTGAGAAGTATATGTTTGAAGTTACAGAACCCTGAGTTTTCTCTGCTTTGTAAAAGTGTGGTATGTAGCTGTAGGTATTGTGGGCAGTCATTTTGGATTCTGTTCTTATGAATACATGTCCCCAACATTAACAAAGTAAACGGCTAAAGCAATGTGAAAAGATTTTGGCTTTAATCCTGATACGGGTTGTTGGTGGTGGTTGCTGTAGTTTTTTTGTTTTTGTTTTTTTTAATAAGGGAGGGTAATTATGTAAGGACTGAATTTCAGAAAACTGTGTTCTGACCTCACCCTACCACCAACTTAATTGGGTAACGTTTCTTTTTTCTTGTTGCTTTTTGATTATTGTCATCCATCATTGTGCTTATCTTTAATAATAAAATATAAAATTTCAGATAAATATTTATGTGTGTCATATCAGAGGCACAGGAAATGGGTAACATTTCTTTATCATTTAAAATAAACTTAGATGAGGATTCTTAAGTCCCTTTCAGCTTTAAAATTTCAGTAATATCAGTTAGACCTATTTAGCATTTAACCAGACTCTCCATGTTTCAGATCTGCTTTCCAAAGTGCCTATCAAAAATTGTTTGACAGGATAGATATTTTATTGCACTGTAAAGTAGAGAAGAAAGATTTAAAATTTAACTTATAGAGAATGTTAACTATAGTATTTTATTTTCTTTGTCATGTTAGAGTTTTAAAATACGAAGAAGAAAACTATTATCAAGATGTTCTACCATCAGGGAATCGACCAGCAGGAAAGGAGACACTGAAACATAAAACGTTTGGAACAATCTCTGTTCCCTTGAAGTCAGAGAAAGCAGAAGAAATTTATCAAGATTACACTCCAGGCATGTTGACTTTTATTTGCTTTTGTGGAGATGGAAGTTTTCATAGTATTAAATCAAGTAAACAAGTAAAATATATTGAAATGGTACAAGGTTTGGTACATCACTAATTCCATTAGTCATAGAATTTAAAAGAAATACAAAGCTTACCTTTTAAAGGGAACAATAAACATAATAATAAAAATAACAACAATAATATCACTGCTACCACCAAGAATATCTGGCATTTCTATAGCAATTTACATTGCTCTGTTATGCATATCATCTTATTTTGTATGTGTGTGAGATAAGCCTAGAGGGAGGGGGTCAAAATTCCCTTAAGTCCCTAGTGCCTTCTAGCTTTGTTGTGACCCCTCTTTGTCCCTCTTGTCAACCGGCTCTTAATTATTCCCTCCACGTACCTCCATTTTTTTGTTTGTTTGCTTTTTTGCCTTCCTTCTTCCAATCCCAAATTCTACCATTTCCAAAATTTACATTGTTTTAAAACCACAGCTTTCTTTTCTAGCCAGCTTTGGTCTCCATTCTTCACTTCTTCTTGAATCAGTCACTCTGTGACCAGTAACTTCAACTCCTTTCCCATTTCTTTCCTCTGCACCTGAATTGGCAAAATGTGAACTCTAATCAACAGTTAGAAGCAATAGTTAGAAGCCTGTACGGAACAACTGATTGGTTCAAGTTTGAAAAAGGAGTACGACAGGGCTGTTACCCTGTTTGTTTAATCAATAAGCTGAGCACATCATGAGAAATGCCGGGCTGGATGAGTTACAAACTGGAATAGGCAGGAGAAACATCAACAACCTCAGATATGTGGATGATACCACTCTAATGGCTGAAAGCGAAGAGGAACCTCAAGAGCCTCTTGATGAGGGTGAAGGAAGAGAGTGAAAGAATTGGCATAAATGAAAAATTAAAAAAAACTAAGATCGTGGCAACCAGCCCCATTACTTCATGGCAAATAAAAGGGGAAAATGTGGAAGTAGTGACACATTTCCTCTTCTTGGGCTCTAAAATCACTATGGATGGTGACAGCAGCTGTAAAATAAGAAGACAGTTGTTTCTTGTCAGGAAAGCTATGACAAACCTATACAGTGTGTTGAAAAGCAGAGACATTACTCTGCCAACAAAGGTCCGTATAGTCAAGACTGTGGTCCTCCCAGTGGTTACGTACAGTTGTGAGAGTTGGACTGTAAAGAAGGCAGAAAGCCAAAGAATTGATGCCTTTGAACTGTGCTGCTGGAGAAGATTCCCAAAAGCCCCTTGGACAGCACGGAGATCAAACCAGTCAATCTTAAGGGAAATCAACCCTGAGTACTTGTTGGAAGGACTGATGCTGAAGCTGAAGCTCCAGTATTTTGGTCATCTGATGTAAACAGCCCACTCATTGGAAAAATCCCTGATGCTGGGAAATATTGAGGGCAGAAGGAGAAGAGGGCATCAGAGGATGAGGTGGCTGGATGGCATCACTGATGCAGTGGACATGAACTTGGGCAAACTTTGGGCGATGGTGAGGGACAGGGAGGCCTGGCATGCTGCAGTCCATGGGGTTGCAAAGAGTAGGACACAACTGGGTGATTGAACAACAAAAGTAAACTCTACAATGTAATTGTCAAATTTCCTTGGTTACCAACTTGGTAAGCCTATTTTGCAGAGCACTTACATAATCACATTGATTGGTTCTTTTTCCAATTTCATGGTCCCCAGTATCAGTGGGACACTCAGTTCTGCCTTTCGTTATTTTATGTCTCTTTTTAGCTCTCCTTTCTATTACATACAACATCTGTTTAACAATTTAACCATAAGCCTGAATTACTTGATTATGCCTCTACTTTATAAAAAATAAGCATTGAGGATAGAGGTAATCAAATGGAAACTTGTCTAACTTGCAGCTTCCCAGTGTCACCTGCAGTATGTGTTTCAGGGAATAATTGTGCCTTCTCTCCTTTAAGGTCATTCCTACCACCTCTGCTTGGAGCTCCTTTTCTGCCATGTCCTCAGGAACGTGGGGTCCATCTATTATCTTCTCTCTCATCTTCCTTTCTATTGGCTCTTTTCTGTCAGCACATAAATATGCTACAAGCTTAAGGCTTACCTATCTTAAACAAAAGTGTCCGTCTCGTCAAAGCTATGTTTTTTCCACTGGTATGTACAGATGTGAGAGTTGGACCATAAAGAAGGCTGAGTGCCGAAGAATTGATGCTTTCGAAATGTGGTGCTTGAAAAGGCTCTTTAGGGTCCCTTGGACTGCAAGGAGATCAAACCAGTCAATCTAAAGGGAATCTACCCTGAATATTCATTGGAAGGACTGATGCTGAGGCTGAAGCTCCAGTACTTTGTCCATTCCACCTGCTGCGAAGAGCTAGCTCATTGGAAAAGACCCTGATACTGGGAAAGATTGACGGCAGGAAGAGAAAGAGATGACAGAGGATGAGATGGTTGGACGGCATCACTGCCTCAATGGACATGAGTCTGCGAAAACTCCAGGAGATAGTGAAAGACAGAAAAACCTGGTGTGCTGCAGTCCATGGGGTTGCAGAGTCAGACATGACTTAGCAACTAACCAACACAAGGAATAAATTTACCCAAGGAGATGAAATACCTGTACACTGAAAACTGTAGGACACTGATGATATAAACTGAAGAAGATACAAATTAATGGAAAGATAATCTCTGGTTGTGGATTAGAAGAATTAATATTGTTAAAATGTCCATACTACCTGAAGCAATTTACAGATTTAATGCAAACCCTATCAAAATTCCAATGACATTTTTCACAGAAATAGAAAAAACAATCCTAAAATTTGTATGGAGCCACACAGTAGACCTCAAATAGCTAAAGCAATCTTGAGAGTGAAGAATGAAGCAGAAATAAGATAATGCATAAATGGCCAATAATTTGACAAAATAGCCAAGAGTATTCAATGTGGAAAGGACAGTCTCTTTAATAAATGATGTTGGGGAAACTGGATAGCCAGTTTTCAAAGAGTAAAACTAGACATCTATTATTCAATACACAAAAATTAACAGAAAATTGTTTCAGTTCAGTTCAGTTCAGTCGCTCAGTTGTGTGCAACTCTCCGCGACCCTATGAATCACAGCACGCCAGGCCTCCCTGTCCATCACCAACTCCCGGAGTTCACTCAAACCCATGTCCACAGAGTCGGTGATGCCATCCAGCCATCTCATTCTCGGTCGTCCCCTTCTCCTCCCGCCCCCAACCTTTCCCAGCATCAGAGTCTTTTCCAGTGAGTCAACTCGTCACATGAGGTGGCCAGAGTATTGCAGTTTCAGCTTTAGCATCAGTCCTTCCAATGAACACCCAGGATTGATCTCCTCTAGAATGGACTGGTTGGATCTCCTTGCAGTCCAAGGGACTCTCAAGAGTCTTCTCCAACACCACAGTTCAAAAGCATCAATTCTTCGGCAATCAGCTTTCTTCACAGTCCAACTCTCACATCCATACATGACCACTGGAAAAACCATAGCCTTGACTAGACGGACCTTTGTTGGCAAAGTAATGTCTCTGCTTTTTAATATACTATCTAGGTTGGTCATAACTTTCATTCCAAGGAGTAAACGTCTTTTAATTTCCTGGCTGCAATCAGCATCTGCAGTGATTTTGGAGCCCAGAAAAATAAAGTCTGACACTGTTTCCACTGTTTTTCCATCTATTTCCCATTAAAGACTTGATAATGTTGTTGTTGTTGTTGCAGAACATAATATCTGAAAGCAATAAAACTCCTAGAAGGAGACCGGTTTAAAACTCTTTGACATTGGTCTTGAATGTCAAAGTTTTCATGAATTTGACACCAAAAACAAAGACAACAAAAGCAAAAATAAACAAGTGGGACTACATAAAACTAGTTTCTGCACACCAAAGGAAACTATCAAGAAAATGAAAAGACATTCTACCAAATGGTAGTAAATAATCATATATCTGATAACTTGCAAATCGTATATCTGATAAGAGGTTAGTATCCAAAATATATAAAGAGCTCATGCAACTCAATAGCAAAAAAACAAGCAACCTAATTAAAATATGAGCAGAAGATGTGAATAGACATTTTTTCAAAGAAGAAATACAGATGGCCAACAGATACATGAAAAGGGGCTCAACATCACTAATCATCAGAGAAATGCAAATCAAAATCACAAAGAGATAATCACACCTGTCAGAATGGCTGTTATAAAAAAGACAAGAAATAAGAGTGTTTGCAAGGATGTGGAGAAAAGGGAACCCTTGTGTACTGTTTGTGGGAATGTAAATTAGTAAAACTACTTTGGAAAACAGTATTGAGTTTTCCTCAAACTAAGAATAGAATTACCATATGATCCAGCAATTACACTTCTTGATTTTTATCTGAAGGATATGAGAACTCTAACTTGAAATGATATATGCACCCCCCATATTCATTGCAACATTATTTTCTGTAGTATAGACGTGAAAACAACCTAAGTGTATACTGATGGATGAATTGATCAAGAAAATGTGATACAAATACTGGGATATTAGTCAGCCATGAAAAAGGAAATCTTGCCATTTAGGGCAACAAAGACGGACTTTACAGCATTATGTTAAGTGTTATAAGGCAGACAGAAAGACAAAAACTGTGTGGGCTCACTTATATATGGGGAAAAAACCCCCAAACTCATGGATAGAGAGGACAGATTGGTGGTTGCCAGAGGCAGAGGATGGGGGATGGGCAAAATGGGTGAAAGTATTCAAAAAGAACAGATTTTCAGTCATAAAATAAATAATGCATAGGGATGTACAGAAGCCCTCAACTTAAGGATGGTTCAACTTAGAATTTTTTGATTTTATAATGGAAAATTGGTGCATATCCAGTCTTTGGATTTTGATCTTTTCCTGGGCTAGTACAATATTCTTTTATAATGCTGGGCAGCAGCAGCAAGACCCAGCTCCCAGTCAACCACACAGCTATAAGGGTAAGCAACCAACACATTTATTACCATACTGTATCCATACAGCCATTCTGTTTTTCATTGTCAATACAGTATCAATAAATTACAAAAATTATTCACATTTATTTTAAAATAAGCTTTATGTTAGATGATTTTGCCCAACTGTTGGCTAATGTAAATGTTCTGGGCACTCCAAGGTAGGCTAAGATAAGCTATGATATTTGGTAGCTTAGGTGTGTTAAGTGCATTTTCAACTTAATGATACTTTCAACTTACTGTGGGTTTACCAGGACATTTTGCCATCATAAATGGAAGATCTGTCATTTACAACATTACTGTTGTTAACAATAGTAACAATTGTTAATAAGAATAAATTTTAAAACTTCTCATGTAAAGAAAAAAATGTGTAACTTATGTGTGATGATGGATGGTAACTAGAATTACTATGGTGATAATTTTGCAATGTATACAAATACTGAGACACTATGTTGTACACCTGAAACTGTTATTTGTCAATTATACCTCTATGAAAAGAGGAAGACATGGTCTAAAGTATCAAATAACACTGGTAAGTCTAGTAAAATAAGGGGCAGACAATGTCCATTGACTTTATTGACCTGAAGAATATGTTCACTTGAATATTTTTTTAGTGGAGTTCCAAAGCCAGACTGGAATGGATTAAGAAGTGCATAGTAGATGAAGAAATAGAACAAAGACTATATGCAACTCTTTCCAGAATTTTGACAGTGAAGGAAGGCAATTAACAGATTGAGAAGCTGCTTGGATATGAAAAAGAAAAAAAGAATGGTTAATAGTGTAGGCATGAGGAGATATGTCTAACAAAAGGTGGAAATGATTGGATTTGGGAGGAGGAGAAACAGACATCTCCTCTATTAGTAAGGAGGGCAGAAGGAAAGCATTAGTATAGACGTGTGTTGCTTGGCTTATTTGGCAATGATTATTTGAAGGAATTCCCATCTGATGCCTTTATGTTCCTTGGAAGTGTTTAGTCATGAAGTCATGAGATTAGTTGAAATTGGGAGATTGGAATTTAATGGTTTGAGATTCAGGGAGCATGGAGAAAGTATGAAATAGCTTTCGAAAAGCCAGAAGAGTAAGTTAACCAGAAAAATAACTGTGCAGATGTACACACAGAGGGACATAGAGTTGGGTTCATCCAGCTCTGGTGTTTTGCCATATAGGAGAGACCAAAAGGATGGGAAAGTTTAGGATATTGACAAGAGTTTTGTTGAAAGAAGCCTCAGCTGGATAAAGAGAAAAGTGAAAAAAAATAAATAGAAGGTTGATGGATTGTAAAAAAGTAATGGAACGGTGAACTGGAGGCACTGAGGAGGTCAAAGAATGGTGATGTTGGGAGTAATAAGCAAGCTGGAAGGATAAAGCCCAGTGATGGCAAGCTTTAGGATATAATCTTGATAGGGATAAGTTGAAGTGGACAAACTTCAAGATATGAGAGGTTGTTTAGAAATTGGGAGATAGGAGCATGATATCAGACAGGTCTTAATTCATAAACAGTAAAGTTTCTAGGGGACTTCCCATGTGGTGCAGTGGTAAAGAATCCGTCTCTAGTGCAGAAGGTGTAAGAGATGTGAGTTCAATCCCTTGGTCGGGGAAGATCCCCTGGAGGAGGAAATGGCAACCCACTCCAGTATTCGCGCCTGAAAAGTCCCATGGACAGAGGAGCCTGGTGAGCTACAGTCCATGGTGTCACAAAGAGCTGGACACGACTGAGCACACCTCTAGAATCTTGAGTTTTTCTAGAGTTCTTCTCTAGAAAACTCTAGAAAAATCTTCTAGAATGATGACAGATTTAATATGGTTAAGTAATCCCTCCCTGGAGCCAGGGTTCCAGATTAATTGGGTGACCAGACAATTGGTGAATGTCAGTGAAAAATGGAAGAATATGATATAACAAAAAGGCATGAGCTTCAGAGGAGTTTGTTTTTTTTTAAAGGGCAAGTTGTTTGTTTTGTGAAAATGAGTATACTACCCAAAATAATTTATACATTCAATGCAGTCCCTGTCAAGCTACCAATGATATTTTTCACAGAACTAGAACAAATAATTTGTATGGAAATACAAAAATCCTCGAATAGCCAAAGCAATCTTGAAGAAGAAGAATGGAACTGGAGGAATTAACCTGCCAGACTTCAGGCTCTACTACAAAGCCACAGTCATCAAGACAGTATAGTACTGGCATAAAGACAGAAATATAGATCAATGGAACAAAATAGAAAGCCCAGAGATAAATCCACGCACCTATGGACACCTTATCTTCGACAAAGGAGGCAAGAATATAAAATGGACAAAAGACAGTCTCTTTAACAAGTGGTGCTGGGAAAACTGGTCAGCCACTTGTAAAAGAATGAAACTAGAACACTTCCTAACACCATACACCAAAATAAACTCAAAATGGATTAGAAAGCTAAATGTAAGACCAGATTCTATAAAACTCCTAGAGGAGAACGTAGGCAAAACACTCTTCGACATAAATCACAGCAGGATCCTCCAAGACCCACCTCCCAGAATATTGGAAATAAAAGCAAAAATAAACAAATGGGACCTAATTAAAATCAAAAGCTTCTGCACAGCAAAGGAAACTCTAAGCAAGGTGAAAAGACAGCCTTCAGAATGGGAGAAAATAATAGCAAATGAAGCAACTGATAAAGGATTAATCTCCAAATTATACAAGCAGCTCCTGCAGCTCAATTCCAGAAAAATAAGTGACCCAATCAAAAAATGGGCCAAAGAACTAAACAGACATTTCTCCAAAGAAGACATACAGATGGCTAACAAACACATGAAAAAATGCTCAACATCCCTCATAATCAGAGAAATGCTAATCAAAACCACAATGAGATACCATTTCACACCAGTCAGAATGGCTGCTATCCAAAAGCCTACATGCAATAAATGCTGGAGAGGGTGTGGAGAAAAGGGAACCCTCTTACACTGTTGGTGGGAATGCAAACTAGTACAGCCACTATGGAGAACAGTGTGGAGATTCCTCAAAAAACTGGAAATAGAACTGCCATATGATCCAGCAATCGCACTCCTGGGCATACACACCGAGGAAACCAGAATTGAAAGAGACACATGTACTCCAATGTTCATTGCAGCACTGTTTATAATAACCAGGACATGGAAGCCACCTAGATGTCCATCTGCAGATGAATGGATAAGAAAGCTTTGGTACATATACACAATGGAGTATTTTTCAGCCATCAAAAAGAATGCATTAGAATCAGTTCTAATGAGGCAGATGAAATTGGAGCCTATTATACAGAAGAGTGAAGTAAGCTAGAAAGAAAAACATCAATACAGTATCAGTTCAGTTCAGTTCAGTTCAGTCGCTCAGTCGTGTCCGACTGTCCGCGACCCCATGAATCACAGCACGCCAGGCCTCCCTGTCCATCACCAACTCCCGGAGTACACTCAAACTCATGTCCACAGAGTCGGTGATGCCACCAGCCATCTCATTCTCCGTCGTCCCCTTCTCCTCCCGCCCCCAACCTTTCCCAGCATCAGAGTCTTTTCCAGTGAGTCAACTCGTCTCATGAGGTGGCCAAAGTATTGGAGTTTCAGCTTTAGCATCAGTCCCTCCAATGAACATCCAGGATTGATCTCCTTTAGAATGGACTGGTTGGATCTCCTTGCAGTATAAGGGACTCTCAAGAGTCTTCTCCAACACCACAGTTCAAAAGCATCGATTCTTCGGCGATCAGCTTTCTTCACAGTCCAACTCTCACATCCATACATGACCACGGGAAAAACCATTGCCTTGACTAGACGGACCTTGGTCGGCAAAGTAATGTCTCTGCTTTTTAATATACTATCAAGGTTGGTCATAACTTTCCTTCCAAGGAGCAAGCGTCTTTTAATTTCATGGCTGCAGTCAGCATCTGCAGTGATTTTGGAGCCCAAAAAAACAAAGTCTGACACTGTTTCCACTGTTTTTCCATCTATTTCCCATGAAGTGATGGGACCAGATGCCATGATCTTTGTTTTCTGAATGTTGAGCTTCAAGCCAACCTTTTCACTCTCCTCTTTCACTTTCATCAAGAGGCTTTTGAGTTCCTCTTCACTTTCTGCCATAAGGGTAGTGTCATCTGCATATCTGAGGTTATTGATATTTCTCCCAGCAATCTTGATTCCAGCTTGTGCTTCTTCCAGCCCAGCGTTCCTCATGATGTACTCTGCATATAAGTTAAATAAGCAAGGTGACAATATACAACCTTGACGTACACCTTTTCCTATTTGGAACCAGTCTGTTGTTCCATGACCGGTTCTAACTGTTGCTTCCTGACCTGCATACAGGTTTCTCAAGAGGCAGGTCAGGTGGTCTGGGATTCCCATCTCTTTCAGAATGTTCCACAGTTTATTGTGATCCACACAGTCAAAGGCTTTGGCATAGTCAATGAAGCAGAAATAGATGTTTTTCTGGAACTCTCTTGCTTTCTCCATGATCCAGCGGATGTTGGCAATTTGATCTCTGGTGCCTCTGCCTTTTCTAAAACCTGCTTGAACATCTGGGAGTTCACGGTTTACATACTGCTGAAGCCTGGCTTGGAGAATTTTGAGCATGACTTTACTAGCGTGTGAGATGAGTGCAATTGTGCAGTAGTTTGAGCATTCTTTGGCATTGCCTTTCTTTGGGATTGGAATGAAGACTGACCTCTTCCAGTCCTGTGGCCACTGCTGAGTTTTCCAAATCTGCTGGCATATTGAGTGCAGCACTTTCACAGCATCATCTTTCAAGACTTGAAATAGCTCAACTGGAATTCCATCACCTCCACTAGCTTTGTTCGTAGTAATGCTTTCTAAGGCCCACTTGACTTCACATTCCAAGATGTCTGGCTCTAGGTCAGTGATATACAGTATACTAATGCATATATATGGAATTTAGAAAGATGGTAACCTTAACCCTGTATACGAGACTGCAAAAGAGACATAGGTATATAGAACAGTCTTTGGGACTCTGTGGGAGAGGGTGAAGGTGGGATGATTGGGGAGAATGGCATTGAAGCATGTATATTATCATATGTGACCAGTCCAGGTTCTATGCATGATACAGGATGCTTGGGGCTGGTGCATGGGGATGACCTGGAGGGAGGATATGGGGAAGAGGGAGGTGGGAGGGGGGTCCAAGAAAGGGAACACATGTACACCTGGGGCAGATTGGTGTCAATGTATGGCAAAACCAACCAATATATTAATGTAAGGTAATTTACCTCCAATAAAATAAATTAAAAAAGAAAAAAAAATAAAGGGCAAGTTGTAATGATTTGGCAGTGGTGAATGAGGAGCAAGGAGGAAAACAAGCCACTTTTTAATCTTGAGGTATATGAGGTAATGGTGTATAAACAGCCACTACTTGGGGGTTGCGTGTTAATTCAGTGTTCAGTTCGGTTCAGTTCAGTCGCTCAGTCGCGTCCGACTCTGCGACCCCATGAATCACAGCACGCCAGGCCTCCCTGTCCATCACCAACTCCCGGAGTTCACTCAAACTCATGTCCATCGAGTCGGTGATGCAATCCAGCCATCTCATTCTCTGTCGTCCCCTTCTCCTCCTGCCCCCAATCCTTCCCAGCATCAGAGTCTTTTCCAGTGAGTCAACTCGTCGCATGAGGTGGCCAAAGTATTGGAGTTTCAGCTTTAGCATCAGTCCCTCCAATGAACACCCAGGATTGATCTCCTCTAGAATGGACTGGTTGGATCTCCTTGCAGTCCAAGGGACTCTCAAGAGTCTTCTCCAACACCACAGTTCAAAAGCATCAATTCTTCAGCGATCAGCCTTCTTCATAGTCCAACTCTCACAACCATACATGACCACAGGAAAAACCGTAGCCTTGACTAGACGGACTTTGGTTGGCAAAGTAATGTCTCTGCTTTTTAATATACTATCTAGGTTGGTCATAACTTTCCTTCCAAGGAGTAAGTGTCTTTTAATTTCCTGGCTGCAATCAGCATCTGCAGTGATTTTGGAGCCCCAAAAAATAAAGTCTGACACTGTTTCCACTGTTTTTCCATCTATTTCCCATGAAGTGGTGGGACCAGATGCCATGATCTTTGTTTTCTGAATGTTGAGCTTGAAGCCAACCTTTTCACTCTCCTCTTTCACTTTCATCAAGAGGCTTTTGAGTTCCTCTTCACTTTCTGCCATAAGGGTGGTGTCAGTGTAGAAGGTAACAAAGCTAGAGTAGGTTGCCATTCCCTTCTCCAGGGCACCTTCCCTACTCAGGGATTGAACCCAGTTCTCCTGTTTTGCAGGTAGATTCTTTTACCATCTGAGCCACCAAGCCCTATGTTACTTTTTAGCATTTGTATCTATACATTTAGGTTCAGTTATTAAATTACAGTTAATAAAAGGGTTTTGTATGTATTTATTTCACAGGAGGATTCATATTTAAAAGGTTTGTTGTAATAATAAGATCATTAACATTTACCTTAGTAACCACTTACTATGTACTTTGAGCATATTAAATATAATAATTTGACACTGTAACAAACCTCTGAGGTTCTCACAGTAGCAATCTTCAGTTCAAAGGTGAGTAAAGTAAAGCAGACTGATAATTAGAAGGTAAATCACAGAACTGGTAGTGGTAAAGTGGCAATTTGACTCACTATGTGCCTTCACATACTATGATGTAATGATCAGCTATATTGATTGGTATGTGGAATTATGTGGTATTATTTTTAGCTCATGCAGATTATTCAATTAATAATGGTTTTATTTTCAGATTACCTTCAAGAAATTAGAATTCAACAAGATGTACTTACTTCAGAACCATTGCTCGGTAAGAAGAAAGAGAAATCAAAGGAAAAGGATCAAACTCATGCTTGTCCGAAAGTTAGAAAAAAAAGACTTGCATCATATGATAGAACAGGTATGAGATACTGACCCAGCTTGTTTAGAAGACACTACACTTTAAAAATTTACTCTGTGGTTTTGTGTGGTTATGTTGGACATGTTTTTTATTTTATTTAGTTGTTTTTTTAATATTTTAGTTATATTTGTCTGTACTGGGTCTTCCTTGCTGCTTGCAGGCTTTCTAGTTGTGGCGGGCAGGGGCTACTCTTTGTTGTGGAGCGTGGGCTTCTCCTTGCAGCGGCTTCTCCTGTTGTGGAGCATGGGCTCTAGGGCTCACGGGCTTCAGTAGTTGTGGAGCGTGGGTTTAGTTGCTCTGCAGCATGTGGAATCTTTCCAGACCAGGAATCAAACCTGTGTCTCCTGCATTGGTAGGCTGATTCTTAACCACTGGACCACCAGAGAAGTCTAATACAGATTTTAGAAGAAACAGTTTTACTGAATTTTATGTGTTTGGTTGCTTAAAGAATTTTAAAATTTTGAATATAAATTTAAAAATTCTTTTAAAAGAATTCCTAAAATGTTTAAGAATTGTTTGAAAACCTAAAATATCACTAGATTAAAAATTGACAGACTGTTCAATGACTATGTTTTTAATTAAGAATAGTCTCTGAAAATTTGATGTGTAACTATAATATAAAATAATGTGGTTTTGTTTTATTCTTTTATTAAAACTTGATGGTATCATCATATTTAATAATTTTATGCCTTTGTCCAACTTAGTTTAAATCCCCAAGTGAAAAATTGATTTAAACAGATTTTCTTCCACTAACATTTTCCAGTTTGTGTTTCTCTATACCTGAAATTTTTATTTGTATTAATATTTTAAGTTTTATAGGGCAAAGTACACTCTTCTGTTTTTCACTGAAATACTATGGTCCAAGGAAGATTTATCATAAAACTATTGAGGTTTAGACTTCAGAGTCTCTCACTTATATAGGCTTCATTTTTTTAAAAGAAAATCCTCAAAATTATAAATGTCTGAGACTGGACAAAACCTTCATGGATGTGGTGGTATTTATGCCATTGTCTAATCCTTTCCCCTTGAGTGTGGGCAGGACCTGTGACTGCTTCTAATCAGTAGAATGTGAAAAAGGCAGTGGGCTGTTCCTCCTGTGATTATATTACATTATGTAACCCTCTTGCTAGCAGACTTCTTGAGTCTCTCTTCTCTTCTGCTTTTGAAGAAGTAAGCTTCTATGACTTCTACAGCTATAAGGAAATAAATTCTATACCAACAGTCTGGAAACTGATCCTTTCTCATCTGAACCTCCAAATGAGAATCCAACTGCAGCTGATACCTTGATTACAAACTAACAGAGGACCGAGTTAAGCCATATCCAGACTCCTGACCCACAGAAATGTGGGTGGCTTTAAACCACTAAAATTGTGGTTTAAATTTAAACCGCAATTTAAATGTAAATTGTAATGCATTTGGACAGCTAGCAGTGGATCTCACTGCAACAAATACAATCACTGTTGCTATGCATTATCAATTCTTAGTATTGAATATATTGTTACATTGTTCTTTAGTGTTTTGAACTTGGTATCAGTGTGCTGCTGCTGCTGCTAAGTCACTTCAGTCGTGTCCGACTCTGTGTGACCCCATAGACGGAAGCCCACCAGGCTCCCCCGTCCCTGGGATTCTCCAGGCAAGAACACTGGAGTGGGTTGCCATTTCCTTCTCCAATGTGTGAAAGTGGAAAGTGAAAAGTGAAAGTGAAGTCGCTCAGTCGTGTCCGACCCTTAGCGACCCCACGGACTGCAGCCTACCAGGCTCCTCCATCCATGGGATTTTCTAGGCAATAGTACTGGAGTGGCTTGCCATTGCCTTCTCCGTGGTATCAGTGTAAGAAAGTAATAATTTAGGCTTAATGAGTGCCAGATAAATAAAAACAATCTAATCCTTTAATGATGATATTTATTTAATTTGCTCTCCTCACTTAGCTTCTATAAATCCATGAAAACAGACTGCTAAAGACTTAAGTACTTAGAATTTTTAAAAATATTTTTGAAAAGTTTTACTCAGAAAAAGTAGAGAAGATAACAGCTATTCATGTACTCACTGTCTGGATATAATACATGTTAAGATTTTATAATTTTTAAAGCAAATTATAATAGGCACAGTGCTACTCTGTTACTCTCTCCGTGTGCTCTGGAGAACAATGTATATTCTCCTTTTGGATAGAATGCTTTTTTGTATATTAAGTTCTTCTGATCTAATGTGTTATTTAAATTCACTGTTTCCATATTGATTTTCTGTATGGATGATGTGAAGTGAAGTAAAAGTGTTAGTTGCTCAGTCATGTCCAAGTCTTTGTGACCCCATGGACTGTAGTCTGCCAGTCTCTTCCTGTTAATATTTGCTTTATATACCTTTGTTGTGTTCCTCTGTGGGATGCATATACATTTATAAATGTTATATCTTCTTGTTGGGTTGACCCTTTTATCATTGTATAATGGCCTTTGTCTTTTATTATGGTCTTTGTTCTAAAGTCTCTTTTGTCTAATACAAGTATAACCACTGCAGCCCTCTTTTCCATTTACATGGATTATCTTTTTTACATCCTTCACTTTCAATCTGTGTGTATCCTTTTTTCTGAAGTAAATCTCTTGTAGGCAGCAAGCAGATGAGTCTTCTTTTTTTTTTAATCTGTTCACCCTCTCTGTGTCTTCTAATTGGTAAATTTAGTCCATTTACATTTAAAAAGTAATCATTAATTGTTGTGTGTGTGCCTGCGTGCTAAGTCACTTCAGTTGTTTCAGGTCTGACTCTTCATGACCCGATTGCCTATAGCTTGCCAGGCTCCTATGGCCATGGGATTTTCCAGGCAAGAATACTGGAATAGGTTGCCATGCCCTCCTCCAGGGTGTCTTCCTTATTCAGGGACTGAATCTGTGTCTCCTATGTCTCTTGCATTGGTAGGCAGGTTCTTTATCACTAGTGCCACCTGGGAAGGCTTAACCTTCATACTACCTTTATAATTGATTAATCCACTACATTTACTTTATATTTACCTTTCTGGTGAGATTTATTCTTTTATGTGTTTTCCTAATACTAATTAGTACCCTTTCTTTTCAGCTAAGTCCCTTTAACATTTCCATTAAGGCCAGTTTAGTGATGGTGAACTTTTTTCTTGCTCTTCCTTTTTTGGAAAACTCTTTGTTTTCTTCAGTTCTGAATGATAACTTTGTCGCGTATTCTTGGTTGGAAGTTTTTTCTTTCAGCATTTTGAATATTCTGTCCCATTCTCTTCTGGTCTGCTGAAAAATCTGTTTGTAGTCCTTTGTGCATAACAAATTGTTTTCTCTTGATTTTTTTAGGATTCTTTCCTTGTCTTTAACATTTGACATTTCGATTATAGTGTGTCTTGGTGTGGCAATCTGGGTTACTCTTACTTGGAATCCTCTGGTTTTCCTGAATCTGAATGTATGTTTCCTGTCCTGAGTTAGGGAAGTTTCCAGCCATTATTTCTTCAAATTATTTTTCTGGGCTTTTCTCTCTCTTTTCTCTTTCAAGGACACCTATTTTTTTCTGCTCTGATTTTGATGAATTCCATTGTCTTTTCTTTGAGGTCACTGACCCTTACTCCTGCTTCATCTAGACTGTTGTTGAACCCCTTTAGTGTATTTTTCAGTTCAATTATTGTATTTTTCAGCTCTGTGACTTCACTCAGTTCAGTCACTCAGTCGTGTCTGACTCTTTCCGACCCCATGGACTGCAGCACGCCAGGCTTCCCTGTCCATCACCAACTCCCGGAGTCCACCCAAACTCATGTGCATCGAGTTGGTGATGCCATCCAACCATCTCATCCTCTGTCGTCCCCTTCTCCTCCTGCTCTCAATCTTTCTCAGCATCAGGGTCTTTTCCAATGAGTTGGTTCTTCACATCAGGTGGCCAGAGTATTGGAGTTTCAGCTTCATCATCAGTCCTTCCAATGAATATTCAGGACTGATTTCCTTTAGGATGGATTGGTTGGATCTCCTCGCAGCCCAAGGGACTCTCAAGAGTCTTTTCCAACACCATAGTTCAAAAACATCATTTCTTCAGTGCTTGGCTTTCTTTGTAGCCCAGCTCTCACATCCATACATGACTACTGGAAAAACCACAGTCGTGACTAGACGGACCTTTGTTGGCAAAGTACTGTCACTGCTTTTTAATATTCTATCTAGGTTGATCATAACTTCCACGAAGCAAGCATCTTTAAACTTCATGGCTGCAGTCCCCATCTGCAGTGATTTTGGAGCCCAAGAAAATAAAGTCTTTCACTGTTTCCATTGTTTCCCCATCTATTTGCCATGAAGTGATGGGACCGATTGCCATGATCTTAGTTTTCTGAATGTTGAGTTTTAAGCCAACTTTTTCACTCTCCTCTCTCACTTTCATCAAGAGGCTCTTTAGTTCTTCTTTGCTTTCTGCCATCAGGGTGGTGTATCTGCATATCTGAGGTTATTGATATTTCTCCTGGCAATCTTGATTCCAGCTTGTGCTTCATCCAGCCTGGCATTTCTCATGATGGACTCTGCATATAAGTTAAATAAACAGGGTGACAGTATATAGCCTTGACGTACTCCTTTTCCTATTTGGAACCAGTATGTTGTTCTATTTCCAGTTCTAACTGTTACTTCTTGACCTGCATACAGATTTCTCAAGAGGCAGGTAAGGTGGTCTGGTATTCCCATCTCTTGAAGAATTTTCCATAGTTTTTTGTGATCCACGCAGTCAAAGGCTTTGACATAGTCAATAAAGCAAAAGTAGATGTTTTTCTGGAACTATCTTGCTTTTTTGATAATCCAGCAGATGTTGACATTTTGATCTTTGGTTCTTCTGACTTTTCTAAATCCAGTTTGAACATCTGGAAGTTCATGGTTCACATACCGTTGAAGCCTGGCTTGGAGAATTTTGAGCATTACTTTACTAGTGTGTGAAATGAGTGCAATTGTGCAATAGTTTGAACATTCTTTGGTATTGCCTTTCTTTGGGATTGGAATGAAAACTGAGCTTTTTCAATCCTGTGGCCACTGCTGAGTTTTCCAAATTTGCTGACATATTGAGTGCAGCACTTTCACAGCATCATCTTTTAGGATTTGAAATAGCTCAATGGGAATTCCATCATTCCCCTAGCTTTGTCCATCGTGGTGCTTCCTAAGGCCCATTCAACTTCACATTCCGGAATGTCTGGCTCTAGGTGAGTGATCACACCATTGTGGTTATATGGGTCATGAAGATCTTTTTTGTATAGTCCTTCTGTGTATTCTTGCCACCTCTCCTTCATATTTTCTGCTTCTGTTAGGTCCATACCATTTCTGTCCTTTATTGTGCTCATCTTTGCATGAAATGTTCCCTTGGTGTGTCTAATTTTTTTTGAAGAGATCTCTAGTCTTTCCATCCTATTGTTTTTCTCTCTTTCTTTGCATTGATCACTGCAAAAGGCTTTGTTATCTCTCCTTGCTATAGTTTGGAATTCTGCATTCAAATGAGTATATCTTTCCTTTTCTCCTTTGCCTTTTTCTTCTCTTCTTTTCATAGCTATTTGTAAGGCATCATCAGACAACTGTTTTGCCTTTTTGCATTTCTTTTTCTTGGGGATGGTCTTGATCACTGCCTCCTGTACAATGTCACGAACCTCCGTCCATAGTTCTTCAGGCACTCTGTCTATCAGATCTAATCCCTTGAATCTATGTGACTTCAATTTGTTACTTATATTTTCTTTCTCTTTGTTGAAGTTCTCACTGTATTTATCAATTCTTCTGATTTGGTGAGGATCTCTATGGCCATTACTCTGAACTCTTTTTCAGGTAAATTATTTATGTCCAATTTATTAAGAATTTTCCTGAGATTTTATTTTATTTGGAGTGTAGTCCTCTGTTTCTTCATTTTTATTGACTTTCTGTTTTGGTTTCTATGTATTAGATGAAACAACCATGTCTCAATGTCTTGAAATAGTGGCCTCATGTAGGAAATACACCTTGTTGTTCAACCCTGCCCTAGATCTTGGTTGCCTCTCAAATCTTTGTGATTGTCCAAGCAGTCTATTATGTTTTTATTATCTCCAAGTAGTTGAAGCTGTGCCAAGACCTGTCAGTCCCAAGGGGAGCATCTCAGTCAGAACCTAATTTTAGGCTGATTGAGAGCCAGACTCTCAGGAAGCAGTTCTTAAAATATTCAGATATATGAGACTACAAGTGTTTGTCCCATGGGCTACCAGAAACAGGTGATCTGGAGTTGTTTCTGCATGGTAGTCACGAAAATTGAGACCCCAGCTAGTGTGTAAACTCACTTCTGGGAGGTAATAGTGAGCTGTGGAGGCTGAGCTCCTGGGTCTGTTGCCTCTTGATGTGCCCTGGGGTTGGTAGCTGTTTAAGAACACTTTTCCTGTTGGTTATAGTCCTGTGGGCTCCATGAGCATAGCTCTGCTGGCCACATGATCCCAGGCCATGTAGAGGTGTCTCCTGGCAGCAGCTGCAAAAATTGGGGTGCCAGACAAGTTGTCAGTTCCTGTTTGGGAGATACCAACAACTAGAGCAAGGCAGAGAGAGAGCGCTTCCTGAGAGCACTTCCTTAGGCCACTCGACGTGTCAAACCAGAAACCTGCCTCTCAGGCCAAAGCTCCTGAACAAGCAGATGGGCCTCTTTCACAGAGACACTGGGCGTGTGTTCCAGTCTGCTGTCTGTGCAATGCCTTAGGGGTAGTAACCAGCCAAAAGCTGTCTCTTTGATCTTTACAGCCCCATGGAACAAGGAACTCAAGCTCCCTTTAGCCTCCAGAGCCAGATGATCAAAAGGCATCCCCTGAGTAGTAGCTTTAAAAATCAGGGCACCAGAAGCATGTAAGGGCTCTCTTCTGGGAGATACTGGTACTCTGGAGTGTGGCAGAGGTGATCACTGACTGTAGTGGGTCAAAGGGAGGGACCCCAAATGGTGCCTGACAGCTAGGGCAAGCAGAGGAAGAGTCTAAAGATGGTGTCCACCAGTCTTTGTGCCTGGAGAGTGCTCCAGCAGGCTCTTAATGTGTGCGTTAAATTAGATGCCTGCCTCTCAGGCCAACCCTTTAATACATGCAAATGAATCTCTTTCCCTTAAAGTCTGAGTGTGATCAACTGCCTCTGAGCTATGTTTCTGCATGGGTGAGTCCAGTGCACAAACCCTTTAAGAGCCATTTCTCAGATCACTACACTCTTGTGGGTCTTGTGGACCCAAGCCTTGCCAGTTTTCAAAGCTAGGTTTTTTGTGGGGCTCATCCCTTAAGAGCAGGTCTTAAAGCTAGGGTGCCCAATGTGAGATTCAAAATCTTTGCTTTTCAGGGAAATGCTTCAGATTTTGAGTTTCAGATTTTGGATTGTGGGTTTTAGGTTGTTGTGCCAGGAGTGGGGTTTTGGACAAGATTGTTATCTCAGCCTCTCTACCCACTTTAATGTGGCTATCTTCTCCTCTGTCCAATATGTTGTTGCTCTGCCAAAGGAAATTTTCAGAGGAAATCGTTCCACATGTATCAGTCATTTAGAAGAAATTTCTCCAAATTTAGATGTGTCCATGGGAAGAGGTTCAGCATCTTCCTCATCTTTAGCCAGAACTCCCTATATTCTTAACTGATCGTGAAGGTGGATATAGACCAGTCTCCTCATGTTTCTGAGATAAAGAATTACTGTCTTGGATTAGACTATACACCTAGCATACTTAGGGAAGTGCATCACCTTCCAGTGTTAAATATATAATATACTGTCTGTTTTTAGTAAATATCTATGATTTTTTTCATTAAATCTGACTCTTATTAGAAAGATACTTTTCCCAGCTTTTTGAAAGATATTCTTTAAACTTACTACATATTCTGGAAAATCATTATTCTTTATTTGTCCTAAATTACTTCCATTTCCCAACAATCTCTATTAAATCTATTAAATCAGACAAATCACCATCAATAATGTATATATTAATTTATACTTTTACATTCTTAAATAAAAGGATTACTTTTGCCAGCAATTGATATCCCAACTTTTAATTTTTTGCTAGTCCAATTGGTGAGAACAGCTCCCTGATTTACTAATAAAGTTGAACATATTTTACTGGCCATTTGTCTTTTCCTGTAAATTATTTGCTCATCTTTTTATCAAAATGTTTATTTAATATTGATTGGGCAGAAGTCTTTAAATATTTGGTATATTAATCTCTAGTCTTATATAGGTTATAAATATTTTCTACCAGTATGTTAATTATATTTTAATTTTGTTTATGGTGGCTTTTCTTCTGTGTAAATTGCTGTTTGTAGAAGTCAAATTTATTATTGTTTTCTTTTTAACATGCATTGATTATTTTCCAGGAAACTTTCACTACCCCAAGTTTATAGACATGGTCTCACGTATTTTCTTCTAACACATCTGTGATTTGCTTTTCAGCATTTGCTTCTCTAATCCATCCATAATTTATACTTGCATATAACCTCATATTTTTCCAAAAGACTAACCATTTCCATTATGATTTATAGTCATTCCTCCATTGATTTGAAATAAAACTTTTTACTACATGTTATTGTTCAGTTGCTCAGTCATGTTCAGCTCTTTGTGACCCCATGGACTGAAGCACAACATGCTTCCATGTCCATCACCAACTCACAGAGCCTGCTCAAATTCATGTTCATTGAGTCTGTGATACCGTCCAGCCATCTCATCCTTTGTCACCCCCTTCTCCTCCTGCCCTCAGTTTTCCCCAGCATAAGGGTCTTTTCCAGTAAGCCCATCAGGTGGCCAAAGTATTGGAGCTCCAGCTTTAGCGTCATCCTTCCAATGAATGTTCAAGGTAGATTTCCTCTAGGATTGACTGGTTTGATCTCCTTACTATCCAAGGGACTCTCAAGAATCTTCTCCAACACCACAATTCAAAAGCATTAATCCTTCAGTGTTCAACTTTCTTTATGGTCCAACTTTCACATCCATACATGACTACTGGAAAAACCAAAGCTTTTACTATACTAGGTTGTCTTTTATAAATGGTTTTATGTCTACTTTAACCTGTTCTACCAGACCACCTGACCTGCCTCTTGAGAAACCTGTATGCAGGTCAGGAAGCAACAGTTAGAACTGGACATGGAACAACAGACTGGTTTCAAATAGGAAAAGGAGTACATCAAGGCTGTATATTGTCACCCTGCTTATTTAACTTATATGCGGAGTACATCATGAGAAATTCTGGGCTGGAGGAAGCCCAAGCTGGAATCAAGATTGCCAGGAGAAATACCAATAACCTCAGATATTCAGATGACACCATCCTTACAGCAGAAAACGAAGAAGAACTAAAGAGTCTCTTGATGAAAGTGAAAGAGGAGAGTGAAAAGTTGGCTTAAAGCTCAGCATTCAGAAAACTAAGATCATGGCATCAGGTCCCACCACTTCATGGGAAATAGATGGGGAAACAGTGGAAACGGTGTTAGACTTTATTTTTCTGGGCTCCAAAATCACTGCAGATGGTGATTGCAGCCATGAAATTAAAAGACGCTTACTCCTTGGAAGGAAAGTTATGACCAACCTAGACAGCATGTTAAAAAACAGAGACATTACTTTGCCAACAAAGGTCTGTCTAGTCAAGGCTATGGTTTTTCCAATGGTCACGTATGGATGTGAGAGTTGGACTATAAAGAAAGCTGAGTGCTAAAGAATTGATGCTTTTGAACTATGGTGTTGGAGAAGACTCTTGAGAGTCCCTTGGACTGCAAGGAGATCCAACCAGTCCATCCTAAAGGAAATCAGTCCTGGGTGTTCATTGGAAGGACTGATGCTGAAGCTGAAACTCCAATACTTTGGCCACCTGATGGGAAGAGCTGGCTCATTTGAAAAGACCCTGATGCTGGGAAAGATTGAGGGCAGGAGAAGGGGATGACAGAGGATCAGATGGTTGGATGGCATCACCAACTCAATGGACATGGGTTTGGGTAGACTCCAGGAGTTAGTGATGGACAGGGAGACCTGCCGTGCTATGGTTCATGGGCTTGCAAAGAGTCGGACACGACTGAGTGACTGAACTGAACTGAATTTGTTCTACTGACCTGTTTTGCTTTTCCTAAGCCAACACCACATTACTTTGGTTTCTACAGATACATAGAATATGTTCATATCTAAGTATGTAATATTATATATCCTCTTGATTGGACATACATAATTTGCATCATCTCCTTACTAATTTTCAGTGCCTCCCTTTCTCTGTTTTATACCTAATGTTAGATATAAAGTATTCTTATTCTTAATATATTTCCATGTATACGCAACTTAAAAGGCTCAGGCTAGGGTGAAATAAGTTAGGTGCCCAGGGAACAAAATATTATAAACGGAATGGTTATTTTTAGGGTCATGATATGCCTTATTCTAGTCCTGACACTGTTTTATACAATAGCTGAAGTATCATTTAATTCTTAGCAAAGAAACTGTGATTGTGATTTCTGGAGGACCAGATTTCTTGAACTACCTCTTAGCATTGTAAATTTTGTCGGCATGGCTTTTAAGTGCTAAGAGAACAGTATATAAAGCATGGTGAATAAAAACCAAGAAAAAAGAATGTTACAAGAAGAGAATCATCAGCTGCTAAGATTTCAAGAAGGATAAGGTCTGAGAGGTGTCTGTTGGATGAATTCTAGAAAGAATTCTTTCCATCTCACTTAGCCATCCCTGCTTTTCTGATCCTGTTGCCTCCACCTCAGAAAACATGTCAACTAGGTCCTGTTCTTGGTATCTTCTCCTGCTAATTGTAAGCAGAAAAATATTATTCCTTCTTTCCAGCTTCTGTTAAAATTGAATTTTAAGCTGAATTTTCTTTCAATTATATAATGTTTGTGTAAATTTTAAGTATGTTACCATTTAAATTTTTCTCTATGTATAAATATTTAACATTATCCTTAAGTAATATCCATATTTGCACTTATATTGGATATTGGATTTTTTACCTTCTAAACTAGTGCCAAATGATGATGATGTGATATGTCATATTATTAGACTAAGAGAAAAACTTGGTTGGCAAACAGTATTACCACAGCACAGTTTGGAATACAGATGTTTCAAAACTGCAACTCAGAAGATACTTCTAAAGGTATTCTACTTTATTCAGTTTTTAGTATAAAAATTAAAATTTAAAAACTATATATAAATCTTTATTTCCTTCATTTTAGATATTCTATCAAAATCAGACATCATTACATTAATCTAATTGCAATCATTGTTTTATGGTAATTGCTTACAAAAAATGTTTGATGTAACTTCATTTCACTTATTTAAAGACTAATGAACAGATGAGACATCTCCCTGAGATTTAAATCTACTCTTGTGTTCCTGTTGATTAGTTTTTTGTGATTTACAAAGAAATCCTGATATATTAATACTTTGTAGCATTCTATCCTTACTGCCCTACTCCTGGTACGAATTTTCTGTCTCCTCTATTTTCTTACCTTTTGTATTTTTTTCTTACCCAGCAGCCTCCTCAGAGAGATTTTATCTTGTCCAAGGTCACAAGACTAAAGGTAGAAGCTATGATTAGAAGTAATATCTTCCTCCTGTGACCTCCTTTATGACAGGTGATCTAAGATGGAATAGGATCATCTCTTCCTACTTTTAGTTCAGGAATTCTCAAAGTGCAACCCCCAGGCAAGCAGCATCAAAAACAGCTTGCAGAATATTAGAAACATGTATTTTCATCCTCACCGTTGACCTCCTGAATCTAAAACTCTGAAATTGGAGCCCAGAAATCTGTATTTTATTACACTTTCTGGGTGATTCTGATGCACAGTTGAGAACCACTGTTCTAGATCAGGGTCAGCAAAATTTATTTGGAAACACCCAGATAATAAATATTTGAGCTTTTCAGACTATATGATTTCTGTTCTAGTTACTTAATTCTGTCATTGTAGTGGAACAGTAGTGATAGACAGTGTATAAACAAATGAGCATAGCTGAATTAAAAAAAAATAATTTAAGAATTGGACATCTGGACTTAGCCATAGTTTTCTAATCCCTGCTCTAGACGGTTCCCATGAGGATAAATGGTCTTTTGATTATTATTCAGAGGCAACATTAATGTAAAATACATGCATGATGGAATCAGATTCACCTAGTTTTGAATCTCAATGCACTCACAGTGTTATTTTGGGCAAGCTCCTAACTTCCCTGAGCTTTAGTGTCTTGGACCTTGAAGTAGAGACAGCAGTGCTTACTGTAGAGAGCTATGAAAATTCAGTGAGATAAAGCTTGTGGCATGGTATCTGGCAGTTAGTGGACATGGTAGTTTAAAAAACATAGCTGTACAGGAGTTTACTATCATAAGCTCACTATGGACTCTCTGATAGGATATGTTTCATTTGTACATGGAAAAAGGATTGAGAATAAAAAAAGTAACACTAGTTTTTAATTGAAAAAGAATAATTGGAATATATTATTATTCTGCTTCTGTAATTAGATTATTTAATTACATATATGATCCACTTAGAATAATTGTGTCTACACTAAATTTCTAGTAACCTTAACTTTTTGGAGATGTTATTTAGAGTAGAAATGCCTCAAGTAATCAAATAACTGTAACAAAGTTCATATACTATATAAGGCATCACCCAGAGTTTATTATTTCATTTTATTTACAGTTTTTAAGGTTGTTTATTAAGATTTTTAAGAGCACATTATATCAGACGTCAAAATAAGAAGAAAAAAACAGCTGAGACAATTGAGAAGAACAGTGTCTTCAAGGAAGAAAAAAATTTTTTAAAGTAAAACTGGATCTAAGATTTTAAATTACCGTAGTTAGAAATTGTTCAGTTCAGTTCAGTCGCTCAGTCATGTCCGACTCTCCGCGACCCCATGAATCACAGCACGCCAGGCCTTCCTGTCCATCACCAACTCCCGGAGTTCACTCAAACTCATGTCCACAGAGTCGGTGATGCCATCCAGCCATCTCATTCTCCGTCGTCCCCTTCTCCTCCCGCCCCCAACCTTTCCCAGCATCAGAATCTTTTCCAGTGAGTCAACTCGTCGCATGAGGTTAAGTTACTAAATGCTTTTTATAATAAAATTGAGCTTTTAAAAAAGACTGATTAACTTTCATGTAGAATTTTTGTCAGCAAAGTTAAAAATTTCAAAACTGAAATAAATTTCATTTAAAACTTTTTCTTAATGTAGAATGACTGATTTCTCAATAATGCCAGGTAAGTAAGGAAGTGATGTTTAGTACATTGCAATAGCTCAGAATGTGGATTTAGAATCAGAGTTGTATTCAAATCCTTACTTTGCTATTTCCTGACTTTATGACTTTTCTCAAATTACCTAATTTCTCAAAATAATTAATTTCTATATCAATTTAAATGAGATTAAAATGATCAAGCTTTAATCTCAAATTTAAGAGATAACTGTAGAGATAATGTATGTGAAACACTAGGTGTATCATCAAGTTCTTCAGGTTAATAAGCATATGTTAGTAAACATAAAGATCAATTTTCATGGATGTTTTATCACCACATTATGTATAAGAATGAAAATTAAAAAGAAGAGTGATTTTATTGAGCTTTGATTAGACACAATTTCATGTTAGCTTCATTCAGTGATACTATTCTTTTTTATTTATTTATTTTTAATATGAGGATAATTACAATACTGTGATAGTTTCTGCCGTACATCAGAATGAATTGACTATAGGTATACATGTGTCCCGTCCGTGTTGAATACCCCCCCTCACTTCCTTTCCCACCCCATCCCTCGAGGTTGTCACAGAGCATTGACTTTGGCTTCCCTTCTTATTTTAATCTATGTTAAAATTGTTTCAACTTATTGAATAATCTGTTTAACCATTTTATTACTTAATTTGATCAAGTTAATTACATTTTTTTCAACCTCAGGAACCTTTGAAAGATGATGGAGAATTTATATATTGCCTTCTTCGAAAAAATTCTAAAGCTCTTTATAATCCATATGACCTTCACATAGTCTCTGCCCACAGAGCTAGACATTGCAAAGAATTTTGGATTATTACTGCTTCATTTATCTCAAAGGTAATATTTACAAGGGATTTTTAAAAATTTCAGAATCATAATGGAAAAATTATTCATTTTATAACATAATTAGACAAATTCATCTTTTGGGGTTTCAGACAAACCTGGTCATTTGAGTAACAGTTTATGTTTAAGAGCCTCCTTGAGAGAGTTATTTAATAGTGACTTTTTTTCTTTTTTGTAGAATTTTATGTTTGAGGATTCAATTTTAAGAATTTTTTTTTACCTCTCAGGTGCTTTTTTTAATATTTAGTGTAATTTATTAAAGGAAGAACTAGAAAACAGGCATTTGCTGGCATAGTAAGTATTGCAGTAGTAAAAGTAGAGTGTTTTTCTCAGATTTTTCAGAAACTTCATTCCCAGATCTAGAAATTTCCCTATTATACTCTTAGAGAAAACTTTGATATTTACAAGTTGTAAGTACACAGTTAACTTGTTTCCATCATTTGTTTAATTCCTCTCTGCCTTTTCTGCCCTTTCGTTCTCCTAACTAAACTCTTCCATGTACCTGGGCAAGGCCATATCTAAATGAAGTAGACTGTGCAGGTATGGAAAGAGCCCAAACATGTATTATCAACTGAAAGTGGAACGGACAGCCTCTGTGAATAAGAACAGGCACATAGTGCGCATGTGCAGATACAGGCAGCTTCATTTATGAAAGAAACTTAAGAGACTGTTACATTTAGATGGGGAGAGATGCTCTTGGGAAGAGAGGAAGCGCATCTTGTTTTTTGAATGTCAAAGTGGGAATATCTGGAGATTTGGATTATTATGCACTTAGAAACTATTGCATCCATGTAGTTAAAAGTAAGTTCGTAAATATTTTATAGAAATTGTAAAAATTATGAGATTCAAAGTAACAGTTATTTGTGAAGGGAAATCAAGTTTGAGTGTAGATGAAGTGGAAGAGGTCAGATATAGAAAAAGCTTACTCTAAGCAACTAGCTATGAGACAAATACAGATTTTTGTAATTTCTTGAATATAGTGCATGTTTTTTTTAAGAAAGTTGAGTCATGTTTTGTCCTTTATATATGCAGGTTACTAAAATAGGTGGTAAAGAAGAAATAGAACTTATACCTACTTCGGAATGGCTACTAGAAAGAAGATGTTACTATTTATTACAGCAATTCAAGATATTTTCCAATTTTCGGTGAGATGAATGAACATGAAACCAATTATTTGTAGTGTGATCCTGGTGAAATTACAATTGCCTTGATAACATCTGGGTTCTACTACAGTAATACAATATACATGGGGAATTATAGAGGAAATAGTGTATATCATAACAATTTTTTAGATAAGAGAAATGTACTCATTTAAGTATTAAAACTCTTAACCTTTTTGGATAAATACTTTAAGAAAAAGATATTCAAGCAAATTTAAATTATAATTACCTTTTGATTTTCATGCATTTATTCATTAAATGAATATTTATGAAAGTCTGCTAAGAACCAGACATTATTCTAGATGCTGGGAATATTGTATTGAACAAACCAAGAAATTGCCTTACTCTCAAAAGAATGTAGATTATAGTGTGTGTGTGTATTTGTGTTAGTCACTCAGTCATGTATGACTCTTTGTGACTCCATGGACTGTAGCCCTCTGGGCTTCTCTTCCATGGAATTCTCCAGGCAAGAATACTGGAGTGAGTTGCCATTCCCTTCTCCAGGGGATCTTCCCAACTGATGGATCCAACCTGGGTCTCCCACATTGCAGGCAAATTCTTTACTGTCTGAGTCACCAGGGAAACCAGATTATAGTACATGAGAAATAATAAGAACACATGAAAACATAACCTGTCAGGTGGAGATGAAATGGTATGAAGGAAAGTAAAACAGAATTAGGGAGGTGGGGAGCTTTTTAATTTAAGGTCATTTAAAAATTTATCTACTTACAAGTTACATTTGGCATTGCCCTTCTTTGGGATTGGAATGAAAACTAACCTTTTCCAGTCCTGTGGCCACTGCTGAGTTTTCCAAATTTCCTGGCATATTGAGTGCAACACTTCAGCAGCAGCATCATTTAGGATTTGAAATAGCTCAGCTGGAATTCCATCACCTCCACTAGCTTCGTTTGTAGTAGTGCTTCCTAAGGCCCACTTGACTTCACACACCAGGATGTCTGGCTCTAGGTGAGTGATCACACCATCGTGGTTATCTGGGTCATTAAGCTCTTTTATGTATAGTTCTTCTGTGTATTGTTGCCATCTCTTCTTAATAGCTTCTGCTTCTGTTAGATCCCTACCATTTCTGTCCTTTATTGTGCTCATCTTTGGATGAAATATTCCCTTGGGATCTCTAATTTTCTGGAAGAGATCTCTAGTCTTTCCCATTCTGTTGTTTTCCTCTATTTCTTTGCATTGATCACTTAGCACACAGTAAAATGCACAAAAAAGGAAAACATTAGAGATGAAACAAAATTTTATAAAACTGGGTATACACACTGAAAAATCAGCATTCTGAGACTACTTTGTGAAAGTAGTACTACTCTGTTCAAAGAGTTTCAGGAATCCTGATATCACGTAACATAATATGTAATTTAATGTAACTAGTTGTTCTTGCCTGGAGAATCCCAGGGATGGCAGAGCCTGGTGGGCTGCCGTCTATGGGGTCGCACAGAGTCGGACATGACTGAAGCGACTTAGCAGCAGCAGCAGCAGCAGCAGTTGTTGTTCAGTCACTTAGTTGTTTCTATTTGCAATCCCATGGACTGCAGCATGCCGGGCTTCCCTGTTCTTCACATCTCCCAGAGCTTGCTCAACTCATGTCCATTGAGTCGGTGATGGCATCCAACCATTTTGTCCTCTGTCGTTCCCTTCTCCACCTGCCTTCTATCTTTCCCAGCATTAGGGTCTTTTCCAGTGAGCTGGCTCTTCTCATCAGGTGGCTAAAGTACTGAAACTTCAGCTTAGCTACAGTGCTTCCAATGAATATTCAGGGTTGATCTCCTTTAGGATTGACTGGTTTGATATCCTTTACTCTCACGAGTCTTCTCCAACACCACAGTTTGAAAGCATCAATTCTTTGGCACTCACCCTTCTTGATGGTCCAACTCTTACATCCATACATGAGTACTGGAAAAACCATAGTTTTGAATATACTGACTTTTGTTGCCAAAGTAAAATCTCTGCTTTTTCACACGCTATCTAGGTTTGTCATGGAGCTTCCCTAGTGGCTCATACTGTAAAGAATCTGCCTGTAATGCAGGAGACCCAGGTTCAATCCCTGGGTTAGTACAATTCCCTGGAGAAGGAAATGGAAACCGACTCCAGTATTCTTGCCTGGAGAATCCCATGGATAGAGGAGCCTGGTGGGCTACAGTCCATAGAGTTACAGAGAATTGTACATGACTGAAGTGACTTTGCATGCGGCAGGTTTGTCATAGCTTTTCTTCCAAGCTATCACTGGAGAAGGGAATGGCAAACTACTTCAGCATTCTTGTCTTGAGAACCCCATGAACCGTATGAAAAGGCAAAAAGATGTGACACTGAAAGATGAACTCCCCAAGTTGGTAGGTGCCCAATATGCTACTGGAGAAGAGAGGAAAAACAGCTCCAGAAGGAATGAAAATGCTGAGCCAAAGCAAAAACAATGACAAGTTGTGGATGTGTCTGGTGGTGAAAGTAAAACCTGATGCTATAAAGAACAGTATTGCATAGGAACCTAGAATGTTAGATCCATGAATCAAGGTAAACTGGAAGTGGTCAAACAGGAGATGGCAAGAGTGAAGACTAACATTTTAGGAATCAGTGAATTAAAATGGACCGGAATGGGTGAATTTAATTCAGATGACCATTATATTTACTACTGTAGGCAAGAATCCCTTACAAGAAATGTAGAAGCCCTCATAGTCAACAAGAGCGTCCAAAATGCAGTACTTGGGTGCAATCTTAAAAAAGACAGAATGATCTCTGTTCATTTCCAAGGCAAACCATTCAATGTCACAATAATTCAAGTCTATGCCCCAACCACTAATGTTGAAGAAGCTGAACAGTTCTATGAAGACCTATAAGATTTTCTAGAACTAACACCAAAAAAAGATGTCCTTTTCATCATAGAGGACTGAATACAAAAGTAGGAAGTCAAGAGACACCTGAAGTAACAGGAAAGTTTAGCCTTGGAGTACTAAATGAAGCAGGGCTTCAAAGGCTAACAGAGTTTTGCTAAGAGAACACACTGGTCATAGCAGACACACTCTTCCAACAACACAAGAGAAGACTCTACACATGGACATCACCAGATGGTCAACACCGAAATCAGACTGATTATATTCTTTGCAGCCAAAGATGGAAAAGCTCTATACAGTCAACAAAAACAAGACCGGGAGCTGACTGTGCTCAGATCATGAATTCCTAATTGCAAAACTCAGACTACAATTGAAGTAAGTAGGGAAAACCACTAGGCCATTCAGGTATGACCTAAATAAAAACCCTTATGATTATACAGTGGAAGTAACAAATAGATTCAAGGGATTAGATCTGACAGAGTGCCTGAAGAACTATGGACAGAGGTTCGTTAACAAGGCACAGGAGGCCGTGATCAAAACCATCCTCAAGATAAAGAAATGCAAAATGGTTGCCTGAGGAGGCCTTACAATTAGCTGAGAAAAGAAGAGAAGCTAAAGACAAAGGAGAAAAGGAAAGATATATCCATTTGAATGCAGAGTTCTGAAGAACAGCAAGGAGAGATAAGAAAGCTTTCCTAAGTGAACAATATCAAAGAAATAGAGAAAAACAATAGGAATGTAAAGACTAGAGAACACTTCAAGAAAATCAGATACACCAAGGGAACATTTCATCCAAAGATGAGCACAATAAAGGACAGAAATGGTAGGGACCTAACAGAAGCAGAAGCTATTAAGAGATGGCAACAATACACAGAAGAACTATACATAAAAGAGCTTAATGACCCAGATAACCACGATGGTGTGATCACTCACCTAGAGTCAGACATCCTGGTGTGTGAAGTCAAGTGGGCCTTAGGAAGCACTACTACAAACGAAGCTAGTGGAGGTGATGGAATTCCAGCTGAGCTATTTCAAATCCTAAAAGATGCTGCTGCTGAAGTGTTGCACTCAATATGCCAGGAAATTTGGAAAACTCAGCAATGGCCACCGGACTGGAAAATGTTAGTTTTCATTCCAATCCCAAAGAAAGGCAATGCCAAAGAATGCTCAAACTATTGCACAATTGCACTTATCTCACACGCTAGTAAAATCATGCTCAAAATTCTCCAAGCCAGGCTTTAGCAATATGTGAACCGTGAACTTCCAGATATTCAAGCTGGTTTTAGAAAAGGCAGAGGAACCAGAGATCAAACTGCCAACGTCCACTGGATCATGGAAAAAGCAAGAGAGTTCCAGAAAAACATCTATTTCTGCTTTCTTGACTTGCCAAAGCCTTTGACTGTGTGGATCACAATAAACTGTGGAAAATTCTGAGAGAGATGGGAATAACAGACCACCTGAGCTGACTCTTGAGAAACCTATATACAAGTCAGGAAGCAACAGTTAGAACTGGGCATGGAACAACAGACTGGTTCCAAATAGGAAAAGGAGTACGTCAAGGTTGTATATTGTCACCCTGCTTATCTAACTCATATGCAGAATACATCATGAGAAACGCTGGGCTTGAAGAAGCACAAGCTGGAATCAAGATTGCCGGGAGAAATATCCATAACCTCAGATATGCACATGACACCACCCTTATGGCAGAAAGTGAAGAGGAACTAAAAAACCCTGTATAAGAGACTGCAAAAGAGACATAGGCATTTAGAACAGTCTTTGGGACTCTGTGGGAGAGGGTGAAGGTGGAATGATTGGAGAGAATGGAATTGTAGCATGTATATTATCATAAGTGACCAGTCCAGGTTCGACGCATAAATTTTCCTCTGTTCATTTCTTTGCATTTGTGCTTTTTTAATAAAATTCTTTTTTAGATATTAAAAAAAAATAAAAAGCCTCTTGATGGAAGTGAAAGAGGAGAGTGAAAAAGTTGGCTTGAAGCTCAACATTCAGAAAACTAAGATCATGGCATCTGGTCCCATAACTTCATGGGAAATAGATGGAAAAACAGTGGAAACAGTGTCAGACTTTATTTTTTTGGGCTCCAAAATCACTGTGGATGCTGATTGTAGCCATGAAATTAAAAGACGCTTACTCCTTGGAAGGAAAGTTATGGCCAACCTAGATAGCATATTGAAAAGCAGAGATATTATTTGGCCAACCAAGGTCTGTCTAGTCAAGGCTATGGTTTTTCCAGTGATCGTGTATGAATGTGAGAGTTTGACTGTGAAGAAAGCTGATCGCCGAAGAATTGATGCTTTTGAACTGTGGTGTTGGAGAAACTCTTAAGAGTCCCTTGGACTGCAAGGAGGTCCAACCAGTCCATCCTAAAGGAGATCAGTCCTGGGTGTTCATTGGAAGGACTGATGTGAAGCTGAAACTCCAATACTTTGGCCACCTCATGCGAAGAGTTTACTCATTGTAAACGACTGTGATGCTAGGAGGGATTGGGGCCAGGAGGAGAAGGGGAAGACAGAGGATGAGATGGCTGGATGGCATCACCGACTCAATGGACGTGAGTTTGAGTCAACTCTGGGAGTTGGTGATGGACAGGGAGGCCTGGCGTTCATGGGGTTGCAAAGAGTCGAACACGACTGAGTGCCTGAACTGAACTGAATGCATATTTTAAAAACATAAGGATTACATAATATCAACATGACGTGTATTACCTTAAATTTTTATATTTTTATGCAATTTTTAAAGGTTGTTTTCTAAATGCCTATGTCTCTTTTGCAGTCTCTTATACAGGGTTCAGGTTACCATTTTTCTAAATTCCATATATATGCATTAATATACGGTATTGATATTCTTCTTTCTGGCTTACTTCACTCTGTATAATTGGCTCCAATTTCATCCACCTCATTAAAACTGATTCAAATGCATTCTTTTTGATGGCTGAGAAATACTCCATTGTGTATATGTACCAAAGCTTTCTTATCCATTCATCTGCAGATGGACATCTAGGCATTTAGAACAGTCTTTGGGACTCTGTGGGAGAGGGTGAAGGTGGAATGATTGGAGAGAATGGAATTGTAGCATGTATATTATCATAAGTGACCAGTCCAGGTTCGACGCATAAATTTTCCTCTGTTCATTTCTTTGCATTTGTGCTTTTTTAATAAAATTCTTTTTTAGATAAAAAAAAAAATAAAGGTTGTTTTCCATTTACATTTGTTAAAAATATTGACTGTATTCTCAGTGTTGTACAGTACATCTTGAGCCTATTTTACATGCAATAGTTTGTACCTCTACTCCCCAACCCCTATATTGCTCCCTCCCTACTAGTAGCCAGTAGTTCATATAGTTCATTCTCTGTACCTGTGAGTCTTCTTTTTTGTTATATTCACTAGTGGGTTATATAGATTCCACATATAAGTGATAATATAGTATTTTTCTTTCTTTGTCTGACATTTTATGTAGCTTAATGGCTTCCAAGTCCATGTGTATTGCTGCAAATGACAAAATTTGATACTTTTTTATGACTGAGTAGTAATCTATTGTGTATGTGTGTGTGTGTGTGAGAGTGTGTGTTTAAGTGTAATCCGCATCTTTTTTATCCACTCATCTGTTGATGGACCCTGAGTTTGCTGCCATAATTTCACAATTGTAAATAACATTTACAATGTTATTTGAGGTGAACAAATAACATGAACATTGAGGTGCCTGTATCTTGCTGAATTAGTGTTTTTGTTTTTTTCAGATATGTAATCAAGAGTGTTCATATTGTAGTTACATTTTTACTATTTTGAGGGACCTCCACACTTTTCCATGGTGATTTTATCAATTTACATTCCCATAAACAGTGTACAAGGGCTCTCTTTTCTCCATATCCTTGCCAGCATTTGTTCCACGTATTGTTAGTAATTCTGACAGATGTGAGATAAAACCTTATTGTGTTTTTGATTTGCAGTTCCCTGATCATTAGCAATGTTGAGCATCTTTTCATGTGCCCATTGGCTGTCTGCATTTCCTCTTTGGAAAAGTGTTCAATTCTTCTGCCCATTTTTTAACCTTTTCTTTGATGTTGAGATGTATAGTTGTTTATATATGTTGGGTATTAAATTCCTTGATCAGTCATATCATTGGCAAATATTTTCTCCCATTCAGTAGGTTGTCCTTTTGTTTTGTCAGTGGTTTCCCTTACTGTGCAAAACCTTTTAAGTTTAATTAGATTTCATTTGTTTACTTTTGCTTTTATTTCCTTTTCTTTAGGAGGTGTATCTAAAAGAAATTGCTGTAATTTCTGTCAAAGAATGTCCTGTTTATGTCTTCTTTTCCTCTGATAGTTCTATGGTATATGGTCTTTAGTTCTTTATTATATTTGTATATGGTGTTATAAAATGTTTTAATTTATTTCTTTTACATGCAGTTGTCCAGTTTGCTGAGTATCACTTATTGAAGAGTCTGTCTTTTCTCCATTATAAATTCTTGCCTCTTTATTACAGATTAATTGACTTTGAGTACTTGAGTTTATTTCTGAGCTCTTTATACTGTTCCACTGATCTATGTTTCTATTTTTGTGCCAATACTATACTATTTTGAATATTGTAGTTTTGTATGATAGTATAGTGTAAAGTCAAGGAGCATGAGTCCTCTAGCTCTGTTCTTTTTTCTCAGGCTTGTGTTGCTCTTCGGGGTCTTTTGTGTTTCCATATAAACTAAAAAAATTTTTGTTCTAGTTTTATAAAAAATGCCATTGGTAATTTGGTAGAGATTGCTTTGAATCTGTAGATTGCGTTGGGTATTATAGTCATTTGACAGTACTGATTCTTCCAATTCAGGGGCACAGTATATCTTTCTATCTGTGTCATCTTCAGTTTCTTTCATTAGCTTCTTATAGTTTCAAAGTACAGGTCTTTTGCCTCCTTCAGTTGGTATCTTCTTGGTATTTTATTCTTTCTGAAGCAATGACCTGTGCATGCTCAGTCACTTAGTTGTGTCTGATTCTTCACAACTGCATGGACTGTAGCCTGCCAGGCTCCTCTATCCATGGGATTTTCCAGGCAAGAATACTGGAGTGGGTTGCCATTTCCTTCTCCAGGGGATCTTTCTGACCCAGGGCTTGAAACCATGTCTCTTGCATCTCCTGCAAGTGAATTCTTTACTGCTGAGCCACCTGGGAAGCCTTAATGCAATGATAAATGGGATTGTTTTCTTAATTTTATTTTCTGATAGGTTATTATTAGTGTATAGGAATGCAGGAGATTTCTGTGTATTAATTTTATATCTTACAACTCTGCTAAACTCATTCATGAGCTCTAATAGTTTTCTGGTAGTATCTTTAGGATCTTCTATGTATAGCATTATGTCATCTGCAAACAATTAAAGTTTTAATTCTTCTTTTACAGTTTGAATCCTTATATTTTTTTTCTCTGATTGCCATGGCTAGAACTTCCAGAAAACTGTTGAATGAAAGTGGCAAGAGTAGACATCCCTATCTTGTTCCTGATCTTAGAGGAAATGCCCTCAGCTTTTCAGCATTGCCTGTGACGTTCGTGGTGGGTTTGTCAGGTGTGTTGTCTTTATGATGTTTCAGTCGCTTCCCTCCCTGCCCTTTTTCCGGACAGTGTTTATCATAAATGGATGTTGAATATTGTCAGAATCTTTTTCTGTATCTGTTGAGATGATCACACGGTTTTTATTCTTTTTAATGTGGAATATCGCATTGATTGATTTGCAGATATGGAAAAATCCTTGCATCCCTGGGATAAATCCCACTTGATCATGATATATGAGCTTTTTAACACATTGTTGAATTTTGTTGAGGATTTTTGCATCTATTGTTCATCAGTGACATTGGGCTGCAATTTTCACTTTTTGATATTTTTGTTTAGTTTTGATATCAAAGGTGATGCTGGTCTCATAGAATGAGTTCAGAAACTCCTTTCTCTGTCATTTGTTGGAAGAGTTTAACTCTTCTCTAAGTGTTTGGTAGAATTCACCTGTGTAGCCATCTGGCCCTGGGCTTCAGTTTTCTGGAGTTTTTAAATTGCTGATTCAGTTTCAACGCTGATAATTGGTCTGTTCATATTTTCTGTTTCTTCCTGATCCAGTCTTTGAAGATTTTACCTTTCTAATAATTTATCCATTTCCTTTAGGTTGTCCTTTTTTGTTTATAGTAGTTTATTATGATCCTTTGTATTTTTGTGGTGTCAGTTATAGTTTCTCCTTTTTCCATTTCTTATTTTATTAATTTGGGCCTTCTTCCTTATTTTCTTGATGAATCTGGCTAAAGGTTTATCAGTTCCGCTTATCTCTTCAAAGGGACAGTTTTTCATTTCATTGATCTTTTCTACTTTTTAGTTTATTTCATTTATTTCTGATCTTGTATTTATGATTTGTTTCCTTCTACTAACATTGGATTTTGTTTGTTCTTCTTTCTCTAGTTGCTTTAGGTGTACGTTTAAGGTGTTTATTTGAGACTTTTCTTGTTTCCTGAAGTAAGATTGTATTGCTGTAAACTTCCCTCTTAGAACTGCTTTGGTTGCATCCTATAGGTTTGGGATTGTTGTATTTTCATTTTCAGTTGTCTTCTAGGTATTTTTTATATGTGAACTTCCCTGTGTAGCCTGCATGGGCTTAATATTTTTTGGTGCAAGGGCTGTTTTTAGTGTAAATATCTACCACCTCTTTCTAACGTTTATGCTGACCATTATCCCTTTCAATGGGAGTGAGACTGATGTTGTGGTGACCAGACCCTGGCCTGAATATTTAATGGGGCCTACCCTTTGCTCTGTGATTGTCAATGCTGTGTCAGGGGTGGGGTCTGCTCCTAGTTGTTGGAGTAGAGGCATGTAGATCTGTTTCTGAGCTGTGTTTCTCATCTGTGGTGTGTGAGGTAGGTGGACTTGGAGCACTCCCACTTGGAGAGAAGACACTGAGTATTCCTTCTCTGGAGCTGTTTGTCTGTGGGTGTGCTCTGTTATGTCGCCTTTGACCCACTGTGCAGACTCACAGATTACACTGTTGTTGGCACTGCTCTTGGCCCGGCCCAACTGTGAGTATGCTGGCAATTAGCCCTGGTGTCTCTAAAGTGTTTTGACCAGGCCACCAACATAGATCACTGAATTCAGGTTCCAGAATTATAGTAATCATGGATATGGATCCACTGTGGGCACTATGAGGACAGCTCAGACTCTGGACTAGCCCATCCACCATGTGTACGTGCCCACAAAGTTCACTGCTGGTAAAGCTAGACCTGTCTTAGCTGTGGGATCACTCACTGACCATTCAGATGTTCTGCAGGTGCTGAGTTTATAAAACCTGTCACAGGGATGTAACTCTGCTATCTGTACTGTTTAAGGAGAGGTTGCAGCTCATTTTCCTTAGTTTCACAGCTTCTGTGTCTCAGGTGTGGTTTCAGCCCCACCTCTGCATGAGGACCGCCTACAGGCATCTGTGCCTCAGACTTCCCTGGAGCATCTGAGCCTGCCCCAGTGGCAATGGAGTGCAGGGGTGGGGGTGGGAGGCCGTGGCAGTCACAAGCACGCGCGAGCCAGCCTTGGCAGGCTCCTTTTGTAGTGTCCAGGGAGGCAGGGGCTGGTGCATGGGAAGAGGGGCTGCAATGGCAGCCTCAGCCTTTGTGCATCATTCAGCAGTGGCACCTCACTTCTGTGGCTATCGAGGCTTTCTGTGTGAGAATTTCTGGTTGAAGAGCCACTCTCCCCCACCCTCTTTGACTGTCTCCTCACAGCCATCAGCAGTCCTTTCCCGAGGTCTGCTCGTCAACCCCCATGGTCCAGTACCTATCCTTTGTCTTCACTGGCAGACGCATGTCTCAGGCTGGGGCACACAGAGCTGTGGCTCCAACCTGTGTAGGTTTTACTCTGTTCCGCCACCACAGACTGATTGCTGTGCTCTCCTCCAAACCCTCAAAGCTGTCCTGGCTGATCTCCCCACCAGTAAGAGGGCTTTCTTGGATGCTGAAACCTCTTCTTTCCTTCAGCTCCCCCCAGGAGCACAGGTCCCAATCCACTTCCCCTCCTTTTCCTTTTCCCTTCTTTCTTTTGTCTTACCCAGTTACGTGGGGATCTTTCTTGTCCCTTTAGGTGTCTGAGGTCCTCTGCTAATGTTCAGCAAATGCTCTGTGAGAACTGTTTCATTTGTAAATATGTTCTTGATTCATTTGTGGTGAAAGGTGAATTCTACATCCTCCTGCTCCTCCATCTTGACTCCTTTGACTCTTCTTGAAATATAATTGTCTTTTAAAACTAGTAGCCAAATGAATCTGTAATGAAAATAGTAGTTTTACAGGTTTTATACTTATTTGAATGTTGGAACTAAGTTAATTATGTATCTATGGGAAGTTTAATAACTTAATTTGCTTTGTGCTCCGTATTCTATTGATAGGTTGGGAAAAAGGTAATACGGTTTAATATTTTCTTTAGGTAGCTCAGGATGAGTGAAACACTTTCCAGGGAATTTTCTAGTATTACTAAGACTTTACTAAATTATTCATCTATTTTGTTAGTACTGATTTATGAATATAGAATTAAGAAGTGTTTTTCTTTTCAGAATTAATAAATTATTTGTTACTTGGAAACTGACAGTTAAAAGAATTAAGACTGATAAGAGCAGGTAAGTCTATGAAATACAATTATAAAAATTTTGAGAGGAAGCCTTATTTGAAATATGTAGTATGCAAATAGGTATACATTAATTTTAACTCAGTGATTAAAAAGTCACATTCTATACCCCTTATGATTAAATTTAATCCATTTTATTTTTAAGACTATTATAATATTATATATGTTTAGCATAATATGTGTTACTATATATATAAATATTGTCAGTTCAGTTCAGTTGCTCATTTGTGTCCAGCTCTTTGTGACCCCATGGAATGCAGCACGCCAGGCTTCTATGTTCATCACCAACTCCCTGAGCTTTCAAAACTCATGTCCATTGAGTCGGTGATGCCATCCAGTCATCTCATCCTCTGTTGTCCCCTTCTCCTCCTGCCTTCAATCCTTCCCAGCATCAGGGTATTTTCCAATAAATCAGTTCTTCGCATCAGGTGGCCAAAGTAGTGGAGTTTCAGCTTCAGCATGAGTCCTTCCAATGAATATTCAGGACTGATTTCCTTTAGGATGGTCTGGTTGGATCTCCTTGCTGTCCAAGGGACTCTCAAGAGTCTTCTCCAACACCATAGTACAAAAGCATCAATTCTTCAGCATTCAGCTTTCTTTATGGTTCAACTCTCACATCCATATATGACTACTAGAAAACCAAAGCTTTGACTATGCAGATCTTTATCAGTAATGTCTCTGCTTTTTAATATGCTGTCTAGGTTTGTCATAGGTTTTCTTCCAATAACTACTTTTTATATTTCCCTGTATACCATTTTGTGGTGTGAAGAAATCAGAGTGCTGTGGGGAACCTGTGATGAGTTTTTTGGGCACTTGATCTAAATTTTTGCTTGTTCATTTTATTTATTATTTGGGGTTTCCCCAAATAGCTCAGTTGGTAAAGAATCTGCCTGCAATGCAGGAGACCCTGGTTCTCTTCCTGGGTTGTTAAGATCTGCTGGAGAAGGGATAGGCTACCCACTCCAATATTGTTGGGCATCCCTTGTGGCTTAGCTGGTAAAGAATCCACCTACAATGAGGGAGACCTGGGTTCGATCTCTGGGTTGGGAAGATCCCCTGGAAAAGGGAAAGACTACCCACTCCAGTATTCTGGCCTGGAGAATTCCATGGACTGTATAGTCCATGGAGTCACAAAGAGTAGGACACAACTGAGTGACTTTCACTTTATTTATTGCACTTTACTTTTTTAATTGAAGGGTATTTGATTTACAGAATTTTGTGGTTTTCTGTCATACATCAAGAATCAGCTGTAGGTACACCCATGTCTGGAGAAGGCAATGGTATCTCACTCCAGTACTCTTGCCTGGAAAATCCCATGGACAGAGGAGTCTGGTGGGCTGCAGTCCGTGGGGTTGGGACTGAGGGACTGCAGTCTCACTTTTCACTTTCATGCATTGGAGAGGGAAATGGCAACTCACTCCAGTGTTCTTGCCTGGAGAATCCCAGGGATGGCGGAGCCTGGTGGGCTGCCGTCTATGGGGTCACACAGAGTCAGACACGACTGAAGCGACTTAGCAGCAGCAGCAACACCCATGTCCCCTCTCTCCTGAACCTCCATTCCATCTCCCTCCCCATCCCACCCTTTTAGATTGTCACAGAGCTCCTATTTGAATTCCCTGATTCATACAGCAAATGCCCATTGGATATCTAATTTACATATGGTATTGAATGTTTCCATGTTACTGTCTCCATCCATCTCACCCTCTCCTGCCTCTCCCCACCTACTGTGTCCATACATCTGTTCTCTATATGTGTTTCTCTACTGCTGCCCTGAAAATAAATTCATCAGTGCCATCTTTCTAGATCCCATGTATGTGCATCAGTATATGATATTTATATTTCTCTTTCTGACTTACTTCACTCTATATAATAGGCACTAGGTTCATCCACCTCATTAGAACTGACTCAAATGCGTTCCTTTTTATGGATGAGTAGTTTTCCATTGTATATATGTATATGTACCACAACTTCTTTATCCATTTATCTGTCAATGGACATCTAGGTTGCTTCCATGTTATTGCTATTGTTAATAGTGCTGCAGTGAACATTGGGTACATGTGTCTTTTTCAGTTTTGGTTTCCTCAGGGTATATGCTAGTAGTGGGATTGCTGGGTCATATGGTGGTTTTATTCCTACTTTTTTAAGGAATCTCCAAACCATCTTCCGTAGTGGCTGTATCAATTTACATTCCCACCGGCAATGCAAGAGGGTTCTCTTTTCTCTACACCCTCTCTAGCATTTATTGTTTGTAGACTTTTTGATGATGGCCATTCTGACTGGTGTGAGGTGGTATCTCATAGCCATTTGGATTTGCATTTCTCTAATAATGAGTAATGCTGTGCTAGCATCTTTTCATGTGTTTGTTAGCCATCTGTGTATCTTCTTTAGAGAAATGTCTGTTTACGTCTTTTTCACACTTTTGGATTGGGTTGTTTGCTTTTCTGATATTGAGTAACATGAGATGCTTGTATATTTTGGAAATTAATTCTTTGTCAGTTGTTTCTTTTGCTATTACTTTCTCGCATTCTGAGGGTTGTCTTTTCACCTTGTTGTAGTTTCCTTTGCTGTGCAAAACTTTTAAGTTTAATTAGGTCTCATCTGTTTATTTTTGTTTTTATTTCTATTACTCTAGGAGGTTGGTCATAGAAGAACTTGCTTTGATTTATTTCATCGAGTGTTCTGCCTATGTTTTCCTCTAAGAGTTTTATAGTTTCTGGTCTTACATTTAGGTCTTTAATCCATTTTGAGTTTATCTTTGTGTATAGCATTAAGAAGTATTCTAATTTCATTCTTTTGCATGTAGCTTTCCAGTTTTCCTAGGACCACTTATTGAAGAGGCTGTCTTTGCCACATTGTATATTCTTGCCTCCTTTGTAAAAAATAAGGTAACCTTAGGTGTATAGGTTTATCTCTGGCTTCTCTATCTTGTTCCATTGGTCTATATTTTTATTTTAGTGCCATTACCATACTGTCTTGGTGACTGTAGCTTTGTAGTATAGACTGAAGTCAGGAAGGTTGATTCCTCCAGCTCCATTCTTCTTTCTCAAGACTGCTTTGGCTATTCAGTTAGTGTTTCCATATGAATTGTGAAAATTTTGTTTTAGTTCTGTGAAAAATGCCATTGATAATTTGATAGGGATTGCACTGAATCTGTAGATTGCATTTGGTAGTGCAGTCATTTTCACAATGTTGATTGTTCCCACCCAGGAACATGGAATACCTCTCCATCTGTTTATGTCATCTTTGATTTCTTTCATCATTGTCTTATAATTTTCCATATACAGTTCTTTTGTCTCCTTAGGGAGGTTTATTCCTAGATATTTTATTCTTTTTGTTGCAATAGTGAATGGGATTAATTCTTTAATTTCTATTTTGATTTTTCATTGTTAGTATATAGGAGAGCACATGATTTATGTGTATTGACCTTGTATCCTGCAACTTTGCTGAATTCAGTGATTAGCTTTAGTAATTTCCTGATAGTTTCTTTTGGGTTTTCTGTGTATAGTATACATAGTATACTGGAAAAGGTCAGTTTTCATTCCAATCCCAAAGAAAGGCAATGCCAAAGAATGCTCAAGCTACCGCACAGTTGCACTCATCTCACACGCTAATAAAGTAATGCTCAAAATTCTCCAAGCCAGGCTTCAACAGTAGGTGAACTGTGAACTTCCAGATAATCAAGCTGGTTTTAGAAAGGGCAGAGGAACCAGAGATCAAATTGCCAACATCCGCTGGATCATCGAAAAAGCAAGAGAGTTCCAGAAAAACATCTGCTTTATTGACTATGCCAAAGCCTTTGACTGTGTGGATCACAATAAACTGTGGAAAATTCTGAAAGAGATAGGAATACCAAACCACCTGACCTGCCTCTTGAGAAATTTGTATGCAGGCCGGGAAGCAACAGTTAGAACTGGACATGGAACAACAGACTGGTTCCAGATAGGGAAAGGAATACGTCAAGGCTGTATATTGTCCCTGCTTATTTAACTTATTTAACTTAAATCGTGAGAAACACTGGGCTGGATGAAGCACAAGCTGGAATCAAGATTGCCAGGAGAAATATCAATAACCTCAGATATGCAGATGACAGCACCCTGATGGCAGAAAGTGAAGAAGAACTAAAGAGCCTCCTGATGACAGTGAAAGAGGAGAGGGAAAATGTTGGTTTAAAGTTCAACATTCAGAAAACTAAGATCATGGCATCTAGTCCCATCACTTCATGGCAAATAGATGGGGAAACAGTGAAAACAGTCAGAGACTTTATTTTTTGGGACTCCAAAATCACTGCAGATGGTGACTTAAGCCATGAAATTAAAAGATGCTTGCTTCTTGGAAGAAAAGTTGTGACCAACCTAGACAGCAGATTAAAAAGCAGTGACAGTACTTTGCCAACAAAGATTCATCTAGTCACGGCTATGGTTTTTCCAATAGTCATGTATGGATGAGAGAGTTGGACCATAAAGAAAGCTGAGCACTGAAGAATTGATGCTTTTGAACTGTGGTGTTGGAGAATAGTCTTGAGAGTCCCTTGGACTGCAAGGAGATCCAACCAGTCCATTCTAAAGGAAGTCAGTCCTGAATATTCATTGGAAGGACTGATGTTGAAGCTGAAACTCCAATACTTTGGCCACCTCATTAGAACTGACTCATTTGAAAAGACCCTGATCCTGGGAAAGATTGAAAGTGGGAGGAAAAGGGGATAACAGAGGATGAGGTGGTTGGATGGCATTGCTGAGTCAATGGACATGAGTTTGAGTAAACTCTGGGAGTTGGTGATGGACAGAAAGGCCTGGTGTGCTGCTGTTCATGGTCTGCAAAGAGTCGGACATGACTGAGCAACTGAACTGAACTGAACTGATGTATAGTATTATGTCATCTTCAACTGGTCATTTATTTTTGACTGTGCTGTGTCTTCATTGCTGTGCATAGGTTTTCTCTAGTTGAGGTGAGTGGGGGCTGTTTTCGTGTTTCTTTATGCAGGCTTCTCATTGCGGTGGCTTCTCATTGCAGACCACAGGCTTTAGGTGTGTGGGCTTCAGTAATTGTGGTACACAGGCTTAGTTGTGCTGTAGCATGCGGCATCTTCCCAGAGCAGGGATTGAACCTGTGTTCCCTGCATTGGCAGGTGGATTCTTTACTATGTTACCAGAGAAGCCCTCACTTGATCCAAGTTTTGCCTCCAGGAGGGAAAATGATTAAATCATCCGAGATAGATGACAGTTAATTCTATATTACAGCCAAATTTTCTTGTTGCTGTTAAACTTTTTACTTTTGAGATAATTATGATGAAAATACAGTTGTAAGAATTTATACAGAGCAATCTCTTGTGCCTTTTAGCCAGTTTCCCCTGGTGGTAATATCTTTCAAAAATATAGTATGACAACCAGGATAGTGACAGTAGTAAAATCAAGATACAGAACATTTCTGTATCTTTCATGTTGTCTTTTAATCCTTTAATAGCTATACTCTCTTCTTTCTCCCTCCCACTCGCAACCTGTGGCAAGCACTCATCTCTTCTCCATTTCTGTAATTTGGTCCTTTGAAAGAATGTGATATAAATAAAATTATACATTATATAATCATTGGGATTGATTTTTTACGTAGCGTAACTCTCTGGAGATTCATCCAGGTTGTTGCATATATTAATCATTTATTTTTACTGCTGGGTAACAGTCCATGGTATGGATGTACCATAGTTTGTCTCTTTCCTTTTGAAGCACACCTGGATGTTACCCAGATTTTGCCTAATACAGATAAAGCTGCTGTAAGCATTCATAAACAGTTTTTTGTGTGAACATAAGTTTTCATTTCTCTGGGGTGAATCACCACAAGTGCATTTCAGTTCAGTTCAGTTCAGTTCAGTCGCTCAGTCGTGTCCGACTCTCCGCGACCCCATGAATCACAGCACGCCAGGCCTCCCTGTCCATCACCAACTCCCGGAGTACACTCAAACTCATGTCCACAGAGTCGGTGATGCCATCCAGCCATCTCATTCTCTGTTGTCCCCTTCTCCTCCCGCCCCCAACCTTTCCCAGCATCAGAGTCTTTTCCAGTGAGTCAACTCGTCGCATGAGGTGGCCAAAGTATTTCAGTTTCAGCTTCAGCATCAGTCCTTCCAATGAACACCCAGGATTGATCTCCTTTAGAATGGACTGGTTGGATCTCCTTGCAATATAAGGGACTCTCAAGAGTCTTCTCCAACACCACAGTTCAAAAGCATCGATTCTTCGGCAATCAGCTTTCTTCACAGTCCAATTCTCACATCCATACATGACCACAAGTGCATTTAATGGGTGTTTAATTTTTAAAGCTGAAACTCCAATACTTTGGCCACCTCATGTGAAGACTTGACTCATTGGAAAAGACTCTGATGCTGGGAGGGATTGGGGGCAGGAAGAGAAGGGGACGACAGAGGATGAGATGGCTGTATGGCATCACCGACTCAATGGACATGAGTTTGAGTAAACTCCAGGAGTTGGTGATGGACAGGGAGGCCTGGCATGCTGTGATTCATGGGGTCGCAAAGAGTGACTGAACTGAACTGAATTTTTGAAGAAACTGCCAAGACGTTCCAGAGTGATTATGCCATTTTTTTCCATTCCCACCAGCGGTTTATTAGTGATTCAATTTCTCCACATTCTTACTGCCATTTGAAGTGAACTGCCAATGGCAGTAAGAATGTGGAGAAATTGAATCACTATTTTCTATTTTAGACATTTTGGTAGGTGTGTAATAATATAAGATTTTAGTCTGCGTTCCCCTAATGACTGATATTTTAGTGTCTTCATTTGCTTATTTTCCATCTGATTGTCTTTGGTAAAATGTCTTTTCATGTCTTTTGTACGTTTTCTAATTGGTTTGTCTTCATATTTTTGCATTTTAAGAATTCTTTTTATATTCTGGATATGAGTTCTTTGACAGACACATGGTTATAAATATTTTCTCCTAATTTTTGGCTTATCCTTTTTAAAATTTAAGAATGTCTGTTTAGCTTCTACTGCATCAGCAGCAGCAGCATGCCAGGCATTAGGCTAATAATTAACTTGCTTCTTCAAACCACAGAGAAACTATTTGACCTCCCTGCTTTACTGAGCTAGGTGAACTTTTTTTTAATTGGATGATAATTACTTTACAATGCTGTGTTAATTCTGCTGTACAACAGTGTGAATCAGCTGTCAATATACATGTGTCCCCTCCCTCTTGAGCCTCTCTCCCACCCAGCTCACCATCCCAACCCTCTAGGTCATCACAGAGCACTGAGCTAAGTTTCCTGTGCTATATAGGCACTTCCCACTAACTGTTTTACACATGGTATATGTCAATGATACTGTCTCAACTTGTCCCATCCTTTCTTTTCCACATTGTGTCCTAAGTTTCACTCTGTATGTGTGTGACTCTATTCCTGCCCAGCAAAGGTTCATCAATACCAATTTTCTACATTTCACATATATGCTTTAATATATGGTCTTTGTTTTTCTCTTTCTGACCTACTTCACTCTGTTTGACAGGTTCTAGGTTCATCTGCCTCACTACAACTAACTCAAATTCATTCATTTTTATGGCTGGGTAATATTCCATTATATATGTATACCAAAACTTCTTTATCCATTAATCTGTCAACAGACATATAGGTTGCTTCCATGTCATGGCTATTGTAAATAGTGCTGCTCTGAACATTGGGACATTCTTGTTGCTGTTCACTCACGAAGCTGTGTCCAGCTCTTTGCAACCCATAACATGCCAGGCTCCTCTGTCCTCCATTATCTCCTGGAGTTTACTTAAATTCATGTCCATTGAGTCAGTGATGCTATCTAACGATCTCATCCTCTGCTGCCCTCTTCTTCTTTTGCCTTCAGTCTTTCCCAGTGGCCTTATCCAATGAGTCAGCTTTTCGCAACAGGTGACCAAAGTATTGGAGCTTCAGCTTCAGTAACAGTCCTTCCAATGAATATTCAGGGATGATTTCCTTTAGGATTGACTGGTTTGATCTTCTTGCAGTCCAAGGGACTCTCAAGAGTCTTCTCCTGCACCACAGTTCAAAAGTATCAGTTCCTTGGTGCTGAGCTTTCTTTATGGTCCAATTCTCACATCTGTACATGACTACTGGAAAAACCAATGCTTTGACTATATGGACCTTTGTTGGCAAAATAATGTCTCTGCTTTTTAATGAGCTGTCTAGGTTTGTTGTAGCTTTCCTTCCAGGGAGCAAACTTCTTTAAGTTTCATGGCTGCAGTAACCATCTGCAATGAATTTGGAGCCGAAGAAAATAAAATCGCTTACTACTTCCACTTTTGTGTCTTTTTGCATTATAGTGTTCTCACGGTATTTATGAACTTTAATGTGCAGACCTGGGCTTTTACTCAATTCCTCCTCCTTGTTAAAGTGACAGTCTTTGCTTCAGGGATGACTGGAGCAAAAAGTGAGGATGAGAAGTTGGAAGAAAGTGGATTTGTTACTGGGCATTAGTTTCTTGTAGATAGAATATGGTTAGGTCATGTTTTTAAATTCATCTACCAATCTTTGTCTTTAATTGGTATATTTAGACCATTTACATTCAATTATTTATATGTTAGGACTTCAGTTTGCCATTTTGTTTTTTGGTTTCTGTTTGCTATGTGTTTTTGTTTTGTCTTTTTTCCTTCCTGCCTTCCTGGAGATTACTTGAACACTTTTCAGAATTCCTTTTAGCATTATCTGTAGTATCTTTGACTGTATCTTTTTGTGTACTTAAGTAACAGAAGTTTGACTTTGATGTGTCTTGGTGTGGATTTATGTATCTTTATTCTTCTTTGGGTTTCCCTGGCTTCTTAAATCTCTGTTTTTGTGTCTTTTGACAAACGTGGCATATTTTCTTTTTTAAAAGAAATTTTATCTTTGAATTGAAGGATAATTGCTTTATAGAATTGTGTTAGTTTCTGCCAAACATCAACATGAATCATCCATAGGTATACATATGTCCCTTCCCCATCCCAGCCCTCTTGGTTGTTGCAGAGCCCCAGGCAAACTTGGCAAATTTCATTCGTTATTCCTTGAAGTATTTTTATTTTCCTTTTAAGACTGCAGACACAAATGCTACATCTTTATTTTATAGGCCCAATTATCCCTGAGGTTCTGTTCATTTTTCTCAGTCAATTTTTTTCTCTTGTTTAGATTGGATAATTTCTATTTTCTCTCTTCCAGTTCACTGATTTCTCTGTTCACTTCATTCTGCTCTTGAGCCAATCTAATGATTTTTTTCCTTAGCATTATATTTTTCAACTCTAAAATTTCAATTTGGTTCTCCTTTATGTCTTCTATTTCTTTAATGTGTGTGTGTGAGTTTCTGTTTCTTTCCTTTTTACCACCCAGTGAAGATGAAAGTCCCAACTCTCTACTCAGCTTCTTCTGAAAATTTTCCATGGGGGCCCTAGAGGTGCCTCATTGAATCTTGCCAAGGATGGAACTCTAGGTTCTCCACTTCACCTTTTTTCCTATGGTATTTGGCTAAATTAGAATGTTTATTCTTTTAAAAGCTTTCTGTCTTGATAGACTGCTCTTTTCCTGGTTCTTCAGCTAGACAGCAGGCTTTTTTTCTGTGCCTATTGGGATTTCCAGGTTGCTCTTTTGTTCAGCTCCAAATCCAGGATGTATGAGGCAAATGGAAATCCAGGAAACTTAGCACCATGTCATTACTAATCAGTTTTTCTTCTCTTTTCTACCTTCCAGTGTCTTTTGGTTGATTTATATAATGTGCAGAGTTTTTAGGTGTACTTATTTAGCTGGAGTAACAGTGAAATGTACATCTACTTTATTTTCCTAGAAGCCAGGACCTGAATTTTAATAGACTTCTGTCATATGTTTTCTAATACTATGTTGTGTGTGAGTAAAATTTTGGAGAATGTATTTAGTTTTCTGTTACAACAGAATGAAATTTGTTAGTGATTTCCTCATAACATCTATACTTGAATAATCATCAATTGATACATTTTTTTCTTGTCAGACTTCACCATTACAACTCTAAATTTGTTCCCATTTTCCATTTCTTATTTTTATAAGGCACCCCTGTTTATTTATACCTGTGCTAACATATAGAAATAAAATTGAATACATTTTTATAGGAAAAAAAGATTCAACCAGTCCATTCTAAAGGAGATCAATCCTGGGTGTTCATTGGAAGGACTGATGCTAAAGCTGAAACTCTAATACTTTGGCCACCTCATGCAGTGAGTGACTCACTGGAAAAGACTCTGATCCTGGGAGGGGTTGGAGGCAGGAGGAGATGAGAACGACAGAGAATGAGATGGCTGGATGGCATCACCGACTCGATGCACATGAGTTTGAGTGAATTCCGGGAGTTGGTGATGGACAGGGAGGCCTGGTGTGCTGTGATTCATGGGGTTGCAGAGAGTCGGACACGACTGAGTGACTGAACTGAACTGAACTGAACTGAATGTGAGTTCATTACTGTCTGAATTTTGATCACCATTCTTTTGTTAATAAATACCAAGATTGGGTTTGCTTTTTGTGACCTTTCTTTTTCTGGGATATGCTACTTGTTTTTAGTATGACATCTTCCTTTTTATACTAGATGTTTAGAGGAATGTCAATGAACAAATTCTTTTACATCCGAGAATAGTTCCATGTTATGTAAAGCCTATATAATTTGAGGAGGCCTTCTTTAAGATAAATTACAAGGCTTTGAAAGAGGTGGTGCAAATAAAAAGAGCCCATGAAGCTTAAGCTTCACTAGCTTCATGGTATATAAAGCTTTCACTTGTAAAATGGAAAGATGAGAAAGAACTAATTGTATATTGTATATTCATATGTGTATGAAGAATCAGTGAAGGACAAAGGCCCCCCTATTCTCTACATACTGTTGTTCAGGGCAGTTTGCTTTTCTCAATCCAGTTTTTAAAAATTAATTTATTTTAATTGGAGGCTAATTGCTTTACAATATTGTGTTGGTTTTTGCCATACATTGACATGAATCAGCCATGGGTGTACAGTTTTTAAGGAGCATTATCTCTTCCATTCTGGTCGTTTCCAGTTCTGTCCTGTTCTTTGCAGAATTGTTAGCAGTGATTTGTCTCATCTTTGTGACTGTGATCAGACCAGTAGAAAAGGCAGACAAAAGAAAAGCAACCAACTTCTCTATTTTAAGATATAGGTGGTTGGAGAATTTAAGAAACATTATCCAAATGGTCCCTAATCTAGTTGATTTTTTCCCCTGTAATTAGACAAAAAATAAATTGAGGAAATTTATTTAAATTTAATAAATACAGGAATATAATTCTTTTTGTATATCATTGCCTAGTATTGCAAAATTTTTAGAACTCAGTGGCAGTCATCACTTGTTTCCCCTCTGTTTTGTTCTTATCACATCCAGTTCCAAAATCTTGCCTTCAATATTATCAGCCAAACCAAACCATTAATGCTTACTAATCTTTATCAATATTATTTAAATCATGGTACATGTAATACATATTGAATATTAACTATAGGCATATGAAACAAACCATACTAATTAACTCTAAATGGATTTTATTCATTTTGAATGAGAGATAAGTCTTTGGCAATTTTTAAACTTTCAGGTCACTTTTGTATCACAATCTATTTTTTGCTGATGAGTTATTTCAAGGCTGTTTGCTTTATATAAAGGGACTTTGTGAAGATGCAGTTAGTCTCAAAAAAGGTGATGAAGATAATTCAAATGCCATATGCCTTGTAAAGGTAGGTAGAAGTATCTTACCATTAGCTAATGTTGGTCTATAGAAAGTAGGAGAAACAAATATAATTTTAAATCGAAGAAATTTAAATTTCTCAATCCGTAGTAAACCAGCCCTATGGATGACTAATGTTCTAAAATACCTACAGAGAACATTATTCCACTCAATTTTAACAGTTAACAATAATCTTTAAATTAATAATTAAGGAAAAAAATTTCTTCCTTACAAAAAACCTAAGCCTGTTATAGATACCCTTTCTTTATAATAAAAACTCTAACTATACAATATTATTTATAAATAATCTGTTATCTCTAATACATAATTGATAGTTATCAGCTGTTCTCTTATTATAGCTTGTCAAGACATTGTAATAAGTTGCTACTTAGAGTGTTTGGTTAAATTTATGTATTCTTTTGTTCCACAGTTCCATAAATGGTGACTTCTTAATGAATGATTTGATTTGTATAGTAGAGTTCTTTCAAAGAAATTAAGTACGCAGACCTGTAAATTTTACATATTTAATTGAGCAGGATTCCAGTATCTTTTACTTCACTTACCCACTGTGTAAGGGAGATACTGAAGAATAAAATAGTCATCCAGTCTTAGAGAAATAGTTGAAAGGGTTTGAACAAGTTATAAATTTGACAGTTGGTGCAAAAATTGAACTATACACATGTTATAAGATTAACACTTGCAAATGAACAGCTTATTTTTAGAATCTATTAGGTATAGTGACTGATACCTAGTAGGTGCTCAATGAATAGTCCCTGAGTGAGTAAATAAATCAAAGAATTAGTCAAGAAATATTACCAAACTCAGATTCAGCTGCTTGCCATTTGAAAAGTCAATAACCAAGAGACAGGCAGGTGTTGGTGGAAAGCAAGGTTGATTTTAATCAGAATGTCAGCAGTCTGGGGAAATGGTGGACTTAATGTCCCCAGAAACCTCTGAAGATTCTTCTTGGCCGTAAATGTTTTCAAAGGGAAAAGGGGAGGTAATCTCAGTTAATCATTGAGATGGGGGTTGGAGTTTTGCCACCCGCCTTTGTACAAACTTGTTTTATTTCTTGCGATCTTTTCTTAGATGCTATCTTGTTTATACAGTTTGTTCACAGTTTGTTCTTGAGATTACTGAAGGGGAAGCTATGGAATTAATTAATAATAATTAGTTGACCAGATCTCTTCTGGTCATATGTTAATTAATCCTTCTTCATTTCTACTTATTTGGTCTATAGAAAGAATAGGTTAGGTCAGGATATTGAAAGGTATATTTGAGCTGGAGATGAGCAGAGCACATGGGTGCCTGATTTAAGGTTAGTTACAGTATAGCTTTGATAAAGTGATGAGACAGAAGGGATTTCCTGATGAGAGTGGTTTCCTGCAAGGAGATGCTTACAGAAATATTAGTTAATTACTACAGATGAAATATTGTTTGTATAGTTATAGTAACAATATTATTGTTTCAAAAGGATTAAATTCAAGTTAAATATTTCACAGAGGAGTATTTTTAATATGGTTTTAATGCAAAAGGAAAAAGTTGGACAGCTATAATATTACATTGTTTTATGAATAAATGGGTGACAGAATTTATCAGTTAACTTATTGATGGGTGGTAAGGCAAAGGAGATTTTAGAATATCTCTGATATGTATGACTGAAGTGCTAATAGATGGTAATACTAACAGAGTGACCCAGAGGGGTTACTGGAGACCTTAAGTCATGTTAGCTTCCCCCGGAACATGAAGTAGAAGGGAATAAACCTTTCCAGACATATATAACACATATAATATGTGTTAATTATCTATTATATGCAAAATGCAAAGGAGATGGATACAGAGTAAAAGACTAAGCATTGCTTTGTTTAATCTACTTATAGTTTTTTGTGCTCAGTTGCTCAGTCTTGTCAGACTCTCTGCCACCCCCTGAACTGTAGCCAGCCAGGCTCTTCTGTCTGTGGGAGCCACCTTGGAAGCCCTATAGTTTATTAAAAGAGATAATTCTTTACATATAAAAATGATAACTAATTCTAATCATTCTAGCTAATCAGGTAGCAGAATATAAGGCAAGGAATATTTGCTTGGAAATAATACTTGTAAAATAGTCATACCACAGAAATTCAGAGGATTAGTAGATATTAACCTTTTTTAGAGATGAGGTTGGGACATGCTTTGTGAAGGAAAGATATTATAAGCTAGGCTATGGAAGCCACTCCAGTACTCTTGCCTAGAAAATCCCATGGATGGAGGAGCCTGGTAGGCTGCAGTCCGTGGGGTCGCTAAGGGTCGGACACGACTGAGCGACTTCACTTTCACTTTTCACTTTCACACATTGGAGAAGGAAATGGCAACCCACTCCAGTGTTCTTGCCTGGAGAATCCCAGGGATGGGGGAGCCTGGTGGGCTGCTGTCTATGGGGTTGTACAAAGTCGGACACAACTGAAGCGACTTAGCACAGCAGCAGAAGAAGGGAAAGAACATACATGAATCATTTTATCTAAAACTTCTCTTTCAAATGCCAAACTAAATCCTAGATTGTGACATGCAAGACCACAGAACCAGCTAAAGAGTGTTGAGACTTTTGATTATGTTTCCTGTATAAGAATGATTGTGCTTTATTGGACACTGTTTTGAGTGCTTAATAAAACTGTAAAATTTTGTGACTCATCCCTTTTTGGAGAGGGCTAAGTGAGTGGCACTAGTAATTTACATTTTTAACAAGCCAGGTGATTTCTGTGCAGAGTAAACTTTTAGAACTATGCATAAAGAAAAACTATTGAAAGTTTCTGAAATTAATGTGACAGTGATTTATAAGTAATTTACAAGAATAATTGAAAGCAAGGAGATATAGAATTATAAAGATCAGTTACTATAGTACTGGAATAAGGCAGGTAGAGTAATAAGGACTTCAGTAGGCAGTGAGGTCAGAAAGGAAGGAAGATTTTTGAGACATTATACTGGAAACTTGGCCCAACTCTGGGAGATGGTGAGGGACAGAGAGGCCTGGCCTACTGCAGTCCATTGGGTTACTTAGAGTGGGACATGACTTGGTGACTGAACAACAACAACAAAACTAGAAAAATCAGGACGTGGTAACCATATGTGAGACCAGGAGAGGAAGAGCACAAAGAATTAATCCAAAATTCTAATGTCAGAGCATTCCATTTTTTGTTTTTGGAAGCATATATTTATAAGGCATTATAACTAGGGATAAAGATGTCTATATATTTGTTGATGAAAATGTATTTTGGAAAGAGAATTAACATAATGTGGGAAAAATAAAATACTGAAAACAGGAAGAATGATGGAATATATATAAATAGGTGAAAATTATGTGTATGTATTACTGGAGGAGTTCATCAGCACAGTTGATGGAAATTTCTCCATGCAGGATTCTGAATAAATTCAGAATGAAATTTACTTTATTTGAATTATTTAGTTTTAGTCTCTCTGTGTAACATCTAGTGTTCATATTTTTAAGTTTTACAGATAATGGGAGCTCCAAAGGTAAAAGCAATTCCTAAGATTGTCGATTGTCCTGAATTCCTAGAAATTTCATAAACATATCAACTTCTGAATTTTTCTTCTTTGGTTTAAAAGTTAACCAAAGCTAACTAGAATTTAACAATTAAAATGATGTGTTTTTCTGTCTTCTTTCAAGGTTTGCTTAGATTGAGTAAGAGTGTTTAAATTTGAATAATATATAAGGCATATATAATATATACAAAACAGTATAAAATATGCTATTCTTTATGATATGAAGCAGTGACCAAAGTATTTTATTTTCTTTTTTTTTAAATGAATTTTGACTTTCAACACTGAACATTTACTATCATTTAATTAGCTGGATAAGTTTCGAACATATTCTCTACATGAATTTTGTGAAGAACAGTTACATCAGGCTACTCAGTCATTGAAACAACTTGAAGATATCAGGGATAAAGCAATTTCAGAAATAAAACTTACAATTTTAAAGGTAATTCTTTGATTATATCCTCTTTGTTTATCAGTTTTTATGTATCAACTAAAACTATTGCTCCAAATTGCATTCCTGAAAAAAGTGTTAGAAATGGACAGAGGGACAAACGTAGTTAATTAGCCAACCAACTAGTACTGTGCATTTACTATATATAAGATTTTTCAAGGTGCTGTGTAGAATGCAAATATACACACACACATATAAATGCATGTATATATATTTTATATTTATATACCTTCAATATGCTTACATTCTAATTTGAGCTGATATATAAAAGGAAATATTCTTTGTTACAGAGTTCACAGTGGGTGCAAGATAAAAACTCATATTCAAGAGAAATATAACTAGGTAAAACAAAACTTCCCTAAAGATTTAATAAAGAGGATTTGATAATATAATAACAGTGTCCTCAAAGCATTCTTACCCAGTGTGTTGTGACTCATTTCATAGGATTATTTTATATAGCTTCCCTGTATAGTAAATGACAGTGCATGAAATCATAATTCAAAATGCAATTCAATAAGGAACTGATGTGATATCATCTAGTTATAGAGCTTGCTACCTCTTCTACTTTGGCTGACCTTAAGTAGACATTTGAGGCTCTGGAGGAATTGGTGGACTAGGTCTCTCTCAAAAAATTTTTAAATATTATTTCTCTGAATTGAACTTTTGATAGATACGGAGTAGCAGTAACTTAAAGGCTTTACTTATTGACAGGAAGATGAAGTGGACCTGTTTTCTGTCAGTGAAAAAAAGCTTCTCATTCCTTATCTTATTCCTCATAGTTCCCCTTACCTCCCCAAGCCCAGTCATATGAAGACAGATGGGGACAATTTGGCCAAGGGTAGCATAAATCAAAAAGGGATTAATAAAAATATTACTGAGGTGTGACTGAGATGGTAGTAAAATATTGTTGTTGTTCAGTCACACAGTCATGTCTGACTCTTTGCAACCCAGTGGACTACAGCACACCAGGTTGCCTTGTCCTTCATCATCTCCGGGAGTTTGCTCAAACTCATGTCCATTGAGTCAGTGATGGCATCCAACCATCTCATCCTCTGTCGACCCCTTCTCCTCTTGCCTTCAATCTTTTTTCTCAGCATCAGGGTCTTTTCTAATGAGTCAGCTTTACACATCAGGTGGCCAAAATATTGGAGCTTCAGGTTCAGTATCAGTCCTTCCAATGAATAATCAGGGTTGATTTCCTTTAGGATTGACTGGTTTGATCTCCTTGCAGTCCAAGGGACTCTCAAGAGTCTGTCTTCTCCAACACCACTGTTCAAAAGCATCAATTCTTTTGTGCTCAGCTTTCTTTATGATCCAACTGTTTTCCATACATGACTCTTGGAAAAACCATAGCTTTGACTAAACAGACCTTTGTTGGTAAAGTAATGTCTCTGCTTTTTAATATGCTGTCTAGGTTGGTCATAGTTTTTCTTCCAAGGAGCAAGCGAGTCTCTCACTGGTTCCATTGTTTCGCCATGTATTTGCCATGAAGTGATGGGACTGGATGCCACGATCTTCATTTTTGAATGTTGAGTTTCAAGCCAGCTTTTTCACTCTCCCCTTTCACTTTCATCAAGGTTCCTCTTCGCTTTCTGCCTTAAGGGTGGTGTCATCTGCTTATCTGAGGTTATTGACATTTCTCCCAGCAGTCTTGATTCCAGCTTGTGCTTCATCCAGCCTGGCATTTTGCATGATGTACTCTGCATATAAGTTAAATAAGCAGGGTGACAATATATAGCCTTGATGTACTCCTTTCCCTATTTGGAACCAGTCCATTGTTCTATGTCCAGTTCTAACTGTTGTTTCTTAACCTACATACAAGTTTCTCAGGAGGCAGGTAAGGTAGTCTGGTATTTCCATCTCTTTAAGAATTTTCCAGTTAGTTGTGATCCACACAGTCAAAGGCTTTAGTGTAGTTAATGAAGGAGAAATAGATGTTTTTCTAGAATTCTCTTGCTTGTTCTATGATCCAGAGGATGTTGGCAATTTGATCTGGTTCCTCTGCCTTTTCTAAATCCAGCTTGAATATCTGGAAGTTCTTGGTTCACGTACTGTTGAAGCCTGGCTTGGAGAATTTTGAGCATTACTTTGCTAGTGTGTGAAATGAGTGAAATTATGTGGTAGTTTGAGGGTTGGAATGAAAACTTTTCCAGTCCTGTGGCCACTGCTGAGTTTTCCAAATTTGCTGGCATATTGAATGCAGCACTTTCACAGCATCATCTTTAAGGATTTGAAGTAGCTCAGCTGGAATTCCATCACCTCCACTAGCTTTGTTCGTAGTAGTGCTTCCTCAGACCCACTTGACTTCACACTCCAGGATGTCTGGCTCTAGGTGAGTGATTGCACCATCATGGTTATCTGAAATATTACTCATATTCTGTCTGCTTTCTTGTGTTCACCATCACTTGGATTTGGCCATAAATATTGGTTAAGATATTTTCACTTAAATCAATTTCAGATAAGAACCTACTAGACTTACTGTCAGCCCTGTTTTAGAAATGCACCAAACTTATTTACTGCATGGAAGTATGTAGATTTAATAAAGATAAGAACATCATAAAACTGAGAATGTGTCCAAATAAAAAAATTGTGAACTAACATTGGGAATGAAAGTATCAATAAAGCATATTTTTCCTTTTTTTCCATTAGATATTATTTCTCAGAGGCTTAAACCCTACTGTGACACAGCTCTTTAATCTGAGTAATAGACCACTGAGTTACTGGGTTCCTTGTGGCTACATCAGTCAGAGAATTTTTCCCATTTCCCAATTTCCAGAATGAGTGTCAGTTGTCAGTTCCTAGGAGCACTGTAAAAGCTCCTCAAGTGAATCTAAAGTAGAGCTAGATTGAAAAACATTCTTCTGGGCAGTGTTTGGGATAGCCTAGCTCTGGGAAAGGAGAAGGCAGTGGCAAGCCACTCCAGTACTCTTGCCTAGAAAATCCCATGGATGGAGGAGCCTGGTAGGCTGCAGTCCATGGGGTCGCTAAGGGTCAGACACGACTGCGCGACTTCACTTTCACTTTTTACTTTCACACATTGGAGAAGGAGATGGCAACCCACTCCAGTGTTCTTGCCTGGAGAATCCCAGGGACGGGGGAGCCTGGTAGGCTTCCGTCTATGGGGTCACACAGAGTCGGACACGACTGAAGTGACTTAGCAGCAGCAGCAGCAGCTCTGGGAAAATACAGCACAAGTATAGAACTAATGAAATGGAAGTGGATAGTCACTATCAGTGATGTAAACCTAGAGTCAAAACTGAGGTATGTCTAACTTAAAGTATACCTTGTGATGATAGGGAATAGGTTAGCCTCTCAGATGCCAGAATTTCCATTAGCCTCACCAATACGCAAAAGACTAGCATTACTAGGCCTATCACAGTTCACTTTTGTACTGATATAGTTATTAAGCTATTTAAAGCTAATTTGGTATCAATACTAAAAATCTTTGTTTTGAATCATCAATATACTCAGTTTCACCATTTTACTAATAAAAAATTCAGGCATTATGTACACTAAATTTTCAAAGCATTGAAAATAAAAACATAATCTATTAGTAAAGTTAGTATTCCATTTGTCAGATCCAGTGTGGCTGTGCTTGGCTTTGCTCAGTACCAAGAGGGAACTGCTTAGATTAGAAGAGCTTCTCTGGCCAGGATAGGAATGGAGTGAGCAGCCAGCTCCCCAGACTTTTGGGTCACCCCACAAAGAAAAGCTATGACCAATCTACACAGCATATTAAAAAGCAGAGATATTATTTTGCCAACAAAGGTCCATCTAATCAAAGCTATGGTTTTACCAGTAGTCATGTATGGATGTGAGAGTTGGGCCATAAAGAAAGCTGAGCACTGAAGAATGGATCCTTTTGAACTGTGGTGTTGAAGAAGACTCTTGGTCTTTTGGACTGCAAGGAGATCCAACCAGTCCATCCTAAAGGAAATCAGTCCTGACTATTCATTGGAAGGACTGATGCTGAAGCTCCAATGCTTTGGCCACCTGATGTGAAGAACTGACTCATTGGAAAAGACCCTAATCCTGGGAAAGATTGAAGGCAGGAGGAGAAGGTGATGACAGAGGATGAGATGGTTAGATGGCATCACCAACTCAATGGGTGTGAATTTGAGTAGACTCCTGGAGTTGGTGATGGACAGGGAGGTCTGGCATACCGCAGTCCATGGCGTTGCAAAGAGTTGGACATGACTGAGCGACTGAACTGACTGACATAAATTCTCATTCTGAATTCACCCAAACAAACCAGCAAAGCTGAGAAGTACAGAGATTGCAAGAAGAAGGTTATTGATGCTAACAAGAACTATTTTTGAGTCCCCACTCCAGCTTCTTAGCACCAAGGGAGTATTTGCCCATCAGTTGGCCAACACCAGATGAGACCACCTGCACCTAGATCTAACCCAGCTGCTATTCACCAATGGTGTCAAAGCAGGGTCTAGCAGCCAAGAGGGTTGGGGTCAGTACCACCTACTGTAGTCAGCCCCAGAACAGCAGAAGGGCCCATGCAGCCCACATTGGGGCACACCTAAAGCATATAGCTTTGGTAACCTCAGGGGAGTGTGCTGCTTCACCCAACAGAACATTTCCTACATAAGCGTACTTCTCCAAGATTGGGAAATGTAACCAATCTACTTAATACGTAGAAATAAACATATGGAATTAGGCAAATTGAGGAAACAGAGGAATATACTCCAAACAAAGGAACAAGACAAACCCCAGAAGAACTAAGTGAAGTGGAGATAAGCAAACTACCTGATAAAGAGTTCAAGGTAGTGATCAAAAAAACACTCAAAGAATTCATGATAAGGATGGATGAACATACTGAGACATTTAACAAAGAGAAAACATAAAGAAGTGCCAAAGAGAGCTGAAAATAAAATAGCTGAAATTAAAAAATATACTAGAATCAACAGTACAGTAAATTATACAGAGAAATGGATCAGCACCTGGAAGAAAAGAGTAGTGGTAGTCACCCAAACCAAACAGAGAAAAGAATTTTACAAAATGAGGATCATTTGAGAGACCCCTAGTCAAACTCAATCAATATTAACATTCCCATTTTGGGGGTCCCAGAAGGAGAGAGAAAGAGAGAAGCAAGAAGAGAGAAGGGGCAGAAAGCTTATTTAAATGAAATGGCCAATAACTTCCCCAGTCTGCAGAGGTTTTTGCATATCCAAGTTCATGAAATTCATAGGTTATCAACCAAAATCAACATATTATTTCCAAGATTCATAATAAAGCTATAAAAACTCAAAGAATATTAGCATCAAGAAAAAAAATAGCTGTAACTTACAAGGGAACTACCACATAAGGCTAGTAGCAGATTTCTAAGCAGGGACTTTATAGGTCTGGTGAGTGGGATGACATAGTCAAAATGCTCTGTCTAGTGCTTCTTTATAGTTCCTGATTCTTTGTTAAATGTCACAGAACTTCATCAATTGATAATCCAGTCCTCCAAAGAGTCAACCAGTACTCAAAACAGTTTCCAAATTGGTAAACAACTGACCACAGACAGTGACAGTGCAAAGAAATAGAGGAAAACAATAGAATGGGAAAGACTAGAGATCTATTCAAGAAAATTAGAGATACCAAAGGGAACATTTCATGCAAAGATGGGCACAATAAAGGACAGAAATGGTATGGACCTAACAGAAGCAGAAGATATTAAGAAGAGGTGGCAACAATACACAGAAGAACTATACAAAAAAGATCTTCATGACCCAGATAATCACAATGGTGTGATCACTCAGCTAGAGCCAGACATCCTGGAATGTGAAGTCAAATGGGCTTTAGGAAGTATCACTACAAACAAAGCTAGTGGAGGTGATGGAATTCCAGTTGAGCTATTTCAAATCCTAAAAGATGATGCTGTGAACGTGCTGCACTCAATATGCCAGCAAATTTGGAAAACTCAGCAGTGGCCACAGGACTGGAAAAGGTCAGTTTTCATTCCAATCCCAAAGAAAGGCAATACCAAAGAATGATCAAACTGCAAGACAATTGCACTCATCTCACACGCTATTAAAGTAATGCTCTAAATTCTCCAAGCCAGACTTCAACAGTCCGTGAACCATGAACTTCCAGATATTCCAGATATTCAAGCTTGATTTAAAAAAAGCAGAGGAACCAGAGATCAAATTGCCAACATGCATTGGATCATCGAAAAAGCAAGAGAGTTCCAGAAAAACATCTATTTCTGCTTTCTTGATTATGCCAAAGCCTTTGACTGTATGGATCGTAGCAAACTGTGGAAAATTCTGAAAGAAATGGGAATACCAGATCACCTGACCTGCCTCTTGAGAAATCTGTATGCAAGTCAGGAAGCAACAGTAGGAACTGGACATGGAACAACAGACTGGTTCCAAATAGGAAAAGGAGTACGTCAAGGATGTATATTGTCACCCCACTTATTTAACTTATATGCAGAGTATATCATGAGAAACGCTGGGCTGGATGAAGCACAAGCTGGAATCAGGATTGCCAGGAGAAATATCAATAACCTCAGATATGCAGATGACACCACCCTGATGGCAGAAAGTGAAGAAGAACTAAAGAGCCTCCTGACGAAAGTGAAAGAGGAGAGTGAAAAATTTGGCTTAAAGCTCAACATTCAGAAAACTAAGATCATGGCATCTGGTCCCATCACTTCATGGGAAATAGATGGGGAAACAATGGAAACAGTCAGAGACTTTATTTTTTTGGGCTCCAAAATCACTCCAGAAGGTGACATCAGCCATGAAATTAAAAGACGCTTACTCCTTGGAAGAAAAGCTATGACTAACCTAGACAGCATATTAAAAAGCAGAGACATTACTTTGCCAACAAAGGTCCATCTAGTCAAGGCTATGATTTTTCCAGTAGTCATGTATGGATGTGAGAGCTGGACTATAAAGAAAGCTGAGTGCAGAACAATTGATGGTTTTGAACTGTGGTGTTGAAGAAGACTCTTGAGAATCCCTTGGACTGCAAGGAGATCCAACCAGTCCATCCTAAAGGAGATCCAACCAGTCCATCCTAAAGGAGATCAGTCCTAGGTGTTCATTGGAAGGACTGATGTTGAAGCTGAAATTCCAGTTTTTTGCGAAGAACTGACTCATTAGTAAAGACCCTGATCCTGGGACAGATTGAAGGAGGGAGGAGAAGGGGATGACAGAGGATGAGATGGTTGGGTGGCATCACCAACTCAGTGGACATGAGTTTGAGTAGACTCCGGGAGTTGGTGATGGACAGGGAGGCCTGGTGTGCTGATTCATGGGGTTGCAAAGAGTCGGACATGACTGAGTGACTAAACTGAACTGAATTAATTTTTAAAAAGAAAAAAATACTAAAATGAAACATAAAGAGAGGCAATATAAAAAGCTAATGCCATTATATTTTTAAAAATTAGAGTACATGTTGAAAACTTACCAAGAAGTTAAATACCAATCTAGCAAAAATATAAAAAGCATGAACAACCAATAAGTGAACAAAAATTTCAAGTGTTTATAGAATTTTGAAGGTTCATCAGTCATAAAAAGATATCTGTCTAAAAGGAACCATTTTGAATAACTTCAGAATTATTTTTAGGAGCATAATTTAGAAATGTTTGGTGGTATTAGTAGTACTGATGCCACCCTGTATTTTTGATCAAAACATGCCATTCTTTAAGTCAGTTGTCTGGAGATATAATTATCTATTATAAAGAATGAAACTCTAGCATTAGATTTGATGAATTCATATTTTTTTCTTAATTCTATATTATTTATTACCATGTGTGATTGCAGCCATGAAATTAAAAGATGCTTACTCCTTGGAAGGAAAGTTATGACCAACCTAAATAGCACATTAAAAAGCAGAGACATTACTTTGCCAACAAAGGTCCATCTAGTCAAGGCTGTGGTTTTTCCAGTGGTCATGTATGGATGTGAGAGTTGGACTGTGAAGAAAGCTGATTGCCGAAGATTGATGCTTTTGAAATGTGGTGCTGGAGAAGACTCTTGAGAGTCCCTTGGACTGCAAGGAGATCCAACCAGTCCATTCTAGGGGAGATCAGTCCTGGGTGTTCTTTGGAAGGACTGATGCTAAATTGAAGCTCCAATACTTTGCCCACCTCATGCGAAGAGTTGACTCACTGGAAAAGACTCTGATGCTGGGAGGGATTGGGGGCAGGAGGAGAAGGGGACGGCAGAGAATGAGATGGCTGGATGGCATCACTGCCTCGATGGACATGAGTTTGAGTGAACTCCGGGAGTTGGTGATGTACAGGGAGGCCTGGCGTGCTGTGATTCATGAAGTCACAAAGAGTCGGACACGACTGAGTGAACTGAACTGAATATGTAATTGCGTGTCGGCATTTTTTTAAAGTCTTATTGCTATAGCCTAGCATAGGGGCGGCGGTGTTGGACTGGGCTTTAGGAAATCTTATATTCAGATTTGACTCTCTTCTACTGGTAACTCAGTGTTTTGAGGAGGGTCCCTCTATCTAGGAACGTGTTGATAATCATTAGTATGTACTTCCTGTTTGAGTTCCATAGACATATCTGCTTATAAGTGAGACACCAAACTTCATGGATTTCATAACATGAAATGTTTTCTTTTTCTCTGACATTTAAATGCAGTATAAGCAGAAAGTGAAATTTTAATGAAAGTTGTTGATAATATTTAGTTCCATTGTTATTCAGACTAATGAAAATATTATGTTAGAAATTATTCATATTAATATAGGAAATCATCACTTGTCTCTCAATTGTTTGTTGAATTGTAGGTGGCAGAAAAGAAAGATATTAAAGAATATTTTGAATCAAACCTTTCTGAAGATACAACACATTTCAAGCTGCCTACCTATCGACGCTTATTAGAAGTAATTTTTAGATTCTTGATGCTGGTTGACTATATGTTTCAGGAACTCACCCGTCAACTGATGAACACTGCAGTCACACTACTTTTAGAATTATTTAATAGTTCTGCTAGAATGCCAGTTTCAGTGGAAAAAAAGAATGAAAAGCTCATCAAGTAAATCATACTTTTTTAATTATAAAAGGAATTTGTAATCATATTGTTGTAATATGTTGTCATAATAACGTCAGCTGGAATTTGAAAATTCTCTTATAGAAAATTGTTTGTGCTCAGTTTTTACAATTATCTGAACTTATTATCTCCCATTATTTTATTTAATATTATTTATAAAAACATGAGAAAGTTTCCCAAAAATTTCCCTAAGATTCTGCATAAGTCAAGTTGCCATGTAAGTTGCAGGATACTCAGTGAAATTTGAAATTCAGATAAACAGTAAGTGATAGTTGCTCAGTCATGTCTGACTCTTTGCGACCCCACGTACTGTAGCCTACCAGGCTCCTCTTTCCGTGAAATTCTCCAGGTAAGAATACTGGAATGGGTTGCCATTTCCTTCTCCAGGGGATCTTTCTGAGCCAGGGATTGAACATGGGTCTCCTGCATTGCAGGCAGATTCTTTACCATCTGAGCCACCAGGGAAGCTTACTATTAAAAGACATTTCTAAGTGTAAAGACAGATCAACTTAAAAAGTATCAGCAGATACAAGCTTGATTTTTTTCTTATAATCTATAGACAGTACATCAGAATATGTAATGAATCCATACACTTTTTCCAAAGGAATACCCAAGACAGAAATAGTAGTAAAGTTACAAATGACAGTCATCAATCAGATGGAATAATTTAGATGAATTTTGTCTCTCTCGAAGAGATGGGAACTGGGCAAAGTGGTCAGAAAGGAAATACAACGTGCTTTTAACTTTGTATGAAAAATAATGTTCAGTTCCGTGTTGCTGAACATAGTTCTGTTTTTGCTACATAAATCTTCTGCAGATTACTGTCTGAGTATAATTTTTAATAATAGCATGTCCCAATTATTATCTCTACTACAAATTATTGTTTATCTGAAATTAGAATTTTAACCAGTGTCCTGTATTTTCATTTGTGAAATCTGTTAATCCTGTGCCCAGTACACTGTATTTTCAAAGTTCAGAGCCAGCTCTTAAAGATGATTGAGAATGAGTCTGGAAGGAGCCTCAATGTTCAGTTGGAATTTGAGTCAATTTCAAGTAATATCTATTGAGTACAGAATATTTGCACCTTATATTTGAATACTAATATTTAAGAAAAACATTTTTCATATGTTTCACAACTAGATATATCTACTCTAATTTGTGAACATGGAATCTGAACTGAAATTTTGGAATACTTTATGTCCAAACTCTCTAATTTTAGCAACATCATTTTAGTCAAATAACATTACTTTGGCTATTCTGTGTCCCTTGAGTTTCCATAGTATTATAGAATAAGTTTGCAAATTTGTGCAAAAAAAAAAGCAGCTGGAATTATGACAGGGATTGCATTTGATAGATAAATATGAGGAGCATTTTATCTTTAAAGTTTTCCAATCAACGTACATGATATATCTTTTCACTTATATGAAAGTGAAAGTGTTAGTTGCTCAGTCGTGTCTGACTCTTTGCAAGCCCATGGACTGTAGCCCGCCAGGCTCCTCTGTCCTTGGAATTCTCAAGGCAAGAATACTGGAGTGGGTTGCCATTCCCTTCTTCAGGGGATCTTCAGAACCCAAGGATTGATTCTGGGTTTCTTGCACTGCAGGGAGATTCTTTACCATCTGAGCCACCAGGGAAGCCTTTCCGCTTATATAGGTATTGTTTAATTTCTTTCAACAATATGAATTGTATATTTTTTTAAAAAAACTTATTCTTGAGGATTTTATCCTTTTGATGCTATTGTAAATGGAATTATTTTTTAAATTTCATTTTTGGATTGTTCAGGACCACAGTGAGAATCACTTCACACAAATTAGGGTAGGTATTATATTTTAAAAACAGAAAAATAGTGCCCACCCTAATTTATATGAAGTGATATCTCACTATGGTCCTGATTTGTATTTCCCTGATTATCAGTGATGCCGAGCATCTCTTTATTGGCCATCTTATGTATCTTCTATGTGGGAATGTCTAGTTATTGATATAGTCTGCATATTAATGAGGCATAAGATTTTTAAAAGACTTTATTTTTCTTATCATTTCTTAACCTAGAATACATAAGGACATCTTTGCTTTCACTGGAAAGATGACAAGTGATTATGACGAATTTGATAATTCAAACTTATGTGATTATTCTGTTCTAAAGTCAGAAGTAAAAACACAAGACAATGAGGTAAAATGGTCTTTGAAAAGTGTAAGCTTAGATATTTAATGTAAAATGAAAAATAACTTTTGGAATTAAAACTGTGATTTATGATTGAAACTGAAACACACAGTTATACACACACATCTGCTCACACTATAGAAAGCTATAATTACATTTGTTTTATTTGTTCGTGCATTACTGAGTGCTTATAACAGGCATTGAACTAGGCACTGAAATATAGCAGTAAGAAGAAGAAATTCCCTTACCTTTTGGAACTTCTGTTCTACTGAAGGAAACAGATAAATGATGAGTACTGTGAAAATGCTAAAGCTGAAACTGCAATACTTTGGCCACCTCATGCGACGAGTTGACTCACTGGAAAAGACTCTGATTCTGGGAAAGGTTGGGGGCGGGAGGAGAAGGGGACGACGGAGAATGATATGGCTGGATGGCATCACCGACTCTGTGGACATGAGTTTGAGTGTACTCCGGGAGTTGGTGATGGACAGGGAGGCCTGGCGTGCTGTGATTCATGGGGTCGCGGAGAGTTGGACACGACTGAGCGACTGAACTGAACTGAACTGTGAAAAAAAACAAAGGAAGATAAGGGAATGCAGAACAAATAACTACTTTATGTATGTATACTATTTTACATGAAAGTAGTTAGGGAAGGCCACCCTGTCTAATGTAGCAGCTACCCTCTTCTACTCCCATTACTGTATTCCTCTCTCTTTGCTTTTCTTCAGAGCACTTTTTTTGCTTGTGTTATTAACTTTAAAATGACACAAACAAAATATGAAATGGTTGACTGAGGAGGCCTTACAAGTAGCTGAGAAAAGAAGAGAAGCTAAAGGCAAAGGAGAAAAAAGATACACTCATTTGAATGCAGAGTTCCAAAGAATATCAAGGAGAGATAAGAAAACCTTCTTCAGTGATCATTGCAAAGAAATAGATGAAAACAATAGAATGGGAAAGACTAGAGATCTCGTCAAGAAAATTAGAGATACCAAGGGAATATTTCATGCAAAGATGGGCACAATAAAGGACAGAAATAGTATGGACCTAACAGAAGTAGAAGATATTAAGAAGAGGTGGCAACAAAACACAGAACTATACAAAAAAAGATCTTCACGACCGAGATAATCATGATGGTGTAATCACTCAGCTAGAGCCAGACATCCTGGAAAGTGAAGTAGCTAGTGAAGGTGATGGAATTCCAGTTGAGTTATTTCAAATCCTAAAAGAGGATGTTGTGAAAGTGTGGCACTCAAAATGCCAGCAAATTTGGAAAACTCAGCAGTGGTCACAGGACTGGAAAATGTCAGTTTTCATTCCAATGCCAAAAAAGGCAATGCCAGAGAATACTCAAACTATTACACAATGGCTCAGATGGTAGAGTGTCTGTCTGCAGTGCTGGAGACCAGGGTTTGATCTGGGTTGGGAAGATCCCTGGAGAAGGAAATGGCAGCCCACTCCAGTATTCTTGCCTGGAAAGTCCCATGGACCACGGAGCCTGGTAGGCTACCATACATGGGGTCACAAAGAGTCGGACACAACTGAGTGACTTCACTTTCACTTTCACATGCTAGTAAAGTCATGCTCAAAATTCTCCAAGCCAGACTTCAGCAGTACGTGAACTGTGAACTTCCAGATGTTCAAGCTGGATTTAGAAAAGGCAGAGGAACCAGAGATCAATTGCCAACATGTGTTGGATCATCAAAAAAGCAAGAGAGTTCCAGAAAAATATCTACTTTTGCTTCATTGATTATGCCGAAACCTTTTATTGTGTGGACCACAACAAACTCAGGAAAATTCTTAAAGAGATGGGAAAATAAGATCACCTTACCTGCCTCCTGAGAAATCTGTATGCAGGTCAAGAAGCAATAGTTAGAACTGGACATGGAACAACAGACTGGTTCCAAATAGGGAAAAGAGTACATCAAGGCTGTATATTTTCACCCTGCTTATTTAACTTATATGCAGAGTACATCATACAAAATGCCGGGCTGGATGAAGCACATGTTGGAATCAGGATTGCCGGGAGAAATATCAATAACCTCAAATATGCAGATGACTACCCTTATGGCTGAAAGTGAAGAGAAACTGAAGAGTCTCTTGATGAAAGTGAAAGAGGAGAGCGAAAAAGTTGGCTTAAAGTTCAACATTCAGAAAACGAAGATCATGGCATCTGATCCCATCACTTCATGGGAAATAGATGGAGAAACAATGGAAACAGTGAGACTTTATTTTCTTGGTCTCCCAAATCACTGCAGATGGTGGCTGTAGCCATGAAATTAAAAAATGCTTGCTCCTTGGAAGAAAAGTTGTGACCAACCTAGACAGCATGTTAAAAAATAGAGACATTACTTTGCCAACAAAGGTCCATCTAGTCAAGGCTATGGTTTTTCTAGTGGTCATGTATGAATGTGAGAGTTGGACTGTGAAGAAAGCTGATCGCTGAAGAATTGATGCTTTTGAAATGTGGTGTTGGAGAAGACTCTTGAGAGTCCCTTGGACTGCACGGAGATCCAACCAGTCCATTCTAAAGGAGATCAATCCTGGGTGTTCATTGGAGGGACTGATGCTAAAGCTGAAACTCCAGTACTTTGGCCACCTCAAGTGACAAGTTGACTCACTGGAAAAGATTCTGATGCTGGGAGGGATTGGGGGCAGGAGGAGAAGGGGACGACAGAGAATGAGATGGCTGGATGGCATCACTGACTCTATGGACATGAGTTTGAGTGAACTCCGGGAGTTGGTGATGGACAGGGAGGCCTGGTGTGCTGTGATTCATGGGGTCGCAAAGAGTCGGACATGACTGAGCGACTGAACTGAATTGAATGCCATAACAAACCACTTGTGGAATCTTCATTCATGACCAGAGATCAAGTCCCAAACCTTTTAGTGAGAACACTGACTCCAAGACCCTAAAGTATCAGAGAACTAACCCTAGGGAGTATCAAATAGTGAGATCTCATGCAAAGGAAACCACTTGAATACAAGACCCAGCATCACTCAACCACCAGGACCACCCTGTGCAGGACGCCTCATCTAAACAACAAACAAACAAAAATACAAACCCAATCATCAGCAGATAGGATTACCACCTCGCTCAGCCTTGACCATCAGAGGAAAATCAAACAAACAAGCAAAATCTCAGCACAAATCTCACCGTATACAAAGCTTACACAAACCACTGAACCAGCCTTAGGAGGGCAGAAACCAAAAGGAAGAAAGAACTCAGTCTTGAAGCCTGGGAAAAGGAGACCTCAAACACAAAAAGTTAAAAAAAAAAAAATGAAATGGCAGAGAAATACTACACAAATGAAGGAACAAACTAGAAACACAGAAGTCCAAATAAATGAAGAGGAAATAGGCAAAGTGCCTGAAAACGAATTCAGAATAATGACAGTAAAGATGATCAAAAACCTTGAAAACAAAATGGAGAAAATGCAAGAATCAATTAACAGAGACCTAGAAGAATTAAAGAATAAACACACAGAGACAAACAACACAATTACTGAAATTAAAAATACTCTAGAAGCAATCAACAGAAAACTATCTGAAGCAGAAGAACGAATCAGTGAGCTGGAAGGTAAAATGGTGGAAATAACTTATGAAGAGCAGAATAAAGTAAAAAGAATGAAAAGAATTGAGGATAGTCTCAGAGACCTCTGGGACAATATCAAACGCACCAACATTCACATCATAGGGGTCCCAAAAGAAGAGAAAAAGAAACATATGAGAAAATTTTTGAAGAGATTATAGTTGAAAATTTCCCCAACATAGAAAAGGAAATAGCCAATCAATCCAAGAGACACAAAGAGTCCCTTACAGGATAAACCCAAGGATAAACATGCCAAGACACATACTAATAACAAAGACTAAACACAAAGAAAGCATATTAAAAGCAGCAAGGGAAAAGCAACAAGTAACATAAAAGGTAAACACCATATGCTTAACCACTGATCTTTCAGTAGAAACTCTGCAGGCCAGAAGGGAATGGCAGGATATATTTAAAGTACTGAAAGGGAAAAGCTACAACCAAGATCACAGTACCCAGAAAGGATCTCATTCTAAATTGGTGGAGAAATGAAAATCTTTCAGACAAGCAAAAGTTAAGATAATTTAGTACCACCAAACTAGCTTTATAACAAATGTTAAAGGGACTTTTATAGTCAAGACATATGAGAAGAAAAAAGATCTACAAAATCAACCCCAAACAATTCAGAAAATGGCAATAGTAAAGCAGAGACATTACTTTGCCAACCAAGGTCCATCTAGTCAAGGCAATGGTTTTTCCCGTGGTCTTGTATGGATGTGAGAGTTGGACTGTGAAGAAAGCTGATTGCCGAAGAATCGATGCTTTTGAACTGTGGTGTTGGAGAAGACTCTTGAGAGTCCCTTATATTGCAAGGAGATCCAACCAGTCCATTCTAAAGGAGATCAATCCTGGGTGTTCATTGGAAGGACTGATGCTGAAGCTGAAACTGCAATACTTTGGCCACCTCATGCGACGAGTTGACTCACTGGAAAAGACTCTGATGCTGGGAAAGGTTGGGGGCAGGAGGAGAAGGGGACGACAGAGAATGAGATGGCTGGATGGCATCACCGACTCTGTGGACATGAGTTTGAGTGTACTCCGGGAGTTGGTGATGGACAGGGAGGCCTGGCGTGCTGTGATTCATGGGGTCGTGGAGAGTCGGACACGACTGAGCGACTGAACTGAACTGAACTGAACTGAACATATATATCAATAATTACTTTAAATGTAAATGTAAATGGATTAAATGCTCCAACCAGAAGAGACTGACTGGCTGAATGGATACAAAAGCAAGACCCATATATATGCTGTCTACAAGAAACCCATTTCAGACCTAAAGACAGATATAGACTGAAAGTGAAAGGATGGAAAAATATATCCATGCAAATGGAAAGCAAAAGAAAGCTGGAGTAGCAATCCTCATATCAGACAAAGTAGACCTTAAAGAAGATTACAAGAGTCAAGGAAGGACACTACCTAATGATCAAGGGATCAATCCAAGAAAAAGACATAACAATTGTAAATATCTATGCACCCTGCATAGGAGCACCTCATTACATAAGACAAATACTTAACAAACATGAAGGAGAAATTGACAGTAACACAATAATAGTAGGAGACTTTAACACTACACTTGTGCTAATGGACAGACCATCAAAACAGAAGATTAATAAGGAAACAAGGCTTAACTGATACATTATATGAGCTGGATCTCATTGATATCTTCAGGACATTACATCCAAATGCAGAAGAATACACCATCTTCTCAAGTGCATATGGAACATTCTCTAGGACAGACCACATCTTGGGTCACATATCAAACCTCAGAAAATTTAGGAAAATTGAAATCATATCAAGCATCTCTGATCACAATGCTATGAGAATAGATATCAATTACAAGAAAAAAAACTGTAAGAAACACAAACACATGGAGATTAAACAAGTTTCTAAATAAACAACAGGTTACTGAAGAAATCAAAAGGGAAATCAGAAAATTTCCAGAAACAAATGACAATGAAAACATGACAACTCAAAACCTATGGGATGCAGCAAATGGATAACCTGGAAGAAATGGACAGTTCTTAGAAAATAGAGATTATGAACATCCCAATTACAAGCATGTGAATGAAGCTGTGATCAAAAGTCTCCCAAGAAACAAAACCCAGGACCAGATGGCTTCACAGGAGAATTCTATAAAACATTTAGAGAAGAGCTAATGCCTATCCTTCTAAAATTCTTTCAAAAAATTGCAGAGGAAGGAACACTTCCAAACTCATTATACAAGGTAACCATCACTCAGATACCAAAACCAGATAAAGACAACACAAAAAGAATTAAAACTACAGGCCAACATCATTGATGAACATAGATGCAAAAATCCTCAACAAAATTTTAGCAAACATAATTCAGCAACACATCAAAAAACTTATACACCAGGATCAAGTTGGATTTTTCCCAGGGATGCAAGGATTCTTCAATATATGCAAATCAATCAATGTGATGCACCATATTAACAAATTAAAAGATAAAAACCATATAATAATCTCAGTAAATGCAGAAGAGGCCTTTGACAAAATTCAGCATCCATTTATGATTAAAACTCTTCAAAAAATGGGCATAGAAGGAACCTACCTCAACCTAGTAAAGGCCGTATATGATAAGCCTACAGCAAACATTATTCTTAATGGTGAAAAACTGAAAGTATACCCCCTAAGATCAGGAACAAGATAAGGGTATCCACTTTCAACACTATTATTCAACATAGTTTTGGAAGTCCTAGCTACAGCAATCAGAGAAGAAAAAGAAAAGGAATCCCGATCAGAAAAGAAGTAAAGCTGTCTCTGCAGATGACATGATACTGTACATAGAAAACCCTAAAGACAGTATCAGAATATTACTAGAGCTAATCAGTGAATTTAGCAAAGTTGCAGGATACAAAATCATTACACAGAAATAACTTGCATTTCTGTACACTAACAATGAAAAATCAGAAACAGAAATTAAGGAATCAATCCCATTTACCACTGCAATGAAAAGAAATATCTAGGAATAAACTTACCAAAGGAAACAAAAAAACTGTACACAGGCAATTATAAGACACTAATGATGCTGGGAGGGATTGGGGGGTGGGAGGAGAAGGGGACAACAGAGGATAGGATGGCTGGATGGCATCACCGACTTGATGGACATGAGTTTGAGTGAACTCCGGGAGTTGGTGATGGACAGGGAGGCCTGGCGTGCTGTGATTCATGGGGTCGCAGAGAGTTGGACACGACTGAACTGAAGTGAATGAAAGAAATCAAAGATGACATAAACAGATGGAGAGATATTCCATGTTCCTGGGTAGGAAGAATCAATATTGTGAAAATGGCTATACTACCAAATGCAATCTACAGATTCAATGCAATCCCTATCAAACTACCAATGGCATTTTTCACAGAACTAGAACAAAAAATTTCATAATTCATATGGAAACACAAAATACCCTGAATAGCCAAAGCAGTTTTGAGAAAGAAGAATGGAGCTGGAGGAATCAACCTTCCTGACTTCAGACTATACTACAAAACTGCAGTCACCAAGACAGTATGGTACTGGCACAAAAATAGAAATATAGACCAATGGAACAAGATAGAAAGCCCAGAAATAAACACATACACCTATGGGTACCTTATCTTTGACAAAGGAGGCAAGAATGTACAATGGGCAAAGACATCCTCTTCAATAAGTGGTGCTGGGAAAACTGGAAAGTTACATGCAAAAGAATGAAATTAGAACACTTCCTAACACCATTCACAAAGATAAATTCAAAATGGATTAAAGACCTAAATGTAAGGCCAGAAACTCTAAAAGTCTTATAGGAAAACATAAGCAGAACACTCGATAACATAAAGCAAGATCCTCTATGACCCACCTCCTAGAGTAATGGAAATAAAAACAAAGGTAAACAAGTGGGACCTGATTAAACTTAAAAGCTTTTACAGCAAAGGAAACTATAAGCAAGGTAAAAGACAACTCTCAGAATGGGAGAAAATAATAGAAAATGAAACAGCTGACAAAGGATTAATTTCCAAAATATACAAGCAGCTGGTAGAACTCAATACCAGAAAAACAAACAGCCCAATCAATAAGTGGGAAAAAGACCTAAACAGACATTTCTCCAAAGAAGGCATACAGATGTCTAACAAACACATGAAAAGATGCTCAGCATCGCTAATTATTAGAGAAATGCAAAATCAAAACTACAATGAGATATCACCTCACACTGGTCAGAATGGCCATCATCAAAAAATCTACAAACAATAGATTCTGGAGAGGGTGTGAAGAAAAGGGAACACTCTTGCACAGTTGGTGGGAATGTAAATTGATACAGCCACTATGGAAGATGGTATGGTGATTCCTTAAAAAACTAGGAGTAAAACCACCATGCTGCTGCTGCCAAGTCACTTCAGTCGTGTCCGACTCTGTGTGACCTCATAGACAGAAGCCCACCAGGCTCCCCTGTCCCTGGGATTCTCCAGGCAAGAACACTGGAGTGGGTTGCCCACTCCTAGGCATATATTCTGAGAAAACCAAAATTGAAGACTTGTATCCCATTGTTCACTGCAGCACTGTTTACAATAGCTAGAACATGGAAGCAACCTAGATGTCCATTGATAGATTAATGAATAAAGAAGTTGTGGTACATATACACAATGGAATATTACTCAGTCATAAAAAGGAATGCCTTTGAGTCAGTTCTGATGAGGTGGATGAACCTAGAACCTATTATATACAGACTGAAGTGAGTCAGAAAGAGAAAGACAAATATTGTATTCTAACGTATGTATATATATGGAATCTAGAAAAATGGTACTGGAGAATTATTTATAGGGCAGCAATGGAGAGGCAGACTTAGAACAGACTTATGGAGATGGGGAGAGGGGAGGAGAGGGTGAGATGTATGGAAAGAGTAACATGGAAACTTACATTACCATATGTAAATTAGATAGCCAATGGGAATTTGCTGTATGTCTCAGGAAACTCAAACAGGGCTCTGTATCAACCTAGATGGGTGGGATGGGGAGGAAGATAGGAGGGAGGTTCAAAATGGAGGGGATATATGTATGCCTATGGCTGATTCATGTTGAGGTTTGACAGAAAACAACAAAATTCTGTAAAGCAATTATCCTTCAATTAAAAAATAAAAAGAATACTGGAGTGGATTGTCATTTCTTCCTCTAGGGGTTCTTCCTGCCCCTAATATAAAACTCCTGTCTCATGTCTCCTGCATTGGCAAGTGGGTTCTTTACCAATAGCGCCACCTGGGAAGCCCACAGTTATCAACATAGGAAATCCAAAATAGACAAAAATCTCCTGGAGCCAATAAGAAATTATAAAAAGGTTGCAGGATATAAGGATGAATATTAAAAAGTCATCCACTTTCTTATATACCAGTGATAAACAAGCATCTGATAAAAAATTATGATCCAAAATATACAAAAAACATAGAATACTCAACAGTAAGAAGACAAAAACCCCACTTTTAAAATGAGCCAAAGATCTTAACAGAAACTTAAAAGGTTACTGATAGCAAACAAGCATATAAAAATATCCTTAACATCATATGTCTTATGGGAAATGCAAATTAAAACGACGAGATACTACTACACATACATAAGAATGGCCACAATCCAGAATATCAGTTCAGTTTAGTTGCTCAGTTGTGTCCGACTCTTTGCGACCCCATGAATCACAGCACGCCAGGCCTCCCTGTCTATCACCAACTCCCGGAGTTCACTCAAACTCACGTGCATCGAGTTGGTCATGCCATCCAGCCATCTCATTCTCTGTCATCCCCTTCTCCTCCTGCCCCCAATCCCTCCCAGCATCAGAGTCTTTTCCAGTGAGTCAACTCGTCGCATGAGGTGGGCAAAGTATTGGAGTTTCAGCTTTAGCATCAGTCCTTCCAATGAACACCCAGGACTGATCTCCTTTAGAATGGACTGGTTGGATCTCCGTGCAGTCCAAGGGACTCTCAAGAGTATTCTCCAACACCACAGTTCAAAAGCATCAATTCTTCGGCGATCAGCTTTCTTCACAGTCCAACTCTCACATCCATACATGACCACTGGAGAAACCATAGCCTTGACTGGACAGACCTTTGTTGGCAAAGTAATGTCTCTGCTTTTTAATATGCTACCTAGGTTGATCATAACTTTCCTACCAAGGAGTAAGCGTCTTTTAATTTCATGGCTGCAATCAGCATCTACAGTGATTTTGGAGCCCAAAAAAGTAAAGTCTGACACTGTTTCCCATCTATTTCCCATGAAATGATGGGACCAGATAGCATGATCTTAGTTTTCTGAATGTTGAGCTTTAAGCCAACTTTTTCACTCTCCTCTTTCACTTCCATCAAGAGGCTTTTAGTTCCTGTTCACTTTCTGCCATAAGGGTGGTGTCATCTGCATATCTGAGGTTACTGATATTTCTCCCAGCAATCTTGATTCCAGCTTGTGCTTCTTCCAGCCCAGCGTTCCTCGTGATGTAGTTTGCATATAAGTTAAATAAGCCGGGTGACAATATACAGCCTTGACATACTCCTTTTCTTATTTGGAACCAGTCTGTTGTTCCATGTATAGTTCTAACTGTTGCTTCCTGACCTGCATATAGGTTTCTCAAGAGGCAGATCAGTTGGTCTGGTATTCCCATCTCTTTCAGAATTTTCCAGTTTATTGTGATCCCCACAGTCAAAGGCTTTGGCATAGTCAATAAAGCAGAAATAGATGTTTTTCTGGAACTCTCTTACAACACCAAATGCCTACAAAGATGTGGAGCAACAGGAACATTCACTCATTTCTGGTAGGAATGTAAAACAGTTCAGCCACTTTGGAAGAGACTAAATATACACTTATTGTAAGATCCAGCAGTTGTTATTTTTGGTATTTGACCAAGAGTTGAAAACTGAATTCCACACAAAAGCCTCCATGTGGATGTCTCTAACAGCTTTATTCAAAATTGCCAAAACCAGATACATACCCAGGAGTGAAATGATAGGGTCATATGGTAGTTCTATTTTTAGTTTTTTGAGAAATCTCTGCACTGTTTCCCACAATGACTATATCAGTTATACTCCCATTAACAGAGAACAAGGATTCCATTCTTACCAACATTTGTTATTTGTATTCTTTTCGATGATCTCCATTCTGATAGGTTTGAAGTGATATCTCATTGTTTTTATTTTCATTCCCTTGATGGTCAGTAATGTCAAACATCTTTTCATTTGCCTATTGGCAGTCTGCATTTCCTCTTTGAAAAATGTCTGTTCAGTTCTGTCCATTTTGTAAAAATGAATTGCTTGTTTTTTGAATGTTAAGTTATATGAGCTGTATATGTTGGATCTTAACCCTTTATCAGTCATTTCATTTGCAAATATCTTCTCCCACTCAGTAGGTTGTCTTTTCATTTTGTTGATGGTTTCCTTTGCTGCACAAAAGCCTTTAAATTTAATTAGGTCCCATGTGTTCATTTCTTTTTTAGTTTCCCTTGCTTTAGGAGGCAGATCTGAAAAAATGTTGCGGTTTATGTCAAAGCTTCTTCTGCCTATGTTTTCCTCTAAAGTTTTATAGTATCTGTTCTTATATTTAGGTCTTTAATTCATTTTGAGTTTATGTTGTATATGATGTTAGAAAATGTTCTAGTTTCATTCTTTTACAAATAACTGTCCAGTTTTTACAATACCTCTCCATTGTATATTCTTGCCTCCTTTCACATAGACTAATAGGCCAAAAGGGTGTGGGTTTATCTGGTTCTTTATTCAGTTCCATTGATTTGTGTGTCTGTTTTGTGCCAATACCATACTATTTTGATTATTGTACTTTTGTAGTAAATTCTGAAACCAGGGAGTGTGATTCTCCCAGCTCTGTTCTTACTCAAGATTGTTTCGGCTATCTAGAGTCTTTGGTGTTTCCCTTCAGGTTTTGAAATTCTTTTCTAGTTCTGTGAAACATGCTATTGGTATTTAGAGATTGCATTGAACCTGTACATTGCCTTGGGTAGTGTTATCATTTTAGCAATATGAATTCTTCTAGAACATGGTATATCTTATCATCTATTTGTGTTGGCTTCAGCTTCTTTCATCAGTGGCTTAAAAGTTTTCTGAGTTACAGGTCTTTTACCTCCTTCAGTTCAGTTCAGTTCAGTCGCTCAGTCATGTCCGACTCTCCGCGACCCCATGAATCACAGCATGCCAGGCCTCCCTGTCCATCACCAACTCCCGGAGTTCACTCAAACTCACGTCCATCGAGTTGGTCATGCCATCCAGCCATCTCATTCTCTGTCATCCCCTTCTCCTCCTGCCCCCAATCCCTCCCAGCATCAGAGTCTTTTCCAGTGAGTCAACTCGTCGCATGAGGTGGCCAAAGTATTGGAGTTTCAGCTTTAGCATCAGTCCTTCCAAAGAACACCCAGGATTGATCTCCTTTAGAATGGACTGGTTGGATCTCCTTGCAGTCCAAGGGACTCTCAAGAGTCTTCTCCAGCACCACAGTTCAAAAGCATCAATTCTTCAGCGATCAGCTTTCTTCACAGTCCAACTCTCACATCCATACATGACCACGGGAAAAACCATAGCCTTGACTAGACGGACCTTGGTTGGCAAAGTAATGTCTCTGCTTTTTAATATACTATCTAGGTTGGTCATAACTTTCCTTCCAAGGAGTAAGCGTCTTTTAATTTCATGGCTGCAATCAGCATCCACAGTGATTTTGGAGCCCCCAAAAATGAAGTCTGACACTGTTTCCACTGTTTCCCCATCTATTTCCCATGAAGTGATGGGACCAGATGCCATGATCTTTGTTTTCTGAATGTTGAGCTTCAAGCCAACCTTTTCACTCTCTTTCACTTTCATCAAGAGGCTTTTGAGTTCCTCTTCACTTTTACCTCCTTAGGTAGGCTTGTTCCACATATTTTATTCTTTCTGAAGGGACAGTAAGTGAGATTGTTTCCTTAATTTCTCTTTTGGATACTTTGTTGTTAGTGTATGGAAATACAACAGATTGCTGTGTATTAATTTTGTATCCTGTATTTTTGATGAGCTTTAATAATTTTCTGATGACATCTTTAGAATTTTCCATGGATAAAAGTATCATGTCATCTGAAAAAAGGATACTTTATTTCTTCCTTTTCAGTTTGGATTCCTTTTATTTCTTTATCTGCTTTGATTGCTGTGTCTAGGATTCTAAAAGTATGTTGAATATAGGCATCCTTATCTTCTTCCTGATCTTAGAGGAAATGCTTTCAACATTTTACTGTTGTGGATATTAGCTGAGTGTTTTTCATATATGGCCTTTATTATGTTGAAGAATGTTCCCTCTATGCTCACTTTCTGGAGAGCTTTTCACATAAATGGGTATTAAGAACTTTTCTGAAAAAGCTTTTCCATCTGTGGTTTTTAATCTTCAATATGTAAATGTTGTTGTTGTTGAGTTGCTAAATCATGTCTGACTCTTTACAACCCCATGGACTGCAGCATACCAGGCTCTCCTGTCCTTTACTATCTCCCGTAGTTTGCTCAAACTCATGTCCATTGAGTCAGTGATGCCATCCAACCGTGTCTTACCCCCTTCCATCCATCCTCTCTTACCCCCTTCTCATCCTGCCCTCAATCTTTGTCAGCATCGGGGTCTTTTCCAGTGAGTCAGCTCTTCGTATCAAGTGGACAAACTATTGGCGCTTCAGTCCTTCTAATGAATGTTCAGGTTTGATTTCCTTTAGAATTGACTGATTTGATTTCCTTGCTGTCCAAGGGACTCTCAAGAGTCTTCTCCAGCACCATAGTTCAGAAGCATCAGTTCTTTAGTGCTCAGCCTTCTTTATGGTCCAGCTCTCACATCTGTGCATGCCTATTGGAAAAACCATTAACTTTGACTTTACAGACCTTTGTCAGCAAAGTGATGTCTCTGCTTTTTAATACACAGTCTAGGTGTCATTGTTTTTCTTCTAAGGAGCCAGCGTCTTTTAATTTCATGACTTCAGTCACTGTCAACAGTGGTTTTGGAGCCCAAGAAAATCAAATCTGTCACTGTTTCCACTTTTTCCCCATCTATTTACCATGAAGTTTGGGACCAGATGCCAGGATCTTCGTTTTTTTAATGTTGAGTTTTAAGCCAGCTTTTTCACTCTCCTTTTCACCCTTATCAAGAGGCTCTTTAGTTCCTCTTCACTTTCTGCTATTAAAGTGGTATCCATTTGCCTATCTGAGGTTGTTGATATTTCTCCCAGCAATCTTGATTCCAGCTTGTGATGCATTCAACCCAGCATTTTGCATGATGTACTTTGCATAGAAGTTAAATAAGTAGGGTGACAATATACTAGAATTTGAAATGGATGCAATTTTATGGTTTCTTAAATTGGTGTATCATAACTGATTGATTTGGGGATACTGAAAAATCCTTACATCTCTGGGATAAATCCTACTTGATCATCATATATGACCCTTTCAGTGTATTGGTGGATTCAGTTTGCTAGTATGTTTTTGAAGGTTTTTGCATCTATTGTTTGTCAGTGAGATTGTAATTTTCTTATTTTGTGATATCTTTGGTTTGGGTATCAGGGTGATGGTGGGCAAAAGGAATGAGTTTGGAGGTGTTATTTTCAATATTTTTGGAATAGTTTGAGAAGGATGGATGTTAACTCATCTGTAAATATTTGGTAGAATTCACCTGTGAAGCCATCTGGACAGGAACTTTTGTTTTTGTAAATTATTGATTCAGTTTCATTACTGTTAATTGGTCTGTTGATATTTTATTTTCCTTTTTAAAGAAATATTTATTTATTTGTTTGGCTGCACTGCATCTTAATTGAGGCCCTCAGGATCTTTAGTTGTGGCATGTGGGATCTCATTCCCTGATCAGGGGTTGAGCCTGGGCCCCCTGCAAGGGGAGCACAGGTTATTAGTCACTGGACCACCAGGGAAGTCCCTGTTCATATTTTCTATTTCTCCCTGGTTCAGTCTTGGGAGATTGTACATTTCTAAGAGTTTGCCCATTCCTTCTAAATTGTTAATTTTATTTGTTCATTGATATTCATAGTAGTCTCTTATGATCCTGTGAATTTCTGTGGTGTTGGTTGTAACCTTTCCTTTTTCATTTATGATTTTATTGATTTTGGCCCTCTCCCTTTTTTCTTGATGAGCCTGGCTAAAGATTTATCAATTTTGTTTATTTTTCAAAGAACCAGCTTTTAGTTCATTGATTTTTTTCTGTTGTTTTTTAGTCTCTATTTTATTTATTTCCACTCTGATCTTTGTTTCCTTCCACTATCTGGATTTTGTTTGTTCCTCATTCTCCTATTCTTCTGTGTAAGTTTAGGTTGTTTATTTGAGATTTTTCTTGTTTCCTGAGGTAAGTTGGTATTGCTTAGAACTGCTTTTGCTGCCTTTCATAGGTTTTGTATCATCATATTTTTATTCTCATTTGTCTCCATGAATTTTTTTATTTCCTCTTTTATTTCTTCAGCCATCTGTTGGCTCTGTTTTGTAGTGTATTTTTAGCCTTATGCTTCTGTTTATTGCCATTTTTCTTGTAATTGATTTCTAGTTTCATGGTGGTGTGGTCAGAAAAGATGCTTGCTTTGAGTTCAGCTTTCTTAGATTTACTGAGGTTTGTTTTGTGGCCTAATATTTGATCTGTCCTGGAAAATGTTTCATGTGCACTTGAAAAGAATGTGTATTCTGCTTTCAGGTGGAATTTTCTCTATATATATCAATTAAGTTTGTCTTAATTAATGTGTCATTTAAAGCCAGTTATTGATTTTTTTGTCTAGATAAACTGTCCATCAGTGAATGTTGTGTTAAATTTTCTATTATTGTGTTGTTGTCAATTTCTCCCTTTATGTTTATTACTATTTACTCATATTTATTTATGTGTTCCTATGCTGGATTGTGAAAGTGAAAAGGGCTTTCCTGGTGGCTCAGCTAGTAAAGAATCTGCCTGCAATGCAGGAGAACTGGATTTGATCCCTGCATTGGAAAGATTCCCTGGAGAAGGGAAAGATTACCCACTCCAGTATTCTGGCCTGGAGAATTCCATGGACTGTATAGTCCATGGGGTTGCAAAGAGTTGGACATGACTGAATGACTTTCACTTTGACTTTTCATGCTGGTTTCATGTGTATTTACAATTGTTATATTTCTTGGATTGATTCCTTGATCATTATGCAGTGTCCTATTTCATATCTTATTACAGTCTCTACTTAAAGTCTGTTTTGTCTAAATATTACTACTCCAACTTTTATTTCCATTTGCATGGAATACTTTTCTTCATCTCTTCAGCTTCAGTCTGTGTGTCTCTAGATCTGAGGTAAATGTCTTGTAGGCAGCACATATATGAGTCTTATTTCTATATCCAGCCACTCAGTGTCTTTGGATTTGGGCAGTAGTCCATTTACATTTAATCTAGTTGTCAGTATGTATGTTCTTACTGCCATTTTGTTAATTGTTTTGGATTTGGGGGGTGGCATCTTTTTTCCCTTTTTTCTTCATTGATTCTCTTCTCTTGTGAGTTTATGGCTATTTTTAATGTTATGTTTGGATTCCTTTTTTTTTTTGTTTTTTGGTATATCTGTTACAGATTTTTGTTTTATAATTACTATGAAGTTTTGGTATAGCAGTCTATAACAAACATAGTTTAAGTTGTTTTTCTCTTAATTTCTAATGCATTTAAAAAAATGTGCTTTTGTGCTCTTGCTCCTTATAATAGTTTTGATATCATATTTTACATTTAATTGTTTTATGTAGGCCTTAACTGCTTATTGTGGATATAGATGATTTTACTCTTCTTGATTTTAACCTTCCTAATAGTTTTGTGTGTGGGATATTACCTACATGTACTATATATTTGCCTTCACTGGTGACCTTTTTAATTTTATAATTTTCTCATTTCTAATTCTGGCCTTTTCTTTTTTCATCCTGAGGATTTCCTTTAACTTTATTTGTAAAGCTGGTTTTATGGTTCTGAATTCTAGCTTTTGCTTGTCTGTTAAGTTTTTGATCTCGCCATTAAATCTGGAGGAGAGTGTTACTGGATTGCATGTGCTTGGTTGTATGTTTTCCCTTTCATCACTTTATCATACCATTCCCTTCTGGACTGCAGAGTTTCTGCTGAAAAATCAGCTGATAGCCTAGCCTTATGGGAGTTCCCTTAAATATTGTTTCTTAGTTTAATATTTTCTCCTTATCTTTAATTTTTGTCATTTTAATTACAATGTGTCTTGGTGTGTTCCTCTTTGGTTTCATCTTCTGTGGGACTCTGTATTTCATAGACGTGGATGACTATTTCTTTTCCCAAGTTAGGGAAGTATTCAACTCTTATGTATTCAAATATGAATTTGAATTCTCCTCAATTTGAATTCTTTCTCTTTCCTTTTTCTGGGACTTCTGTAATGAAAATGTTAGTGTGCTTGATTGTGTCTCGGAGGTATCTTAAACTATCTTTATTTCTTTTCATTCTCTTTTCCGTTGAGTGGCAATGATTTCCTCTATTCTGTCTTAAAGCTCACTGACCTGCTTCTTTGTATCATTTAGTCTATTACTGATTTATTCTAGTGTATTTTTCATCCAGTTCTTGTATTCTTTAGCTCTGTTTGGTTGTTCTTTATATTTTCTCTTTGTTAAAAACTTCTTGTAACTTCTCACTCTGTGCATTCATTCCTCTCCCAAGTTATTTTGTTATCTTTAACACCATTAGTGTGAACTCTTTCTCAGATTTCTGATCTCTGCTTCATCTAGGTCTTTTGGTGTTTTCTCTTGTTCTTTGTTCTGCCACCTCATTTAGTGTAGGAGATCAGATATGGAGAGCTGAATTGACCATCCTCTTGATTTATGCATACTATTTTTATCAGTTCATCAAGGTCTCTTGTTTATTTTATTTTGTTTTATATCATTTTATTATTTATTTCTCTCCCTATTCCCCTCTTAGGAGGAGTCACTGAAATATGACATTTTTGTATTTTTCTTCAATCCACCTTCCATAAAGTTACATTGACTTTTTAAAAAAAATCACGTCTTGGATCTTGTTATTATACATGTTAGAATTTGCAGTATCATTGTGCTGCCTTTCTGTTTTTACAAATTTTTACTCAACATTGTGCTCTTAAGATTCAACTCATATAAGTAAATCCTGATCACATGATAATATATCACTAAATTTCCCTTTGGTGAAGGACTTGTTAAATCCCTTTACTTCTTAATGACTTAAAGATTGAAGTTCTAGTAGGTGATTCAGATGACCACCTGATCTGGTCTCACCTCAGTAAGTGAGAAACACTTACTGGATGCCACAAGCACAACAGGTTATTTATGGGATGTAAGCTGTGATTCGTGGGGTCGCAAAGAGTCAGACATGACTGAGCGACTGAACTGAACTGAACTGAAGGAATCAAAAGATTACTTGAGAACCTATGCCTAGGTTGAAACTAACAGCAATTATATTTTTTTGTAAATAAAATATTTATACTTACAATACTCCTGTTATTTTTAAGTAGAGATAGCTATACTAGTCTAATTACATTAAAATGGAATTTAAAGACTTTAAAGAAAGACTAGGACCTGTTTTGATGAATTTGAAATATATTCCTGATGTGTGATTCTTTTTCTGTTTCATAAATAGATCCATTTGTATCATTTTAAAAAATTTTATTTTACATGAGTGAATTTGTCTTTATCTGACTTATTTCACTTAGTATGATAAACTCTATTTTGTTCTTTTTATGACTAATATTCCATTATATATAAGCACTGCACCTTCTTTATCCATTCCTTTGCCATTGGATATTAGGTTTCTTCCATATCTTGGCTATTGTAAATAGTGCCACAGTGAACTTTAGGGTGCATATATCCTTTCAGATTATGTCTTCTCCGGAGATATGCCCAGGATTGGGATTGCTAGGTCATGGTAGTTCTATTTTTAGTTTTCTAAGGAGCCATCATTCTGTTTCTCCATAGTGGTCATGTGTGTGTGTGCTCAGTTGCTCAGTCATGTCCTACTCCTTGTGACCCCATGGACTGTAACCCATAAGGCTCCTCTGTCCATGGAATTTTCCAGGCAAGAATACTGCAGTGGGTTACCATTCCCTTTTCCAGGGGATCTTCCCAACCCACATCTCTTGCATCTCCTGCATTGGCAAGCGGATTCTTTACCAATGCGCCCCCTGTTGTACCAGTTTACATTCCTGCCAATGGTGTAGGAGGGTTTCCCTCTTCTCCACACTCTTTCTAGCATTTACTGTTTGTAGATTTTTTGATAATGGGCTTTCTGACCATGAAAGTTGATACCTCATTGTAGTTTTGATTTGCATTTCCCTGATTATTAGTGAGGTTGAGCACCTTTTCATGTGCTTTTGGGTCATCTATATGTCTTCTTTGAAGAAATGTCTGTTTAGATCTCCTGCCCATTTTTTGACTGGGTTGTTTGTTTTTTTGATATTGAGCTTTATGAACTATATTTGTATTTTAGAAATTAATCTCTTGTAAGTCACTTCATTTAAAAATATTTTCTCCTATTCTGTGGGCTGTCTTTTCATTTTGTTTATGATTTCCCTTGCTATGCAAAAGCTTTTAAGTTTAATTAGGTTCCATTTCTTTGTTCTTGGTTTCATTTTCATTCCTCTAGGATGTAAATAAGAAAGTATTTCCGCGGTTTGAGTCAAAGAGTGTTCTGCCTCTGTTTTCTTCTAAGAGTTTTATAGTGTCTGGCCTTAAATTTAGGACTTGATCCATTTTGAGTTTATTTTTTTGTATGGTGTTAGAGAATGTTCTCATACAGTTTTTGCAACACCACTTATTGAAGAGACTGTCTTTTCTGCATTGCAAATTCTTGCCACCTTTATTATGGATTAACTGACCATAAGTGTGTGGGTTTTTTCATAGGGTTTCTATCCTGTTCCATTATTCTGTATTTCTTAATTTGTGCCACTCTCATATTCTTTTGATTATTGTAGCTTTATGGTGTAGTTTTATATTTTGTATTGTTATTATTTTTAATACAAAGGCCTTTTATTTGTAGATTTGGAATTTAGCCAACTGTAAACACATTTAAGGGGATTCAGGTACACTGAAATTCTTATCAGAATGTTTGGATGCTCTTGGACAAAAGGAAGTTTTTAAATTGAAGAGTGGTTGATTTACAATATTGTGTCAATTTTGGGTATACAGAAAAGTGATTCAGTTATGCATATACATATTTTTACAGCTTATTTTCCAGTATAGGTGATTGCAAGATATTGAATGTAGTTCCCTATGAGTTTTTTATTTTTGATGTAGTGTAAATGGGATTGTTTCCTTTATCTGATTTGTTGTTCTTAAATCAGAGTACATGGGAGAATCACCTGTTCAGCTTTTAGATGTTTTAGATTCCTGGACCTTGCCCCTACCTTTTAAATTCTTAGGATAGGGCCTAAGAAATTATATTTTTAGGAAGTTCTTAAATGATTAATATGTACCCCCTATGGCATCAAATGGAAAACTACTGCATTATAATGTGTCACTTATTTTACATTATTTTTTAAATGAAAATCAATTATATACCATTAGAATGTTATTCATTTATGCCAAAGTTATTAGTTTTCATTTATAATTAGTTTTATATTGTTATATATAAAAGAACACTTCTTTTATTTCCATGTTATAACTAGCACTCTAACATATCTGTTAAATTAGATTTTGAACAGTACTAAAGTAGATACAGATTTGAGAAAAATACATGCACCAATATTTCAAGTAAACCTACGATTGAGAACTCTTACTGAGAGTGATTCTTCAGGAAATTCTGAAGAGGACTTACATGAGTCTGACCAGTGCTCTGAAAAATCTGCAATATATGAAGATACATCAGAAAATGAAGTCAATGTTTTCATTAAACAATCAAGTGAAGAACTACTTCCAATGAAGAAATCAAAAAGAATGAGTTACAGCTGTGAAATTCTTTCAGGTACAGTGAATGAGACTATTAAAAGTGAGAGGAAATATCTTAGCAGCTGGAAAATAATACGTGAGAAAATTTTAGTAGTTTATGTATTATCAGTTAATAGTCTATGATTTTTATAAATATTAAAGGATAAATTAACACATGGAAGAAAATTTTAGTAGTTATGTATTATCATTAATAATAGTCTATGATTTTTATAAATGTTAAAGACTCTTGAATTTCTTCTCAGATCTCCTTAATCAGAATCTGGGGATGGGGTGTACTACTAGAATTCAGTCTTTAAAGTAACCTTTCTAGTTTATTCTTAGGGTTTTAGAAAGTACTGACAATATAACCTTGTTAATTAGCTGACATAAATATCAGTTTTTATATAAAAATAAATTTTTATTCTGTTTCTTTTGATGGATTCTGATAGAACTAGACTTCGAAACTGAGTCTGAGAAAAATTGCATGAATGATGATGAGTAAGTACTAGATATTTTTGAAATTTTAAGTAATTGTATTTTGTATTTTATGTTACTGTATTCTTCTTATATATGCTTTTATTATTTTCTCTTAGACTTTTAGAATTCCCTACAAATCTCTTTATAAATCCCAACAGATTGGAGTTTTCAATACAAATTCAAAATATGGTGGCTTCTATTGAAAAATGCATAAGTAAGTATTTTTTAAAGTTTAGTTAGATTCACTGTCTTTCTTTGGCAACATCCCAGAAATGTGCAGACATTACAGTATATTAGAAAATTATAAACTCACACTCTTTGGAATCAATCAATGTTAACTTCAAATTATTTGAGGATGTGTGAATTATACATATGGCTGTTGCGTGCCTAACTGTTGGGAATTAGGTAAATAGCCCAAGGTTCTGATTTTTTCAATAATGTACTAAATAATTTTATAGACTTAAATAAGGCATGTCTTTTATGTCAGAGCATAACAGTTAGAAATATTATTCTCACCTTACATTTTTATTAATAGTTTTCAGCATATAGGTCTTTCATCTCCTTTGTTAAATTTTTTCCCAGATATTTTTTGGATGTGACTTTACATAGGATTTTTTTTCTTTTTACTTTCCCTTTCTAAATTTTCATTATTAGTGTAAGAAAATGCAACAGGTTTTTGTGTTTTAATATTGTATTTTGCTGAATTCATTTATTCTAGATTTTGTGTGGAGATTTTTTAAGTTATCTTTATGGAGTATCATATCATTTGCAAATAGTGACAATTTTACCTCTTCCCTTCAAATTTGTACACTTTTTCCCTTTTTCTTCTCTGATTGCTGTGACTAAGACTTTCAATACTATGTTGAATCAAAGGAGTAAGAGGAGGCATTCTTGTCTTTTCCTGAACTTAGTGGGAAGGCTTTCAGATTTTCACTGTTGGCAGTGATTTCTGCTGTTTGACATAAATGGCCTTTATTGTGCTGAGATGACACCGCCTTTATGGCAGAAAGCAAAGAAGAACTAAAGAGTCTCTTGATGAAAGTGAAAGAGGAGAGCGAAAAAGTTGGCTTAAAACTCAACATTCAGAAAACTAAGATCATGGCATCTGGTCCCATCACTTCATGGGAAATAGATGGGGAAACAGTGGAAACAGTGTCAGACTTTATTTTTTGGGGCTCCAAAATCACTGCAGATGTTGTTTGCAGCCATGAAATTAAAAGACGCTTGCTTCTTGGAAGAAAAGTTATGACCATCCTAGACAGCACATTAAAAAGCAGAGACATTACTTTGCCAAAAAAGGTCCATAGAGTCAAAGCTATGGTTTTTGCAGTAGTCGTGTATGGATGTGAGAGTTAGACTATAAAGAAAGCTGAGCACCAAAGAATTGATGCTTTTGAATTGTGGTGTTGGAGAAGACTCTTGAGAGTCCCTTGGACAGCAAGGAGATCCAACCAGTCCATCCTAAAGGAAATCAGTCCTGAATATTCATTGGAAGGACTGATGCTGAAGCTGAAACAATACTTTGGTCACGTGATGTGATGAACTGACTCATTTGAAAAGACCCTGATGCTGGGAAAGATTGAAGGCAGGAGGAGAAGGGGACGGCAGAGGATGAGATGGTTGGATGGCATCACTGACTCAATGGACATGGGTTTGAGTAAACTCTGGGAGTTGGTACTGGACAGGGAGGCCTGGCATGCTGCAGTCCACGGGGTAGCAAAGAGTTGACACGACTGAGCGATGGAACTGAACTGGTTATGCTGAGATCTGTTCCCTCTGTACCCACTTTGGTGAGAGTTTTTATCATAAATGAATGTTGAATTTTGTCAAATGCTTTTTCTGAATCTATTGATCTTTTTCAAATCTATTGAAATGGTCATGTGTTTTTGTGTTTCCTTTTGTTAATGTGGTGTATAGCATTGATTGCTTTGTGTGTGTTAAACCATCTTTGTGATCTAGTAATGAATCCAACTTGGTCATGATGGATGATCCTTTTTTTGTATTGGGGTATTTTTTTGAGGATTTATGCTAATATTTTGCTGAGGAGTTTTGCATCTGTATTCATCAAAGCTATCAGCCTTTAATTGTCTTTTATTGTGGTGTCTTTGGTTTTTGTGGCAGGGTGATGAGGAACCTCTGAAATACATTTGAGAATGTTTCCTTCTTTTCAGTTTTTTAGAACAGATTGACAGTCATAAGTATAAGTTCTTTGTATGTTTGGTAGAATTCCCCAGGGAAGCCATTCAGTCTCAGAATTTTGTTTGCAGGTAGTTTTCCTAATTACAGATTTTTTTCACTTCTAGGGATTGGATTGTTCAAATTATCTGTTTCTTCCAAATTCAGTATTGGCAGGCTGTATGTTTCCAACAACTTTCCCATTTCTTCTAGGTTTAACATTTTGTTTGCATATAACTTTTCATAGTATTCTTTCATAATTTTTTGTGTTTTTGTGATACTGGTTGTTATTGCTCATATTTCATTTTTTATTTTGTTTATTTGTGTCCTTTCTTCTTGATGAACCTGGCCAGATGTTTGTTGATTTTGTTTATCTTTTAAAATCACCTCTACATTTTATTGATATTTTCTATTATATTTTTTAATTTATTTCCTCTGATCTTAATTATTGTCTTAAGTCCTTCTGTTGACTTGGGGTTTTGTTTGTTCTTTTCCTAAGTCTTTTAGGTGGTAAGTAGGTTATTTAAGAGTTTTTTGTTCTGTTTTGTTTTTTTGACGAAGACCTGTATTGCTATGAACTCCATCTTAGAACTGCTATTTTTGCATCCCATAGAAGTTGTAATGTTGTGTTTTTAAGTTGCATATTTGGTGTTATTTTCTGATTTTTCTTTGATTTCATTGTTGACTCATTAGGTTTTTAGTAGCATGTTTAGTCAACTGTTTGTTTTTTTCCCATTTTTCTTTTTTAGTTGATACCTAGTTTCATATTGTGGTCAGAAAAGTTGATTGAATTAACTTCTGTTCTTTTAAATGTTTTGGGGCTCATTTTCCAATTTAGATTATGTTCTATCCTAGAGAACATACCAGGCACACTTGAAAAGAATGTGTGTTAATGTTTTTTGGATGTAGCCTTCTGTTGTTCAGTTGCTAAGTCATGTCCGACTCTTTGACTGCAGCATGCCAGGCTTCCCTGTCTTTCACTATCTCCTAGAGTTTGCTCAAACTCACATCCACTGAGTTGGTGGTGCCATCCAACCATTTAATCCTCCGTCATCCCCTTCCTCTTTCCCTCAGTCTTTCCTACAATCAGGGTCTTTTCCAGTGAGTTAGCTCTTCACATCAGGTGGCCAAAGTATTGGAGCTTCAACTTCAGCATCAGTCCTTCCAATGAATATTCAGGGTTTATTCCCTTCAAGATTGACTGTTTTGATCTCACTGCTGTCCAAGGGGCTCTCAAGAGTCTTCTCTAGCACCACAATTCGAAAGCATCAATTCTTCAGCACTTGGCCTTCTTGATGGTCCAACTCTCAAATTCATACATGACTACTGGAAAAACCATAACTTTGACTATATGGACCTTTGTCAGCAAAGTGATGTCTCTGCTTTTAACACACTCTCTAGGTTTATCATAGCTTTTCTTCCAAGGATCAAGCATCTATTAATTTTGTGGCTGCAGTTACCTCCTCAGTGATTTTGGAGCCCAAGAAAATAAAACCTGTCACTGTTTCTACTTTTTCCCTGTCTGTTTGCATGAAGTGATGGGACCAGATGCCATGATCTTAGTTTTCTGAATGTTGAGTTTTAAGCCAGCTTTTTCACTCTCCTCTTTCATCCTCATCAAGAGGCTCTTTAGTTCCTCTTCACTTTCTGCCTTTAAAGTAATATCATCCGCATATCTGAAGTTGTGCTCTTTCTCCCGGAAATCTTGATTCCAGCTCGTGATTCATCCAGCCTGGCCTTTCACATTATGTACTCTCCATAGAAATTAAAATGAGCAGAGTGACAATATGCAGCCTTGACATACTACTTTCCCAATTTTGAACCAGTCAGTTGTTCCATGTAAGTTTCTTTATCCATGATCTTACTTTTTGTCTGTCTGCGCATCATTTGCCCTAAAGTGAGTTTCTTGTAGGCTGCACATTTCAGGTTCTTGTGTTATTATCCAATCTGTCATTCTCAGTCTTTTGATTAAACCATTTAGTCTATTACATCTTTTTGTAACGGCCACTTGTTTTGCTTCTATTACCACATGATGCTTCATGCTCATCTTGAATTTTCTTTGCCTCTGCCCTTAAATCAACCAATTTTTCAAGGAACACTGGTTGGTTCCTTTTATAGGAGAATGAATTACAGGAATCAAGGGAGCTAGACTGTAGATGTGCTCATTACTATAGCACTGTTAGTGCTCTTAGATGCCATGGTGAAAAGATCTAGAAAATATATGTGTATATACCAACTCGATGGACATGAGTTTGAGTGAACTCCAGGAGTTGGTGATGGACAGGGAGGCCTGGCGTGCTGTGATTCATGGGGTTGCAAAGAGTTGGACACAACTAAGCGACTGAACTGAACTGAACTGATACTAGCTCATGCATAACATATGCGTTTGTATTTCTATATCTATTTTTTGTTTGTTTTGTTTTAAACTATGAGTTCTTGGGACTTCCCTTGTAGCTGAGTCAATAAAGAGTCTGCCTACAATGCAAGAGACCTGGGTTTGATTCCTGACTCAGGAATATCCTCTGGAGAAGGAAATGGCAACCTGTTCCAGTATTCTTGCCTGGAGAATCCCATGGACAAAGGAGCCTGGCAGGCTATAGTCTATGAGGTCGCAAGAATCGGATAGGACTAAGCAACTAAGCACACAGCCCATGAGTTCTTACTAATATATCTATCAGATCCCAATCCAACACCTTCAGGGTTCATTCTCACCTTCTACTTTTCCTAATATGTAACTTTTCCCCTAATATGTAACTTTTTTACATAAGAAAAAAGTACTTATTTGTTATAACAAATATAGTTACTTGTTATACCAGTATTATATTTTCAGAATTGCTATCCCTGTATCTTTAAGAGGCTTCCCAGGTGACTCAGTGGTAATGAATCTGCCTGCCAGTGCAAGAGATGCAGGTTTGATCCCTGGGTTGGGAACATACCCTGGAGAAGTAAATGGCAACCCACTCCAGTATTCTTGCCTGGGAAATCCCATGGACGGAGGAGCCTGGTGGACTACAGTCTATGGAGTTGCAAAAATTAATTTAGTCACAAATTAGTGACTAAACAACATCAACCACCTCTTTAAGAAACCAACGTAGCAAATAAGTACAGTGTTTTTGTAGGGTTCTTTTAGTGTCTAAGCTTATGCTACTGCTGCTAAGTCACTTCAGTCGTGTCCGACTCTGTGTGATCCCATAGACGAAAGCCCACCAGGCTCCCCCGTCCCTGGGATTCTCCAGGCAAGAACACTGGAGTGGGTTGCCATTTAAGCTTATAGTCGACAATAAAAACACTGTTTTCCAAAGTAACTTAAATCAGCTCTTTCCCATCCTCTTCAGTGTGGTTATACAGTTCGTTTGTAATGACTTGTGATGTTTGTTTTTTCAAACGCTTAAAATATATGTATGATTGTGTATCTTTTTAGATCTTTGCTTATATTTTTGGGGGGGTGTTTATTTATTGTTAGTTTGTAAGAGGTCTTAATATGTACTCTGGATACAAGTATTTTATCAGATACAATATTTGCAAAACTTTCTCCCTGTCTATGCCTTAACTTTTCATTCTGTTTTTTTTTTAATTTTTATTGAAATATAGTTGTTTTGCAACGTGTGTTATTTTTTTGCTATACCACAAAGTGAATCAGTTACATGTATGCATACATACATCTTGTCTTTTTTAGATTTCCTTCTCATTTTGGTCCCTGCAGAGCACTTTATGCTATGCAGTAGTTTCTCATTAGTTATCTGTTTTATACGTAGTCATTATATATGTCAATCCCAATCTTCCAGTTCATCCCACCTCCTTCCCTGCTTAATATTTATAAGTTTGTTCTCTAAATCTATGTCTCTATGCTTGCAAATAAGTTAATCTGTACCATTTTTCTAGATTCCACATATAAGCAATATTATGCGATATTTTTCTCTTTCTGACTTACTTCGCTCTAGGATAGTCTCTAGGTCTACCCACATCTCTGCAAATGGCACTATTTTGTTCCTTTTTATGACTGAGTATTATTCCATTATAGGTATATACCACATCTTTATCCATTCCTCTGTTGATGGATGTTTAGTTTGCTTCCATGTTCTGGCTATTGTAAATAGCACTGCAATGAACTTTGGGGTGCATCTATCTTTTTTAAATTTATTTGTAATTGGAGGATGATTGCTTTACAATGTTGTGTTGGTTTATGCCATATATCAACATGAATCAGCCATATGTATAAGTATGTCCCCTTCCTTTTGATCATCTTTCCCATCTCCCACCCTAGCCCACCTCTCCAGGTTGTCACAGAACATGGATTGCATGTATCTTTTTGAACTATGGTTTTTCTACAGGTATACACTCAGGTGTGAGATTACTGGATCATAAGGTAGTTCTACTTTTAGTTCCTTGAGATACTTCTATACTGTTCTCCATAGTGGCTGTATCCATTTACACTCCACCCAAACAGTAGGAGGGTTTCCTTTTCTCCACATCCTCTCCAGCATTTATCATTTGTAGATATTTTTGATGATGGCCATTGTGACTGGTGTGAGGTGATACCTCGTTGTAGTTTCAGTTTGTGTTCATCTAATAATTAGTGATGTTGAGCATCTTGTCATGTGTTTATTAGCCATTTGTATGTCTTCTTTGAAGAAATGTCCATTTCCACTCATTTTTTGATTGGAGTGTTGGGATTTTTTTTATATTGAGCTACGTGAATTGTTCATATGCTTTGGTGATTAATCCCTTGTCAGTTGCTTCATTTACAAATATTTTCTCCCACAATCTGTGGGTTATGTTTTCATTTTGTTTATTAAATGTAAGGCTGCACACTATAAAATTCTTAGAGGAAAACATAGGCCGAACACTCTTTGATATAAATCGCAGCAAGATCTTTTTTGACACACCTCCTAGAGTAATGAAAATAAGAACAAGCAAATGGGATCTAATTAAACTTAAAAGCTTTTGCACAGCAAAGGAAACCATAAATAAAGCAAAAAGACAATTATCTTTTCATTGATTCTCATAGAGATAAACTTATTAATTTTGGTAAGATACAGTTTGTCAATTTTTTTGTTTTATGGATTATGCTTTTGGTTTTGTCTCTTAAAAATTCTTTGCTTAAGTTAAGGTCACACATATTTTCCCTATATTTTCTCCTAGAAGATTTATAGATTTGTGTTTTATATTTATATATGTCATTTATTTTGAGCTGACATTTGGATAGTGTATGCAGTGTACATTGAAGGTTTTTTTTTTTTTTGCCTTAGACATCCAATTTGTTCAGCTTGATTATTAGCTCAAGGAGAGTAGAGATAGTGTCTTCTAATTTTTGTATCCTCATAATGATATAATGCTCTTCACACAGCAGATACACTTTAAGTACTTGTTAACTTAATGATTTCTTCTGATTTTTTTTATCATACCTTGACCCACCACCCAGTACCTATGAGTGATTGCTTCTATAATATTAATTCCAAATGTTTATACCTGCCTTTAAATTCCATTTATCAGTATAGAATACTAGATAGCCCTCACAGTAAGTCTGCCTCAGTTTTCAGTAGTTCTAAATGTCCTTGATAATTTTAAAGCATTGCTTTCAATGGAATTTCTGAATGTACTAAACTTTGAATCATATATTTTAGCCAAAATTATTCCTCTTTGCCAAGATCCCCGCCTATCAATCTTTACTGAGTCGGCTTTATTTATGGATTTTCCTAATAAGAAGACAAATGTAAGAGACTATCAAACCAGATGGCCAGATTGTCAGGTTCTTTTTGAAATGGATCCTGCCTACCAAGATAAAGTAAGTTTAAAAATAGTTTATCTTAAGGAAAGAATATTTGGCTTAAGGAACAGAAATGCACTGAAATTTTTAGATGAAAGGGATTTATTGAAAAATTAGAGTATCATAATTAATGGCAATTGGAAAATCACTCCTAGCTTATCTCCCTATTTGTCTTCCTCATGATCTTTCCTCTTTGTTTGCTTCTGTATATTTTTTCAAACCTCAGCTATGAAAAAAATCTTTCTCTTTTATAGTTTCCTCATAATATTGGTTTGCTAATGATGGCCCCAACTTTTCCCCTTACTATCTAACATGGCATTTTTTTGTTCAAATTCACAAAACAACCAACTTGCCTAGCTTGGTTCAAGATTCTATCCTATCCAAAAGGCTGTGTTTTAAGAATTGGGGTAAGGCCCCATAATATTTAGAACTCATCTTTTCTAGGGCTATGTGTGAAGCATATACACTAAAACAAGGTGACAAGCAAAGGAATAAATGACTGATGTCTCTACTGCATGGCTCAAAATAACATGCTAATTATAAAGTTAAATAGCCTACTAAAGCTTTACATAAAGTGAAATATAAGAAGCTATCTAAATTTCTTAAAGTCTTAAGTTTCCTACATATTTAGATACTTAACACACATTCTTAACAAAATGAACTTCACATAAAACCATTTTAAATGTTTTAACCAAACTATTAGATTATTAGACCATACTACTATCATTTTAAAAACAAAATCCTGATTAACTTTTTAACATTTTTACTTATAGATTGCGAGTTTCCTGACTATTATTGGAAGTTCAATGGGCCAAGTTAGTATTTACAGCTGCCAGTTTAGGAAATATTGTACTATGGTAGAGAAGGCCAAAATCATAGGTACCAAAATATCATCTATGGAAGAATTAACTTCAACACAGTTTAAAAGTATACTGTCTAAATTCAGAAACTACCTTCGACAAATTGTTAATATGGCCATCGAGAAGCGCATTGGTATTTTCAATGTTATGAGTTTTGATTATCAGTTACAATGCTTACCATATGTTGAGAACATCATAGATATGAGCCAAAATCTCTTGAGATCTGTAATTGAAAGAAAGAATGCAAATCTATTGGAGGTAAGTATTTTGAAAATTCCTATTGCGTGATAATTCTTAAAATTTGTAACACTTTTTTGAGATAACATCAGTTTATAATAGTACATAAGTTTCATGTGTACCACATTGTATTTCAATCCTTTTCTTCCTATCTTATCCAACACTTGTTATTTCTACCTTTTTTTCATAATAGCCATTCTGACAGGTGTGAGATAATATTATTGTGGCTTTGATTTGCATTTCTGTAATAATTAGTGGTGTTGAACATCTTTTCATGTGTCTTTTTATGTGTCTTTTGGCCATTTGCATGCCTTCAGTGAAAAAAAGTCTATTCAGCTCTTCTGCCCATTTTTAAATTGAGCTGTCTGTTTTTCTGTTGTTGAGTTGTATGAGTTCTTTATATATTTTGTATCTTCACCCTTTGTCACGTATAAGGTTTACAAATATCTTCTCCCACAAAGTAAGTTGGTTATTTTTTTTTTAATTTTTTCATGGTTTCCTTTCCTGTGCAGAAACTTTTTAGTTTGATGTAATCCCATTTGTTTATATTTGATTTTGTTTTCTTTGCCTGAGGAGAAAAATATTAAGAGAAATGTCAAAGAATTTACTGCCTATGTTTTCTTCTAGGATTTTTATGGTTCAGGTCTTGCATTCAACTTTTTAATCCATTTTGAGTTGATTTTTATGTGTGGTTTAAAGTAGTGGTCCAGCTTCACTCTCACATATGGCTGGTCAATTTTCCCAAAACTTATCAAATAGACTTTTCATTTTCCATCGTATGTTCCTTGCTCCTTTATTATAAATTAATTATCCATATATGTGTGGGTTTATTTCTGGGCTGTCATTTTTGTTCCATTGATCTATGTGTCTCCTTTTATGCCAGCACACGACTGTTTGAATTACTGTATTTGTGTAATATGTTTTATTTATTTATTTATTTTACTGGAGGCAAATTACCTTACATTAATATATTGGTTGGTTTTGCCATACATTGACACGAATCTGCCCCAGGTGTACATGTGTTCCCTTTCTTGAACCCCCCTCCCACCTCCCTCTTCCCCATATCCTCCCTCTAGGTCATCCCCGTGCACCAACCCCAAGCATCCTGTATCATTCGTCGAACCTGGACTGGTGATTCATTTCACATATGATAATATACATGCTACAATGCCATTCTCCCAAATCACCCCACTTTCACCCTCTCCCACAGAGTCCCAAAGAATGTTCTATATACCTATGTCTCTTTTGCAGTCTCGTATACAGGGTTATGGTTACCATCTTTCTAAATTCCATATATATGCGTTAGTATACTGTATTGATATTTTTCTTTCTGGCTTTCTTCACTCTGTATAATAGGCTCCAATTTCATCTGCCTCATTAGAACTGATTCTAATGCATTCATTTTGATGGCTGAAAAATACTCCATTGTGTATATGTACCAAAGTTTTCTTATCCATTCGTCTGCAGATGGACATCTAGGTTGCTTCCATGTCCTGGTTATTATAAACAGTGCTGCAATGAGCATTGGAGTACATGTTTCTCTTTCAATTCTGGTTTCCTCGGTGTGTATGCCCAGGAATGCGATTGCTGGGTCGTATGGCAGTTCTATTTCCAGTTTTTTAAGAAATCTCCACACTGTTCTCCATAGTGGCTGTACTAGTTTGCATTCCCACCAACAGTGTAAGAGGGTTCCCTTTTCTCCACACCCTCTCCAGCATTTATTGCATGTAGACTTTTGGATAGCAGCCATTTTGACTGGTGTGAAATGGTATCTCATTGTGGTTTTGATCTGCATTTCTCTGATTATGAGGGATGTTGAGCATTTTTTCATGTGTTTGTTAGCCATCTGTATGTCTTCTTTGGAGAAATGTCTGTTCAGTTCTTTGGCCCATTTTTTGATTGGGTCACTTATTTTTCTGGAATTGAGCTGCAGGAGCTGCTTGTATATTTTGGAGATTAATCCTTTATCAGTTGCTTCATTTGCTATTATTTTCTCCCATTCTGGAGGCTGTCTTTTCACCTTACTTATAGTTTCCTTTGCTGTGCAGAAGCTTTTGATTTTAATTGGGTCCCATTTGTTTATTTTTGCTTTTATTTCCAATATTCTGGGAGGTGGGTTTTGGAGGATCCTGCTGTGATTTATGTCGGAGAGTGTTTTGCCTACGTTCTCCTCTAGGAGTTTTATAGAATCTGGTCTTACATTTATCTCTCTAATCCATTTTGAGTTTATTTTGGTGTATGGTGTTAGGAAGTGTTCTAGTTTCATTCTTTTACAAGTGGCTGACCAGTTTTCCCAGCATCACTTGTTAAAGAGACTGTCTTTTGTCCATTTTATATTCTTGCCTCCTTTGTCAAAGATAAGGTATCCATAGGTGCATGGATTTATCTCTGAGCTTTCTATTTTGTTCCATTGATCTATATTTCTGTCTTTATGCCAGTACTATACTGTCTTGATGACTGTGGCTTTGTAGTAGAGCCTGAAGTCCTGCAGTTTAATTCCTCCAGTTCCATTCTTATTCTTCATGATTGCTTTGGCTATTCAAGGTTTTTTGTAATTCCATACAAATTGTGAGATTATTTGTTCTAGTTCTGTGAAAAATATCGTTGGTAGCTTGATAGGGATTGCATTGAATGTATAAATTACTTTGAGTAGTATACTCATTTTTACAATATTTATTCTTCCAATCCATGAACACGGTATATTTCTCCATCTATAAGTGTCCTCTTTGATTACTTTCACTAGTGTTTTATAGTTTTCTATGTACAAGTCTTTTGTTTCCTTAGGTAGATATATTCCTAAGTATTTAAACCTTTTCGTTGCAACAGTGAATGGAATAGTTTCCTTAATTTCTCTTTCCATTTTCTCATTATTAATGTATAGGAATGCAAGGGATTTCTGTGTGTTGATTTTATATCCTGCAACTTTACTGTATTCATTGATTAGCTCTAGTAGTTTTCTGGTAGAGTCTTTAGGGTTTTCTGTGTAGAGGATCATGTCATCAGCGAACAGTGAAAGTTTTACTTCTTCTTTTCCAATTTGTATTCCTTTTATGTCTTTTTCTGCTCTGATTGCTGTAGCCAAAACTTCCAGAACTATGTTGAATAGTAGTGGTGAGAGTGGGCACTCTTGTCTTGTTCCTGACTTTAGGGGAAATGCTTTCAGTTTTTCACCATTGAGGATAATTTTTGCTGTGGGTTTGTCATATATAGCTTTTATTATGTTGAGATATGTCCCTTCTATTCCCACTTTCTGGAGAGTTTTTATCATAAATGGATGTTGAATTTTGTCGAAGGCTTTCTCTGCATCTATTGAGATAATCATATGATTTGTATTTTTCAGTTTGTTAATGTGGTGTATTACATTGATTGATTTGCGGATATTGAAGAATCCTTGCATTCCTGGGATAAAGCCCACTTGGTCATGATGTATAATCTTCTTAATGTGTTGTTGGATTCTGATTGCTAGAATTTTGTTAAGGATTTTTGCATCTATGTTCATCAGTGATATTGGCCTGTAGTTTTCTTTTTTGTTTGATCTTTACCTGGTTTTGGGATTAGGGTAATGGTGGCCTCATAGAATGAGTTTGGAAGTTTCCGTTCCTCAGCAATATTCTGGAAGAGTTTGAGTAGAATAGGTGTTAGCTCTTCTCTAAATTTTTGGTACAATTCAGCTGTGAAGCCATCTGGACCTGGCCTTTTGTTTGCTGGAAGATTTCTGATTACATCCTCTAGTTCCGTGCTTGTGATGGGTCTATTCAGATTTTCTGTTTCTTCCTGGTTCAGTTTTGGCAAGGTGTACTTTTCTAGGAATTTGTCCATTTCTTCCAAGCTATTCATTTTCAGTTCAGTTGCTCAGTCGTGTCTGACTCTCCGCGACCCCATGAATTACAGCACACCAGGCCTCCCTATCCATCACCAACTCCCGGAGTTCACTCAAACTCATGTCCACAAAGTCGGTGATGCCATCCAGCCATCTCATTCTCCGTCGTCCCCTTCTCCTCCCGCCCCCAACCTTTCCCAGCATCAGAGTCTTTTCCAGTGAGTCAACTCGTCGCATGAGGTGGCCAAAGTATTGCAGTTTCAGCTTTAGCATCAGTCCTTCCAATGAACACCCAGGATCGATCTCCCTTAGAATGGACTGGTTGGATCTCCTTGCGGTACAAGGGACTCTCAAGAGTCTTCTCCAACACCACAGTTCAAAAGCATCAATTCTTCGGCAATCAGCTTTCTTTGCAGTCCAACTCTCACATCCATACATGACCACGGGAGAAACCATAGCCTTGACTAGACGGACCTTGGTTGGCAAAGTAATGTCTCTGCTTTTTAATATACTATCAAGGTTGGTCATAACTTTCCTTCCAAGGAGTAAGCGTCTTTTAATTTCATGGCTGCAGTCAGCATCTGCAGTGATTTTGGAGCCCAAAAAAATAAAGTCTGACACTGTTTCCACTGTTTTTCCATCGATTTCCCATGAAGTGATGGGACCAGATGCCATGATCTTTGTTTTCTGAATGTTGACCTTCAAGCCAACATTTTCACTCTCCTCTTTCACTTTCATCAAGAGGCTTTTGAGTTCCTCTTCACTTTCTGCCATAAGGGTAGTGTCATGTGCATATCTGAGGTTATTGATATTTCTCCCAGCAATCTTGATTCCAGCTTGTGCTTCTTCCAGCCCAGCGTTCCTCATGATGTACTCTGCATATAAGTTAAATAAGCAAGGTGACAATATACAGCCTTGACGTATTCCTTTTCCTATTTGGATCCAGTCTGTTGTTCCATGTCCAGTTCTGACTGTTGCTTCCTGACCTGCATACAGGTTTCTCAAGAGGCAGGTCAGGTGGTCTGGTATTCCCATCTCTTTCAGAATTTTCCACAGTTTCTTGTGATCCACACAGTCAAAGGCTTTGGCATAGTCAATGAAGCAGAAATAGATGTTTTTCTGGAACTCTCTTGCTTTCTCCATGATCCAGCAGATGTTGGCAATTTGATCTCTGGTGCCTCTGCCTTTTCTAAAACCTGCTTGAACATCTGGGAGTTCATGGTTCACGTATTGCTGAAGCCTGGCTTGGAGAATTTTGAGCATGACTTTACTAGCGTGTGAGATGAGTGCAATTGTGCGGTAGTTTGAGCATTCTTTGGCATTGCCTTTCTTTGGGATTGGAATGAAGACTGACCTTTTCCAGTCCTGTGGCCACTGCTGAGTTTTCCAAATTTGCTGGCATATTGAGTGCTGCACTTTCACATCATCATCTTTCAAGATTTGAAATAGCTCAACTGGAATTCCATTACCACCACTAGCTTTGTTCGTAGTGATGCTTTCTAAGGCCCACTTGACTTCACATTCCAAGATGTCTGGCTCTAGGTCAGTGATCACGTTATCGTGACTATCTTGCTCGTGAAGATCTTTTTTGTACAGTTCTTCTGTGTATTCTTGCCACCTCTTCTTAATATCTTCTGCTTCTGTTAGGTCCCTACCATTTCTGTCCTTTATCGAGCCCATCTTTGCATGAAATGTTCCCTTGGAATCTCTAATTTTCTTGAAGAGCTCTCTTGTTTTTCCTATTCTGTTGTTTTCCTCTATTTCTTTGCATTGATCACTGAGGAAGGCTTTCTTATCTCTCCTTGCTATTCTTTGGAACTCTGCATTCAGATGCTTATATCTTTCCTTTTCTCCTTTGCTTTTCGCTTCTCTTCTTTTCACAGCTATTTGTAAGGCCTCCTCAGACAGCCATTTCGCTCTTTTGCATTTCTTTTCCATGGGGATGGTCTTGGTCCCTGTTTCCTGTACAATGTCACGAACCTCCGTCCAGAGTTCATCAGGCACTCTATCTATCAGATCTAGTCCCTTAAATCTATTCCTCACTTCCACTGTATAATCATAAGGGATTTGATTTAGGTCATACCTGAATGGTCTAGTGGTTTTCCCTACTTTCTTCAATTTCAGTCTGAATTTGGCAATAAGGAGTTCATGATCTGAGCCACAGTCATCTCCTGGTCTTGTTTTTGCTAACTGTGTACAGCTTCTCCATCTTTGGCTGCAAAGAATATAATCAATCTGATTTTGGTGTTGACCATCTGGTGATGTCCACGTGTAGAGTCTTCTCTTGTGTTGTTGGAAGAGGGTGTTTGCTATGACCAGTGCGTTCTCTTGACAAAACTCTATTAGCCTTTGCCCTGCTTCATTCCGTGTTCCAAGGCCAAATTTGCCTGTTACTCCAGGTGTTTCTTGACTTCCTACTTTTGCATTCCAGTCCCCTATAATGAAAAGGACATCTTTTTTGGGTGTTAGTTCTAAAAGGTCTTGTAGGTCTTCATAGAACCGTTCAACTTTGGCTTCTTCAGCGTTACTGGTTGGGGCATAGGCCTGGATTACTGTAATGTTGAATGGTTTGCCTTGGAAACGAACAGAAATCATTCTGTTGTTTTTAAGATTGCATCTAAGTTCAGCATTTCGGACTCTTTTGTTGACCATGATGGCTACTCCATTTCTTCTAAGGGATTCCTGCCCACAGTAGTAGATATAATGGTCATCTAAGTTAAATTCACCCATTCCAGTCCATTTTAATTCACTGATTCCTAGAATGTCTACGTTCACTCTTGCCATCTCCTGTTTGACCACTTCCAATTTGCCTTGATTCATGGACCTAACATTCCAGGTTCCTATGCAATACTGCTCTTTACAGCACCGGACCTTGCTTCTATCATCGGTCACATCCATTGCCATATAATTGCTGATAGTATTCTCTAATAATCCTTTGTATTTCTGTGTTGTCGGTTGTGATCTCTCCATTTTCATTTCTAATTTTATTGATTTGGTTCTTCTCCCTTTGTTTCTTGATGAGTCTGGCTAGTGGTTTGTCAATTTTATTTACCTTCTCAAAGAACCAGCTTTTGGCCTTGTTGATTTTTGCTATGGTCTCTTTTGTTTCTTTTGCATTTATCTCTGCCCTAATTTTTACAATTTCTTTCCTTCTACTGACCCTGGGGTTCTTCATTTCTTCCTTTTCTAGTTTCTTTAGATGTAGGGTTAGGTTATTTAGTTGACTTTTTTCTTGTTTCTTGAGGTGTGCCTGTATTGCTATGAACTTCCCCCTTAGCACTGCTTTTACAGTGTCCCAGAGGTTTTGAGTTGTTGTGTTTTCATTTTCATTCATTTCTATGCATATTTTGATTTCTCTTTTGATTTCTTCTATGATTTGTTCATTATTCAGCAGCATGTTCAGCCTCTATGTGTTGGCATTTTTAATAGTTTTTCTCCTGTAATTGATATCTAATCTTACTGCATTGTGGTCAGAAAAGATGCTTGGAATAATTTCAATTTTTTTGAATTTACCAAGGCTAGATTTATGGTCCAGGATGTGATCTAGCCTGTGAAAGGTTCCGTGTGCACTTGAGAAAAAGCTGAAATTCATTGTTTTGGAGTGAAATGTCCTATAGAGATCTATTAGGTCTAACTGGTCTATTGTATCATTTTAAAGTTTGTGTTTCCTTGTTAATTTTCTGTTTAGTTTATCTATCCATAGGTGTGAGTGGGGTATTAAAGTCTCCCACTATTATTGTGTTGTTGTTAATTTCCCCTTTCATACTTGTTAGTAATTGTCTTACATATTGCAGTGCTCCTATGTTGGGTGCATAAATATTTATAATTGTTATATCTTCTTCTTGGATTGAGCCTTTGATCATTATGCAGTGTCCTTCTTTGTCTCTTTTCACAGCCTTTGTTTTAAAGTCTATTCTTTTTCTAAGAATCCTAACAAAGATGATTTAACGTATTCTGAGTTTAAATTCCATCAGTTTTAAAAAAAAAAAAAAAGATCCAGAGAGGTTAAGTGGCTAACCCTGTGTCACACAGCTGATTAGTATCACAGGTATCATTAGAACTCATGTACATGACTCCAGTGCTTTATTCACCTATCTTAAAAAGTAACGATAGCTATGTCTTGACTTCTAAGCACTTAAATAAAATAAAAAATAAAAGCCCTTAACATTTTAAGTAAGTCCTTAGATCATAAGTTACCTCTTTCGTTTATTGATTTTCACTTAAAACAACCTTTTCCCACAACCACTTTTCCCAAACATCTAAGATGGCCACACTGAAGAGTTCCCATGTAAGGACAAGGGGTTGACGGGAAAGAATTTGATTGAAGTAGTACTGTATTGGGAACCATTTAGTAATTGTTGCTTTTCTTTTGTAAGCAAACTATTTATTAAGTATGCTTATTGATGTATAACGTAAATGTGAAAAAGCACACAGATCCTAAATATATATAGCTAATATGTATAGCTCAGTGAATTTTCATAAAGTGAACACATCAATTAATGATCATTTTTAAAATAGTCTTTAGACAATGTTAAGTAGTTTTCCCCCCAATCCATTCATTTATTGCATTTTTGATTGTTATAATTGACATAATATTAAGTAGCCAATTATTTTTATTGTGGTAAAATACTTATAAAATTTACTATCTTAAGCACTTTAAAGTGTACAGTTCAGGTGTATTAAATATGTTCAGAATATTGTACAGCAAAAAAAAAAAATAAAGTCTATTTTATCTGATATGAGTATTGCTACTCCTGCTTTCTTTTGGTCTCTATTTGCATGGAATATCTTTTTCCAGCCCTTCACTTTCAGTCTGTATGTGTCCCTCATTTTGAGGTGGGTTTCTTGTAGACAACATATATGGGGGTCTTGTTTTTGTATCCATTCAGCCAGCCTTTGTCTTTTGGTTGGGGCATTCAACCCATTTACGTTTAAGGTGATTAGTGATAAGTATGATCCCGTTGCCATTTTCTTTATTGTTTTGGGTTTGAGTTTATATACCCTTTCTGTTTTTCCTGTCTAGAAAAGATCCTTTAGTAGTTGTTGGAGAGCTGGTTTGGTGATGCTGAATTCTCTCAGCTTTTGCTTGTCTGTAAAGCTTTTGATTTCTCCTTCATATTTGAATGAGATCCTTGCTGGGTACAGTAATCTGGGCTGTAGGTTAATTTCTTTCATCACTTTAAGTATGTCTTGCCATTCCCTCCTGGCCTGAAGAGTTTCTGCTGAAAGATCAGCTGTTATCCTTATGGGGATCCCCTTGTGTGTTATTTGTTGTTTTTCCCTTGCTGCTTTTAATATTTGTTCTTTGTGTTTGATCTTTGTTAATTTGAATAATATGTGCCTTGGAGTATTTCGCCTTGGGTTTATCCTGTTAGGGACTCTCTGTGTTTCTTGGACTTGGGTGATTATTTCCTTCCCCATTTTAGGGAAATTTTCAACTGTTATCTCCTCAAATATTCTCTCATGGTCTTTCTTTTTGTCTTCTTCTTCTGGGACTCCTCTATGATTCGAATGTTGGGGCGTTTAATATTGTCCCATATGTCTCTAATATTGTCCTCATTTCTTTTAATTCTTTTTCTTTTTCCATCTCTGTTTCATTTATTTCTACAATTCTATCTTCTAGCTCGCTTATCCTGTCTTCTGCCTCCGTTATTCTACTGTTTGTGCCCTCGAGAGTGTTTCTGATCTCATCTATTGCATTATTCATTATATATTGACTCTTTTTTATTTCCTCTAATTCCTTATTAAACATTTCTTGCATCTTCTCAATCCTTTTCTCCAATTTATTTATCTGTAACTCCATTTTTCTTTCCAGATTTTGAATCATTTTCACAATTAAAATTCGAAATTCTTTATCGGATAGGTTCCCTATATCTGCCTGTTTTGTTTGTGTTGGTGGGCGTTTATCCTGTTCCTTTGCTTGCTGGGTATTTCTCTGCCTCTTCATCTTGCTTATATTGCTGTGTTCGGGTTGGCCTTTCCGTCTTCTGGCAGTTTGTGGAGTTCTCTTTATTATGTAGTTACCTCGTTGTGTGTAGGGTTGGATGGGTGACTTGTCAAGGTTCCCTGGTTAGGAAAGCTTGTGTCGATGTTCTGGTGGGTGGATCTAGATTTCTTCTCTCTGGAGTGCAATGAAGTGTCCAGTAATAAGTTTGAGATGTCAGTGGGTTTGGAGTGGCTTTGGGCAGCCTGTATATTGAAGCTCAGTGCTATTCTCCTGTGTTGCTGGATAGTTTGCGTAGTATGTCTTTCACTGAAACTTGTTGACCCTTGGGTGGTGTCTGGTTTCAGTGTATGTATGGAGGCATTTGATGAGTACCTATCAATTAATGTTCTCTGGAACAGGAGATCTCTGGCGTTCTCAGGATTTGGACTTAAGCCTTTGCCTCTGGTTTTCAGTCTTATTCTTGCAGTAGGCTCAAGGCTTCTCCCTCTGTTACTTCTGAGGCAGTTCCTTCTGTTGAAAAAGCTCTTCTGTTTTCTGGTCTCCTCAGTGTCTAATTCCTGTCCTGACACCAGGATGCGGTGGTGGACCCTTTTTTTTTTCCCGGCTCACCTGTTCAGTCCTGCTGTGGGGAGGGAGGAACACAGCTAACAAATATCCCTGGCGTCTGTGGGGAGTACTCGCAGTGTCTCGGCTACACTGGGAATGCTCCCGCTTGGGGCGTGTGTTCTTTCCCTTTTTATGCTGCTCAGGAGTTGCTCTGCCGGGAGCTGTCCGCGGCCGTCGCTGGGTTGCTTGCACTTCCCGGGACTGAGCAGCTTGGGTTCAGGTCCTCGGGTATTCCACAAAGGTTCAGACTTGCCTGGGCCTGGTTTTGTGCCTTCCCCGGTCCGAGCAGCTCAGGTGACCAGGCGTTTGGCGAGCATGGTTGCTGCGACTTATTGCCTTCCTGGTCCCTGCCGCTCGGTTTTCTGGGAGTACAACCGGTGCAGTTTCTCAGGCGGATATCGACCGGCCCGAACCCAAGAAGTCCTGGCCAGCAAGGAAGCCTGCCTGCAGTTTGGCACAGGAAGCCTCTCTGGGGCCGCAGCTGTCCCTTCTGGCGCTGGCCGCCCTCCCTGCCTGTGTCGGCGGGGGCTGGGGGATGGGCCGCCCGCAGCCGGCTCGCTCTGCTCAGTCCTTTGTTCTGTGAGTGGGGCTGGCAGAGTCTTGGGTTCGGGCTTTTCGCAGGCTTTTCGCCTTTCTGCTTCGCTATCTTAAGTTTGTGCCCTCAGTTTGCCCTGGGGCATTCAAGCCCGGTTCTCCCTCTAAGCCACCTCCCGTGCCTCCCTGCCCAGCCCCCGCCTGCTAGTGGGGGGTTCGGGCTTCTGCACGGCTTCTCCGCTGAGAGTTTCCTCTGGGCACTTAGTCCGTGAGTTTTAATTATTTATGTCTTTTGTCTTCCAGTTATGTGGCCCTCTGAGGTTCCACTCGCCAGTGTTTCCAGGTGTTTGGAAACTTCTCTTTTTTTTTTAAGCCTCCCTTCCCGGGACGGAGCTCTGACCCTCCCTCTTTTGACTCTCTTTTTATCTTTTATACTATTTCCTACCTCCTTTCGAAGACTATGGGCTGCTTTTCTGGGTGCCTGATGTCCTCTGCCGGTATTTAGAAGTTGTTTTGTGGGATTTACTCAACGTTCAAATGTTCTTTTGCTCATTTTATGGGGGAGAAAGTGGTCACCCCGTCCTATTCCTCCACCATCTTCCCGTGCTCCCCCTCTGTAATATGTTTTAAAATGAGAAAGTGTGATGGCTCTGGCTGTGTTTTTTTCTCAGGATTGCTTTGCTTATTTGGGGTCTTTTGTGATTCCATATAAATTTTAGGCTTTTTTTCTAGCTCTGTGAAAAATGTCAGATATTTTGATAGGGATTGCTTTGAGTCTGTAGATTGTCTTAGGTAATAGAGACATTTTAACATTAATTCTCCCAATCTATACGCATGAAATACTTTTCCATTTCTTTGTGTCTTATTCAGGTTCTTTCATTAATGTCTTACAGTTTTCAGTGTACAGCTTTCATGTCTCTGGTTAAATTTATTTTTAGGTATTTTATTTCTTTGGTATGATTTTAAATGAGATTGTTTTCTTAGTTTATCTTTATGCTAGTTCATTTTTACTATATTCAAACACAACAGATTCTTCTGTATTGATTTTAAGGCCTACAGTTTCACTGTATTCATTATTATTCATTTATTATTATTTTTGGTGGAGTCTTTTGGGTTTCCTGTGATTCATGGGGTCGCAGAGAGTTGGACACGACTGAGCGACTGAACTGAACTGAACTGAACAGTGTTTGTTCCTATTTTCCAATTTGGATACATTTTATTTCCCTTCTACAATTGCCTTGGCTAGGAATTCCAATATTATGTTGACTAGAACTGCTAAGAGTGAGCGTCCTTGTCTTGTTCAGAATTTAGCAGGAAGACTTTCACCTTATTACTATTGAGTGTTATATTACCTGTGGATTTGTTGTATGGAGCTTCCCAGGTAGCACTAGTGTTAAAGAACCTGCCTACCAATACAGGTAGATGTAAGAGACATGGGTTCGATCCCTGGATTGGAAATATCCCCTGGATGAGGTCATAGTAACCCACTCCAGTATTCTTGCCTGGAGAATCCCAAGGACATATGAGCCTGGGAGGCTCCAGTCCATGAAGTTGCACAGTGTCTGACCCGATTGAAGAGACTAAGCTCGCATGTATGGCCTTTATTATGTTGAGATATGTTCCCTCTATATCTGTGCTGCTGAGAATTTTTATAATGAATGAAAGTTGAATTTTATCAAATGCTTTTACTACATCTATTGCGATGATCACATGGTTTTTGTCTTTTGTTTTCTTGATGTGCTGTATCACTTTGATCGATGTGTGTAAGTGGAATCACCATTGTGACCCTGGAATGAATAAAACTTGATCGTGGTGCATGATCCTTTTTATGTGTTGTTAGATTTTGTTTGCTAATATTCTGTTGAGGATTTTTGCATCTATATTCATCAGAACTGTTGGCATGTAATTTTCTTTTTTGGTAATTTTTTTGTCTGGTTTTGGTATCAGGTGATTGGGACCTCATAGAATGAATTTGGGGATGTTCTGTCCTCTTCAGGTTTTGGGGAGAGTTTGAGAACGATAGGTATAAGTTCTTTGTATGTTTTTAAGTCCTTTCCTGTGAAGCTATTCTGTCTTGGACTTCTGTTTGCAGGGAGATTTTTTTAAATTACAGATTCTGTTCCAATTCTAATAATTGATCTGTTCAAATTGTCTGTTTCTTCTTGATTCAGTTTTGGCAGGCTGCATGTTTCTAGGAACTTGTATATTTCTTCTGGGTTGTCCATTTTGTTGGCATACACTTTACATGCCTCCTGAGAAACCCGTGTGCAGGTCAAGAATCAATGGTTAGAACTGGACATGGAATAACAGACTGGTCCCAAATTGGGAAAGGAGAATGTCAAGGCTGTTTATTGTCATCCTGATTATTTTACTTATATGCAGAGTATACCATGCAAAATGCTGGGCTGGATGAAGCACAAGCTGGAATCAAGATTGCCAGGAGAAATATCATTAACTTCAGATATGCACATGACACCACCCTAATGACCGAAAGCGAAGAGAAACTAAAGAAACTCTTGATGAAAGTGAAAGAGGAGAGTAAAAGCTGGCTTAAAACTCAATATTCAAAAAACGAAGATCATGGCATCTGGTCCCATCACTTCATGGCATCGGTGGGAAAACAATGGAAACTGACAGACTTTATTTTCTAGGCTCCAGAATCACTGTGGATAGTGACTACAGCCATGAAATTAAAAAAAAAAAAAAATGCTTGCTCCTTGGAAGAAAGCCTATGACAAACATAGACAACATATTAAAAAGGGACATCACTTTGCTAGCAAAGATCTGTATAGGCAAAGCTATGGTTTTTCCAGTAATCATGTACAGATGTGAGAGATCATGTACAGACCATCAAGAAGGCTAATACCAAAGAACTGATGCTTTCAAATTGTGGTGCTGGAGAAGACTCTTGAGAGTCCCTTGGACTGCAAGGAGGTCAAACCAGTCAATTCTAAAGGAAATCAGTCCTGAATATTCATTGGAAGGACTGATGCTGAAGCTCAAGCTCCAATACTGTGGCCACCAGATGCAAAGAGCTGACTCATTGGAAAAGACCTGATGCTAGGAACGACTGAAGGGAGAAGAGCGTGACAGAGGATGAGATGATTGGTTGGCATCATTGACTCAATGAACATGAGTTTTAGCAAACTCTGGGAAATAGTGAAGGACAGGGAAGCCTAGCATGCTGCAGTCAATGGGGTTGCAGTCAGACACTACTGAGAAACTGAACAACTGTTCATAGCCTTTTCTTATGGTTTTCTGTATTTCTGTGACATCAGTTGTTATTTCTAATCTTTCTTATTTTGTTTATCTAGTTGTGTCTCTTCTTGCTGAGCCTATCTAGAGGAGATTTGTTGATTTTGTTTATCCTTTTAAAAAAACAGCTCTTGGATTTATTTATTTTTCTTTTGTTTTTTATCTTGATTTCATTTATTCCTTCTCTGTTTTTTATTTCCTTCTTTCAGCTGACTTAATTTTTATTTGTTCTTTTTCTAATTCATTTAGGTGGTAGGCAGGTTGCTTGAGATTTTTCTTATCTTTTGAATAAGGCTTGTGACATTATGAAATTTTCTTCTTAGAACTGCTTTTGCTGTATCCCATAGATGTTGATAGTAAGGTTTTCATTATTTGCCTAGAGTTATTTTTTATTTCCTGTTTTATTTCCGCATTGACCCATTCTTTTCTTAGTATCAAGTGTTTAGTCACCATGTAATTGTGGTTTTTTTGCTTGTTTTCCTTCTATGGATGATTTCTAGTTTCATATCATTGTGGTCAGAAAAGATGCTTTAAATAATTTCTATCCTCTTAGTTTGTTGAGGCTTGTTTTGTGTACTAATATGTTGTCTCTCCTAGAGAATTTTCCATATGTGCTTGAAAATAATGTGCATTTTGGGTTTTTTTTTGATACAGTATCTTGTAGATATCACTTCTTGTTGTTTAGCTGCTAAGTCGTGTTCAAATTTTTGCAACCTTGTGTATTGTAGCCCTCCAAGAATACTGGAGTAGGTTGCCATTTCTTTCTCCAGGGGAGCTTCCCAACCCAGAGAACAAACCTGCATCTCCTCCATTGGCAGGTGGATTTTTTTTACCACTGAGCCACCCTGGAAGCCCATAATTCCTGAAGGAAATCAACCCCAAATATTCACTGGAAGGACTGTTGTTGATGCTGAAGCTCCAATACTTTGGTCACTGGATGTGAAGACTAACTCATTGGAAAAGACCCTGATTTTGGGAAAGATTGAGGGCAAGAGGAGAAGAGGGTGGCAGAGGATGACATGGTTAGATAGCATCACCAATTCAGTGGACATGAATTTGAGGAAACTCCAGGAGATAGTGGAGTACACAGGAGCCTGGTGTACTATAGTCCATGGGGTCACAAAGAGTTGGACACAATAGCAACAACAAAGTTTATATCCTTATCCTCTCTATACTTAAGCATCTTTATCTGTAAACTGGGGATAATATTTGTAACTGACCTAGAGAAGTTGTGAGAATTAAAGAAGTTAATGATTACAAAGCTCTTTTACCCTTTCTGGCACATAGTGAACATATGTGAGTTACTTCTACAGTTAGAAGAATCATTGTTATTAGTTTCAGAAAGTTGTTTATGAGCTATATATATTTTTAGGAAGCTGTTCTGAAAGTTCTGTTTATTTCTCTTCTTTCTGGGTTCTGCATGCCCCCAGTTGTGTTTTTATAAAGGGAAGTAGCTTCCCTTTCAGAGAAGGCAATGGCACCCCACTCCAGTACTCTTGCCTGGAAAATCCCATGGATGGAGGAGCCTGGTAGGCTGCAATCCATGGGGTTGCTAAGAGTCAGACACGACTAAGTGACTTCACTTTCACTTTTCACTTTCATGCATTGGAGAAGGAAATGGCAACCCACTCCAGTGTTCTTGCCTGGAGAATCCCAGGGATGGGGGAGCCTGGTAGGGCTTCAGTCTATGGGGTCGCACAGAGTCAGACACGACTGAAGCAACTTAGCAGCAGCAGCAGCTTCCCTTTATATAGTTAAGGAAATTCCCTTATTTACTTAAGAGTTCCTAACTTGATATGTGTTTTTTAATCATAAATTAACTTTATCAGATCCTTATTCTGTTTATCTGTTGTGACAATCATGCAGTTGTTTTCCTTTAACCTTTTAATGTGGTTAATTACATTAATTGACTTTCTAAGTTTAATTTCACATCTGAATCAATAGATATACCTTACCACTGTGCACATGCATATAGATATATTGCTACCTTATTTTTTAATTTTTGCCTTTATGCTTGTAAGTGAAATTGGTCTGTAATTTTCTTTTCTTTTACAATCCTTAACTGAATGTTCTACTAGTGACAAAAATGAAGTCTGGGAATATTTCATGTCTTTCTACTACTCTATTCTACAAAAGTGTAATTATCTGTTTTCTTTGGGATATGAGTTTATTTTAAGATATTTTTCTGGAATTTAATTGGGATTCGTGGTTGGAGTCAGGATAGTTGTCTTTACTCAGTCTTCTATTGTGATCATTTTCAGTCAAATTCAGCAGGCATCATTATAAACCCATTGCTAAATTATTTTATTTGATTCTCAAAACTGTAATGAGGACACCAAGTTTATTAACGCAAAGCTACTTTGGTCCATGCAGTTAGTAAATATGGGAGCTAGGATTCAAACACAGGTCTCTCTGACTTTTAAAGTTAGTTCATACTAACCCTGTGATAAAAATGTATATGCAAGAGCAAGTTCACATATGTGCATGTACACACGTATATACCCATACACCACACATATATACCCATACACAATAAAATGGATAAAATTTCTACATTTTTAGCATAATTATCTCTGGGTGGTGAAGTAATAGATATCTTTATTTTATAAACTTTTTTTATTGCAGTTTTTGCATGAGCATATAGTGAAGTAGAATAAAGTATTTAAAAAATTAGAGACATAAACAGGCAATTCAAGGCTGTGAGCTGGAAAATTAAACTGATATTGATTACAGAATTATGAGTACTCATCAAGAGCCCTTGAAACATGAGGGAAACTATGGTAAACTTGTCATTTAAGTATAGGAATTTGATTCTTTTGAAAATCTAATGGAATGATATGCAAATACTTATAAAAGGTGTAGATGTTATATATACACATATATATGGGCTTCCCTGGTGGCTCAGATGCTAAAGAATCCACTTGCAATTTGGGATACATAGGTTCGATCCCTGGGTTGAGAAAATCCTCTGGAGGAGGGCATGGCAACCCACTTCATTATTCTTGCTTGGAGAATCTCCATGGACAGAGGAGTCTGGCAAGCTAAAGTTCATGGGGTTACAAAGAGTTGGACATGACTGAGTGACTAAGCACATCACAGCACACACATATATTTGTGCATATATTTATAATGATCGCATGTCTTATAATGGATACAAACAGGATTTGGAATCAGATTTGGGTTTGAATCATAGCTCTGTAACTCACTAAATTTCATATCTTAGGCTTATTAATCCTTCTGAAACTAATTTTCCCTCTTTGCAGACTAGAGAAAATAACACCCAGGTAGTAAACATGCTTTTTTAAATTTCTTAAATTGAAGAAAGTAGGGAAAACCACTAGACCATTCAGGTATGACCTAAATCAAACCTCTTATGATTATACAGTGGAAGTGACAAACAGATTTAAGGGATTAGATCTGATAGACAGAGTCCCTGAAGAACTATGTATGGAAGTTCGTGACACTGTACAGGAGGCAGGGATCAAGGTCATCCCCAAGGAAAAGAAATGCAAAAAGGCAAGATGGTTGTCTGAGGAGGCCTTACAAATAGCTGTGAATAGAAGAGACATGAAAGGCAAAGGAGAAAACAAAAGATATATCCATCTGAATGCAGAGTTCCAAAGAATAGCAAGGAGACAAACGAAAGCCTTCCTCAGCAATCAATGCAAAGAAATAGAGAACAGTAGAATGGGAAAGACTAGAGATCTCTTCAAGAAAATTAGAGACACCAAGGGAACATTTCATGCAAAGATGGGTACAATAAAGGACAGAAATGGTATGGACCTAACAGAAGCAGAAGATATTAAGAAGAGGTGGCAAGAATACACAGAAGAACTCTACAAAAGAGATCTTCATGACCCAGATAATCATGATGGTGTGATCACTCACGTAGAGCCAGACATCCTGAAATGCAAAGTTAGGTGGGCTTTAGGAAGCATCACTAGGAACAAAGCTAGTGGAGGTGATGGAATTCCAGTTGAGCTATTTCAAATCCTGAAAGATGATGCTGTGAAAGTGCTGCACTCAATATGCCAGCAAATTTGGAAAACTCAGCAGTGGCCACAGGACTGGAAAAGGTCGGTATTCATTTCAATCCCAAAGAAAGACAATGCCAAAGAATGCTCAATCTAGCTCAAATTGCACTCATATAAGTAATGCTCAAAATTCACCAAGTCAGACTTCAACAGTACATGAACCGTGAACTTCCAGATGTTCAAACTGGATTTAGAAAAGGCAGAGGAACCAGAGATCAAATTGCCAACATCTGCTGGATCATCAAAAAAGCAAGAGAGTTCCAGAAAAATACCTGCCTTATTGACTATGCCAAAGCCTTTGACTGTATGGACCACAACAAATTATGGAAAATTCTGAAAGAGATGGGAATACCAGACCACCTGACCTGCCTCTTGAGAAATTTGTATGCAGGTCAGGAAGCAACAGTTAGAACTGGACATGGAGCAACAGACTGGTTCTAAATCGCAAAAGGATTATGTCAAGGCTGTATATTGTCACCCTTCTTATTTAACTTCTATGCAGAGTACATCATGAGAAACGCTGGGCTGGATGAAGCACAAGCTGGCATCAAGATTGCTAGGAGAAATATCAATAACCTCAGATATGAAGATGACATCACCCTTATGGCAGAAAGCGAAGAAGAACTAAAGAGCCTCTTGATGAAAGTGAAAAGAGGAGAGTGGAAAAAGTTAGCTTAAAACTCAACATTCAGATCATGGCCTCTGATCCCATCACTTCATGCAAAGATGGGGAAACAGTGGAAACAGTGAGAGACTTTATTTGGGGGACTCAAAAATCACTGCAGATGGTTACTGCAACCATGAAATTAAAAGACGCTTACTCCTTGGAAGAAAAGTTATGACCAACCTAGACAGCATATTAAAAAGTAGAGATATTACTTTGCCAACAAAGGTCCATCTAGTTAGAGCTATCGTTTTTCCAGTAGTCGTGTATGGATGTGAGAGTTGGACTAAAAAGAAAGCTGAGCACCAAAGAATTGATGCTTTTGAACTGTGGTGTTGGAGAAGACTCCTGAGAATTCCTTGGACAGCAAAGAGATCCAACCAGTCCACCCTAAAGGAAATCAGTCCTGAATGTTCATTGAATAGATTGATGTTGAAGCTGAAGCTCCAATACTTTGGCCGCCTGATGCGAAGAACTGATTCATTAGAAAAACCCTGATGCTGGGAACTATTGAAGGCAGGAGGAGAAGGGGACGACAGAGGATGAGATGGTTGGATGGCATCACCGACTCAATGGACATGAGTTTGAGTAAACTCCGGGAGTTGGTGATGGACAGGGAGGCCTGGCGTGCTGCAGTCCATGGGGTCGCAAAGAGTCGGACACGACTGAACAATTGAACAGAGGAGGGCTGGATGGCATTACCGACTCGATGGACATGAGTTTGAGTTTATTCTGGGAGTTGGTGATGGACAGGGAGGCCTGGCATGCTGCGATTCTTGGGGTCACAAAGAGTCAGACACGACTGAGCGACTGAACTGAACTGAACTGACTGAGTAAACATGCTGTCAAAACAAAATGAGATCGTGTACATAAAGAACATAACATATAAATGCTCAGAAAATTGGGAGCAATTATTATGCACCTTTCACATTTCAGTCATAACCTTGTTACTACTACTGCATTTATTTCTTAGAACAAATTTATTCATAACAGTACTTCTTTATGTCTCATGTGCATGCATACCTAGTTGCTCAGTTGTGTCTGATTTTTGCAACCCTTGAGCTGTAGCCTGCCAGGCTCTTCTGTCCATGGAAATACTGGACACAAGAATACCACACAAGAATACTAGGGTGGTTTGCCATTCCCTTCTCCAGAGGATCTTCCCAACCCAGGGATCAAACCTGGGTCTCCAGCATTGCCAACAGACTCTTTTCCATCTGAGCCACCAGAGAAACCGTCTTTATGTTTTAGTAGCATTTATTTTCGGAGAAGGCAATGGCAACCCACTCCAATACATTTGCCTCCCATGGACGGAGGAACCTGGTAGGCTGCAGTCCACGGGGTCGCTAAGAGTCGGACACGACTGAGCATCTTCACTTTCACTTTTCACTTTCATGCGTTGGAGAAGGAAATGGCAACCCTCTCCAGTATTCTTGCCTGGAGAATCCCAGGGACAGGGGAGCAGAAGCCTGGTGGGCTGCCATCTATGGGGTCGCACAGAGTCGGACACGACTGAAGCGACTAAGCAGCAGCAGCAGCATTTATTTTATGTGCAAGTTACATTCAAGTTCTTTCTGTTAACAATAGAAAGGATTTGATCTTGTTAATGCTCTGGTATTTAAGCAATACTTAGAATAATGTCTAGATGATGTCTTTTTTGAAATTATAATTATGTAAGTTAGTGAGAGATATTGAGTAACTACTTTTATAAAATAATGAAAAATCATTATATAATTATAATTGATTTGTTAATGATTTCAGGTTATAGACTCATCCTTGCAGAAGCTGGAATATACTCCCACTGAAATAGAAGAATTTTTGGAATATTTTACTTTTTTGGATGCAATTTCTTCAAAAATATCTAAGTTAGAAAAAGAGTACTCAATAGTTGCTCAGCTGTATTCTGTTGTAAGGTATTACCAGATCCATGTTTCAGAAGAGCAAATTGCCATTTATAAAATCCTTCTTCTCAAGTTTGGTCAACTAAAAACTTCTGTGAAGTTAAGTGAAACACATAAAGATGCTGCTATTTCTAAATTCAGAGACAGTTTGGAATCATACATCACTGGTCTACGTATTGAAGTTAGTAATTTAAAGGCCAAAGTAAGTTTTTGTTTCTCATTATATAAGCCTGCTGCTAAGTCACTTCAGTCGTGTCCAACTCTGTGCGACCCCATAGATGGCAGCCGACCAGGCTCCACCGTCCCTGGGATTCTCCAGGCAAGAACACTGGACTGGGTTGCTGTTTCCTCCTCCAATGTGTGAAAGTGAAAGTGAAGTCGCTTAGTCGTGTCCGACTAGTAGCGATCCCATGGACTGCAGCCCACCAGGCTCCTCTGTCCATGAGATTTTCTAGGCAAGAGTACTGGAGTGGCTTGCATTGCCTTCTCCGTATGTAAGCCTAGCATATAGGTATTTCCTTTCTGTGGAATCTTAAGTAAATAATTTAGTCCAAGTATTCTTAACCTGGAATCCACAGACATAATTTTGATTTGTGAATTTGAATGAGAAGTGAAATTATGTGTCTATTCTCATTAACCTCTAACTGAAGTTTAGCATTTTCTCCAACTTTGAGTTAATGTAGACAAACAACAGTAAAGTGGTGATTTTTTTCCATAGGCTTCAACAGACTGCTAAAGTTGGCCCATGACATAAAAAAGGCTAAAAAACCCTGGATACTTTTTGGGCTTTAGTCTAGGCCAAAAGATAATAATTCCAGCTTCACACACGTATGAGGAGAAAACTATACAATAAACACGTAACATTTATTGAGCTTTGCCTGCTAAGTCACTTCGGTCGTGTCCGACTCTGTGTGACCCCATAGACAGAAGCCCACCAGGCTCCCCCCGTCCCTGGGATTCTCCAGGCAAGAACACTGGAGTGGGTTGCCATTTCCTTCTCCAATGTGTGAAAGTGAAAGTGAAGTCGCTCAGTCGTGTCCGACCCCTAGCGATCCCACAGACTGCAGCCTACCAGGTTCCTCCATCCATGGGATTTTCTAGGCAATAGTACTGGAGTGGCTTGCCATTGCCTTCTCCGCTTTGCCTAAGCGTCAATAACTGTGCTAGGTGCTTTATCCTTTTTCTGCATGAAAACAAACACACACCTGAGTTTCAAAGAGGTTAAGTAACTTGCTTAAGATCACGCAGTGATGGCTAGGGCTCCAGAATCCTTGCTTCTCTCCACTCCCCTCTATCCCCACCACCATTGCAAGTTACTATTATCATATTTATTCAGTATATTTTGGTATCTAACATGTATTAGGCATAATTTTATGTATTACAATTAGTTACTTTAAAAATTTTCTCCATCAATGCAGAATCTATACTGGCTTCACACAAATACAACAAAGTCGAAAAAATAGGCATATGAGAGTACTTGAATGCATTCAATTGCAATCTTTAAAATATTACTAGAAATTTCATATGCATGTGTACCAAGGTTTCTAGTTCACCCTATTTATATGTTAAGTATACTAGGTTTGACACTGAGATGGAATATCTGTGTTACAGTAGGTTCATTGGAAAGTGCTTCTGGCAACAATGTGAGAGCTTGAGGTAATCAAGGTTGGATAGAAGGAAAAATTGAACTCTGTGTCACTGCCATGTAGGTTTCATAGGATCCTATGCCCTGTGCTTAGTCACTCAGTTGTGTCCGACTTTTTGCAACCCTGTGGACTGTAGCCCACCAGGCTCCTCTGTCCATGGGGATTCTCCAGGCAAGAATACTGGAGTGGGTTGCCATGCCCTTCTCCAGGGGATCTTCCCAGCCCAGGGATTGAACCCAGATCTCCCGCATTGCAGGCAGATGCTTTACCATCTGAGCAACTAGGGGAATCTCTAAACTGGAATGACTTTGCAGAGTTATCCTGAATGAAGACAAGAGGGCTGGTCTTTACACATCCATGATGGAGCTATAGCGGGTGTAATCTTGTGTGACTTTTGGTCAAGGGCAACCCCTGGAGAGGGTCTCAGCTAGAGTAAGCATCTATCTTTAGGTTCACTGATTCTTTCTTCTATCATCTCCATGCTATTATTGAGTCAAATCCAATGAACTTCTACTTTTGTTTATTGTGTTTCTCAGTTCTAAAATTTTCATTTGATTTTTCTTTATATCTTTAAAATTTTTCTTTGCTGAGACTTTCTATTTTCCCAGTGGTTTCAAGAATATATATTATTTCTGTGCAGCATTGTTATAAAACCTGCTTTATATTCTTTGTCAGATAATTCTGACATCTTTGTCATCTAGACATTGGTGTCTGTTGATTATTTTTTCCCATGTGAGTTGATGTTTTCCTGAATTTTTGTATATGGAGTAATATTGGATTAAATATTATGCTCTAAAGTTCTGTGTCTTACCTAAATGCCATGTTGGTATTTTTGTTTTAGAAAACTGTTGACCTAGTCAGATTCAGGTCCCAAGTTCCAACCCACTTTCTTTGGGCTGTGGGTTTCTTTCCATTGTTATTTCCATTATCAATGTCTCTAAGGTCCTGTTCAAAACATGCGTGTGCCATCCAGTGGTCAGTATTATTCTGAGTAGTGGTATGTTAGTTTAATCTCAGAGTCTTTGATGTGCTGAACAGGATCAGATCTATATGTGTGCAGCTCAGTTGAGCCCAGGAGTTCACTAACAACTTTATGTAGTTACTTTCCAGAGGTCCTTTCTGTTTACATTCTTCTCCATATTTTCCAGATTCTCTGCACTCTTTTTATCAGTCCTCTGGTTAGAAAACAGGGACTTATTACTGTACTCTGTCAATTTCCAAAACTGCACCCACATCTGGGGCAAAGTAGTAGAACACAGAGAGAATAAAATCAACAGGGTTGACCCTCCTTAGAACCACAGATTACCAAGACAGAAAGTAAAGTTCTCTTCTCTCAAGAGTTTCAGCTCCTGAGGCTTCCATTGCCACCACCTTAAAATTGTTTGAGGACTGGGTTGTGAATAAAAGGAAAAAGAGAGAGAAAGAGAGGATTTCCATACTCTGAGTATTAGGAGTTGTCAAAGAAAACCCAGAGTTGAACAGTAGTCAAAGTGGTAAAAACAGATTTTTATTCAGTGTGATTGCAATAGGGGAAATGATCTGTGGTCTAGGATGAGCAGACATTGAGGGTGGGAATTCTGGTTAAACTGACTTAGCAGGGTTCTTACTAAAACTTAATTCTATAAGGAAGTGCACAAATGAGCCTAAAAGTTACAACCTACTTAGTAGTCAGAAGAAAAGAAAGTGAAATCGCTCAGATGTGTCCAAATCTTTGGGACCCCATGGAGCCTACCAGGCCCCTCTGTCCATGGGATTTTCCAGGCAATAATACTGGGAGGTGCGGGGGAGTTGCCATTTCCTTCTCCAGGGGATCTTCCCGACCCAGAGATAGAACCCAGGTCTCCCGCATTGTAGACAGATGCTTTACCATCTGAGCCACCAGGGAATCTGACTAAAGTTTGGTCAAGCAAAGAATCTTTGTCAGAACCTTTCTTGCTCCTCAAGTCAGAACTGGTAAGTACTCCTGGAACTCTCACTGTTGTTGCCTCCTGAAAATTCCTCCCAGGTTTCTAATACACTGAGCTTAGGTCAGGGAGAAAATGGTAAACTCACTGCTCATTTGGTGGCATTTCAAATTACCATCTTCTTCCCCAATCTGCCTTCTACAATTTATTTTCAGGTTCTTCACCTCACTGCTCCCTTCATGTGTTCTGTCCAGCGTTTATAGATGTACTCATTGGGAAAGACAGGGTGGGGCATATTTACTCCATCTTCTGATGGATGCAATTACATAAACTTTTAATTATTTTATTGGTATACAAAGTGACTGATATCATTCTGTGAAGATCTCAATTAGAATATTGCTGATAGAGTTGACAAAGCTTTACCTCCATCTAAGCAACTAAGATTATTTCTCCAAGTATTCCCTCCCCCCAAAGATAGCTCATTTACAAACATAAATAAATATTAATGAATGGAAAATTTCAGGAAAAGCCTAAAGAAAATTTTATTATAATCCATTATATAAGCATCACTGATATAGATTATTCTAAGCCCTATCCATCATCGCAGATACTGTTTATCAATTGCTTAAGCTTTTGTGTTATGATTGCTATCGGTACTTGTTGGATGACCACACTACACATAATACAATGTTACATGCAGTTCCATGGGTTTGATTTTTTTTAAAGAATAAGGTGATAGGATCCAAATTCATTACTTCTTCCAACAGCTTTTACATATGATTGTACTAGGTTCTAAGAGGTATACAAAAATAAATAAGTGAAATTATCCTTAATCTTCAGAATTTTATAATATAGTGAGAAATCAGAACAAAATTTTACTTATATCCCTCTTTGGATATTATTGTTGCAAATGTCCACAATTTTCTGTGCAGTGGGAAAATTAATATAAGGTAACATGTGATAAACATCATTCAAGTAATAACCAAGTTCAGCATCATCAGAAAAAGGAAGTAAGTTTTGGAGTACAGGACCTACCTGTAGAGTAAGGCCCTACCCTGGAACTGCCACTTAGCATTAGATGATGGGAACCTCTGAACTTCCTTGTAAAATCATGGAAGATATAAACTGTCTCTCAACTTCCTTGTATGGACTTAGTAAATAAGGTCCTCAATGTTACTTATCACAGGGCCTGACATACAGAAGGTACACAAATTTTAGGTATTATTGTAATAAAAAATAATTAAAATTAAGCATAATCATAAATAAGTATAAATTAAGGACAATCTTTTCAGATAATGATTGCAAATAATATTTGTTGACACTTAGGTGGCATATTAAAATGCTGTCAATAAAACATGTTTAAGTTCAGAACATTATACCTTCCTAAAAATGTCTTATTATTTTTTTAGATAAGAAATTCTGTTTTGTTATGTGCTAGTACTCCAGTGTCAACAGCAATGGAAATGATCCAGACTCTTTCAGAGGAAGCTGCAAGTTTAGCTGTCAAAGCTAAAACATATTCAAACTATCAGGATTGTTTCGATGATTCCCAGTCTCATATGCATTTTCTTAATATGGAAGAGATTACACAAATTGTACTTTCAGAGATCGCTGACATTGACTATGACTTAACCTTAAGGAAAATATTATGGGATGCACAAGAGGAGCGGGAAACACTCTTTTGGGAATGGAGGAATAGCACTCTTGACAGTATTGATACAGAATCAGTATATAGAAATGTCTCAAAATGGATGCAAATAATCTTTGTACTAGAAAAAGGTAAAGTGTCTTTCTCAAGTTTTTCTACTTAAGATTACACAAAAATGACTACTAGGCCAGCAAGATCATTGTCCTTGGCTTTGTTACTTTACCTGTTCCAAGGACTGACCATTAATGACCGAAAAGACAGTACAAGAGTATAGGTAGGAATCACTTCCTGAAGCAAGAAAGATTAAAACTTTGGAAAAAAAATTTTTTTAATTATTTAGTAACAATTTTATATCTGTTAAAAATTGATTCCCTAGGTAGAACCCCAAACGCTTCCCCCTGATTCTGGCTCTTAGAACCACAGATGTTTTGATGTTAAGGACCCACCTTCAAACCCTCACTGTGTATGCAGATAGTATACTTTGGGCAATGCGGGAAACAGCCAGAGTCATTTTGATAGGTTTTTCCTTCTTCTAATCATCAAATTTGAAATCTTGCCAACACAGAAATGCTGTTCCTGTGCAAGCAATTCTGTAAAATCAAATCCTTTCCAAATAGAAAGCTTTATTCCGCTTGGCAAGATAATGCTTTTATTTTTTTAAATTCCTCTCATCTCTCAGCTATACCTTAAGCTATAGTTTTTTATATAGTTTTTTTTAGTTTTATAGTTTTCTTTATAGTTTTTTTTCCTTTCAAGGAAAACACCTTAATTTGCTTGTTTTTTCTGCCACTCCAGTACTATTGCCTAGAAAATCCCATGGATGGAGAAGCCTGGTAGGCTGCAGTCCGTGGGGTCGCTAAGGGTCGGACACGACTGAGCGACTTCACTTTCACTTTTCACTTTCACACATTGGAGAAGGAAATGGCAACCCACTCCAGTGTTCTTGCCTGGAGAATCCCGGGGATGGGGGAGCCTGGTGGGCTTCCGTCTATGGGGTCACACAGAGTCGGACACGACTGAAGTGACTTAGCAGCAGCAGCAGCAGCAAACTATATAAGAAATATGACTATCGCAGAAACTGTAGAAAAGAGAAAAAGTGGGGACAAATCACCCAGAGTGTTAAAGCAACACAACACTCATTTTGTGCATTCTCTTTCAATATTATGTCATATATCTGTTTCAGAGAACAACATATAAAGTAACAAGTAGATAAAACTTTCTTTTATCCATAGTTTTCCAGATTAAATCTTGTTCACCACAGTGTAGACTTGCAAAAAACATATTCTTATCTTTTTATCTAATCAAGTCTTGAAATACACTTTGTTATTCAACATAGCTTTATAAAATAAGCCTGATCTGTACCAATTGGATAGTCAAGAATATGCACATAGTTTTCAGTTCTCTCAAGTGGCCTACTTTGGCTATTTCTCTGTCTCCTCCCTCTTTTATAAACTGAGTATAGGTTATAAGGGTTGAACCTTCAGCTGCACAGGTTTTGAGTCCTGCACCCTTTGTGTGTGCTGTGCTTAGTCGCTCAGTCATGTCCGACTCTTTGCAACCCTGTGGACTGTAGCCCGCCAGGCTCCTCTGTTCACAGGGATTCTCCAGGCAAGAATACTGGAGTGGGTTGCCATGCTCTCCTCCAGGGGATCTTCCTGACCCAGGAATCTGTATTGTGGTGTGTTGTTAATGCCAGAGGAAAGATTAGTTCTGGTCTATGGCAAAGTTTTTACCTACATTTTCTACATTTCAATGTAAAGATATGTTCTTTATGAAATGATAGTGACTGGTTTTTTTCCCTTAATGTTCTTTTAATGAGCAGAATTGAAAAGTCCAAAAACCATAATAGTCTTTTGAATTATATGTGTGTACCTCTCTGTCTGTATGTCTATCTTGTCAGGGAAAATTTGGGAAACCCTGTGGTAACTAGCTATTCCTAGTATCAAATTTTGCAAAATAACTTGTTCTGAAAGTTTGGGGTTTTAATCACTAGTCCTGACTAACTATTTCCCTTTATTTTAATCCATGCTTGATTCTTATGGGAAAGTGATATTAATAAGCCTCATTATTTTAGTGCAGATTAATAACTGATAAAGCAGTATTATGTTAAATATCAAATTTGTTTGCTGGCTTAGAAAATGTGGACTGTATGGTAAAGCTGCTGACCCATTGCTTCTTATAGGTCTACCTAAAAATGACATGGTGACACATCTTAAGCAATCAGTGATAGATTTTAAACAAGAGCTGCCAATCATTATAGCACTAGGAAACCCCTGTCTCAAGCCAAGGCATTGGGAGGCTCTCCAGGAGATTATTGGAAAGTCAGTGTCTCTTGATAAAAACTGTACAGTAGAGAATCTTCTAGCACTCAAGGTAAATTAAAATAGTTTGAAATAAAGTTGACATAGCAGAAGGCCCAAATTTAGGTAGGCAAGTAAATCTACAGGGAGTAGGAATTAGATAAATAAGACGTTTATGGAATGTTAGGAAAAGTAGGAGTATAATGTATTAGTAGATGATAGGTGATGCTTCATTGGTGGTAGTTTAGTACAGATTAATAACTGATAAACTAGTATTACATTGAATAGTAAATTTGCTTTTTGTTTTAAAAATTATGATGTATATATTATAAGTGTAAGCCATTCATCATGCCATTACTACTAGGTAATTCGAAAATAGTAATACTGGTTTTCATACATAGCAAATGAAATTAAATTAGTGCTTTTATTTAACTGATACTTCTTGTGGAGAGTAAATTTTGTAGTAATACAATCAAAACTACAGTATTTATATAAAATAAAGATATATTAAGAGCATGTTAGGGTGGCCCTACAATTAAATTGATATTATATTTAAAATATACAGTTAGCAGCTATTTGATTTACCTGTAGGTTTCGTTATAAAAATAAAAATTTACTATGATTTTCATGGTTAAAATTTTTCTATTTTCATGTGTAGTTTACAATAAACTTCATTTATATTTCATGTTCCACAGTTGTCAGTGTGTAATATAACCAAAATAGTATTTTATGCCTATAATTTTCTACTAAATAATTTGTTATAATGAGGAAATGGAGAAAATTTTTTAATTAGACAAGAAGGATTTTAAAAGTGAACTTTAATTTATTTTAAAAATTAATTTATATCTCTAACCCTAAATTCAGCTGCCCTCCTGAACTCATAGATCCACCCCCACCTATATGTATAAAAAATATCTCAAAGTTAACATGTCAAAAATGCACTTCTCTTTCTCCATCTCCAAAGTTCCACTCTTTCTTTATCCTCCCCATCTGTTTTCTAGTTACTTTGCCAACAAAGGTCCATCTAGTCAAGGCTATGGTTTTTCCAGTGGTCATGTATGGATGTGAGATTTGGACTGTGAAGAAAGCTGATCGCCGAAGAATTGATGCTTTTGAACTGTGGTGCTGGAGAAGACTCTTGAGAGTCCCTTGGACTGCAAGGAGATCCAACCAGTCCATCCTAACGGAGATCAATCCTGGTGTTCATTGGAAGGACTGATGCTAAAGCTGAAACTCCAATACTTTGGCCACCTCATGCGAAGAGTTGACTCACTGGAAAAGACTCTGATGCTGGGAGGGATTGGGAGCAGGAGGAGAAGGGGACAACAGAAAATGAGATGGCTGGATGGCATCACCGACTCGATGGACATGAGTTTGAGTGAACTCCGGGAGTTGGTGATGGACAGAGAGGCCTGGCGTGCTGTGATTCATGGGGTCGCAAAGAGTCGGACACGACTGAGTGACTGAACTGAACTGAATCTAAAAGTGATGAAATAATCTTTGAATCTTCTCTTGCTCTCTCTTTCCTCATCCCATCTAAATGTTGCATCCTTCCCTGGATCATTATCTGAGTATCCTAACTGAACTATGGTCCAAGAGTGAATTCATCAAAATAGATAGTTTCAGACTATTTAATCAGTTCCAATGAGCATTCCAAAAATCTGGCACAATTTCAACAGTCAGTTCAGTCGCTCAGTCGTGTCCAGCTCTTTGCGATCCCATGAACCACAGCACACCAGTCCTCCCTGTCCATCACTAACTCCCGGAGTCCACCCAAATCCATGTCCATTGTGTCAGTGATGCCATCCAAACTTCTCATCCTCTGTCGTCCCCTTCTCCTCCTGCCTTCAATCTTTCCCAGCATCAGGGTCTTTTCCAATGAGCCAGCTCTCCACATCAGGTGGCCAAACTACTGGAGCTTCACCTTCAACATCAGTCCCTCCAATGAACACCCAGGACTGATCTCCTTTAGAATGGACTGGTTGGATCTCCTTGCAGTCCAAGGGACTCTCAAGAGTCTTTTCCAACACCACAGTTCAAAAGCATCAATTCTTTGGCACTCAGCTTTCTTTATAGTCCACCTCTTAGATCCATACATGACTACTGGAAATAAATGGAGATATTAAATAGGATGACTTACGGGAACAGCAGTAGAATCTTTCAGGGATAAAAACAAGGGCTGCTAGTTAATTCTAAGATGCAGAGAAGCACAGCTCTCCAAATATCTCTATTCTGGTGATTGAATCTGGAGATATTACATCAAGATTTTGTCCAATGGAAATTGTCAGTCAGTGCACATAGAAAGGTCTGTAAATACTCCATTAAAGTATTTTGAGAGACATTTATCCTCATGGAGCTATGTCAAAGCAAAGCCATGGAAAACTGTGCCCATTAGAGTTATGTTCTCTCAGACTATTATATCCCAAGAATTATCATAGAAATTAAAAACTTGTCACAAAGTAATTAAGCAGTTGGCATTAGTGCAGAGAAAAGAAAGCTGAAAGAAATAATGCTATCTACAGATATGCAGAAGGTGCTGTTAACTATTATTTACACTGACGAGAATCAGAAGAAATAAATACTGAGTCAGAAGTTTTCACTGAGCAAGAAGAATGATTAAAATGATTAAAAACTGAAAAGGGCTGCTTCATGAAACTTAGACCATGAAGTCTCTGGTTAAGATATAAACCTAATTGTAATCAGATTTTCAACACATTCATTTAAGTCTTTCATTTTAAATGTATCAGGAATTATTTGCTCCATTGGATATTAAAATTTTTTTGTTTTAGATGTTTCAGTATGAAAATGAAATAAATGAGATATCAACCTCAGCAACTAATGAAGCTACTCTTGAAAAAATGCTGTATAAGATTATTGATCTTTGGAGCACTACTCCTTTACATTTAGTTCTTCATCACACCGAGGCTTACTCTATCCTAATAATTTCATCTATAGATGACATACTAGTTCAGCTGGAAGAGTCTCAAATCATACTTGCGACAGTTAAAGGATCTTCCTATCTTGGGCCCATTAAGGTAAATATTACGGCAGAGGGAAATGTCTTAACTGGCTGTAGTTTTATCTTGAATTTTTGCATTATGTAAGCTTTTGAATGTATAAATCATTCATGTACTTGTATAGAAGAGAGATTGAATATTTAGCATTTTAAATATTAAATATAACTTTTTATTGAAGCACTAATTATTCATCAGGAAATGTCAGAAACTTTAATTTGGGCAGAAAAGGTAAATTTATATCAAATTAAAAATATGACCATTTAAACCATGGCTTTTGCCAGCAGCAGCACTGCTGCTAGATACATCCACAGTTCTGATAGTCCTCATGCCAAAACTGTTGCCTTGAGATTCTTTCTGCGAAAGTGATATATTTCATTTTCATTCCCTGTGCTATTTGTCTTAAAGGTTAATCCCACCTCTATATTTGTGTATCCTTGCAATTATTTTAACAGCTTCTGTATCTATTCTAGTATAACTAGAAATTGAGCTATAGAGTCAGCTTGTATTCAGTGTTCCCTCATAGTGTGTGTGCTAAGTCACTTCAGTTGTGTTTGCAACCGTATGGGGATTCTCCAGGCAAGAATACTGGAGTGGGGTACCATTCACTTCTCCAGGGGATCTTCCTGACAAGGGATTGAAGCAGCATCTCTTTTGTCTCCTGTATTGGCAGGTGGGTTACCACTTGGGCCATCTGGGAAGCTCCATCGTTTTAACAGCTTCTATATCTGTTCTAGTATAATTAGAAATTGAACTACAAGGTCAGCTTGTATTCAGTGTTCCCTCATAGTCTCTCTCTGAGCAGCCCCACATCCCATAACATAGCTACAAGTCATTTTAAAACTTTAGGAATCGCAATAAGATATAATAATATAGAGCTATCTAAGAGTGAAATTAACATGATTGATTATAGATGGATAAAAAACAAGAAAGAGAAATAGGTACTCAACAAATGGACTTCACATTATTTGCAAACACACAGACAGTTAGGGAAAGTGTCACTTATTTGGACTTTAGCAAAAACTCAGTAAATTACAAAAAAGAGATAAGCCAAATAGACTGTTCTCTAACCATATTCAGTAAAATTTAAAAATGAACAGAGAAAGTAGCAAAAAATAGACCAAAACCAGCAACAACAAAATCACCCAGAAAAAAAAAAAGGAAATTAAAAAGCAGCTGTGAGGATGTACAGGAAATGTTAATCAAATTTTTTAAATTAGAAATAAGCAAAAAGAAGAGAATTACAAGTCAGACCTTGTCACAAGTGGCTAGAGTTCAATGAAAAGGAATATTCAGAGCACTAAATGTTTTTATTTAAAAGTAAAAATGAATTTAATAAATGATAAATTAGGCATAGTCAAGAAGTTGAAAAGAACAGACACACACATCCACACACACCACTTCCACTTCCAAGCAAGAAGGAGTATGGGGACCAGGTACACCATTTTGCCTGAAATACCCAAATCATAAGAGAAAAAATACATCAAACGATGGTTTTAGGAAAATGGACATCAAACACCGAAGGGCAAGGATCCCTGAGAGCTGGCGAACAAGCAAGTTGAGCCCTGTTATTGCCGCACCATTCTGTCATGAGTTTCCACACATGGGTTGAGAAAGAGGGGCAGAGTCCATCCAGAGGACGGTAGACGCCCTGGTATTAGGAGATGCTGTTGAAAGACTAGGAAGCAAAAGGAAGACGGGGTTTGCAGAATAAAGTATCAGGGAGGACAGAGCTGCACTGAAAGAGAACTGCAGAGATCTGTGGAAGATTCCTAGTCAGGTTTGCAACATACCTAATCATATGAATGCAAAGAAACTAGTGGAGACCAGGACAATGGTCACTTGAGAGCATTAGAAGGAACCTTTGACATAGAGCTGGGAACAATACCCATATCCACCAGCTACAATGACAACAACAACAAAAACCTTTATAACTCACAAGCATTAGAGTGCTTGAAAGGATAATGCCACAATAGTGTGTAATAATTAGTCTTAGATTAAATGCAGTTCTTGTCCTCCTTAACAAATCTAAAACCATCACTTCAAGTGATAAAACTGCTTCTAAGTAGCTTAACTCCATCCAGAATAAAGCTCAAAATTAGGAACACAAAAATATTTAGTACCCAATATAGTAAAATTCATAATGTCTGGAATCCAAAGACTATCTGACATTTAAAGAAACAAGAAAAGAGGAATCATAATGAAAAGGAAAATCAACCAGTGGAAACTGATCCAGAACTGACATATTGATTAGAATTAGAGACAAAGACCATTGAAAGAATTATAACTATATTCCACATATTAAAAAGTGTTAAGGGAATAATGGATGGTATTTTTTAAAAGACCAAAATCAAACTTCTAGAGATAAAGTATGCAACATCCAAAGTGAAATAGACACTGGATAAGATTAACAGCAGGAGAAGGAGACAACAGAGGATGAGATGGTTGGATGGCATCACCAACTCAATGGACATGAGTTTGAGTAAACTCAGGGAGTTGGTGATAGACAGGGAGGCCTGGTGTGCCGCAGTCCATGAGATTGCAAAGAGTCAGACATGACTTAGCAACTGAACTGAAGATTAACAACAGATCAGACATAGAAGGAGAAAAGTTTAGTGAATTTTAAAATATGAGAAAAACTATACAAAGTGAAAAAAGAGAAGAGAATTTTTAAAAATAAAAAGAGCATCAGTGGCCTGAGAGAAAATAATAGACGTGTAATTGGAGTTCTCTAAGAAGGGTGAGAGAAAAAAAGCAGAAAAAAAAATTGAAGAATTAATGGACAAAATTGTTTTAAATGTATTGAAAACAATAAAATCATAGATCCAAAAACTCATTCCACTTCAATATCAAGAAACATCATGAATTACTAATATTGAAAGGGGTAACACATCTCCCAGAATATTGGAAATAAAAGCAAAAATGAACAAATGGGACCTAATTAAAATTAAAAGCTTTTGCACAATGAAGGAAACTATAAGCAAGGTGAAAAGACAGCCTTCAGAATGGGAGAAAATAATAGCAAACAAAGCAACTGACAATTAATCTCAAAAATATACAGGCAGCTCCTACAACTCAATTCCAGAAAAATAAACGACCCAATCAAAAAACGGGCCAAAGAACTAAACAAGCATTTCTCCAAACAAGACATACAGATGGCTAACAAACACATGAAAAGATGCTCAACATCACTCATAATCAGAGAAATGCAAATCAAAACCACAATAAGGTACCATCTCATACCAGTCAGAATGGCTGCTATCCAAAAGTCTACAAGCAATAAATGCTGGAGAGTGTGTGGAGAAAAGGGAACCCTCTTACACTGTTGGTGGGAATGCAAACTAGTACAGCCACTATGGAGAACAGTGTGGAGATTCCTCAAAAAACTGGAAATAGAACTGCCATATGACCCAGCATTCCCACTGCTGGGCATACACACCAAGGAAGCCAGAATTGAAAGAGACACATGTACCCCAATGTTCATCACCGCACTGTTGATAATAGCCAGTACATGGAAGCAACCTAGATGTCCATATGCAGACGAATGGATAAGAAAGCTGTGGTACAAATACACATACATATACATATACACTTAGCCATTAAAAAGAATGCATTTGAATCAGTTCTAATGAGGTGGATGAAACTGGAGCCTATTATACAGAGTGAAGTAAGCCAGAAAGAAAAACACCAATATAGTATACTAATGCATATATATGGAATTTAGAAAGATGGTAACGATAACCCTGTATACGAGACAGCAAAAGAGACACAGATGTAAAGAACAGTCTTTTGGACTCTGTAGGAGAGGGCGAGGGTGGAATGATTTGGGAGAATGGCATTGAAACATGTATATTATCATATGTGAAACGAATTGCCAGTCCAGGTTCGATGCATGATATGGGATGCTCAGGGCTAGTGCACTGGGATGACCCAGAGGGATGGGATGGGGAGGGAGGTGGAAGAGGGGTTCAGGAAGGGGAACACATATACACCCATGGCTGATTCATGTCAATATATGGCAAAAACCACTACAATATTGTAATTAGTCTCCAATTAAATAAAGGACATAAATGTCCTTTACTATGTCTAGCAACATACTTAGTGATGACAGAGTGAACACTTTTCTCCTAAGATCAGGAAAGGTATTGTCTCTCATCACTTCTATTCATCATCATATGGAGGTTTTAGCCAGTGTATAAGGCATGGAAAAGAAATACAGAAATGCAACCATACTGGAAAAAAAGTAAAATATTCTTTATAGTCACATGACATAATTCCCCATGTAAAAAATTCAATAAAATTACTAAAAAAATAAAGCTCATTTTAGTAAATTTTAAGAATACCCGATTAGTACACACAATCGACTGAATTCTGTAGACTAGCAAGGAACAATTGGAGTTTGAAATTTTAAAAAAATCAATAAAAAATATGAGATACTTAGGAATAAGTATGAAGATATATATGTAAGACCTATCCAATGAGAACTACAAAATCCAGTAGAGAGAAAATAAAGACCTGAATAAACAGAAGATATACTATGCTCATGCGTACAAAGAAATGTCAGTATTCCTGAAAGATCTAAATATAGTACAATAAAAATCAACATGCTATCCAACTACTGGTAGAAATTAACAAGCTGGTTCTAAAGTTCTTATGGAAATGTACAGAAACTAGAAGAGCTTCAACAATCTTTTCCAACAAAGTTGGAAGAGTAACACTTCCTGATTTCAAGACATTATAATGCTATAGTAATCAAAAGTTTTATCTTGGTTAAAGGGTAGGCAGATCAATGAAACAGAATAGAGTACAGAAATAAGTTCACATATATATGAGTTTTCAACAAGGGAGTAAAGACAGTTCTGAGAAGAAACAATAGTCTTTTCAGAAATGGTGCTGGCACATTGGACAGTTGCATGCAAAACAAAGAAATGCTTTAAGCTGTATCTTGAGGATATACAAGATTTAACTCAAAAATGAATCATAGGTCTAAAGGCAGAATTTACAACTATGAGATTTTGAGAACACAACATCAGAGAAAAATTCTGTGACCTTAAGCTAGAAAGTTTTCTTCAATATGACACTAAAAGAATGATCAGTAGGAGGAAAAACTATCAGTTGAATTTCATCAAAATTTAAAATTTGTTCTCTTCAAAAGACACCATTAAAGAAAAAAATACATAAGCTACAGGCTGGGATAATATCTGCAAAGCATATGTTTAATAAAAAGCTTATTTTTTCATATTTTAAAATATTTATTTTTCCAGCTTTTTTGAGATATAATTGACATACAGCATTGTACAAGTTCAAGGTATACATTGTGTTGATTTTATGTACTTAAGTACCTTGAAATGATTACCACAGTATGGTTAGTTTACACAGCCATCACCTTACATAATTACTATTTCCTTTATGACAAGAACACAAAACCCTTAGAAACTTTCAAATATAAAATTGAAGTATTGCAAACTATAATCACCATGTTGTACATTAGATCCCAAGAACTTATTCATCTTATATACAGAATTTTGTACACCTCATTTTGTATCTCCCCATTTCTCCCACCCCTCAGCCTCTGGAAACCACCATTTTATTCTCTGTTTCTGTAACTTTGGCTCTTTTAGCTTCCATATGTGAAGTTATACAGTATTTGTATTTCTCTATCTGACTTATTTCACTTAGCATAATGCCCTCAAGGTCCATCTGTACTGTTGCAAATGGCAGAATTTCCTTTCTTTTCTCATGGCTGAGTAATATTTCATTGTTTATCCATTCATCCATGGATGAATATTTGGGTGTTTCCATATCTTGCTTATTCTAAATAATGCTTCAATAAACATGGGAGTGCATATATCTTTTTGATATAATGTTTCAATTACCTTCAGATAAACATTCAGGTGGGGGATTGCTGAATCATATATTAGTTCTATTTTTAAGTTTTTGAGGGTCCTCCATACTGTTTCCCATAGTAGTTGTAACAATATACATTTCTACCAACAGTGCACAGGCGTTCCCCTTCCCTCCCTCCAAAAAAGACTTTAGGATCACAAAGAATTTAATGTGACTTTAAAAAATACTTAAACATATTTAATTACATTGTTCTCACTAACACTACCATTAATAATTTTTGTGTCACTAGCAAAATAAAAATAATTTTTTAAACTTAAAAAAATAAAATAAAAAGCTTATATTCGAAAGATATAAAGGACTTTCAAAATAAAAACAAGAAATGGGAAAAATATTTAAATGGACACTTCACTAAGTAAGATATATGGATGGAAAATGAACACATAAAAAGATGCTTAACTTTATTTTTCATCAAATGCTAAAATCCCAATGAAATACCACTATAAACCTTGTAGAATGACTAAAATTAAAAAGACTGATCATCCCAAGTGGTGATGAGGATGTGGAAGAACTGGAACTCTCATACATTACTGGTGGAATGTAAAATATTATAATCTAAAATTTTCTTCAGAAGTTAAAAATATATGTACCATGTGATCCAGATATTCCACTCCGAGGTATCTATTCAAGAGAAAGTAAAACTTACTCCATGCAAAGGCTAGCAGCTTTAGTTGTAATAGTGAAAAACTAGAAATAACCATATGTACAGTTGGTGAATAATAAATGTATAGTATCAATATATCTATGAAGTGGAATTACTACTCCACAATAAAAAGAAATGAACTTTTGATATATACAACAACATGAATGAATCCTAAAATAATTATGCTGAGTGAAAGAAGGCAGACCAAAAACAATAGATACTGTATGATTCCATTTATATAATATTCTGGGAAATGCCAGCTAGTCTATAGTTTCAGAAAGTGGTTTCCATAGGAATCACTAGTTTCCATAGGAAATCACTGGTTTCCGTAGGAATGGGATTAAGTCAGTTGGGAGGAAGGTATTACAACAGGGTTTAAGAAACCCTTTCAGGGTAATCAGTATGTTTATTATCTGGATTTTGGTGATTGTTTCACAGGTATAAGCATATCTGAGAACATCAAGTTGTATACTTTAAATATGTGTGGTTTATTGTATTCCGTTATACCTTAATAAAGCTGTTGAAATATCAATTCAGTTCAGTTCAATTCAGTCTCTCAGTCATGTCCGACTTTTTGCAGCCCCATGAATGGCAGCACGCTAGGCGTCCCTGTCCATCACCAACTCCCGGAGTTCACTCAAACTCATGTCCATCAAGTCGGTGATGCCATTCAGCCATCTCATCCTCTGTCGTCCCCTTCTCCTCGTGCCCCCAATCCCTCCCAGCATCAGGGTCTTTTCCAGTGAGTCAACTCATCGCATGAGGTGGCCAAAATATTGGAGTTTCAGCTTCAGCATCAGTCCTTCCAGTGAACACCCAGGACTGATCTCCTTTAGAATGGACTGGTTGGATCTCCTTGCAGTCCAAGGGACTCTCAAGAGTCTTCTCCAACACCATAGTTCAAAAGCATCAATTCTTCGGCTCTCAGCTTTCTTTATAGTCCAACTCTCACATCCATACATGACCACTGGAAAAACCATAGCCTTGACTAGATGGACCTTTGTTGGCAATGTAATGTCTCTGCTTTTTAATATGCTATCAAGGTTGGTCATAACTTTCCTTCCAAGTAGTAAGTGTCTTTTAATTTCATGGTGGCAATCACCATCTGCAGTGATTTTGGAGCCCAAAAAAAGTCTGACACCATTTCCACTGTTTCCCCATCTATTTGCCATGAAGTGATGGGATCAGATGCCATGATCTTAGTTTTCTGAATGTTGAGCTTTAAGCCAACTTTTTCACTTTCCTCTTTCACTTTCATCAAGAGGCTTTTTAGTTCCTCTTCACTTTCTGCCATAAGGGTGGTGTCATCTGCATGTCTGAGGTTATTAATATTTCTCCCGGCAATCTTGATTCCAGCTTGTGCTTCTTCCAGCCCAGCGTTTCTCATGATGTACTCTAGATCTGTTTTAAAAGAAAGAAATATAGAGGTTAATCTCAGAAGAGAAATATAAATGAGTTACAAGTGGTTCCTTCTGAGAAGCCACAGTTAGGGGATAGACCAGTCTACTAACTTTTCAATATTGTGTTATTAATTGATTTTTAACCATTTTTCTATTATTTAATACTATACTAGCTGGGAAAAGATGTCTTATTCACACAGTAGAATTTCCTGAATTTAAAATAATGAAGAAAATTTAAAATTATAGGCATAAAACCTCTCTAGAAGACACGAGACTTTAGGTTAAAACATAAAGCAATTTCTAAAACAATGTGCATAATATGGTTACATTTATGTAAACTGTTAGAGATATTATATGTACATACACATTTGTACAAAAATGTTTAAAGAAAGGAATGAAAGATTATGCCTACCAAAAATACCTTAATGTACAATAAGACAATTGGATGAATAGGACATTTTAACCTCTCCCCATACTAAATATAATTCAATTTACATTAATTTATGTGACCCTTTAGCCACCTGATACGAAGAACCAACTCATTTGAAAATACCCTGATGCTGGGAAAGATTGAAGGTGGGAGGAGAAGGGGATGACAGAGGATAAGATGGTTGGATGGCATCACCAACTCAATGGACATGAGTTTGAGTAAACTCCAGGAGTTGGTGGTAGACAGGGAGGCCTGGGGTTCTGCAGTCCATGGGGTTGCAAAGAGTCAGACATGACTGAGCAACTGAACTAAACTGAACTGAATGTGACCCTCTATTATAATTACTTTTTTTATGTCGGTGACTGATAGTCACCTTTGATTTGTTTCTATCACATTACTCATAAAGTAATTTTATGTATTTAGATTTGTATGTATGTGCATTTTTATTATTGTAGGATCTTGTAGATGAATGGGATCAAAACTTGGCTCTCTTCTCATACACTCTTGAGGAATGGATGAATTGCCAAAGAAATTGGCTTTATCTTGAACCAATTTTTCATTCTACAGAAATACAAAGGTAAAAAACTTAAACTATGTCATATACAGGTAAAAAAAAGTATAGTAGTAATTTATTTCCTGTAATTTTTGAGAATTTCCTCAGTGAACACTCTGAAACTATTCTACCTATAGGTATAGAAATATAATCTGCCAAATCATTATTATGTAACCGTCTTCCTTTTGTAAAAGATTTAAAGCATCATCTTTATTTTAAAAAATTCTTATTTCTCAATTATTGATATAAACCTATTAAGTACTGGGAAATAAGTGACAAATGCCATAATCCTTAAGCCACAATGCTAGATGTCTATTTAGTTCTGGAATATTAGTATGGTTTTCATGTGAACAATAAATATGTTTTTAATAGTATTCACACATTAATGATCGTCACTTGCTTTGAACCATGTGAAATAATAGAGGTCCTAACAATTGTCTGAAATTCTACCGTTTCTTTTATTTGTAACATTTGAGTTAATTTGTCTTTAAGTGATAGCTCTCAAGAGTACTTGAGACATGTACTCTGTAGACAGAACTGAAACTACTGGCAGTAAATTATGCAAGATAGTCTAGAAGCCATTCTGAAATAAATTGGGAAGGCCTGGGGAAGGTATTTGTAAGGCATATTAGAACAGATTACAAGAATACCTTGAATATCAAGTTAACTATTTTGAACTTTATTTTAGTGGCAAAGGATAGCTATTAGAATTTTACAAAAGAGAATGGTCTAGATGTAAGTATTACTTTGTAGGGGACAATACACATTTTTGTTATACATGTATATTTCTTGTCATTTGAATGTTTTAGTCTTTCATTAATCTATGGATATTCTGGTAGTTCTCAAAGGTGAAACCACATACCTTAGGGATATGTTCTTTATGATTACAACAACTTAATGTCATAAATTCAAACTTTAATTCTACTTTCTATGAAAGATTTCTTAAATGATGGTGAAATACAACTCCAAGTTAAGGAATTCACATTATCACCAAGGTTTTCTTTTCAGGATTTTCTGTGAGGTTAGAAATGGGACTTTTAATTAAGGAATGCTAAAGACTTCTATACAATCATTGTAAAGAAAAGAAAAAATAAACCTATGATGGACCTGTCTTTGACTAATGGAAAAATGATGATGTCCCTGATACCAGGAGGAAAATGTGAAGAGAGGAAAAAGAAAATAGGTTCATTAGAGAAAAGAATTCTTTAAGGGGAATTTTTGAGAGTATAGTGTATAGTGCCATTTACCCTCACTCCCAACTAAATTTGAGTTGTACTAGAACCTCCCAGAGACATTGGGAAGATGCTAAACTGAAGGTGAGATTGAAGTCTCTCCCTGCTAAGATTTTTGCTGAGCTGTAAAAATTTTTGTTTTTGTGTAGTGACTAAGTCGTGCCTGACTCTTTTGGTGTGGGTTGCCCTATCTTTCTCCAGGGGATCATCCCAAACCAGAGACTGAACCTCTGTATCCTGCATTAGGAGGCAGATTTTTTACCACTGAGCCACAAGGGAAGCCGATCACTAATTATTAGAGAAATGCAAATAAAAACCACAATGAGATATCACTTCACATCAGTCAGAATGGTCATCATGAAAAAATGTACAAACAATAAATGCTGGAGAGGGTGTGGAGAAAAGGAAACCTTCCTACACTGTTGGTGGGAATGTAATTGGTGCAACCACCATGGAGAAAAGTATAGAGGGTACTTAAAAATCTAAAAATAGAACTACCAGTGGGATCCATCAATCCCATTTAAACTATAATTCGAAAAGGTTCATGCACCCAAGTTTTAATTGCTGAACTATTTACAGTAGCATGGTAACAACCTAAATGTCCATCAACAGATGAATGGATAAAGTGTGGTACGTATATACAATGGAGTATTACTCAGCCATAAAAAAGAACAAAATAAGCCATTTGCCGCACCATGGATGGACCTGGAGATTATCACAGTAAGTGAAGTAAGTCAGATGGAGAAAGACAAGTATCATATGATATCGCTTATGTGTGGAATCTAAAATAATGGCTGAAATGAAGTTATTTACAAAACAAAAATTGAGTCACAAATGAAGAAAACAAACATGGTTACCACAAGCAAAAAAGCAGGGGAAGGATAAATTAGGAGGTTGGAATTAAATTTACACACTACTATATATATAAAATACATAATTTTTCAGGACCTACTGTATAGCACAGATAACTCAATATTAAGTAATAACTTGTATGGGGAAAGAATCTAAAAAAGAATGGATATATGTATATGTATAGCTGAATCACTTTGGTGTATACTTGAAACTAACACAACATTGTAAATCAACTATTTTCCAATTAAAAAAAAATTTTAAGGCTTTCCCTTCAATTTCTTCTCTGCCTCAACCTCCAAACTATTCAGGTTGGAGCTAAGGTAGCATGGGAGAGGGAAACTGCGTGAGCAGAAAAAGTGAAAGAACTCGATCACACAACTTCTGAAGACACTTCCTTCGTTAAATTCCAGCAGCAATAGCAACAAAACTCAATATATCACTAGATTACCATGCCATGTGTGGAATTTGCTTCCCTTTTTCAAGGAGAAAAAATAATGGTAATCTGTAAAGGAAAATTTCTATCCTTGTGTTGAACCTGCTTTACATTTCCTAATCTTCTAAGATTAAATAATTACTAATAGAACTCGGATTTTCTTATACATGCCTTTATATTCTTGCTCCTAAGTCTAGTGCCCTCTCTGCAGTTCTCTTCTCCTTTAACACTCGCATCAAATAGCTTCTTCCCCAAAACCTCTCCCCAAATCGCGTTTCCTTTCTAGGATTTCAGTAGCCCTTTGTTCTATTACATTTTGTAGGACACAGATTGCTTCAACTTATTTTATATAGAACTTGATATGTATCTATCTTATCTCTCTGACTCCGTGTTAATATTATCTTGTTAAATGATGAATGTATATCTAATTTATCCTAGTATTCCCTACCAAGTACATCACTTGTACATAATAGACATTCAAAAAAATCTTTAGTTAGTGATTGGTCAGCAAAAATATAATCTCAGTACATTTTATAAATTGAACAATGCTGTGCTGTGCTGTGCTGTGCTTAGTCGCTCAGTCATGTCCAAGTCTTTGTGACCCCATGCACTGTAGCCCGACAGGCTCCTCTGTCCCTGGGGATTCTCCAGGTAAGAATACTGGAGTGGGTTGCCACACCCTCCTCCAGGTGATCTTCCCAACCCAGGGATCGGACCCAGGTCTTCCACAGATGGATTCTTTACCATCAAAACCACCAGGGAAGCCCTAAATTGAACAATATTCGGTGGCAAATGCATCTAGGTTATGGCTTTTAATTATAGCCCCTTCAAAACCAAAATTATCTCAAATTGTCTTTCTAAAGGCAGCTCCCGGCAGAAGCAAAACTCTTCTCTCAAGTCATTTCCATGTGGAAAGAAATAATGTTAAAAATACAGAACAAACTGGATGCTTTGCAAATAGCTACCTCTGCAGGAGTCCTTGAAATTCTGCAAAATTGCAATATACATCTTGAATACATAAAGAAAAATCTTGAGGTAAAACTATAGCAATTGTAAAGTGGAGAATCATTTAATCTGCAAAATGTAATGCACTACAGAAACTAATTCCAATGTAGATTTTTTTCTTTAGCAGCCAACAATATTTCAAACTCTCACCATGTATAAGTTAATGAAAATGCTATTAAAAACAACAAAAAGTGGTTGAATCAATCTAAATGACATTAGGCAAAGTATCAAATTTTTGAGTGTTTAGTTTTTCTTAACTTTAAACTGGGAATAACTCTTACCTTGAGGGGTTTTTTTTAAATGAGATAATAAATTTAAAACACAAGAGCTTACAAAGAAAATAGTTAATAATGAATGTTATCTATATTAGCACCACAACTATTGTTAAGTTGATAAAATCAGCAGAAGTTGAAATTGAATATTTTGATGATTGTATAAGTTATTGGTTCATATATTTTTACATTTCCAGTACACTAAAATTTCAGCTAGCCATGCATATCTTTAAAAACTGGTTTTAATATTTGAGATTTGTGGTGGACATACTCACTTTACTTCATAAACCAAGATCTTTTTTCCAGGCATTCATCCCTTTTGCTTGTTGAACATAAGTCTCAGTGGTTATGATTACCCCTCCAGAATACCCACATGTGGTAGTTCCAACCTACAGAAAGCTCTCTGCCCATGCGTGTGTGAATGTATATAAAGTATATATTTAATGAGAGAATTTAAGAAGTCTGTTGCAAACAAGAAATTGAAGATATAGGAGAGTAGTAAATAAAACAAGGATAGTTCACCCACATAAGTGAGTAGTATCTCTTCCTCTGAAAAGAGGAGTTTAAGATTGGTGTGAACACAGATAAATTGTGGGTAGGGGTAGAAATACAGGAATTATCTGTATAGTAGAATGTGAAGTGGCCTGCTGAAATGACAGCTTATTCTCCAGAAGGGTAGGGAATTAAGAGCAGAAAGTTGGGAACACTGGAAAGCAATGATGATAACGCTACAATAGAGTGCTTTATTAATGATCAATAATATGTGTGTGTGTGTGTAAGACTTGGATTTTTTGTTTTTGTTTTAAATTGCTTTAGTTATGGTTCTTTTTTTTGTTAGTAATTTAAGTATAACTTTTGTTGAGCACAGTATGTTATTTTGACTGATACTACTATGTATACTGAAACTTTAATGATGTGGCTTTTGTATATAAATATAAGCACAAATGATAATGTAATTTATATCATGATTAAACATATACTCTGAATTGTATTTCTTTTGAATCTGGACAGGACTATCTTGAAACGAAAAGAATGATATTCCCAAGATTTTACTTTCTTAGCAATGCTGAACTTCTTGATATTCTATCTGATAGCAGAAATCCTGAGTGTGTACAGGTAATATCATTCATTATTATCTGTTCAGCAATGTTATTATCCAACCAAGTCAGAATTTTATAAAGTTATTGACATTTGTTTCTGGCCCACAGCCTCATCTTGTGAAATGTTTTGAAAATATAAGACACTTATTGATATGGAAACAAGAAATTGGCCCTCCTGCTGTGATAATGTTCATATCTGCTGAAGGAGAAACTCTTGTGCTGCCAAAGTATGATATCTATGTTATAAACTAAGCATTTAGACTCTGTAAATCTTCATTATTTAAAACCTTTGCTTGGAAGTTTCGGACATTTCATAGACATTTGATAATCAAACTGTTTCTTCAAAGATAATTTACTTATGTAGAGTTTTACCTTTCCATATCTATATATACTAATATATCCTATAAGCCAACACAAAGTTTCATTATATGAATATAGGTAGGAAGGAAATTTGCTATTTGCTTAGGGTTGCTGATGCTACTCCCACTGCTGTTTCCTCTGACTTCTGGTTTTGTCATGAATGGTTTCCTGGCAGTTATAGTAAATGAAGTTCTTCCATTACACTAGTGCAATTTGCCAGCCCTTGTAAGGGCTCCCTAGCCTTTGGCACGAGTTTCCGAAAGTGAGTTGATTAAAAAATACTGTGCCCAAACCTTCCCATTCACAATCCTCTAATCCGGCCCTGACCTTGGCTTGCTATTTGGAAGATTCATTGAGGAAGCCAAAAATGCTTTGTAATATTTATCTATTTTGTGAATTCATATTTTACTGGATCTTCTTAATTTTGCAGATTTATTGTTTTGATGTCAAAATTTCCTAAAACTAGGTGATCTATTTTCTAATTTAAGATCTAGAAATACCAAAGACAGTATAGAATTGTAGTCCTTTGGCCCATGAATACGTTACAGGTGTAGTTTTAAGACAGTTTTACAGACTGACAAAACGAATGAAACATGAATAAAAATAATAAAAAGAATTTTTCGTAATAATTATTTTTGAAAAAATTATAGGAAAATCCGTATAAGAAGTGGTATAGAACAATGGCTGGTAAATGTAGAGAAAACCATGTTTGATCTGGTAAAAAAGTAAGTACAATTTTCAAATCCTAAGATTATATGTATATGCATACATATTTTTAAGCTGGAAAAGACTCTGATGCTGGGAAAGGTTGGGGGCGGGAGGAGAAGGGGACGACAGAGAATGAGATGGCTGGATGGCATCACCGACTCTGTGGACATGAGTTTGAGTGAACTCCGGGAGTTGGTGATGGACAGGGAGGCCTGGCATGCTGTGATTCATGGGGTCGCGGAGAGTTGGACAAGACTGAGCCACTGAACTGAACTGAATTATCTACTAATATAAGTGGGAAGTATCCAGAGAAATATATGGAGTATCGTCTTTTATGAAATGGGTTTTGATAGAACACAATGGCACATGGCTAAATGGAAAACACTCATTTTTGCAGTGTAAATGTCAGTTTTAGTGTGTACTCATGGACAACATTTGGACAGTCTTGTGTACTTTGAAATTCATAAGTTTCTGAAGACTGACCAGGACCAGAACTGATATCCACCTCTGCCTGCTTTCAGAAAACCTAGTGCCCAGGAGGCCTCTGTTGCAGCCCACTTCAGTACTCTGCACTTCTGTCCCACTTTTGCTTCCTAAGATTGATTATTTGCTTTAGTTTTTTTAAAGCTCTCCTTTTTATATTTTTATCATTGCACTCTGTTTTAAAGAAAGAGCCTCAGGGTGTGAATTTTTAAAACTAATTTGACTAGATCAGTCTTCTACATTTCTAATTATTTACTCCTAAAACTGTTAAAATGCATCTGAAGGGGAAGCTCTGAGGAACTCCAGTTCTTTATGTCTCAGTGCAGAAAGAATTCGGTGAGAGGCAAAGTGATAGATGGGGCTTCCCAGGAAGAATCCACCTGCAATGCCAGAGACGGTTTGATCCCTGAATCAGGAAGATCCCCTGGAGAAGAAAATAGCAACACACTCCTGTATCCTTGCCTGGAAAATCCCACAGACAGAGGAGCCTGGTGGGCTAAAGGCCATGGAGTCGCAAAAGAGTCAGACACTAAACAACTAAACCACAATAACAAAATGATAGATAAGTGACTTACTAGAATAGGTTGCTTGTGAGAAGCCTCACAAGCTGATGAGCAAGAGGGTGCCTCCCTTGAGAGGCTATAGTTTTATAATCAAAGGAAAAGTGGAGAGAGGGGAAAGACCATCTTCTTTCTCATTCTTGACTAGACATCACATTGCTATCATCAGCTCCTCCTCTTCATCAGATGGTGGAGTTTTCTTGTCCCTTCATGGCACTACTCAAATCAGCAGAAGAATGGTATGTACTAAAAATGGTAAATCATCTCATATTTTAGTTTAATGTCACATTTTCCATTAGTATATGCAGAGGAGCATGTCCTAGGAACCATTAACTTAACTGAACTCACTGGGCAGGATGTGGGTCTCATGTCATCATTGTTTAATTGTTTGGGGGCATGTCTCATGCTTTCTTGGCATAGTTTCGTTGCTAAGCAAGCCTGCTTCACTTTGTAGTTAAGTAAACCTGCTTTCTTGAGTGATCTTTAACTTCAGGGGTCTAATGTTTCACCATTTATGATACTTAGGTTTCTGGAATATACCCTATATCAAAGTCAAGTGTTTTATTCTATTCCAAGTTTGCAGAGTTTTGGGCTTCCCTGGTGGCTCAGAGGTTAAAGTGTCTGCCTCCAATGCGGGAGACCCAGGTTCAATCCCTGGGTCAGGAAGATCCCCTGGAGAAGGAAATGGTAACCCACTCCAGTATTCTTGCCTGGAGAATCCCATGGACAGAGAAGCCTGGTAGGCTACAGTCCACGGGGTCGCAAAGAGTCGGACACGACTGAGCGACTGAACGGACAGACAGACGAATTATATCAAGGACCTCCCAGGTGGCTCAGTGGTAAAGAATCCACTTTACCTGGGAAATTCCATGGACAGAGGAGCCTGCAGACTACCACCCATGGGGTTACAAAGTGTCGGACATGACTTTGCGACTAAACAGCAACAACAGCAATTACATCAGATGTATTATGAATCTACTGAGAAACTCAAATGCACTTTTGCCTTTAATTTGTGGATGTCATGAATTACATGAGTAAATTTCCTTATGTTTAACTTTCCTTGATTTTCTTATTTATTGGCTCTTTATTTCCTAAGATGCATGCATGCTTGCTAAGTTGCTTCAGTCATGTCCGACTCTGTGCGACCCTATGGACAGCAGCCCACCAGGCTCCTCTGCCCACAGAATCCTCTAGGCAAGAATACTGGAGTGGGTTGCCATTTCCTTCTCCATTTTCTAAGAAAGCTATCTTAAAATATTTCCTACTTTTAGTGGATTCATCAATTTCTTTTGTGTTTTTAATATCTATTGTGTATTTTGATGCTATGTTGTTATTCATAAACTTTCTTTGTAGAGTGTTCTTTTAATCAAATATCAGTATATATACCAGTCAGTATTTTTTATTTAATACTAATAATGTCATACTTGTTTCCATAATCTCAAACATTTATATCACAATGTTATTTTTAACATTTCTGTGTCATGTAAATATTTCTTGAATGAAGAATGGATTTTAATTCTTGCTTTTACTTTGTTTTACTTTCTAAAGTACTTTTTAGTGCTGATTAGTATGTATGCCCAAAAGAACCATTCTCTGCCTTTATTTTTTTTTGTCTTACGTCCACCTGGGATGCTCATGTTCATGGATGCTCATATCCATGGACTTCTTACCCTCTAGTTTTCAGTTGGGTAGGGCAAATGTGAGACTCTCTGTCTTCCTACAGTTTTGACAGAATCTAAGTTTCTTTACCTAAAGTCACAGCTTTTGACAAATGGCCCTTCTCCAAAGTCCCCAACCCTCACCAGTTTCCAGTAATATTGTTCCCTTTACTCGTTCAATCCTTTGATGATAACAACTGTGATACTTCACTAGCCCTGCTGGTTCCTTTAACCCTGCCCTCATCCTCTGCAGAGTGTACCTTCATTAAACTCTCTTCAAGTAATCTTTTGAATGTGCTGTTTCCTGCTGACTGATATGCTGCGTTTCAGCAGTTATTTTTATTATCAACACATTTGGACTCCTGCTTGCCATCCTGTTGTTTTCTAATTGGACTTTTGGTTTGGGGTTTTCTTTTCACTTACTGTTGTTAGACTGAGTTTCTTAATTTCTTTTATTGTAGCTGTGCTAAAGTTATACTTTTTTTCCTAGTGAATACTCAATATTTTAAGATACTTAGTGAAACATTTTAATCAAATTTTATAGTATTTCTGATTTTTCCACAAAGAGCGTGAGTCAATTCATAATTCCCTCTAATCACCTTGTAATTATTTAAGATTTTATTTTAGATTGCTCTTAGTTCTCTATTTACAGGTCAATAATTATCTATGCTTGGGCTTCCCTGGTGGCTCAGATGGTGAAGAATCCACTTCCTGGGTTGGGAAGATCCCCCGGAGAAGGAAATGCAACCCACTCCAGTATTCTTGCCTGGAGAATCCCATGAACAGAGGAGCCTGGTGGGCTATGGTCCATGGGGTTGCCAAGAGTTGGACACGACTGAGTGACTAACACTTTCAGTCATCCATGCTTAGCAAATTTGTGGTTTGTTTTGTTTTCATTTACGTCCTCATTTTAGTTTTTCTATTGGTAAGGATTTCTGCTCTTTTTCTTGTTATTAATTTCCCTAAAATGTTTCACCATTCTTGGTTGTTTGTTCATATTTATACTGGCAAGTCCCTCTTCTCCTATAAACAAATATTAGTTTCTAATTACAAATATTAGTTTCTAATATCTATACCTATCTGACTGTAGGTATTGCTTGACAAGCAGAATGTTCAGGACCTAGCTTGCAAGTAGCTTCTCTTTCAATGTATGGAGGTTGTTTTTCATTTTTGCTGGCAGTCACAAGCTACCCATGACACTTTACTGCCACTCTATTTCCAGCATTGTTTCATTATTTCTTATGGCAAAATGCCAATGTCAGCTTTCTTTGTTTCCTTCCTTGCCCTCTTTACTTCCTTCTCCTCCTTTCTTTCCTACAGTCTTTTAAAATGTGTGGAGTTATTTCAAGCTTCATTCTGCTTCTCTGTCCATCCCCAAACCTAAGAGAACTCCACCAAGCACTTCTCTGGATTTTCATTCTGAATGGCTAATAGCAGCTCCAACCAGTCCATTCTAGAGGAGATCAATCCTGGGTGTTCATTGGAAGGACTTATGCTAAAGCTGAAACTCCAATACTTTGGCCACCTCATGCGATGAGTTGACTCACTGGAAAAGACTGATGCTGGGAGCGATTGGGGGTAGGAGGAGACAGGGACGACAGAGAATGAGGTGGCTGGATGGCATCACTGACTTGATGGACATGAGTTTGAGTGAATTCCGGGAGTTGGTGATGGACAGGGAGGCCTGGTGTGCTGTGGTTCATGGGGTCGCTAAGAGTCGGACACGACTGAGCGACTGAACTGAACTGAACTGAACTGAATAGCAGCTCAGGATGGGGGAAGGGGGAATTGGAGGAGGCAGAGGCCCATTTGTTTCCCTATTGAGAAAGCCCTCTCTTAATTAATTTTACTAAAGATTCGTCCTGGGCTCCCTTCTACACTTGTTCAATCTCAATATTTTTTCCATTTGCTAGAAAATTTTCAAGTTTTTGATGCACTGGAACATACTTTCTTGTTTTCCAACTCTTTGTATGTATACTTTTTCATGGATTTTCTCTCATTTGAAGGAATATGGTTCAGAATGAAGATAGGACTGTTTAGTTAGAAATCTTGATCCATTTTCTCCTGATAGATTTTTTAAAAATCAGAATAAATATTTCCAAAACTATGGAGAAAATAAACTATACTGCACTTGTGTGTATATTCATATAAATATAAACATGGAAAAAATAAATATCAAAATAAAAAGCAAAGGACTAACCCAAGCTAAAGATCATAAATATTAATGCAAATGTATTTATTAACTGAGATCAAAATTAAAATGTAACTAGATGCTGTTTGGAAGATACAGTAATGCAATAAGTTATGAAAGAAACAGTAAAGATATTTCATGAAACAGTGAAAATAAGGCCATTAAATCAAATAAAAGGTCATTTTAATTGGTGAAAGGTACATTTCCCACTGATATTACTTTGAAATAATTAAGAACTTATATAAATATACTTCTCAGCAGCAAAGATAAGAAAATAATAAAAATAGACACCATTTGTAATGCAGCAAACATTTAAATAATATTCATTTAAAATATTCTAATAAATGTTGATAAATTTTTAAATGAAGTCATTTTAAGAATAAGAAGAAAATAAATTAATTTAGAGTTGAGAATTTCCAAGGCATGATGTCAGAGATAAAGCACAAGATTGAAAAATTTCACCATATAGAAACTTTGAAGTTCTGTACGAAAAAAGAAACTCACCATAACGATATTAAAACATGTACTCTTGGCACATAATAAGTGTGGTGTTAAAGTGTGGGGATATTTTTTATAATTATATTTTCTTCGTTACTTTTTAAAATTTATTTATTTTAATTGAAGATTAATTACTTTACAATATTGTAGTGGTTTTTGCCATACACTGACATGAATCAGCCATGGATGTACATGTGTCCTCCATCCTGAACACCTCGTCCCACCCACCTCCCCACCCCATCACTCAGGGTCATTCCAGTGCACCAGCCCTGAGCACACTGTCTCATGCATCGAACCTGGACTGGCAACCTATTTCACATATGGTAATATACATGTTTCAATGCTATTCTCTAAAGTCATCCCAGCCTTGCCTTCTCCCATGGAGTCCAAAAGTCTGTTCTTTATATCTGTGTCTCTGCTATCTCGCATATAGGGTCATTGTTACCATCTTTCTAAATTCCGTATATATGCATTAATATACTATATTGGTGTTTTCTTTCTGACTTATGTCATTCTGTTTAATAGGCTCTAGTTTCATCCACCTCATTAGAACTGATTCAAATACATTCTTTTTAATAGTTGAGTAATATTCTATAGTGTATATATACCACAGCTTTCTTATCCATTCGTCTGCCGATGGACATCTAGGTTGCTTCCATGTCCTGGCTATTGTAAACAGTGCTGTGATGAACATTGGGGTACATGTGTCTCTTTCAATTCTGGTTTCTTTGGTGTGTATGCCCAGCAGTGGGATTGCTGGGTTGTATGGTAGCTCTATTTCCAGATTTTTAAGGAATCTCCACACTCTTCTCCATAGTGCCTGTACTAGTTTGCATTCCCACCAACAGTGTGAGAGGGCTCCCTTTAATCCACACGCTCTCCAGCATTTATTGTCCAGTACTCTTGCCTAGAAAATCCCATGGATGGAAGAGCCTGGTAGGCTGGAGTCCGTGGGGTCGCTAAGGGTCAGACATGACTGAGCGACTTCACTTTCACTTTTCGCTTTCACACATTGGAGAAGGAAATGGCAACCCACTCCAGTGTTCTTGCCTGGAGAATCCCAGGGATGGGGGAGCCTGGTGGGCTTCCGTCTATGGGGTCGCACAGAGTCGGACACAACTGAAGTGACTTAGCAGCAACAACAGCAGTAGCAGAAGCAGACTTTCTGATAGCAGCCATTCTGACTGGCATGAGATGGTACCTCATTGTGGTTTTGATTTGCATTTCTCTAATAATGAGTGATGTTGAGCATCTTTTCATGTGTTTGTTAGCCATCTGTATGTCTTCTTTGGAGAAATGTCTGTTTAGTTCTTTGGCCCATTCTTTGATTGGGTTGTTTATTTTTCTGGTATTGAGCTGAATGAACTGCTTGTATATTTTTGAGATTAATTGTCAGTTGCTTTGTTTGCTATTATTTTCTTCCATTCTGAAGGCTGTCTTTACACTTTGCTTATAGTTTCCTTCGTTGTGCAAAAGCTTTTAATTTTAATTAGGTCTCATTTGTTTATTTTTGCTTTTATTTCATTACTCTGGGAGATGGGTCATAGAGGATCCTGCTGTGATTTATGCCAGAGAGTATTCTGCCTATGTTTTCCTCTATGAGTTTTATACTTTCTGATCTTACATTTAGATCTTTAATCCATTTTGAGTTTATTGTTGTGTATGCTGTTAGAAAGTGTTTTAGTTTCATTCTTTTACAAGTGGTTAACCAGTTTTCCCAGCAACACTTATTAAAGATATTGTCCCTTTTCCATTGTATATTCTTGCCTCCTTTGTCAAAGATAAGGTGTCCATAGGTGCATGGATTTATCTCTGGGCTTTCTTTCTGTTTTGTTCCATTGATCTATATTTCTGTCTTTGTGCCAGTACCATACTGTCTTGATGACTGTAGCTTTGTAGTATAGTCTGAAGTCAGGCAGATTGATTCCTCCAGTTCCATTCTTCTTTCTCAAGATTGCTTTGGCTGTTTGAGGATTTTTGTATTTCCATACAAATTGTGAAATTATTTTTTCTAGTTCTGTGAAAAACACTGTTGGTAGCTTGATAGAGATTGCATTGAATCTATAGATTGCTTTGGGTAGTATACTCATTTTCACTATATTGATTCTTCCAATCCATGAACATGGTATAGTTCTCCATCTATTTGTGTCATCTTTGACTTCTTTGATCAGTGTTTTATAGTTTTCTGTATATAGATCTTTTGTTTCTTTAAGTAGATTTATTCCTGAGTGTTCTATTCTTTTCGTTGCAATGGTGAATGGAATTGTTTCCTTAGTTTCTCTTTCTGTTTTCTTATTGTTCAGTTCAGTTCAGTTCAGTCACTCAGTGGTGTCCAACTCTCCGCGACCCCATGAATCACAGCACGCCAGGCCTCCCTGTCCATCACCAACTCCCGGAGTACACTCAAACTCATGTCCACAGAGTTGGTGATGCCATCCAGCCATCTCATTCTCCATCGTCCCCTTCTCCTCCCGCCCCCAACCTTTCCCAGCATCAGAGTCTTTTCCAGTGAGTCAACTCGTCGCATGAGGTGGCCAAAGTATTGCAGTTTCAGGAATTCAAGGGATTTCTGTGTGTTAATTTTATATCCTGCAACTCTGCTATATTCATTGATTAACTCTAGTAATTTTCTGGTGGTGTCTTTAGGGTTTTCTATGTAGAGGATCATGTCATCTGCAAGCAGTGACAGTTTTACTTCTTTTCCAATCTGGATTCCTTTTATTTCTTTTTCTTCTCTGATAGCTGTGGCTAAAACTTCCAAAACTATGTTGAATAGTAGTGGTGAGAGTGGGCACCCTAGTCTTGTTCCTGACTTTAGGGGAAATGCTTTCCATTTTTCACCATTGAGGATAATGTTTGCTGTGGTCTTATCATATATGACTTTTATTATGTTGAGGTATGTTCCTTTTATGCCTGCTTTATGGAGGGTTTTTATCATAAATGGATGCTGAATTTTGTCAAAAGCTTTCTCTGCATCTACTGAGATAATCATATGGTTTTTATCTTTCAGTTTGTTAATGTGATGTATCGCATTAATTGATTATGCAAATATTGAAGAATCCTTGCATCCCTGGGATAAAGCCCACTTGGTCATAATGTATGATCTTTTTAATATGTTGTTGGATTCTGTTTGCTAGAATTTTGTTGAGGATTTTTGCATCTATGTTCATCAGCGATATTGGCTTGTAGTTTTCTTTTTTTGCAGCATCTTTGTCTGGTTTTGGTATTAGGGTGATGGTAGCCTCATAGAATGAGTTTGGAAGTTTACCTTCCTCTGCAATTTTCTGGAAGAGTTTGAGTAGGATAGGTGTTAGCTCTTCTCTAAATTTTTGGCAGAATTCAGCTGTGAAGTCGTCTGGTCCTGGGCTTTTGTTTGGAAGATTTTTGATTAGAGTTTTGATTTCCATGCTTGTGATATGTCCGTTAAGATTTTCTATTTCCTCCTGGTTCAGTTTTGGAAGGTTAAACTTTAGCAAGAATTCGTTCATTTCTTCCAAGTTGTCTATTTTATTGGCATATAGTTGCTGATAGTAGTCTCTTATGATCCTTTGTATTTCTTTGTTGTCTGTTGTGATTTCTCCATTTTCATTTCTAATTTTATTGATTTGATTCTTCTCCCCTTTTTTCTTGATGAGTCTGGCTAATGGTTTGTCTATTTTATTTATCTTCTCAAAGAACCAGCTTTAGTTTTGTTGGTTTTTACTATAGTCTCCTTTGTTTCTTTTTCATTTATTTCTTCCCTAATTTTTAGATTTCTTTCCTTCTACTAACCCATTTCTTCTTTTTCTATTTGCATTAGGTGTAAAATTAGGTTATTTATTTTATTTTTCTCATGTTTCTTGAGGTAAGCTTGTATTGCTATGAACCTTCCCCTTGTTGCTGCTGCTGCTGCTGCTTTTACTGAATCCCATATGTTTTGGGTTGTTGTGTTTCCATTTTCATTTGTTTCTATGTGTATTTTGATTTCTTTTGTGATTTGTTGGTTATTCAGAAGCGTGTTGTTTAGCCTCCATATGTTTGTATTTTTAATAGTTTTTTTCCTGTTCAGTTCAGTTCAGTCGCTCAGTCATGTTCGGCTCTTTGCTATCTTACCACATTGTTACCCGAAAATATGCTTGAAATGATTTCAGTTTTTTTGAATTTACAAAGGCTAGATTTATGGCCCAGGATGTGATCTGTCCTGGAGAAGGTTCCATGTGCATGTGAGAAAAAGGTGAAATTAACTGTTTGGGGGTAAAAGGTCCTATAGATATCAATTAGGTCTAACTGGTTCGTTGTATCATTTAAAGTTTCTGTTTCCTTGCTAATTATCTGTTTGGTTGTTCTATCCATAGGGGTGAGTGGGGTATTAAAGTCTCCCGCTATTATTGTGTTACTGTTAATTTCCTCTTTCATACTTGTTAGCATTTGCCTTACATACTGTGGTGCTCCTATGTTGGGTGCATACATACTATATCTTCTTCTTTGATACATACTATATCTTCTTCTTTGATTGATCTTTTGATCATTATGTAGTGTCCTTCTTTGTCTCTTGTCATGGCCTTTATTTCAAAGTCTATTTTGTCTGATATGAGTATTGCTACTCTTGCTTTCTTTTGGTCTCCATTTGCATGAAATATCTTTTTCCAGCCCTTCACTTTCAGTCTGTATGTGTCCCTTGTTTTGAGGTGGGTCTCTTGTAGACAACATAGGGGTCTTGTTTTTGTATCCATTCAACCAGTCTTTGTCTTTTGGTTGGGGCATTCAACCCATTTACATTTAAGGTAATTATTGATAAGTATGATCCTGTTGCCATTTACTTTGTTGTTTTGGATTCGAGTTTATAAATCTTTTCTGTGTTTCCTGTCTAGAGAAGATCCTTTATAATTTTTTGAAGAGCTGATTTGGTGGTGCTGAATTCTCTCAGCTTTGGCTTGTCTATAAAGCTTTTGATTTCTCCTTGATATTTGAATGAGATCCTTGCTGGGTATAGTAATCTGGATTGTAGGTTTTTCTCTTTCATCACTTTAAGTATGTCCTGCCATTCCCTTCTGGCCTGAAGAGTTTCTGTTGAAAGATCAGCTATTATCATCATGGGAATCCCTTTGGGTGTTTTGTTGCTTTCCTCTTGCTGCTTTTAATATTTGTTCTTTGTGTTTGATCTTCGTTAATTTGATTAATATTTGTCTTGGGGTGTTTCGCCTTGGGTTTATCCTATTTGGGACTCTCTGGGTTTCTTGGACTTGAGTGGCTATTTTTTCCCCCACTTTAGGGAAGTTTTCAACTATTGTCTCCTCAAGTATTTTCTTATGCCCTTTCTTTTTGTCTTCTTCTTCTAGGACTCCTATGATTCGAATGTTGGGGCATTTAACATTGTCCCAGAGGTCTCTGAGGTTGTCTTCATTTCTTTTAATTCTTTTTTCCTCTCTGCTTCATTTATTTCCACCATTCTATCTTTCACCTCACTTATACTCTCTTCTGCCTCAGTTAATCTACTTTTGGTTCCCTCCAGAGTACTTTTGATCTCAGTTATTGCATTATTCATTATTGACTCTTTTTTATTTCTTCTAGGTCTTTGTTAAGCATTTCTCGCATCTACCCAATCCTTGTCTCTAGTCTATTTATCTATAACTCCCATTTTGTTTTCAAGGTTTTGGATCATCTTTACTGTCATTATTCTGAATTCTTTTTCAGGTAGACTCCCTATCTCTTCCTCTTTTGTTTGGTTTGGTGGGCATTTATCATTTACCTGCTGAATATTTTTCTGCCTTTTCAATTTGTTTAGATTGCTGTTTGGGGTGGCCTTTCTTTAGGCTGGAAGTTTGTGGTTCCTCTTTATTGTGGAGGTTGCTCCCTGTGAGTGGGGTTGGACTAGTGACTTGTCAAGGTTTCCTGGTTAGGGAAGCTTGTGTCTGTCTTCTGGTGGGCAGAGCTGGATCTCTTTTCTCTGGAGTGCAATGAAGTGTCCAGTAGTGAGTTTTGGGATGTCTATGGGTTTGGTACTGTTCATGCTAAAGCTGAAACTCCAATACTTTGGCCACTTCATGCAACGAGTTGACTCACTGGAAAAGACTCTGATGCTGGGAGGAGTTGGGGGCAGGAGGAGACGGGGATGACAGAGAATGAGATGGCTGGATGGCATCACCGACTCGATGGATATGAGTTTGAGTGAACTCCGGGAGTTGGTGACGGACAGGGAGGCCTGGCGTGCTGTGATTCATGGGGTCACAAAGAGTCGGACACGACTGAGCGACTGAACTGAACTGAACTGATGGGTTTGGTGTGACTTTGCGAAACTTGTATTTTAATGCTCAGGGCTGTGTTCCTGCCTTGCTGGAGAATTAGTGTGGTATGTCTTGCTCTGGAATTTGTTGGCTCTTGGGTGGAGCTTGGTTTCAGTGTAGGTATGGAGGCTTTTGGATGAGCTCTTTTCAGTTAATGTTCCCTGGAGTCAGAAGTTTTCTGGTATTCTCAGGTTTTGAATTTAAGCTTTCTACCTCTGACTTTCAGTCTTATTCTTACAGTAGCCTCAAGACTTCTTCACCCATACAGCACAGATGATAAAATATCTAGGTTAATGCTGAAAAGATTCTCCACAGTGAGGGACACCCAGAGAGGTTCACAGAGTTACATGAAGAAGAGAAGAGGGAGGAAGGAGATAGGGGTGACCAGGAGAAGAGGGGGAGTCAAAAGGAGAGAGACCAGTCTAGCCAGTAATCAATACCCTGTGTGCTCTCCACAGTCTGGAACACCCAGAGAGGTTCACGGCATTACATAGAGAAGAGGAAGGAGGGAGATAGGAATGACCAGGAAGAGAAGAGGGGGAGTCAAAAGGGGAGAGACCAGTGTAGCCAGTAATCAGTTCCCTAAGTGTTCTCCACAGCCTAGAATATGCAGAGAGATTCACAGACTTAAGTAGAGAAGAGAAGGGGGAGGGAGGAGATAAGAGGTGACCTGAGAGAGACAAAGGGGAGAGAGCAATTAAGCCAGAATTCACACCCCTATGTAAAAATGGGTACTGAAGATTAGATTCTTAAAGGTACAAAATGGATAACAAATACCAAAAAGCAAGAATTAAAAATATAGAGTAGAGGTTAGACTCTCAATAATACAATATTAAAAATACAAAACAAAATCAATCACAAAAATTATGGAATATATATATGAAATTTACTTTAAAAATAGAGTCTTTTTTTGCAAGGTAATAGATTATAAAAATGAAAATTTAAGGAGTGATAAAGAACTTATAAATTGAAAAATGATAATAGTAAAAACATATCTAGCAATTTCTCTGGAGCTGTTGAGGGCAGTGTGGGGTCAGTTCACTTCCAGATGGTTCCTTGTTCCAGCTTATACTTCTTCTCAAGGTCTATATAGAAGACGTTCTCTATAAAGAAGACCCTTCCCAATGCTTGCTGCTGCTAAGTCACTTCAATCATGTCCACCTCTATGCGACCCCATAGACGGCGGCCCACCAGGCTCCCCTGTCCCTGGGATTCTCCAGGCAAGAACACTGGAGTGGGTTGCCATTTCCTTCTCCAATGCATGGAAGTGAAAGTGAAGTCGGTCAGTCGTGTCCAACTCTTCACAACCCCATGGACTGCAGCCTACCAGGCTCCTCCGCCCATGGGATTTTCCAGGCAAGAGTACTGGAGTGGGGTTCCAATGCTTAGTCAATGTTAACTACAGGGTTTTAATCTGTTGCACCTGTCACTTCCAGAGTGGTTCCTTCTTTGTTTATTTTGGCTTCCTCTGTTTGCAAGTCTCTTCAGTGTCTAATTTCTGCCCTGACACAAGGGGGCAAAGGTGGTCACTTATTTAGGCTCACTTGTTCAGTTGTGTTGTGGGGAGGGAGGAACACTGCAAACAAATATCACTGGTGTGTGTGAGAGTGCTCTCAGTGTATGGACCACACTGAGTTTGCCCCAGCTCACAGCGGTGTGTGCTTTCCCAGTCTACACTGCTCAGGCTCTGCTGGGGTACTGTCCAAAGCGGGCCCTACATTTCATGCACTTCCCAGGTCTAAGCTGCTCAGGGTACTCTGCAAATGCACAGACTTGGTTGGGTGTGCATTTTGTGCCCTTCCCAGGTCCAAGCAGCTCAGGTGACCAGGTGCTTGGCGAGTGCACTGTCCCAGGTGGACTGTGCATCTTAATCACCTCCCCAGTCCTGGCGCTTGGTTTCCCAAGTGCGCCACGAGAGCACTGTCTCAGGCGTGCCTTGTGTCTCCTCTGGGGAGCTGATCTCAAGCTGTGACCCTCCTGGCAGATATCAACCGTCCAGAATCCCAGGAAGACTTGGTTAGCAACTGGGAGCCTGCTCACAGTTTGGTGGAGGATGCCATCTCCGGGGCCGAGATTGCCCCTTGCCTTCCAGCTCTGGCTGTCACTCTTCTGCCTCTCTGCCTCTGGTGGGGGAAGGGGCCGGTCTGCAGCCAGCTAGCTCTCTTTTGGTATTCGCTCAATCCTTTGTTCTGTGAGTGGGCCAGGCTATGCCTTATGTTAGAGCTTTACACAAGAAAGTTCTCTTTTTTTTCTCTCTCTCTCTCTCTCTGGATATCCCACAGTTTGGGTTGCTGTCTCATGTTAGCTCCGTCAGATTGTCCTCAGGACATTCAGGTCCAGTCCTTTCCCTAAGCAGGCAACCTGTGCCTTCCTGTCCAGCCCCAGCTAGCTCTTGGTGGACACAAGCACCTGGGCTTACTTCTCCACTGACAGTTGTGGTTAGGCACCTATTTTGTGGGTTTGTTTTTTTTTTTTTTTTCTCCCAGTTATGTTGCCCTCTGAGTTTCCAAAACTCCCCACAGACCCACCAGTGAGAGGGTGTCCTGCTGTTTGGAAGCTTCTCCTTCATGACTCCCTCCCCAGGATGGGTTTCTGTCCCTAACTCTTTTGAATCTCCTTTTGTCTTTTATATTTTGTCCTACCTCCTTTCGAAGAGAATGGGCTTCCTTTCTAGGTGCCTGGTGTCCTTCGCCAGCATTCAGAAAGTTGTTTTGTGGAAGTTGCTCAGCATTCGAATGATCTTTTGATGAATTTGTTGGGGGAGAAAGTGTTCTCCCTGTCCTATTCCTCTGCCATCTTAGGACCGCCCTCCCCTCTTCATTACTTTTAAAAGCTAAATTATAATTGCTTTTTTTTTTTGGTAATTATTTTTTATTGGAGGCAAATTATTTTACAATATTATATTGGTTGGTTTTGCCATACATTGACATGAATTTGCCCCGGGTTTACATAAGTTCCCCCTCCTGAACCCCCCTCCCACCTCCCTCCTCCCTTTATCCTCCCTCTGGGTCATCCCCACATGCCAGCCCCGAGCATCCTGTAACATGCATTGACCCTGAACTAGTGATTCGTTTCACATATGACAACATACGTGTTTCAATGCCATTCTCCCAAATCATCCCACCCTCACCCTCTCCCATAGAGTCCCAAAGACTGTTCTATACGTCTGTGTCTCTTTTGCTGTCTCGTATACAGGGTTATCATTTGCCTCTTTCTAAATTCCATATATATGCATTAGTATACTGTATTGGTGTTTTTCTTTCTGGCTTACTTCACTCTGTATAATAGGCTCCAGTTTCATCCACCTCATTAGAACTGATTCAAATGTATTCTTTTTAGTGGCTGAATAATACTCCATTGTGTATATGTACCAAAGCTTTCTTATCCATTCATCTGCAGATGGACATCTAGGTTGCTTCCATGTCCTGGCTATTATAAACAGTGCTGCGATGAACATTGGAGTACATGTGTCTCTTTCAATTCTGGTTTCCTCGGTGTGTATGCCCAGGAGTGCGATTGCTGGATCATATGGCAGTTCTATTTCCAGGTTTTTGAGGAATCTCCACACTGTTCTCCATAGTGGCTGTACTAGTTTGCATTCCCACCAACAGTGTAAGAGGGTTCCTTTCTCTCCACATCCTCTCCAGCATTTATTGCATGTAGACTTTTGGATAGCAGCCATTCTGACTGGTGTGAAATGGTATCTCATTGTGGTTTTGATTTGCATTTCTCTGATTATGAGGGATGTTGAGCATTTTTTCATGTGTTTGTTAGCCATCTTTATGTCTTCTTTGGAGAAATGTTTGTTCAGTTCTTTGGCCCATTTTTTGATTGGGTCATTTATTTTTCTGGAATTGAGCTGCAGGAGCTGCTTGTATATTTTGGAGATTAATCCTTTATCCGTTGCTTCATTTGCTATTATTTTCTCCCATTCTGAAGGCTGTCTTTTCACCTTACTTATAGTTTCCTTTGCTGTGCAGAAGCTTTTGATTTTAATTGGGTCCCATTTGTTTATTTTTGCTTTTATTTCCAATATAATTACTTTTTAAAGTTAAATGTAGGACTTTATTGTTAAAAATCACTTAATCATTTCAGTCCAATATTCAGTTTTGTTGAAATTATTTCAAATACTGTTTTTACCACTGATAGTATTTGACATTCAAAGCTAATAGGTGTCATCTCCTAGTTTAGTATAGTCCCAGGTGGCACTGGTGGTAAAGAACCTGCCTGCAGATGCAGGTAGACATGAGACGCAGGTTAGATCCCTGGGTCGGAAACATCCTCTGGAAGAGGGCATTGCAACCCAGTCCAGTATTATTCCCTGGAGAATCACATGGACAGAGAAGCCTGGTGGGCTATGGTCCATAGACTCACAAAGAGTCAGACTGAAGCAGTTTAACATGCATGCACACCATCCCAGAAACTCAATGGTTTTATTGGAAATGTGCAGATGATATTAAAGAGGAATTTAAGGAATATGCATTATGCATTAATTAAAGCTCTATTATCTCTGCTTTGTTATTTATATACCTAAATTAGAAAAGTCAGAGAGCCTAAAGGAAAATTCCTCTGTTATCTTATCATGCTTAATCATTAAATGGCCACGATCAGTGATTAGATATAAATGTTATAAATTTTTTTTTTTTTTACAGACTTTTATCTATGCATCTACAAACATATACACACATACACAACTGTAATGGAGGATAGTGTTTTTGAATAAGATTATACAATGGCAAGCCACTCCAGTACTCTTTTTTTTTTTTTTTGAACAGAGGAAAATTTATACGTCGAACCTGGATATAAGTGTTATAAATTTTTTTTTGCTTATAGATTTGTAAGTCAAGGAGTTGATGACTGGTACTACCAACAGTTTTCTCTATGGGTGCTGTCTCATCCAGGACAAGTGGTACTCACTGTGGTAAGTAAATACTTCTTTGATGTTACTGATATATGTAACTCTGAACTGCATTAAAAAATAAAATGGAGAGATGGTTGACTAGATGGACAGATATCTGACAAAGTAAATATTAGCAAAACATTTATTAAGGAACATAGGTGATAGCTATATGGGTATTCATTTTATAATTTCTTCAACTTGTCCATGCTTTTAAAAATTTTCAGGTTAAATGTTGAAGGAATATAACTCATGAATTATTTTGTTGTTTGTTATTCAGTCGTGTCTGAATCTTTGTGACCCCATGGACTGGAGTCCACCAGACTCTTCAGTCCTCCACTATCTCCCCAAGTTTGCTCAAACTTGTCCATTGAGCAAGTGATGCTATCCAAACATCTCATCCTCTGTTTCCCCCTTCTTTTCCTGGCCTCAGTCTTTCACAGTATTAGAGTCTTCTCCAATGAGTTGGCTCTTTGCATCAGATGGTGAAAATATTGGAGCTTCAACTTCAGCATAGTACTTACAGTGAATATTCAGTGTTGATTTCCTTTAGGATTGACCGGTTTGATCTCCTTGAAGTCCAAGAGATTCTGAAGAGTGTTCTCCAGCATCACATTTTGAAAGCATCAAGTCTTCAGTGCTTAGCCTTCTTTATGGTCCGACTCTCACATCCATACTTGACTACTGGAAAAACCATAGCTTTGACTATACATACCTTTGTCAGCAGAGTGATGTTTCTGCTTTTTAATATACTGTCTAGTTTGGTCATAGCTTTTCTTCCGAGGAGCAAGTGTCTTTTAATTTCATGGCTACAGTCACCAACTTCAGTGATTTCGGAGCCCAAGAAAATAAAGTCTGCCATTCTTACCAATTTTTTCCCTTCAATTTGCATTGAAATGATGGGACTGTATGCCATGATCTTAGTTTTTTGAATGTTGAGTTTTAAGCCAGCTTTTTCACTCTCCTCCTTCACCTTCATCAAGAGGTTCTTTAGTTCCTCTTCAGTTTCTGCCATTAGAATGTTATCATCTGTATATTTGAGGTTCTTCATGTTTCTCCTGTCAAGCTTGATTCCAGCTTGTGATTCATCCAGCCTGCCATTTTGCATGATGTACTCTGCATATAAGTTAAATAAACAGTGTGACAATATCCAGCCTTGATGTACTCCTTTTCCAATTTTGAACCAGTCTGGTTCAACTGTTCCATGGCTGGTTCTAACTGTTGCTTCTTGACCTGCATACAGGTTTCTCAGGAGAGAGGGAAGGTGGTCTGGTATTCCTATCTCTTTAAGAACTTTCCACAGTTTATTGTGATCCACACAGTCAGACTTTAGTATAGTCAGTGAAGCAGAAGTGTATTTTTTTTAGGAATTCCCTTGCTTTTTATGCAATCCAAAAAATGTTGGCAATTTTATCTTCGGTTCTTCTCCCTCTTCTAAACCTAGATTGTACAACTGGAAGTTCTCGGTTCATATACTGAAGCCTAACTTGAAGGATTTTGAGCATTATCTTGCTAGCATATGAAATGAGCATAGTTGTATGGGAGTTTGAACATCATTTGGCATTGCCCTTGTTAGGAATGAGAATGGAAACTGACCTTTTCCAGTCCTGTGGCCACTGCTGAGTTTTCCAAATTTGCTGACATATTAAGTGCAGCACTTTAACAGCATCATCTTTTAGGATTTGAAATAGCTCAGCTGGAATTCCATCACCTCTGCTGGCTTTGTTTGTAGGAATGCTTCCTAAGGCCCACTTGACTTTACACTCCAGGATGTCTGGCTATAAGTGAGTGAACACACCATTATACTATTTTTTTGTAGAGTTCATCTGTGTATTCTTGCCACCTCTTCTTAACCTCTTCTGCTTCTATTAGGCCCTTGTCATTTCTGTCCTTTATTGTGCCCATCCTTTCATAAAATGTTCCCTTGGTATCTCCAATTTTCTTGAAGTGATCTCTAGTCTTTCCCATTCTATTGTTTTCCTGTATATTCTTGCATTATTCAAGTAAGGCTTTCTTATCTCTCCTTGCTATTCTCTGGAACTCTGCATTCAGTTGGGAATATTTTTCCCTTTCTCCTTTGCCTTTTACTTCTCTTCTTTTCTCAGCTATTTGTCAAGTCTTCTCAGAAAACCACTTTGTCTTCTTGCATTTCTTTTTATTGGGGATAGTTTTGGTCACCACCTCCTGTACAGTGTTATGAATCTCTGTCCATAGTTCTTCAGGTGCTCTGTCTATCAGATCTAATCCCTTGATTCAATTTGTCATTTCCACTGTATAATCATAGGAGATTTGATTTAGGTCATACCTGAATGGTCTAGTTGTTTTCACTACTTTCTTCAATTAAGCCTGAATTTTGCAATAAGGAGCTCATGGTCTGAGCCACAGTTAGCTCCAGGTCTTGTTTTTGCTGACTGTTTAGAGCTTCTCCACCTTTGGCTACAAAGAATATAATCAGTCTGATTTCAGTATTGACTGTCTGGTGATGTCCATACGTAGAGTCGTCTCCTATGTTGTTGGAAGGAGGTGTTTGCTATGACCAGTGTGTTCTCTTGGCAAAACTCTGTTATCCTTTGCCCTATTTCATTTTGTACTCCCAAGGCCAAACTTTTCTGTTGCTTCAGGTATCTCTTGACTTCCTACTTTTGCATTCCCATCCCCAGTGATGAAAAGGACATCTTTTTTTTTTTTTGTATTAATTCATAGAATCATTTGGCTTCTTTGGTATTAGTGGTTGGGGCATAGACTTGGATTACTGATGTTGAATGGTTTGTCTAGGAAACAATTCAAGATCATCCGTCATTTTTGAGTTTGCACCCAAGTACTCTATTTCAGGCTTTCTTGATGGCTATGAGGGCTACTCCATTTCTTCTAAGGGATTTTTGCCCACAGTAGTAGATATAAAGGTCATCTGAATTAAATTCTCCCATTCTGGTCCATTTTAGTTCACTGATTCCCAAAATCTCGGTGTATACTCTTGCCATCCCCTGCTTGACCATGTCCAATCTACCTTGACTTATGAGCCTAACATACCAGGTCCCTATGCAGTATTGTTCTTTATTTATTTATTTTTAATTTATTTATTTTAATTGGAGGCTAATTACTTTACATTATTGTATTGGTTTTGCCATACATTGACATGAATCTGCCCTGGGTGTACATGTGTTCTCCATCTTGAAACCCCCTCCCACCTCCCTCCCCATCCCATCCCTCTGGTTCATCCCAGTGCATCAGCCCCGAGCATCCTGTATCATGCACTGAACCTGGAATGGAGATTCATTTCACATATGATAATATACATGTTTCAATGCCATTCTCCCAAATCATCCCACCCTCACCCTCTCCCACAGAGTCCAAAAGACTATTCTACACATCTGTGTCTCTTTTGCTGTCTCGTATACAGGGTTATCATTATCATCCTTCTAAATTCCATATATATGCATTAGTATACTATATTGGTGTTTTTCTTTCTGGCTGACTTCACTCTGTATAATAGGCTCCAGTTTCATCCACCTCATTAGAACGGATTGAAATGTATTCTTTTTAATTGCTGAGTAATACTCCATTGTGTAAATGTACCACAGCTTTCTTATCCATTCGTCTGCAGATGGACATCTAAGCTGCTTCCATGTCCTGGCTATTATAAACAGTGCTGCGATGAACGTTGGAGTACATGTGTCTCTTTCAATTCTGCTTTCCTCAGTGTGTATGCCCAGGAATGCGATTGCTGGATCATATGGCAGCTCTATTTGCAGTTTTTTGAGGAATCTCTACACTGTTCTCCATAGTAGCTGTACTAGTTTGCATTCCCACCAACAGTGTAAGAGGGTTCCCTTTTCTCCACACCCTCTCCAGCATTTATTGCTTGTAGACTTTTGGATAGCAGCCATTCTGTCTGGCGTGAAATGGTACCTTATTGTGGTTTTGATGTGCATTTCTCTGATTATGAGTGATATTGAGCATCTTTTCATGTGTTTGTTAGCCATCTGTATGTCTTCTTTGGAGAAATGTCTGTTTAGTTCTTTGGCCCATTTTTTGATTGGGTCATTTATTTTTCTGGAATTGAGCTGCAGGAGTTGGGCTTGTATATTTTTGAGATTAATCCTTTGTCAGTTGCTTCATTTGCTATTAATTTCTCCCATTCTGAAGGCTGTCTTTTCACCTTACTTATAGTTTCCTTTGCTGTGCAGAAGCTTTTAATATTAATTAGGTCCCATTTGTTCATTTTTGCTTTTATTTCCAATATTCTGGAAGGTGGGTCATGGAGGATCCTGCTGTGATTTACGTCGGAGAGTGTTTTGCCTATGTTCTCTCTAGGAGTTTTATAGTTTCTGGTCTTACATTTAGATCTTTAATCCATTTTGAGTTTATTTTTGTGTATGGTGTTAGGGAGTGTTCTAGTTTCATTCTTTTACAAGTGGTTGACCAGTTTTCCCAGCACCACTTTTTAAAGAGATTGTCTTTTCTCCATTGAATATTCTTGCCTCCCTTGTCAAAGATAAGGTGTCCATAGGTGCATGGATTTATCTCTGGGCTTTCAATTTTGTTCCATTAATCTATATTTCTGTCTTTATGCCAGTATCATACTGTCTCGATGACTGTGGCTTTGTAGTAGAGCCTGAAGTCCGGCAGGTTGATTCCCCCAGTTCCATTCTTCTTTCTCAAGATTGCTTTGGCTATTCAAGGTTTTTTATATTTCCATACAAATTGTGAAATTATTTTTTCTAGCTCTGTGAAGAATACCGTTGGTAGCTTGATAGGGATTGCATTGAACTTGTAAATTACTTTGGGTAATATATTCATTTTCACAATATTTATTCTTCCAATCCATGAACACAGCCTATTTCTCCATCTATTAGTCTCCTCTCTGATTTCTTTCACCAGTGTTTTATAGTTGTCTATATATAGGTCTTTTGTTTCTTTAGGTAGATATATTCCTAAGTATTTATTGCTTTTCGTTCCAACGGTGAATGGAATTGTTTCCTTAATTTCTCTTTCTATTTTCTCATTATTAGTGTATAGGAATGCAAGGGATTTCTGTGTGTTGATTTTATATCCTGCAACTTTACTATATTCATTGATTAGCTCTAGTAATTTTCTGATAGAGTCTTTAGGGTTTTCTGTGTAGAGGAATATGTCATCTGAAAACAATGAGAGTTTTACTTCTTTTCCAATTTGGATTCCTTTTATGTCTTTTTCTGCTCTGATTGGTGTGGCCAAAACTTCCAAAACTATGTTGAATAGTATTGGTGAGAGTGAGCACCCTTGTCTTGTTCCTGACTTTAGGGGAAATGCTTTCAATTTTTCACCAATATTGTTCTTTACAGCAGCAGACTTTACTTTCACTACCAGACACATGCACAACTGAGTGTCATTTGTGCTTTGGCCCAGCCTCTTCATTCTTTCTGAAGCTATTTATCTGGTCTTCCCCAGCAGCATATTGGACACTTTGCAATCTTCCTGGAGTATCATATCTCTTTTCCTTTTCATACTGTTTATGGAGTTCTTGAGGCAAGACTATTGAAGTGGTTTTTCCATCCCCTTCTCCAGTGGATCACTGGGCAAAACAGGTCTTACTGGGTAAAAATCAGGGTATCAGCAGGGCTGTATTCCTTTATCCATTTCTTTGTCTTTTTTCCAGCTTCTGGAATTCTTTGATTCATAGCCCCTTCCTTTATCTTCAAAGCTACCAGTGTCACCTCTCTTTGAGGTGACATTCTTCAATAGTTATATCTCCCTCTGTTTAGAAGCAGAGAAAGTTCTCCAATTTTAAGGTTACATGTGATTACACTGGCCCCACTCAGAAAATCTAGAACCTCCCTGTCACAAGGTCTTAATCAACTGTTTCCATCATAAGGTTACATATTCACAGGTTCTGTGGATTAGCACATGGGTAGAAAAAAAAATAGAAGGGGAAGAAAGAAAACGAAGAAAAATTACGAGATTTGTTATGGAAGCTAAGGGAAGAGAGAGGGACATTTTTGTTTGTTTGATTTTTCTCTAGAAAAAGTGAGTGGTCATCATTTTTAAATGCTCTAGAAAGGTCTGAAAACTCCATTATGTCTGTCAGTTATTAGGGTCAACATGAACCTCAGAGACAGCAATTCTTCTGGAGTAATGAAGGTAAAAGCCATATTGCCATGAGTTACTATTATCAAGTATTTTTAAAGCACACATGACCTCATAGTTCCCTGTTAAATTTTAACATAATATTATATTTTTTTACTTTACCTTGACCCACCCTAATTTTTAAGTCTTTGTTAAGATAACCTGGGATTATGGACACAAATTCTGATTATCAAATCTCCTTGGTCTCCTTTGTCATTCACTTGCCTGAATATTAATAAAGTACTCTCAGATCTTAAGTCAAGGACTTATTTAAGCTGTTGTTTAGGAAGACAACAAAATTATAGTTAATCAGTATGCACATTTCTGCAGTTTACCAGGCATTCAAATAATCAAATCTGCTCTACTAAGAAAAGATCTTTCCCAAACCCCTGGTCTTCCAAACATGCTTAATAATTAGAAGCAGTCAGTAATCTGTTTCCAAAAATATTTTATGATAGATTTCAACTTCACTCACTGAACATGTTTTTGTTTTCCCATGTCTGCCTTACTTACTGCAAATTTCCCATCCTGGTATGCAATTTACAACTTCTCTTCCTCTTGTAAACATTTCTACATATGCAACATAACTAGGAACTATCTCTGAGTGGACACCTGTTGGGATAATAAAATGTTTACATGCAGTATCCACTAAGAGAATTTCAATATAGATTTAATCAAACTATAGTGGTTGAGAAGTCCTCTATGATTAGCTAAATAAATAGATAAAATCTAGTTCATAGTCAGTCTTACCATATCTAAACCTTCCCTCAACCTACACTGAGGCACCCTCGGAGATGGTCTCAGCTCACTGGTTGCTCTCTCCTGAGGCTATGAATCTTGAATAAATACCTCAGGTGTGACAGTACAGTGACTTTTGAGCAGACTCTTCGGTGGCATTACCATGACTTTGCTATGGTTCCTGATGCCTGGCCCAGATTCTTGCTTCTGCCAACTTCCTAAGCCTCAGCTCTCACCTCCAGCTGATCTGCTATTAGAGGTCTACAACATGCTTTCGGGAAGTCAGAGTTAGTTTCTGTTACATGCTGCCAAAACACTAACTGATAGATCAAGTTTCCCATGTGGGTACACTTATCTTGCCCTGGAAAGAAAAAAAATCTCACCATTCTATGTATTACCTCTATGCTAATTATTCTCATATTTATTTCTTCATAGTTCCTCTTGTGTATTTCTCGAGAGTGTTAAGTCGCTTCAGTCATGTCTGACTCTATAATCCCATGGACTGTAGCCCGCCAGGCTCCTCTGTCCATGGGGATTCTCCAGGCAGGAATACTGGAATGGGTTGCCATGCCTTCTTCCAGGGGATCTTCCCAATTCAGGGTTAAAACCCACATCTTTATGACTCCTGCATTGGCAGGCAGGTTTTTTACCACTAATGCCACCTGGGAAGCCCATGTATTTCTTAATCACTTCAAATTTAGTATATCCCAAATGAATCCATTGTGTCCCTTCACCTAGAGCATGCTATTCCTTCAATAGGTATAATATCTTAGTGACTGGAATCACAATTCACCTAATTACAGGCCAGAAACCCATGAACCTCCTGACATATCTCCCTACATTAAGTGCCAGGTCAATTTGACTTAAATCCAGTAGCCTTTTTAAAATTGCTCTGGTATGTATGGAAAGAGTGACAAAAGATGAATCAAATAATAGAAGTTATATAAAGTTCCTAAAAATTACAAACTTAACCTATTTCTGAATCCCACTCAGAAAACAGAAGTAATTTAATCTTGGAATTATGATACCATTATTACTGTCCCCAGGTTCTTACTTAGCCTAAGTGATGATAGATTATAAAATTTAGAAAATATAAATGTTGGTGATAAATATGTTTCCATTTATTAAAGAATAAGGCTCCCACAAGCATTAGTCAAAGTTCAGTCTCTAAGTGTGAAATGCATACAAATGTGTAAACTCTCTCTTTTACACACATAGGGTGACTCATGCATAATACACACCACATATCGTTGTTCAGTTGCTCAGTCATGTCCAACTCTTCGCGACCCCGTGGACTGCAGCATGCCAGACTTCCCTGTCCTTCACCATCTCCCAGAGCTTGCTCAAAGTCGTGTTCATTGAGTTGATGATGCCATCCAACCATCTTGTCCTCTCTTGTCCCCTTCTCCTCCTGCCTTCAGTCCATACCACACCACTCTTGAGAATATCTATTTTCATTTATAAAATTTATGCCTCAAAATTATTACTTTTATATCTTATTTTTTCAGAGCCAGATCATATTTTATAACGATTGTATCAAAAGTTTTGTGAGTTCTCATCCAAAAAAAGAGGTAGAAAAAGTCCATGCTGGTATGACACATCATCTAGAAGAGGTTGCAGAGCTGGTGGTGCTGGATACTCATAACTCTCGAGCAAAAGTTGTACTAGGGGCGTTGCTTACCGTGTATGTTCACTGCAGAGACATAGTGAGAGATTTACTACTCAAAAGTATTTTCAATGCAGATGATTTTGAGTGGACAAGGTAGGTAGATCAAAATTACAACTCTAAAATAGCTTCTCATATCCCTATCTCGGGTAAGTTAATTCTCTACCTCAAATTTTGTCCGACCTGAGTTTTCTCTCTCTGGGATTTATAGAAATTCTAAGCAAATTCTGCCAACTTGAGTACATATTTCTGTGCTTTCTTCTTCCTCTTCTCTACTGTTCTTCTCCTTAAGTTCTTTTTGTTTTATCTTCCCGAACTGACCACACTCCTCTTAGGTGCATTTTCCCTTTTACCATTCAGCCAGAGGGCAGTTTTCAATGGGTAGTGAAAGAAGCTCTACCTCACGTCTCTTCTTTCCCCCACGTGCTGTCAGTTCTAGGACAGACCAAGCTGGGAAACAAATCAGAGGACATTTCTAGCCAATTCTCTAACTCAGAACTCCCTTCCTCCTAAAAAGTGCAAGTCTCTCAGTCGTGTCCGACTCTTTGTGACCCCCATAGACTGTACAGTCCATGGAATTCTCCAGGCCAGAATACTAGAATGGGTAGCTATTCCCTTCTCCAAAGGATCTTCCCAACCCAGGTTTCCTGCATTGCAGGCGGAATCTTTACCAGCTGAGCCAACAGGGAAGCCCAAGAATATCTGAGGGGGTAGCCTATCCCTTCTCCAGGGGATCTTCCCTACCCAGGGATTGAACTGGGGTCTCCTGCATTGCAGGTGGATTCTTTACCAGCTGAGCTACAGGGAAGCCCTTCTTCCTACCCAGGGGCAATAAGTATATAGTCATATACATGTAGTATTTCATATACAAATATGAAAGTATAGAAAAATAGTGCCATTAATTTTGGTGAACAAATCAAACATAAGATTCCTATAATAAATATAGTTTCAAATTTCTGAATTAATTTTTTTCTTAAGTTTCCTCTGTTCATAAGAAAACAACTGCCCTACCTGTATAAGATCCTTGATTCTCAAGAAAAGTTTATTTTTAATAAATTCTGTAGTAGCATAAATTTCCTGATTTTAGGTATGACAATTTCCTTTAAACTCTAAGGAAAATAGAATGGAAAGAAGCTGTTGCATTTGACTGGCACCACTGTCTGCTATATTTTATCAGAATACTTTATATTATATATATATTCACATGTTTGTATTACTGAAGTATAACTGTGTACATTCTTAATTGCTAAAGGAATATGTCTGCGAGCCCTCACGCTGCATAAAGTTTAGCATGTCATTATTACTGTCTATTGACTCTCTTTAAAAGTGAAAACTAAAAATGGAAGAGCATATACAGAAAAGTAAACTAGGAGAAAGAAGATTCTATTAATAATAAGACTCTGAGTGTATCTATGACTCTAAGGGTATAGCTTCCATATAGTGTGCCTTGGTGTCCCATGGCACCATAGGGCACTCACACCTGTAAGATTTTTTAAACTTTTGAGAGACTATAAGGACACTATAAGATGCCAGAGTTTCTTTGATTACTCAGTGATAAAAAGTCTGCCTGTCAACGAAGGAGACACTAGTTTGATCCCTGGGTCAGGAAGATCCGTTGGAGAGGTAAATGGCAACCCACTCCAGTGTTCTTGCCTGGGAAATCCCATGAACCAGAGGAGCCTTGCAGGCTATAATCCGTGGGATTGCAAAAGAGTCAGACAGGACTTAGTGACTAAACAAACAAGGGATATATAACATCAGTAAGATACCCAGCTACTAACAGTCTGAAGCAGTTTATAATGTTAATATTAGATCATGCTACAACCTTTCAGTGACCTCTTATCTTTGCAAAGCTAGGGTTTTGGCAGTGGCCCTGTTAAAAAGCAAGCACTGAATTAAAATTAATTTGGCACAGGAAGTAAGATTGGCATGATGCAATCTCATTTCAAAGTTTGAGAAATTATGCAGTGTACAACAGTTACACACAACCCTCCAGTTATTTAAGAACGAAATAAATATATTTTCTTTCAATATTTGTAAAATTTTAAAAATTAAGCTACTGTAAGTCATGAAGACAAAAATGCTTCTTAAGCTGCTTTGGGCCTAAAAACTAATAAAAGAAACTATGAAATATTTCTTTCGGCCTAGAGTAATCATGAAAAATAACTTATACACTGCAGGTACAGTGAGAAATCTTTTCCTAAACTCATACAATACGGTCAATTAAGCTATGACAAAGGAGGTAAGAATACAGGTAAGAAGACAGTTTCATCAATAAGTGGTCTTGGAAAAACTCAACAGCTACCTGGAAAAGAATGAAACTAGAATATTTTCTCACACCTTATACAAAAAGTAAACTCAAAATGGATTAATGATCTAAATATATGACCTGAAACCATAAAATATCCAGAAGAAAGTATAGGCAATATATTTTTTGACATTGGTCTTAGCAATTTTTTGGATATATCTCCTCAGACAAGTGAAACAAAAGCAAAAATAAACAAGTGGGACCTAATCAAAATTAAAAGGTTTTGCAAAGCAAAGGAAACCATCCACCAAACGAAAAAACAACCTACTAAATGGGAGAAAATATCAGTAAATGATACATCTGATAAAGGGTCAATATCCAAAGTATTAAAAAAAACCTCATACAACTCGATATCAAAAAAAACAACCCAATTAAAAAATGGGCAGAGGACCTGAACAGATGTTTTTCCAAAAAAAATACAAATGGCCAACAGATGCATGAAAAGATGCTCAACATCACTAATCATGAGGGAAATGCAAATCAAAACCACAATGAGATATCATATTACACCTGCCAGAATTCAGTTCAGTCGCTCAGTCGTGTCCGACTCTTCGCGACCCCATGAATCACAGCACACCAGGCCTGCCTGAACATCACCAACTCCCAGAGTTCACTCAAACTCATGTCCATCAAGCTGGTGATGCCATCAAGCCATGTTATTCTCTGTCGTCCCCGTCTCCTCCCACCCCCAATCCCTCCTAGCATCAGACTCTTTTCCAGTAAGTCAACTCGTCGCATGAAGTGGCCAAAGTATTGGAGTTTCAGCTTTAGCATCAGTCAGAATAGCTACTGTCAAAAAGACAGCAAATAACAAGCTTTGGTGAGGATGTGAAGAAATGGGAACCCTCATGCACTACTGATAGAAATGTAAGTTGGTATAGCCATTCTGGAAAACAGTATGGAGGTTCCTCAAAAAATAAAAATAATCTACCAATTATACCATGTATATTTATCTGAAGAAAATGAAAACACCATTTCGAAAGATACATGCACCCCAACATTCATTGAAGCACTATTTACAATAGCCAAGATATGGAAACAGCATAAATCCATCCACAGATAAATGGATAAAGAAGATGTGCTATATACATGCAATGGAATGTTAACCATAAAAAAAGAATGAAATTTTGCCATTTGTGTCAATATACATGAACCTGGAGGATATTAGACTTAGTGAAATAAGAAAGATAAATACTGTATATTTTCATTTATATGTGGAATCTTAAAAAATAAATGAACAAATATAACCAAACAGAAACAGATTCATAGATACAGAGAACAAATTAGTGGTTACCAGAAGGAGGTTGCAATAAGAAGTACAATAGAGGTAATGGAGATTAAAATGTACAAACTACTAGATATAAAATAATAAATTATGAGGATGTAATATACAGCAATGGAGAAGGCAATGGCAAGCCACTCCAGTACTCTTGCCTAGAAAATCCCATGGATGGAGGAGCCTGGTAGGCTGCAGTCCGAGGGGTCGCTATGGGTCGGACACGACTGAGCGACTTCACTTTCACTTTTCACTTTCACACATTGGAGAAGGAAATGGCAACCCACTCCAGTGTTCTTGCCTGGAGAATCCCAGGGACGGGGGAGCCTGGTGGGCTTCCGTCTATGGGGTCACACAGAGTCGGACACGACTGAAGTGACTTAGCAAATATACAGCAAAGAGAATACAGTCAATAGTGACTTTATATGGAGTATATTCTATAAAATTGTCAAATTACTATGAAAGTGAAAGTCGCTCAGTTGTGTCTGACTCTTAGTGACCCCATGGATAGTCCATGGAATTCTGTATAGTCCATGGAATTATCCAGGCCAGAATACTGAATTGGGTAGCTTTTTCCATCTCCAGGGGATTTTTCCAACCCAGGATCGAACCCAGGTCTCCCGCATTGCAGGCAGATTCTTTACCAACAGAGTAGTGTACCCATGAAACTAATATAATATTATAAGTCAACTACAACTTAAAAAATTCATTTCCTTCAACGGTGACTTCTCGCTCTTCGTCTGAGACTCTGCAATGTGATAGTTTATAATTTTTAAATTTTCTTTTTATTTTTAAATTAAATTTTAAATTAAATATTTTAAATTAAATTTTTATATTTCCTTATAATCTGCTTTGTTCTAGAAAGGATTTTAAAGGTTTTTATGAGGGATATACAAAATACTAGATGACAGCATAAACTAAGATATAAATAGGCCACCAATTTAACTCATAGTGGTTTCCATAAGAATGTAGTCCTGGACCACTAGTGTAGTGGTTATAATGAATAATGTCTGAAACTACATTCTTATAGAATCCATCAAAACTTCATAGAGATGATTGTTATGTAAATCTTGCATTTATGCTGACCATCATACCAAAGTAGCAAAATTCAACAAGGCCATTTTTCTCATCGGGAAGAGTGTTCATGTTTGTAGTCTTCCAAGTTCTAGTAGTTCCTGTCTAATAGAGCAATTGATGAATTATCCACCAGTCTTTTCTTTTGATTTTTGATGTTTTTAAATCAACATAATCTTACTATGTTTCTGCATGTGAACAAAATTGAAAATCATTTGCCCAAATAATATGATCATTTAAAATATCGTTTTCAGGTATTTGCAATATAAATGGAATGAGAAACAAAAGTTGTGCTATGTATCTCAAGGAGATGCCAGCTTTACTTATGGCTATGAGTACTTGGGCTGTACCCCAAGATTGGTGATTACACCTCTCACTGACAGATGCTGGCTAACTCTCACTGGAGCACTACACTTTAACCTAGGAGGTTGCCCTGCTGGTCCAGCTGGTACAGGAAAAACTGAGAGTGTTAAAGATCTAGCAAAAGTAAGTGGTTTCTATATCTAGAATAAAAACTTCTCTTTTTTTAGTCACACAAACTTTAAAAGTTATCTTAAGTTTACACCTCTCCTGTTGTTAAAGTATTCCTAATATTTAGCAAACACATTAACACACTAATTCATACATCATCATTTAATTTTGAATGTTTAATGTGTGCTGGGACTTAGGATCTTGGTAAGTCAACATAGTTGACTTGGACTATAATAACGAACTAACATCTATGTAAATGGTAGCTTTGTCCCCCCTTCCTTTCCTGTAGAAGTGATTCGTTTATTTTGAGCTCCATACACAGATTTTTGCCTAGTCTTTGTGATTAACAGAAGTGTTTGTGTGTGGGGTGGGGGGTGTATAAGAAAAAGAGACAAAGAAGCAACTGATGAAAGCAAAGGGTAAAGTTTATGATATTGCTGAAATGGTTTTTCTTAGTTTATTTGTTTAAAAATATGACCTTAAGCCTCCATGCACTAATCAACTAAACTATAACAGTATATGTGCATTAATCATACACTGAGTCTTGTGGATTTCTAAATTTGGTATAAATTCCTTTATATTGTAAAAATTTTCTTGAAAGAATAAAGATATTTTATTCCTCTGGAAGTTTTAAAATTAGTATTTTGTGTCATAATTCAATAAATATATTCAAATATCATTTTTGTTTCCCAGTCCTTAGGCAAACATTGTGTAGTCTTCAACTGTTTTGAGGATTTGGATTATAAGGTAAAGCTTATTCTTATATACTCAGCAAAACACTATGGTAACACATAAAAAAATAATTCAGTGAGGATTAAAAGAATAAGAAAAATATCTTCAGTTCAGTTCAGTTCAGTCGCTTAGTCATGTCCGACTCTGTAAATGCTATTCTTTTAAACTAACAGAAGAGAAATTTTAAATGTAATTGAAACTTAAAACATTATACAGTTTACCTTTATTCAGCTGAACCACTTCTTAAGACAGATATTTTCCAATGTTTTAACAGGGAGGATCTTTTCAAACAAAATTGTTATGAAACGTGAATATATAAAAAATTAAGAGTACCGCATCAGTAATATAAATTTACATATTCTAACGTATACTTTTATTTACTGAAAATAAAGAACAATGAGGCTACTATGAGTAACGCAAAAATTTGAGTCAGAGGTTATATAAATGATTACAAGTTTATGTCAGCCTTATTTTGTTTTGGTTGCATATTATCTAAGATATATCTCATAGCATTCTTAAATATTTATTAAAATGTCATATACCTCTGTGCCTATCACAAATTTCCTTAGTTTCAAAACACTCCAATTTATTTTATTTTGCAACTTAAGTCCAAACCTTTTACATTGTGCTGAGATCCTACATTTCCAATATGTATTCGCCTGGCACATTAAAAATATCAGTAAATATAAATAAGCTGATTGAACTATTATTCTTAAAACACTTACCAAATCGCCTCTCTGTCCTCCCTGGAAACTACCTTTACTGGGGCTCTGCAGGAGTGGGACTAGGGTAAGGTGAGTGATGCTCTTAACTGTTAAGCAAAGGTCAATGAGGAGCCAAAAAACTTAGTCATCAAGACAAATAGTATTTTAGTGCAATGTATTTTTTAAAGACTCAAGGTAAATGCCCTCCCAAAAGTGTGATAAACAAAATATCAAAGTTTCAGATAAAGACAGGATCTGATTGCTGCAGTCAGTGGGAGGAATCAACTTTTTCAGGCTTCTGAGCCAGAGGGGCTCTCTCCAATTCTCACATCTTGCCCCTCTGCAGCACCTAACAAAAGCTCCTCTTAGAGTTCGAGCATTCCTCAACAGGTATTCAGTCCACAGACACTTTATCTGGCTTGTTTGTTTCAGTTTATAACATTTACAGATCAACAGATTTCAACACAGACTTTCAGTTTTTCACAAGGACACTGGAGGATCTAGCCACCCTGGGCCTGCCCATTATGGCAGAAGCAGAGTAAGAGCTGCTTGCATTTGCTGTCCCCACTCCAGCCTGGCCCCAGTCTTCCACTCCTCTTAAATTATTAGTTCAGAAATTTGTATTACTGAGCTTCCCTGGTGGCTCAGTGGTAAAGGATCCATCCCTAGATCAGGAAGATCCCCTGAAGAAGGAAAAAAATCCCATGGCAAGCTACAGACCATGGAGTTGCAAAGAGTCGGACACGACTTAATGACTGAATATCAACCGTCTGCATTACTACCAGGCATTGACCACTAACCCTTGAGTCTTGGCCGAACCTAGAAAGGAGAACTCTTCCAACCATCTGCCGGAAAACTGTACTGAAGACTTTTACTGCCAGTGCGTGGTTCTGAGAACATGGCACCTAGGCAATTGCTCAGTTATGCGAATGTGAATTGTGCTTCTACTTTCTCACTCTTGTGAGCATCAGTTTGCTGCTACTGTGTTTAAACTTTTAGGGCTTTCCTGGTGGCTCAGCAGTAAAGAATCTGCCTGCAATGCAGGAGACTAGGGTTCGATCCCTGGGTTGTGAAGGTCCCCTGGAGGAGGAAATGGCAACCCACTCCAGTATTCTTGCCTGGCTGGCTACAGCCCATAGGGTCACAGAGTCAGACAAGACTGAAGCAACTTAGCACGCACACACGTTTAGACTTTTACAGGAGACAGGCAGAGTAGTTGAGTAGTCTTCGAATCTGAATACTGCTGCTTTCAGCCCTACAAAAACTCTTGAGAGGGAGACATGCAAACAGGGTTTGCTTGGTTTGGGTAAAATGGGAAGAACTTGCAGAAATTAATGTCCCAGTGAAAATGCTCACCTAAATAATAATTTCATTAATCATTTTTTTAAGATAATGGGGAAATTCTTCTTTGGATTGGTTGAGTCAGGAGCTTGGTGTTGTTTCGATGAATTCAATCGAATTGACGTGGAAGTTCTCTCTGTGATTGCCTCACAGATGCTAACAATTAAGGCAGCAAAAGACAGCTATTCTGTCAGGTATTTGCTAAATGTGTTTATACTTTGGGAATGGAAATTTGATGTACACGTACTGCTTAATAATTATTTAATATTTTTTCTACCATAAGTGTTTGGGTTTGTTTCTTTTGTTTTCCTAAGCACACACCAAAAGGAATGGCACTTAACTAGAATATTTCCTTTGTTTGGCAAATAATATGAAAATCTTTCCCAAGCTTGGAACAGTATTCTTGGCTACCAGGAAAAGGAGGCAAATATGTTCTAATTATTTTTCTTTTTGAATTTCAATACTCTTAGTACCTATTCATTTGATGATATTTCATTTGAAGAAATCAAAGGGTTTTTTTAATTCTACATATTAAAAAAAAAAGTTATACTGACCACACACAGGAACCCTTCTGTTGTTCCATTACTCTGGATTAATATACTTTTATTTTAAAAATCCTTTAATAACAATATCTGTATGTTACGATTACTAATGTATACTAATCCAAGCAAAAATTTTTTTTTTCAGATAAATTTAGGAATTTACATGATTTACCTTTTTGAGCATACTTGGATTTGTGGGTTTAAAATTTCAATTGCAGTCTAATAATTCTAACTCAAGCTAATGGCACTCCTGGCTTTACTCTCAGTGTTATGAGGCTTCACAAGTCTGTGGATATAACTAGGATTACAGTAATTCACACTTTACCAATTCTTCACCACATCTCAGCTTCTGCAAAGTTATCCTCATTTGGTCTAGACAGTCCTTAGGTTTTGTCCCAGTTGTTCTTCCATTCCTGTTTGATCACCTTCATCGGTTCAGCTGTCCATAAAATCACTAAGGGATTTCTCTCCATTGTCTCTTCCTCTGGTGCCAGTGGCATGACACTATCCATGCCGAGGTTCTACTTCACGGTGTTACCAGAATTATTTAACTGGGTGTTGGGAAGTGGGCTGTGTTTCATTTTAAAGCAAGAACTCTACTGAGGCCATTCTGTGTTCCACTGTGTCATCCAGGCAGAGCTTTATGTCTCTTCAGCTTCTCTTCTCTGTGTAAGTCAGTTCATTCAGATGGGTACCCTCTTGCCTAGAGCCTCACAAAACTCTCCAGACATCATCAGACGTGATCAAATAAATCTGAATCCCAGCAGAGCTCATGATTTGGCATAAAAACCTCTTCTTTCCCTTCCTACTTTTTTTTTTTCCCCAGCATATACTGTTTGGATTTAATTGTAACACAGTCTCAGGAAGTTTTGCAAACTCCTTTGTAGTTTTAAGATACTTTGGCTTACAGAAAGCAGTTGTCTTAATGATGAATACTGTAATGTCTTGTAGGTTTGTACTGGAAGGAAAAGAAATTCGTATAAATATGTCTTGTGCAGTATTTGTCACCCTAAATCCTGGGTAAGTAGAAGTTACGTCTGTGGTAGGAGTTCAGTTCAATGCAGTAGCTCAATCGTGTCCAGTTCTTCATGACCCCATGGACTACAGCATATCAGGCTTCCCTGTCCATCACCAACTCCCGGAGCTTACACAAACTTATGTCCATCGAGTCAGTGATGCCATCCAACCATCTCATCCTCTGTCGTCCCCTTCTCCTCCTGCCTTCAGTCGTTCCCAGCATCAGGGTCTTTTCTAATGAGTCAGTTCTTCGCATCAGGGGCCCAAAGTGGTAGGAATGGACACAGGCAAAAATCCTTTTTTTTAAATCTTATCCATAGACAGAGTTGGCTGACGTTGCATATTCATCACTCACCTTCCACCATGCCTCTGAACCCCTCCACTGCCCACACCATTTATAAGCAGCTACAGCTCTGTATTTGTCCATACGGATGATATCACATTAAGCTTATGACCAAGGGAAATTTCCACTTTATGAATAGCCAGAGAGAAATGAAAAGGTTGGTAGTCTGTCACAAAGAGGACATAGGCAGAAAAGCTAATGAAAGTAGTAGGAGTAACAATATGGTCGTTTACAGAGAGTGGAGACTGGGCAGACTCAATAAATATGTGTTGATGGAATGTTAATGGAATCAGGGAACTGACCTGAGGTAAACTGTGGGAGGAGGCACAGGCAGAAAAGAACATAAACTAGGAAGCTCTGTGAGTTAAAAGCACAATAGAAACCATTTTGTAAACTTTGTTTTCAGATAAAGGTCACATAGAAAGGCAATAGAATTACTATTTGGGAGAAATTGATGTGGTTCTCATTTGAAAAACTGAAATATGTCTTCTGTTTCTTTGTTTTTCTTATCCTCTTAAGATACAAAGGTCGAGTGGAACTCCCAGATAACTTAAAATCTATGTTTCGCCCAGTGGCAATGATGGCTCCCCATTATCAAATGATTGCTGAAGTAATGCTCTTTTCTGTTGGTTTCAAATCTGCAAAATTACTTTCTGGAAAGCTAGTTAACATTTACAAATTAGCTAGCAAGCAACTCTCGCAACAGGTAACAAACTGTTTTCTTCAAAGTGAAGGTGATAACATGAAGCATTAAATGATAACTTTTCAAGTATTAGTCCAAGAATGACCTGGAACTAAAATTCCTATCAGCATATCAAGTCCATGCAACTTGTGTATAAGGCAATATGTAAATCAAAGTTCCAAGCTTTCCCAGGGATGTGATCTGGAGAGAGCAGTCAAGTAGCTCTAATTTTAAATGATAGGCTACCTTCTCCATGCAAGGAAGATTACATCTAGAGCAGTTGTTTTCAAACGTTATAGTGCATCAGAATAATTTGCAGGACTTCTTAAAACATAAATTGCTGGACCTTGCCACCAACTTTCTAGTTGTCTGAGGTGGGGCTTGAGGGTTTACATTTCTAACAAGTTTTCAAGTGTTCATGATGCTGCTAATCTGAATGCCCCACTTTGAAAATTATTGTTCTAGGACATGCCAACTTTGTGTTTATTTATAACCCAGGATGGTTTGGGCAGCTAACCAGATTATCTCCAAAGAGTTCATTTTTACAATATATTCTTTAAATCCAACTCTCCATTTCAGAGAAAACTTAATTCAGATAATGATTTTTTAATTCCTTTGAAACTTGTTGATCTTTTTTTTTTTTTTTTGAGAAGGAGACTTTTAGAAGGACAAGTTTGGGAAAGAAGTGAGAACATTAGAACCAAAACTGAGGGTTTCTTGAATTCATAACACTGTTTCTCTTCATAGCATAGATGATTAGTGATTTAACAGTATACTATATGCATTTATTTCCCAGTTGTTCATTTTTCTCCAGAAACTTAATAACTCAAATATTTTAATATTTGATAGGATCATTACGATTTTGGCCTGAGGTCTCTGAAGACAATTTTAGTGATGGCTGGGAAGAAGAAACGGGAGCTTAAATGGTCAGTTGAATTTTGAACTGAGTGTTGATCAAAAGGGAGTTACACAATACTGGGAAAATACTGTGTGAAATATTAAGTAATGACAACAAGATAAAATAAAATAATTCTGAGCTCCCAGACTCGAAATCCATAAGCCATAAAAGAAATAATTTATAACAGTCAAAAATTATTTTTTGTGAAGTCAAAAACCAAATGCAAAACTAGAGTAAAGATCTGTGCAGCTCCTGTTGCAGTTAAATAATTCTTCTCTTAGTGTATAAGGATTTCTAGAAACAGTCATATAGAAAAATGGACAAAGGAAGTCAGCAGACAGTTCTCAGAAGAAAAGAGACATAGAAGTCCTTTAAATACATGAAAATACACTCAACCCCATTCATAATGAGAGAAATGCACATTACAGTTACACTGAAAATTGTTTCTCGCTTATCAGATGGGCAAAAATTTTTAAGTTTTCAGAACTTTGTACTGGTGAGACCAAACGGAAGCAGGCATTCCTTTTCATTACTGGAAAGGTGTGTACTTTTTGTATTGGCTTGATTTGGGGCTGTATTCATGTTCAGTTCAGTTTACTTCACTTTAGTCATTCAGTCGTGTCCGACTCTTTGCGACCCCATGTATTCATGTATCACCTATTAAAAATTTTTTAAAAAATACGTTACAAAAAGACATATATACTATTCACATGAAATTTTTAATAATAAATGTTATAGATTGTTTATAGGTACAGTAAAAAGTACAAAATGTTTCATGGGAGGAGAAAACAATAGGGATAGGCTATAGCTCCACTGTAATATTTTATTTCTTAAATAAAACAACTGTAGCATATCTTGCAAAATGGCCTGTATAATATAGATGGAATGTAAATAGGTATCTATTATGAAATGTCTTATAATTTTATAAAATTAAAGATAAATAGTACCAAGTTATCAGCTCCCTGATGTCCTCACATCCTTAGTATTTTTTTTTTTGGCCACACCATGCAGCTTGTGGAATCTCAGTTCCCTGACCAGGGATTGAACTCAGGCCACAGCAGTAAAAGCCCAGAATCCTAAACACTAGGACAGGGAACTCTCAAGTCCTCAGTCTTTCTTATGTTCACTTAATTCTGTGTGTGAATAAATATTCCAGGGATAGTGGTACTCTTCTCATTTCAAAGTCCTTCTTTGTTCTCTGCAAATCACAAAAAACTAAAAAGTGCTCACAGCTGCCTGCTATTGGAGTTCCCATTTCCAGTGTACTCTCTGTCTGTCTCTGGCCACTGAAAGTAGCTCTCTTCTCTGTGTTGCAAGGGTAATAGCCACCCTTCTTTGACTCTCCCAAAGCTTCACACACATGATGTGATTAAGTGAAGCTGACTGTGTTATGAAAAGGATTGGGGAATTTTTTTATTTTTTTGTCAGAGGAAAGCACAGTGAACAACTTAAAAATGAATATTAGACAATTTGCTTTTTAAAAGTCCCTTGACCCTTCCTAACACCTAAAATTTTAATTGTTCCTCTTCCCTCTCTCCTCTTCCCTTTTCTGTCCCTTCCTCTCCCTTGACTCCACCCAGTGCTTTGTAAGGTTTCTAATTTTGTCTCTAAGGCATGCAAGAATACTACAAATTTCTCTCATTTCTTTATGGATGGTGATTCAACCCTCCCTTTTTTCCGCCTTCTCTTTCTAAATTATGTTGATGGAGCCTAACTCTAACCCCCAAATAGAGTTTAAAGGTGTTTACATTTAAGAAAATAATAAAGGTGTGTTAGTTTTGTGGGCTGCTGCCATAACAAATTGCTACAAAAGCATGAAGTCCAAAAACAATGGAAATGAATCTTCTCGTAGCACCTGAGGTCAGAGGTCTGAGACCAAGGTTGTGAACAGACCTGCTCTCCTTCTAGAGTCTCTTGGGAGATTCTGTTCCTTTCCTCTTTTAGCTTCTGGTGGCTGCCAGCATTCCTTGGTGGAAGGTCACATCACCCCAATCTCTGTCCTCCATCTTCCCATCACCTTCTCAACTGTATGTCTCTGTCTCCTCTCTTATTAGGAACATGTGACTACACTTAGACCTAAATGATTCAGGATAAACTTCTTTCAAGATTCTTAACTCAGTTAGATCTTCTGCCCTATCAGATAATATTCACAGAGTTCCAGGGATTCAGTTCAGTTCAGTTCAGTTCAGTCGCTCAGTCGTGCCCGACTCTTTGTGACAGCACGCCAGGCCTCCCTGTCCATCACCAACTCCCGGAGTTCACTCAAACTCATGTCCACAGAGTCGGTGATGCCATCCAGCCATCTCATTCTCCGTCGTCCCCTTCTCCTCCCGCCCCCAACCTTTCCCAGCATCAGAGTCTTTTCCAGTGAGTCAACTCGTCGCATGAGGTGGCCAAAGTATTGGAGTTTCAGCTTTAGCATCAGTCCTTCCAATGAACACCCAGGATCGATCTCCCTCAGAATGGACTGGTTGGATCTCCTTGCGGTACAAGGGACTCTCAAGAGTCTTCTCCAACACCACAGTTCAGAAGCATCAATTCTACGGTGATCAGCTTTCTTCACAGTCCAACTCTCACATCCATACATGACCACGGGAGAAACCATAGCCTTGACTAGATGGACCTTTGTTGGCAAAGTAATGTCTCTGCTTTTTAATATACTATCAAGGTTGGTCATAACTTTCCTTCCAAGGAGTAAGCGTCTTTTAATTTCATGGCTGCAATCAGCACCTGCAGTGATTTTGGAGCCCAAAAAAATAAAGTCTGACACTGTTTCCACTGTTTTTCCATCTATTTCCCATGAAGTGATGGGACCAGATGCCATGATCTTTGTTTTCTGAATGTTGAGCTTCAAGCCAACCTTTTCACTCTCCTCTTTCACTTTCATCAAGAGGCTTTTGAGTTCCTCTTCACTTTCTGCCATAAGGGTAGTGTCATCAGCATATCTGAGATTATTGATATTTCTCCCAGCAATCTTGATTCCAGCTTGTGCTTCTTCCAGCCCAGCGTTCCTTAGGAAGTGAATATATTGGCAGGGTTGGGGGTGGGGGGTAGAAGAGGAGGGAATTTTTCTGCCTACCACAGTCAGCCTTATCTGTTTTTCTCTAAATCTCCCCTTTGTTTTAGAAAATAAACTGTAAAACTGACCACAGTACTGGGCCACAAAATGTCTTAACTAATTCCAAACAACTGGTATCATGAAAACAATCAAAACGAGTTTAAAAAGTTACATTTAACTATGCTTTTCTTCAACTTTAGTTGACTTTAGTCTAGAAGTTTTCTTTTTTATTCTTAACTTACAAGACAGTCCCCACAGTAATTTCATATGCCATCCCCTAAGTTATTCTTTTGTATAATTTTAGTGAAAAACATGGTATTGTAACAATTTTACCGTATTTTATATAAGCTATTCTCTCTCCTTGTCTATATCTAATAGTTTCTCCCCAGCCAGACATACTGTTATCCCTATTTTTAAAATTTCTTTTAATGTAAAGCAATATCTGTCTTGAGAAAAAAGTGGGAAAAGTCAAGGTTACTTACCAGATACCCAGCAGGGAAGTGTGGGACCATTTCTGTCTCTGGTGTGGCCCCTCACTTTGACTTCTGGTCAACTCTTGCCCTCTCTACCAAAACACCCTTAGAAAAAAGACTCACTGATGTATTTACAGAGGAATGTGTAAACAGCTGATGATAACTCAGTGAGTCTTCCATCATAAAGATAGAGTGCTTATAGAAATGGACTTTGAAGTCAGAGAGACCTGACTGAATGCCAGTTCAGACATTTACCAGCTATATGACACTGAGTGTGCTATTTCATTTATCTGAGTATCACTCTTCTTCTTAGCTTTTGAAAAGATTAATGAAATTTCTTAAACAATTAAGCAAAAGGCCTAGTAAAAAAACTACTCAATAAATGTTATCTTTAGCTCTTTTTATTATGGGGCAAAGGCGTAAACGTTATCACCATACCAATGAAGAATTTCAGACATCAGTAGACAAGAGTATGGGAGGGATGCTAGGGCAGGGAAAACATTTCTTCCTTTCTATCTCCAAAATCATACTATACCACATGTAGTTACTTTTCCCCCTTTTGACTGCATATTTAATGTATAAAAATGTGTACTGGAATGTTTAGTATACGAAATATTATATGTGGCAATAAACTTTGTGATAACAAAATATCAAAAACTTTTGTTAAAATTAACAAAAATATTGAGTTTTATTATTTTTAAAAATTTATTTTTTATTGGAGGCAAATTATTTTACAATATTATATTGGTTGGTTTTGCCATATATTGACATGAATTTGCCCCGGGTGTACAAGTTTTATTAAACAGTAAAGGGAATTTACTGTTTCACCCAATCAAAAATCCAGAGGTGGGGCAGGATATAATCACTTTGATTTGAGTTTCCCTTTTATTTCTCTGAGATATTCTAAGCACTGCAGTCCTCCATGTCTGGGTTATTTTTAGATTGGCTTCCTTTTTGGTAGCAGGATGGCTTCTAATAATAAATCGAGCTATCTACACCATTGAACTGAAGTCCCAAACCACTCTGAGAGGACAATTCATTTGTCTACCCCTGAATCGCTGTGACTGCTATGCATTGATTGATTAGAGATGGGGTTATATTCAGTTCTTGAATGTTTGTTATGTCATATGCTTGCTTTCTGAAACTCTCAGACATACAACCTTGGCAAATCAGAGATAGTTACCCTAGAATCTGAACCTGAAACTAGAGAGAAAAAAAATAGGATATACACAGAGTCCACTCTGGCAAGGGTTATGGCAGTGGCAATAGCTGCAGACATTTAGCAGGAACAGCAAGCCACTCTAGTGCAAGCATCAGGCTCTAGATGCAACAGGCATTGCTCTCTGGTGGAGGCCATTGATGGTGGCAGCCATGTCTTCACAGGACCAGTTCTATAGCTCAACTTTGTTCCCAACTACATATCCTGCAAGACTAGTTCTCTAGTCATCCTAGGGATTTTTAATAAATCATTTTATTTTTCATTTGATGTTAACCTGAATACATTTCTGTTTTGGCTGGGAAACAGCATTACCCTGAGTTGTAAGTCAGTCAGGGCCCATACCTGGAGTTGGGAACCAGATTAACCTCACCCAAACAATATAGCTGCTTTTCAGTGGGGAGAGGAAGAAAGGGTATTGGGATAGCCACCACTAAAAAAGAATATTAATGGTCTTTAAAATCAACAAAACAAAGTTGCTAACTTGTTCTTTGCTTTCTTCTACCATTTAAAGTAACATCAGTGACATTTCTGAAACAGAGGAAACTCTGATAATTATTGAAGCTATAAGAGAAGCTAGCTTACCAAAATTTCTTCCTAAAGATGTCCTACTTTTTGAAAAGATTATGAGAGATATTTTTTGCGGAGCAACAGTTTCGAAAGTAAATCAGATTGTCTTGGAGGTAATAAGACCTTTTAAAATCATTACAAATCATTTATATGTGGAATATCAGTTAAGATAAGAAACTATAATATATGTGAATTTAAAATGTTAGTTATTCCTGAAATTCTCTATTCATGTTACAACTTGGGACATAAAAATACTTGGAGATATATATTTCCCATGAATGAAGAACTTTCAGTACATCTTGGCATAATGGAAACAAGAACAAATTGTATACCTTTAAGGAAGGAAGGCTGTTAACACATATTTTGCTCCTCATTTTTCTCATCTTTCAAGTGAGAATGATACTGTCTGCTCTTCCTACTTTCAAAAGGTGCATAGAGAATCAAATTATATCAGAATTATAAATAAAGACTTTAATGTGTAAATACTTTGTGATCATTAAAATGACACAATTTCAAAGCCATTTATGGGGCTTCCATGGTGGCTCAGACGGTAAAGAAACAGAGCCCTTTATATTTTCTCTTATATAAATAAAACCATACAGTCATTGCCTTAGGTTAGGCAGGATCTCAGTGTCTTCTGTTACTATGATACAACCACTCCCTCCATTCTAATATGTTGTCATATGGCCACCAGAGTTGCTTTCTTAAAACATAGGTTTGATCACATCAGCAAAGCAGCTGTTAAAGCAATGTTGCCTCTAGTACAACAGTCAAATTAATTATCTTGGCCATAATGCCTTTTGCAATTTGCTCAGACCAGATTATCTTTCTCATACAGAGCATTAAAGTAAGAAACTAGGAAAAAGAGCAATAAAACAAGTTCTCTGAAATGAAACAAATGAAAATAAGGAAAGGGCAGAAATCAACCAAATAAAGAATAAAAAATATAGGAAAAAACAGCAAAACCAAAGTTATCAGTTTGATTATATAAGACCTCAAGCAAGAATGATTAATAATTGAAAAAGAAACAATGATATTAGAGATTTAAAAGTGATGAGAACATTATGAACAACCTAAGTTAATAAATGTAAAGCTATAGACATGTTGCATTAAGCAACAGGGAATGGGAAGTGATCACTGAGTGAAAACAATTTTTAAAGATACTCAAAGCAACGTCTTGCCATCCCTGCTCCCCAAAATTCAGACTCAAATGGTTTCATAGTTTTAGTTGGAGATTATATGCTATAATTTATGTATGTATCCTTTTGAGATAACCTTTTTTCAGATTTCCCATATCACCTAATAAATGGCTTTTTTTTGGTAAGGGTTTCATATATGTATTTTGTGCTTACTGGATATAAAGTTATATATATAGCCTATTTATTATATTTTTCAGAGCTTGATATCTATTTTTACTGATTTATCAGTTTTTGGAAGGGGTATATCAAAATTTTAAGCTGAAATTATTGATTTATCTATGTGTCTTGCATTTCTGTCAGTTGTTACTTTATATAATTTGATGTTAAAAGTTGCGTAATATTTGTTTATTCTTTAACCACTATACTCTTTTTCTGGACTGTATACTATGTCTTGCCTTAAGACCTATTTAGTCAGATATTAAGATTTCTATCCAACTTTTTTATGTGGATTCATATATTTAGAATCTCTTTTCCATTCTTGTATTTCTCAAACTTTCTATGTTTCTCTGTTTGAACTGTGTGTCTTATGGGAGATGTATCAGTGGACTTGTTTTCTTGTAATTCAGTCTGTGATTATCTGTCCTGTGTTGATTTTAACTTTTTATATTCATTATAGATTCTGTTATCTTAAAATTCATTACTGTTATAATATTTAATTTCTTTTTCTTCATTGTTTTCTCTCTTTCCCTGGTCTCTGTGGGATATTTGAATTTTCTTCTGTGTTTCAGTTCAGTTCAGTTCAGTCGCTCAGTCGTGTCCGACTCTCCGCGAACCCATGAATCACAGCACGCCAGGCCTCCCTGTCCATCACCAACTCCCGGAGTACACTCAAACTCATGTCCACAGAGTCGGTGATGCCATCCAGCCATCTCATTCTCCGTCATCCCCTTCTCCTCCCGCCCCCAACCTTTCCCAGCATCAGAGTCTTTTCCAGTGAGTCAACTCGTTGCATGAGGTGGCCAAAGTATTGCAGTTTCAGCTTTAGCATCAGTCCCTCCAATGAACACCCAGGATTGATCTCCTTTAGAATAGACTGGTTGGATCTTCTGTGTTTATTTTGTGTTTATTCTCTATAGTGCCTCTCTTAACTGAAGACTGACATCCAGCATTATTTGTTCCTATTTACCAATTTTTTCAATATCTATATATTTTCCCTTTCAAAACAAGTACTTTAGCATACTCTTTGGTCTTCCCCATACTCTCATTTTTAAATATGTCATATAAATGTTTGTTATGGGAATTTTTTTTCCTTTTCCTTTTCCTTGGACCTCTTTTTTATAAACACGTATGTTTGTTCACACAGGCATGTACATGCCTTTAAAATACTGTAAACTAACATGGTATTTTATAAAACTTTCTCTTCTTATCTCTTATAGACTTCAATGTATTCCTTTTTCTTAGTACTTCTCCCAACAGTGTTTTTCAAGTAAGTTTTGTGTAACAAACCTTTGGCAACTATTTCTGATATGCCTTTATATTTAGATTACGGTTTGGCTGGTTATAAAATTCTAAGTTTAAAGTTCTTTTCATTTAATACATTAAAATATTTAACACCTTTAAAATATTATTACATTTTATCTTGCTCCGCTCTTGAAATGGTCAGTGTCACTTTAGTATGTGTTCCTTTGTAGTGTATCTGTTTTTCTCTCCAGAAGCTTTCAAATTTTTCATTTGCCTTTGATATTCTTAATTTCAGTATAGATTCTCTTGTTATGAATTTTGGTATTCTATAAGCCCTTTTAATATGTAATTTTGAAGGAGACATATAGTGTAAGATTCTTTGTTCCACATGATTAAATGAGTTAGACTTTTCCAGACCAACAAGTTGCAGGTCCAGACTTTAAACTATGCTTAGTTTTTTTCATAGCACTTACCTTTGTTTTACATTTTTTAGATTTTCTTTGTTTCATTATTTTAATGAAAATGCAGTTTGATTTTTTTCTTTTTGCTGTGTGGTTTAATAGGAGAAAGACAGTGGGTATTTGCATCTAAGTTTTGCCTGCATTTTGAAGATTTCATTTGCATTTTAAAGATTTTCATTTAGCTATAAAAAAGAAGGAATATATCAGTTGACAGGTTTTCCTTCTCTGTCTTACGTAAACATCTTTCTATTCTTCTCAGAGAGAGTGTGCAAATCCACTACTCTCCTTCCTACAGTTACAAGTTTTAAGTCCTTCCAGTGTTACCTTTAACATTTTTCAAGACACAGGCAAAACAAATAACATTGGCATTGTAATAACATTTCTACATGTACATTAATGATTTTACTTTTGAACCTCGTTATTTATTCACCTTTTCATCAGTTTTACAAGTTAATTTATAGCTTATGGAAAAGTTTTATATGTGAGAATATTAATTTATTCAGCTACTTCATCCTTTGTATAATTTTTACATTGATAAATATGCAAACTCTCAACTGTCTAATAAATTGTTACCAAATTGTAGTATATGGCTCATAGAAATAGCACAAAGATAATTTAAAGTTATGATTTTAATATTAAGTGTGGAATAATTCAGTCTCTTATTTAATGGTGTATTTTTGATGGCTTACACAATGACCAATCAATCATATATAACAAACCCACATAGGAAGACATGTTATTAAAAAAATACCCTGTAGGTGTGCTGTTTATACTTCTTGTTCATTTGTGATACAAGAATCTGAATTGCATGTGGAATAAGTTGGAATCTATTCAACTTATTCCCATTACTGTCTTTAGCAGTATTCAACATGTGTAGGGGTCATTATCTCAGAGCAATCAAAGGATAACCTGAGAATTACTAAAACCATAGCATGCTATAAGAACTACGTATATTGTGTCATCCAGTTAACTCCAAAGAACATCTTATACAGCCATAAATATATTAGGTCAGGATTATGATTTCATTTCAAAACCTTCACCAGGTGGGATGACCCAAGTATATCTGAATATGTCTTCTTTTATTATCCCAGTTCTTCTGATCTTCTGTGCATCCCATGCTATCTTTATTCCACACTTGTGTGACTTTTCACTCATATCCAGGCAGTATCTAGGTTTGTATTAGTAACTGCAGCCATTCCTAGTTTCTACATCTGAAACTGCAAGCAGTGAAGGCCATAAGTAGGCAGTCTCATCAACTTTGTTTGGAAGAGGTTGCTTTTCAAAAATAATTTCCTACCTCCAGTTAGCCTTCCATAGAGTCTATTTTTCCTCTGTTTGTACAGTCTTGCTGAATCTCTGTGTTTTCTTTGGCTGCTTCCCATTGTAGGAATGCAAGGAATGAGAAATGGTGTAGGAGAGGCTAGTGAGAAAAAGGATAAATCATACTTTTTCTGTAGACATCGTTACCAATTATATCAACATTGAAGTAAACCCCACTTTAGGAGGAATCATGCTGCCCTTATAATTCCTGTGTTGAAATATTAAATATCTTTCAAAGGTGCAGCCACTTCCTGGAATGATCTAATGTATAACCACGTCAAGTTTTTCATCTTATAAATTTTGCTCTTTTTCATCTTGTAAATTTTGCTGTCTTAGAATATTCTTAACATTGAAACAGAAAAACAGTCATTACAAAATTGAAAATCAACTTTAATGGTGATTAGAGTTAAAAATTAACAAATAAGCAAATGCTTTGTACCATTTATTAAATAAAAATTAATAAATAAAAATTTTTTTAAAAAAGCAAAAATAAAAATACTTATCATTGTTCTCCTTTCAAAAAATTCCACAAAGATATAGAATCTTTTACCTTTTCTTCACTGTAGGATAATTAAACAATTATACTGTGGTAACAGCTAGTTCTTAAATGCATCATAAAGCATGACTTAAATTGGGAGAGGGGGTCTGTGATCATAAAATTTTCTGTGTATTTTACTTTGGTGGGGGAAGTAATATTTTCATTATTTTGGAGTTGGTGAATTAAAAAATTAAGAAATACCATCATAAAGTACTGTATTTACTACTTAGTTAAGAGAGATTTTGTAGGATTACATATTAAGAGTTTAATTTGCAATGAAATTTATATTAATGTATTTTTTTCTTTAAGAAACTAATAGAGATTGCAACACAACAACTGGGCTTACAACAGTGGCCAGCTCAAAAAGAGAGAATCATACAGTTTTATAATCAACTTCAGGTAAGTGTAGAATGTCATGTTAGCAATTTGCTCCTGTGTTTAAACAGGTGTGATCAAGGAGAAAAGAAAATTAGATAAGAGATATCTACTATAATGTTCTTCAAAGTAAAGTGGTTAATTAACTATTTATCTAGACTTTGTTATTTGATCCCTCACTTTCAGTTCAGTTCAGTCATTCAGTCATGCCTGACTCTTTGCAACCCCATGAACCACAGCACGCCAGGCCTCCCTGTCCATCGCCAACTCCCAGACTTTACTCAAACTCATGTCCGTTGAGTCGGTGATGCCATCTAACCATCTCATCCTCTGTCATCCCCTTCTCCCCCTGCCTTCAATCTTACCCAGCATCAGGGTCTTTTCAGATGAGTAAGCTCTTCATCTCAGGTGGCCATAATATTGGAGTTTCAGCTTCAACATCAGTCCTTCCAATGAACACCCAGGACTGATCTCCTTTAGGATGGACTGGTTGGATCTCCTTGCAGTCCAAGGGACTCTCAAGAGTCTTCTCCAGCACCACAGTTCAAAAGCATCAATTCTTCTGCGCTCAGCTTTCTTTATAGTCCAACTCTCACATCCATACATGACTACTAGGAAAACCATAGCGTTGACTAGATGGACCTTTGTTGACAAAGTAATGTCTCTGCTTTTTAATATGCTGTCTAGGTTGGTCATAACTTTCCTTCCAAAGAGTAAGCGTCTTTTAATTTCATGACTGCAGTCACCATCTGCAGTGATTTTGGAGCCCAGAAAAATAAAGTTAGCTACTGTTTCCATTGTTTCCCCATCATTTGCCATGAAGTGATAGGATAGGATGTCATGCTCTTAGTTTCTTGAATGTTGAGTTTTAAACCAGCTTTTTCACTCTCCTCTTTCAGTTCTATCAAGAGGCTCTTTAATTTCTCTTTGCTTTCTGCCATAAGGGTGGTGTCATCTGCATATCTGAGGTTATTGATATTTCTCCTGGAAATCTTGATTCCAGCTTGTGCTTCATCCAGCTGGGCATTTGGCATGATGTACTCTGCATATGGAACACTGGTTCCAAATAGGAAAAAGGAGTACACCAAGGCTGTATATTGTCACCCTGCTCATTTAACTTATATCCAGGGTACATCATGAGAAACGCTGGGCTGGAAGAAGCGCAAGCTGGAATCAAGATTGCCAGGAGAAATGTCAATAACCTCAGATATGCAGATGACACCACCCTTATGGCAGAAAGTGAAGAGGAACTAAAAAGCCTCTTGATTAAGTGAAAGAGGAGAGTGAAAAAGTTGGCTTAAAGCTCAACATTCAGAAAACTAAGATCATGGCATCTGGTCCCATCACTACATGGGAAATAGATGGGGAAATAGTGGAAACAGTATCAGACTTTTTGGGGGGGGGGCTCCAAAATCACTGCAGAAAGTGACATCAGCCTGAAATTAAAAGACGCTTACTCCTTGGAAGGAAAGTTTTGACCAACCTAGATAGCATATTAAAAAGCAGAGACATTACTTTGCCAACCAAGGTCCGTCTAGTCAAGGCTATGGTTTTTCCAATGGTCATGTATGGATGTGAGAGTTGGACTCTGAAGAAAACCAAGTGCCGAAGAATTGATGCTTTTGAACTGTGGTGCTGGAGAAGACTCTTAAGAGTCCCTTGGACTGCAAGGAGATCCAACCAGTCCATCCTAAAGGACATCAGTCCTGGGTGTTCATTGGAAGGACTGATGCTAAAGCTGAAACTCCAACACTTTGGCCCCCTCATGCGAAGAGTTGACTCACTGAAAAAGACCTTGATGCTGGGAGGGATTGGGGGCAGAAGGAGAAAGAGAAGGGGATGACAGAGGATGAGTTGGCTGGATGGCATCACTGACTCGATGGACATGAGTTTAGGTAAACTCCAGGAGTTGTTTATGGACAGGGAGGACTGGCGTGCTGTGATTCATGGGGTCGCAAAGAGTCAGACACGACTGAGTGACTGAACTGAACTGAACTCTGCATATAAATTAAATAAACAGAGTGACAGTATATGGCCTTGACGTACTCCTTTTCCAATTTGGAACCAGTCTGTTGTTCCATGTATGGTTCTAACTGTTGCTTCTTGACCTGCATACAGGTTTCTCAGGAGGCAAGTAAGGTAGTCTGGTATTCCCACCTCTTAAAGAATTTTCTATAGTTTCTAGTCAATGAAGCAGAAGTAGGTGTCTTTCTGAAACTCCCTTGCTTTTTCAATGATCCAATCGATGCTGGCAATTTGATCTCTCGTTCTTCTGCCTTTTCTAAATCCAGCTTTGAACATCTGGAAGTCCTCGGTTCACATACTGTTGAAGCCTACCTTGAAGAACTCTGAGCATTACTTTGCTAGTGTGTGAGATGAGTGCAGTTGTGTGATAGTTTGAACATTCTTTGGCATTGTCTTTCTTTGGGATTGGAATGCAAACTGACCTTTTCCAGTCCTGTGACCACTGCTGAGTTTTCCAAATTCGCTGGCATATTGAGTGCAGCACTTTGACAGCATTGTCTTTTAGGATTTGAAATAGCTCAGCTGGAATTCTATCACCTCAACTAGCTTTGTTTATAGTGATTCTTCCTAAGGCCCACTTGACTTCGGACTCCATTATGTCTGGCTAGGTGAATGATTACACCATCATGATTATCTGGGTCATTAAGATCTTTCTTTGTATAGTTCTTCTGTGTATTCTTGCCATCTCTTCTTAATAACTCCTACTTCTGTAAGGTCCATACCGTTTCTGTCCAAGGAGGCAGAAGGGGATGTCATGCTATATACAAGTTTGCAACAAAGGGAGCAGGCAGTGTGAACATCAAAGATTAGCTATCAAGTTAAGGGATTTAGCATTCTGTGTATGGGAAGATGCAAGTCTCTGGGCTCCCTGAATTCATTCATTTCATATGAACCTCAGCTATCTGGGACCAATCCTGTTTCCTTGTTCACCTTAAGGAGTGGCAGATGGCTGCTTCTTGCATTTTCCCAGCTCCTCAGCAGTCATCCTGGAGGGATGGGGCAGGGGCAGGGTCACAGCATCCACTGGATCACAATTTTGGGAGCCATCCTTCACATTTGAAGGCCAGAAATCACTGATGGCTATGACATTTCTTGCTTGTTGATATGGCAGCATGTTTTTTCATTTCACACTATTTAGAAATATTCACGGTATACAGGAGACATGGTGTACAGGACACTTTGTTAATGCAGCAATCTCTATTGACCTTTTTTTATGGCTTGTGTTTATGTGTCCTATTTTTAGAAATCTTTTCCATCCTGTCTCATCAAGGTTTTGTCAGTAATTTTTCTGAAACTTTTAGATACTTGCATTTCTCACTTTTAAGTTGTCTGCAGTTTATTTTTCAATAAAATGTCAAGGAGGAATTTAGTTTTCCCTGTATGAAAGTGAAAAGAGGAAGTTTCAGTCTGACTCTTTGTGACCCCATGGACTGTAGCCCACCAGGCTCCTCTGTCCATGGAATTCTCCAGGCAAGAATACTGGAGTGGGTTGCCATTCCCTTCTCCAGGGGATCTTCCCAAGCTCGGGATCAAACCCAACCCAGGGATTGAATCCAGGTCTCCTGCATTACAGGCAGATTTTTTACCATCTGAGCCACTAGGGAAGTCCTTTCCCTGAATGGATAACCAGTGTCCCTAAGACTTCTTTCAGTTCAGTTCAGTCGCTCAGTCGTGCCCGACTCTCTGCGACCACATGAATCACAGCACGCCAGGCCTCCCTGTCCATCACCAACTCCCGGAGTTCACTCAAACTCATGTCCATCGAGTCGGTGATGCCATCCAGCCATCTCATTCTCTGTCATCCCTGTCTCCTCCCACCCCCAATCCCTCCTAGCATCAGACTCTTTTCCAGTGAGTCAACTCGTTGCATGAGGTGGCCAAAGTATTGGAGTTTCAGCTTAAGCATCAGTCCTTCCAGTGAACACCCAGGACTGATCTCCTTTAGAAGGACTGGTTGGATCTCCTTGCAGTCCAAGGGACTCTCAAGAGTCTTCTCCAGAACCACAGTTCAAAGACTTCTTTACTGATATATGATTTCTGTCATATGGGAAGTTTTCATATATAAAAGGATAGATTTCTTCTATACTTTATTATTTGTCCTGTATTTCTATCTTTGTGACAACACCACACAGTCTAAATTGTCATAGGTTTATAACGAGTCTTTATATCTGTTGGCACCACTTAGAGTTGCTGACTGGGTCTGAAAATTAAACTGACATAAACAGATAAACAGGAGAACATAGACATTTTATTGAATTTTTATATGTACACGAGAGTCTTCACAAAGCAATGAAGACCTCAAAAATTGACCAGAACAGGACGCTGTTTTACCTTTTAGGCAAAGAAATGTAAATTTGTGAAAAATTGACACTCAGAGGCTGTATAATCTTCTCTGAGGTGCAGTTTGCATTGGTTTAGGAAGGGAGGCAAGTTAATGGTTGGCTTCTACATAAGAAGTACAGGAATGGTCATCAGGACTAAATTCCAAATTTATGAAATAGTTCTATATAATCTGTTTCATGTTCTGTATATCTGTTTCATGCTGATAATTTCTGAGGAAGCAAATGAAAAGAAATAATTCCTTTCTAGGGAAACTCACATTCAGTGACCAAATTTTCTTGGTAAAGTGTTTGGACAAAAAGAAGGTAAGGGAGATAGAGTCAGAAATCTTTCTGAGTCAGTTTTTGAAAGGCTATTCCAGTGCTCAATAATGCCAGATGCCTGTGGATGGTAGGAAGTGTAGAAAGTCCATAAAATTCCTTGACAATCAGCTCATTTTTGAGTGACTCTTCCATTAAAAGGTTGACACCATTGTCACGTTGCAAATGGTCCAGGTATTCAAACACATGACACAGATTGGTTTCAACCGATGTGATGGTGTACCTAGAGTTAGTCAGTCGGATTGAAATAGCAGGGCCGTAGCTTGAATAGTGTTAATATCAGTGAAACACCACCAGTAGACCCAATAGAGGGGGTCAAAGATCTGATGTAGGATCTGCTAGGTGTAAGTGGGGATCATTCATGCCCTATGCAATATGGCTTCTCTCACTGAGACAGCTGTGTCATCTTTTGGTAGGAGTCACCAGTCTGAAGTTCAGTGGTAGCATCTGTATCAGAAACACAGTTCTTTATTTTGTGCAACCTGTGATGGTGAACGTGTTACGGTATCTAGTGTGATGCTGCATCCAGAAAGCTGTCACAGCAATCTGGGAAGAGAAATTGATCAACAGCTTAATTCTAATTCTGGGTAATCTCATCAGAATGGGTCCTCACCACAGGCCCTTGAATGACTTAGGTAGTTTCATCAGCAGCTGCCATTTGTCTCCACAGTACAAAGCCCCATATAGGATTATCTTTAATCTTCTGTTCTGCAGTTTTCCCAGTGCCACACCAAATAGGCCATCAACAAAAGCCCAAGAATTAGAGTTCTTCCCAGGGAGCAGAATAAACAAGACTTCTTTTGATTCTTCAGAGCTGACTCTGAGGCTGGACATCAAGAGACCAGGTTTCAGCTTAGTAAACCATCAGTAAAGCAGGCCAAGCCATTTGTGGAAATCTTTGTGAATCAAGGTCAATTGAGCCATCAGCTTTGCTTTAAGAGTTTAAGTGGGGTATAAAATTGCTCCCAGAGAAATAGCTGCCATTCTTTCCTATCAAGCCGTGATGCCCCAGGACCAGGCTACCTGCAGTCCTGAATATATGATTTCCATTGACAAGCAAGGCTTTTTGGACCTTTCTCACCTTGCCAGTTATAGAATGGGACTATCGGACCAGAGAATCACAAAGCCTTCATGAAGGTATAGGGGTTGAAATGGAAGTAAAAAGATGTTTTAACTTTACCCATATTTAAATTTTAATGTATATATGTGAGACATTGTTAAAAATAGTTATTTCTTCAATGTTCTTGCAATAGTCCAAAGGAGATGGTGAGGGGCCCACTCTGATGTTTAGCATCTGACCCACTAAGTCCATTTGGACTGCTCTAACAAAACACAGTCAAAAGCTTTGGCATAGTCAATGAAGCAGAAATACATGTTTTTCTGGAACTCTCTTGCTTTCTCCATGATCCAGCGGATGTTGGCAATTTGATCTCTGGTGCCTCTGCCTTTTCTAAAACCTGTTTGAACATCTGGGAGTTCACGGTTCACATACTGCTGAAGCCTGGCTTGGAGAATTTTGAGCATGACTTTACTAGCGTGTGAGATGAGTGCAATTGTGTGGTAGTTTGAGCATTGTTTGGCATTTCCTTTCTTTGGGATTGGAATGAAGACTGACCTTTTCCAGTCCTGTGGCCACTGCTGAGTTTTCCAAATTTGCTGACATATTGAGTGCCGCACTTTCACAGCATCATCTTTCAAGATTTGAAATAGCTCAACTGGAATTCCATCACCTCCACTAGCTTTGTTCGTAGTGATGCTTTTTAAGGCCCATTTGGCTTCACATTCCAAGATATCTGGCTCTAGGTCAGTGATCACGTTATCATGATTATCTTGGTCGTGAAGATCTTTTTTGTACAGTGCTTCATTGACTATGCCAAAGCCTTTGACTGTGTGGATCACAATAAACTGTGGAAAATTCTGAAAGAGATGGGAATACTAGACCACCTGACCTGCCTCTTGAGAAACCTGTATGCAGGTCAGGAAGCAACAGTTAGAACTGGACATGGAACAACAGACTGGTTCCAAATAGGAAAGGGAGTACGTCAAGGTTGTATATTGTCACCCCGCTTATTTAACTTATATGCAAAGTACATCATGAGGAACGCTGGGCTGGAAGAAGCACAAGCTGCAATCAAGATTGCTGGGAGAAGCACAAGCTGCAATCAAGGTTGCTGGGAGAAATATCAATCACCTCAGATATGCAGATGACACTACCCTTATGGCAGAAAGTGAAGAGGAACTCAAAAGCCTCTTGATGAAAGTGAAGGAGGAGAGTGAAAAGGTTGGCTTGAAGCTCAACATTCAGAAAACCAAGATCATGGCATCTGGTCCCATCACGTCATGGGAAATAGATGGGGTAACAGTGGAAACAGTGTCAGACTTTATTTTTTTGGGCTCCAAAATCACTGCGGATGCTGATTGCAGCCATGAAATTAAAAGACGCTTACTCCTTGGAAGGAAGTTATGACCAACCTAGATAGTATATTAAAAAGCAGAGACATTACTTTGCCAACCAAGGTCCATCTAGTCAAGGCTATAGTTTTTCCCGTGGTCATATATGGATGTGAGAGTTGGATTTGAAGAAAGCTGAGCGCCGAAGAATTGATGCTTTTGAACTGTAGTGCTGGAGAAGACTCTTGAGAGTCCCTTGGACTGCAAGGAGATCCAACTAGTCCATTCTAAAGGAGATCAATCCTGGGTGTTCATTGGAAGGACTGATGCTAAAGCTGAAACTCCAATACTTTGGCAACCTCATGCGACGAGTTGACTCACTGGAAAAGAGTCTGATGCTGGGAAGGATTGGGGGCAGGAGGAGAAGGGGACGACAGAGAATGAGATGGCTGGATGGCATCACCGACTTGATGGACATGAGTTTGAGTGAACTCCGGGATTTGGTGATGGACAGGGAGGCCTGGCGTGCTGTGATTCATGGGGTCGCAAAGAGTTGGACACAACTGAGCGACTGAACTGAACTGAACTGAACAAAACACAGTAGATTGAGTGGCTTACACAACAGACTTATTTCTCACAGTTCTGGAGACTTGGCAATTCAAGATCAAAGTGCTGGCAGGTTTTATTTCTGGTGAGAACCTTCTACCTGCAGATGGTGAGCTGCAGGACACTTCTCACACTGTCCTCACATAGTAGAAGGAGAGCAAACTCTCGTCTCTCTTCCTTTTCTTATAAAGACACCATTTCAACATGCGGTCCACCCTCATGACCTCATCTAAACTTGCTTACCTACCAAAGACCCCCCCACCTCCAATACTACTGCTTTGGGTGTTAGGGCTTCAGTATTTGAATGTTAGGAGGACACGAAAATTCAGTTCACAACACTAAGGAAGGCAGGCTATTGTGGTTGAGATAAAGAAAAGATGATATCATGCAAAAGTTTTCAAAGAGATAAGAGAATGAAAAAGGCAAGTATTCTATTTTAGACAGTTGGTGCTATGCTGTACTTAGTCGCTTAGTCATGTCCAGCTCTTTGTAACTTCATGGACCATAGCCCGCCAGGCTCTTCTGTCCATGGGAATTCTCCAGGCAAGAATATTGGAGTGGGTTGCCATGCCTTCCTCCAGGGGATCTTCCCAACCCAGGGATCAAACCCAGGTCTTTTGCATTGCAGGCGGATTCTTTGCCATCTGAACCACCAGGGAAGCACAAGAATACCAGAATGGGTAACCTATTCCTTTTTCCGAACCTAGGAATCAAACCGGCGTCTCCTGAATTGCAGGTGGATTCTTTACCAGCTGAGTTACCAGGGAAGCCTAGACAGTTGGTACCTAGTGGTTTTATTGACTGCTGCTAAGTCACTTCAGTCGTGTCCGACTCTGTGCAACCCCATAGACGGCAGCCCACCAGGCTCCCCCGTCCCTGGGATTCTTCAGGCAGGAATACTGGAGTGGGTTGCCATTTCCTTCTCCAATGTGTGAAAGTGAAAGTGAAGTCGCTCAGTCGTGTCTGACCCTTAGCGACCCCACGGACTGCAGCCTACCAGGCTCCTCCATCCATGGGATTTTCCAGGCAAGAGTACTGGAGTGGCTTGCCATTGCCTTCTCCAGGTTTTATTGACTAGAACAGGGAAATAAGAGAAAGAACAAATGTAGGGGGAAAAAGATACAAATTAGATTATGTTGACTTTGAAAACGATGTGTGACATCCAGATGGAAGTATTTAGTAGCACACTGAAATTTCACTCTGGCATTTAGAATCAAAGACTGAGAAAAATGTACACATTTAAAAGGAGTCATTAGAATTCAGATGATAGTTAAAGATGCTCAAATGGATGAAATTGGATAGGGACATGTGGAGGGGAGAGAGACAAGGATGAATTAGGGAAGACTAACATGGAAAGGACAATCAGAACTAAAAAGAAAAAATAGAGAACAGGAAGCCCAGATAAATCTTACTACAGAAGCCAATCACAGAGAAAGGCACAGGAGTAAATGAGAATTAGAAAGTGAAATAAACTATTAAACATCAAGAATGAAAATCATTCTTTGAATTTTAAAATTGGGAGACTTATGGTGATTTTAATATTTGCCTAGGACAGGGACGACAGAGAATGAGATGGCTGGATGGCATCACCGACTCCATGGACATGAGTTTGAATGAACTCCGGGAGTTGGTGATGGACAGGGAGGCCTGGTGCTGTGATTCATGGGGTCACAAAGAGTCGGGCACGACTGAGCGACTGAACTGAACTGGACTGAACTGAGTCAATAAAACAGAACCCAGATTACAACCGATTGAAAAATAATTTGAATAAATGGTCTGTGGATATAGTCAGAGATGTATTTGTAAATAATAACTTTAAAGTTTCAGCTTTGTTGAATAATCAGTAAACTAGAATTAAGCCATAAATCTGCAATTCCGTTTTAGGCTTGTGTTGGTGTGATGTTAGTGGGTCCAACAGGTGGAGGAAAAACAACAGTCAGAAGAATTTTAGAAAGAGCATTAACACTATTACCAATTGAAGAATTCTTATTGATTGAAGAAAGGGAATCTATTTCACAGGTAAATATTCTACTAAATAAAATATTTCTCTTTTTGTTTAGGTCTTATTTTATACTTGAGTAACATTTTTTGTTCTCTTTACAGAAGTATGTTTTTTTACTTTTCAAATTTCTTGCTAGGAATTTTGTAGTTAGGAATCATTGTAGTGAACAAGATTTTTTTCATTTGAATCTCAAACTAATAGATGCTAGTGTAAAATAATATTATAAAATATATATGTTGTATTTAGTCATTTTACCTAATTGACTAATAGTTTTAATTAGTTTTTTAGGTAATCTATTGAATTATCTTCATTCTTCAGTTTAATATAGTGTATCACACTTCATTTCTATTTCATTTATTTCTAGCTGATTTTATGATTTATTTCCTTTTATTAACTTCTGGTTTCACTTGTTATTTTTCTAGTTGCTTTGAAAGATCTTCAAATGACTATAATTTTTTCTCTTTTCTAATATTTATATATTTTTATCTTATTGCATTGAGTAACTCTCCAAGACAATGCTAACTGTCATACTTTGTTCCTTACATTATCTAAAATGCAATTGTTATGTCTGTATTTAATATGATTTTGCTCTCAGTCAATGATGGGTATTATTGGAAATTACCTTTTAGTCTCATTACATTTCAGTTTTTGACTCCTAGAATTTATGAAATGATTTCTCAGCATGTATTTTTAATATTTTATCTGGTTAATTTATTTTTTTATAATTTATTTATTTTAATTGGAGGCTAATTACTTTACATTATTGTATTGGTTTTGCCATACATTGACATGAATCTGCCCCAGGTGTACATGTGTTCCCAATCTTGAACCCCCCCTCCCACCTCCCTCTTATCTGGTTAATTTATAACTTATCTTGATAGACTTACTAATGTTGAATCATCCTTATATACCTAGAATAACTCCTACCTTTTCAGGACATATTTTTATTCAGTATAAATTAGACTCCAATAAATAGTATGTATTTTACTTATCTTACTTAAAGATTCATTGTTGGTAATGTAGTCCAAAAGTCTAAGAAATTCAGGTTCTCAATTATGTGGATTCTTTCAGTGTGCAATATCCTGCTTCAAAATCATTCGTGTGGCAGCTCATAATTCTTTATCCATTATCAATAACTTAATTCTCAAGCAATTATTATAATAAGTAATAGATAAATTATCACATCAATAATAAAAATAAATTAAAATATTTCTGCAGTACTAAATATGGAGCAAATACTGGTGAAAACACCTTTACTTGAATTATCTCATTCAGTCCTTACAACTCAGTGCAGAAATTTGTTTTATTAAAAATATTTTTTATATTGCAAAAGAAATATGTACCATTATGAGAAATTTATAACAACTGCAAACACTTTGTTGTATTTCTTTTCATTATATTTTAAACTAAATATATTTATAGATAACTGAAATAGTACTATGTATAAATGATTTCAAATTTTCTAATGTTGGCTTTTTCACCTAATGTTATATGCTGGGAATTAACCCCCTGTCATTAAAAACTTCTTGCAACATCATTCCAATAAGTATATTCTGTATATATGACTATGTGTGTGCATGTCTGCTAAGTCTCTTCAGTTATGTCCAATTCTTTTGTGACTCTATGGACTGTAGGCCACCAGGCTCTTCTGTCCATGTTATTTTCCAGGCAAGAATACTGGAGTGGGTTGCCATGCCCTCCTCCAGGGGATCTTCCTAACCCAGGATTCAAATGCACATCTCATATCTCCTGCACTGGCAGGCTGGTTCTTTACCACTAGTGCCACTGGGAAGCCTACCTATGACTGTTGTTTTTCTGTTGTTCAGTCACTAAGTCGTGTGACTTCTTGTGACCCCATGGACTGCAGCATGGCAAGCTTTCCTGTCCTTCACTGTCTTCTGGAGTTTGCTCAAACTCATGTCCATTGAGTCAGTGATGCTATATAGCCATCTCATCCTCTGCCACCCTCTTTTCCTTTTGCCTTCAGTCTTTTCCATCACCAGGGTCTTTTCCAGTGAGTTGGCTGTTCCCATTCGGTGGCCAAAGTTTTGGAGCTTCAGCTTCAGCATCAGTCCTTGCAATGAATATTCATGATCAATTTCCTTTTGGAATGATTGGTTTGATCTCCTTGCAATCTAAGGAACTTACAAGAGTCTTCTGCAACACCACATTTAGAAAGCATCAGTTTTTCGGCGCTCAACCTTCTTTATGGTTCAACTCTCACATCCGTACATGACTGCTGGAAAAACAATAGCTTTGACTGTATGGACCTTTGTTGGCAAACTAATGTCTTTGGTTTTTAATATGCTGTCTAGGTTTGTCATCAGACTTCCCAGTTGGTGCCAGTGGTAAAGAACCTGCCTGTCAATGAAGGAGATTTAAGAGATGTGGGTTCAATCCCTGGGTTGGGAAAGTCTTCTGGAGAAAGGCATGGCAACCCACTCAAATATTCTTGTCTGGAGAATTCCACGGACAGAGGAGTCTGAAGGGCTACAGTCCATAGGGTCGCAAAGAGTTGGACATGACTGAAGCGACTTAGCACGCACACATGTACTAGTTTTGTCATAGGTTTCCAAACCTGAGTCTCTCCTGCTTTACGAGTGTATTCTTTACTATCTGAGTCACCAGGAAAGCACTGTGTATGACTATACTATAATTTAGTTTATTTAATGATTCTTTCATGTTTAATATTTTATATATGCTGCTGCTGCTGCTGCAAAGTCGCTTCAGTAATGTCCGACTCTGTGCCACCCCATAGACGGCAGCCCACCAGTCTCCTCTGTCCCTGGGATCCTCCAGGCAAGAATACTGGTGTGGGCTGCCATTTCCTTCTCCAGTGCATGCATGCATGCTAAGTCAGTTCAGTCATGTCTGACTCTGTGTGACCCCATGGACAGCAGCCCACCAGGCTCCTCTGTCCACAGGATTCTCTAGGCAAGAATACTGCAGTAGGTTGCCATTTCCTTCTCTATTTTATATATGAGGGTTTTAAAATATAATAAAAATATTTAGACTAATGGCAAGATCTTAGGTAATAGAATTGTTTTGATCCTCCTCCTAGATTCAAAACTTTTCCTAATTGATCTGTTCAGGACCTTTTCTTTATTTATTTTAGTTCAGTTTACTTTATTTCATTATCTTCACTTCTTTTCCCTCTTCATCATAGGAAACTTCTATAATGCTTGTACTAGATGCCCTTATGTATGTTTGTATTGTTGTGGCTCAGATGGTAAAGAATCGCCAGCAATGCCGGAGACCTGGGTTGGATCCCTGGGTCAGGAAGATCCCCTGGAGAAAGGCACGGCAACCCACTCCAGTATTCTTGCCTGGAGAATTCCATGGATAGAGGAGCCTGGTGGACTACAGTCCATGGAGTCTGAAAGAGTCAGATAAAACCGAAAACTAAGCACACAAACATATCCTTTAAAAAATGTCTGTACCTCAAGTTGGAGTGTTCTGTGGTGGGTATAAATTCATCATGCACTGCAAAGTAAAATTCAAGTGAATTTCATATATCATGTAATTAACCATTTTAAGATGTACAATTTCAATATCATTTAGTGCATTCAGAACATTGTGCAATTACCACCTCACTCTGGTTTCAGATTTTCCAGAAGAACACCCATTACCCATTAAGAAATCACTCCCCATTACCTTTTCTCTCCATTCTCTGGAAACCACTGGTTGACTTTCTGTCTGTATAGATTTGTGTATTCAGATTCAGTTTAGTTCAGTTCAGTAGCTCAGTCATGTCTGACTCCTTGCGACCCCATGTACTGAAGCACACCGGGCCTCCCTGTCCATCACCAACTCCTGGAATTTACTCAAACTCATGTCCATTGAGTTGGTGATGCCATCCAACAATCTCATTCTCTGTCATCCCGTTCTCCGCCCGCCTTCAATCTTTCCCAGCATCAGGGTTTTTTCAAATGAGTCAGTTCTTCGCATCAGGTGGCCAAAATATTGGAGCTTCAGCTTCATCATCAGTCCTTCCAATGAATATTCAGGACTGATTTCCTTTAAGATGGACTGGTTGGATATCCTAGCTGTCCAAGGGACTCTCAAGGGTCTTCTCCAACATCATAGTTCAAAAGCATCAATTCTTCTGCGCTCACATCCATACATGACTAATGGAAAGACCATAGCCTTTACTAGACAGACCTTTGTTGGCAAAATAATGTCTCTGTTTTTTAATATGCTGTCTAGATTGGTCATAGCTTTTCTTCCAAGGAGGAAGCATCTTTTAATTTCATGACTGCAGTCACCATCTGCAGTGACTTTGGAGCTCCAAAATATAAAGTCTTCCACTGTTTCCCCATCTGTTTGCCATGAAATGATGGGACCAGATGCCATGATCTTGGTTTTCTGAATGTTGAGTTGTAAGCCAACTTTTTCACTCTCCTATTTCACTTTCATCAAGAGGCTCTTTAGTTCTTCTTCATCTTCTGCCATAAGGTTGGTGTCATCTGCATATCTGAAGTTATTGATATTTCTCCCTGCAATCTTGATTCCAGCTTGTGCTTCATCCAGCCCAGTGTTTCTCATGACATACTCTGCATATAAGTTAAATAAGCAGGGTGACAATATACTGCCTTGGTGTCCTCCTTTCCCAATTTGGAACCAGTCGGTTGTTCCATGTCCAGTTTTAACTGTTGCTTCCTGACCTGCATACAGATTTCTCAAGAGGCAGGTCAGGTGCTCTGGTATTCCCATCTCTTTCAGAATTTTCCACAGTTTATTGTGATCCACACAGTCAAAGGCTTTGGTATAATCAATAAAGCAGAAATAGATGTTTTTCTGGGACTGTCTTGCTTTTTTGATGATCCAGCAGATGTTGGCAATTTGATCTCTGGTTCCTCTGCCTTTTCTAAAACCAACTTGAACATCTGGAAGTTCACGGTTCACGTATTGCTGAAGCCTGGCTTGGAGAATTTTGAGCATGACTTTGCTACCGTGTGAGATGAGTGCATTGTGCAGTAGTCTGAGCGTTTTTTGGCATTGCCTCTCTTTGGGATTGGAATGCAAATTGACCTTTTCCAGTTCTGTGGCCCCTGCTGAGTTTTCCAAATTTGCTGGCATATTGAGTACAGCACTTTCACTGCATCATCTTTTAGGATTTGAAATAGCTCAACTGGAATTCCATCACCTCCACTAGCTTTGTTCGTAGTGATGCTTCCTAAGGCCCACTTGACTTCACATTCCAGGATGTCTGGCTCGAGTGATCACACCATCGTGATTATCTGGGTCATGAAGATCTTTTTGTACAGTTCTTCTGTGTATTCTTGCCACCTCTTCTTAATATCTTCTGCTTCTGTTAGGTCAGTCCATTTCTGTACTTTATTGAGCCCATCTTTGCATGAAATGTTCCCTTGGTATCTCTAATTTTCTTGAAGAGATCTCTTGTCTTTCCTATTCTGTTGTTTTCCTCTATTTCTTTGCATTGATTGTTGAGGAAGGCTTTCTTACCTCTCCTTGCTATTCTTTGGAACTCTGCATTCAAATGGGTATATCTTTCCTTTTCTCCTTTGCTTTTTGCTTCTCTTCTTTTCACAGCTATTTGTAAGGCCTCCTCAGACATCCATTTTTCTTTTTTGCATTTCTTTTTCTTGGGGACGGTCTTGATCCCTGTCTCCTGCACAATGTCATGAACCTCGGTCCATAGTTCATCAGGCAGTCTGTCTATCAGATCTAGTCCCTTAAATCTATTTCTCACTTCCACTGTGTAATCATAAGGGATTTGATTTAGGTCATACCTGAATAGTCCAGTGGTTTTCCTCACTTTCTTCAACTTAAGTCTGAATTTGGCAATAAGGAGTTCATGATCTGAGCCACAGTCAGCTCCTGGTCTTGTTTTTGCTGACTGTATAGAGCTTCTCCATCTTTGGCCGCAAAGAATATAATCAATCTGATTTTGATGTTGACCATCTGGTGATGTCCATGTGTAGAGTCTTCTCTTGTGTTGGTGGAAGAGGGTGTTTGCTATGACCAGTGCATTCCCTTGGCAAAACTCTATTAGCCTTTGCCCTGCTTCATCTGGTTATTCAGATTATTTCATATAAAAGGAATCATGTGATATGAGACCTCTTATGTCTGTGTGCTTTCACATATGATTTTGAGGTTCATCCAAGATGTAGCATGTATCAGTACTTCATTCTACTTTATGGCTGAGTAATATTCCATTATATGGAATATTTGTTTATCCATTCATTACAGTTTGTTTATCTGTTCACCCCTTGATGGATATTTGTGTGAGTTCAGTTTGCCAGTGCTTCATAGTCTGTAGTTTTCTTTTCTTGTATCTTTGTCTGGGTTTGGAATCAGCATATGTAGCTGGCCTCAAAGAATGTGTTAGAACCTGGTCCCTCCTTTTTATTTTTGGCTTTGATGTTAATGCTTCTTTAAATATTTTGTCAAGCTCATCTAACATCAAGGTTTGGACTTTACTTTTTAGGAGGTTTTTGATTACTGATGGACTTCCCTGGTGGCTGATGGTAAAGCATCTGCCCACAATGCGGGAGACCCGGGTTCGATCCTTGGGGCAGGAAGATCCTCTGGAGAAGGAAATGGCAACCCATTCAGTACTCTTGCCTGGAAAATCCCATGGATGGAGGAGCCTGGTAGGCTACAGTCCATGGGGTCGCAAAGAGTTGGACACGATTGAGCAACTTCACTTGATTACTGATTCAATCTCTTTTCTGGTTATAGATCTGTTGAGATTTTCTATTTCTTCTTGAGTCAGGTTTAGTTGTCTTCTGTGTTTCTAGGAATTTGCCTGTTTCATCTAGATTATATAATATGTTGGCACACAATTGTTCATAATGTTTTCTTATAATCCTTTAAATCTGCAACGATTAGTAATGTCCATGCTTTTATTTCTGTTATTTGTTTTCTATTTGCAGTCTAGTTAAAAGTTTGTCCATTGCGTTGATCTTTTCAAGCAACCAGCTTTTGGTCATATTGGTTCTCTATTGTTTTTCTATTCTCTGATTATCAATTCTCTGATCATTATTTCCTTCTTCTTCAGTTCAGTTCAGTTCAGTCGCTCAGTCGTGTCCGACTCTCTGCGACCCCATGAATCACACATGCCAGGCCTCCCTGTCCATCACCAACTCCCGGAGTTCACTCAAACTCATGTCCATCGAGTCGGTGATGCCATCCAGCCATCTCATTCTCTGTCGTCCCCTTCTCCTCCTGCCCCCAATCTCTCCCAGCATCAGAGTCTTTTCCAGTGAGTCAACTCGTCTCATGAGGTGGCCAAAGTATTGGAGTTTCAGCTTCAGCATCAGTCTTTCCAATGAACACCCAGGATTGATCTCCTTTAGAATGGACTGGTTGGATCTCCTTGCAGTCCAAGGGACTCTCAAGAGTCTTCTCCAACACCACAGTTCAAAAGCATTAATTCTTCGGCGATCAGCTTTCTTCACAATCCAACTCTCACATCCATACATGACCACTGGAAAAACTGTAGCTTTGACTAGACGGACCTTGGTTGGCAAAGTAATGTCTCTGCCTTTTAATATGCTATCTAGGTTGGTCATAACTTTCCTTCCAAGGAGTAAGCGTCTTTTAATTTCATGGCTGCAATCAGCATCCGCAATGATTTTGGAGCCCCCAAAAATAAAGTCTGACACTGTTTCCACTGTTTCCCCATCTATTTCCCATGAAGTGATGGACCAGATGCCATGATCTTCATTTTCTGAATGTTGAGCTTCAAACCAACCTTTTCACTCTCCTCTTTCACTTTCATCAAGAGGCTTTTGAGTTCCTCTTCACTTTCTGCCATAAGGGTGGTGTCATCTGCATATCTGAGGTGATTGATATTTCTCCCGGCAATCTTGATTCCAGCTCGTGCTTCTTCCAGCCCAGCGTTCCTCATGATGTATTCTGCATATAAGTTAAATAAGCAGGGTGACAATATACAACCTTGACGTACTCCTTTTCCTATTTGGAACCAGTCTGTTGTTCCATGTCCAGTTCTAACTGTTGCTTCCTGACCTGCATACAGGTTTCTCAAGAGGCAGGTCAGGTGGTCTGGTATTCCCATCTCTTTCAGAATTTTCCACAGTTTATGGTGATCCACACAGTCAAAGGCTTTGGCATAGTCAATGAAGCAGAAATAGATGTTTTTCTGGAACTCTCTCCGTGCTTTTCTTTTCCTACTTCCTTACAGTTTAAATTAGACTGTTGATTTGAGGTCTTTTTTCTCTTTAATGTGGGTGTTTATAGCTGTACTTTTTCTTCTTTGCATTAATTTCACTGTATTCCATATGTGTTGGTATGTTGTGTTTTCATTTTCATTCATCTCAATTCCCTATTTCTTCTTTGACTCATTGGTTGTTTAGGAGTATATTTTTAAATTTCTATGTATTGGAAAACTTTCCAACTTTTGTTATTGATTTCTGTTTTTATTCATTTGCAGTTGGAGAAGAATATTTAGAATATTGATTTAAATATTCTAAAATGCATTGAGAGTTGTTTATGACCTCACACCAGGTAATTTCAATAGTCCTATCCTCAAATTTGCTGATTCTTTTTCATGGCTGCTCAAATCAACTGATTACCTCTGCTGTAGGGTGGCTCAGTGGTAAAGAATCTGCCTGCCACTGCAGGAGACACAGGTTTAATCCCTGAGTGGGGAAGATCCCCTGGAGGAGGAAATGGCAACCCACTCCAGTACTCTTGCCTGGAGAATCTCCATGGACAAAGGAGCCTGGCGGGCTACTGTCCATGGGGTCGCAAAGAGTAGGACACGACTGACTTCATACATACCTCATTTTATTTTCAGCTCTGTAATTTCTATCTGGTTTCTTTTTATAATTTCTGTTTACTTATATTCCCTACTTTTTCTCATATCATTTTACTCATTTCCTTTAGTTTTTTGGCTATGATTTTCTTCATCTCTTTGAGTATGTTTCCTACTGTTTAAATCCATTTTTTATCATGTTCAATATCTAAGCTTCCTCAGGGATGTTTTCTGTTTATTACTTTGGATGGACAGGTTTTCCTGTTTCTTTGTATTCCTTGTGATTTTTTTTTTTTTTTTATTGTTGAAAACTGAGCGTTCGTATAAAGAGCCACATTTCTCAGGCTTTACAGACTTGCTGTCTGCTGGGATAGTTCTTCACTGATCTGAGCCTAAGGATCAGCCTGAGATGAAAGTATAAGTCTTTTCACTGTTTTTCTCCCCCCTGGGGCTGCATCTCTACTGGGTCTGCATCTGACTTTCACAATTCCCTTGTATATGCAGCTGCTTTTGAATGTTTTAATCTCAAATATTCTTACCTTAGCTTCTCCCTAGAGCCTTAGATGGTCTGTTGTATGTCTTGATCTGAAATTTCTTATTTTAGGCTTCTGTGGGTCTGTAGCCTTCTTGCAACTTTAGCAAGAAGTGCCTGCCACTCTTCCTGCTTGAAATGCATAATAGTGACACAGACATCTGTTATTCCAGTAGCCACCAGACAGATTGTGTATGTGTGTGTTCAGTCGCTAAGTCGTGTCCACCTTTTTGCAACCAACCCCATGAACTGCAGCACACCAGGCTTCTCTGTCCTTCACTATCTCCTGGAGTTTGCTCAGATTCATGTCCATTGATTCAGTGCTGCTATGTAACTATCTCATCGTCTGCCTTCTCCTTCTCCTTTTGCCTTCAATCTTTCCCAGCATCAGGGAAATTAGAATGCTGTAAATAAAGTCTGAGTACCAATTATGACCTGAAGCTTAAAACTATATCTACTCTTCCTGACTTCTATATCCAACTCTGACTCCAGACAAAACACATCCTAGCTCAAATATTGTTTGTGTTCCTGGATGAGGCATAATGGGATTTTTTTTAATGGAAAGTTTTTTTTTAATTGAAATATAATTGATTTACAGTTCTGTTAGTTACAGGTGGACAGCATTGATTCAGTTATATATGTGTGTGTGTGAGTATGTGTGTGTGTATATATTCTTTTTTTACATTCTCTTCCACTATAGGTTGTTACAAGATACTTATTTCCCTGTGCTATATAGTAAGTCCTTGTTGGTTATTGTATATACAGTGAAAGTGTTAGTCACTTAGTAATGTCCAACTCCTTGCTACCCCATGGACTATAGCCCACCATGCTTCTCTGTTTATGGGATTTTCCAGGCAAGAATACTGGAGTCGGTTGCCATTCCCTTCTCTAGGGAATCTTCCCAACCTGGGGATTGAACCCAGGTCTCCTGCATCACAGGCAGATTCTTTACTGCCTGAGCCACCAGGAAGTCCTTTATATATAGCAGTGTGTATATTTTAATCCCAAAGTCCTTATCCCTGCCCCCCTTTCCTAGTTGGGAACCATAAGTTTTTTTCTATATCTATGAATCTATTTCTGTTTTGTAAATAAGTTCATTTGTATCATGTTTTAAGCTTCCATATATAAACAATATCATATCATATCATTTGTCTTTCTCTGACTTCCTTAACTTAATATGACAATCTCTAGGTCCATCTCTGTTGCTGCAAATGATGTTATTTTATTCTTTTTATGGCTGAGTATATCTATATAATATATAGTAGTATATATATTATATATACTGAATATATAGTTATATTTCATTGTATATATATATGTATATATGAAATAGAAAATGTTCATTTTTTATTGCTGCTATAACTAATAACCACAATGACAGGGATTAAAACTACACTCATTTATTATTTTCCGGTTCTGGGGGTCAGAAGTCCAGTGTGGGTCTCACTGGGCCATGATCCAGATGTCAGCAGGCTGAGTTCCTTTCTGGAGGCTCTAGGGAAGAACTCGTTCCCTTGTGCATTCAGGTGTTGGCATAAATAAGTAGCTCCCATTTCCTTGCTGTCTGTCAGCAGGAAGCTGCCCTTACCTTCTAGAGGCCTCTCTCAGATCTTTGCACACTGTCTGTACCTCTAGATCCTTCTGTACTGCCCTGTTTCTGATTTGCTCCCTTGCTTTCTCTTCCAATTTTAACTCATGCAATTAGATTGAACTCACTTGCTGCTAAGTCACTTCAGTCGTGTCCGACTCTGTGCGACCCCATAGACGGCAGCCCACCAGGCTCCACCATCCCTGGGACTCTCCAGGCAAGAACACTGGAGTGGGTTGCCATTTCCTTCTCCAATGTGTGAAAGTGAAAAGTGAAAGTGAAGTCGCTCAGTCTTGTCCAACTAGTAGCGACCCCATGGACTGCAGCCCACCAGGCTCCTCTGTCCATGGGATTTGGATAATCAAGATAATTTTCCCATCTCCAGATATGTCCCTTCATTACATCTACAAAGTCCATGTAGAAGCATGATAGGTTTTTTTTTTCCCCATTCTTTTCCTAGGGATTCATTTGTGTATCTGTGAAAGTTGCTCAGTCGTGTCCAACTTTCTGCGGCCCCATGGACTGTAGTCTGCCAGGCTTCTCTGTCCATGGAATTCTCCAGGCCAGAATACTGGAGTGGGTAGCCGATCCCTTCTCCAGGGGATCTTCCCGACCCAGGGATCAAAACCAGGTCTCCCGCACTGCAGGCAGATTCATTACCATCTGAGCCACCAGGAAAGCCCAAGAATACTGGAGTGGATAACCTATCCCTTCTCTAGCAGAACTTCCTTACCAAGAAATCAAACCAGGGTCTCCTGCATTGCAGGTGGATTCTTCACCAGCTGAGCTACCAAGAAAGCCTCATTTGTAGTATTCGTAATTTTAAAAAATTATTATTTGGATATAATGGCTAATTTTAATAAGTCAATTTTTACTATTTCTTGCAAAGTGCTACCTTTATAAAGAATCCTTCTTTCAAGTGAAAGATCTCTCCTGAAACCTCTAGTAGGAATGATGCAAAAAAATTAGACAATTGTTCTATAGTCAGTGTCTTTAAAAATCACACTGGATTTTTCTCAGATTTCAGGAAGAAGAGGAAAAATAGATATTTGTATTTTAAATCCAAAGTGTATCACTCTCAGTGAACTATATGGACATCTGGATCCTAATACTATGGAATGGGCTGATGGATTATTATCAGCAACAATTCGGAATTACGTATATTTAAACACTACAAAATACTCAAACAGAAACAGTGAATCAAAAATCTCAGATTCCACTAATGTAAGTTCAGTATGAAACGTTTATTTTGTTTCACTATTATAGATTATTTCATTGTTTATCTAATGTTTGATATCAAAGTTTCATTAGATACTTACTAGCGTAAATTTTAAAATTATTATGATCAGTTTAAAAAAGGGAAAAGTAATGAGCTATTAAAAAACAGAAAATATACCGTGTGGATTCGGGGGGGTTTTAATTAATTTTTCTTGGAATATAGTTGCTTTACGATGTTGTGTTAGTTTCTGCTGTACAGCAATGTGAATCAGTTATACGTATAAATACATTGCCTTGTTTTTAGATTTCTTCCCGTTTAGCTCACCCAGAGCACTGAGTAGAGTTCCCTGTGCTGTACATTAGGTTCTCATTAGTTATCTCTTTATACACAGTAGTGTATATATGTCAATTCCAGTCTCCCAATTCATGCCACCCATCCATTCCCTCCTTGGTATCTATAAGTTTGTTCTCTACATCTGTAACTTTATTTTTGTTTTGTAGATAAGTTCATTTTGCACTCTGTTTTTTAGAATCCACATGTAAGCAATATCGTATATTTGTCTTTCTCTTTCTGATATAACTTCACTCAGTATGACAATCTCTAGGTCCATCCATGTTGCTGCAGATGGTATTTTTTATGGCTGAGTAAGAAATGGCAACCCACTCCAGTGTTCCTGCCTGGAGAATCCCAGGGACGGGGGAGCCTGTTTGGCTGCCGTCTATGGGGTTGCACAGAGTCGGCCATGACTGAAGTGACTTAGCAGCAGTAGCAGCAATATTCCATTGTATATATGTACCATATCTTTCTTTATCCGTTCCTCTGTTGACGGACATTTAGGTTGCTTCCATGTTCTGGCTATTAGAAATAGTGCTGCAATAAATATTGGAGTGCATGTATCTTTTTGAATTATGGTTTTCTCCAAGTATATGCCCACGAGAGGGATTGCTGGGTCATATGGTAGTTTTATTTTTAGTTTTTTAAGAAACTCCATACTGGTCTCCATAGTGACTGTACCAATTTATATTCCCATTGTATACATGTACCATTGTGTTTTAAAATGATTAATAAATGATAAAATGAAGTTAAAGATATTTGCTTTTAAAGAAAAACACAGTGGATTAAGCGTAAGTAGAGGATAACCTAATGATCCCAGCACCACCAATATAACTTCCAAACTAATGAGATTCAAAAATACTTCAGTAAAAAGTGTAAACAAAATTCATCAAAGAATAAAAATAGCAAAAAAAACTCTGTTTATATTCTCATTAGTAATAAGTAGAGATTAGTAGTGAATTTCATTTACTATATACTATATTTACCCTATCTGTGTGTGTGTGTGTGTGTGTTAGTTGCTTAGTCGTGTCCAACTGTTTGCAACCCCATAGACTGCAGCCCACCAGGCCCCTCTGTCCGTGGGATTCTCCAGGCAAGAACACTGGAGTGGGTTGCCATTTCCTTCTCCAAAAGGAACTATAGAAAGAAAGAAAGTGAAGTCGCTCAGTTGTGTCTGACGCTTTGCGACCCCATGAATTATAGCCTACCAGATGATGCTGTAAAGGTGCTGCACTCAATATGCCAGCAAATTTGGAAAACTCAGCAGTGGCCACAGGACTGGAAAAGGTCAGTCTTCATTCCAATCCCAAAGAAAGGGAATGCCAAAGAATGCTCAAACTACCGCACAATTTCACTCATCTCACACACTAGTAAAGTCATGCTCAAAATTCTCCAAGCCAGGCTTCAGCAATATGTGAACCGTGAACTTCCAGATGTTCAAGCACGTTTTAGAAAAGGCAGAGGAACCAGAGATCAAATTGCCAACATCTGCTGGATCATGGAGAAAGCAAGAGAGTTCCAGAAAAGCATCTATTTCTGCTTCATTGACTATGCCAAAGCCTTTGACTGTGTGGATCACAATAAACTGTGGAACATTCTGAAAGAGATGGGAATACCAGACCACCTGACCTGCCTCTTGAGAAACCTGTATGCAGGTCAGGAAGCAACAGATAGAACTGTACATGGAACAACAGATTGGTTCCAAATAGGAAAAGGAGTACGTCAAGGTTGTATATTGTCACCCTGCTTATTTAACTTATATGCAGAATACATCATGAGGAACGCTGGGCTGGAAGAAGCACAAGCTGGAATCCAGATTGCTGGGAGAAATATCAATCACCTCAGATATGCAGATGACACCACCCTTATGGCAGAAAGTGAAGAGGAACTAAAGAGCCTCTTGATGAAAGTGAAAGAGGAGAGTGAAAAGGTTAGTTTGAAGCTCAACATTCAGAAAATGAAGATCATGGCATCTGGTCCCATCACTTCATGGGAAATAGATGGGGAAACAGTGGAAACAGTGTCAGACTTTATTTTTTGGGGCTCCAAAATCACTGCAGATGCTGATTGCAGCCATGAAATTAAAAGATGCTTACTCCTTGGAAGGAAAGTTATGACCAACCTAGATAGCATATTAAAAAGCAGAGACATTACTTTGCCAACCAAGGTCCATATAGTCAAGGCTATGGTTTTTCCCGTGGTCATGTGTGGATGTGAGAGTTGGACTGTGAAGAAAGCTGATCGCTGAAGAATTGATGCTTTTGAACTGTGGTGCTGGAGAAGACTCTTGAGAGTCCCTTGGACTGCAAGATCCAACCAGTCCATTCTAAAGGAGATTGGTCCTGGGTGTTCATTGGAAGGACTGATGCTAAAGCTGAAACTCCAATATTTTGGCCACTTCATGCGACGAGTTGACTCACTGGAAAAGAGTCTGATGCTAGGAGGGATTGGAGGTGGGAGGAGACAGGGACGACAGAGAATGAGATGGCTGGATGGCATCACCAACTCGATGGACATGAGTTTGAGTGAACTCCGGGAGTTGGTGATGGACAGGGAGGCCTGGCGTGCTGTGATTCATGGGGTCGCAGAGAGTCGGACACGACTGAGCGACTGAACTGAACTGAGGCTCCTCCATCCATGGAATTCTCCAGGCAAGAGTACTGGAGTGGGTTGCCATTTCCTTCTCCATATTCACGCTATACTAAAGTGTAATAACAAAAAAGATAATATTTGAACTAATATTCCATAATTATAAGGTTGTAAAGTAGAGATTCATACATGTCTGGTGGTAGTTTTGGAAATACATATTGACATTTTCAACTTGTCATTTTGTTTGATTTAGAAATCTATACCTAGTAATTTGTCCTAAGGAAATAAAATGTTGTTGTATTATGGCAGTTTTCACACTGATGTGAGAATGGTGTGTTTAAAAGAATTAAAAATGTATTTGTCATCTGTGCTATACTTATTTTTGACAATCAATGGAAATAAGTTTACAATATATTCTTTTGTACATTCTAACTTTTCAGTAACACCTTTCCCTATTCTAATATTATTGTTATATCACCGGTTGCTTAATAATAAACATAATAAACCTTTTAAAATTTTCATCTGTGTATTAATATAATTTATTTTGGTGTGTGTATTTAACCTAATTTTTTCCCAAATGTAAAATTGTTCTGACACAATTGAATAATTCATCTCATTCCCACTGTTGTTGTTAGAAAAGATGCTAAATATGATTTAAATATTCTTAATTTATTGTTATTTGTTTTGTGGTCTAAATGTAATCTGTCTTGGATAAAGTTTCATGTGCACTTGAAAAGAATTCTGCTGTTGTGGGATGAAATAGTCTCTATATATCTATTAAATCCATTAGTCTAATGTATCACTTAAGGCCAATATTTTTCTACTGGGCTTACTTGATGGCTCAGCTGGTAAAGAATGCACCTGCAAAGCAGGAGGGAGAAGGCAAAGGCACCCCACTCCAGTACTCTTGCCTGGAAAATCCCATGGATGGAGGAGCCTGATAGGCTGCGGTCCATGGGGTCACTGAGTTGGACACAACTGGGCAAGTTCACTTTCACTTTTCACTTTCATGCATTGGAGAAGAAAATGGCAACCCACTCCAGTGTTCTTGCCTGGAGAATCCCAGGGACGGGGGAACCTGGTGGACTGACATCTGTGGGGTCGCACAGAGTTGGACACAACTGAAGTGACTTAGCAGCAGCAGCAGCAAAGCAGGAGACACAGGAGACAGCGATTCTATCCCTAGGTTGGCAAAATCCCATGGAGGAGGAAAAAGGCAACTCACTCCAATGTTCTTGACTGAAAATTCCCCCAGACAGAGGAGCCTGCGGGCTACTGTCCAAAGGGTTGCAAAGAGTCAGACATGACTGAGCGACTAGACACACACACACAACACATTTTCCTATTGATTTTCTGTCTAAATGATCTGTCCATTGAAGAGGTTGAGTGTCAAACTATCGCATTACTGCCAGTTTCTCTCTTTACATTTGTTATCACTTGCTTTATGTTGGTGCTCCTATGTTGGGTGCATATATATTTACAATTACTGTATCTTCTTGTTGGTTTGATTATCTATCTTTTAATTAGTGAGTTTTAAGAATTTTTAAAAATATATTCGGGGTATAAGTCCCTTATCAAATTCCTTGCTTGTGTGCTAAGTTGCTTCAGTCATGTCCAACTCTTTGCAACCCTATGGATTGTAGCCCACCAGGCTTCTCTGTCCATGAGATCCTCCAGGCAAGAATACTGGAGTGAGTGGCCATGTTCTCCTCCAGGTGATCTTCCCAACTCAGGGATCAAACCCAGGTCTCCTGCATTGCAGGCAGATTCTTTACCGCAGTTCAGTTCAGTTCAGTTCAGTGGCTCAGTCCTGTCCGACTCTCTGCGACCCCATGAATCACAGCACGCCAGGCCTCCCTGTCCAGCAGAGACACCGGGAAAGCCCCATCAAATTCCTTATACAATTAACAAATTATTTTTTCCCTTTCTGTGAGTCTTTTTAGTTTCTTGATGGTATCATTTGAAACACAAAAGTTTTTAACTGTGATAAATCCAATCTATTTTTCTTTTATCACTTGTCCTTTTGGTATCATATCTTAAGAAAACTTTGCATGATTCAGAGTCAAAAGACTTTCTCTCATTTTATTCTAAGATTTTTATAACTTTTTTATATTTAAATCTTTGGTCTGTGTTGAATTAATTTTTGTGTATGGTGTAAAGAAGTAAAAAGAAAAGATTGTACTCAAGTCCTGAAAAAATTTAAAAATAGTAAGGCACTCACACAGAAATGGAAATAAATAGAAATAATAGAGAAATGGAAATAAATAGAAGCATATTCAACATAGATAGGAATTTAGTATGCAGCTAAAGTAATAATTCCAATCAGCAGGAAAAGCATTTTTTATTTAATCCACTGTCTACATAATTTTCCATTTTACTGTGTGAAAATAGAAAGACTTTTACCTCACTCCCTACACAGAAATAAAACTCCAGATGAATTAATTAATCTAAATTAATTAATATAAAGTAAAATAATTAAAATATAATTCAGAGACATATTTTCAGAGTTAGGAAATAATTAATATTGGAACCCAAAAATTATAAATCAAAAGATAAAAGCATTTGACTGCAAATATAAATGAGAAAATATTTTTTCAGTGATTGCAACAAGCAACATTAAAACAAACCACAGCCTGGAAGAAAATATTTACAGTATATATTATAAGTAATGAGTTAATATTCCTAATATAAAAAAAGAACTTAAAGATGAATAAGAAATGGTTAGGCAACTAAATAAGGAAATGAGGAAAGGTTATGAGTATAAAATTGATAGAAAAATAAAAATTACTAATAGACACAAGTAAAGATGTTCAGCCTAAGCATCAGACAAAAAAGAATAAAAAGTATGACAATGATAGACACATTTTTTTCTCATCAAATTTTCAATACTTAAGAATATTGAAAGCTAAAACATTCAGTGTTAACAAAGATGTGAAGAAACAAACATTCTTTAGTCTCATTGATGGAGTATTATTGCCACAAACTTTCAGAAAGAATTTTAGTTGTTATTGTTAGTCGCTAAGTCATGTCCGACTGAAATCTAGTAGAATTTATTAAAGTTTAAAATATATAATGTTGGACCCACAATTTCACATTTAAAAAAATCTATCTGGGGGGAAAAAAATAGAGTAGAGCATAATGTCTTATCTACAGGGATGATAATTGCAGACTTTTGTAATAGGAAAAATAATTGGAAATGGCCTTGGACTTATTTTTCTTCTTCCCAATGAGACTTGGGAATTAGAAGCACCTGACTATTATTTGTTGCATTGCTAAGACCTGATTGAAATATGGTGCTCACCCCAATGTTTGGTCTCTCTCTTCAGAACCCTTACTGTGCCCCAGCACAGCTCTTGAGTTTGGTCTTCTCTTTCTCTACACTTGGTGGTAAAGGAAGCCAGTGCCAGTCAACTGATGGTATAATACTTAGCCTCACTGGGGAGATAAATAGGACATTCCCCGCACCCACCGCACCCCAAGATAATGAAGATCAGAATTCCTGAGATTGACGTGATAACAACCTGTATTTGAATCACCTAGGGAGTACATTAAAAATGGAAATCTTGGGCTCCATCTCAACCCTATTCAATCTGAATCTCCAAAGTTGTGGTGTTAGAATTTAATAACCCTGCAGGTAATTCTTATGTCCCTTAAAATATAAAAACTCCATCATGAAGGAAGGTCTAAGAAAAATATACACCAAAATGTCAACTGTCTTTTTTTTTTAACAGATGGTGGCAGTTCAGAGAACTTATTCTTTATTCTCTGAGCTTTGCTGTAGTACTTGAATATTATAAAAATATGTACTATCTTTATGAAAATAACAACTAAAATAAAAGAATTTTCTGAAAGAAAATGACCAGTAGTCATAATTCAATTCCATTATACTGTGCTGGTTACATGTTGGCCTTTCAGCTGCAAAACCTCTTATATTTTTATTACTCAAAAAAGTGTGTCGACATATAGACCATTTGAGTACAAAAGTATGATCAAATAAAAGTTTAAACAATATTGATTACATATTTTAGGTTTTCAAGCTTGATTTCTCTGATGCAGCAGATTCTGATTATCATATTTTTGAGAAGGAGATGGAGAAAGATATTAAAATTTCAGAAAGTCAAAGTAAGTATTATTAATAAATTCAGTAAAGATTATTGATTAACATAGAAAAAAACTGAACCAGCATGAGCTCTATTTACGTTTTTTTAATTAATTTATTTTAATTAGAGGCTAATTACTTCACAATATTGTATTGGTTTTGCCATACATTGACATGAATCCGCCCCGGGTGTACATGTGTTCAACATCTTGAACCCCCATATCATCCCTCTGGTTCATCCCAGTACACCAACCACGAGCATCCTATATCATGCATCGAACCTGGACTGGTGATTTGTTTCACATAAGATAATATACATGTTTCAATGCCATTCTCCCAAATCATCCCACCCTCACCCTCTCCCACAGAGTCCAAAAGACTGTTCTATACATTGTGTCTCTTTTGCTATCTTGTATACAGGGTTATCGTTACCATCTTTCTAAATTCCATATATGTGTGTTAGTATACTGTTCTGTTCCATCCCATTCCATCACTCAGTCGTGTCCGACTCTTTGCGACCCCGTGTGTTGGTATTTTATTTCTGGCTTACTTCACTCTGTATAATAGGCTCCAGTTTCATCCACCTCATTAGAACTGATTCAAATGCATTCTTTTTAATGGCTGAGTAATACTCCATTGTGTATATGTACCAAAGCTTTCTTATCCATTCATCTGCAGATGGACATCTAGGTTGCTTCCATGTCCTGGTTATTATAAACAGTGCTGCGATGAACATTGGAGTACATGTGTCTCTTTCAGTTCTGGTTTCCTCGGTGTGTATGCCCAGGAATGCGATTGCTGGGTCGTATGGCAGTTCTATTTCCAGTTTTTTAAGAAATCTCCACACTGTTCTCCATAGTGGCTGTACTAGTTTGCATTCCCACCAACAGTGTAAGAGGGTTCCCTTTTCTCCACACCCTCTCCAGCATTTACTGCTTGTAGACTTTTGGATAGCAGCCATTCTGACTGGTGTGAAATGGTACCTCATTGTGGTTTTGATATGCATTTCTCTGATTATGAGTGATGTTGAGCATCTTTTCATGTGTTTGTTAGCCATCTGAATGTTTTCCTTGGAGAAATGTCTGTTTAGTTCTTTGGCCCATTTTTTGATTGGGTCGTTTATTTTTCTGGAATTGAGCTGCAGGAGCTGCTTGTATAATTTTGAGATTAATTCTTTGTCAGTTGCTTCATTTGCTATTATTTTCTCCCATTCTGAAGGCTGTCTTTTCACCTTGCTTATAGTTTCCTTTGCTGTGCAGAAGCTTTTAATATTAATTAGGTCCCATTTGTTTATTTTTGCTTTTATTTCCAATATTCTGGGAGGTGGGTCATGGAGGACCCTGCTGTGATTTATGTCAGAGAATGTTTTGCCTATGTTATCCTCTAGGGGTTTTATAGTTTCTGGTCTTAAATTTAGATCTTTACCCAAAGTAATTTATAGGTTCAATGCAATCCGTATCAAGCTACCAATGCTATTTTTCACACAGTTAGAATAAATAATTTCACAATTTGTATGGAAATACAAAAAACCTCAAATAGCCAAAGCAATCTTGAAGAAGAAGAATGGAACTGGGGGAATCAACCTGCCGGACTTCAGGCTCTACTACAAAGCCACAGTCATCGAGACAGTATGCTACTGGCATAAAGACAGAAATATAGATCAATGGAACAAAATAGAAAGCCCAGAGATAAATCCATGCACCTATGGACACCTTATCTTTGACAAGGGAAGCAAGAATATTCAATGGAGAAAAGACAATCTCTTTAACAAGTGGTGCTAGGAAAACTGGTCAACCACTTGTAAAAGAATGAAACTAGAACACTCCCTAACACCATACACAAAAATAAACTCAAAATGGATTAAAGATCTATATGTAAGACCAGAAACTATTTACGTCTTTAAAAACATTTTTGATGAGTGATATTTTTCCTTGTACCATTATTTTTTCCTCATGTGTTTGTTTAAAACTTGTATATATTAGTGAACATATATAATTATATATATCAATACTAGCACTTACATAGCCCATTCATTTTACAAATGACCATTAATATCTCACAAGAACCAAGTAGATACTAAAGGTAGGAATAAATATCGGATTAGAAGTAGCAGTGGCAACCTACAATAGTATTTTCAGACAATCTAAACATTCCTAGGCCAAATCATACAACCCAAGCATATTCATCTAAAATGAATTGTATACCCATTATCTGCCAGTTTGCTATGTGCTAGGGGTACAGAGAGTATACATGAAAATATCCCTGCTCCAAAAGAGCCAACAGTCTACTGTAGAAGCCCCAGTCTTGGCTTTCTCTACTCCATGTTGAATGTCATATCAACATATCCACCAGTAGTATATTTACGTTCCTGACTTTGAAAGAGATTTCTGCTATTGTTTCTACATTTTTAGGATTCCTGAATTTTGTGTATCAGTTTTGGTATTCAGTGTGGGAGAGTACAATGATTGAGCATAATATTTATTTCATCAGGTTTTGAGACATTCCCCAAGGCAGTTATCTCAGCCCAAGGCAGGCTGTCTGTATCCCAGCTCTACTCTCCTGTTCTTCTGGGATGCTTTTGTATTTCAGGTGTTTAACTATTTTTTTAATCTCTATAATGATCCATGTATCCTGACCAATAGATTTTCTAACATTGTGGAGCAATGTGCTGGGTATAGAGTGTACAAAGTGAAGAAAATGAGTTCCCCAAGTGAAATACTCTTAACATCCTTCTACTTGATTTTTTCTTCAAAGGACATGCTATTTCCCTTTATTTCCCAGAGGCAACATATCCAAAAAATATTCCTGGGTTGAAAGGGGAAACAGACCATATTGTAATGGAAAAACTAGATTCATGGATCTTTCTCTAACTCAAATTTTAAGGGTTAATTATACAATTCAGAAAACTAAGAATACCAAAACAATGTTTAAAGTATTGCTAAGTATGTGTTATGAATATTCACAATTAATATATATGAGACTCTTTTAAGAACATTCATTCTAGGGTTTTCTAGGATATCATTCTTCATCTTAATTAGAAAGTATTTTCTGATTAAAAGAGAAAATTAGCAAGATTATAAGGAGAGGAGAGTGAGGTTTTTCTCAATTACATTACAAATATTTTTCTTTCCAGACTTTGATTGGCAGTGGATTGTCTTAGACGGTCCAGTGGATAGCTTCTGGGTAGAAAATCTAAATTCTATGCTAGATGACACTAGGACGCTGTGCTTAGCAAACAGTGAGAGAATAACTTTGACTAGTAAAATCAGAGTGATCTTTGAAGTGGACAGTCTAGCTCAAGCTAGTCCTGCTATTGTCAGCCGATGTGCAATGGTCTATATGGTAAGTTTCTAATACAAATTTGTTAACAAAGAAAATTTATTATTTAGTCATTATCTGCAGCATTTTATGTTTGTTTTGTTTCCTCTGGATTCAGCAGGGCTATCCTCAGTTCAGTTCAGTTCAGTTCAGTTGCTCAGTCGTGTCCGACTCTTTGCAACCCCATGAATCACAGCACGCCAGGCCTCCCTGTCCATCACCAATTCCCGGAGTTCACTCAAACTCATGTCCATCGAGTCGGTGATGGCATCCAGCCATCTCATTCTCTGTCGTCCCCTTCTCCTCCGGCCCCCAATCCCTCCCAGCATCAGAGTCTTTTCCAGTGAGTCAACTCATCACGAGGTGGCCAAAGTATTGGAGTTTCAGCTTTAGCATCAGTCCTTCCAATGAACACCCAGGATTGATCTCCTCTAGAATGGACTGGTTGGATCTCCTTGTAGTTACAAAATTTTATGTCCCCTGGTGGGCTGCCGTCTATGGGGTTGCACAGAGTCAGACACGACTGAAGCGACTTAGCAGCAGCAGCACCAAAGACTCCTAACCCAGCAGTAAATACGAATGTTAATTACTACTGTTACTAATATGCTTAGTCAGTCCACTCAGTAATTGGAATGTCAGTATTTTCCAAAACCATGCGTAAGTAGTGCTTTCAATAGGTTAAGTTACTTGATAGGAATTATTTTTCCAATCAAGGAACGTTTGCCCTTAAGTCTTTTCATGCCCACTCCATGATTCTTGCATTCATTCTCAGTCACTTCAGTCGTGTCCAACTCTGTGCAACCCTATGGACTGTAGCCCACCAGGCTCCTCTGTCCATGGGATTCTCCAGGTAAGAATACTGGAGTGGTTGCCACGCCCTCCTCCAGGCGATCTTCCCGGCCGAGTCTCCTGAGTCTCCTGCATTGACAAGCAGTTTCTTTACCCACTGAGTCACTTGGGAAGCCCCTCCATGGCTCTCAGGACTTATGAAATGCATTATCAATGCAGTGGTAAGGAATAGAAGATACAGCAAAGAATGAATGTTCCCTACACATGAAATTAATTATTAGCCATGATTAGCCCTATGTTCTACTCTCCTTAGCTCAGTGTAACCACTAAACTAGACTGCTGATTTTCTGGGTAAGCAGCTCCTCTTACCACGTGTGCCTAGCATCAACACAGCTCCCTACACATAATCCTCCAGTTGCTTGTTGTTGTGTAGGATTATGGTTAAAATCAGGAAGAGTAATTCTTTAAGGTGTTTTTGATCACTTGCCCTTTAATGAATGCTGATTCTAAACCATTATTTGGTAGGGGCAGTAGTGAAATCAAGTGATAGTAAGAAAGTAGGTGGTCACTGTAATTTTATTTATTTACATTAAATTACCTTGTGCTTTCTATTATTAGAATCCTGTTGATCTGGGATGGGAGCCTTATGTTAAGTCATGGCTTCTGAAAAATTCTAAAATTATGAATAAATCAGAAGTGGATTGTCTTGAGTTCATGATTAAAAGTAGTGTCACAGATGGACTACAGTTTATAAAGAAACATCAGAAATTTCAGCCATTTCCTGTACAAGACATAACAATTGTTACAACTCTCTGCAGAATTCTTGATGCATTCTTCGAATTCATGAGTAAAACTGGAATCTTTGAACTACGTGAGTTTTTGCCCCTAAGTCATATCAGTGATATTATATCTTAGTCAATATCAGTTATTTATCAACCTTCTATTTCGTTATAAAAGAAAGAAAGGAAAGCCAAAAGTTTTCAGTCCATTTGAACCAAGAGCAGGCTTGCACATGGAACAAATTAAGAATCATTTATAAAAGAGTATATCAATAAATTGATACCATCTATAAGTGCTGAAGGGTAACAAGAAAAAATAGAATAAGGAACCTTGTAGGTCTCTATCAGGGGATAATAGTTTTTATTATGTTTTAAAGAGTCTCAGAGATAAAAATAGTGGGGGGAAAAATGGTCCAAAATCCTAGGTGTAAGCTGTAATCATACAAAAACATATACATGGAAAGTAGTAAAATATATGTAAGAAGAAATAAAAAAATTCAGAAAACTGTATAGCATTATGGCTAAAGACATGGTCTCTGGAGTCAGAATGCCTACATTCAAATACTGGTTCTATCTGGTTCCTGTGAAAGTCACTCAGTCATGTCTGACTCTTTGCGACCCCGTGAACTATACAGTCCATTGAAATCTCCAGGCCAGAATACTGGAGTAGGTACCCTTTTCCTTCTCCTGGGGACTTTCCCCACCCAGGGATCGAACCCAGGTCTCCCACAGTGCAGGTGGATTCTTAACCAGCTGAGCCACCAGAAAAGCCATATTTGGCTCCTGATGAGATGGCAAATTAACACAAAACCCCAACCCAGTTAGGATCTATTGAATTAAAGAAATTGTGAGAAATCCCTGGGGTGACACGATGGCTAAGGTTCCTGTGAGGGCAAACAGAAACCCTGAACAGAAGAGAACTAAATACTGTCATGAGTGGGAGACAAACTGGAGAATATTTAGGTTTTCTCTTTCCCCTTCTCTTCATGGTTCTGAATGGGCTATTGTTCTTCTCTTTGCCAGTTAGCAAATCACAGCATAACTAGAAGCAGCAGTAGGCAAGGAAGCAGAGATGATTCTCAAAGAGTTATTAAGATGGTTAGTATAATATAGTATCTCTAGGAACAAAATATATGGGCAACAAGTTAGGTCCATTAGTTTGTGTTATAAGAAGTTAAGGATGAATGACCAGAAGGCTGAGGGTAGCTGCCTCAGTAAAAAGTCATGATCCCTTGCTCATTTCCAAACCTGACATGGCTTTCAGGCACAGAACTCACTGAATAAAGGAAGCTGGGACCCTCTGCACAATCATGGAAAGTAGTTACAAAATAGTTACTAGTCCTTCTCCGAAGGGAACTGCAACCATTTTCTTGAGTGACTAGGGAGAAAGGAAAAAAACATTTTGGGGGTTGGCCAAAAAGTTTGTTCTGTTTTTTCTGCGCTTAATTATTTTTTAACTTAATTAAAATTTTTTTGTTAGATTGTACTGTATGTATGTACAGCTGTCATAAGAGCATGGATTTTTTAAAAAAACATCAAAATTAGTGAATTTTTGTGTAGCCATTTAATACTCTGGTTTCTCTTCAGATCATATAAATCTTTAAGCCTTTTTGTGTGTGTAACCATTTTAATATTGAAGAAGGAAGAAAAAAGAAACATTTTTGGCACATTTGTTGTTCAGTTGTTCAGTCATGTCTGACTCTTTGCGACCTTGTGAACTATAGCATGCCAGGCTTCCCTGTCATTTACTATCACTTTCACTTTTCACTTTCACACATTGGAGAAGGAAATGGCAACCCACTCCAGTGTTCTTGCCTGGAGAATCCCAGGGACGGGGGAGCCTGGTGGGCTTCCGTCTATGGGGTCACACAGAGTCGGACACGACTGTAGTGACTTAGCAGCAGCAGCAGCAGCAGTTATGTCCATTGAGTCGGTGATGTCATCCAACCATCTCATCCTTTGTCACCCCTTCTACCGAAGTCCCCACTTCAGCTGAGTCCAGGGATACCCTCAGGATGAGTGGCGTCGGCGAGAAAAGGAAGAAAACAAAGCAAGTCGAGTCTTGGTTGAGTGCTGAATCAAGACCATTTTATTTTTTTACATCAGTGTTTATATACCCTAAACTAGTACAGTTCTAAAGGGGGGCAGTGAACAAAATCAGCTTAACATTACGTCAGTTTGCCCTTTACAAAACCAGAATGCTTTCCGCATACTTCTCTGTTTACTAGAGTCTTTTTTATAGTAGATATTAATACATTATCTTCTGGCCTTGAGGCCTATTAACATCTCATGACCTTTTCTTACAAGCTAGGTGAATGCAAAGCTGATTTTTGTAAGCTATTCTTATTTTTCCACTTGCCTTGTGCTAAACAGAAAAGTTATAATCTCATAGGGTAAAGGTTCAGCAGGTTGCAGCATATTAGAAATTTAACACAATGGTCAGTTCTTTTTAGTTACTACACACAGACTCTGCGGCTCCGGTGAGGCAGCCTCTGCCTAGCATTCCTGGTTAAAAGCCTCAGTTGTCTTATGGTTTCTACACTAGGGCTAAACTCTTATTATTCTAAATTCTAACTATAGTAACAACAATTTCTACGTTAAGAGCAGAAACACAGCTAGCAAACATTGATTCAGTAACAACTTCTAGAATAATATTTTTTACATTTCTAATAGGGCTTCTTCACCCCCCAAAGGGCTCTGCGTTTATTAGTGCTTTTTGTGTGATTAGGTTCTTTATGCTATTTATGATTAAGGTGTTGGGAACAGTCATGTGCGTTAGTGCCAAGGGCATAAACAAGTTGATTTTATTTGGAAAGAGACCGGGGAAGGCCTTCTGCCTGTGTCACAGAAATTAAGGAGCAGTCAGAAAGATAAGCATCAGAAAGACAGATATCATCTTTAAGGTGAGCGCCAGGGCAGCTTTTTGAAATCCCTGAAGTCCTGATCTGCCTTGCTTGTCAGGTCTTGTCCTCATGACCTTGTCATGGGTGGGATCTCGCTTGCTGGCTCCCAGCACCCTTCTCCTTCTGCCCTCAATCTTTCCTCGCATGAGGGTCTTTTCCATGAGTCAGCTCTTCACATCAGGTGGCCCAAGTATTGGATCTTCATCATCAGCATCAGCGTTCCAATGAATATTCAGGGTTAATTTCCTTTATTAATTGGTTTAACCTCCTTGCTGTCCAGGGGACTCTCAAGAGTCTTCTCCAGCACCACAATTCAAAAGTATCGGTTCTTTGGCTCCCAGCCTTCTTTATGGTCCAACTTGCACAAATGTACATGACTACTGGAAAAACCATAGCTCTGACTATGCAGGTGTTTGTCAGCAGAGCGATGTCTCTCTTTTTAACACCCTGTCTAGGTTTGTCATAGAGTTTTCTTCCAAGGAGTAGGTGTCTTAATTTCAGCCGCAGTCACTGTCCACAGTGATTTTGGAGCCCAGGAAAATAAAATCTGTCACTGTTTCCACTTTTTCCCCCTCTATTTGCCTTGAAATGATGAGACTGGACGCCATGATTTTAGTTTTTTGAATGTTGAGTTTTAAGCCACCTTTTTCACTCTCCTCTTTCACCTTCATCAACAGGCTTTTTTTATTCCTCTTCACTTTCTGCCATTAGGGTTGTGTCACCTGCATATATGAGATTGGTATTTCTCCCAGCAATCTTGATTCTAGCCTGAGATTCATCCAGCCTGGCATTTCTCATGATGTACGCTGAATATAAGTTAAATAAGCAGGGTGACAATATAAGCCTTGTCATTCTCCTTTCTGAATTTTTAACTAGTCCGTTGTTCTAAGTCTGGTTCTAACTGTTGCTTCTTGACCTGCATACAGGTTTCTCAGGAGACAAGTAAGGTGGTTTGATACTCCCATCTCTTTAAGAATCTTCCACATGGGCTCAAAATCCATGAGTTCTATCTCCCAGAGGAGGAATATTCCCACAATTCCACACTGCTCCCCGCTCTTCTCACCCCACCAACCCCTCATCAGTTTGTACTGTTTTAAACAGTAATTTTTCAAATGTGAGTGTAGAGTCTTCCACAGTCAGATAAAAGCAATATAACTTTTAGCCTTTGCAATGACACATTTCCCTTTAGAGTTCTTTCTATGGAGAAGGTTCTACGTGTCTTATCTTTCTGGTTATGAAGTAAGCAAGGATCCCATCTTATATTTGGGAGTCTTGACAGTATAGACACAGAGAATTGACAGTTCATACTCGATGATGGATTACCTCTTGTCTTAGTGAGACAAGCAGTGTCTGGTCTGCAACAACAGGAATCTGGGATTAAACTGGATGCTTTCTGGTCCTTTGAAGAAAGTGTCCCCAGAACACGTGTGAATGACACTCACAGAAGGCACTCAAGAGCGCCATTCACCTGTTTCTTACAGTGGATAAAACTCAGGAACAGCCAAGTGGGAGAAATGCGCAAAGCACAGGGGAAGAGGGTGGGAAGCTTCCATCTCTCTTTGAGAGCATCACTTTTCCAGCATCTTCCTGTGTTCATTCTCCCAGAAGTTCCCTATGTTATTTTAATATAAAGAAGGCAAATATTATTAAAGGAAAAAAGCTTAAAGGAATAATGAATGATCATTCACTATTTGTGTTCCTCTGTGAAATGGATGACTTGAGAAAAAAATGAATGATGGAGAGTAGAAAAGAGACAACTAAAATCTGTACTTGTGTAATGTTTACTTTGATATATTTTTCTTTGAAAGCATACAGCTTTCTTTTTTAATGCTTCATGTATTAGAACTCATTTATTATTTACTTTGTAATGCACACCATATTTGATGGTGGTAACCTGAATATTTTAAAGTTTTTATTTTAGAATAATCTAACTTATAAAAAGTTGCTAGAATAGAATGAAGAACATATGTATACAGATTTGTTCTTCAAATAAATAGTAATCAATTCAACAATTGCAGGTACATTTTCTGCTCCTCTCATCTTAGAAAAAGTAACATACTTTTGATGGGATAAGACAACTAGTTGGTCTGATAAGTCTAACATACTGATGTGAAATAAGGATGTTCTATGACAGTTCACAAAGTAAACAGTGGTCAAGGTTGCATGTGTGTGTTCTAAGTCACTTCACTCATGTTCGACTCTTTGCGACCCTGTAGACTGTAGCCCACCAGGCTCCTCTGTTCATGGGATTCTCACGGAGTAGGTTGTCTTGCCCTCCTCCAGGGGACCTTCCTGACCCAAGGATCAAACTTGTGTCTCCAGAAGCTCCTGCATTGCAGGTGGATCTTTATGGCTGAGCCCCTAGGGAAGCCCATGTTAAAGGTAACACCTCATTAATTAACCAGCTAAATTTTAGGTCTGTTGTTAATTGCGGAAAAATTCTCTTTCTTTTTTAAGGTGAAGATTTGAAGGACATTTCATCTGAGGAGATAATTTCTCGTTCAAAAGTTTCTGTCAAATTCAAAGATGTGGAAAACAGGTCAGCCACATTTATTCAAAGATATGTTTTATTAACTACTAAGTGCCAAACACCCTAATAGAAACAGGATTATCTGTCAACTAACCAATAATCTGTGACTTCCTAATATCAAAATTCAATTAAATTTATTTTATTCCAGTTTAGAGTCTCTGTATATCTATACAAGATCACCAGATTTTGGTAAGTTATCTAAATAATGTGAATACGTTTGTCGAGACACTGCATATTTGAGAGTGGGATAAAGTTGATGTGAATTTATTTTATGAATCTGCCCTTTATGAACTGAGACATGTTGAACAAGTTACTAAATATTTTTTATCTTTGATTTTTTTCATTTATAAATAAAACTGGAATAATGCTGTGATGTGCCAGATATCTAGAGTAGTAGCTGGTGTAGAGTAAATGCTCAGTAATTAGTTATAGAAGCTATAGCGATATAGCTGTGCTCGCCCCACAATCCTGCCATTTCATAGGATAGGGTTTCGCTATTGAGGCTTTCCTATATCTCATTACGAGATCCTGAGACATTTATGCCACATTTGCTTTTAAATGATAGAACATTGTAAATATGGTTTTTACCTGTCAATTCTGCCTTCAAATTCATTCATTTATCTACATCTTGATCATCAGCATCCTAGACCAAAAGTTTATTATTTCTTTCCTATACTGTTGCTATAACCTCCTAAATTTTTCCAGTTTTCTAGTCCATATCTAACATGACAACCATATATTATTTTTAATTTTTATTAAATAGCAAGTAGTCACTCCAGTGTTCTTGCCTGGAGAATCCCAGGGACGGGGGAGCCTGGTGGGCTTCCGTCTATGGGGTCACACAGAGTCGGACACAACTGAAGTGACTTAGCAGCAGCAGCAGCAGCAGTCATAAAAGAATATTTATAAAGTATGTGCAAGATATAAATAATAATATACAAACATCCATATATACACCACTCAGTTATTTTTTAAAAGTACTGGTTTATCTTTGAAGTTCCTAGTGTACCTATCTAAACCTCATGCCATCCCATCATCTGGGACAACTACTATACTGAATTTTGTGTTTATTAATATATTCCTAAGCAGTATATTTTTCAACTTTGCACATTTTAACTTCAGTGGAATCACTATGTTCTTCTGTGACTTGCATTTTTGTTCAACGTTATGTCCCTCTGATTAATCCATTGTACATGTAGGGAATCTTCATTCATTTTCACTGCATATTTCTTTGTGAAAATATGTCACAATTTGTCCATTCATAAGCATAGGTTTTGACTATTTGGTGACATCCATGTGTAATTGTCTCTTGGGTTGTTGGAAAAGGGTGTTGCTATGATCAGTGTGTTCTCTTGACAAAACTGTTAGTCTTTGCCCAACTCATTTTGTACTTCAAGGCCAAACTTGCCTGTTACTCCAGGTATCTCTTGACTTCCTACTTTTGCATTCCAATCCTCTGTGATGAAAGGGACATCTTTTTTTGGTGTTAGTTCTAGAAAGTCTTGTAGGACTTCATAGAACCAGTCAACTTAAGCTTCAGCATTAATGGTTGGGCCATAGACTTCGATTACTATGATGTTGAATGGTTTATACAACATTTTAAAGACATTATAGAAAATTATTAAAGACAATGGTCTATACAGTCAGCAAAAACAAGACCTGGAGCTGACTGTGGCTCAAATCATCAGCTCCTTATTGCAAAATTCAGGCTTAAATTGGGCCATTCATTATGACCTAAATCAAATCCCTTATGATTACACAGTGGAGGTGATGAATAGATTCAAGAGATTAGATCTGGTAGACAGAGTGCCTGAAGAACTACAGATAGAGGTTCATAACATTTTACAGGATGCAGTGACTAAAATCATCCAACAGAAGAAATGCAAGAAGACAAAGGGGTTATCTACAGAGGCTTACAAATAGCTGAGAAAGCAAAAGGCAAGAGAAGAAAAGGCAAAGGGGAAAGGGAAAGATATACTCAACTGAATGCAGAATTCCAGAGAACAGCAAGGAGAGGTAAGAAGGCTTTCTTAAATGAACAGTGCAGAGAAATAGAGGAAGACAATAGGATGGGAAAGACTGGAGATCTCTTCAAGAAAATTGGAGCTATCAAAGGAATATTTCATGGAAGGATGGGCACAATACAGAACAGGAATGGTAAGGGCCTCACAAAAGCAGAAAAGATTAAGAAGAGGTAGCAAGAATATACAGAACTACACCAAAAAACCAGTTCATTCTAAAGGAGATCAGTCCTGGATGTTCATTGGAAGGACTGATGCTGAAGCTGAAACTCCAATACTTTGGCCACCTCATGCGAAGGGTTGACTCACTGGAAAAGACTGATGCTGGGAGGGATTGGGGGCAGGAGGAGAAGGGGACGACTGAGAATGACATGGCTGGATGGCATCACCGACTCGATGGACATGAGTTTGAGTGATCTCTGGGACTTGGTGATGGACAGGGAGGCCTGGCGTGCTGTGATTCATGGGGTCACAAAGACTCGGACACGACTGAGTGACGGAACTGAACTGAACAGAACACCAAAAAAAGGTCTTAATGACCTGGATAACCATGATGGTGTGGTCACTCACCTAGAACCAGATATCCTGGAGTGTGACGTCAAGTGGGCCTTAGGAAGCATTACTACACACAAAGCTAGTGGAGGTGACAGAATTCCAGCTGCTGGTGCTGCTGCTGCTAAGTCGCTTCAGGCGTGTCCGCCTTGTAGTGACCCCATGGACTGCAGCCCACCAGGCTCCTTTGTCCATGGGATTTTCCAGGCAAGAGTACTGGAGTGGGGTGCCATTGCCTTCTCCAAATGCCAGCTTAGCTATTTAAAATCCTAAAAGATGATGCTGTTAAAGTGTTGCACTCAATATGTCAAAGATTTTAAAAACTAAGCAATGGCCACAGGACTGGAAAAGGTCAGTTTTCATTCCAATCCCAAAGACAGTGCCGAAGAATGTTCAAACTACTGAACAATTGCAGTTATTTCACATGATAGTAAAATTATGCTCAAAATGCTTCAAGCTAGGCCTCAGCAGTACATGAACTGAGAACTTCTGGATGTACAAGGTAGATTTAGAAAAGGCAGAGGAAAGTGAAAGTGAAGTCGCTCAGTCATGTCTGACCCTTAGCAACCCCACGGACTGCAGCCTACCAGGCTCCTCCATCCATGGGATTTTCCAGGCAAAAGTACTGGAGTGGCTAGTCATTGCCTTCTCCGAACCAGGGATCAAATTGTCAACATTCATTGGATCATAGAGAAAACAAGGGAGTTCCAGAAAAACATCTACTTCTGCTTCATTGACTATGCCAAACCCTTTGACTGTGTGGATCACACCAAATTGTGGGAAATTCTTCAAGAGATGGGAATACCAGACTACTTTACCTGTCTCATGATAAACCTGTATTCAGGTCAAGAAGCAACAGTTAGAACATTACATGGCACAACTGACTGGTTCTGAATTAGGAAAGGGGTATGTCAAGGCTGTATATTGTCACCCTACTTGTTTAACTTCTATGCAGAGTACATTATGAGAAATGCCAGGCTGGATTAACCACAGCTGGAATCAAGATTGCTGTGAGAAATATGAACCACCTCAGATATACAGATGATACCACTCTAATGGTAGAAAGTGAAGAGGAACTAAAGAGTCTCTTGATGAGGCTGAAAAAGGACGGTGAAAAAGCCGGCTTAAAACTCAACGTTAAAAAAACTAAAGTCACAGCATCTGGTCCCATCACTTCATGGCAAATAGAAGGGGAAAAAGTGGAAGAGGTGATAGATTTTCTTTTCTTGGGCTCCAAAATTACTGAGGTCAGTGACTGCAGTCATAAAATTAAAATATGTTTGCTCCTTGAAAGGAAAACTATGACAAATCTAGACAGCATATTAAAAACCAGAGACTTCACTTTGCTTGGAAAGATTCATATAGTCAAAGCTATGATTTTTCCAGTAGCCATGTATGGATGTTAGAGTTGGACCATAAAGAAGGCTGAGTCCTAAAGAATTGATGCTTTTAAATAGTGGTGCTAGAAAAGACTCTTGAGAGTCTGTTGATCTGCAAGGAGATCAAACCAGTCAATACTGAAGGAAATCAACCCTGAGAATATTCATTGGAATGACTGTGCTGAAGCTGAAGCTCCAATACTTTGGCCATCTAATGCGAAGAGCCTATTCATTGGAGAAGAGCCTAATGATGGGAAAGATTGAAGGCAAAAAGAGAAGGGGGCAGCAAAAGATGACATGGTTAGATGGCATCACCAACCCAATGGGCATGAATCTGAGCAAACTTTGGTAGTGGAGGACAGGGGAGCCTGGCGTGCTGCAGTTCCTGGGGTCACAAAGAGTCAGACACGATTTAGCGTCTGAACAGCAACAACAACAAAACATAGGTTGTATTTTCATTTTTTTGGTTTTTACAAATATTATTGTGATTATTATTATTGTCTCCTGGTATTTATATGCAAGAGTCTGATTTTTTAAAAAACATAACTTAGAATGTTCCTTTGTTTTATAGCCATTTAATGACTTTGCATTACATTTAGAGTGGAAGGAGAAAAGTTTTGGCACAGCTTAAAATCCCCTGCCTATATCTCCAGACTTATCTCCTAATCTTTTCAACTAATTAGGTATGCTTCAAAGACACTGGATTTCTTTTTCAGTTCTTCAAACTTGTTGTAACCATTTCACCTCATGGTCTTCACACATGTATGTCTTCTCAAAATGTTCTTCCTCTTACATTTTTCAAAATTGCAGTCATTCTTCAAGTCTTAATTTAACTGTTATTTGTTCAAAGAAGTCTTCCCTGACTCCCAAACTCTAAATTAGTTATCTCTACTAATATTCTTCATGGTATGCTTGACTCTTTATTCTTTACACATATCATGGTTTGGTATTCATTTTCTTGTCTCCAGAATAAGTGCTCATATTTGTTTTGTTCAGAGTAACTGAGATATAGTAGGAATTCAAAAAAATATTTGCTGAACAAACTCTTACATGTGAGGGGAAATGTCAAATAGGATTATATACATGCATTATACATTAATAATTGCCAATAAAGTTCAGTGATACATTTTTAGGATTTTCATAATTTATAAGTAATTTTATGAAAATTTAATCTTGAACCATTCAAAATATACTGAAATCAGGCCCAAATCTTTTGGTTAGCCCCATCATCATCAGTGCTATCACTATGTTATTTGAGAGTCCCACAGCCCAAGATAACCTGGGTTGACCCAGACTGGAGAAGACTCTCCCCAGATTTACACTGCCTGCTTTTAGCCAATTTGATTTCAGTCAACCTATAGGACTTGTTTGAGAAGAATGCAGAGTGGATGACTATTCACTTATGTCTTTCTACATTAAATGGAGACTTATCAGATTCTCTCCCAAGAGCAGATGAACTCTTAAGTAACAAATTGACCTAAAATAAAAGTGAACATCATTTATTACCTGAAATAAAGTTTGACTACTAATCTTTTACACATATGGTACTTTAAAAATAAAAATAGTATCAGTGTATAATTTACATGACTTATCAAAGGTAAATTTTACATTAACTCTAAAACTTCCATGTTAATACTTAACTGTAAAAAATTTTAGTAACAAAATTTTGATGTGATAGTGCAATAAATTGCTGGACTGCTTTCTAAAAATTTTAATCTTCACCTTTCCACATCTGCTTTCCACAGGGATGAAAATGCATGGTACATTGAGAAAAATCCTATTAAATTAAAAAAAACAATTCAGAAGCTTTTTGTGTTTGCATTTACTTGGGCATTTGGAGGAACTTTACAACGTGAAGATGAACATGAAGATGATGTAATATTTTATCGAAGTTCTGAACCTGATTCACCTGCAAGAGTAACCTATGATTTTGACAACCTTGTTCGTGAATTATTTGAAGGCAATGCACAAATAGGTGTGTTCTAAGGGAAAAGTCATAATTATGCATACTTCAAAATGTTAATTTGAAACTCATCATTGGACTTTATTTATTTATTTTTGGACTTATATTTATTTAGCTCATCTATTTAAATGTGAAGAATAGTGGTAAAAGAGGGTTAAATAAGTACACTCTAACATCCCTAATAGGACTGTGACAGTTGCCCAAGGAGGAGGCCCAGCTCAACATCCAGTGTAGGCTGTGGCCATCCCAACACCAATCACAACCCCTATCAAGGGGATAATGGTCAGCATACACCGAAGAAAGAAAAAGCAGACATTCATACTAAAAACAGCCTCTAATAAAAATTACTAGACTCGTGGAGTCTACATGGGGACACCCTCACATTAAAAACAGCCCTTTAAGACCACAGTACGTAACTATTTCTCCTAAACTCACAGAGTCAGAGAAATATGAGTAGAATTAAGAAGCAGAGGAACCACTCCTAATTAAAAGATCAAGATAATTCCTCTGAAAGAACAAACAATGAAACAGGTATTTCCAGTCTACCAAATCGCGAGTTCAAAAAGGAGTTAATGAAAATGTTGAAGGAGTTAAGAAAGTTTATTAATAAAAATGCAGATTACTGTAAAAGGAACTAAAACTACAAACAAAAGCCAGTTAAAATTGGGAAACTCATTTTCTAATACCAAAGCTGAGCTAAAGGCAATGATGGCAAACGGTACAAAGCAGAAGAATGAAAAAGTGACCTGGGAGTTAGAATAATGGAAATCACTCAGTCAGAAGAGCAAAGGGAAGACAAACGAAAAAGAAATTAAAGCAATATATGAGACCTATTGAATAATATAATGCATTCCAGTCTATACATAGAAAGAATACCAGAAGGAGGAAAAAGAGAAAAGGGAATAAAAAAATGTATTTGAAAAAATTATGGTTGACAGAAGGTGGGAGGGAGATTCAAGAGGGCGGGGATGTATGTACACCTATGGTTAATTCATGTTGATGTAAGGCAGAAATCAAACCAATGTTGTAAACCAATCACCAATCACTTAAAAATAAATTTCTTTTTTAAAAAAGTATAAAATAACTTTAAAAAAGAGATTATGGCCAGAAACTTTCCAAATCTGAAGAAAGAAACAGATATACAGTTATGAGAAACCCACATTAGGGCAAAGGACACACATAGATTGAAAATGGGAATGAAAAAGTATATTTTATGCAAACTGAAATGTCAAGCAGGGATAGCAATATTCATATAAGACAAAATAAACTTTTTTAAAAAGGCCATAAAGATAAAGAAGGACATTATATAATGATAAAATGATCAATACAAGAAGAGAATATTACAATCATTAACATATATGCACCCCAAATAGGAGCACCCACAAAAATCAAACAAGCACTAGCAGAAATAAAGGGAAAAACTGACAGAAATACAATAATAGTAGGAGACATTAATACCCTGTCATGCCAATAGACAGAGATCTTCCAGACAGGAAATCAATAAAGCAGTGGAGATAATAAGTGATAAAATAAAGCAGTTAGACTTAATTGATATTATCAGGACATTACATGCAGAAAAACCAGAATACATATTCTTTTCAAGTGCACATGGAACATTCTCTAGGATTGACCATATACTTGGACACAAAACAAGCCTCAGCAAATTTAAGAGGATAAAAATTATTTCAAGCTTATTTTCTGACCACATATCATGAAAATATCAGAAATTAATCACACAAGGAAAAATGAGCAAAAGAACGATTACATTGAGGCAAAACAAAATGATACTACAAAACCAATAGATATATGATGAAATCAAAGAGGAAATTAAAAAATACCTTGAGGCAAATGGTAATGAAAAAACCTACTGGGTTCAGCAAAAGCAGTTCATAGAGGAAGATGCATAGTGATATAGGTCTTCCTCAAAAAACAAGAAAAATCTCAAACTAACCTATCATCTAAAATAATTAGAAAAAGAACAGACAAAATATAACATTACCAGAAAGAAGGAAATAAAAATCAGTAAATGAATAAAGTGGAGATTAGAAAACAATAATAAAACATCACTAAAACAAAGAGTTGGTTCTTTGAAAGAGTAAACAAAAATCAGTAAACCTCTGGCCAATCTCACCAAGAAGAAAAGAGATAGGGCCCAAATAAACAAGAAATTACAGAGGAGAAATAACAACTGACAACAACAATAAAAGAAAACCATAAGGGAATACTATGAACAATTATTTGCCAACAGTGACCCAGATAACCACAATTGTGTGATCACTCACTTAGAGCCAGACATCCTGGAATGCGAAGTCAAGTGGGCCATCACTATGAACAAAACTAGTGGAGGTGATGGAATTCCAATTGAGCTGTTTCAAATCCTAAAAGATGATGCTGTGAAAGTGCTGCACTCAATATACCAGCAAATTTGGAAAACTCAGCAGTGGCCACAGGACTGGAAAAGGTCAGTCTTCATCCCATCCCAAAGAAAGGCAATGCCAAAGAATGCTCAAACTACTGCACTGTTGCACTCATCTCACATGCTAGCAAAATAATGCTCAAAATTCTCCAAGCCAGGCTTCAACAATACGTGAACTGTGAACTTCCAGATGTTCAAGCTGGTTTTAGAAAAGGCAGAGGCACCAGAGATCAAATTGTCAACATCCGATGGATCATCAAAAAAACAAGAGAGTTCCAGAAAAACATCTTTAAAATATCTCTAAAACTTCTGTTTTATTGACTGTGCCAAAGCCTTTGACTGTGTGGATCACACCAAACTGTGGAAAATTCTGAAAGAGATGGGAATACCAGACTACCTGACCTGCCTCCTCAGAAATCTGTATGCAGGTCAAGAAGCAACAGTTAGAACTGGACATGAAACAGCCGACTGGTTCCAGATCGGGAAAGGAGTATGTCAAGGCTGTATATTGTCACCCTGCTTGTTTAACTTATATGCAGAGTACATCATGAGAAATGTTGGACTAGATGAAACACAAGCTGGAATCAAGATTGCCAGGAAGAATATAAACAATCTCAGACATGCAGACGATATCATTCTAATGGCAGAAAGTGAAGAAGAACTAAAGAGCCTCTTGATGAAAGTGAAAGAGGAGAGTGAAAAAGTTGGCTTAAAAACTCAACTTTCAGAAAACTAAGATCATGGCATCTGATCTCATCACTTCATGGAAAATAGATGGGGAAACAATGGAAACAGTGAGAGATGTTATTTTGCGGGGCTCTAAAATCACTGCAGATGGTGACTTCAGCCATGAAATTAAAAGACGCTTGCTCCCTGGAAGAAAAGTTGTGACCAACCTAGACAGCATATTAAAAAGCAAAGACATTACTTTGCCAACAAAGGTCCGTCTAGTCAAAGCTGTGGTTTCTCCAGTAGTCATGTGTGGATGTGAGAGTTGGACTATAAAGAAAGCTGTGCACCGAAGAATTGATCCTTTCAAATTGTGGTGCTGGAGAAGACTCTTGAGAGTCCCTTGGACTGCAAGGAGATCCAACCAGTCTATTCTAAAGGAGATCAGTCCTGGGTGTTCATTGGAAGGACTGATGCTAAAGCTGAAATTCCAATACTTTGGCCACCTGATGCAAAAAATGACTCATTTGAAAAGACCCTGATGCTGGGAAAGATTGAAGGCAGGAGGAGAAGAGGATGACAGAGGATGAGATGCTTGGATGGCATCACCAACTCAATGGACATGTGTTTGAGTAAACTCCGGGAGTTGGTGATGGACAGGGAGGCCTGGCGTGCTTCAGTCCATGGAGTTGCAAAGACTCGGACACGACTGAGTGGCTGACCTCAACCCAACTGAATAATATACAGTACATGATAATAATCAGAACTTCTGGGTAAGATTTCAGACAAAATCAGATAATCTGGATCCAAAATAAGTCAGAGATAATAAAGCTTTGCTTTTATAAAATTAAAGATAAGAAGGAAAAATGATAGACCTGTTTTATGTGTTTGGTTATACCTTTAATGAAGAATTATTATTTCTGATCAAACACATCTTTCAGAGAGAGATCATATTCTTAGTTAAACATTCCATGAATGAGACTTTTTATTTATTTATCATTTTCAAATGTAGGTATCACCCTTCCAAATGGTGAACATTCCATCTTTGGGTATTTTGTGGATATACAGCAATGTGAATTTATACCATGGTCAGAACTACTTCCTAATACTCAGACACTAATACAAAGAGGTAAGAATTATTTTAAGAGCCATGCTCTAATTTCTCTAAAGTATTGACATTATTTTATATATAAAAGTGGTTATATCAGCAACTTTGAGGGCTGATGTATGCCAAGTCTGTTCAGGAACTCATTTGGATCTTTTTACAAAATAGTCTTTAAAAAATTACCTTTGAATATTGCTTTCTGAGCAATTTAAAATGTATTAGTATTTGATTGAGACTGTTGTACATTTTTAAATTTTAGTTAACTAAAAATCTTGCTAGTGGAAGAGCTCAGTATTTTAATTAGCATGATTATTGAAAGGAAAAAAGGGAAAGGACCTCTTAGCAACTTGATTGTAAAGGACTTGCTAATTAAAAATACATAATCATAGTTGGACAAACATGCATATGTGCTAAATCATTTTTATTCTCAATCTTCTATGTATAGAAGAAAAAGAACAGAAAATTGTACTTTGAGAGTTTAGTTGAAATTGAGGCAGGAGCTTAATATGGACTAATATGCTTCATGTAGATTTCTTGCAAATATAAAAAATTCAATGAATGCAAATTGAATTTAACTACTTTGAGATGAGGTTTCTCTCATAGAGAGTTTCAAATTTTAGTTATAAGAGTTTTTGACGAAATCTCAGAAACATGAAGCATCCAGAAAATTCTAAATCTAGTTTCATTGGAAATAACAAGGTTCTAGTGTACATTATACCCACTCCAGTGTTCTTGCCTGGAGAATCCCAGGGACGGGGAAGCCTGGTGGGCTTCTGTCTATGGGGTCATACAGAGTCGGACACGGCTGAAGTGACTTAGCAGCAGCAGCAGTGTACAATATGGAGAAGGCAATGGCACCCCACTCCAGTACTCTTGCCTGGAAAATCCCATGGACAGAGGAGCCTGGTAGGCTGCAGTCCATGGGGTCACTGAGGGTCGGACATGATTGAGTGACTTCACTTTCACTTTTCACTTTCATGCATTGGAGAAGGAAATGGAAACCCACTCCAGTGCTCTTGCCTGGAGAATCCCAGGGATGTTGGAGCTTGGTGGGCTGCCGTCTGTGGGGTCGCACAGAGTTGGACACAACTGAGGCACCTTAGCAGCAGCAGCAGCAGCAGCAGCAGTGTACTATATTTACCACAGTATTACAGTTATTTGAAACCCCAAATTGTATATCATATGGTAATGCTAATATTGGTCATTTTTATCCTTAGTTTTCAGCATGAAAAAAACTAAACTATCAATGCATATAACTCAGTGTCTTAGTGTACCGTTCCACCCTTATGCGAAACTACAGAGGTGTTTTCTCCAAATCAAAGACATTGCTTCCTCTGGCCCCAACTTACACTAATTGTAGGCAAAGGTTTAGGAGAAACTCAAACTCTCCAAGCTTTCAAACCCAAACTCATAACAGTAATCTTAGTATCACAGTATCATTTTTGATTCACCACTATATAATGCAAATCAGAAGTCCTGGTGTCAGACCAGGCTACTCTGGTCTGTGGGAAGATAGCTTGTTCCAGGGTCAGGAGTACTGTAAACCCATATCCAATTAGATCCAATCTGTTGAATGAAGAGCAGCTTGATTTGGTTCTTGCAGAGAGGTCACTGCAGATCTTGGTGGCAAGGAGCACACTCCAAGTACATGAAGACAATGGACAGAAGTTCCAAGACTTCTCTCTTCAGAGAAGCTTTGCACCTCCCTTTTTAAATTCTTAATTTTGCTCTGGAAGGACCAATGCTGAAGCTGGAGCTCCAATACTTTGGCCGCCTAATGCAAAGAGCCTACTCATTACAAAAGACCTTGATGCTGGGAAAGATTGAAGGCAAAAGGAGAAAGGGACAGCAGAGGATGAGATTATTAGATAGCATCACCAACTCAATGGACATGAATCTGAGCAAATTCTGGGAGATAACGAAGGAAGGAGAGCCTGGCATGCTGTAGTCCATGAGACTGCAAAGATTTGGACATAACTTAGCACCCAAACAACAACATAATAACAAATATATATACATGAAAGTATAGGTACAATTATGTATTAAAATATTATATAGGATCAGTTTATTATGTATAAATTAAATCATATCATGCACCAATTTTAATCTAAAATAAAAGACTAGTTAGCATCATTAATTCATAACATTTAAGGATATCAATATCATTTTTCCCATAGTAACCCATAGTACAAAAGATTGTTTGAGCAGTACACTTCAAAAATTACCTTTTATGATTAAAGTTTTTTTCCCGAAAGCATTTTTTGTTTAAAAAGAGTACCCCTAATCTATAGTCTTTTCATACTGATCATGATGTTCTTGAGGCAAGAATGCTGGAGTGGTTTACCATTTCTTCAAGACCTTCTAGAACTAACACCAAAAATAGATATCCTTTTCATCATAGGGGATTGGAATGCAAAAATAGGAAGTCAAGAGATACCTGGAGTAACAGGCAAGTTTGGCCTTGAAGTTCAAAGGAAGCAGGGCAAAGGCTAACAGAGTTTAGTGAAGAGAACACACTGGTCATAGCAAACACCTTTCAACAATGTGAGAGACGACAATAATCATACTGATTATATTCTTTGCAGCTGAAGATAGAGAAGCTCTATACGGTCAGCAAAAATAAGACCTGGAGCTGACTGTGGCTCAGATTATGAACTCCTCATTCCATATTCAGGCTTAAATTAAAGAAAGTAGGGGAAACCACTAGGTCATTTAGATATGACCTAAATCAAATCCCTTATGTTTATACAGTGGAAGAGATGAATAGATTCAAGGGATTAGATCAGGTAGACAGAGTGCGTGAAGAACTATGAACAGAGTTTCATAACATTGCACAGGAGGTGGTGACCAAAGCCATCCTAAAGAAAAAGAAATTCAAGAAGGCAAAGTGTTTGTCTAAGGAGGTCTTACAATAGAAGAGGAAAGAAGAGAAGCAAAAAACAAGGGAAAAAGGAAAAGGTATACCTAGCTGAATGCGGAGTTCCAGAAAATAGCAAGGAGAGATAAGAGATATGTGAACAATGCAAAGAAATAAAGGAAAACAATAGAATGGGAATGATATAATGGGAAAGAATAGAGATCTCTTCAAGAAAGAGATACCAAGGGAACATTTCATGCAAGGATGGGCACAAGAAAGGACAGATACATCAAGGACCTAACAGAAGCAGAAGAGATTATGAAAAAGTGGCAAGAATATACAGAAAAACTATACAAAAAAAGGTCTTAACAATCCAGATAACCACGATGGTGTGGTCACTCACCTAGAGCCAAACATCCAGGAGTATGAAGTCAAGTGGGCCTTAGGAAGCATTACTACACACAAAGCTAATGGAGGTGACAGAATTCCAGCTAAGCTATTTAAAATCCTAAAGATGATGCAATTGAAGTGCTGCACTCAATATGTCAGCAAATTTGGAAAATTCAGCAATGGCCGCAAGACTGGAAAAGGTCAATTTTCATTCCAATCCCAAAGAATGGCAATGCCAAAGAATGTTCAAACCCATACAACTGCACTAATTTCACATGCTAACACAGTAATTCTCGAGTACTTCAATCCAGGCCTCAGTAGTGCGTGAACCGAGAACTTTCAGATGTACAAGCTGGATTTTAAAAAGGCAGAGGAACCAGAGATCAAATTGCCAACATTTGTGGGATCACAGCGAAAGCAAACAAATTCCAGAAAAACATGTACTTGTGCTTCATTGACTATGCTAAAGCCTTTGACTGTGTGGATCACAACAAACTGTGGAAAATTCTGAAAGAGATGGGAATCTCTTACCACCAGACCACCTTACCTGCCTCCTGAGAAATCTGTATTCATGTCAAGAATCAACAGTTAGAACTGGACGTGGAGCAACCGACTGGTTCCAAATTGGGAAAAGAGTACATCAAGGCTGTATATTGTCACTCTGCTTATTTAACTTATATGCAGAGTACATCATGCAAAATGCCAGGCTGGATGAATCACAAGTTGGAATCAACATTGCCAGGAGAAATACAAACAATCTCAGATATGCAGATGATGCCATTCTAATGGCAGAAAGTGAAGAGGAACTAAAGAGTCTCTTGATGAGGGTGAAAGAGGAGAGTGAAAAAGCTGGCTTAAAACTCAACATTCAAAAAACTAAGATCATGACTTCCAGTCTCACCACTAAGGGGGAAAAGTGGAAATAGTGACAGATTTTATTTTCTTGGGCTCCCAAATCACTGCGGATGGTGATTGCAGTCATGAAATTAAAAGTCGTTTACTCCTTGGAAGGAAAGCTATGACAAACCGAAAGAGCATATTAAAAAGTAGAGACATCAGTTTCCAACAAAGGTCCATATAGTCAAAGCTATGGTTTTTCCAGCAGTCATGTATGGATGTGAGAGTTAGACCATAAAGAAGGTTGGACGCAAGAGTTGATGCTTTTGAACTGTGGTGCTGAAGAAGACTCTTGAGAGTCCCTTGCACAACAAGGAGATCAAACCAGTCAATACTAAAGGAAATCCACCTTGAATATTTCATTGGAAAGACTGTTACTGAAGCTGAAGCTCCAATACTTTGGCCTCCTGATGCGAAGAACCAACTCGTTGGAAAAGACTCTGATGCTGGGAAAGATTGAAGGCAGGAGGAGAAGTGGGCAACAGAGGATGAGATGGTTGGATGGCATCATTAACACAATGGACATGAGTTTGAGCAAACTCTAGGAGATAGTGAAGGACAGGGAGGCCTGATGTCCTGCAGTCCCTGGGGTTGCAAACAGTCAGACATGACTTAGCAACTGCAACAACAAATCTGTGGTCACCAAGGATGTATTCTGAAGCTCAACATTCATTAATATTCAATAAATATTTATTCATTTTTATTAATAAAGCAATTTCCAGTGAATCCTGAGTGGGGATATAGGAAAACATATTGTTTCCTTCTTCATTAACAAGATGGAATAATAGGACTTTGATGGTGGTAAAGTTAGTTAGTAATATTAGACAATTTGGGACGATTATGCTAAGTTGATCCTACGTTTCTTTCCATATTCCTCTTATGTTAATACCCTGTGTGGCTTAAACTGCTTCTTTTCAATCATCTCCATGCTTTTCTGTCTCTCTGTGAATAAAGTATTCATGTGGTCAATTGGTTTTCCAATTAAACCTTCCTTGTAGCTAAATGTGGCCATGTAACCCAGTTCTAGACAATGAAATGTGAACGGAAGTGAATAATGGCACAAAGAGAGGGTGGGATGAACTGAGAAAATAGCCTTGAAACGTGTACATTATCATGTGTAAAAGAGATAGCTAGTGGAATGCTGCTGTATAATACAAGGAGCTCAGCCCAGTGCTCTGTGATGACCTAGAAGGGCGAGATGGGGGCAAGTGGGAGGGAGGTTCAAGAGGGAGGGGATATATATATACTTACGGCTGATTTGTGCCATTGCACAGCAGAAACCAAGACAACATTGTAAAGCAATTATCCTCCAATTTAAAAAAAGAAAAGAATGTATTAATATTAATGTTTTCTGAGTTGCAAATTCTGGCTTCTGAGTTGCAAATATGGTGGCAGGACCTAAAATAACCATCTGGGACCTAGTGGGAAGTGCATGTTAACAATGGCAGAAAAAAGATGAAAGAAGCCAAGTGTGGGTTCCTGATACTGTAGTGCTTACATATAAGCCCTGGACTGTTTTGTAAGAGAAGAATAAAATTCCACCTTTGAAACACCATTGTTATATTTGTATCCTTACTAGAGCAGACAGAACTTGTATCATAATTAATATTGATTTTAGTGCAACCCCATGGACTGTAGCCCACCAGGCTCCTCCGTCCATGGGATTCTCCAGGTAAGAATACTGGAGTGGGTTGCCATTTCCTTTTCCAATAAATAAGGCAGTAACTTGAAAAAAATCATGATACCTGACACTACCTTAAAAATCAGATGTTGGCAGCAAAGACTCAGTGTAGAAGTCTTGCTTCAATGCTCATGACCCCTGTTATGCCATGGCTAACCACTTGGCAAAACTGCTACCTGTTATATCTTGGAAGCAAATCAAGTGCTTACCAAATCTGTTGTTCAGTCATTAAGTCATTATTACAAAAGGCTAATTTTTTTAATATGTCAGTAGCTTCTACTGTTCAAAATAAAAGACCAGTTGCCCATTTTTTATGAAAAAAATGGGTAAAGAATATAAATAAATACTTCATAGAAAAACAAATGGCTCTGAGATATAAAGAGTTGACTCATAATAAAAGAAATGCAAAATAAACCAGAATTAGGTACATTTTTTTCACCTATATTGATGAGGATCAAAAAGTTTGATACTTTTGGCAAAGGGGTAAGGCCTCAAAGACTTTCAAACATTAGAGGACAGTTTGTCAATAGCTATCGAAATTATAAATCATATGTAAGTTTATAGTGACCCAACAACTCTACTTACAAGAAATTATTTGACATATGTCCAAAAATGATATAAACTTAGCTTTATTTGTAATAGCAAAAGATTAGAAACACCATAAATATCTATCACTGGAGCACTGGTGAATATTTTATTATATGTTCATTAAATGTAATGTTAATCAGAAAAAAGTCTTTAAGGTTATAAAAGGATCTCTAAAATTACACTAAACTTTTTAAAAATTGCAGAACAGTATCCACATATTGGGAATTAGGTAACTAGGACATAGGTATGAGAAAGAGACCATGTATGCATACCTTTACATACCATAGTTTTGAATTGTGTACCATGTGAATGTATTAATTTTTAATTTAAAAAGGAGTAAAATGAAAGATGAGGGAGTGAGGCTATGTAGTATTTAACCCTTTTGAGAGTTTTAGCTGTGTAATAGGAGTCTATGGGATCAAGAGAGAATTGGTTTCGTTTGGGGCGTGTGTATGTGTGTGCGTGTGCATTTTATTTCACATGAAATTGGCCATATTCACCTGATTTTTACTAAGAAAAATATCAATTTCATGTGGTTCAATCAATAAAACAATTGGTGATACTAGCACATATATGTTTATACAATGGAAAATTCCAATAGAAAGGAGAGACTGATAGTGATGAGGGGGAAGGATTACCAAAGAAGTGATGTTCTTAAAAAATGGATTGCAGGAGTCTTTGGAAGGAGAGTTACTTTCATTTTTACTGGAGGGAAAGTAGAGGAGACACTTACGTTGCATATGAGGGCATTTGAGTATGTTTGGTAGTAGAAAAATCAGAGTTTGTATGTGGTGGACTTAGAAATGCGTGTTGTGAGTTCACCAGCCTAAAGTATGAATGAAAGGGAAATTTTCTGAGATCAGCAGAGGTGCCCAGGCATTTGCAACAATAGTGGCTTATGTGTTTAAATTGTTTTATAATGTACAGACTTTTCCAGAAAGTATTTAGTATCTAAAAGATGAAATTAACATTTATTTATAGGTCATTTAAAACTTTTTAAAAAATTTTAACAGGAACTTCAATACTAGCTGATCATCAAGGATCCAGTGAAAACCTCTTGAAGATAACAGAATATGGAGACAGCATTAATTATATTGCTACCAGAGACACAACATGCCTTTCTTTTCTTGTAAGCCTTCTTTTAAAGAATTCCTACCCAGTACTTCTCACAGGTATTAAAAATATTTAAATATAATTTCAGAGTTAGGAAGAGCTTAATCGTTATGTAGTCCAAACATTTTATTTTACAAGTGGGAAAAAATATGCCCTGAAAAGATTTAGTACCTCTTTCAATATACATTCTTACTAACAGCGTATGAATGCCCATTTCCCCTGGTTTGCCAATTTTTGCTGTTTAGTCTCTAAGTTGTGTTTGACTCTTTGCAACCACATAGACTGTAGTCTGCCAGGCTCCTCTGTCCATGGGATTTCCCAGTCAAGAATATTGGAATGGGTTGCCATTTCCTTCTCCAGGGGATCTTCCCTACCCAGGGATCAAACACACATCTCTTGCATTGCAGGCGGATTCTTCATTGCTGAGCCACCAGGGAAACCCTGTTTGCCAATACAGAACATTATAAATCTTTTTCCTCTTTTCATTACCTTCAAGGTAAATTCCAGAAGTAGAACTATTGGATTAATATAAGTATGACCTACATAGCCTCTGGGCTAAGGTCCTTAGAGGGCCATTGGCATCCTTGATTGATTTACACACGTAACTATATGCAAGTCAAAAATAAAAAGAAAGTGCCTGATTTTTTTAAAAAAATGTATACACATAATTCCTCAACCCATTGTTAAAATATTTCAACCCTTTACCATTATGAAAGGAGAAATTCAATACAGATTCTACTCTTTCTTAATATTTATTTCAACCCAATCAGTTATCTTTTCTAAGTTGCGTTGGTGGCTCAGATGGTAAAGCGTCTCCCTCCAGTGCAGGAGACCCAGGTTCGATCCCTGGGTTGGGAAGATCCCCTGGAGAAGGAAACAGCAACCCACTCCAATACTCTTGCCTGGAGAATCCCATGGACGGAGGAGGCTGATAGGCTATATACAGTCCATGGGGTCGCAAAGAGTCGGACACGACTGAGCGACTTCACTTCACTTCACTTCAAGTTGTGCTGCCTTTCACCAAAGGCAATAGTATCACTTTCCCAGTTCTGTATTCAAAGTATTCAGGCAAAATGAAGCTGGAACTCTCAGATAATCCTTACCTTGCCTTCAGTTTGGTCAAAGGAAATTCTTAGTTTTACTTAATACTTGGTAAGTTAGAGTGTCATAATTTTCTGTTCTGTTGCAGTAAATTGCTGTTCATCAAATTTGTCTCCCAGATTGGGTTGGCAAAAAATTTCAGGGAAAACTCATTTCATGTAGTAGTTCTGCTGTGCTGTAAGCAAAAAGATTTGCCATATTTGTAAATGAACTTTAGATAAAAGATAATGATTAACTCCTAATCTTTTCTTTTCTAAAAGATGTAAATACTTCAAATGATTTTGAGAGGTTTACATACTACCTTGTTTACCCATTCTTAACCACATTTTTTTAAATGGAAGAGCAAAAGTAAAGTTTTCATGCAGTTCTCAAATATCAAATGTTATTGTTTCATTTTCATATGCTAGCATCTACTCATTTTCTTGTATATAAATTTCACCTATTTTTTCCCTTAGGAGACTTTGGAGTTGGAAAAACCGCTGCCATTAATCAAATGCTTGAAAAGTTAGAGGGCTCAGGAGCATTTGATGTGAAATATGGATCAATTTTAGGAGAAGTCCTGTTATATAATGAAATTAAAAAATCAAGGTTGTATGCATTAAACTCTAAATTTGATTTGTCTGGTAAAACATAGTTTGCCTTAATGTATAAATGTACCTTATTTTAAAGAAGCAAACCTGTTATGTGAAAATGCAGAATTATTCAAAAGAGAAGTAAGTGAGAAGAAAATCTACTTTTCCAGAGTATTAACAACTTGATTAATTTCTTTAAGTGAAAATTTCTTACATTTATTTTAAATAAAAAACTAAATTTAAGATCTTAGTTTGTTCTACATAGGCATATATCTGGGGGTTTTGTTTTTTGCATTAAAAATAAATTTCCTTCTTATAAAATATAAAAAGTATTCTTTACAAAGAACTTTGTCATTCTGTGTGTCTCTTCCTGAGGAAAAAAAAGGAATGAAACGAAATCTAAATTGTGCAAATAAAGATTGTAAGTGTTTTAAGTTGATTCTTATTCTGTTAAAATATTAGAGAAACCCAACATTGTTTGAATCGAATAAGAAACTACAATTGTGGAGAGATTCATATTGGACCTTTCCTCTAATCATGAGTCTCATATGTCCAACGACCTGTGTCACATGTATACTTGGATATCTCCTGAACATCTCTACATTAACATAGCCAAAGTGTGACTCTTGATTTCTCTTCCAAATCAATTCTTCCTCCAGTGTGTCTCGCTGCAATAAATGAGACCCAGTTATTCAAGCCTGAAACCTACAAATCATCTTTGAATTCCCCCTTTTCGCCTCACCTGCCCATCCCCAATAACCTGTCTGATTCCTCCCAACCCCTGTGTCCCCATTTTCCTCTGCTGAATAGCCTGTCTTCTATTAGTCAAGTCTGTGCTGTCTTCAAAATACATCTGAATTCCTCTGCTTCTTTTTATTCAGTGTCACTTTTAGTCCAAGTCACCATCATCTACTTCTCACACTGATGACTTTAGAATATTAATAGTATCCTTCTACACCTAAATAAGGCCTTAAAAAAGCAGAGAAATAATTTTTGAAGCATTTAATACAATAAGAATCTTTCCTTATCTGAATTATGATAATAAAAAATAATGGAGTCTGAAAAAATTGATTTTACTATATGTTCAGTATTTAAACTGAAGTGACCATAAAGAAAGATAACATTAAAAAAAAGAAACCCCTGAAGACAAAACCAAAATAAAGGTGAATGGGCCTTTTGTTGAGTGAGCCATAAAGGCAAAATGCATTTTATAAAGAGACAAGAGAGTTAATAGCTTACCATCCATAGAAAATATCCTATAGCCTGGCATTTTAAGAATTTGTTCAGTTTGTTTTTTAAGAGTAAGCCCATGTTTTGTTAAATTCGAATATCAATTCTAATGATAACTAATTTTATCTTTCAAAGTGTGAACAGGAAAAACTGTATAGTTGTTTCCTAGTAGGCAGTAAGAGTAAAATCAGCCAAACCCTGATACTTTCATTATATTTTGTTCAGTTGGCTACTATGGTAAATAAGCTAATTTTGAATCCTTAAAACATTTTATTCCAATAGCTTCAAACAGAATATCAGCATCTTGCTTTCTGAAACTCATAAGACAGCAACTGGAGGTCTAGGTATGTATTAACAGTAGTTTTAAAACCTTCCTATCTCAAAATCATATGCATGTCATTTCATACTGTCAAATATCTCAGAATAAAATTTTCAATTGTTAGTTTAAAATTTAAAGTCTGAGAAACATCCTCTATCATCTCAAACTCTTCTACCCTACTCGAAAGCTAGAAAGAATGCTTATGGTAGAGGGGTACTAAAACTGCTTACCAGAAAGCCGATATCCTGGCTTATCAGTGGAAGCAGACTAAGTCTAGAAGTAACTGAAAGCAATATCTGTCTATCCTGCTCTTTAATGCTTTTAGAAATACTGCAGTAGAAAAGTTGTGATTCTATCGCAGTTCTCAAATCGAGTTTAGGAACCTCAGCCTTAAAAATCTGATTTAGTAGTGTGGGGAGCAACAGCTCTGTTCTGAAAAGGAAAAGATGGGTGGTCCAGAGATAGCTATAGAATGGGAAAGGGAGTCTGGCCCCCAAATTCCTGCCAGAAGAGTTGTTTGGTTTTGTTTTTACCAAAATATTCATCCATCCCAAATAATCCTTCTAGGTGATGCTCATTCAAGGAACATGTCCCAATTTCAGTGCCTACATGCTGCTTGTAGTTTCATGTGTAATTTTGTTATAAATATAGTATGTTGGAAATCTAAATATTTTAAAAGCAGAGAAAGTTACATGTGTGCATTGTGCACAAATAAAAAGAGAGTTCTATGGGTTTTCATGGATTTCCCAGGTGGCTCAGTAGTAAAGAATCTGCCTGCCAAGGTAGGAGACGCAGGCTCAATCCCGGGGGCAGGAAGATTCCTTAGAGTAGGAAATGGCAACCCACTCTAGTATTCTTGCCTGAGAAATCCCATGGACAAAGGAACCTGGCAGGCTACAGTCCGTGGGGTTGCAAAGGGTCGAACACACTGAGCTACTGAGCGCACATGAGTTTCATACTGTTCCATTTGACTATGGTTGCAAAGAAACACTCTTAACCACACAAAAGTAAGGAAATACTTGGAAACATTTTATAGTTGGTATTCCTTCTCTCACTGAAATGTCCTCACAGTAATTTCTTGAAAATGACAATAGTAGAGTAAAATTATGTGATTTTTATATTTTAATAACTTAGTAAAGCACAAATACTCTGAAAGTATTCTAACGACCTTTTTCTATATGTGGCATCATAGATAAGATTACTAAAAAGGCAGAAGTTAAAACTGATGAAGGTTCATTTAAAAATAGTAATAAAGGAATTATAGTCTCTGCAATAAATTTTAACATCAATACGTCAGCTGCCAAAACTAAGGAGATGATTCTTAAGAAGTTAGTAAGAAGAACTAAAGACTCTCTTGGAGCACCAAAAAACAATAGGGTAAAATATCTCCCATATCTGTTGACTAATATGCTTATACTACTCAAGTGATAGTGACTTATTTTAATTAATACTAATATATGGGAAAAGACAAGTGTAACTACACTCCCGAACATTACTAGAAAATTCACTTTATAATGGAAACTTTGGTTTCCAGATCAATATAACTGCATTTACAATATGAAGAACTGTACTGATTCAGAATTATTAAGGCCCAAAGAAGCTGCTGGAATCTGAATTAAATGTGAGTAGATAAGGCCAGAAAATGAGTTAGATGTCAGTGACCTTTTACTGTATATGTCAGCACATTTTTTTCCAAAACGAAGAGAACTTTGTGATATCCACAGCATCAAGGAAAGGCACTAAGAGAATAGCTTTGTAATAACTTGCACAACTCCTACTTTCTTGAAGTGGTACTGGGCGTTCCTTATTTTTATCATCAGTCTGCTTGATGCATTACTAACTGTCTACTTGTTGAACCAAACCCTCTGTCACAACTGAAATTTACAATCAGTGATTCCAGTCATTTCCTAAAATAAGCTGAAAGTCAAAGATTCAGGATTGATTAGTAGGAAAATCACATGGGGGCCCTTAAGAACCCCTGAGTTTAACCCCTGTGCCCATCAATATTGAGAGCTTTCAAGGGTTTGATTCAGATTTCCCTTCCTTAATTTTAACTGAAGATTTAAATAAACTTTATGAGTCTTTACTTAATTGGGTGTATCTTAAGGATTTTTGAAAAGAATAATAATTGGTCAGCCTAATCACAGAAATGAAAAATGCAAGTAGGCGAAATTTTGGTCAGATTAGTTTACCTATAATTACCCAGTTTGTGATAGAGGGAAAACAGAGTATCTTACCCAAAAAAGATGATATGATAGTTACAAATTATGTAATTAGATAATTCAAAATAAATGGCTGTCTGTATTTTTTAAATCGTTACTTGTTTTACAAAAATAAATGCAATCTAAAGGGACTAATTCATGAACAGATAATTAATACAATCAGTACACTTAAATGCATAATAGTTTCAAAGGCAGAAAGTAACACAGGTTTAAAAACTGGAAATGTACCTGACTTTTCTGCTAGCTGCCCCTGACAACAGCATTTGCAGCAGAATTTCAAAAATCTAGTTCCAGATAACAATTTTATTCCTAAATCAGGACACATGTTAAATAAATAATGAAATACCTAAAACAGTGCATTGCCAATAGCAGCCATGTTCCTGTGTAGTAACCTTGATAAGATTACTTTGTCCACCATCAAATACATTTCTAACTATAATTAGATATAATTATTGGAAGTCTATAGAGAATGAGTAGAGTTTCCACTATTTTGAGAGATTACTGTTTTCTAAAATCATATCTTCAAAATAGAATTTGGTCATCTGCTTTTTAATAGAAAACTACACGTCATTACATATAATTTTCTTCTTACCATATTCTTAGCATAGCATATTTAATATTCTTAATTTATAAATCGAGTTTAATATATGTTTTTAAAACTTTTTGTCTTCTTTAAGATTGTAATTTTTATTGATGATCTGAATATGCCAGAATCAGATATGTATGGAGCACAGCCACCCCTGGAGTTAATCAGACAATTATTAGATATGGGAGGAATTTATGATACTGAAAAAATTACGTGGAAGGTACAGTTTATACTAAGATTTTCTTCATGTTAAATGTTGTTACTTAACAATAAGTTGAATATTTCTGACAATGTTGAGTGAGTTAAGCAAGATATTTATAAAATCTAGTCAGTGGACATAAAGTCGAGATCTTAATTTAACAATTGTAGTTACATCTTGCAATTCAGCACAAGTCTATGGGTACACAGAAATTCTACTTTTAGTAGGATTAAATCTTAATAAAAATTGCAAGTGTGTCCTTTTGGTTTGGTTTCTGAGTCAAAAAAATGTTCACTATGTGCAGATGACACCACCCTTATGGCAGAAAGTGAAGAGGAACTAAAAACCTCTTGATGAAAGTGAAAGAGGAGAGTGAAAAAGTTGGCTTAAAGCTCAACATTCAGAAAACTAAGATCATGGCATCTGATTCCATCACTTCATGGGAAATAGATGGGGAAACAGTGGAAACAGTGTCAGACTTTATTTTTTGTGGCTCCAAAATCGCTGCAGATGCTGATTGCAGCCATGAAATTAAAAGACGCTTACTCCTTGGAAGGAAAGTTATGACCAACCTAGATAGCATATTGAAAAGCAGAGACATTACTTTGCCAACCAAGGTCCGTATAGTCAAGGCTATGGTTTTTCCAGTGGTCATGTATGGATGTGAGAGTTGGACAGTAAAGAAAGCTGAGCGCCAAAGAATTGATGCTTTTGACCTGTGGTGTTGGAGAAGACTCTTGAGAGTCCCTTGGACTGCAAGGAGACCCAACCAGTCCATTCTAAAGGAGGTCAATCCTGGGTGTTCATTGGAATGACTGATGCTAAAGCTGAAACTCCAATACTTTGGCCACCTCATGCAAAGAGTTGACTCACTGGAAAAGACTCTGATGCTGGGAGGGACTGGGGGCAGGAGGAGAAGCGGACGACAGAGAATGAGATGGCTGGATGGCATCACCGACTCGATGGACATGAGTTTGAGTGAACTCCAGGAGTTGGTGATGGACAGGGAGGCCTGGCGTGCTGTGATTCATGGGGTCGCAAAGAGTCGGACATGACTGAACGACTGAACTGAACTGATTGTTAAACACATTAATAGTTATTCAAATTTTTCAGTGCCTCAGCAACTATTGCATATGAGAAAAGCTAGTGAAAATGTGGCTTAAGAAATACATTCTTAATCTCTATGTAAGACTATTCTGCATCTTTATTTTCAAGTACATAAAGGGTTTTCAGATCTTACATACAAAGTCAAAAAAATTCCAGAGATATTTTTATGTAATTATTTTTGGTTCATTGAACTCAATCAGCAGGGTTTAGTGTTTTAAAAAGTAAATGTACTTTTCTCCTTATTTGGTTCCTTCGCTGGAAACCCTGGTTTCTAGAACTGCCTTTATCATTTTAACTTCGTGGGCCTTGTTTCCTCATCTGTAAAATTAGATGGCTGTTTCATGTCTCAGATAAACTTGGGCCTAGGATCCTGGCTGATATACACTTGCTGGTGAGTGACATCAACTCAGATACCACTCAAACTGTCTAAATCAACCATCAACCTAAGGCAGAGAGAAAAATGGAGATGCAGCCCCCCAGGAAGAATCCAGGAGACTGGGATAAAAATAAGGCAAGAAATGGGTATGAAAATGTACAACCTAAAGAATTTTCTTGAAATGACATGAAAATAATAAGGCAGCCTCTTAATGGTATTTCTAAGGTCTTGGGCATGAACATATGCAGGGGGGAAAAAACTGAAAATGCCCCATCATGCGTAAACTGTATTATGATTCCAGCTTTACAATGCCATGTTGTAATATGTCAAAATACTGTGTAAGCAGTCAAACTTCACACCCAACTAATCCTATCTTCTTTACAGACACATTCACCAGGCTTTTCTCCTCATTTCTCACTTATTACCAGAATCCTTTTCACTAGCCTCAGTAATATATTCTTTATTTTCTAATGACTGATTTTTAAGGGGGAAAAATATAGGCTATTTCCAGATGACATTTAGAAGGCCTCCTAGAAGTAACATGTCTTGGAATTATATTTAGGATGGGTTACTTCTTATATGCAGAGTACATCATGCAAAATGCTGGGCTGTACTCTGGCATTACAGTTTCACAAACTGGAATCAAGATTGCCCGGAGAAATATGAACAACCTCATATATGCAGATGATACCACTCTAATGGCAAAAAGTGAAGAGGCACTGAAGAGCCTCTTGATGATAGTGAAAAAAGAGAGTGAAAAATCTGGCTTAAAATTCCACATTCAAAAAAGTAAGATCATGGCAGCTGATCCTATTACTTCATGGCAGAGATTGGGAAAAAGTGGAAGCAGTGACAGATTTTACTTTCTTGGACTCCAAAATCACTGCAAATGGTGACTTGCTCCTTGAAAGAAAAGCTATAACAAACCTAGACAGCATGATAAAGCAGAGACATCACTTTGCTGACAAGAGTCTGTATAGTCAAAGCTATAGTTTTTCCAGTAGTCATGTACGTATGTGAGAGTTGGACTATAAAGAAGGCTGAGTTCCTAAGAATTGATGCTTTCAAATTGTGGTGTTGGAGAAGACTCTTGAGAGTCCCTTGGACAGCAAGGAGATCAAACCAGTCAATCCCAAAGGAAATCGGTCCTGAATATTCATTGGTAGGACTGTTGCTAAAGCTCCAATACTTTGGCCACCTGATGTGAAGAGCCATTTCATTGGGAAACACCCTGATGCTGGGAAACATTGAGGGCAATAGGAGAATGGGACGACAGAGGGTGAGATGGTTGGATGGCATCATCGACTCAATGAACATGAGTTTGAGCAAACTCCTGGATATAGTGAAGGACAGGAAAGCCTGGTGTGCTGCAGTTCGTGAGATTTTAGAGCATCAGACCCCACTTAACAACCGAACAACAGCAACAACTTCTAAGAAGACAGACTAATACTGTCACTGATAAGGACAGAGTAAAGTGATAAGGTAAGGTGATTAATAGTTAATCCCACTAAGGGATCATAAGTATTAATAAAGGAAAAAGTGTGGGAGACCCCTGGAAGTTAATGATCATTCAAGAAAGCAGGTTTGCTTAGCCACAAACCCATTTAACAGAAGTGTGAGACATGCCCGAAAACAAAACAATAAGGTGTTGATTGCGAAGACGTGTTTCTCTGTGCACGCTAATAACAAAAATATAAAGACAAGGTGACATTATATCAAAACCTCATATGAGTCACCATTTTTAGCATAGACCACCTTTCTGCTGATTTGAAAAGTGCAATGACAGTTCCATTTTCAACATGTAGGGACAAGAAAACTCCCACACCTGATGTGGAGGAGGAACTGATGATGGTAGCTTGACATCTACTCAAAAATGAGGAAGAATGTGGTCTTTTCCCACTCCCCACTTTTCCCTTGATTGTAAAACTATAGCCTACTAAGTTCTGGGTGAGGCATCCTCCTGCCCACCTGCTTACTAACCTCACAAGCATCCTATTCTAATAAATCACTCTTATCTATCACTTTGCTGCTGCTGCTAAGTCGCTTCAGTCATGTCCGACTCTGTGCGACCCCATAGACGGCAGCCCACCAGGCTCCCCCATCCCTGGGATTCTCCAGGCAAGAACACTGGAGTGGGTTGCCATTTCCTTCTCCAATCTATCACTTTGCCTCTTGTTAATTCTTTCTACACTGAGACATAAAGAACCAGAGCTACTCAGAGCCCCCAATGTGCCTGAACACTAAAAACATTTTGTCCTTTTGGAGCTGGGAAATAGGTATACATGTTTCACTTTCTATAGATACTCTTCCTTTTTACTCTTCCCACAGAATATCCAAGATCTCTCTCTAGTTGCGGCTTGTGTTTTTCCAGTTAGGAGGAGGTATATTAGCCCACGTCTGCTCAAACATTTTTCCATTCTGGTGTTGCCTCATCTCCCACAAACTGCCATAAAAACTATTTTCCAGGTAATACATCTAATTTATTTTCTAGTAAAAAACAAATTTAATTCTATAGTATACGGGAAAATATGAGAAATTAAAACCACTAATATAAAGAGAAAATTCTCTTAAGGTGATGGATTTTTTTCCCTCTGTATTTTCTAGCTTACTATTATAATTTGTCTCTAAATATAATAAATGTAAGTTATTGTGCATAAGAAATACAGGTGGGGCATGTTTAATGAATGTTTAAAACAAATTCCAAGTCTTTTTTCTCAGAGATTCTAATCCAATATATATGAGATGGAGCTCAGCAATCTGTATTGCCAACAAGTACACTTGGATTTTTGCTAGTATTTGTTTTTTTATTTCCTTATAGAATAAAAAATTCCTTATAGAATGCATTTGAATCAGTTTTAATGAGGTGGATGAAATTGGAGCCAATTATACAGAGTGAAGTAACCCAGAAAGAAGAACATCAATACCGTATATTAACGCATATATATGGAATTTAGAAAAATGGTAACCTAAACCCTGTATAAGAGACTGCAAAAGAGACATAGGCATTTAGAACAGTCTTTGGGACTCTGTGGGAGAGGGTGAAGGTGGAATGATTGGAGAGAATGGAATTGTAGCATGTATATTATCATAAGTGACCAGTCCAGGTTCGACGCATAAATTTTCCTCTGTTCAAAAAAAAAAAAAAAAAGAATAAAAAATTGAGAGAAGAAATTCTGAAATATCTTATTAGAAAAATGCCTGAATTTGAAACCTAGTTTGATTAGAAAAATAAATCATATTCAAGTTTACTAAGTTCTTCAAAACTAATTATGTCTTTTTTATAACATAAAATGCAAAGATTATTTTTAAAATCTATTTTTCAAAAAGTATTTAGTAATTCTACAGGTGATCAATAATCTACACTTCAAAAAACTTGGTATGGAATATATACATATACCAATCTTAACTGAGATAACAGTTCTATCACTTTATATTTCTTCTAGTAACATCTCCTGGGCAACAAGGATACGGAAGAATTTTAAGTATACTGGTATTATACACACAGGTGGAGCATCAGTTGTCCCCAGAGAACACATAACACAGGCCTTTAAATCTTTCACCAAACTAGGACTGATTGAAATTTTTCTCAGTTCTCAACATCCAGAACATCTTTGTACTAGTCTGGCATCTGTTTAAAATGAATTCTGATTACTAACATTTTAAACAAAATTGATCTTCCATTATAGCATATGCATCTCCTTTCTAGTAGGGATTAACTAAAAATAGTCTGTTCTTAAAAGTTTTGGCAAACTAAATTATAAAATTTCTCTTTAAAGGTTCATTTGGGAATGTATTTCTCTATCAATAACTTCGCACCAGAAGTTCAGAAAACTAAGGATCAAATAATATCTTGCTGTCTAGCTGTATACTATCAAGTATGTCAGACTATGTTACCAACTCCAATGAAATGTCACTACATGTTTAATCTTCGAGATATATTTAAGGTTTGTTTTAGAATTTCATTCTCTAACTTAAGTTTAAAATTCAACTTGAGAAAATGCAATTTTACTGAACTGACTTTCTCCATTTCCCTACTCACTGATACTGTCAACACATAATTGTTGGGGATAAACAGAGCAATTCAAGTTGATTAGTTTTGCTGTTAGCAACTTATCCTATAACCCAGTTAAAAAGAATCATTAAAGTAATCCCATGCAGAGAATTCAATGATGAAACCTCTAAGACTGTTAAACAGTAAAGCCTGACACCAGGTTGTGGTGAATGACAGTTTAGTGTTCATTGTAAGGAGCCATACAAGGAATCTGAGACAACTAGTGCTCAAGCAGCTCCAGCTCCCCAGAGGGTTTCAGCCAAGGATTTTTAAGAACCAAGTGAGAGAGGGAGTAGTAGGGTCTATGATCAGCTCGTGCATAATACTCTGATTGGTTGATGGTGAGGTAACCAGACCAGGTCACAGGGGTTAGCATTATCAATCCTTAGGCTCCAATAGGTCTGGGGCCTATGTTCTCCTGGTCATCAGTAGTAAATTATTCTATTTGGTGGGGGTTTTAGCATCTGTATAAAAATTCAAGAATTGTGCATCCAGGTACTTCAAAGAGGAGCTAAAGCAGAGAATATGGGAGAGGGGTCTGTCCCCAGAAGGGGACATACTGGCTAAGATTCTCATCAGGGAAAGAAGTGATGAGGCTATAACGTAGATTTTGGTTTTGCTTTATTTCTGAGAGTTTATTGCAGCTCTCAGACAAATGAAAGCATGTATGCGTTTCATAAACATGCTGAATTTTCACAAACCTTGCTTTTACACCAGAGAATGTTGCCAATGGTGCTGATTTAGTCAAAGAATTTTCTGGATTAAAATGTTTTAAAAAATCTTTTTTTTGGTTTGCTTTTTAGCTCCTTGCTATGGGACTTTAGCCCAAAATAGTACATATATTTGAAATGGGTTATAAAATTTGTAACCCAAATTGACAGTCTTAGAACATAAAGAAACATCACTTATCTCCAGCAATCCTGTGAGGAGTTTTTGAACCCTCTCCTTCTAAGGGTGACACTATACAAGTTTTCTCTGATTTATAACTTATCCATCTCATCAGAAGTTCAGATTATCACTTGTAGGAATTGACATTCCTTGCCTGGGATTATTGTTCTATTTTTATGGAAACATAAACCTGCAAAAAAAAAATGAGGCTTTACTTTGCAATCTACCTGATAATGGTTTTTTAAATGTTGTTTTTAAATCCCTAATAGCTTCTTCTAGGTTTGCTGCTAGCTGACAAGTTTGTTGTTAACTCCAAAGAGATGGCTGCTCTGTTCTTTGTTCATGAAGCCACCCGAGTATTTCATGATCGCTTACTTGAACAAGCTGAACAGGCACTGTTCTATCAGATTCTTTCGAAAGAACTTGAGAATTATTTTCAGGTAAAATTATTTAAAAATTTTTTGTAAATGGTGTCTTGAGCAAGTGTTGTTTTATCATCATCAGACTTTTCTATGATGTTAACTAAAAACTTTATTAACGATTCCATTTTTTACTTGCAAATGTCTAAATAATTATAGATTTGGAACAATTGAAATGATAAGGTCTTGATGCCTTTACTCATGTATTTGGCCTTTTAAGAGCCTTGAAATTGCTCATTTTCCTCCAGGACTGGCAGACATGAACACTTTGTCCCCTCATCCCTCTCCAGCCCTTTGAATTTTGAGCTTGATTCTCTAGTCCAGGTCACAAAGGAAAGTGCTTCAGTAACTGATTCACTAACAGTTGTAACTAAATGAAGTGGTGAACTCAACTCCATTACCCTACCTCTCTGCTAACTCCTCTCAATTCTTTTCCAAGGATGATGGTTCTTTTCTTTTTTCTCTTATTTGGTGGCGCCGGTTTCTCTCACCCTATTCATAGCACTGTAGGAAATAAACTCAAAGGTACAACTTTATTTACAACAGTGAAGAAGAAATTTGGAATACAAACTTTATACATAGAGATACACATGTGCACATAAGCCCAGCATACAACACACATACATATATGTAAACCTGTCTTTATGTATACATACATTTCTATACACATATATTTTTTTCCTTTTATCTTTTGGCCATGCCATGTGGCATGTAAGATCTTAGTTCCCCAACCAGAGATTTAACCTGCACCCCCTAGATTGCCAGCATGGAGTCTTAACCACTGGACCACCAAGGAAGTCCCCATATATATATTTTTAGATAAATCACAAATTCAGAAATCTTTAAAAAAAATTTTTCTAGACACTCATCATTACTTTTCTTTAACCCAAGTTTTCTGCTCCTCAGCCTAGACCCTTCTTGGTATCATCATTCATGTTAATCCATAACACTTCTGCCCTCCAACTTTTTAAACATCTGGTAAAATAATCTTTTCACTAAGTAGCTATCTCCACATCCACCAACAGCTCCATCTACTTATCCAGAGTTTCTCAGGGCTCTACCCAGTGTGCAGTTCTTCTTCTTGTCCCTCTTTGCGGCTACTCTTTGGTGATGCTTCACGCTCATCTTACTCCTACTTTCCTTCACACGGGCAGTAGAATCTCCAGTCCTTTCTTTTCTCACTTTCCTTCCCTAACAACCTGAGGAGCAGTTGAATACAGAGGTTACAAACACAGGCTCTGCCCAAGTTCAAAGCCCAACACTTCCATTTATGAGCTATGAAACCTTTAGCAAGTGACCCTTCTGTGTCTCGGTTTCCTCATCTCTAATGAGAAGGTAGTAATTGTACCTACTTCATAGGACTGTGGTGAGAATTAATGGCACTAACTTGTGTAAAGTGTTTGCAACGGTTTCTGACACATGATAAGTGCTCAGTAAATGTAAGCTATAATTATATTAAAAATAACAAGATCTTATATCTACTGTTCAAAGACAGGCTGGTGGTTTGGCAGAAAGAGCCTGAATGCTAGAGCTAGACCTTGAATGCTAGAGCTAGACCCTGGCTTGACTTCCCATGTTACTATCTCATATTACTCTGGGTACTTCATTCTCAACATGAAAAACCATTTGCAAAACCATTTCCAGCCTTCCTTCACTGCACTCTGTGTACTGCCCTGATGCCCCACCCTGGTGTTTCCTACCTCAGTACTGATATTATCATTCAAGCCTCCATCCATGTCAGAAATTTGAGCCCCTCACCTCACACTTTGGCCGGTGCAGAATGGTCTCTGTTGTCTCTTCCTTTTTTCATATGGGTCCCTTTCCTTGGCTCACTCCTGACCATCCTTCAAGATTCAGCTCATGCTTCCTCTTCTGGTGGTCTTCTCTAGCCTAAATCACATTCTTTCCAGGTTAAATGTCTTTGTTTTGTCATAGGACTGTGGGGCTTTCCTACCCATAGAACTAATTAGAATGTAATTGCCTATCTCTTTCTCTAACCGCAGAGTTCCATGAGAACAAAATCATTGATTTTTATCCCCACTTAAATCTCCAGAGTTTAGCATCCTCCCTTACCCCTAGCTGGTACTTGATAAACACATCTGGGATGAATGGATAGATAAAGGAATGAATGGAGGAATGCAGAGACTTTGCTAAAATAACCATCTAAAGAGAGCATATTTCTGTCCTGGGAGAAGATCCTAAATTCCTGCCTTATACATTCCAACTGCGATTTAGTTTTAAGACTTTGCTAGACCAAAGAATAGATGTAGAAGCAGTAGAAAATGAGTAAGCAAATACTAAGGGGAGACATGTCTTTCCCTAGTAGGAGTTAGTCCCACAGACAGCAAGAACAGCTACAGTACCCCCAAATTAAAGAGCTATTACCCAAACCTACTTTAAAAACTTAAGGATGTAAATTATTCCCATAAGAATTTGGGTTTATACAATACTATTTAGTCAGTTGTTTGACTGGTTGACTTTTTAAATAGTAAAATGTGATAGCTCTAATAACAGTTAACACTTAAAATGTGCCAGGCACTGTTTTAAAAGCTTTACCCATCATTACTCAATTAAATCTTCATAACATCTCTGTGATTTAAGTCCTGTTATAATCCTCATTTTACAAATGAAGAAACTGAGGCAAAGAGAGATTAAGAATTTGCCCAAGGTTGCATAGTTAGTTAAGTGGTGGAGTCCTGGCTATCTGACTTCAGATATTCTCTTAACCATCATGTCATATTGTCCCTCGACCTTCCTTTAGCCTTTTGCTTAAACAAACACCTTCTGAGAGCCTATTAAGAATTTCCGGGGCCAGACATTGACTGAGGTAAGTTCTAAAACCTCCATAGAACTAATATAAGCCCTGCCTCCAAGCACCTTACAACCTAACAGGTGCAATACATTTCTGTAAGTGCTGTAACAGGCCCATCCACACACCACCATAGTAGGACGAAAGAAGAAAGAATAATTTTATCTACCTAGTTTTAGGAAGAGGGAAATGGTCAGACTTCAAAGAAGGGGTTAGCCCACGAACTTGGTCTGAAAGGTAAGGGTTTGTCAAGTGAACCAAGAAAGCAAATATGGAAGCTTGCAAATCTATGGTGGTGATTAACAATTGATTAAGGAAAGATTCTCTTTTTCAGATTGTTGGCGAGACCTCGTCGTATCAACATGTTATTCCCACAGCAGCAGTTCTTAACCTAGAGACTGTAGATTCTCAAAGAGTTCTTAAACAGAACTGTATTTCAATGTATTTGGTTTCCTTTGCAACCCTTGCATTTTACTATATGTACTTAAAATGTTATTTTTATGAGGAGTCCACAGGTTTCACTGTCAGAAGGGGGTCCATGGCACAAAAAAAGGGTTAAGAACCCCCAAGACCTAGACCTACTATGTAAGAACTTCTCTGATACATGTATATTGTTTTAGTTTTGATAATAAGTAAAATTGTGCTATTAATAATTTCTATTCAATCAACTTACAATAGATCCAATGGACCAAAGAAAAACTGATGAATGACCCAATTATATTTGTGGATTTCTTGGATATAAACAAATCTCATAGAAAGAAGACCTATCAGTATACTAATGACTATAATAAACTTGCCGAAGTACTTACTGAATTCCAAATGAGGTTGAATTCAGCATCTTTGGAGGTAGAGACACATACTACACAAAAATCTAAGGAATACTATTTTCAAATATATATTTATATATGCACACACACATATATAGGCATCCCTAGTAGTTCAATCAGTAAAGAATCCACCTGCCAATGCAGAAGACTCAGGTTCATTTCCTGAGTTGGGAAGATCCCCTGGAGAAGGAAATGGCAACTCACTCCAGTATCCTTGCCTGGAGAATCCCCAAGGACAGAGGAGCCTGGTGGGCTGCAGTCCATGGGATTGCAAAAAGTCAGACGTGACTGAGTGACTAACACTACACATATGTATATGTGTATGTAAAGTCAAATATTTTTGAGATGTATGTGTATGTATAAGAGCGAGAGAGATCAAAATGTGTACCCTCAAATTTTAGTGCAGACCAGTAGGTTTATATTGTTCATCTTATTTTGCCTCATTTAAATACAAGGTGCACAACTGAGGCAGTAAAATGTTGAATTATTAAAGTTAAGGGAATTAAATGCAAGAGAGGGTGTGGCAACAAGTAGCAGCAATATAGCTGGGACTAATTCACAGTCTTTCCCATTGTGCTGTGTTTAGTCAGTCAGTTGTGTCCGACTCTTTGCGACCCCATGGACTGTAGCCCTCCAGGCTCCTCTATCCATAGGGATTCTCCAGGCAAGAATCCTGGAATGGGTTGCCATGTCCTCCTTCATGGGATCTTCCCAACCCAGGGATCCAAGCCAGGTCTCCCGCATTGCAGGTGGATTCTTTACCATCTGAGCCACCAGGGAAGTCCAATGGGAAACTACATTCCCATCGTAGTCATGAGCAAAGGTGATATGGAACATAGACACCAAGAAAATCAGATACCATACACCAATTCCCTGAGGCTTGTTCTATCCCAAGACAGAGAAATAGAAAATCAACCTGGATATTGCTGCTCTCCCCTTCATCCTCTTCCCTCAAGCCTATGCCCACCTCCCAATCTTGATCATCAGAATATTGGCAAAGGGACAGTTCTCATTGTGCACACTTATTTTCTATAAATGTAAGCTAGTTTATTGGGTCTAAATTATTAGATTACCAGATTAGTCATTCTTACTTCTATATCTTGTATGTAAAACCACAATGAACACTTAATTTTTCTATGCCTATAATCACTTTATTTTTTTCGTTTCTCCTGGTAGATTTCTCATTCCTTGGTATTTTTCAAGGAAGCCATAGAACACATTGCAAGAGCTACAAGGACCCTTCGGCAATCAGGAAGTCATATGCTACTGGTAAGAATTTAAATTTTTCAAATTTTTTTAGTATGCAAAATAAAAATTAAGGAAATTCAATAAAAATCTACTCTGCTTACAGAAATTTAATTTTTGCACACTTTCGATTTATGAAAGCTCATATTCATTGACTCATGTGACAAGATCCCTGTCCTGTCAAATGTGCATAAAAGTTTACCAGCTATTTGTTTTTGGAAGGCATTTAATGTGTAAAAACAGTGATGGGTCTGGCACCATCTCTAGCATATCTTCAGTATTCATACAGTGTCTGTGCAGGTGAATCTTGACTTCAAAAATAATACAATTCCTTGAATATTTATTTAGAAAAATGAGTCACTGCACAAAATTTAACTGCTCATGAAGGCAAATGAGAGTTAAATTCTTGGAAATTCCGCCAATACCTTAAATAGAGAAAAGCTTTCAGAAGGCTAAATAAAATCCAACATATTCAACCAATGATATGTCACATTATTATGACTATTTGTTTAAGTTAGTCATTCAAATTATGTTCTCAGATCACAAAAGAATTCCTACAGGAACCAATAACAGGAAGAAAATTGGAGTATTCACAAATATTCAGAACATTTATAATATATTCCTAAATATCCAATGTGTAAAAGAAGAAATCACAAGAGAAATTAGAAAATACTTGGAGGTGAATGAAAACAAAAACACAACATACCAAAACAAACAACAACAACACAACATACCTAAAGCAGTGCTTCAAGGGAAATTTACTGCTACAAATGCCTATATTTTAATTTATTTTAAACTTTTTATTTTGTGTTGGAGTATAGTCAAGGTTATGGTTTTTCCCGTGGTCATGTATGGATGTGAGAGTTGGACTGTGAAGAAAACTGAGTGCCGAAGAATTGATGCTTTTCTGTGGTGCTGGAGAAGACTCTTGAGAGTCCCTTGGACTGCAAGGAGATCCAACCAGTCCATTCTAAAGGACATCAATCCTGGGTGTTCTTTGGAAGGACTGATGCTAAAGCTGAAACTGCAATACTTTGGCCACCTCATTCGACGAGTTGACTCACTGGAAAAGACTCTAATGCTGGGAGAGATTGGGGGCGGGAGGAGAAGGGGACGACAGAGAATGAGATGGCTGGATGGCATCACCAACTCGATGGACATGAGTTTGAGTGAACTCCGGGAGTTGGTGATGGACAGGGAGGCCTGGCGTGCTGTGATTCATGGGGTCGCAAAGAGTCGGACACGACTGAGCGACTGAACTGAACTGATAGCTGATCAACAATGTTGAGATAGTTTCAAGAGGATAGTAAAGGGACCCAGCCTTACACATATATATGTCCATTCTCCCCCAGACTCCCCTCCCATCCAGGCTGCCACATAAGATTGAGTAGAGTTCCCTGTGCTATATTGGTCCTTATTGGTTATCCATTTTACATATGGTAGTGTGTACAAATCTCAAGTAAATAACCTAAGTTTCCACCTTAGGAAACTGCAAAAGAAAACTAAGCCCAAAGAGGAAGTTATATGAAAGAAAAGATGAGAGAAGATAGTAAAGAATAGAAAAACAATAAGAGAATATCAATGAAAACAAACAAAAAAATTATTCTCTGAAAAGATCAACAAAATGGTCAATCTTTAGAGAGGATAATCGAGAAAAAAGGCAAGAACACTCCAACTATTAAAATCAAGTATTTAATACACCTTGATGAAATGTACACCTTCCTCAAAAGACACAAATTACTGAAGAAATATAAAATCTGTACTTATATAACTAATAAAAAGATTGAATTAGGAATTTTAAAACTTCCCACAAAGAAAAGCCTACGGCAAAATGGCTTCACTAGAGAATTCTAACATTTAAGGAAAAATTAAATCAGTCCTTTATAACTCTTCCAGAAAATAGAAAAAGGAATACTTCCCAGCTAATCTATGAGACCAGTATCACCCTGATACCAAAACTATATAGACATCATGAAAAAAGAGAACTACATACCAATATCCCTGTTAATATAGTTGTTAATTTTTTGAATGAAATATCAGCAAACTGAATGTAACAACATATGAATATTATATATCATGGCCAAGTGAGTTTTATTGTAGGAATGTATGTTTGGTGTAACATACCCAAATCCATTAATGGAAAAGGAATGAACTGCTGATGCGCACTACAACATGCAGAACCTCAAAACCATCGTTTAACTGAGAAGTCAGATGCAAGACTTCTTACTATATGATTCCATTTATAGGAAATGTCCAACAAAGGCAAATCTATAGAGACAAAAAGCCTATTAATGGTTGCCTGGGACTGGAAATTAGAAAGAAGTTTGACTGCAAATAGGCTTGAAGGATATTTGGGGGATGATAGAAGTACTCTAAAAATGGATTGTAGTGTTGGTTTCATAACTCTGTAAATTTACTAAAATCATTTAATTGTGTACTTAAAACAGGTATAGTCTATAGTTTGCACCTTAACAAACTGTTTTAAAAGGGTAAAACTTTATCATCATTCCCAAAAAGCACTTCTTAAGTGTTGTTCCCCACAGTAAATGGAAAAAGACTTATTTGAATCCTTACAAATGAAGGCTCAAATGTTGATAGTTACATTACAATGATTTATAAGCCTATCTATGCTATTTTTCCAGATTATCTTTTCAGTGCAGTTATTTCATGTAGTTCAAGAGGTTGTGAAGAGAAAAGATTAAAATACTGAAAGTGTTTGAGTGCCTTATAAGATTTTGATAAAATACTTTGTGTTTCATGTATTTATCAAAGCATTTAAAAATAGTCTTAGGTAGTTTTACTAACTTTCTAGTACATCTGAGTAGAAAACCTTTAATTTCTATTTAGAAATAGAAATAAATGATTTCTGTTTCTGAAAGATTTAGAAAGATTTCCAGAACATATATAAGAATCACATGTTGGATTTTTTTTCTTCCCAAGATTGGAATAGATGGATGTGGAAAGGACACTTGTGCAACTCTGGCCTGTTATTTGGCAGAACACAAAATATACCGGGTACCTTTATCTCACAATTATGCCTATTTAGAATTCAGAGAAGATTTCAAAAAAGTGTTTATGCAAGCAGGATTAGAAGGCAACCCCTCTGCTTTGATAGTTAGTAATTTGAACCTAGATCAAGTAAGTACTTTTTGTTTTTATTAGTTGCTAAAGTTTAATATTTATGTGGGGTATTCCCAGGTGACACAGTGGAGCCCTCCAAATTTAATATTTGAAAAGAAAATATTTATCTATGGTCCTATTAACCTGCCATATCAATTCTTCATTATTTTCCACGCTTATCCAATCATAGCCTATAGAGTTTATAAATTTGCAATCATTCTGTAGATAGTTTTACATCAGTACCACAATAAAAGAATTTTCTGTCTCTGTAATTTTAATTGACTGATTAGAAGTAATTTATCTGTGTAACTAAAGTCATCCATTTTACATTAAAAATAGTTTTATAATCTGTCTTTTAAAAATAGCTCTAGCATCTGTATCCACTGTCTGATCATGTAATCTACAATGTGCTCTCACAGAGTTTGAGGCTTCTGTTTCTGTCCTTTATCCTTCTGCTCAAGTTTCACCAAAGCTGAGACCTTTCTTTGCAGCTTATGCCTTATTCATATGTAAGCAAAACATGTTAATCACTCAACTTTTAAAAAAATCTATTCTTTTGCATAAGTTATACCCTTCCACAGTCAAAGCATAATTAGGAATACCACCTCAGATTGTATGTACTTCTTTGTGGCAAAATTTCAAGGGAATATTGTTTGTTATCTATGATTCAGAGGTGTACAGTTATTAGTATTGTTTCAAACTCCCATTTTTTTTCTCCTGATACTGGGTCTCTCTCCCTAGAGTTGTATGTGTCTGTTTGTTTTTCATGTCATATTTTGAAAGTAAATCCAAGGGCCATGTCATATCTGCTATTCTCCATAATATCCAATTTTTCTGCTTTAACTATATATTCTCCCCTTCCCAAATTTGAATATTCTGCTCCTTGATCAGGTTGAGGTTTCTGCCAGACACTTTATAGATTTCAGAAGATGTAGTTTCTCCCCTGCCAAGAATGTATCATTCTAATTTAAGAAACTATTTTTCAGAAATCCACTGTCAAAGCTGAATTGAACATGGCTCCCATGTTATTCAGGGGTTTCCCTGGTGGCTCAGCTGGTCAAGAATCTGCCTGCAATGCGGGAGACCTGGGTTTGATCCCTAGGTTGGGAAAATCCCTTGGAGAAGGGAATGGCTACCCACTCCAGTATTCTCGCCTGGAAAATTCCATAGACTGTATAGCCCATGGGATTGCAAAGAGTTGGTCACAGTAAAGCGACTTTCACTTTCCATGTTATGCAGAACTTTAAGGTTATTGCATCTCCTTTCCAGACTTTTTCTAGCCACATCATTGCTTTCCACATGAATCCAAAAAATGGTGTTATGACTTTGTTAAGTTTGTTAACATTTGTTAAGTGCAGGGTACCAGATGGTGAGCTACAGTTTAACAAAAGACAAGAGAATCTGAAAGAGAAGTTTATTACTCAGGTCCTGCAGGAGGTACACAGCATGCCTTGAGGGAACCCATGGGAAGTCAAGGCAAAGTGCAGAGAGAAAGAGAGAGAGAGGTAGGACCAGGGCACACACCTTGATTGGGGGTGTAATGCTTTTGGAGTTTCCAGGCTAGGGCCAGATTGGTCAGTTCAAACCCAACAAGGGTAAGTTCCGTGGGGGTCTTATCTAAGAAGCACATAAAGGGAAGGCTCTGGGAAGCAGGGAAGATGGTTGACACAAGGGCTGTTGGGAAGTCATATCAGAATTTACATTTGCTTGTAACTCTGTGGGTTGCTATCTAAGGCATGTGCATCCATGAGAGTTATAATGTCAGTTTTAGTCCCCCAGCAGGCTGCTTGGCCAAACAAAATGGATGCTGAGGCAGTAATGCTATGGAGTAATTTACCTAGACTGTCAACAAGAAGGCAATAATCAGAGTATTTAATAAATCTTTGGCGGTTCTCCGTCATGTCTTAGGTGAGACAGGAAAGCAGTTAGCCCCATGTCACCTCTGTTGGCCTCTATTGGACACAGCCCACCAGTTCTCTGCCCTTTCTCAACTGGGCTGAAATACCAGGTCCCTGTGAGTGACTAAAGAATACTGTATCTTGAGGCATTGATAATGCTAATAATGCTTTTTTGTTAAAAGAAAGCTTGGATTTATTCTAAAAACCAAAATGCTCATTCTTTTTATTACTCCTCTGGTCGAATTTCTTTCATTGCTGCTTCTCCTCTGTTACCTTCCCATTCATTCTAAAACGCTTTATAGAGATGTTCTTGGTTAAATTAAAATAAGCTTTTGGCCATGTGATTTCTAATAGTTTGCGTAGTATTCAAACACAAAAGTAGAGATACTGAGAACTACCATAAACTGTGTGAAGCAGAGTCCCTGCGCAACTTAATTATTGTACCCACTCCCCCCATGCCTCTTGCCCAGTGCACAACACAGTGTTTGGCATACAGTCGGTACCAAATCGGTTTCCCTAATCTTTGAATAAATGAGTGAATAGATGAAGCTTATTTTGACTCAGAAAAAAATGTTTTGATGGGTTCACTTTAAGAGAAGTTATTTTTTTTGATGTAAGTTCTCCTGAAACACTATTGCTTTCTTGATTAGCTTTGTCCAGAGTAGAATACATGCCCAATTTACTCATTCCTGATTAAATGTATGTTTTGCCTAAGGAGTTATTTATGGAAGATTTGAACAGCATTATTAATTTGGGGAAAATACCTGACTTGTTTGAAAATGAAGAGCTGGATGCGATTGCCCTCAAGCTTAGATCTCTTGCCGAACAGTCTGGTTATATTGATAATAGGCAAGCTTTACTTTTGTTCTTCCAAAAGGTACATTTTTGTGGATTGCCTTTATCAAATTGTCATATTAAACTGAAAATAGACTATGTTCAAATTTCACAAAATTTTATGCTGCTGCTGTTGCTACTGCTGCTAAGTCACTTCAGTCGTGTCCGACTCTGTGTGACCCCATAGATGGAAGCCCACCAGGCTCCCCTGTCCCTGGGATTCTCCAGGCAAGAACACTGGAGTGGGTTGCCATTTCCTTCTCCAAAATTTTATGCTAGTGTCCACTATTTGTTGAAAATAATGCTGCAATGAACATAAAGGTCTGCATTAAAAAATAGACTATGTTTATAATTCTGTACATGAATTTCAAGTTGGATAATTTCTTTGGTGATTTACATGAGTTTTTAAAGCTATAATAATGATTGCCATCCTTATACACAGACACACCATAGGCAGGGCAAACATGAGCAAGAATCTGGGACTGACTGGCTAACAATGACTTAAAAAAATAATAATAGCTTGAGGCAATAAGAGAAATAAGATCCCAAGATTATTTCACACCCTGTGATCCATTTCTAGCCAATGAGGGTTTTATTTCAGTTGTAAGCTGGTAACAAGCCTGGAAAGGAAAGAAACAAGAATTCCTCATTCCCTTAAAAGACCCTAGAACTCTCCAGGAGGTTATGGGTTATCCAGGTAGAGCAGGTGATATTCAGAATGAACTCAGCAGTGAGCTTTCTGTGAAAGAATCAGCTTGATGAGAGATATCAACTGGACAAATTAATAGGTATTCTGTGTCTTTAAGACATGATGACTCACCAGTGGCTCAGTGAACAGATAGATATGATTACCCAAGCCAAAATGTTCACTGGTAAAGTACCACAGGCCAACTTATTTCTCGAGTCAGTTTCTATCTTTTATGGAGACATTTGAAAATTGAACTGAACCACCATCCCTTCCTCAGCAGATACTTAGTAATCTTGCACAACAGAAACATGTAAAAAATTCTGGGAATGGAATCCATAATTGTAAGAGAACAATATAATATAAATGGATGTTTGAATTGAGTTATATTTTAAAATGCTGCAGTAGAAAGAAGGATAAGAGTTATCCTAAAAACTTGTGACACTCTAGCACTTCTTTACAAAATTGGTTTACCCAATAGATTGTGAATGGAAAAGGAAAATAAATTCTTATTTAGAGTGTGGCAAATAGTGCCCTCCAGAAACAAAAAATAAGAATCCCAAGTAGAAATCAATTTTAATTTTATATATATGCCATACTTTCAAAAATGATTTGAGGTTTTTTATGGTAAAAATAAATAGTGAAAACACACTTTAAACTGTTAGATATCTTCAGGTAGGAGTTTGCAAATGGGCAAAGCAAAGAGAGGTAATTTCGTTTTGCAGGTTTTCCCAGGTGGCTCAGTAAAGAATACACCCACCAGTGCAGGAGACACAAGAGACAAATTTCATTCCTTGGGTCAGGAAGATCCCCTGGAGTGGGAAATGACAACCCACTCCAGTACTCTTGCCTGGAAAATGTCCATGGACAGAAGAGCCTAGTGAGCTACAGTCCATGGGGTCGCAAAGAGTAGGACACATGTAAACACACATGCAATTTCATTTTCAGTTTAAAGATTTCTGTATTTTGTGAATTTTGCATTGAGGAGTTGCATTTGCTTTTATAAAAATTTTAAAGACAAGCAGGAGGGGGAAAATCTTACCCTTTAGTCTTCTTTCAGCTTTACCACTCTTATTTGGCAAAATAGGTTGCTTGATACTCAAAGATATTATCACTTTGTACAAGTTGAACCCTTTGAATTAGGTGGACCATTGACTCACTGAAGCTGCTTTCAATAATGTGGTTTTATCATAAAGTGATGTATGGAATGAAGAAGGAATCTGTGCCCTGTGGTCAGTTCTTCCAAGAAGCCAAGAGCAGCAACAACACAACCAGGTTTTAGGTGGGGCAAGGATGCAGGCAAACTTCTTTGAAACTAGCACTTTGCCTTGGACCTGAAAAATTATATAGAATCTAATACTGCTTGGCTGTAATCCTTCAGCTGTAGGAGTTTATTAGTATCTCTGCGGTATTCTGTACGTAACATTGTTCTGATTCTCTGCATCTCTTTTAACTTTAATTCATCTGACTGCTTCTTACTTTGAGTTTCTGTGAGTCTTAAACGCACACCACTCCAGAGGAAACAGTTAAATAGTCAGACTCATCACCATCTGATATAAACTGCCCTACTGAATAGAGCTTTAACACTAGATCCCCTTATAAAGGATGGTTTATACAAGGACTGGACTCCCCTACCCAGTCCATCCAGCTGAAGCCAAGAGGGTGAGGTCCCCTAGAACAGAACCTGGCTCCTTTCCTCAGAAGGGCTCTGTGAAGCTTGTAGTTTCCCTTGGAAGGACTCCGGTTTATGACAGACACTCAGTACATGATTGATAGGTACTCCCCCCATTAAGGAAAAAATTGAAACAAATTTTAAATGGAATTTGCAATATAATATTTTCTTCAAAGCAGTGGATTGCATTTAAACAAATTATATTTTCATTAATTTTCAGAGAATATATAAAAACCTTCATATTCTTATGACCATGAGCCCTACAAGACCTAACTTTCACCAAAACTGTAGACTATATCCTTCCCTGATCAGCTCCTGCACGGTTGATTGGTATCAGAGGTGGCCAGAAGAAGCTCTCCTGATTGTAGCTGATGCTTTCTTAAGAGAAAAAGTGGATATTGAGAACAGAGAGGTAAATATAACCCCTTTCAAGAAATCTAATGCAAGTGAAGATTTCAATTTATTGTCAGAATCCAACAACACTACATCTCTGAATGACAATGAACCTTAGGTGGGCAAAGAGAGGCAGTTCTGGGCAAAATTATGAAATAAGTCAAGTGTTTGTCTTGACTCTTTATCAATTCCTCATCTCTTTTGCCTCCTAATTCACCCTGTCTCAGTGATGCCCAGATTCCTCACTTCTGGGGTCTCTTCACTGTTCTGCCCTCATGGTGGACAACAGATTTCCACGAAGGTAAACAACCTCCATTTTGCATGCTCTGGTGAGGATACTGCAACCTTCTGTGTACTTCTTGTGCATTTCACTGGGTTGATTGCAGCAACACAACTACAAAGAAATGAAAGCACAAGCCACATGCAAAATTACCTCAGAACTCATGAGCCACAAGTCAGTAAGAATCTATTCTAGAGTAATTCAAATGAAGATCCCAAGAGATGTTGGCAAAAGAAGTTTTACAACTTCAGAGAGACCTGAAACTCTGTGGGGCCTAGAAAGGGGCTTACAACCTTACCTGTCCAAGTGTTCAAGGAAAGCAAAGGCCAAGAAAGGTAGATTCAGGATGGAACCAGCAAGAAATTGCAGCTGAGTTAAGAGTGACCAGTTTAGCTAGGCGATGCATAAACAGGACTAGATTATGTTCAAGTCAGATTCTCTCTGAAGGTAAGCAAAGAGGACACTCTTTCTACTCTAGTTTTGCCTACCTGTATCTCTACATTGATTGATCCATTGATTTCCATAAGGAACTGGTTCCAGCCCCCTCCCCCAACCCCTGCAAGATACCAAAATCAGGATGCTCAAGTGAAAGTGAAAATCACTCAGTCGTGCCTGACTCTTTGCGACCCCATGGACTATATAGTTCATGGAATTCTCCAGGCCAGAATACTGGAGTGGGTAGTGTTTCCCTTCTCCAAGGGATCTTCCCAACCTAGGAATGGAAGTGGGGTCTCCTGCATTGCAGGCAAATTCTTTACCAAGTGAGCTATGAGAGAAGCCCTGTACGCTCAAGTCCCTTATGTAAAATGGTATAGGATTTACCCATAATATGTGCATATTCTATGATATATTTTAAATCATCTCTAAATTACTTGTAATACCTAATACATTGTTCAGTTCAATACATTGTAAGTATATGTAAATAATTGTAAATACAATGCAAATGCTATGTAAATAGTTGCCAGCACAAGAGAAATTCATATTTTGCTTTTGGAAATTTTCTGAAATATTTAAGAAGTGTTTTCAGTGGTTGTTTGAATCTGTTGGTGCAGAACCCACAGATACAAAGGGCTGACTATACATCCTTTAAGTCCTTACATTTTTCTAGCTTTATTTTACTCTTGAAAATCGGGTATCTTTCTGTTAATAACCTACTTTAAAGAAAGGAAGATAAGAGATAAAGCACTATAAACCTTGGCCATTGACAATGTACCTAAATCCTTGGAGTGCTTCAGCAGAAATAAGGGAAAAACCTAGCTGACATGTCATTTATTGTTAACCGTTTTTTTTTTTTTCTTTTCCACCCCAACGTCATCCTAACCACTAAAACTCATGTATTTTTAGTCCCATTCATCAAAACCCTTTTTCTGCATCTCTACATCTCAGAAATGGCAAATGTATTTGCAGTGTCAATTTTCTTGTGTGTGTGTGTGTATTTAGACTGCTTTTTCTTAATTCTTAGAAATTACTATTTTTCAGAACTTAAAAGAAAAACTTGTCCCAACATGTGTCCAAATCCACAGAAGCATAAAAGAGTTGAACACAAAATACTTTCAAACAACTAGAAGGCATTATTATATCACTCCCAGTAACTACTTGGGATTCATGGATACATTTGCCTACATTTTGAAGTCCCGAGAGAAGGAAATGCAAAAGAAGAGGTAAGACTTTGAGACAAAGTCAGATATATGTATACTATATTTGTGCTCTTATCTGTAAAAAGGGATACAAATGCAAGTGAACCCAAGTCCATCTTTTCATTGGAGGGAAAAGAGCAAAAGCTACAGAAGATCTTAAAAGAGGTAGGTGTCTGTCTCCCCTGTGGTCATTCACAGGTTGCCCCTGTAAAGGCAAGGCTGACAGATTCTGCCAGTGAAGAAGTAATAGCCTGTTAGAGTCAGACATGGACAATGAAAACAAGAGTAACCAGCATTGCCATTCCCAATGTCCATTATCCCATGAAATGAAAGTGAAAGTCACTCAGTTGTGTCCAACTCTTTGGGACCCCATGGACTGTAGCCCACCAGGCTCCTCTGTCCATGGGATTCTCCAGGCAAGAGTACTGGAGTGGGTTGCTATTTCCTTCTCCAGGGAATCTTCCCGACTACAACACTGATAGTGGGATGCCCTGTTGCTGAGAAGTCCACATCATGCTGCAGCTCAGCAGTTTTCGAACCTTCAGCTGGACCTGGGAAGGTGGGGGAGGAAACCTGAGGTAGAAAGTCTCATATCTAATCAGAACTCTGGAGTCGTTGAGAAACAATCTCATGACAGCCTCCCAGAAGAAATAGTTTTATAGCATCTGCTCACAAGCACTCCATGCTCTCATGTTCCAGAAGGATCACAGACTTATCTCAGTTGCAGTTAAACCTTCTCCTGTGTGACCTATGTGAAGGCATGAAAGGTTGCCGGGTACCACATGAAGGCATTCCTTTACAGCTCTATCCTCCAACCTGTCATTTATCCAGCTGAAAAAGAACAACCCACTCTATCAGATACCCCAGTTAAGTGCACTGATAGGGACTTAGACCAAATCCATTCTTGGACAACACTGGGTGAGAATGGCCATGATGACTGCCACTTGGAGGACAGACCACGGACAGATTTCGTATCTTGAGCCAAGCCACTTAAAATTGTTATTGATCCAAATGCGTCAGTAATTGGCAGTCACCCATATTCTGCCTTTATTGGCCAGCTGGAAGCCCAGGGCAATGAAAATTTTCACCACCACTCATGCTTGAGAGTTTAAACTAGTTTGTATGTGGCACACGAGTATAGACCTGACATTTACAGAAGCAGTGGCAACCTCAGCAGCAGCATTTTACTCACATGGTATCAGAACCTCATTTATTTTTTGTCAACAACTTTTGAGTGGCACATTCAACATCAATTGTACAGCAGTTGCTACAGTCTGTGAAAACAGTCCTATTAGTTCAAAAGGTTAATCTTGTTCCATTGTTTTACATAAAGGCCATTCACTTCTCTGGTCCTAATATGTTTCTGAAAGTCCATGGATTAAGCCTTTTGTTGGTTAGTGATTAAATTGAGTATGATAGCCAGAGGCTGGGTAAATTGGCCAGATGCCCTATAGACAAGAGTTATAAGGAACTGGTGGAACTTCCTTCTACCTCCGACCTCCAGGTTTCTAAGGTGTCCCCTTTCCACCATCCACGGTTGTTGCTCTCCATTCACGTCGTGACTGGTATGACCAGTATCTGTCACAATCACTTCATCCACTTCCCAGTCTTCCCCATGTCTTACCCACATTGTACATCCCTAAGTTGCTCAATAGTTTCTTCCTTATGTACCTTGAACTATCCTAGAACATCTCCTTACCCCCCTGATGTGTAATCAGGGTTACCATACGTTATCCCCTTACATGCATGATCATTATCATCAATATCCATCAGTGCTTATATCCATCAGTGCTTTTAGGTGGTAAAAGGAAGCACCAGGTTATAAGTCCCAACTTCGTAGCTCTTCTTTACTTCTTACAAATCCAGTAAGAAGTTTCCCAGGGATAGGTATGGGACAAGAAAAAAGGGAAGGGAAGGGTTAATTATGTGCTTTGGGTCTCTTATAGCCAGTCCACGCCTCTTCTCCACCCCCAAAACATTTAGCATCCTGTTTCAGTGGGAGATATCCTTTTGGGAAATAATCACTTTTAAAACCCAAATTACCTGTCATAAGTGTGTGCTTCATTGGGAGCTTAGTTTCAGTTGTCTATGTTTCTTTAGTTTTTCCTTTAATATTACCTGTTTCTAGGGGTCAAATGTTTACAAATTAAATGCTAAGTGCAATGTCTGACGTACACAACACACAACAAATAATAACTCTACAAATAGGTAAATAGTATAAATAAACTTATTTTAGGAAGATCACTCTGTTATGGAGAATAAATTGGAGAGAGACAAAAAATGAAAACAAAGAAGACTTAAAAGCTATTGTGGTAATCCACATGAGACTTTTGAGGACCTATCTTAGAGCTAGATAAAAGAATAAAATATCAAAAATATGTGTGTAATTCACAATTTAAAGGGTATGGGTGATGATGTTCTCAGAGATTATGAAAGCCCAAGAAATAGAAACCATATATTCAATTTTTAGAAAATGCTCTATGGAACTTATTCCCTGTCTTAGAACTAAAATTTTGTTGACCAATAGCTTTGTAGTCTTCTTATTTAAATTTTTCAATTTATTTCATTCCATACAAATGTATATTTTCAGTTTTCTATTCTAGTGAATAGATAAATGAAAATTTTTCAAACTTACTGTTTCTTATTTAAAAAGAACATTTGTTTTGGACATTATTAGCTTCACAGGAAGTTACAAAAATAGTACAGAGAGGTTCAAAGTACCTTTTTCTCAGTTTCTCTCAGTGCTCACATTTTACATAACTATAGTAAAACATCAAAACCAGGAAACTGTCATCGGCACAATGTGTGTTTATAGTTCTATGCCATTCAACTTTATCATTTGTAGCGATTTGTGTACTCACAACAGCAATCAAGATATAGAACTAGTTCATTACCACAAAGGTTCCCCCCACTGCTACCCTCTTTACAGTCACTCCCGCTCTTTTCCTCCTCCTATTCCAAATACCTTGCAACTGCTAATCTGTTCTGCATTTCTCCGTTTTTATTCTTCACATACAGAGAGTGAGTGCTTTCACTCAACATAATGTCTCTGGGATCTAAGCTATTGCATGTATCATGAGTTTATTCCATTTTATTGCTAAAGTAATAGTCCATATGGGTGTGCCACAGTTTGTCTAACCATTGAAGGAATTTGGGCTGATTCTAATTTGGAGCCATTATGAATATATCTCTGTACAGGTTTCTGGGCAGATATAAATTTCTATTTCTCCAGGATAAATGGCAAGAGTATGACCATTAGGTCATCTGACCTATGAAGAAAATATCAAGTTGTTACTCAAAATGACTGCACTATTTTTCTAGTTTTATAAATTATGTATGGGAGATTCAGTTTCTCTGCATCCTTGAGAGCATTTGATAGTCACTATTTTCTATATTGACTATTTTAATAAGTATGTAATTATATGACATTGTGATCTTAATTTATACCTTAATGGTTAGTGATGCTGAATATCTTTTCATGCCCTTATTTGCCATCCATATATCCTTTTCAATTTAATGTCTCTTCATATCTTTTTCACATTTTCTAAATTGTTCAAAATTTTCATTGTTAGAGAATTCTTTATATATTCTAAAATAAGTCCTTTGTCAGGTATGTGGATTACAGATGTCCTATTCCAGTTGGTAGCTTGTATTTTCATTCTCCCTTTCACAGAGAAAAGGATCCTAATTTTTGATGAAGTCCAATTTATGATTTTTTTTTCTTTTATAAATTATGCTTCTCCTGTCTAAGAACTCTTCACCAAGCCCTGGATCCTGATCACTTTTTCCTATATTTTCTTCTAAAAGTAGTATAGTTTTACATTTAATTATGTGGTCCATTTCAAGTTAATTTTTGCATAAACATAAGGTGTAAGGTTTAGGTTACAGTTCATCTGATGTAACTGATGCCTCAGCACCATTTGTTGAAAAACCTTTTCTTCCTCTATTGCTCTTGCACCTTTGTCAAAACTGAGTTAGGTGTACTTGTGTGGGTTTACTTTTGTCTTCTCTATCTGTTCCATCAATCTTCATGTCTATCTCTCTGCCAATACCACATAATCTTGATTACTATCACTGTGTAATCAGTCTTACAATCAGGTAGAATAATTCCACCCATTTTATTTTTTTTTTCAAAATTATTTTAATTACCTTAGTTCATTTGCCTTTCCATATAAATTTTAGAATAAGCACATCTATACATAAAAATTTTTTTTTTACTGAGATTCTGACAGGAATTACATTAAACCTATATATCATTTTGGGGAGAATGGGCATCTTTACTATGTGGTCTTCCAGTCCATGATTACAGTGAATCTTGCTTGGCTATTATTTTGTTATATCTGTACTTTCTTAATCGATGCAAAGAGCTGACTCATCGGAAAAGACCCTGATGCTGGGAAAGATTGAGGGCATGGGGAGAGAAAAGGGAATGACGGGATGAGATGTTTGGGTCACTGACTCAATGGACATGAATTTGAACAAACTCCAGGAGATAGTGAAGGACAGAGAAGCCTGATGTGCTGCAGTCCACGGGGTCACAGAGAGTTGGACATTACTGAGCAACTGAACAACAACAAAATGCTTTCTTAATACTTTCTTTCCCTTCAGGGAACGTTTCCATATGGGCCTATCCAAGATCCTGGAAACTACTGCTCTAGTTACAGATATGCAGGAGGAGCTCTTGAATATTGGCCCTCAAATAGAACAAAAAACAAAGGTGTGTTTGATTTGGGATCTCTTAAAAATTTTATGGTTTAACATGGAATGGTGTTTGAAAGCAGAAGCTGATAGTTGACCAACATGGGTTAGAGCTTCAGCTTTATTACTGTGCAGCTGTGCAACCTCTCTTAGTCTTAGTTTTCTTATCTGTAAAACGAGGGAAGCAGTAACAGCAACAATAGCAAAGTAGCAGCATCACTGTATTTTTAAATTTATTTTTATTGGAATATAATTGGTTTATAATATGGTGTTAGTTTCTGCTATGCAACAACATGATTCAGCCGTATATGTACATATATACCCTCCTTCTTGGACCTCCTTCACACCCAGCCCCCATTCCAACCCTCCAGGTCATCACAGAGCACCAAGCTGAGCTCCCTGTGCTATGCAGCAGCTTCCCACTGTCTGTCTATTTTGTACATGGTAGTGTATGTATGTCACTGCTACTCTTTCAATTCGTCCCTCCCTCTCCTTCCTGCCCTGTGTCCACAAGTCCTTTCTCTACATCTGTGTGAATTGCCATATGACCCAGCAATTCCACTACTGGACATATACCCTGAGAAAACAGTAACTCAGAAAGACTCATGTACCCCAGTGTTCATTGCAACACTATTTACAATAGCACATGGAAGCAACGTAGATGTCCATCGACAGATGATTGGATAAAAAAAGATGTGGTACCTATATGTAATGGAATATTACTCAGCCATTATTATACTTTAACAATTAAATGTGATAACTGATATACGTGCTCAGTCGCTCAGTTGTGTCTGACTCTTTGTGACCCCATGGAACCAGACTCCTCTGTCCATGGAATTTTCCAGGCAAGAATACTGGAGTGGGTTGCCATTTCTTCCTCCAGGGGATCTTCCTTCCCCAGGGATCAAATCCACGTCTCCTGCATTGGCAGGTGCATTCTTTAAAACTGAGCCACCTGGGAAGCCAATAATAAGTATTTAGCTAATTATAAAAGAAATAGAAAAATCTGCAGTTATTAGTTAAATACATCTGAAATGCACTGTGGTAACTTGCAGTTGGCCAAGTATTCTAAAAATCATTACTCATCATCAATCTTTATGTGTATTGTATGAAAATATATTTGTTGTAATCCTTTTTATTAGTCTATTAAACAAATATATTTCGAGGTGATTTTGACAGATTCTGTAAGAATGAAATAAGTTATCTGATTTCTATTTTTAAAAAGATATCATGTCTTTTAAAACCTATTTTAAGAAGAGTTGTTTGGTTCATTAGGAGAAAGAAATCCTAATGGAAAAACTACAGAAAGATTCCCAAGTGGTTGAGAAAGTTCAGATGCTTGTTAAACAGGATGAAGAAATCATGGAAGAAGAAGTAAGAATCGTAAAAGAATATGCTCAGGTAAAATTAAAATATAATCAATGAAAGTCACTTAGAGATTTGCAAAATTGTTTCCTACCCAAAAATTTAAAAGTCAGGCTGCTGCTGCTGCTGCTAAGTCATTTCAGTCGTGTCCAACTCTGTGCGACCCCTTAGACGGAAGCCCACCAGGATCCCCCATCCCTGGGATTCTCCAGGCAAGAACACTGGAGTGGGTTGCCATTTCCTTCTCCAAAAGTCAGGCTAACTGCTCGTAAATATATAGTGTTCCAACTTTGCCTGTTTTTCATTTTTTTCCCAGAAAATATTTATTTAATACCTACTACATGCAGGGTACTATTAAGTGAAGTGCAAAGACAAAGGGCCCCTTAGGAAAATAGATAGTCTAGTTCTTCTGGTTACAATGAATAAAACTCATTCAACCCATATCAGAAATGCATGTGGCGTCCAAGAGGATCATCTAAAGGATGGAAGGGTTGGTTGTGATGGCCTCTTCATTTCCTCAATGCTCAGCAGGAAGCCCTGCAGTTTATTTGTTTCCAAGTAAGGGGATTTACCTATTATGTTATCCAACTTGAAGTAAATTAACACTTAAAATATGGACAGGAGCTTGAAAAGGTTTCTCAGAGAAACCTTAGATTGAAAATAATGCTAACGCTGCAAGTACAAGTGAACAATGAGAAGACAGCAGGCCGATACCTCTCATATCTGTGGTATGAACTATTTATTCTTCAGCCATGTTTTTAATGATGACCTACTCGTGTCAGACTTTATTTTTTTGGGCTCCAAAATCACTGCAGATGCTGATTTCAGCCATGAAATTAAAAGACACTTACTCCTTGGAAGGAAAGTTATGACCAACCTTGATAGTATATTAAAAAGCAGAGAAATTACTTTGCCAGCCAAGGTCCGTCTAGTCGAGGCTATGGTTTTTCCCATGGTCATGTATGGATGTGAGAGTTGGACTATGAAGAAAGCTGATCGCTGAAGAATTGATGCTTTTGAACTGTGGTGCTGGAGAAGACTCTTGAGAGTCCCTTGTACTGCAAGGAGATCCAACCAGTCCATTCTAGAGGAGATCAATCCTGGGTGTTCATTGGAAGGACTGATGCTAAAGCTGAAACTGCAATACTTTGGCCACCTCATGCGATGAGTTGACTCACTGGAAAAGACTCTGATGCTGGGAAAGGTTGGGGGCGGGAGGAGAAGGGGACAAGAGAGAATGAGATGGCTGGATGGCATCACCGACTCGATGGACATGCATTTGAGTGAACTCCAGGAGTTGGTGATGGACAGGGAGGCCTGGCGTGCTGTGATTCATGGGGTTGCAAAGAGTCGGACACGACTGAGCTACTGAACTGAACTGAACTGAACTGAATCAGATCTAACAAGGAGCCAAGCAAAATATTTTGAAATTATCAAAAAGGCTATTGGAAATATCTATTCACATTCACTATTGTTTATAATAAGCCTTGCCTAAATATTTATTGTGATACTTTGAGATATTAGCTAATGATAGTAGCTTTTGTATTTAACATAAATAATTCCCCCAATTGAGGTTTTAGCTAATATATATAATATATAGAGTTTTTTTTTTTTAATTGATGGAGTTGCTCCATGAAAAACCTTTGCACATGGAAAATGTGAAACTGCACTCTCTGCCTTCTCTGACTAGGGGTGGCCATTGATCAGACCAGGGTTGAACATTTGGTAATCTGCTATACCAGACTGGTTCCTATTGGAATTCTGCCTGGAGGGAACAGAGGGAAATTGGCCAGTTTAAAAAGACAGAATTATTCAAGCAATGAGAGAAGTTACACAAACCAAATAAACAGTCCCTAGAGCTGCTTTGTTTTCTGAAGATGATCTGATAAGAAATAAAAATTATAAAATAAGGCACCTTTGACATACAAGGAATCTGTAATTTCTCACTTCTTTCAATGAGACATTTTAAAACATCTTTCCAAACACGATAATTATTACCTAAAAGTCCATGATGCCTGATTAATTCTTGTTGAATAACTCTCATCAAAAAAAGGGGAGCGGATGTATAGTAGGTTTAGAATAGTGTACATTACATTATCAAGTATATTCATGGAAGAATGAACTTCCATTTTGAGTAGGTGTCAATGAGGATCTACCATCTACTTACAATTTACTCATCTTAATAAGTGGAAGGATTTTCTACAGACAAGATTCTGATGCTGGGCACTATAAGTACAAGTTATATCATAGTATGACCTCTGGCCCTTCACCTTAGGGTCACATCACCAGGAAAGCTGGAACAGCAGACAACAGAAGTATTTCTAGAAGTCATTTGTATTTGTAATAGCATGTAATAATTATACAGAGAAGTGACTCTAAGCAACATAAATATAACCCCCAAGTCAGCTTGTTAGCGAAATCCCAAAAATATCCATAATCATTCCAGCACCACCTTTCATGATAGAACACCCGACAAAGAGTCAGTCAAAAGTGTAAAGAGAAATTGATCTTATCTGATTGCAAATAGAATGTCTTACTTTTGTATGTCTTACAGAAATGTATGACCCTGCACACATATTAGCAAAATTCCTTCCAGGAACCTAGAAGGGGATCTGTGCAGCTAAGGGGTCTTAAGCTTCATTAGCTTTACAGTAATTCTGTCTTTAAGTGGCACGCTCAATCGCTTAGTTGTGTCCAACTCTTTGTAACCCATGGACTGTAGCCCGCCAGGCTCCTCTGTCCATGGACTTCTCCAGGCAAGAATACTGGAGTGGGTTGCCATTTCCTCTTCTAGGGGATCTTCCCGACTCAAGGATCAAACCGATGTCTCCTGCATTGGCAGACGGATTCTTTTGCCACTAAGTCACATAGAATTCCATCTTTAAGTGAACCACTCCCAAAAGGGCAATGTTAAAACTATACTAAGTCTAACACAGAAGGCAGAAAACAGTGTTTTCATTTCTTACAGATAACTTCTCATCAGAGATTGCAAAATACACTAATTTAGGACAGTAACACATGTTTCTAACAGTGCAAGCACCTGTGTACATCCCTAAGTCATACAGAAGCATAACTTATGTTCATTGTAAAAATGTCGAATCACATTTTCCAACTTAAAAATATAAAAATTTTAAGTATGCAACTATATTTATTCATATGTATTTAGGGGCTTATAACTTTATTGCAGAAAGCTGACAATGAATTAAAAAGTGTACTGCCAGCTCTTGACAAGGCAATTGTGGCTCTAAATGCCCTGGATAAAGCAGATGTCTCTGAATTAAGGTGAGTAATTTACTGAAGTCTCTTTTGAGTTGCAAGAACTCAAAATAAAACAAAAATACATGGGAAAAGTTAAGTCTATATCCCACTTTTAGAATAAGCCATTTTACCTATCATGGCTCTGGTACCAAGCTTCCTGGGTTGGAATTCTGGCACTGCTGCTTTCTAGTATACAGCCTTTCTGTGTTTCAACTTCCCTTCTATGCAACTGGGGTAATAACAAAAGTTGAAAGGATTGGATGAGTTGAAACATGTAAAATGTTTAGAATAGTCTGGCATAAGGCAAGTGCTCAAAAAAGATTAATGCTAACTGGTTTCCTCTGATTAAGCAGGCCTTTTCCCCTGCCCTTGTACTAAAGCTAAAGAAAACTAACCTAATGCTTGAATTCCTTGCATATGCCTTGGTTTTATTTTATTTATTGTTTTGATTTGTTTTTTAAACATTATCCCTTGTGATGTTGCTAATGTACATTTCACTTCACTTCAAAATGCCAGACAAATGAAATGCCTTATGATATGATCTTCATTGCTATTCTTAGGACATGCAGCAGAGACACAGTTTAGTCCATTCTCTTTCCCACCTGCTGTTTCCACAACTGAAGGGACTTAGCACGCACATACACATGTCAGCTGATTTGGACATACCTAAGAGGCAACTTCCAATGTTCCAATAATTACATCATTAATAACTTAGGAGACAAATTCCCATCTACCCTCCCTCCCTCAACTCTATATTACCTGTGATCTTTACAGTAGGAATGTTAGATCAGAATGAAGAATAATCAGAAGATGTGTTTAAAGGGAGTTGCACCTTACAGCACCCTTCAAATTACAGGAATAGGGTTGACTCTCAACTAGCCCCCCCAACACACACACATATAGTGTTTCTGTCAAGTGGCTATCAGTAAACCAATACTGGGATGAAAGAGGAGAGTTCCTTCTTTTAAAGAACTCTGCAGCAAATACTTCTGTATGAAAATAATTAACATCTAACTTGTATGTTCTACATAGTTAAGTGTTATTCATTTCATCTTTCTAAAGCAAAGATACCCATGTACTGCTGCTGCTAAGTCACTTCAGTCGTGTCCGACTCTGTGCGACCCCATAGACGGAAGCCCACCAGGCTCCCCCGTCCCTGGGATTCTCCAGGCAAGAACACTGGAGTGGGTTGCCATTTCCTTCTCCAATTGTGAAAGTGAAAAGTGAAAGTGAAGCCAGTCAGTCGTGTCTGACCCTTAGCGACCCCACGGACTGCAGCCTACCAGGCTCCTCCATCCATGGGATTTTCTAGGCAATAGTACTGGAGTGGCTTGCCATTGCCTTCTCCATGTACTCAATAATGAAATATCTATATATTGGCCAAGAGTTCTTACCAAAATACTTGTTAAAAATCTGTGTGTGTTTGTTGTCATATGTGAAACGAATCACTAGTTCAGGGTCGATGCATGTTATAGGATGCTCGGGGCTGGCGTGCAGGGATGACCCAGAGGGAGGATAAAGGGAGGAGGGAGGTGGGAGAGGGGTTCAGGAGGGGGAACTTATGTAAACCTGGGGCGAATTCATGTCAATGTATGGCAAAACCAACCAATATAATATTGTAAAATAATTTGCCTCCAATAAAAATAAATTAATTAAAATTAAAAAAAATAAAAATAAAACAGAGCCAGAAGAGCCATGTAAGCAAAAAAAAAAAAAAAAACTGTGTGTGTTATCTTTTGAGATAGTTTACAGAGTATCTTTGATTTCAGTTATGAAGTTGATTAGATTTTAACCATTTATTACAGAGTATATACACGGCCTCCTTACCTTGTACTGACTGTCATGAATGCAGTTTGTATTCTTCTGCAAAAGAAACCTAACTGGAGTACAGCAAAGTTACTTCTTTCAGAAACTGGTTTCCTAAAAAAATTGATTAACATTGACAAGGACAGCATACCTGAGAAGGTAAAAGTTCATCTCTACTAATGAATAATTGATACATTCTATACTTATAATCTGAAAGTCAAATGGAAGTATTAATACTGGAGTCTTGCATTAGAATTGGAAGACAACGGTAAGGGTAAAAGATCAGAGAGCAAGCTGTATATGCAACCGTCAGTGGTTTTCTGGAAGTGACAAGGTAAAGCAATATGTCACCAAAAATCAGAAAAATGTTGTATCTCAGGATCTCTTTATATAATGAAAATAGGAGAGATCAATAGTGGGGGAAATTTTTTTCTGGATGGATTGTATAACCCTATGAAAGTACAAGGTGTGGATAAAGGTGTCTGAGATTTTTTAATTGATATATAATTGACATACATTGGTGTTGGAGAAGACTCTTGAGAGTCCCTTGGACTGCAAGGAGATCCAACCAGTCCATTCTAAAGGAGATCAATCCTGGGTATTCATTGGAAGGACTGATGCTAAAGCTGAAACTGCAATACTTTGGCCACCTCATGCGACGAGTTGACTCACTGGAAAAGACTCTGATGCTGGGAAAGGTTGGGGGCGGGAGGAGAAGGGGACGACCGAGAATGAGATGGCTGGATGGCATCACCGACTCTGTGGACATGAGTTTGAGTGAACTCCAGGAGTTGGTGATGGACAGGGAGGCCTGGCGTGCTGTGATTCATGGGGTTGCGGAGAGTCGGACACAACTGAGTGACTGAACTGAATTGAACTGATATTGGTTTTAGGTGTACAGCATACTGATTTGATATTTGTATATATTGCAAAATAATCACCACAGATAGTTTAGTTAATATCCATCACCACATATAGTTACAAACATTTTTTCTTGTGATGAGAACTTTCAAGATCCACTCTCTTAGAAACTTTTAGATATACAGGATTAGTAATATAGTCACCATGCTGTACATTATATCCCCAGGACTTATTTATTTTATACCTAGAAGTTTGTACCTTTTGACCACCGCCACCCATTTTCATCATCCCTAGCTTCCCACCCCTGTGATCACCAATCTGCTTTCTGTATCTATGAGTTCATTTTAGTTTTTGTTTTCTTTTTTTTTTAGATTCTATACACACATGAGATCATATGATATCTATCTTTCTCTGTCTGACTTATTTCACTCAGCATAGTGCTCCCAAGACCCATTCTAGTTATCAAAAATGGAAGAATTTCCTTCTTTTTATGGCTGAGTAATAGTCCATTGTGGGTGTATTTTTTTCACATTTTCTTTCTTCATTCATCTATTAATGGACCCTTCAGCTGCTTCCAGGTCTCAGCTATTGTAAATATTGCTGCAGTTAACTTCAGGGTGAATATATTTTTCTGAGTTAGTGTTTTTGTTTCCTTCAGATAAATACCCAGAAGTTAACTTGCTAGATCTTTTGGCACTTCTATTTTAATTGTTGAAGAGACCTCTTACTGTTTTCTATAGTGATTCATCAATTTACATCAATTTACATTTCTACTAACAGTGAGCAAGAATTCCACTTTCTCACCCACAGTTGTTATTTGTGGTCTTTTGATAATAACCATTTTAACAGTGATAGCTCATTGTAGTTGTTTGTATTTCCCTGATTATTAATGATGTTAAACACCTTTGCATAAACCTGTTACTTATCTGTATGTCTTCTTTGGGAAAACTAGATCCTTTGCCCATTTTTTTATCAGACTGGTGTTTTTGCTGTTGGGTGAGATAAATTATTTATTTGGGATACATGTGAGTGTGTGCCCCTACTTAGTCGTTCAATCATGTCCGACTTTTTGCGAGTCTATGGACTGGAGCCCACCAGGCTCCTCTGTCCATGGAGTTTTCCAGGCAAGAATACTGGAGTAAGTTGCCATTTCCTACTCCAGAGGATTTTCTCAGGGATCACACCTGAGTGAGTGAGTGAAGTCGCTCAGTCGTGTCCGACTCTTTGCTTCCCCATGTACTGTAGCCTACCAGGCTCCTCAGTCCATGGAATTTTCCAGGCAAGAGTACTGGAGTGGGTTGCCATTTCCTTCTCCAGGGGATCTTCCCGACCCAAGGATTGAACCCTGATCTCCGGCATTGTACGCAGACACTTACTGTCTGAGCCACCAGGGAAGCCCCCGACCTTCTGAGAGCCAGTGCTAAAGCAGTCACTGCTTTTTCAACCTAAGTGGAAAAACTCTGGCCCCCAGGCCAGCAGACGAGTTCTGTGGATCATGGCCCACACTGATCCAGGGGAAAACCAGAAGCTTCGTGGGAAATGGGAGAGGGAGGTCCCGACGAGGCAAGGAGCCGGCCCGGGCGCCGACGTGAGAGCTGGCAGTGGAGGAAGGAAGGAGGCTCGGCGCCCCTGGGGCCGAACTCGGGCCATAGCTCCTGGTCTGCGGCTGCACAAGAGGACTTGGGGCATCAGCCAGATGCCTGGAAAGCAACAGCAGCCTCGGGTGTGAAATGGTCCAAACTAGGAAGTGCAGAGCTGGAAGTCCAGCCCCTCCACCATGGTCCACACCCAGGGCTCAGGCGAGTCCCAGGACACAACACACGCAGAGGGGGCGCGGCGGGCAGGACGGGCCCCACACCCTACGCGGTGCCACCAGGCCTCTTCTGCTTCTTCCTTCATGGAGAGCAGCGTTGCCATCTCACGTCCAGGCCTCCAGATGGTGAGTCCAGGCAGACGGATTCTTTACCACTGCACCACGTGGGAAGCCCCATTTATTTTGAATGTTAACCTTTTATTACATACATGGTTTGCAAATATTTTCTCACATTTTCTAGATTGCTTTTCCTTTTCATTGATGGTTTCCTTTGCTGTGCAACTTTCTAATTTGAGGTAATCACACTTATTTTTGCTATTATTGCCTTGCTTTTGGTGTCAAATCCAAAATCATCACCAAGATAAACGTCAAGTAGCTTACAGCCCATGTTTTCTTCCAGGAGTTTTATGATTTTGGGTCTCATGTTCAAGTCTTTAATTTATTTTGAGTTAATTTCTGTATGGTGTAAGGTAGTGGTTCGGTTTCATTCTTTTGCATGTAGCTGTTCAGTTTTCCCAGCACCCCTTATTAAAGAGACTGGCCTTTCACCTATTGTATATTTTTGGTTCCTTAATTTAAATTAATAGACCATATACACTTGTGTTCATTTCTGGGCTCTCTATTCTGTTCCATTAATCTGTATGTCTGTTTTTATGCCAATATAACGTTGTTTTGTTTACCACAGTTCTGTAATATAGGTGGAAAACAGAAATCAAGATGCCTCCCTCTGTTTTTTCTCAAAGTTCCTTTGTCTATTCAGGGTCTTTTATGGTTCCATATAAATTTTAGGATTGTTTATTCTATTTCTGTGAAAAATGCCATTGGAATTTTGGTAAGTATTGTTTTGAACCTGTAGATTACTTTGAGTTGTAAGAACATTTTAACAATATTAATTTTTTCAATCTATAAGCACAAACGATCTCTCCATTTATTGTGTCTTCTTTAATTTTCTTCATCAATGTCTTTAGTTTTCAGTATCAGATATTTCACTTCTTTAGTTAAATATATTTTTGATAGTTTATTCTTTTTGATGCAGTTGTAAATGGGATTTTCTACATTAGAAAATCTAAAATTTTCTTTATGAGAGTTTATTGTTTGTGTATAAATGCAACTGATTTTTACATACTAATTTTGTCTACTGCAACTTTATGGAATTTGTTAGTTCTAACACTTTTTTGGTAGAAGCTTTAGGGTATTCTACATTTAATATTGTGTGACAGTTTTATGTCTTCTTTTTCAATTTAGGTGCCTTTTTTTTTTTTTTTCGCTACTTGCTATGGCTAGAACTTCCAACACTGTGTTGAATAAAAGTGGCAAGAGTGAGCATCCTTATCTGTTTCTCATCTTATAAAAACAAATTTCAGTTCTTCCTCATTGAGTATGATGTTAACTATGGCTTTGTCACATATGACCTTTATTATGTTGAGCTATATTCCTTCTAAAGCCAATTTGTTGAGCATCTTTCTCATAAATCAAAATTGAAGTTTGTCAAATGCTTATTCTGCATCCATTGAGATGATCATATGATTTTTACCCTTCATTTTGTTAATATGGCATACCACATTGATTGATTCATGGATGCTGAACCATCCTTGAATCCATCCCTGGAATAAACCCCACTTGATTATAGTTTGTGATCCTTTTAATATATTGTTGAATTCAATTTGCTTATATTTTTGTGGATTTTTGTGTCTATGTTCATCAGAGATAATTTTCTTTTCTTGTAGTATCCTGTCTGGTTTTATGATCAGGGTAATGCAAGGAGATCCAACCAGTCCATTCTAAAGGAGATCAGTCCTGGGTGTTCATTGGAAGGATTGATGCTGAAGCTGCAATACTTTGGCCACCTCATGTGAAGAGTTGACTCACTGGAAAAGACTCTGATGCTGGGAGGGATTGGGGGCAGGAGGAGAAGGGGATGACAGAGAATGAGATGGCTGGATGACATCACCAACTCGATGGACATGAGTTTGAGTGACCTCCGGGAGTTGGTGATGGACAGGGAGGCCTGGCGTGCTGTGATTCATGGGGTCGCAAAGAGTCAGACACGACTGAGCAACTGAACTGAACTGAACTGAATGCTAGCCTGATTAAAAAACCAAAATGAGTTTGAAAGTGTTCCCTCTTCTTCTGTTTTTTGGAAGAATTTGAGAAGGATTGGTATCAATTCCTCTGTATATGTTTGGGAGAATTCACCAGTGAAGCCAACTGGTTCCAGACTTTTGCTTGTTGGGAGGTTTTTATTTATTGATGGTGGCTCAGATGGTTAAGAATCCACTTGCAATGTGGGAGACCTGGGTTCAATGTCTGGAGGAGGGCAACTTACTCCAGTATTCTGACCTGGAGAATTCCATGGACAGAGGAGCCTGGCAGGCTACAGTCCATGGGGTTGCAAAGAGTCAGACATGACTGAGCGACTTTCACTTTCACTTCAATCTTTTTACTAGTAACCAGTCTGTTTAGATTTCATGATTCAATCCTGATAGGTTGAATACTTCTAGGAATTTATCCATTTCTTTTAGTTTGTACAGTTTGCTGGTATATGATTGTTCACAGTGGTCTGTTATGATTTTTTATATTTCTGTGGTATCAGTTGCAACATCTCAATTTTCATTTCTGATTTTACTGATTTGAGTGTTCTTTCTCCTTTTTCTTAGTGAGTCTAGCTACAGATTTTTCAAGTTTTTTGTCTTTTAAAAAAACAGCTTTTAATCCTATTGAGTTTTTTTCTGTCGATTTTTTAGTAAGCATTTATTTCTGCACTGATCTTTCCTTCCTTCTATCAACTTTGTGCTTCATTTGTTCTTCTTTTTGTCATTCCAAGAGGTGTGTTAAATTTAGAAGCCTACGCCTCAGACTTAAGTTTTGATATAAACAAATAGCCTCTTTCACTGGAAACCTTGGCACTTTCAGTCAGTCCTCTGTGTTGGGTCCTGGGATGGGTGAGTCCCCATGGACCTTTTAAGGGATGTTTCTCAGATTGCTATAACCTTTTGAGTCTCATGGATACAACCCTGTTGACTTTTAAAGCTATATGTATTTTGGAATTTTTTCCTCAGGTGCAGGTCCTAAAGTTGGGTTGTCAGATGGGGGTTTCACACTCTTCAATTCTCAGGGAGAAGCTCAGGGTTGTGAGTTCCCTGCCAACTGTGAGACACCACTCCATGGCGAGGTTGTGTCTCAGCCTCTCCTACCTGTTACATGTGGAGTCTTATCTCTTTCATACAAGTATAGGAGTCACTCAGGTAGTTTTTGGCTTTCTTCCGGAGATTATTGCTCCGTACATGTAGGTGGTACTAGTGGTAAAGAACCCACGTGCCAGTGCAGGAGATGTAAGAGACATGGGTTCAATCCCTAGATCAGGAAGATCTCCTGGATGAGGGCATGGCAACCCACTTCAGTATTGTTGCCTAGAGAATTCCATGGACAGAGGAACCTGGCAGGCTACAGTCTCATAGAGTCGCCCAGAGTCAGAAACGACTGAAGTGACTGAAGCAACTTAGTATGCATGCATGTGTAGCTGTAGATTCAGTGTGGCCATGAGAGGGAGGGAGTTCAGAATCCTCCTGTGTCACTACCTTGAACCAGATCTCTGAGTTTCATTCATGTAACAAATGTTCATATAACAACATGTACCAAACACTGTTCTGAGTACTCTACAAATACTGATTTATTTGTGAAGAAGATGAGGGTTAGATTAGAGCACAGAAAAAAATTGTAATAAGGTAGTCTGGACACATAGTAAAGGGTTTCACTGGAGCAGATTTAATTCTGAAGAATGTAGATTTACTGTAGGACTGCAAGAAGGATGAGAGAAGGACCAAAGTCCTGAGCAAGCAGTGGAGTTCCGGGCACCAGTAGAGTGGGAGGCAATGTAGAGCCCCTACCCAGAGAACTACTCGATCTATACCTTGATTTCAAATTTCCAGTCTCCAGAACTGTGAGAGAATAAATTGCTGTTGTTTTAAGTCACCCAGTTTGTGGTAATTTGTTACAATAGCCACAGGAAACTAATACAGATTTTGGTACTACTTGGTGATTGCTGCTGCAACATATTACCTAAAAATACAGAAGTAGCTTTGGATGTGTAGATGCTGGAATAATATCTGAACAGGGACATTACATAGGAGCCAAGCTGAGAGCTAAGTTCAAGGACAAACTGAAAGGTTTATATACATATGAATGGCACCGTCACAGCTGAAGGGGTGAATACTCATTAATTAATTCAATAAATATTTATGGATTATTTTCCACGTAAGAGACATTGTGAGACATTACAATAGTTTATAAAACCAACTTATTGATGTTATGAAGCTTACATTGTAACAGGGAAAACAGACATTAAATACCTAACAACACAATTAATTAGTCAAAATAATAATCTGTGCTATAGGAAGTATAGAGTAGTACCTGAACAAGGTGAATTTTTTTAGCAGAATATGTGTTGCTTCCCATCCCACTCATGAATTTATGCAACAACTCTTCACTCTCTGAAGCATTCTTAGCAAAAACAATTCCCTGTGGTTATGCTTAAATAGATCTTTCAAACTCGAAAAGTAATAGAGAAGGGGACGACAGAGAATGAGATGGCTGGATGGCATCACCAACTCGATGGACATGAGTTTGAGTGAACTCCGGGAGTTGGTGATGGACAGGGAGGCCTGGCGTGCTGTGATTCATGGGGTCGCAGAGAGTCGGACACGACTGAGCGACTGAACTGAACTGAACTGAACTGAAAGAAATGATTAAAAGCCGAACAGCATTTTAAATGATGATAATAACACAACTAATCATTGAGAATGGACCACATTCCATCTGAATTATTCAGCAAAATGGTCCTGTCCTTCCCTGCAAGAAAGGAAATGCCTGGTTAGAAAGGATGGGACAAGGAGTATCAATCTGAGAAAGATTTCCTTCTGATTGTTTCTCCCCAAAGTATAAGAGAAATACTATATAGCTAACTCTAAACTAGGTTGTACCATTTAGATGAGGTGGATCCATAGACATGTGACACAACTAAGCTATAGAACAATGTCCTCAGTGAGCCCCAGCATGCGCCAGGCCATACCACCATCATTGAGCAGACAGACCTTTGTATAGGACTGTGCCCTGCCAAGTGCTTCTTATGGAACAGAAATTGAGGGTGGTTTTCCAGGTGACCACCAACCAGTCCATTCTAAAGGAGATCAGTCCTGAGTGTTCACTGGAAGGACTGATGCTAAAGCTGAAATTCCAATACTTTGGTCACCTCATGCGAAGAGTTGACTCACTGGAAAAGACTCTGATGCTGGGAGGGATTGGGGGCAGGAGGAGAAGGGGACGACAGAGAATGAGATGGCTGGATGGCATCACCAACTCGATGGACATGAGTTTGAGTGACCTCCAGGAGTTGGTGATGGACAGGGAGGCCTGGCGTGCTGTGATTCATGGGGTCGCAAAGAGTCGGACACGACTGAGCAACTGAACTGAACTGAACTGAACACATAAGGTACACAAGAAGAAGACTTCAGACCTCCTTATACACCACATTCCACAAAACTAGAGAAAGGTAACTTGTTTTATTTTCATTTTAAAATGGAGTTCTTTAAATAAACTATAATACAGCTACTGTAACAATAACAGCAACAGTAGAGGCTTCTCCCCTCTTCTTTAAAAAATTAGTGATTACTAGAGCCAGTTTGTATCCAGGCATGTCTCACATTCTACTTTTGAAGAATAGTTGAGTATTTTTATTGAAACAAAATTTCTTTCTAGTGTAGACTGGGGAAAACTTCAGTCATATAATATTTCTCATGTAATACATGAACTGTTTGTTCTCTCTAGGTTTTCATAAAACTGAAGAAGATATTAATCTTGCCTGATTTCAACCCAAACAAGATTGCTCTAGTTTCTGTTGCTTGTTGCTCTCTGTGCCAGTGGGTTATCGCTTTGAATAACTACCATGAAGCACGGAAGGTATGCTTTTCCCTCTTAAATACCTATAACAATTTGTAAGTGATACGTCATTGTCCCAGAAAAGCATTTAATGCTGAAATGAACTTCTGTGGAAAGACTGCTTAATGAAAAACACTTTAACAACCATATTGTGTTAACTCTTAGACATCAAATTCTCCTATCATGTTCTTAAATTTATGACAACTATGCTATTGTTTTATTTGTTTCAACGTTTCTCCATATTAAACTAGCTATTTCCCTTAACACTAATTCTAAGAAAGCTTAAGAGTTGACATATGTAAGTGTCTTTTAATCTTAAGTGGTATTTTTAACAGTGAACTTGAATTTAAGCACTTAAATTTTGTGACATTCTGTTTAAGCTGGTGGGCCCTAAACAAATCCAAGTGGCTGAAGCTCAAAATGTCCTAAAAATCGCACAACAAAGGTTGGAAGAAAAACAAAGAGGTTTACAGCTGGTAAGAAATTTCTTTACTTGTTACACTCTCAAAGTCTTTATGAACTAGACAAAAACATCAGGAAAGAGTCATTATCTCAATAGACTTCATCAGTTTAATGTAAAAAAAACAATAATACAGGTAGTGAAAAGATTAATTGTGATTAATTAAATAAGTAGGAAGTCAAGAAACTCCTGGAGTAACAGGCAAATTTGGCCTTGGAGCATGGAATGAAGCAGGGCAAAGGCTAATAGAGTTTTGCCAAGAGAACGCACTGGTCATAGCAAACACCCTCTTTCAACAGCACAAGAGAAGACTCTACACATGGACATCACCAGATGGTCAACACCAAAATCAGATTGATTATATTCTTTGCAGCCAAAGATGGAGAAGCTCTATACAGTTAGCAAAAACAAGACTGGAAGCTCACTGTGGCTCAGATCATGAACTCCTTATTGCCATATTCAGACTTAAATTGAAGAAACTAGGGAAAACCACTAGACCATTCAGATATGACCTAAATCAAATCCCTAATGATTATACAGTGGAAGTGAGAAATAGATTTAAGGGACTAGATCTGATAGACAGAGTGCCTGATGAACTATGGATGGAGGTTCATGACATTGTACAGGAGACAGGGATGAAGACCATCCCCATGGAAGAGAAATGCGAAAAAGCAAAATGGCTGTCTGGAGAGGCCTTACAAAGAGCTGTGAAAAGAAGAGAAGCGAAAGCAAAGGAGAAAAGGAAAGATATAAGCATCTGAATGCAGAGTTCCAAAGAATAGCAAGGAGAGATAAGAAAGCCTTCCTCAGCGATCAGTGCAAAGAAACAGAGGAAAACAACAGAATAGGAAAGACTAGAGATTTCTTCAAGAAAATTAGAGATTCCAAGGGAACATTTCATGCAAAGATGGGCTCGATAAAGGACAGAAATGGTATGGACCTGAGAGAAGCAGAAGATATTAAGAAGCGGTAGCAAGAATACACAGAAGAACTGTACAAAAAAGATCTTCACGACCAAGATAATCACAATGGTGTGATCACTCACCTAGAACCAGACATCTTGGAATGTGAAGTCAAGTGGGCCTTAGAAAGCATCACTATGAACAAAGCTGGTGGAGGTGATGGAATTCTAGTTGAGCTATTTCAAATCCTGAAAGATGATACTGTGAAAGTGCTGCACTCAGTATGCCAGCAAATTTGGAAAACTCAGCAGTGGCCACAGGACTGAAAAAGGTCAGTTTTCATTCCAATCCCAAAGAAAGGCAATGCCAAAGAATGCTCAAACTAAGATCATGGCATCTGGTCCCATCACTTCATGGGAAATAGATGGGGTAACAGTGGAAAAAGTGTCAGACTTTATTTTTTTGGGCTCCAAAATCACTGCAGATGCTGATTGCAGCTATGAAATTAAAAGACGCTTACTCCTTGGAAGGAAAGTTATGACCAACCTAGATAGCATATTAAAAAGCAGAGATATTACTTTGCCAACAAAGGTCCATCTAGTCAATGCTATGGTTTTTCCCATGGTCATGTATGGATGTGAGAGTTGAACTGTGAAGAAAGCTGATCGCCAAAGAATTGATGCTTTTGAACTGTGGTGCTGGTGAAGACTCTTGAGAGTCCCTTGGACTGCAAGGAGATCCAACCAGTCCATTCTAAAGGAGATCAGTCCCGGGTGTTCATTGGAAGGACTGATGCTGAAGCTGAAACTCCAATATTTTGGCCACTTCATGCGAAGAGTTGACTCATTGGAAAAGACTCTGATGCTGGGAGGAATTGGGGGCAGGAGGAGAAGGGGACAACAGAGAATGAGATGGCTGGATGGCATCACCAACTCGATGGACATGAGTTTGAGTGAACTCTGGGAGTTGGTGATGGACAGGCCGGCCAGGCGTGCTATGATTCATGGGGTCGCAGAGTCGGACATGACTGAGTGACTGAACTGAACTGAAAAATACTATAAGGCTTCCCAGGTGTTGTTGTTGTTTAGTCACTAAGCTTTGTCTGATTCTTTGGTACCCCGTGGATTGCAATATGGCAGCCCTCTCAGTCTTTCACCATCTCCCACAGTTTGCTCAAATTCATATCTATTGAGCTGTTGATACTATCTAACCTTCTCATTCTCTGCCACCTCATTCTCCTTTTGCCTTCTATCTTCCCCAGAATCAGGGTCTTTGCCAATGTCAGATCTTCATGTCAAGTAGGCAAACTATTGGAGCTTCAGCATCAGTCCTTCCAATGAATATTCAAGGTTTATTTCCTTTAGGATTGACTGGTTTGATCTCCTTGCAGTCCAAGGGACTCTCAAGAGTCTTCTCCAGCACTACAATTCCAAAGCATCAATTCTTTGACACTCAGCCTTCTTTATGGTCCAGCTGTCACATCTGTACATGACTACTAGAAAAACCGTAGTATTGAATTTTGTTAGCAAAGTGATATCCCTGCTTTTTAATAAGCTACGTCAAATAAAGTTTGTCATTCTTACCTTTCAAGGAGCAAAGTATCTTTTAATTTCATGGCTGCGGTCAATGTCCACAGTGATTTTGGAGCCCCCAAAATAAAATCTGTCACTGTTTCTACTTTGTCCTCTTCTATTTGCCATGAAGTGATGGGACCAGTTGCATGATCTTAGTTTTTTGAATGTTGAGTTTTAAGCCAGCTTTTTCACTCTCCTCTTTCATCCTTGTCAAGAAGCTCTTTAGTTTCTCTTCACTTTCTTGCCATTAGAGTGTTATCATTAGTGTATCTGAGGTTGTTGATATTTCTCCCAGCAATCTTAATTCCAGCTTGTGGTCCATCCAGCCCAGCATTTCACATTGTGTGTTCTGAATATAAGTTAAATAAGCAGGGTGACAATATACAGCCTTGTAGTACTCCTTTCCCAATTTTGAACCAGTCAGTTGTTCTTTGTCTGGTTCTAACTGTTGCTTCTTGGCCTGCATACAGATTTCTCAGGAGACAGATAAGGTGGTCTACCACTCCCATCTCTAAGAATTTTCCAGTTCGTTGTGATCCACACAGTCAAAGGCTTTAGCGTTGTCAATGAAGCAGAAGTACATATTTTTCTGAAATTCCTTTGCTTTCTGCATGATCCAATGGATGTTGGCAATTTGATCTCTGGTTCCTCTGCCTTTTCTAGACCCAGGTTATACATCTGAAAGTTCTTGATTCATGCACTGTTGCACCCTAGCTTAAAGGATTTTGAGCATAACCTTTTTAGCATGTGAAATGAGCACAGTTGTACAGTAGTTTGAACATTTTTTGGTATTGCCCTTCTTTGGGATTGGAATGAAAACTGACCTTCTTCAGTCCTGTGGCCACTGCTGAGTTTTCCAAATTTGCTGGCACATTGAGTGAAGCACTTTAACAGCATCATCTTTTAGGATCTGAAATAGCTCAGCTGAAATTCCATCACCTCCATTAGCTTTGTTTGTAGTAATGCTTCCTAAAGGTCACTTGACCTCACACTCCAGGATGTCCAACTCTGGGTGAGAGACCACACCATCATGGTTATCTGTATAATTACGACCTTTTTTGTATAGTTCTGTGTATTTTGCCACCTCTTCTTAATCTCTTCTGCTTCTGTTAGGTTCTTATTATTTCTGTCCTTTATTTTGCTCATCCATGTGTGAAATATTCCCTTGATAGTTCTAATTTTTTTGATGAGATCTCTAGTCTTTCCCATTCTGTTGTTTTCCTCTATTTGTTTTCATTTTTCATTTAATAAGGCCTTCTTATCTCTCCTTGTTTCCCCAGGTGGTACAGTAGTAAAGAATTCACCTGCCAATGCAGGAGACGCTGGGTGGACCTCTGAGTTAGGATGATCCCCTGGAGTGGGAAATGGCAACCCACTCCAGTATTCTTGCCTGGAAAATCCCATGGACATCAGAGCCTGGTGGGCTACAGTCCATGGCTTCACAAAGATCTGGACATGACAGAGCAACTGAGCACACACACACATAAATACTAATGTACAGGTCTTAGTGCCTGATACATAATAACACACTCAGTAATGTTCAGTTCAGTTCAGTTCAGTCGCTCAGTTGTGTCCGACTCTCCGCGACCCCATGAATCACAGCACGCCAGGCCTCCCTGTCCATCACCAACTCCCGGAGTTCACTCAAACTCATGTCCACAGAGTCAGTGATGCCATCCAGCCATCTCATTCTCTGCTGTCCCCGTCTCCTCCTACCCCCAATCCCCCCTAGCATCAGAGTCTTTTCCAGTGAGTCAACTCGTCGCATGAGGTGGCCAAAGTATTGCAGTTTCAGCTTTAGCATCAGTCCTTCCAATGAACACCCAGGATTGATCTCCTTTAGAATGGACTGGTTGGATCTCCTTGCAGTCCAAGGGACTCTCAAGAGTCTTCTCCAACACCATGGTTCAAAAGCATCAATTCTTCGGTGATCAGCTTTCTTCACAGTCCAACTCTCACATCCATACATGACCACGGGAAAAACCATAGCCTTGACTAGACGGACCTTGGTTGGCAAAGTAATTTCTCTGCTTTTTAATATACTATCAAGGTTGGTCATAACTTTCCTTCCAAGGAGTAAGCGTCTTTTAATTTCATGGCTGCAGTCAGCATCTGCAGTGATTTTGGAGCCCCCAAAAATAAAGTCTGACACTGTTTCCACTGTTTTTCCATCTATTTCCCATGAAGTATTGGGACGAGATGCCATGATCTTTGTTTTCTGAATGTTGAGCTTCAAGCCAACCTTTTCACTCTCCTCTTTCATCACTAATATATTAATTTACCATTTATCCCAGGACATCTTTATAACTTCAGTTTACTGAAGACTTAATATCAATCTATGTTTTTAAAAAAACCTTTGAGCCTGTTTCTATTAATTACTTTCTTGCTGTGTAAAATCCTTATTTTAATGGGCTTCCCAGGTGGCTCAGTGGTAAAGAATCTGCCCACCAGGGCAGGAGACTTAAGAGACATGGGTTTGATCCCTGGGTGGGGAAGATCCCTTGGAGAAGGAATTGGCAACACACTTCAGTATTCTTGCCTGAAAAAATCCCATGGACAGAAGAGCCTGGCGGGCTACAGTCCATGGGGTTGCAAAGAAGTCAGATACGACTTAGCGACTAAGCACTAACACATTCCTTTGATGTCTCAATTTTATATAAGAGTATCATAATGAAAACTAAAACTAGAATTGAGATCATTAATCCCTCTCCCCTACATAGCTCACATACCTTTTGAGAATGGGTACTCTGATGCTGGGAAAGGTTGGGGGCGGGAGGAGAAGAGGACGACGGAGAATGAGATGGCTGGATGGCATCACCGACTCTGTGGACATGAGTTTGAATGAACTCCGGGAGTTGGTGATGGACAGGGAGGCCTGGCGTGCTGTGATTCATGGGGTCGCGGAGAGTCGGACACGACTGAGCGACTGAACTGAACTGAACTGAAGGCAATATACTTCAAAGACAGCAATCTAATAGGCACATTCCGACCACTGACATCTTTATTTGGACTATGTAAGTCTTTCCCTATATTTTGTTGTAGTTACCAACATTTTAAAATCTGAAAATTTCATTTAAAATCTATATTCTCTGACAACCTGAGCTTGCATTCTTACATGGCTATCATAAACCCCTCAATTCATTTCAAGTATTTATATTACCTACCTGCTCCCATATATATTTCTTGCAAGCTTAAGAGATATAAAAAGTATTGGACATTTTTTAAGGAAATTAGCAACAAATTTGAACTGAATTTATTTATGTTGCTATGTAGTTTTATTGTACTTGATGCTTTGTATTTTCATTTTGATATTTACTCAATTTTCCTGATGTCCTTTATTTTGTGTGTGTGTCTTAGTATTTTCACTTATCTGTCCAACAAATGTTTGTTTACAGTATTGCTCATTTGTTTTTATTATTATTGCATGGTGTAAGACAGAAAGATAAACTGCGAATTCTTGTCAGAATTTTATTCACTAATACTCCACATTCCCTTCCAGGTCTACAGGCTTCATGAGAAGTTTCTAATTTTTTAACTCATTAAATGCAAATAAGTTTATTTTAAATGTATACTTTTACATTTGTGTACTTAGTTGCTCAGTTGTGTCTGACTGTTTGTGGCCGGCCCCATGGACTATACACCACCAGGCCCTTCTGTCCATGGGATTCTCCAAGCAAGAATACTGGAGTGGTTGCCACTTCCTACCCCAGCGGATCTTCCCAACCCAAGGAGTGAACCTGAGTCTCCCATCTCCTGCACTGGCAGGTGGATTCTTTACCACTAGTACCACCTGGAAAGCCCCATTTTTACACTTAATGTTTTATTTTTTTTAATTTATTGATTTTAATTGGAGGCTGATTAGTTTACATTATTGTATTGGTTTTGCCATACATTGACATGAATCTGCCCCGGGTGTACATGTGTTCCCCATCCTGTACCCCCCTCCCTCCTCCCTCCCCATCCCATCCCTCTGGGTCATCCCAGTGCACCAGCCCCAAGCATCCTGTATCATGCATCGAACCTGGGCTGGTGATTCGTTTCACATATGATAATATACATGTTTCAGTGCCGTTCTCCCAAATCATCCCACCCTCGCCCTCTCCCACAGAGTCCAAAAGACTGTTCTATACATCTGTGTCTCTTTTGCTATCTCGTATACAGGGTTATCATTACCATCTTTCTAAATTCCATATATATGTGTTAGTATACTGTATTGGTGTTTTTCTTTCTGGCTTACTTTACTGTTTATAATAGGCTCCAGTTTCATCCACCTCATTAGAACTGATTCAAATGTATTCTTTTTAATTTCTGAGTAATACTCCATTGTGTATATGTACCACAGCTTTCTTATCCATTCGTCTGCAGACATCTAGGTTGCCTCCATGTCCTGGCTATTATAAACAGTGCTGCGATGAACATTGGAGTACATGTGTCTCTTTCAATTCTGGTTTCCTCAGTGTATGCCCAGGAATGCGATTGCTGGATCATATGGCAGTTTGTTTTAAAACTGAGTGTAATAGTTAACTCCGTTGGTTTTAAACTCTTTGTTGAGATTTTCTGCTTACTCAACCATGCACTGTCTCCCATTTTATAAACAGGTTTTTTGTTCACCTGGGTCCTAGTATTAAAAAAAATTCTGAAAAATCTCTGAAACTTTGGAAAAAAGAAATAATACCAGAACCTTAGTTTAATTATATTTCACTATATATTGAAATTTATATTTCACTAAATGTGTTACCTTGGAGGTGCACAGTGACTGTCTGTCATATGATAGAAATTTCATGTGTTTAGTTGAATTGATAAGCCCTACACTTTAATATTTAAATAACTCACTAGATCATAAGTAACAAAGAGTTTTCTGAGTAATATAAACAGAAAGTATAAGTAAGAAAATAAAGCAACATAATATATGAAAGAGCAAACAACCGAATAATTATTACGGGTGTAACAGGACTAAGTAATAAATCATTAGAATAAGCATGCCAAAAATCACTAATATATATTTTTGTGAAAATTAGATATTTTCACAAGGATAACATCTTAGAAATCAGAGGAGAAATTACAGATCACTAACTGTATTCAGTAGGCACAATTTTGTATATACAATTACATGTACATATCATATTCAAGTCTTGACACTAAACCCTGTCTTCAGAGATTTTGAGGACGTGAAAAAAGAATAATAAGACTATAAAACCATAGTGCAGGAGATAATATCCAGAAATGTATAATTCCTTCAAAAAATGACTTTTATAACCAGTATAGATCCGTGTGGACTTGTCAAGCTAAGACTTTATGACAGATGGAAGTTGATAAGAATTTTAAAGAATACCTAGGATTTACATCCATTTATCACCAACTCCCGGAGTTCACTCAAACTCATGTCCATCGGGTCGGTGATGCCATCCAGCCATCTCATTCTCTGTCATTCCCTTCTGCTCCTGCCCCCAATCCCTCCTAGCATCAGAGTCTTTTCCAGTGAGTCAACTCTTCGAATGAGGTGGCCAAAGTATTGGAGTTTCAGCTTTAGCATGAGTCCTTCCAGTGAATACCCAGGACTGATCTCCTTTAGAATGGACTGGTTGGAACTCCTTGCAGTCCAAGGGACTCTCAAGAGTCTTCTCCAACACCACAGTTCAAAAGCATCATTTCTTCAGCGATCAACTTGATGGACATGAGTTTGAGTGAACTCCAGGAGTTGGTGATAGACAGGGAGGCCTGGCGTGCTGTGATTCATGAGGTCGCAAAGAGTCGGACACGATTGAGTGGCTGAACTGAACTGAAGTGAAGGGAGAAATCCAGGCATAAGCGAAGAATATGAGACAAATCCCAGAGGCAAGAAAATTTAGGAAATGTTTTAGAAAATACGGAATAAGCCAATCTGGCTGTACTGTAATATTGAAAAGGAGATGAAATTGGGACGGAAGATTGGGATTAGGTTGTGGGTGTTTTTTTTGCTATGGTCAAAACACTGGACTCTCTCCTTAGGCAATCTTTTCTATAAGAATTCACCAAATATTTTTGAGCAAGGATTATCAAGATAACTGGTAACTTAAGAAAACAGTTTCATCAACTAATCATGAATGTATGTTTTCTACTTAACAGCCTGTGTTTAGTTGCTCAGTCATGTCTAGCTCTTTGTGACCCCATGGACTGTAGCCCTCTAGGCTCCTCTGTCCATGGGATTCTCCAGGCAATAATACTGGAGTGAGTTGCCATGCCCTCCTCCAAGGGATCTTCTCAACCCAGGGATCGAACCCAGGTCTCCTGCATTGCAGGCAGATTCTTTATCATCTGAGCCATCAAGGAAGCCCCTACTTACAGCCTAGGGATAATTTAATAGTTGCTTCATCCCACCATTCCAACTTCAAAAACTCATTAGTTTCTAGTGATCAGAGTATCTGGGATGAAAAATGTTCAATCGGTTCCTTAAAAGAAGGAAACTAGGTATGATACAAAATTTTCTGTGTGAAAAATAAATCAGAAATGAATCTTCAGATACCAAGATTGTAAGAAAGCTTATCAAGGAAGATGACGTTTTTTTAAAGAGTTCAATATCAAGTGATCATTCATTTAATTACCACAATGTACATTTTATTGATAATATATCTATCTTTCCAGGAAGATTTTCCAGAATGTGAAATGAAATGGTTACACACCATATTTGCATAAATGACAGATAAACTCTTAAGGCAAAATGAGAGTAAGAATTTGTCTCAATACTGAATTAATTGTCTTTCAGGTTGAAGAACATCTTCAGTTTTTGCAGGAAGCCTACAAAGAGATTGTTGCTGAAAAAGAACTATTAGCACATCGAAGAAAACTGGCCACCAAGCGCTTACAGTGTGCATCTATCTTACTAACTGCCTTGGAAGATGAGAAGGCAGGACTTTCTTTGGTTTTATATCTCCTTCATTAATTTCTACTAGGCTTGACAAACCCAAGATACTTCTTTCACTGAAGGCTATATCATACTGCTTCAAACTATTTTACTATCAGTTTCCCTTTTAAGATCGGTAGACAGTTCTATAATGGCAGGTGGCATGGGAGTAAAGGATACCAGGTGGCGCAGGAGTAAAGAATTCACCTGCAAATGCAGGGGACACAAGAGACCCAGGTTCAAACCCTGGGTTGGGAAGATCCCCTGGAGGAGGAAATGGCAACACACTCCAGTGTTCTTGCCTGAAAAAATCCCATTGACAGAGGAGCCTAGCAGGCTATAATCTATGGGGTCACAAAGACACGACTGAGCACATACACAGGCAATTCTATTGAGATAAAAATGAAAGAATCTTCATTAAATAGTATTAAAACAGGGGTAACATTAAAATGATGAAAAGTTGTGCCTAAAACATTAGCACGCTTTGTCTGATGAGGCCCAAAATAATAAATCTGTCTATGAGTATGGCATCAGTTTTCCTTTTCTAGCAGAGAAATTACCCCAGCTGAATGTATAAACATGGGTGGGTCTGAAATGAAGGGTAAGTCTTTAGACAGGAAAAAGAAAATTTTGTTTTGTTTTGTCAGTCTTCTGATTTCTTTTGTCTCATCTTTTTATTTCTCTTCTAATTCATTTGCTTTCTCTATACTTGAATCCTTAGTCAGCTGACAAGCGTCTTAGTTTAAGTCATTACCAGCTATCTCAAAGAATCTTAAAAAATTCTCAAGATAATTTTAATTTAGTTTAATTGTTTAGATAAATATATATCTCAGAAGACTCCTACAGGGCAGGGAGAAAGAGGTTATGAAATGAGACCAACCAAGGGAGATCACAGAGGAAGATTACTCATATCCTTGTGAATCAAGAATATATTGAGAGGAAGTAGAACAGCTTATCTCAGATCTTAAGCTTCCAGATGATGTGGTTCTTGCTCAACATGCTTTATTTCTTGATTAGTCAAGCGCATACACAGTTGTAGAAGGAGGGCATATAGCCAAAGAATATAGGTTCAGATCCTAGCTGCATTCTTCAGAAGCTTTGTGAGCTTCCTTAAATTTTCTAAGCTTTAATGTCTTGATCTTAAAATAAAGTCAGTGGGCTTTTACTTAACAGAATATTGAAAGCCTCTCATGAGATTTTAAAAAAAAAATATCAGTGAGATAAGGATTCAAAAGTGCTGGTCATTATTACCATCATTAAACACCATTAATAATACATTATCAGTTCAGTTCAGTCACACAGTCATATCAAACTCTTTGCGACTCTATGGACTGTAGCATGCCAGGTCTCCCTGTCCATCACCAACTCCCGGAGTTTACCCAAACTCATGTCCATTGAGTCAGTGATGCCATCCAACCTTCTCATCCTCTGTTGTCCCCTTCTCTTCCTGCCCTCAATCTTTCCCAGCATCAGGGTCTTTTCAAATGAGTCAGTTCTTCGCATCAGGTAGCCAAAGTATTGGAGTTTCAGCTTCATCATCAGTCCTTCCAATGAATATTCAGGACTGATTTCCTTTAGGATGGACTGATTGGATCTCCTTGCAGTCCAAGGGACTCTCAAGAGTCTTCTCCAACACCACAGTTCAAAAGCATCAATTCTTCGGTGATCAGCTTTCTTCACAGTCCAACTCTCACATCTATACATGACCATGGGAAAAACCATAGCCTTGACTAGATGGACCTTTGTTGGCAAAGTAACGTCTCTGCTTTCTAATATGCTGTCTAGGTTGGTCATAACTTTTCTCCCAAGAAGAAAGTGTCTTTTAATTTCATGGCTGCAGTCACAATCTGCAGAGATTTTGGAGCCCCCAGAAATAGTCAGCCACTGTTTCCACTGTTTCTCCATCTATTTGACATGAAGTGATGGGACCGGATGCCATGATCTTTGTTTTCTGAATGTTGAGCTTCAAGCCAACCTTTTCACTCTCCTATTTCACTTTCATCAAGAGGCTCTTTAGTTCCTCTTCACTTTCTGCCATAAGGGTGGTGTCATCTGTGTATCTGAAGTTACTGATATTTCTTCCGGCAATCTTGATTCCAGCTTGTGCTTCATTCAGCCCAGCATTCCTCATGATGTACTCTGAATATAAGCTAAATAAGCAGGGTGACAATATACAGCCTTGATGTACTCCTTTTCCTATTTGGAACCAGTCTATTGTTCCATGTCCAGTTCTAACTGTTGCTTCCTAATCTGCACACAGATTTCTCAAGAGGCAAGTCAGATGGTCTGGTATTCCCATCTCTTTAAGAATTTTCCACAGTTTATTGCAATCCACACAGTCAAGGCTTTGGCATAGTCAATAAAGCAGAAGTAGATGTTTTCCTGAACTCCCTTCCTTTTTTGATGATCCAGTGGATGTTGGCAATTTGATCTCTGGTTCCTCTGCCTTTTCTAAATCCAGGTTGAACATCTGGAATCATGGTTCACGTATTATTGAGGCCTGGCTTGGAGAATTTTGAGCATTACTAGCGTGTGAGATGAGTGCAACTGTGCAGTAGTCTGAGCATTCTTTGGCATTGCCTTTCTTTGGGATTGGAATGAAAACTGACCTTTTCCAGTCCTGTGGTCACTGCTGAGTTTTCCAGATTTGCTGGCATATTGCGTGTAGCACTTTCACAGCATCATCTTTCAGGATTTGAAATAGCTCAACTGGAATTCCATCGCCTCTACTAGCTTTGTTTGTAGTGATGCTTCCTAAGGCCCACTTGACTTCACATGTCAGGATGTCTGGCTCTAGGTGAGTAATCACACCATCATGATTATCTGGGTCATAAAGATCTTTTTTGTACACTCCTTCTGTGTATTCTTGCCATCTCTTCCTCTTCTTAATATCTTCTGGTTCTGTTAGGTCCATACCATTTCTGTCCTTTATTGAGCCCATCTTTGTATGAAATGTTACCTTGGTATCCCTAATTTTCTTGAAGAGATCTCTTGTCTTTCCCATTCCATTGTTTTCCTCTATTTCTTTGCACTGATCACCGAGGAAGGCTTTCTTATCTGTCCTTGCTATTCTTTGGAACTCTGCATTCAAATTGGTATATCTTTGCTTGTCTCCTTTGCTTTTCACTTCTCTTCTTTTCACAGCTATTTGTAAGGCCTCCTCAGACAGCCATTTTGCTTTTGTGCATTTCTTTTTCTTGGGGATGGTCTTGCTCCCTGTGTCCTGTACAAAATTATGAATAATACATTATAATGAATCATTACTTTAAAAATTATCCTACTTTATTACACAAAGTATTTGAAATGGCTATCAGTCTTAGCAAATATGAGAGTCACAAATCCAAGAATAGGACTCATGTTCTCCTCAAAAAGCAGTTTGTTTTTTCATATGATCCATTATTAATTTTTGGAGAAGAAAATGGTAATCCATTCCAGTACTCTTGCCTGGAAAATCCCGTGGACAGAGGAGCCTGGTGGACTATAGTCCATGGGGTCTCAAAGAGTCAGATACAGCTTAGTTGGCTGGATAACAACAAATTATTAATTTTAATGCAACTATGGCATGAAAATAGATAGTAACAGCAATAATAGATCTAACCTGGAGACTATTACTATCTAAAATGTCTTACAATAGAATATTTTATATTAAATATCAATAACTTTTTCCTTGAATGTTTAGACCCGATGGCAAGAAACAATTGATCAAATAGACAACAAGTTGGAAGGAATTTTGGGTGACATACTTATTTCAGCAGCATGCATTGTCTACAGTGGAGTGTTAACAGCAGAATTTCGCCAATTGATTGTGGAAAAGTGGCAGAATCTTTGTAAAGAAAACAACATTTCTTTTTCTTCTAACTTTTCTTTAATTGAAGTCATGGCACAAAAACATGAGGTAGTAACATATTTCTGTTATCCAGTTAAGTGATTGTTGTTGGTTTGGATTGCATGTATGTGTGTGTGTGTGTGTGTGTGCGCGTGCGTGTGCACATGTTCACACGTACCTTGAGGCTTGACTCCATTCCTGAAATTATTTTATAAATAAAAATGAAGTTTGTTTTGTATTTTTTAAATTATACTTCATATAGCTCAGTTAAGTCGCCTTAAGTTTCTTATCCTCTGGGAAACAGTCAAAAATATCCCTTTTCCATTGTAATTGTACAGTCTTATAAATATAGCCATTTCCTCTTCCAGAAACCCATCTAATTAATAAAATTCATGTTCTTGTCAAACCATAGTTAGTAGTCTCAGAAATATCCAAAATTATAGACCTTACATTTATCAATTTATCAATAAGTATTTATTGTCTCATCTGTGTAAGTTCTGTGCTGATGTTGCAAAGGCAAAAAAGAAAACACCTGTTTTTTCATTCATAGAGAATAATTTTGGATTGGTTCTCCCACTAATAATTTAAACTGACCATCAAAAATACAAACTCTCATGTACACCTGGGGCAGATTCATGTCAATGTATGGCAAAATCAATACAATAATGTAAACAAATTAGCCCCCAATTAAATAAATTTAAAAAAACCTGAAATAAAATAAAAATATAAAAACCTGAAAAAAAAATACAAACTCTCAGAAGCGAATACTGGCTTTTCATTTTCACAATGCTAATAATGAATTCAAACCCAAATATATCAGTAATTGGGATTTCCCAGTGGTGCTAGTGGTAAAGAATCCACGTGACAATACAGGAGACACAAGAGATGAGGGTTCGATCCCTCGGTTGGGAAGATCCCCTGGAGTAGAAAGCGGCAACCCACTCCAGTATTCTTGCCTAGAAAAGTCCATGGACAGAAAAGCCTCGTGGGCTACAGTCCATGGGGTCACAAAGGGTTGGACACAACTGAGCAACTGAACACACATATCACGTATCAGTAATTACAGTGTATGTAAATGGACTAAAGGGTACAGTTAAAAGTCTAAGATTGTAAAACTACATAAAAGTATAAACCAAACCACAAAACAGAAGCTACATGTTTTTTAGAAAAGACACAGTTAAAACATAAAGAAGATTTCAATAAAAAAGTAGGAAGAAATTTGCCATTTATTACCAAAAATAAAAGACAATAGACTTTAAGGCAAAAAAAATGATTGCTAGAATTAAATAAGCTTATGTTAAAATTAGATTTGGTTTAATTCTTCAAGATTATGTTAACAATTCTAAATCGGTTTGTATCTAATAGCATGACCTCAAAAATTATAAAGCAAACATTAAAAGAACTATAGATAAAGATGGACAAATCTACAATCATCGTGAAAATTTAACACATTTCTCTCTGTAACTCACAGAAAAAGAACACAAAAACCAGTAAGAATAGAAAAGATTTGAACACCATAATCAACAAATTGACTTATTAATAGATTAATAAGACACTGCAGCCTGCACCTACAGCGTTCATATTCAGTGCCAATATAGAACATTCATATTCAGTGTTCAATATAGAACATTACCAAAACTGACCATGTAATGGACTGTAAACAACTTGCAACAAATATCAAAGGAATTGAATCATATAGACTATGTTATCTGCCAAAAAAGCAATTGAGCTAGAAGTATATAATTAAAAGCTTCTCTTAAAATCCATATATTTCTGGAAGTTAGGAAATGTATTCCCAAACTAGCCACAGGTCAAAGAAAAAATCAGAATTGAATAAATAAATCATTGGCAAAAGATTTTCTTTTGAGATTGGGAACATAACAAAGGTATATCTACTATTTCCACTTGTATTTACTGCTGTGCTGGAGATTCTAAACAGTGCAGTAAGGCAAGAAAAAAATAAAAAAATATTAGAATGGGAAAAGAAGAGAGACAAAATATATATAATGTTGCAGATTATATGTATCTAAAAAACCCAAGAGAATATGTAGATATATCATGAGCATTGATAAACATTTAGCAAACTTTCTGAGATTAAAATCAGTATACAAAAAGCCAATTACATTTCTATATTCCAGCAACAAACAGGGTGCATGATGTTTTTAGATACAATTTATCACAGCATCATACTGAATCTATCAAAAAGTTGTGTTAAATTATAGAAATGAAACTATAAAATATTATTGACATAAATTTTAGGAAAACTATATAAATTAAGAGTTATACCATGTTCATGAATTGGAAGACTCAATATTCTGAAATTGCCAGTTCTTTCCAAATTGATCTAAAGATACAGGGTGATCCCAGTCAACTTTCCAACAGGAAGGGATGTGTGTTTGTGTGTGTGTGTGTGTCAGATGACAAACTGATTCTAAAAGTTATAAGAAAAGGCAAAGAGCCAAAATGTCCAACACAATGTTGATAAAGAGCTAGGTGGGAGAATTTGCAATATCAAGATTTACTTTAAAGCTACAGTAATTAGGACAGTGGCATTATTTATCCTTGTGTGTAACAATGTAAGGATAAATAACTATACCAATGAAGTAGAACTGAGAGCCCAGAAACAGATCCCTAAATAGGTAGAATTTTGATTTATTTCAAAGGTGATACTGTAGTGCCATGAGGAATGGGTAAGCTTTTCAGTAAACAGTGGTGGATAATTGAATATTCATTTCAAAATTTCACATCATTTTATACTACACACAAAAATTTCATTGAAGTTAAATTGTAGACCTAAATGTGAAAGGCAAATTAATAAGGTGTAATTTAGGAGAATGTATTCATGACCCTGCTAAGTCACTTCAGTCGTGTCCGACTCTGTGTGACCCCATAGACGGAAGCCCACCAGGCTCCCCTGTCCCTGGGATTCTCCAGGCAAGAACACTGGAGTGGGTTGCCATTTCCTTCTCCAATGTGTGAAAGTGGAAAGTGAAAAGTGAAAGTGAAGTCGCTCAGTCGTGTCCAACCCTTAGCGACCCCACGGACTGCAGCCTACCAGGCTCCTCCATCCATGGGATTTTCTAGGCAAGAGTACTGGAGCCTAGGTAAAGAAAAAATATCCTGAGCAGAACTAAACACAGAAGAAAAAGTTGACCAATTGAATTACATTAAAATATTGACCTTCTAGTCATCAAAAGACACAACTGAGAACATAAAAAGGAAAGTCAAAGAACAGAAAAGGATATTTATATGTTCAACGAAGAGCCCTATTCAGAGTACAAAAGAGAGCCACTCTAAATCACTAAGCAAAAGATACACAACTCACTAAATAAATAGCAGGAGTCTTGAATAGGCAGCTCACAAAACAGACTATCCAAATAACCATAAACATAGGAAAGGTTCTTAACCTCATTATTAATTAGGGACTGAAAAGTAAATCTAAAATGAGATATCTGTTGTGATGAACATTCATCCCTACTGATAAACAAAGGAATGTAATGTCCTGAATAATTACTCACCTTACCAAAAATTTCATATCCCAGTTGTATTAAATTGTTCATTTCTTTAGTCTGTTTAAGGGCTTCCCTCTTAGCTCAGCTGGTAAAGAATCTGCCCACAATGCAGGAGACCTGGGTTCAATCCCTGGGTTGGGAAGATCCCCTGGAGAAGGGAAAGGCTATCCATTCCAGTATTCTGGCCTGGAGAATTCCATGGACTGTATAGCCCATGGGGTTGCAAAGAGTTGGGCATGACTGAAAGACTTTTAAAGATTATTTGTCCTTTTAAAGATTATTTGATAATCTGTAGGATTCTTTAGTATCCAGTACGATATTAAAAGATGTGAAAAAGTTTATGAAACAACAAAAACTCTAATGATTTCTTTCCAGATCCGCCAGTGGCATCATCAGGGACTTCCTCTTGGTCAGTATTCAACAGAGAATGCCATCTTGATCAAGAATGGCCTGCAGTGGCCACTGCTGATTGATCCACATAAGCAAGCACACAGTTGGATCCGTCAGATGGAAGGATCTAGGCTGCAGGAACTCTCCACTGACGATAGCAATTACATCCAAACAATTGAGAATGCTATGAAAACAGGAGGGAGTGTCCTCTTGCAGGTATTTAGACAAAATGACCTAATTCCAGATAGCTGACACACAGATTGTAAGTGATAGGTCACTTTGTCAAGGGAAAAAATGATAAAATAAGTGCATAAATAAATGCAGTATATTTTCAATGTTTAATTCTCTCACATCTTTCACTGGTATCTAGACATTAAAGATTTACATGTTTTAAATGCTGTGCCTTTTCAGCTGATTTATTTGTTGTAAAATGAATTTTTTCTTTATTTTATTTATTTTCAGAATCTTCCTGAAAGATTACCTCCAAGTTTAAAGGAAATTTTGAAGAAAGATATCTACCAGAGAAGAGGACAATACTTCATAAAGATTAATGATTCTGAGATTGAATACAATTCCAAATTTAGGTAATATCTTTCATAGCTGAACTGACTCAAATATTTATACTTTTAAAGATAGATACTATTAAAGGTCTCATATTTCAGCTCTGATAAGGTTCTCCTGGTGGAAAAAGTCAGATCACATTTTGAACATTCTTTTTGTTTTTGTGTGGCCAGTAGCACATAATAGTAAACAGAATGGAGAACAGATTTTTATGTATTAAGTCATTCCAAACCTATATATGCAAACTGTGCCTGATGGAAGCTGTGGGTTCTATGAAGAGTCTTCAGAAGCAGTGCAAGAAGGGCAGCAATCAGGAAGCCCAGCCCCACTTGAACCCATGGATCTTAATTTGATGTTTGCACAATATTTTATGTGGGCAGGAAAAGCTTTTGCTTCTTTTAAAAACAAAATCCACTTCTGCTACGGAGAGCAAAAAGATATTTTGCCTAGACAGATGAAAACATTGTGTCCATGTTCCAAGCAGTTATGGGCCTCCAGGAAACCAAGTCATCAACCAGTCTCACAAAGCACTATCATACTGCCAAATTTAATTACAACAAAAATACAGTTCCCAAGGGAATAAGACTTTGTGTTATCAGTTATGTGCATTCTCTGCTTCAATTCATAATCAAAAGATTGTAGTAAGCAAGTAATCAGTAATGAGAATTAGAAGATGATTTTAATGGTCCCTAGCCTGGTGCGTTAAACTTCTTTACAGGGACTCTGACAGACTGACTCTTTACCAAGTTGTCCTGACTCTTAAACTTGTTGGTCAGTGAATCCTCTAACTTGGGCAGAGCTGCCAAATTCTCACTCCTCAACTAATTCTTACTACTTAGAATTCTCCCTTTTTAGCCTCCTTCTGTTAGTAAAACATTTTCCAAAGTATGTTTCTCAAAGCATCATTTCCAGGGATTTAGTTGGGGTGGGAGTAGGGGGTCACTCGAAAAAGGAATTCTGCATTTTTTTTAAGAGCTGGGTTAAACAGAGTTAAACAAGATTCTTTCCTACAAGGACTTAAATTCTCTTTATTTGTTGAACAAATCCTCTTCAGAAAATAGTGTTCTACAGGATGCACTTTGGAAAGCACTGTGTTAACACATTCTTTCTCACTGAATACAGTCTGATTGATTAAACAACAGCTTAGAAATACTACTAAAGTAACATCACCCTGAACTGATAGCCTCATCCCCATGTCTGAATTCCATGTTTGAAGAGGTGGTGGAGGCACTATTTTAGAGGGCAGATCATGACAGATTCCCTCTCTGTCACTTGTTAGCCATGTGATATTGGCAACTTATTTAACCTCTGTAAGCCTCATTTTCACCCTTTATACAATGTTGTTGTTTCATTGCTAAATCACGTCTGACTCTTTTGAGAGGCTATGGACTGTAACCTGCCATGTTCCTCTGTCCATGGGTTTTCCCAGGCAAGAATACTAGAGTGAGTTATCATTACCTTTTCCATGAAATCTTCCCAACCCGGGGATCAAACCTATGTCTCCTGCATTAGCCGGCAATTCTTTACCACTAGGCCACCAGGGAAGTCAGGTGCAGCTCAAAATACTGGGTTGCTATGAAAACTAAAAATGATTCAGAGTCTGAGCACTCTTGAATGCTTCCCCTGGTTCCACATAGCTCCAAGCCACCACCACCATCTCTCACACTTTAACCAGTCTCCTAGCTCCCTTCTTGTCCCCGTCTTCCCTCTGCACAGGCTACTCTCAAGACAGCAGCTAGAGTGGTCCTTTTATAAAACATCATGTCTCGCCTCTTCTCAAATTTCTCCATTGGCTTCTTGCTCACTCAGAGTGAAAACCATAGTATCTACAATGATCTAGTAGCAAATCAAAACTCCCAGTATGTAGGCATTTTTCTTTTCTCTTGCTTATGCTTAGACCAAATATGTACATAATTTATGGTTGTATGTTTAAAGCTCTAGATAGTACTTAGTATAAACTGAGAGCCTACTTTGTGTACAAGGCTGAATAAAACTAAAAATTAATCTTGTTTTATTCCAGAAGAAATATTTTTGTTATTAAATAAATTTGTTTCATTTTTTCCTTCTGCATATCCTTTGAATAATAACTGGTGCCTTTCTCACATTTTAGGTTATATGTATCTACAGAAATAGACAACCCCTATTTTCCTCCATTTGTTTATAGCTTTTTTACTATGATAAACTTCACAGTAACATTCCAAGGTTTTCAAGATCAACTCTTATCTATTGTATTAAGTCATGAAGTTCCTCATTTAGAAAATCAACGTTTCCAGCTCTTAGAGAGTATTTCCCTTGATGCTAAGACTCTTGAAGAACTGGAGCAAAAAACATTAAATTTACTACAGAATGCACAAGGTAAGTTAAGATCTTTAATGATATTAGTAGACCCTTGCATACCTTTGTAAAGAACAGAATAAAAGTTGAAAGGACTATTCTGTATTGTTACCAAATATCTGCGTGCTAAGTTGCTTCAGTCCTGTCTGACTCTTTGCGACTCTATGGGACCATAGCCTGCTAGGCTCCTCTGTCCATGGGATTCTCCAGGCAAGAATACTGGAGTGGGTTACCATGCTCACCTACAGGGGATCTTCCTGACCCAGGGATCGAACTCATGTCTCTTACATCTCCTGCATTAATTAGCAGGCGGGTTCTTTATTGCTAGCACCACCTCGGAGGTTTCATAGGAAATTCCAAAGATTTTAGAAGCTCTGTGCCAAAAATGGGAATGAAGACCAAAGATATATTTCTTATTATAAATCACAAAATAAAGTATATTTGTTTACTATGAAACTTTAAATACACATTTATGCCTGGAAAGATCTGACTTTGTTCCTTTTCTATTTTAATTACACCTAAAAGCTGTTTCTTAGTAACCCATGACTAAGCTGTTCTATTAATCACATAGACAAGGTTTCCATATCTATTTCTCATGCAAGATTGGAATCATAGTTGTTAACTTCTTAGGGAGCAAAACCAAAACATCTAAGTATTATGTAAAATACATAGAAAGCGACACAATTGATCTAATGAGATTCAGGAACACAGCCTCTCCTATTTTCTGACAAATGTGATATTTTGCTATAATCTTTTCCAAATTGGACAAACAATAGTTTTAACAAGACAAAGGAAAACTTCTTTATGATAACACACATTAGTGCACTGTATTGCTATTATGCCGTTAGCATTTATTCCCTATTAATTGTTTCTTTTTTTAGAGTCTGAGATATTTTTAAAAGGCTACAACTTTTTATAGACAGTACACTTAATAAAATTTATTCTTGGAAAAAGCTCAATAAAAGAACCTTGATTTTGAACATATTTTTTTTTTCCTCCTTTCCAAGTTTTATTAAAAAGAGATTATCTTTACCATCTTTTTGTAAATATTTTATATGTGGTGTGACTCCTCACCCGCTGTGGGGAAAGGTGAGTCAAGGGTAGTGACTATAAGAAGAAGCCCATAGTTTAGATCCAGATGTGACTTAGACTGCTTCACCTGCATCAATAAGAATATGGTTTCCAGATCTTCAAATGTAATAATCCCATGATTCCTTTCAACAGCCATGTCAAGCTATATTTAGTTCTGGATGCCACATTTCAAGAGGGCTTTACTCAAATTATGTCCAGAGGTGAGCATCAAGGGGTCTAGAAATTGTATCACCGAAAATATTTCTCATTTTGACACTAATTTCTCATTTAAATGCTTTCTTTGCTGCAATCACTCTCTGTGTTTTTTTCAATCTGACTTTATTGAGGCCTTCAATGGCTAAGTCAAAGATCTCTCTTGGAGAATGTCACATTGCATCGAAAATATGGGATTTATTTTCAAATAAATTTTGATATTGATGTCTAACATAATTCCTCAGTGATAAAAGATCAGACTGTATGATTTCAATACATTTAGACCGTGAATTTTTTGCACCTTGTTTTATGTTCCTAGTTTTTATGGCTCTTAGTTTACAGTCTATGGGAACTTGAATAGAATTTGTATCCTACTATTGTGTAAAAGGCTTTGGCATAGTCAATGAAGCAGAAGAGAAACCTGTATGCAGTTCAGGAAGCAACAGTTAGAACTGGACATGGAACAACAGACTGGTTCCAAATAGGAAAAGGAGTACGTCAAGGTTGTATATTGTCACCCTGGTTATTTAACTTATATGCAGAGTACATCATGAGGAATGCTGGGCTGGAAGAAGCACATCTGGAATCAAGATTGCCAGGAGAAATATCAGTCACCTCAGATATGCAGATGACACCACCCTTATGGCAGAAAGTGAAGAGGAACTCAAAAGCCTCTTGATGAAAGTGAAAGAGGAGAGTGAAAAGGTTGGCTTGAAGCTTAACATTCAGAAAACTAAGATCATGGCATCTGGTCCCATCACTTCATGGGAAATAGATGGGGAAACAGTGGAAACAGTGTCAGACTTTATTTTTGGGGGCTCCAAAATCACTGCAGATGCTGATTGCAGCTATGAAATTAAAAGACGCTTACTCCTTGGAAGGAAAGTTATGACCAACCTAGATAGTATATTAAAAGGCAGAGACATTACTTTGCCAACAAGGGTCCATCTAGTCAAGGCTATGGTTTTTCCAGTGGTCATGTATGGATGTGAGAGTTGGACTGTGAAGAAAGCTGAGCGCCGAAGAATTGATGCTTTTGAACTGTGGTGCTGGAGAAGACTCTTGAGAGTCCCTTGGACTGCATGGAGATCCAACCAGCCCATTCTAAAGGAGATCGATCCTGTGTGTTCATTGGAAGGACTGATGCTAAAGCTGAAACTCCAATACTTTGGCCACCTCATGCGACGAGTTGACTCACTGGAAAAGACTCTGATGCTGGGAAAGGTTGGGGGCGGGAGGAGACAGGGACAACAGAGAATGAGATGGCTGGATGGCATCACCGACTCGAAGGACATGAGTTTGGGTGAACTCCGGGAGTTGGTGATGGACAGGGAGGCCTGGTGTGCTGTGATTCATGGGGTCGCAAAGAGTCGGACACAACTGAGCAACTGAACTGAACTGAACTGATTGTGTAAAAATCACATACATCTTGACTATGTTGAATTGATTCACAGGATTTTCAGGTCTACTGTATTCTTCTACTTCTTTGTATAGTCATTCTATTAATTTTTGAGAGTTTGATATTGAAACTCCAACTAAAAATCTTAATTTATTACTTAAAAAAATAATTGTAAGATAGATAACCAACAAAAAGACCTACTGCATAGCCCAGAGAACTCTGCTAAATATTCTTTAATGGCCTAAATGGGAAAAGAATTTGAAAAAGATTAGGTACCTATATATGTACACCTGAATCTCAGTTGTACACCTACTAACATTGTTAATCAACTATATTCCAATATAAAGTAAAATTTTTTTAATTAAAAAAAAAACATTTGAGGGAATTCCCTGGTTGTCCAGTGGTTAGGACTTCATTCTTTCACTGCCTAGGGCATGGGTTCAACCTCTGGTTGGAGAAATAAAATCTTTCGAGTCATGTGTCTTGGCCAAGAAAAAAAAAAGAACACTTGAAAAATGGGAATAGCTCTACTATAAAACGGTAGAGTTTAAAATGGGAATATGAAAGTTGTCTTACACATTTGAAAGGGATAGAACTATTATGTGTGTTTCTAAAGCAGTGTTTTTAAAGGTGAATAGCAGTGTTCTTGCCTGGAGAATCCCAGGGACAGCGGAGCCTAGTGGGCTGCCATCTATGGGGTCGCACAGAGTCAGACACAACTGAAGTGACGCAGCAACAGCAGCAGCACCAACCCGTTCAGTTCAGTTCAGTCGCTCAGTCGTGTCCAACTCTTTGCGAGCCCATGAATCACAGCACGCCAGGCCTCCCAGTCCATCACCAACTCCCGGAGTTCACCCAAACTCACGTCCATCGAGTTGGTGATGCCATCCAGCCATCTCATTTGAAAAATCACTTTTATTGATCATTATCAACCTTGTTTAATAAAATGGAAAATACCAGAGTACGTCACGTAAAATAATGGTGCTGTTGCTATTTTCTGAAAATTTTATTTCCATTTTCTGTGTGTATAGAAGATCAAGTGGAAATGCATTCCTTATGATGAAATGGCTATTTTTACGTGCCTATAATAAAAATAAAATCCTCCAACATTGAAGTAGTATAAAGAAGAGACTAGAGGACGGGAAGGGGGAGGTATATGTACTATTAATCAAATTTTTAGAAACATGGCCTTTCTTCATTTAAGACATTCCATGCCCAAAATAAAACCTACAAAAGGCCAATAGTAAAACTCGCAGACAAAGAGTAGAGAATGAGGAAATTGCCATAAGGAAATAATTATTTAATATTCCAATGGTTTTTATTTAAACTCATTTTTTTTGTCTTTAGGATTTGTATTAGATGATGAGGAAATTGTAGACATCTTAAGAAAATCCAAGATGACTTCAAATGAAATTTCAAAGCGAATCAAAGCAACAAGAAAAGCAGAAAGTGAAATTGAAGAAATACGTAAATTGTATCTCCCTATTGCTACTCGGGGTGCCCTGCTGTACTTTCTAGTGTCTAATCTAGCACAGATTGATTACATGTACCAGTTCTCCCTAGACTGGTTTCATCAAATTTTTGTTTCATCAGTAGTTTCCAAAAGCAAAGAACAGGAAGAACACAGTCTGAAATGGGAGAGAATGTTTCTGAAAAAAGGTCATGAAATCACAAATCTCTCAAAAGAGCTTAAATTGGAAAGTGAAAAAAGAACCTTAGATAGACATCTTAAAAATTCAATAGATACATTGACAAGAAACATTTTTAAGGTGAGACATTCTTAAAGGTGAATTTTGCACATTTATTTGACCCAGCTAGGTTAGCCTAACCATTAGGCTTTCTTTATAGGTGGTCTCTTCAGCTCTGTTTAATCGACATAAACTTTGCTTCTCCTTTGGGCTTTGCACTACAATCATGCAAAATAATGCTAATGGAAATTTAATGCAGGATGACATTGGATCCCTACCAGAGGAAGAATGGAACATCTTCTTAAATTCTAGCACGCTAGTAAATATTAAAGGTATAATGCCCCAGCCTAAACTCAACAGTAAGTAAAAATAATTGCTCTAGATGTACTAAAAACCCATTAAACACATTTCCTGAAAAGTATTAAAAGATTTCTAAAGTGCTCCAAGTCAGTGCTTCTACACTGATTAAACTAAAAGCAATTTGGAGTCAAGTACAAGATCTAATTCATCACTGTATCCTCTACACTGCATATTAGGTGAAAGTGAAAGTGTTAGTCGCTTAGTCATGTTCAGCTCTGCGACATGTGGACTGTAGACCACTAGGCTCCTCTGTCCCTGGGATTTCCCAGACAAGAATAGTGGAGTGGGTAGGCATTCCCTTCTCCAGGGTATCTTCCCGACTCAGGGATCAAACCTGGGTCTCCTGCATTAAAGGCTATTCTTTACCATCTGAGTCACCAGGGAAGCCTATAACTGATACTCAATAATTTTTGAATGAATAAGTGACAATTGCTAGATTATTATAAGTCTAATCTATAAAGCAGAATTCCTAATGCTTGTCAATAGGGACACACACACACACACACACAAACACACATCCTTTGATTAAATACCATCAGAAGGTGAATTTCACCCTCCTAACTGTAGTTGCCCTCTGCTAAGTCACTTCAGTCGTGTCCGACTCTGTGTGACCCCATAGACAGAAGCCCACCAGGCTCCCCCGTCCCTGGGATTCTCCAGGCAAGAACACTGGAGTGGGTTGCCATTTCCTTCTCCAGTGTGTGAAAGTGAAAAGTGAAGGTGAAGTCGCTCAGTCATGTCCGACCCTTAGCGACCCCACGGACTGCAGCCTACCAGGCTCCTCCATCCATGGGATTTTCTAGGCAAGTGTACTGGAGTGGCTTGCCATCGCCTTCTCCAATAGTTGCCCTCAGTTTCTCATAAAAATTCCCTGAAAATTTGAACCACAAAAATCATGCTTATCCAAAAGATTAGGCAAAATACTTAAGTACTGGATCTTTGCAGATGCTCTAGTGTTGTAAATTTTTAATATATTTATTTTTAAAATTATGGTAAAAATATGCATAACAGAATTTACCATCTTAGCTATTTTTTAAGTGTACGGTTCAGTAGCATTAATACATTCATATTATTGTGCTGTGTAGTAATTTTAAGTTGTTGTTTAGTTGCTAGTTGTGTCTGACTCTTCGTGACCTCATGGACGGCAGCATGCCAGACCTCCTTGTCCCATCTTCTGGAGTTTGCCAAGTTCATGTGCATTGCATGTCCAGCCATCTCATCCTCTGATGCCCTCTTCTCCTTCTGCCTTCTTTCCCAGCATCAGGGTCTTTTTCCAATGAGTTCGCATCAGGTGGCCAAAGTATTGGCCAAAGATTCAGCTTCAGCATCAGTCTTACCAATGAGTATTCAGGGTTTATTTCTTTAATATTGGCTGGTTTCATCTCCTTGCTGTCCAAGGTACTCCCAAGAATCTTCTCCAGCACCACAGTTTGAAAGTGTCATTTCTTCAGTGTTCTGCCTTCTTTATGGTCCATCTCTCACAACCGTACAGGACTACTGGAAAGACCATAGCCTTGACTATACAGACCTATGTCAGCAAACTGATGTCTTTGCTTTTTAACACACTAAATGTCTCATAGCTTTTCTGCCAGGAAGGAATTGTCTTCTAATTTCACAGCTGTAGTCACCATCCACAGTGACTTTAGAGCCCAGGAAAAGGAAATCTGTCACTGCTTCCACATTTTCCCCTTCTGTTTGCCATGATGTGATGCCATGATTTCAGTTTTTTAATATTTAGTTTTTAGCCAGCTTTTTCATTCTCCTTTACCCTCATCAAGAGGTTCTTTAGTTCCTCTTCGCTTTCTGCCATTTGAGTGACATCATCTGCATATCTGTGGTTGTTGATTCTTCTCATGGCAATCTTGATTCCAGAGTGTAATTCATCCAGCCGAGAATTTCTCATGATGTGCTCTGCATATAAACAGGGTGACAAGAAACAGCCTTGTTGTACTCATTTCTCAGTCCTGAACCAGTCAGTTGTTTCACACAGAGTCCTAACTGTTGCTTCTTGACCAGCATATAGGTTTCTCAGGAGACAGGTAAGATGGTCTAGTATTCCCATCTCTCTAAGTTGCAACACATTAAAGGAAATCTGACATTCTCCCTGAGGAGGAAAAAATGGTGATTTTTCAGTTGTTTTGAGACTACTAGCAGAAACTAGAAGTCAGAATGAAAATATGAAAACAGTTGCTATGCAGACATTTGGATAGTTTTATTTTTTCTTTGCTTTTGTAGTACCAAAAGCTGGCACACAGTAAATGTTTGGTAAATGACTCTTGAATCAATGAATGTTCTTTTGAATTTATTAAGATTATTTTGCTTGAAAAAAATAGACAGCAATAATTCAATGGCTTTAAAAATTAAAAATGTATAGAACAGGGTATCTCAGAAAAATCCAAGGAAAATGTGAACAGCCAAGCAGCAATATGAAAATAGGGGCTTCCCTGGTGGCTCAGAGGTTAAAGTGTCTGCCTCCAACGCGGGAGACCCAGGTTCGATCCCTGGGTCGAGAAGATCCCCTGGAGAAGGAAACGGTAACCCACTCCAGTATTCTTGCCTGGAGAATCCCATGGATGGAGAAACCTGGTAGGCTACAGTCCACGGGGTCGCAAAGAGTCGGACACCACTGAGCGACGGAACGGACGGAACTGTTAACATAACTCAACTTCTAATAGTTCTCAGACTCTGCACCTCACAATTCTAGACACCGTATTTACAAGAGGGTGAATCTGAGTGTCATAGCCTCGTTCAGAAGTTTATTCCTCAACTACTCAAGACCAAGAGACAAGATCATGCAGCAAAACAGGTGGCCAAAACTTCAGCAGCAGCAGCCAATCTAAGAGGAGTCTACTGTAGCTGCAATCATTAAAACATTCTCAGTATACTTTAAGAAATAACAACATCACCATGTTGTACACCTGAAACTTATATAATGTTGAATGCCAATTATACTTTAATTAATTAGTTAAAATTATTTTTGACTCTCAAGAAAAAAAGATATTTAGTAGCTTCCATTTTTAATTATGTAAGCAATGTGTATTGATTATAAAAGCCATTATAACCTAAACATACAGAAAAGAAGTAAATAAATTCTACCATCCAGAGAGACAACTACAATTAATATCACTATGTTTTGTCCTTTCACTTTTTTCCTCCACATATATATTCTTTATTCACATTCGTATATGTTCATTTTTGAAATATAGTTGACATACAGTGTTACCTTAGTTTCTGGTGTACTACATAATATTTTGACATTTGCATACGTTGTGATTTGATCATAATCACAACAAGTCTAGTAACCCTCTGTCTCCATACAAAGTTGTTTAAATAGCCGTATTCTTTATGCTGTATATTTCACCCTCATGATTATTTATCGTATAACTGATGGTTTGTACTTCTTAAACCCTTTCATCTATTTTGTCCACCACACCACCTTCTGGCAGCCATCCATTTGTTCTCAATATCTATGAGTTTGCTTTTGTTTTGCTTTATTTGTTTGGTTTGTTTCTTAGATTTCACAAACAATCTAAATTTAGATTCCTCATGCAGTATTTCTCTTTCTCTGTCTGACTTATTTTACTTAGCATAATACCCTCTAGGTCCATCCCTGTTGTTACAGAAGGTAAGATTTCATTTTTTTATGTCTGAGTAATATTCTGTTGTATGTGTATATCACATCTTCTTTATTCATTTGTCTATCAATGGAACTTGGGATGCTTTCATATCTTAACTATTGTAAATCAAGCTGCAATGAACATTGCAGAGCACACATCTTTTCAAGTTAATGTTTTTGTTTTCTTTGGGCAAATACCCAGAAGCAAATTTCTAGATCACGTGGTAATTTCCTTTTTAACTTCTTGAGGAACTTCATAACTTTTCCCATAGTATGTGTACTGATTTACCATCCTCTCTCGTTCCTTCCGTTGAAAGTAGTTCCTCTGCTTTTTATTTTACTTAACTTTCTCCGCTTCTATAAATTTAGGTGAAACTGTTATAAAGAAGCAGAGAAAGTTATTGTAAAAGGTAATATTACCTATCGTGGTCTCAAAGGAGTGTTCTTACGTGGGAATGTCCCTCTGCAGACTGTACGTGCCCCATACCTTTGCTGGAAGGCTGCATTTGATGTGGATTCCAGTCACATTTTTCCTCAGGGTGTGTTGGCAGTTATCACCTTGGTTGGAAGTGTAGCTGGAGATAAAGGAGCTAAAGCCTGGACAGAGTGTGAGGGGGGACTTCCTATCTATTCAGTGTCCATCACCGTGGGAGTCTGCTCCCAAGGTGCTAGAGCAGAAGCCCTACGGTTGAATTCCAGCTGGTTCTGTTCCCTTTAAGTGTATGTTTTTCCTCCTTCCCCCCATTGGGACCCTTGCCCCAAAGAATGGGGTTGCTGAGGGCAAGGATGCTCGTGTGCTTACAGAAGTCTTGTGGGTGTCTTCAGCTCCCCTCAGACACAGCCCACAGTTGCGTCATTTCCCTGGTCATGACCAGCCCAGATCTAGTGTTGTGCTATGTCATGGAGTGAGTGGGGCTGAAGCACTCACTTGGCTTGGACTAGAGTGCACAGTGAGGTAGTCACAGAAACCTAGCAGCTGTGCTGCCATCCACAGTCTGGGATGCCACTTGAGTAAGTACCAACAATGGCCACTGCTGCTCACCTCGGGTATGCCCCAGGCCCCCAAGTCTCCTCTGCTCCCCTAGGTAGAGTCATTCCATAGCTGCTGGCAGGCTTGAATTCAGTGTTATGCTCTGGCATGGAATGAGCAGATCTGGACATTCACTTGGTTCGGGTAGATGAGGTCTGGGGGCAAGCCAGCATCCATATACTCTTCTCAAGTGGAGTCCAGCCTTCTCAAGACTTTCTAGCTGTCCATATGGTTCTCTATTCAACTAAGGGACTTATCTTATCTCCTACACATAGGACCCCAGGACTATGAGTAGCCAGTCTGTGGCTTGATTGACTCACACACTGGGCAAGTGTCCTTCAAAAAGAAGGGAAAAATTAAGACTTTCACAGAAAAAAATAGGAGTTGAGAGAAATAATCACCTGCTCAGTATAAATGCTAAAGGAAGTCCTTCAAGTATAAACAAAAGGATAATAGCAACATCAGTTCAGTTCAGTCACTCAGTCGTGTCCAACTCTTTGCGACCCCATGAATCACAGCATGCCAGGCCTCCCTGTCCATCACCAACTCCCAGAGTTCACTCAAACTCATGTCCATCGAGTCAGTGATGCCATCCAGCCATCTCATTCTCTGTCGTTCCCTTCTCCTCTCGCCCCCAATCCGTCCCAGCATCAGAGTCTTTTCCAGTGAGTCAACTCATCACATGAGGTGGCCAAAGTATTGGAGTTTCAGCTTTAGCATCAGTCCTTCCAATGAACACCCAGGAGTGATCTCCTTTAGAATGGACTGGTTGGATCTCCTTGCAGTCCAAGGGACTCTCAAGAGTCTTCTCCAACACCACAGTTCAAAAGCATCAATTCTTCAACATTCAGCTTTCTTTATAGTCCAATTCTCACATCCATACATGACTACTGGAAAAACTATACCTTTGACTGATGGACCTTTGTCAGCAAAGTAATGTCTCTGCTTTTTAATAAGCTGTCTAGGTTGGTCATAGCTTTTCTTCCAAGGAACAAGCGTCTTTTAATTTCATGGCTGCAGTCACCATCTGCAGTGATTTTGGAGCCCAAAAAAATAAAGTCTGACACTGTTTCCCCATCTATTTCCCATGAAGTGATGGGACCAGATGCCATGATCTTAGTTTTCTGAATGTTGAGCTTCAAGCCAACCTTTTCACTCTCCTCTTTCACTTTCATCAAGAGGCTTTTGAGTTCCTCTTCACTTTCTGCCATAAGGGTGGTGTCATCTGCATATCTGAGGTGATTGATATTTCTCCTGGCAATCTTGATTCCAGCCTGTGCTTCTTCCAGCCCAGCGTTCCTCATGATGTGCTCTGAATATAAGTTAAATAACCAGGGTGACAATATACAGCCTTGACGTACACCTTTTCCTATTTGGAACCAGTCTGTTGTTCCACATCCAGTTCTAACTATTGCTTCCTGACCTGCATACAGGTTTCTCAAGAGGCAGGTCAGCTGGTCTGGTATCCCATCTCTTTTAAAATTTTCCACAGTTTATTGTGACCCACACAGTCAAAGGCTTTGGCATAGTCAATAAAGCAGAAATAGATGTTTTTCTGGAACTCTCTTGCTTTCTCCATGACCAGCAGATGTTGGCAATTTGATCTCTGGTGCCTCTGCCTTTTCTAAAACCTACTTGAACATCTGGAAGTTCATGGTTCACATATTGCTGAAGCCTGGCTTGGAGAATTTTGAGCATGACTTTACTAGCATGTGAGATGAGTGCAATTGTGCAGTAGTTTGAGCATTCTTTGGCATTCCCTTTCTTTGGGATTGGAATGAAGACTGACCTTTTCCAGTCCTGTGGCGACTGCTGAGTTTTCCAAATTTACTGGCATACTGAGTGCTGCACTTTCACACCATCATCTTTCAGGATTTGAAATAACTCAACTGAAATTCCATCACCTCCACTAGCTTTGTTCGTAGTGATGCTTTCTAAGGCCCACTTGACTTCACATTCCAGGATGTCTGGCTCTAGGTGAGTGATCACACCATTGTGATTATCTTGGTTGAAGATCTTTTTTGTACAGTTCTTCTATATATTCTTCCCACCTCTTCTTAACATCTTCTGCTTCTGTTAGGTCCATACCATTTCTGTCCTTTATCGAGCCCATCTTTGCATGAAATGTTCCCTTGGAATCTCTAATTTTCTTGAAGAGATCTCTTGTTTTTCCTGTTCTGTTGTTTTCCTCTATTTCTTTGATTGCTGAGGTTGGCTTTCTTATCTCTCCTTGCTATTCTTTGGAACTCTGCATTCAGATGCTTATATCTTTCCTTTTCTCCTTTGCTTTCGCTTCTCTTCTTTTCACAGCTCTTTGTAAGGCCTCCTCAGACAGCCATTTTGCTTTTTTGCATTTCTTTTCTATGGGGATGGTCTTGGTCCCTGTCTCCTGTACAATGTCACGAACCTCTGTCCATAGTTCATCAGGCACTCTATCAGATTTAGTCCCTTAAATCTATTTCTCACTTCCACTGTATAATTATAAGGGATTTGATTTAGGTCATATCTGAATGGTCTAGTGGTTTTCCCTACTTTCTTCAATTTCAGTCTGAATTTGGCAATAAGGAGTTCATAATCTGAGCCACAGTCAGCTCCTGGTCTTGTTTTTGCTAACTGTATAGAGCTTCTCCATCTTTGGCTGCAAAGAATATAATCAATCTGATTTCGGTGTTGACCATCTGGTGACGTCCATGTGTAGAGTCTTCTCTTGTGTTGTTGGAAGAGGGTGTTTGCAACATAAAGCTGTATAAAAATAGTTGATTCTATAGGAAAGGTAAATAGATTTAAAAATATAGAAACCTGTACTATTGTAATTTGGATGCATAGAATTTAAATGACAAGAAGAATTTTGAAAACTATAAATCTGGGATTTCCCTAGTGGTCCAGTTGTTCAGAGTCTGCCTTGCAATGCAGGAGTCACAAGTTCAATCCCTGGTCAAGGAACTACGATCCCACATGCCACGAAGCTACTGAGCCTGCGTGTCACAACTAGAGAGCATGTGCTACAACAAAGATCCCACGTGCCACAACTGAGACCCGACAAAGTCAAACAAACAAATAAATAAAAAAAGAACCCTATAAATCTATGTTAACAGGTATATAATATATAAAGATATGGCTTGTGATATCAGTAAAATAAAATGTTGGGGTAGTTATTAAGAAGAAAGTTTTTCCATGCAGTTGAAATTGTTTTTCTCAGTTGAAAATACAATGCTATAACTTTAAGATGCTTTATGTATTTGCACTGGCAACCCCCATAGTTAATTTTGTGCGTCAGTTGGGTTAGGCTAAGAAATACTCAGATAGCTGATGAAACATTCTTTCTTTTTTAAAAATGTATTTATTTATTTATTTTTGTCTGTGCTGGGTCTTCATTGCTGTGTGCCAGCTTTCTCTGGTTGCAGCAAGTGGGGGCTACTCTTCATTGCAATGCTCAGACTTCTCATTGCAGTGGCTTGTTTTATTGCAGAGCATGGGCTCTAGGGTATATGGGCTTCAGTAGTTGTGACACACAGGCTCAACAGTTACAGCTCATAGGCTCTAGAGTGTGGGCTCAGTAGTTGTATTGTGATACACAGGCTTAGCTGCCCCCTGGCATGTGGAAACTTCCCAGACCAGGGATCAAACTCATGTCCCCTGCATTGGCAGATGGATTCTTAACCACTAGACCACCAGGCATGTCCCTGATAAAACATTATTTCTGAGTATGTCTGTGAACTAAGATCCCAAATGTCTCACGACCAAAAAACCCAAACATAAAAGAGAAGCAATGTTGTAACAAATTCAATGGAGACTAGAAGGTCCACAGCAAAAAAAAAAAATCTTAACAAAAATAACATTAAAAGGAATAAAATACTTAGGAATAAACTTAACCAAGGAGGTGAAAGACTTATTTAAAACATTGCTGAAAGAAGTTAAAGAAGACACAAATAAATGGAAAGACATCACATGGTCATGGATTGGGAGACTTAGTATTGTTAAGAAAGCCATACTAACCAAAATCAATCTACATATTTAATGCAATCTCTATCAAAATCTCAATGCCATTTTTTAAGGAAACAGAAAATTTCTTCCTAAATTTCATATGGAATTTTAAGTGATTTCAAATAGCCAAAACAATTTTGAAAAAGAAGAAAGTTGGAAGCATAACGTTTCCTGATTTCAAACTATATAATAAAGCTACAGTAATCAAAAGAGTCTATTACTGGTGTAAAGATAGACAAATAGACCAAAAGAACAAAATAGAGAGCATAGAAATTAACCCTCATGCATAGGATCAAATGATCTTCAACAAAGTTATGAAGACCACTGAATAGAAAAAGAGCAGTCTCTTCAACAAATGGTGTTGGACTGTTAATCAGCTATACCTTAATACAAAATAAAAAGTTTAAAATTTGTAAGAAAAAAAATAGAGGAAAATAATAGAATTGGAAAGACTAGATATCTTCAAGAAAATTTGAGATACCAAGGGAAAATTTCATGCAAAGATGGGTTCAATAAAGGACAGACATGATATGGACCTAACAGAAGCAGAAGTTATTAAGAAGAGGTGGCAAGAATAAACAGAAGAACTGTACAAAAAAGATCTTTACGACCCAAATAATTATGGTGGTGTGATCACTCACCTAGAGCCAGACAGCTTGGAATGTGAAGTCAAGTGGGCCTTAGGAAAAAGCAACACAAACAAAGCTAGCGTAGGTGATGGAATTCCAGTTGAACTATTTCAAATCCTAAAAGATGATGCTGTGCAAGTGCTGCACTCAATATGCCAGCAAATTTGGAAAACTCAGCAGTGGCCACAGGACTGGAAAAGGTCAGTTTTCTTTCCAATCCCAAAGAAAGGCAATGCCAAAAAATTCTTAGATTATCACACAATTGCACTCATCTCACACGCCAGTAATGTTCAAAATTCTCCAAGCCAGGCTTCAACAGTACATGAACCGTGAACTTCCAGATGTTCAAGCAGGTTTTAGAAAAGGCAGAGGAACCAGAGATCAAATTGCCAACATTCACTGGATCATCGAAAAGGCAAGAGAATTCCAGAAAAAACATCTATTTCTGCTTCATTGACTATACCAAAGCCTTTGACTGTGTGGATCACAACAAACTGAGGAAAATTCTAAAAGAGATGGCAATACCAGAGCACCTAACCTGCCTCTTGAGAAACCTGTATGCAGGTCAGGAAGCAACATTTAGAACTGGATATGGAACTACAGACTGGTTCCAAATAGGGAAGGGAGTACATCAAGGCTGTATATTGTCACCTTGCTTATTTAACTTCTATGCAGAGTACATCATGAGAAACGCTGGGCTGAATGAAGCACAAGCTGAAATCAAGATTGCCAGGAGAAATATCAATAACCTCAGATATGCAGATGACACCACCCTTATGGCAGAAAGTGAAGAACTAAAGAGCCTCTTGATAAAAGTGAAAGAGGAGTGTGAAAAAGTTGGCTTTAAGTTCAACATTCAGAAAACTAAGATCATGGCATCTGGTCCCATCACTTCATGGCAAATAGATGGAGAAACAGTGGAAACAGTGGCTGACTATTTTGGGGGGCTCCAAAATCTCTGCAGATGGTGACTGCAGCCATGAAATTAAAAGACACTTACTTCTTGGGAGAAAAGTTATGACCAACCTAGACAGCATATTAAAAAGCAGAGACGTTACTTTGCCAACAAAGGTCCATCTAGTCAAGGCTATGGGTTTTCCAGTTGTCATATATGGATGTGAGAGTTGGACTATAAAGAAAGCTGAATGCCAAAGAATTGATGCTTTTGAACTGTGGTGTTGGAGAAGACTCTTGAGAGTCCCTTGGACTGCAAGGAGATCCAACCAGTCCATCCTAAAGGAAATCAGTCCTGAGTGTTCATTGGAAGGACTGATGTTAAAGCTGAAACTCGAATACTTTGGCGACCTGATGCAAAGAGCTGACTCATTTGAAAAGACCCTGATGCTGGGAAAAATTGAGGGCAGGAGAAGGGGACGACAAAGGGGATGAAATGGTTGGATGTCATCACCGACTCAATGGACATGAGTTTGGGTAAACTCTGGGAGTTGGTGATGGACAGGGAAGCCTGGCGTGTTGCAGTCCATGGGGTCGCAAAGAGTAGGACACGACTGAGTGACTGAACTGAACTGAAGGAAAATAAAATGGTGTTGGCAAAACTCAGCATTCATATGCAAAAGAATGAAATTGGACTCATATCAAATACAAAAATCAACTCAAAATGATTTAGGACCTAGACATAAGAACTAAAACTATAAAATTCCTAGAAAGCTTAGGGAAAAAATCTTTATAACATTGGACTTGGCAATGATTTTTTAGATTTAACACTGAAACACAGGCAACAAAAATAAAAATAGGCAAATCAAAATTATATCAAATTAATATATCAAAATTATCACATATCAAATTTATATCAAAATTAAAAAATTTTATTCATCAAAGGACACAATCAACAGAGTGAAAAGGCAATCTAAGAAATAGAAGAAAATATTTCAAATCCTATATCTGATAAGGAGTTTATATTTACATGGAATATATAAAGAACTACAACTCGACAACAAAAAATCAAATAACCTGATTTTTAAATACTTGAATAAACATTTGTCCAAAGATGAAATTCAAATGGACAACAAACATATGAAAAGATGCTCGACAACACTAATCATGGAAAAATGCAAAGCAAATCTACAAAAAGATATCATCTCACACCCATTTCTTTCTAAAGAAAGAAAATAATAATATCTGGCAAGGATGTAGAGAAAATGGAAACCTGTTGGTGGGATTGTAAAATGGTGCATATTTGGAACATAGAAAACAGTATAGAGTTTCCTCAAAAAAAACCCTGAGAATAGAATTATCATATGATCCATTTAATCCTATGTCTGGTTATATACCTATAAGAATTGAAAGCAAGGTCTCAGAGAGATATTTGCATACAGTGTTCATAGCAGCACTATTCACAATATCCCACAGGTAGAAGCAACCCAAGTGTACACTGGTGACTAGATAAAGAAAATGTAGTATATACATAAAATGGAGTGTTATTCAGTCAAAAACCGGAAATCCTATCACATAGTACAACACGGCTGAAACTTGATGACATTATGCTAAGCGAAATAAGCAAGTCACCAAAAGACAAATACTGAATGATTCCACTTACATAAAGTACATAAAGAAGTCAAATTCATAGAAACAAAAATAGAATGAGTGGTTACCAGAAGCTAGGAGGTGGGGAAATGAGAAAAGGAAATGGGAAAATGGGTACAGAGCTTCAGACTTGCAGAAAGTTTTGGAGATCTGTTTTACCACAACATGAATTATACTTAATACTACTGAATTGTACACTTAAAATGGTTAAGGTAGTAAATTTGATGTTATGTGTTTTATCATAATTGAAAAATTACATTTTATGTAATTAGTTTTTATATAAGATGAATTTTTCCTCAACAAAAAATATTTATTAAGCATATACTTTCTAATGAGTAACTAAAGGTAAAGGATACATCTCTTCTTATGTGATCAGTTTTCCTTTTTTTGTTAGGCATATATGAAATCTGTAAAAATCAACATCTTCAGTGGATCTCAGATTCCAGGTGGAAGCAGTGTCTTTATATCAGCAATGAACTAGAGCCTTTTTCTCTTCTATGTAAATCCCTGTTATCAAATGTGTCACAATGGAATGCTTTTAAAAAAAGTAAGGCTGTATATTTGCTGATGAGCACAGCTTTCTCTTCAGAAAATGCTTCCTTGGAGGAAAGTGAAAAATCACCAGAGACAGGTAAAGTATTCAGTGTCTAAATCTAACTTCTTTACATATTTGTATATAGATTATCAAGTTATCAATTTAGTTCAATACCTTTTGGAAAAACCAAAGGGAGGAACGTAACTATATAATAAGTACTTATTATTTAATGTAATTCTCATTCCACATCTCCGTTTTGCTTTGCTTCCAGATTTTTGCCACAAAATACAATTATGTTATGCAAAACATGATCAGCCTTAGATATATTTCCTTTACTTTTATTTCTCTGGGATAGCCAGAAATGGAACTGTTGGGTCAAAAGTACAGTTTTTATATTAATAGTTGCTTCCAAGTTGCCTTCCTTTAAAGTCCATAATAACTTACATTTCCACCAGCAATATATGAGTGCTCCTTTTCAAAGAAGAATATGGATTCTTTTTAACTTTTACCAATCTGAAAAGTTTAAAGTCTTTAAATTTATCTATCAAGTACTTTTTCAGATGTTTGCTGACCATTTGAATTTGCTTATTTACATACTTGGCCCATTTTCTACTCCAGTGTTGATCTTTTTTTTGTCCATTTGTAAGAATCCTATTAGTGTAATGTTGTTCAGTGGGTCTGCTGCTGCTGCTGCTGCTAAGTCACTTCAGTCATGTCCGACTCTGTGTGACCCCATAGACGGCAGCCCATCAGGCTCCCCCATCCCTGGGATTCTCCAGGCAAGAACGCTGGAGTGGGTTGCCATTTCTTTATCCAATGCATGAAAGTGAAAAGTGAAAGTGAAGTCATTCTGACTCTGCGCAACCCCATGGATTGCAGCCTACCAGGCTCCTCCATCCATGGGATTTTCCAGGCAAGAGTACTGGAGTGGGGTGCCATTGCCTTCTCCGGTGGGTCAGCCGTATCCAAATCATTGCAACCCTGTGGACTGCAGCACACCAGGCTTCTCTGTACTTTACTATATCCTGGCTGCTGCTGCTGCTGCTAACTCGCTTCAGTCATGTCCGACTCTGTGCGACCCCATAGACGGCAGCCCACAAGGCTCCCCCGTCCCTGGGATTCTCCAGGCAAGAACACTGGAGTGGGAGCTTACTCAAACTCATGACCATTGAGTCAGTGATGCCATCCAACCATCTCATCTTCTGATGCTTCCTTCTCCTCCTGCCCTCAATCTTTCCCAGTTTCAGGATCTTTTGCAATGAGTCAGCTCTTCATATCAGGTGACCAAAGTATTAGAGTTTCAGCTTCAGCATCAGTCCTTCCAATCTGGGTTGATTTCCTTTAGGATTGACTGATTTGATCTTCTTGCAGTCCGAGGGATTCTCAAGAGTCTTCTCCAGCACCATAGTTCGAAAGCATCAGTTCTTCGGCACCCAGCCTTCTTTATGATCCAGCTCTCACACCTGTATATGACTACCGGGAAAACCATAGCTTTGACAATACAGACATTTGTTGACAAAGTGATGTCTCGGCTTTTTAATGCGCTGTCTAGGTTTGTCATAGCTTTTCTAACAAGGAGCAAGCGTCTTTTAATTTCATGGCTACAGTCACTGTCCATAGAGATTCTGGAGCCCAAGAAAATAAAATCTGTCACTGTTTCCACTTTTTTCCCTTTGATTTGCCATGGAGTGATGGGACTGGATGCCATGATCTTAATTTTTGAATGTTGAGTTTCAAGCCAGCTTTTTCACTCTCCTCTTTCATCCTCGTCAAGAGGCTCTTTAGTTCCTCTTCACTTTCTGCCATTAGAGTGGTACATATTTGAGGTTGTTCATCTTTCTTCTGGCAATCTTGATTCCAACTTGTGATTCATCCAGTCCAACATTTCGCATGATGTACTCTGCATAAAAGTTAAATGAGCACGGTGACAGTATGCAGTCTTGTCCTCCTTTCTGAATTATGAACCAGTTCCATGTCTGGTTCTAACTGTTGTTTCTTGACCTGCATACAGATTTCTCAGGAGGCAGCTAAGGTGGTCTGGTATTCCCATCTCTTGAAGAATTTTCCACAGTTTTTGTGATCCACACAGCCAAAGGCTTTAGTGTAGTCAATGAAACAGTAGATGTTTTCCTAGAATCCCCTCACTTTTTCTATGATCCAGTGGATGTTGGCAGTTTGATCTCTGGTTCCTCTGCCTTTTCTAAATCCAGCTTGTACGTCTGGAAGTTCTCAGTTCATGTAGTGTTGAAGCCTAACTTGAAGGATTTTGAGCATTACCTTGCTAGCATGTGAAATGAGTACAGTTATACAATAATGAAATTATTTAATTATAATTAATTAGCATAATATGGTCGGAGAAGGCAATGGCAAGCCACTCCACTACTATTGCCTAGAAAATCCCATGGATGGAGGGGCCTGGTAGGCTGCAGTCCGTGGGGTCGCTAAGGGTCGGACACGACTGAGCGACTTCACTTTCACACATTGGAGAAGGAAATGGCAACCCACTCCAGTGTTCTTGCCTGGAGAATCCCAGGGATGGGGGAGCCTAGTGGGCTTCCGTCTATGGGGTCACACAGAGTTGGACACGACTGAAGTGACTTAGCAGGAGCAGCAGCAGCATAATATGGTATTAATTTGTGTCTTATTAAAAATATTAAACAGTTTATTCAAATATTTTTCAAGATCTGTCATTGCTTATTGGATTTGTCTATAATATCTACAACATACAAATGTTTAAATATTTGTATAGTTAATTACGTCTGTCTTTTCTTTTACAATGTTTTCATTTCCAGTTCTGATTAAAAGGTTTTCTTCTTCCCCTAAAGTTTTCTCTCGGGTTCATTATTGTTTTATTTTGTTGCATTTTGCACTAATCTATCTTGGATTCATTGTTTATTATGCTGTAAGATAAGAGTCTATATCTTTCATTTAAAGGCACTCTTTACTGACTTTTTGTTAAGTGAAGATCTTTTACTTTGCAAGTAACCCCAGGTTTATCCATTTTTAACTAGATGTTCATGTATTGTGGACTTTTTAAGATCAACAGAATATATCTTATCTATTTAAAAAAGTTGTTTCTTTTATCTAAGTTGTATTTGAAGTTAGACTTTGAGGAAATAATGTAGAAATAAAAGATTGGTAGAAATGATAGCTGTATATGGAATAGATGGAAATGAAACTAGAATTTTTCCCACCTTGCAAGAAAGTGTGATCCTGTGGTGACTATATCAAGGGGAAGTGTGACTCTCTATCATGGGTAAGAGGGGTCAAAGTTTTTAAATATATTTGTATAATATTCAGTTTTTCAAAAATTTGAAAATCATTGCATTTCCATTTGATCCTCATTTCATGTATCTGTTAGAGTAGATTCTGAACAGAAATCTCTAGCCTCTAGAGTTATTGTTTATATTTATTAGTTATTAGTTTATATTCTATTATATGAATAGAAATCTCTAACCTCTAGTTATCAGTTTATAAACAATATATATTCAGGATCAGGTCATAAAATATTGGCTCTGCCCTTTGCTTCTCATTTCTTTTCCTTCTGTCATCCATCATCTTCTAGTTCTCCTTCTTCAACCATTTCACCAGAGACAAGTTGAAAGTTAAATCTACCTTAAGATATACCTCTTTTACAATATTAAAGATAGTTAGAGATGCCTGAAATCTCACAGAAATCTCACTTTAAAAGAATTTAACAGTGTTTTAAACAAAACCTCATAGTTTTATAGTGAAAAAAAAATCATTGTATTACCTTTTGGTGATCCAAAGTATTTATTGTTAATCTCAGTTTCTCTAAATTTTATCTAGCTCAAGTTTTTAATGAAAATGAAGAAATATACAGTTCTATAAATTTTCCCTGGGAGAAACTCACTCCATTTCAAAGACTTATTTTGGTAAGATGTGCCATGAGAAAATATTGATGTTCTAAATGTTTTGAGCACTTTATCAGTAGCTTAAACTCTTTAAATTTTAAACTTTTATGAGCAAAATATATAGATTTTGCAATCTAATATTTAGTGAACATTACTACTAGGGGAAAGCACTTACATTCCATTTTAATGTGCTTTTATGTGGCGGGAGTTCAGTTAGAGTAACAAACATTCTTAGCATCTTTCTGCACCTTTATTCATTCCTCTCTAGAAAGGAGGAAGGACTTGTCACACAAGTAATCTGAGAGATGAAATCAGTGTGCATGGCTTAGCCCTTCTCCCCTGTCCCTTTGAGGATTAGCCTTCCTGCAAAAAGCATAATTTCTGCTCTGCTTCTCAATGCCATAAATTGTACAAGAACATACCAGGGCTTTTTAGGGAAAAGTCAAAGACTGTCCAGCACTGCTTGTGGCAGAAAAGTCTGCCGAATTCTATGGTTTAGTATCAGGAAGTACACCCACCTAAACCATATCCACCACCTTGGCCTGTATTGATAATAAAGGTGGTATTTTCCCTGATTCCTCTTTGTTAGTCAATGCCTCAGAACCTGACTGTGAGGTTGGCAGGTTAGGGATGTGAATGGGTGTCATTTGTGAGCCCCTCAAAGTAAGTAAAACTTAGCATGTACTCAGCAGTTTTCATAAATTATTTCATTTAGTCTTCATAATCATCTTGGGGGTTCAGTTCAGTTCAGTTCAGTCACGTTCAGTTCAGTTCAGTTCAGTCGCTCAGTCGTGTCCAACTCTCCGTGACCCCATGAATCACAGCACGCCAGGCCTCCCTGTCCATCACCAACTCCCGGAGTTCACTCAAATTCATGTCCACAGAGTCGGTGAGTCACGTAGACATTATTATTTCCCCTTTTTATAGAATGCCTAATTGAGCCAGGACTGAAACTCAGACAGTTTGACTCTGAAATCTGTGCTTTTACCAGTAACACCATATTATACTTGCCAAAGTAGATTCTTTAAAGTAGATTTTTCTAAATTTTCCCTTATCACCTCAAGTCATCTTTTATTTTCACAATTAGCCTCTAGTTTAGGGAGGAGGAAATCCCTCCTCTTATTTCCCTTTTACTCTAACTTCCTGAAAATGCCAGCCTGAACAGCCAATCATCTTTCTTTTGGTTTCTGCCTTAAATTTTATTTTTACATCACTTTAAAATTTGTTGCAGAAGAAGATTGCACCTGATTTACAATTTTATTGGGCCTGTGGTTTTGTTCTCTCAATATTTCAAGTTCAATTTACAACTAAACAAATGAATTTGAGCCTTTGGAGATCGTTCTTATAAAATTTCAAAATCTCCAATAAAGATAACCAAAATAGCAGAGACTATTTTAAATATTCTATGTGCTTATATCTTAAAGTGAGTTGTTTCCTTTCCAACTTTTTATTGTGGCATAGCATACATTCGTTATTTCATTTACTTATTAAGAGAGATAATAATCTCTCTTAAGTTTATTTAAATATAAAATTAAGTGGCAGTAAGTACATTTACAAGATTGTGAAAACTCACCACTAGCCACTTTTAGAAATTTTTATCATCCCAGACACTGTACCAAAATAGTCCCCATTATTTCCTCCTATTAGACCATGGCAACTACCATTCTACTTTCTGTCTCTTTGAACTTGCCTATTCTGTTGTTATTTTTGTTCAGTCATTAAGGCATGTCCAACTCTTTACAACCCCACAAACTTCAGCACACCAGATTCCTGTCCTTCACTCTCTCCCCAAGTTTGCTTAAATTCATGCCCATTGAGTCAGTGATGCTATCTAACCATCTCACTCTCTGCCACCTCCTTCTCCTTTTGCCTTCTATCTTTTCCAACTCAGGGTCTTTTCCAATGAGTTGGCTCTTTGCATCAGGTGAGCAAAGTATTGGAGCTTCAGCATCAGTCCTTCCAATGAATAGTCAGGGTTGATTTCCTTTAGGATTGACTGGTTTGATCTCCTTGCAGTCCAAGGGACTCTCAAGCGTCTTCTCCAGCACCACAACTCCAAAACATCGATTTTCGGCACTTAGCTGTCGTTATGGTTCCACTGTCACATCTGTACATGATTACCAGAAAACTATAGCTTTGACTATATGGACCTTTGTCGGCAAAGTAATGTCCCTGCTTTTTAATACACTGTCTAGGTTTGCCATAGCTTTTCTTACAAGGAGTAAATATTTTTTTAATTTCATGGCTGCAGTCACTGTCCACAGTGATTTTGGAGCCCAAGGAAATAAAATCTGTCACTGCATCCACTTTTTCCTTTTCTATTTGCCATACAGTGATAGGACCAGATGCCATTATCTTAGTTTTTGAATGCTGAGTTTTAAGCCACCTTTTTCACTCTTCTCTTTTATCCTCATCAAGAGGCTCTTTAGTTCCTCTTCACTTTCTGCCATTCGAGTTGTATCATCTGCATATCTTAAGCTGTTGATATTTCTCCCAGAAATCTTGATTCCAGCTTGTGATTCATCCTGCCTGTTATTTCACATGATGTACTCTGCATGGAAGTTAAATAAGCACGGTGACAATATACAGCCTTGACCTACTCCTTTCCCAATTTTGAATCTGTCCATTGTTCCATGTCCAGTTCTAACTGTTGCTTCTTGACCTGCAAACAGGTTCTCAGGAGGAAGATAAGGTGGCCTGGTATTCCCATCTCTTTAAGAATTTTCCACAGGTTTTTGTGATCCACACAGTCAAAGGCTTTAGTGTAGTCAATGAAGCAGTAGATGTTTTTCTAGAATCCCCTTGCTTTCTCTATGATCCAGCAAATGTTGGCAATTTGATCTCTGGTTTCTCTGCCTTTTCTAAATCCACCTGTACACAGTTGAAACCTAGTTTGAAAGATTTTGAGCATAACCTTACTAACATGTAAAATGAGTTCAATTGTACAGTAGTTTGAACATTCTTTGGCATTGCCTTTCTTTGGGATGGAATGAATACTGATCTGGGTCACAGCCTTGTTGTGGCAAAGGGACTTGCATAACTCTATGAAGTTATGAGCCATGCCTTTCAGGGCCACCCAAGACAGACAGGTCATAGTGAAGAGTTCTGACAAAACATAGTCCACTGGAGAAGGGAATGGCAAACCACTCTAGTATTCTTGCAGCAAGAACCCCATGAACAGTATGCCTATTATGGTTACTTCATATAAGTAGACTCATACAACATTTATCTTTTTGTGTCTGACTTATTTCATTTAATGTCGTCAAGTTTCATCCATGTTGTAGTATGTGTCAGAATTTTTTCAAAGCTGAATACTATTTCATTGTATCCATATGCCACATTTTGCTTATCCATTCATCTGTCCATGAACGCTTGGGTTGTTTCCACCTTTTGGCTGTTGCAATTGATGCTGCTGGAACATTGGTATATACATTTGTTTTTTTGTTTTTATTTTTGTCTGGGTTTTTTTCTTCTTTTGAGCCAAAATTTTAAATTGAGAAATTTTACATAAAAAATCCAGATTTCCAGCATTTATTAAAAAATTAGAAGATCAGCTAATACTTGGCCCACAATCATCCATAGTGATAGCTAGAGCTGAGTACTCTCTGCCCTTTTGGAGCAGTGTATCATACTCTTCACTGCTCCCAATTATTTCCTGACACTGAAGTTGAATGCTGTTTGCCATTTAACATCGTATTTGCATAACTTTTTATTATACAGGAGAATCATTTTTCTTCAGTCCAACCCACTTCTCCAGTTTATGTTATATACCTGACAACTTTAGACAGATTCCTCTACTCTGTATGTGGATTGTTGATGCAATTATGACATTAAGATGTATTTAAACTATTTAACTGACAAATGCAGAATACTTAACAGTCTGTATAGTAAAAACTCAATTTGTGGGGAAAAAAGAACAGGTTAGAGAGATGTTCATGTGTATGTAGAAAATATAAAGAACAACAGGAAATAAATAGTGGTTATCTAGGAAATAGGTTCTTCATATTTCAATTTATACTTTTTTAAAAATTGTATGCAACAAGTTATATAGCAAATATTATTTTAACTTTATGTAACAAGTGTGTATTACCTTAAAAACAAAATTAACTAGATTTTAAAACCCATGCTACATTACTCTCCCCCATTAAGCTCCAAGTGGTTTTAGTTTATCAACTAGCAACTTTATGAGTATAGTCATCCTATTTACCAAACTCAGGGTCAGAAGACATGGTCTGATAAAATGTTAAGTGTATGTATAGGGAAATTGAGTTTAAATATTTGAAACTGGGTCTGACCTGTAAGAGTCAGAAATTGAGATTGCCACTTATAAGATTTAGAATATACTAGGGAGAAGACTCAACCTAGAGAAGGATGATATCATGGAGCTCCACAGGGGCAAGGACTTTGTCCAGTTTATTCACTTCCTTTTATTTATATAACCCATTGGACAGAAAAGAGGGGAAAATATGACAATGAGGAGATATGAAGATGGGGAAATTTTTCAGAACTATATGTAGCTTCTTAGAAAAGAACTAATAAAATTTATTTCAATGGAACCCATTTCTTCAAACTTCTCTTTCTCTCCCACTACACCCCCCTCCTGAAAATTTCTTGGGGTTAAAAATTACAAAAGTGGAGAAATTTAATAAATGTTTGCTTGATTAATAAAATAAAGAAGGAACCAGCAGCATGATGGTGACAAAGATGATAATCACATTGGGGAGACAGACTCTTAGCAGTGAGGGACCACAACCAATGGTGTTTCACTTGGTTGATTCTCACACTTTCATAACTGGAAATACTGGGTGAACTCTGCTGTTAGACCCCAGATTCTATGTGTGCTGCCAATTTTCATTTTTAAAAATACATATGTTGCAATTAATTTAAAATTTGAGATTAATTTTTCCAAAGGATACAGAAAAGAGCAAACTCAACATAATGAGTTTATATTAGTTGTTCTTTTAAATATGTCAACTTGCCAATAGCTGATGGCTTTTGACGATGACCCATGGTTCAATCTAGTACCTCCACACAGACTCACAGACTCATACAGTTTTAATTTTGCCTTAAATGCTAAAGTCTCTGAAAATGCTCAGCACAGAATGGATGATCATTCTGTAAAGAAATAGCACATAAGTGATTAGTTTAAAGCAGTTTTCATGGAAAATGTCTGAAATTTGCAATGATTTCCAATGGATGAATTTCTCTTTACCACATGTATACTGTTTGCAAAACCTTTTAGTCCCTCTAGAGTTCTCTGCAGATGTTGCTCAGTTTGTTTAAACACACAAATATTGTGCTATTGATTTTCATTTTATTAATGGAAGAGCTAGTACTTTTCCAACTATGCTATCCTGGATTTTCATCCTCTGATACGGTGGGGGTTTTCTTGCTCTAGATATGTACATCAGAGCAGAAAAAAAACCCAGGGGCAAGGTCTCTTTTTGCAGAGTCAGGGACCATAACTTGGATTTGCACGTACAAAGTAAGATCACAGAATGTGAAAGATAGAGGCACCAGATAGCCCTGGCATCTAGGAAAGACCATAGCATGGTCAAGAGCAGTGGTGGCAGCTTTCCCATCACACATAGACTCCCCTCCCCATCAAATTTTCCCAACACAAGGAATACCACAAAACTTTTCAAGGGCAACCTAAATACTGAATACATCTTAGTTTGTTTCCTCTTACCACAGGGGATATTCTCTTGGGTAGTTTTTAAAGTTACTTATCTATCATGGTTTCTTTCTTAGATAAAAATTCTTAGACCAGAACGTTTAAAGAATTCTGTGACAAGGTTTATAACTGAAAAAATAGGAAATGAATATATTCACAGCCCTGGAACCAGTTTGAAGGAATCGTATGAAGAATCCAATGCCAGAACTCCACTGATACTTATTCACTCCCATGGTAAGCTACTTGTAGACAGTTAAGATGACATGATGATGTTTTTCAAAAGATGTAGAGAAGTAGGTTCTGTGTCAGGGTGTTCTGTGTTTAAAATATTTCCCTATTCTTAAATATTTGGGGAAATTGTCCTATTCTTAAATATCTTAAAGAATTGGGTTTCTCTGGTGGCTCAGATGGTAAAGCAGTGTGGGAGACCTGGGTTCCATCCCTGGGTCGGGAAGATCCCCTGGAGAAGGAAATGGCAACCCACTCCAGTACTCTTGCCTGGAAAATTCCAGGGACGGAGGAGCCTGGTAGACTACAGTCCATGCGGTCTCAAAGAGTCGGATACGACTGAGTGACTTCACTAAATGTCTTAAAACTGTAAACTACATTAAGAATGAATCTTTCAAGCAGATTCACAGATTCAGAGAACAAACTAGTGGATACCAGTGGAGAGAATGACAAGCTGAGGTAGAAGATTGGGAGGTGCAGACTACACATCTAAAAGTTATTTACATCATTACTGTACATCAACTATATCTCAATTAAAAAAATAAGCAAATAAAGCAATAGCACATTTTAAAAAGAATGACTAAAAATATAAAAGAACAAAGAAAAATGAGTTGTTCCAGATTCATGAATATGGGAAAATTTATCAGGGCTAGTTTTGTATGCAGAAAATGCCTCCCAAATACACATATTATTGATATGAAATTTGGGATTACCCTTGCTTTATTAACAATTTTAATTCCCATTGACTTGTGAAAAATGTTATAAAATTATCAGAAAAACCTGTTGATTGTATGCTTGTGTGCTTCAAGACTTCAAATGCATTTTTTTTTCTTTATCTTGTCTTTGCTCTACAGACACTAAGCAAAATATTTTCTCCTAAGTAAAACACTTTCTTTATTTATTTTCTGATTTTCATTATCTTCAAATCAAACATGTCTTTTGAACTCACCATTTTCAAACTTTGATTCTATTAGTAAGCCTTGTTCAGAGTGCCCCCATGTAGAGGCTTTCTCATCTGAAACTTTTCCATGTAAAGCAGCTGGCTGTATGCCTGACACACTCATAACAGTGCTGTCTATTTCTTGAAAACTTAGCCTGACATGGCAGCTAAGGCTGTGGCCATCACATCTATGTTCCAAACATCTGTCACCCTGTTAGACTGGGCTTGACATATACACACTACATATAATAAAATAGATAACTAATAAAGAACCTACTCTATAGCACAGGAAACTCTACTCAGTATTCTGTAATGACCTATATGGGAAAAAGAGTGGCTATGTACTATATATGTATAAGTAATTCACTTTGCTGTACAGAATGGAAGATAACTCAACATTTTAAAAACTTTGCTGCCAAAGCTTTTTCACAAAACATAAGATGTTCATACCTAGCTTCATGAAAGACTAAAAATGAAGTATTTTAGCTGGGCACATGGCCTTTTGGAGTAACACCAGGGATCAGCTACAGAGGAGGAAGGGACAAGTAAGTGCTGGAGTAAACAACCCACAAACCTACTACTGCTGTAGTATATAGTATCACCCCATCTGTCACCCCATTAGACTGGGTTTGACATATACACACTGTATATAATAAAATAGATAACTAATGAAGAACCTACTGTGTAGCACAGGGAACTCTACTCAATACTCTGTAATGACCTAAATGGGAATAGAATCTAAAAAAGTGGCTATGTATATACATATACATATGTGTGTGTGTGTGTGTGTATATATATATATGTATATATATATATATGTGACTCACTTTGACGTACAGCAGAAACTAACACAGCATTGTAAATCAACTATACTCCAAAAAAAATTAATTTTGCAAAAAAGAAAATGGAAGAGCCAAAATTTGAGCTCTACCTTTGATTTAAAAGACTAGTTTTTCCATTATGTGTACACCTTTTCCCACTACCACTTAATAAATGCTGCTGCTGCTGCCCCAAGTCATTTCTGTCGTGTCCGACTCTGTGCGACCCCATAGACGGCAGCCCACCAGGCTCCCCCGTCCCTGGGATTCTCCAGGCAAGAACACTGGAGTGGGTTGCCATTTCCTTTTCCAGTGCATGAAAGTGAAAAGTGAAAGTGAAGTCGCTCAGTCATGTCTGACTCTTAGCGACCCCCATGGACTGTAGCCCACCAGGCTCCTCCACCCATGGGATTTTCCAGGTGAGAGTACTAGAGTGGGGTTAATAAATGCTAGAATGTGTTCCCTTTCTTTCTAGCATTTATTAACCCCACTCTAGTACTCACATGTATACCCGGGGCGGATTCGTGTCAATGTATGGCAAAACCAACCAATATATTAATGTAAGGTAATTTGCCTCCAATAAAAAAATTAAAAAAAAAAGAAAGAAACATTTATAATACTTCAACGTGACAACTTTTTTAAAAAATAAGTAAAAATAAATGCTAGAATGTATTTTTAAAGAGGGGATTAAATGACTTGACAATAGTATGTACCTTTCCATGTTGTTTTACAGGGATCGACCTCACCAATACTTTCCTGAAATTTGCACAAGAGTTAACGGGAACAACCAATCATGTGACCATGATTTCTTTGGGTCGTGGCCAGGCAGCTAAAGCAGAAGCCCTCATTGTTAAGGCCCTAACCAAAACAGAGCAATGGGTCTTCCTCCAGAACTGCCATCTTGCAGCATCGTTTATGCCAAGGCTCTGCACTATTGTAGAATCGTAAGAGTTTTACATTTATTTGTAAGGGCTTCCCAGGTGGCTCAGTGGTAAAGAATGCACCAGCCAATGCAGGAACTACAGGACCCTTGGGTTCAATCCCTGAGTTGGGAAGATCCCCTGGAGAAGGAAATGGCAACCCACTCCAGTACTCTTGCCTGGAAAATCCCATGTTCACAGGGGCCTGATGGGCTACAGTCCATTGGGTGGCAAAAAGTCAGACATGACCGAGCAACTGAGCACCCATGCACACATAAGGGATCAGATTATTAACAAAACAATGAGCTAAAACTGGAAATGGCAATGTACAACTGTGCTTAAACAGTGATAAAATAAAGTGTTAGGCCACTAAGGTAACTTAGGCTACCTTATGAGGGTTCCCTTTTCTCCAAGAACTTGAAAGCTACACTAGGAATATATCACTTTTTATTAGAAGAAAAGACCTCTTTAATTTTTACTTTCCATCCAGTTTGTCAGTTTCTCTTTCTCCCCTTCTCAAATTCTCAATAGATATACACATGTATGTAGAAATGTACAGGTGGCATAGTTTGTAATATCCTATTGCTTCCACACAGCAGAATATAATACCTCATATCCATATCTCCCAGGTGGTGCTAGTGGTAAAGAACCTGTCTACCAATGCAGGAGAATTAAGAGTCATGGTTGGATCCCTGGGTCAGGAAGATCCCCTAGAAGAGGACATGGCAACCCACTCCAGTATTCCTGCCTGGAGAATCCCGTGGACAGAGAAGCTTGGCAGACTACAGTCTGTAGGATTGCAAAGAATTAGACTCAAGTGAAACAACAAGCACAGCATCCATAATTTCAGTGATAATTTTCTTTATGGGCTGTTGCTGCTGCTGCTGCTGCTAAGTCACTTCAGTCGTGTCCGACTCTGTGTGACCCCATAGACGGCGGCCCACCAGGCTCCTCCATCCCTGGGGTTCTCCAGGCAAGAACACTGGAGTGGGTTGCCATTGTATTTGGTACTTATTCTGACTTACTCTAGTTCAACCCACTGGCTGTTTTCTCCCAAAGTACTTACTGACACAAGCAAAAATTCCCATAGGTTCAGCCTTCTTCTTTGCAGTGAAAATATTTGGGAATAGAATGCTCTAACTTTGCTTGAAGGATTAGCAAAGTGTTGAGTTAGTAATGTTTTAACAAATTGCATTCTATAGCTTTTTCCCCAGATTTGCGTTTCTGTCTGCTTTACTGAGTATGGCCAATACTGTATCTAAAATTGCCTTTGAATGAAGGTCTCTGCTTCTTCATGATGTTATTCTTCTGCTATGAGCATCCACAAGGGAATTATGAAACCAAAATGCAGCTGTCTGGCTTAAATTTCTAAAACCTTTACTAATATTATGCATTCTGTTCTCAGACTATTATTCTTTAAGCAGTTTAAAAACTATTTCCTAATTTCACTTTTTCACATTTGTTTCATTACTTGAGTCAGAAGATGAATATTACTTAATTATATGATTTCAATAGATGAAAACTCTGAAATATGACACAATAATTTCTACTAGATTTTTCATTATTAATTCAAAAACTATTTGTAGGAAACCTACTATTTGCCAAAAATCATTCTAGAGACTAAGGATTCAGCATGGACCAGACAGTCATTGTATCAGCTTTCAAAAAGTGTGTTAAGACAGAAAGGAGCAGTAGAATGGTAGATGGTATTGTATCATTTTTTTTTAATTAATAAAATGTTCTTCAGAACAGTTTCAAAATCTTAATAAGAGTAATTGATGATCATTAAAAGTAGGCTATATAACCAGTTGTCTGAGGAGGCCTTACAGATAGCTGAGAAAAGAAGAGAAGCAAAAGGCAAAGGAGAAAAGGAAAATATACCCATTTGAATGGGTTCCAAAGAGTTCCAAAGAATAGCAAGGAGAGATAAGAAAGACTTCCTTATTGATCAATGCAAAGAAATAGAGGAAAACAAAAGAATGAGAAAGACTAGAGAGCTCTTCAAGAAAATTAGAAATATCAGGGAATATTTCTTGCAAAGATGGGCACAATAAAGGACAGAAACAGTATGGACCTAGCAGAGGCAGAAAATATTAAGAAGATGTGGCAAGAATATGTAGAAGAACTATACAAAAAAGATCTTAACTGACCCAGATAACCACGATGGTGTGATCACTCACCTAAAGCCAGATATCCTAGAATGCGAAGTCAAGTGGGCCTTAGGAAGCATCACTATGAACAAAGCTAGTAGAGAAATGGAATTCCAGTTGAGCTATTTCAAATCCTAAAAGATGATGCTGTGAAAGTGCTACACTCAATATGCCAGCAAATTTGGACAACTCAGCAGTGACCACAGGACTGGAAAAGGTCAGTTTGCATTCCAATCCAAAAGAATGACAATTCCAAAGAATGTTCAAACTACTACACAATTGCACTCATCTCACACGCTAGCAAAGTAATGCTCAAAATTCTCCAAGTGACCCTTCAACAGTACGTGAAATGAGAACTTCCAGATATTCAAGCTAGGATTAGAAAAGGCAGAAGAACCAGAGATCAAATTGTCAACATCTGTTGGATCAATGAAAAAAAAGCAAGAGAGTTCCAGAAAAACATCTATGTCTGGTCTATTGACTATGCCAAAGCCTTTGACTGTGTGGATCACAACAAACTGGAAAATTCTTAAAGAGATGGGAATACCAGACCACCTGACCTGCCTCTGGAGAAATCTGTATGCAGGCTAAGAAGCAAGAGTTAGAACCAGATGTGGAACAACGGACTGGTTCCAAATAGGGAAAGGAATACGTCAAGGCTGTATACTGTCACCCTGCTTATTTAATTTATATGTAGAGTACATCATGTGAAATGCCAGGCTGGATGAAGCACAAGCTGGAATCAAGATTACCAGGAGAAATATCAATAACCTCAGATATGCAGATAACACCACCCTTAAGGCAGAAAGAGAAGAGGAACTAAAGAGCCTCTTGATGAAAGTGAAAGAGGAAAGTGAAACAGCTGGCTTAAAACTCAACATTCCAGAAACGAAGATCATGGCATCCAGTCCCATCACTTCATGGCAAATGGATGGGGAAACAATGGAAACAGTGACACTTTTATTTTCCTGGGCCCCAAAATCTTGCAGATGGTGACTGCAGCTGTGAAACTGAGATACTTGCTCCTTGGAAGAAAAGCTATGACCAACCTAGAGAACATATTAAAAAGCAGAGACATCACTTTACTGACAAAGGTCTGTGTAGTCAAAGCTATGATTTTTCCAGTAGTCATGTATGGATGTGAGAGTTGGACTATAAGGAAGGCTGAGTGCTGAAGAATTTACGCTTTTGAACTGTGGTGTTGGAGAAGACTCTTGAGAGTCCCTTGGACTGCAAGGAGATTCAAGCAGTCCATCCTAAAGGAAATCAGTCGTGAATTTTCATTGGAAGGACTGATGCTGAAGCTCTAATACTCTGGCCACCTGGTGTGAAGAACTGACTCATTGGAAAAGATCCTGATGCTGGGAAAGATTGAAGGCAGGAGGAGAAGGGAACGACAGAGGATGAGATGGTTGGATGGTATCACCATCTCTATAGACATGCGTTTAAGCAAGCTCCAGGACTTGGCGATGGATAGGGAAGCCTGGCGTGCTGCAGTTCATGGGCTTGGAAAGAGTCCAACATGGCTGAGCAACTGAACTGATACTGATATAACCAGAGGATGATCAAGGGAAATTAATGCTGCTAAGTCACTTCAGTCGTGTCCGACTCTGTGTGACCCCATAGATGGAAGCCCACCAGGCTCCCCTGTCCCTGGGATTCTCCAGGCAAGAACACTGGAGTGGGTTGCCATTTCCTTCTCCAAGGGAAATTAATACTTCTTTATCAAGTCAAGCCTTTAAATATTTATTACTAGTACCCTAGCAGCCCACACACAGAGAGGGAAATGTGAAAAAGTTTTCTTAAATTTAGGAATTAAAGGAATATGCTCACAATATATTGCCCAGAAGAAAAACAGGAGGCTACAAATTGTAACCTGTACAGTACATGTATGTACAGTATATATAATATTTTTATTTTAAAAATGAAATAGAGAATCAGAGAAGGAAAAATAATATTATACTTACCTCATCAAATTTCAGATTTTATTTCTCTGTTTTGTTAGGGGTATTTTTGTTTTTTATTGTTTTGGAGTTTTTTTAATATTTATTTATTTATTTACTTTGGCTGCACTGGGTCTTAGTTGGGGCATGTGGGATTCGCTGTGGCATGTGGACTCTTAGTTGCAGCATCCCGGATTTAGTTCCCCAACCACAAGAATCGAACCTGGGCCCCCTACAGTGGGAGTGTGGAGTCTTAGCCACTGAACCACCAGGAAAGTCCGTTGGTTTGTTTTTTAAATTAAAATAATTTCAGACTTGCAGAAAAAAAATGCTGTTGTAGCCACACGTTCCGGGAAACAAACTCACTCAGAAGGACAATGGAGTGCAGTTTATTACACTGGCAGGCCCAAGGCAGAGTCTCCTCTTAGTCAAGGACCAGTTTTTGTGAAAACCTTATATACCCTAAGTGTACTTGCTCAAACCCACCTCCCCAAATTCCTTGAAACTAGTCTGGACAAGGTAAAAGAGAGAGATGATCATAGTTAACCCATGATTCATATGTCACAAGACTAGATAAACAGTGGATATTCATCAATAGGCCTGTGGTCATATCCCAATAAACATAATGGAATTTACCACTTTGTTCTGTTACAGGGATAATTAGCATATTCTTTTAGACAACAGAGTCCAAGTACAAGTCCTAAGGCTCTTTTATCCCGGGGGTCAGGTTTTCCATCGGTATACCATTTCTATAGACACTGGGCACCAAGTTCAGAGTCCATTGGGAGGGTGACCACGCATGTGGCTTAATGTTCGCAGCCTGGCCTAAGATGGAGTCCAGCTCTCTCTGTTTCCTCCTTCAATGCAAGAATGATCCAAAAACTCTCCTCTACTGTTAACCTCTTTTCCTCATTTACCCTATCATTTCTTTATACGTACATATGTGTGTATGACATTTTTTAAATCCTTTGAAATTTCAGTTCAGTGTCAAGGCAGTCACAATGCCGTTTGACCTCCAAGTACTGTAGTGTGTGTCTGTGTCTGTGTTAGTCGCTCAGTTGAGTCTGACTCTTTGCGGCGGACTCTTGGGGTCCCAAGTCCTCTTGGGGTCCCAAGTCCTCTTGAGGTCCTCTGTCCATAAAACTATCCAGGCAAGAATACTAGAGTGGGTAGTCATTCCCTTCTCCTGGGGATCTTCCTGACCCAGGGATCGAACCTAGGTCTCCTGCATTGCAGGCAGATTCTTTACCCAATTATCTAATCAATAGAACTTAGTCATATCTAGCCTGTTGTCCCAATAATATCTTTTATTACAAAAGAAAAAAAATGTTAGGTCCAGATTCCAATTCAGGATTTCGCACTGCATTCAATTGTCATGTCTCTTAATTCTCCTTTGCTCTGTAATAGTTCCTTAGTATGTTTTTGTCTTCTACAACTCGGGCATTTTCTGAAAAGTACAAGCCAGTCATTCTGTAAAATGTCCATCAGCTTGGGTTTGTCTGCTATTTTCTCATGGTTAGAGTTACTTTATGCAGTATTGCAGGAATACCACAGAAGTGTTGCTGAATCCTTCTTTGTCCATAGCAAGAGGTAACTGATGTCAACCTGTTCCCACTACTGGTGACATTTTTTATTTTGATTATTTAATTAAAGTGGTATCTACCAACTGTAGAGAAACATCTCAAACTTTTCCCTACTACTTTTAACTTCCATTGATAATTTTTGGGTGAATAATTACTAGACTGTTTGTCAAATTGTAACTTTCTAACTTCATAATTTCTTCTAAATTTTAAATTAAATTCTACTATTAGGAGATTTTCTCCTCCCCATTTATTTATTCATTTGTTTACTTATACCAGCATGGACTCATGGATTTCTGTTTTATTCAGTGGATTATAATCTGTTACCATGAATGTTTATTATGATGTTCAGTTGTGCCAGATTTGACCAATGGAACTCTGGTTTTTATTTTGTTCTTAATTTGCCATCTTTTCCAAGTTTTTTGCAATGAACCCAGATCTTTTTTGTACCTAAGTGAGGGAAGACTACCTTTTCAAAATGGGAATTAATGGATCTTACACAAATTCTTATGCAATACAGAAGTTCTTATGGTTGGTTATTGAAGTGATTTCTAAGGCCATTTTAACATTAAAACAACTGTGATTCTTAGAACATATTGATTTCATTTAAATTCTTCACATTAAAATATTTATAAATGTTTCCTTTTTACAGATTTAATAGTCCAGATGTGATAATAGAGCCTAAGTTCAGGCTATGGTTAAGCTCAAAATCAGACAGTTCTTTCCCAATTCCTATCCTTCAAAAGAGTTTAAAGGTAAGGGCAATGTATAACAGATACTAATATTGACTCTGAAGCACTGTTTGAATGTAAATTATCTTGTATTCATGATTCTGAATTAAGAAGAGAGAGCTAATTCTAGTATGCTAAATCTTTCCTGTGCTCAGCCTTACATTGTGGACCAGAAAGGATGCCAAAGTATAAACAAGATCCCTGCTTTCAAGGGATTGGACAGTTTAAATGTTTGTTTTCTCAAACAAGGATACTTAGACTTCCAACTCCCATAAACCAGAAGATAGAGTAAAGAATTTGGGTCTTTCCTTGCCTTTTGCTTCTCTAGCTTTCTCCTGTCTCTGGTCCCCCTAACTCTTTCACAATTTGTTATTAATTCTCTGAAAAGAATCTGGCAAAAAGCAGGTTGAAATAATTGACTAAAAAGTCCTATTTAAAAATTATCTGTGACTTCTACTCATATCCACCATTAAGTTTGAATAAATACTAAGAGTTGGGTCAACTCTGTTAAACAAGTGTCCAGTTGACCAAAAGATGGAGTCCTAATAGCAAAGAAAACTGACCAGTTGCACAGGCAGAACGCATGCCCAGACATGCAAACACATGTACATGTCCAAGTTTAACAGAATTGATGTGAAGACCGAGGAAATGGGGTGGATGGGCAGTTTCCTGATAAGAGCCCCAATCCAGCCTGAGAATAAATCAACTTGACTCTTGGGAAACAAAGAAACTTCTCCCTGTCACACTGACCCCCAGCTCTTCCCAGACTCCCGGGTGTATTTACCCAAGCCCACAGTACTGAGGCGCTTCCCAGCTACCCTACTCCTGGAGAAGATCGGACATGGATTGGAGAAATATGCAGCTTTTTGTCTGAGACTCAAGAGGGTCCCTTTACCTCCCAGGGTCAGGCAGAGGATTACGTCAGACAGCGTTTTATCTTCGTCCAGGAGAGGGGGATATGAAAGGTGGCGACAGAGGTAGAGCTTCAAGGAACATTTTAAGTGTTCTGTGAATAAATCAATCAGTCTGATCCTGAACTCAGATATCTCACGTTCCACAGGAAACTCTACCCAAAGCTTTGTGGTGACCTATATGGGAAAAGAATCTTAAAAAGGGTGAATCAGTTCAGTTCAGTTGCTCAGTCGTGTCCGATTCTTTGTGACCCCATGAATCACAGCACGCCAGGCCTCCCTGTCCATCACCAACTCCCAGAGTTCACCCAAACTCATGTCCATCGAGTCGGTGATGCCATCCAGCCATCTCATCCTCTGTCATCCCCTTCTCCTCCTGCCCCCAATCCGTCCCAGCATCAGGGCTGAATATATGTATATATATAACTGATTCACTTTGCTGTACAGCAAAAACAAACAACATTGTAAATTAACTATACTCCAATGAAAATTAATTAAATTCAATTTTAAAAGAAATTTCATGTTCATGTATGCACACACACACATGTATCATAGTACCTGTCTACACATATTTATACATATCCTACATACATATCCACATAATATGAAATACACATACACATATATATGTATGTCTATGAAAACTGTGCAAGTAAAGAAACATTTTCAGACCTTTCGGTTTTAGACTTACAGTCATGCTCTTTAAAAAAAAGCCCTCCAAGTAATTCTCTTCCCACTTCACCTCCTGTACCTCCTCATTTCAATTTTCCTAGGTAAGAAATCAGTCGATTTTCAATGAAAACAGTGCACTTTAGTAACACACCAAGTTTTTTGTCCTCTTTTTTCATATCACTGGTGATTAGATGCTTTTGTGGGTTCGACAAGTTCTCTGTGTACTATATTTGATGCCCCTTCTCTCTGCTGCCTTGCCGAGGCCATGCAGCCCTGATTCTGTTACAGCCACTTAGCTGCCATCAAGCGTTTAGAATATAGAAATTCTTCACTTTCAACTTTCTAAAATGCTGGGCTTGCTGAGCAAACAGGAGTGCTTTTAATAACATTGTTGTTCCTCTCATTTTAAAGTACAAATTGGAGCACTTGGAAATCTGATACAACCCCTTTACAGAAGTTTTCAAATGGGAAAAGAATAACACAAGATTTTTTATTTGCTACTTAATCTTAAAAAGAGTTCTAGTCTTAGCAAGTTCTGTTATCAGATACAGTCTTTGCTAGTTGTCTGTGTAAGAGTCCCCCACCCCCCACCAGTCCTAATGCCTATGTCTGTCCCACAAGTTGTTTTTACTCACATCTGTTTTAAAGATTGCAGTGGAAAATCCCCAGGGACTAAAAAATAATTTACTTCAGACATTTGGATTCAATGGGAGTGGAGAGGTAACAGAAGAGTTATTTGAAAAACCTGACTGTGGACCATGGTGGAAAAAAATTTTATTCAGCTTGTGTTTCTTCAATGCTCTTATCAATGAAAGAAAAATTTATGGAATATTGGGCTGGAATATCGCATATGCATTTAGTTCTTCAGACTTGGAGGTAAGTCTGGTACTTTATATATAACAACAAATAAGTAGTGATAAGATATAGAAAGCCTAGTGTGTATCACACAAATATTAAATGTTGTTCATGGTACTAAGGTAACAAACTCTGTAACTAGGCAATGAGGGCTGACTAACGTTTAAACGCGTGGACCTGGAAGCCCTTTTTTCAGAAATCAAATCAGAGCTCCTCTGCTTATAGCTGTACAAGATTTACAAGTTATTTGGCAAGCTTACTAACCTCTCGGGGTCTTAGTTTCCTTGGCCAAAAAAGTACCTCTGCCAAAGGGCAGTGTAAGAAGCAGACTAGGGACTTCCCTGGTGGTCCGGTGGCTTAATTCTGCACTTCCAGGCAGGGGGCTGGGGTTCAATCCCTGGTCAGGGAACCAGATGCCACATGCTGCAACCAAGATCTGTCACAGCCAAATAAGCAAATAAATTCTTTTTAAGAAAAATAAGAGCAGACTAGTCAATACACTGTGAACTGTAAAGCACTTAGAACAGTGCCTGACACATAAAAATCACCACAAAAGTGTTTGTTGTTTCTATTTATTCATTTAAAGCAAGAAAAATGACATTGACCCATTGTAGGGGGAAAATTTTAGCCAAAGAGTCTTCACTATTCTTATAGAACCCTTTATTTGTGTTTAATATTGCAAACTATTTTTTTTAGTTTACAATGTTGTATTAGTTTCTGGTGTATAGGCACAGTGATTCTCTTTTTCATATTCTTTCCCATATGGCTTATCACCAGATATTGAATATAGTTCTCTGTGCTATATAGTAGGACTTTATTGCTTATCCATTCTATATATATAATAGTTCACATCTGCTTGTTTCAAACTCCCAATCCAACTCTCCACTGCTTCCCCTGTTTGGCAGCCACAAGCCTGTTCTTTATTTCTGTGAGTCTGTTTCAGAGATAAGTTCATTTGTGTCATATTCTAGATTCCACTGGAGAAGGCACTGGCAACCCACTACAGTACCCTTTCCGTGGATGGAGGAGCCTGGTGGGCTGCAGTCCATGGGGTCACTGAGAGTCGGACACGACGAAGCGACTTCACTTTCACTTTTCACTTTCATGCATTGGAGAAGGAAATGGCAACCCACTCCAGTGTTCTTACCTGTAGAATCCCAGGGACGGGGGAGCCTGGTGAGCTACTGTCTATGGGGTCACACAGAATTGGACACGACTGACGCGACTGAACTGAACTGAACTGACGCAACTAGTAAGGATAATATGGAAAAGTACTGTAGGCTAATTTCACTTAGGACTTCATATAAAAATTATATATTAAACTTAATAGGTTTCATCAATGAAGCAAAGAATGATATACTATGACCAAGTAGGGTTTATTCCAAGAATGTAAAAACTCCAATACTTTGGCCACCTCATGCGACGAGTTGACTCACTGGAAAAGACTCTGATGCTGGGAAGGATTGGGAGCCGGAGGAGAAGGGGACGGCCAAGAATGAGATGGCTGGATGGCATCACCGACTCGATGGACATGAGTTTGAGTGAACTCTGGGAGTTGGTGATGGACAGGGAGGCCTGGTGTGCTGTGATTCATGGGGTCGCAAAGAGTCAGACACGACTGAGCAACTGAACTGAACTGAACTGATGCAACTTAGCAGCAGCAGCAGCTAGATTCCACACATAAGTGATATCATATGGTATTTGAATTTCTAACTTACTTTGCTTAGTATGATAATCTCTAGGTCCATCCATGTTGCTACAAATGGCATTTTTCATCCTTTTTATGGCTGAGTAATATTCCATTCATTTGTCAATGGATATTTAGGTTGTTTCCATGTCTTGGCTATTATAAATAGCACTGCTATGAATGTTGGGATGTGTATATCTTTTCAAATAATAGTTTTGTTGAGATATATGCCCAGGAATGGGATTTCTGGGTCATATGGCAACTCTCCTTTTAGTTTTTTGGGGAACCTCCATACACTGACTTGATTCCCCATACATCCTATTTGGTTCAGTTTCTCTGGAGAACACTGCCAAATACAACAATTAGGGAAATACTGATTAAAACCACAGTAAGATGTGAGAGTTGGACTGTGAAGAAAGCTGATCACCGAAGAATTGATGCTTTTGAACTGTGGTGTTGGAGAAAACTCTTGAGAGTCCCTTGTACTGCAAGGAGATCCAACCAGTCCATTCTAAAGGAGATCAGTCCTGGGTGTTCATTGGAAGGACTGATGCTAAAGCTGAAACTCCAATACTCTGGCCACCTCATGCGACAAGTTGACTCACTGGAAAAGTGTCTGATGCTGGGAAAGGTTAGGGGCGGGAGGAGAAGGGGACGACAGAGAATGAGATGGCTGGATGGCATCACCGACTCTGTGGACATGAGTTTGAGTGAACTCTGGGAGTTGGTGATGGACAGGGAGGCCTGGCGTGCTGTGATTCATGGGGTCGTGGAGAGTCGGACACGACTGAGCAACTGAACTGAACTGAAGATACCACCTTTCAGTACCACGGTGGCTAAAACAAACAAAAATGTAGAGAAGCAGCTAATTATCTCATACAGCTAATTTAATTGTTACTAACTTTCCAGAAGACAGATTGATAATATATTTTGAAAGCCTTTAAAGAATTCCTGTTACTATTGATATAGACTAAGATAGTCACATTTATAAGGTTGATTGCCAAAACTGGGTTAGAACAGAATATGTATAATCTCATTTCTGCACATATATTTAGAGTATATATTTATTTCAGTATATACTAAACCATCTGCAATGGAAACAAATGGTAGGACTGCAGAGTGCCAGGTGTTGGCAGGGTATTTTGTCATGCAAAGAGCTTGGGGTGAAAGGCAGCAGCTTTACTTGGCACAGGCTGGAATTTATGGGATGCTGCTGTCCTTTTGGCATTTGGCAGAGAGGCTTGCTTAAGCCAGAAGCATCTGGTTACATCGTGGCACCGCTCTCCAAAAGAAGTAGCCTTTCCCTCCTTTGTTCTCCCTTTTCATGTGGCAAGTGTGAGAGCATTCTTCCCAGTGGCAAAGAAACAGACTGCCTGGGTGCCAGGATGTCTGAGTCTGGGTAACTGATGTTCAAGTAGTTGTCTAGAAATGCCAAATGCTAGCGCCTTGAAACTGTGGGAAATTGAATTCCTGCACAGCCCCTCTCATTAAGTGGAAACTTCTGGTTCAGTGGGAAGTTGAGTTTGGACACAGCTCCTCCCACTAGGGGGAGTTTCAGGGCCAGTCAGCTCCCTGTCAGGCAACTTGGAGACTTTCCTCAGTGGACTGACAACTGACTGTTGCTATCTGCCAGCCCATAGGACTAACCATCAATATATTTTCCACCACATGTAGGACTGTTTTCCACCACTTTAAGCTCCCCAAAGTCTGGACCTGAGCCACAATGACAAGACCAAGAAAAATAACATATCAAACAAGATCCAGTAGCCAAAGAGAGAAAGAACACAAGAAATAGAACAGAAAATTATAAGAACCCGTCAGGATACAAAAGTACATACACATTTTACACACATGATTTTTTGTTACATGAGCACATATCAAAGAATTTTTAACTCATTGATAAAAGAATCAGCAGGATGGTAAAACTGATTTTTAAAAGTATTTGTTAATTGCTAAGTCGTGTCCAACTCTTGCAAGTTGGACAAGGACTGTAGCCCACCAGGCTCCTCTGTCCATGAAATTCTCCAGGCAAACATACTAGAATGGGTTGCCATTTCCTTCTCCAGAGGATCTTGCTGACCCAGGGATCAAACCCGGATGTCTCTTGCATTGCAGACAGATTCTTTACTGCTGTGCCACCAGGGTCCTTATAAAAGTGTAGGATAACAGAAATATTTAGAATTATTTAAACAATTATAATGAAATATGATTATCAAATTACATATAAAATTGCTAAATGCCATATAGGCAGTACAATTGTAACCTTGGGGTTGTAATTTTCTTTATGAGCCAGAAACCATTTGTATTTCTACAAGACAAAATTTCATTTACATCGTTATCAGAAAGAAGCAGATACAGGGCCAACAGTTTCCTATAAGTTAGCCTATACTTGTACAGAGTTGTAAAGTGCCCTAATCAATAGGAAATAGTAAATCAAAACAAAAGCAGATACTCCTGAAGTATTTGATAATCCTTAAGTGAGCATGTTAGACAATGTTCCAGTGTGACATTAAGAAGATATGTGGTCATCCTTTTGCCTTTTTTTCAAATTTTGGAATTTTTATTTGTGTCGTTAGCTCAATTTATTATTGTAAATATGATCAATTTATGATCTCCAACAATTATGTTTTATCACAAAAAAAGGGTCCGTGTCACTGTGTTTTGGCATGATTCATTTACACACGTGTGTAAAGAGGTGTTAATTAGTACATAGGCTCAATGTGCTCTCAACTAATTGAAGTTGTATACACACACCGTGATTCTTGAACTTAAAAAAAAAGTTACATGGTTAATTAGAGGGAGGTGAATTGAAGGAAAAAATGGTCATGGTTGAGACTTGAGTTAATGGCTGCTGCTGCTGCTGCTAAGTTGCTTCAGTTGTGTCCGACTCTGTGTGACCCCAAAGACAGCAGCCCACCAGGCTCCGCCATCCCTTGAATTCTCCAGGCAAGAACACTGGAGTGGGTTTCCATTTCCTTCTCCAGTGCATGAAAGTGAAAATTGAAAGTGAAGTCGCTCAGTCGCGACCCCATGGACTGCAGCCCACCAGGCTCCTCCGTCCAAATGGCTAGAAAAAACAAATAGAAGGAATAACTCAGAGCATAGGAAGAAAGTTACAATAAGATGGAAATCATAAGGCACAAATGAAGAAGGCATTTAAAGGGAACACCTAATTCAAATTATATGAATTCCTGAGGAGAAAACTGAATAGAGAGAAAAAACAAAGAAATAAGCTGTTTTATTGTTTCTGAACTGATGAAAGATTTGAGTTTACAGATTGAAAATCTTTACTAACTCAGGCAGAGTTGTCATAAAGACATATTTGGACATAAGCTAGAAAATTCCTGAACGCCAAGCTTAAAAGACAAGTTATAAAAGAACAGCGATGACACTTAGACTTGTCACCTACCATCACTAGCTAGAATAAAGTGGACTAGCATCTAGAGAATCTGGGGGACTAAGACTGAATGCCAAGAATCTTATTTCCAGTCAAAATATCATGCACTCTGTCAAAGTAAAGAAAGATATTTGCATATAAGCAAGGATTCAGGTAATATGTAACTAGTGTTCTCTATCTGTGGAAAATGCTTAAGATCTACCCTATGTACAAATGTATCAGAAAGAGAGCCAAAATAAAGGAAAATGAAAAGAAATTGAAACTGTGGTGAACAGTGTGTTGTTAAACCTTACAGTAGATTATAAATCTAAATAGATAATAATAAACAGTCTAGGGTTAGTAGTCTAAGTGCTGCTGCTGCTGCTGCTTAGTCACTTCAGTCGTGTCCGACTCTGTGTGACCCCATAGACGGCAGCCCATCAGGCTCCCCCGTCCCTGGGATTCTCCAGGCAAGAACACTGGAGTGGGTTGCCATTGCCTTCTCTAAGTGCTAAGTATAGATTATTTAAGAGGAAGAGTCATACGAGAAAAATTCCCTTAATAGTTTTAAGCTGAGTTTTAGTAAGAGTACTAAGCTATATTAAACTTATTAGAGTACTAACCTATAGTAAGAGTCCTAAGGTATCTCAACAAAGTCTAGGATTGGAGTGGAGGGAAGCGTGTACATGAAGAGTGAAGGAGGAGAGTGAAAAACTTCCGAAGTGTTTATGTGAGGAAAGGAGAGAGGAGGGAAGTGTAAGTTTTCTAAATGTTTCACCTTATTACTAGCTTTAACATTAGAGAATGCAAAGGAAAAAATAGGGAAATGGAAAACTTTGGTAGGAAAATAATTGACATCTCTTCATTTGAAAAAAGGAATGTTATTTTAATATGAATTCAAGGAAAGGAAAGGTAACCTGTAATGGAAATGGTATAATGTTTAAATTAATGAACATCAAAAGGCTTTATAAATAACAATTTGATCAACCTATTAAAATGAGGGAGGGAGAGAAACAACAAAGTAAACTAATAATGTAAAGTAATACAAAGGGAATATCAGTTTTTACATTAAATGTAAATGGATTGCAATCTTTCATTAAAGAGGCAAAATTATTACACTGGGTTACAAAACAAAACTCAACTTTACAGAGTTTATATGAAAAACCCTTACATCAATGAAAAAGCTTGAAACTACCAAGAAAATAAGAACAGCAAAAAACAGGAATGGTAATATTAATATCAGTAAAGATGGATTTTAAGCTGAAAAAGCACCAAGTAGTAGAGAGAGAAACAGTTTATGAGGATATAACAGTCATGAAAACTTAACTTTTACAGTGCTTTCGCTCAGACATGGTTTTAAGTACTTTATGAATTAACTGAATTAATCTTACAACATTCCTAATAGAGTTTTGCCAAGAGAATGCACTGGTCATAGCAAACACCCTCTTCCAACAACACAAGAGAAGACTCTACACATGGACATCACCAGATGGTCAACACCGAAATCAGATTGATTATATTCTTTGCAGCCAAAGATGGAGAAGCTCTATACAGTTAGCAAAAACAAGACCAAGAGCTGACTGTAGTTCAGGGTGGCTCAGACAGTAAAGTGTCTGCCTACAACGTGGGCAACCCGGGTTCGATCGCTGGGTCAGGAAGACCCCCTGCAGAAGGAAATGGCAGCCCACTCCAGTATTCTTGCCTGGAAAATCCCATGGATGTAGTAACATGATAGGCTATAGTCCATGGGGTCGCAAAGAGTCGGACATGACTGAGCGACTTTGCTTTGCTTTTGCTTTACAACATTCCTAAAAACAAGGTAGTATGATCCTTAGTTTACAGTTGAAGTACAGAGAGGTTTGGCAATTGGCCTAAAGAGTGAGCAGAACAGGCAGGACTCGGTCACAGGTGGTCTAGCTTCAGAGTTTGTGCTCTTGGCTGTTTCATCATGTGGTGTCTTTATTGATCACAATTGGTACACTGTAGCACAAATGCACATACGTGTATGTCTATATAGACACGTGTATCTGCATATACATTATATAATGTATATGCATATGTGATTATTGTGGAAATTTCAAAAAACTCGCAATTAGATCTAATAAGCAAAAATAAGACAGAGAAAATAGTACAATTAACAAACTTGATTAACAGATGTAAATAGAACCTAACATCTTTCCAATAGACAGTTCATCTCTTTTCATACAGCTAAGGAACTGTTAGAAAACTCAATCATAAACGTGGCCACAAAGAAAAATATTTAATGATTTTATGGGTCACATTCTCCAATCATAATCTAATAAACATTTGATCCAAGAAATCTTAACAAGTTGTAAAATAAGAAACACAGCTCTAGATAAGAATATTAAAAGGGAAGATAAAGAGAATATTAAAGAGAAGTCATAAAATATCTCAAACATAATAGAAATTATACTACTTTATTTGGTAAAGAATCTGCCTGCAATGCAGGAGACCCAGGTTCGATCCCTGGGTCAGGAAGATTCCCTGGAGAAGGAAATGGCAACCCATTCCAGTATTCTTGCCTGGAAAATTCTATAGACAGAGGGGCCTGGCAGGCTACAGTCTATGGGGTTGCAAAGAGTCAGACACGACTGAGTGAATAACACCGCCACACCAAAAATAATGTGAGAGACAAAAGCTATGCTCAGAAAAAAAAAAAACAACTAACTCAAATATTCATTATTAAACAAGAAATGCAAGAAATAAATATTCATCTTAAGAAATTAGAAAAAATAAAAATTAAATATAAAATTAAATATAATTTTTAATATTAATGAAATAACACAAAATGTAGAAAGGAAAAATAAATTTTAAAATTGGTTTTTGATGAGACTAATAAAGTTTGGAAATCTAGTTGAAACCAATTATTTCCCAGAAAAATATGAACTTTCTAAATTGACTCAAAAAGAAATGGAAATGTTGAATAGACCAATTGCCAGAAGAAATTTCAAATAATACCAGAATGAAATGGTTTCACAACTTATTTCACTCTGAATTTTAAAAAACAGATATATTAATATTATTTAAACTATTCCAAAACTTAGAAAAAGATGGCAATCTCACCAATTCATTCTATGAAATCAACATAATTTTAATATGAATACCTAGTAAGGATAATATGGAAAAGTACTATAGGTTAATTTCACTTAGGACTTCATATAAAAATTGTATATTAAACTTAATAGGTTTCAGCAATGAAGCAAAGAATGATATACTATGACCAAGTAGGGTTTATTCCAAGAATGTAAAAATGGCTCAGTATTTGAAAATCAGTAATCTCAGTTTAAATGATCAGATCAATAGATATAGAAAGGGCTTTATTATGAATCCAGGTACCATTCCCAAAAAGAACTCTTATAGGATTCAAAGGAACAGCTTAAATATGAAAAAGACTACCAAAAACCTAAAGTAAATATTATTCTAAATAGCCAAACACTGAAATTGTTTCAAAGAAAATCAGGAATCAGACATGGATGCCTTTTATCACCATTGTCATTCAACACTGCCTTAAAAGTTCTAGTAAATGCAGTAAGATAAGATAAATAATTCATATTAATTCTGTAAAAGAGAGGCAAGAAAAAGAGGAAAAAACTACCTTTTGTTGATATAATTGTATATCTAGAAAATCGGAGAGACTAGTTTTAAAAAAAGACCTATTAGAAGTAATGAGAGAATTCAATAAAGTGGCTCAATAAAGACATAAATATATAAAAGCCAATAACTTTTCCCTAGCAATAAACACCTAGACATGGAAGCATAGTACATTCACAGTAGTGATAAATTTTTTTTAATATTCAGGAACAAATTTAATAAGAACTCTATGCATCCTAAATAATGAACATGGTAAATCAAGAAGTAAAAAAGTATAACATTTGCTGAGAGCTTAAAATGTTCTGATTACTTTATATGAATTATTTAATTCTCACAACAACCTTATGAAGTAAGTACACTAATTATCCTCATTTTAAAGATAAGAAAATGAAGGCTCAGAACACTTAAAAGACTCTCCAAAGATACACAGTTCTTGCAGTCTGATGTCACATCTTTAGTTTCAGTCTTGCCTTCTCTCTTCAATAGGAAGACTTCCCATATCATAACCTACCAATTCTTCCAAAATTATGTATCATATTTAATGTCAATTCAATTAGAACCTTATTAGGAAGATTCTGGAATTGATAAAGTTTACATAGAAGAAGACACACTGAAGAATAAACTAGAAAGATGCAAAAAATTAAAATACTGCAAGAATCTCCCTTCACCAGTTATCAAAACATATTAAAAAAAAATCCACATTACTAAATCCAATATTGTTTGGCAGAAGTAGACAACAAAGCAGTGAGACCTAATGGAGAATACAGAAATAGATCTGAGTTTATATGAAATTTTAATATTGACATAGAAAATATTTTAACTCAGTAATGAGGATTTTTTTTTTTTTTAAGTAAAAGATACTGGTTACCCTGGCCATCCAACTGGGAGAAAATTGGTTTGGCCCTTTATCTTATACTGTATACAAATATAAATTTCAGAATGGAGTAAACTTTAAATGTATAGTAAAACAATAAAAATCTTTAAAAATAAATTTGGGAGATTACATGTACAATTGTGGAGTTAGGGATAACTTAGCTAAAATTCGAAACCCAGAACCATAAAAGCAAAGATAAGCATGTGTGGTTATAAAAACTCCTATATGAAAAATGACGACAAAATAAAGTCAATAGACAAATCACAGATTTAGAATAATATCTGCAATGCAAATAACTTACAGAGTTAATGTCTATAATATACAAAGACCTCTCACATTTTAACAAGAAAAGACAATCCAATGGAAAAATAGCTAAATGTACAGAAAATCAAATCTTGACCAACAGACATGAGAAAAGATTTTGAAAATAACCAGTAGCAAGTGAACTACAAATTAACAGCAAAGTACATAAAAATTGCATAGGGCAACCTCTCCTAGTAGAGGAAGGGATGAAAGAACAGTGGAAGGAATGAGAGAACGGTGGCAACTGTTAGTGGAAATATGAATTGTTGCAGCCATTGAACAACAGTAGCCAAGATATGTTGGTTGGTCAGTTGCAGGATGGTGTATATAAAGATAGGAACACAGAAAAAAAAAAAAAAAGATGAGAGGGAAGGAGAGATGAAAGATAGCTGAAGGACTAAGGGAGGATAGGAAGAGAGAGAGGAGGGAAGGTCAGGAGGAAAAAAGAAGGAATGAAATCAATTAATGTGCATGTAGTTACATAGGGGGCTTCCCTGTGGCTAAGATGATAAAGGATCTGCCTGCAATGCAGACGACCTGGGTTTGATTTCCCCTAGAGAAGGGAATGGCTACCCACTCCAGTATTCTTGTCTGGAGAATCCCATGGACAGAGGAGCCTGGCAAGCCCATCCATGGGGTCGCAAAGTGTCGGTAAGCGTAGCTCAAGACATTGTTAAAAATGATGGCCTCATGGCAGGGGCTGTGAAGGCTAGAGTAGGGGTTAGGAGAAAATTTACATTCCCTTGTTTATCCTTTTGTATCTCCTGAATTCAGTGCGTGCTTGTGCATGCTTAGTTGCTTCAATCGTGTCTGACTCTGTACAACCCTGTAGAATACAGCCTGCCAGGCTCCTCTGTCCATGGGGATTCAATCTCTTAATATCTACCTGCTTTGGCAGGTGAGTTCTTTACCACTAGTGCTACCTGGGAAGCCCTCTGAATTCAGTACTACATGTTTGTTTTGTCTCTTCAAAAAATAACAATATTAATCAGCTAAGTAACTCAGAGTTTGTTCAACAACAATGAGCAAAATATGCAGCCTAATATTTTTATTCTTTTTTTCCCCACATATTTTTAAAAAGAAAATATATGTAGCTGTTTGAGTTGTTAATTTTATGTTAAACCCTGAAAACGTGTGCTTAAATAATGAAAACTAGTGCATTTTCTACAGGTTGCCATAAAGGTGTTGGAAAATTTCCTGAGTGCTCAGTCCAGTATTCCTTGGCAGACAATGCGCTACCTGATTGGGGAGGTGGTTTACGGTGGCTGGGTGACCGACAACTGGGACAGGCGATGTTTAAACACCCTTCTCTACAAATTTTGTAATCCTGAGGTGCTAAAAGATGACTTCAGTTTCTCTACTGATGAGGTAAGAAAAGGATTTATTTTCTTTTTTTTTTTTTAGAGTTAACATAATATATTTATTTTAAGTGCCATTCATGGATATCACTTCTGGCAGCAACAGTCCTAATGACACTTGGAATATTTCTTTACAGCAGTAAACAGTTACAAATAATGGGTACCGTTCATCATAGAGGCAAAATATGAAATTGTGCAATAGAAACATTATTTTCCTAACATTACTTGATTATGTTTAACTAAGGACTGCTCCATTATTTAAAATCTATATTAAAATAAATTTTAACATTCACTTTTTTCACTTTCTATATATGTATTTATTTATGGCTGCACTGGATCTTCATTGCTGCATACAAGCTTTTCTCTGGTTGCTGCGAGTAGAGGCTAGTCTCTAGCTACAGTGTGTGGGCTTCTCACTGCAGCAGCTTCTCTTGTTGCAGAACTCAGGCTCTAACTGCAAGGGCTGAGCAGTTATGGCTTAGTTGCTCCATGGCATGTGGAATCTTCCTGGACCAGAGATTAAATTCATGTCCCCTGCATTGGCAGGCAAATCTTCAACCACTGGACCACCAGGGAAGCCCTTAATATTCACTTTCAATGGTGTTTATTAACTTTCCGTGTGGCTTCCCAGGTGTCACAGTGATAAAGAGTCCACCTGCCAGTGCAGGAGATGCAAGAGACAAGGGTTAGATCCCTGAGGCAGGAAGATACTCTGGAGGAAGAAACAGTAACCCACTCCAGTATGCTTGCCTGGGAAATCCCATGGTCAGAGGAACCTGACAGGCTACAGTCCATGGGATTGCAGAGTCAGACACGACAGAGCACGCATGCACACACACATAACCTTTAGTATTACAAAAGTAAATGACCATCACTCTATTAATTACCATTTTATCTACCTATCCATACTCTAAAGACCCTCCACAGATGACCTGGGTATGACCTCTGTCTCTCCTTCTCCTCCTCCCACCAGGCCCACACCCACTTTACCGTGATCACCCAGATGGCATTATCTTCCTTCTCATCTTCCTGGAAATTCCCTGGTGGTCCAGTGGTTAGGACTATGCACTTTCACTGCTGAGAAGGCAGGTTCAGTCCCTGATAGGGGAACCTGCAAACTGTGGCATGCCATCCCTCCCAAAAAAAAAAATTATCCTTCTCATCTTCCATTCACCTCCCCTATACAAATTGCCAACCATCACACTGATGTCAAGTCCTCCCTCCCAACTGTCAGGCCAGAGGTCTGCAGAATTTTTGCTCTGCTAGCAACCATCCACCAAGGGCACAACCTGAAATCTACGCTATTAAATACAGCATTATGCTGGCCAGTGAATTAAAAGAATGATAAATGGCTCGTGCCCTCTGGGAACCTAGAGTATAAAATACAAAGCACAAGGAAGCAGAAGCAAGTTAAGCTGTACTGATCTGATCCACACTTGTCGACTGATGTCTTTTTCTCATTTAATGCTCAAAACAACTATGTGAAATAGATGTTATCCCCAGTTTCAGATGAGGAAACTGAGGTTCTCGGGGTGCAGCCACGTACCGTAAGGAGGGTTGAGACTCAGGAAGTCCACCCTAAGCACTGAAGATGAGACTCCGCGTCATCCCTGCCCTCTCTCTGGTCTTTAACTTCCATCCAGGCCTCCATCTTTGTGGAGCAAGACTCTCCAGTTTACACACAGCAGTCGTGCGCCGGCAGATGGTTGCTAACGGAGGGAAAAATCCTCCAGACCTCTGGTTTGAGAGTGTGGAAAGAGGACTTGACCTGAATGTGAAAGGTCGGAATTTGCATAAGGGAGATGATGGAAGGTGAGAAGGAAGATGACACCATCTGGCAGGAAAAGCTATGAGTTGTTTTTTAGATTCCCATTAAGAAAAAAAGAAAAAAAAAACTTTTAAATAATGCTCTAGTTGTTTAGAGTCTAAGTTCAACCCTTAAGATAAAATTATCCTTGAAAGTTTTTAAATTGCAAAAAAGTACAGTGGGCATAGTCCTGTATACAGATTGTTACTTAAGCATGCTCAAGAGGATATGAAACATCGTAACATAGAAGCATATAATTCCATTGGCAGAATTCTATCAGACTACAGAATAGGATTCTGTAGGATTCATCAAAGGATTCATCATAAGTTCAATTATTTAGTTGCTTTAAATGCTGCAATTCTATGACAGTTTTGTCATAAAAACTTGCCAGGTCTTCCTGTTCCTTGTCATAATCTTAGTTTCTGCAGATAATTTTTTATTAATGTCTCTGTTAGTTGATGTTTCTGTGTGCTTGTGCTTGTGTTCAGTCACTCAGTCATATCTGACTCTTGGTCACCCCTTGGACTATAGCCCACCAGACTCCTTTTTCCATGGAATTTTCCAGGCAAGACTACTAGAATGGGTTGCCATTTCCTTCTCCAGGGGATCTTCCTGACCCAAAGATCGAACCTGAGATTCCTGCGTCTCCTGCATTGGCAGGTGGATTCTTTACCACTGTACCACCTGGGAAGCCCTGATGTCTCCCTGTGGCCCTCATTAATTGGTCAATGTTTTCCTTGAAGATATCAAGAAAGCCATTACTACCCACTTTCCTGGCCATGTGAACAATGCATTTCTCTTCTTTGTCAGTGGTCAGTTACTCCTTTTTTTTTTTTTTCTCTTCTCTTTAACACTTAAGGCCTAGGACCAGACCTGACACAAAATGTTTATTCTGTATAGTGTTCTATTGGTCAAGCAGCCACAGAATCAGATTGATAGGAGCGTTAAATAATTTGAGGCAATGTTTTTAAACTTTCAAAATCCTTGGCCACAAATGTTTTACATTCTTTCCAGACACCAAATGTTCTCACTCCCTCTCAGACCCCTGAAAGTTCTCATTCCATTACAGTGTTAAGGTCAAGGATCTTGAGCAGATGAGACTCTTTGGGTGCAGTTCCTTTGGTGTAACTCCTTAAGTAGTTCCCCTTCATATGAAGACCTTTTAATTAAAAGACACTTGTCAGTCTGTATGGTGGGGCGTATGGCGACCTCCTCCAAGAGGACTTATGCCAGCACTCTGAACCTCTCAGCACTGCTGCTTCCAGGGCCCCTGACCCACGCCTCTGCAGGAGACTCCCAGACACTCACAGCTCCTCGTCACCAGGTGAAGCCTGAAGCATCTCACCTGTCACAAGACCAAAGTCCTCCAGAGATTCCTCTTGCCGTTGCCGGCTCTTCATTTGTGACACACAACCAGACTGCACAAAACAGATCATAAAGAAAGCATGCTGTGCTAACCTCAGAAAAGTCAGTCTCCAGCCAGCTCTGGCCCCCAGGAAAATCCACTACTTTATAAAATCATGAGCAGGAAGAAACCTTTCCCTGCGAGGTCTGATGACAAAGAATGTCCATCACGGTGAATGGTACATTGGAAAATACAGTCTTCAGGGCAGTGGAAGAGGCATCATTGAAGGAGAGCAGGGCCCATTGAAGGAGAACCACCAACGGGAAAGAGCCCTACGTGTTGGTGGTGTTTTATGGGAACAAGGTCTACGTTGTGAAAGTACACTTGCTGGAGAGGAATCAGCAGTTTGCCCTAGGGACGGGACTCAGAGGAGACAAAAAGTTTGACTCGGTGGAAGCCATCATGGAACACTGCAAGTGTTTTGCTATTAAACTCATGGACAGGAAAGCTAAAACTGGGATCCACAGGTAGCAGTGTTACTTGACTCAGCCCTTCCCTCTCAACAGACACTTCTCACCTAGACAGCTTGGTCTTTGGTCTTTGTTTCATCTTCAAATCAGTGGATCCAATACCTCTATCATTTTTTCCCTTTATTTCAAAAGATTATTCTCTATAGCTTCTTTGATTTTGTAGAAAAAGATAATGAAACTGGAAAATCAGTCATGGTTTTGAAAGCTCACACCACAGAAGAAATATGTATAATATGCAAAAATAAAAAGTAGCTTTTACAAAATAAAAACTAAAAGACACTTGATCTGCGCTCAATGGCCACCACATACATCACAGGCAATGATGGGAGAGGCATAGGACTGTGTCTTCCCTGCAGAGAGGGGAAAATGAAAGACACACAGCAGTCACTAGTCCACAGAAATTCTGAAACCCAAATGGGTAAATGCTGCATTTCCTTGATTAGGACTCAGTCTTATTTCCTGCGAGGATTCAGAGGCTCTTGCCTCCCTCCACTGGGATCTTGGTTCCACCCTCTGAGTTAGACTTCCAGTGCCATAGAAAGTAGCCCTTGTTGACAGCTAAATAGTTTTCTCACATGCTTCCTGTCTATAGTTGTACAGGAACCTGAAGTCCTGTCTCCATGTTTCACTGCCTCTGTCCCTTTTGGTCCACGCTGATATAATTCACTTTTAAACTCTGTGTGTCTCTTATGAATCAGTTTATAATCTAATAAACAAAAACTGCACTAGCACATATCCTTGGAGCAGTGTAGCTGCACTGTTCTGGCTCAAGGTTACTCATAAGGTGACAGTCAAGGTATCATCTGGGCAGCAGTCATGAATGCTTAACAGAGGCTGGAGGACACTCCCAGACTCACTCACAAGTTCATGGGTTGGCTAGAGGTCAACTCATCTTCCACCATTTGGGAGCATTGGGACCACTTGATGGTCCTCAAAACATGGCAACTGGCATCCCCAGAGTGAGTTAACAAAGAGAGAGGAAAGGAGCTGCAGTGCCTTTTAAGATCTGGTCTCCAAAGTCTCACTCCAGAGAGAAATGGGGAGATACTGGTCATAGGGTTCGAACTTTCAGTTATAAGATAAATAGGCTCTGGGGATCTAGTGTATAGCATGATAACTATAGTTAATAATACTGTATTGTATACTTGAAATATGCTAAAGATGTTAAGCAATATCACTGCAACAACAATAAAAAAACAACTATATGGATGTGATAGATGTGTTCATTATTTTGATTGTGATCATTATTTCACAACTTACATTTATATCAAATTATCATGTTATACACCTTAAATATATATAGCTTATTTTTCAATTATGCCTCAGTAAAGGTGGTAGGGAGTAGGGGTAGAGAGAGGGTAGAATAATATATATGTTATGAGCTGAAGTTTTTTAAACAAAATTTTATTTTAAAGCTTAAAAAAAAAAGCAAAGTCCCACTCCATCCCTTCCACTTTATTCATGTTTGACAGATGCAGCCACTTAGTCCAAGCTCCAGCTGAGAAAAGGAGAATTAGGCTCCATCTTTTGAAGGGTTGAATATTAAAGAACTTGACGTATTTTTAACCAGTACAGCCATGTTTATCATTATGGCTTAATAGGCTTTTAAAAACATATTTTTTCTTAATTAGTTGTGATCCTGGGATCAGCCAAAGGATCTGCTTACCTTACAGAGCCTTTATCCAATCAATACTTAGTTATAACATATCAACTGGGAAATATACCTGGTAAACAGGAAGAAAAAGCTTTTCATTTCCCTATTAAATAACTTTTTAACTCGCTTGGTATTTTTTTTTTTTTTTTTTGCTTATTTTAACTGGAAGTGTGTCCCTTTCAACCACCTTCATCAGTTTTGCCCACCCCCAACCCCAACTCCCTTAGTCTCTTCAGTTATTCTTAAGGTCATGCTCACATGTCTTCTATAGGCTTTACCAAAGTAAAATGACTTCTTAAATCTTGAGTGCATCCATTATCTGTGGCTGCAGGTCATTGAGGCAATGCGTAGTCAGAATCACCCTCCTTTCTTTTTTCCTTTCTCTTTTTCCAATGAGAAAGTTATATGTGTCTGTCATGAAACTGCACTTTATAATATAACCCAAGTGCAACTTTTGACAGAAGTATCTAGAGTATACCATCAACAAATAAGCATAAAATAATGTATAAAATTTCATGGGGAAATATCATCTTCATATATTGCCAAAAGTAAATATCTCAGTAGGTAAAAACTAACCAGTGTTTAAAATTTCACATATATTAGCCACTGCCAAAATCTGGAAGCATGAAGGACTACATACGCATTATCCAGTCCTTACCTGACGACAACCCTCCTGAGCTCCTAGAATTACACCCTGAAGCCACAAGGGGTTTCAGGGAGATCCAGGCCCAGAAGTTCATTGATAATCTCATTGGCATGCAGCCAAGATTTACCATCACCAACCTCATGTTCAGGTAAGAACTCACTAGGAAAAAATATTCGTTGTAAATTATCAAATATCCATTTGAAGATATACAATATATTACTTACAGAAAAATACAGACAAAAAACACAGAAACTAAATTCTCCAAATGACAGAGAAGCAAGTTTACATACACAGGAGCACGCACACACATGTAATTACCAAGCCTATAGTGAGTTCGAGATAAATCTTCATTGAGTGAGTGAATTGTACCTGATGGGTGGTATTTTTTAACTGAATCTGTATAAATATGAAATGTTATTTACTTCTATAGGACCTACACATGCTTGTGTGTGTGTGTGTGTGTGCTCAGTCACCCAATAGTGTCTGATTCTTTAGGGCCCCATGGACTGCAGCCTGCCTGACTGCTCTGTCCATAGAATTTTCCAGGGAAGAATACTGGAGTGGGTTGCCATTAACCTATTCCAGGGGATCTTCCCAATCCAGGTATCAAACCCCTTTTGCGTCTGGCAGATTCTTTGGCAGACAGATTCCTTACCCCTAGGGCCACCTGAGAAGCTCACATTTTTATCTATCTACCTAGAAAAGCTCTGAACCCACTGGAATCCTGCATTCTCTTAGTCTTTCTGTCTCTTTAGACAAGATGACTCATGTTAAAATGACATCTGGTTACTTCTGTGGTGGTCCAGTGGTTAAGACTTCACTTTCCCTGGTCGGGGAACTAAAATCCCACATGCCTCATGGCCAAAAAACCAGAACATAAAGCAGAAGCAATATTGTAGCAAATTCCATAAGGATTTTTTAAAATGGTCCATATATTTTTTAAAAAGTCTTTTACATGACATCTGATTGGATTTGGCTATGACTTTAGCTATTTGTTCATATCTGTCAAGATCAAATCTACTGACAACAAAATAAGACCATTGGATACTCATTTCACTGACAAAATGAACAAATATTAACTACTTGTGACATAGAAGGAAAGCTGACATTTAGAGATAGAAGACTATGCAATTGGAACTCCTTCAATACGTCCCTGGAATATCAGGTTGAATTTCCTGCAGGTCCTACACATTTAAGGATTAATTCTGCACTTTTGTTTTTTTAATGAGGTTGACAACAACCCCTGCTTTTTTAGGGGGTGGAGGCACCACGCAGCATGCAGGGATCTTAGTTACCTACCAGGAGTGGAACCTGTGCCCCTCCCACTCCCTGCAGTGGAAGCAGCATAGTCTTAACCACTGGCCCGCCAGGGAAGTCCAGTTCTGCACTTTTAGCATTCAGTAAATACACCAGTAAGAGATGAGATGATTATAAGGGAATGCTTTTAATAAGCAGACCAAATATGGTATTCATATCCCTTTGGTCACGCGGAGAGGCTACGATTATTGCAGATAGGCCACCTTTGCTGAAAAGTTTATTAGAAACTTGTTTGTGGGACTTGACTTGAAAGATCTCTCACATTCAAGGTAATGTGTTCAGTGGTAAGCAAATCTTTGCACTTAGAATATGAGTTTGATTTTTTAAATCTTTTGATCCTTCAACCATTTGGATGAGTTCCACTGAGTAACCCTACTTTAATGTCAAAAACAAAACATAATGACAAAGCTAGGAAAATGTTAGTTCATGCAAGTAAACTGTCTCAAAAGCAGCTCTTGTTGTTGTTCAGTTGCTCAGTCACGTCCGACTTTGCAACCCCATGGACGGCAGCACGCCAGGCTTCCCTGTCCTTCACCTTCTCCATCTTCCCTGTCCTTCACCATCTCCATCTTCCCTGTCCTTCACCATCTCCTGGAGTTTGCTCAAACTCATGTCCATTAAGTTGATGATGCCATCCAACCATCTCATCCTTTGCACTGTTAAACTAAATGCACAGTTTATCACCAGAATATCACTTACTTCGAAGGACCACATTCATTCAGCTATGTGAAACCTGGAATGTTTGCTGGAAAACCAGTATACATATATATATATATATATATATATATATATATATATATATACAGTTACACTAGTATACAGACTAACAGTGATGGAACTCAAAGGAGGTGAACCCCACTCCCTCTTCATCCACTGTACAGGGAGCTCCTATCATCTCCCTGAACCCTGATTTCCTCATCTGTAAAAGGATTCCAGAGACCTCCTCTGTCTTCAGTGTTTTTATGGCCTTGCTTACTACTACCAGACCGATACACATGCTGTTCTCCTGTCGCCGCCACCGAGTGTGTTACCAGGAAGCCCTGTGTATGAACACAGAGGAATCTGACATGCAGTTGAATAACCTATCAAGCTACTGAAGCAGCCTCTGTCTGGTTGCCTCCTCGTATGCATCCCAGTCTTGGTACTTGTTTCATGCAGATGCATTCAGATGAATACTTTTCAAAGAAACCTTAAGAAAACTTTAAAAATATGTATCTCCTTGCAAATGTTTGAAGTGCATTGGGCAGTTTTCTCACCTGTAAAATGAATTGAACTCCATGGTCTCTGTAAGTCTTCGTGGTCTCCATATGACAGTTCTGTGGTTCTGTGAATTTGTGTTTACCTTCAGATGGGGCCTACATAGAGGGCCCTCCCAGATTAGACAGGCCTGTATCTCCTTTTTTCTTTTGATTTCCTTGCAGTTGTGAGAAGAGCAAGGATGAGCTGGTGATGGCAATTTTATCGGACATGCTAACACGGCTGCCACTGTCTGTAGAGAAAGAAGAATGGGCTGCAACTCCAAGCACACTGAAGTATATCATGTTAAGCCCCATCTGGGAGTCTTTTCATAAAGATCCCAAAGGTAAGCCTGGGACATGACCTTCCTCCCCTCACCCTAGCCTCCTCAGGAAAGGACTCCAGCATCAGGAGGACAAAAGTTATTAACAAAGTGGAAAGGCCAATGTGAGATAGAAAACTAACTCCGTAATGCCCTCTTCTCTCTCCAAGCTGGGTGATGGGGAACAGAAGAGAAAATGATGGCAGCAGGGGTAGACAGGGGGAAGGTCCATGACCCCAAGACAAAAAGTAAAGGAGTAATAACAATGTAGAAAACCAGAAAGGAGCAAGTCTGCTTGAGAGATTCTACAGAGCTTTTAAGTCTCTGTCCTTTTTGCTTCTCTGCCTGATGGAACAGCATTTTGGGCAGGGGGATTTAGATGGCCTCTCTGACACTCTCCAAGCTGGGAGACTTCTGAACTCTGAGGAGCATAGGGGAGGGAGGGACGGCAGATCCAGAGGAGACAGAGCAATCCTCGTTGTCCAGAGTTGGCTCCACACCCAGCTCTGAGAGGCCAAAGTGTTGGACTGTGGTAATTTACCCTATTAAATTTTCAACATCCATACTTTAACTCTTTAAAGAGATACAACCTTTACTGTTCACCTGAAACTGTCACAACATTGTTAATTGGCTATCCCCCAATACAAAATAAAGTTTAAAAAAAAAAAAAAGATTCATTTTGGAGCCTACAAGCTAAACTAATGGTTGAAAAAATCAAAAGAATAATAATATTTCATGACACAAATATTCTATGAAATTCAAATTTGAGTGCCTACAAATAGAGCTTTATTGTGGTGCAGCCATGATTATTTGTTTTCACGTTGCCTATGCCTGCACCTGCTCTACATTGGGAGAATTAAGTATCCCACAAAGCCTGGGGTATTTACTAACTGGCCTTTTGCAGAAAATAGTTTTCAATCCTTGGACTACTCACATCAAACTCCTTTAATTTCCAAAGCTTATATCTCTCCAAGTAAAGCCTCATCTTATCTGAAAGATGCCACAGTTTTTTTCTTTTTTTAATCCAGGCTATGATCCACTTATCCACTGTGTCTTGCTAACCTTTTTGATCCAAGAAATTGAAAGATTTGATCAGTTGCTGTCTATTATACATAAGTCTCTGAAAGATCTTCAACTTGCTATAAAAGGAGAGATTATCCTTACCCAAGAATTGGAGGAAATATATCACTCTTTTCTTAATACAAAAGTGCCCAAATTGTGGCAGGTAAGCAATTATCCTTTCCCATTCACTCGCTTGATTGAAATAAATGCCCTAGTCCTAAGGAAACGGTAAGTTAACTATGGTATAGACTCATGATGAAATAGTATGTATCCATTAAAATATGTTGACTTTTATATATGCTTTTGGTGACAATATTATATACTTTTGATGTGAGTATATATTCATAAAATCTGAAAGGGCAATTTGGCAATTCTGCTTAAATTTATCTAAGAGATATTTGTTGCAGGGCTTTTTATGTTTCAGCATAAAGCTGAAAGCAACTCGAATACCTCTCAATGGAAATCTGGTTAGATAAATTATGATATATCCAAATAATAAGGTATATGTTGATATGCTAGAAAGATCTCTAAGATGTATTGTGAAATTTTTTTAAGTTTTAGAACACTAAGTCATTTTTAAGGATTATAAAAATATGTATATTTCTATAAAACAGATGCTTACATAAATGTGTGTAAAAACACATATGTTTTAGATTCAAGAAACCCAAGTTAAAATTTTGAAAGTTCAAAAAAAGCCAAAAGCACTAGGCTGACAGCCCCATCCCACCCCCACTGGGGCATCCAAGAGGCACATCAAGGGAGATGGGACTGAGAACAGGTCCACAAAGAGAGCATGGCCATGGTGGGGGCCAGCTGGTGCCCAGCAAGTGCCAGGACCACATGAGCTCGGCTCCCAGGTCAGCTCCAAGGTAAGCTGACTGAAAGTCGAGGTCTGCTGGGGACCAGTGACTGGAGGGAAGCAGGCAGCTGTGTGCAATGGGATGGGGAGAAGGCGGGGGTAAGGGGATGTCGCTTGTGCAGAGGGCTGGTGACTGCAAAATTTCTTTTGTAAAGTAGGAGCTGGGGGTGAAGTGTGTGCTGCCTCAAAATTCTGGCCTCGCTTGGCCCCTTTGCCCTCTGGCAATAAATTGTTCCTATTAGCCAAAAAAAATTTTATAAGAAAAAAAAAAAAAAGAGATCATAAGAACATATCCAGAATGCAACCCAGAGAGACTAAGAATGGAAACTATGAAAGAGCTATGAAGATTCACAGAGAGCAAACAGACTGTCCAACATTAGCTTGATTTTCATTCAGAAGGGGAGAAGAGAAAGGATGAAGCAGAGGCAATAATTAAAGGAATAACAGCTGAGAATTTTTCAGAATTGATAGATGTAAGAAGTTCAATGAATGCCAAGCAGTATACATCTTTTTTAACTTATGCATAGATACATCCTAATGAACCTGCAGAAAATCAAAGAAACACTCTTCAAAAGCAGCTAGAAAAAGGTAACTTTCAAAGGAATGGAAATGGTATCTCCATTGTGTCAAACGAAATGAACTGTTAAACTAAAATTGTATATACAAAACTTTTGTTTCAAAAACGATAACAGAAATTCTCTGGTAGTCCATTAGTTAAGATTCTGCCTTCCAATTCAGTGGTGAGGATTCTTAGCTCCCTGGTGTGGGAGCTAAGATCCCACATGCCTTGTAGCCAAAATAAAATAACAGAAGCAATATTGCAGCAAATTCAGTGAAGACTTTAAAAATGGTCCACATCAAAAAAAAATCTTTAAAAACAAAAATGAAGATGAAATAAAACAGACCAAAACGAGAAAATGCTGAAAGAGTTCATCATTAGCAAATGCTAAGGGAAGCCCTGAATGCCTTTCCTCATTTCCAGCAGGAAGGTGGAAGGAGGTAAGGGGGAAGCTCTGAGAAGGAATGAAGAGGCGGAAAAGTGGTAAATGAGGTGGTGAATAAATTTTGACAAAAATAAAAAGCAACAACAATATTAATATCCAGTGGGATTATTTTTTTAAAGAAGGATAGAATATTGAACATTTTGAAATGGAAAGGTCAAGAATAGAAAGGGTCAACAATAACATATAGGCCAAGGTTGGGGAGGGTATGGAATTTTTAGGTCTCAGAGAAGGAAGTTAAAAGTGATAATAACCCATAGATTTTTACAAATTAAATATGCATGCTGTAATTTTTAGGGTAATCACTAAAATAATTGAAACAAATTGCAGAGGAGGGAGAAATGCTTGTTAAATTGTTTTGTGAATAAAAAAATTTTTAAAGATTCAAAATGGCATATACAGTATAATCTCAACAATATAAAAAGTATATAATCCCCTGCATGTGAGTATCAAGAAACATGTACAAAGGTATTCAGAACATCATTATTTATAATGGTAAAATATTAGAGACAACTAAAATGTGTCATCCACAATAGCATGGAAAAATATATGGTATATTCATATGCAAGATTATACCAACAGTGAAAGGGAATGAACTACGGCTACAAACATCAGCAGGATATGCTCAAAAATAAGGATGAAATAACACACAGACAGACAGTCAATTCTTATTATTTGTGAATTTGCCTACTTTCTAAAATTTATTGGTAATCAAAATGTATGCAGACACATGAAAAGATGCTCAACATCATTCATCATCAGGGAAGTGCAAATCAAAACCACAATGAGGTATAATTTCACACCCACTAGGATGGTTACTCTGCCTATAAGTTAAATAAGCATGAGGAACGCTGGGCTAGAAGAAGCACAAGCTGGAATCAAGATTGCCAGGAGAAATATCAATAACCTCAGATATGCAGATGACACCACCCTCATGGCAGAAAGCGAAGAGGAACTAAAAAGCCTCTTGATGAAAGAGGAGAGTGAAAAAGTTGGCTTAAAACTCAACATTCAGAAAACTAAGGTCACGGCATCTGGTCCCATCACTTCATGGGAAATTGATGGGGAAACAGTAGAAACAGTAGCTGACTTTATTTTTGGGGGCTCCAAAATCACTGCAGATGATGATTGCAGCCATGAAATTAAAAGATGCTTACTCCTTGGAAGGAAAGTTATGACCAACCTGGATAGCATATTAAAAAACAGAAACATTACTTTGCCAACAAAGGTCCATCTAGTCAAGGCTATGGTTTTTCCAGTGGTCATGTATGGATGTGAGAGTTGGACTGTGAAGAAATCTGATCACCGAAGAATTGATGCTTTTGAACTGTGGTGCTGGAGAAGACTCTTGAGAGTCCCTCGGACTGCAAGGAGATCCAACCAGTCCATTCTAAAGGAGATCAGTACTGGGTGTTCATTGGAAGGACTGATGCTAAAGCTGAAACTCCAATACTTTGGCCACCTCATGCGAAGAGTTCACTCACTGGAAAAGACTCTGATGCTGGGAGTGATTGGGGGCAGGAGGAGACGGGGACGACAGAGAATGAGATGGCTGGATGGCATCACCGACTCAATGGACGTGAGTTTGGGTGAACTCCGGGAATTGGTGATGGACAGGGAGGCCTGGCATGCTGTGATTCATGGGGTCGCAAAGAGTCGGAGACAACTGAGCGACTGAACTGAACTGAACTGAGGATGGTTACTTCCCAGGTGGCACAGTAGTGAAGAATCCACCTGCCAGTGCAGGAGACAAAAAGATGCTGGTCTTATCCCTGGGTCAGGAATATCCCCTGGAGGAGGAAACGGCAACCCTCTCCAGTGTTCTTGCCTGGAGAATCCCATGGACAGGAGGAGTCTTGCAGGCTACTGTTCATAGGGTCACAAAGAGTCGGAAACAACAGAGCACTCATTCACGCTCAGAATAAAAACTGCAGACAATAATAAACATTGCAAGGATACAGAGACATTGGAATCTTCATATACTGCTCTTGGTAAAATGGTGTAGCCACTTTTGGAAAGTAGTATTTTATTTCCTCAAATAGTTAAACATAGTGTTGCCATTTGACCCGTCAGTTCCAACCCGAGGTATATTCCCAAGAGAAGTTGAAACATGTACCCACACAAAAAAACTTGTCATGACTGTTCATAGAAGCATTATTGAGAGCCAAAAGATGGAAGCAACTCAAATATTCCTTATGAATGGACAGAATCCTGATGAATAAATTATATGGTTTGTGAATTATATCTCAATAAAGATATTTTTAAAACCTATAGTAGAGAACATAGAGTTTAGAGAAAGCAATAGCAATTATAAATACTTAAAAACTAAGTGCAGGCTGTGAAGAGAATTGAGATATTGGATCTGCAAGCTGCACATACTTAGAATCATAAGACTTCACAGCTTGAAAGGATCTTGGGGTTCTTCTGCTCAAATATCCTTATTTTACAGATATGGGAACAGCAGCAGAGAGACTTTGTGACTTACTAAGAAAGTTAACTAGTGAAAGGGCTGTGAGTCACATGAGTTCAAATTTAAGTTGAGAGAACATGGCTCAGTTGGAATCCTCTAGGTTTAGTTACCTATGGGTGAAATGAGGGCATATCTGACCGAATGGCAAGAGCTGAAATTAGCCAGGGAGAAATATATGGCTTGGACAATTATGTGGGCGATAGTGCCATTTGGAGAAGGAAATGGCAACCCACTCCAGTATTCTTGCCTGGAGAATCCCAGGGACGGGGGAACCTGGTGGGCTTCCATCTATGGGATCACACAGAGTCGGACATGACTGAAGTGACCTAGCAGCAGCAGCAACAGTACCATTTAGAGACAGAGTGAGCAGAAACAGAGGTTGTTCGAGGGCAGATGCTGACATCCTGATTTGGACATGAAACATCTCGAGAAGCTAGGGGAGGCTTCCAAGTGAAGCTATCCAGGAGAAAGTGGATGAGAGTGCAAAGCAAGATATCGGTACTGTCAGCTTAGACAAAGTAGTGGAAACCACGGTGAATTAGATCTGAGAGAGAGAATGTAAAGTAGGGAGAGAAGAAGGCTGAGGGAATATAAGGCAACACCACCTGAAAGGGAGGGAAACAGGAGGAGTCAAAGAACGAAACCTTAGAAGTAGAGAATTCAAGAGAAAGTTAGGATTGAGTGTGGACACAGAAGTCAAAGCAGGACAGAGAGGAAGTAATCAACTTAGTCAAAAGCTGCAGAGAATACAAATTAGACAAATGGGAGGGATGAGTCTGGGGTGGGATCATGAATATGGAATGCATAAGGTCCTTGATGACTTCTAATGAAGACACCAAATGACAATAGGTTTGGCAGACAATGGGAAGAGGAGACAGGAGTCAATGAACTTATTCAAGAAGCCTGACTGGAGAAAAGAAGATCAAGCCTAGAGAGCTACAATGGGCCTTTTTTCCCTCCTTTGCAACACACAAGTAGGATGGTGTTCCTATTAACTTTACTGAGGAAAATTTTACGATGATAGTTGTATATATTTAAAGTGTAAACATGATGATTTGATATACCTATACATTGTAGAATGATTATCAAGGTCAAGATAATTAATGCATCCATCACCTCACATGGTGGTAAGAATGATCAAGATCTACTCTCAGCAATTTTTAACTACAAAATACCATATTATTACTATGCGTTAGACCCTCAAAAGTTATTCTTCTTATGACTGAAAATTTGTACTCTTGGATCTACATTATCACATTTCCCCCTCCCATCTACTTCTGGCAAGCCCCATTCTTCTGAGGAACATTGTTTCTACTACATAATTTGTGTAGAGTTTTATCATGAAAAGATGTTGAATTTTGTCAAATCCTTTTTGTGCATCAATTGAAGTGATCATAAGATTTTTATCCTTCATTCCTACATTGTGGTGTATCACATTTTTTTATCTTCATGTTTAACCATCTTTACCTCCCAGGGCTGAATCCCACATGATCACTGTTTATGATCCTTTTAATCTATTCTTGAATGCAGTTCTCTATTCTGTTGAGGATCAAACAAGCAGGATTGTGTGTTAGGTGGCTTGTGTATTTAAGATAGAATAGAGTGTTAATAAACAAAGGGATAGAAAATGGAAGTGGAAGCTTCAGAAAAGCAAAAATACTCCAGAAGTGCTGTGCAGTGCACAGGGGCAAGAACCAGCTTGACTCAAAACTGGAGGGAAAAGAGTGGGGAAAAAGAGACAGTGGATGGAGATTTATAGAATTTTGTGTAGGGGAAGGCCAAAAAGCTGAGATTACTTAGACTTAATGGCCTGTGAAGGTAATCTTCCCAGATAAGGGAAAAGAAGTGTGGGGTAGAGGCGTGGGCAACAAAGAAGACTGAAGAACTTGAAAAGAATGAGGAAAGACTAGCCAGGATGGAAACTTGCAAGTGTTTTATCCAAAGCACTGTTAAGATCATGCTGATTTGCCCTGGTTAAGAGTTTTCAGATTTCTCACTAAGTGCTTTCAGTTGGAAAACAGCATCCTCTTGCCAGGTTATTTATTTCTGGGAATTGAGTCTGTCACCAAAGTGTACAGATATGTTCTCAATGACTTCAAAGACAAATCTTAAAAAAAAATGATGTGCCTGTTTCTCAACCCCAACAGAAATATGCCTACAAATCAAGTAAAGCCCTGAGTTCCTGGGTGAATGACCTCATCCAGAGGCTGAACTTCTTTAACACCTGGGCCAAAATGGCATACACTGCAATTCATCATCGGTATGTAGAAAGGCTGCTTTATGTTTCCGCATCATTTTTATTTTGAGCTTAATGGTTTCACCATGTAATTTCACATCCTTGGCCTCTGAGTTCTCATTGCAACATGTGAATTTAAACAAAAGAGGTATTCTTTTTTTTTTAATTTAAAAATTTTAATGATATTTTATTTAAGGTACAAATGTGTTAATTTCAGTATTTAAGAGCTTGGTTGTTTTTTTTTAATTTTTTTTAATTGAAGGATAATTGCTTTACAGAATTGTGTTGGTTTCTGCCAAACATCAGCATGAATCAGCCATAGGTATACATATGTCCCCTCCCTCTTGAACCTCCTCCCATCTCCCTCCCCATCCCACCCCTCAAGGTTGTTAGAGAGCCCCAGTTTGAGTTCCCTGAGTCATACAGCAAATTCCCATTGTCTATCTATTTTACATATGGTAATGTAGGTTTCCATGTTACTTTCTCCAAACATCCCACCCTCCCCTCAAAAGGAGGGATTCTTATCTTCAGTTTAGGAGGAGGAAGCAGAGACCTAACAACTGGAGAGTTCCTTCCAAGGTCACTCTACCCTAAGAGACAGAGGTAGAAACAGAACCTAATACATTCCTCTTTCTGTTACACTGCACTGTGTCATGTGACACTAGCAGGAAGAAATGTGAAAAGAAATAAAAGCTAATTACATATAATTTTTAAATTTTTTAATACATAGCACAAAATAATTTGAAAGGCATGACAGTAGTTCACATTTAAGGAGTGCCTCACAGGGTGTTGGGCTTCCCAGGTGGTTCAGTTCAGTTCAATCACTCAGTCATGTCCTACTCTTTGCGACCCCATGGACTGCAGCATGCCAGGCCTCTCTGGCTATCACCCACTCCCAGAGCTTGCTCAAACACATGTCCATCGAGACAGTGATGCCATCCAACCATCTCATCCTCTGTCATACTCTTCTCCTGCAGCATCAGGGTCTTTTCCAATGAGTCAGTTCTTTGCATCAGGTGGCCAAAATATTGGAGTTTCAGCTTCAGCATCGGTCTTTCCAATGAATATTCAGGACTGATTTCCTTTAGGATGGACTGGTTGGATCTCCTTGCTGTCCAAGGGACTCTCAAGGGTCTTCTCCAGCACCACAGTTCAAAAGCATCAATTCTTCAGCATTCAGCTTTCTTTATAGTCCATTTCTCACATCCATACATGACTACTGGAAAAATCATAGTTTTGACTAGATGGACTTTTGTCGGCAAAGTAATGTCTCTGCTTTTTAATATGCTGTCTAGGCTTTTCTTCCAAGGAGCAATTGTGTTTTAATTTCAGGGCTGCAGTCACCATCTGCAGTGATTTTGAAGCCCAAAAAAATAAACTATCACTGTTTCCACTGTTTCCCCATCTATTTGCCATGAAGTGATGGGACCAGATACCATGATCTTAGTTTTCTGAATGTTGAGTTTTAAGCCAACTTTTTCACTCTCCTCTTTCACTTTCAGCATTATTGGTCGGGTCATAGACTTGGATTACTGTAATATTGAATGGTTTGCCTTGGAAACAGACAGCTCATTCTTTCATTTTTGAGATTGCATCCAAGTACTGCATTTTGGACTCTTTTGTTGACTATGATGGCTACTCCATTTTTTCTAAGGGATTCTTAACCACAGTAGTAGATATAATGGTCATTTGAGTTAAATTCACCCATTCCAGTCCATTTTAGTTTGCTGATTCTGAACTTCCAGATGTTTAAGCTGAATTTAGAAAAGGCAGAGGAACCAGAGATCAAATTGCCAACATCTGCTGGATCATCAAAAAAGCAAGAGAATTCCAGAAAAACATCTACTTCTGCTTTATTGACTATGCCAAACCCTTTGACTGTGTGGATTACAACAAACTGTGAAAAATTCTTCAAGAGATAGGAATACCAGACCACCTGACCTGCCTCCAGAGAAATCTGATGCTGGTCAAGAAGCAACAGTTAGAACTGGACATGGAACAATAGACTGGTTCCAAATAGGGAAAGGAGTATGTCAAGGCTATATATTCTAACCCTGCTTGTTTAACTTACATGCAGAGTACATCATGAGAAATGTTGGACTGGATGAAACACAAGCTGGAATGAAGATTGCTGGGAGAAATATCAATAATCTCAGATACACAGATGTCACCACCCTTATGGCAGAAAGCAAAGAAGAACTAAAGAGCCTCTTGATGAAACTGAAAGAGGAGAATGAAAAAGTTGACTTAAAACTCAACATTCAGAAAATGAAGAGCATGGCATCCGGTCCCATCACTTCATAGCAAATAGATGGGGAAACAGTGGAAACAGTGACAGACTTAACTCTTTTGGGCACCAAAATCACTGCAGATGGTGACTACAGCCATGAAATTAAAAGATGCTTGTTCCTTGGAAGAAAAGCTATGACCAACCTAGACAGCTTATTAAAAAGCAGAGACATTACTTTGCTGACAAAGATCCATTAGTCAAAGCTATAGTTTTTCCAGTAGTCATGTGTGGATGTGAGAATTGGACTATAAAGAAAGCTAAGTGTCGAAGAATTGATGCTTTTGAACTGTGGCGTTAGAGAAGACTCTTGAGAGTCCCTTGGACAGCAAGGAGATCCAGCCAGTCCATCCTAAAGGAAATCAGTCCTGAATATTCATTGGAAGAACTGATGCTGAAGCTGAAACTCCAATACTTTGGCCAACTGATGTGAAGAACTGATTCATTTGAAAAGACCCTGATGCTGGGAAAGTTTGAAGGTGGGAGGAGAAGGGGACGACAGAAGATGAGATGGTTAGACGGCATCACTGACTCAATGGATCTGAGTTTGAGTAAACCCCGGGAGTTGGTGATGGAGGATGCGAGTTTGAGTAAACCCCGGGAGGCCTGGCCTGCTGCAGTCCATGGGGTCACAAAGAGTTGGACGTGATCGAGCAACTGAACTGAACTTTCACTTTCATCAAGACACTCTTTAGTTCTTCCTCAGTTTCTGCCGTAAGGGTGGTGTCATCTGCATGTCTGAGGTTATTGATATTTCTCCCAGCAATCTTGATTCCAGCTTGTGCTTCATCCAGCTTGCCATTTCACATGATGTATTCTGCATATAAGTTAAATAAGCAGGGTGACAATATACAACCTTGACGTACTCCTTTCCCAATTTGGAACCAGTTTGTTGTTCCATGTCCAGTTCTAACTGCATACAGATGCTTCTTGACCAGTATACAGATTTCTCAGGAGGCAGGTAAGGTGGTCCGGTATTCCCAACTCTTTAAGAATTCTCCAGTTTATTGTGATCCATAAAGTCAAATGGTTTGATGTAGTCAATAAAGCAGAAGTAGATGTTTTTCTGGGACTCTCTGCTTTTTCTATGATGCAATGGATGTTGGCAATTTAATCTCTGGTTCCTCTGCCTTAGTGGTAAAGAATCCAGCTGCTGATGCAGGAGACACAGGTTCCATCCCTGGGTTGGAAAGATCTGGAGACGGAAATGGCAACCCATTCCAGTATTCTTGTCTGGAGAATCCCACAGACAGAGGAGCCTGATGGCCTACAGCCCATAGAGTCACAGAGAGTCAGACATGACTGAGAATGCGCACACACTCACAGGGTGCCATTTTTCAAAGCATTTTGCTCATATTAATCGACTTAATTCTCATAGTAACCCTGTGACATGAAGTAGGTACCATTATTTATCATTCTCATTTTAGAGATGTGGAAATTGACACAAAAACATGGAGCAACTTGCCCAGATTTTCACAGCTAGAAAGTGGAAGCATTAAGATTTGAACCTGGAAAACCTAGTTCCAAAGTCTGTACCAAACTGTCTCTTTCACCATTGAACTATAAGTGAATGTTACTGTTTGTCTTCTTAGAGAAGGCAGTAACTCAAACCCAATTTGCAAGATTCCACAAAGCCCAGTCAAGATTCCTACTGTAATAACCACATCACTTGTTAATTGCCTTTCAGGGCTTTGTGTTCTCAAAGCTTTAAAGCCATAGCTGGTTTTCATTAAACTATAGGATAAGAGTCCAGAGAAGGGGGAGAGTTTGAGATGAAAAGGGAAGGAGGAATCCAGGAGAGGCTGGAAGAAATTGCTCAGATCATCTGAAAATGTGCAATTACTATACCTCTAACTGAACTACACAAATCTGTGGTCTGCCTTCCAATAGGTATATGAGACTTGTCACAGCTTGGAAGCACTCCAGCACATCATCTAGCCAAGACCCCAAATACCCCACTGAGCAAAACAGTGAATTCTTTGAAGGGTTTCCTGCAAGATATTGGCTCCCAGCTTTCTTCTTTCCACAAGGTGAGCATGAGAACCTAGACCAGCCTTATACCTGATCCAGGCAAGTCTGTCCCCAACCCCTCCACCAGCACTCTCCCTGTCCTCTTCCTCTCTGGGATGAAAGGGCCCTAGGATAGCCCTGCTCCCCCACCCCCAGCACACACACACACACACACACACACACACACACAGGTACCAGGGCCTCCTGCATGCACTAGAGCAGTCTGTCTCCTCCCTCCCCATCCACGTCCTTCCCTTGCCCCATCTCCTCAAGCACCAGAATAGACCCACATCCTGTCAGACCTCACCCTCACCCTGGCAGGAGTCTCACTTCCTCATCTCTAGGTCATTAATTCTATGAGGTCAGAAGCCAACAACATTAGATGCCTCCCCAAAGCCCCTACACCTTAAAAGTGGACTCCTGGAGATGGGCACCTGCCCAAGGGATTGATCCTGTGCTTCAACCATTTCGTTCATTTATTCATTTAATAAGAATTAATGAATAAATGTTTGTTGGGTCCTAGGCCGCACCAGCTTGGTACAAATGTCCAGCAGGAAAGACAGATATTCAACCAGAACCTGTTACAATAATGTATGGTCAGGGTGTAATGAGAGTTGTAAAGGGGCCGCACTAGACTGTAAGATCAACGAAGGCAGGAGCCAGTTCCGTTTTTATTCCCTATTGTATTCCAAGCACCTAATGCAGCTCTCAGCACCAAAAAAATTCTCAGTAAATATTTGAAGAAAGAGTGTCTTTCTAAATGAATATAAGAATAGATGGATATTCTTAGAGCCTAAAACAGGAGGACCTAAACTAAGGGTCAGGAAAAGGAAGGCCACTAAGAAAATAACTTCTAAGATGAGACTTGAAGCTTCCTTCTTACCAATTAGATATTATCCAGGTAGGCACAGAATAAGACGACAGCAATTGGCACCCTTAGTACTTACTAAATATAGTGCTTATTAGTACCAGGTGCCAGGCACTCTCTAAGGATTGTGTGTGTGTGTGTGTATGTGTATGATTTTTAAATTTTTATTTATTTATTTGGCTGCACTGGGTCTTTGTTGCTGCCTGGGCTTTTTCTCTAGTTGTGGAGAGCAGGGTTTGCTCTCCTGTGGCGGCTCATGGACTTCTCATTGCAGCAGTTTCTCTTGCTGCAGAGCACGGGCACTAGAGCGTTTGGACTTCAGTAGCCATGACACATGGGCTCAGTAGTTGTGCTGCCTGGTCTCTAGAGCACAGGTTCAGTAGTTGTGGTTTATGGGCTTAGTTCTCTTGTGACATGTGGGGTCTTCCCAGAGCAGGGATCGAACCCATGTCCCCTGCATTGGCAGGTGGATTCTTTACCACTGAGCCACCAGGGAAGCCCAGGATTTTGTCTATATTAAGTCATTCAATTCTCATGACAATCTTATAATGTTGTTACTATTATTATCCCTATTTGCAGATAAGAAAACCTAGGCAGAGAGAAGTTGTAATTTGTCCAAAATCACACAATAAGCAACTGAGCCAAGGTTCAAACTTAGCCTATCTGACTTGGAAATTCACATGTTTATCCACTGCACTAAACTACGAATAGCATTTTATCAGAGAAAATATCATCCTCTCCTGGAGCATTTAGCCTTCTGAAAGGAGCACGAAGAGAGGTCACTTCTGGCTGGGTCTGTAGAGATGGTCTCTTGGGCCTTGAAGAATTGTAGGGAAATTTGAGAAAGATTATCTAAAGCTAAAAGCTGAGCAAAGGCACTGAGTCTGGCCCAGAAGGCAATCCAAACTTGTGTAAGCAAAAGAGGGCAAGTTATAAGCACATGTAAGTGGAAAGGAATCCAGAGGACCCTGGCTTCAAGCATGGCTAGATTCAGGTAGTCAGTATCCTCCATGTCACCCTCAGGCTGCCTCCTCATGTCTGAGCTCTTTTTTTGCTATATCTTAGTCTCTTTTTTTTCTCTCCTGCACATAGCCTTTCTCCATGCAACCAAGGGAAAAAATGGCCACAAGAAGTTTAGCATCTCCAGAAGAAAAAGGGCCTTCCTCTTCCTAATGTCCATATGGCTCTTAGTTGTGGCATGTGGGATCTAGTTCCCCAACCAGGGCTCTAACCCAGGCACCCTGCATTGAGAGCATGGAGTCTTAGCCACTTTTCACCAGGGACATCCCCATATGTCATTTCTTGAGAAAGGCTCTGACACACTTGGGTCTTGGCCTTGCCCCTGGGTCCCATGTTTGCTGCCAGGAAGATAAGGTACTTTGATCAGCCAAGACTGGGTCAAAAGTGATCAGGTCCTGGGATCCATAGCCTCTCTCTTCCCATGTTGAATATGGGAGGGACACTGGGCCTACAAATGCTTTCCATGTTTCCCAGGAAGCTCATGCTGCTGGCCAGACTAATATCCCCAAGTCCTGAGTGAGGCAGTTGGGTTTATACTCTCCCCCTATCCAGCCCCATCTCGCGTCCACCGCAGGCGTTTCCTGACACTTTCTTCTCCACTCTTCCCTTCCCATGAGATATCAGTGTTGCTAATCCCCACGGGAAACTTTGGGATAGGCACAGTTCCTGAGCCCCAGAGACTCACAAGGAACTTGGTGCATGTTTTTCTCCAAAGCCTTTCTCATCACTGTGCTTCAAGACTATGGACGGTCCCAAGGAATCTCTACAGATGCCCTGACCTTTACCCACCATGTGATCTCGGACACCACCGACATCAAAGACAAGGAGTTCTCCATAATCATCCAGAAGAAACTCAACATAGTCAGGAGAGCCTTTAAGGTACTGGAGTACTTCAGAGGTTGGAAAGGATAATCATTCATGCATTCAATCTATCCATCAATCATTCCCTCAACAAACCTTCTTCATTTACCAAGTGCCAGGCCCAATGCTAGACACTAGAGCATGGCCCAGTCTCCCTCCAAGCCCAAATGCCATCCAGTGCCATCTCTCCCACTCTGCTGCTAGGGAGTTGGGAAGAATTAGAAATATCGGACACGACTGAGCGACTGAACTGAACTGATCTGAAATGAGTAAAAGCTTCAGATAAATACAATAAATGAACTTTACAACTCTCCCCTGACATACATGAAGCCTGAATGCTGTTAGATCAGGATTTGAAGATGGTATTTCTTTCTTTCTTAAGATATTTTTTTTAACGTGGACCATTTTTACATTTTTGTTTATTACAATATTGCTTCTGTTTATAACTCTTCCCTGACATAAATGAAGACTGAACACTTCTACGTCAGGATTTGAAGGTGGTATTTCTTTCTTTTTTAAAGATTTTTTGACATGGACCATTTTATGTTTTTTTTTTTTAATTTATTATAATTTTGCTTTTGTTTTGTTTTGGGCTTTTTTCAGTCATGAGGCATGTGGGAAATTAGCTCCCTGAGCAGGGATCAAACTCAGACCCCCTGCATTGGAAGGCAAAGTCTTAACCACTGGAAGCCCCCAAAGGTAATATTTCAAACAAATAGGGCAGATCTCTCCTGAGGGTGGCTCAGCTGAACTGCCTGCCATCCAGCAACCCACTCACTCCAGAGTTCAGCCACTTTCAAAGAGAAGCCCCCACCCAGCCTGCAATGAAACTCAGGGCACTCAGCAAATGTGCTAATTATGCTGGAAGCAGTTTATCTGGGCATGTGAGTGCTGACAGCCAGATGCTCGAGGCCAACCCTAACCCCATCACGCTCCCACCATTGCCCCACTGGTTTGAGGGCCACTCTTGTGGTTTACTAAACTCCAACCTGTTTTAGCAAGCTATTTTCTATTCTAGGACCAACACCACACAGGTCAAGAAGTTTTAAGTTATATATGGAGACTTAGAGCAAATCATTCCTCATTTTTCCTTTTTTTTTTTTTATTGAATTTTTATTCTATTACTTTTTTCTCTATTTTTGATTGTGGTAAAATAAACATAACATAAAATTTACTATTTTAATTACTTTTAACTGTACTGTTCAGTGACATTGAGTATATCCACACTGTTGTGCAGTCATCTCCATAACGTTCTCATTTTTTCAAACTGGAACCCCATACCCATTAAACACTCCCCATTCCAACCATCCCAACCACACACTACTTTTTATCTCTAAAAATGTGACTACTGTAGGAACCTCATATTAGTGAAATCATATCATATTTGTCCTTTTGTGACTGGCTTACTCGCTAGGGTAAAGAATCCACCTGCCAATGCAGGAGACATAAGAGATACAGGTTCAATCCTTGGGTCAGAAAGATCCCTTGGAGAAGGGAATGGCAACCCATTCCGTTATTCTTGCCCGGAGAATCCCACGGACAAAGGAACCTGGCAGGCTTCAGTCAACAGGGTCGCTGAGTCAGACACGACTGAAGTGACTTAAGTGAAGTGTTAGTCACTCAGTCATGCCCGACTCTTTGCGACCCCATGGACTGCAGCCCACCAGGCTGCTCTGTCCATGGGATTTTCCAGGCAAGAATACTGGAGTGGGTAGCCATTTTCTTCTCCAGGGGATCTTCCCAACCCAGGAATCGAATCTGGGTCTCCTGCACTGCAGGCAGATTCTTTACCGACTGAGCTATGGGGGAAGCCTTGAAGTGACTTAGCATGCACATTATTTTACATAGCATAATGTCTTTATAATGTCATCTATGTGGTAGCATGTATCAGAATTTCCTTCTTTTTTTAAGACTAAATAATATTTCATTGTATGTGTATACCACATCTCAGCTCAGGCCGCCATAACAAACACCACAAACAGGATGGCCTAAATAACAGAAATGTGTCTTCTCCCAGTTTTGGAGACTGGGAGCCTGAGATCAGGGTGCCAGCTGAGAGTTCTTCCTGGCTTGCAGACAGATGTCTTATAGCTATGTCCTCACCTAGCTATGTCCTCACCTGGCCTTTCCTTGATGTGCATGTGTGGAGAGAGAGGGAGCAGACTCTCTGGTGTCTTCTTATAAGGATATTCATCTTATTGGATCAAGAAACCCCCATTCACGTGACTTTAATTGCTGCTTTAGAGGCCTCATCTCTAAATACAGCTACTCTGGGCAATAGGGCTTCAGTTTATGAATTTGAGGAGGATACAGACTTTGGCCACCTGATGTGAAGAGCTGACTCATTGCAAAAGACCCTGATGCTGGGAAAGATTGAGGGCAGGGGGAGAAGGGGGCAACAAAGAATGAGATGTTTGCATGGCATCACCTACTCAATGGATATGAGTTTGAGCAAGCTTCAGGAGATGGTGAAGGACAGGGAAGCCTGGCATGCTTCAGTCCATGGGGAAACAAGGAGTCAGACATGATTTAGTGACTGAACAATAGCAACAAAAGACTTTTAGTCCACAACACCATATTTTTTCATCCATTCATCTGTCCATAGACGCTTGAGTCGATTCCATTTGGCCATCGTGAACAGTGCTGCTACAAACATGGGTGTGCAAATATCTGTTTGAGTCCCTGTTTCAGTTCTTTTGGGTATAGATCTAGGAGTGGAACTATTGGATCATATGGTAATTTTGTTAAAATTTTTGAGGAAATGCCATTCTGTTTTCCATAGTGGCGGCATCACTTTACATTCCCATAAGGATTATTGCATCTATGTTCATCAGTGGTATTGGCCTGTAATTTTTTTTCCCCATCATATCTTTTTCTGGTTTTGGCTTCAAGGTAGGGCTGGCCTGGTAAAATGAGATCCAAAGCATTATTTCCTCTTCAATTTTTTGGAATAGTTTGAGAAAGATGGATGTTAACTCTTCTTTAACACCCTGTGAAGCCATCTGGTCCAGGATTTTGTTTGTTGGAAGTGTTTTGATTCTGTTTCATTACTGACTTAATATCGTTACTGGTAATCAGTCTGTTAATATTTTCTATTTCTTCCTGATTCAAACTTGGGAGATTGTACATTTCTAGAAATTTATCCATTTCTTTTAGGTTGTCCATTTTATTGGCATGTGGTTGATCATGGCAATCTCTTATGATCTTTTAAATTTTTGTGGCCTCATTTGTAACTTCTCTTTCGTTTCTGATTTTATTTGGGCCCTCTCTCTTTTTTCTTGATGAGTCTGCTAAAGGTTTATTGATTTTGTGGTACTTTTCAAAGAATCAGCTTCATTGATTCAGTTTCATTGATCTTTTCTATATTTTTAGTCTCTATTTACTTCTGCTTTGATTTTTATTATTTATTTTCTTCTACTAACTTTGAGTTTTTATTTGTTCTTTTTCTAGTTCCTTTAGATGTGAGGTTAGGTTGTTTGAGATTTTTCTTGTTTCCTAAAGTAGGCTTGCATCAATGTTAACTTGTCTCTGAGAACTGTTTTGCTGCATCCTGTAGATTTTAGATCATTGTGCTTCCATTTTCATTTGTCTTAAGGTATTTTTTTATTTCCTTTTTTATTTCTTCAGTCACCCATTGGTTGTTTAGTGGCCTATTGTTTAGCATCTGTATGTTTGTGTTGTACAGGTTTTGTTCTTGTTAATTTCTAATCTCATAGCATTGTGGTAGGGAACTTGATATGATTGCAGCGATCTTCTTAAATTTAATGAGACTTGTTTTAATGGCTCAGCACGTGATCTATCCTGGAGAAAGTTCCATGTACACTCAGACCACTTGCTCCTTGTAGAGGAGAACCTCTGCAGTTGTGATTATCCTCCCATTTGTGGTCTGCCTACCTAGGTATGGGTCTTCAGTAAATACTGCATTTCTGCCCCTCTTACCTGTCTCATTTTGGTTCCTTCTTTATATCTTGAGTTGTAGAAAATCTTTTCTACTGGTCTTCAGATCATTCTCATCAATATTTGCTTTGTAAATATGGTGTGGCCATAGGAGGAGGTGAGCACAGGGTCTTGCTGCTCTGCCATCTTACTAGAAGATTGACTTTTGCAATTGTTTTTGCTCTCTTTTTAAAAAGTGACCTAAGGATTACAATTCTAGAAATTTGAAGTTTTACTGTATTTGAAATACTTGTCAATCCAGGATCATCATATATAGATCAAAACCTACAAATTGCTCATGCTCTCAGAGAAGGAAGAGAATGAAGTACTTACCTTAGAACCTGGCAATGAGTATCTCTAAGGTGAAGTACTCACCTTAGAATCCACATGGCAATGGCAGGGAATTGCACCTCCTCCTCTTTGGCCTCCTCCCTGACCTTCCTCTAGATGCAGCTTCTATTAAAGGGAACATCTCACCTGGAACCCTCTGACACCACCTCTCTTTGTTCTTAGGGCACAGACCCCACACATGTTGGAGTTCACGTCTTTGGTTTATTCATTGAGGGGGCAAGGTGGAATCACAAAGAAAAAATACTAGAAGACTCGCTACCTTGTGAGATATGTTGTGATTTTCCTGAAATATACTTCTTGCCAACAAAGGTAATCTCCCAGATGTTTATCACAAAGTTTTAAACCACTGAGCTTTCCCTCAGTGGTACCAACCATTCCTTCTACTTCCCATCCTTATGATTTCACTAGGGAGACTGGCCAATATACTTCAGACTACAAACATGTCAAATAGCCCCAAATACTCCTAAAACTTAAAATAGATGCTGTACAAACATCTAGTGTGATTTCTGAAGAATACGTACTATAAAGCTATACTAGTGACTAAAAAATCAGGCATAATTCTATATGCAGTTACATAACTTAATAATCACCTAAAGTTAAATGCATTCAGTTTATAACAAACTCCCCAAATCTAGTATAAAAGAAATGTGAGCCACTGGCTTACTTGAACTGTGTAATTTGAGCATTTATTTATTTTTTAGATTTCTACTGAAAAATCAAGTGCGTCTAAGCAGACAGAGCCAGAACTCTATACTTTTGAATGCCCAGTTTACCAGACACCTGAAAGGTCGAGTATTTTGACAGCTGCTGGTTTATCCTCAAACTTTTTAACATCTGTGTACTTATCCACAAAGAAACCTCCTAGTCACTGGATCACAATGCAGGTTGCACTGCTGTGTGAGGAGAATGAAAAATAAACTTCCATAACAAACGATGTAATTGTTGACTCTGACCAGTTACATCCTTCAAGACATTCACATGTAGTCAGCATCCTTCATGAAAAAAATCTATGTGATCAAGGCAGATTGGACAGTGTCATTATTTGTATGTGAAAACTTTAACATGCAGGGGAAGCTGCCAGCTGCTTCCATTCTAAGCAATGACCCTGTGGGTGGGCTCTCCTCCAGGTAAGAGAACATGCCCCCAGAAAGCAGAAGGTCTGACTTTTCTAAAAGGGAAAGCCACGGCAACTAGCATGGTATTAGGGCATCTAATTCTTACGAAATTTTTGACTTTAGAGTGATTTCTGCAATTAAATACAATAAAATAAACATGGAGAGCAGTTCTTTGGAATACTTTCCCAGGCTGCTCTGAGAGAACACAGAACATGACACTGTTGGCCTGACTACAGACTTTTGAGACAAAAGAGGCTCTTCCATTAAAGAAATGATCTTGTTCTGATTTCACCAGATTTTCTCTTTCCACTGAAAAACCAATGCTGAGAATTCAGTGTCAAAACTAGATGAAAAATGTGAAAATTCAATGTTAAAATGTGTTTCTGTAGGTAGATTTTTATTTTTGAGCACCAACTATGCTGAACACTCACAAAAATTCCTCTACCTTCAAGCCACCTATGTACTATGTGGTATCTCAATCTTTATACATGAAGAAACTGGTGCTCCTAGAACTTGAATTGCCCAAGCTCACACTGCCAGAAGTAGGGCTTGGATTCAAAGCCATGTTCGTTGTCACATTATCTCAGCAGTGGGCCCATTGGCAGAAAACAAATCCCATGTTTCCACAAATGAAGATCAAACAATCCCTTCTGTCTGTAATAAGGGGGAGAAGAGGTTGTAGAGAGGGCTCACACCAGAACTTGACTCTAATAGCCATGAACAAAATATTAACATCTACTTTTGGGTCTAAGAAACTGCACTGAAAGTCACATTATCAAAAATATACATTGAGAATCTAATTACACACAGTACTATAGAAAATAATTATAAAGACCTAGCCCCTGTCATTCAGGAATCAAGAAAATGACAAAATATAGGGTTTTAACAACAGAATCAAGGTGAGGTCTTATTTGGTCCAGTGAATTCATTAAAATTGTTTTAGGAATTATCCATGATTTGCTAAAACAAAACAGTCCATGAGTTATAGAAACCACCAATAAGCAAACTCTTTTCCTCAGTACAAAAATAAGACCAAGAATCACATGATGTGATATTTTTAACTTACTTGGTTTTGGAGTGTATTCTGACACACCCACCTTCTGCAAAGTCATTTCACACTGTGAAGAGAGATAAAGACATGGTGTCTGATCTCACTGACACACAAATGTCTCTCACATACATGTACTGGCTTTCACATGCACTTAGGCGCATTTGTAATTAATACAAATTCGTTTGAAAGTATTACTGAGTCTATGACACTTTTGATCATTCCTCTATTTTCTCAAAGAACAAACTAAATCTATGATCACCATCTGCAGGCTGAGACCCTCCACTAACCCTTTTCAAGCTCTGATGTCTGAGAACCTTGATGCAAACTGCAGTTTGCCAGGGGTCTCAGTCTATCTTTTGGATTCACTCGTGGTAAAGGAGGGACCCAGAGGATCCTGGAATAAACCAGGGGTTGGGTGGGAAGCAGTAATCTAAGCGTTCCTGTTTTGGTCCCAATGATCCCAGCGATACAGGCAGGAAAAAAAAGAGAGATTCCAAAGTGGTCAAAGCAACATCTTTATTTTCAACTTAAAACTTCTTTATAAAACTTGTCCAAAAAAAAAAATGTCAAAAACAAATTGTAGCACTGTGTTGGTAACAGCCCTTTTTTCATTACCAAGGAAAGAATAAATGGTCCTTCTTCCTCCCCTAATGCTTCATTGGTGAATCTAGTATAGAACAAGCTGGGACAACATTTTCTGATGCCAGAAGAAAAGCATAAAAAAAACTGCTTGCATACATCAGTACTAATAAACACTGACAATTTCACCAAAACCACATTTAAAGATTACAGGATGTGGAACACTTGAGCAAACCAACTTCATGATCACATCAACACAAGCACAGTTATATACACTTCAAACTGCAGCACAGAATAAACACTGCATATCTAAATGGCTCATATATAAAATGTATAATTGAAAATCCCAACATACAGACTATATTTATTAGGTTTGCCTATGTTTAAGATACTGAGAACAATTTAACTCAATATTAAAGCTTAGTGAATTTGCTACTGTTCCATTATAGGACAATTAACAATGAGACTATATCAACTTAAGTAGAATTCAATGGCTAAAGCTACCTTATGCATATCTATTAAACTAAAAGAAATGATTTTAAACTATTCCCTTAAATTGCTTTTAGATAAATAGATTACGAAAGATGAACACAACACACCTTAACAGAGAGTAGAGTTTTGTAAATTATAAAGGATATGCAAAATACAGTATACACTGTATGAACTAACAGTAGCAAAAACACAGTTTAATTAAAAAAGTCAAAAACATACAAAAATATTAGCCTTTCTGGAAATGGCAAATTTTTAAACACCAATCTGTGTAAAAAGGTTTAAATAGTGATGTTACTCCAAAAATATATATTTATTCTATTTTTCTATTTGCAACAGTTTATAAAGGCAAACAAACACCTGCAATTGAGGTAGCAAAGCCAAATTCACAAACTTTGGATTAGGAAAAAAATATCCTTCCTATGTTTTAATAGCATATTTCATACAATATTAAATGAATTCTCCTTGTTTCAAATGTTTAATTCACATGTATTACTTTACAAAACTTAATTAAAATACTGCAAATGTTTGTTTAAAAGATATTGTGTTGGATAAAAAATTCGTTCAGGTTTTTTATGGAAAAACCCAAATGAATATTCTGGCCAACACAATACTCAGTTCTGAAAATTATTTCACATTCAAAATACTATACAGAAAAACCTGAAGTCACCATATATTACATAAAAGCTATGTATTTACAGTTTCAAATGCAGTTTTAGAAGCTGAGGTTAAGCAAACCACTACTAATGGTCTTCATTAAACAGTGTCCACTATCAGTTATTCCCCTTCCCGTACAGCATTGAACAGACAATCGGTTTTTACTTTTAAATCACATAACTAGAAAATGATTTAATTTAAAGGGAAACAAATGAAAATTCTATCCCCTTTATGCAAGAAAACATAAATGAACTTTAAAATATAACAGTGTTTTTTATTTAAGACAAAAACCAAACCAACTGGACAAAAGAATCAAAATTTGAAAGGTAATCAAAAATCCTGAACATCAATAGTATTCAGTGCATTTCTAAGACTGTTTTTTGTTCTCAGATTTTTAAAGATTAAAAATTTCCTAAGTGCAAATTCTATTTATATTTTCCTTATGTTAATTGTTATGACTTAACAAACACGGCTACTGGAAAAGACTTACTACTTGGCTTTATCTATAGTCCTGCCTGAAAAAGAAATATACAGATTCTGTCAGTGCAATGAAAGAAGGTTCATTTTGGACTTTTTTTTTTTCTTTTTTTTTTTTTTGCAAACGGAAGATAGAACTGCAGGAGCATTTAGAGGGCGCCCAGAGCAGAATCAGTAGATGTAGGGGAATATGCGGTAGGGGACTCGCTGGCAGTACTTCTCCCACGCCAGGCCATACTTCTTCCTACAGTGGTGCTCGTCACGGGCTTCCCGGTGCACCAGCAAGATGGTGAAATAAATCACATAGAAATAAGGCAGAATGTGATTGAAACCTGGGGATAACAAAAGTAAACAGTTCCTAGTATTTTTATTTTTCACTACACAACTACACGACATTGTTTCCTGTGCTTCCCCAAATAGCCTAAAATCGGGGCGTCCCGTTACTCCATTTTCTCCAATAATGGGGGAAACAACTAAACCAGTTCATAAAATCCCACTGCTGTGTGGCAGAAGGTAGTATTTGAATTAAAAGCTATTCAGAGAAGAGTGATTAGTCCATCCTAATAATCCTTCGTAATCAGAACATCTGTCCTTCCAATTAAGGCAAATCTCTCCCTTTCCTCCCCTCTGGTGCTCAGGGTAGAGAACTGCTGGCCATTTCTGCGGGCCAGGCAGGGCAGGGCAGACAGCACTGCACGGTGTGGGCTGACCCTGACACTTACAAAGCTACATGTGCCTTAAGAACCGAACTTTTTCAGAATCCATGTACAGCAAGTCATGAATAAAAAGTTAATTCCTACACAGTCTGCTTAGGAAAAAAGCTACCAGACACAGTTGAAAACAAAGTTTTGCTTGCAGGATTTTAGAGTAAAACTTCATGCTCTGTGAATTCCTAATTCCCCTCAGACACAGGATGAATGAGGTGCTGGAAATGGAAGAACACAGAACTCAGTCGGGGAACGAGAAACCCCAACCTCTAACAGAGACAACACCCAGACCCACAGAGGACAGACATGTGTGGGCGGCCTGGGAAAGAGTCCCCTCGGCTCTCTTCCTGAATGCTTACCACACGGGAGGGACCACGCCAGGGCCATGATGAGATCACCCAAGTAATTGGGGTGGCGAACAAAACCCCACCATCCAGAAACAAGAAGATTTTTTCCTGTTGAAGTGTGAATGGTTTTTAAATCTATACAGAAAGAAAAAATACACGTTTAATGATCTATAGACAAGCAGAGACATAAAATCTTTACGTAATGCAAAAATACAATAAATATAAACCAATACTTACGTGCAAGACTTGGATCAGTGGGATTTTTCCGGAATGCATTTTTCTGAGAATTTGCACATCGGAAGATTACAAATCCGCACACTGTAATTTTTTAAAATTTTCATTTGTTAACAATTTACCTATAATCTTTATTTTAAAGCATCTGTAATTTCATTTAGAAATGATTCCTGTGTTCCAAGGAAATGTCCAAAGTACAGAACAGTCTGATTTCTTAAGAACAATTCAAACCCTCTCAATCTCAGGATGACAAAACAAGATTCAACCCTGATATCTCACTAACTTACAGATTTCCTCATCTACCTGGGGACACCTTGAAGGCAAAACTAACAAATATGCATTATTATTCAGGGTGCATCCATGAATAAAATCTACTGCAGCCCACATTACAATAAAATCAATACTGGAGTTCATCTGTTAGTTATGGTATCTACTGACCGTAACATGAATGCTTCATTAATAAAACTATAGCTCAGAATCTGCACCAGAAAAACATGCACATAAATATTAAAATATGCTGAATCCCACTGCAAGCGTCTTAAGCTGGTAGCTTTATTTCAAATTTCAAAATGTTAAAACTAAGAAGCCCTGACATATGACTATGTATCATCAGTCCTCAATAAAGTAGTAAAAAATTAACTCTACTCCCTATTTTTAGCTTAACTGTAAAATAGACCTAGCCTGTTCTGAATAACACACAGGGATGCGTTAACCAAACCAATAGTAAAACTAAATCTTAATTTCAACCAAAGACTTGAATTTTTCTTCTACCATAGATATTAGTGTAGTGAAACTAGCAACATTTGAAGTTCAGTGCTCATTTGCCCTGCCCTCCCTCTGGTGGATGTGTTTAATGAACAGTGTAACAAAAGAAAAAACCCATCCTGAATCTAACCTGCTACCATCAGCCAAGCTGTACTCCTCTCTCTTCCCCACCATCCTGGTCTAGCTGTTCCCTCGGTCCGATGTATCTATCTCCCCATGCCACTTTCACCCACCCAACAGATCAAACACCACATTCTCCAATAAGTTTACAGTGATATTCCCCAGAGAGACGTGCTCTCTACCTTAAACTCCCATCATATTTGCTCTATTAGTCCCTCCTCGAGACTCTTCCTGCGCCTCAATCCAGTGTCTGAGTGTCTTAATTCTTCTGTAAGAGCATAAGCTCTAGGAAGCCAAGCCATCTTCCTATTTTTCAAGGTACTACCAGAAAAAGCGGGTTCTCAACAGAAAAAAATGAATCATTACTAAAACAATAAAATTTTATTGTTTTTAACAATAATTGTATTATTTTTAAATAAAGAGCCTCTTGATGAAAGTGAAAGAGGAGAGTGAAAAAGTTGGCTTAAAGCTCAATATTCAGAAAACTAAGATCATGGCATCTGGTCCCATCACTTCATGGCAAATAGATGGGCAAGCAGTGGAAACAGTAGCTGACTTTATTTTTCTGGGCTCCAAAATCACTGCAGATGGTGACTGCAGCCATGAAATTAAAAGATGCTTACTCCTTGGAAGAAAAGTTATGACCAACCTAGACAGCATATTAAAAAGCAGAGATGTTACTTTGCCAACAAAGGTCCGTCTAGTCAAGGCTATGGCTTTTCCAGTAGTCATGTATGGATGTAAGAGTTGGACTATAAAGAAAGCTGAGCGCCGAAGAATTGATGCTTTTGAACTGTGGTGTTGGAGAAGATTCTTGAGAGTCCCTTGGACTGCAAGGAGATCCAACCAGTCCTTCCTAAAGGAGATCAGTCCTGGGTGATCACTGGAAGGACTGATGTTAAAGCTGAAACTCCAATACTTTGGCCACCCGATGCAAAGAGCTGACTCATCTGAAAAGACCCTGATGCTGGGAAAGAATGAGGGCAGGAGGAGAAGGGGATGACAGAGGGTGAGATGTTGGATGGCATCACCGACTCAATGGACATGAGTTTGAGTAAACTCCGGGAGTTGGTGATGGACAGGGAGGCCTGGCGTGCTGCAGTCCATGGAGTCGCAAAGAGTCAGACATGACTAAGCGACTGAGCTGAACTGAATAAATTTTTAAAACAGGTGTTTTGTTCAAAATGACGTTTAAATAACTACTGAAGAACCCAAGGAAGAAGCATCCACTCTCTTTGGAAGATGCAAGAATCTTTTATGACTCAACTCATCCATCACAGATTATTTCATACTTGAGCTAATCATGGCCATTTAAAAGGGCACACTGTAAATATGTAGATACCACAGCACAACAGACTCAGTACACAATATTTAATACACAGAGACTGAAATTAATACTCACATTTCAGAGCAATGATTAGAGAAGCCATTGGCCAAGACAGTTCATTTGGATGACTGACTAAATAAAAGGCCTGGAAGCTGTAGATAAATGGAACCCACACCAAATCTCCAAAAGCCAGCATGAATCCAAATCCATCACGGATAATGTCCATGGTTGTCAATAATGCTTCCTGAATGGGTACAGAGAAGGGAAAATAATGTTTTAAAGTTTGGAGAGAAAAGTATGTTTAATGTATTCAAATAAAGTACTAATTTACAGTCAAATTTATAAAAGGCTAAACTATGGTGGTTGTTGTTCAGTCACCCAGTCATGTCCGACTCTTTGTGACCCCATGGACTGCAGCACAACAGGCCTCCCAGTCCCTCACCATCTCCTGGAGTTTGCCCAAGTTCATATTCATTGCATGTGATGCCGTCCAGCCATCTCATCCTCTAAGATGAGGCGGTACAGCAACCTAAAATGTTTAAAGGCGGGAGTGGGGATCTGTCTCCCTTGGCACAGGTATCACACTGAGTCATTCTGCTTCATCCCCTGTCACTCCAGCCACTCCCTCCACGATCCTGAACCACAGGGCTCCCAATGCCTCTTCTGCCTCCCCGCCTCTGCCGGGAACACCCTCCCCCAACTTCAGCTGAAGCCTGGCCTGTACTGCCTTCCTCAACCCACCACTCGCTGAAGCCAACTGACTGTCCCGTAACTCAGCAGCTCTCTCTACTAGACTGGAAGATGCAGGGAGCATGGGTTTCCACCTGCCACCCCAGCACCCAGTACAGGTGCACCGACCTAGCTAATGTTGTTCAGTCACTAAGTTGTGTCCGACTCTTTGTGACCCCACAGACTGCAGCACGCCAGGCTTCCGAACCTAACTTCTGATCATAATCTAGCTTTTCAGGTAGCCTGTCCACACTACCCAGCATCATGGGAAACTGCCTGCTTCACTGCTCAGGGTAAACTAGGACCTGAATGCACTCTTTTGTGGATCTGGATGGCACGAGCCAGAAACCCGCAGGACCTCAGCTCTGGAAGTGGAGACGGCCCTGTCACAGGGCATCCCTAACCTGCCTCAGACTCCAGTACTCCGCACTGACCAGAAAAATTAGCAAGTATAATCCCTATTAATGAGCGCCGAAGAATTGATGCTTTTGAATTGTGGTGTTGGAGAAAACTCTTGAGTCTCTTGGACTGCAAGGAGATCCAACCAGTCCATCCTAAAGGAGACCAGTCCTGGGTGTTCATTGGAAGGACTGATGCTGAAGCTGAAACTCGAATATTTTGGCCACCTCACGTGAAGAACTGACTCATTGGAAAAGACCCTGATGCTGGGAGGGATCAGGGGCAGGAGGAGAAGGGGACGACAGAGAGTGAGATGGCTGGATGGCATCACTGACTCGATGCACATGAGTTTGGATAGACTCCAGGAGTTGGTCATGGACAGGGAGGCCTGGTGTGCTGCGATTCACGGGGTCACAAAGAGTTGGGCACGACTGAGTGACTGAACTGAACTGAATTCAATGATAGTATTTGATCCATCCATTTTCATCCATTAGAATCACTAAGAAACAAAGTTTTATTTATATGAATTGGTCACACCCACTAATTCAAGATCCATAGATCTTAAATATCTAGCAGCTGACAGAGCAGCTGATACACACGGACATCTACCATCTATTAGAGTTCACTGTGTGTCAGCTCACTGCATCACATGGACTCACATTTCATTTAATCTTCATAAGCCATGGAGGCAGGTTATGTTCTCCTCACCTTGTGTGTAAGAATATGAGGCTTGGAAGAGTCAAGTCACTCACCAACACCCAATGCCATCTGATTCCAAGGCTCTTAAAAATTACTTACCTCATTCCAGAGAGCATCTACTACATACAGGAGCTGGAAACTGTTGACCAAAATCATTGCTAATGATGGAACAGTGCGATTCTGTTCCTTCATCTCAGCCAAAAGCATCACCAGGTTAATGACCACCTAAAACAAAAGGGGCAAGTACAGTTTCCAGAGAGAAAGGTGGTAATTTCCTAGCTGAGAAAGCTGCAGACACACCTCACTGAGAAGCCACCATCAGTGATAAGACACATCAACAACAGGAATCCCTTGATAAGATGTACTGAGACGGACACTTATTCTGTGGTAGACTTGGAAAGACACACAGCCTACTCCGATCTAGGGGCCCTCTTACAAAACAATTGAGTATTCTTCAGAAGTGTCGAAGTCATGAGAGACAAGGAACGACTAAGCAACTGCTACAGACTAGAAGACGCTGAGACCAAATAACAAACAAATGCACTGTCAGACCCTGAAGAGAATCCTGGGACAGGAAAAGGCCAAGAGTGGAAAAACTGGTGAAACTTGAATAAGGTTTATGGACTTAATTAAAACTACTGTAAAAGGTGAATTTGTCATTCTTTTTTAACTGCTATTCTTGATAACTATTATGGCTCTGTCAGACATCAACACTGGGGAAAGTGGTGTGAAGGAACTCTTATTTTTGCAACTTTCATACAAATCTAAAATAAGGTAAAAGTACATTTTTTAAAAAAGGAAGAAAATACATTTTTTCTTCATAAATTCATCTACACTATTATTTTCTTACATCAACACAAACTGATGTAGTCAAAATAATACAAACTTTTAACATTTAATAACCTATAACAGGACATCTTAACCCTTTGGACTATATTTAAAGTAAGAAAATATTTGAAGTAGACAAATTTATGGAAAGTTATAATTATTCCTAAAAACATACCAGCTATATGCTCACTTCAAAATTTTCTATATTTCTTTCTAAATGCAAGACTAATTTGTACTACTGAATTGAAATAAAAAAAAAAAAGACATACCCATCCAATCAATCCGGGACGCAATTCACAAAAATACTTGAGATCAAAAGTACCAATCCGAGGGTTTAACTCCCGGCCAATGAAGAAATCATAGATGGCATTTCCTAAGAAGGGAAAAGTTTTTATCCAAACGGTATTCCAAACCCAACTACGAGACTTTAAAGCTGCACTGCTGCCTACTACCCAGGGTCATGATTCAGTCATCTCCAAGAGCCTAGCAAACAGTCAGGGAGGACCGGCAGGGATGCCAGTCCCACCTGGAAATATCCATGGTGCTATAGGCGTGGGACCTATGGGGCCTAGATTCCTGGATTTTGAGGGAACTGGAGGGTTTTTTTAAATGTAGACTCACAATTTTTAAAGTAAATCACTTAATCTTTTTTAATGTTTTTAAATACTTTAGGTTAGAATTGACCAATTTATAATCTCTATTATTTGATTTTTTAAAAAAGGAGATGTACTGTTTCAAACAAAATATAACATAAGCCATAAATTGTTATAATACTAATGTTACTGAAAGGCTGTAACTTATTAAAATGTCTTACTGTCATCAAGTGACTATACAAGAAAGAGGAAACAAATAGGAAAACATGAGGGGAGAATCAAATTTTCTTCCTTTTATTTTTCTTAAAATTATTTTTCATCTTTAGGGGTGGGAGGGCACGTTCATGGGAGGCATTCGTGGGACCCACACAGTCTAACGCTGCTCACCAGAGCTGGCTGGCGACAGTTCATCCCGGGGCGCTTTCAAAGCCCTGGCGTAGAGGTAAACACTCAAGCCCACGGCAAAAACAATGGCTGCAAGCACAAGCTGAAGGAAATGACGGTACACATAATAAAGCTCTACATTCCAGAAGAAACACGCTCCAATGAGTGCAGATGTCAGGATAAAAGCATAGAATCCTTTAAAAAAAGTGGGGGGGGAGGTCAAAAAATTAATGTTAATCCAGAGTTCACAAGAGATTTATACCATTATAAAATAACGCAACATTATTTTTTAAAGTCTTAGTTTCATTATCCAGGCTAAATACACACAAGTGCATGAACAAGCAGTGCCCCTGAGGTAAGCAGTCTTCAATATAGATGTTACATCTCCCAAACATATTTAATCAATAATAGTATGTTAATAACATGTAATAATAACATACTTAATTTTTGTTGTGAACAGTCATCTGCTTTTAATTAAGAGAGAGCTGAAAAGAGGTGCACCAAAATTTACCATAAAAGAACCTCAAAATTCACATGGTCCAAACGCTCAGGCCCAAAGTCAAATGGCTAATTACTGACAGAGCTGGGCCAAACACACATTTTAAAGTGAGTGAGTGAAGTCACTCAGTCAAGTCCAACTCTTTGCAACCCCATGGACTGTAGCCTACCACGCTCCTCTGTCCATGGGATTTTCCAGGCAAGAGTACTGGAGTGGGTTGCCTTTGTCTTCTCCAGAGGATCTTCCCAACCCAGGGATTGAACCTGGGTCTCCTGCATTGTAGGTAGATGCTTTACCATCCGAGCCACCAGGGAAGTCCTGGTGGACACATTTTAAAGCCCTAGGGTGATCTTGGTTATAAATTATTAATATTTTTACCTGAAATAACTTATCAATAATGGCCTTAAAGGACCCTGAATCGTATTCTATCCCCCAAACACAGACTTCAAGACCCTGCCCTCAGAGAAGAGACCCCAACACGAATGTCCCCTCCAGGGCCGGGCTGGAGACACCAGGAAGGGAGTGCTGGGGCCCAGAGACGATGTCCATTCCAAAGTAAAAGAACCCACAAGGCCCCACAAGAGGAACCCCTGTTCCGAGCTAGCCCTGGTACAGCTCAACAGACAGAGGCTGAGTGTCGGCTTTTTCTTCTGACCCAAGGAATAGTTTTCCCTTCAGGAGTCGAGTGTCCGCAAAAACTGTCCTCTAAGTCATCAAATCACATTTGGATAAAAACAGTCTAACACAAAAAAGAGGTAGATGTTATAAGAATTCTGAAAGGGGGGTGGGAGAAGAGTTTAGGAGGAAGGGGACACATGGATGCCTATGGTCAATTCATGCTGATGTATGGCAAAAACCATCACGATACTGTAAAGCAACTATCCTCCAATTAAAACAAATTTTTTTAAAAATTAAAAAAAAATTCTAAAACCAAAGTTTTTGTAAAGTAAAACCATCATCTCTAATTAATTATTTAGATCCACATTTTCCACATATCATGTTTATTCTAAAGAGTAACTCTGTAAACATTCATTTAACGATCATAAAATTTATGAATATTAAAGAAAAAGAATGGTAGATGAAGCAGTTTCTTGCTCTTGCTCTCTCGCCTATGTGGACTAAATTATTCAAAACATCTTAGGACTCTCCTTAGTTTATAATGGTAAAATCTTATAATACTAGAGTGAGAGTAATCAGATGAGGAAATTTTAAAATGAAGGATCAAGCAACTGGTCCAGCCACTGCCTGCATGCTCTGCCAGCTCCAAGCCTAGGACTAACTACTGTGCTCAGCCTGGGAGGAGCCATGCCTTCCAGGGGAAGCAAAAACAGAAAAGAAGGGCACTCAGAGGTAAATGGGTACCTAGAGAGAACCCACAAAACACACACAGTGACAGACCTGATGGCAAGAAGTGAACACCACCCCATCCCTCCCCAGATTCAGCCTCACTGGGGAAACAAGGCATAGGACAGAAGGTGCGTCGGAGATTCTAAACCTAGTTCCAGAAGCAAGGAATCTGGTAAAAGTAAACAAAATATCTGACAGTAGCAGCAAAAAAAGTGTTAAGCAACCACCATGGGTCAGGTGCTGAGCTAGGCTCGATTCTTTACACACTTGGCACAAGAGGCACCTAGAGTATCTCTGGCTTCCCATCTGAAGCCCAGCAGAGGGGTTTCAGGTACAGTGGATGCTAGGTGAGCCACTGAAAAAAGCATCCACAGTCAGACAGGTGAGAAGTGACGGGATTAAAACAGTCCAAAAATTAAAAATTATAATCATAATTCCCAAGGAAAGGAAAACAGTCTACTCAGTCTAGTTAAAATGGAAAATCATTTAAGGATAACTACACTATATACCCCTGGAGGAGGGCACGGCAACCCACTCCAGTATTCTTGCCTGGAGAATCCCCATGGACAGAGGAGCCTGGGGCGCGACAGTCCATCGGATCACAGAGTCAAACACGACTGAGTGACTAAGCACAGTGCGGCACACTCTGTATACATTCATTTCTTAAGTTAATGAAACTTCATCAGTCTTTACATGGCAAAGGTGGGCGGACCCTCTTCCTCAGCACACACTCCTACCACAGGAGGGGCTAGGTCAAGAGGGCAAGGCCCTCTTGTTGAGATGTTCAGTGAGACTTCCACTCCATCCACTCAGAGCTCCCACTAATGAGCGCCTCCTACGGGCCAGTCACTCTCCTGACACCGAGGGTACCACAAAGACACAGCCAAGTCCCGGCCCGCAAGCCACCTTCTCGTGGGGAGACCCCCGTGAACAGACAAGCACACTGATGTCTGGAAGGCCTATCACAGAGGAAGATAAGGCAGGGTAAAGGAAAGAACGGGACCTGAGGGCTTCTCTGAGCAGAGAGACATCAGAGATGAGGCAGCTGACACTGCGGGAAAGTTTTCCAGGCAAAAGCACTGAGAGTAGAGCCTAGAGATGGTCCACAGGCCAGTGACTGGAGCAAATGAGCAAGAACTCTCAAGCGCAGGAGTGGCCAGGAAGCCCACATCAGTGTAGGACTTCACTACATGGAGATGACTCAGGATGATAAAATGTTTATACAAAACTGCTTCAGTGAATGATAAATGCTATTAAGAAAATAAAACTGGGGCTTCCCTGGTGATCCAGGGGTTAAGGATCCAACCTGTAATGCAAGGGACACCACCAGTTTGATTCCTGGTCCAGGAAGATCCCACATGCCGCAGAACAACTAAGCCCATACAGCACGACTACTTAGCCTGCATGCCTACAGCCTGGGATCTACAACTACTGAGTTCACTCATTACCACACTACTGAAGTCCACACACCTAGAGCCTGTGCTCCAAACAAGAGAACCACTGCAGTGAGAAGCCTGTGCACCGCAAACAGAGTAGCCCCTGCTCACTGCAACTGGAGAAAGCCTGCGGGCAGTAACAAAGACCCACCATAGCCAAAAATAAATAAATAAGTAAATAAAAAGAGAATAAAACTGGAGAGAGGAGAAGAGTGACTGAGGGGCTTGCTACTCTACACAGCATAATTTTGACATACTGGCTGCAGGTACGAGCAATTTATTTGCATGCCCTTTAGACTACTAAGAAATAATTTACTTTTTACTGCTCTGGTGCAATCAGCTTTGATAGTTTGAAAGAGTACAGCACCCAAAAGTCTGTGCTATCAAGTCATCAATTTGAATCTTAAAAAAAAAATTACCATTTAATCTGTACTTGAGTCTTCTTCCATCAGTAAGAGGTGTTCCTTCTACAACCTTAAAAGAAAAGTTTTGTTTTTTAATTAAAAATTTTAAAAAGCACATCGCTTTACCGTGTGTGTGTGTGTGTGTGTGTGTGTGTGTGTGTGTGTGTACGTCTTGTAAAATCACCTAAATTTCAATATGCCCAACAAAGAGGATCGTCTTTTGGTAGGAAAGTTTAGTAACAAATTTCAAAAAGCTTTGCAGCACGCCCTTTGGTGAAGTAATTCCACCTTCAGGAGTTTATCTCAAATACAAATCTAGTGGTGACTTCTCTGTGTACTCAGACTACTGCAATAACTACCCTCCCCCAACCATCCCATGTCCCACCACAAGACTAGATGTGTTTTCAAAAACCAGTACATCTAGTTGATCTCTAGCTCAAAATTCTCAATGACTCCCCACTGCTTACAAAGTGGAGTACAACTCCAGCAACTCACATTTGTGCAGTCCTTTCAATCAGGTTCAACCCCACTCACCCAGTTCACTATGGCCCATGTCTTTGATAGCAGGAACTCACGTACTTACTTGCTCTGCTATTTATAAATATATGCTCACCCAGTTATTCAATCATTTCGTGTGTTTCTTTTATCTCCAATAAGAGACAGTGAGCATGTTCACTGGACCATTTCATCTCTTCATTTGGATCACCCACAGCATCCCCATATAAAAGGTACTCAAGAAACACATTTGAATGGGATGAGTTGAAAAGTTCACTTGCCCAATGGCAACTAAATTTTACTCCCCAATATTCAGAAACGGTGCAATTCATTATAAATTATAAAATACTAACATGATATCATCTGTCTTCGGCCAAACTACTATACTCTTTCATTAGCTATGAAAGGGAACCCAGTAGAAATGTAATATCTGTTTGAGATCACAGGATTAGCAAAACAACATGCTAATTTCAAATGATTCTTATCTATTAAAGGTATCTAACAAGTCCTGTGTTTGGTTTTAGTCTGTGAAATATATATATATATTTATAAATAAATATATATAAACCCCACCAAAACTGCTTTTCTCAATAAATATTATCTAGTTGACCTAATTTTACTTAAGTTTATCTGAACTTATGGTTTTTACTGTAGAGTCTTATTACAAAAATACCTGAAAATTCACATCACAAGAATCCTCTCTAAGGCCAATGTTATGGTGAGGTCCCAAAGTATTTAAAGTTTGCAGCTCTAGCTTCCTATCACTGGCATTCTCCATTCCCAATAAAACTGATCCTTTCATTTACAGACAGTTAGCAAACTTGCAAAGCCCTAAGAATAAGATCTTTAAATGAATTATTTATTCATTAAGGAATCTCATGTTCCTTTAAATATATCCCAGTAGAGAATTCTACTGAAAGAAGAATATACTCAAGTTTTAAAGACACTGCATGAGTTTGACGAGAACATTCAATGGTCCAGATAACAAATTTCTGAGATGAAAATTAGAAAACTCATCATATTTTAAAAAGTAAAAGAAGCGGACTAAAGTCCATTGAGCTCAGTAGCTTATCAACTGATAATTTAAAATTCTGCACCTGAAATGACATATAGTGAGAGGCAACTTTTTTCTTCCCCAGCAATCTCTGTTATTATTCAGGCTGTTTTGCAAAACAGCTTATTCTTTTCTATTTGGTTTGGAAAGTTACACAAGAACCTTAATCAGATTCTTAAAGTTCTGCCTGATAAGTATTACAGAACACAAAGAGTAAAGGTTTAAGAAACTAAAATTTCCAAGCTTGGGTGGTTGTGACCATGGACAGCTTTTAACCTTAAAACTACTATCAGTATCTTCACATAAACATGGGAGTGAAAGGAAGACCATCTCATTACACTATGCCCCACCAACACAACCTTACCTTTCCAATCGGCAGTAAGTGGAACAGAGCCTGAAGGAAAAACCAGAGGAGGTAGGCCCCAAAGACTCTCGTTTCCCATAAATCACCCAGCGCTGGCAGAGGAGGTGGGAAATTTAGAAGACTGGGCTCTTTCTGTTTACACATCAACAGCAACAGGAAGAGGAAGGCCGGCAGGCCAAGCATGATGAGAAAAACACCTGTAAGCAATCAGTGAACATTCAAGGCTCTTATTTCAATCCAGGCTAGTTTGTTTTATTTTTAAGATTCACTTGAGTCTCTAGTGAAGGTCAGAACTCGTCTGGCTACCTGTTTGAAACCAAAGTCTAATGCCTCGTGAGATGGTCCTCATGTCCACCTTTACATCTTCTGGGAAAGCAACCACAGGCATAAAAGTAGTAAAAAAAAAAAAAAAAACAGCACACACCCAGCAGTGAAAAGCTAGATTCCACCTTGGAAACCAAACTCTAAAACTCAAAATCCAACCACAATGGGAGTAAATATGTTGAGATTCCAGCAATTTAAAGACTGGAACATCTAAAAACTATCTATCGGTCTAATCTTTAAAAAACAAAAAACTTTATATCCCTAAGTTTCTAACAATTAAAACAGTGTCACATTCAGGGCTTCCCTCATGGCTCAGTGGCAAAGAATCCGCCTGTCAGTGCAGGGGACGTGGGTTCAATCCCTGATCTGGGAAGATCCCACATGCCACAGGACTACAGCCTGTGCCCTAAAGCCCTGGAGCTGCAACTACTGAATCCATATGCCACAACTACTGAAGTCCATGCCCCTCGAGCCCATGCTCCGCAGCAAGAGGAGCCACCGCAGTGAGAAACCCAAGCATGGCGACAAAGAGCTGCCCCTACCCACCACAACCAGAGAAAAGTCTGCGCAGTGATGAAGACCCAGCAGCGCCAAAAATTAATAAGCAAAATTATTTTTTTTAAAAACAAACAGTATCACACTTATGTAGCATGTGCGCAGACTGTTAAGCAATGTTGGACAACACCTAGAGTTCAGTTCAGTTCAGTTCAGTCGCTCAGTCATGTCCGACTCTTCGCAACCCCATGAATCACAGCACACCAGGGCTCCCTGTCCATCACCAACTCCCGGAGTTCACCCAAACTCATGTGCATCGAGTCGGTGATGCCATCCAGCCATCTCATTCTCTGTCGTCCCCTTCTCTTCCTGCCCCCAATCCCTCCCAGCATCAGGGTCTTTTCCAGTGAGTCAACTCTTCGCATGAGGTGGCCAAAGTACTGGAGATTCAGTTTCATCATCAGTCCTTCCAATGAACACCCAGGACTGATCTCCTTTAGGATGGACTGGTTGGATCTCCTTGCAGTACAAGGGACTCTCAAGAGTCTTCTCCAACACCACAGTTCAAAAGCATCAATTCTTCGGCGATCAGCTTTCTTCACAGTCCAACTCTCACATCCATACATGAGTTATAACTTATAAAATACAAAGGAGTTAAGCCATGCGGAATTTTGAACCACTTGACCATGAAGTCCTTTCTTGGTATAACCTCATAAAACCTCACCAACTCCACCCACTTAATAACTCCAAGCCTCTGAACACTTCAGATCTTTGACCCTCAAAAGCAACCCATCTAGCAGGTAACGTAGACACCATGACCCCACTGGAACCATGCAGCTTATTCCCAGTGTTACTGCTAAGGCAGGCCCTGGCACCACGGTCTGTTATTAGCAGATTTCCCAATCTGTCCTTCCTACATACAACTATCATACCAGCCTTCCCTTCGTCACTTTACACTTCTTTGCTCAAAACCTATTAAAAGATCGCTAAAAGTTTTACATGCAGCCTCAAGGGCACCCTTTCTCCTCTGATAACCCTCCAAAATGCTCCCACTCAGGCTTTTGCACTTGTTATTCCTTCCAACTGAAAATTCTTCCCAGGCTCCTACCAGACTCACTACCTGGCTGCCTGCGTATTTCTTCAGAGAAAGGCCTTTCCTGCTCACTTTATAGCAATGACCACTTGCCCTCCCTACCTGCCTTCCCCAGGCTGATTCTGATGCCTACCAGGTACGCCTCCGAACTCTAAGTCCTTCGACTGTGTGGCTGTCACTTCAGAGGTTCTCAACAGTGCAGGTCTTTTTGTGACAACTTTTTCTTCCTTCGAGTCTTCTTCTTTTAATTTGATCTCTTCTCTTCTTACACGAAGGCTATACTGTGTAGGTATATAACTACTCTCTTGTGACAAATGGAATTTTTCCTATTTAAAAAATAAAAAGTATTAAATATCTATAGTCAGTAAGTATCATGAATGCTACCACAATAACTAATTCAGTATCTTAATACTGCCATATAAACTAATAAATTTGTTAAATCACATTGTCTTTTTTTTAACTTTTTATTTTGTACTGGGGTATTAACAATTATCGGGATTAACAATGTTGTGATAGTTTCAGGCAAACAGTGAAGGCACTCAGCCATATGTCATACACACGTATCCATTCTCCCTCAAACTCCCCTCCCATCCAGGCTGCCACAGAACCCTGAGCAGAGTTCCATGTGCTTTATGGTAGGTCCTTGTTTGTTAACCATTTTAAATACAGGATGTACCTGACCATCCCAAACTTCATAACTATCCTGTCCCCCTGGCAACCACAAGTTCATTCTCTAAGTCTGTGAGTCCCTTTCTGGTTTGTAATTAAGTTCATTTGTATCATTCCTTTTTAGATTCCACATATAAGGGACGTCTTACGATATTTCTCCTTCTCTGACTGACTTCACTCAGTATGACAACCTCTATGTTCAGTCTTAATTTAAGGACAGAATTTTAGAAAAGATTCTAAGAAAAATGATGGTTTTCAATGTGCTTCTTTAGAGAAAGTCACTTTAACAAAGAAAAAGATTGCCCAAGAGGAGAAATGAACCATGTCATACCTGCGTGTTTTTGTGAGGTATGTCATTCCTCTCGATGTGCTCAGGCTCCCCATTATATCTGTTGATGCTATTTCCAAATGGCTTCTAAATTGAAGAATATAAAACATTTTAACCATAAGAATGGTAATTTAGTAAAAGGGAACATGATGGTAAAAATTCAGTATTGTGAAACCAAGCAATAAAACCAATCAAAGATTTTCACAGCCTGAACTCAAGAATTTCAGCCTATTTCTGCTAAAAATGAAATGGAATACAATTGACTAGAATTCCCAATCTTCAAAAGATTGGCTCTTAGACGTTTCTATTGCGTTGGCCAAAGAGTTCATTTGGATTTTTCTGTAATATAACATTTTTCATAAAATGTTTCATCTTTTAAACAAAATTAGACTAAATCTCATAATTTCACTATTCAATAACAGATGCTCTAAAAATAACAGGAAATGAAGAAATAGTGGTTACTTACAGAGTACTACTAGTAATCTGTGAACTGCTTATTTTCTCAATTTCATCTACCTCATTTTTATTTAACCTTACATTTTTTCTCCCTAATTCTCTTTTCTCAACTCAGTCTCTTTCCTTGAATGTCATTCTCTTTAAGCAGTGGAGGAAATTTCTTATTGATGGTACAAAGGAAGGACTTAAATTTACAGAACATTTTTCAGGCAATGTATGGCTGAAATCTGTAACTTTGCTCCTTTAAAGTCACAGACAGATTATACTGCTAATAAAGCAATAGGAGGAAAACAAATTAAAAAGATAAATATATCCTTTAAGGGGCTAGCTATCAGAAGACAACATCAATAGAGGACCAAGTTCTAGCTCAAATCAAGGTCTAACTGAGCAGAGACAGCATTCAACACATACTTAAGTTTATCAAAGTGCCAATGAGCCACTTGGCAGTGGTTTTGCAAATGTCCAATATGTGATCCACAGCAACCACAAGTGTACTCCTGTAACATAGCTAGTCAACCGACCCTAAATTCTAATGATGGCAAATTGACAGGGTAGCCACACTGAGGCAAAGTAATGCAAATACCACAACCAGGAGTCCAAAAGAACAAGGATGACATGATGTAAAAGCTACATGCAGTCTAAGTACGGTCTTTCATGCACATCACACCATCCTCAACTCAGCAATGAGTCCATGGTGAGCCCAGGGCTCAACTGGTGAGGAGCAAAGCTAGTCTGTAGCTCTTGGGTCACCAGGACTATAAGGAAATTACACTGTAAAAAATACAGTGGTCATTAAAAGCTAAAAATGACATGTGACAGAAAACATACAATATTTGTTCCTTACCCTGAGTCATCTGACTAGTAAAGAGAGCCACTAACAAGGTTCAAACTCACTAGTAATCATCAAAATACAATTTAAAAGAGTGAGTTGAAAATGTCTGATGACCATATTGGCAAAAAAAAAATAAACAAACTAATAACTATTATACTCAGAATGAGAAAATAGTCATTCACACCCTACTTGAACTGTTATAAACTTTCTTGAAACAATTTGCTAATATGCAGTAAAGGCCTCAAATCTACTCTATCCATCTGACAGAGCAATTCCACTTAAAAGATTTTATCCTAAGGATATATCAGACGTGTAAGAATATTGTTCATAGTAATGAAAATTTAGAAAGAAAAAAAGCTAAATGCCTATCAACAAGTGTGCTAACAATTACTTTACCTCCATACAATTTATAGTAAATCCAAACAATACTGTACAACAACAAAAGTAATGTAGGAAAATATAATAGATGGTTATTCCCAATATCTTAACATTTTTAAATCTGACTACAAAACACTATGTAATAATCCAGTTTTTTAAGGTTATTAAAAATTTGTGTGCATTTTATCCCAGAAAGAGATAACATTAAGTGAAGAGCGTAAACAATGACATTTATTCAATTGTTTATTTATAATTTTGATTTGGTCTATGATCCAAAATATTCATTGTGCAAGGTCCTACAGGGTCTGCATACCCTAATATTTCCAACCTTGAACTGTGAAAGTAATTATATTAAAAGTGTCATCTTTGAGTAGAGAAGGTAATTAAGTACAGTGATACTAAGCAAGAATGTTTTTATACCATATATTATATCTCATTTTTTTAATTTTTAAAATGTGTCTTATTATTTTCTGCCTGAACTTTTATTTACTATAAAAACTTAGTTCAATCTATAATTGGCATCTGTTTAAAATTTAAACACTGCTTTCTTTCTTTTAAAACCACAATATTAAGTAACACTCAAAACTTAAAAACGTTCTTTTTCATGGCACTTAAAAGCATTATACCTTCTATTCTTCCAAACATTCATTTTCTAATGTAACCTTTCCAAGTCATCACCTTAGATTTGATGTCTCCCTGACGTTTTAATATTATTAACTGCAGATCACATGCGGACACATAAAGTGGAAGACGTGATCTGGGCAGACTAAACGCTGTGTGAGGCTGGAGGGCTCCCAAACATACGCACCAGCACCAGTGGAGTCAGTTTAACTCCCAACATGTCCTTTCTGGCTTCCTTCCTTGCTTCCTTCAGGTCAGCCTGGTACGATGCTGAGGCGGATCGGCGGGAACCTTTTGGGGGCCGGCCAGGGGACCGGGAACGAGACCTCGAGCGGCTCCCCCGGCGTCTGGAGGGAGAACTAGAAGTTGAGCCACTCTTCCTTTGCCTGAAGGAGGTTAAAGGCTAGAGAAGGCGGAGAAAGCAGAGCTTCAGCATTTAAGTCATAACACATGCAGACACACACTGCAAGAAGGGAGCAATGGCGGTGATTGGCACCAGTGCTTCTAAAGTCACTTCAGGAGCTCATGGGAGCAGAGCATCCATCCAATGAGGCCAATGACAACTGCAGCAATGAGCCATCTCTCCTGAGACCAAGGCAGCCTTTCCACTCCTAACTCCTTTGACGGTACTGCCATGAAATGCATATTCTAAATCAAGGAGCTGTATATTGTCCCAGTAACATATACAAGAGATACAATAACACTGACTCAGACTGGGATGGGAACTTCCCTGCCGCTCCAGTGGTTCAGACCTCACCCCTCCTGATACAGTGAGTTTCGATCCCTGGTCAGGGAGTTAAGATCCCACATGCCTTGCGGCCAAAAAACTATAACATAAACAGAAGCAATATGGTAACAAATTCAAAAAAGACTCTTAAAAACGGTCCACATCAAAAAAAGAAAAGAAAATCTTTAAAGAAAAAAAGACTGAGATGATGGGACAAAAGAAGAGCCCACAAAAAATAACAAGAAAATCAGTCTCAGTCCCACCGTTTCGCTCCAAATAAAACACTGTCAGATTTTTGAAAAAAGTCCAAGACTGAGTTACTTAGTAATATTCTTACCCTGCCCTAACCTACTCCAAATGTTTCCAGGGATCTAGACCTCAAGGAGATCCAACAAGTCCATTCTAAAGGAGATCAGTCCTGGGTGTTCATTGGAAGGACTGATGCTAAAGCTGAAACTCCAATACTTTGGCCACCTCATGTGAAGAGTTGACTCACTGGAAAAGACTCTGATGCTGGGAGGGATTGGGGGCAGGAGGAGAAGGGGACGACAGAGAATGAGATGGCTGGATGGCATCACCGACTCTGTGGACATGAGTTTGAGTGAACTCCGGGAGTTGGTGATGGACAGGGAGGCCTGGCGTGCTGTGATTCATGAGGTCGCGGAGAGTCGGACACGACTGAGTGACTGAACTGAACTGAGACCTCAAGGAAGGCAAACTATCCCCCAGTCCAAATCCTTCCCACCCACTTTGTGTGGCCCAAGCTAAGAATGGCTTTACAGTTCTTAAATGACTACAAACAAACTCAAAAGAAGAATGAAACTTGGTGGCACATGAAGATTATCTGAAATTCAAAGTTCAGTGTCTGTGAATAAAATCTCACTGAGACACGGTCACGCCCAGACCTACTCTCACGCTGCATGAGCCATACATCCCACAGTGCCTCAGACATGTGCAGCCTGTCCTTTTACTCAAAACCGTCACAGACCCCTGGTCTACAGCACTCGAACTGTGGTCCATAGGCTGTGGGCTCGAGATGGGTTACTGATCTGAGACAGGAATGAATTTGAGAAGAAGTGGGTAGAAATTTTTATAGCATTTTGACCAAGTAATTTTATGTCTATTGAATCTGAGAATTAAAAGTCAGGGCTTTTATTTTATACTTTTTTTTTCCATTTGCCTAGCAATTATGATATATTAATAAGTACTTATATACCATGGATCAGATATTCTCAAGCTCCAGTCTTTAACAGATAAGCTGAGAGGCCCTGGGCTCCAATCTAATGAACGTCACTCTCCTGATTAAATCTCAGTGTCTAGAGTGAAGTCCAAAGCCCTCCAGTTCTGGTTCCTTCTTAACCCTCCTCAGGCTCTGTCACCACACCCTTTTAGCATTGGTTGTCTGTGTCCACCCCCACCCAAGCCTTTGGCACACTACCCACTGTGGAAGTCCCTGGCCCCATCACCTGAGTTTCTCTATCTGTCTTCAGCACTCAGCTCTGAAAGCCTGCCCCCAAACCCCATGCCCTTCCCTATTCTTGTTATGCTCCAGTACCACCCGTGACAACCTGTCACAGAATGGCAGAGTGCATTAAACCAGGGAGAGGGCGATCTAAGGGTCTGATTCAGCAGACTGGGAGCTTCTGAGGAACACGGCACTGGGCCTCATTCATACACTTCCAGTGCCAAAATCGGGATGTGACCCAAAGTAGAAGTGTGAGAGCCAGACCCGACTGCTCTAAGCTTAAAAACCACACCTACCGTGATTTCCCAATTATTATAAACATGGTCTATAAACCAAAGAGCGCTTACCTTGATATCACTCTCTTTCAATTCAAGTTCAGTTCCATCTTTGTATTTCACGTTGTAAAGCTGGGAGTTGCTGTCATGGCTCAGAATTTCTACTTCATAATAAAGCGAACTCCCAGGCCATCGACCTCTTACCACCTCACCATCAGCAAATTTCCTACTTGGCATTTTCAAAAATCTGTCTGAATAGTTAAAAAAAATAAATAAATAAGAGTCTGAGCATATATACACTTGTCTTTTTCTCATTAAACACTAAAATATAACTTTCCAAAATGTTTAACTGGTCAAGACTTTTGGGCTAGAGAAGCCTCTGTAGGAAAGAGTGTACAATTCCTGTTTTACAGTTGAAGCTTAAATATGTTAACTGTTTTGTCCAAGGCACAGAAAGAGACGACATGAAGTGGCAAAGTCAGGACACAGAGGTTGTTCTCTCTGCCACACCATATTTCACTGGAAATCACTCTAGACACAGCAGTGGCACTGAGGATTAAATATGACAAAACATAAAAGGTCAAATGATTTGCACCATGCAAAACACTACCCACCTACAGTGACCACACTTCTTTAATTAGCAAGGCACAAAGTACACATATTTTCTGATTTATAAATCTACCTAAACGGTAGTTCCCTTCTTATCCAAGAGGGATATATTCTAAGACCTCCAAGCATCCCCAGTGGATGCCTGAAACCAGAGACAGTACAGAGCCCCATATATACTATGGGGATATACACTATAGTCCCATAGATACTACACATACATACCTATGATAAAGTTTAATTTATAAACTAGGCACCACAAGAGGATAACAACAACCACCATCAATAGGACATATATAGAACAATTGATTCTTGAGAGTCCCTTGGACAGCAAGGAGATCCAACCAGTCAATCCCAAAGGAAATCAACCCTGAATATTCACTGGAAGGACTGATGCAGAAGCTGAAGTTCCAATACTTAGGCCACCTGATACGAAGAACTCACTCATTTGAAAAGACCCTGATCCTGGGAAAGACTGAAGGTGGGAGAAGAGGATGACAGAGGACGAGATGGTTGGATGGCATCACCGACTCAATGGATGTGAGTTTGAGCAAATTCCAGGAGATGGTGAAGGACTGGGATGTCTGGCATGCTGCAGTCCATGGGGTCGCAAAGAGTCGGACACAACTGAGCAACTGAACAGCAACAACTTTAATAAAAGTTATATGAATGTGGACGGTCTCTCAAAATATCTTATTGCACAAACTTAACGCCTTTTCCATCTTAACTAAGCACTTAATCGTCCACTATGGCTGATAGCTTTTGCAGTTTGAGGTACTAGAGCAAACTTAGGATGAATTTCTTTTTCCTTCTTCACAATTTCACAATAGAATATTTGTTCTTACGATAGGTCTTAGCAACCTCGGCATGATTCTTTTTCCTTTCCCTATTAAGCCAAGAATTTTCACCCTTTCACTTAAAAGAAGCACTGTATGGCTTCTCTTTCTCATAATCTGAATTGCCAGCATCACTACCCTTGTGCTTTGGGGCTATTATTAAGTAAAATTAGGGTCACTTGAATGCAAGCACTGTGATACCTCAACAGCTGACCTGGTAACTAAGATGGCTACTAAGTGACTAACAGGGTGGATGCGCTGGACAAAGGGACGATTGAAGGCTGGATGAAAAGGAACGGCAAGAGAGTTCATCACGCTCCTCAGAACAGCACATGACTTAAAAGTTATGAGCTATTTATTTCTGGAATTTTCCATTTAATATTGTTGAACCACAGGTGACCACGGGTAACTGAAACCTCAGAAAGTGAAACTATGGATAAAGGGGGACAACTGTAGTCTTACAAAGGCTTTACGGATGTATCATCTAATTTTAACAAATTACCTCTATTACAAACAGTAAACTATGAGACAGACTAGGAAAATCAAGGTTGTATAATTAACATTATATAACCTACCAAGAGCAAGAAAAATAACTTCAAATCGAAAATGAAGAGCAAATTTGGGGTTTTCACAAATCTTTCAAGTTTTACAGCTGAAGTCTCAGATGTATACCAAGTAATTCTGCCAACCACATAACTAGGCCAGTATCCTAGCCCTTTTTCAAATGCCTACAGCAAAAATCAACCTCCAGTTATAGCCTTCTTTTCCAGTGAACCAAAGCACAGCCCATGAAGCCTGGTATAAGAACAACACCCTAAGAAGCCACAAGCAATCTGCAGGAATTGCCACTTACATGAGACCTGTTTGCTACTTTTTTTCAAACATCGACTGATTGCTGGGTGCCTCTATCTTAGGTAGTAAGAGTTTCTCCCTCGATGGACCAGCAGATTCACATTTCCACAGGACAAAACCGGCTCCTCCTGACATCTCCAACATCAACTGAACAAGCTAGGCCCTCTGAAGAGGGCAGTACAACAGAAAAACCTCTCCTTGCATCACCTTCATCCCCGAAATATCCTCTGGGCATACAGATATACATTCCCCACTCGGCTCCTGTCAAGAGCTGATTACACAACAATACCAACATCTCAGAACTTGTGAAGACTCTCCAGAATTAAGAAAGGAGAAAGTCACATTATCACACCCCTCCTAAGAAAAAGTCTTTCCCAAGCATCACATTTTTTCCCTGTTAATCATCTGAGAGGCAAACTTCACAAGCTTCACTTGTTTAGATAGATAGGAGCTAGGTGGGTAGATGAAAGAAAACAGAAAGACTTAGGTGGTGATTAGAGGATGTCAGTCCACTTGCATGTTAGGTACAAGACACCTACCTGAGATAGCATTACTGGGGTAATGAAGGGGTTGGGGCTGGGGGCGGGGGTGGGGGGAGCAAGGACAAGGAGCCCAAATGCTCTGAGGATGAAGTCCCACCTGGCTGAGGAGTCCCGTGAGGGGAACTTGAAAAAAAGAAGGTGGTGGACACCTTGGGACCCGGAGGAGGGGCACAAAAAAGGAAGGTGACAATAGCAAGTTCTGCCTGTTTCAACATTTAGCTCCAAGCCTCCAAACACTGAAAAAGAGGAAGGAAATGTGCCCTCTCCTCTCTTCTCTTCTGCCCCTTCCTTCTTCTCAGACCCCTTAAAATCAAACCTGTTATCAGTACTTGTTCTCTGATGTAAATTGACCAGGGTTGGCAGAAGGCAATTACATCTTTCTACATGAAGATGTCATTCAAGTTTCAAATAACTCTTTATAAATTTCTGAAACAGTCCTTCAGGAATTAAGGGCTGCCTGTGTGTGTGCTAAGTCGCTGCAGTAATGTCCGACTCTGTGCGACCCATGGACTGTAGCCTGCCTCTATCCATGGGATTCTCCAAGCAAGAAGACTGGAGTGGGTTGCCATGCCCTTCTCCAGGGGATCTTCCCGACCTGGGTCTCAAACCCAAGTCTCTTATGTCTCCTGCATTGGCAGGCAGGTTCTTTACCACTAGTGAAAATCCCTTGAGCAGATTCTGTCCCTTTCGGAAATTTTATTGCACAGATACCACATACACAGTATCTATCCAATACTGATCATAGGTCAATGCCAAAGAGGTTTTTCTGTTATCAATCAAATATTTGGGGTTAAACAAATTAAGATATCTCGTGGTTATCTGTTAGGTCTCTAAACTTAACTTAAAAAAAAAGAATTAGGAACAGCAATCTTTCATATGGTGGTTGAAAAAGGAAAAGAAAAAAAGGGACAAACCAGCATTCTTCTCAGGAGACCGCTATCTCATACACATATCTCATGTTCCAAAAGATGAAACCACCACCATTTTGATGGCACACCTCCACTTTGCACGAGTATCGCACAGTGCATCACATCCTAACCCTGCAGTAGTAACTAGCAGATAGGACAGAAAAGCCCCAGGACATTCATGCAGTCACCATACCATCACCGAAGAAAGTCAAAAGATATGCCTCCCTCAAAAGGGAGGTTTTAGCCAAGTACGTCTGCAAAGATTCTGTTTACTGAAAACAATGACTTCATCCCCCCATTATCAGTGGAAACATGGGGACCCTCCAGCTTTTCTCTATTAAGCCACATGCTTGCTAACTTCAGTGTCAGTTGGCACTGGAATCCTTACACATTTCAGCTCCAATAAGTCACTGTTTATCAGCACAACAGAATGTGCTATTCCCTGCTGATCACATCTTCGGTCATCTTTCTTCACTTTCCCAAATCAGTCTAAACATGGCAAAGAAAGAGAAGCGCAAATGAAGTCTCACAGCTTCCTTCTTCAACACCTGCACCCAAGGCTGGCCTACCCGGCAAAACCCAAACAGGAGCCCCTGGCCTAGCTCCTGCCCCTGCTGCAGGATGCAGAAGAAACTGCCATCTTCCTGGCTGCACAGGCAGAATGGCCCCACTACCATCCTAAGCAAAATAAAGAACTGAAGGAGCAATAATTTCCCTCCTACTCACTCTTCCCCCTCCTCTCTAGACAGCTCTCAGAAACCAACCTTAAATTGGACTTGGTGCTCGATCTAAATTAGTGCACACACACCCATCCTTTCCTCCACGGCAGTTACTACGGTGTCTTTACAGATGTGCACGTGTTTATTTGCAAGATCCCTGAGGGCTGGGACCAGAAGCATGGGTCTAGCTGGGGTCCAGCCGGGTGCAGGTTCCTCCACACATCAGGTGAGCAAGTTCACTTGCTCCGGGTTGAACCCTTGAATCGTCCACGCGCTGTCCAATGTATCTACTGGGTCATTCTGGGTATCGACAACCTGATTCCCGATCAGACCGCGTAATCATTTTGGTGAACCGCCTGGAACCAGGCCGTTTGCAATCAGACGCTTATTTTTTTAAGCCTTAAAAAGATACATTAAAAAGAAGGGGGGGGGGGAAGGATCGAGCTTTAGCAGGAGCACGCAAACCTGCCTAACTACCCATTTTCTGAGTGCGCAGAAACACCGGGCGGGGGAATGCAATGCATGCAGCCAGACTTGGAAATCGCCAGAGAGGGCCACGACCCTCCAGGCCAGTGACAACCACTGACAATTAAAGACAACTTGGCAACCCCACTTCCCCGTTAGCCAGGCTGCCGCGCCTGTTCTGCTAACCCAAGAGCTGGGCCCGCCAAGTCACCCTGCTAATCTGTCAAAAAGGCGCTCGGAGCAGTCTTGGGAGGGCCGATGCTGCAGGGCGGGGACAAAGGCACCGGGGTGGATCACCCACCCACACATCCTCCCCAGCCAACATCATTTTACTCCGACGCTGCGCGTCCAAAATGGAGGGAAACGTCGGCAATTTAAAACCACAGCTTCATTTCCGCAGCTGGCCGGGCCGGGCGCACTTCAAGCCTCGCCAGCAGCCGCCCGGACCGACTCGGAGGAGGGGAGGGCGAAGCCGCCGCTCCACGCCAGGCGCCCCGGGACCCCTGCCCATCCGCTGCACCCTCCCCGCGGGCCTCCCCCAGATCCCTTGGAGACCGCGCTGCGGGGAGCGGGGCGGGGTTTCGGGAGCTCACCTGCTCGGTGATCCTGCGGGAACACGAACGGCTCCGGGAGAGTCGCGGAGCAGCAACCCGGCGGCGGTTCCGCGCGCGCGACACTGCCCGCTTTCGCGCTCTCGCGCTCCGCGGTCCCGCGGCCCGGGCGCGCGCCGCCCCGACCCCGCCCTCCCCTCGCCCCGCCCCTCTGGTCAGCCTTCCCAGGGTTCCTATTGGCTCGTCGGCCTTTTGAATCATGCCCAGCGCTGTCGATTCGTCACGAGACGTGGCGCGTCCGCCCCGCCCCGCCCCGCCCCGCCGAGCTGCCTGACCAGTTCTTCGTGTGGCAGCTCTCGGAGCATCAGCGCCTGGCTCGGGCTAAGAAGGCTGTGTTTGCCCCGGCCTTATCTCAGCCGCCAGACCCACGGACCGCTCGCTCTCCCCGCCCTTTCCCTCCCGGCACTCGCGCCACTGTTGCCTGGGAACTTGATGTGTGAAGTAGTTTGGCGAAAGAGATCGTAAAAAGCTGTAAAGAAAATAAATTTGCATAACGATCGCTAAAGATCAACTTTCCGAGGCCGAAAGTACTTCTTGCTGAAACACTATTAGTGCTCTCCTTACTGTGTTTAAAAAAAAAAAAAGCCTCTGGAAACCTTCCAGACAAGCAGTGGCTCGGAAGACAATCTGAGGTTCCTTTGTCTTGGCAATGGCTGCATCTCGGTAGAAACTGATCTGGACGGTAGCTTGGGGGCAGTGGGGCCAGTGGGTGGATGTGGGGGTTGGAAAAGAATGTCCAGGGGTTCCCTACAGCTCACATCGTTTCTAGGACTGCTGCTGTAAGGAAGGTGATCAACATTACGGGGAGGTCCTGCAGAGATAGAGTAGAAAATACTCACCAACGTGCGGCATCGAACAGAAAGTTCTGTCCGTGTACGCTGAGATACCACTTGATCTGCACATCCGCAAGTCTAGTTTTACTTGGCCTCCAGAATGCTGAATCATTACACTGTTGACGACGAATCTGTTATGGATCCTAAACTTTTTTTTCTCTCCAAGTTATCATTATTGGTTAGTTGGTTTCCTTCCTTTGAGGTCAAGAGTTTAAAGTATTCCACTGAGGTTCCCCATTTTGCAGTGTGGTTTTAATCAAAGTATTTTTTAACCCGACTCACTGGAAAAGACTATGATACTGGAAAGGATTGGGGGCGGGAGGAGAAGGGGACGACAGAGAATGAGATGGCTGGATGACATCACCGACTCGATGAACATGAGTTTGAGTGAACTCTGGGAGTTGGTGATGGACAGGGAGGCCTGGTGTGCTGTGATTCATGGGGTCGCGAAGAGTCCGTCACGACTGAGAGACTGAACTGAACTGAACTAGGTTAATCTAACTTAATATGTAAATTTAAGTGAATTTCTATTTTGGAAACACTGTCCATTAAATTGTAATAAGTGGGCTTTACCATTTATAGCCCAGCTTCCGGTGCAAGACTGCTCATTTTCTCAGTTACAATTTCAAAACACCCAGGTTTACAACTACAAAAAGAAGTAAAAAAACAAACAACACATTGAGCTTTCTTTGTCTTTCACATCCAGTGTTGAATGAGTGGTGAATTTCCCAGTTTAGTTCTCAGAGAGATATTTGTCATCCACAGTTAGCCAGTTGCAGATTTTCAGAATATATAAAGTCACTTGAAGAGCCTTATCTTGGCACTGGTAGGTATTTCCCTGGCAGTTTAGTGGTAGACTCCAAGCTCCCTATGCAGGTGGCATGGATTCAATCCCTGATCCGGGAACTAACATCCCAAATGAAAGGCTCAACCAAAAAAAAGATTAAAGCATAATCAGTGGCTACAAGTGGCACAGTCCCTGTTCCCACTGAGTAGTGGAGAAGAAAAGCCAATCAGCACTGCCACTAAAGCGGCCAAAAGACATATGTGGGACCAGGAAGTCTTAGATATGAAATACAAGAAATGTGATGTCTTCTAATGCACCCATTATTTGACTCTGCTTCCCAGAGGATCTGGGGTATCAGGTCTGACACGTGTCTTTTAGGATATAGGTCTAGGTACAATTTCCCATGACATGAAGAAGTACAGCTGGACTCATTTGGTACTGTTCATAACAAACTCTTCTGCACTGTGAGCTGCAGAAAGCCTTCTTTCCTAAAGTAAAAGAATCCCAAGAGCTGTCTGATAAAAACACATTTTTACCAATGTTGTTTGACCTGATTGGCTTGTATTCACATAGCTATGGAGTTTGTGATTAGCATGATGAAATAATTAGGTTGGTCTTGACACAATTTTTTCTTTCATTTTTATTTGAAGAACTTACATTTATGTATATTTGCAACACTTATCCCCCTACTTTTTTTAATATTTAACTATCAGAGGCCAGAAGGAGAAACTTTCAGTACATGGACCCAAATATACTGCTATCCTCAGCTACAGTGGAAGAATTTAAAACAGGTAAGGCTAGTGAGAGAGAAAGTAAAGAAGAGGCAGGAGTTGGTGTAATAATCATACTAGCTAGTTTTATTTATTAAGTTCTGTCCTCTGCTTCCTGCTACTCTAAGGACTTTTTGTATCTTCATTTATTTATTTCACTTGACCCTCAAGACATCGCTGGGCCCTGTGAGTCAGTGTGAATTTCAGTTCTAACACTCACTTTCAGTCCTCTCCCAGCCAGTTCTCAAAGTCTTGATTTCCTCATCTGTAAAGTGGGGATAATAAGTGTACCTGTTCCACAAGGTGATTGTGAGGATTAAATCCAATTGTACTAGGCTAGTACAAAAGTAATTGTGATTTTGCACTGTTGAACTTTGCTGTTTGATATTGGAATACATTCTTAAATGTGGTTATGTTATACATTATTTTAATGCACAATTCTTGCTTTATGCTTTTTTGCTAATGACATTACTTGCTATTTATTTATATTTATTTTAGACTAGGGAAATGATGTTAGACAAAAAGCAAACTCAAGCGATTTTCTTGTTTGAGTTCAAAATGGGTTGTTAAGCAGCGGAGAAAATGTTCAACATCAACAACGCATTTGGCCCAGGAACTGCTAACAAACGTACAGCGCAGTAGTGGTTCAAGAAATTTTACAAAGGAAATGAGAGTCTTGAAGATGAGCAGCTCAGTGGCCAGCCATCAGAAATTGACAATGACCAAATGAGAGGATCACTGAAGCTGATCCTCTTACAACTACACAAGACGTTGCTGAAGAACTTAACCTTGACCATTCTACATTCATTTGGCATTTGAAGTAGATTGGAAAGGTAAGAAAGCTCATTAAGTGGGTGCCTCATCAGCTGACCAAAAATTTAAAAAATTGTCATTTTGAAGTGTCATCTTCTCTTATTCTACACAACAGCAGCAAACTATTTCTCCTTCAATTGTGACATGAGATGAAAGTGGATTTTATACAACAGCTGGCAATGACCAGCTCAGTGGCTGGACTGAGAAGAAGTTCCAGAGCCAAACTTGCACCAGAAAGTGGTCAGGGTCACTGTTTGGTGATCTGCTACCAGTTTTAATCCACTACAGATTTCTGAATCCCAGTGAAACCATTACATCTGAAGTATGCTCGGCAAATCCACAAGATGTATCAAAAACTGAAATGCCTGCAGCTGGCATTGGTCAACGGAATGGGCCCAATTCTCGATGACAACGTCCAACTGCAAGCTGCACAACCAATGCTTCAAAAATTGAAGGAACTGTGCTACGGAGTTTTACCTTGTTCATCTGCCACATTCACCCGACCTCTTGCCAATTTACTACCACTTCTTCAAGGATCTCAACAGTTTTTTGCAGAGAAAATGGTCCCACAACCAGCAGGAGGCATAAAATGCTTTTTCTAAGAGTTCATCAAATCCCAAAGTGTATTTTTTATGCTATAGAAATAAACAAACTTATTTCTTGTTGGCAAATATGTGTTGATTGTAGTGATTCCTATTTTGAATAACAAAGATGTGTTTAAGCATAGTTATAATGATTTAAAATTCACGATCCAAAACTGCCATTACTTTCATACCAACCTAATACATATTGGAAGGTATTCAGTTCAGTTCAGTTCAGTTCAGTCACTCAGTCGTGTCTGACTCTTTGCGACCCCATGAATCACAGCACACCAGGCCTCCTTGTCCATCACCAACTCCCGGAGTTCACTCAGACTCATGTCCATCAAGTTGGTGATGCCATCCAGCCATCTCATTCTCTGTCGTCCCCGTCTCCTCCCACCCCCAATCCCTCCTAGCATCAGACTCTTTTCCATTGAGTCAACTCGTCACATGAGGTGGCCAAAGTATTGGAGTTTCAGCTTTAGCATCAATAGCAGCCAACAATTCTTATTACAGCTTTATTTCAAGTTCATGGTCAGCATTTTTAATCAACTGTAAATAGATTAACTGGTGTTTTCAATAGCATATGTGTCAATACCTTTTTGATGCATTTGTTGTTTTTTATCTAAGTATCTAAATCCTTTGACTCCTCCTTTAGCATAGATTGGCTTCCTTCGTGGCTCAGACAATAGAGAACTCACCTGCAGTGCAGGAGACCCAGGTTCAATCCTTGGGTTGGGAGGATCCCCTGGAGAAGAGAACGGCAACCCACTCCAGTGTTCTTGCCTGGAGAATCCCATGGACGGAGGAGCCTGGCGGGCCACAGTCCATGGGGTTGCAAAGAGGCAGACACAGTGAGCAACTAACACTTTCACTGTCATCGTATAGATTAACTGGTGTTTTCAATAGCATGTGTGTCAATACATTTTTAATGCATTTTTGTTTTTATCTAAGTATCTAATCCTTTGAATCCTCCTGTAGTGCAAGTTTGTAAATATAAGACTGTTGTATCGTCAGTCTTTTGGTCTATACTATTCTAAGTGAAAAACCTAACCCACTCACCAGATTTAATTTTTTTAACATTTAATTACTTACTTGGCTGCCCCAGGTCTTAGTTGCAGCACGCAGGATCTTTAATCTTCATTGCAGCACGTGAGATTCTTAGTTGCTGCATTTCAACTGTTAGTTGCAGCACATGGGGTCTAGTTCCTTGACTTGCAGTAGAACCCGGGCCCGCTGCATCGGAGCACAGAGTCTTAGCCACTGGACCATTAGGAAAGTCCCAGATTTAATCTTAAAACTTAAAGATCCTTTGTTCAAAAAGTATTATTCAAACATTTTGTTTTTAACTTTTGCTGATTAATAACTTTTTTTAATTAGCATAAAATTTGCATGGGTGTGTTGGGGATCCTGAATTATTTTTCTGCAAGAAAAAGTGCATACTTCATAGCATGACATATAGGAAAGGGCTTCAGAAACTCTTGCCTTCAAAGATCTTTGCCCCAAGATGGGCTCCCTCTGTTCCTTTTTATGCCTGTCTAAACTTTCCCACCCACTTCACCCTCCATTTCTACAAAATTTCTGATGGGGCCATGGTCCCATTGCTTGAATGCCTTCTCCCTTTTTCCAAGAATGGCCTTCTTGCTCATCCTCAGCAAAGCTTCCCCCATCTCTCTGCCCGCGTGGCACTTCCCACATATGCCTGTCACTGCCTTGCTGTGTGATGGGCATCCTGGAAGGCAGGGATCATATTTTATTTCTCTTTGTGTCTCACCCCATTAAAGAAATGACTGGTTAGCTCATTATGAAACTGTGTCATCTGTTTCTCCAAAAGCCAAACTAAGTCAATTCTCTCCGTCTTGGGCTAGTAACTGAGATTCTTCTGAGGCTGGGTTAAGGGACGAGGCAATGGAGCTTTCACTGGCATTAACTGTTCCCATTAAGCAGGTTAGAGGAGACAGCTTTCTGCCTTAGAAGCACAACTCGACTGCCCTCCCCTCCCTGTCTCCCGTGCCCCCCGCCACCAGTACTCACTCTGCTGACCATTCTTCCCTCTGCCTTGTCTCGATCTCTGAGCCCTTACCCGTCTTAATCCAGAACATGTTTCTATTAAGAACCCATTGGATGCTTCACATGGGGTTTAGACATAACCCAGACACATGGTTTGTGTTGGCACAGAGGCTAACCTGTAAATCCCTGAGGGCAGCCTTCCACCCCCACCTCCCATCCAGAGTCTGTCTGGGGCAGACTGGGGGCTCCAGTGTGGGACAGAGTGTGTTTGTTTGTGTCGTATGAAATTGCCACGTTGCTCCACTTCCGGCCAAACTAAGCCTGAGCTCATCAACGCTAATGTCCAGCACTTGCATTTCTCTTCAGCGATGGCTCCGACCCTGTCACTAAAACTGCTCCACACCCTTTAGGAAAAGTGGGGGGCACTTTCAGTCAGCATCTGGATAGTGGAGAAAGGGATATCATGGAGAGGGGACTAATGTCTAATGAGAACCTGCAGTGCAGAGAGCGCTTCCACTCCTTATCCTTTTTTTTTTTAATTTGTCTGCCTCGGGTCTTGGTTACAGCATGCGGGATCTTCATTGCTCATACAGATATTTCACTGTGGTGCACAGACCCTCTCTAGTTGCAGTGCATGGGCTCAGTAGCTCCACAGCATGTGGGATATTAGTTCCCTGACCAGGGATCAAACTGGAGTCCCCTGTATTGTAAGACAGATTCTTAACCATTGGACCATCAGGGAAGTCCCCTCCTTATCTTATTTATGACCCAAATCAACTCTATGAAATAGTTATCATTATCCCCATCTTTAGGATAAAGAAATAGACTCAGGTCGACAAACATGCCAAGGCACATCCAGCAAATAAGTGCTGGAGTGAAAATTCTAACCCAGATCTAAAGATTCCGAAGCATCTGCCCTTTCTTCTGCCTGAGCCCCCGCTGGTTCCTGGGGCAGTCTCCTGGTTCTCCTGGCCATTAACTTCTAATTGTTACCTGCCCCACTGTCGAATCAGCTGGAGGCTTCCCAGGCTGATCAGAATACAGCTCATGGGTTTTTTGTCTACCTTTTGAAGACACAGAACCTTTGTGACTGTGGGCCTCGGAGCACAGCTGGCACACAAACGGGCCCTCGTCTCCATCTTTGATCCTTTCCTCCTCAACTCTCAGTTCCTATGCCCTAATTCTGCAGGTTTGCCTGAATGCCTTTCCTCCTAGAGGCTGTCTTAGAAGATTCACTTTACCCCTGTAATTTTTTTAAGTTGCACTGTACTCGTTGTACTCCTGCAATGCAGGAGACCCAGTTTCAATCCTTGGGTCGGAAAGATCCCCTGGAGAAGGGAGTGGCTTCTCCGGTATTCTTGCCTGGAGAATCCCATGGACAGAGGAGCCTGGTGGGCTACAGTCCATGGGGTCGCAAAGAGTCGGACATGGCTGAGCGACTAAGCACAGCACACGGCCAGCGCAATTAAATCTGCTTAAAACATGTTTGAGGGGGACTTCCCTGGTAGTCCTGTGGTTAAGAATCAGCCTTCCAATGCGGGGGATGTGGATTCCATCCCTGGTTGGGGAACTAGATCCCAACCACATGCCCGTAGGGCAACTAAGACCACCCACCCACTCTAGAGCTCCTGTACCACAATTAGACACCCTCCAAGGCCAAATAAATACTGATAAGTAAATAATTTTTAAAAGTTTGAGGGAGATGATATAAAATACCTGAGATGACTGTTTAAAATCAGATTTGCAGAATTATTTTAACTTTCTTCATTTTACTTGAGCAAGTGCATCCTAATTGACTATACAACCTAAAGCCTGTTTGAAGTACAATAGTGTATTATTTTATTCAGAACACACATCTGCATAAATGACTAATTATATATCTGACTATTATGTCTATTAAAACAGGGGACTTCCCTGGTAGTTCAGTGGTTAAGACTTCACCTTCCAATGCGTTGGGTGCAGGTTTAATCCCTGGTTGGGGAGCTAAGATCCCACATGCCTCAAGCGCCCCCCCCAAAAAAATCAAAACGTAAAACAGAAGTAATGTTGTAACAAGTTCAATAAAGACTTTAAAAATGGTCCACATTAAAAAAAAATGGATGAAATGTAATTGCAACATAGATGTATTTGAAAGTTGTGCAGAGACAGCCTGAATAGCCATTTAAGAACTCTAAATATTATTTATCATGAGTAGTTTGGCAGAAAAAAAATGCATCATCATACTAAGTTACTTAAGACATTTCTTTGCTTATTTATGTTTGATACAAAAGACTATGATCAAACAGATAACCACCTCTATATAGCAAAGCAAGTCACGGTACTTACTCTGAACTCCGAAATCTTCTCCAGGGTAAGTCACATTGCGAAACAAAATGCCATTTTTGCCTATATGAGTATAGTTTTTACATACTTAGATTTCTGAAATCTCAGTAATATAACCTTTTGTCTATGTAATGTAAAAATGAAAGGTTTACCTTGGACCATTCAGAATCATCCCATTTGTAAAGTAACAAAAGTACAAGATTATAAGCCTTCCCATAGCAATGGAGGTGGAAGTGAAAGTCATTCAGTCCTGTCTGACTCTTTGCAACTCCTTGGATTTCTCCAGGCCAGAATACTGGAGTGAGTAGCCTTTCCCTTCTCCAGGGGATCGTCCCAACCCAGGGTTTGAACCCAGGTCTCCTGCATTGTAGGCGGATTCTTTACCAGCTGAGCCACAAGGGAAGCCCTCCTATAGCCTTAATCTTCCAAATAGCATTGTAGCAGCACCCATCAAAAATGTCATTTCTACAAATATACGCTCTTTTTATTTTAATTTTCACTTCTTTTTCCTGCTTTACTTTCTGTGATATTCTTTGTGTTCATTCTCCTGGCCCTTCCATAAGTCAAGGTCAAGACACCCACTCTGAACAGAGGGGAGATGCTCCCATTTGTCTGGGAATCACCTCCCACTGGCCAAGGCAGTCTACTCAGATCCCTTTATGTTCATTTTTCTTAATGGTCTGTGTTTTAAACATACTTTTGCTTCCCATATGCCTACTAGATAATGTATATGCCTGTGAAAAAGTCCCAGAGTGCTGACCATGAATTTAATGGGATGCCCTTCTTAATGTTCTCAAGTCATAGTCAGATTAGGGAATTCCTATTTCTTATTACATCCAAAAGGGCAATATAAATTCTGCCAGTTACTTTGAAAATCCTTTGCTCACTAATAATAATCAGTCATATTTATAAATACTACCGATTTTATGCTTCTTTTTCTAATTATGGTAAAGTACATATAACATAAAATGTTTCCTCTTAACCATTTTTAAGTGTGCGGTTCAATGGCCTTAGGTACCTTCACATTACTGTACACCCATCATCACCGTTCAGCTTGATAACTTATGGTGAACGGTGAACGGGGCTGCCGTACTTGTGGTCTCTGAAGAAGATTTAACTCCAGGACCGAAGACAGTCTCAGGCACTCTGTGCTTTGTGTAGATTTTTTTTTAAGTGAAAGTGACAGAAAAAGCTTCTGACATAGACATCAGAAGGAGGAAGGAGAGTATCCACCTCACTAGATCAAGCCTTATATACTTCTTGACTAGCTGCTGAGAATAGATAAAAAATACCTCAAGGTTGTGAGAATTTTGCCCAGACCCTTTCCCGTAACACACATCCAGGGATGACATCAGCATGAGATTAACCAGAAGGAACAGGTTAACCCAAAGCTCAAGGCTGTGGAAGTTTTACCCAGGCCTTCTCCCATAACATTCATCCAAAGCTGAAAAAAAGGTATATCCTTGAATAAGAGATACTGCTACCTACAAGGCCTAGTTGTCTAAGGCAAAAGAATGTGAAAAAGAAAGAATGTTTACCTCCTCCTTAAAGGGGCCTTAGGCTTGGACTCCTTATCAACCTGCCTAAGTTAACTCTCTGTCTCCAGAACTTTTTTCATCTTCCCAAATGGAAACTCTGTACCCATCAAATAATTATTTCCCCCTTCTCCAGTCCCTGCAACCATCATTCTACTTTCTGTCTCCATTAATTTGTCTGTTCTATATACCTCATATAAGTGGATTCACAAAGCGTGTGTCCTTTTGTGACTGGCTTATTTCACGTAGAATACATCACCGACTCGATGGACATGAGTTTGAGTGAACTCCGGGAGCTGGTGATGGACAGGGAGGCCTGGCGTGCTGTGATTCATGGGATTGCAAAGAGTCGGTCACGACTGAGCGACTGAACTGAACTGAATTGAACTGAATGTCCCCAAGGCTCATCCACATTATAGCATATGTCAGAACTGGTTACCTTTTTAAGATTGAATGATTTTCCATTGTATGTATATACCACACTTTGTTTACCCATTCATTCATCAGTGGACTCCTGAGTTGCTTCCTTCTTTTGGCTATTGTGAATATTTCTGCTCTGAATTTGGGTATAGAAGTATATGACTTCCTACTTTAAGTTTTGGGATTCCCAGGTGGCACTAATGGTAAAGAACCCGCCTGCCAATGCAGGAGGCTTAAGAGACGTGCATTTGATCCTCGGTTCGGGAAGATTCCCTGGAGAAGGGCATGGCAAACCACTCTCGTATTTTGCCTGGAGAATCCCATGGACAGAGGATCCTGGTGGGCTACCGTCCACGGGGTCGCAAAGAGTCGGACACGACTGAAGCGACTTCGCACACATACACATATCCAGAAGTAAAATTACATTGGATCATATGGTAATTCTATGTTAAATTTTTTCAGGAACCTCCATGTAGTTTTCCATAGAAGCTGCCATGTCTTCTACCTTTACGTAGATTTTGCAAGGAATACTCGCTGAATTCACACCCGTGCCTTTGAGATCTTACCCACAGGTTGGTGTCCACTGAGGAAAGTGCTCACCTCTGGTAGAGTAGGGCCGGCCTGGGGCATGGCATGTCCCAGGTTCAGCAATCCAACTTGAGCGCTCCTAAAAATCTTGTGACCATCCATGCCCATGGCGCTGTGAACTTTCTTTGTCATCTGGCCAGAGGCTCAGGAATGTTTCATGACAAGTTTCACTCCTTGTCAGTAAGATTTTGATTATTTTCAATGTTCGCTCCTGTTGTCCATGTGCCAAATGTTAGAAATTCTGGATACACTTAATTAATAATTAATGACATCCCTGAGCTCCCTCTACTGGCTCTGCCTCAACCAGCTGTGGCAGGGGAGAATTCTATTTCTTCCAAGAAGAGGTCAATTTATAATCCGCAAACCAAGAGGATGGAGCAGAGGAGTTTAAAAAGTAGCTAGAATTTGATGGGCTGCCAGGGTCGCTTTCAAGACGGAAGTCTGGATTGTCTGTGCCATTCTTGGCATGGGTAGCAGGTGCACAGTCTAGGAATCCTTCTAGAACCTTGTCGCCATGGACAGATGAAACCGAAAGAAAAGGGGCTGGAAAGTTTTGACTTGTTATGCACTTAAGGAGTTCAGAGAGAATAAAAAAATATCTGACTCCCCTTGTTGCCTGTTTGAAGTTTCTAAATAGGAAGAACAAAAAAGGTTTAAATCACATGAGAATCACTCCAGCATGACAGGGCCTGAAGATTCCATCTTGGTCCCAAGGTGGAGGAAAGGGCGCGCCGTCAAGATGCTCTTGGGGACTTCCCTGATGGTCCAGTGGTTAAGAACCCGCCTGCCAGTGCAGGGGACATGAGTTCGCTCTCTGGTCTGGGAAAATTCCACTTGCCTCGGAGCAAGCTGTAGGTCTGCTTCACAAGTACTAAAGCCCGTGCTCCCTAGAGTCTGTGCCCCACAACGAGAGAAGTCACTGCGGTGAGAAGTCCATGCACCGCAACTAGAGAACAGCCCCCATGCGCTGCAACTAAAGAAAGCCCTCTTGCAGCCATGAAGGCTCACTGTAGCCAAAAATTAACCACGTAAATAAATAATAAAATGTTTTTTTAAAAAGATATTTTGGGAAGCACTGCAGACAGTCCCTGGCCTAGACTGGCCAGAGCCCTCGGAGGACTGTCAAGTATAGATGGAGGGCTGTCAGGTGTAAATGGAGGACGGTCAGGTGGAGATGGAGGGCTGTCAGGAGTAAATGTGACCCAGCGCAGCCAGCAGGGCTTGTCTTTGCTAACAAAGACTTAATGCTACATGTCCTTCACTCATAACTGGTTTCATCACATGTCACTCAGCGTGATGTGTCTACTGACCTCTAACTCCAAACTGAGGATGGGCACTGTTTCATCATCTTAGTGGTCTTTGGCTCCCAGCCATGGTGCGGGTCCATGGTTTTTTGAATGGATAAACAAAAGTGGATGAAAACACACACACTCTCACTTGGAACAAAAAAGGGTCGGAACGAATGAGCAGAACAGAGAAAGAAAATGTACCACTACATTTTCTCTGTGGTTGCTATAGTGACATGGTCCTACCAGCTCAGAGAGTTTCCAGACTCTCAGGGTCTGCCCAAGTCACTGTCCAGTGGTGCCGCCCCTCCCGCATGCAGTATCCTCGCTGCCTGAGGGGAGGAAGGTGACGGAGTGCTAGCTGAGTGCAAGGTCACCCACAGAAGTGTTCAGCAGTGGGGGTGGGGGCTGTATATCCTGGCATGGTTAATTTAAAGGACGTACGGGAGGCAAGAAAAGAATAAGGAAATGCGTGGAGTTAGGTCAGTGCTTGGACCCACCCTCTGTCCTGCACACAGAAATGCGTCAGCTCACCACAGACCAGCCAATGTCTGGGACTACAAAGATACGTATGAGATCTACCTAACACTCATTAAAACTCTGGTAGTTGCCAGCATCTTGTGAGCAGATAGCTCTATTAATCCTTTCGAAAATCCTGTGAAGGGGGAAATGGTATACCCACACTGCAGGTGAAGAAACTGGAAAGGGGTTAACTGGCTTGCCAGGTTGACACAGAAAGCGGCACAGCTGGGAAGAGAGACAAAGGCTGTCTAACTTGGAGCCCATGGAGACTTATGAGGGGCCAAGAGAGGCCAGCCAAGAGCGGCTGAAATCCCAACTGGTTTCCAGAGATTTGGGACAGGAAACAAGATGTCCTTGGTGGTAAGTCTGTTCCACCCCTCAAAACCGGTAATTATACACCCAGTGAGGGTGGTAGATTGATGTGTGGGTGTTGGCTCATGAACTGTAGGCACCAGGAAAGCTAGGACTTGTCATGTGATCTCATTATCTGCCCCATTAGCTGGCAACTGGAGCTGTGCATGGGCTTCCTTGGTGGTTCAGTGATAAAGAATCCACCTGCCAATGCAGGAAATTTGGGTCCGATCCCTGAGATGTGAAGATCCCCTGGAGAAGCAAATGGCACTCAGTACTCTTGCCTGGGAAATCCCATAGACACAACTTAGCAGCTAAACAACAACAGAAAGGGCTGTGCACAGTGCACTGAACACACCCAATCAATTGCCTGCTGTTTGGCGCAGCTGTCTTTTTAGGCTGTGCTCTCTGGAACAACACCCAGCCCCCTGCAGGGCTATTTGATGTCACAAAAACCCAGCCTTCAAACTCTCCTTGTCTGCTTCTATCAGAAGTTCCTTCTCTTACAGCTCCCCTGGGAGCCTCAGCTACACCCCCCAGGAGAAAAAAAAAGAAATGCAAGAGATAGAAGATCAACATCTTTATGCCTAAGTGTAGAGTTAATCCATATTGCATTCCTAAAGTCTGGAGTTTGTGAGACTGGATGGGATTTGTTACATAACTAATTGCAGTTTGTTCTGAAGTTAAGGCAATCCTGAGTCAGTGCCCAGGCTGGAATGTCCGCCTCACAGAGTTGCCCGGCTATTGTTCGGGGCTTGCTTTTGACTTCATGTACTGGAGTAAAAGGTCGTTGCAGCCTCAACACGTGAGCAGGAAGTGGGCAGGGCTTGCTGCCCTGCCTGGTGGTTCAGGAAAGAAGAAACAGAGAAGTCATAACCTCTGCGGTTTGGAGTGCGTTGCAACATGAAAACCCGGAAGCTTATCTTAGAGGAGGTTAATGGGTCGAAGTTGGCAGCGAAGTGGAGCCTTTGCTGTCAGCACCTTAGGAGGGGAGCCAGCCTTTATCCTCCCGAGAAGCACCCAGGTCCTGGCAGCTGGTAAAATCTTAAACCTTTGGAAAGAGTCACCGAAATGTAACCCTGTCCTTAGAACAGCACAGTCAGAAGAGTGTTTACAAGAATGCCATTTGATTTTTTTTTTTTTAATAATTTGCTTTTCTGTAAAAACTAAGTCCTCCCTATGGTTTGACTTGAATGAAAAGCACATGGGGCAGTGGTGATCGGAATGGAGGAAACATGGGTACCCAGCCCCTCCCAAGTGCATTTCAGGATGCAACCTGCCTGTTTAAGCCTGTGGATCAGATTGATCTTGAAAACCTGTCATGTAGTCTCACAGATGGTCGAAAATTGCCACCTGGATCCGCAACCCAAATACTTAAAAAGTACTGCTTACGGGCTAGCCAGGAAAACTCTGTTGCTGGAAAATTGCTTAAGAAGAGACCACAGAGTTTCAGTGAGGACATGCCAATTAAGGATAAAAACACTGAGGTTTGATGGAATGGGACATCGTGATGGAGACACAAGAGATATACCCTATGACAGTCATGTCGAAGGCATTCTGAGGACACGGACAGGGTGAACCTCACTGGCTTCCAAAAGCTCAGGGACCATCAAGAGGGTGAGAGAACAGCCTTCCTAGAGCCCTCTGCCTGCCACCCGCAGCACCTGGCTCAGGAGGTACAAGACTAGACAATGGAGGGTGGGAGGGTTTTACCATGCTTGTTCGAGGAAACGTCTGAGTATCATCTGTCAACCGAGTTCCTCCCAAGTTTCCCATCATGCACCTTTAACTAGTTTCCAAGCACACCCCCAAGGCAGGCTATGATGCTGGTGGTTCCCAGTGAGACGCTCTCACAGGCTGGTGTCCGTGGAGGACTGGCAGAGGCTGTGTCACCTGTCCAGACTTCTGTCCCCTAGGTGAACGGCAGAGTCACTTTGATCTTAATTAGCATTTGGGATATTAATATAAACACCCAACTCCCAGGACAAGGAGTCAGCCAGCCCACGGAAAACCCCGGGAAGTGGAGTTCTCAGGGGTTGGGAGTGGGTTGGCCTCTGAAGGCCACACAGAGCTCTTCAGTGAGCCAGGGTCACAGCTCACGTCTGCCCAGCCGCCCCAGATGTTTCCCGGAAGCCCCCTCCTGGTTTTGGCCTGCCTGGCTCTGTTTGGTTTCTGAGAACAAAGAGAAGAGGGGGTGGGGGGCAGGCCTGAGACACGCAGGAAAGCCATTGCTGGCTAGGTTAGCACATGTCAAAACACACCAGCCCCAGAGCTCCAGGAAGACAGTGCCATTTTTCATGGAGTGGAGAGAACATTCTGATACACGGGGAGGGCACTATGTCTGCAGAGACCCTAGTTCCCAAACTTCAGTTCCCATGAGTTTCCCAACTCATGTCTTAGCATGAGTGCTAAGACACTTCAGTCATACCTGACTCTGTGCGACCCTATGGACTGTAGCCTGCCAGGCTCCTCTGTCCCTGGGATTCTCCAGGCATGAACTGGAGTGGGTTGCCATGCCTTCCTCCAAAGGGTCTTTCCAACCCAGGGATTGAAACTGTGTCTCTTAGGTCTCCTGCATTGGCAGGCAGGTTCTTTACCACTAGCACCACCTGGGAAGCCCTCCCCACCTTTGGATTATGGCCAAAGGGACTTCCTTGTGGAGCGGGGAGGTTTGGGTGCAAGGGAACTGGTGAGCAAGGGGGTGTTTGCCTCAGGGGCCCTTGCTTTTCCCCTAGGAGCCCCTCTTTGGGCCTAGGCTCATGTCTGGACAGACACCAGGTCTGTCACAGCCACAGGCCCTGGTTGTTCTGTGCTTCCCTTGGAAGTGCCTCCTGCCAAGTTGTTCCCACTTGGGAAACGCCCCTTCCCATGGGCAGCATTCATCCTGTAATTAAAAGGTTGCTTTTCAAAGACACTTGTAATGATCCAAAATGTTGCCAGAAAGAAAATGATATAGTTGGCACCCCTGAGGCACTGCGTAGGGGCCCATCCACGCAGTGCCTGTCATGGTGGTCAGCTCACAACAAAGGGTACACCTGCCCCAGGACATGGAGAAGGGGCTTGGGGGTCTTGCAGAGACTCATTAAGGACAACACCCTATGCAAGGGCTGGCCGCAGGGCAGTGGGAGAGGCAGTGTGGCCCAGAGGAGGACGTCTGAGTCTGACTCAGTAAGTAGTGGGAGGACATCCTGCAAGCAGCCCCCTGAACGGAGGGGCCGGAACAGAACTTGGAAGGAGTCCTACTGGGCTTGGTGTTTAGAACAGGGAGAGGCCCCTTTCCTCTCTCCGCCCTCTCTGCTTTTCCTTCATTCCTCATCACCCCATTTCCATACCACCTCCACTGAGTCTGCCTCCGTGTTTGCATGCTAAGTTGCTTCAGTCGTGTCCAACTCCTTGCGACCCCATGGACTCCTCTGTCCATGGGATTCTCCAGGCAAGAATACTGGAGTGGGTTGCCATTTCCTCCAGGGGGACCCTCATCCCTTCCCTCCCAGGACCCAGGGTCTCCCTTGAGCTGTGGGTCATCTCCACTGACCCTCCCTTGTCTGCTGCCCTCTGGTCTGGCTCTGACCTCCCTCCTCAGATTAGGGGCTGGTCTGGACCTGAGCACACACCAGGGTGAAGCAGTAGGCAGTCACAACTGGCCAATCTGTCCTTTCCTTTCTTATCCAAGGATTCAAAACAGTACCCACAATAATGGGGCTTTGACCCAGCATTCGAAACATCAGCAGGACCTCCTCAGTGGTCTAGTGGCTAAGACTCCATACTCCCAATGCACTTCCATCTACTTCTCCATCTTCCACCTTATTGCTTTTTATTTTTTGATAGGGAGGGAAAACCCTCCACTTTTCAATACAATTAAAGAGCCACCTGTAGACCACCTCCCAGGCTGGGCTTACCAGTTGAGCTCACAGGATGAGGAAGAATCCACCCTTGTCCTTTTCGGAATCTGCCCTCTTGAGTGAGGTAAGGTGGGATGCAAGTGCCCGACTGCAGAGCATGTCCAGCTCAGGGCACAGCATACCCTTCTCACCTGGACCTGTCTCCATCCTGCCCTCGGCCCACAGGGGACTCTAGGGGAGGAGGAGCCTGCAAGAGTCCCTGCACAGCTGCTTCCCAAGCTAGAGCACCAGGCTCTGTAAGCAGGTGACTTGGGACTCTCTACCTGCCCCCTGCCTTTCCAGGAATCTCGTTACCCTTCTGGGGCCTTGCATCCGGGTTCTTCGTTGTCTATATTCTCAAGGTAGAGTATGCTTCACAATTTACAGATGAGGACAGTCAGATTCAAAGAGGTGGAGTGGCGTGCCCAAGATCACACAGTTGGAAGGCTGCAGAGCCAGGACTCAGCCCTCCTGCCTCCAGCGAACCTGGCCTTCCGGTTACACAGTACTGTCCCCGCCACTGGGAGAGGGCTCATGGGCTGGGGACATGCCAGCGGGGTGACAGGGGCAGGCGGTATTCGAGGTGGGCCTTGAGGGATTGGCAGGATTTCAGGAGGGGTAGAAAAGGTGGGAAGAGGGCAGAGGGCAGAGAGAGAGTGAGTTAGGGAGGCAGGGAGTGCAAGGCAGGCCCCAGGGAAGGCTGATGGTCCAGGAGGAGCCCAGGCATCCTAGGAGGCAGCCCTGCCTCTGACCCGCCAGCCCCCGCTTAGGCAGGACGAGCTCCTGATCCTTATTTTCATTCCTCACCATTATCCAGTGCAACTCCAGCTTTACCAGTGGCATCACCCAAGCCCTGGGCTTTACATCAGGTGAAGGTCGCAGTGGATTATATAACCTCACTCTGCAACGTCACTATGGGCAGAGGCCCTCTCTGAACTGTCTATACAATAAGAACTTTTGCAGCAAATTCCAAAAAGTAAAAAGGTGGCTTACCTACACACACACACACAAAAGGAAATTACTTTATTGGCCCCTACCAGGGAAGGGTGGAGCTTTCCCAGTAGCTCAGACTGTTGAAGAATCTGCCTGCACTGCAGGAGACCAGGGTTCAATCCCTGGGTCAGGAAAATCTGCTGGAGAAGGAAATGGCTACCCACTCCAGTACTCTTGCCTGGAAAATCCCATGGATGGAGGAGCCTGCTAGACTACAGTGCATGGGGGTCTCGAAGAGTCGGACACAACTGAGTGACTTCACTTTCTTTCAGGTAGCCTGGTCCTGTCTTATGCAGGACTTCCCAGGTGTTGCTAGTGGTAAAGAAGCTGCCTGCCAATGCAGGAAAACTAAAAGATGAGGGTTCAATCCCTGATCGTGAAGATCCCCTGGAGGAGGGCAATCCACTCCAGTAATCTTGCCTAAAGATTCCCATGGATAGAGGAGCCTGGGACATGGAGGGTTGCAAAGAGTCGAACACAACTGAAGCAACTTAAAAGCAGCAGCCGCTGTCCTGTGCAAATTCAAGAAAAAAATTAAACAAAATGAAGAACATTCCCGGAAGATGCAGCCCCCCATCGGAGTACAAGGTCTGAAGCAGGACCCACTGTGTCTGGATGTCTGTACCCACATCTCACTCCAGAGCCCTCAGACAGGCCACAACCTACCTACAGAGTTGTCCGTGGTACCTCTAGCAGGTTATAGGGAGGAGACAGTCCCCAACCTCAGCATGCCAGGACCCAGAAGGGAGGCAGAGAGAGGGGGCTGATCCCTCTGGGACCCCTCCCCCAGGTAAGAAACTCCAGTGATGGAGAGAAATGCAACTGTCGTGAAAACTAATCATCAGGGTTGGTTTTGTTTGTTTATTTGTTGCAGAAACTCAACAGCAGGTGAATAAATGACCTCTCTATTTTCATGGCACTCTAACTTACAGTCAGAGGTCACCCACGTTTCTCCTTTGATCTTCTCAAAAAAAAGACCTGCCCCACCAGTAAAGTGGCAGATATTTCTCACTTCCTTTTTACAAATAAGGAAGCTGGGATCTAAGGGGCTGGTTTGCTTATCCTGTCTCACAGCTAGCAAGAGGCAGAGCCAGAACTAGGGCCAGGCTTGTTGAAATCTAATCCCAGGCTCTTTCATACTTTTATACTCTGTGTTCAAAGAGAAACATCTCACCTGTAAGGAAATCCTGGAAGCTTTACCTCCGAAATGCTGCACACCAGAATCTGACCACCGATACCCTCCCTGCCACCATCTCTTGCCTGAATTATTGTAACAGCCTCCTAACTGGGGCCCTGCATCTGCCTTTGCCCACGGGCTGCTTTCCACACAGCCACCAACTGATTTTCTCTTCTTGAAACTTGAGGTCATGTCAATGATCTGTTTTAAACCTTCCGGTGGCTTCCCTTCTTTCACAGTGGCACACAAAGCCACCCCCACACCCTCCACTGGCCTCATCCCCTGCCACACCCGCCACGCCCACTTGGCTCCAGCCACCCTGGCCTCCTTGTTGTTGGCTTCCACCTCAGGGCCTTTGCACATGCTGCCTTTTCTGCTAGAACATTCTCCAGCACAGCCGGGCCCCTCCTTCTCTTCTTCGGGTCTTACCCCAATGTCCTCTTCCCAGTGAGGTCTCTTTGGACCACTCTGTAGAAAATGACAGTTCCCCAGCACCACACATTTCCTTTCCTTTTCTCCAGGGCCCTTTCCCCTGGTGTCACTCCTTTTACATTCATCAGCTTTTCTGGGCTGGAACTGCTCCTGCAAGGCAGGGAGTTTGTCTGTTTCCTAACCCTAGAGCAAGGATATGGCACATAACAGGTGCCCTCCAAATGCTGAATAGACTGCCCTGGGGTGGCAGGGGGGTGCAAATTGCTGCCTTTTCTTCACAAGAACAGACACGGTGGTGGTGTAACAAGATGCCCTTTGAACAGCAGGTGCGGAGAGAGTAAAGTCTCCCTCCTGGAGTAGTGTCCCTTTTGCAACCAGTCCCCTGCCACTTAGCCACCCCAACGTTGGGGAAGTTAACCTGGTGAATTTCTGGAGATCCATATCTGCAGACTCCTTTGTTAAGGCAGAACAGTATTTTGGGGGAACTTTTGTTTAAATTTTTTTTTAAAAGTTTCTAAGGACTGTGCCTGTCAGAAATCTTCAAACTCCCTTCACTTGGTCCCCACCTATCGGAGATGTTCTGGAGAGAAGAGAAGACCAAAAAAAAAAAAAATGAGACCAGGAAAGGAAACTAGAGCAGCTTAGATGGAGGGTAAACATTCTTAGTCTTCTTTGAATGGCACCTCTTGGGGATGGGGGCACCTCTTGGGAATGGGGGCACCTCTTGGGGATGGGGGCACCTCTTGGGGATGGGGCCAATGCTGGGCCTAGCGCTAGAATTGCAGCCGCCACTAGGAAGCCCTAGAGCCGGTACCTCTCGGCACCAAGAGCCCAGATCCTGTGCTGACGCTCTTACAGCATCTGCGCACTGCCTGGGCTCCCCTCTGCCTGGACTTTAGGAGAACAGGGGCTTTCAGGTGCCAGAAGGTGGAAAGTAGAGCAGTGGAATAAGACAATAAAGTCCAGTATTTGTCCTCAGGGACGAACCGGATTCAACTCCCTCACCTGAAGTTCATGATCTAGGAGTGGGGGAGGTGTGCACCTCCAGAGGGTAACTAGGGTCCTCCTTCCAGGGGAAGGATGCAGGGAAGGATGGAACAAACCAAACGCTGGTGGAGAGCCAGATGCCTGACAGGATGATCAAGGGCGGTGGTGGAGGCCAGAGGAGCCAGGGGTGACAGGGCCGCCTCCCCATCAGCTCAGCCCCTGGGATCCCCACTGGCTGGAACCCCACGAGACCTCTTTTTTCTCAGTCAGTTCAACAGAAACACACTTCTTACACCCCTGTACACAGAAGCATTATTCCCAGCAGCCAAAAGGTGGAGACAACCAGTGTCCCTGGAAGGATGGGTGGAAGTACCAAAACGGTCTATATGTACAATGGAATAGGATTCAGCCTTAAAAAGGAAGGAACTTCTGACACATGCTTCGGCATGCATGGACCTTGAGGACATCAGGCCAGGCAAAATAAGCCAGACACAAAAGGACAATTCCTGTGTGATTCCACTTACACGAGGTACCTAGTCAAGTTCATAGAGTCAGAAGGCAGAATACTGGTTGCCAGAGGCCTGGGGAGGGGAAGGGGGAGTTGTTTAGAGAGGATACAGTTTCAGTTTGAGATGAAATGTTCTGGAGATGGGTGATGATGGTTACACAACAATGTCAATAGGCTTAATGCCATTGAACTGTACACTTAAAATGGTAAATTTTATTTGTTTTACCACAATTAAAAAATGGAAAACAATTTCACAAAATATACGTTTGGCTGCATTTCCCCTGCAGAATCTATTGGCCCAAACATCGTTAGTTATTTATTTCAGGGAGTACTATAGCACAGTGGGCAAGAACATCGGTTTCAGAGACATGTTTCCTGTATTGAGACTCCCAGATCCTCACCTGGCAGGCATGTGGCCTTGGAAAAGTCCATGCCTCATTTCCTCATCTCTGAAATGGGGATAATGATAGTGCTTACCTCATATGGATTGTTATAAAGATTAAAATGGGTGATGCACTAAGCTCTTGACACAGCTCCTGACATATAGCAAATCCTCCAAACAAATGTTCACTCTCATTAACCATTATATATTGTGCACGAAAGAACACAGGACTTCATAGGAAAAGAAGTTACCCCAACCTGCCCCACATTGAGAAATGTGCCACACAGTCTAAAGTTTGGACCAAACAAAACACCCACCAGAAGTCAGCAGCGCTTCATCACACACAGGGGTGTTTCTTTATTTTAACAGTTGTTGGGAATCAGAGTCAATAATTAGATTTGGTAGCAGTTGATGGAGCACTGTCAGTTGAATCAGTATGTATTTACTTAAGATACTTCCCTGGCAGTCCAGGGGCTAAGACTCTGTGCTTCCAATGCAGGGTGCATGGGTTCACTCCTTAGTCAGGGAACAATGATCCCACATGCCATCCAGTGTGATCATAAATTATATATTTATATATCAGAGAAGGCAATGGCAAGCCACTCCAGTACTCTTGCCTAGAAAATCCCATGGATGGAGGAGCCTGGTAGGCTGCAGTCCGTGGGGTCGCTAAGGGTCGGACACGACTGAGCGACTTCACTTTCACTTTTCACTTTCACATTGGAGAGGGAAATGGCAACCCACTCCAGTGTTCTTGCCTGGAGAATCCCAGGGATGGGGGAACCTGGTAGGCTTCCATCTATGGGGTCACACAGAGTCGGACACGACTGAAGTGACTTAGCAGCAGCAGCAGCATATATCTATACACACACATATATACTGAGAACTTGTTTGGGAGATTGGAAACACAGATGGGAACAAACAGAGCACCTCTACCCTCAGGGAATGTGTGTTCTAGTGAAAGAGTGAATGACTGCCCTTCCTCTTGGTGAGTCCTAATAAAACAAAGTTGCATCATGAAAACATCTAAAGCAGGAGACCATAAAAGTACCACTGCTGCTGCTGCTAAGTCACTTCAGTCGTGTCCAACTCTGTGTGACCCCATAGACGGAAGCCCACCAGGCTCCCCCGTCCCTGGGATTCTCCAGGCAAGAACACTGGAGTGGGTTGCCATTTCCTTCTCCAATGTGTGAAAGTGAAAAGTGAAAGTGAAATCGCTCAGTCGTGTCCGACCCATAGTGACCCCACGGACTGCAGCCTACCAGGCTCCTCCATCCATGGGATTTTTTAGGCAAGAGTACTGGAGTGGCTTGCCATTGCCTTCTCCGTAAAAGGACCACAACTAAAATAAAAGTAGTCATTCTTGGCAGAGGAAGTGACAAGTCAGCTTAGGACACCCTTCTGTGCTGACCATGCCCACGGTTGGCTGGGGAGGGGTCACACTAGCAGAGCTTCCTAAGGGAGACCCCATCTGGTCATTCAGATCTTAACTGGAGTGTCATTTCCTTATCTCAGCACCTGACCTTCCAGCTGCTCTTCCAGTGCTCTCTGGGCCATTCCTGTTATTTAAACAGGATCTCACATTATGCTGCTCATTCCTGGCCTTTCCCTTCCCCGGAGTGAGAACTCCATGAGAGCAAGGACTGTTTGTCTGGCCAGCACCTGACACGGTGCTCACGTGCATGCCTGTAAGATGAGGCCCAGGCGCAAGTTCCCACAGTGCTCCAGGAGTGCGCTTGCATTAAGGACCCGGGGCCCACCAAGACCAGACTGTCGACCTCCTGACACTTCCCAAATGCGATTCAAATACTTGAGACTTGGGACTTGCCTGGCGCTCCAGTGGTTGAGAATCTGCCTGCCATTGCAGTGGACATGGGTTCCATCCCTGGTCTGGGAAGATCCCACCTGACGTGGAGAAGCAAAGCCCGTGAGCCACAACTCCTGACGCCTGTGGTCCACAACAAGAGAAACCGCCGCAAGGAGCAGCCCACACACCACAGCGAAGACTCAGTGCAGTCAAAAATAAAAGTGATCAAATAACAGAAAGGAGAAAAGCTTAGAAAAAATACAAAAAACAAATACTCATCACTCAGCCACCCTTTTGGCAGGAGTGATGGAGACACAAAGAGAGGAGCACAGCCGTGGTCCAGCACAGACCAGCTCCTCCTTTTGGTTCCCCCACACAGCCCACTCCTCCGAGGGAGGCTCGGGAAACCAGAAACACGGTGACAATTGCCGCATGGTCTTAGAGGGAACTAGGAAAGATCTTTAAGCAAAAGAGTAACCCAGTTTATTACTGTCTTTACTCAAAGGACTCAGAGTAGCCCAAATTATCTTGAAAAAGTACAAATGGGGGGGACTCATACTTTTTTATTTTAACTTACTCTTTGTAGGGACTCACAGACTTAGAGAATGAACTTATGGTTGTTGGGAGGAAAGATGGGGGAAAGGGATAGTTAGGGAGTTGGGAAAGGTCATGTATACACCACTATATTTAAAACGGATAATTCATAAGGACCTACTGTATAGCACATGGAACTCTGCTCAATATTATGTGGCAGCAGGATGGAAGTGGAGTTTTGGGGAGAATGGATACATTTATTTGGCTGAATCCCTTCCCTGTTCACTGGAAACTATCACAACATTGTTAATCAACTATACCCCAATACAAAATGAAAAGAAAAAAAAAAAAAACTTAGTCTTTGTAAGTCATCAAAACTGTGTGATAAAGAAGATAACCATGGCTGATTCATGTCGATGTATGGCAAAAACTAATACAATATTGTAAAGTAATTATCCTCCAGTTAGAATAAATTAATTAATTTTTAAAAATAAGATAGCACAAGGATAGAAATTTAGATCAGGGGAAGAAAATTAAGTCCAGAAATACACAACCACATTTACAGTCAGTTGACTTTTGACAAGAATGCCAAGACAATTCAGCAGAGAAAGAACACTCTGCAATAAATGATGCTGGGACAATTATATCTCCACATGCAGGATAATGAAGTTGAACCTCTACTTCATACTAAAAAATCAGCTCAACGTGGACTTGAAAACCCAAATGTAAGAGCTAAAACTATAAATCTTTTAGCAGAAAATAGCAGCATAAATTTTGTGACATTGGATTAGGTGATGGTTTCTTAGATATGAGACCAAAAGCACATGCAACCAAAGGGAAAACATAGCTAAATTGACATAATTCATCAAAATGAAAAACTTTTGTGTCGTTTAAAGGACATTAAAGGACACTATCAAGAAAGTGAGGGGACTTCCCTGGCTACCCAGTGGTTAAGACTTCTCGTTCCAATTTAGAGGGTGTGGGTTCAATGCCTGTTTGGGTAGCTAAGATCCCACATACCTCCTAACCAAAAAGCCAAAACATAGAACAAAAGCAATATTGTAACAAATTAAATAAAAACTTTTAAAAAATGGTCCACATCAAAAAAAAAAAAAAAGTGCAAAAACAAGCCATGGAACAGAAGAGAGTTTTGCAAATCAAATATCTGATACTGGACTCATTTTTAGAATACATAAAGACCTCTTATAATTCAATAATAAATAATCCAAATTAAAAATGGGTGAGAGATCTGAAGAGATATTTCTTACAAGAAGATATACAAATGGTCTACAAGTACATGAAAAAGGTTCTCAACGTCAGTAGACACCAGGGAAATGCAAATCAAAGCCACAATTAAATACCACTTCACAAGCACTAAGATGGATAGAGTTTAAAAAAGAGCGGGGAGGGGGGAGGGAATAACAAATGTTGGCAATCATGTGGAGAAAGTGCAATCCTCATGTCCTACTGAGAGCACTGCAGAATGGTGTAGCCACTTCGGAAAATAGTTAGGCAGTTTCAAAACTTTAAACATAGAATATGACCCCTAGGTATGCAGAGAAATGAAAACATATGTCCACACAAATTTGAATGAATTTCATAGAGGCGTTATTGGTCACAGTCAGAAGGTGGAAATAATTCTTTGCTGTTCAGTTCATCATCCAGGGAGGGACGAGCACAGAGTGCCACACCCATACCATGGAATGTTATTTGGCCATTGTATTGTATTGTACGTGTGGTCACTCAGGCGTGTCTTGAGTCTTGGCAACCCCATGAATTGTAGCCTGCCAGGCTCCTCTGTCCATGGAATTCTCCAGGCAAGAATATTGGAGTTGATTGCCATGCCCTTCTCCAGGGGATCTTCCCAACCCAGGGATCGAACCCAGGTCTCCTGAATAGCAGGTGGATTCTTTACCATCTGAGCCACCAGGGGATTTGGCTATAAAAGGGAATAGAAACCTGTTACAACATGGATGAACCTGGAAAACATCACACTAAGTGAAAGAAGCCATTCACAGAAGATCACGTATTGTATGATTCCATTCATATGTAAGGTCTGGAATAGGGAAATCTACAGGAACAGAAAACAGATTGCCTAGGGCTGGGAGTGGAAGCAGGAATTGGGAGTACTGTTAATTAGCCCAGGGTTGTTTCTTTCGGGGGTCATGAAAATGGTCTAAAATTGGTTGTGGAGATAGTTACACAACTCTGCAAATGTACTGAAAACCATTCAGATACATTTTAAATGAATGAATTATGTGGTATGTGAGATATATCTCAATAAGCCTGCTCTATATATATAACTTAAAAAAAAAAAAAAAGGATATTTCCCAACTGGACAGGAGTGGAGAGACTATGAAGCGTGAGAGAGTCTATTGCAGCAGCTCAGAGTGGAAATAATGAAGGTCTGAGTCAAGGTTGTGGCCGTGACGGTGGAACACTGGGGGGCAGGCCTGAATGTGGAGACAAGGTAGAGCCCACAGCTGCGTCGCTGGTCGTGTGTGCGTGTGTTGTTGTCGTTGAGGTAATAACAGCTGGTGTTTATTGAGTAGCATCTATGTGGCTGGCTCCCCTGGAACATTTCCTTTATTCCTCTCAGTCTGTAAGAAGGAGACTGTTTTCGTTCTGTGAAACTGAAGCACAGAAGGACTAAAGAACTTCTGTGCCAGGATAATACGGGATGTGGTGGAACTGGAATTTGCACCAAGGGCCTCAGCTGGAAGCCTTTAACTATGTCACCCCCGCACCGCGGGGCTTCTGGGTGAGTGAGCTGAAGGAGGGGGCGTCTCTGTCTGAGATAAAGAATGCCAACAGAGGGGCAAGGATTTGGCGGGAACGGGACAAGTTCAGTCTGGGATATGATGAATCTGAGATGCTTCTGGGATACCATAGATAATCCGTGGGACAATGGGTTAATGAAGCAGGAGCATGAGAGGCCAGGAAATGACAGATTTCCGCACCTTCGACGGCATCTCCACAGCAGTGGATGACAGCACATGGAAGAGTCTGTTCCTGAGAGAAGAGAACCGAGAGCAGAGATCTGAGGTCCTGGGGGCTGCGTCCTGGGAGCAGGAGAAGGGGAGGGCGGAGGTGTGAGCCCTCAGGTGCGGTGAGGTTGAGCAGCCACTGGGAGTGGGAAGAGGGACAGGTCTGATCACAGTGTGGGGGGGAGGGAGGCGGGGAGCACAGATCTCTGCGAGAACCACTGGAGACAGTCCTTCTGCAGGCACCCGGTGGTGAGAGAAGGCGAGTGTCTTACACAGAACCTCCAGTCCCAGATGCCTCCAGGCACCAGCCCAGCCTCAGTCTGTGTCCTGGTGTGGAGACTCCCGGGGGCCAAGCCCCCATGCTGGGAAGAATGCAGATGCCCGTGGAAGCCAAGAGCAGGAACCGCGGCGAGGGTTTCTGTTTCACTGCTTTGGGAGCATATTAAGGATTTCAGCAGTAAAGAACAATAAACTGAAGTTTGAGGATTTTTTGAAACTATAGAGTATATTTATTGTGATGCAAAATTAGTTGCAACAGGGTTTGACCAAAGTTTGGATTCTGCTCAGAAAGCCAGTGTCATACCTTTTTGCCTTTTGCCTGATGCTGGGAAAAAGATTGAGGGCAGAAGAAGGGGAGCGATAGAGAATGAGATGGTTGGGTGGCATCATCAACTCAGTGGACATGAGTCTGAGCAAACTCCGGGAGTTGGTGAAGGACAGGGAAGCCTGGCATGCTGAAGTCCATGGGATCACAAAGAGTCCAACATGACTGAGCGGCTGATCAACAGCACCAGAAAGCCAGCCGGTTCCACTATGCTTTCTTGTTTGTCACGCTTGAGGAAATCTGATCAAACGTAAAAGCAGCAACCACAGCCACACAGCTGGCCAGCTGCCACAAATCGTCCGCCACCGGCTCTTAACCTCTTCAAGCTCCTTTGCTATGCTGCTACCTCCAAACACCCCACATAGAACGCCTCCTCGAAGACCCTCTCACATCACCACCTCTAATTACCTGCTTGCTGAATGGCTGAATGACCCACCCACCTGGGAGCAGCTGCCCCCACTACTGCTTTCACATAGAAATGAGGGTCACCTCTTCCCTGGTGGCTCAGCTGGTAAAGAATTTGCCTGCAATGTGGGAAACCTGGGTGTGTTCCCTGCGTTGGGAAGATCCCCCTGGAGAAGGGAACAGCTCCCCACTCCAGTATTCCAGCCTGAAGAATTCCATGGACTGTGTAGTCCACGGGTTCACAAAGAGTCAGACACCACTGAGTGACTTTCACTTTCACTTTTCTCACTTCTCTTTATGACCCCAATGAGGACTCCACCCACGTTTTTTGTTTGTTTGTTTGTTTAGTTAAAGATGCAGAACCTCTCAGAGTTGAATTGCTAATCAGCATCTACAGGGTAAAAGTGACAGAAAGTATGAGTGCCCTCCCGCCAGCTGGGGTCTTTCACAGCCCTGCTGTGAACCACGGCCTCTGCAATGGCCCAGCTGGGGAGATAATTCTGCTCTTTGAGCCACTTCTCTTGAGTCCGGCTGTCTTTGAGTGTTTCTGTGGGGACAGCAAGTGGGGGCTTCCCCCACTGCCCTGAACTCACCCAGAGGGATGGACTGCCTTTGAAGGACCTGGAGGGCCGATCCCCTTCTCACATCCACTGTTCATTCCTTGTCCTTTTATGCCTGAGGGTGTTCACTGGAGTCCGGAAGGCAGGGGTGCAGCAGACATAGGCCTAGAGGGCTGCATGCAAACACATTCAACCCGAATGGACCAAAGAGAGATAAAACAAACCTTTAAAAAAATGAACTCCCTTATGAGAGTCCCCAGTGGCTCTGTAGCCCTGGCTGCTTCTCTCAAGACTGCACACTCTGCTCTGTGTGAGCAGATGGCCTGCTGGAGACTTAAGGCAAACTTCCTGCTACTCTGCTGGGACCATGTGGCCCTCCCCAGTCTCTGCCCGCTGTGCCAGTCTGGGTTGCGGAGTCTTGGGCCCACTGGGCTCTCAGTCCAGGCTAGAAGAGACCCCAAGAGCCAGAGCCAGCAGGAGGAGTCTGGGTCCCCTCCCCACTCATACCCCCACCAGGGCCCCTGCTGCCAGAAAAAGAGCACCACCTTGTTCTGCGAAGACCAGATTCGAGAAAGGCCTGGCCCCAAACCAGCCCAGACCCAGCAGGTCAGTCCAGCCCTCTGGCTCTCAACCCTTTGTCGGGAGTGCATGGGGAGGGGAAGGCGCAGCAGAGGGGCACAGCTGCAGAAATGCAGGGGGTGTCCAGCCACCCAGAGCATGAAGGGGCTTCAGATGCAGGGGACCCTCCTGCTGGCAGAGAGTGGAGGCTAAGGGGGCACAGGACCCAGTTGAGGGAAGGAAGGTCAGGGCGGCAGAGCCTGGATTACTGACCTGTGAAGTGAAGTGAAAGTCGCTCAGTCGTGTCCGACTCTTTGCAACCCCTTGGACTATACAGTCCATGGAATTCTCCAGGCCAGAATACTGGAGTGGGTAGCCTTTCCCTTCTCCAGGGGATCTTCCCAACCCAGGGATTGAACCCAGGTCTCCCGCATTGCAGGCAGATTCTTTACCAGCTGAGCCACAAGGGAAGCCCTTACTGACCTGGGACCACCTCAATCTTCCCTTGGCATCTCCTTCAGCATCCGTACAGTGGGCACATGACCCCTGCCCTGCCACCTCACGCTCCAGCCTTGACCTCAGCCTTCTCACCTCTGATCCTGCCTACCCAGCCCTCCTTCTTTCTCAGACCAGCTCCCGCTGTTCCCCCAGGCCCTGGGGTGGTGGAAAATGCTTTTCCCCCAGCTCCCACCCATGCAGAATAGGTCAATTCACCCAAAGAAACACCAGCACTGCCCAGTTCCAAATGCCCTGGGGAGAGACTGGACGGCCAGCCGGGCTCATGGGCACCTGGGCAGAGGTATCTTGTTGAACCACAGGCAGTGACCCAGGACCAATGTGGCGGAGTGGGTAAAACGGGTGGAGGCAGACAGATGGCTGTGGCTAAGGGGCTTTGGAGGATGTTCCAAAAACACGTCCAACCTGAGATGCCATCTTACATCGAGGGATGTGGGAACAGAGCCGATGAGCTGAGGTGTGGACACACCGAGTGGGAACAGCTGATGCGACTTTGAGTGTGGCGTCTGCTGAAGTCCAGAGTCTCATGCTCTGGAGAGGTCCAGCTGGAGGTGTGATTCTGGGAGCATCAGCCTCCAGGAGGTAAGTGAACCATGGGGAGGAGATGGCTCACAGTGAGAGGGTGGGGAGCAGGGGCTGGAAACGGGCAGCAAGGAATGCCAGGGATGAGACTGGCAGGAGACGGAGGAGGGGAGGCAGGAGAGGCAGGAAAAGCGAAAAATCCAAGGCAAGATGGAATCCAAAGGAAGAGAAGAAAAGGGCTGGTGTTGTTGGAGGTCAGGCAAATGAAGCGGGAAGGGTGAACAGCTGGGAGTGGGTGTGAACAGAAATGCCCAGGGAGGGGTGATGCTGAATCTGGAGGGAGAGGTGGACGATTCCCAGGTGGAGAAGGGGTGAAGCCTGGGATGAAGAATCATCTCATGCAAAGACACAGCAGGAACGCAATGCATTGGGGGTACCTGAAGCAATATGGAAATGGCAGTGAGTGGGGTGGGGGTGGCAGAGGGGTGTGGGAAGTGGAAGTGAAGAGAAAACAACCACACCTGGAGAGGTGTCTTAGGGCAGGTTGAGCTGTCTACATCTTCTGTAGATCAGGGTTGGCAAACTGCAGTCCTCGGGCCGAATCTAGCCTTCTGCCTGCTTTCGTAAATAATGTTTTATTGGAACACAGTCCCACCTAGGCTAGAATGGCGGAGTCTATCATATGGCCTTAAACTGTGTGCATTTGACCCTCTACAGAGAAAGTTTGCCGCCCTCTGCTGTAGACAATGTTTCACCACTGAGCAAGAAGAACAAGAGGATCAGAAACCTGGCCAGCACAGGGTAGGCAGAGGTGGGGTGAGTGAGACTAGAGACAGGTGGAGGGTAAGGGGCTGTGGCTTCCATCCTGCTGAGAACTAGTGCTGACCTGAGCTAAAGTGGTCAAGGTGAGGGGGCTTAGCTTTACAGGAAAGGCAAATAAAATCCTTTGAGGTAGTCTAAAGCACTGGGTTGAAAAAGATGTTGTTTAGATGCTATGTCCAACTCTTTGTGACCCCATGGACTGCAGCACACCAGGCTTCCCCATCCTGCACCATCTCCTGGAGCTTGCTCAAACTCATGTCCATTGAGTCAGTGATGCCATCCAACCATCTCATCCTCTGCCACCCACTTCTCCTGCTCTCAATCTTTCATCAGGGTTTTTTCCAGTAAGTCAGCTCTTCACATCAAGTGGCCAAAGTATTGGAGCTTCAACTTCAACATCAGTCCTTCCAATGAATATTCAGGGTTGATTTCCTTTAGACTTGACTGGCTTGATCTCCTTGCTGTCCAAGAGACTCTCAAGAGTCTTCTCCAGCACCATAATTCGAAAGCATCAATTCTTTGGTGCTCAGCCTTCTTTATGGTCCAACCCTCACATCCATATATGACCACTGGAAAAACGATAGCTTTGACTGTAAGGACCTTAACTGACAAAGTGATGTCTGTGTTTTTAACACCCTGTTTAGGTTTGTCATAGTTTTCCTTCCAAGGAGCAAGTATCTTTTGATTTCATGGCTGCATGAGAAAGATGCAAACATCCACAAGAAAGATGTCACCAAGTCACAAATATCGTGCGGAGAAGGGCAAGGAAGAAGGGAGAGGCACAAGAACCACGATATTTTGCTCCCAGATTTAAATATCTGTTTCTGTTTCATTGAAAAAAATGCTAAACTTTGGCCCCTGGAATTTCTTCTTCGCTGAAAGATGCTTTATAATAAAGAAATACTCTTGGGATCTGCTCACATCTGAAGATTCTGAACAACTGCCTTTTTTTCTCCTTCTTAATGACAGGAAGTAGGAGATTTGATGGGGTGTTTAATCAGACTTGCAAGCGCAGTCTGCATCTTGAAAGAGGAAATGACTAGAGGTGGGGTTAGGGGTGGGGAAGGGGGAAGAGTGAGGCCTGAGATGCCGGTGTTGCAGATCCCAGGAGTCAGCTCTGGGCTTTGATCGGCAGGGTCCAGAGGAGGAAACTCATGAGCCAAAGGAGAGGCACAGCCTGGGTGAGTTGGCAGAAAGCCTGGGCTACGAACAACAGGGAAAAAGGCTTGGGAGTCATCCCTGTCGCCTGCAAAAACAGTTCTGTCCCAGGGGGCAATCTGGATGTTTAATAACCTGAGAACAGACAGAAGAAGCTGTGAAGAAATGATGTGGGTTACTGGGGGTGGTTAGCCTGTGGACCTCAGTGGGACAGGAAGTGGGACCTGAGAAAGTAATGTGACAATGCCTGCTCAGCCCAAGCTGGGGAAAGGAAATATAAAGCCTCATCTTCTTCTGGGTGAGCGAAGTGGGCATAGTGGGGTCCTGCTGTCCAGTGTCAAGGCAGAGGTGCAGGCAGGGCCTCAGTGGGCTGTGGGCTGCACTGACCAAGACTCGGGCATCATCTCCCCTGAAACCTGGGGCCTCCTCTGAGACATCTGTTGACTTAAAGAAAGACACACGGTAAGAGTTGTAAATTTAAGTTTTATTCAGGGTCTTGCTGAAGACAATAACCTGGGAGACAGCCACTCAGCAGCTCAGAGGAAACTACTCAAAAGAAATTGGGGAGAAATCAGTTTCTGTATGATTTTTGGCTAGGAAATACATCTGGGCCAGCATACATCTTGGTAAAAGATCACTGCTAATCACAAAGAACAGATATCTCAAGTTCATGATTTTGGTGCTTTCCTATGAATAGGAAGATGCAAAAATACTCCTCTAAGATATGCATCTAACTATCCAGGGGCCGTTTCATCAAAGCACAGGGAGCCTAATCCTGTTTTCCATCCTGAATCTTCTGGGGGCACACTGTTGGTGGGAATGCAGTGGGTTAAGACGTTGGCCCTTGTAGAACGCAGTGGCGAGCCACACTCTGTTCTCTGTTCACATGTCTTTGGCTGCAGGTATGCAGGGTGGCTATGAAATAAACTGTCGGCACACAAGGAAGAAAATGAGAGGACCGTTCCCTTCCTCCACCCAGAGAGACAGGCAGGCTTCATGTTCCTCCGCCAGGCTCTCAGAGAGACAGAAAAGGCTGGGGAGGCAGACCGATTCTTGGTGCTTCAGGGGCGGCCCAGGCCCAAGAAATATCCACTTGGGTTGCCTAAGGCCTGGCAGGGACGGAGCCCAGGCCTTGGTCTCCTCCAGTGGGAAGGCCAGACTGCCCAGGAGACATGCCATGTGCCCTGGACGAGTCCGCAGAGCCCCCCAGGCTCAAGAGCAGGGTAGGGGGATCCCAGCGTGTGCCTGTGACCACCCAGGAAGAGCCTGTGGGGACATCTGGGAGCCCCTGGAGGCGGGTGCAGTGCTCAGGGAACTGTGGCCGAAGCCCTTTCTCCTGTTCCTGTTCCTCCCCTGAAAGCCTTTTGATTCCTGATGAGCCCATGGAGTTGGTGGGGGAGGAGGGGTCCTCAGAAATAAAAAATGAACAATCCCCCTCAGGGAGATACAAACTCAAGGTCAGACTAGTTTAGGGGAATGATGTTGGTTGTTTCTTTTTCATCCCAGTGTTAAGGATACAAGAGTAACAGATCCTTTTACCCCAAAAGGCAATTTATTGGAAAGAGGATCAGGACACAGAAGGAAACTAAAGGTGGAGGTACAACACAGTGTCTGGGCACCGGGATGCCAACAAAAATCAGCAGTGCCCCTTGGCTGGCTTCTGCTTCTTTGCCCCCAGGTGTGTAGCATGACCAGAACTAACTCCTGGTGGGCAGTTACTGTGTGCCAGGCACTTAGGGAATGGAGAACTCAATATGTGCTGTTAAATCCTCCTGACAACCCCCTAAAGGAGGTATTGATAGTATCAACCTCATTTAGCCAGTTTCACGTGGAAGCACAGAGAAGCTGAGCCACTTGCTGAAAGTCACGCAGCCAGGACGTGGAAAGCCATATCCTCTCCACAGCGCTACTGTGCCGCCGTCAAAGAAGCAAGGGTCACCAAGGACTGCAGGAACCCCCAGATGCGTCTTCTACCCTGAGCTACCCCTCTCACAGTAACCTGACAAGCCACCAGGGAAGACAGGCAGGAGGACGGCAGATGGGCTGCTGTTATGCACCGGTGTGTATCACAGTTTACACACTTTGCATGTCTTCATCTCAACCTCACAATTCCCGGAGGAAACAGAAACCCACAATGAAGTGACAGGCCTGGAGCCACAGCAGCTGATGAGGGCTGGGGCCGTCTGGGTGTGTTTCTGGCTCTCCCCATCCTTGGCAGCCGCAGGGGGCGCTCCTGGCCCGCGCGGGTGCAGCGAAGACTGTCCCTGTTTGTATCTTCCCCGGGGGCATCGGGCGCCAGATAAGCACCAACGATATGCAAGGCCTTTGGGATGCATCCATCCGAGCGCTGTGTTCAGGGTCTTTGGGTCCCGACGCTATGGGTCTGGGGCAGGAGTGAGGTCGGCCTCAGAAACGCGCAGGCACCTGCAGCGCCGGCCTGCGGGAGCCGCCCTCTCTGCGGCTAGAGCGCTTGAGCTCATTTCCTGCCTCAAGTCCTCCTCCGGGCCGGGGAGCCGGGGCAGGCGGGGGAGCGGGGCGGCCCTTGCGCGTGCTTCCGCAGAGGATGGGTGTGCCCGGGGCGGGGCGGGGCGGGATTGCGGGGGCAGGAGGTGCTGGAGGGGAGGGGGCATGGCCTGGGCAGTTCTGGCCCTTTCGCTTCCCTTCGCGGAGGCGGAGGGTGGATGCAGGTCTGGGCAGACGGGCTCGTGGGACTCTCAGAGGCGCTGGGGGCTGAAGTCCAGGTTGCCCGGGAAGAGTCAGAGGCCTGCGATTGACCGCTCAGCTTGGAGAAGTGTAAGGAGCTCTCTGGGGCCCTTGCTCTGGGGAAGGGACATTGTTCTTTCTCTGGCATGTTCTTTCAAACCAGAAAAAAGGAAGTTGAGCCCTAGCCAGAGACTCCAGTTAGACCTGCAAGCATGTCCCAAGGGGTCAGGGAACAGAACTGCTAGGTAGAGACCACCTCCCGCCTGACATGGTCAAGCTGGTGTAATGGGAAGGAAAAAAGAGGAATGAGTTTTTCTTTTCTGAGAACAAAGAAGATAAAGAGAACAATGAGCAGGCCTGATCACGCCTATGTTTTACTTTCACTGTTGCTAATCTGTTGTCTGTAACTGAGTTTGCTTTTCTGCCTCCTAGCGCAAGCCACTGCAGTACTCTTGCCTGGAAAATCCCATGGACGGAGGAGCCTGGTAGGCTGCAGTCCGTGGGGTCGCTAAGGGTCGGACACGACTGAGTGACTTCACGTTCACTTTTCACTTTCACACATTGGAGAAGGAAATGGCAACCCACTCCAGTGTTCTTGCCTGGAGAATCCCAGGGACAGGGGAGCCGGGTGGGCTTCTGTATAAGGGGTCACACAGAGTCGGACACGACTGAAGTGACTTAGCAGCAGCAGCAGCTCTGCATAAGCTTCATTCTGCATCTATTTGCCTTTGACTCTATGCTAATTACATCCTGTATCTGTTCTCACCTTTACAGCACTCTCTTCCTCTATGTTTTGTGTTTTTTTCTCTTTTTTCATTATACAAAGAAAGCCCAGTACAATTCACAAAAGACAACGGACCCAACTACCGGCTACCTGATGCCAGCCTCCGACTGTTTTTGAAACAATACAAGAATTACACAAGATCCTTATACCTTTGTTCCTCCTCACCAACCCAGACCTTTGTATCCTCATCTATATAATCCCCTAGACTCCCCCTGGAAGAGGGGCACAATTCTTGAGGCACGGGCCTGCTGCGTCTTCCCTCTGCCGGCAGAAGATTAAAACCACCTTTCGAATTCCTCCAAACTCTGTCTCCGTGTTTTTTATCTGGCTTCGGTGGGTAGAGAATGCCAAGATTTTGGTGGCATTAAAGCCAGATGTCCCATCGAGGGGGCCCAGCTGAAAAGCGATGGTCACAGCGTGAGAGTGTATGTGTGTCTGTCTGTCATGGAGGGGGTGTGTCTCCAAAATTACACACCTGCTCCCCGTACTCCTTCCAGAAACACACAGAAACGGAAGACCAGGCACTGAAGAGCCAGTTGCTCTCCTTCATCCCAGCAGGCAAGGTCTTCAGAGACCCCGGTACCCATCTCCCTCCAGAAGCAGGAGGGTTTTGCATGAGATGATCCCTGAAGGGCTCCCACTTCTGATCCCCAAGACCATGAGTTGAACTGCCTGGACTGTGTGCAGAAGGTGCAAGGAGAAGGAGGAGGAGGGAGCAAGCCAGACTCCAGGAGGGCTTGTTTAGGAGTGAGCCCTGTGTCTGCCCACAGCTTCTGATTAGAGGCAGGGTACCGGATCCGCATTTGCATCAGCTCACACTAAATTCCGAAACATACCACACTGACCTTTATGAGATTCTTAAGCCTCACCTTCCCACCCTCTGCTTCCCCTGGTCCCCCAGGTCTGTCCTGCTCTCTCTTGATTTCATTCGGGTCTCTGCCCAGATGTCCCTCAGAGAGGTCTTTCCTGACCTCTTGACCTAACAGGTAAGTAATTTTGTAGTGTAGGTATGTTCCATGCAATGTGTGGGAAATACTTGTACTTAAAAAAAAAAACTGTCATGAACCTAAGACTGAAATTGAACTGGGCATCCTGTATTTTTTATTGCTAAATCTGCAGCCCTAAGGCACGGGGACTCTGTATCCCCAACCCCCTGACAGAGGGGCCATTCGATAGCTGGAGTTGCCAGGAGCAGCAGACAGGGCTGCAGTCACCACCCCTTCCCCTTCCCTGAAAAGAAAGCACATCCTTTTCCGGGGCATCCTGCTTGGGAATTTCTGTGCTAGGAACGAAACCTAAGGGCTTTCTTCTCCTGAATTCTTTTCCTTTAGGCTTCCCAGGTGGTGTAGTGGTAAAGAATCTGCCTCCCAATGCAGGAGACGCGGGTTCAATCCCTGGGTAGGAAAGATCCCCTGGAGGAGGAAATGGCAACCCACTCCAGTATTCTTGCCTGGAGAATCCTGTGGACAGAGAAGCCTGGCGGGCTACAGACTACGGGGTTACAAAGAGTTGGACACAACTGAGTAACTGAACACACATTCTCTTCCTTTGCCCTGCTTGCTGCCCCAAATGCTCAGGTAGAGCATTCCACACTGCAATGGACAGGTATGGGTATACTGTCCTCAGGTAAATGCTCAATGCATCAGTCAGGAAGAGGGAAATTTCCCCCCTACCCCTCCTGGGTTCTTTTGGTTGCTCTAATAATTCAATTGATGTAAGACAATCATATTCATGGAGGGCTCAGTGGTAAAGAATCTGCCTGCCAATCAGGAGAGCAGGAGACGCTGGTTCAGTCCCGGGGTTGGGAAGATCCCTTGGAGGAGGAAATGGCAACCCACTCCAGTATTCTTGCCAAAGGGCCTAGTGAGCAGAGTCTAACAAGACTGAGCACCTGAGCATGCACACTCATAGAAATGGGATTCCCGAAATAACCAAAACAGAATGTTTACATATCATTTTTAAACAAATAATTATTTGGGAAGATTTAACAAAGGAGCTTGTACTTGGGGTCACAGACTAATGAAGTAACACAGTCTGTGTATGCATCTTTCTTAGCCTTGGATTCCGTAATTCTGGTGATAAGAATGCTTTTTATCCTTCCTGTACAGGAAAGAGATTTGTATGGGAGATTTATTTCCCACTTTCAGGGGGAAATAGGGGAGTCAGAGAGGGTTTTTAAATTATTTATCTGTGTACTTACTTGACTGTGTTGGGTCTTATTTCTGGCACGTGGAATCTGCGCTGAGTCGCGTGGGATCTTTTGATGCTATGCCCAGACAGACTCTCTAGTTATGGCCACGGGCTCAGTAGTTGCTCCAAGGCATGTGGGTTCCCTGACCAGGGATCCAACCCGACTTCCCTGAATTGAGGAGACTTCACTGGTAGCCCAGTGGTAAAGAATCCGCCTGGCAATTCAGGGGAGTCGTGTTCGATCCCTGGTCAGGGAACCCACATGCCTTGGAGCAACTACTGAGCCCTTGGCCAGAACTAGAGCGGAGGGAACTTTGGACCCGGATGTGTACGGAAGGAAGACTACAAGAACACACAGGGAGCAGCCAGCAGTCTAGAAGCCAAGGAGACAGATTCTCCTTCCCAGCCTGCTGACAACTTGATCTTGGACTTCGAAGCCTCCCAAAGTGTGAAATGACACTTTCAGCTGGCTAAGCGCCCCCCAGTCTGCAGCCCTTTGTTACAGCAGCCTGACAACCAATGCAGGTTGCTGGTCTCAGAGCCCACGGGCTGGCTCTGCCCTCTCTGGCTGGTGCCACCCACCCCTCAATCCACCCAGTCTGGGGGGGGGGTGGTCTCCACAAGGACAAGTTTGTGGTGAAGCCCCAGGTCACCCTGGGCTTCTTGGCTCCCTTAACTCTTGTCCAAGCAACAGGAAATTCAGACCAGCTAGAGCTGGAAAAGCCTTGTGGGCACATAAATAAAGCGGCATGGAGATGGACTTTCCGGTGTCCAGAGTTGGTCTGTGCTTGCGTGACAAACCTCAGTGAGGCAACATACTCACTCACACACAGTGGCCGAGACTGTGTTTTATTTCTCTTCGTGTTCTCAGCACCTGGTACACAGTAGGTGCTCAATAAGTGTCAGCACTTCCGACAGTAAAACACAAACACCTGCACCTGGTACACAGTAGGTGCTCAATAAGTGTCAGCACTTCCAACAGTAAAACACAAACATCCTACTTCAGGCTGCAGAGAAGGATAATTAAGCAAGCTGGAGGTAGGCAGTGTGATCTGGGGTTTTAAGTACCCGGACTGGGTGTCAGGAACGCCCCACTCTGGAGCCGGTATCTGCTGCTGGGTGACCTCAGACAACTCCCACCTCCGCACTCTGGGATTCCGTGTTTTTATAAAACGGGGAGTCTCAGTACCAGATGAGAGCCCCATGGTCTGGAGCTCTGCGCCTGTGGGAGGAGCTGGACATCGGCGGAGAGGTCCCAGGGCTCCAAGCCCAAGACTTGCCATCAGTGCTGGCATATAATAGCAAAGAGCAAACAAACACAAACTACTGGGGGCGGAGAGACCCTGAGGCAGAAGGTGAGCAGCACACTGGGCCCAGGCTCGGGGGACCTTGGGGCTGAGGTGAGTGAGGAGCTGCGGTCAGGCAATGTCTCCCTGTCCGGCCACTTTCACTCCCAGCTTGGCCTGCTGGTCACACTGAACACACGTTGTGCTTTGGCCCCTATTCGAGCCACCTTTGTCACAGGTGAGTCATGAGGAACAGGATTGCCTTAAGAAGTCAACTCCAGTCTTCTTGGGGGTCTGGGGGTCCAGACAGTTGGGGGACCGCCCCTTTTCATGGATGACTGGGAGGGCCGTGCAGCAAACCGCCCCTTCTCTGGATGAGGCTGCCCCATGGAGGACCACCCAGTGCTTGTGTGGCCTCTTGCGGGGGGCTGTGGGTTGTGGGGCACAGGCCTGGCTTCGGCCCCCACCCCTCCACTCACCCTCCATCACGGGCTGGAGTTAGGTGACGCCCAGATGGACCCCTCAGAAGGAGCTGCAAGGAGCGTGGTCAGCTGGTGGCTAACCTGAGTGATGGGATCAGCTTCAGCTTTTGAGTCACGGTCAAGGTCACCTTCCTCTCGGCCGCTTCAGCCAGTGACTAAGCCAGGTGAGGGCACCGTGGCGAGTGCCCACCCCACAGCCTCCTCTCATGGGCACTGAGACTCTGAGCATCCACGGGGCTGCTGAGACCAGAGGCAGTTTGCCAGCTCCTCCTTCCAGCCCCGCTCGCTCCCCTTTTCTCTGCGGGTGTTGCTCCCCCATAAGTCTTTTGCACCCCAACTGTGGCTCAGAGCTGGCTTCCTGGAGGCCCTCCCCTGATGCACCTCGTCCACACCCTCTGTCTGCTTCCACCTCACAGGGTAGTGTCTGAGCCTCGGGTTCACCGCTGGAGAGGGGCTGGATGGCCTGATCCTCGTTGCCCCTCGTGGCCCCCAGCACCCAGATGGCCTTAGCGTCCGCCCAACCAAGAGGCTGCCACTAGGAAACAAAATACAAACTCTAAAGAGACCCAGAGAGACTGGGCAGCCCATAAACGACTGGCAACAAAGTCTGTCTGTTCTCCCAGGAACACACCCTCCCTTCTCCCCTGCTGTGGGGCAAAAGAGGCTGCACGGGGTTCAGGGCACCCCCTTCTGATGTTTAGAATACCCTTCCTCAGTCACTGCCTGCGGTTTGGGGAGCACATCTCTAGTCCCCAGGTATAGAAGGCTCAGCCCCTCAGAGGCTGGATGTATCCTGTGCCCTAAAGGAGCCAGGCCCTGAGCAGCGTCCACCACCACCCCCTGAAACCCCCAAACCTAAAATCTGTCATGCCACAACGAGAGAAGCCCGCATACCCACAATTTCAGAAGCTGGCAGGCCACAGTGAGGACCCTGTGCAGCCAAAATTAACCTCCCACCTCGCCCCACAGAGGACAGCAGACAGCCTGGAGAGGCTGCAAGTGCCTTGAGGGTCTCTCACATTTATCCACATCCCTCCATCCCCGCTGGCAAGGGCCAGTGAGCGGTCATGTCCACCTTGTGGGCGCTTCCTTGAAAGGCTCTGGACCACAGAGATCGCCCTGCCCACCGTCCCCCCGTGGGATCCCAGGACACTCCAGTCCCTCTTCCTTTCGGGTGTGTGGCACCCTCCCCTGTTTCCTAAGCCCCTTCTCCAGGAAAAACTCCCCATGCTTTCCATTTTTCCTCATATGACTGGACTTTGAATCCTCTCATCATTTTGGCCATTCATCCTGAATGTGTTGTGATTTGCTGCTGATGGCTTTCCAAAAGTGGGGTACACAGGGCTCATCACAGCCCCCCAGGAGTGGTCAGATCTGCTGGGTCCCCAAGGAAGACCCTGTGCACACATTTTTGTGGACACACCTTAAGGTCATATTAGCTACCTTGGTCTTAACGCAGAGCCTGCAGTCAGAATGTGTGGATTCACATCCCCTCTCAGTCAGTTTCACCTTGGATAAATTACTAATTTCTCTGTATCTCAGTTTTATTACCTGTGAACGAAGTACTTCCACAGTACTTCCCAATCCCCAGGCGAAATTCAAGGGAAAGAAATAACAGCTGTCGACCGGCAGAGGGCGCTGCACACCCGCTCTCGACTGGCTGCACTGTGGCACGCGACCGCCAGGGGTAGCCCGAGCGCCGCCGCCCAGTTCCGCGGGCCTGGGAGACCCGCTGGCCCTCACCAGCAGCAGCGAACTGGCCGCCCTGGGGGCGAAGGGAAGCTGGCTAAACCTACCCAAGAGACTGGCTGCTCCGTCCCTGTGCCTCGCCTCGCCCTCCTGCAAGACTCAGTAGTTTGCTGCAACCCCCTCTCACCCTGGTGCGGACCCGAACCCCGGCCGCTATGTCCAATGAGCCGGTGTGAAGGGGAGCGCTGGGCTGATGGGAACTGTGGGGATGGGACCTGGAGTGCTGCAAAGTCTTTGAAAGAATGGAAATGCCATTGCAGAGCTGCAGCACACAGACACACTCACACAGACACACACACACAGACACACACACACAGACACACAGACACACAGACACACACAGACACACACAGACACACAGACACAGACACACACAGACACACACACCCTTCAGTTCAGTTCAGTTCAGTCGCTCAGTCGTGTCCGACTCTCCGCGACCCCATGAATCACAGCACGCCAGGCCTCCCTGTCCATCACCAACTCCCGGAGTTCACTCAAACTCATGTCCACAGAGTCGGTGATGCCATCCAGCCATCTCATTCTCTGTCGTCCCCATCTCCTCCCGCCCCCAACCTTTCCCAGCATCAGAGACTTTTCCAGTGAGTCAACTCGTCGCATGAGGTGGCCAAAGTATTGCAGTTTCAGCTTTAGCATCAGTCCTTCCAATGAACACTCAGGATCTATCTCCCTTAGAATGGACTGGTTGGATCTCCTTGCAGTACAAGGGACTCTCAAGAGTCTTCTCCAACACCACAGTTCAAAAGCATCAATTCTTCGGCGATCAGCTTTCTTCACAGTCCAACTCTCACATCCATACATGACCACGGGAAAACCATAGCCTTGACTAGATGGACCTTGGTTGGCAAAGTAATGTCTCTGCTTTTTAATATATTATCAAGGTTGGTCATAACTTTCCTTCCAAGGAGTAGGTGTCTTTTAATTTCATGGCTGCAATCAGCATCTGCAGTGATTTTGGAGCCCAAAAAAATAAAGTCTGACACTGTTTCCACTGTTTTTCCATCTATTTCCCATGAAGTGATGGGACCAGGTGCCATGATCTTTGTTTTCTGAATGTTGAGCTTCAAGCCAACCTTTTCACTCTTCTCTTTCACTTTCATCAAGAGGCTTTTGAGTTCCTCTTCACTTTCTGCCATAAGGGTGGTGTCATCTGCATATCTGAGGTTATTGATATTTCTCCCAGCAATCTTGATTCCAGCTTGTGCTTCTTCCAGCCCAGCATTCCTCATGATGTACTCTGCATAGGCCTCATCCAAAAATAGGATAAGGCTGAGGCTAGCCCAGCTTTTCAACCTACTTCCAAGGCCTGAGTGGCTTTGGGTGGTCGTCCGCTGCTCCCGACCCCCTGCCTTGTCTCCCTCTGCACTGCACGGGGTGCACTCACAATGTTTAGGTGTTGTCTCACTTTTCCCAAGAGCGCCTGTCCCTCCCACACACTCAGGAGCCTGCAAACTCCCAGAACAGGGTCTCCTTGGTGGAGAACCCCCAGGGGTCACCAAGACAGGCTGTCCCAGGAAGGTAAATTAGAAGGGTTTAGGGAATAGAATACAGAAAAAAATATTTGAATTTGACTTCTTCCTCTTGGCAATGAAATGGGGACAAAAACCCCTTTCTGGTCACAGTGGGGAAGGGTATCTCAGCTCCATTTCCTCTTAGTGGGGGAGGAAGCATTTTGATCAGGCCTAAAGTAAGACTCTACACATGGACATCACCAGATGGTCAACACTGAAATCAGATTGATTATATTCTTTGCAGCCAAAGATGGAGAAGCTCTATACAGTTAGCAAAAACAAGACCAGGAGCTGACTGTGGCTCAGATCATGAACTCCTTATTGCCAAATTCAGACTTAAATGGAAGAAAGTATGGAAAACCACTAGACCATTCAGATATGACCTAAATAAAATCCCTTATGATTATACAGTGGAAGTGAGAAATGGATTTAAGGGACTAGATCTGATAGATAGAGTGCCTGATGAACTATGGATGGAGGTTCGTGACATTGTACAAGAGACAGGGATCAAGACCATCCTCATGGAAAAGAAATGCCAAAAAGCAAAATGGCTGTCTGAGAAAGCCTTACAAACAGCTGTGAAAAGAAGAGAAGCAAAAAGCAAAGGAGAAAAGGAAAGATATTAACATCTGAATGCAGAGTTCCAAAGAATAGCAAGGAGAGATAAGAAAGCCTTCCTCAGCAATCAGTGCAAAGAAATAGAGGAAAACAACAGAACAGGAAAGACAAGAGATCTCTTCAAGAAAATTAGAGATACCAAGGGAACATTTCAGGCAAAGATGGGCTCGATAAAGGACAGAAATGGTATGGACCTAACAGAAGCAGAAGATATTAAGAAGAGGTGGCAAGAATACACAGAAGAACTGTACAAAAAAGATCTTCACGACCAAGATAATCACGATGGTGTGATCACTCACCTAGAGCCAGACATCTTGGAATGTGAAGTCAAGTGGGCCTTAGAAAGCATCACTACGAACAAAGCTAGTGGAGGTAATGGAATTCCAGTTGAGCTATTTCAAATCCTGAAAGATGATGCTGTGAAAGTGCTGCACTCAAATATGCCAGCAAATTTGGAAAACTCAGCAGTGGCCACAGGACTGGAAAAAGTCAGTCTTCATCCCAATCCCAAAGAAAGGCAATGCCAAAGAATGTTCAAACTACCGCACAATTGCACTCATCTCACATGCTAGTAAAGTCATGCTCAAAATTCTCCAAGCCAGACTTCAGCAATACATGAACCGTGAACTTCCAGATGTTCAAGCTGGTTTTAGAAAAGGCAGAGGCACCAGAGATCAAATTGCCAACATCCGCTGGATCATGGAAAAAGCAAGAGAGTTCCAGAAAAACATCTATTTCTGCTTCATTGACTATGCCAAAACCTTTGACTGTGTGGATCACAATAAACTGTGGAAAGTTCTGAAAGAGATGGGAATACCAGACCACCTGACCTACCTCTTGAGAAACCTGTATGCAGGCCAGGAAGCAACGGTTAGAACTGGACATGGAAAAACAGACTGGTTCTAAATAGGAAAAGGAGTATGTCAAGGTTGTATACTGTCACCCTGCTTATTTAACTTATATGCAGAGTACATCATGAGGAACGTTGGGCTTGAAGAAGCACAAGGTGGAATCAAGATTGCTGGGAGAAATATCAATAACCTCAGATATGCAGATGACACTACCCTTATGGCAGAAAGTGAAGAGGAACTCAAAAGCCTCTTGATGAAAGTGAAAGAGGAGAGTGAAAAAGTTGGCTTGACGCTCAACATTCAGAAAACTAAGATCATGGCACCTGGTCCCATCACTTCATGGGAAATAGATGGGAAAACAGTGGAAACAGTGTCAGACTTTATTTTCTTGGGCTCCAAAATCACTGTGGATGCTGATTGCAGCCATGAAATTAAAGATGCTTACTCCTTGGAAGGAAAGTTATGACCAACCTTGATAGCATATTAAAAAGCAGAGACATTACTTTGCCAACCAAGGTCCATCTAGTCAAGGCTATGGTTTTCCCGTGGTCATGAATGGATGTGAGAGTTGGACTGTGAAGAAAGCTGATCGCCGAAGAATTGATGCTTTTGAACTGTGGTGTTGAAGACCAGAGTCCCTTGGACTGCAAGGAATCCAACCAGTCCATTCTAAAGGAGACCAGTCCTGGGTGTTCATTGGAAGGACTGATGCTAAAGCTGAAACTGCAATACTTGGTCCACCTCATGTGAAGAGTTGACTCACTGGAAAAGACCCTGATGCTCGGAGGGATTGGGGGCAGGTAGAGAAGGGGACGACAGAGGATGAGATGGATGGATGGCATCACTGACTCCATAGACATGAGTTTGAGTGAACTCCAGGAGTTGGTGATGGACAGGGAGGCCTGGCGTGCTGTGATTCATGGGGTCGCAAAGAGTCGGACACGACAGAGCAACTGAACTGAACTGAACTGAAAAGTAGAGAGAAAGTCCTGTTTCACAAATGTCTGCTAGGCCTTTGGCAGCCAAGGGAAGATCAGGAGTACGTAGCTATGATGGTTAATTTTACATGTGGAGTAGACTGGGTCGTGGGGTGCCGAGACGTGCTCAGATAGTCTGGGTGTGTCTGTATGATGTTTTTGAATGAGATTAGCATTTGAATCAGTAGACTGAGTAAAGCAGATTGCTCTCTCCAATCTGGGTGGTCCTTACTTGATCAGCTGATGGCCTTAATAGAACAAAAATATCCTCCAGCCTGACTGCTTTCAAGCTTGGACACCAGCTTTAATTTTGTTTTTTTAATCTTTTGGGCACACCAAACAATATGTGGGATCGTGGTTCCCTGATCAGGGATTGAACCCACATCGCCTGTATTGGAAGCCCAGAGACAACCACTGTACCACCAGGGAAGTCCCTGGGATATCAGCATTTTCCTATCTTCAGACTTGACCTGAAGCATCAGCTCTTCCTGGGTCTGGAGCCTGACTGCCTTCAGACCTGAACGGTTGTATCCAGCCTTGTCCCCTTGAGCTATATTCTAAAATATCCACTGGACGCCTGAAACTGCAGGTAGTACTGAAGGGGCCCTGTGTGTGACTATGTTTTTTCCTATACATAATACCTATAATAAAGCTTAGTTAATAAATTAGGCACAGTAAGAGATTAACAACTATAATAATAAAATAGAACAATCATAGGAACTTCTCTGGCGGTCTTGTGGTTAGGACTCCGTGCTTTCACCTCTGAGGATACGGGTTCAACCTCTGGCCAGCGAACTAAGATCCCTGCAAACCACACAGCATAGGCCCTCAGAATTTACAATTGTAGAAATATATTCTGGACTTCCCTGGCAGCACAGTGGATAAGAATCCACCTGCCAGTGCAGGGGACAGGAGTTCAATCCCTGATCTGGGAAGATCCCACACGCTGGGGAGCAACTGAGCCTGTGTGCCACAATTCCTGAAGACTGCACACTCTAGAGGCAGCAAGTTGCAACTACTGAGCCCACAAGAAGCCACAGCAATGAGAAGCCCAGGCACCACGACTAGAGACTAGCCGCCGCTCTCCACAACTAGACAAAGTCTATGTGTGGCAGCGAAGATTCAGTGCAGCCGAAAACAAATAAATACAATAAAGCAGTATGTACTAGTAGTGTTGGTCGCTCAGCTGTGTCCGACTTTGCGATCCCACGGACTGTAGTCCGCCAGGCTCCTCTGTCCATGGGATTCTCCAGGCAAGAATACTGGAGTGAATTGCCATTCCCTTCTCCAGAGGATCTTCCCAACCCAGGGATCAAACCCAGGTCTCCTGCATTGCAGGCAGATTCTTTACCGTTTGAGCTACAGGGAAGACCTTAAGCAGTATGTACATGTCAAAAAACATGCATTATAACGAAAGTTAAGTAAATCTCTATCTCAAAATATTGTAGTGTATTCAGCCTTCTTGTTATGATGTGAGAAGATAAAAAGCCTACGTGATGAGCTAGAGTGAGGTGAATGGCGTGGCATTAGGCTACCATTGACCTGATACATCAGAAGAGAACCATCTGCTTCGGGTGATCTTGGATCACTGAGCCATGATGATGTCAGTGGCTGAGTAACGGGCAGACGAAGCTGATGGTTGGGGATCCCAGGAGGGACAGAGCAAGAGTCCAGAGATTTCATCATACCACTCAGAGTGCTGCACAGCTTGTGAATTGTTTCTGGAACTTCCATTTAATATTTTTGGATCCCACTTGACCATAGGTAACTGAAATCGTGGAAATTGAGACTGCCAATTGGGGGGACTACTGTACCGCATGCCTGGGTCTCCAGCCTGTTAACTGCAGACTTGGAGACTGGCCAGCTTCTGTAATCACATAGGCAATTCCACATGAATATGTGGATACGATATCTGATATTCCTTGCGATCTATACGTGCATATACACAGACCCCACTGGCAATGTTTCTCCGAGGAACTCTAATGCAGAATCCTAATCAGAAGAGCAGCACAGTATTCCCCTCCCTCCTACACTGGCAAAGACAAGTCCTTTGAGCATATGGAGGAATATCGTACACGAGCAAATCTGTTGCATCAACGTTTCCTCTTTGGAGCCCGTCCTTGGGAACCGAACCAACTGTGTGGTGAGGGTGTCTAGTGCACATAAGGGTGTTCGGGAGGACATCTCAGTTCCCCCTGCCCGGCATCCTGCTGGGCCCTGAGTGGCAGGTGTCCCTTCCCTGCCGGTCGCGTCCTTCTATGGGCAGTGGGGCTCCTCCCATTCTTAGTATCCCCAGCCCCTGCTCCCCACCTCTGCTGTTCACGCTGCTCCAGACTGCAGCCCTGTGGTGTGCAATCCTGGGCAGTGAGTACGGGCGACCCATACCTGCTCCCAGCCTTCTCTGTCCAGTGTCGCATGTGTATATTTTGGCAGTTTCCACAACCCTGGGTGTGAATCCTGCCATGCCCAGCAGGGCAAATAGGTGGTGGGTAGTTTAGCCACTAAGTCACATCTGACTCTTGTGAACCCATGGACTGTAGCCCACCAAGTTCCTCTTTCCATGGGATTTTCCAGGAAAGAATACTGGAGTGCATTGCCATTTCCTCCTCCAGGGAATCTTCCCAACCCAGGGATTGAACCCATGTCTCCTGCATTGCAGGCAGATTCTTTACCAACTGAGCCAGAATAGGAGGCAAGTACAAAACTCCTGTTAAGTTGCTTTTAAGTTAGGTGTTCTGTTACTTAAGGCTGGAAGCATTTTGTCAGATTAGCCTGGGTATCTCCAAGACACCCCATGATCCCTGGCTTGAATGTCTCACCCTTCCTCTAACAGACTCAGGAAAGTGCTGGGCTGGTGGACTCACTCTTTCCTGCATCCCAGGTCACCTCACCCGATGTCCTGGAAGCATACCCAGGAATCCAGGCAACAACATCCACATAACTGCTCCCATGCATGGTCTTCAGCAGCAGTCCCCAACCTTTTTGGAACCAGGGACCAGTTTCGTGAAAGGTGGTTTTTCCACAGACCAGGCGTTGTTGGATGGTTTCGGGATGATTCAAGTGCATGACATTTATTGTGTGCTTGATTCCTACTATTATTACATCAGCTCCACCTTAGATGGAAATGAGAAGCAGTCCACAATCTTGTCTCCTAAAAGGATCAATACTCTTTACTTTTTCTCTGAACACCTAAAGCAATTTAGGTAGAAAGCATCTCATTTTATCTTAGTTTTTGATATTTAAAAAAATTAAAGTATAGTTGATTTATAATGTTGTAATGTTTTAATTTCTGCTGTAAAACTATTCAGTTATACATTTTCATATGTTCTTTTTTTCATTCTTTTCCATTATGGTTTATTACAGGATATTGAATATAGTTCTCTGTGTGATACAGTAAGACTTTGTTGTTTATCCATTCTATATACAAAAACTTATATCTGCTAACCCCAACCACCTACTCCATCCCTCCCCTAGCCCCTTCCCTGTTGGCAACCACCAGTCTATTCAGATAGAAGGCATTTTAAATGGTTGTATTTTCCACAGAGGATCTAAACGTGTAGAAGAATGTTAACCCAAGTACCACTGTGGGCTCCATGGACAAGGACCATGTCCCCCAGTTTTACATCTTCTGCAAACACAGTCCTAGAACCTTAATGCCTTTTTATTCTTTTACACAATCAGTATCAATCCCTCTTTCTCTCGTGAGGACCTCTGAACCTCTCTGGAAACTTTGGAATCTGGTGTGGCACGGGCTGGGATCTCAGACGAAAAGTGCACAGTATCTCCAGTTCTCTCCCACTCCCTTAGACTCCACCTCTCACCACGTGCATTTCACATCCCCAGCCTCGGGGCTGGTAGAGAGTAGCGCTGCACACCCCCAAGCCCTGCTGGTTGCTCTGCTAGGAGCCCCTTCCCCACTGTCATATAACAACTGCGCCTTCTTAAAGCCCAGCTCCTCTGGATGCCAGGCGAATGGACTTCCCCACCAACCTCAAGCAACATGTATTATTTCTTCATCTGTTTCTGCATTACACATGACTTATTACTTACGCATTGTGCTTTTGGTTTCATAAACTAACTAAACCCACATAGTTCACATATCTCTCCCCACTTCCCCCCAACACAGGGCAGGGGCCTTATTTTGCTACATGCTGTGTGCTCAGTCATGCCCAACTCTTTGGGGCCCCATAGACTGTAGTCTGCCAGGCTCCTCTATCCATAGAATCTTCCAGGCAAGAATACTGGAGTGGGTTTCCATTTCCTATTCTAGGGGATCTTCCCAACCCACGGATTGAACCTGTATCTCTTACATCTCCGACATTGCAGGCACATTCTTTACCACTAGCGCCACCTGGGAAGCCCGGGGCCATACTTCAGAGGCAAAATATACTTCCTCTCCTTCTTCCCCACTTTACAGTTCTAGAGAAGAAAGGGTCAAAAGCATCCAGTCAGCCACCTCCTGAAATTGTCCCTGTGACTTGAATTACTCCCTTTCTGGGTGTTGAGGCACCTGTGTATTTGTGATGGAGTTTATTGTGAAAAGAGAACTTTAAACTGAGCCACGGTCTTGGGAAAAAATGATCTTTTCAAGCTTATTCACATTATTTACAAGGTAATTGTATCTGAGTCTTGGCTAAATTCCAATTATTAATATATCCCATCTCTCCGCACTTACAGCTGCCCTTGTCTAGACCTGAGATGCAGCTTGCAGAGGGTGGGAGTGAGGGAGACCCTGGCCCCACTGATAACAACTGCCTCGTGGAGGCAGGGCTTCAGTAGATAATGCCCCTGGTTATCCCCAGCTTTAAACTCTACCAGACAATTTTCTTGAATCTTAAGTTCTTTGGCAGCCTCCTCTTGATAGTCATGCTTTTCAAGTTTATAGACCTAATGCCACCCCTGTTGTTCAACAGCCATTCTTGTCACTTAATCCACGAGGATTTCAGAAAATAAATACCCTAAAATCCAGAAGGTCCATCCTTCTCGGTCTTTTGTTAACTTGGAGGTGGTCTGAACAGCTCTCTGAATCCTGGTGCATCACCAGGTTACAAGCAGCATCTGAGATCTCCTGCCATGAAGTGGTTGGTAAAACAAGGGACCTGCAAGGAAAAGCATCCCACTTCCGGTTCCATCCGCCACCCAAACCTTCTGGCCTTTGTTGACTAACATGTCTCAATACTAATGAGAGAATCTGATAGTTTCTCAGATGATAATAAGTGGAAAGTCTTTCCCTTATTTCTGAAAATGTAGGAAAGGAAAGGAGTTTGGAATTTTGAATAGCCCCCAGTTAAAAAAAATATTAACTCCTCATACAGGCAAAAGTATTGGCATTTACCCCTAGAGACTTGTATCTTAACATCCGCTTCATGCCCTAAATCTTTGGGCACAGAGGGTGGGATTACTTCCTCAAATCAAGCAAATTCCCCTGCCATGTGAGGAGTACAAAAGCAAAAAGAGAACAAGGGGCTTCCCCGGTGGCTCAGTGGTGAAGAACCTGCCTGCCAATGCAGGAGGCACAGGTTTGACCCCTGGTCTGGGAGGACCCCACATGCCGTGGAAAGACCAAGCCTGTGTGCCACAACTACGGGCCCGTGTTCTGGAGCCTGCGAGCTGCAACTTCTGAGCCCACGCACGGCAGCTTCTGAAGTCCGCATGCTCTGGAGCCCGTGCTCCGCAAGAAAAGCCACTGCAATGAGAAGCGCCCGCACTGCAACTAGAGAAAAGCGCTTGCAGCAACCAAGACCCAGCAAAACCAGAAATAAACAAATAAATAAATTTAAATAAAAAATAAAATTTCATATATATAAAAACACAACAAAAGGCAGCGACTTTCGAGGTTGCTGGGCGTGGACCTCTCACTTCTTTGCCTTGAGAGACCTTTTCGTAATCTGACAGTCAAGAAGAAACAATTACTCCATCCTTGGTTGGGTGGAAATTTTAAATGAAATAAAACTTAAAAACAATTCCCTCAGGTACAAACAGACTTATCAGAGGGGGGAAAAATCTTCAGAGCAAATTCCGCACAGTCAGTGTAGACATGAATAGTGTTCTTGGTAAGAGGGCACGGAAGGTGTGTGAGAAAAGTCCTTAACCCCGTGTTTCCAGGACAGCAAATCAGACTCCTGAGGAATCTCGGAGAGGCGATCTTGCTGCTTCCACTTGACGTTCCCTGTGGACGGTGGGCGGCACGATGGACATATGCACAAGTGTAACGGTGACCCATCGCTGTCAGGAGTGTCTTGAAAAGCGAGTCAGTATCTGAAATTTGCCACAGACGTGGGCTATAGCCAGCAGTTCTGTTCCCAGCTACATGCCCACGAGAAGCGGACCCCTGTGGTCACCAAAGACACACGCTGGCTGGACGTTTACAGCACCGCTAGCCCTGGGGGTCCTGAGCTGGGGGCTGCTCAAGCACGGTGAGAACCATCAGCACCACACAGGTTATAAGGGAAATTCACAATATTAAGACACAAAAAAGTGCAAATCCCTTTAAATAAAGCACAAAAACAGCCAAAATTCATCCATGGGTTAGAAGTCAGAAATATTTTCCTGGGTGTGGATGGAAGGGAATACAAGGGGGTGCTGGGGTCATGGCCATGTCTTTTCTTGAGCTGGGTGCTGGCCCCGTGGGTGTATTTACTGTGTCAAGTCAGTGCGTTATACGTGTAAGTGGACTTTCCATGTTCTTTGCCAGTGCTGAGTCACTTCAGTTGTGTCCAACTCTGTGCGCCCCCTTGGACTGTGGTTCGCCAGGCTCCTCTGTCCATGGGCTTCTCCAGGCAAGAATACTGGAGTGGGTTGCCGTTTTCTCCTCCAGAGGATCTTCCTGACCCAGGGATTGAACCTGCATCTCTTATGTCTCTTGCATCGGCAGGCAGGTTCCTTACCACTAGCGCCACCTAGGAAGCCCCTATGTGTTTTACTTCGTTTAAAAAAAAAAAAAGGAGCCAAAATGTGGTGGGGAATGACAGCAGCCTTGGTGTGGGCTTGGGTGGCCCCCAGGGCAGGAGCCCGTCTGGCCTGGGAGGCATCATCTGCTCTCACTTCAGGCATCAGGCCCCACTGCAGGGAGGCAATGCTCTTTCCGGGTTGACAGGACCAGTCTGCAGGGTCCCAGAGCTCTGCTCAATTTCATTAGCAGAAACAGGAAAGACAAAACTCCGTACTATGCATCGTTTCCGGCGTCCAGGCTGTCCATATACATTTTTGTTCTGAGTGCCTGGGACTGATGATAAACATAATCATGAAAAAAATAGAAATCACTGCCACATCCCAGGTGACTCCCATCAAAGAGCTTTGAAGACTAGATCTGCAATGTCTCCTCCCCACAGACGGCATCACAGACATTAGCAACATCAGTTCAGCATTACAATAACCCCCTCAGCCTTTGCTAGGACAGGCCCTGCGGCCCAAGAAAAATGGCAGGACAGTGGCTCTTTACACCCGGTCCACAGAGGGGCTGTGAACTTGACCTACATGACCTCCACTGGTCTGGCACAGTCAGAGGGGTTTGTTCAGTTCTTGCTACTGAATGTCACTGGCCCATCTGTGGTAGGGACCCTTGGCCATCTGCAGCCAGGCCACGAAGCTTGAGCTGGAATGGCATGGCAAAGACCCAGACACTGAACTTTCCGGCTAAGAGAGCAGAAGCATCAAGCGAAGGTTGAGGCCACTGTGAGGATGACTGCCTTCCCCTTGGCACATCTTGCTGCCACGTAACTGCTGATGCAGCATCTCAGGGTATCATCGCTCACGATAAAAAACTCCAAGAGAACATCTTACTTGCAACTAAGTTCAGTTGTCGCTCAGTCATGTCCGACTCTTTGCAACCCCATGAATCACAACACGCCAGGCCTCCCTGTCCATCACCAACTCCCAGAGTTCAAACTCATGTCCATCGAGCTGGTGATGCCATGCAGCCATCTCATTCTCTGTCGTCCCCGTCTCCTCCCGCCCCCAATCACTTCCAGCATCAGTCTTTTCCAGTGAGTCAGCTCGTCGCATGAGGTGGCCAAAGTATTGGAGTTTCAGGTTTAGCATCAGTACTTGCAACTAAGGAGGCTGGCAAATCTTTTTATCATATAGTCTCTTAGGATAACCTCTTTGCTATGTATCACGGGATTGAACCTAGAATGAACAACATCATGGTCTCCAGGAGCAAGAAAAACCAGGGATCACAGTGCACCCAACCTCCACCCCACCCCACCCCCGCTCCCCGCTCCCCTGTGAGCCTCGATGAAAAGGGGAGGAGAGGTGAAGAAATTCAGCCAGAAATGAGGCTGGTGAAAAACGAAACCACTCAAGCTGTTCCACTTCAGGCTATGAAAAGCCTTCTTTCAAGTTTCCCTGACTCCATAGTTTGGAAAAAAAATGCAGAGGTTTTAAAACGAGGCCTTTTAAATGGTCACATCATTTGCACGAATGTACCATCAAGCTCCTTACAAACCACAGGCTTGTGGATATTCTTGGCTGAAAGGTAATTGGCCTCTAGGAAATCCAGGAAGACTGGGAGGAACTTACAGCCTCAGGTGCCCTCTGCTTTCTAAACTCCAGGCACTGTGGTAGGCTACAGACGAAATACAGTTGGGCTTCCCAGGTGGCGCTAGTGGTAAAGAAACCACGTGCTAATGCAAGAGACGTTAAGAGAGGTGGGTTCAATCCCTGGGTTGGGAAGATCCCCTGGAGGGGGGCGTGGCAACCCACTCCAGTGTTCTTGCCTGGAGAATCCCATGGACAGAGGAACCTGGTGAGCTACAGTCCATGGGGTCCCAAAGGGTCAGGCACAACTAAAGTGACTTAACACACACTCACTGAAAAGTACAGGGTATTCAGTAGCCCAGAGAAAATCAGGGGGCATTTATCTGCAGCCCTGCATTTATCTGACAGGCTGCCCCACGAGTCTAGCTGGTGCTTGCGTGTCTGATCAGTCGCTTCAGTCGTGTCTCTTTGTGACCCTATGGACTGTAACCCGCCAGGTTCCTCTGTCTGTGGGATTCTCCAGGCAAGAATACTGGAGTGGGTTGCCATGCCCTCCTCCAGGGGATCTTCCTGACCCAGGGATAGAACCCACGTCTCTTCAGCCTCCTGCATAAGCAGGAGGGTACTTTACCACTAGTGTCACCTGGGAAACTCAGGTGGTGCTCAGGTGGCTCCATCAAGAACAGCGCTCTCTTCCGCAGACACGGTTAGACAGAAGTGCAGAGCAGCATTTAAGGTGAACGCAGTGCCTGACACCTTCCTTAGTGATGGGGAGACATGCAGAAGGAGGCCCAGAGAAAGCTTTTACAGCTGAGCATATTTTAAGGTCAGAATCACAGTCAAGAGAGCTGAACAAACTCTTTTTCACATATCTTTGATAAGCGCAACTGGTAAAATAAAAACAACACTCCTTTGTCTTAAGTATTTCATCTTTTTATTTCAAAACAAGAGAGGATACCAAGAAGCAGAAGAGTGAAGCAGTTAAAACCAGCAAAGCTGCAAAGTAGGAAAGGAAGTAGAAAGGGAGGAGTGGATCTGATTTCAATGACATGGTTGCTAAAAGCAAACACAGGGCTCTGATGCGGCAGACCCAAGTCACATTGCGTCCAAGGACTCCAGCAGGCTTGCTGACCCACCACTGACAGGGCTGGCCATACCCCTTTTACTGCACTTTACACATTCTAGACACATACAGGTTACATTTTATGGTTACATGAAGTTGCATGCAGTTCACACAGAGAGTCATTGTGAAGGCACTAGTGTGCAGCAGGAGCTGCGACTTTCTGGCAAGTCCTTCCTAAGTTGTCTTGCAAATGGTCCTCCTCTATTTATTTGTATTTAAAACTTTGGTGCAAAACCTAGGTGCCATATAATCCTACCAACCCTGCTCACTCTTTTGGTTTCATGTCTCACCCTCTCTTCTACTTTCCCTTCTTAAAGACAGACGCCAAGCTTGGAAGGTAATGTTTTCCTGATAATAAGATCTCCTTTTATTTGGATTTACAAATAATTGGAGTCAAGCGGCTATTGACAACCCGTTGCTTGAAAACAAAGCTGCTACCAGTTTTATTCCTGACATTCAGTGAGGCCAATAACTCAGAAATTCCTTAAGATACATGAGGTTCTGTATAACATTAATTTCTAATACCAGCTAAAATATGGCCTTAAGTATGACTTCCCTGGTGGCTCAGATGGTAAACTGTCTGCCTGCAATGCGGGAGACCTGGGTTTGATTCCTGGGTCGGGAAGATCCTCTGGAGAAGGCAATGGCAACCCACTCCAGTACTCTTGCCTGGAAAATCCCATGGATAGAAGAGCCTGGTAGGCTACAGTCCATGGGGTTGCAAAAGTCGGACAAGACTGAGCGACTTCACCTCACCTCATGTTTAAGTCAATCTTAACTTTTTTAAAGAGTTGTTTCAGTCCATACTGCCCTAAGAGGTTCAATCCCAGATTATAAAGCCCCAGATCCATGGGCTGCAAACATTCACATCCTTAGCAAATAAAACAGCTGTGTATACTCTTCAAGGACATAAATGTACATTTCTAGTTTTAAAATTGTGTAGCGAAGCAAGATAACATGGCAGACTAACCTAGTTGGACCATAATTCACTCACCTTCAAATCCTACCAACTGGGGCTCTTCTACAAGATGCTGATAGACTAACAACTGAGAAGGAATGAAAATGAAAACGTATTTAACATACTAAATCTTGTAACGGAAACGGTGTAGGTTGCAGTCCAACTGGAAAGGTTTCTTCCTGACTCCCCCACTTCTCAAAAGATAAAAAGCACCATAAAAATACTTCCTGTCACTCACGCCTATGCTCATTTCAACTCCCCAGAGGTCAGCAGAGGGCACAATGGAACTGATTTTTGTTCAGGTGAAGTAAATGGTTTTGAAAACGCCTCCCATAGGCAGTGCTGGAACTTACCTGGGGTGACCTCTGCCTGCAGTCCCGCTCCAGGGCTGCACAGATGCGGCTAGCCCCAACTCACCCACTCTCTCTACCCCAGCCACAGAGCGGAGACTGGCAATGTTGCTATAATTACAGACTGCTTCCTCACTCAGTCTTATCAAGCAAACCAAAAAAAGACGAAAATGTGTAAATACTGTAATTGAGTTTCGAATATTTTGCATCAACTGCAGATGTCTCAAGAATCTTCTTTCTAGCTCAATCACTTTTCTTAGAAACACTTTATTCCCCACCCGCAAACACATACATTATGTAAAAGCGTACCTCACTGGTAACAAAAGGTGAATTACAGAACACTCAGATGCCCAACAAGAATAGAAGTAGAAGATTGTCTGCAGAACAGGACTCATCTTTTCTAATCCCAAACCTTCCCATTCATTCAACCTCTGACTTTAAGCAACTGTCTTCTCAAGATCAAGCAAGGACTAAGAACCACCTCTACCCAAATGGCACAGGAGTCACCTGGTTGGCCAAGGAATTGCTATCAGTCTTTTGGATTCAAAACAAGCTTCTCCGCTTGTATATAATGAAAAGGGCAGAGAAGGGAGGGGAACCATTCCTCCCAAGATGACAGTGACAGAAGGAACCACAGCACAGCAGGCTCAGGGCATAGGAGAGCTGCTGGAGTACGTTCCTGCCCTAGAAACAAAGAAGCGCTGCTTCACTCCATCCAGCTCTGCAGTGTTTCCTTAACAATAGCTACTAGGTCAGAAAAAGTGAAAAGGAACTTGTCACTAATGTATGTAACTGGAGCACAGTCTCACGTCTCACATGATCCCTCCCTGGTCTGTGGGAATGACTGGATGTGTGTGCTTCCAGGCTGAGGCCAAGGCCGGGAGAATAAAGACACCCGTAACCCGGTCTGTGAAAGCTGACAAGTGAGCAGTGGACCCTGGAGTAGCAGCTACCCCAGCAATAACACTGCACTGCTGACCTTGAAATGGTCATTTCATTGACTTTCCCTTACTGTCCACACCTAGTATGCATGGATTCCAGTGAACAGGATCAAGATTTTGAAACAATGAGAAGCGGATCTTAAGACCAGACAGTAAAACTCAGGCCCCTCTTCTCTTGGATCAAAAAGGAAGCAAGCAAGCAAACCAGTGGCTGTAGTACATGCTGGATGATCACACACAGAGCTAAGTGTTAAAGGCAGGCAGAGACATGGCCCCCGGGAGGAAATGGACCACCCTGCAGTCTGACAGCTGGTCAAGTCTACTGGAGCCCAGGCTGATGGCTGGTCCACTTCCCACATACAAAGGAAGGAGCGAGACAGCAGAGCAGGAGGAAAACACACTGTCTAAGAAAGCGGCTAAGGAGTGGATTAAAGAATCTTCCAACGATGTTTACTTTCAGAAATAAGGCTGTTTTATGTGAGGACCAAACACTACCCTCTATAGCTAAATTTCCGCAACTGAAACCTACAAAGACAAGTTGTCAATCGTAAGGAAACCAAATTGTGAATTACCCTTTGGCTCAGGCCTGAAACTCCCATCTCCTTGGAAATAAATAGAACAGAAAATTAAGCCATATTTTAATACTAACAACACTCTCTTTTCTGAATATCTAAACCTTCCCAACACTTTTCTCATGGGTTATGTTTCTCCCTGGATATTTTAGTGACAAAGTCAGTGCCTACCACTGATGCTTCAAGGCACAGCACTCACTCAGGTCTACTAAGTTCATCACGTCCAGCTTCCACTTGTCTGGCCACTAGAACTGGGCACGGCCTGGCAGCACCCATTGTCACACGGGTCTTGGATGACAGTACTAAGCTGGTCCACCACTGATAACTGACAAAACTCAGGCTTGAGGATATGAGTGAGCATCTGTGAGAACTCTGAAACATTTAAAACGCCTGCTGTAGGCAGGACAAATCAAGTTTACACCTGAGTTTAACTTGTTAACGACAATAAAGATTCCAAATTGGGACTTTTTACCTAAAATGAAACAAGCTAAAAAATGTCTTTTAAAATGCCTTTCATTTTTAAAGAAGGGACTCAGACTAAGGTTCCATGGATGTGACTAACGGCATGAAACATTAGTAGAAACTGCTAAGAATCACATCTTTAAAAGCCTCTGGGGCAGATTTCTTTTGTTTGGTTAAAAGAGCTTTCATTTTAAGTGTAGGCCAAGAATCAATCTTCTCAATTTCTACAGATTTGACTGGAAACTCTGGGACCTGATAATTAAAGACCCTTCAATATAAACATCTACCAATGTGTATCTCCTCAGTATCATCAATATTTTAAGTGCCATTTCCTGTGCAATCCAAAGGACCAACTAACTACATGCTTTTTAATATGTACTATGTCTTCTTGGAAGAACCATCATCAACTAAAAACCAAATATACCCAAATAACATTATTCATTGCCTATGAGTGATTTCTTTATATATTTTTAAAATCATTATTTATTGCTAAAGAAATCATTCTTGGAGCCAAAGGGGAAAAAAGTTAAATCTAAACATGATAAACTGAGACTGTGACTTGTATACAGATTTTTAAGTTTATGGAATAAATGCAAACTTAGTCCTCTTGTGAAATATATAAGAATTTCTAATAATTTTTATCAAAATGAAAGCTGTCTTCTCTTGGAACACAGCTGAGAAAAGATCGTATCTGAGTTTTCTGCTAGATATATGCCTTTAAAAAGAGATATAGAAGAACGCGAGACGTTGCAGCTCCTCGCTCTTACTAGGAATCCGCTGACCCAATACCAGAAGTTTCCAGGGGCCCTGCTCTCTGCTCAGCATCTGAGGTACAGCTCACTGTGATTTTTTGGCTTCAACACTTAATTGAGGTTTCTGCTTTATTTATTCTATATGCTACATTCATCAGCAAGTATTTGAAGCTTACTCCATGCCTTAATTGATCCTAACATTTTAGGCTTAGGGAGTATGTGCAACAGACAAATCTATAATAACTGAAAAAAAGGTCCTTTTTAAATTTCTTGACCTTCACATATATTGATTTCATCAGATTTAACAGAAAACCAATAAATATGGCAGTAATTCTTTTAATGTCCTAAGTCATCATGACTGTCATTTAACTACTCTCTCACAGGGACTCTCAAAAAAAAAAAAAAACTATTTAGAAAGACATAAATTTACATAGTTTACACATTAGGAACTTTCAATTGTATCTCCTTACTGATTCAACTTGCCTCTTTTGTGAGTTCAGCATTGGTATCAACAAGGGAGATATCGTAGACCTCCATTTACGCTGATGCTGCATAACCCTAACCACCTTAAATTTACTGCAGTAATATTTTCTTTTCTAATCAATTTTAGACTTTTTGAAAATTTGAAGGTTTCACTTTTCCAGTATTATGAACAGATATGAAAACCTCCTGAGCCTCAAAAAGGAACTAGAGACAACATAAAGGGAACAAACCTAACCCACAGCCTACCTGGATGTTTGGAATAGAGTCTGCATTCTAGGCCCTCAGCAGTCCTTGGCTCATATAAATGTTCTTTCTTGAGAGGTTACCAAGTTTAGCTTCTTAAGCAAATGTGTTTAAGAGAAAGCTACCCTTAAGAATAAATGTTCTCCACTGTGTCTTTCTGTAGCCAAAGGTACCTGGGACAATTTTAATTGCCCAGATTGACAAAGATTCCTTACACCTACTTCAGAAGTGTCTAAGTCAAAATATGAAATGGCTTCTTAGCAAAAAGTCAGAGGTATTAAGCATCAGTAATTTCAATATACTCTTGGGATCCCTTTCTCATCCCATTGAGCTTTTAGAAAATGAACAGATATGAATTCATCTTTCTATTAAAAACAGAAACAGTACTACCAAAAACACGTTTGGAGCTTTAATGCGAATGCTGTAGTAAATGTCCTTAGGAAAGTGGATTACGTTAATAGCTTCATAAAGGAATTAAGAGCTCCTACAGAGTTCCTTCACACAGTATGTTTTATGTGATGTCATTTTTATGCTTACAATCAATAGAATTTAAAGGGTAATGGTGTTAGATATAAACTTATGATGACTACAAAAAGGAATCACAGAGAAGCTGCAGCATACCTCTGTAAACTGTGCTTCACAGGATAACGCTACTCTGTAGAACATAAAAGGGCAATTCTTTACAAGGGCACTAAAAGTATATACAAATTTAAGAGACAAAGTTGTATCTAGGCAAATTTTAAAGGTTACCACCTGGTACGTCATTCATTTTTAAATGGGAAGTGATTCTTAAGTTTGTAGACATACATTCTAATTTTTACACAAAGGGAAGCAAGAACCTGAGACGGGATACAGAGCAAAAAGCCGGTTAATATGTGTACACCTGTAGTCTGGGTAATAACTGCAAATGTCAGTGAGTGGCATGGACATGGGGGCCGTGAGAAGTGGGGAAGATGAGATAGTTACAGTCTGGTGGCAGAAAAAAGACAAAGGCTGTGGTGTTTCTAACGAAGACAGAATTTTAAAGCGAAACTCAAAATTAATACTGCATAAGAGTCAGATAAAACATACCGCTGTGTATATGCAGGTATCAAGAACTCAGTATTCTGTATAAACAAACACTACAGATACAAATTTCACTACATTTAAAATTCAGGACTCAATAAGGCCCTTGACTATACAATGTCCTTTATGCTGCAAACTATATTAGGAAAAAATTTAACTGCATCAATGAGCTTAACGTATGTCTGCTGTAGAACAAAATGGAGTTAAACCTAAACACTTATCATGCTCTTGACTGTAAGACATTGTACCAAGCTGGGCCGAGAGAAAATAAGAACAAACAGGGAACACCCAACAGTTATTTCAAGCAAAAAGTAGATACATGATCACATATTCCCTTTGTATACATTACTTAGTATTTATGACTTATGAAATTTTTAAAGAATAGTGTCGTGATATGTAAACTTTAAGTAGTGAAGTCATGGATTTTAAACAGTTGTTTACATTCAAAACAACTTACTTAGAACCAACAGATTATGTCAGATTATCTAAGTGTCACAAACAAGCAACATGTATATACTGCAATTTTATTTCAATCGCACAAACGAAGTTAGCGTGTAGGAAATTTAAATGTAACAGTATGGTAAAAATAGCAGAGAAACAAAAACTCTATAAAGGAAGTACACCTAAAGCATGAGAATTCAACATTCATTAGTGTTTCATCTTCAGTTTTGATTGACACTTGATGCTTGCAAATTCTGAAACAAACTTTGAGATCATGGTGACTATTCTGAAGAGATTTCAGCACCAACACTAAGGTTTGTACATTCAGTTGGTTTGCAATTGACTTGTTAGCCATTTACATAGTGTGTAGTACAGATTTGTCACAGGTCAGATCACAGTGTTAAAGGAAAGAAGTACCTTCCTGTATTTAGAAAGGATCCCCTAAACTGCACTCAGCTTAAGACATCCAATGTACAAGAGCACGAAAACCATCATAATAACGTGGCTCCAAGGAACATAGTTTTGATAAGGAAAATAACCTAAGCTTCTGTTTCCCATTTTAATTACTGAAATCTCTAACAATGACAAAACTGTCACACAGGACAGTAAATGTATACAGTAATTCAATCAGACTTCTTGGAAAGAACACATTTAGCAGTCTGGGATAAAGCAGAATGACAGGAAATAAAACGTGATTCAACACTGGTTCTTTTTGTCATTTTACACAGACATGTTAATATTTAGACCAAGGCACAAAACGTTTAGTGCATAAACCAGTTTCTTCTTCAAGATCTAGTATTTTTAGCGTAGTCTTTTATCTTACTTTGGACCACTTGTACCCAGTACTCTATCCTACTGTTCAACTTAATCAACAAAGTCAAAAATGATTTCTGACCAGATTTATGGGGGACATAAACATTTATATCACCAAAGTGTTTGCAAAACCAAAAGTACGGTAATAAAGATGGAAATGCCTCCTATTTCTTTAAGAAAGTAGTACTTTATAAGCTTGCTGCATCTTTAATGTCTTTACTGGTGGATAACAATGAATAGCTGATAGAAAAAGAACCGCATATTTGAATTATGATAGCTCATCCATCACAGATTAATCTAAAAATGAAGTTTCTACAGAAACAAGAACTGTTTTAATAAGGGGAAAAAATTTCCTCATTCAAACCTCTTTGAAGTGGTGATGGCTGCAAACCTGCATTTAGAAAATTATGCTATCAACAAGCTCTGTTTTATGAAGGTAGATTAAGAAATCCAGAAAGCAGACAACAGTGGATTATTTCTTCAAAATTTTAGTAAAACTACAGATAATCAAAGATTTCAAAGCAAATATGGCACATAACAACTCAAGCATAAACCAAGATGGAGAGCCTGGAGAATTTCTGATTTCCTAGATTTTCCAAAAATGCTATCATTGTAACATACAGGATTTCTCCCCTATTTTAATCTTAGAAGTTTCGAAGAAAAGGGAGTGCATTACACACACACACACACGTGAGTGCCCACACAAACACACACACGCACATGGTGGTAAGTAGAACATCTAGTTCCTTCTTCCCACCACCTAAGTCTCACTTTATTTATTCAAAGAAAATTATGCAGGACCCCTCGTCGTTTTTCCCTTTATCCGATGATTTCTGTGACCTCAATTGCTGCCATCGTTGTTACTTTTCTAGTATTTCCACATAAAAGTTCGAAAGCAGCTCTGAAGTCAGGAATGTGTACCTGAACACCTGGATAACTACAGGGCACCGGGTGGTAATAACTGCCAGATTCAGGGATCGAAAGTTTGAATTCCACAGGAAGACAGAATTCATGTGAAGCTCAGAATCATGTTTCAGACCACTGAAGTTACTGAATTAAAATACAAATAGCTGAAGACATGATGTAAAAGATTAAGTACTTGGTTCTGTTAACATTTACCAATTAAAGTCACAAAATATTCATCATTATTCATGCAGATAACTGAGAAAAAAAGATAGTGCAGAAATTAACTTTAAATAAAAAATTATTCCTTCCCCTCCTCCCACTCCCTATACTCTACAAAATGTTTTCCCTGGGACTAGGCCTTGAAAAGGCCACTACATATTAGTTTAACATGCATTACTGTCTGCAATTAAAAAAGCTAATTTTTGTGGTGGTTGTAATTACGTTATAAAAATGTCCACATGCATAAATCTAAAAAAGGTTGAAAACCTACAGTAAATCTACAATATATTGTTTTACATTTGACCACTGGTTTGTGTTATGTAGGAGTCATAGATTTGGTAAAGCATTGTAACAATTTAGGAAGGCATCTAAATCTTTAGATTCTGGATGAATTTTATGTTTGAATCTACAAAATTGCATGAAGGCTAAACTTGAGAGACCTCCTATCATTGTAAAATTCCTCACTCTGGACAAATCATTTTTAGGACACTTTCTTATAAATGTCACCTTTTGAAAGCACATACAATTCCATTTGTTCCACATTTTATGATCTTAACCTACACAGGCTGACCTCAATTATCCACGGAATATCAAATATGATAGGAAGACAAACCTGAGAGAAACATTTACAATACAATAGCATCACTTGCTAAATTCTTCATCCGCATTCTCTGGAAAAAAAAAAAAAAACTTCTCAAGCCTTTCTCCTCTTTATTTTAGCAATGGACTGTGGAAAATGTGCAATCTTCTCTCGACATGAAAATATTTTCAATGCATGGTGATCTTGCCTGACGGGTTTAGTTAATTTCTGCATAACTGATATAGGAACTCCTATACGACTCTCTTCCATCCTGTTGTAAAGGTCAGAAAAAAGCAGCAAACTGGGAGGGAAACAGCTTATCCGCTGGAGCAGTAACGTTTGAAGGCTTGCAAAGTATGTTGGTTTTTCCCTCCTTCCAACCGTGTATCTCCATTTTCTTCTTACAGCTCACAAAACGTAAGGGTTTGTTGTTGCTAACAGTTGTTCTTTGCAGGTTTTTATTTTCTTCTTTTTCCAGATTAAAGTCCTGTCTCTCCTTAGGTTGTTTCTCTACGCAGTATTTGACTTGCTCAGTTCCTGCCTGATCGCTGGTAGGAAAAGGAAAAATATTAAAAGTAAATATAATGGTAAGGTAACATAAATGGGTGATTCATTCTTAAGAAATCTTAATGACTGCATTCAAACTCACAAGTAATGCAAAGATACACTAACTGTGCATCTTTTATTGAAGAAATCTATTTCCTTACTTTTACAGTAACAACATCAATTTATATATATTTATATATTCTCTCCATTTTGTACACAAAATGAAAACACGGATTCTTTGGGCTCAAAACAAGAGTTCAGTGGGATGGGATGGATGAAAAGAGTGGTTTACTTATTTTTCCATCTAATACTACTCAATACTGGAAACTTAAGAGGAATTTTGTTTACCCTGTTTTCACAAGTAATTTCCATTATATGAGGGAGAGAGATCCTCTCTTTGGCATCCAAAGCCAAGTAAAGGGCAGGATAATATGGAAAAGTAATTGCTTTATGCCCTCAAGTAATAAACTAGGTATTTTTTTATCTTCATTTTCTTTAAAATGGGTATTATTAAACATTATAAGAGTAGCAAATTTGTTTAGACACTCACCATCAATGAGCTCTTCTTTTAGCTTAGTTAATTCTTTTCTCATTTCATCTAAAATGTCCTAAAATATTAGAGAAAAACATCAGAAATACAGAAAATAAAGATTCTTGCTCATATAAAATTTTACGAATGTATGTTAGCCCTGTCTTTTGTTTCCAGATTCATAATTTATGACTTAGAAGATCAATTTTGGTAAATTGTGTTTTAATAAGTTTTCTCTTCCCAATCTTTGCCTATTCTAGCTTAGCAAAATATGAAGCAGAATGTTTTCTAAACCTAAAATAATTACCCGGTCATGCCGTGAAAGGTATGATTCAGATAATCCCTATAAAACATAAGAGCTCTGCTTTTAATCTAGTCTTCTGGGAGCTAAGAGGCAGTCCATAAACAAGTTTCAAGGAAGAAGACACAAACTGGACAATCAGCTCTTGGGAAATTTGTCATCTGGTCTGAAGTATGGGGACTGCTTAGGAATCACCAGAGCTGTCAAACTAAGCTTCACGAATCTAGGATTCCTCTAGAAGGCACTCGGGGGTTGCTCTATTAGGTGGGGAAGTAGGAGGATGGGACCCTGCTGGACATACACAGTCTTAAGACAGAAGACCAGCCACACATAGCTACTGAGCACTTGAAACATGGCAAGTCTGAGGTGAAATACATTGTAAACGTTAGACACCAGATTTCATAGATTTACTATGAAGAAAGTAAAGTAACTAATCGTAATTTAAACATACTGATTACATACTGAAATATTACTTTGGCTACATCAGGTTAAATAAAAATATATTAAAGTGAATGTCACCTATATTTCTCTACATTTAATGCACCTCCTAAAAATTTAATGTATGTGACCCATGTTACATAGAGTTGGCCGAAAAGTTCATTTGGAAAAACCCTAGCAAACTAATCAATCTGATCATATGGACCATGGCCTTGTCTAACTCTAGAAACTATATGAGCCATGCCACGTAGGACCACCCAAGACAGACGGGTCATGGTCAAGAGTTCTGACAAAACAAGGTCCACTGGAGAAAGGAATGGCAAACCACTTCAGTATTCTAGCCTTGAGAACCCCATGAACAGTATGAAAAGGCAAAAAGGACACTGAAAGATGAACTCCCCAGGTCAGTAGGTGCCCAATATGCTAATGGAGATCAGTGGAGAAATAACTCCAGGAAGAATGAAGGGACAGAGCCGTGCAAAAACAACACCCAGTTGTGGATGTGACTGGTGATAGAAGCAAGGTCCAATGCTGTAAAGAGCAATATTGCACACGAACCTGGAGTGTTAGCTCCATGAATCAAGGCAAATTGGAAGAGGTCAAACAGGAGATGGCAAGAGTGAATATCGACATTTTAGGAATCAGTGAACTAAAATGGACTGGAACAGCTGAATTTAACTCAGATGACCATTATATTTGCTACCGTGGGCAAGAATCTCTTAGAAGAAATGGAGTAGCCATCAGTCAACAAAAAGTCCGAAATGCAGTACTTGGATGCAATCTCAAAAATGACAGAATGATGTCTGTTGGTTTCCAAGGCAAACCATTCAATATCACAGTAATCCAAGACTATGCACCAACCAGTAATGCTGAAGAAGCTGAAGTTGAACAGTTCTATAAAGACCTACAAGACCTTCTAGAACTAACACCCAAAAGAGATATCTTTTTCATTAGAGGGGACTGGAATGCAAAAGTAGGAAGTCAAGAAATACCTGGAGTAAGAAGCAAATTTGGCCTTGGAGTACAAAATGAAGAAGGTCAAAGGCTAACAGCGTTTTGCCAAGAGAACACACTGGTCATAGCAAACACCCTCTTCCAGCAACACAAGAGAAGACTCTACACATGGACATCACCAGATGATCAATACCGAAATCAGACTGACTATGTTCTTTGCAGCCAAAGATGGAGAAGCTCTATACAGTCAGCAAAAACAAGACTGGGAGCTGACTGTGGCTCAGATCATGAACTCCTTATTGCCAAATTCAGACTTTACTGGAACAAAGTAGGGAAAACCACTAGACCATTCAGGTATGACCTAAATCAAATCCCTTACGATTATACAGTGGAAATGACAAACAGATTCAAGGGATTAGACCTGATAGACAGAGTGCCTGAAGAACTATGGACATTGTACAGGAGACAATGATCAAGACCATCTCCAAGAAAAAAAAATGCAAAAAGGCAAAATGGCTGTCTGAGGAGTCCTTACAAATGGATGAGAAAAGAAGAGAAATGAAAGGCAAAGGAGAAAAGAAAAGAAATACCCATTTGAATGCAGAGCTGCAAAGAATAGCAAGGAGAGATAAGAAAGCCTTCCTCAGTGATCAATGCAAAGAAATAGAGGAAAACAACAGAACAGGAAAGACTAGAGATCTCTTCAAGAAAATCAGAGATACCAAGGGAACATTTCATGCAAAGATGGGCTCAATAAAGGACAGAAATGGTAGGGACCTAACAGAAGCAGAAGATTAAGAAGAGGTGGCAAGAATACACAGAAGAACAATACAAAAAAGATATTCATGACCCAGATAACCACAATGGTGTGATCACTCACCCAGAACCAGACATCCTTGAATGAGAAGTCAAGTGGGCCTTAGGAAGCATGACTACAAACAAAACCAGAGGAGGTGATGGAATTCCAGTTGAGCTATTTCAAACCCTAAAATATGATGCTGTGAAAGTGCTGCATTCAATATGCCAGCAAATTTGGAAAACTCAGCAGTGGCCACAGGGCTGGAAAAGGTCAGTTTTCATTCCAATCCCAAAGAGAGGCAATGCCAAAGAATGCTCAAACTACCGCACAATTGCATTCATCTCACATGCTAGCAAAGTAATGCTCAAAATTCTCCAAGCCAGGCTTCAACAGTACATGAACCATGAACTTCCAGATGTTCAAGCTGGATTCAGAAAAGGCAGAGGAACCAGAGATCAAACTGCTAACATCCGTTGGATCATCAAAAATGCAAGAGAGTTCCAGAAAAGCATCTACCTCTGCTTTATTGACTATGCCAAAGCCTTTGACTTGTGGATCACCACAAACTGTGGAAAATTCTGAAAGAGATGGGAATACCAGACCACCTGACCTGTCTCCTGAGAAATCTGTATGCATGTCAGGAAGCAACAGTTAGAACTGGACATGGAACAACAGACTGGTTCCAAATTAGGGAAGGGAGTATGTCAAGGCTGTATATTGTCACCCTGCTTATTTAACTTCTATGCAGAGTACATCATGAGAAATCCTAGGCTGGACGAAACATAAGCTGGAATCAAGATTGCTGGCAGAAATATAAATAACCTCAGATATGCAGATGACACCACCCTTATGGCATAAAGTGAAGAGGAACTAAAGAGCCTATGGATGAAGGTGAAAGAGGAGAGTGAAAAAGCTGGCTTAAAACTCAGCATTCAGAAAACTAATAAGATGATGGCATCCAGTCCCATCACTTCATGGGAAACAGATGGGGAAACAGTAGAAACAGTGTCAGATTTTATTTTGGGGGGCTCCAAAATCACTGCAGATGGTGACTGCAGCCATGAAATTAAAAGATGCTTGCTCCTTGGAAGAAAAGTTATGACCAACATAGACAGCATATTAAAAAGGAGAGGTGTTTACTTTGCCAATAAAGGTCCGTCTAGTCAAGGTTATGGTTTTTCCAGTAGTCATGTATGGATGTGAGAGTTGGACTGTAAAGGAAGCTGAGCGCCGAAGAATTGATGCTTTTGAACTGTGGTATTGGGGAAGATGCTTGAGAGTCCCATGGACTGCAAGGAGATCCATCCAGTCCATCCTAAAGAAAATCAGTCCTGAATTTTCATTGGAAGGACTGATGGTGAAGCTGATACTCCAATACTTTGGCCACCTGATGTGAAGAACTAACTCACTGGAAAAGACTGTGATGCTGGGAAAGACTGAAGGCAGAAGGGAAGGGGATGGCAGAGGGTGAGATGGTTGGATGGCATCACCAACTCAATGGACATGAGTTTGAGAAAGCACTGGGAGTTGGTGCTGGACAGGGAAGCCTGGCGTTCTGTAGTCCATACGGTCGCAAAGAGTTGGACATGTCTGAGCGACTGAACTGAACAAACTTTTTAGCCAGCCTAATATTTCTATTTAATAGTGATGCTCTAGACCCTCTTTCCTCTAAGATAACCACCGTCTTTACTTATTTTGCAAAATTTCTATTTATAAAGTTCAACTTGAAATAATGGATATACCCCACTAGTTAAAAAATAAAGATTGTGTAACATGAATGCTAAAAGGGCTAATAAGGTGATAATTTTAATGGGTGAAAAACAACTATCCTTTGGAAGGATTAATTTCAAATTCTGTGACGTTCTGTAGCACTGCGCACACCTTAGGTAAAATTAAACAGCTCTATGTTTAAGGCTCATCTTTAAAAAAAGCTTTTCATGTTTAAAATAAGGTTGGAAATTATCAATTAGTTTATTTCCTCCATTTTCCAGTGAGGAAACTGAGGCACAAAACTAATAAGATATTCTTTTTCAAATTAACTTAAAATCAGTCCTAAAATCAAATCTATTCCTCTCAAGTCCCCTACTTCAGAGAGTCGAGAACTGACCATATTTTAATTGTGTACAAGTGCTCCATTTCAAGATATTTTTCAAGAAAAGAAAGCCATGTTTAACACACAGAAAACAAGCGCTTGATTATCAATTACCACATACTTTTCAAATTGCATTACTCAACTGTTCTAACAGCGTTGTAGTATAAAAGTTAGGCTGATCTGAAACTGTTACTATTTGTTGCTTTAATTCTTATTTAACTTTTACTTTGAACTCATTATACTGCAACATTATTGGTACTCTTTTAAGCCCCACTCAAACTGCTGATATTTTAAAAAATGAGTGATGGAATGGGGAAAGTGAGCTCTGAAGATAAAGACAGGATTCTGATCCCGACTATGGGACTGAGTAAATTCAAATTCTCTGAACCTCTGATGTGCACCATTTAAGTACAGACACTATGTTATCTGAATACTACCAGGATTAGGAGACAATGTCATGCTAATAACCTAGAAAATGCATAACACTGAGGTCTGCCAGACAGTCGGTAAATGCCTATTATAGTGATCAGTACCACTGTTATCTTCACAGGCTATTCTGAAGTGCAGGATAAGAAGACAAAGATTACATTGTTCATTACAGGAGTAACTATCAGGTCTACAAAACTGATAGCTATTTCACTAAGACTTTTCCAATCTTTTAAAACACTATCATTTTAAATTATTTTACCTCTTTTAGAAGTAAAACAGCTCAAGGTTCCAAAATTACCTATTACTCCTTCCATTTTTTTCTGTGTATATAGGTATTAAACACAATGCATGCTGTATCTAAAATACGAACAATATCTTTTTCTTATTGATTTTTTCCCCAAACTGCTTCCTTTCACAGAAATATGTGAGAGTACTCATCTTCCTTACATTCTTGCTAAAACCAGACTCGGTGGGTCTGTTTTGGCCAATGCTGAGTGCAAGCCTATTTTTTTCTCTTGAACAACTGTATACCATGCACATACGTTTAACGTTTATCCTATTACATTAAACCACTGTCCCTACCCTCCACCACTGCTGGCACTTTATGCAAACTGATGAACCAAAACCTGAGCATCTGAATGAAGTAATACAGCATGAATGCTACTGTTTAATTTCTACAAAAATATCATCTATATTCTTTTCAAATACATTCACAACCTGTCAAATATACATACATGGAATTATTTTTAAAAAGAACAAGTACAAATAAAGGGAAGCTCCTGCTGGGCACCCACCTGCTTCAGCCTGTCATAGTCCAGTCCCTCCGTCTGGACTCCGTTGGCACTGGGCTGTGACGAAGGTGCAGATTTGGGTCTGGACAAATGAAATTTTCAGGACAGGTAAGTAACACTTAGCATATTTAACAAGTTCATTAGTAATTGCAAACTTACCAGCCCAACACCAGATTTCAGTACATTTCTTGAAACACATGTTAAAGAGTTAATTATCTTAATAGTTGCAGAACTGATTAGGATGTACAAAAATATTTTTCGCTTTTTACAGCATTATCAGTATTTATAGAGAAATCAAAAAAGTTGATAACGTGACAAGACTTTTCCAGTAAAGACTAGAGGACAACGCTCTTCAGGCATGAGGATGGTGACAGGGTAACAGGTGGCATCGTGGCCAGGACAGATGGGAGGCCAGCTGCAACGACCCAGCCCAAGTAACACAATCATGTTCTCTCCTTTTGAAACTGTACGCTATCTACGAAATAGCTGGCAAACCAATGAGAGCGAAATGATAAAGACCAGACTGTTTCACTCTGTATAAATCACTTTTCAAATTCTATGCCTTGGTTTCTGGGGGTGGGAACTGCTTAATGAGTATGATTTCTTTGTATGTGTTCCATTCCATATCAAGCATCAAAATAAATAAGCATCTTGGAAATATGATTATTAAGTTAAAAATAAGTTATTAAGTTTAAAAAAGTATGTTCATATCCAATTGGCTTTGTGGATGTTTCCCAATGAAGTTTTTATAAAGATGGTATCTGAATGGTCATATAACTACTTCCACAAACTTACTTTGTTTAAAAAACGGGGAGGGTAAGGAGACAGAAGCAGACTATCAATTACAATTACATTTTTAAAAGTTGAGCTTCTGTTAAAAAATTTTACATGAAGAAATAAGTCTTAAGGATTAGCCATATTTTAAGCAAAAAGTTTCAAAATCAAGTCAGTCAGTCATGACTCCCTCTCCAATTCTGGCAATAAGAGAAAATACTAAGTGGAAAAATTTAGAATTTTAACTGAATGATACTTCATTTTCAGCTTTTAGAATATATTAAGTGGCCACTTTTTAAGGGTCACAAATCAACGCAAATGAAAACTGTTAGGCCATATATTTCCACCTTTGCAGAATACCAATGTGAGAAATCTGAACCAAGACTTGACAGGCATAACTTTTTCAAACTTACAATTCTTATAAGGCATTATTATACTTCAAACCCATAGGCACCATGTGTGAAGAGGAAATCTTGAGTCATTTAGGTTCACATGAAACATATGACAGCTTAAAAGATTGTTGTGAAGCAAATCAACCAATTTTACTACATATCTGCTGCTATGTTTATATGAACAAGAAAAATAATAACTCATAAAATTTCATTCAAGAGGCACTGAGCTAGGCCCTGTGCTGGATAAGATTTATATGACATACTTCCTTTCCTCTTGAGACAATATACCTTTTCACCTTGTTGAGGAGGTGACTTAATGCTACAGTCATTTAAGATGTACTGAGATCCACAGTATGCAAGTCAAACTGCACTGCAGAATCTGGTCTATACAGTAAGTATCATAAATGTTGACTTTTATGCATTTCATTTACCCATACTGCCTGTTCCTGCTTTCCAGAAGTAAATTATTATTTATTCTGCTTTTCTTTTACATTTCACATTTAATTGGTACAAACACTGTTTTGATTAAACTTACATAATGAATATCCTTGAAATTCATGTGAATAACAATAGTCTGTTACTTAACCGGGGAGTATGTTATAAATACATCCATATTTACTAAACAATCCAGAAAATTATTGTTATATAATTAAAAAAATCGTGGAAACATGCAATTTTTAAAAAATTTAATTCATGCTAACATGCAATCCACCACCACCGCCGCCGCCACCACCGCCATCACCGTGATAATTAACTAAAGGGGGGAACTTTTCATACTTAAGGAAAGACGTAATCACCACTTTTTAAAAAAGGTTTATCAACAGTATCTCAGGGGGGTACTATGTATGAAAGCGGCAAACTGTAAAGATTTACAACAGAAAATCTCATTGTTAAATGCTATTTTTCTATGTGTTAGCAAATTTTCTAAGTAAGTCTTTGGTCAAAACAATTAAACCACCTCAAAAAAAGCAGGAAAAACTATTTCACTACTGTATTATAAACACTTTATGCAAATTTAATTGGCTAACAATGAACTTGCCAAATATTTTAATCATCAATGGCATGAAAATAACTGTAGCTAATAACAATGTGGTCGAATAGAGTCTGATTACAGAACTCCTTACTCACTACCAAAGACAACCTCCCGTATACTATTTATGCTCCCAGTAGACTTGATGTACATTCTAAAAAACAGATGCATATAGTAACATGAGTATAATATCTCAGTTATTTCTAACATTAAGGTTTTCGCCATAACTGATAACAAAAAAAGGGAGATTTTTATTACTTTATAATGAGAGTGTTGCCTCTAGATACTGCCTTTAAAATAACAATACTGCAACTATTTAAGTCCCTGTTCTGCCAAATAAATTCTAAATATAGCTTAAGCACTGAGGATCTTAAGAAACTGTCAATTTTTTTAATTAAGAAAGAAACACATGGTTCATATCTTAAGTTTTAATTAAAAAATGGTATAACAGGATTCATCCTAGAAAATAATCTGCTCAAGGATATTAGATGTTAGGTTGTTAAAGATACTCAATTTACTGCAAAGTATGTAGGAAACAGAGATTTTCCTCAAATAATAAATTATTCACAATGGCTATTCACTGTGGCTGTAATACTGTCCTGTCTTCCAGTGACAAAGAGTACAGGATCTTCTGTTCAAATTTTTAAAGCCTTGTCTTATAAAAAGAATGCCTTTTAAAATAAAATGCAAAAGCTAGAAACTCTCGATACACGTGGACTTCGATTCTCATTCTCATATTTCAGGTATGTTGACCATTTATATTTATCATAATCCAAATATAAACTGATGGCAGGGAAATAAATACTATTAATTTTTCTCACTAAAATCACTCAGAATTTTTTCTAAAGGAGTGTTTTAGATACAGCTAAGTATGAAAGATTTATGTTATCGCCATTTCTCCTTTGTGGTGATTACCAATCCATGTAGAAAAAGCTCAGCCCTATCCTGAAAATGTTATTTAAAAGTCTCAAATCACAAAGTCACATCAGGATGATACCTGTGTAATGAATCATAGGACCTGTTGTCAAAAACAATCTGATTTTTCCTTGGAGAATCCCGTCTATGAAGGGGAAAAACCATTTAAAGGGATACACAATAGAACTCTTAAAAATAATTCTCGTTTTGTTACTGTTTTACAGGTTTTAGTTATAGCAAACAGAAGAACTAAAGGAGTCCATTAACTTTAAAATAATTGTAAAAAAAAAAAAAAGATTATTTGGAGACTAAGTCAAGTTATGTGAGGACACCGTTCACGTGATAATTACAGAGAATTCTTTTAAAAAATCATTATGTAGTGGCTACTTTTACATAGTGTAAAACCTACTTATATAAAAATTCAACAAGTATCAAAACACACAACATTTCTATTAGAGTGAATATAAATAAAACTACAGACTCAAATAAAAAGCACAGTAAAAATCACTGTAGCTTGAAGTATACAAAATTAGCTCTTCTAAGGAGGTATGTAAAGAACTTTTTTTCATCTTGAATACAAGATCTGTAAGCTCCCATTTAATGCTATGGGAAGAATTCACAAACTTTCCAACGTTACTTTCCAGTCGTGATTTAGAGTTTTTTAAAAAATTTTTTTTTTAATTGAAGGATAATTGCTTTACAGAATTTTGTTGTTTCCATCAAACCTCACATGAATCAGCCATAGGTCAACATTCTTGCTTTTATTCCACTGTCTGACATCTTCACTTAATACAGCATATATATCACAGGATATTAATCCATCTTATCACTAACATAATATTGACACTGAATATTTACTTTCAGTACCGTGCAAGGATAAAGTGTGCTAAATAAAAGTAAAAAAAAAAAGGGCCAATATTCTTGTTTTCAGAAGGAATGAGGGGAGTAATTTAGGAAGAAAAGCAATAGTTCTTTAATTGGGCATTTTAGAATGTTCACTCTGGGAAAAGAGAAGAAAACCATCTACCACAGCTAGAACACGATTACAATACACTCCTGGATAATAAGAACCCACATGTGATTAATCTATACAAAACATTTTTTAAACAGGGATGCTTATAACGTTTATTAAACTTTCTTTAGAAGTCTGAAAAGTCTCTGAAAGAATATTCTTTCCGTTATTAAATGAACCCAACCATATGAAGGAACACATACATTCCACCTGGAGAAGTTTTTCCATGTCCCATCTACGATAGAACTCTTGCCATGAATTTAAGTTTAGCTTTAGGCAAGCTCACTATGGAATCCCTATCAATAAGGCAGGGATGAAAGTAGTGACAAAGAGAAGGCATTCCTCCCCGTTACAATTTGCAACTTCAAAGGACACTGCACGTCACAGGTCTGTTCTGATATGCACGGTGCTTGATAAACTGGGTGTTGTACCATGCTACTGAAGGAAATCTGTAACTACCACTGGAGATACATTAGAAGGCCACATCAATTAGGTATCTGGCAACAGAAATGCAGTTTTTCCACTCTGTTGAAGAAACATGTTCACCAAAAGCAATTCTAGTTGAATATATTCATCTTTCAGTCACGGAGAAACTCAAAGCTTCTATACATTCAAAAAGGCCCAGTTTCTTTGTGAAATTTAATTGTGTCATCACCAAATCTTTCCCACCAACAGAAAGAACCACACAAAAAACCAATCCAAATTTAGAGTGAAGTTCATGTACAGCAGACCTGTGACAATATAAGGCCTATTCTTGTATTTTTTTTAATTAGGCTTCTATAATTAGACGTTAAGTCTGCTTTTTTATGAGGCAAAAAATAAGGCAAACAGCTCAGAAACAAAAGGCAAAAAAAATTTTTCAGTCTCAAGACGCAAACTTTTTTCTAGGAAAAATATGAGTCCTTTAAACTGTCTCATAAACGAAGAAAATGTTTCATCTATGTTTAAGACCTACAATATAAAGTTAGTTATGACAGTAAAGTATGCCTGACTAAGGAATACTGAATTTGCTTGACTATGCAACACATAGCCACTTGTAGAAACATGAATTAACTAGTGTTCCTGGGTATTATCTTTCTTAACTCAACTATAATTAGAAGTTTCAACTGAAAAACAAATCTTTCTACTTTATAAATTCAAACTTTTAGGTTTTATTCTGCACTCTCTTAAACACTACAGCCTTTTCTCTCTAGCCGTTTTTCAGTTTAAAGCATTATGTTTCTTTCAAAAGTTCAATGTTATTTATTGACAGTAATAATGATATTGAGGTTATACAGGAGAATGTCCTATTTCTTAAGAAAAATGCTCAAGTATTAGGGGTGAAGCAGCACATATTTGCAAACTGCCTTTCAACTATTCAGAGAGAAAAAAGTGTGGATGTGTAGACAAGAGTTCAAGCCAATGTTGGCAAAATGTTAATAACTGGTGAATCTAGGTGATGGGTACATGGATGTTTGCTATACTATTCTTTCAATTTTTCTGTAGTTGTTTTGAATTTTTTCAAAATATAAGTACTGGGAGGAATAAAAGCTATCTAGAAATTTCAGACAACCTGGGTGATAATAATAAGCATATGATAGAATTCAGACCGATAAAAATGCAGATGTTAATTTCTTCTTAGATACAACTGTAATATAAAACTTAGAAAAAAATCGATTACCTGGAAATAACAGGTGACTTGCTGCCATTCATTGTATTTGTTCTTTCCCAAGGTTTTCTTGTCGGTTCTTTAAAAATTAAAGAACTTAAGTTAAACATCCTATATGCTCCCAGAATTAGGATTCTAATTTGTATAATTTCAGATCCCCAAATGAAAAGAAATTACTAAGCAACTAAGTGTGACAATTTTCTCTACGAAGAACTTAGACTGTTAAATTTACAATACTGTAATTCTATACACCAGATGGTAAAAAGTTTCTCTAATAAAGATAGGATAATAAGGGTAGGATAATTTTGATTAATTACAATGAAATTGTAGAAATTATTTTAAATTAATATGGATAGCTTAAATTTATTAGAATGGGAGAGTATGAACTATATACTCTTTTAAACTATTTTTAGTGCCAATGGTAAAACAAATAAAAAGAATCTTTAATGTGTTCATGTACTTCAACATTTAATCTAAATTCAAACAGCCCTCTTGGCAAAAAATTCAAGCAACTCAAAACATATTTCAGAATCATCTCATTCTACTGTTACTTCCTTGATTCTCAAACAACCAATTGTTAGGACTTAGCAGACAATTCCAGTTAAATAAAATTAGGTTTCTCTGAGCTTTCAGTTGATTGTGTTTTGAAAAATGAAGTTCTAAACTTTTTTGCTAAGCTGGGCTGTCTCGCTGATGCTGTCACTGGCCTCACTAGATGACTAGGTGAAATCCGGAGTGGAAGCCTCTCATGGAAGAACAAATTTGGGCCACAGGAGAATCAAGTCTAAGTTGTGCAGAATTTTAGCTTGAAAAACTGCTGAGTTCTACTGTGGCCCCTCAACTGGCCTATGGACATGCTTGTATGCAAAACTAAACTCTCAACTCAAGTCTGAAGCACTGCTTATGTTCCGGATTTCTGCTGCCTTTAGTCATCTAGCGAAACAAAGTCATCATTCATTTTGCTTTTCTCCTTGTCCATCAACCAGTCAATCATTACTCCTTCTGTATTCTCACAGCTAACACACTCTCTCACTGGCCACCACAGACTAAGCCAGTGGACGTCAGATAATCAGATGAGGATGTCCACGACAGACAGAATCAGAAACACATCCAAGAGATATCTCCAGTGTAGGGGGAAAGAGGGGAATCCTGAAGGACAACGGGACAGGCAGGGGACGGTCACAAGAACACTGTCCCTAAAGAAGAGACAGGCGAAGTAGTGTCTCCTAGTCTCTTCCAGCTCCAACTACCCATCTCTGCCCATGCCATACCCACTTCCTTCTGAAAAAGCACTCCTTTCTCTACTTCCAGCTAAGTGAAATACTCTTCAAGGCAAAATGTCATTTTTTCCTACAAAGATGATCCGGGTGACTCCAAACTATACAATCTCCTTCTCCTTGATACATTTTTTAATATTCAGCACGTGGTTACGAAACATTAACTTTTCACTTGTGTGTGTGTCTCAGCATCCAAGGTGAATCATGAATTTCTTGTGCTTAGGGTGACTTCATCTTTCGCTTCTTTTTGACCTGGCAGGTATCTGACATGTGGCAATTAGGGGAAAAAAACTTACTGCAACAAGTGAAGTAAAAAAAGCCTCTAGACCTTTTGAATGAATCCTTAATTTTATAAAAATGGTACACATGTGCAAACACACACAAAAAAACACATGCAAAATCCATGCTTCAGTTTTCCATGTTTTAAATAAGGGGGTATATATTAGATAAGGAGTCTGTAACCTTCAGGGAATCAGTGAATACTTTGAAATGATGATCAGTTTTGTATAAAAATATGACTTTTTCTCCCCTGGGAGAGGGCTCATAGCTCTTTTCAAATTCCCAAAACTTCTGTGACTCTAAATTATAGCTGAGTCCTAAAATATCTATGGTTTAATAATAGCATGTATACCGATTTGGGGAAGATAAAGGTAAAAATAAGTAAATCACAAACATGAGAATTTTTAATGAAGGTAACATAAACTGATTTGAGTCCTATTCAGAGGAAAAATTATTCACAGTTACAACATTAATTATAATACAGCAATCAGGCCACTACAGAGTCACTATTCAGTGAGAATGAGTGGTTGTTACAGGCATTTCCCTATAGCCGATTCCTATGGCTAACTCTAAATATTAATTCATCAAAATGATCAAACTTCATTCCAAATTAGGTAGGGAGAGAAACAGGCAGTTCAACGTTTAGTCATTTAGTCAAATATGAAGAAATGACATGTAAAATCCTTGCCTTTAAGAATCAATTACTAAAAGTATTTCTCTTTCATCTAGGTAACATATTTTTCCTTGTTTAAATGAGTACCTTCAAGTGATTAACAATACTATACATAGAATGTGTAAAAATTATGATTTTCAGAAAAAGTCGCAGAAAAAACACTTTGGATTTTAATATACCTCCCAAGAAATGAACAGCTGCTTCAGGGTCACAAAAGGTAGAGGAGAAAGTCAGTGCTTTTGTGAACCAAGAATGTTAATGTTTTAGTAGCTAAGCAGTCACTTGATCTAAACATGGGGAAAGGGAGAATTTTTAATTGAGAAGTACCAATATTTAGATAAAGTTCATAAAGATTTAAATGTATCTCCTGAACTTACCAGGTGTAGTTGTTGAAGAGGCCTTAGAAGTTACAGGCTCTGAGTCTTCCTAAATATACAGAAATACATATTGATAGCATCGTATCTTCTAGAAACCTGCTGTATACATTTGGTGCTTTATACCTTCTGCCATTTCCCATCTGCTTTCATCAGTCTTTTCTCTCTTCTACACCAAGTTTAGACTGTTATCCTATCCTAGCAGCCCCACCTCCAAACTCCTCCCTCCCCCACTGCAGCTCCTCAGGGCTTCCTTCCTCATGTCTTCTCACTGAGAACTACACACTCAATGAGAACCACACTTGCCAATGTGCTGCTGAATAGGAGAGAGGGCACAGCTAATAACCACCTGTTTTTGGTCAAATTCCTTCATTTTTAAATGCAAGGAAACTGAAACTCTCAGATATTTTAAAAACCTAGGAAAAAGTCCTTCACTCCTTTAATGGCAAGCTTAGGTACATAATTAAATATAAGGAAGAATTCCAGTACTTTTCCTCTAACTATACACATTCAACCCATTTTACTAAGAATGTCATTAAAATTATATAAAAAGTGATGCTATTTTTAATATCTGAAGAATTAAAAATAAATATTGTTAGTTGAAATTAATTAAGTTCAAACTAATCTCTGACATGAGCTATACTTGAACTTCACATTTTCAGGTGCAGCAGACTATTTTAATTTTTATTTATTTTTTGCTCACAAGACTCGGCATGTGGGATCTTTGTTCTCAGACCAGGGATCAACCCATATCCCCTGCAGTGGAAGCATGGAGTCTTAGCCATTGGACTGCCAGGGAAGTCCTCATGAAGTAGACTCTTTTTTATTAACTTACATTTTTGTCCTCTTTTTGTTCTGTTTCTATCGTTGATCCCTTTTCAGCAATTCTTCTCCTAGGAAAAAGGTACATCAGATTAAAAAAATTAAAACAAATCATGTAACAGTTTAAAACTATACCAAAAAGGAAGGCCTGCATCTAGTTAAATTATACTTAGAATAAAATTAACACAATTCTTTCAGTTCTCGACACATCCACGTAATTTCTCACTCACCTCCTGGCCAGAAGGGCACTCATTTCTTCCATTAAACCACTACCCCCTAAAGGAAGGGGTCCATTTCCACGACCTGTATCTGTTTTAGATGAGGCCGAATTCACACCAGTGGTGTTCCCTCCACTTGGGAAAGAGGCATCTTCCATCTTAATGAGAATATAAACACATAATAAACTCCTATGTGGGGTAATCCTAATATATCAATCCTTTATTAATATATTATATTCAAAACAGAAGGATATATCCACATTAATTTCAATAAAAGCATCTAGGTATTATTTTTAAACCTTAAGAACCAATGGAGTAATTTTATGTATCAGTGAAGTTTTATCAAAGCTAACATCACCAATAATGGCATAAAATGCTATCACACATCTCCTTGTATAAGGCATTGAAAAGGACGTATTACGTTGGTGGTAAAAATTGCAAAACCTGTCCCCAAAAATGCATAACCTCAATCAAATCTTAGGGAAATATCAGATCTACAAAATACTTATATTATTGTCTTCAAAAATGTCAGTATCATGAAAGAGGAAAATGAGGAATCATTACATTTTAAAGTAAATTAGAGAGATAGCCCAACAAAATGTAACAGGAATGACCCTGGAGAAGAAAAAAAAAATTGCCATAAAAGACATCATTGGACAACAGGTGAAATTTTAATAGATATGTAGATTATGTAGTACTGTATCAATTAAATTTCCTGATTTTGATAATTATACTGTGGTTATGTGGGTGAATGTTCTTCTTCTTACAAAATACACACTTCAGTATTTAGGGAAATAGGAGCATGGTGTCTCTGATTTATTCTCAATTCAGACAGAAAAAGTGTTTGAGTTTATGCAGAAGGAAACATATACAAAGAATAATTATGGTAAAACGTTTAGTGGTCAATCCGAGTAATGAATTTACAGAAACTCTCACACTACTCTTGCAACTTTTCTTAAATTATTTCAAAATTTTTTAGTCAATGAAGTTAGTAACACAGGGTTCATAGAATGAGAATACAATAAATTCAATATTTTAGATGCTGAGACAGAATGAAACACACATAAGAAATATAATGAATTAGGAAATCCATTTACCCGTGACACTTTCCTAAGTTTTGCTCCAGCAATTGCAGCTGCAAGTCCAGTTAAAGGGCGATTGTCTTCAGACATGGATCCCGAAAAAAATCCAGATGCAGGGAGGGGAGGAGCAGGAGGTGGAGGAGGAGGAGGGGGTACTTGATTGGGAAGAGGTGGTGGAGGCGGTGGGGGCGGAGGCCCTGAGGAAGGGAGTGGAGGGGGTGGAGGGGGTCCTGGGGGAGGAGGGAGTATGGCTGGTGCCTGGGCAGGACCTGGCGGGAGTGGAGGAGGGGGTGGAGGTGCAGGTGGTCCCAAGACAATGCCTGAGAGAAAGAAATGTTAAGACCGTCAATGATAAGAGCCCCGTTACACTATCTCAGGAGGAAAGGCATGTAGAGTGACATGCTAAATCAAACATTTATGACAAATTTATGAGCTCAATTTACATAACAGTTAAAATCCAAGTCAGTATTAAAAAGATACTACTACAAAAAAAAGATAGTAAAATTTAAAGCCAAATCTTAAGCTAACTACTTAAACGTAGAATGTTAGTAATAGAACTTTGAAACAGATCGTCTAATTAGGTTTGTTTTTTTTTCCCATTCATGGGGATTTGGTAAATAAAATAAATGCTTATAAAATTTGGGATGGAGGTAGCATCACTGAAAAGAGAAATATATGTATAGGTTGGCTGTTAGCGTTATTTGAAATAACGGACCCAAAATAACCTGGATAAACCTTAAGAGTTGAGATAATAAATTCTACACTAATGAAACATATAGTGTACTTGCTTTCCAAAACTGCTGAACTGCAAACATGAAAGAAGGGAGGGTCCCAGGCTTCAGTATCTCAAAAATATTCCATACTTAAATACAGTGCATAAAGAGAACTGAGAATAACCGAAGCGAAGGAACCTTTACTGCATTACAATAAAAGGAAAACCTCAAAACAACTAACAGAAATAACCAGGAGACACAGAACTTGTACAGAGTTTTAGCCTAGAAGACGGGGGTGGGAGAAGGTCCAGGTCTTGTAAAATCACAAAGTAGTAGACAAGAACAAGAATCAGGAGACTGACCCTGGAGGTCCTTCCCCCTTCCTTAAAGGCTTAAAGGGGTGTTTTAGGACAAATAAAATGCTATTTGTGTATTGGGTGGTTAAGTTTTTCAAAACTGCTAACTTTGAACAGTGACACAAGCTGAAATGACAAACTCCTGGAAGAAAAACAGTGCTGGGCTGTCAATCTTCCAACAGAACTCTGAGGATACAGGAGGTGGGCTCTCTGACCTTGTCAAACTGTGCCTCTTTTGTCCAGCACTTCTTTCACAGGGATATTGAACTGCATCTATTAGAATTGTGATGCAATGTTTAACTAAAATTCAGCAAGTCAACATGAAAAATATATATACGGAGATAACAAGCCCCCTAGAACTACGATTTTTTTTTTTAAGGAGATGTGCTTAAATCCAGACTATAAAACTGCTTCTCTGTAAGTACAAATTTGTCATATTCCTTCCTGAATTTCTCACTAATTCCTATTTTAAAAAGGGAGGTGGTTTCTAGGAATTTTTTTTTATTTACTTACAGAACCAGGTCCTTCTCTACTTAGGAATAATCCATATCCCGAAGATTACAACCCCATTCCCTGTCACCGAGACAGCAAAATTCGAGCATGGGGAGTAGGGGGATGACTGCAGAGGATGCTACCGTCTCCCAACTATCCCTACAGGCTGCTATGTCTTAAAATCCGGACCATGGAATCCTTTGGGGCACACATCACGACTGCCCTCTCCCCACTCTGTGCAAAGTTGGGATGCTCTCCATGGTTTAGGGTGGCAGCCACCCCTGGAAGTCTGACAGGAGAAGCCCAATGCATACAGAAGGGGCCAAAAAGAAACAGGGTCCAAGATAACAACTATCCCAGAGGACACTCCTGGATGACACAGATCTAATGACTACAGTTGGGCACTAAACATAATCTCTATATTTCCCAAAAATTAAAGGAAGACACATCTGATTATATATTTATTGTGTGGACTAATGTGTCTAGTAATGTTTTCCCAGTGATTATTCAGAGCAATGTACAGAGACCCTGAAACACAGAAAAACACCTCCAACACTGCAGAAGAACCCAAATCTAGCTCAGTAGGGAAATTCCTCCTACTGATCCTCCAAATGCAATCAATCCAACAGAAAGAAACCCACCTTTAACTTTTTCAAAACCATCCTCCCCATTCTTCTAGTAAGTGAAGCTGCCTGGGGTGGAACATTTTCAAGGGGTTAGCGGTTAGTCGCGATAAGGGAAGCCTTACCCTGCTGGGCTGGAGTCTCGGCCGGCTGAGAGGCTGCCTGCAAGCCTGGCTCAGGAGCAGAGGAGTCTCCCAGCACAGAGTTTAGAGGAGTCTCCACAGAGGCAGGGGCAGCTGCAGAGGGAGAAGGGAGAACACTAGGCTTGGATGAGGGAGTTGAGGCAAGAGGGGTGCTCGGAGGCGGAGGAGGAGAAGCTTGAGATCCACAGTGTGAGAGTGGTGCGAGGGAAGGCAGTGGAGGCGGCGGTGGCGGCGGCGCTGCTGGCCCTGAGGTAGGCGGCGGAGACACGGGGTGCGGGACAGTGTCAAGCAGCCCGTTGGCTGCTGTTGGTGAGGGGGGCATCGGGGGCACAGGAGAAGAAACACAAACGGGGAGGACAGGCCTTGGACCAGTGGCTTTGCCTGGGGGGCTGCTAATCATTACTGGAGGAGATGGAGGGAGGGGTGAAAAGTTGGAAGTAGGCCAGGCACAGGGCTTCGCAGCTGGAGGCTGAGGAGAGGGTGTGTTCACAGGAGAAGAAGGTCGAGAGTTTTTGTTCGGAGGACGAGGAACTGTAGCATAGTGGGGAAGAACGGGGTGGAAGGCTGAACCGAGAGATGTCGCAAAACGCGTCGCGGGGTGTCGGAGTGGTGGTGTAGGGGGTGTGGAGGAAGGTGGCAAAGCGGTCACTACAGCGTATTCAGGAGTGGCCTCTGACACTGGAGCTGAGATGACTTTAGCGTATGATGGAGGAGGTGCTGAAGGAGGCTGGCAACTGGCATACTCAGCAAGTGGAGCACTATACAGGGAGCTGTCGGAGGATGGAGCTGGACAGAGGTAGAAAGCAGCGGCGAAAGACAGGGTAAAAAAGGAGAGAGAAAAAGGGAGCTAGTAAAGCCACAAAACCAGCATTCAGACAAAATGTACAAATGTAGACTACAGTTAGTTCCAGAGAATTAAAGCACATGTGCAAATACCTGACTTCACTCAAGAACGTTTTAACTTACAAATAAATTTTGAGATCCAAAAGACGGTGTGTTTTCTTTAAATCAAGTAACAGATCAGTAAATTAAACTGATTAGCTTATTCTTACAGCAAAAAAATACAATCGTCTTAACCTTCATTATTTTATCCACTAAAAGGACATTAGCATTACATGAATAAGATCACAGAGAAGAGTAAGTTGTTTTTTAAAAATAATAGAGAAACTAGCAAAAAGTTCATCCGAGTAAGGGCTAGAAACCCCCAAATTCAATGACCATTTGTGGAAAAGTTATGTTGACTATAATCCCAGAAAATAACTAGGCAATCAAAACAAATGAATTAACTCAACAAACCAATCAATATTTAATCAATCCACACTGAGACTTTAGATATAGATCATATGGAATAGAAAAATTCTTAAATCCTATAATAAATGTTAATTTTAATGAATGTCAAAATACTTCGAATTTTTAGTCATATCTTTACCCTTACGTCCTTCAATAAAATTCCATCATATTTAGTAATTTTCACTAATTTTTCACAGTATTAAAATATGTTTACATTACTAGTCAGCTTTAGAGATGGTATTTTTTAACTTGCTGTTTAAAACTTGAGAACACAATCAAGCAAATTTCTGGAAAGCTACAGTATTCAAGAAAATTGAAGCAACCTCAAAAGGGAAATATTCCAAATTCATCTAACACAAAAAATTTCCCATGAAAATAATTTACACTTTATAGCCAATTTATAGGCAGTTAGAAGAATTAGAATGCCAGAATATAATTTTCCAAGAGCTTTAAGTCTCCAAGCAATAAAAGCAACACAGAGAGAAATTAAAAAAAAAAAAAGATAAAGTAGCAATCGCCACATATTTCTGATTTTGAATCGTACTGCTTAATCCCAAGAATCTCAAATGCTAACATTCTTCCTAATTTATGACCCACCAAACACCATCGAGCTCAGACATCAGGAACACAGAACAGTCTGTAAACTTCTTACCAGTATTTGATATTCTCCGCTCTCGCTCCCACTCCAGCTGCTCCCTCTCTAGTTGCTCCTGCCGCTCTCGTTCCTGCCTTTCCCGGTCCAGTCTCTCCAGCCGCTCCCGGTCCAGTCTCTCCCGCTCCAGGCGATCCTGACGTTCCCGCTCTTGTCTCTCTCTCTCCAGCTGCTCCTGTTCCAGCCGCTCCCTCTCCAGCCTCTCCCTTTCTAGCCTCTCCCTCTCCATCCTCTCCCTCTCCATTCTTTCTCTCTCCAGCCGTTCCCGCTCCAGCTCCTTTTGTCGTTGCTGTTCTTGTAGTTGCCTGAAATTAAGAAAGTAAAGAGTAGGCAATTATGGCTACTCACAATGAAAAACCCATTCTTTTCACAATGAACCTACAAGAACCTTATTTCTGATTTAAATACAAAGCAGTGTAGACCATGCAATCAACATCTCTCCTTCCACGTGAAGAAGGACTATGTTCAGTAGAGACAGCTTATGTTACATACAAATGAAAAAAAAGGTATCTTATTAGGATCATTTTTGCTACTTCAGCACATTAAACTAATATCACATTTTATCCCACACTTTTCCTGAATAAAGTGGTCCAAAGAAATAAATAACTGAACACACCACTTTAATGACCAAGACATTATTTCATTTAATGAAAATATTACTAATTTGTAATTACCCTCCTAAAATGACATCAAATTTTCATTGTACAAATTATACTTTATCATATCAGAAAATACAATGGCTAGTAACAGCAATAGCTCAATAAAAGTTTGGTGAGTGGGGAAAAAACAGTTAAGAGAAGAAATAAACTTTAAATCATATTAAGTCTCATATCCAGAGGTCAGTATAATTAATATTTTGGCATTCATGCTTCCAGCCTTTTCCTCATGTAAAAACACATGAGGAATATGAGGAATAAACCAAAAACAAAATAAAAGAGTATTTCTCTACCACTCTGAAATCTGTTTTCCTTTCTCCCACCTGATATATTGTAAAAGGTATTTAATGCACTGAGTAAAGTTTTGCATCTTTACTTTTCATGCCTGTGTAGTATTCCACTGTTCAGTTGTTCACAGTTTGAGCAGTCTCCTATGGTACAACATGTTAGCCTAATACTATTACTAATATGGCCATAAACATTTATCCTCACATATCTTTGAACACTTTTCTAACTGCTTCTTAAGCATCACCATCCACACAAATTTGCTAGATGAAAATATATAAACATCAAGATTTTTGATACACAGTTCCAAATTGTCTTCAGCAATAGTGGTGCCAATTAACACTTGCCAGCAGTCCAACAGTATATGAAAATACCCACTTTTCTTTCCTTTTACTAACACTGAACACTATCATTGTTTTTATTTTTTTATCATTGTTTTTAATCTTTGCTAATGATTGATATCATGCAACAGTTTTCATTTAATTACTTCTGATGTTAAATATTTTACAATTCGTTTACTGATTTTTGTATTAGTAATGACTGCATATGTTCTTTGATCAGCTTTCTCTTGGGAGAGTTACTACTCCATATTTCTTTTCTATATTAAAGGTAACAATGCTTTGTCACACGTTGGTCATAGGCATTAACTTTTATTATGGCTTTGTTCCTTTGATTTTAAAAGTGTTGTTTTGTAATATGGCTTTTAATTTTATATAGAAAATCAAATAATATTATTCCTTTATGTAACCTGTTTTCAATATCCTTCTTAGGCAGCCTTGTTCCACAAAAAGATTATATAGTTGCTAACACTTTCTTTTCATACTTTTATTTTTTACAATAAAAGCCTTAGCTCATATGAAATTTGTCTTGGGCTTAACATGTGAAGAAGTGACCTATATCACAACACCTATTATTGAATATAGCCCTGATTTAAGATGTCACCTTTACACGTGCTGACTATTACTGAACTTCCAGAACATTCTGGAGCATGGATCTGCTTGTCTGGCAAGGCACTAATATCTTTATGCTTTGATACCCAAAGTATACTTTAATATTTACTAGGATGCAGCCATTCTTATTACTCTTTGAGTTTTTCTAGATGATTCTCAGATATTTAACTCTTTCTAGGTAAATTTTAAAATCACTTTGTTAAATTTACCCTGCCAACATCTATGCTTTCAATCCTATTAATGTTTCATTAAATTAGAAAAACGGTCATGTTTTTATCTCCTTATCTAAGGAAGTATAGAATGTCTCAGTATTTATATTCAATTCGACTAAAAATCTCAACTCTAGAACTTCAAATGATGACTATAAAAATATCTGCAATTATACTAAAACCTGCAGAAGCTTCCTGCATGTGGCTCTAAAATAGCTTTTACCTTCCATACATAATATGATAGAGCAAGAAGATGTACCCAAGTATCCAGCTCAACTTAAACGATTGAACTGCTATAAAAATTAACCGGCCCTAAGATTTAAAATAAAAGGTTACATTCATCTTACACATGAAATATTTCAAAGCATTGGCAGGAAGATGAAATGAGATAGTATCACGAAAGCTCTTTAATAAGTACCTGGAGCATAAGAACACTCAATAAATGTGAGCTATAGTAATAAATGTTTGGAAATTTCAAATTGAGACTTTCCCTGGACTGACTGATAAGCTGACTGGGTTCTGACTAGAGGGAGGACTACATGATAGAAATGTGTATGCTGTCTTTTGTTCCTCCCAGCAGTATCAATAAACCAATAAAATCTTTCCATAAATCTCTACCTTTCATGTTTCCTTAACTGATTATTAAACAAAAAGAAAAGTCCAAGCACTCTCCTATTAGCACAAAAACACGAAGCTTCTTTCTGGACAGATCATCATACTCAGTAAATACAAGAGAAAAACAGAAGACACCTATGGTAGTCCTGCTTATGAGAAATAGCTGCTTAAAAATACTGAAAAATAATAAAATCTAATTTTTAGGGTACATTACTGACTTCATTCTACTATTTGATAAAATACTAGCTGCCAAAGTTTCTGAGGGATAATGTTATCACTGTAGGGATGAGGGCAAGAAATAAGGTGTATTCAGAAGAATGTTTTTAATAATAAGACAAAATTATTATTTTTGAATAACTGGCATCTAACGAATAAACTCAGCTAGGGTTTACATTGCATTTGAAATATACAACACTCATCAAAAAATAAGAGCATATTAAATGTAACACTCTAAACAACCTACTGGGTCCTGAAGACAAAAGATATACCCATATTACTCTAATCAGAATATATGTGAAAACAGAAGCTAGGGGGAAGTATTTAACTTTTAATGTAGCTGTACTAAGATCTATGATTAAAATATTCAATTTATTAGGCTCTGTTACAATCCTGTGCTACCTCTTTCATTTTATTCTATCAAAATAATACAAGCACACAGCTTTTAAAGTCTGTAAGAAAAAAATAGCAGTTCACTGCTCCAACCCTCCCATCTCAGTTTCCAACATATCAGAGATAATCACTGTCAACTCTTTTGGCTGTTTCTTTAGATATGTCAGTTCTTTTCATTATTTTAATTTTATAAAATATGTCTACTGACACAAGATGTCTCTTTCAACTCCCTCACCACACACAGGCTTTTCTCAATATAGTCATGGGAAAATACTGATTTTTGGTTATATCAATATTCATTCAGAGTTTACATTATTAATATGATAATGTAAATGCTGTTCACAGCTGAATCACATAGTACTCTAAGAGTACATTTCATTTCTCATCCAAATTCTTGGTGTTTTTTTTTTTAACCTCCCTGTTAATGGCTGCTTTTCTAGACCACTTTTAACACAAAAAATAAGCTTAAAGCACAGGTAGAAGGCCAGGTATGAGTAAAGTGAATCTGAAAGAATTATTAAATAATGGCATTAACAACCAATGTATCCTGACTTCAAAGAACAGTTCCACATGTCATAATACCTGGGTTTTCAGGCTATGAAAGAAAAGGAATATACTGACGTAAGAAAAGAGCAGAATGCCAGAAAGATCATCCAAGTTCACTGACAGAAGACCGAAGTGGGCGAGTCCTACAGCAGCGGGAGATTCTGTTATTTATTTTTTTGATTTGAAAGGAATAAAGATGCAAGAAAGAAAAGAAGTGTTTGAAGTCTCTAATTTTTAGCCTGCTCACTGAAAAGAAACACATCTAAACATATTTTCCCAAGTTGTGTGTCAAAATCTCAGGCTTACAAATCCATAGTGCAATGAATAATTCCCACCTAAATTGGATGGTATATATAAATCTACTGACTTACATGTTTTGACTCCTAAAGCAAGACATTTGTATATCTTTTTAGGGGGACCGTTTCCAAATTTATAAACTCTGCTTTTCTTAGAAATATCACTGCCAACTCACACACTAGAAATGCACAGGATTCTTCTTCCCGGAGTTCTGACTACAAATGACTGTTTCCAAGTTAAAATTTTTTCAAAGTACACAGGCCCTAATTCTGAACGATGGAAACATTCTAGAGACTGATTTTTCTTTTGGATATGCATTTTACAGCAATTTAAAAGTTTCTGAGAAAATATATTTTTTCATAAAAAAAAAAAACCAAAAAACAGTGCAAATGACTAATATTATAGCCATAGAGCATTTAAAACTATCAGGAAAAATTCTTCCCACCCGCAAATTTCTTCCTGAGAAGAGTTATCCCCAAATGTAAAGAAAAGGCACAAAGCACCAGGCAACAATAAGATCAACAGCTTTTTTATATACTTGAACACATATTTAGTTCATGTTAACTCAAAGACTTATTTTTCTTATAGCAAGCAAAATCTATATAAAAATTTGAAAATACATTTCATTCAGCCTTATGTATAACAAAAAAATAGCACTAGGTAAATGAAAAGTAATTTAAATTCCAACATAATGAAGTAGGAGGGTGGATCAGGAAAAATGTTCCAGGTTGCTAACATTCAGTAACACTAATGCTACCAACATTTGACAGAAAATAAAACCGCATAAAGAAAATGTGGGCATTTCAATTCTCTATTAGGAAACAAACAAACAATGGATATAACTAAAATATTACAAAATTCCTGAGACAGGAGACAATACTCACAGGAGAAGGCGGTCAACCCTTGGTCCATCCTGCCTCTGAAGGCTAACCGGAGGACAGTATACTCTCATCGCTGCAACTCCTACTTCTGTGCTAGAGTTATTACTCCCCTCTTATAATTTTCAGGTAGTAGTGGTGATTTGCAAACTATTTATAGGTACTAACTAAATTAAGTTCTATGCTGAGACTGACACAGGACTGACTCATGTTTCTTAGAATATGTTTTTTCATCAGTCAGCCAAAGAAGTCAAATTAATACTATGAGTAGGAATCAGAAATTGGTATTAACAAATGACACACAATATATGAATAGAAAGCTATACTATCATCATCTTACTACAGCAAAAGTATTGGACTAATAAGATTTTAACATCTAAGGTAAACATTCATTTTATCAACTCAATTTTACCCTCATGAAAAATTTTAAAAGTAAACTTGCAAAATAGTTTAAAAGGTCAAAGTGTTACAGAGTTTATAATAAAACACTAATCCAACACTCACAGAAAACTAACCAAATTGATGGCATGGATCACAGCCTTGTCTAACTCAATGACACTATGAGCCATGCTCTGTAGGGCCACCCAAGATGGACAGGTCATGGAGAGTTCTGACAAAACGTGGTCCATGGAAAAGAGAATGGCAAACCACTTCAGTATTCCTGCCTTGAGAACCGCATGAACAGTACGGAAAGGCAAAAAGATAGGACACTGAAAGATGAACTCCCCAGGTCAGTAAGTGTCCAATACGCTACTGGAGAAGAGTGGAGAAATAACTCCAGAAAGAAAGAAGAGACGGAGCCAAAACGAAAACAACTTCTAGCTGTGGATGTGACTGGTGATGGAAGTAAAGTCTGACACTGTAAAGAACAGTATTGTGTATCACAGTAATTCAAGTCTATGCTCCAACCACTAATGCCAAATAAGCTGAAGTTGAACAGTTCCATGATGATCTACAAGACCTTCTAGAACTAACACCCCAAAAAAGATGTCCTTTTCATCATAGGGGACTGGAATGCAAAAGTAGGAAGTCATGAGATACCTGGAATAACAGGCAAGTTCAGCCTTGGAGTACAAAATGAAACAGGGCAAAGGCTAACAGCGTTCTGCCAAGAGAATGCACTGGTCATAGCAAATACCCTCTTCCAACAACACAAAAGATGACTCTACACATGGACATCACCAGAAGATCAATACTGAAATCAGACTGATTATACCCTTTGCAGCCGAAGATGGAAAAGCTCTATACAGTCAGCAAAAACAAGACTGGGAACTGACTGTGACTCAGATAATAAGCTCCTTATTGCCAAATTCAGACTTAAGTTGAAGAAAGTAGGGAAAACCACTAGACCATTATAATTATACAAATCCCTTATAATTATACAGTGGAAGAGACACAAAGTCAAGGGATTAGATTTAATAGAGTGCCTGAAGAACTAAGGATGGAGGTAAGAGACATTGTACAGGAGGTGGTGATCAAGATCATCCCCAACATCCCCAAGAAAAAGAAATGCAAAAAAGGCAAAACGGTTGCCTGAGGAGGCCGTACAAATGGCTGGGAAAAGAAGAGAAGCAAAAGGCAAAGGAGAAAAGGAAAGATATAAGCATCTGAATGCAGAGTTCCAAAGAATAGCAAGGAGAGATAAGAAAGCCTTCTGCTCAGTGATCAATGCAAAGAAATAGAAGAAAACAATAGAATGGGAAAAACTAGAGATCTCTTCAAGAAAATTAGATACCAAAGGGAACATTTCATGCAAAGATGGGCTCAATAAAGGACAGAAATGGTACAGACCTAACAGAAGCAGAAGATATGAAGAAGAGGTGGCAAGAATACACAGAAGAACTGTACAAAAAAGATATTCATGACCCAGATAACCATGATGGTGTGATCACTCACCTATAGCTAGACATCCTTGAATGAGAAGTCAAGTGAGCCTTAGGAAGCATTACTACGAACAAAACTAGAGGAGGTGATGGAAATCCCATTGAGCTATTTAAAATCCAAAAAGATGATGCTGTGAAAGTGCTGCATTCAATATGCCAGCAAATTTGGAAAACTCTGCAGCGGCCACAGGACTGGAAAAGGTCAGTTTTCATTCCAACCCCAAAGAGAGGCAATGCCAAAGAATGCTCAAACAATTGCACAACTGCACTCATCTCATACAATAGCAAAGTAATGCTCAAAATTCTCCAAGCCAGGCTTCAACAGTACGTGAACCGTGAACTTCCAGATGTTCAAGCTGGATTTTAAAAAGGCAGAGGAACCAGGGATCAAATTGCTAACATCCATTGGATCATAGAAAAAGGAAGCAAGTTCCACAAAAACATTTACTTCTGCTTTCTTGACTACGCCAAACCGTTTGACTGTATGGATCACAACAAACTGGAAAATTCTTCAAGAGATGGGAATACCAGACCACCTGACCTGCCTCCTGAGAAATCTGTATGCAGGTCAAGAAGCAACAGTTAGAACCAGACATGGAGCAACAGACTGGTTCCAAACTGGGAAAGGAGTACGTTAAAGCTGTATTTTGTCACCCTGCTTATTCAACTTCTATGCCGAGTACATCATGCAAAATGCTGGACTGGATGAAGCACAAGCTGAAATCAAGATTCCCAGGAGAAATATCAATAAACTCAGATATGCAGATGACACCACCCTATGGCAGAAAGCAAAGAGGAATTAAAGAACTTCTTGATGAAAGTGAAAGAGGAGAGTGAAAAAGCGGGCTTAAAACTCAACATTCAAAAAAGGAAGATCATGGCATCCAGTTCCACCACTTTATGGCAAATAGATGGGGAAACAGTGCAAACAGTGACAGATTTTATTTTTTGGGCTCCAAAATCACTGCAGAAGGTAACTGCAGTCATGAAATTAAAAGACGCTTGGAAGGAAAGCTATGACCAAACTAGACAGCATATTAAAAAGCAGAAACGTTACTTTGTCAACAAAGGTCCGTCTAGTCAAAGCTATGGTTTTTCCAGTAGTCATGTATGGATGTGAGAGTTGGACTATAAAGAAAGCTGAGCACCGAAGAATTGATGCTTTTGAACTGTGGTGTTGGAGAAGACTCTTAATAAGAGTCCCTTGGACTGCAAGGGGGTCAAACCAGTCAATCATAAAGGAAATCAGTCCTGAATATTCACTGGAAGGACTGATGCTGAAGCTCTAATACTTTGGCCACCTGATACAAAGAGCTGATTCATTGGATAAGACCCTGATGCTGGGAAAGATTGAAGGCAGGAGGAGAAGGGGGTAACAGAGAATGAGATGGTTGGATGGCATCACCAACTTGATGGACCCGAGTTTGAGCAAGCTCTGGAAGTTGGTGATGGACAGAGAAGCCTGACATGCTGCAGTCCATGGGGCTGCAAAGAGTCAGACATGACTGAGTGACTGAACTGAATCCAATACACTAATCCTCTTCTCAACTCTTCATCACTTCTGATTTCTCTCCCCAGAAACAACTACATTCAACACTTTTGATATTTATGTTTCTAACTAATTTATTTGTTTAGAACAAATACTTCTTAGTCTTTCAGATTTAGAAGTTATCTACTGACTTAGTATTACATAAATGATTTAATTCCCAGACCCTCTAACCCTCCTAAAAATCTTATCTTCCTTATTCTCCCAATAAAGTCATGACAGCACTTTGGATACATCAGCAGCCACTTAACTTACTCATACTGACCATATTTACTTTCCAGAACAATTCCTTTTTTTTAACAGTGGTGTTAAAAAGGGCTATTTTCAGAATTTGATTCTTTTCTTCTATACCTACTCCAAACTCTCCATCAGAACTCTAGACCCTCTCGATGGGGTCAAATATATCAGGTGATCTATTTTTGTTTGTTTGCTTACTCTTTTTCTTTCCCCCAGAAAATTTTGGCCCATCCTACAAAGCTACAGGGGTAGAGATGAACTAATGCCACAGAGAACTTGTGGCCCACAAAGTCTAAGACCTTTACTGTCTGGCCCTTTTCAGAAAAAGTCAGCACCCCTGACCATGATCAAGTCACTGAATTCCAGGAAATTTCCTTATATTATTTGTTTGCAGATCCCATTTCCTCACATTTTTGTTCTTTGGTCTCCTAAAATTCCTATTATTTGGTTGGTGTGCCACCTAATCTGATCTTCTTTTATTTTTATCCCCTCATATACTATCTCATATACTATATATTCATATACTGTTTTACAGCTATTTTCAGGACAATTTTCTCAATCTTATTTCTCAAATCTCCTATTATTAAAATAAATGCTGTTTCAAAAAATTTTTCTAAGTACATTTCCTTACACTCTGATTCTTTTTAAAATATATATGTGTGAATCTATATTGCATATAGATATAAATATCTATATATGTGTGTGTATACAGATACACACATAAAGATATATACACATATAGATATATAGTATATATTTTCCTGTATCAGGTCTTGGTTTCAAATATATGGGATCTTTAAGCTCAGTCATGCAGGACCCAGTTCCCTGACCAGGGATCAAACCCGTTTCCCACCTCCTGCCACATTAGGAGAGCAATATCTCTGGAACATCAGGGAAGTCTAAAATAGCTACAGATGTTTGCTTTATGAATAAAATATATTCTTAGTTCTCTGAAGCTATTATAGCATACTATTAGGTTTTCTTCTGTTCCCTGTTATTACTTCTATTTCCTCCAATATCAATTTTCTGTTTGTTTTGATCTGTCTTCATGTTGTAGAAGTTATCCTTAGAGACATGAGGATCCCTGGCTGTCCACTCACATTTATAAGCAGTACTAAAGCTGATTCAGAACACCTTAAAAAAATGAGCTTCACTGGGAAGGACCCTGGATGTCAACATCTTTTTCTCTTGGCTGAGGAAGTTTCTCGAGGAGGACTCTTCTGAGGACTCTTCTTCCTCACCTGATTCTACAGGTCTGGCTGCCAATGACGGCAACTGAGCAAGGGAGAGAGAGAAAGTTGGCGGCTTTCACTCATCCCCCCTCCAGTATGGCCTCTCACCCACATTTTCTCTTCTCTGTCCTGGGTCAGTTTAGCTTTTGCTGGTCTACTAAGTTAGTGCCCACCTATATAGGTTTTTATGGTTACCATAATAAAGAACCACACACTAGGTGGCTTAAAACAACAGATATTCACTCCCTCAGTATGAGTTAAAGTCTGAGATCAAGGTGTTGGCAGGGCTAGTTCCTTCTAAGGGCCCCAGGGGAAGAGTCTTGTCCATGCCTTCCTCTTTCTTCTCAGAAGGCCGGTAACTGTTGGCATTCCTTGCCTTGCAGAAGCATCACTATAGTCTCTGCCTCCATCTTTACATGGTGTTTTCTGTGTCTTCACATGGTTATCTTGCTTCTGTAACTTTCTCATCTTCTTATAAGAACACCAATCACGTTGGACAAAGGGGGTCCATCTCACTTGAGTATGACCTCATCATAACTAACAACTCTATTTCCAAAAAGTTGTATTTTGAGGTAGTGGATTTCTTGGGAGACACTATTCAATTTGTAACATCACTCACCAACAAAACTGCAGAAACCAGAAAACAGATGGCCATTACTTGTCTTCATATCATACAACTGATGTCCCTAAAGAGCAACTGAAGTTCCTCAATGTCCAATGGACTGTCCCAAACAAAAGCAGATTCTTCAGAAATCAGATTCCTACTTCACTCCCTCTTCAAGGTACAGCTCAGAGAGCATCTCATCAGGAATGCCTTCCACTGGCTCTCAGAGCACAGACAGAAGAGCCCAGGCAGCATGAAAAGAGTGCATATTATCTTATTTAATGGCTATTTTCTGCCTGTTATATTCCAACACCTACATATAAATGAATTCAGTACCACTAGCTTTTTGGCTTTTTATTAAAAACTTTATTCAGGTCCCTACTCTCAAACAGCCAACAATATTCACTGTAGAGTTAAGACTCATATGTAAAATAAAAAACAAACAATAAAATATAAAAAGCATGTGGTTAAATTGTAGGAGTTCAGAAAAGGAAATCATTAAAATACCTGGAGAAGAGTCTACGGAAAAATTATAAGACAAAAAGAACAAGAAGGACAGACAGAAGAGGTAACATGCTACTCAGGGGAAGTGCAGAGGGAAAAACAGGGTATGGTGAATAGACAGTCATACAGAGGAAAGAGACACATGAAGGGGCTCTCCAGGCCAAAGAACTGAACTGGATTTAAGGAGAGCTGGCCGCCAAGAATGCAGGCAGCGAGTGACAGGAGTGCCTGGACTCTTATTCAAGTTGGTAGATTTGACCAGTCAGACTATCTTTCCCCACTTCAAAATTCTAATGGAATTAAAAATATACATAAACAAACTCATTACAAAGTAGGAAATTACACTGAGTGGTCTTTTGTAGACCAAATTTATCATTAAATTTTTGGAAGACAGAAAGGGTAGGGAGGAGTTACATGTCTAGAATTCTTTCCCAGTTTCTACAGACTAGCACATTCAACAACCTAGTCAACATCGCTACTTGAAGTGCAGCATTGTCAAAATTCATCTGCTCTCCCCCCAAAAAATCTACTCAGTCTCGCCCATTTCAGTTCATAGAAAATTCATCCTTCCCACTAGCTTACATTAAAAGCCACAACTCCTCCTCTTCTCTCACACCCACGGACAGTCTGTACACCAGATCACTGCTCCCACTACCTGGGGAAGCCACCACTATCTCCAACCTAGTTAAGGTCTCAACAGAGCGGCCAGACTAAAAGGTGAAACCGCTCAGTCCAACTCTTTGCGACCCCATGGACTGTAGTTCACCAGGCACCTCGGTCCATGGGATTTTCCAGGCAAGAATACTGGAGTGGGTTGTCATTTCCTTCTCCAGGGGATCTGCCTAACCCAGGGATCGAACACTGGTCCCCCGCATCACAGGCAGACTCTTTACCATCTGAGCCACCAGGTAATCCCATAATCAACAGACTAATTCTGTTAAAAATTTTAAGCCAGATCATTCCCATCAAAATCATCCTATGGGTCCTTCATTTCTCTCAGAATAAAAGATAAATTCTTTATAATCGCCTGCAAGGTCCTGCATGATACGACTCTCCTTTTTTGCTCCTGTTCTCTCGGCTAAAGCTGCAATATCTCCTTGTTCCTCCCTACACACGTGAGCACAGTCCTGCCTTAAGGCTCTGCAGAACCATTCCCTCTGCTGCAACGCGCTTACCCAGACATCTACTCCGTTAATTTCTTCTGTTCATTTCTAGAAGATGTACTCCAACCAGCCTCTTTAAAGTTATAACCACTTCCCCTGCCTTCCGGCAACATATACTCCCTTTATTCAGCTCTATTTCTCCCCACAGCACTGACCACCTTCTACTACACCATGCCACATTCCCTCTATTCTCTGACTAGGGTGAGACTTTTTATCCACCGCTCCTCACCTTCATGTACTGTAAGCCCTTAGAACAAAACACATAGCCTTGAACACAACTGGACTGAAGAGTGGAGGCATCCAGAGTCCAGAACACACACGGAGGATGGCTGAAGCAGACATGAGAAGAAGCTGGGGAAGACCTAACTTGAGATGAGCAGATAAGAGAGAATGGGAGTGTGAAATGCAACCATAATCAAGCTGATGAAGAAACACACACATTATCTGAAGAATGCACCAGTCATCCCTCTGCTCCCTAATCATTAAAAATAATTTTATGTTTCTTTTTACTTTTGCTAGTATGGCTACTAGAAAAATTTTAATTGAATGTGTAGCTTATATTTCTACTGAACAGTTCTGGTCTAGAACGTACAGTTAAAAATAGCACCAAGAAGGGACTTCCCTGGGGGTCCAGTGATTTAAGAATCCGCCTGCCAATGCAAGGGACAAAGGTTCGATCCCTGGTCAGGGAACTAAGATCTCATATGCCTAACAGCAACTAAGCCTGTGCACCACAAATTACAGAGCCATGCACTCCTAAGCCTGTGCACCACAGCTAAGACCTGATGTAGCCATAAATAAATAAATATCTTTAAAAATATCACTAAGAATACAGAACAAAGAAACAGAGTAAGGAAATGAGAAAACACAAGTATCATAAGGAAATAACTCAGGAGGCCCAGCATTTGATCAGCAGGAGCTCCCCAAAAAGAGAACAGAAGAAACAGAAGGAAATGGTTAAAGAAATTAAAATTTCTTTAAAATTTAGGAGTTGTGGCTAAGTCTTAAACAGAAACAGTCCACTAAGTATTGAGCTTAATAAATAGGGGAGGACCCCAAAACCTAATCTAATCACATCTTGGTGAAAACTCAGACTACTGTGGTTACTGAGAAGGTTAAATGGATTCTCGGAAGGGGGAAAAAGATCACCTACAACATAAAGACAAATTTAGTAACAGTAACAGAAAGACTGCAAATGTATAAACCTTGAAAATAATAAAAAAGATGACGTGTCTGCCAAAGCTAGGTTGAAGAATAGAAGAAAGGGGGCAGCGGGATGTGCAGAATCACTGCACCCCTCGTACAGAGTAGGAGTTAAGACATATTGTCTAAGGCTGTTGTTGTTTAGTGACTCAGTTGTATGTGACTCTTTGAGACCCCATGGACTGTAACCTGCCAGGCTCCTCTGTCCATTAAATTCTCCAGGCAAGAATACTGGAGTCAGTTGACATTTCCTTCTCCAGGGATCGAACCTGTGTCTTCTGCATAGGCAGGCAGATTCTTTACTGCTGAGCTACCAGCAAAGCCCTAGAGGAACTAAAAAGAGTAACTACTCATAATTGGCAGGGGAAGTAAAGAAATCTTCATTTTTCATAGCAAAGACTTAATAGCTACTCTCTGTAATGTGACTAATCAAAAAATAGAAACAAATTATTATGGAAGAACTCATCAAAAGTACTTAAGGTAGAAATGGTTAAAAATGTTTAACTCTGGTGATTAATATGAGGGGAAGACACAATTGTGCAGCAGATTACCCTCCCTAACTTGAGACCCTCCTGTACTGTTTGAGCAAAAAAGGTTTAATAAAAAAAAATTAATCTGGCAGTAATAAAGTAGGAATAACTGAAAGGGATCTAGGTTAAAGATAGAAAAACTAGAAAGTCAAATCTATAGTAGTATATAAGAGAATAAATACTGGAGAAAGCTACTACCAATGAGAATATTAGAACAGTAAAACCAACAGGCTTTCAGAGAAAGAAAGAACAAACTGTACTTGAATAGATATCGTGAATGAAGATAATTATAGACTTTCCAAGCAGCAATTCTGGGAGAAATATTAGAGAGAAGGAATGTAAACTACGAATGACATCATAAGGGTTTAAACTGAGGCATCAGTGGGATACTCAGGTGGATGAGCTCTACAACAGAATTCTCACTGAGGATCCATTGTTGGAATTAAAGGGGTCTGTGAGCCATGCAATTAAAAGATGCTTACTCCTTGGAAGGAAAGTTATGACCAATCTAGATAGCATATTAAAAAGAAGAGACATTACTTTGCCAACAAAGGTCCGTCTAGTCAAGGCTATGGTTTTTCCAGTGGTCATGTATGGATGTGAGAGTTGGACTGTGAAGAAAGCTGATCGCCGAAGAATTGATGCTTTTGAACTGTGGTGTTGGAGAAGGCTCTTGAGAGTCCCTTGGACTGCAAGGAGATCCAACCAGTCCATTCTAAAGGAGATCAGTCCTGGGTGTTCACTGGAAGGACTGATGCTAAAGCTGAAACTCCAATACTTTGGCCACCTCATGTGAAAAGTTGACTCATTGGAAAAGACTGATGCTGGGAGGGATTGGGGGCAGGAGGAGAAAGGGATGAGAGAGAATGAGATGGCTGGAAGGCATCACCGACTCGGTGGACATGAGTTTGAGTGAACTCTGGGAGTTGGTGATGAACAGGGAGGCCTGGCGTGCTGTGATTCATGGGGTTGCAAAGAGTATCGGACACTAAACTCTAAAGCAACTGAACTGAACTGTGATCTTCTGGACCATGTAAGGGCAGAAGTATGCACAACCACACACACACACACACATCTGAAGTGGGGGGGACAGGATAGAAGGAGGCAGTAGTTCACCACTTGCTCCTAGTTCTTAATAAGGACCCATGACACTACTCCATTTCACTGGAAATATGGGTCTAGATCTCTACTGGATAATTAGGAGCTGTAGATTTTGAAGCCATCAGCATAAAACTACAAGACCCAACCAAACCATCAATTTTTCAAAGGTTATACCGTGGTGCAGAAAGAAAAAACAAAGATAGTTTAGTGTAAAACCTTACACAAGAAAACAAAGAGGTACAAAAAGCAGAGAAAAGGAAAAGGTGCTTACCAAAAAGAAGAGATTCTAAAGTATCAAAAGGAAGAAAGAGAAGTGGTACATGTGTTCTAAGAGAAGACTAGTCTAAGTAAATGATGGAAGCAGCATGCCCAGTAGATCTGTGGAGACACAGGCAGATTTCATAAGAATAAAAAAGAAGTGTGTGGAGAATAGAGAAAAAGAATGAAGATGAAATTAATATTGAAGAGAGAAGGAAACTGGTTGGTGTCAATGTGGAAGGAGAAAGCAGTCTATGCGTGACTGTGGACAGAACATATAAAATTTATATGAACTTTTCAGAAGTTTGGATTTCATGCTTCAAAATGACTGAGTTCAAGTCTTCAACTAAACAAGGAAGTAATGTAAACATCTTCAATTTTCAAACTCTAAAGCATCTACTTATATACAAACAGAAAAACTTCAAGTTCAGATGAACACTTTGAAAAGAGAAAAAATATACATGAGGCACTGTGTTCTAGTAACAATTACTAAAAATTCACTTAAAATACTCATTTCCAACTACAACTGTATGCTGCAAGTTCTTGACAGCCCTGTGCAAAGCGGATGTCCCACCTGTGACCCTGAATGAGTCAGCAGTACTAGCAGATGGTTTCTGTCTCTATTCTCTACTGTCCTGGTCTCCAGCAACTGTATCTGGGATTGCTTGCTTGCCAACTTTGTATCACCAAAAGATTACGTACTACGTTCAGGGTTTTCTCCTGGTTCTTCCTCAGTTCAGTTCAGTTCAGTTCAGTCGCTCAGTCGTGTCCGACTCTCCGCGACCCCATGAATCACAGCACGCCAGGCCTCCCTGTCCATCACCAACTCCCGGAGTTCACTCAAACTCATGTCCACAGAGTCGGTGATGCCATCTAGCCATCTCATTCTCCGTCGTCCCCTTCTCCTCCCGCCCCCAACCTTTCCCAGCATCAGAGTCTTTTCCAGTGAGTCAACTCGTCGCATGAGGTGGCCAAAGTATTGCAGTTCCTAGCCTTCTATAAATGTACTACTCTTAATATTTAGGATGATAGTTCCCTGGCCAGGGATCAAACATGTGCCCCTGGCAGTGCAAAGACAGAGTCTTAACCACTGGACTACTAGGAAAGTCCCCTATGATCATTTTTTATTAACTACTTTTCTTTTTTTGTGTGCGAGACAGATCATTACAATTTCCGTTAGAATTATCCTAGTGTGTTTAAAACTTTCAACATAGAACTGAAATGATTATGTCCTTCTAATTTTCTTTATTTCTACAGAAACTCATTTTATTCATATCTGTCACAGCATCACTCTAAAGGGCAGACAGAGTTTCACCAAATGTGGAGGCTATTTCTGGAACTATCTGAAGATACAGACTGTCAAAAACAAAACTCATTTTGGGAGATCCTGGAGGGCATCCTTCAAGGACTAAGTGGTTACACAGCAAAGCAACCAACACAGAACCACAGCAAGAGATCCCTTGACCATCCATCATGGAAACATGGCACATATATTAAGATAACATAAAGACTATAAAGAATGTTTCAAATGTGAGGTCCAAATCAAAGACAACAATAAAAAATACTGGCTTGCCATGAAGCAAATGCCTTTCAATTGGAAAATTCCATCTACATGATGGCTATCAATTCTCCAGAACAAAACAGGGGTAATCTACTAGTAACGAAAAGAAACACCAACATCTCCAAAAAGTTTTCATCTGTTTAAGCAGGACACCTGGTTTGACTAGATCAATTTTAGTTACTGATTGTACCTGAATTTTATAAAACTGTTTTGTTATAAAGTAGCTTATAATTTAGAGGCTAGTTTGCTAATTCAGAAAAAAACAATCCCTAGATGAAGCTGTATTATAATTTCAAATGTATTTCTACACTGTACTGAAAATAATGAATATTATTGATTTCATTAAACCAGAAGTTTAATCAAAATCAGAATGACTATACACTTCATTACAAAGTCCTATCTAATGTCCAATGCCTTATACAGTTAACACTATTTCAACCTTCTAAATTAGTCACTTGACAGCCATAACGATCACAGATTAATTTATAACAGCTATAAAAATAAGATGTCTTGAAGACTTCTTAACAGTACACATTTCGTGATGAGACACAATCTACTTTCAATATCAGATGTTCACAGACTGGTCTTCTGCAGTAGACAGGGGCAAATAATGACTTGGGAATTTACCTTCTTTGAATTTCCAATTCTTCTTGTGATGGGCCATTCTGAACTTGGGCAGGTAGTTGTGAATTTTGTCTAGGCAATGTTGGCCCTAAAAAGGGAGGGAAACATTATAAATGAACATTATCTTTATACTGTGCCGGACAGAGGAGATAAAATCATGAGAATAACATAAAACCATCACATATTTACAAATGTATCTTCTTTTTGTTTAGCAAAATAAAATATAAGCTTCATATAACACACAGCAAATGAAAGACTGCAACAAAATAGTCATTATTTCCAGAAGGCTTACTTGAAACAAATGGAAAACATCAACAATAAAGGAAAAATAAACATTTATATATGAAGAGCTTGAGTAAAACAAGTGTTCAATGAGCATCTGAATAGGCACCTAAGCTTGACATTTTCTAAGACAATGAGACATTCTCTTTGGGGTACTTATTCATGAAGTGGAGAGGGAGAACTTAAATGAAAAATCAGAATTCAAAAACTCACCTAAATAGAACACTGGAAATGAAAAACAGGAGAGAGAAAGCATGAGAACCTTATTACTAGACTGATGCACGCTAATGCATTTATCAAACTTGCCCACTTTAAGTTGCCATTCTTATTTAATGGCCTGGCATTTCCAGCACTGGTGAAAACAAACATTTGCTAAACTTTCACATGTAATTAATCTACTTATCTGAACTTTTAATGTAACAGAGATAACTGCAATACTTTTTCATTTGGGGCAAAACAAAACAAAAAACCTGCATTCAAACCAACACGATTCTGTCATGAGAAACTAATGACCATTCATTCCCATGTCATATAAAATGCAGACCCATTTTTAGCATCTCATAAAGAAGGCCACTAAACAATGGGATATTCTAATGTCACTGGATATAAAAATTGTGTCACAAAATGAGATAAATAAAATACTGGACCTAATATACAATGCTTACAGTTATAATAGAACAATCTTGAATTTAATCCAGTAAAGAAGAGAATAAAGAAATAGTAGTTATCTTCCACTCTTTGGAGAGAAATATATGCATAATGATAATGCTGTACATATTTGTGAATCTCTAGTGTGCTAGCAAAGGCCCCTGGTAGATATTTTGAAAGTGTTTTTATAGACCACTAGTATAAAAGATAGTTAATAAATAAATGCTTCTAAGTGCTAGGGCAAATTCTTGTAAATCTGAGTTAACAGCACAAAGTATCTATTTTATACTAGTGGAGATTTCACAAAGAGAAGGATAAGGTTCATTAAAATATAATACAGTACTTGCTATATCCCAAGTGTAAAAAAATAATTTGATCTGAACTTACCTACTAATTTTTCCCTCATCTCTTTACATGTTTTTAATCATTTAATTTGTCCTCTGAAGACAAATTAGATGACAACTGCAATGATACTTCACTAGATTTCCTAAAAGTCTCTGCTATTTTAAGAGCCACATAAAGGAAATATAAAAATATATTAATTCCATGTAATCAGTAACAGCAAAAACAAAAAATCAAAAAGCTTCTAAAATTAAGAATGCATTTAAATGTTTGCATAAATGAAAATATATAATGTCTAGTAAACAGATTGGAATTCTCTCCTTTCTGATATCAAAATGATGATACAAAAATAGACTGCCATATTCAGCCATACACTAATGTTTAGTGTACATTACTTGTCTCTCTGGCAGAAGGAGGGAGACAAACAAGGTGGGAAGGTACTTTAGAAATATACAAACTAGTCGGGGGCAGTATTTCCAAAGTTATATCTATCAAAAAAAATTAAATATGAGTATTTAGCATGGGCAACTCATAAGACCATCATAGTTTAACTATTTTCAAAAATAATGTTTGGATATTGAAGTTAAAACCTCACGCGGCTCAAATAATTAATCAGGTGAATGTCAGATTTGTTTGGCATCAATCTCAAATTTGATCCTAACACATCTATACCAGGCACTGTAACATTAATAGATTAAATTCACCAATTAAAATCTCTCTATGTTAAGTTTCAACACAAATACATAAATTCAAGAGAAAGATGTCAACATCTCAACTCAATCCTACTGACTTCATTTAAAAGTTTTTTAAATTTAAAGAAAGTTTGACATAACTCACAAAAAAATCTGAATGTGAGAAAGGTCTCTTTTAGCAATTCATAAAAACTAATTTGGATTTTTAAGTTTAAGTTTTGAGTTTTAAGTTTCTTCAGCAAACTTGTTTTAAAAGGAGCTTTTAAAAAATGTGGGTAATATTTTCTGGCTAATATTGTTAGTTATAAAAATAGTTTACAATAAGGAAGATCCTTTTTAAATGGGAGGAACCCAAGAACAACTGAAAAACACTCTAAAATTCTTTTCTACATGGTTCTTGGTGATAATGGGTTATCTTTCCAAAAACTTTCTTTAAAAGGGGTGGGGGGTGGGAACAGAAAAGGAGAAGCCTCCTCCCCCAGCATTTTCTCACATCCATATTTAATCTGATTATTTTGTTTACTCTTTATCAATACTGTCAACTCACAATTAACAAGCACATTGAAATTTATGTGCATTTAAAAATAATATAAATGTACCGTGAGATTAAAATAAGAGTTCTAGATAAGTTATGAACTTTAGGTACACAATTACATTCTTTCTTCTTATTCAACACTCTATTGGGTTACACAGTTGGTAAATTATACCAAAGGCACCACACAACATGAAGCAGCAGTTAAGAGTACAAGCTGTCAGCTGCCACTGTACTTTCTATAATACAACTACTGGTTACTCCACACAGGTCATATGTCTACATGAGTATCTGTGTTCTCATAGAATACAAAAAAAAAAAAAGGTAGTTTTCTAACAAGTGGGTTAAGTAACAACATTTTAGGAGCATCACAGGATGGTCAACAGTTCTTTTGGAGGGAAAAGGGAGAAGAGGCAAGTGAACCTGCTTTGTCCCTACTCTAATGTCATACAGAACAGTATATGAGTTAGGTTTTTCTGTTTTATTACCAGAGCCAGAGACAATAGTTGGTCTTAATGTGTCCTGGCTAGGATTCATGTAGCAAAGTATGTAAATCATTGATTCTAATAAAGAAAATGTGTCCACGTTGCTGATACGCTAACTTACAAATGATGGAAATCAGAACAGAACATCTCTCTAAACCAGGAATGAATGGCATTTCAGTCTTGACTTCAGGACTGAGTTTTGGCTAAAGCACATTTCACTTATTGTCACGTTTTAATTTTCACATATCTTGCTTCACATTTAGCCACAGACTATTTTAAAACACAGGACTAAAAGACAAATAAGTGTTATTATACACAATACAATCAGGTTTAAACTTAGTAATGTGGTAATTATATTGTTTGCACACAGTTAAATCAATCAAAGGTAATAATGGGGGAAATTTGCTTTTTAAACACATTATTTTACAGCTTAAAAAAATTCACCTTTATGAAGGCCAAATCTTTTCTCTGCAATTGGGTAAACTCTATTATTCTGCAACTGGGTAAACTCTTATCTATTATTCTGCATGTGAAACCCCATATATTAAGTAGCAAAGTACAGAACATCAAATAGGCTTTCAAAAAGAGCTACAGAGTCCTAATAACACAAACCAGAACAATCATACTCGCAGCTAGTTCAAAAGATGGCCTGGAAGAACCCCCAGGAGGAGGCAGAAAAATCAAAAGTTATTAATTAAACACTTAATCTGCAACGATTAACTGAGGAATCTGAGACAGAGTGAAGTGTTTATACAGGGCCACATGACAGGCCCACTCGTATATTGTCACCTGGAGCAATTATAAAACCTCAGGTGATTGAGGAATGCATCAGAATTCTCATTTTGGGGGGCAATTAATAACATATTTCCTTGCCTAAACCAGCAAGTATATCAACCTTAAAACAATTATCTTTATAGGTAAAGCAACAATATTAGTAGTACTGAAGGAGCATATCAAAAACTCTGAGTCACGTGGATAAAATAAACATACACAGCTGAACTGTTCATATAAAATTTTAGTAGTATTTATCATTTTATCTCTCATAAAATAATCCGGCCAGTTAAGGTATACAGTAGTCAAAAAGGCATATCTGAGTCAAAGGTGGTGGGGTGCTGCGCCTGTAAGATTTAAAAGTCATTTTTTGAACTAGGGTTTTCAAAACCAAAATTTTAAAATCAAATTAGACTAAAAGGAATTCAGATGTCTGTCTGTGTGTGTGTGTAAATGGGAAAGAAGGATATGCACATACTGGATTAACTGCAATGTGGAAAAAAGGCTAAGTGACATAACTGATTTGCCCATGCAAACAACACATACATGTGCAAACATGTGTGTATGAGCGTGAGAGTGAAAGAAAACACAATATAAGCCTAAAGTTACTAAGCCACAGATATCTAACCTACTGAATAAAGGAGGCTGTCGAACAGAAATCAACCTATCAAAGCATGAAAGAGCTCACAGCTGCCTCACAACATGTACATTTGAAAATTAATTCAAGCTAAGCAAAAGCTCTCTTCCAGTAAATCACAATTACATTCCTGACATCACAGTAAGATGGATAAAACTTTCCCCCTAAAACTCTTAATTTAAAAGACTGCTCTCAAACAAAATAGTTAAAAACGAACAAACAAAAACCCCTCTCATTCATGTTGGAAGAAGTAAACAAGAATTAGTTCTGAGATCCTAATTAACTAAATCCTCGCTAGGAAGCCAACTCAATAGCTGACTGACCAAATCACCTACATGAACCACAACAAATATCACAACATAAAACAGTAGCTTGCTGTATATCCCAAATACCACAAACCAGACCATGGCCTAAGGAAACAAAAGTTATGGAAATGCGCAAGTAGTATGTACCACAGCTTGAAAAAGTAATGTAAACATAATGTTGCTTACCACAGAAAATACATCGCAAATTAGTGCTGTCCTGGGTAGCAGTAACCTTGCTCTGGGCTGCAACAGACACCTTGGTGTTAGAAGCTTCAAAAGACAATGGGGCCATCTGAAGAACTTCACATAAACTAAAAGGTGCTTTGAAAGGTTCAAAACGTATTATACATACGTCCTAGCTAGATCCTCATTCTGGAAACTCTGTAATTTAATACAAACGTATCCTCTGTAACATAATTTTTTCAAAAAATTTTATGTGTATTTTTTTTGTGTGGAAAAACCCTATAATAAGCCACAGATCAAATGATGCACTTACAGCTTAATTATTTCCTGAGTTACACAATCAGAAAATGCATCAATTTGCATTTTATAATTTATCTTAAAACGTAAATGGATCTGAGATACAGGGAGTCCAATCTCTGGCCATTAGTTAATTTCATGATAGTTACCCTCTTTCAGTATTGCTCATTTAAAAGAATTAGCAGCTGAAAAAAATTTAAGGGAAATGCTTATAATTAGCTTAACATGAGCTGAACTCATTTCTCCTAGTTGAAAAAGACCAAAGCCATTTTAAAACAGTCCCCAGCAATTAAACTGTTACATATTCATTGATGTAAAGTAAGAATATCTTCATTTTTCACTTTGAAAAACATCAAAACTATTGTTTTATCAAGCCACATTTTATTTTTCCTTTTTTATTCCACATGTGTATATGCATACACATGTTGAAGAAAAATCTTACTAAAAATGTGTGGCCACATCAAAAGGCCATTTAGTATTTAGGCTATCTACGCTAAAATTTACTTTGAGTATTAACGAGATAAATTCTCTTTAAGTGAAAAAATTCAATGAGGAGGAGGTGATAATTTATGAAAAGGGGAAAAGCTTTTATAAAAGCAAGATGACACTCAAAATTGGGGTGACAAAAACAAAACTAAATTTCTTTTAGTTTTACATTAATAACACTCAAAACTTTACATCAATACTTTTCTATAAAATACTAAAGAAATTATTTTCAGCTTGGGAAAGATTTTCTCTTCCAATCAGTATTAATCAAGAAACAGTGAACAAGTTAAAAATATACTGACTTAAGAAAGACTACAGAAAGGCAAAAACAGTATTTTAGATTTCCCTTAAAACTGTATTCTTTAATAATAAAATATATGCTAACTAAAAAAAGTCTGCATAGAATCAGAACCAAACCAATTTATATTTTAAGAATATACACCTGAAAACGGTAATAAATCTTAAACAATCAAGAAAATCTTTATCATTTATAGAAATTAGATTTAATACAATCCAATTAAGTTTAAACCTTGCTTTAAAGATATTAAATACAGCAGATTTTTTAAACACAAACAAATAAGACTGATGAATGTCACCTTTGCTAAGTACTTCCACCCACCCAATCAATTATTATTAAAGTAGCATGCACAATTATTTACAGTAATGACATAAAAAAAGACCACAGGCACACATATAAAATGTCTACTAGCCTAATCAGATCATGCCAAAGATGATAAACCATTTAGAAAATTTTCAGTAATTATATTTTAAGTTTAAACTTAAAAAAAAAATGTCTTACCGATGTCTGTAAATGACTACTTCTATAAAGCCTTTATTAAATAAACATGCCTAGTCTTCAGGTTTTACCTTTCAGTTCCTTTCATTTATATTTAAAAGATTAAAAAATAAAAAAAATATTAAAAACTTACAGGAAAAACCTGAGAAATTATCTCGTCTCTGACAGCAAAGAAACTGCCACATTCCGTTACCAATCATTTTGGCAAAAAGTCATCTGACAATTGTCAGAATGCAGGTAAAACATTATTACCACATAAGACACAAAACTCTCAATCTCGTGACAATTTAAACAATTATGCAATATTCTATGCAACCTGGTATCTTTAAATATCTTCTTCCTACTGACTTTTACTTCATACCATCCTGTAAAGTACTGATCTAAATTCTGATAAGCTAGATTGAGTTCTACTGCAGTGTGCATTTCCCGAAGATACTAAATTATTCATTCCATCATATGCATAAGGCTAACAGCACTTCCTGCTTAATACTGATGCTGTTGACTCTTTGCTCAACTGAGGGAGGAGCATAGAATATAGGAAAAGAAGGTTCAGTGTTCGGATTGAAGAAATTCAGTTAGAAAAAGAAAAAAAGGGACATTTCTCTTTAAATCAGCGTATTAGAATAGGCTTAGGGCTTAGAGAAATAAGGATGGACCCTAAAGGAAAACACAAACTGAGGAGGTTAAGCTGTATCAAAAAAGCAAAACTTAACCTCTATGTTAGACTTCAAGATAAGAAAAATGACCCATCTCGATTAGCTACACCGACCTTGAAACAGTCTTGTCATGGTTGTTCACACAGTTCTAATAGTTTGTAAAACAGCTATCCCTCAGGCTTTCTCCACCCTTTAACATACTTTATTGTTAGGTGTTTTGTACAAGCAGGTAAGTACAGAAACCTTGGGTGCGATACTAGGAGAAAATGACAAGATGTCACTGTTACTGCTATATAGAATTAGTGCAGCAGATTCTTAGTGTTCACATATTTAACCTGAGAGGTTTCCACTGTCAGCAATTAATCTCAAAGCAATTTGTAATGAAGATACTACCCATTCTCAGCATTTTTTCTGAGGATTAAATGAGAAAATGTTTGCTTAGAGCTGGTTTTAATTTGGTTTGTGTTCTCTGGAAAGCTGGTCTGTTGAGTGAGCACAGAACCAGCATCCAAATTAACAGTGACTCCCATGAGGGCCCCAGGTTATTATCCTCATGATTGCAAAGTGCTACTGTCACCAGTTGTGAGAGGGTATGAAAGCAGGTTAAAAAGCAAAGACATCACTTTGCCAACAAAGGTCCCTCTAGTCAAGGCTATGGTTTTTCCAGTGGCCACATATGGATATGAGAGTTGGACTATAAAGAAAGATGAGCACCAAAGAACTGATGGTTCTGAACTGTGGTGCTGGAGAAGACTCCTTAGAGTCCCTTGGACTGCAAGGATATCCAGCCAGTCCACCCTAAAGGAGATCAGTCCTGGGTGTTCATTGGAAGGACTGATGCTAAAGCTGAAACTCCAATACTTTGGCCACCTCATGTGAAGAGTTGACTCACTGGAAAAGAGTCTGATGCTGGGAGAGATTGGGGGCAGGAGGAGAAGGGGATGACAGAAGATGAGATGGCTGGATGGCATCACTGACTCGATGCATATAAGTTTGAGTAAGCTCCGGGGGTTGGTGATGGACAGGGAAGCCTGGCATGCTGCAGTCCATGGAGTCACAAAGAGTCAGACACGACTAAGCACTGAACTGAACTGACTGAAAGCAAATGTGTTTGTGTTTGTTCGAATACATCTAGAATAGAATGGAGGAAGACACTGCAGTGTGGTATGGTTGCCTTTCCTCATAAAGGAGGTACTGTGAAATATAAACTGGGGCAGCCACTATGGAAAACAATATTGAAATTTCCCCCAGAATTAACAACAGAACTACCATATAATCCAGAAATCCCACTTCTTGGTATATTCCCAAAGGAATGAAAACAGGTAACTGAAGAAATAATCTGCATTCCCATGGACAGTGCAGCAACAGTCACAAAACTTGAGATACAAAACAACCTAAGTGTTCATTAACAGATGAATGGATAAAGATGCACTATATATATTAATATATATACATTAATATACACACACTGCAATATTATTCAGCCATAGGAAAAAGGAAATCCTACTATCAGCAGCAATATGGATATATCCTGAAGGTATTATGCTAACTGTGATAAGCTGGACAAAGAGACTGCATGGAATCACCTGGATGTGGAATCTAAAAAAGCTAAATTCACAGAAACAGACAATAGAAGACTGACTGCCAGGGGCTGGGGAGTGGGGTGGATAGATAATAGGCTGGTAAAAGAGTACACATTCTTAGCTATAAAATGAATAAAGACTGAAGATCTAACGTAAAACATAGTTGATAACAGTTGTTAACGCTGTACTGTATAACTGAAATTTTCTGAGAAAAGAACAGGAATGTTCTTACCAAAACAAAACCACCCATCAACCAAACAGAAAAGATAAATATGCAATAGCTGCATTAACAAGATGGAAGAAATCCTTTCACAACTTATACATATATCAAATCATCATGATGTACACTGTAAACATCTTACAATTTTGTCAATTATACCTCAATAAAAATGGCAGGAAAAAAGTACTCTCATCTGCAGGGCACTGGTAAATGACATGAGACTTACAAATAGTAAATTTTACTCAAAGTGTGGTATTTTTAAAGTGGTATTTTAAAACATTTTCAAAAGAATTTCAAATTGTTTTAAAAAATACATGTAGTTTTTAACAAAGGAAAATCTTACATACCTCAGGAAATGAAACATCACATGTCCACAGTCACAAGTGAAAAAAATACCACCGCTCTCTTTTTCTAAATTACTGAGTCTTAGGAAAAACTGTTTGTATGACTGGGTTCCCCCATCCGTCTTCATTTCTTTAGTTCTCCCCTAAATTAGGGCCTCAAACGCATTTTATTTCTTTCTAATCAAATATGAAGATGACTGCTCACAGTTGATAAATTGCTGATAACTGATTAGGCTTTGGCAACAGCATCATTCCAACACCTGTTTTGTAAGCCCTTTTAGATGTGGAATGAGGGACTGCCTCCAGCTAAAGAAACTGAAGAGTCAAGCTGCAGGGTCTATATGACACTTACAAAGGCAAGAGTAACTCATGTCCAACCTTCATTTCTCTGCTTCTTCCTCCTGAGCATATATCAAGGCCTGTCCATCAATCACCTTACCACCTCCATCCCCCCAACTCCCACCCCTGTCCTTCTTACTAAGAAATGAGTAAGAATATGCTCAGAGAAAGCAGCACGTTCAGGTAGGATGCTTTAACAAAGATGATGAGCTCATCACCACAGCATCTGGTTAACTCTCTAATCCATCCAGGTACGCAAACCAGACATCTAGGGCTCTCTTCATCTCTTTTTTCTGTTGTGTGCTCAGTGGTGTCCTGCTCTTTGTGACCCCATGGAAGAAGCCCTCCAGGCTCCTCTGTCCATGGGATTACTCCAGCAAGAATACTGGAGTGGGTTGTCATTTCCTCCTCCAGGGGAACCTTCCCAACCCAGGGAGTGAACCCAAGTCTCCTGCGGCTCTTGCACTGGCAGGTGGATTCTTTACTACTGAGCCACCTGGGAATTCCTTTCCCTCTATTACGACTATTTAACCTATTTCCAAGTCCTACGAATACAGTCTCTCCAAACCATCTCCACTGTTACTGTTCATGTTCCATGATCTCGTCTTGATTCAGGATCTATTGGTTTGCAAAGTGGGGTTCATATCCCAGAATACTAATCATACCCTGGGATGGAAAAGACAATAGTAGTACTTCTACTTCTGCTCATTTTTTTTTCTCATTCTTTTTATATTTCTATAATTTCACATTTTATAATGTATTCAATACGTCAATACTAAACATAAACTATAAATACACATGCACTTAGGGGCATAAAATACACCAGCCTAGACTATTTTACATGGGGCTTCCCTTGTGGCTTAAAAGGTAAAGACTCCGCCTGCAATGCGGGAGACTCAGGTTCGATCCTTGGGTTGGGAAGACCCCCCTGGAGAAGGGAATGGCAACCCAATTCAGTATTTTTGCCTTGAGAATTCCATGGACAGAGGAGCCTGGTGGGCTACAGTTCATGGGGACGCAAAGAGTCGGCTAACACCATCACTATCACTAGACTATACATGGCATCACCTAATTAATCTGTTCATCCTGATTGTCATACCTCTCCCCTCCCTCACAGAAACCAGTAATACTTCCACTTAACAACTAAACCAGATCAAATCATCTCCCTTAGTAAAATCTCTTCAATAGCTTTCCACTGATCTAAAGATAAATACCAAAATCCAGTGCTTTCTCCCCATGATGTAACTGCACCCTAACGCATCCAACTCATGTTTCTCTCTACACTCTGGGTACACTGGTCTTTTAAATTCTCAAATGAGCTGTATGCTCCTCCTACGTGTACATGTCTTCTGTCTGTGATCTTCTTGGTCAACTAGTATGCTCCCTTTTTGAAAATTAGAACTTTCTGGTAGTCAACACTAGGAGTTACTATTAGTCCCCAGACAACTAAGATAATTATTTCTCCCTCCTTTACTAGACATTCTTATTTCCTATTTCAAGTTTTATTAATTACCTATGTTTTTAAAGATTATCCACTTCAAATATTTGAAAGGAGATAATAAGTATAAATATAAAATTGGGTAATACTAAATTTTCTAAGAAATGTGAAGAATCTGCCTAGACTTAAAAGTTTTAGGCAACATTAATATTAGGCAAAGTGGGCAGGAGAAGAGGGAAGGGATATATGTACAAAGGGACCCAATTCCATGGGCCAGGCTCATCTGGGGATGAGAAGGCAGCACACCTCAAATCATTCTTAAAGAAATTCATACAATTTTGTTCCCTCATCCTTAAGTAAAGAGGTGAAATTCTTTTAAGAAAACTGTTTTCACTCTAAAAGTATAATACAGAAGTTTTTCAAAGACCGTGCCTGTTCTTCCCTACTTTTGTAAGAGAAGAGAATCAAAAAAGTATGAAGTTCAAAAAAAAAAAAAAGTATGAAGTTTCTAAACTAACACTCTTGGATATGGGGGTAAAAATGAAGGCAGGACAATGCTGGGCAAGAAAAATGTGCCTGGGAGCCAAGACAATAAACCTAAGAGATTTCACAAATGGTCCAGCATTCTTCCCTACAATCAATTTGACACAGAAAACCACTACACGATTCTACTTTACACAATTTACCACATTTTTAAATGTTGGCTTTTATAAAGAATATGAGGAAGCCTTTCTGCTTTGGTTATAACCTATTTATTTTTAAAATGTTCAGAATTAATCATTACTTTCACTGTATACAACTTTAACACATGAAAATAAACTGTTAAAAATTTTGAGAAACTCAGCTGTTAAAACTTAGAAAGTATGCCTAGATACATGTATATGTGCTAATGATTTACTTTTCAAACTGCCATGCATGACACATGCTACAAAACAGATGAACTGTGAAAAAACTGCGCTAAGAAGCCAGTCACAAAAGATCACATGCTGTATGATTCCATTTATATGAAATGTACAGAACAGGCAAATATATAGAGACAGAAAATAGATTAGGGGTTGCCAGGAGCTGGGAGGGATGAAGCAATGGGGTGAGGTAAGGGTGTGTGCAAGTTCAGTTGCTTAGGCATGTCTGACTCTTTGTGACCCTATGCGCTATACCTGCCAGGCTGTTCTGTCCATGGGATTTTCCAGGCAAGAATATGGCAATGGGCTGGCAGGTGGATTCTTTACCACTGAGCCACCTGGGGAGCAGGGGGTAAGGATGGTGATAATGCTTAATGGTGGGGTGAAACTGCTCTAAAACTGATTATGGCGATAGTTGTACACTTCTATGAGGATACTAAGAATCACTGAATCGTACACTTTAAATGGGTAAACTGTATGGTATATGAAGTAAAGCTCAATAAAGCTGTTAATGGGGGAGGAAGGAAAGTGCCACGTCATGCTCGTGTTCTTCCTGGAATTGAAAGATAAAGTTGAAAAGTATCTCAATGCCTATTACTTTTCTATTGCGGATAATATTAAAAAAGTGATTACCTCTGGGTGGTAAGAGTTTAGATATTAGATATTTTTACTTTCTTCTTTATGACCTTCCATACTGCTTATACTTTATAATAAGCACGTAACTTCTTGATTAGAAAAAAAATCAGAGCAAAATGCTGTGCTGGAAATTTGAGCTCTTTGCCAAGAGCAGTTGCCATCGGTGAAACTCTAACTGGCTCTAGATTCTGACGTGAGAACTGGATGTACACAATGAGAGAAGTGACTTGATTAACAATACCAGCGTGACCCCAGGTGTCTGGAAGGACTGCAGAGCCAGCACTTGGGTATCCTTCCCAAACACTTGAGCTGGCCTGGGAAGATTCCTCTGCCATCCATCGGCTTGTCCTTCAGGAGGAATAAACAGTCAAAGGCATTTGTTAGGCCATGGCTCTGAATATATACCCATTCAGGATGGTTCATACAAAACCAGGCCTGTCCTAGTTAAGCCAGAACAGTTACCTCCTTCTCTCTGGGAATCCTACTGCCCTTCCCTTCTCATTTTCTCTGCACAATAATTCATGATACTTCATCGGTGAAACCAAGAAGCAATTTCTATCTAAAACAACTCAGGAAAGCTGACGCTTAAATGACAAAGATGTCCACATTTACTTTTTGAAACTCAAAATCAAGTAAAATTTTATTGAAAGAGTAATTTTGGTTCAATATATAATAAAATAAACTGGGTTTGTTAACCTGACAGGGGGTTTATGAAATAGAATTAAATATAAAAGTTATTGGTGTGGGCTGTCAGTAAGGACATAAAAACTTATTCTATAAACTAAACATCATTAACTTCAGTCTCTGAAATGTAAGTATATCCACAACAATATGTATCTTTATTTCACTATTCTTCAAAAAAGATAATATCTCATAATTAGTAGGCCTAAATTAGATACGACAATTCAAGCATGAGGGTATGTTATTTAGACAAAACATCAGTGTACTGAGACAAAGAAAATGAAAAAAGCCAACACTTACACTGTCAAACTTATGAAAAAATTAAGGAAACTTTAAATTAGGAGTGCCATATTCCCAGTCTTAAGAATCCATAGATGTTACTCAATAAAGAACTTCTTTTTCTGGAAAACTGTACACAAAATACTTATTATTATACTTTAAATGATATTCTTAGTTATCTTAGTTCAACCTGTAGGCCTACAGTTTGTATTTTCTTCGTCAGACATTTTTCACATTAAATCTAAGTCTTTTACTACTATTCATTCTCGAAAAATGAACTATTATACAAAAGCAGCAGCAATACATTGTTATTTAAAAATAAAACAGGGGGAAGGGAAAAAGAAAACTTCCATACCAGCCACAGCCCAGAAGGAAACACACTATGAAACATCAAAACTAGCCCAGCTTAAGGTCTTTGCAATTCACTGTGTGACTGATGTATTATCCCTTTATATCATGTACTAGAGCCAGCTGTGTGCCTCACTAGACCTCAAGATGCTCAAAGGTAATACTCATCTTCCCAATTACCAGCAACCAGCAAGGTGTTCAGCACATTGTAGGTGATCAATAAAGGATTTCCAGGTGGTGTAATGGTAAAGAATCCACCTGACAATGCAGGAGACGCAAGAGACAGAGGTTCAATCCTTGGGTAGGGAAGATCCCCTCAAGGAGGAAATGGCAAACCACTACACTATTTTTGCCTGAAAAATTCCATGGACAGAGGGGCCTGGCAGGCTACAGATCATGGGGTCACAAAGAGCTGGACATGACTGAGTGCCTAAGCACACACACATAGGTGATTGATAAACCTGTTTAACAGGAGTTTTACCAAATCAATGCAGTTTAACCAAAACTCGCTGAAGGCCTACTATGTGAGAGGTACCTTTACATACAGGAATCCATCTAAACAATGTAAATGGGAGAGAGTAAGTATGAGAATGAATGAATCTGTATAAAATTTTATAATAAAGAAGCAGGAGATTTACACAACACCAGAAATATTTAAACAAAAGTCAGAGAAAGAAAACTGTCTTCAACTGAAAAACAACCTTTATGTGTTGGGGATTTACGGAGATTCCTTTAAAGCCTTGTGCAGTATAATATAAAGAAATCCCTGAATACCCAGGAAATATATATCTGAAGTTTTTAATGAATTATAAGGTTGGGACCCCTCAAGTTTCCGGGAAAAAGAAAATCAACTCTTTAAAAAGCAAGGAAAAACCCAGTGTGAAGACATTCAGGTGAAGGCAAGTTATTTCTACAAGTTTCACGACCAAGAACCATCAGAAGGCAGGGCACAGGAGAACTATTAAAGGGAGGGCGACTCTAGGAAACAGGGAGGTAGCTTTAGATAGACAATCTGGCTGAATCTCCTCTGGCAACAACTTCATGCTGAATTTGTTTTTCAGCAAGTCAAGACTCCACAAGATGGCTGCAGGGACCACACCATCACTATTCACAGGAAGATGAAATACACAAGAAATACTCGTGGGAAGTTTTAAAAATGATACATGTTCTAATTTATACTTTAATGAATAAAATAAAAGAGTAAATACTGCCAGAGAAATAACTGCTGGACTAACTGACAATGTGGAAATACCAGAGTCCTGAAAACCTAGCTCTTGCCTGGGTTATGATAACTTGAAAATAAAACTGTACTACCCAAACTGAGGCATAAATACCTACTTTAGAAGGAAAAGATATAAATTCAAGCTGATTTCCCCAAAAGAATAGCATCCCTTTGAAGCAGAAAACTAGTTCTAGCTTTCTAAGAACAAAACTCTATAGAGACTCAAACATCTACTCATGTAAAAATACTGTTAATTACTACTACTGTATTAAATACACTTAAGATATGTTTATATATCACATCTTAGTCCAGATTTATAAGACTGTAGACTACACTTAAAAACGTATGAATGCATGTATCTTTTGGCCTTCAGCAGAAGACACTTAGAATAATTTTATCTTTATATGCAAATAAAATCCGCCAGTAAGTGTCACTGTATTAGGACTGTCTCCAAATTTATTTATATAATCCAGAAATTATCGACTTCCCTGGTGGTCCAGTGGTTAAGACTTCACCTTCCAATGCAGGGGGTGCAGGTTTGATCCCTAGTCGGGGAGTTAGCATCCTACATGCCTCTTGGCAGAAAAAAACCAAAACATAGGACAGAAGCAGAAATTATCATTTTAAAATGTTTTTGACAAAAAAATCCTTTCCCCTACGCAATTTTCAGCCCACTTGGAAAGACTGGTTTAAGTAATAAACATAAATCACCCAAAAAAAAGAAAAGTTATTGAAAACACTCACCATGGTGAAAGAAGGAAAAGAAGGTGCAAGGATCTGAACCAGGGAGCATGTTTAGTTAATGCAGAGTCAAGAGGGGCCAGTTCATGAAGGAATCCAGATTCCTGGTAAGAAGCCTATACTCTGTTCTAAGAGCAACGAAAAGCCACTGCAAGGGCATTTGGTATACACAACAGAGGTACACAAAAATCCAATCTACCTCCTATGAACATACAGTCATTCCCTAGTATATCTGCAGAAGATACTAGAGACCTGTTTCCAGGAACTGACATCAGTCATCCAGTCAGTACCTTCAAACTGGGGGTGTATGGTTCCATGACTTTAGAAAAATGTTAAATCCATGGAAACCAGTGCTGAGTTTAAGTCTGAACAAGGTAAAGTAATTCTTTGTGTTTAGTACAGTATTATCACAGTAAAGATCAGGGCAGTATTTGCATAGGAAATTCCTTAATAAAGATGCATTTCTTCTTAAATGAATGGCACTTTCACAGCCAAATTATCACTGAAAATTTCCAGAAAACAGAAGCCACTTGTTCCCTCAGGTGAATCATCTCAGAAACTGCAAAAGCTTACAGAAATAGCAGGTCTACTTCACAGGAGTTATTTCTGGTATCCTTACATGAGTAGCATGCTGTATTTGCCTATTCCACTTCCTAATTACCACTCTGCACCATTCCTGGTACTCACGCTGTCTTGCAGGTATTTATGACCATGGCTTATCTTCTCTACAGAATAGGCTCTTAAGGTCAACAATTTTGAATCATTCATTTTTGTTTCTCTAGTATCACGTAATGTAGTACCTTATCTGGAGTACAAGTAATTCAGTTTACTGTGGTTTTTCCTCTTTTATATTATGAGACCATCTACCTCTTAGGAATTTTTAATGGGTTAATGAAATAATATCACATATTATATATATTATTATATATCTATATATGTTGTCTATATATATATAAAATATTGTGACACTGTTTATATATGTATAGCAGATGTTAAGGAGATCACCATTTAATACCATCTTCAGAAGATTAGCTAGAATTAATTAAAATTTTGCTATCTCGTCTAGACCATACAAACAGGAATGCCCAATGTTAATTCAGAGGCACTGCACCAACGTGTACATGCTCTTTGCTGAGTACAAACATGGGCAACCTAACAGTATACACTATCACTTACACACTGATGAAAGTATGTCCAAAATTAAGCTGTGGTCCTAAAACTAGTACAATATTGTAAATCAATTATACTTCAAATGGAAAAACACTAAACTGTAAAGTTGTGAACAGGTTTGGCTGTGACTGTGTGTTGTAACTGGTCTCCCAAGAACAGAAGTGGTTCCTGCAATTTGAGCCTTCGCATCAGTGGACAACAAGACAGAGTCTATTCTAGCAAAGCTTCTCCCTATCTCTTATATCCATAGTTAAATATGAAAAAATCTGACAAAAAGGTATCAGAACTTTCAACTGTCTAACATCCAGCAAATGATTCTCCACCTTATGGGCAACAAATAATGATTACAATCCAGGAAGACAAGTAAAGTAACTGTATACAAATAACTATTCTCATGCAGGAAGATAATCACAAAAATAACTGTGTAAACAATCATGGATGACATCCTCAGTCTGTGCAGCCCCATTAATTAAACTTCATGTTTATTGTAAAGTAAGCCTAAAGAACTGAAGTCACCAGTTAGACCTGCATCAGACACATTAATAAGAGGTCCAAGTGACAAAGCAGCAGAGAAATAAGAATGAGAGAGAATATAGTGTCTGTTTGACAACAAACTTCAGGCTAAAATAACCTTCTATAATTATGAAACACAGATTCATCAGAAAAATCTTGTCTGTTTTAGTTATTTAATCAATTCTACAACACAAGACTGAAGCTGTGCTTAAGAAAAACGCAATATTAGACTCGAGTTACAGTCAAGCCAAAGCAGCTTTCCCAAAAAGCTAATGATCAGGAACTTAAAAGTCACAGAAATATTTTAAAATTCTTTTATTATAAATAAAAGATAATAATTCATATGTTATAATAGTCACCAAGTCATTTTGCATAAGCGCTTAACCCTCTCAGGCAACCCTTGCTAAGAAAGGTTGGGCATACGAACTAGACGCCTAACTCAGTAGTTCTCAACATTTTCAACAGCTGCTGCTGCTGCTAAGTCACTTCAGTCGTGTCCGACTCTGTGTGACCCCATAGACGGAAGCCCACCAGGCTCCCCCATCCCTGGGATTCTCCAGGCAAGAACACTGGAGTGGGTTGCCATTTCCTTCTCCAATGTGTGAAAGTGAAAAGGGAAAGTGAAGTCGCTCAGTCGTGTCCAACCCTTAGCGACCCCACGGACTGCAGCCTACCAGGCTCCTCCATCCATGGGATTTTCTAGGCAATAGTACTAGAAACCCTTTTATTTTAACTAACCCCCTTGGACTCGATACTTACAGTTAGCTTGTCCAAAGGAACTGTATTTATCATTAGTATTTGTTCTTTCTTAAGTAAGCAAAGATACATAATTGGTTGACCTCAATTCAGGTACTGGGACTATTTAATGTTGCTTATCAGCATCGTGGCACAATCACAAGATCCAGAAATTCTCCAAAGTGTCAACAATAGCTAATTAGAACTTCTGATCGGTTTCAGATAAGCATTCCTACAAAGAGCTGGCAAATTTTAGTCCCCAACAAAGAAGTTTAATATCTGACTTAGGAGGTATAACCCTATCACTGGAATGTATGATGTACATTGTTTATTTAGCTTTTCAAAATACCAAAAATTATCTCAAAAGTGTATCAGTTGTTTTGTATTAGTTCTCTAACAAGTTGAAAACCATTGTTCTAACTCAAACAGAATTATCTCCCAAAGAAAAGGACATTCATATATAACATGGATGCAAACTCTGTTAATAAATTACTAAACTGTGGGCTTAACATATTTGCTCTCTAAAAGCTATTTAAAGACAAATCTGTGTCCATGTACCATTCCTTCTAAAATTTGGACTCCGGTTCACAGTAAAAATTCAAACTCATGCTGAACAGCATTTTCATTTTTCACCTCTTTCTCCCAAACTATTGACTTTTTTCATAAGTAGAAATTGTTTTAGGTACCACACTATCAGCCAACAGATATGATACTCTCCCAGAGATTTCTATTGCTTTCATGTGAAAATCTGCGGCCAGAATTCTTTTTTAAAAGGAAAAGTTGTGTAAGGGGAGTAAGTACTCATACAGTACTGATTTCCTGTTTAAACTCACCTGATTCCACCACCATGATCCCTCTCCTACTCGAATTTTCTCCTCCACTCCTAGTATTGCTGCCTTTACTCAGCAACTTAAGGCTTCTCTCAGTTTCCAGAAGCTCCCTTTTCAAACCATTGCTGGCCTTCTGAAGTACAGCTTTGTTCACCTCATTCCATTTGCTCAAAAATGTACACTCAATCTCCACCACCCACAGCTCTCAAAAGCCCTTCTTGGTCAGACCTATCTTTCTAACTTTATTCCCTATCAGGCCAATCAAATAACTTCTGTTCTACAAACAAGCTCATTTTTCCACTTTTGTACTCCTACACTACTTCCTGGGCCGGCTGGATGTGCCTTTCCCCCTTATGTCCCTCTTTTATCTATCTTTCAAAATCAGTTTAAAAATCCATCTCATTGTTAACACTTTCCTCAATCGTTCCAGTGGAACAATTCCCCTCCTCATACTCAAAGGATTTTATCTGTACCTCACAGACAACTCTCTCTTTTGGATTAAGATTGTGTCTTATCTCTCCTGCAAGAGTAGAAGAATCCTTGAGGGCAATATTTGAGTCTAATTTCCCCCTGCCATGTATGTATCAAATGATGGATAAATTAAGTGATTTTCTATGGAGAAACATAACATGGTATATTCTTTACCAGGCAGTAAAGACAAAGAGGTTGGAGAAAACTTCAGAGTCTGTCTACTACTTTTATTCCTCTAAGAAAATTAATCCACACAGAATTTTCTGTGTATTTTTTTAAATTAGCGTTAAAAAACAACATCCTATAGTTTAAAAATACTAATCTCTTTACCTCAATTAATCCCTAGGATACACTAACACAGGTATTCTCATGATCGTTTTATAAGGATCCTTTTATATGTTTCCTCATTGAAGGGAACAGCTTTAGAGAAAGCAACCTGCCACCAGGGGAGGAGTCAAAATTGGAGTCCTTCACCTCCAACCGTAAGTTCTTTCCACTAAATAAAAAATGAAAGACCATAAAATTTTACCCCCCCAAAACAAACATAAAACAAAAGGTAAACGAAAGTTTTTCTCTTTCCGATTTTCTCACCTTAAACAGACATCCCTCAAAAGCCTTTTAAAACATGCTTTGAGGATCCTGAGCTGAAAAGCAGAGAATCATAATAAAAACAAATCTCCTGAAGGTCAGTAAAATCCAATCCCAGTTGAGCCTCCCTTTCTAGGTACATATGACCTCAGGAAAATCCCGCCTCGCTGCATCAGTCTCTTAATTAGAAACTGGGGGTGACAGTACTGACAGACTAACCTCGTGTTTTTATAGAGATTGTGAATGCATAAACGTGGAAGGGTGTGAAGAGGTACCTTAGAGAAGGAAGCACCCAGAAAAAGGCTGTCCCACCCACGCAACCTCCCAACCTCTTACTCATTCAATCCTGACGAGCAGCTACAGTTCTATTTCACAATGTTACTTCTCTGATAAGACTGTTGATTAAGGAAAGTTAGAAGCGGAATGTACTATATCCAAGATCACCTTTAGAATCCATTTTCCCTGACTGCCCAAAACGACACAATCTGGTAATTGACTTAAAACAGCATCCTTTTCTTCCTGACCTATCCATTACATCTCACAGACACAGCGGAAAAAAGGTGAATACTAAAACTAAATCAGGGTACAAATGGCCATTTATGTCACTGTCTTGTTGTGGGCTCTTGGGCCAGTCCAGAGAGCTTTTGTAAGCCCCAACCTTATGTCTAAAACAAGCTTAATACCAGCAACTCTGTAGTATTGTTATACAGATTATTGGTAATAAACATGCCCAATTAGGACTGGCCACAAAGCTGGTGCCTAAAAACAGGTTATTATTCCTGCCTCAGAACTGCTTTAAGGACTAAATGAGAACATAAGTAGAAGGCCTAAAACAAAGCCCTCACAGGCAAGGTTGGTACTAAAAGTTTGTCACCTCCTCTTCACTCTGCTCCTTTCTTTCACTTTTGATATTGTGTCATTTCAGGCCTCATCAATCTCACTGGTATTATCACAACGGCATCTGAAACTCATCTCCATGCCTACAAACACATGCTTACCAATCCATCACTTTTGTCCTAAAGTATTTATTCAGCACCCTTCAGAGACCGCATTACCGACCAGTATCCTGAACTGCACACCACCCAGCAGGGACACAAGGCCCTTCCCAGTCTCATCTCTTGCGACTTCCCTCCCAGATAGACAAAAACCCTCTGGCCCAAGCCCACCACATTGTTTGTTTGTTTCCCAACTGTGCCAGGCTCTCATGCCTCCAAGCCTGTCCAGAATGTTCTTCTATCATCTACTTATTTTTCAGAAGACAGCTCAAACATCATCATCTCTTCAAAACTTCCCTTTACCCTAGTATTTTCTTCTGCATACTTCATTCACATGTCACAAACCGTACTCTAACTTTGCTGTGAAATCCTAGAAGGCAGGGGATAGGCCTTATCATGTTAGCATCACTTCCAGTATCCAGCACAGAACCTATACTCAAAATGTGTTTGATGGTTTTTGTGACATAACCTTAATATTGGTTCCCATGAATACTGGCGTTCAGGATGTCTGAAAAATAAAAGTGCCACTATAAACATAAAAAATATTTCCAGAAACTTTTTGAGATATTTTAAATCCAGTTAATTCTGAAACATATGTCAAAAAGACTTTTAAAATGCTGAGATAAAACTCATACAAATGCACATATGAAAGATTTATCAGACCAAATTACCAATTAAAAAAGTGAATGGAATCTCAGTCTTCATAAATACTTAACTATAAGCTCTAAGGAAAATTTCCAACAGGAGGTTATCTTTGACTATATTCTTGCTTTCAATAGATATAAAATAAAATCCAGCAAAAGCAGTCTTAGACAATGGTAAAATATTTTAAGGTTTTCCTCTTAGAAAGGTATGCTTAATTTTGGTTCAGTAGAACAAAAGGAGTAGAATAATCTTACTTAAAACCAATATGATTTCCCATTTTTACAAATGGATTTTAAGAATTATATCTTTTCAAATGACTTAAACCTTTCTCAAAACGAAATAGATTGTGGAAGTTTACATCTACCTATCATGAAAAAGACTGACTTATATTTTATATAATCCATGACTATTATCTGCAAAACTGCTACAAATGTACTTGATAAATAATAAAGAAATAAAAAATACCAGGCTGGATAATACATTTTGAATGTACTTAACTGAGTCCATTTCTATTAGGCAAAGGAAACTGATAAACTAGCTTTTGGTATAAAAGAAAGCACTAAATTCAACTCTTTTTCAAAACTGTTAGAACATGTGACTTGTTTCTTAAATTCCAAATATAACTCACTGTATTTAGCACCTTCTGTACTTTCCAATATATTAGATAATTGCACACTAAGTTAAAAACAAAATAAAGGAAAACATTCCTGCCACCCACCCCTTTCATAAAAGAAATGGAAGTATTAAACATGCACACAGAGCACCTTGTAAAGGTCAGCATGACTAGCTATAGAAAAGGCTGTTTTTTCCCCTTAATTTGAACATTTTGTTTGAGGATTTAGAGACATGGAGGGGCAAAGAAAAGAGGAAGGCAGAATTGTGTGATTTTTTTTTTATTTTAGCAGAAAAGATGAGTTAGTAATTTCCAAATTCTGCTCAAGGGAACCACATGGGTGTCCCCATGGTCAGAGGTTCCCAACTCCCACGTTAATCAGAGAATCTCTGAAGGTTTCTTTTTTTTCGGGGGGGCGGGGAGAAGAGGATGGAGGGGCTTGGTCTGTTTATGCACTAAGCATCTGAAAAAGATTTTTTTTGTACAACGGTGACCATAACTTTAAAAAGCCTGAACAACACTAAAAAGGACTAGCGAATATTCAATGAATAATACATTAAACCTAATAAACAGAAAATCCAGAAGCATTCAATACGGAAAACTGGTTTTAAAAAGTAGAAAGACACTAAGTAAAAACAGACTAATAGCTACAGGTACTTTACCTTTATGAATAAGTTTGTTTCTTTTAATTCTGATCAGAGATTTACAGGGTATATTATTTACTTAGGGAGGCGACATGCAAGCTACCTGTTCCCAACTTGGTTTTGGCAGGCAGAGAATAGATGGTTTTAGCAGGCAACTGGCTATGAATCCAAAGCAAACAGCTGTGGAAGGGGCCGACGTGTTCAAGATGAGAGGTGACATTATTGGGTATGTTTGTTTATGTGGATAGCAGGGACTTACAAAATTAACACTGGGGGTGGAGTTCTTACCAATTCTACTGAGATCTACAGAAAAGTTTATATCCTTTCCTGAGGACACTTCGGATTCACAGCATCTAAATCCTCTGATGTCTCCAGTGAAACTCACTCAGTCGTGTCTGACTCTCTGCAACCCCATGACTATACATACAGTCCATGGAATTTTCCAGGCCAGAATACTGGAGTGGGTAGCCTTTTCCTTCTCCAGGGGATCTTCCCAACCCAGGGATCGAACTTAGGTCTCCCGCATTGCAGGCAGTTTCTTTACCAGCTGAGCCACCAGGGAAGTGCCTTATGCCTCCAATGCCAAGCCAATTATTGCTATCAAAAATTGGAGACAGTGTTTAACTATACTAATGTACGAAAACAGTCATTTTCTAAGTAAGTCAGACTATAAAGAACATTTCATGTGCTTTGCCTTCTCTCATGAAAAAGTCACAGAACCAAAAGCTTCTATGCCAATGACTGGGGCCATGATGCAAGGAGATGACTAGAATGGACCAACTTCTTCCACCACTCCTGCCTAAGCCCATGATATTCTAAGTTGATATTGTGACAGAGAAGAGAATAAGCTTCAAACTTATCTAAGAGGAATCTATTCAATTTTTCTGCCTTACCAAAATGCTTGCATAGCTAATAAGATGATGGGCGATCTTCCCATTTACTAAACTTTCTATAATGTGGAAATTACTTTACAGTAGACAATGTAATTGAGTCTCTCCACATTAAGACTCATTAATTTCAAAAGATCAAGATCAAAAGAAAAAATCATTAATTAGCATCTGCATTTTGAAGACAAACTATATGACTATACACTGATAAAAATCTTTTCCAATTGGTTAAAAAAACTGACGATAAGATGAATAATAATGTTAACCACTTTAAATTAGTAACATTCAATTCTTAGTATCAGTGAACAGCATGTTCAGAAATAAAAATAATGCTAGACTGTTCCAAACACGGAGAAGCTAAACATTATTGTCACATATGCTCTCTAAAAGTTTGGTTCTTCAATTATTTATTATGTAGTTGATCTATTCAATAAAATATTAAGAACAGCAATTAGAGTTGCTTCCTTATGGTAAAACTAAGTAACAGAAAAGCAATTCTATACCTACAAGAGAATGCTGATAAAATACTGATGCCTGAAAGCAAAGTACAGTGACTTAGACAATGTATATACAAGTCTGTACACACGGGCAGACTTTTCTGTGCTATTTTCTAGACTGAGTGACAGACTAGAAGAAGTTCTAGTGATTTATTTTCTCAAAATAGATAAGAGAGTTATGTACAAATTATTTATAGAAACATTAATTTCCTCAAAAGAAAATCTAATATAAACCACCTATAGGTATAGTAAGGTAGTTTTAGTAAGATTCCAAAGTGTCTTCTTGCCTTGAAATTCACATCTGAAACAGACTAACACATATGCTAGATGTTTCAATCACTTTTAGATAATTTAAATTATCTATAACAGGTTTTGAAATTCTGTACTTTCAACAAAATATTGAATTGAATTTTAATGTAACTATGGAAGTCCTTCCTCATAAAATACATAAATAAACTTTATTTATGGCATGCTTATATCAATAAGATTGCTACTAAATACACAAAGGCAAGCAAGAGTAATCATACGTGTTTGCTTTATTATAACCTTAATTTTCTGATTATTAAATCTATCTCCCCAAAGAGATAAGCACAAATTGGCATATTTTTTCCTATTTTTTAAGTCAAAATAAAAACAGCTCATCTCTGACATATACACACTTTCAAATCCTGTGTGTTTTTAAGTGAATTATTTCTACACACCTCTCTGACCACCATGCAGTGTCAGAGGACATGCAATTCACAGCTTATACCACCGGAGGGCACTCTGAAAATCTTTAAACAAGTTTTAGAATGGAATTTTTATCTAGCAGGAAGACGACCTAGTCCTAGACCTTGAAATTCACGGACTCAGTAGTGGCTTAAAAAACATGTTTCAGAAAACATGTGTTTCATCATAAAAAATAAGATGATGACAAACATGCATATTCAGTCCACAGTTTATCTCTTGAGTCTCATGTTCTTGCAATGAAAGTTGAGGTTCTAGATCAGAATAAACAAATTAAATAACTTCAAATGAGAACACCAAAAAATTACTTAACTACTAACCAGTCTCCTAAGATTATCCTCCTAGAGTAAACGTTCATCATCAACAAACAAAAGTTCACATTTTTTTTAGAAAACAAAAGAAATTCAAGAATCACTTCAAATATTAATAACATATATATACATATGATTTAAAAGTTGGTCAGAAAAGACTTTGTTTAATATATACACAGCACTTCAGTTCAAGAACACAGGTAACCAGTGGACACCCTACCTGTTTCCTGTGAATTCAACACTTCTAAGGCATGCATCATGGCACTTGCGAAGACATTGGCATCTTCTTTACTGCCAAAGTTGAGACCATACACCTGTCTAGCATCCCGCCATTGGTGGAAGGTCTGTGTAGCTTGATTGTACTTCAATCCTTTAGGAATGGCACAATTTATCACAACCTAAAAGACAGTAATTCTTTATAAAGTTAAGCTAATAATTGGCAAAACCAGAAAGTCAACATCCTGACTGGATATGCTCATTCAAACCTGCTCCTGACCAACCTTGGCAAAAAAAGGAAAAATGGTTAAAACCAGTATTTGGAGTAAAATCATTCTGCAGAAGTTAACAGCCTGATAGATGTAAGGCTGTCTGATAGTTACAAGTCTCTGGCCTTAACAGAGTAAATCAGCAAAACAAAAGAAAATCTATATCCTTCATTAAATATATTTGAACATGTTTACTGAAGTTTTATAAATTCAGAAAGCATATAAAACATAAGCATGTATCTTAGTGACTGCTTCTGTGTAGCTAAACCCTGGTCAAAAAATAGGACATTCACATCAGAACCGCAAGGAGATCCAACCAGTCCATTCTAAGGGAGATCGATCCTGGGCGTTCACTGGAGAGACTGATGCTGAAGCTGAAACTGCAATACTTTGGCCATCTCACGTGACGAGTTGACTCACTGGAAAAGACTCTGATGCTGGGAAAGGTTGGGAGCAGGAGGAGAAGGGGACGACAGAGAATGAGATGGCTGGATGGCATCACCGACTCTGTGGACATGAGTTTGAGTGAGCTCCGGGAGTTGGTGATGGACAGGGAGGCCTGGCGTGCTGTGATTCATGGGGTCACGGAGAGTCGGACACGACTGAGCGACGGAACTGAACTGAACATCAGAACCCCCCCTACCAATGGTATTAGCCATGCTTCTAACATCAACAAATAGTTTTGTACGTTTTGAGGTTTTATGTAAAAGGAGTTACACAATATATACTGTAATTTGCCCTCCTCTCAAAATTATTTATGAGAAGCATCTGTTCATTGTATGTAATTGTGGTTTACTGCACACATTTCTGTTGGGCATACACCTAGAAGTGGAATTGTCACAAGCCATACATATGCTCAATTTCAGCAGAAAATTCCAGGTAGCTTTCCAAATTGGTCCCATTAATTTTCACTTCCACAGCAGTATACAATGGCCTGCACAACCACACATACAGGGCATCGTTATAACTGGCATCATCAGTCTCAAGTTCATCAGTTCTGCTGGGTATAAACAGTACATCATTGAGGTTACAGGTAGCATTTCCCTTATTACTATTGAGGTGTAGCACTTTTTTGATTTTAATGGCTATCTGAGAGATCATCTATGAATACATGCTTAAATTAAATCCCTTGCTCGTTTTTTAACAGAGTTGCCCATCTTTTTTTTAACTGATCTATTAAGAGTCCTTCATATATTCTGGATGATCCCACTGTTGGTTGTATGTTAGAAATATCTACTCCCATTCTGTGACTTGCCTTTTCACTCTCTTAATGGTGTCTTTTGATGAACAGAAGTTCTTAACTTTTATTCAGTCCAAATACAATCTTTTCCTTTATACAGTCAATGCTTTTGAAATCCATTTAACAAATGCTTCTCATGTGTGATAAAAGTGATAAAAATATTATTCCATGTTAATTTATAGAAACTTTACTGTATTAACTTTCATATTTACATCTCCAATTCAACTGCAAATTGATTTATGCCTATGATGTGAAATAAGGTTCAGCTTTCTTTTTTGTTCCAATATGGCTGTCCAATTGATCCAGCAGTACATATCAGCCTGCTACAGGTTTACCTTTTTCATAAACTGTCTAAATGGCTCTATTTTGTTCTACTGGTCAGTATGCCTATCTTTGAGCCAACATCACAGTGACTTAATTATTATAACTTTATAAGAGGTCTGGATAGCCACGTGTGTCCTCCTACTTTGCAGCTGCTCAATATTGCTTTGGCTGTTCTCAGTCTTGAGTGTGCAGCTATAACTTTATACTTATTATCAATTTCATATTATTTATCCAATTCACCAGACTCTGTTTTTAATTGTAGTGTTTAATCCATTTACACTTAATGTAAGTTATATATAAATTTGGGTCTAAATCTATCATACCTTCTCTCAGAGTTCTTTACTATTGTCCTATTAGCTTGCGAGTTACACAATGTTTTCACTGTTGTTTCAGTGGTTGCTCCAGAGATTGAAACAGACATCTTAAACTTATCAAAGACACACAAGAACCAATACTTTTGTCTTCACCGCAACAATACACAAACTTACAATACTCTATCTCCAATAAAACTCCCTTTTTCCCAATGCCCATCCTAAGAATTCTACACTGTTTTTATCAGGTATTTTTAATTCCATTTATATTTTAAATCCCATAAAACATTATTAGTAGTATTATACAGTTGATGGTCATTTAAGATTTACCCAATATTTACACTTATTTTGTTGCTTTTTATTCCTGTCCCCTCCAAGCTTCTGTTGGGACCATTTCTGATCTTGAAGAGCACCCTTTAGAATTCCATTCAAAGCAAATCTCCTGATAATGAATTCTCCATTTTGGTTTCTCAAGATAATATATTTCACCTTCATTATTGAAGACAATTAGGTATGGGACTTAAGTGGTCATTTATTTTCTTTTATCCTTTGCCTTCTAACTTTTACTGTTTCTACCGAGAAGTCAGCTGACAGTTTATTACTGCTTTTTAAAGCTGTATTTTTCTCATAGATCAAACTAAAGAACTTCAACTTGAATTTAGTATATAGTGATTTTAATATGGTATATTTATACGTGGTTTTCTTTGTTCTTATCCACTTAGAGTTTACAGCATTTCTAAGGGGATATCCTTTCACCATTTCTGAAAATTTGTGTTCACTATTCTGTCTTCGATTACTGCTCCTGCCGCATTCCCTCCTGTCTTCTGAGACACCAATAAGGTAAGGGCTTACCTAACACTTTTTTACTGTATTTCCTGTCTCTTAAGCACTTTTTCATATGTCCATAATTTTCTCTCTCCAAACATCACAGCTTCAGAATGAATATTTCCTTCTGATCTATACTCCAGTTCACTAATTTTTTTCAGGAGCTTCTAATTTGTTATAAACTCATCACTGAGTTACTAATACCAGCTATTTTATTTTTCAATTCCAACATTTCCATTTAGCTCTTTTTCTACTGAAATTCTCAATTTAGTCTTTTATTTCCTTGAATACATTAAGCACAGTTATTTTAAAGTCAGTTTCTGATAATCCCATTAACTGGATTCCCAGTAGGTCTGTCCTCTTACTGTTCCTCTTGTCTCCTCGTATGTTGTTTATTTTGACTGAATGCCAGACAGACACTGACTATGTAACTCTATGGAAATTTTGAGGCCTAAAATGATGCTATATTTTTCCAGAGAAGATTTACATTTGTTTCTGGCAAGCAGCTAGGGAAACTAACAATTTCAAATTACCTCAATCCAAAAGTGATTAACGTGATTAGAGGCTGGGTATCAGTTATTTTAAAAGCCAGTCTACTTAGAGTCAAACTTCTTCCCCAGGGTATGGGGCTTCTGGGTCCCAAATAACAACCTGGGTGATTACCAAGACAACCTCCCCTCATTAGCAGATCTGACTTACAATTTTTGTTCTACTAGTCCCAGGAGTCTGCCAAAAGTTCTCTTCAGCTACTCAGGCTCCTCTTTCAAAACTAATATGCGCTTCTGGGTAAAAAAAACTGGTTCCAAGCTAGGCTCACTTCTCTGATTCCTTCTTCTTTTAAGTCATGGACCTATACTTCTTCACTGTCACGTAAGCTCTCCAAATAGACTTTTTTCTTTTAAATATTTCATCCAATTATTTTGGTTCACAGAGAGAGGCTTTATCTAAATTACTTCATCCACCAATATCCAAACATGACATTATTTTTAAAATATGATGACAACTTAAAGATAAGTGAAATAAGCTAGATATAAAGGAAAAATACTGTATGATTCCAATTATTTGAAATATCTAGAATAACAAAATTTGCAAAAACAACGTAGAATGCAGGTTGCCAGGGGCTATGGTGGAGGGAAATGGAAAATTATTGTTTAAAGGGTTCAGAGTTTCAGTCTGGATGAAAAAGTCCAGAGATGAATAGTAGTGATGATTGCAGCACAGCAGTGTGAATGTATTTAATGTCCCTGAATCGTACACTTAAAATGGTAAACTTTATGTTATTTTTACTACAACTTAAAAAATATGGTCATGTCTTACCATTTAATTTCTATACATATTTAGAGTGGGAAAGGGTTACAAATCCTTAGCTACTAGAAACCCAAAGCTACTAGAATTTAATACCACAAGAAAACTATAAACCAGACTTTAAGGCAATCTATATCCTGCTTGACAAATAGGTTATAAGGGCAGACAAAAAGGATAGTTATGTTTATTTTTTCAACTCTTCAGTGACAGACTATTAGAAAAAGTTGAAGAAAATATTATTAGAATCAAAATTATATTACCTAAATCATTAGCTCAGTTTTTTCAATATTGACATTTTAAACTGTGAACAAATTATTTCATTAAATTCCACCTTTCAAGGATAGACAATGCTATATAATCTTCAGTTCAGTTCAGTCGCTCAGTCATGTCCGACTCTTTGTGACCCCATGAATCATAGCACGCCAGGCCTCCCTGTCCATCACCAACTCCCGGAGTTCACTCAAACTCATGTCCATTGAGTCGGTGATGCCATCCAGCCAACTCATTCTCTGTCGTCCCCTTCTCTTCCCGCCCCCAATCCTTCCCAGCATCAGAGTCTTTTCCAGTGAGTCAACTCGTCACATGAGGTGGCCAAAGTATTGGAGTTTCAGCTTTAGCAGCAGTCCTTCCAATGAACACCCAGGATTGATCTCCTTTAGAATGGACTGGTTGGATCTCCTTGCAGTCCAAGGGATTCTCAAGAGTCTTCTCCAGCACCACAGTTCAAAAGCATCAATTCTTTGGCGATCAGCTTTCTTCACAGTCCAACTCTCAAGAGGGACACATACACCTTCATTTAACAATAACTGTTCACTAAGGATGCTATTGGGTACGAACTTCTTCAAAATCCTAGTACAGCAGACCAAAGGAGCTTGAATCTAGATTAGTGATTTCCACCCTGCATACACCCATCCATTTTTAGCCTGATCATAACAGATTAAACTGTGCAATAAACATCTATGCTTCTTTCTGACATAGCTCATCAGCTTATCTTGCCTATGAAGTCATCACAACCTTTTCCCCCATCTTCTGAACAAACTGATCATTCTTTTATGCCCCAACTACACAATGATTTATTTATCATAACTCAAACAATGAACTGTGCGTTCTTTACATGTGTGACATCCCCCATTCTTTACTGCATTGTTCTTAAACATCAGGAATTTATTACCTATATAAAACCTAAGCACAGCCCCTGGAACACAGTAAGTACTGAAGTATGAAGGAGAAAAGTGGCAGCTTTTCATATATATGTATATGATTTGTACATATTCAATTTTACAAATAAACTGTGGTTAATTTTTTAATGGCTCTTAGACATCCCAAGGACGGAGGAGCCTGGCAGGCTGCAGTCCATGGGGTCGCTAAGAGTCGGACATAACTGAGCGACTTCCCTTTCACTTTTCACTTTCATGCATTGGAGAGGGAAATGGCAACCCACTCCAGTGTTCTTGCCTGGAGAATCCCAGGGACGGGGGAGCCTGGTGGGCTGCCGTCTGTGGGGTCGCACAGAGTCAGACACGATTGAAGCGACTTTGCAGCAACAGCAGCAGACATTATTTAATAAATTATAATAATATGTTCCCACTTAAAATAGACTGATAACCATTAAGCAATGAAAAAAGGTACTCTGGAATAAAACCAATTATTTATGAGATTTATTCTTAGGTATTTTATCACTGCTGTTACTTTAAGTAGTATCTGTATAAAATTATATTTTCAATTTGTTTATTGCTGCTGCTGCTAAATCACTTCAGTCGTGTCCGACTCTGCGACCCCACAGACGGCAGCTCACCAGGCTCCCCCGTCCCTGGGATTCTCCAGGCAAGAACACTGGAGTCGGTTGCCATTTCCTTCTCCAATGCATGAAAGTGAAAAGTGAAAGTGAAGTCACTCAGCCGTGTCCGACTCTTAGCGACCCCATGGACTGCAGCCCACCAGGCCCCTCCATCCATGGGATTTTCCAGGCAAGAGTACTGGAGTGGGGTGCCACTGCCTTCTCCGGTTGTTTATTGCTAGTTATACAAAAATGCTACTTATTTTTATATATTAATCTTATATCCAACGACCGTGCTGAACAATTTTATTAGTTCTAATATTTTATCTGCAGATATTGGGATTTTTTTTTACATAGACAATTATATCATCAGTGAATAAGGTCAAGCTCTGTTTCTTCCTTTTCAATCCTTATAGTTTCTATTTACCTTTATATTACTAGATTACCACCTCTGCAATAGAAAATGAAAATGACTAAAGCTGAAATCCTCAAACTTATTCCTGAGTTTAACGGAAATCCTTCCAACACTGAACTGTCTTATAGATGTCTGCTGTATGTTTATATTATTCATCCTTATCAGCTTAAGAAAACTCATTTTTATGCCAAACATGCTGAGCATTATTCTGTATGGATTTTATCAGTGTTTTTCCTGAAAACACTGTTTTTCTTCTAGGTTTTCTCCTACCAAATTAATAGGCTACTAATGTTAAACTATCTTTAACATTACTGAGATAAAGAGAAAGAAATCCTCTTTGGTTAAGAGGTGATCTTCCCCCCACTCCCTCCTCCAATATACATTGTTACATTTGGCCTGCTAATATCTTATTGAGGACTTTCATCTCTTTATCAGTTAATAACTGAAATGTGTTTATAATTTTCCTCTCTGAAATGGTCCTGTGTCTTAGATATCAAAATTACACTAGCCTCATAAAGTACTCCTCTTCTAAGATTTCTTTTTTGACATGGATCGTTTTACAGTCTTTATTAAATGTGTTACAATATTTCTTCTGCTTTATGTTTTGGTTTTTCGACCACAAGGCATATGGTAACTTGACTCCTGGACCAAGGATTGAACCTGCACCCCTGAACTGGAAGGTGGAGTCTTAACCACTGACTGCCAGGGAAGTCCAAAATACCCTGTTAGAACAGTTTACATAGAACAGGTAATAGTTTGAAGATTTTTAATTTCGTTTATAAATGCTCTGGACGCTGTCCTTTTTAAAAAATATTTGGGGTAGATTGTTAACTACTGATATATTTTATGACTGATAAAAACATATTACTGATAAAATATAGTCTATTATGTTTCTATAATTTTTGCCACTTATGATAAATTATATTTTTCTACAAAATGGCCCACTTATTGGTGTAAAGTTGTTCATAAATATTATGATTTATTTCCTTACTATAACTACAGTGATATCTCTTTCCAACCCTAATGCTGTTTTATTTGTAACTTTTGGGGGGTTTGATTCTGTCAATTTATTCAGGGAAGCAGTTTCTGTGTTATTAATTTCTATTTATTATTTATTTTTAGTATTTCCTTCTGCTTTCTTTGGGTTTGCTTATTATATGCCATTAAGATTTGTCCATCTGCCTAGAGGGTATTATGCTAAATGAAGTAATATGCTATGGTTTCACCTTATGTGGTATGTGAAACAAAACAAATGAACAAACGTAACAAGAGAAACAGATTCACACATATAGAGAACAGACAGACAGCGGGAGAGGGACTGTCTATCTGAGGACAGCTTAGCTATCCCACAGGTTTCTATGTGTCTTATCTTGTCACTTAGATCCAGGGTTTTGCTTCTTTTTTTTGACTTTTGAATATTTTCTAATCTTCATAATGATTTCATCTTAGTGTCACAAATTATTTAGAAGTGTTTTTAAATTTCTAACATTTTAAGAAACACTCCATTTGTCAAAAACTGGAAGCCATACGATAGTTAAGTTCTCTTATGAATAAAAATGTCAGTATTTCACCTTTACATAGATTTCTTTCTAATCATCTATTTTCAACTGAGGTGTAACTGATATACAACATATTCAAGTGTACAAAATAATGATTTGATCCCATTATTTTTAAACACTCATCATCTTTTTCACCAACATTTAGATATGTTTAGGTTTGTTCATCTGGAGAAAGCAATGGCACCCCACTCCAGTACTCTTGCCTGGAAAATACCATGGACGGAGGAGCCTGGTGGGCTGCAGTCCATGGGGTCGCTAAGAGTCGGACACGACTGAGTGCCTTCACTTTCACTTTTCACTTTCATGCATTGGAGAAGGAAATGGCAACTGACTCCAGTGTTCTTGCCTGGAGAATCCCAGGGATGGGGGAGCCTCGTGGGCTGCCGTCTATGGGGTCGCACAGAGTCGGACACGACTGAAGTGACTTAGCAGCAGCAACAACAGATTTGTTCATCAGGATATCAAATGACCAATTAACTGAATTTACCAAAAATTTATTTTTACAGCTACTAGTTTGTAATGTGTTTAAAATGTTCAATAACTTTTATAAAGTTCTAGTTGTCCAGTTCCCATTTTTACTTTGCAACAGCATCTTAGGGAGTATTCAGTCAGTCTCTGGCCCAACTCACTCCTGAGACAGTCTGCTGGTGGAGAGACAGAGAGGGTTCTTGGTACAGAGACTGGGGAAACCAGAGAAAGGCTGAGCCAGCAGGTGCACAGAGCGACAGGAGAGAGGGGAGGGAGAGGAAGGAAGCAGAGCGTGGAGGTGGAGGCACAGGGGAGAGAAGGGAGCCTGAGAGGGCACAGAGCAGCAGGCTAGGGCAGTCAGCGCTAACAGGTAAGCGTGCTGCATTCAGTGAACTGCTCTTTCTGCCAACTGATTCAGGTCTTGGAAAGTTCCTCTCCTGGGGAGCAATAGATATGTTTTTGCCAGGTGCCGTAGGAGTTTCACTGGCCCACAGCCAGGACTGGTTAATTTCTCCGCTGGAGACGTGTAAATGAAGCTGGAGGCTTCCATTTTTCAGAGGATCTCCTAAACTAGCTCAGACAAACTCCTCTGCCTACCTGTGCTGGTTAGGAAGATTGTTCTTAGTCTTCTTTTTATGGTGTGCGGCCCCTTGAAAAGGTTCAGCCTTAGGCAGTTTTGAAACTTTGATACTAGTTTCAAGGCCCAGCATCTCAAAGGGCACAACCTGTACCATACAAATCCCGAATCTAAGTCCCCAGCTATTACCAGTTCATAATTTCCATCAACAAATACAGGGCTGTCACAGCATCTCACCACACACTACACCAGCCTGTCTCCCAGTGGAAATTCGGGGAACTATCTTTCTCTAATAAGAACTCAGCTGGAAATCTGTTACATTTTTTCCCCCAAATATGTTTAACACTGGCTGATTTTACCATCTTACCAGAGTCAAAAGTATTTCATAAATTTCTTCTTTATAAAAGTCCTCATTGCTATTAGTATATACTTAATGCTAGTAAAACCCTATCTCCATTTTACACTGTCTACTGGCTCCTGATCTGGAAAGGCCCCAGAAATCAAGTAATCAGATAATCCAGTCATCTTTCTAGGAAATCCAGAGCAGGGAATTAGCAAAAGCTTAGTTGTCATGCCAGACAAGAATTACAAAAGCCTAACTATTCCAGCAACCTTAATACAATTTTTCTATCATATGTGAACTTTAGAATACTTTATGAAACTATTTAAATTTTGAACTCCTTCCTATAGTCCAATACCCCGTACCTTTGGTGGGAAATGAATTCCTTAAGCACAATCTGCTAAGTAAGTGATATTTCACATTTTAGTTGTTTTAAGTTTACTTTAGATTCCCAAACCTAGCTAGTTTGAAGGCTGGAGGATTTAGTGAAGAAAAACTCAGATTTATATTCCTGAACAACTAGTTCTAAATTGTCATCTAAATTCAAGCTTTATAAAGATGGAGAGGGTGGAATGGCAAAGCTATACCCAGTTTTTCCCACAGAGACTCTTTTGGCTACAAAATATGACATTATTTTACTGAATATATATCAAGTCCTTTGGTAATACTAGGTAATTTTAAGAATTAACAAATCCTTACCTGATGGTCCTGAATCTTCCTGCCCACCACTCTGAATGTGTTGTTGCCTGTATGGTGATATATATGAACTCTGCTGAACCCAGTTGAACCACCAGCTGGCACCCACTTTTTATTGGCATCATCGTAAACCATCACAGCAGCTCTTGCCTGACAGATACTCTGTTCACTGGGAAAGGGGGAAAAAAAAAAAAAGCAAACTTTTAAGATACTTAAATATGCTAAGTTTCCCATAAGGCCATATAAAATAGTTATCTAACAAAGCGATCAGTCAACCATCAGTGCTTTACTGGGTGCCAGAAATGACGACAGTGAATAAGGCAGAGGCTTTCCTGCTCTTATAAGTAGACTCTAATGGGGAAGACAGACCAAAAAATGAAGTGTAATGAAGAAGCAGAAAGAGATCAGGATCCACAAAGGAGACTGTATATTATATAAACAATATAAAAAACATTTTCTTCTATCAATAAACCTAATATATTCATTAAACTGAATAGAAGTACAAATATGAATCAATCATCATTTCACTGTGTGTGTATATATACGTTTATACTATTGGTGAGCTGTCTGTGATTACCCATCTTTACTGGAAAAATTAGTTTTATCATCAGGCTTGCTTCAAGGTCTATATAATGGATTCTGCTAGGCTCCATCTGTTCCGGGAGATATGAAGGGGCCCGAGTGATCCTTGGATGGCGCTGTGACTGAGCCCTCCCGACTCCACTCAGATAAGATAACATCCTATGTCTCAAATTTCTGCACTTAAAAATGAAACAGTAAAATGAGATGATTTCTAAGCATTCTTCTAGATTTTCAATTCTAACCTTCACAAATAAATATTAAGGAAAAAAAGACCAACTCCATGATAGAATTTTTAAACCTCAGCTTCATTTCAATTATTCTGTTACCAAGTGAGAGTGAGATTTTGTTGCTGTTGTTGTAGAGATGATCTTCGTTACATATTAAGCAATAATTTCATATTTCAAATATTCCAAAATACTACTGGGCAAAAAAGCCTAGTTGGAATTTTACTTTATACCATATATTACTTCTTAAAAATCAAATATAAAAATTGAACAGAAGAAAACAGGTATGTTAACTCCATGATGACTATTAACCTAATTAAAATGACTCAATCGTCACAATTTTCATAGATTTATCTGACGCTTAAGTAGTTGTAAATGGAGATGGCTAAGTAGCTTATCCAACCCTATCTTTAAAGAAAGTATTGTTCATTCCCCAAATTTCAGCCTCAAAGTAAATCATGTGGGTTCTTCCCCAATATCCTGGGAAACAAAAAGTAACTTTCATCCCTCCCTTCTGGCCCATCTCTCAACAGTATATGTTTGTGCTTTGCTAGACATCTGTGATTTGATGACAGAAGGATCACAGGAGACCTAAAGAGGTCACAGCACTGAGCAATAAAATCACTCACAACAGTAGTGTTAAAACTGTTCATAATTTTCCATTAACGAAATCTCACCAAAACTAACTGGCAATATTGGTGCAGTGCAAACACTGAAATAAACCCAGTGGTACTGTCTAAATTTTTATGCTCTACTGAATTTTTTTTTTTTTTTTGGTAAAATAGTTCTGGGAGTAAAAATGAGGCAATGACTAAAGCTTGAATTATTTTTAAAAGCTTGATTAAAGAGTCTTTGTCAGCACAGCAGTTGAAATCTCTTCATCACTCACAATAAAAATACTTGTTAAGTGACAAAATTTACATAACCCTTTAGAAAGAAACAAGCTAAAGCAAAGTGCCTTTTATGGCATACAATCCAAGAAATAAATTTACTAACAGTGAACAACAATTCAATAAACCCATCTGTAAATTAATATAGAACAGTATTTTCCAGTTTTCACAAAACAGTATTTTTGGACACACAATTGCCATGCCTCAAAAAAAAAAAAAAGGTAAGAAAGATATATCAGAAATGTAGAACCAGGAAAGTTAAATATAACGTCCTAACTTTCTCCTCCACTTTTCTCTTCCCCGTTGCTCTACAATGGAATGCTGGAGACATTCCAAATATTGACGTTCATCAGTCAGTCAGTCAGTTCAGTCGCTCAGTCATGTCTGACTCTTTGCAACCCCATAGACTGCAGCACGCCAGGCCTCCCTGTCCATCACCAACTCCTGGAGCTTGCTCAAACTCAATCCATCAAGTCAATGATGCCATCCAACCATCTCATCCTCTGTCGTCCCCTTCTCCTCCCACCTTCAATCTTTCCCAGCATCAGGGTCTTTTCTAATGAGTCAGTTCTTCGCATCAGGTGGCCCAAGTATTGGAGTTTCAGCATCAGTGCTTCCAAAGAATATTCAGGATTGATTTCCTTTAGGGTGGACTGGTTGGATCTCCTTGCAGTCCAAGGGACTCTCAAGAGTCTTCTCAACACCACAGTTCTAAAGCATCAATTCTTCGGCGCTCAGCTTTCTTTATAATCCAACTCTCACATCCATACATGACTACAGGAAAAACCATAGCTTTAACTAGACGGACCTTTGTTGGCAAAGGAACATCTCTGCTTTTTAATATGCTGTCTAGGTTGCTCATAGCTTTTCTTCCAAGGAAAAACCATCTTTTGATTTCATGGCTGCAGGTTTTTGGTGCCCAAGAAAATCAAGTCTGTCACTGTTTCCATTATTTCCCCACCTATTTGCCATGAAGTGATGGGACTGGATGCCGTGATCTTAGTTTTTGGAATGTTGCGTTTTAAGCCACCTTCTTCATTCTCCTCTTTCACTTTCATCAAGAGGCTCTTTAGTTCTTCTTCACTTTCTGGCACAAGGGTGGTGGTGTAATCATACCCTCATAGTTAATTGAATAGCTATTCATCTCTAAACGAACATATCAAAGTAGCCAAGAAAAGCCCCAAAATGCAAACACTAGTTGATGTTTTATAACGAAGATGAAAAGCCATCTTCAAAATGAGATTAAGGATACAAATCTGACATTCAACAAAACAAGAAGCACAAAGAGAAATCAAGATTAAAGGGAAGAAGATAAGACATGGGTAAGAGCTGAGATGTTATTGGAGATGTAGTCAGAGCCATTCAGGTTATGTATCAAGCTGTAAAGACACAAGTTAGCCCCAGACAACCCTGGAGTTCTAGCAGGCATCCAGTCCTCAGAGAAGCCACATCAAGGCCCAGCCAGCCTGTCCAGTGGGGCCGTACTGACCACGTCAAATCTTTCCATTCCTTCCACACACCTGAAGACCTCTCCTCACTAGAGACATACATCCTACGGTATAATAAAAAATACTTGGTCTTTGGTTCCTGGAACAGAACTCCTAAACCCTTGACATCTCCCAAGCAGTATCTTTGGTATGCTAATAAGATGACTGACTCTTGGCTTCCGGATGGGGGCTGGGTACCAGAAATAGCAAGCCATGGTCAGAGGGTAGAAATTTTCAGTCCTGGTCCTTACCCACCTCTGGGGAGGGGAGAAGTGCCAAAGACTGGTCTCACTCACCAACGGCCAATGAAATAGTCATCACGCCTCCACGATGAAATCTCCATAAAAACACCCAAAGAAGCTCACATGGAGGTGCGGGTTGGATGGCATGCCTGGAGAGAGCATGGAAGAAGCCCTCTATACCTCTATACCATCTCTTTCATCAGGTCGAGTTGTGTCCTTTATGATAAATCAGGAATGGTAAGTAAAGCACTTTTCTGAGCTCTGGGAGTCATTCTAACGAATTACTGAGCCTGAAGGGGAGTCGTGGGAACCCCTGAACTTGTAGGCAGCTGGGCATAAGTAGGGGGGTAACCCAAGTACCTGACTAGCAGTGCCCACTAAAAACTGTTACCTGCCATCTGGTTCTACAAGAATGAAGCTACTAGCCACTGCAGTCGCGGACCTTCAATACACCCTGAAAGGAGTTCAGGGCGGAGATCGGGAATCAGGCACTCTGTGCTCCGGGAAAAACTGGCAGAACAGGCCTGCAGATGAGCCCGATTTCTTGCATCTTCACATATCCAGAAAAGCACTAAAATCATTAACGGAGACATCTGCTCCTCGTGACTAGCAGCAACCTTCTCGTGACTAGCAGCAAGCCTCTGAGAAAACCTGTGCTTGATCGATCCTCCTTCACCAAAATCTCGTATATACTGACCTCCCCCTTATCTCTTCACAACAGTTCCTCAGAGCTTTCTGAGAGGCTGTTTTCTGGGCTACAGTTCTCATCTGGCCCCAGTAAAACTTAACTCACTACTGTCACACTGCATTTTCTTCCCTCCAGTCAACAGCAGTTAGGTCTAAAGTAGGGCAGTCTCATGGGAATGAGCCCTTAACCTACTAATTTCAGAGAGTCAGTGTTTGTATTCAGCTGAATTGCTGGACACCCAGCTAGTATCAAAAAATAAGAGAACTCATTGTTGACCTGAGAAGAAAAGTACCCAATATATCAACTCCAATTACAGGTGTGCACAAAATAAGCTGCTGCTGCTGCTAAGTCACTTCAGTTGTGTCTGACTCTGTGCGACCCCATAGAAGGCAGCTGACCAGGCTCCCCCATCCCTGGGATTCTCCAGGCAAGAACACTGGAGTGGGTTGCCATTTCCTTCTCCAATGCATGAAAGTGAAAAGTGAAAGTGAAGTCGCTCAGTCGTGTCCGACTCTTTGCGACCCCATGAACTGCAGCCTACCCGGCTCCTCTGTCCATGGATTTTCCAGGCAAGAGTACTGGAGTGGGTTGCCATTGCCTTCTCCCAAAATAAGCTGGTGGTACCCAATTTTGGATTTCAAAGACTCAAACTTCAAAAACCAACAAGCTGAATCAATAAAGAATAGGTCGACAATATTTTGGCCTACTTGACAGGCAGGAGATTTCAGAAGACGGGAGGGAACCACCATAACTTACTAAAATGAAGATATTTTGGAACTTAAAAATCTCAAAATGAATACAATGTAATATACTGTAAGTATAATAACTAGCTTTCTATACACTTTTCTACATTGTCCACTTTTTTTTTTTCATTTCTCCCCAGCCCAGTGAAATACTTATATTATAAGCCTGCTTTACAAGTAGATTCTATGACTGGCCTAAGTGACAACAGAACGGTCTATATATACATTGGTGTATATATGTGTGTGTGTGTGTATATATATATATATATAAGCACTAGAGCAAGGACTGGTCTGCTTAGAGGTTCTTCGGGTAGGAATTTCCAAGTTTAGCTAGGAGGATTTTTAGATGAGAAAGTCAACGAGTGAATTTCTGAAATGATAAAACTTTGCAATTTCAGTATGTGCAGTTTTTCAGGGAAAAGTAATTTGGAAGGAAAAGATTTAAGAATCACAGCTACTGAAGAGTCAAAAAGGCAGGAAAAAAAATTAAAGAAAATGAAGACCTAAACAAGCACAGCAAAAAAGACAAAATGAACACCTAGTCAAAGTCTTCAACATTCTGAATCAGTAAAGGAAGTACACAAAAGATTAAATTAGTTAATTACTAAGCTGTACTTCCGTGGGGATCAGGCACTAAAATTAGTTATCAATAAAAGTTTCATTTTATGACCATATGTAATTGCCATATGTAATTGGTTATACTTCATCCTCCTGATGTTAATTCTGGCTTTAAAAAAAATTGATATATGGCCTTAGAAGGCTAGAAACAGCTCGCTTTTTTAAAGTATAAAAACCATGACACTACAATCAAATTTTGTGGCTTTGTCAAAATTTGTTTCTAAATGTACTCAAATTTCCTGAACAGGTATATATGAGGATAGGAAAAGGTTGGCCTGATTCTATGTTTATAGGTACCCATGAATGAAATGGTTCCTGGTATTTAAGCAGACTAAGGACCCCTTGGCTCTTGTGTATGCTACGTATTGAAGTTACAATAAATACAGCCAACTCTTTGAAAATAGTGACTTACTTTCAAAGTAATCATTACCTGTCAAGGCATGAATCTGCAGTGCCTAGGCACATAGAGCCTCTATTTATTTAAATTCTTATTCAGTACATAATTTCATTTAACAAAAGTCTACTCAAGACCTGGACCAAATACCATTCCTTCTGTTAAGTCTTTCTGGAACCCTCAAAGTCAGAATCAACTGCTCCCTCCTCTGAGTTCCCAGAGCATTCATTCATTTTTCCATAAGGAGGACTCTCTGAAGAGGTAATATCTGAGATGGGATCTTACTCCAAGTGCACTGGAAAGCCAGTATACGGCTTTAAGCAGAACATGACTTATAGTTTTAAAAGTTTTATAAAGAGAAGGGATTCGGGAAGGTGGCATGGAAGTCAAGAACGCAAGCATGAAGACTAGTGTGAGAAGTGTATTTATGATGAGATTTGGTCTAGATTAAAGGAGAGGGAAGGGTGTGGGATATATATGTCAGAAGCACAGGAGATAAGGTTTGCTAATAGGAAAGATGAAAGAGAGCTGACTCACTGGAAAAGACCCTCATGCTGGGAAAGACTGAAGGCAGGAGGAGAAGGGGACAACAGAGAGGATGAGATGGTTGGATGGCATCACCAACTCGACCGACGTGAGTCTGAGCAAGTTCCAAGAGCTGGTGATGGACAGGGAAGCCTGGGGTGCTGCAGTCCATGGGGGCGCGAACAGTCAGACACGACTGAGCAACTGAACTGAACTGAAGATGAAAGAGAAGGCAAAGGAAGAAGAGAAAGACAAGAGAACGATGATGTCACCCAGCATTTTACTGATATTTCCAAAGTAATGACATGCTACAAAGGATGTAGCATAGAAGTCATGACCCCAATTTATCTTTACATACATATAAAAATGTCTTCATCATCTTTGAAAAAGGAGAATGTCATTCAAATGACAGAGCCTAATCTGCAGGAAGTTATCAAGGTCTGTATCATAACCTCTATTATACTACCAACCACTTAGAGAATCTATCCTAAGAGAATTGGCATCTTGTCTGTTAAGATACTGAGTCATTCTGTGAATCAAGATGTCAGTTATTCAGAAGGTAAAACATCAAGAAAGAAACTACACAAAAAACTTGGAAATTTTTAAAGACAGTATTTCCATCTTATTCTCTGATGTCAATTTTTACTCAAGCTTGCAATTTTGTAACATTACAAGCATTAAAGAGGGTTAAACACAATGTTAAGATTTCAATTCAACTCCACAATTATTTTTCATATCTACATTCCATGGCCTCCTAGAGTTTCAAAACACTATGCACTGAAATCAGGAATAAAAAACATGTATTTTCTTCAAATAGGAAAGTAAACAATAAATATCAGGCCCTGTATTGTGTTAAGCACTAGAGGAGTCATATACAGAAAGACTTTTCCTCAGTTCACCAATCTGGACTCTAGCTTTCCTGCAAACCTAGAGGTCACGCCAGAACTGTCCCTGCCCTTGACCTCTCCAGGTGTGCTGTCACTGAGGCCTGTCAGTTCTACTTACTGAATTCAGTACTTCCCTTTGCTCACAGTGCTCACAAGCTTTAATCTGGACCCTCCCTAGCTTCTCATCTGGATTATTTCAGATACCTCCTAACTGGTATCCTTGACTGCAATTTTACTCCTTCCTCCCTCCCAATGCTTCCAGTGGGAAAATTTTTCTAAATCAGACCTCAAGACATCACTCTTCTGCTTAAGACACTCCAAAGACTCATTTCAGGATAAACTGTGGCTTCAGGGATCTAGTGTGATTTGGCTTCTTTCTCAACATTTATACTTTCTTTCAAACACTGACAGCATGAAATGTGTATAATGTAAATGTTCTAGCATCCTGCTGCTGGGGGCACACAGTATTCGTTACAGCAATAACAATGATACCGTACCAGTCCAAACGTCCACACTTTTGCACACGCCCTGTACCTAAACTACCTGCTACATAACATTTTCTCCTCCCAAACACCTCCTGCCTAATACTGACTGTTCTCCAAGATTTAGACACAAGTTAGACACAAGTGTCATATGCTCCTGAAAGTTTTTCCTCTCCTGCTCAATACAGGGCCTCCCTTTCTGTGCTCTCACAATACACTATGCACAGTATCTCTACAACATCATATTAAACTCCTGAAGGGTTGGCATTCTATCTTTTTATCTCTCCAGATGAATATTTGTTGAAGCAATGACTTGGAAAGTAGTGAGCAATAAGGTAAACATCTATAAGCTTTGAGTAAAAGCCCCAAAACATGCCAGTGAAAGCTCTTTTCTGACTTCGAGTGCCCAAATGGCCAATCTCAGACCCTCTCCTTTCCATCTGTAATACATACCATAAGCCCTCAAGACACTGAGCTCTGAGCTCAGTGTTAGACTACTCCAATACCCCTGCACTCTTCTGCTCCCAGCAGTTAGGCTGTGTACTTAGCAAGAGTCAGCTGTGTTTGTGACCAAATGTACTCATACCAATTATACTGTAATTATGCAATTTAAATACTCTATAAGTGGATACAATGTGAATATATAGAAATTCTATGAAAATTAACTTTCTATCAAGATGAGTCACTGAAAAATTGTGAGATATACATAAAAGACAAGGCAGAATGCTATATTCAGAACACTCTGCATATATCTTAAGTTCTCTCTCCACTTTAAAGAAACCGAAGCTGAAAATTTGAAGATGAAACAGAGGCATGCTTTAGCAAAGAAAAATAATGTAGACTTCTCATCACCAGGCTAAAAATTTCACAAAAACAAAGGTCATCGGTGGCCCTGATCCCTACAGGTCCTCGGGAACTATCAGCCAGGGACTGCTACACCTCTAAGCTAGGCTAAGGTCTGCAGCCCCAGGAAGACGTTTCAAAGAAGAGAGCTTCAGCCCCTTTCCCCTTCAGAATAAGGGTGTAGAGTCTCGCAGGGGGCAGTGAGACAGGCTGGGACCTGGGGTCCTTCTCTGCAATGCTGCTATGCTTGCACCTGGACAAACCTCTCCTCTAGCAACAAAATACAAGGGAACTACATGGGACTAAAAATAACTGCATGCATATGCAGCTGGCACAAATTCTGGACAAAAGATTCAAAGAGACCAAAAAACCCAACTGCCTCTTTTGAAGAGCCTGGAGCAAAAGCAGGGTACTGAGCACGCCCCTGCACTCAACACTCAACCAGAGTGGTGGGCAGAACACTGGGCCATCCCTCCAGCCCGAACCCTGCACAGCCCTACCCTCAACCCATATAGGGAACAAGTTCACCCCTAACTCAACAAGTGAGTGAGCAAGCAAGGAACTTGTTATCTGTCCTCACTCCCCCACTATAATATGGGCCCCAATAAAGCCTTTCTTGGAAAACAAAAGTGAGAGAATTAACACATACAATATAAAGGAGATTAAACGTTCAAAGGCGCATGTCATTTTTAAGGATACCAAACTTGAGGTCAATTAACCAATAGTACAGATCACACTACATACAAGGGCTTCTTACTATAGGGTACATTTATGAAATACTAACTAGCTTTTCTCCTTTCATATTCCATTCATAAATAAAACACTTGCTAAGAATGCGGGGATGCTGCTTGCTAATAACAATTAGGTGCTGCTGTCATGGCTCACTGATTGAGGGGTAAGGGAAGAACACTGAATACCACTGACAAACAGCAGATACAAATAATGGCAGCAAACAAACACTTTCTACAAGGCAAGAAAACCATCTGTGAGGCGGCAGTTCCAAAGACACAGAGAGGCAACATTTCCAGTAAAGGCCACAGAGTTGTAAACCATTCATCTTTCTAAGAGATACTAAAAGGTTTTTGTAAAAAGTGAAAATATCAATGTCACTACTTAACTCTTTCCTTCCATAACAACTATATTCATGTATCAAGTACAAATGCAATCTAACAGTAAGAGATCCACAGTCACCACAGAAAATGACCTATGTATCTAAAGCAAAATACTATGTTTTAGAAAACACTTCAGCCAACCTGTTGGGTTATCCCACAGGATGACAGAAACCTCTTAAAGGAGAAATTAATCATTAAGTTAAACAATATAAAGAAAAAGCATCTGAAAGGAGGCACTTGCATGTTCAGAAGAGTGATCTTTTCAAAAAATGTTTATGGTACTATTTGACTTTAATTATGAATACTGCTGACTCAAGCACAAAATGTACAAAATTCTGTAAATATGACTTGGCCAACAAAAACAACCTGCCTCTGCCCACAATATATCTGGAGAGAGGGGAATAACAGAACAAAAACATGACAATTTCGGTATTCTTAGAACCACAAGAGAGGAGAAAACTACGGTGAAAAAGGGAAGAAAATGAAATCACACTACTGCTGCTGCTAAATCGCTTTAGTCATGTCTGACTCTGTGCGACCCCATAGACGGCTGCCCACCAGGCTCCCCCATCCCTGGGATTCTCCAGGCAAGAACACTGGAGTGGGTTGCCATTTCCTTCTCCAATGCATGAAAGTGAAAAGTAAAAGTGAAGTCGTGTCCAACACTGGGCAGGAAGTAAAAAGAGAATTAAGAAACTAAAAGAAAATCTTGGCTAGAAAACTGCCTCTGCATGCAACTGGTGGCAGGGTATTACAGGAACTTTGGTCTACTACTGAAGAGCCCAGGTAAACCAGGCCCCTCCTGCCTTTCCTGTGATACAGAAGACGAGGCAACAACAATAAAGCAAATATTATTTTTAAAAAATCAGGTACAACTGTTTCAGGAGACTGCACTCTGCAAGAATTCACAGGTAAATATTTTTAGAATTTGTTTCAAAGTAATGCTTAACTGCAACACAAAAACCATAACAAAAATCAATGAGGGAAAATGTATTAATTTTTTTTACTATCTATAGTCTTCAGTATGGATGGACATATTCCCAGTTATACTCAAAAAGAATCCAAATCTCCTTATATTAATAAAGACCTAAAACCCAGAGACAAGTGACTGTAACTAATTACTGAGTCAATGTGATGATTAATAATGTTACTACTAGTAATAACAAATACTAATATGAACTGAACTGAACTGAACATGAACATAAAACTTAAGAAGAGCCACACACTGTTCAATGTGCTTTGTCTATACTAACTCACTCATTTATTCAACAACTTCATTTGGGAGATACTGAATATTCCCAGTCTACAGAGAGGGAACAGAGACAGAGAAGTGTGGTGTGCTTAGTCTCAGTCATGTCCAACTTTTTGCAACCCCATGGACTGCAGCCCGCCAGGCTCCTCTATCCATGGGGATTCTCCAGGCAAGAATACTGAAGTGGGTTGCCATGCTTGCATCCAGGGGATCTTCCCAACCTAGGGATTGAACCCAGGTCTCTTGCACTGCACGAGGATTCTTTATGGGTTCTTTACCATCTGAGCCACCAGTTCAGTTCACTCGCGTCCAGCTCTTTGCGACCCCATGAATCACAGCACGCCAGGCCTCCCTGTCCATCACCAACTCCCGGAGTTCACTCAAACTCATGTCCACAGAGTCGGTGATGCCATCCAGCCATCTCATTCTCTGCCGTCCCCGTCTCCTCCCACCCCCAATCCCTCCCAGCATCAGAGTCTTTTCCACTGAGTCAACTCGTCGCATGAGGTGGCCAAAGTATTGCACTTTCAGCTTTAGCATCAGTCCTTCCAATGAACACCCAGGACTGATCTCCTTTAGAATGGACTGGTTGGATCTCCTTGCAGTCCAAGGGACTCTCAAGAGTCTTCTCCAACACCACACTTCAAAAGCATCAATTCTTCGGCGATCAGCTTTCTTCACAGTCCAACTTTCACATCCATACATGACCATTGGAAAAACCATAGCCTTGACTAGACGGACCTTAGTTGGCAAAGTAATATCTCTGCTTTTTAATATGCTATCTAGGTTGGTCATAACTTTCCTTCCAAGGAGTAAGCGTCTTTTAATTTTATGGTTGCAATCAGCATCCACAGTGATTCTGGAGCCCAAAAAGTAAAGTCTGACACTGTTTCCACTGTTTCCCCATCTATTTCCCACCAGTGAAGCCCCAATTAAAGAACTTATTGCAGGAAGCAAGAGAAACGGAACTAAAAGCAGCCAGCCTGCTTCAGAGTTTGGACTTGTGACCACTCGAATAAGTCAGGTAAAGTCTACCTAACTACCGATTATATTAGCTCAACAAAGCTAACTCCTCAGAAGTTATTATTTCTGCATTATACTTCATGTTATATTTAATTTGAAGCTAAGGGGAAGGAATTTGTATATTTGCTGAAATTGATATTCCTGTAGAAATAAACAAGGATTCTTCTGAAGATTTCACTAGAGAAAACTATACCTTCAGTTCAGTTCAGCTCAGTCACTCAGTCATGTCCGACTCTCCGCGACCCCATGAATCACAGCACGCCAGGCCTCCCTGTCCATCACCAACTCCCGGAGTTCACTCAAACTCATACTATTACAAAAACATACCAGGGAGGGCGGGGCTTCCCATGTGGCTCAGTGGTAAAGAATCTGCCTGCCAATGTAAGAGACGCAGGTTTGATTCCTGGGTTGGGAAGATCCTCTGGAGAATGGAATGGTAACCCACTCCAGTATTCCTGCCAGGAGAACCCCATGAACAGAGGAACCTAGTGGGCCACAGTCCATGGGGTTACGAAGAGTCAGACACGACTCAGGAGACTGAGCACACACACATGACAATGCTTGGTTTGGAAAAGCCCTAAACAACCATCTCTGGGTTTTCTTTAAAAAAATCAAAACATATCTAAGGCTATCATACAGCTTCCCTTGCAGCTCAGTCGGTAAAGAATCTGCCTGCAATGCAGGAGACCCGAGCTTGATTCCTGAGTTGGGAAGATCCCCTGGAGAAGGAAATGGCAACCCACTCCAGTATTCTTGCCTGGAGAATCCCATGGACAGAGGAGACTGGCAGGCTATAGTCCATGGGGTCGCTAAACCACTACCACCACCAGGCTATCACAGAGATTTCAAAAGATAGCAGTACAAAACACACATGTAAAATAAATCTTTCATGGAAACTTCCCTTCAAATTGAACCTCAATGTTCTTCAAAGAATTCATGAAGACAAAAATCCGTGGGAAGCACTGTAGGCATCAAACTAGACACACACAATACACATGCACACAAATGGAAAATATAAATATAACATGATTTTTAAAAACAAATCATATGGTAGAAGAGCACCCACCATCCCATGATGTTTAACTACTCTGATTTTGTTACTATACGATGTAAGAATTTAACATTACAGGGAGCACGTGAACTTTAAAAATATACTAGCCAATGAGGAATATAACTCATTTTTCAAAAAAAAGAATAGGCAAAATGAAATAATACAAGAAATGTTAATGATTTTCATCCTAGTTAGTAAAGTACTGACTAGAAAGTTAAGATAAAACTGCAATCTAAAACTATAGAAAAAAAAGATTCTTTCAAGTAAATGAAAATAGAGGGCTGGATATGAATACAGATGGAACTAGGACTAGGGATAACACTGTAACTATTTATAAAGTCTCCCCAACTAAATTGGGGTGGTAAGGCCTTGTTTTACTAACATATTTACATTAGCTGGTATTTAGCCCCTATTTTTAGGAGCTCACTAAATTTCTGCTGAGTCAATTTCTGCTGAGAATGAAGTGATAATTTAAAAAAACAAAAGTACAGGATAAAAAAGCTCCATTTTATTTATGGCTGAGTTCTAGACAGTTAAAAGTGCCAGAAATCTCACCTTTCAATGAGTCGCTGATTTACAGTCTGACTCTCGTAAAATTGGACACACCTGAATTATAATCTAAATCCAAAATTACTGTAGAAATGTGAATGGTCAGCAGACCCAGTGATATCTGGTGTGTGGTTTATTTTCTAAAATACCATAAACATCAGCATCTTAAATTACACAAAGTGTATGCATATTGTTAACTATTCTTTAAACCAGTCATTAAAACAAGATGAAACTTTTATGAAAAGGTTTTCTTCTGGTGAGACTTTTAATGAAAACTCTGTATGAAAAGTTCAGTCTTTCACAAAAAGATATGTTAACACCACTTGTAACTAGGCAAAGTTTAATCAAACAACTACTTGGGTACCTAGTATTTGTATTTTTTAACTAGTAGAAATCTCTCTTGTATGCTACAGATGTCTTTTCAATCAAAAAAAAGCTAATTGCTCTCTGTGCCCACCTGTAGTAGGCAACTTCTGAGAGAGCCCACCCCCAAAGCAGAGACTTAGACATCTGTATACCAATATTCACAGCAGCACTCTTCAGCCGAAAGGTGGAACCATCCCAGTGTCCATCAATGGATGAATGGATAAATAAAATGTGGTATATACAAACATATTCTTCAGACGCAGAAAAAAATCCTGACACATGGATTTTACATATATATCATCCATATATACATGCAACCGCTCCAGGATTCTTGTCTGGAAAATCCCATGGACAGAGGAGCCCATAGGGTTGCATGGAGTCGCACAGAGTTGGACATGACTGTAATGCAGATGACACCACCCTTATGACAGAAAGTGAAGAGGAACTCAAAAGCCTCTTGATGAAAGTATAAGAGGAGAGTGAAAGGTTGGCTTGAAGCTCACCATTCAGAAAACAAAGATCATGGCATCTGGTCCCATCACTTCATGGGAAATAGATGGGGAAACAGTGGAAACAGTGTCAGACTTTGTTTTTTGTGGCTCCAAAATTGCTGCGGATGCTGACTGCAGCCATGAAATTAAAAGACGCTTACTCCTTGGAAGGAAAGTTATGACCAACCTAGATAGTATATTAAAAAGCAGACACATTACTTTGCCAACAAAGATCCGTCTAGTCAAGGCTATGGTTTTTCCAGTGGTCATGTATGGATGTGGAAGTTGGACTGTGAAGAAGGCTGATTGCCGAAGAATTGATGCTTTTGAACTGTGGTGCTGGAGAAGACTCTTGAGAGTCCCTTGGACTGCAAGGAGATCCAACCAGTCCATTCTGAGGGAGATCAATCCTGGGTGTTCATTGGAAGGACTGATGCTAAAGCTGAAACTCCAGTACTTTGGCGACCTCATGTGACGAGTTGACTCACTGGAAAAGACCCTGATGCTGGGAGGGATTGGGGGTGGGAGGAGAAGGGGACGACAGAGAATGAGATGGCTGGATGGCATCACCGACTCTGTGGACATGAGTTTGAGTGAACTCCGGGAGTTGGTGATGGACAGGGAGGCCTGGCGTGCTGAGCAACTGAGCACAGCACAGCACACATATCCTATATATGTAACATGATATATATCATCCATATATAGTATGGATGAACCCTGATGACATTCAGTTCAGTTCAGTTCAGTCATTCAGTCGTGTCCAACTCTCTGCGACCCCATGAATCACAGCACGCCAGGCCTCCCTGTCCATCACCAACTCCCGGAGTTCACTCAAACTCATGTCCACAGAGTCGGTGATGCCATCCAGCCATCTCATTCTCGGTCGTCCCCTTCTCCTCCCACCCCCAACCTTTCCCAGCATCAGACTCTTTTCCAGTGAGTCAACTTGTCTCATGAGGTCACCAAAGTACTGGAGTTTCAGCTTTAGCATCAGTCCTTCCAATGAACACCCAGGACTGATCTCCTTTAGAATGGACTGGTTGGATCTCCTTGCAGTCCAAGGGACTCTCAAGTAGGTTAAGTTAAATAAGCCAGACACAAAAGGATAAATACTGTATGATTCCACTTATACAGAGTACCTACAGTAGTCAAACTACTAGAGACGGAAGGTAGAATGGTGGTGTCCAGGAGCTGTGGAGAGGGAAGGACGGGGAGTAACTAATGGATAGTTTCAAAATGCTGGGAAGATCAAAAAGTTCTCGAGATAGCTGGTGGTAACGGTTACACAACAATGTCAATGTACCTAAGACCACTGAACTGTGCACATTAAAAGTGGTTAAAATACATAAAACTTTGTATTACGTATACTTTACCAAAATTAAAAATATATAACAGCTTTAAATATTAAGAAAATGTGAAAACATTTTTTTAAACAGTATTTTTGTCTTTCAATGAATAAAACTTTATTAATCCCAGTTCCAGTTGAGCTATTTCAAGTCTTGAAAGATAATGCTGTGAAAGTGCTGCACTCAATATGCCAGCAGATTTGGAAAACTCAGCAGTGGCCACAGGACTGGAAGAGGTCAGTCTTCATTCCAATCCCAAAGAAAGGCAATGCCAAAGAATGCTCAAACTACCGCACAATTGCACTCATCTCACACGCTAGTAAAGTCATGCTCAAAATTCTCCAAGCCAGGCTTCAGCAGTATATAAACCGTGAACTCCCAGATGTTCAAGCAGGTTTTAGAAAAGGCAGAGGCACCAGAGATCAAATTGCCAACATCCGCTGGATCATGGAGAAAGCAAGAGAGTTTCAGAAAAACATCTATTTCTGCTTTATTGACTATGCCAAAGCCTTTGACTGTGTGGATCACAATAAACTGTGGAACATTCTGAAAGAGATGGGAATCCCAGACCACCTGACCTGCCTCTTGAGAAACCTGTATGCAGGTCAGGAAGCAACTGTTAGAACTGGACATGGAACAACAGACTGGTTCCAAATAGGAAAAGGTGTACGTCAAGGTTGTATATTGTCACCTTGCTTATTTAACTTATATGCAGAGTACATCATGAGGAACGCTGGGCTGGAAGAAGCACAAGCTGGAATCAAGATTGCCGGGAGAAATATCAATAACCTCAGATATGCAGATGACACTACCCTTATGGCAGAAAGTGAAGAGGAACTCAAAAGCCTCTTAATGAAAGTGAAAGAGGAGAGTGAAAAGGTTGGCTTGAAGCTCAACATTCAGAAAACAAAGATCATGGCATCTGGTCCCATCACTTCATGGGAAATAGATGGAAAAACAGTGGAAACAGTGTCAGACTTTGTTTTTTGGGCTCCAAAATCACTGCAGATGCTGACTGCAGCCATGAAATTAAAAGACGCTTGCTCCTTGGAAGGAAAGTTATGACCAACCTTGATAGTATATTAAAAAGCAGAGACATTACTTTGCCAACCAAGGTCCGTCTAGTCAAGGCAATGGTTTTACCCGTGGTCATGTATGGATGTGAGAGTTGGACTGTGAAGAAGGCTGACCGCCGAAGAATCGATGCTTTTGAACTGTAGTGTTGGAGAAGACTCTTGAGAGTCCCTTATACTGCAAGGAGATCCAACCAGTCCATTCTAGAGGAGATCAATCCTGGATGTTCATTGGAGGGACTAATGCTAAAGCTGAAACTGCAATACTTTGGCCACCTCATGCGATGAGTTGACTCACTGGAAAAGACTCTGATGCTGGGAAAGGTTGGGGGCGGGAGGAGAAGGGGACGACGGAGAATGAGATGGCTGGATGGCATCACCGACTCTGTGGACATGAGTTTGAGTGAACTCCGGGAGTTGGTGATGGACAGGGAGGCCTGGCGTGCTGTGATTCATGGGGTCGCGGAGAGTCGGACACGACTGAGCGACTGAACTGACTGACTGACTGAATCCCAGTCATATTTGGTTAAGGTTGTACCTTAACACAAATCTTAAAATTTTTAATATTAATAAAGAAAACACAAATAATGATATTGTCTAGAATTAATCCAACATGTTATAATGAATATTTAATGTTTTCTTATGTCCTGTTATTTGAAATGCTTTGCTACTCATTCTTCTTTCTGTAAGACATTTCTTCGGGCTGTACTAACAACCATTAGCTTCCTAGTTATAAACTTTGGTTTATAATTTCTCCCAGCTGTATGTTTCTGGCTCCCATTACAAGTACAATTACAAGAAATAATTTGCATCTTTTTTCCTCCTCCCGACCACACAAAAAAAGATGGCTCCCAATGATCACCACCACCTGGTACTCATGCCTGAAAGCACTGAATTCAACCAGTAACTATGTGAGTGAGTATAGAAGTCCCCCTCCCCTCATGATGACTTCTGTTAAGACTACAGCCCTAGCCAACATCTTGACAGCAACTGTTGAGAAACCCTGAGCCAGGGGACCTATGTGCTGTGCTTAGTTAATCAGTCATGTCCAACTCTTTGCGACCCCATGGACTGGGGCCCGCCAAGCTCCTCTGTCCATGGGGATTCTCGAGGCAAGAATACTGGAGAGGATTGCCATGCCCTCTTCCAGGGGATCTTCCCAGCTCAGGGATCGAACCCAGGTCTCCTGCACTGCAGGTGGATTCTTTACCATCTGAGCCACCAGGGAAGCAGGGGACCTGTACTCAGTGTCTAATCCACAGAAACTGTGATACTGAATGAGTGCTGTTTTAAACTATTAAGTATTGCTGTAATTTCACTGTTGCCATAAATAACTACTATACCACCACCCCACCCACTCTTGCCTGTCCTCCAAGACACTCTTGCCTGTCCTCCAAGATCTTAAACTTCTTTTTTTCCCCACTAAGTTACAGGTACACAACGTAATGATTCAGTATTTGTATATATTGCAAAGTGATCACCACAGTAAGTCCATCACCACAGTTACAATTATTTTTCTTGTGATGAGAACTTTTAAGGTCTCTCTCAGTTCAGTTCAGTTCAGTTCAGTCGCTCAGTCGTGTCCGACTCTCCGCGACCCCATGAATCATAGCACGCCAGGCCTCCCTGTCCATCACCAACTCCCGGAGTACACTCAAACTCATGTCCACAGAGCCGGTGATGCCATCCAGCCATCTCATTCTCCGTCGTCCCCTTCTCCTCCCGCCCCCAACCTTTCCCAGCATCAGAGTCTTTTCGAGTCAACTCGTCGCATGAGGTGGCCAAAGTATTGCAGTTTCACCTTTAGCATCAGTCCCTCCAATGAACATCCAGGATCGATCTCCCTTAGAATGGACTGGTTGGATCTCCTTGCAGTATAAGGGACTCTCAAGAGTCTTCTCCAACACCACAGTTCAAAAGCATCGATTCTTCGGCGATCAGCCTTCTTCACAGTCCAACTCTCACATCCATATATGACCACGGGAAAAACCATTGCCTTGACTAGACGGACCTTGGTTGGCAAAGTAATGTCTCTGCTTTTTAATATACTATCAAGGTTGGTCATAACTTTCCTTCCAAGGAGCAAGCGTCTTTTAATTTCATGGCTCCAATCAGCATCTGCAGTGATTTTGGAGCCCAAAAAAACAAAGTCTGACACTGTTTCCACTGTTTTTCCATCTATTTCCCATGAAGTGATGGGACCAGATGCCATGATCTTTGTTTTCTGAATGTTGAGCTTCAAGCCAACCTTTTCACTCTCCTCTTTCACTTAAGGTCTCTCTCACCAACATGCAAATATACAATATAGTATTTTATGTAAACTTAAAAGTCAAGACAATCTCAGATTTCACGTGCCCCAAAGAACTTAGCACACAATATACAAACACATAGGGCTCATACACTGTATCTACCCACTCATCTGTTTTTAACTGACCTTAAGTTTTCAAACATCAATTCTCAGTGAATGAGCAAAATCTATTAAACTTTCATTAATAGTTTGATAGCTCACAAAAGTAAGTACATTTAGAAATGGTCAGCAACAGGAAGGAAAATACAGGAAAACACTTCACTTGGCAACACATACCTTCCCTATCCTAGCAAATCTTCCCATTAATAAGAATTCAAGCAACTGATTAGAAATGTCCCTGTTTCCTGAACTTTTCTGCCTCACAATGTTTTCATCAGGCTGTAAAAACTATAAAAGGTTCTATTCACCAAAAAAATACAATCATAAGTGTTCAAAACACATGAAGCAAAAACTGAAAGAATCGTGCAATGTATCAGAGCATCAAATCAACCCTTGACACTTCCACCATCTTGTATGTTGTTTATCTCAATACAGCCAAGAAAAACACTGACATAAAGACAGGACAATTTTCACAACAATTAGTTGCAAATTTTAACACCACCTCTCAGTTAACTATTAAAGCTAGACAGTAATTTATAAAGTACATTAAAAAAATACTGAACACACAGAAAATCTGAAACCTATTAACCACTATGACTTAAATGATATTTCAAAAGCATTACTGCAACAACAGAAAAATATACATTCTTTTCAAGTACATAGTGTGATCACCACAACAGATGCTATACTAGCCCATTAAAAAATTCTCAATAAATGTAAAATAACTGAAAGCATACAGAGTATAACCTCTGACCACAATGGAATTAAATTTGAAGTTAAATATACTAGTCTTCCTAATAAAACTGGGAGGGGGGATTTTTTAAATATACACGTAAGTGATTCATGAGTCAGAGAAGAAAACATAAGGATATTATAAACTATTTCAAATTAAATCATTATGAAAATATGACAAACAAAAATCATGAGATGTAGCTAAAGCAATGTTTAGTGGTTAATACTTACGAATGCTGTATTAGAAAAGAAAGGTCTCATACCAAATATCTAAGCTTCCCTAAATTAGAAAAGAGCAAAGAAAATTCAAAGGAAGTAGGACAAAGAAAATAACAAAGAAATCAGTGAAACAGAAAACAGTAAGAAAAGTAAAATTTCTAGTTAAACTTATCAAGAAAATGAGAGAAAATAAAATACCTAATAACAGGAATGAAAGAGAATTTATCACTACAGATTCTATAAATACTTCAATAATACTAAGGGAATTTGATGAACATGTCATGCCACCTAATTTGACAAATTAGATGAAATTGGAAAATTTTCTAAAAAATAAATTGACATGAGACAAAATCTAAATAGCTTTATCTACTAAAGAAACTACTGAGCTTCCCACAAATAAAACTCCAGACACAGAGGTGCTCTAGTGAACTGTATCAAATATTTAAGGAAAACGCAGCATCCATTTTACACAAACTCTCAGGAAACAGAGGAGAAATCATTTCTAGTTGGTTTGATGAGGCCAGCATGACTCTAATTCCAAAACCTGACAAAGACGTTACAAACAAAACGACGTTGCCTTTCCATAATACAGATTTGACAATGAATAAAATATTACCAAGTCAAAATTAGCAGTGTATCTAAAGAATAATTAAATATTCTTTATCCTAGGAATGTAAGGTTGACTGGCATTTGAAATCCAAAGAAATTCACACATTAACAGAAGACAGGAGAAAAACTGCAATGCAAAAGATGCAGAAAAAGCACTGAATAAAATGCAGTATCTGTCATAACAAGAACCCTCAGCAAACCAGGAACAGAAGGGAATTTCCTTGATATGATGAGCATCTACAGAAATAGCTATAACTAACATTATACTTCACTGTGGCATACTGAACTCCTTCCTCCTAAGATGAAGTACAAAGCAAGGATGGCCCTTCTCACCACTTCTATTCAACACTGTAGTGGCAATCCCAGCCTTTGCACCAAGACAAATCAGTAACAGAAAGACCAGAAAAAGTAGTGCCTTCTAACTGCAAATGACAAATATTTATATAACTAAATCCTACCAAATCCTCAACGGCAGCTACTATAACTAGTAAGTGAATTTAGCAAGGTTGCAGGATTCAAGTATTTGACTTAGTAATAAATTTAATATCAGATATGCAAGATCTCTACGCTGAACATTACAAAACACTGGTAAGAGAAATTAAAGACAACCTAGATTAAAAAATATATACTACAATCATATATTGGAAGACTCAATAATGACATAAAGGCTCCCTCAAATTAATCCATGGATTAAATGCAATTCCAGTGAAAATCTCAGGAAACATTTTTGCAGAAATTAACAAGAGTCTAAAATCTACATGGAAATACAAAGAACACAGAATATCCAAAACAACTCTGAAGAAGAATGTTAGAAAGCTAACACTATCCGATTTCAAGACATAAAGCTTTAGCAAACAAGAGTATGATATTGACTTCAAGACAGACAAATGTATCAGTGAAACAAAATTTGTTTTTTTACAAAGACTCAAACACATATTAGTGGAAAAAAGAGTCTTTTCAATTAATAAGTACTGGAACAACCAAATATGCACACAGAAAAATATAAATCTCAACCTAAACCTCCCACCATACAAAAGAATTCAAGATTATCACAGACTTTAACATAAAACCTAGACTCAAAACTTTTAGAAGAAAACAGAAGGAGACTAGTTTCATGAGTTGAGGGTAAGCAAAGGTTTCAGCAATAATCACAGAAAAAAAAAAGTAGGCAGGTTAAAATTTTCTCTTATTAGAAGCCACCTTTAAGAAAATGCATGACATATAAATTACATCTCAATAAAGCTGCTACAGAAAGGAAAGAAACTAGGGAATTTAGGCCACAAGGGAATTTCTTTATAGGACAGGCAAGGTACAGATGCGTAAAAAAAAAATATTTACAAAACATGAATCTGAAAAGCATCCAGGCTACATTTTTAAAACTCAATAAGTAAAAGACAACTAATAAAATATTGGGCAAATAATCTGAACAAACATCACAAAATGTGATACACAAATGGTCAGTAAATACATGTAAAAGCGTTGAACATCATTAACCATCAGGGAAATACAAACTGAATTCACAACGTAATGTCACTACCCATCCACCAGAAGAGGTAGAATGTGGTGCAGCTTTAACTCCCACAGTACCAATGGAAACAAAACCATCACACAACTTTCAAAGACACTCGGTACTTGAAGATACAGAACCAAACATACACTTACCCCCTGACCCTTCAATTCCAATGCTGCTGCTGCTGCTAAGTCACTCCAGTTGTGTCCTACTCCGTGCCACAGACGGCAGCCCACCAGGCTCCCCCGTCCCTGGGATTCTCCAGGCAAGAACACTGGAGTGGGTCTCCATTTCCTTCTCCAATGCATGAAAGTGAAAAGTGAAGGTGAAGTCGTTCAATCATGTCCGGGCAAGAGTACTAGAGTGGGGTGCCATTGCCTTCTCCAGATTCCAATGTTAGATATTGCCAAAAAACTAGAAAAAGCCCAGGTATCCGCCAATACAAAGGATAAACTGTATATTCACATAACAATGTATGACTGAGCAAGAAACACAAACAACAGAAACAAGCAACAACAGTGCTGAAAGCATCAGTCGCTCAGTCGTGTCCGACTCTTTGCGACCCCATGGACTGTAGCCCACCAGGTTCTTCGGTCCACGGAATCCTCCAGACAAGAATACTGGAGTGGGTAGCCATTCCCTTCCAGACCCAGGGATCGAACTCCGGTCTCCCGCACTGCAAGCAGATTCTTTACCCTCTGAGCCACCAGGGAAGCACCAACAATATAGATGAATAGCAAAAAAACATCCTGGGAGGGAAACCTTACACAAGAATGGGTATTTTATGATTCCTAATAGATGAGGTCTTGATTAGGAAATACTTCCAGTGGAAACTAAACAGTGGTTGTTTTTGGGGGGGGAGGGACAAACAGTGAAAATGAGGATGATGTGGGAAGAGGCTTCAGGGAACTCTGCCATGAGTCCCAGAATGTTTTGTATCTTGAAAAAGATTTGGGTTACACGGGTGTGTGCATCTCTCAACACTTACCGGGTGATCTGTATGAGTCACTGTATATATTTTACAACAAAAGGGAAAAAATTCTATTATAGAGCCCTAAGTAATAATATACATACAGGAAACAGTGCACTGATGACTCCACATACACACGACTAGACACATACGTGATAAAACAAGTATACTGAAGTGTTAATGGTACAATCTGGTAGATGGTGGGCAAATAAATTTTCAATGAACAATTCTTTCAATTATCCTGTGTGTTTACAATTTTTCATAATCAACTGTTAGGGGTTGGGAGGTAAATTAACTAAACGTTCATCCCGGTGTAGTCTCCTCTATAAAGAAGCTAATTATGCAGACTAAACACCTATAATAAAAATTATGATTATGTAATACAGTACATTTTTTTATTTTCAGTGATAAAAAGGAAAGACAAAAGACTGGCATGATTTACTTCTCCATGTTCATTCAAGAAAGAACTCTAAAATTTTTAATTGAATGGGTTGAGAAACAATGTGCAGATGAAAAGAATCAGCTTGGCAATTAGTGTAGTGACTAATCCCTTCCCCCCTCACTCAAAATACACATACAACCACCACCATCACCAAAGCTTAAATCAAGAGTTCACACTCACAGTTTCAAATGATACCTGCTAGAAATTGCCAGCAAAAAGTGATTTCCAGCCCATACTTCTAAGCTCTAAACCCATATAGACAGCTGCCTAGCATGTATTTCTACTTGCAAATCACAAAAACATGTCAGCATACAACCTATTTTCCTCCCTCACACATCTGCTCCTCCCTATTTCCAATTCCAAATGACGGATACAAAAGTCCTACTGTCTGGCGCCAGCTAGAAACCCAAGTGCCACTCCAGACTGCTCCTCTGCTCTCATCCCCACATCAGTCACCAAGCCTAGTCAACTCTACCACCTAAGTCTCTACCAATACCGCTCCCCCCAAATTTGTCCCACTGCCCCTGCTTTAATGCATTATTTCCTGAATTACTACAGGGCCCTCCAAAATAGCATTCCTACCTATACCCTCTCTGGGTAGAAGCCCGATAATCAGCACTTTCTGCACTACCTAGAAAATATAATGTCCCACTATTTCTCCATAAGAGGCTCCAGTTAAGAATATTTTAATTAGGACTCTTTACAAAACAGATTTACATTTCTGCTGGTTTCACTAATCTTCATTTTCCAGTAAAACTAATAAAAATAGTTTATTCATATTACCACATCACTTTAATCATTAAGACCAGATGACAGTGAAGATCTTAGATTTCACTACAGAACTGTTACTAAGCCCATATGTTACCAAAATGATTGATACACAGACTATACTTCCCTCCCTGCTCCCAGAACAACTTGTACTTCAATAAGGTTTCAAATTTCTTTCTGAGACCTTAATGTCAGTACTAGATTCTACAGGGCACAGAGGGTATCTTTAAAAATGCTAGAGCATGGGAGTTAAGAGTGGAGTTGAACCTGAATCAATTTCAGTTCCAGCTCTGTCATTCCCAATGCACACATACATGTGACCGTGAACAAGCTGCTGTTTAGACTAAGCCTCCTGATGGCTGCGACAGTAAAGAGTCCATCTGCAATACAGGAGACCCAGTTTCAATCCCTGGGTTGGGAAGATCCCCTACAGAAGGAAATGGCAACCCACTCCAGTATTCTTGCCTGGAGAATCCCGTGGACAGAGGAGCCTGGTGGGCTAAAGTCCACGCGGCCTCAGTCATACACAAATGAGCAACTAATACCTTCACTTCACTTTCCTGATTTTTAAACCAGAATGATACTAGTTCCTGTGTCACAGAACTGCTGTGAGAATAAAACCATGTACTTCCACTACTCGGCACATCACTGGCATTCAATAATGTTTTACCATTATTATTATTATTATAGCAGCATTAGCAACAGCATTTTGGTAAATGAGGAAAGCAAATAAGTGGGATTCCAGAATCACAAGTGATGGCAACACTACTAAAGAACTGAAGTGCACCCTTAACATTTGCTGACAAACAAACCTAAAGGTCCATGGCATTCACAGAGTCATCCTTCAACCAGTACAAGACTCAGAACATCCCACTCTCCCAGTCTGGTGCAATGAGAGTGAGCTTGATCAGATTTCTATCTCCAGCACGCCAACAGGGCTGTCTTCATTTCTATACATCCCTGGGTACCTATTTACTTTGGTAACTATTACAGGCTCAGATCAGTTTAGTTCAGTCACTCAGTCGTGTCCAACTCCTTGAGACCCCACGGACTGCAGCACACCAGGCCTCCCCGTCCATCACCAACTCCTGGAGCTTACTCAAACTCACGTCCATCAAGTTGGTGATACCATCCAACCATCTCATCCTCTGTCATCCCCTTCTCCTCCTGCCTTCAATCTTTCCCAGCATCAGGGTCTATTTGAATGAGTTAGTTCTTCGCATCAGGTGGCCAAAGTATTGAAGTTTCCGTTTCAGCATCAGTCGTTCCAATGAAAATTCAGGACTGGTTTCCTTTAGGATGGACTGGTTGATTCTCCTTGCAGTCCAAGGGACTCTCAAGAGTCTTCTCCAACACCACAGTGCAAAAACATCAATTCTTCGGTGCTCAGCTTTCTTTACAGGCCAACTCTCACATCCATATATGACTACTGGAAAAACCACAGCACAGGCTACAGTAGTTATTTATGGATCTGGGAATTCATAATAGCCTTGGAATATCACAAGTATACTGCTGTAAGTGGCTGTTGCTTAGCACATCTCTATGGGGCTAGAATGTAATTCTAGCTTCATGTTTCAATTCAGCTGCTTCTGCATGTGACTTAACAAGGATGACGGACTACTTAGGGGATTCTCAGGTGGCATTAGAAGTAAAGAACCCACATGCTAATGCAGGAGACATAAAGAGACGCAGGTTCAATCCCTGGGTCGGGAGGACTCCCCAGAGGAGCGCACGGCAACCCACTCCAGGATTCTTGCCTGGAAAATCCTATGGACAGAGAAGCCTGGCGGGCTACAGTCACAAAGAGTTGGACACGACTGAATCGACTTAGCGCACACAGCACATGGACTATTCAAGTCCTAAAAAGCTGCTTTTTTGTTAATTTCTAATAGATTTAAAAGTTAACTTCAAATAAGATATATATAAATATGATATTCAGGTAAATAGGGTATTTAGTCAATTAAACTAATTATAAATACACTAAATCAATTATAAACACTTCTCATGCTTAAAAACAACCACCCAAGGAAAGTCTGGTTTTTCTATTACTCTAAGGAAACCCTTAATTTCCCAAGAGTGTTTCTTGAACGTTCATGGTTCCAGACCAGATATTTATATAGTTTGGCAAATACATTCAACATCCACCAGCTGCCAAGTCTTGTTCAAAACTACTTTTTTAAGTGATGAAATTCTGCCCTGAAAAACAGTCTGTCCACTACAGCTGGGAAAACATACTTCTCTCCTCTTTCTCCATATATAGTTCTTCCACACAGACCAGGAATTCAACCCCTAAATATGACAGACCATATCATCCTTGGCACAAATTATCTAAACCAAACGTCAGCATACTTTAGTTCTGAGGACTAGACTATGATGACTACTCAAAAACAAATATTCCAGAAAAAGCATGTGAAGATTACAAGATGACACACAGCAGGCTTTCAACACACATACCCTAAAGGAGTCTAGGAGCCCTAAAGAGCCTACAACAAACAAATTTCTTGGAAGTTTCGCATTAAAATGTAGTGAAAGTGAAAATGTTAAGTCACTCAGTCGTGTCCGACTCTTTGCAACCCCATGGACTGCAGCCCACCAGGCTTTCTGTCCATGGGATTTCTCAGGCACGAATACTGGAGTGGGTAGCCACCCCACTTCCCGACCCAGGGATAAAATGTAGTTGAGTATTCTGCAGTTCACTCCATTACCCAGCCTACTTTAATATGCTGTTCTTCCCAAAAATCTTCCAGTGAAACCGATGTTACAGGTAGAGAGGCCACGTCTGTCTGACAATCTGCTTCATACACAAGCACACTGCAGCACGCCCCTAAAGTACAGACAAAGACTCCGGCAGTGTGAGAAGACCAAATACCAAGAGTGTGGTAAGCCCTACAAAAGGAAGCCTGAACTGCACAGGGAATACCAAAACTTCACGCAGGCACTGGCAAGTGGAAGAAAATCTGTATTAATAAACGGAAAGCCAGCAGTCACGTGACTGACATGGACAACACAATAAACACGATAAAAGCTGAGAGTGATTCAGGAATCACTAGCATAGGATGTTCTGTCACGCACCTTGGGGGTGTGTTCTGAAAGTAATTATAGCACTGCATGATCGAAGAGAATGGCTGACCGTAATCTGAAAAACAGCAGCCCCACTTTTATCACTCATCTTCAGCCAAATATAAACAGCTTGACATTTAAGAAAATTTTGAATTTCTTGTTCTGTACTTCTACAAAATGTTCAAACAAGATGTAATGAAAATTATTATTTTTATTTTTTTTAAGTTGCCTGACTAGAATGCCTTAATGCTGTGCTTTTCTAATCATATCAACAAAGTGGAGTTAATAACAATCAATAGCCGAGTGCAATGAAGACTGCCTGCTGGAATCTGCTGAAGTAGCCAAGCTAGTGTGCCTTGAGAATATACTAATTATTCTCACGTGGTATCAGCTGTAAAATTCTCTTTTCAGTCTACCATAAGAAGCTGAAATGAGTGTGCATGCAATAAATGTTGAGGGGAGGCTAGAAATGCAGAGATTATTTATCTTGGGAACCAACTACACTGCTTCACTGTCACGTTGCTAGATTCAGAGTCAGGGTATTTCTTCTTAAATAGCTCTGGAAAGTCATAAGCACATGCAGTATCTTTTATTTTTTCAATGAGTGAGGACATCTTCAAGCAATGCACAGTTTCTGGAATTGCTTCAGTGAAATGACGTCATCACCATCTACTAGATCTTGTTTTCCACTTGGGGCAGCAGTCTCTCTTTTCTCCATTCCTTTGATCAGGCTACTCCTGAGTGTTCAAAAGCCTTCTTTGCCTTCATCACCTTGTTAATTATGACTGCTCAATCGGCACCACTCAGTTCACATCCAAGTACTCTGGGAATGGCCCCTTCCCATACCACCCCTCAAGGAGGTCTGCACGCACCACAGAACTCCAGGAACACTCCTATCACAGTGCGATTCTTTCTGTAGTGTAACAATTCATTAGGCAGTGCACATCCTGGCACAGAGAACAGCATCACCTCTACACTGTTAATACCTGAAGCGTAATCAAGTATTTGCTGAATGTCAAGTGAGCAAACAGATCACAATGCCCAGCATGAAACGTGGACAATCACTATTTTAATCTTAAAAGTTTTTAAATTAGCAATAATCATCTCCCACAGAAATAATATGCAATTTTGTATTTGAAGTCAATGGGAAATTTTCTCTTTATAGACATCTTTGCTAAAAGCATGTCAGTGAAAGTTAGAACCTAAATTTCTAGATTCTGTACATTTATACAGTTATGCACTGAATAAATACACAAAACTGATACAACTGAGGGGAAATGGGCATATAAAAAACAACACTTACACTGGCAGATCTATTTAATTGAAGTTTAGCAGTAATTCTATCTTAAAACCATCAAATTAATCATGGCACAAAGATTCAAACTAAATATTTCTGCTAATCAATTAATTTAAATCAAATGAAATCTGTAACTCAAGTTGACTTAAATATATCTTGACATGAGTAGTTAGTTGGTCATACTTACTCTAATTCTTAACAAAATGAAGGGGAAATATTCCCAGCTTTCTAATAGAAATCCTAAAGCCAGGCTCTCAACCATGAAATGTCGTGACTACTGGGTACCTAAAACAAGGTAGGCACTATTCAAAACATTCAAAAGCATGATTTGATACCCATATTCCCATGTGTTAGCTTCATCTTTTATTTTTGTGGCAGCTATCAACAGGCATAGGACCTAAACCACGATCCTATTTCTCACAGTTATTCACATACATCACCAACAACAGCTGTGTAATTTTTATAGTACAACTAAAAATACATAGTTCAAAACATTAAATAAATTTTATCTAACATTTAGGAATGACTGAACAAAATAGTCAAACTCAATTCATGTTAAAGGAGTAATTTAGCAGAAGGGAACATTCAGAACGATGAGTAATTCAATTCACAAAAATTAAAAATGTATATGGGCTACATTTTAATTTTAGAAGTGTCCTCTTTCTTTCCCTCATGATATGTAATGCCTGTAACTATACTTCAAGTACTACTAAAGAGTATATCTCTTTGGTTAAAAATTTAGAAAGCTATAGTTTCCTCAGTCTCTTGCATAGGTCTATGCCCTCCCACAACTTTAATTGAAAAAGACTTTTCTGAAGCTGGCTTACTGTGTCTTTCCTTGACCGACCTCATAAGCCACTTAGCTGCAAAAGGCTCATGCCATCTTTTAATACGCTTTCCCAGAAGTCCCACTGCTAATGAGATATACAGCTCTGTCTAACACAAAGTACTCCTCATCGAAAAACTTGATTTTCAGATGCTTTTCTCACTTAAGCAACAATTGCAATAGAGACTTAATGTTTCACTCTGGCTAAGACTGCCAGGCAAACCCACCTGACTGATTCCTCTGCAAATCAGCCCTGAGACCTGATCAGCAGAGTCTGTGAACTCCAGTTGAGTTCAGCCCTCTTGAAGTTTTCAACCTCCTGATCTGTAAAGTAAAACGGTCCCTGGAAGGGACCCAAGCCATATTACAAAACTAGCAAGGCCACATATAGCCTTGGTAAAGCTTCGGTTGGGGTAGAGGGGAAGGCTGGCTTCAAAAAGGACTTTTTCAAAAAGTTTAACTATTCATCAAATAGCACTTATACAACCAAAAAAAAAAAGAAAGACTATAATTATTCCCCAATTATTAAGCCTTAAAGGAGGCTTAAGGATTTAGCTTAGGTATATTATTCCAATTTAGTTTTTACAGTTTCCAGGAAATTTGACTTATTTGGTCTAGGAAAACAGCTGAAAACTTGATCATACAGATAACCATTTCAAAAGTCAGTAAAATCAGGTGATACAAATCACACATGATGAAATGAGGCGATAAAATCACATCATCAAGTGATAAAGATGAAAACTGGGCAGCAAAGGGTTAAAACTTACTTTGCTCTTGAAGTTGGTTAGGCTATTCACAGTTGCTACCTTAAGACTTCAGTTTTTCTCTAAGATATTCAAACAAAAATCAAAACATTTCACCAGTAACATAAATTGTACATAAGTTGAATAAGTGGCCACAGCTGCTAGCTTCAGTGTATCTCTCATTCCGATGAGAAATCTAGGTCAGAAGACTTAAGCTCCCTTTCCCTCTCTTCCCTCCCTTCTAATATTCCCTTGAAAAATACAATAAAAGTTCTCCAGTCAACCAGTGGACACCATTCTTATATATGGGACATATGCCCAAAGTGATCAGTTATGTTTCTGTACTGCCAAGAAACCAATATTCTACCAGTGATGAAGTATAACAATTTAAACATTAAAACCATGTTAAATTACTACCCAGAGAGACTCCATGTTTTGTAATGGTAGTGCTTTGGAACAAGGTGGATACTGAAACAAAAAATTACTAAAAGTGGAAGACATTATACAAAATAAATAGTCTTTAACTCATCAAAAAGGTCAGTTAAGAAAGAGTAAAGAACATTCCACTATAAGAGACATGACAACAAAACCCAGCATGCCATCTGAACTCAACCTTGAACCAGAAAAAATACATTTTTGTTTTTTGTTATACTAAAACTGAACAAAATATTAAAAAATAAAAAAGTATAATGTCTACCAGGTATATACTAATATCACACTCTAATGAGATCGAAATCTGAAATCAACCTGTTTAACTTTTTATTTAGGTCTCTGCTTCTTAATCACTTTAAGAGTTTCCTTCTGCTTACTGTTTTATTTTTTACAATTATTAATATTATTATTAGTTGGAAACAATGGCAGATTTTATTTTCTTGGGCTCCAAAATCACTCTAGACAAGACGCTTGCTCCTTAAAAGAAAAGCTATGACAAACCTAGACAGTATATTAAAAAGCAGAGATGTCACTATGCCAACAAAGGGCCGTATAATCAAAGCTATGGTTTTTCCAGTAGTCATGTGTGGATGTGAGTAGGACCATAAAGAAGGCTGAGCACTGAAGAATTGATACTTTCGAACTGTGGTGCTGGTGAAGATTCTTAAGGGTCCCTTGGACAGTAAGGAGATCAAACTAGTCAATCTTAAAGGAATTGGAAAAGATCCTGATGCTGGGGAAGATTGATGGCAGAAAATGGGGGCAAGAGAGGATGAGATGGTTGAATAGCATCATCGACACAATGGACATGAGTTTGAACAAACTCCGGAGGGGAGTGAAGGACAGGAAGCCTGGTATGCTGCAGTCCAAAAGGTCACAAAGAGTCAGATGCAACTGAGTGCCTGAACACCACCACCACTTATAAAAGTAGGTGTAAAAAAATCCTAAACAAAATATTGATTGACCAAATCCAATAGTGTTCTTTTTAAAAAATAACATCATATTAAGACCATATTAAAGGCCAAAACATATATATTATATGATTATTTCAACAGAAGCAGAAAAGCTGAAAGAAATCAGCATCTATTCATTAATTTTTATCTTCGCAAACTAGGAATAGAAGGAAGTTTCCTTAACTGGAAAAGGTTACATATACTGAATACTATATCAAGTATAAAGAAAGTTAACATGAGCACGCTCTGGGAGTTGGTGATGGACAGGGAAGCGTAGCATGCTGCTGTTCATGGGGTCGCAGAGTCAGACATGACTGAGCAACTGAACTGAACTGAAGGTATGTGCACGAGAATAATGGCCAAACAGAACTAAATAAGAAATTACTACATGACGCAAAAAATTTAAATGATAATTTAATAAAGAATAAAAGGGCAATGGCTCTTGGCCATCCAAAATGAGGACCTTACCTTAAGAGAGTCATTTTCTCTAAGTAAAAAGCAAAAATAGAAAATTTAACAAAATGAACATTTAAAATTAGATATGAAACTTCTAAAGAATTTTAACTACATATATACCTCCTTCTTAAGAGTTCAAAGTACATGTTTAAAAGCTAGTGAAGAAAAATTGCTTAAATGAGTTGTTTATGATATGGTAATCTTTAGCTCCTACAAGATTATTTTTAATTATACATTAGTGATCATTGAAAAAAAAGAGAGTTCCAGAAAAACATCTATTTCTGCTTTACTGACTATGCCAAAGTCTTTGACTGTGTGGATCACAATAAACTGTGGAAAATTCTAAAAGAGATGGGAATACCACATCACCTGATCTGCCTCTTGAGAAACCTGTATGCAGGTCAAGCAGCAGCAGTTACAACTGGACATGGAACAACAGACTGGTTCCTAATAGGAAAAGGCTGTATACTGTCATCTTGCTTATTTAACTTATATGCAGAGTACATCACGAGGAACGCTGGGCTGGAAGAAGCACAAGCTGGAATCAAGATTGCCGGGAGAAATATCAGTAACCTCAGATATGCAGATGACGCCACCCATATGGCAGAAAGTGAAGAGGAACTCAAAAGCCTCTTGATGAAAGTGAAAGAGGAGAGTGAAAAGGTTGGCTTGAAGCTCAACATTCAGAAAACAAAGATCATGGCATCTGGTCCCATCACTTCACGGGAAATAGATGGAAAAACAGTGGAAACAGTGTCAGACTTTATTTTTTTGGGCTCCAAAATCACTGCAGATGCTGATTGCAGCCATGAAATTAAAAGACGCTTACTCCTTGGAAGGAAAGTTATGACCAACCTAGATAGAATATTAAAAAGCAGAGACATTACTTTGCCAACAAAGGTCCGTCTAGTCAAGGCTATGGTTTTTCATGTGGTCATGTATGGATGTGAGAGTTGAACTGTGAAGAAAGCTGATCGCCGAAGAATTGATGCTTTTGAATTGTGGTGCTGGAGAAGACTCTTGAGAGTCCCTTGGACTGCAAGGAGATGCAACCAGTCCATTCTAAAGGAGATCAGTCCTGGGTGTTCATTGGAAGGACTGATGCTAAGGCTGAAACTCCAATACTTTGGCCACCTCATGCGACGAGTTGACTCACTGGAAAAGACTCTGATGCTGGGAGGGATTGGGGGTGGGAGGGGAAGGGGACGACAGAGAATGAGATGGCTGGATGGCATCACCAACTCTATGGACATGAGTCTGAGTGAACTCCGGGAGTTGGTGATGGACAGGGAGGCCTGGCGTGCTGTGATTCATGGGGTCACAGAGAGTCAGATACGACTGAGCGACTGAACTGAACTGAACTGAGACAGCAAGCATATTAAAAAGCAGAGACATTACTTTGTCAACAAAGGTCCATCTAGTCAAGGCTATGGTTTTTCCAGTGGTCATGTATGGATGTGAGAGTCAGACCATAAAGAAAGCTGATCCCCAAAGAACTGATACTTCTGAACTGTGGTGTTGGAAAAGATTCTTGAGAGTCCCTTGGACTGCAAGGAGATCCAACCAATCCATCCTAAAGGAGATCAGTCCTGGGTGTTCATTGGAAGGACTGATGTTGAAGCTGAAATTCCAACACTTTGGCCAACTGACGTGAAGAACTGACTCACTGGAAAAGACTCTGATGCTGGCAAAGATTGAGGGTGGGAGGAGAAGGGGACAACAGAGGATGAGATGGTTGGATGGCATCACCGACTCAATGGACATGAGTTTGGGTAGACTCCTGGAGTTGGTGATGGAAGGGAGGCCTGGAGTGCTGCGGTTCATGGAGTCGCAAAGAGTAGGACACAACTGAACTGAACTGATTCCAAATTAAATTAAACTGGAAAAAAAACATGCCTTCAAATATAAACCTTTGCTTTCTTTCTCCAAAACTGTAATTCTATTCATCTTTAAATTTAACCCTAGGATCAAGTTCAGTTCCAAAAAAAAAGCAATTGCCTCCACAGCCTCAAAATGTACATAGAGGCATTCATTACAGGCATGCCTGGCTACCTAAGTGCTATGAGTCATGCTTATTTTCAAAGACAACACTAAGGGAATGTCAATCAAAAAAACCGTGAAAAAGCATATTAAGAAAAACATTGAAAGTGAAAGTGAAGTTGCTCAGTCGTCTCCGACTGTTTGCAACCCCATGGACCGTAGCCTACCAGGTTCCACTGTCCATGGGTTTTTCCAGGCAAAACTACTGGAGTGAGTTGCCATTTCCTTCTCCAGGAGATCTTCCTGACCCAGGGATTGAACCCGGGTCTCCCGCACTGTAGGCAGAGTTTACCGTCTGAGCCAATTTACCAAATGTAAAGTTTTAAAATTTAGATTATCAGCCAACATACAAATTGGTAAAACAAATCATTTAACATAAAATTTTGCAAATTTAAGTAGCATATGGCTATGGGTTTAAGTTAAAAATGCTCATTACTTAGGACTGTAAAGAAAAGACTGTAAAATCAGAAATGTATTATATAAAACATGGAAGTACCACCCAATAGCCTTTAAAAGATCAGGTTTTAAGGTGTCAATCTTATTCTAAATCTTATTTATTCAATTACAATGTAAAACTTTTTGTGAGTATGGTTAATCTCTGCTAGAAACTTCTAATAAACAAAACTTGTCTATAGGTCAAAAAATCTTCATTAACAGTACACATTATAAGTAAAAATAATAACACTATCATTCCACGAAATAAACATAGAAACTCAAGCTACTTTCGGTGGTAGACATAAAAACTGGAATTTCTTTTCTTGGTCCATTTTGAAAACACCCAACTCTTAGGGGATAATCCAGGCGTAATTAAAGTCCACGCGCTCTCACCATGTTTGGCCAGTGAAATTACTACTGCTTTGTTTTTCTTTGGATAATGTCAATGACTTATGAGAGGATGGGCAAATAAGAGAATAGGAAAATGAGGCTTACTACATACACAAAAGTGGGTAAATAAGTAGGTGGGAAAACATGGACTGAGTGGCCGTTACAAAGGAAGACTGCTTACCAAGTGATTTGTCCACAAGCAATGAACACCAACATTTAAAAACTGCGTGTGTTAGAAAACAAACATGGATACCAAAGGTGGAAGGGAAGGAATAAATGAGGAGTTTGGGACTAACAGACACACTACTATATACAAACTAGGTAAGTAACAAGATTTACTGCGCACAGTAAACTATATTCAGGGAACTACATTCAGCATCTTGTAATAACCTAACCTATAATGGCAAAAAATATAGCTATGTACGTGTGTAAAACTGAATCACTTTGCTGTACACTTGAAACTATCACAACTCTGTAAATCAACTAAACTTCAATAAAAAAGAAAAAGACAACCACCATCCAAAACCTAAACCATTGGAATATAGTAAAAACAGAATATAAAATACCAAACAGCGTAAACCCTGTTTCATTCTGCTAAGCAGCAAAAAAAAAGCAACAAGTACTTGGAAAAACAAAACAAGATCTGAAAATAAATATAATTCACATTATTCCGATAAACCCTAAGAGAAAAGATTACAAGCCACTGCAAGAATACTTCAATCAACATTTAACTAGATATTACAGTAGGGATTATGAAGGGTTAGGGTAAACAGTTTATACACAGTAGGGATGTCAGTATATCGTATTGATTGCTCACAGCGCGTATGAAAGAAAATCTGTACAACAGAAGAACAATTCCAAAAACATGAACCTGGAGCAATCAAATAGCTTGTTAATCTCTGAAATGCAAGCAGGAAATAAATACTAAATTAAAAATTTTAAATACACTCAACTTGTAAACAGCATAACATTACTTTGAAAAGACAGTAAGAACATTACAAAATAAAGACTGAAATGCAAAACAAAGAATGACATCTGCCCTTTAAACAGTCCTGCTATAGATAAAAAGTACTACTAATGATGGCAAAACAGTGAATATATCATAATCTAATTTTAAAAAAGACTGCACACAAACATCTAACTTTTAAACTCTACTGGGGTGGTGAGGGGGAAGTCACCATTTTATCTTAGTATTTAACCATGCAAGATCTACTAGCCTTTTGGTCAAAAGAGTTCTTGTAATAGGCAAGCCTTAACTTTCCCAATAATCAAGATACATCCAGGGTGTGCATCTACACACCGTGTGCTTTGTGTTGTAACAAAACCAGGTCCAAAGCAAAACCAGTCATAATCATGGGTCAATTACGATTGCTACTGAAAACCAACAGCAAGTTACAACAGGAATCCCTCCTAAAATATGGTGTACTATATTTTATTGTTTCATTTTTATTGAACTATAGTGGAGTTGCAATATTGTTAGTTTTATTCTATTTTTAAACTGTTATCACAAAATTAGAAAAAGCAACTAAACAGACGTATTCAAGAAATCTCGAGATTGTTTTAAGGCTAATTACAGTTAGCTGGAAACACATCCTGTCTTGAATTAAAAAATGATAAATACTATTTAAAATAAGTACTACTCTCTATTTAATGCAGATGAGGTTTCTAGTGAAAAGGCGAGGAATGCCAAAAGGGCACTGGAATCAAGGATTCTACTCCCACAACCATTAACTAATCTTATCACTCATAGCTTACATTCCACACAGTACTTACTATGCAACCTGCACTGGATAAGAGCTTTTCAACCACTATCTCAGCTAATTCTTGCATTAGTAATATGAAATAGCTACCATCTGTTGTTATTCCCATTTTTCAGGTGAAGAAATTGAGGTTTGGAAGTTAAAGAGCTTGCCTAAGATTATTAAGGTACTAAACCACAAAATCAGGATTCAAACTTGAGCTATCTGAACCTAGAATCCTTCCTTTAACCACCAAGTATGTATACATTTTGGTCTTTTTAGTTTCAGCTTCTTCAATCAGGAAATGAAAGGTTCTATTCTCTTTAGTTTAATTAACAAGTAAGAAAACAGAATTTTCAACTTTTACACAAGTAAATCTAGAAGCAATGGAAAAGATACTTTAAAAAAATAAGAACACAAATACCCCAATATAAAAATGAACAATTCACAAAACATTTAGAGAAACCTTATAAAGATATGGAAAATACTGAAGCTCACTAGACAAAGAAATGCAAGTTAAAACAAGATACTTTTTCTAACTTTGATAATGTCAGAAAGGGAAAAGGGCACTATCATATCTTGTTGATAAAGTTGAAATAAGCATTTTGAAAAGCTGTTTGTCCTTAAACATCAGAAGTCTTTGAAATGTGCACTGATCAAGCAGATTACATTTCTGTAGGTTTCACTTAAGTAAGTATTTGCATGCTCAGTCACTCGGTCCTGTCCAACTCTTTTGTGATCCCATGGATCACATGGGATCACATGGGATTTCCCAGGCAAGCATACTAGAGTGGGTTGCCATTACCTCCTCCAAAGGATCTTCCTGATCCAGGGATAAAACCCATGTCTCCTGCTTGGCAGGTAGATTCTTTACCACTAGCCACCCAAGAAACGCCAAGTAACACATTATGTATGTTTAAGAATGTTAAACCAACAACAGGAAATTTCACTGAGGGACTGGCTTAAATACATTTTTCAGTTGAACCTTATGACATTGCCAGTGTTCAAAATCACTTCTGAATACAAAAGCATATGGTAATTTTTAAAATAATATATATCTATATTTGAAATTGACATTTTTTGATATTAAATAAGTGGGGGGAATAGACAAAATACAGTATTTTAGGGGGACAAAAATCCAATAGTGAATATCTGAGAGGCAACTCTATGTCCAGGCACTTTAACATAGTCTTTAATTTCATACAACCTCCCTGTGATATACTGTTACTTTCAGATCACAGATTTGGGAGCAAGTCTCACAGAGGTTAAATCATTTAGGGAATACAAAGAGGCAAGACTAAGATTCAAGCCAGGCCTATATATCTGCCTACAAAGACCATGTGTTAGTCACTAAGTCATGTCCAACCCTTTGCGACCCCGGACCGTTGCCCACCAGGCTCCTCTGTCCATGGAATTCTCCAGGCAGGAATACTAGAGTGGGTAGCCATTCCCTTCTCCAGGGGATCTTCCCAACCCAGGGACTGAAGCCGGGTCTCTTGCATTGCAAGCAGATTCTTTACCGTCTGAGCCACAAGAGAAGCTCCACGAAGACCATACTAGTAATATTTCTATTGGGCTACACAAGTACATTCCTTTCTCAACTGTATTTGAAACAATACTGCTTTCAAAGCATAAGAGAAAATAAAAATATTTTTTAATGGCTGAATTTTATTACCCCCACTCACCCAAATTCATATGTTGAAGTCCTAACACCAAGTACTTCAGAATGTGACTGCATGTGGAGTCAGGATCTTTAAAGAGAGGCCCTAATCCAACACGTCTGATGTCCGTGTTAAGAAGAGAATGGGACACCGACTAAGGGAAGATTACGTGAGGACAGTGCGAGGTGCCACCTACAAGCCAAGGAGAGAGGCCCACAGAAAAAAACCACACCTGCCAACACCTCCATCTCCAATTCAGCCTCCAGAACTGTGAGAAAATTAATTTCTGTTGTTTAAGCCACCCAGTCAGTGGTATGTTGTCATGGCAGCCCTACCAAACTAATACTCTTAATCTAAAAATACTGAACATCTTAAAAACCTAAATCCCACATCCCCCTTGTATTAAAGAATATACTCCTTTTAGAAAGATTATCCATAAAGCACCAAAAAGAGATCTTTTAACAAATAGTTTTAATGCAATGTTAATCATTTTAAAAATACATTTTACTGAAATTTAACTTACTAGAATTACTATATCTTAATAAGTTGAAAAGCACTGATCGTCTATTCAAAATAAGTAAACTTTAATAACCTTAACCAATCACAAAACTTCTGACATTTATCCAATAAAATAAGCACACATGAAGGTCCTGAGTAATGCAGCTGACAGTCCCAACACAAAGACCAAAGGAGGCCTCACCAGAACACCTATCCTCTCCTTAGCAGAATGGAGCAATGGTGTTTAAGGCAGAGACCATACACAAGCAAAAAACTAAGACTTACATATACATACACACACATACACACACACAACTGTAGCAAACTATAATTTTGGAAGCTAGAAAGTAAATGGATGAAGACAACAGACATTGTCTAGTGAGGCTGTTGAGGGTAAGTGCCCCGAAAAGTCTAGAAAGGTTCAGAAATCAGGAGTCAGGGTAGGCTAAAAAGAACTGGTTAAAAACACTATATATAAGGAGCGAAACCCAGGAATCCCAACCAGATACCCAGCCCTTCATTTTGGAAAATTTACACTTAGGGAGACTACAAAGGCCAATTCTGAGGGAAGGTACAAGGAGGATGAAGTGCAAGTGTAAATACTGAATGATAACTACCCACCACCTACCAGCCTCCTCGCTCCCAACACAGCACAGAATCTTGGCAGTAAAGTTTACCTCTTAGGCAGGAAAATCTATGGAAAACAAATGCCTACAAGAAAAAAGACCTACCAACACTGCCAGCTGAAGGTCTCTCAAAGAAAATCAGATCAACTAGTTACTCTTCAAAGAGGAATATCACACTATAAGCTTTCCATGAAAATACACCCTACTGTTCACTTTAAAAGAAAAAAAAAAGCTTCACACGTGAATCTGGAGAGCCAAGGATCATCGAACATTTAAGACTTTAATTTGAAAACCAAGAAGAAAAAGAGAGGGAAGGAGGAAAGAAATTTTAATATAAAAACAAATACAGTAAAGCAGGGAACAGGAAAAATTTCAAGTTGTGTGAGATTAATATCCTCAGAAAAAAAGATATTCACTAGTGAAATAAAAATGTTATTAAAAGGGACATTCATAAAACAAGTCAAAAAATGTCAAAATTTAAAACAGATGCTAAAAATTTCAAATTCAATAAAAGAATTAGAACACAAAGAACAGCAATAACAAAGACAGGAAACAAGGAGAAAAAAAAGAGAAGGTTTAAAAAAAAGACAATTGGTTCAGAAGACAAAAAAAAAACCTTAACAGGCATTCTTCCTTTGCAGAGCCCATTATCAAAGAAATAATACATTTCCTAGCATTGAAGAACATATGTTTCTAGATTAAAAGGATCTAGAGTATAATGAGCTTTGGGGTTCCCCCACACACAGAATAACATTAAGACTCATCACTAAAAAGTTTCACAGCATCAGGAATAAAGTTGCGCTGTGTGCATCCTCAGTCATGTCTGGCTCTCTGCGACCCCATGGACTGTGGCCTGCCAGGTTCCTCTGTCCACGGGATTCTCCAGGCAAGGAAACTGGAGTGGGTTTCCATTTCCTCCTCCAGCGGGGGTCTTCCCAACTCAGGGATCGAACCCACATATCCTCCATCTCCTGCACTGGCAGGCGAATCCTTTTAAAGGCTCCCAGAAAGAAAAAGGTTTCTTACAAAGGACAAGGAATCAGAATGACACCAGATTTTTCACAACTCCAGAAACTAGAAGACACTTAAGAGCAATGCCTTCGAAATTCCGAGGAAAAATAATTTCCAACCTTGACTTCTAAACTAACAGCCATATTGTTGGTCAGAGGCTCTAATAAAGAGCCCCTGTAGCCTAGGTCTAAAACCATTTGCTTCTCATGCTTCAATAATGAGGCAGCTACAAGTGGTAATAAGCACACAGAAAAAGCCAAAGAGAATTCCCATGATGATGGTGAAAAAAAGCTCCACCACAAGAAGCTGGTCCAAAATGGAATAGAAGGTTAAAGGTAGCCAAGAAAAAACTGAAAAACACTGAAAGATCACTTGATGTGTCTATCTTGAAAGGAGAGTTAAACACCAGGAGAGTGTGGAGCTGAATAAACGATGAGTGTATGGAAAACTATTAAGTAAATGAACACAAAGATTCATTAAGTCTGGATAAAACAAAATGCTGTTTCAAAAGAAAATGTAATCACAGCATACACAACATGGCACAGATGTAAATATTATGTAATCATAATAATGCAAACTTGGTTAACCAAAATTTGTCATACAGCCATACCTAGAATATAGAAAGTACATATTGTGGGGAGGGACGCAATGTTTAAAAACTAAAATATCTTCCACAGTGGCAAGTTAAGAAATAAATTCTAAAATTGGAACAAGTTAAGAAATGTTGGTTTAAGCGTGTTATCTGGAAATACCAAAAAACTGTACAACAAGTAAAAGACAGCAGTCATCCCTCCACAGAGTCAGGTTGTAGAGGGAAAAAAAGAGCTACATCCCCCTCCCCCAATCCCAAGTCTTGCCAGAACTAGTTGAACTCATGTGCTTCTGCTGCTGCTGCTAAATCACTTCAGTCATGTCCGACTCTGTGCGACCCCACAGATGGCAGCCCACGAGGCTCCCCCGTCCCTGGGATTCTCCAGGCAAGAACACTGGAGTGGGTTGCCATTTCCTTCTCCAATGCATGAAAGGGAAAAGGGAAAGTGAAGTTGCTCAGTTGTGTCCGACTCTTAGCAACCCTATGGACTGCAGCCTACCAGGCTCCTCCGTCCATGGGATTTTCCAGGCAAGAGTACTGGAGTGGGGTGCCACTGCCTTCTCCGAACTCATGTGCTACTTTTATAGAAACTAGATTTTATATCATGCTTTTATTTTTTTAAAAAATGCTTCAGAATAATATTTACAGAGCAAAATATTCACAGTACGTTATTATGGGAGAAATCACATTATAGAACATTATGTTCAACATAAAACCAATATTGCATCAAAAATACAGGAAGTATACATACAAAAATAGTTTTTTTCTAGAGGTAGTGATATTACTTTCACTTTAAGAAAACTTTCCTGTATTTTTCAAATTTTCTATATCACATGTATGCTATTTCATAATTTTAAAAGAAAGTACTTCAGGAAGAAATAGAAGATTAATAGAACTCAAAGATCAAAGAATTACAGTAATATTTAAATCCTGCCTCAATAAGTCACTTAAGGTCTCAGTGTGGGGGTTAAAGATAAATGGGCGTTTTTTATAATTACTTTAAAAACACTGGCAAACACTCTTAAAATTTAATAATAAAACAATGCCAGATCCCCAGGTCAAGAAATACTCTTTATTTTCAAGTATGCTTACATTTGATCACTCTTCAGCTTCACACCAAGATTACCCGACTCAGAGAGCTGACTCTGCGTATCAAAAGCTCTAGTTGGAGTGGTCACTTTCTAAACTTACAATTAACCAGAGGGGGAAAAGAAAAAAAGGAAACCACTAAAAACTTCCTTATGTCCAAAAAAAGAACTAAAATTAAACAAATCAGCAAACAAAAAAAGTCAACCAACAAAGTAAACACACCAACTGCAACACTACAAAAATAATACTAAACCTGAAGCTAGTACAACCACTTTGGAGACTGAATATGGGCAGCACACAAATGCTCAAGCGAAAAACAAATACTAGAGTTCTCAAAACATTATAATGCCCCCAAACTAGAAACTACAAATGCAGATGTTCATCAACAGAATGGATAAACAGCTAGCATTTCACACAACGGAATAAAACGAACAATATGGATGAATGGGACCAACCGAAAGTTAAGCCAAAGAAGCCAGACACAATACATACTGAATAATTCTATTTACGAATGAACTAAAACAGGCAAAACATGTTGTCACAAGTAAGAGGGGTAACCCTCTGGGAAGACGTTTTAACTGTAGGAGGGTGAGGGGAGCTGGCTTCTGTTTCCTGATCTGGATGCTGGTCACATGGGTGTACTGAGTTAGTGAAAATTGAGTTAACTCTTAGCACAGGTATTCTTCTGAACCCGTTATACATGTTGCACGTCAATTAAAACTGAAAATTGAAAATTTTCAAGGGCCAACAAACACATGAAAAAATTATATAACATCATTAGCCATACGTGAAACAAATAAAAAATCACAATGAGATATCTCTTCACTCACAGTCAGTAGACTAGGATGGCTATAATAAAAAGCAAAAATATCAAGTGTTGGAAGACGACGTAGAGAAAGATGAACCTTCATACACTGCTAGTGGGAATGTAAAATGGCACAGCTCTGGAAACCAGTTTAGCTGGTCATTGGATTAAAAACAGAATTACCTTTTGACCCAGTAATTTCATTCCTAGGTAAATGCTCAAACTGAAAATGGGTACTCAAATATCTGTACATAAATGTACATAGCAACTCTACACACTCACAATAACTTCAAGGTAGAAATAACCCAAACGTCTATTAGCAGATGAATGGAGAGCCAAAATGTGGTATAACCAAACACATACCAAACAATGGAATAAAAAGGAAAACGGCACTTACATTTGCTGTGGCTTAATGAACCTCAAATCCTCAGCTGAATAAAGAAGCCAGACACAAAAGGCCACACATTCTATGACTTCATTTACATGAAATGACCAGAATAAGAAAATCCACAGAAACAGAAAGCCTATTAATGGCTGTCAGGAACTGGGTAGGGGGGTTGGGGGGGTGTGGAAAGTGACTGATCAGTCTCAGTGGGTACAGGGCCACCATTTGAGGTGATGAAAAAGTTCTGAAATGGCGATAATAGTTGTACAAAATGATGAATGCACTTAATGTCAATGAACTGTAACTTTAAAATGGTTACTATGGTAATTTTATGTCATATATACTTAACCACAATTTAAAAAATTTAAAAAAAAAGATAATAATATAGGCCAGGATATAGTAAGAATTCTCCATACACTGGTTACTGCAAAGTATTTTGCAGTAAGTAATACATATCTTTGGCCGAATCACATTTCTCCTTCTGAGAACAATCCTAAGCAACAAAAAAGCACTCATGTAACATTTATAATAGTGAAAGACAGAAAGAAAGAAAAGGAGGAGGAAGGGGAAGGAAAGGATGAGAGGGAGGAAGAAAAAAAACCTAAATGTCAAATTATCAGGGAACGGGTAAGAAAATCATGAAGCACTTACAAAATTAATTATGCCAGAACTAAAAATGTTTACTAAAAGCATTCATTGTGAAATGGGGGAATGTTTATATTATGAAGCAAATGTGATAAAAGCAGAATACCAATTCTATAAACACAAGCCGAACTATACACACACACAAAAAAAAAAAGACTCAAAAGGATGTTTACTGTGGGTCTGCTATGGACACTGTTCGCTTTCTGTTTTCCGCCCCTGGGAAGAGAGCAAGCTTCTTCTCTCTTAAGGCCTTCAGACCTATTGTATCTTCTGTTAGAATGCTCTTCTTGCAGATCTCCACAGGCCTGCTTCCCTCATCTTTCAAGTCAACTCAAGACTTCACTCTTCAGGAAAGGCCTTCCCTAACCATTCCACTCGAGTCAAGCCTCAGTGTAACCCCTCCCTCCACCTTTTCCCACCACCCATCTTATCTTTCTCTTTGTACTTACCACAACATGAGAATAACTGAACTTCTGAGTCATGAACATTCATCTTTCTTCTCCATCCCCTACTAGAATGTAGGCCCCCTGAATACAAAGACTCTTACCTTATTATTTTAAATGTATCATGCCACCCCAGTCTGGTCAGCAGACTGTTCTGTTGAAAAATAACTGATTAGCTGATAACCTAATAGGCATTCCCCTTTATGTTTTCAATATTTTCTCTTTGTCATTTTGATTACAATGTATCATGGAATATTCCTCTGTGGGTTTATCCTGTATGGAGCTCCATGATTCCTGGACTTATTTGAGTGTTTCCTTTCTCAGGTTAGGGAACTTTTCGGCTATTATCTCTTCAAATATTTTCTCAGGCCCTTTCTCTCTCCCTTCTCCTTCTGGGACCCCTATAATGCAAATGTTAGTGTGCTTAACGCTGTCCCAAAAGCCTCTTACACTGTCCTCATTTCTTAGCATCCTTTTTTCTGCTCCGCATTAGTGATGTCCTCTACTCTGTCTTCCAGCTCACTGACCTGTTCTCGGTCATCTCCTCTACTACTGATTCCGTCCAGTGTGTTTTTCACTTCAGTTATTTTATTGTTCAACTCTGGTCGTTCTTTGTATTTTCTCTTAGAAACTCCTAACTTATCAATCTGTGCATCCATTTTTCTCCCAAGTTTTTGGATCATCTTTACAATTATTACTCTGAACTCTTTCTCAGGTAGATTGCCTATGTCCACATCACTTAGTTCTTCTGGGGTTTTATCTTGCTCCTTCATCTGAAACACATTCCTCTGCCACCTCAGTAATTACTTGTCTCAAGTTTGGAAAAGGAGCCTTCTTAGGAGACCTCCTATGGGTCCCAAGAGTGTGCTCCTCTCTTGTCACCCAAGGGCCAGGGACCAGTAGTACCAGAGTAGTGTCTGGCCTGCGTTTGCAGACTACAGGCTGCTGGATCATAATTTTCTTCCTTCTGGATTCTGCCCCAGATGGGTGAGGCTAATCTAGAAGCTTGTGTAGGCTTTCTGGCAGAAAAGGCTGATGCCTGCCCACTGGTGGGTGGAGCCTGGTCCTGGGCCTCTATTGGGCAGATCCACACCTAAGAGCCTGTGTCTAGAGGTGGCTGTGGGATTAGGAAATCTTTACAAAATCTGTCTGCTAATGGATGGGGCTGTGTTCCCCACCCAGTTAGATGTTTCCCTGAGGGATCTGGCCTAGAAGCCTACAGGCTCTTGAGGGGGCGGTCAAGTCTTGGTGCTAACGGTCCAAGCAAGATGTCTGCCTTGAGGAGAGTTCATGCAGATAAATAATTCCCAATAAATCTGCCACCAGCTTTCAAGACCACATGAGGCACAGCTGCCCACTGCCTCCCCAGGAGACCCTCTCCAACACCAGCAGGTAGGTCTGGCCCAGACTCCTATGAAGTTACTGCTTTTGCCCTTGGTTCCGTTGCACATGAGATCTTGTGCAATCCCTTTAAGAGTTAAGTCTTTGTTTCCCTCAGTTCTGTGGAGCTCTTGTAATAAGCCCTGCTGGCCTTCAAATCCAAGTGCTCTGGGGAAGATGGGGGGTGCGATAGTCCTCTTTCCGATGCCACTCCCCTCAACTGGGAAGCCAGATGCAGGCCTCAGAACTGACTCCGTGGGACAGCCTCTGCAAGGGCACCCACGGGGTGGGGCTGGGGAACTTGATCATATTACAAGTACACACCTCCTACCATCTTGCTGTGGTTTCTTCTTTATGCCTTTAGATGCAGAAGATCTTTTTCGGTAGGTTCCAGACATTTTTTAATCATTGGTTCTTCATCAGTTAGTTGTGATTTTGGCGTGTTCACAATAGGAGGTAAACCCCAGGTCCTTCTACTCCACCATCGTGAAAGACTCCTCAGGACTCTTTATTTATCTATACATCTCCAGGCCCAGAGAACTGTACCTGGCAGTATTAATGAATATTTGTGAAGCTAATCAGTAATAGTGGTTGACTTTAACCTGTTCTTTCCATACTGTCAATTTTCTATAGTAGCACACACTATTTTTATATGTTTTAATTTTTTGTTTTCTTTTGGCCACAGAGCATGGCTTACAGGATTTCATTTTCCCAACCAGGGAATGAACCCAGGCCCTCCACAGTGAAAGCGCAGAGTACTTACCACTGGATTGCCAGGGAATTCCCTCTAATCTTATTTTTAAGTATAAAATACTTCGGTGGGCAAATATCACTTATCAAGTCAACGAATACATATACCTCTGGTGATATTCCCTAAGGACAAGGCAAGGGTCCAGTTTTCAGTCATAACAACAAAATCACTAATTATATACTCTTCCTAATAAAGGGTAAAGTTCTAGTACATTTTATAGCACATCTTATCAACTTTCAGAAATTTAGAGACCTCTCTCAAGTTTTCCATAAAGTACTTATAATAACCCTTTTCCCAACCCCAATTCTACACCCACCATCCCAATGCCCTCCCCCCATACACATACAAACCCACTGAGTAGTATTTTAATAGACTCACATCTAACACATGAGAATTATTTCAGAATTCATTGGAATCAATATGCTAATATTAAAAAAATTTAATTTTACTCATGGAAGTGAATTTCAAATTAAAATATACTAGTGACCTAACTACATTTACTCTTCTGTTGATCTATAATTAAAATGCAGTTCCACAAGAACCTAACTATATATAGTATTTGCAACTATATTTATACTGTATCCATATATAAAAATTGAAGAGAAAAATATCCTTGTTTTGAAGAGAAGAGCTAGTTGAGATGTTTAAGAATCTAAAATGAAACCACCATTCACAGGGAATAATTCCAGACTCTAATAAAATGTTAAGCATTCAAAATTTACTGTCACTAAATTTCTACTGGTGATTGGAAAACTGAGCCCACTCACTAAATTAAAGCTTGAAGGCTTAAGTGCTGAAAATCTGCTGAGCTCAGGCCAACAATGCAACTGTGGACATCAGAACGAAAAGGACACTTCCACGTCTTCTTTTAAAGTTTGATAAAATTTACCTGTCCTCTGACAACTGCACCAACAATTTTTTTTTAAAGTGAATTAACTTCTACTCACAAAGATACAACAAACTGAATATGCAAATACACCTCGAAATCCTTGTGCCTTACCCTTCCAGGATCCCAGATACCACAAAAGACTTTCCAGCTTACCAATAACTTTTAAGTGAAAGTGAAAGTCGCTCAGTCCTGTCCACTCTTTGTGACCCCATGGACTAAAAAGTCCATGGAATTCCCCAGGCCAGAATACTGGAGTGGGTAACCTAGCCCTTCTCCAGGGGATCTTCCCAACCCAGGAATCGAACCGGGGTCTCCTGCATTGCAGGCATATTCTTTACCAACTGAGCCATCAGGACCAGACCTAAGTAAATACTGGGGCATTAAGAACCTGGCTCAGGATATTCAGATATCAGATTATTATCTAATATACAGAAGTCAGCACACACCACAAATGAAGCCCCAAAAGCACCTACAGCAGGTTCTGATCTCTTCAGTATTAAAAAAAGTATTTACTCAGATTACCAAAAAGATCTTAACATATCAATGTTAAATGGGCAATGGGCAATAGGCGGGCAATGGGCAATAGGCTGGCAATAATTTAGTCTCTTCTGTAAATGTTTGACAAAATTAGTACAATGACTGGTCAGAAAACATGTATACAACTCCAACCCACTATCAAGCTTAGGATTCAACCAGCTAAGTAAATTCTACTACAAGTGCTTCTAAGGGGCTTTCCAGGTGGCACAGTGGTAAAGAATCTGCCCGCCAACACAAGAGACTGGGTTTGATCCCTGGATTGGGAAGATCCCCTGGAGTAGGAAAAAGCAACCCACTCCAGTATTCTTGCCTGGAAAATTCCATGGACAGAGGAGACTGGCGAGCTACAGTCCATAGGGTCATAAACAGTTGGACACAACTGAGCAATTGATCACACACACTGTGCTTCTAAAGGTTATTAGAATTTAAATTTCAACCCAAACTATGGGTAAACCTTGCTTGATACTGACATCCAAAGGATCAAAAGGCATCTTCCATCTCTACCATTACCAAAATGGTTAAATAATAAATAGCAAATTTTTAAATTCAAACATCCTGCTACGACCAACTTGTGATTAAATTTTGAGCAAAAACTAAAGGAAGACAGAAGCAGCATTTTTAATTGCTTCATAGTAAGTAGCTGTCAAAAACTTTATCAAAGAAGCGCCCTTAAAGAGTGCTTTCCATGTGGCTCAGCTGGTAATGAATCTGCCTGCAATGCAGGTGACCTGGGTTTGATCCCTGGGTTGGGAAGATTCCCTGGAGAAGGGAAAGGCTACCCACTCCAGTATTCTGGCCTGGAAAATTTCATGGACTGTATAGTCCATGGGCTCACAAAGAGTAGGACACGACTGAGTAACTCTCACTTCACTAAAGAGGAAGCTTATCAGTTAGAAAAATTACCAGCCAGAACTAAATGAATGTAACTGGAATAAGCAGAAAAACATTTACTCTTGAGGCAAAGAAACATAATTTCAAGAACCAGGAGGCAGATTTCAACTACATACCAACTTACACCTAATCCCCAAACAGATTGTTTAGCAGCTGTTGCCCTTGCCAAAGCAGTCCCTCCATTCTCATCCAAACATCCCCCAGGAGGAAAATGACAACTCCCTGAAAGCAATCAGCCTTCCTCACAATCAACTTTTCCAATAACTGGGGAGAAAGAAAAAGTGAACCATGGGCCAATATCCCTCAAAACTAAAACCATCACCCAGTAGCTCTCTGCATGAATGGTTTATCCATTTCTCTTCAAACAGAAAGGCCATCCAGATACAAAACTGGCCACAGGGACTGTTTTTAATCAACCAGTTGCCAATTTGGGATTCCTTTCCTCTTATCTCTCCCTTCCAAGAGCACAGTATTAAAATAAGGGAAAGATAATCACCTCTGTTCAGCTGTGCTTCATATTCACTAATAAGTAGTTCAATGATCCTAGACAAATGTTCACACTCTCCATTCACTGAGCCAGTCCACAGAGACTGACTGAGTGCCTGCTGAATGCCACTATTCTATCTTGTTTTCTTCTCAACCATAGATGAATCCTTGGTGACTTCTGTATAAAACTCAACTAAGAAGTTTTTTTGTTTGTTTTTTGGCCATGCCACAGGGGATCTTAGTCCCCTGACCAGGGATCCAACCCGCAGCCTCGGCAGTGAGAGCACTGGGTCTTCACCACTGGCCCACCAGCAAAGTCCCTTGACCAGGAAGTTTTACATTTTACTTACAACACTGAAATGAAAAAAGGAGAAACGCATCGACCTCTGTGTCTTAGGTTTTCTGTTTCTAACTGCTTTTAGACCAGCAACTACTAGGAAGCCCCTTTAAAAAAAAAAAAAGACTCCCAAAGGGTTCCACCCTCTATAAAACTATATTTCGTTATATGGCAGGTAAAGATAACCCAGGAAAAGGGAAGAAGGCCTATCACTTGGCCCACAGTAGAAACAAAGTTAACAAAATCCCAGGACCCTGCAACAGTATACCTGAAACCCAACCTACAGCAATTCATCTACCTAAACAGCATCAAATTTTTTTGAAGCCAGTGATAAATACATGGTACCTACCACGACATAGTACATACATACAAAGAGAACTGAAACAGTTTCATGGAAAAATACTTGCCGTAACAACGTGCAATGTATTCTGATATTTTCTATTCTACTCTTTCAATTTTGATAAACACTGTTTAAAAATCCAGTTTGAAGACCACCATCCTAAGACACTCCCTTCTTACCCCTTTTCCCCTCTCACTCTCTCCTCTTATTTTAGACACAAAGAAAGAGAAGATGACTACTAGAGGGAAGACCCATCAGAACCTCAAGACCAAGGAGGATCCCTTCTCCCAATCTGAGAAGGAGCAAGAGCAACATCTTCGGGAATGAGGACTCCTCGATCGTGGGCATCTCGATTTGAAACTCTGCACGGACAGTCCCAGAGAGATGTTTTAAGACATGTCGATCAGGTCAATTGTGTAGTACCAATGTTTGTCAAATAAATTATAGACATCAAAAATATCTGGTGAGAATGAAATGTACTGGGCTGAACCATATTCAATTGCTAATAACTGATGCTTTTTGACCTAAAAGTGTAATACATACTTCAAAGATATGATGCATTAAATGGCCTGTGAACTGAGGACCTAATCACCCCTCATTACAACATAGTTTCCACAGAAAGACATGTGCTAAATTCCTACCTAACAACTGATTTCAAAAGCTGAGACTATCTGAAATTAAGCTGTGATGTGATCTGGTAACACAGTTATCAAATCTGGGGTCTCAACCTCTGCTCAATGCTTCTATCAGCCCTATCTTATTTTCTTAAAGTATGTTCAGTTCAAACCAATTGATCATAAGCTCCTTAATGGTAGAGACAGTCCCTTTTAATCTTTAAAAATTCACTTCTTTGCAGTCTTGTACTATCGAAACAATCAAATGTGTCCTGAATTAAAACAGATCTTCTCCAGAAAATCTCTGCCTGATTTCAACTTGCCTAAAATCTTTTGAGAAATGACAATGATCCCACGTACTAGCAAATTCCATAACACTGGCTGTCCTTTCACACCACATGATCTTTAACTCACTGGAGTCATTATTATAGCAAAACTACTTTGTCTACCAAAAAACTTTCCAAACACTCCTTTATTTCCTACCAATAATCTAAAGCTGTACCAGCAAACATTCTCATTATACTTATTTTAAATGAGCAGGAGCCTATGGGACCTTCCCAGGACAGACCCCTCGACCACCTCATCTGCTTTTGCTCCTCTGTGAAGTACCTAGAAAATAGTAGACGAGGCACATTTCCTGAGTTGTTTTTACAGCTGCTAAAACCCCCACCAAATGAAAGATGTTAAGTTACTTGATGACCATGAGCACACAGGCCCCAGCCTAAGGCTTGATAACGTCAACCCCTCACCGCCCTGTTACCTCCCCATCAACCAATCAGAGAATGGTGTGTTAGCTGATCACATACTCTGTGATTCCTCCATCCCTCACCTGGTCTTCTTTGTTGGCCGCACCCTTTACAGGATCTTAGTCCCCAACAAGGGATCAAATTTGGGCCTACGGCAGTGAGATCACATCGCTAGACAGTTAGGGATTTCACCACCTGGCCTTTAAAAATGTCTCCGTGAAACCCACCGGGGAGCTCAGGCTATCATGAGCACTACCTGTCCTGGACTATTTGTGTGGCGCCTTACAGTAAACGCTGCACGTTTCTTCACCACAACCTGAGGTGAGGACTTCTGCAAACTGGGCATGAGTGTGGGTGGGGGGGTCCTCTTTAGAAGAGTACCTCCCCCATAGTTCTTTCCTCTGGCAATTCACCCTCTGAGTGACTTTATGGAGCACAGAGGGTCCTCCACCCTCAACCTTTTCTTATAAGCTATCTTCAAATGTTTGAGGCTTGTAGTTCTGTCATTCTGCCATAGTTTCATATTTAATACAACTTAAACATTTTAACAGCTTTATTGACACATCAGTTCAGTTCAGTTCAGTCGTGTCCGACTCTCCACGACCCCATGAATCACAGAACGCCAGGCCTCCCTGTCCATCACCAACTCCCGGAGCTCACTCAAACTCACGTCCACAGAGTCGGTGATGCCATCCAGCCATCTCATTCTCGGTCGTCCCCTTCTCCTCCCGCCCCCAACCTTTCCCAGCATCAGAGTCTTTTCCAGTGAGTCAACTCGTCACATGAGGTGGCGAAAGTATTGCAGTTTCAGCTTCAGCATCAGTCTCTCCAATGAATACCCAGGATCGATCTCCCTTAGAATGGACTGGTTGGATCTCCTTGCAGTCCAAGGGACTCTCAAGAGTCTTCTCCAACACCACAGTTCAAAAGCATCAATTCTTCGGCGATCAGCTTTCTTCACAGTCCAACTCTCACATCCATACATGACCACGGGAAAAACCATAGCCTTGACTAGACGGACCTTGGTTGGCAAAGTAATGTCTCTGCACATAACTGACATAAAATAAATGCCACTGCCAGGTGAGCAGACGCAAGTGTGAGTAAGGCCATTAAAATTATCTCTTTAAACCTACCTCTTGGCATTATGCTAAGTGTGTAAGCCAGAAAAAGACAAATATTGTATATTCTTGCTTATATGTGGAATCTAAAAAAGTCAAACATATAAAACAAAGAACAGACTGATGGGTGCCAGGGGTTGGAGATGGGAGAAATAGGAAGATGTTGGTCAGAGTACAAACTTCCAGTTACAAAATGAATAAATTCTAGGGACCTAATGTATAGCAACTATATTAACAGTATTGTACATATACAGTTGACCCTTGAACAATGTAGGGGTTAATCCAAGTATAACCTAGAGGTGGCCCTTTATACTCAAGGTTCCTCCACATCCACAGACTCACCCAACTAGGGACTGTGTGATACTGAAGTATTTACTTTTGGGAAGTTTCTGTACATAAGTGGACCCCCAAAGTTCAAACCCACTTTTTTTTTTAATCTACATTTTTCAAGGGTCAACAGTACTTGAAAGATGTTAAAGAGAACAGACCTTAAATGTTCTTACCACACACAAAAAAATTAATTATGTGAGGGGATGGAGGTGTTAATTAACCTTATTGGCATTCATTGCATCATACATACAGATACCACCTTGAATTTACATAGCTTATATGTCAATGATGTTATATGTCATCTCAATAAGGCTGGGGCAAAAAGAAATGAGCATGTGTAAATAAACAAACAAACCTACCTCTCATCAACCGTTAAGATTATTTTAGATTCACACCATAAGGATCCTGTCATTCCACCAACCAAATTTTCCCTAAATTAAATATTTTTCCCTAAATTAAATATTTCAAATTTGAACTCTTGCCATGTGCTACATGGGCCTTTAACAATTGAGTATGTCCCAGCTAGGCACTCTCATTCACCATCTGCTTCATCCCACAGTTTGTTTCATTTAGTTAGAATGCACAAGCTCTCTGCAGCATACCTGTCCCTCTCACGCCCAAGGAGATGAGTACTCACTTTGGAAGAGAAGGGACCATTTACATCCATTCTTGCTCTCATTTACTCTCTCCTTGCCTCCTCCTTCTGTATCTCTTACCCCCAAAACAGATGAAAATGTCCCTAACACGAAACATTCAGTGTACTATCAAGTCAGATGTGCAAAGAGGGTGTTTTAACATGTCATTGGTCAACTCTTTTAAATAAAGTCCTGCTACTATTAAGGCCAGGTAACAAAGGGAGAAAAGTGTTACTGATACTGTGGTAAATTAAAAAAAGACACCACAGGTCATGCAAATCTAGTGTTAGGATTTATGAGTGACTTCCCTTTTTCTCCCTATTCTCCAAATTTTTGTTGACATGCTTTTGTTTTCCTTTTAAACTGGGGGTGATAAACAGGTTCACTGATAGCTTCCCTGTTAGCTCAGTTGGTAAAGAATCTCCTGCCTGCAGTGCTTTTGCTACTGTCCTTTTCTGAGTATCATAATGCATTTCTGTTTGCCAGCATTCCTTCTCCCACGTTAGAGAAGTTCATTCCCCACTACCACTGATGCTCATCACAGCATTCCACCCCCCACTGGAGAAAAATGCATAGTGACCTAGGTAGGGCTTATTACCAATCTTCATCCAGGATTTTTTTCTACCTGAAGATCACAAGAAACATTCATTGACTTAAATTTACAAAATCTGGAAAAAGGGACTCTGGAGAAGCCATGTGAAGAAAGAGTACGGGGCAAAGAATAAAGTCTAGCAAAGAATGGGTAACTACTAGTTAACCAATACTGCCAGCGTTGAAAGCAGTCCTGGCTTCAGCCACTCTCACTGTGATGTGATGCTGTAAGCTATACTAGGGTCCTTCTTCAGCTAAGCTTTCATCAGTGTCAAAATTATCACGTATGATATACAAACATAGACAACCAGTTTAAGTACAAATAGGGGTCCAATCCCGTTACCACTTCCAGAATACCTACTGACTTTCATATTTATTTCAAATGTATTATTAACATTTCATTTCTTCTGTTTCCTCATTTTTATGACAGCACAAATAACAGTACAAAAGTAAATGTGAATAAAAATACAATAAATAAATGTATATGATAATCTACAAAGGCATTGATACTGACACAACTGAACTGTTGAGTAAGTTGTACCACCATACAATAGTTCAAATTATTGCTTGTCAGCTCACACATGAAATACTAACCTGAGGAAAAAAAGAATGATATTTAATGGTACAGGTACATAGCATATGGAAGCTCACATTAAAAAAACCCTTTAGTAAGAACCCTTCTTCGTTCAGACATTCAGAAGAAAACAGGTAAACTTCTTTCTTGCCTACCATAAGAAATCATGGATCTAAAGCTTAAGAAATGAGAGTGAAAGGCATTCCTTTCAATATTACAAGTCTTATACTGATATTATTTATAATTTAGCCCCTTATGTTATTTTTTATAGTTGAAAGTCTGAGGGAAAAATGTCATTGAAATACGTATTTATCAGTAAGTACAAATCTGTATGTTCATATCACACACTCTGATTTGGACACGTGATGTTTGAGGTGCTCATCAGTTAAGCAAATAAAGTTGTGAGCTTACGTGGAGCTCACCAGACAGAACTAGCCAGAAACTTGAATCTGGGACTCAGAAGTACACAGGTGGTCAAGTGCAGGGGCTGAGTAAGACTGGGCAGGAATGCAAGTAGAGGGGGAGAAAGAAAAGGGAGGAGAAGACTCAAGAGATGCAGCCAGTGCCATTAGGAGAGAACCAAGAGAACGTAAAGCCGCCTCAGCCCAAGTGGTCCAAGGCCAGGACAGTCAACTGCACTGAACGCTGTTATGAACCCAGAGGCAGTTTCTGCATTATCAGCCTTCAGGAATGCTTTCCCCTTGACCTTTCTCCTACTCAGGGAAAACATTCTATCAGATCTTAGTTCTTCTGAATTCTATAAAAATTTTCAGGGAAAAGCCACTTTACCTCCAGAGCTGTTTGTTATTTTCTAAGTAAAGAATAGTAACTCAGGCTACATCTGAGAAGCACCCCCTGGACAAGGTGGCCACTGAGCCTGATCTCAGATGCTCTGCTGTCCACGGAGCCCCCTGAAGGGCGAAGGAGAGCACCAAACCTATTCCTGCCCAGGATCTCAAGGGAAATGTCATCTGAAACACATACCACATTGTTCCATACCATCCAACTTATCAAAATTATTAAGGGATTGAAAGGCAGAAAAATTCAGTCATTTGCGCATGCAGAAGGGTACAGTGGTCAATGAAACTTCATCTGGGCACTGACAGCATCAAAACAGAAATCAAAAAGCAGTTGAAGGACAGAAACTAGTAGCCAGGCCTCCCTTGTCTCAAATCGAATCTCAACCACAATTATAATTCTAGTGTAATTTAGGATAAAGGTCCAGCAGAGCTGTAAGTCAATTCTTCTTAGACTTAAAGGTCAGCATCAAAACATTCTCTGCTGCTGCTGGTTGTGGTAAAATGGACACTCCATATATTTGCAGGCTGGCATGAAAACTGGTACAACACTTTAGGAAAGCATTTGGCAATATGATTCAAGAGCTTTTAAAACTGTTTCTATTTATTCAGAGATCTAATACTATTTCTGGAAATCTATCTTAAGGAATTAGTCTGCTATTAGGAGGAAAAAAAACCTTAGGGTTCATGAAAGCATTATTCATTATACAAAATCACTTTAAACCATACAAATAGCCATTTAAAAGGAAACAGGTAAATTACAGTGAAATATGCTACCAAAAATTCTGAACAGCTTTTTAAAAGCATAGAGAATGCAAAACATATCAAGTGAACAAATGAAAAAAGGAATAATCAAACATATATAGTAATGCACAAAAATAAAAAGAGGAAAAAAAATTTTTAAGATGGTGCAACTATGAAGAGAAATGAAAAGCAAACTGACTATAGAATAAATCTGAGCAGGATGAGACCATAAAAAACAGGGAAAATCAAGGTCAAGGGTTCTCAAGGCAAAAGTCTACTGGAATGGGGAGAGGGCAGTATGGGATGGGGGAAAGGTGAGTACTTCAGTTAAAGAATGAAAACAGACATAAGAGTACCTAACAGAAAGACAGCAAAATTTAAAAAAAAAATCCATCCCTTTGCATAAACTGATAGTTCACATGACAACCTGCACTGCTCTATTCCCTTTTCCCTCTTGAGCACTGTTCTTTACTGTAGATTGCCAATACTACAAATAACTCCACATTCTCCATGAAAAAGAAGAGCATGAATTTAGAAAATACTCAGAAGTAGATGATCCAATGCCAACTGGCTTTAGACATTAAATGGCATCACATTAGAATTCTTTAGTAATGCTATACCTTCCTGTATGTTTGCATCAAATGATCAGAAAATAATCTGCATATTCCACACACTCTATTGGAAAGAACAGCAAGGCAAATGACCCAGAAAAAAGCTGAAAAGGGGAATTAAATCCTTTCTATATGATTAACCAAAAGGTATATAATTTTCATACACAATTAACCATAATACAAACTACATCCTTTTTAAATATTCAGGGGGAAAAGTCTAAAATATGGCCAAATTAAATTTACTAAAAGTCCATAACACTGTTAAAGCATATTAATTCTACTTGAATAAACTACAAAAATTAAACAAACAAACAAAAAAAAGCTTTGCTCTTACCACTAAAAAGAAAGTAATTCCAAAAGAGGGCAACACAGCATAGCGGCTGACAGCACAGCAGAACAAACTGCTGGGGTGTGAATTCCAGCTCCACTCATGACTAGTGCATGTTCTTCTCTGTGCCTCGCTATTGTCACTTGGAACATAACAGAAATTCTTACCTTACTGGGTTGCTATGATGACTGAATGAGTTAATTTATCTAAAGCATTTACAAGAGGACCTGGATTAAGTTACTAAATGGATGCAAAAGGCTATCAGTTCCAGAGATGAAGAAAGGTGATAGTTCGTACAACTATGTGAATGTACTTAATGCCATGAAACCATAGACTTAAAAATGGTTAAAATCATAAAATATTATTGTAATGTTTTACCCCTTTTTTAGGAAAAGGCTTTTATCAATCACCCACTTGCTATTAAAACATTTTAATTTTCCTGGGAGAAAACAAAGTAACAGATTCTACAGGAGAGTCTATATAAGTTTAGGGTTCCTATAAAAAACATCTTTATCAACAAAGGGATGCTGATATCAACATCTGGGTCCATACTTCTCAAAACTAAAATTTAAAATAATATGTTGTGCTACTGAAAAGTTCTGATGTTCAAATTACTTAACTTGAATTTCCAAGCAAAAATTGACTCCGTGGAAGTGGCAGCACCATCCTTCTTACAGTTACAGAACAAAAATACTGCTCTAAATTGAAACTACTTGGAAACAGATCTATAAACCCTTTCTTTGAACACAAGCATTTTAGTGTGTCTTCTACACAAGAACAAAGACTTCACAGACCTTAAATGCAACCAATTACAAAAAGCAACAAAAATCTTCAAATGCCTGTTTTAAAATAAAACCTTGCAAAATAGCCTGAAACCACTTCTCTCAGATTACAAAATGAGCATGTGGTGAAAGGGACAGAGAACACCAATTTACTATACCCTGTGCTGACTGACAACGTCTGTTGCATAGCAACATGAGTCTGCAGTCTGAAAACAGCACAGAACTCTTTTTCTTGACTTGCCAAGCCTCGATTAACCCCATCAAGGCTGAGATACCAAATTTACAGAGATTACTACCAACATCGGCACAGTGGTAAAGAATCTGCCTGCCAGTGCAGGAGACTCAGGAGACATGGGTTCAATCCCTGGGTCAAGAAAATTCCCTGGAGGAGGAAATGGCAACCCATACCAGTATTCTTGCCTGGGAAATTCCATGGACAGAGGAGTCTGGCAGGCTACAGTCCACGAGGTCGCAAAGAGCTGGACACAACTGATCACGCATGCACAATACTACCATCAGAATTCCAATGATATTCTAAATTCTAAAACTATAGAATTATAAGTCTAAATTCCAGCCTGTTCACAGCTTGAATGTACTGGTATGCCTTCACTCTCAATGATTCTCCATGTACTAGCATAAAACTGCTACTTAAATTCTTTTAAAAGCATCATTTAGAAGAGTCATTTTTAAAATCCTATGTAACAGCATACCACATGCCTTTTGTTCCATAATTTAAAAGAATTTGATCCTCTCAGTTTATTTTCAAAAAATCCTAATTTACAAAACAAGGGCTATAATTTCCTAACAATTTACATTTTCTCCTACTTGAAATTTACTTGAACCATTTTAATGGATTTGCCTATATAGGTAACTAGTAACTTTTTCCCCCCAAAGTCTTCATCTAAAAAACAAAAATTTAAAGTCTGCAGTTTTTCTTGCCATATCTATAAATACTTGCATTATTTTGGTATATCCCTGTCTTTGGGAAAGTTAAATGGTTGCCAAGCCCCACCTAAAAAACAGATCAAATACAGATAAAATCAATTTACAACAGTGGTTTTCAGTCTTTTTGAAGATAAGAAGACCCTGTAAATTCATAAATTCTACTTTTAACATATTCTGACTCAGAAAAAGCAATGTAAAAGTACTTAGAATTTACTATCTTTTAGGTTAATAACTGAACTGAGGTTAATCTGTATCTTATCATAAAAGCACCTACATACTTGAAATATAACATTTACAAAGACAGGTATCTCTGGGTTACAGACAAAGCTTGGTGTACCAAGCGGTTCAAACTAACTCCTCAAAATAATCCCACAGTTGCCCCCAGTTCAGTTCAGTTGCTCAGTCGTGTCCGACTCTCCGCAACCCCATGAGTCACAGAACGCCAGGCCTCCCTGTCCATCACCAACTCCCGAGTTCACTCAAACTCATGTCCACAGAGTCGGTGATGCCATCCAGCCATCTCATTCTCAGTCGTCCCCTTCTCCTCCCGCCCCCAACCTTTCCCAACATCAGAGTCTTTTCCAGTGAGTCAATTTGTCGCATGAGGTGGCCAAAGTATTGCAGTTTCAGCTTTAGCATCAGTCCTTCCAATGAACACCCAGGATCGATCTCCCTTAGAATGGACTGGTTGGATCTCCTTGCGGTACAAGGGACTCTCAAGAGTCTTCTCCAACACCACAGTTCAAAAGCATCAATTCTTCGGCGATCAGCTTTCTTCACAGTCCAACTCTCACATCCATACATGACCACTGGAAAAACCATAACCTTGACTAGACGGACCTTGGTTGCCAAAGTAATGTCTCTGCTTTTTAATATATTATCAAGGTTGGTCATAACTTTCCTTCCAAAGAGTAAGCGTCTTTTAATTTCATGGCTGCAGTCAGCATCTGCAGTGATTTTGGAGCCCAAAAAAATAAAGTCTGACACTGTTTCCACTGTTTTTCCATCTATTTCCCATGAAGTGATGGGACCAGATGCCATGATCTTTGTTTTCTGAATGTTGAGCTTCAAGCCAACCTTTTCACTCTCCTCTTTCACTTTCATCAAGAGGCTTTTGAGTTCCTCTTCACTTTCTGCCATAAGGGTAGTGTCATCTGCATATCTGAGGTTATTAATATTTCTCCCGGCAATCTTGATTCCAGCTTGTGCTTCTTCCAGCCCAGCGTTCCTCATGATGTACTCTGCATGTAAGTTAAATAAGCAAGGTGACAATATACAGCCTTGACGTACTCCTTTTCCTATTTGGAACCAGTCTGTTGTTCCATGTACAGTTCTGACTGTTGAGAAGAGGCAGGTCAGGTGGTCTGGTATTCCCATCTCTTTCAGAATTTTCCACAGTTGCCCCCGTTCCGTTCCGTTCCGTTCCGTCGCTCAGTCGTGTCCGACTCTTTGCGACCCCGTGGACTGTAGCCTACCAGGCTTCTCCGTCCATGGGATTCTCCAGGCAAGAATACTGGAGTGGGTTACCGTTTCCTTCTCCAGGGGATCTTCCCGACCCAGGGATCGAACCCGGGTCTCCCGCATTGGAGGCAGACGCTTTAACCTCTGAGCCACCAGGGAAGCCCACAGTTGCCCCCAGCAACCACAAATTAGAAGTCACTAATCTACCAGAAAAGTTCAAACCACTTTGAGACACAGGGCTAAACACACAGTGAAACAAAGTTGGGTTTAGGGTTCTGAAACAAAGCTAGGTTCCTTCCACCCCTTATTTGCCATATACTCAAGCAAGGGTACTAATGAGGGTGATACCTACTCTAGAGAGTAGCTGTAAAGATTGGAAGAAACAGTGTATAGAAGTATGAAGCACATGAGTTTCGTTCCTTTCTTGTTATTCAAAGCCTTTATAAAACCCAGTCCAACCTGCTGCATTTGCTATACTTCCTATACAAACTCCAACAGTATTGGATTTGATCTTAAGGATGGAAAATGAAATCTGAGAAGCAGCATTTAAAAGGCAGAAAAATTAGAGTCCAAAGTAATACATTAAGAGCAAGGTCTTTGGAATGATGCAGGACTTTGATTTGAACCTCGGCTGTCATTTAGACCATGTGACTTCAGACAAGTCACTTAAGCAATCTAAGCCTTGGCTTCCCCTAATGTAAAATAGCAATGATGACACCAGTCTCATTTATTCTAATTCATTAAATGAAAAGATTCACATGAAAAGCTTAGCAATTGCCTGGCTCATTTTTAAATGTGCAACAGATGATAGCTAATATTTATAAACATCTACTTACGCTGGATAAGTGGAGGATACTAAAAGTTGTCATGTGTAATTGGCTAGCCCATGTGGCCTGTAGGAAGCATCAACAAAGGTTAGCCTCGGAGATACCACAATCTTCAGCCAAGGACTCGTGTCCTGTGCCAGGTACGTGATGGGCTTCCAGTTACTGGGCCTCTGGATCAGTGAGGAAAATTTATCAGGTTTTAGGGACATAAAAGTTAATCATGAAATTTTCTTTAAAAACAATGAGTTAAGTTTGTTTTAAACACTAACATTGAACTCATGAAGAGGTACAACAATTTCTTCCAAAGTGGTTTTTTTTTTCCCATTTCACCTATGTTAAAATTCAAAGGCTGATTTTTTTCATCTTCAGGTAGTTTCTAACTTACAGACAGACTTAAATTGACTGATTTTCAGAACACATTTTTCTGTTTTGAAACACTTTATACTCTGTGGCTGGGTTACCAGACTAAAGTTTAAGTAACCAGATATAAATCTTTGGTAATGAAAGTAGGAAACAAAACAGGAGTCACCTTTTTTCACTTAAACATAAAACATTTAAGGAAATTAATTCCTTGGTGGTCCAGTGGTTAGGACTCTGTGCTTTCACTGCAGAGGACATGGGTTTAATCCCTAGTCAGGGAACTAAGAAGATCCCACAAGCCACATGGCAGAGCAAGGGAAAAAAAAAAATTAAATGTTTTAAAATACACAGAACATATTTTTTAAATGTTTAAAAGTTATACAATAATTCCTGACATTTCAGAATTCAGAGTAGTAGTTCTCAACCGGGGTGATTTTTTCCCCATCCAAAATTTCACTAGGAGGAAATTTTCACTGGGGTGAGCTACAGGCATCTAGTGGGTAGAGGCAGGAATACTATTAGTCACCCTTCAATGCACAAGACAGCATCCACAACACAGAATTCTCTGACCCCAAATATCAATAACACGAAGGCATTCATACTGTAGAGAAAAATCCCAAACTCTTTCAAAAGAACTAAGAATATCCAGTTCTCTCAGTAACGTGTTGAAAAAGATTATCCTCTTCCCATTTAATGATCTTGGCTTCCCTGTTAATCCAGTGGCTAACACTCCATACTCCCAATGCAGGGGGCCTGGGTTTGATCCCTAGTCAGGGAACTAAGATCCCACAAGCCTCACTACACAGCCCCCTCCCAAAAAAAATTTTTTTTTAATTTTTAAAATAAAATAAAAAATCAACTGACTGGAAACATGAGTTTGCCTCTGGGCTCTCTATTCTGTTCCATAAGACTATTTTTATGACAGCACCACACTGTTTTGATTACTGTAGCTTTGGAATAAGTTTTGATATCAGGAAGTACGAGTCCTCCAAGTTTGTTCCTTTTCAAGAGTGCTTTGGCTATTCCAGGTCCCTTGAAATGCCAAACGAACCCTAGGATGAGTTTTTCTATTTCTGCAAAAATACACAACTGGGGGACTTCCCTGATGATCCAGTGGGTAAGTACCTGCCTTGCAATGCAGGGGATACAGGTTCGATACCTGGTCAGGGAACTAAGATTCTACATGCCACAAGATAACTAAGCTTAAGTGCCAAAACTACTGAAGCCCACGTTCGTGACACAACTAGAGAGTCCATGAGCCACAATGAAAGATTCCCCCATGCCACAAAGACCAGACACAGTCAAACAGATATATAAAAAAAAATTTTTTAATAGATCATTGGGGTGTTGACAGGGATTGCCTGAATCTGTAGATCATTCTGGATAGTACTATCATCTTAAAAATATTAAGTCTTTCAATCCATGAACACATAAGTTCTTTTCATTTACTTAGGTCTTAATTTCTTTCAGCAATATTTTGCTAAATTCCATCTCACTGGTTAAATGTATTCTGAGGTATTTTATTCTTTTAGATACTACTGTAAATGGAACTGTTTTCTTAATTTCCTGCTCATATTGCTCACTGATGGTATATAGAAACAACTGACTTGGGGGCATTAATCTTGTACCCTGCAATTTTACTGAATTCATTCATTACTTCTAACAGTTTCACTGTGGATATTTTGCATGTATTTATATTTACTATATGTGTACACATATCCTCCTCTGTTCAACTGACTAAAGTGAGAGATGAATGAGACCAAAGTCATGGTCCATACCCAAATGGGAGACTAAGGCAAAAGCTAATGTTGAAGTGCTAACTACCCAGTACCATAGAAGGTGATACTTGGAACCACAGAATCATGGCAGATATAATTGGTTAAGATGTGATCACATTGGAGTAATCTGGGCCCTTAATCCAGTATGACCGGTCTCCTTAAAAGAGAAAAATGCCATGTGAAGACAGACACACGCAGAAAATACAGACTTATGACAACAGAAGCAGAGAGGAGTAAGGCACCTCTAAACCAAGAAATGCCAAGGATTGCCAGCAAACACCAGAAGCTAGAAGAGGAAAGGAAGGAATTCTGCGTCAACACTGTGACATAAAAACTGAGTTTCCATACTACTGGCTTGCCCTACAAATTCCAGACTCAAGATGCAAAATCAACTCTTGTCTCAATTTCCACTGTACCAGTTTGCCTTACAAATTCCCTTCTAATCAGCCCCCAGTCATGTAAGTCAATTCCTTTAAATGAATGAATAAATAAATATTGGTTCAATTTCTCTAGAGAATCTTGACTGATACAGAAATTAAGGAAGCATTTAGAAAAATGAGGGAAAGAGGAGATCTGGCAGTCACAAAAAATAAACTGTCTACTTCATCATTGTACTCATGATCTGTATTAAAACCTTACTGAATTAGTTTCTAATTTAGTACTTTTTACAGACTCAGAAAGAAATGGAACAGTTAATCTGTTAAAGAGAAACAGGAGTGCTGATTGGGTGATAGAATACTTATTTACATAAGGTTTCCAGCTAGGGAAAACATATAGATACACATACAGATACACATACATACAACTTGTGTTGGTCCTTATAGTTTCAAGTACATATTATATTGTTTTATCCAAATACCATTACCATCACTCACCCATATCTAACTTTTTTATAAAAACACACTGTTTAATATTAAGTTGCTCAAAGTGCCCTAATACCTTTGAAAATCAGATGATTTATCTAGAGAATTAAAATGAGAAGGACTAAAACAATCAATCATCATGAGTTTAGTTTTTATATATATATTTTTTAAGTTATTGGAAGTCCCTGATTGTACCCAGCATGCTATAAAGTGCTTATAGAAATGTACCAGGAGTAAAGGGAGCCCACACTTGATTTTTGAAGGAAAATTTTAGGTCTGAAGTACCAAACAAGCTGAATGGTCAACAGATGATCTGAGTTCAATACGAGAGACTTAGCCAGGAGTGATCACTAAAAGATATAAACAGAGGAAACTGAAGCAAGAGTGACTGAGCAAGAGAAGGCAGCTTTCCAGAAGACAGAACCAAAGTAATGAGACCGAAATTCCACCAGAACCTTCAGGGAACAAAAGCAGACCACTGTGAAATGAATTCACATGATGAGCATGGACAGGCACAGCAGGAACGTTTTGCAGAGGACCCTGAATGCCAAGGTTGAGACAGCTGTGTGCTGCAGAGTGCAAGTGAAAGTTTCTTAGGAGGAAGTTAGGGAAGAATAACTGGCCCAGTATGGACCAAGCATATGGAGGGAAGGTTATAGAGTGGCCACTGGGGGAGAAATGAGGCTTGCTTCCAATGATGCAAATAACAGTTCCACAGTTCAGGGGGTTTGCTTTTTAAAAATTCATCTTAAGAAAGTTTAAAATACACACTCTCTAAGACTTTAACTAGCTCCTTGCTTTTAGAGCACCTAAAATCAGAAGTCTTTCATACTAAAAGTTAAAGGGACTTTCTTGGTGGCAGAGCAGATAATCTCCTTCCAATGTAGTGGATGTGGGTTCAACCCCGGGTCGAGAAACTAAGATCCTACCTGCCATGCCACAACTACTGAGCCAGTGCACTCTAGAGCCCACACTCTAGACCCAATGGAGCCAAACAAATAATTCTTAAAAACAGACTTCTCTGGTGGTCCAGCAGTTAAGAACCTGCCTGCCGATGCAGGGGACACAGGTTCAATCCCTGATTCAGGAAGATCCCACATGTCACAGAGCAACTAAGCTCATGTGTCACAACTATTGAGCCCATGAGCCCCAGAGCCCATGTTCTGGAACAAGAATAGAAACCACAATGAGAAACCTGAGCACAGCAACCAGAGTAGCCCCTGCTCGCTGCAACTAGAGAAAGCCCTCAGGGAGCAACAAAGACCCAGCACATGTTTACAACAGCTAGGACATGGAAGCAACCAAGATGTCCATCAGCAGACAAATGGATAAGAAAACTGTGGTACATATACACAATGGAATATTACTCAGCTATTAAAAAGACACATCTGAGTCAGTTCTAATGAGGTGGATGAAACTGCAGCCTATTATACAGAGTGAAGTAAGTTGGAAAGAAAAACACCAGTACAGTATATTAACTCATATATATGGAATTTAGAAACATGGTTAATGATGACCCTACATGCGAGAGAGCAAAAGAGACACAGATGTAAAGAACAGACTTTTGGACTCTGTGGGAGAAGGCGAGCGTGGGATCATTCGAGAGAAGAGCACTGAAACATTTATATTACGTGAAATAGATGACCAGTCCAAGTTCAGTGCATGAAACAGGGCACTAAAAGTTGGTGCACTGGGACAACCCAGAGGGATGGGATGGGGAGGGAGGTAGGGGGGTTTGGGACAAGGGACACACGTACAACTGTGGCTGATTCAAGTCAATGTATGGCAAAAACCACCATGATATTGTAAAGTAATTAGCCTCCAATCAAAACAAATTTTTTTAAATGACCCAGTGCAGTCAAAAATTAATTTTTTAAAAAAAGGTTAAAAAACGGCAAAAGAACATTCAACAGCTCAAATTTTATTTTTTAAAAAAGGTTATGGTACAACATAAAGAAAACAATACACTAAATCAAATGTACAAGAATACACTAAATCCATAAATTTTCTAAATGCACTAAGGCAAACCACAAAACAAGGCAATGGATTATTAATTCCATATGGCAGAGACAGAATTGAGATTGGGGACAGCCAAGGTCTCAAAGTCGGTAAAAAGCAAAACGTCTTTGAAGCCAATGATGATCAGACCTGCCTATCTCCTTCTAAAATGAAAACACCTTGAAAAGCTTTCATATCCAGAGAAATATAAAAAGATGACAGAGGAATTTCCCTTAAAGTAGATGCTTTGAACAAAATAATAGATGGATTTAACAAAATACTTCACTAAAGCAATACAAAATAATACTGGCAAGCTGCTATAAATAAAAGGCATACAAACTAGAGAAAAATCTTAAACATTATTTGCACATGACATTATTTAGAAAGGAATCAAACCAAAATAGATGAAAGTCTACCTTCACGATGTGTGAAGTCACTTTAGTCGTGTCCAACTCTTTGCTATTCCACGGACTATAGCTACCAGGCTCCTCTGTCCATGGGATTTTCCAGGCAAGAATACTGGAGTGGGTTATCATTTCTTTTTCGAGGGAGTTTTCCCAAACCAGGGATTCAACCCACACCTCTGAGTTATTCTGTATTGGAAGACGGGTTCTTTACCACTACTGATTAATGCCTCCACCCCCACTAAACTGTAAGCATAAGGGAATGGGTATGTCCATGTACATCTTTTACTTTTTTATAACTGGCTTTTGAGGATTTGTCTTATTGTGCCATTTTACTAACTTTGGAATCACAGAGCAAGAAGATTCACACAGGAAGTAGGCAATGAAAAGGAAGAGTTTTGTCTTAATTCTAAGAGCGACATGAAGCCACTGAAGTGTTTTAGACATGACATTGAGCTGATAAATCTAAATTTCAGAAAGATCTGACTGTTGCATAGATCACAGATTGGATGGGGTAATACACCAATGCAATAAATTAGAATATCCAGCAACATATATGTAAAAATATAATACAGGACAAAATAAGGCTTGGGGTCTTAATATGATTCATAACTTGCCAGGTTGCCCAGGGAAACAAAATCATCCTAATACATACACACCAGAAAAACGAATGAACTAACCACTTATAAAATTCATCCCTGTCAAACATTTCTCCTAAGGTAACAGTAACCGCTGCCAGTTCACTTTCTTTACGTGTCAGTCTCTCAATGACGGCAGGTATTTCAATGACAAAGCAACACAATGAGTACCACGTACAAAGTTGAAGTGCAAGCCTTCCAAGGATGCAGGACTCTTCCAAGTTACTAAAAATGATGAGAACTGTTTCCAACTACTCGCAGAGCCACTGGCAGAAATAAACACTGGAGAGGGACACTGACTTGGAAGGAATGTTAACGGCACTTAATAGGGTGATGAGTATGTTCTGTATCCTGACCTGGGTGGTAGTTATGTAGTATATGTAGTAAAAATTCATCAACCTGTAGATATAATTAACAATTTAGCTGTATGTAAATTATACCTTAAGAAAGGAGGAAAAGGAACAAAAGACAACCCTTCTTCCCATGAAGAAATCAGTGGTTCTGAACGTGAAGCCTAGAAATCCCATGCCCTGTTTGCTACCAGTGTGAAGATTAAATGGATACTCAAGATGGCAAAATGTACCTGGGTTCTCAAAGACATCTGTGAGCCACTGAGTGGAGTGGGCCTGGACCCTACTCTTTCTCTAGACTTTCAATTATATGAGATGGTATATGTTCTTAACGTTGAAGTACTCTGAGTCTGCTGCTGCTGCTACTAAGTCGCTTCAGTCGTGTCCGTACTTGCAGCTAAAAGCATTTGAACAGACACCACCAGCAAATAACTAGAGAAAGCTAATCAAGATGAGATAATAGGAGGTCAAAAACAAAAAATCTGAAAATATAAGTAAAGCCCTTGAGCTCTGCTAATAAAGCCCTTGAATATTTTCGCAAAAATGACTTTCTTTAGGATCATACCAGAAAGTCCATCATAACATGAACTATATAGTATAATTTCATACCATCTTGCAATTTTTTAAAAAAAATTATGTGAAACAAGCAACCAACACTTGATTTATTCTTCTTCCATCTTAAGAATTTAACACACAGTAGCAACCACAACATGAATGTTTCCATAATTTTGTTTCATTTTTCAAGATTAAACCCAAATAAAGCCTTTTCTCCCCACCCCTGCTATCTCTGAAATGTTCCTCCTATTCTAGGTCAATTCATTCTACATGGCCTTGTTCTTCAGAAAATAAAGAACCCTTATATGATAAAATCACAAAGAAAAATATTCACTCACACATCAACATTTAGGAAAATTCAAACACAGACCTCAGTTCATAAAAGTGAATCATTACAGAGAGACCCTAGAATACTGGTTAAAAGCACGGGCTCTGGAATCAGACTGCCTGGGGTGAAATCCCAGTTCACTGTTTACCAGCAGGTAACCCTGGGAGGCTCAGATGGTAAAGCATCTGCCTATAATGCAGAAGACCCAGGTTCTATCCCTGGGTCAGGAAGATCCCTGGCGAAGGAAATGGCAACCCACTCCAGTATTCTTGCCTGGAAAACCCCATGGATGGAGGAGACTGGTGGGCTACAGTCCATGGGATCACAAAGAGTCAGACACAACTGAGCAACTTCACTTAACCCTGGGCGAGGTTCTCAACCCTCTGAGATCCATCTTTCTCACCTACAAAAGGAGGCTAACAACTGTTTCTACCTTATAAGTTGTAAAGGGGAGTATTAAATGATTATATGGGAAGTATTTCAGGCAGTAAGTACTCAGTAACTGTTAGCTGTTACATTTCAAAATCTAAGAAAACTGAGGAATATAAATGCCAACACTGGAAATTAGTTATTAGAGAAGGAAAAACTCAAAATCAAAAGTTTTATGTTTAAATGTAACTATATATTTTAAATAAAATTAAGACAAGAAAAATGAGAACACATATATACTTACAGCAAAAATGAGCTGAAAATTTAATTTCTAAATATAGTTTTTAAAGGTACAATATCAAACCTACTAAACTATAAACTAAAGTATTGCTGCACTTTACTAAAGATAAAATTTTAAAATCTGAATACAGAGACAAAAAAGAACAAAAAATCCGTATTATAGAGGGGTCAATTCCCCCAGCCATATTAATCCATCAATTTAACACAATTCTAATTAAAACTCCAACAGGTTTGGGAGTGCAAATTTTATTTCATTTTTGCTTTTATTGATGAAATGATTCTAAAACTAAAGGAACGGATCAAATAAAATAGCAAATAAAATTTTGAAAGACAATAAATGAACAGTAACTTTCCTTTCTAGATACTAAAATATACTATAGAAACAGAGTAATTAAGACAGTGAGGTAATAGCCTAAAATTAGACAAATAACTAATGAGTCAAATAACAAGTGTTATTATGACATTAATAATAATGTTAACAAATAACAAAACAGAGCTAAGCATTTATGAGAATTCAGTATACAATGAGTATATTTCAAATAAATGGGAAAAGATGGATTATTCAACAAATGATGCTGACAACTAAATGTTTGATATTTAGTCAAGTACTAACCTCCCATCTTGCACCAAAATAAACTTCAAGTGGCTTAAATTTAAACATAAATGAAACCTAAAAGTAACAGAAGAAAATGAAGGTGAATACCTGTATCATTTTAATTTGAGAACGAATGGCCTGACACCAAAGGCAGAAAACATAAAGGTAAAGATTAACAGAACTGAAATGAAACTTTAATGCTTCTACACCAAAGCAAAATTAAAAGATAAGTGCTAAATTTCTTTATAAGATACGTACAGTTGGACTTCCCTGGTGGTCCAGACGTTAAGAATCTGCCTGCGAATGCGGGGGACACGATTTGATCCCTGGTATAGGAAGATTCCACATGCCCTGGGGCAATGAAGCCAGTGTACTGTAATTACTGAGGCCAAGCTCAAGAGCCTGTCCTCTGCAACAAGAGAAGCCTCGGCAACGAGAAGCCCACACATGACTACTACAGTGAAGCCCTTGCTTGTCACAACTCGAAAAAGCCTGCACATAGCAATGAAGACCCAGTGCAGCCATAAATAAATAAATAGATGAACTTATTTTTTAAAAAAAAGATACATACGGTTGATTTTGATTCATCTGTGTGCAGTCTCCTCCCACCCTGACTCTGGGCTTGATCTTATGCCTGACTTTGTCAAAGAAGGCATTAGGGAAGAGGATGATAAGTTTGATAAAGCAGAAGTTTAATAAGACCTTGCAACCTGGTGCATAATCTCAAAGAAGGCTGCTATTACTAAGTGAGAGACAAAAAGACATATCATAAACCTAGTTAAGAAATGAAAAGATACAAGTGAGTCCAGGTGAGCCCAGGGGAACTGACCAGCCAACCCATACATGTTTTGCTAGGTTTTGAGGCAGTTTCTAATACCACATTAGATAACTGCCATAAAATAGCTACACCACAAAGGGTTACCTTTTAAAGACGTTATAAATCATTACAAGAAAAATTAAAATCCTACTGAGGAAACAGGCAAAGGACACAGAGACAACTCTGTCAAAAGAAATGTCAAATAAACACAAGAAGAAATATTCAACTCTAATCAATGAATATAGTAAAGTTGCAGGATAAAAAATTAACACACAGAAATCCCTTGCATTCCTATACACTAATAATGAGAAAAACAGAAAGAGAAATTAAGGAGACAAAAAAAAATATTCAACTCTATTATCAAAGAAACACAAATTAAAACAATGAGATAACACCTTTTGCCTATCAAATAGGCAAAGATTAAAAACGCTGACAATGGCTTGAGTTGGTTAGAGTGAGGTGAAACTGGCACTCTCATCCGTTGTTCATTTGGTAATGTGTACCAGGGAGGCCTGGCATGCTGTGATTCATGGGGTCACAGAGAGTCGGACACGACTGAGCGACTGAACTGAACTGAACTGAACCAAAAACTAAGAAAATTCCCTTTGGTCTGGCAACTTCATTCATTAATCATTCAAACATTGCATACTCACAGAAGCCTGTGAATTCCCATTTTCTGGGAACTAGAATATAGTCAGATCATGCAGGTCCAACTAATAATTTTGGTTTTATCATAAATTTGAGTTTTATCCCAAGAACACTTTAAGATGACATTGAAGGCTTTGGGAGGCAAAGAACACTATTGGATTTCCACTTTAAGACCATTCTAACTGATGTATGGAGAATGGGGCACAAGAAGAGAAATGAGAAGATACCAACTGCTCCAGTCAGAGTAACAGTGGCCTGGGTTTCAGCAGGGTTGGTGAGATGGAGAGAAGCAAAGGGAGACGTGACAGGACCTGCTGATAGAAAAAAGTAAAAGAAAAGGGAAAAATAAATACTCTTCAATTTAATCCTATGAATTTATCCTAAAATATAAGTATCTGTGCAGATATAAAATATGACATGCACAAAGATATACATATATAGCCAAAGATGTTCACAGCAGTATTTTTTATAAAACAAGGAAAAAAATCTAAAAGTCTACCCCTTGTGGCTCAGTTGGTAAAGAATTCGCCTGTAATTCAGGAGACCTGGGTTCAATCCCTGGGTTGGGAAGATCCCCTGGAGAAGGTAAAGGCTACCCACTCCAGTATTCTGGCCAGAATTCCATGAACTGAGTAGTCCACGGGGTCACAGAGTCAGACAGGACTGAGTGACTTTCACTTTCAAGAGATTAAGTAGATTAAGGTCAGCCAACGCATAGTGAAAATACCATGCAGGCACTTAAAATTATTTTAGATCTCTATTTAGTGACAAGATGTGGAAAACGGCCAGTTACAAAACACATAATTTTGCTTCTAAATAGTATGATCTCACTTTTACTTAAAACACACTCATACCCCACAAGCACATTTATGTGCATTACGGGGGCTTCCAGGTGGCACCAGTGGTAAAGAACTCACCTGCAAATGCAGGAGGCTTAACAGAGGTGGGTCCAATCCCTAAGCTGGGATGATCCCCTGAAGATGGAAATGGCAACCCACTCCAGTACTCTTGCCTGGAAAACTCCATGGACAGAGGTGCCTGGCAGGCTACAGTCCACGGGGTCGCAAAGAGTTGGACATGACTGAGGATGCACAACATATGCCATATGCATTATGAGAAGTCTAGAAAGCTATATATCAAAATATTAAAATTCTAGATGGTTTAGATTTAAGTTATTGAAATCTTTATACTTTCCATACCTTCTAAAATCTACGTAGAATCTGTACTGCTTTATAATGAAAAGAAAAAAAGTAATTAAAACAAACACTGACCAAACCTTTGTTTCAATAATAGTAAATTGGGTTCATTTTCTTAAACCACGGCCAATAAGAGACTAAAAAGAGATGAACGTAAATGAAATGAAAACTTTTTTGATCCATAAATCTTAAATTGCTAAAAAAAAAAAAAAAGTGAACAGACACAATTTGCTTGCAATACTAGTCCAATGTGAGATGAGAATTTGGAGGAGATGAGGAGGGGACTTCTCAAAGCAAAGCAGACACTCAAATATAACCAATATTTTATATCACAACACCTGCACAGAAAGATCAGTTCACTGCACTGTAAGACAAGCAATTTGGATTCCCGTGAGATTTGACCTAAAGAGCTATTCATTTTATTTCACTTTATGGTCTGAGGTCCTTTATGAATCTTCTTCCCTACCACGCTCACACATATACCAAAAAGGATAGGAGTGAGAACCTGGGCAGCACAGTTAGTCATTCTGACTTCATTATCATTAGACATATAGGTTTGTCAAGACCAGATGTCCTAGAAGGGTAAAAATATCATCAAGGTTGATGACACCAAAGACAAAACTTTCTCTGGTATTTGTGATTACTGTAAACAGACCCAAGAAAAATCACTATCCAGATTAAACAAGTTTCTGAAGATTCTGATGGACTTGTTTCACTGATATTATCAGTGACTTCAGTCATCCTTGTTGTAACAGAGCTACCAGAGAGATGGCTGCTACCTATGCGTAAAGAACTCCAAAATTTGATCAGGCCTCTCAGAGGCACCATTAATTAACATTTCCACTTCAGCACTCCCACCTACCTGGTTCCCTAAAAAGAAAAGCCCAATGGTTCTCTATCTTCAATCTCTCTTCTGTAGAAAACATGAAGTGTTCATTTAAAATATTAGTCCAAGAAGAATTGCTGTTTTTGAACTGCGGGGATGCAGAAGACTCTTGAGAGTCCCTTGAACTGCAAGGAGATCAAACCAGTCAATCCTAAAGTATACTAATCCTGAATATTCACTGGAAGGACTGATGCTGAACCTCCAATACTTTGGCTACCCGATGCAAAGAGCTGACTCAAAAAAGATCCTGATGCTGGGAAAGACTGAGGGCAGGAGGATAAGGGGACAACAGAGGATGACATGGTTGGATGGCATTACCAACTCAATGGACAAGAGTCTGAGCAAACTTCAGGAGATGGTGATGAAAGGGAAGCCTGGTGTGCTGCAGTCCACGGGGTCACAAACAGTCGGACACAACTAAGCGACTGAACAACAAAGTATATTCACAAGGTTGAACAATGATCATCATTGTTTAATTCTAGAACATCTCCCATCATCCCAGAAGGAAACCCAATATACATTGTGATTTTTAAGATATATAGGGTCTTCCTCCACAGTTTCAGGCTCATAGCTCCCAAAACCCTTGAATTTCTGAAGTAGAGTGATAAAGGTATCTTTTGGTCATGTGAATGAAGTAACTTTCAGAAGCACCCAAGGATTGGGGCTGATGCCAGAAGGACCAACCAAGTAACTACAGGGTTGGAACTTTCAGTGCCACCCCCCTACCCACTCCATCCTATCTCCAAAGATGAGGAGAGGGGCTGGAAGTGGAATCAATCACCACTGGCCAATGGTTCAGTCAATCATGACAATGTGAAGAGGCCTCTACAAAAATCCAAAAGAATAGCTTTCAGGTTTTCTTTTTTGAGAGCTCCCACATCAGGGAACCAGAACACATCCATGCCCCAAGTTCCACAAGGACAGAAGCTCCTTTGTTCAGGAACTGTGGAGCTCTTCATCTGGCTCATCCTCTTTAATATCTTTTTTAATAATAAAGGAGGAATCTAGCGAGCAAATGAGCTTTCCAGAGTTCTGCTGCTGCCGCTAAGTCACTTCAGCAGTGCCCGACTCTGTGCAACCCCATAGACAGCAGCCCACCAGGCTCCCCCATTCCTGGGATTCTCCAGGCAAGAACACTGGAGTGGGTTGCCATTTCCTTCTCCAATGCATGAAAGCGAAAAGTGAAGTCGCTCAGTCCTGTCCGACTCCTAGCAACCCCATGGACTGCAGCCTACCAGGCTCCTCCATCAAGTTCTGGAGTGGGTTGCCATTGCCTTCTCCGCAGAGTTCTGCAAGCCATTCTAAAAAATTAATCACACCTAAGGAGGGGGCTATGGGGCCCTCTGAGTCACAGCCAGTCAATTAGAAGTACAAGTAACAACCTGGACTTGCGACTCATCTCTGAAATGGCAAGGGGCTTCCCTGGTGGCTCAGTCAGTAAAGAATCCACCTGCAATGCAGAAAACCCGGGTTCGATCCTGGGTTGGGAAGATCTCCTGGAAAAAGGAATGGCTACACACTCCAGTATTCTTGCCTCGAGAATCCTATGGACAGAGCAGCCTGGTGGGTTACAGTACATGGGCACACAGTGTCGGACATGATTGACACACTTTCTGAAACAGAAGGTGGGTCTTGTGGGACTGAGCCCTTTACACGGGGAATCTGATTCCAACTCCAGGTAGGCAGTGTCAGAATTCAGTTGAATTCTCAGACACCCTGACAGCATCCAAACACACACACACATATACACATTGGAATGGGGTCGGGGAACCCTTTTGCACATACTCACTTCTCAATCTTCCTTTGCTCTCCCAAAACCATAGCTACTGTTACTCCTCTTCCTGTCACAAAAGTGGCTTTTTGTGTCTGACTTCCATTCACTTAGCATGTTTTCAACCATGTTCCTTTTGGCTATTATGACTAATGCTGCCATGAACATCTGTATACAGTTTGTATGGACATATATTTTTATTTATCTTGCGCATATTCCCTGGAGTGGAATTACTGGGTAATCTAGTAACTCTACATTTAGTGCTTGTTTTCTAAAGCTGCTGAACCAGTTTACATCATTTTCCACATTCTTAACATAAAAAGCCTCTTTATGAAAGTGAAAGAGGAGAGTGAAAAGGTTGGCTTGAAGCTCAACATTCAGAAAACAAAGATCATGGCATCTGGTCCCATCACTTCATGGGAAATAGATGGGAAAACAGTGGAAACAGTGTCAGACTTTATTTTTGGGGGCTCCAAAATCACTATGGATGCTGATTACAGCCATGAAATTAAAAGACGCTTACTCCTTGGAAGGAAAGTTATGACCAGCCTAGATAGTATATTAAAAAGCAGAGACACTACTTTGCCAACAAAGGTCCGTCTAGTCAAGGCTATGGTTTTTCCAATGGTCATGTATGGATGTGAGAGTTGGACTGTGAAGAAAGCTGATCGCTGAAGAATTGATGCTTTTGAACTGTGGTGCTGGAGAAGACTCTTGAGAGTCCCTTGGACTGCAAGGAGATCCAACCAGTCCATTCTAAAGGAGATCAATCCTGGGTGTTCACTGGAAGGACTGATGCTAAAGCTGAAACTCCAATACTTTGGCCACCTCATGCGATGAGTTGCCTCACTGGAAAAGACTCTGATGCTGGGAAGGATTGGGGGCGGGAGGAGAAGGGGACGACAGAGAATGAGTTGGCTGGATGGCATCACCGACTCGATGGACATGAGTTTGAGTGAACTCTGGGAGTTGGTGATGGACAGGGAGGCCTGGCGTGCTGTGATTCATGGGGTCGCAGAGTCAGACACGACTGGGCGACTGAACTGAACTGAACATAAACTTAGGAGATGTCAGACTTCCACAGAAGTAGGGAATTTACTCTCACCAAGCCCATTTTACGTGCCAAATGTTATGCCAGGGTTTTAAATAATTTCTGATTTAATTTTCCTTAACTCTATAATGCAAAAGAGTATCTCCATTTTATAGAAAAAATTCGTATCTCAAAAATTGTGATCTACTCAAAGTAGGTTTACAACCTACTTTGATTTCAGGTTGACTTTAAAGCCTGTCCTTCTTACCCTCTTATATGTAACACTCTGGCCACTGGACGTGAAGAACTGACCCACTGGAAAAGATCCTGATGCTGGGAAAGATTGAAGGCGGGAGGAGAAGGGGACAACAGAGGATCAGATGGTTGGATGGCACCACCAATGCAATGGACATGAGTTTGAGTAGGCTCCCGGAGTTGGTGATAGACAGAGAAGCCTGGTGTGCTGACGTCCATGGGGTCGCAAAGAGTCGGACACGACTGAGCGACTGAACTGAACTGATGCAACCTCTGCACTGAGCCATATACATAGTTTCATACCAAAAGGATTCTTTGAAAAAATAAATGTAAGTTTATCAGTTTATAAAACAAAAACTTCCCAATGTACAGAAATTTCTAGAATGTAAGAGGTCTCTTTCATAAATCAGTTTCATCATTTTGTCGGTAAATGGTTTCTTCATGTAGAGTTCCTTAAAACCAATCAATCTAAAAATCACCTAAGCATTATACAGATTCGCTTCTTCTATCAAAGCTGTATCCACTGACCAAAAAAACTGGGCTATCTTCTGCTATGGGCTGAATTATTTGCCAGAAAAATCCATATACTGAAGCCCTATCCCCTCTTTGACTATATTCAGAGACAGGACATTAAGCAGGTAATTAAGGTTAAGTGAGGTCATAAGGGCGGGGTCCAAATCCAAAAGGATCAGTGACCTTATAAGAAAAGAGAGACCTCTGTCTCTCTGCCATATGAGGACATAACAAGAAAGTGTCCAAGAAGATGGCAGTCCTACCAGAACTGGCCATATTGGCACCCTGATCTCAAGATTTCCAGCCTCCAGAACTTTAAGAAAATAAATCTCTATGGGATTTTGTTATAGCACCTGGAGCTGACTAATACACCTTTCTTCATGAATATCACAAACTATCCAATTACTGATATTTTAAGCACTAATAAGGATCAAAACAAAGCAGTCATTAAGCAGAGTAGAAATCAGCTAAGCCAACAGACATGTATGCATTTTGAGCTTGTTGCTCAAAAATATTTGTAAGTCCCATGATCAAAAAAACTAAAAAACAGAATGATGGCCATTCTGTTAATTCAGAATTTAATGAAAAAGTCAAGAAAACCCAGTATCTTCCAAAAGGGCTTTGAGGTTAGACAAACCTGAGTCTGACTCTTTTTGGCCACTTCTGAGCTTTGTTTGGAGATGGCAATGGCAACCCACTCCAGGACTCCTGCCTGGGAAATCCCAGGAGGAACCTGGAAGGCTGCAGTCCATGAGGTCCCGAAGAGTCAGACACGACTTCACTTTCACTTTTCACTTTCATGCATTGGAGAAGGAAATGGCAACCCACTCCAGTGTTCTTGCCTGGAGAATCCCAGGGATGGGGGAGCCTGGTGGGCTGCCGTCTATGGGGTCACACGACTATGGGGTCCCACTACTATGGGGTCGCACGACTGAAGCAACTTAGCACCAGCAGCAGAGCTCTGTGTTTGAGTAAGAAACAAGTTCTCTACCTATTGTTGTGTTCAGGATGCTTGTTTTATTTGAATTTAATAGCTTTATTAACATTTATTATATGCTGAATACTATTTTACATCCTAGAATACCCAGTATAGCTACAAAACATTATAGGTGATCCAGAAATGGTGGTGCTTATTGTTAGTGAATAGACTCTGGAAAAGGACACCAACTCAAGCATTTATATAAGCACCCACCTTATGCCAAATATTTTGCTGGCACCCTGAATATATAAGCGCTGTCCTACTCTCAAGGAGCTTACAGAGAAGAGGGACAGAAAAATCCACATCACTATAAAACGGTTTAATAAACGCAATGGCAAAAGAATATGCAAAGAATATGTAACCCAGAAGAGAGCTGGGATGTAGATAAACCAAGGACTACTTCTCAGGTCTGACAAGGAATTATCTTCCTGATTTCTATTCCAGAAAACTTCATAAGCCTTTATTTGAGGAAGCATTCACTGAAGTACAGCCTCAGCTCAGATTCTCTCTTTGACTTTTATTTCCACTCAGTTCCATCCATCAATTCAGAGAAAGGGGAGACGCGCACAGGAAGAAGCATCCTTTTCCTCCCCAACAACTGCATAAAAATTGAAATCACAGTTTCCCAAACCCTTCTTACACTTATGATAAAGACTGGGTGTCAGACAAAGAGAACAGATTTATGCACAAGGGTGGGGGGCTGGGGAGGAAAGGGTGGGATGTATGGAGAGAGTAACAGGGAAACATGGATTACTATATGTAAAGTAGACAGCCATTGGGAATTTGCTGTATAACTCAGGAAACTCAATCAGAGCTGTGTAACAACCTAGAGGGGTGGGATGGCAAGGGAGGTTCAAGAGGGAGGGGACATTAAAAAACAAAAGACTGGGAGTTTCACAAGTTATACAGTCACCCCAGATTTAAGCTGGGTGTAGGACAATGGCAACCACTCCAGTGTTCTTGCTTGGAGAATCCCAGGGATGGCGGAGCCTGGTGGGCTGCCGTCTATGGGGTCGCACAGAGTCGGACACGACTGAAGCGACCTAGCAGCAGCAGGACAAGTAACCAAAGCTGTCAGTTGAGTAAGTAATTTCTTCTATACCAGCCAGAACGGGCCTGCCAGTTATTTCAGTTATTCCAACTGGACTAACTGAAAACCTTGACTGCTGTAAAAACCAGCACATTTTCTCCATCAATTCACATTCTTATTCATGATGTATTCCTTAATACCTACACGGCAAAACAATGCCTGAATACAAAGCACTGACATTCTAAAAAATGCAAATTTGGCTCCTGCCCCTAAAATTAACCTCTGTTAAGAAAGCCACACATCCAAAATCTACAAGCATAAAGCAAGATCCATGGGAATAGAGAGACTCCTATTATTATCTTTTCTTGGGCTCTCACTTGACCGTTGTCACAACAATCCTTGAAATAATAGAATAATCTCCATATTTATCAGTTTTCTCCATTAACAAGTCAGCATACAAAACCTGGATCTTCTGAACTTTAGCTATGCCACACTCTTAAAATGTGTATTAAATTTATCATTACTATAAATGAAGGTAACAAAATCACAAGAACTACTTCAACGACTAAACATACATAAGGAAACAAAGATCGGTTTCCTCACCTATAAAATAAGAAGACTGGACTAGATCTCAGATGGTTAAATATTGCCACTCTGTACAACCCTCATCCCAATCAAATATCATGGCCCTTTTCCACAAAACCCAGAAATGAAGCTATGCCCTTATCAACATGGCAGCCACTATCAACTGGAAGCAAAATATAATCTGCTGGCCATCCTTGAACTAGATGAGGTGAAGCAAACTACCCAAAAGATTTACCTAACCAGTCTGACACAGAACTAAGCCCTAAAACAAGATGAGTAATGTAACTGTATAAGGTTTACAAGTACACAATACACACTCTCTTCTAGTCAATATTATCATTTGATTTTTGAAGTGAAGTGGCTTAGTCGTGTCCGACTCTTTGCAACCCCATAGACTGTAGCCCACCAGGATCCTCGGTCCATGGGATTTTCCAGGCATGAATACTGGAGTGGGTTGCCATTTCCTTCTCCAGGGGATCTTCCCGACCCAGGGATCGAACCCAGGTCTCGCACATTGTAGGCAGACGCTTTACTGTCTGGGCTACCAGGGAAGCATCCATATTTTTAAATATAGATCAGTGAAATAAAGTGATCAGCTCAAGGTCACCCAGCTAATAAGTGACTTGGCCGAATCCTCACAACTCAACTACACCTTTTTTCCATGAGAAGGTCACAGAAGAGTGAGTGGAATCCTGGACTATTTAATACAGATCTAAGAATGTCAATCCAAAATCTTCTGACTCTTCTTAGCCACTAAGCTACATGTAACTATCTTATATCAGACAAGCTCTTCTATCAAAAACAAAAAAAAATTTTTAGTAACTAACCAACTAAGCAAAAACGTAATCATTTAAAAGGTATATACTATATTAATATTACACATAATCACCTACCTCTATCACAAATCACCTTATACTTTTCAATCATTACATAAATGAAAAAAAAGAATAGAACAAAAAGTCGGATGTTCCACTAACAAAAGTACCAGTTTTTTAGGTCTCAACCCTCTCATTGTTTTGTATAAGAAATACATGTTCTCATTTTAATTCTCATCTGTTTTTTTAAAAAGTACTAACAAGTAATTCTATACACAGCTTTTTAAATGTGTAGAATGCTATTAAAGATTGCTTCAGGAACAGGATCTCAGAAGGCTGGACATGACTGAGCAACTAAGCAAAAGGTATTATTCCATTCCCTTCTGCAAAGGAGTTATTACATTATACCACAGTGAGAGTGCCATTCCTGAAACTAAAGTCATCTGAGAGATTTTATCACAAATGCCTAAACTGCAACATATTTATCACACTCCCTCTTCAGAATTATGACCAACTTAAAGGGAAATTTCCTACCCATGCACTCCTATTTCTGGATGGCCTTTAAAGCATCAGAACTACTCGTAATTAGAGAGATTCAATTTAATAGTATAACATTTATGTCCTAGCATACTGGAAAGCATCGAGACCAAATCAATATGAATATAACCTAAAAAGCCGTTTCTTATGCACCAAAATATGCCAGAGCTCTTTGCAACCAGCACTTTTTACTTCCTTACCAGACTATCCTGCTTTTACAGCTATCTAAGGAAATGTGAATACATATGAGTCGCACAAACTACCTACCAAATAATCCAATGCCTTCCAAAGTGAAAAGCTGATCCTCTTTTCTGCTTGTAAATTATTCACAATTAGCCTACAAAGAATTACTGTAGACTACTTTAACAAACTTTTCAGACCTGTGTACCATGTTCTATATTTAAGCTACTGGAAAGCATCGGTGTGATTCCTCCCTTTCTACATTTAATAAAGAACTGAGCAGAGCAGGAAAACAGCTTAAAATTTACAAATTACTTTTTATTAGGAATTTTTATGTGAGATATAATTTACCTTTGACAGGTTGATAACTATGCATGATAGTGATCAAATTTCACTGAATACTTTTTAAGTTTTTTTTTTTCTTTTTGGGTCAGTCTTTGAATCTGACAACTTTACAATCATTTTATTTTAAAATAATTCACTTTCATTGTTTTACATTTTTCAATGTTGGGAAGTTTACCCAAAGTTTGGAAAAACTTGATAAATTCTGGTCTCCAAGACCCCTATAATAAGCATTAAAAGTTACAGCAGAAATCAACAATATATTTTATTACAAGACTTAACATTAGCAATGCTTTATTATAGTTTCAGAGTTTTCAAGGACACCAATAACTTGATTCAAAAAAAAAAAAAAAAACCTATGTTCAAAGGCATGGCTCAAGTTTTTCAAGCCATATTTTACAAAGTATGCCATAATTACATTTTGCACTGATCTATACTTGAAAATAACTTGCTTGTGAAATCACTAAGGAAAAGGGGTCACTTAAGAGACACAGCATTAAAAACAGTTTTTAAAGCCTTCAAATAAAGCTCCATAACTTGAATCAGAGATAAACAATTCAAATTCACAATAAGCTGAAAGCACAAATATATATATATATAAAAACAAAATGGGAAAGTAGCGTTCAATCTTGATAGGAAAAAAAAGTTTAATGTGGAAACTACTTAAATTGAGAAAGAATTCCGATGACATTTTCTTGCCAAAACGCAGGAATGTGTAGATTATATCATTCAAATCTCATTGTATTACATTATAAGGGTCTTGGCAATGGCTAGCCATTAATCTTTTAACACAAAGGAGATTCAAATCCAAACGAACTGTAAGACTATCTCTTCCAGTAGACAGAAATGGAGTAATTTACTTTTATCCACAATTGTTTAACCTAAAAGGAAGGCCTTAAGGATGATAACGCAGAATGGATCAGCCTTCAGTCTACCGAGTCCCATTTCTCACGAAGTCTTGCACCAATCCGAAAAGAGAAGGTTATGGACACAAAACACAGGAAAGGCTGAAAAAAAATCTCCAATGAATGACACACCACATCATGGTTTATTCTCTAACACAATTGGAGAAACAAACACGAAAAATATCACACCATATGTTTCATCGTATCAATTAAAGTAACATTTTACGACGGCACATTCAATTCTTTGGGGCTGAATAATTTAGCTTCTGTTTTATTGATTAAAGAGAAAAAAGAAAAAGGCAGATGCTGCAATGCAACACAGGCTGCTAGAGGAAGAGAAAAGGGTTTTCAAACAAATCCCTCCCCCGCCCCCGTTTACACACCCCGAACAACTTAGTTATCGCAGTCTTTCACTGTGTTCCCCCTCCCATGTTAACGTAATAAATTCTTTCCCTTCCCCCACCACCGTGAAATTTCACCTTTCTGAGCTCTTTCACCTACCACTAGCAGAGCACTTTATTCCCCACAGAAATTTCAGGTCTTTCAAACTTTTATCCGTTTTTTTTAGTTAAACACTAGAGTTTTGTTATAAAAGGGAACGAAATTTTTACATAGAGACGGAAAAATACCTGTTTCCCAGCAACAAGCACGCTTCGATTCTCGAACCCCTCCCCATCTCCCAGGTTTGTCTCGCAAGGGCCGGAGGGGAGGGAGCCAGGAGCACATTAAATTCAGGAAGGGAAATCCTGGGCGCAATAGGAGCATTTGAGGGAAAACGGGAGAACGTCGAAAGGAGGAACCCCACCCCCCGTCCCCAATAAGAGGGGCTGGGGAGGATTACAAGAAAGAAAGAGAAACGAGAAGGGACAAAGCGGGAGGGGGGAGACAGAGACCCGAGACCTGGGAGACGCGCCGGGCCGGCAGAGGGAAGGCGGGGTCGCGGCTCCCGCGGCACAATGGCCCGCCGGCCCCCGCCCCGCGCGCCCCTCACCTCATGGTGCCGGCCGCGCCGAGGCTTCCCCAGCAGCCGGGAGACGCGGGAGGCGCCGAGCCGAGCCGGGGGCAGTCTCCTCCAGGGGCGGGGACGCAGCTCGGGGCCGGCAGACAAGTGTCCAGCTCCTCCTCCGGGCGGCCGCGGGGCTACACCATCTCCTCGCACAAAGCCGAGGTGCCGGTCCGGAGCGGGAGGGGAGCGGGCGAGAGAAAAGCCGGGGAGGGGGCGGAGAGGCCGAGGCGCCGGCCGTGGGTCCCGCGGCCGCCGCAGCCCCCCACCGCCGCCGCCTCCGCCGGGAGCTTCTTCGGCCGCCCTCGGAGGGGTGCCCGCCGGGGCCGCGCGCCCGGCCGCCGCTCCGCAGGCTCGCGCCCCGCCGCGCCCGCCACCGAGGCCGTGTGCAAGCGGCAGCTGCGGCAGCCGCGGGAGGAGAGTCGGGCTCGCCGCGAGGGGCCCGGGAGGAGGCGGGGCGCGCGGCGGAGGAGCACGCAGGCGCCGCCTTCCGCCCCTCCTTCCCCCGTGGGCGAGGGGGCGGTGCGGCGGGGAGGGCAGGCGGGGGCGCCTAGCTCCCCGCGCCGCGCCGCCGGCCCGGGACCCCGCCGGCCTGCGGGGAGCCGCGAGGGGCGGGAGCGCGCTCGGCGACGGCGGGTTAGCAAAGGCTCTTTGTTGCTTTCCCACCCCGCCCCCGGCCCCCTGGGATCACGGCTGCCCACACCCCCGCCCCGGGTTGTCCTTGGCCGTCGCCCCCGCCCGGCCCCCGCCCGCAGTCTACTCCCGCCCCCCTGAGCCTGGGGGAGCTCCCGGGCCTCCCCCGCGCCGGAGCGCTGAGTACCCAGACTGGGGCTCCAGGACCTCCTGCTGCGGGACCTGCGGGCACAGGCGTGGGGAGCCGGGAGGCGGCGATCGGGATGCGTGAGACTGGGCACTGGGCCGGGTCCGGGGGGGGGGGGACTCCGGATCTGCCCGTCCGGGTGGCCTCGCGCGGGGCTTGTCCTCAGCTCGCCCTGTTGCTGTATCTCACGACCCGGACCTGCCAGTCGCTGGGCATCCCGGCCAGCCCCACGGCCCGCCCCCGCCGCGCGCGGCTCCCGGCGATTCCTCCGGGCTGGGGGGAGGGGTGGCGTATACATGTAAAATATGGTCATCATTGTTCGCTTCGCTCCTTTTCTTTCCGAGGAATCCCAGTGTGCTGTACCGATGTAACGAACTGATAGGCACACACCATGTATAGGGATGACTTCATCCCCGAAAGAACGCGGCCAACTCGCGGGGAAACGCAGTCGCCGGGAGACGCGCGAGGCATCGTGTGCAGCAGCCAGAGTGGAAGAAGAGAAACGCAGCTCGGGAAACCGCTTTCTGTCGTCATTAGCAAAAAGGGAATTCCGGCCGCAACAGGGGGATAAAGGGTGGGAGACTCGGGGTTGGGGGTGCAGGGGGGCCGGGGAGGGCTATGAATGATGGTTTTAAATTTTCCATCATTGTTTTGGTCTTGAAATCACCTTTAAAAGGTAAAATGTAAAATGCTGGCGAAGCAAACTCATTTAAAGTCAGTGGCGTTGGGGGAGGGGGGAGTCCATCCAGAAAGCCAGGATTTATAGTAGTGGGAGTTTTTAGGTATCCAGAAGCAAATCCAAAAATCAAATGAAAAATTAAACTGGACAGATTGCAGGCCTTTTGTAGTCCCAAGGAGAAGTGTGTGTTTTTTAAGATGACTGAGAAGGAAAAGGTCTGTTGCTACTGGGTCCGTATGACTGGAGAATCTAATCCAAAATGGAGGACCTGGCATGACTCCGGAAATCTAGTCGAAAGTTTTGGTGTTTTATAAGATGGAGGTACAATTCAAATTATAGTTTTGATCATTGAGATCGTGTACACTTCCAAAAGAAAAGTGAACAGGTTATAGTCATACTTGGTGAATGCCTGACTTGTCTATAATAGAACTGTGTGGCCCAGTTTTAACTATAAAAAGCTTCCCGGTTTCAGATTCAATACCAAGTTATTTTCTTTTTGGAACCTGCAGCGTCTAACCAACAGCCCTGTATACTCAGTGACCTGGAGCTATGGCACAGGACCAGGGTGGCCTCCGGTAGTAAAAAGGCACAGTGACTCTGCTTAGACGTGGTGTGCTTGAACACTAATTTCCACCCACATGTCTAATTACGTCTGAACTATCACAGTGTATTTTATTCAGGGATCTCCAAGTACTGGAAAGGAAACAGTCTTGCCCATCCAATGTCCTTGCTGCCATATTATAGGTAGAGACAGAGAAATACAGAACCCGAGAACTGGATGGGTTTGTGCAATCACAATTAAAAAACATAGCTACTAACTAGGAGGCTCATTGTCCTATCCTAAGTACTCACTGTCATTTATGTAATTAAAACACATGCACCTCAGATATTCTCCAAATTAACCAGAGAACATTTGCTGTGGAGGTTTTTTCCTTGGAAAAGTAATAATAAGACATGTTGAACCATCTTGCAAAAATATCAAGAAGAGGTATTTGACCACAAAGAATTCACACTAATTTGCCTTAGTCCATTCATAGCAATACAAGAAATCCAGCAGAGCTTACATTTCAGGCAAAACTCTCACAAAGGGCCGAAAGGGGTGGAGATGTTGCTGTAATGACTCAAGCTATCTCCTGCCAGAGACAAGAGGCAAGGATAAAAATGCCTTACAGATGACTCCATAACCTACTTCTCATTTGTGCAAGTTAATCCATCCTGCGCTAAATAAGTGATATATCACATCATCTTTATCCTTCCAGCAAGTGTTCCAATGGTATGGGCACCAAATTAAGCAATCCAAGTGGAAAATGCTGTTCTTATTTTCTATGTTTATTAAAAATGTACCAGCCAAGAATTTTGGCTGGCTACAACCATTTCCATACTTTTGAATGGCAGCCCGCCAGCTCACAAGTTGATCATACCATTGCCTTTGGATTTAGATGTTGTGATGGGTGGCCTAACCTCCAAAGGTCATTCAGTGGAAGGGCAATTTGTTGGCTGTGACAAAATATTATTACTTCTTGTTCATATTTGGTTTAACAATAAAAGAGATCAAAAGGGAAACTTGAGCTGGGAATTCACCAACTAATTCTGGTCACAAAGGAAACTTTGTGGAATGTGTTACCGTATAGAATAAAAGAATTTTAGAGATGGAAGGAATCTTAAGTCCAACCCACTCATTTTTTCAAAAAAGGAAAGTGAGGCCCAGAAAGGTTAAGTAAACTGCCCCACAGTCACGCAGTCTCTTTCTGGTAGAACTGGAACTTAAACCCAGGATTTCTAATTATTGGTCCATTGCTCCTACCACATCATACTGTCTTCTTAGGGCATAAGTAAGTGAGTTAGTAAAGTGTAAAGCTGCTTTAAAATTAGCTGATTTTATTGGCTTGGCTGAATGGTGAAAATTGCTTGCATTTTTCTCTCACAAGGGTTGCTCAGCCTGAAGCCTAATACCTGGCCCTCAGGTAGGCACCTGGATGTTTGGAAATAAACGAATAAATGAATGACTGCTCTAATCAAAGATGAAGAGGAAACTCTTCATCAAAAGAAATACGATCTCTTCTTAGCTCTGAGTTTATGGACTTAAACTTTGGCTTACAGAGCAACATCCCAGCTTAACACCACCATGGAAGGCCTGCTCCAAGCCCTAGGTATGCACAGTGATCCCCGCGATCCCAAGTTGTTCTGTGCCTCTGTTAGCAGTATGTGCCCAAGTTAAGATGAAACAAAACACACCTCTATTGAAGATGGGTTTGCTGCAGGAGTGTTGTCAGTCTGGCTCTGAGGTTCTCTCGGAACAGGCCTTGTTTAAATTCGTCTGATAGCATCAGTGTAGGCTTATCCTCCATTTATGGGCATGAGGAGGATGCATGACTAATGCTGCTCAGCAGTCAGGAAATCATTGCTCAGGATTGTAGGCACAATCTCCTCCATCACCCAAAAAAGGGATCTCCCCTGAAAAGCCAAGAGTTACATAGGGATGGGTGAGGACAAGAAGTAGTTTGGAGTGAATGTGACTGTATACTTTCACTTAGATGTAATGGGATTGGGTTTTCTTTTGTGGCAATTAATGTAATTTTTGTTTGTTTCCCCAAGAATGGGAAAAATATATATATAACATGATATTCCAGTAGGATTCAAGATATTTTTATTACTCATCTTTCAACTTTAGCTGTCCATATATAATCTTGGTTCCAAAATATTATCAGAAGACAAAGACATTAGAGCAAACTATTTGCCTCTCTGCCATTTGCATTTTTCTGCCATTTGTCATTTTTCTCCCTTCCAAATTAGGATTTATTCAGCTAATTTCATTTCCTCTTTCCCAGAGTCTCTTTCTTTTCTTATTGCCACAGTGTTTAAACTTGGCAGAAGATTTCTAAAGCCTGAATAATATTAGAGTAACAATTGGTAGAGGCCATATTCTATAAAATGGAGAGCATTGTTTCCACAAAATTCAGCCATGGTTCCCATTTAAAGAGTACAGCAGGTGGGCTTCATTTCTAGATAACAATCAAGTCATGATGCTTTGGTAATTGGATTGAAAAGAAGCATCGCCATAACCCTATTCTGAATTATCTCTTATAAAATCTGGCTGATAACTTGGCAAGAAAAATGAGTGGTTGCCCTGTCTCTTGCATTGAATTGATTTACTTGTCCCATTGACTTAATCAAATTTGAAAATACTGGTCAGTTATCCTAGGGACATTATGATTGGGTAACAACTGACCTTGGAGTATTTCCTCAAAGGAGATCAGGAGAAGAGTTAATAAAATATTGTTTTTATGGCTAATCACGGTAGAGAAGAAAGATATTCTCACTAGGATGTATGCTGAATGAGCTGTTTAAAATCACACTGCCTAATACCATGTCTTTTGTAGCTTTCAGCCCACCTTTCAGATAAATTTCAAAGCTCATTAAAAATCCCAATTATCTTTTTCTTTGAAACTGTTGCTTAGCATGGTAACCTGGCCAAATTCCAGGTTGACAGATTATTTTCTTGGGTTTAACATCAAAATTCAATCTCTAATCAAGTTTTGCTAAAGCCAAAAGATCAGCAATTATCAGAAAATAATTATTAATGTCACTAATCGTAATACTTTCATTTGGCCTCGAAACATTCTAGTACTCAAGTCATTTATCATTGCCTCCAACTTATGGTGAAATAGAATGGTGACACTATTTATTTTGTGTATGAAGAAGTTGAGTGCTTTGACCAAAGTAGCCAGTGGCTAACTATTCTAAGATTATTGTTTAGTCACTCAGTCATGCCCGACTCTTTGTGACCCCATGGTCTGTAAGTCACCAGGCCCCTCGGTCTATGAGATTTCCCAGGCAAGAATATTACAGTGGGGTGCCATTTCCTTCTCCAGGGGATCTTCCGACCCAGGGATCAAGCCTACATCTTCTTCATTGACAGGCAGATTCTTTACTGCTGAGCCACTGAGAAAGCCCATTCTAGTGGCAAATGAATTGAATTGCAAATCAAAAATTAAGGCAATTAAGGGCCAAATTTACTTTGATTCCCCTCTCCTCTCTGTACCAATTTGCTGACTTTAGATGGAAGCCAGGAAAGATTGGCTTTACATTTGAGAGAAGTGTCCACTGCGTCACAGGAATGTAAGAAATGAATGTAAGTGACTGGCTAGCCATTAATGATGTGTGCTAATCTACTAGGCACTCACATACACTCATTCAGTCCATCCTTACTGAATCAATATTCCTTGAACCTGCACACCATTACTGTCATCCTTGCCATACTTGTAGTTCATGAAGGTCAGGTACAGAAAGGTGGAGAGGTTAACCCAAAGCCACCCAACTAGGAAAGAAAAAGCCAGAAAGGCCATTTCCACGAGCCCACACTCCAGCTCTGCACCAGGTGGCTTCTATTTTACTTCACTTCTCTGATTAAAGAAAAGAAAAAAAAGACTCAAATTCCATTTAGGAAACGGAACAAACATAGTTAAAAACAAAGCAAACAAAACACAAGTCACTTCAGTCCCAATTGTGCTACAGCAGTAGCCCGTCTTGTAAATCATGACATGGACTACCCAAACTATGAATAAACCCCTCCCTGAGCCAGAGATCTGTATATCAAGGGCCTATGCTTGTACCCTGTATGACACAGGGACTCAGTACATGAGTTAACTGTGTCTCCAAATTAGGGAACTTCAATTAATTTTTTTTTCAGCATAATAATGCTACTGAGAAGGGACCAGTGATCATTCATTCATTCACCACTCCTTCCCTTATGTATCCCAGCCATACAACTAGCAGAGGTTAACAGAGCTTATAGGGGTTCAGTTCAGTTCAGTTCAGTTGCTCAGTCGTGTCCGATGTTAGTTTCCTTAAATCAATTCAGTGAAGCAAAAACTCATATAGGAATCCTTGGAGGATATTGTATTTTGTATTTTTTTCATTTTTCTTCTTGTGAAAGACTTTTTTAGGACTTAAGTACTCACTGCAAATTTATCACCAATATGTATGATTACAGTATTTTAGGGAAAGGCCTTGAATAGAACCCTGCCATCTGAGCTTCCTGTTCAGGCTTTCTTGTCTAACTGAGGTGGCATTTTATATCGTCAAGCATCTGATAAATAATTTTTCTTTAAATAGCTCCTGTTTTATGTGGTTTTTGTAGTATTACCTTCATTAAGCATCTCATTGTACTTGATTTTATTCAGTGTCTCTCACTTGCAAATATTTCCCCTCAAAAGTTCACAGTCTGGTCTTTTCCTTCTTATTTTTCATTTTATTTTCTCTCCTGTTACTAATGAGATGGTGATCTTGATTTGCTTTATTTGAGTTATTTATATCTTCAGACCTCTGTTTAATATTAAGTTGGGTTGGACGTGCCTTTCCTACTGAATGATGCCCAAATTAAGTTAAGAAACAATTCCTAAGAAAGCTGGTCTGTGATTCTTCATGTTCTTCTGGTATCCTAAACACTGGACAGTCTGTTTAATTTTGAAAGTTGATGTAACGAGCTAAGTTCATAGTTTATGTCAGGTTTGACTCAATGAATGCTTTCCAGAATAACTCTGTTCTAAAACTAGTTGGGATGAGACAAGTAGGGAAGGAAGAATTAAAGCAGTCTAAGTGATGAGCAAAAGTGCATAAAAGTTATTGACATGCAGCAGTTTGATATCTTAGCTAACTCCTACTCATTTGACATCAGCTCATAAACTATAAGGCATGTAACCGTCTCCTAATGAGCTGGAGAAGACTCTTGAGAGTCCCTTGGACTGCAAGGAGATCCAACCAGTCCATCCTAAAGGAGATCGATCCTGGGTGTTCATGGGAAGGACTGATGCTAAAGCTGAAACTCTAATACTTTGGCCACCTCATGCGACGAGTTGACTCACTGGAAAAGAGTCTGATGCTGGGAGGGATTGTGGGCAGGAGGAGAAGGGGACGACAGAGAATGAGATGGCTGGATGGCATCACCGACTCGATGGACATGAGTTTGAGTGAACTCCGGGAGTTGGTGATGGACAGGGAGGCCTGGCGTGCTGTGATTCATGGGGTCGCAGAGAGTCGGACACGACTGAGCGACTGAACTGAACTGAACTGAACTGAACTGAATGATGTGGTTTCTAGTGAGAGGACACTCAGTGGAATATAGTAACAAGGGGCCCTGATGCTGCATCTACCATATGTAATTATGTCCACTGTTACCATCAGTGTATCAAAGAACTATATTTAAAAGATAGATGACTAACAAGGACCTACTGTATAACACATGGAACTCTCCTCAGTACTCTGTAATAACCTAAATGGGAAAAGAATTCTAAAAAGAATTAAGTACATGTATATCTAAAACTGAATCACTTTGCTGTATACCTAAAACTAATATAACATTGTTAACTTACTATAAAATATTAAATAATATAAAATAAAAATCTGTCAAGGGAAAGGAGCTTTTCTCCTTTGACCTTATATTTGAGTATTTTTGTTAGGTTTCTGGTGGCAGCTGAGAGAAATCCAATTCAAAGTAGCTACCAGACCAAAATAACTGGCCAGTCAACCCACAAAATCATGAAAAAAATAATGGTTATTGTTTCAAGGCGGCTAAAGTTAAGAGATAGTTTGTTATACAACAAAGTTAGCTGATACACCAATTTTCTTCTTCAAGAAGTTCCCACATTCTTTGAGGAGAGTGGTGGCTACTGCACTGTGAGGGAAATGGTTGCCCTAGTTGAAGGATGTTCACTTTTGCCCAAGTTGTCTTGTCAAGAGATGCTCTGAAGACTTCTCAGAGTCTATGCACCTTTAGGCATCAAAAGTCCACACTAGTTGGTTGATTATTATATTGATACTTTGAAGTTCTTCCTCCAAAAGAAGACAGAACCTGCAAATGGGAAAGAATGCACAGGATAATAAAAGGTAGGATACAAAATTATAAGCAGATAAGACAGGAGGACTTGAGGTCATGAGCAAGAACCGTAACTTACAAACCAGGTAATCTAGATTCTTGTTTCTCTCTGCTTATTTTTCTTTTGTTATCCACAGATCTTTAGCAAAATCTTATTTAATGCTCCAAATTGCTCTTGGTGGGTCCACAAGGTATCTGGAATGCTCCAAATTGCTCTTGGTAGGTCCACAAGGAAAAGTATCTGTCCATGTTCAAGTTTCTATGGGGGAAAGCACCCATCTCAGGCCATCAGGTTGGTGGCAAAGCTAAGTATGAGGAAGAAGTTCCTCCCCTCATCTACCAGACTCTTAGGAATCGGCTCTTGCTCAGTTACCCTTGGCAGAGTTCTCAGTAAGGGACCATTGTCTGTATATCATGACTAAGGAGCCAGGCAGAAGCTGTGATGAAACCCATGTTTCTCTCCAACCTGAAAAAGACACTGAAGTCATTCTTCAGAAAAGTTCAAGAAGGCCATTTCTCTCCAAGGAGGGAAGAAGGAATGAAGCAGAGATTCCTGGAGGTCTCATAGCAGTATTTTGGATCTTGGCCTCCAGACTTACTAGGCAGCAGTCCAGTTAAATGACATTAGTGAAGCTAGAGTACGTAAGAGATCTGAGAAGGCTCTAAGATGGGAACTTAGAGCTCAAGACGCTTAGGTCTGATTAGAAGTGTTAATCTGGGTCAGGAAGGGAGTCAGAGAGAGGGGAGGCCCTTTAGAAATATCTGGAGTGCAGAGTTCTGGAAGCAGTCCTGAATATATCAATACACACATGCCCTTGTTGGAGGACCCCTGAATGTTTCTTTCATCAGAGCCCCCAGCCGCTTTCTGTGGCCCTAGAAAGATTAATTTCATTGTAGTCCAAGTCGGAGGACACGAGTTCCTACGTTTCTATGTTAATCACTCCTTTTAAAAGATTATCATAGACAAAAACCAACTTGAACTGAGGGAATGGTTTCTCAAGTCATAAAATCTCAGGAAAGGCAGGGATGACCAACTTGCCAAACAGTCAAGACTCTCTCTCTGTCTTGTGTCTAATTCTGAGTAATGGCTTCTTTCTCTCAGACTGGCTTTTTCACAAAGCTGTGATACAGCTGCCAGAGCTCTTGGCTCACCTCTTACTTGGCTATCAAGGAGGGACATGTTCTACCCCAACAAATTGTACGTGGGAGGAACAAAGATAAGCTCTGATTGACTTGCCTGGGTCATGTGTGCATACCTAACCAAAACACTCGCCAGGGATGAAGGACTTTGATTGGTCCAGCTTGGGTCCATGCCTCGCTTGAGAGCCCTCCTAGAACCACACCTCTGGAGAGAGGAAAACAGATTCCTGAAAAGAAGAGAGGGAATTTCCCCTGAAGATAGAGATAAAGCAGGTCTTAATCCTCTGGCTTCCTTTCCAAGTTCTTCTCCTTCCCAGGCAATCATTCCTTTAAGGAGTAACATGGAAAAGAATAGAGAAAAGTCTGAATGATGGTAGAGTTGTTATGGAACAAATTCTGTGCAATGTCTCTCTCCTTTACTTTATCTTCCTTCATATTTTACTTTTCCACAATTTCTTTTCCCCTCGATGTATAATAAAAATTGTGAAAATAAGAATAAAAATGAAAATACAAAAGAATAAAGAAATGTCTAGGATCAGCATTATTAAAGATAGCTCAACTATTTTATGGAGTTTAAGTGCATACAGAAGAGATGCATTCAAAATATAGAAAAATATAAAAATGACTTTTCAAATGGGTGAAAGTTGGTTCATGAAACCATAAAATAAATTACGTCCAATCTAGTGGAGTTTACTAATACCACATTAACATCTACTTAAGTTGCTTTTTGCTAATACGTGGAGCTGGGACTCTGTATTATACTGGCTGCTGAATTTTACTATATAACTCTCTCCTTCTGGTTGACTGAATGAAATGGAATCGGAAATCCTTTCTGTATTTGTTTCTGTCTGTGTCTTTTTGATTATTTTAAGACATCAATTTATAATTAAATAGAACCAATGGAAAAACCTAGGTGGTGCTGGTGGTAAAGAATCCTCCTGCCAATGCAGGAAACACAAGAGACACAGATTCAACCCTTGGATCAGGAAGATCCCCTGGAGTAGGAAGTGGCAACCCACTCCAGTATTCTTGCCTGGAAAATTCCATGGACAGAGTAGCCTGGCGGTCTACAGTCCATGGGGTTGCAAGGAGTAGGACATGACTGACCACATGCATATACACAATGGAAAAATTTGTAAAATCAGATCAACTGCCATGTTTTTAGTTAATTTTATTCACCAAGTTCAATTTATTATTTTTAAGTGAAATTTATTGTAACATAATTTATATATAATAAAATGCATCCACATTTACTTGAGTTTTGCCAAATTTATATACCCTATCACCACCATCACAATTAAGGTATAGGACAACTCCATCACTCCAAAACTATTCCCCTGTGACTCTTTCTAGTCCATCCTTTCCTCTGCCCCAGGCAACCATTGGTCTGCTTTGTATCATTATAGATTAGATTTGTCTCTTCTAGAGTCTCTCATAAATGTAGTTATGCAGTGTGTACTCTTGTGTTGACTTTTACTTATAATGCATTCGTGATTCCTCCATGCTCTTACAGGTATCAATAGATCAGTATTCATTTTATGCTGTTTATTCACTGATACACATTAGGGTTTCCAGTGTTTAGGTTATTGTGCTGATATATATTTACAGCTGATATGTATACAACTGATATGAACATTCATCTACAAGTCTCTGTGGACTCTGTGGATTTTGAATACTGAATGTTTTTATTTTTCTTTGGTAAAGAATTAGATTTGGAAGGGCTGGATCATGTAATTAGTGTATATTTAACCTTATAGAAATCTGCCAAGCTGTTTTCCAAAATTGTACCATTTTACATTCCTACCAGCAGTATATGAGAATTCCATATACTGAGAATTCCATATATGAGAATCCTTGCCAACACTTAGTATGGTCTGCCTTTTTAAGTTAAACCATTCTAGTATATGTAGTGTCATCTCACTGTGGTTCTAACTTCTATTTCTAATGACTAGTAAGTTGAGTATCTTTTTATTTGCTTACTGGATATTCACGTATCTTCTTTGTTCCACCACTGCCACTCTTCCACATTTAGGCTCTCATCATCTCCTGTCTAGGATGTAAATTTCTAACTCATCCCCAGTGCAAACCAAGTTCTGATCATATCCCAACCCTATTTATAAGCCTTTCACAAACCCATATTTTCTTGTAATAAAATTCACACTCAGCAGGACATTCAAAGTTTTTACCAATTTAACCAGATGAGATTCTTTAAGACCAATTTTCTGCTCTTTTTCCCCTGCCTTTTCTCCCCACACCCTTGTAACGTAGGCTGATGGTCATCCCCTAGTCCTGCCACAGATGCTCATGAGTTTGAGGCTTTGCTCATGTTGTATATTCTGCTTGGGTTCCTTTTGCTCTTCTCTACATGAACACAAGAAATGTTCATTCCTTAAGGCCCCGTTCAAAAGTCTCCTCTTCTGGGAAACCTTCCTGACTGTCTCAGGTAGAATTAACTTTTATCTTTGTGCTTTGGTAGCACTTAGCCCATGCTGCCAACAAGGTCCTGAGCACAGTCCACTGTAGTGATTAATTGTGCTGTTGCCTGCCTCTTCTTGCTGGAGTTTAAGTCCTTAAAAACAGTCTTGGTGTCTTATTACACTGTTTTTGCATTCGGAGGGCCTCACATTGACCCCTGCCTGCTAACCATGGTTGCTTGAATATGTGGATGAAGGACTGGGTAAATAAATGGAAAAAAAAAAATCTGCTTTTAGGCAAGTTGTTCGGAGAAGGCAATGGCAAGCCACTCCAGTACTATTGCCTAGAAAATCCCATGGATGGAGGAGCCTGGTTGGCTGTAGTCCGTGGGGTCGCTAGGGATCGGACACAACTGAGCGACTTCACTTTCACTTTTCACTTTCACACATTGGAGAAGGAAATGGCAACCCACTCCAGTGTTCTTGCCTGGAGAATCCCAGGGACGGGGGAGCCTGGTGGGCTTCCCTCTATGGGGTCGCACAGAGTCAGACACGACTGAAGTGACTTAGCAGCAGCAGCAGGCAAGTTGTTTATCCTCTTTGTTTCCTTCTCTTTAAATTGAGAAAGAATAATATCTTTCCAGTTCTAATGTTTTTAAAATTCTATATTTATTATTTGAAATGCAGCAAAACATTGTATTTCAACATATTTCAAACTGCATGATGGATGAAGTAGTGCTAATCACGGAACAGTGGATTATCACTGACTTTGATGCTTGAGGAGCAGAATTTATTCACTATAAAGTGACAGGAGGAAAATAGTGAGATTCTCACAATTAACTTTGCTAGCAGATGTAATCATGAAAAACTGCACCATTTTAGTCTAAATCTACAATGCAGCAGCAACAGTACATTCTCACATTTTCTCATAAATGTGTGCCTTGATTTTTCTGTTCCAAAGAATAGAAAGGAGAGATAAGAAAGCTTTCCTCAGTGATCAATGCAAAGAAATAGAGAAAAACAATAGAATGGGAAAGACTAGAGATCTCTTCAAGAAAAGTAGAGATACCAATGGAACATTTCATGCAAAGATGGGCTCAATAAAGGACAGCAATGGTAGGGACCTAACAGAAGCAGAAGATATTAAGAAGAGGTGGCAAGAATACACAGTAGAACTATACAAAAAAGATCTTCATGACCCAGATAATCACTACGGTGTGATCACTCACCTAGAGCCAGACATCTTTGAATACGAAGTGAAGTGGGCCTTAGAAAGCATCACTACGAACAAAGCTAGTGGAGGTGATGGAATTCCAGTTGAACTTTTTCAAATCTTAAAAGATGATGCTGTGAAAGTGCTGCACTCGATATGTCAGCAAATTTGGAAAACTCAGCAGTGGCCACAGGACCAGAAAAGGTCAGTTTTCATTTCAATCCCAAAGAAAGACAATGTCAAAGAATGCTCAAACTACCGCACAATTGCACTCATCTCACACACTAGAAAAGACATGCTCAAAATTCTCCAAGCCAGGCTTCAGCAATATGTGAACTATGAACTTCCAGATGTTCAAGCTGGTTTTAGAAAAGGCAGTGGAACCAGAGATCAAATTGCCAACATCCTCTGGATCATTGAAAAAGCAACAGAATTCCAGAAAAACATCTATTTCTGCTTTATTGACTATGCCAAAGGCTTTGATTATGTGGATCACAATAAACTGTGGAAAATTCTGAAAGAGATGGGAATACCAGATCACCTGACCTGCCTCTTGAGAAACCTATATGCAGGTCAGGAAGCTGCATACAGTTAGAACTGGACATAGAACAACAGACTGGTTCCAAATAGGGAAAGGGGTACATCAAGGCTGTATATTGTCACCCAGCTTATTTAACTTATATGCAGAGTACATCATGAGAAACTCTGGGCTGGAAGAAGCACAAGCTGGAATCAAGATTGCCAGGAGAAATATCAATAACCCCAGATATACAGATGATACCACCCTTATGGCAGAAAGTGAAGACCTAAAGAACCTCTTGATGAAAGTGAAAGAGGAGAGTGAAAAAGCTGGCTTAAAGCTCAACATTCAGAAAACTAAGATCATGGTATCCGGTCCCATCCCTTCATGGCAAATAGATGGGGAGACAGTGGAAACAGTGGCTGACTTTATTTTTCTGGGCTCCAAAATCACTGCAGATGGTTACTGCAGCCATGAAATTAAGACACTTACTCCTTGGAAGAAAAGTTATGACCAACCTAGACAGCATATTAAAAAGCAGAGACATTGCTTTGCCAACAAAGATCCGTCTAGTCAAGGCTATGGTTTTTCCAGTGGTCATGTATGGATGTGAGAGTTGGACTATAAAGAAAACTGAGCACCGAAGAATTGATGTTTTTGAACTGTGGTGTTAGAGAAGACTCTTGAGAGTCCCTTGGACTGCAAGGAGATCCAACCAGTCCATCATAAAGATCAATCCTGGATGTTCATTGGATGGGTGGATGTTGAAGCTGAAATTCCAATACTTTGGCCACCTGATGTGAGGGGCTGACTCATTTGAAAAGACCCTGATGCTGGGAAACATTGAGGACAGGAGGAAAAGGGGAGACAGAGGATGAGATGGTTGGATGGCATCACCAACTCAATGAACATGAGTTTGGGTAGACTCCAGGAGTTGGTGATGAACAGGGAGGCCTGGCATGCTGCAGTTCATGGGGTCACAAAGAGTTGGACACAACTGAGTGACTGGACTGAACTGAACTGAACTGATGTTTCTGATTGTATCTTTTTCTTTCTTACAGCTTAAGGGATAGAATAGAAAGAGGATGATAATACTTAGGAAAATATAGTCTACTATTTAGCTCTATAGTCACTATTAAAGCAATCTAGTAATTATTACTTAAATTATAACTTATAGATTGATAATATTTTTTAAAAGTTGTCTACTGAAGTATATCAAGTTAAAAATACATGATGAAGAATATTTTTCCATATGGGAATATGACAGTTATTGTTTTAAACAATACAAATTATCATTGTTTGACCTATAAATCTAGACATTTCTCTTCCACATAATAACCCTGGAAAAAGTTAGAAATTTAAGCAGTCTGATAGCTTCTTAACTTTTTCCCAGTATTATAGCATTTGTTAGCTGGCAGCAGCTAGAGCCAAATCTACAATTTGGATTTCGAATTTAGTAAGTGGTAAATCATTTGTAAGACCCAAAATACACAAAGCTACAGCAACGACAATATCCTTCCCAAGCATTTCAGAAGGATCACAAGCACACTGCCAACACTTATTAATTGCTCTCTAAAAAGGCACACATACATGAAAGCATGAACCCCAAAGGTCTGACAACACCAAAGCATCATTAGAATTTTTGTTAACTGTCAGTTAACTCTGAAGGAGAAGCTGCTCATGAAATTACACAGTAATCTTCAGGACGCCTTCATATTTTTTAGGAATCTTTGAGTGCCACACTGAATTGGCCCATTCTGCAGTCTGTTTCCCATATGTAACAGATCAATATTCTTACCATTTGAAAAAAATACCAGACCAGAAATACCTCTCTGGGTGTCCATCTTTCACCATCTATAAAATGGGAGTATAGTCTTAGGAAAAAGTCTACCCAGTGGGGCTCCTGTAAAAACAGGTTTGATTATTTTTTTAAAAACCCTAAAGTACACCTGAGAAAGTCCAGAACATGAATACTTCCCCAAAAGATAATAAGAGGTGACTATTTTTTAAGGATTCTTAATATACAGCTATTAAAAAGCATGTATCTGAAGCTGATTTTAAAATATGATGATATGAAAAAATGCTACAGACCACCAAATTGCAAGAATAGAATAAGGCCAGTTTAAAAGAATAATAGTGGATAAGCTACAAATCCACAAGCATATATGGGAGGATTAGAGAATAATCAACAGTCTAAGGTGCAAGTATATGAGTGTTTTGGAGGCCAGGGCAGAAAAGATAGTGAAGAAAAATGACAGGGAATATATATAAAACATTTAATATACAAAATATATATACATAATGTATACATATATACACAGACATACATATGTGTAGAGGGCAAGTGTATAGCGAAGGGAATATGAACACAAATATTAACTGAAGTTATCTCTACACAGTGGCATTATTTTCTTTTATTCCCTTTTCTATAATTTCTAAATTTTCCACAATGAATATAATTTTATAATAAAAAGTTATTTTGTAAAAAAAATCTTTAAAAATAATTGATTGGAAGCTTTTTTAAAATACCTAGCTCCTCTATACTACATTTAAAGTATGATTTTTTTTTAAGTATGATTTTTATGATCACAACTGCTGTGAGACATACCTGCCTCACTTGTTATTGCTTCATATGGTAAACACCCCACTGATCCAGAGGTCTTGAAAGCTGGTAGTTTTTCACTACATAAGGACAACTAAGAACCAATAAGTAAGCAAAAAAAGGAATTTGACAGATGATAACAAGTGTTGGCAAGGATGTGGAGAAGTTGGAACTTCTGTGCACTTTTGGTGAGATTATAAAGTGGGGCAAACAGTATGGAAAACAGTATGGCAGTTCCTCCAAAAATGAAGAAGAGAATTCCCACATGGTCCAGCAATTCCACATCTGGGAATATACCCCAAAGAACTGAAAGCAAGAAGTCAAAGAGATATTTGTACACTCATGCTCATAGCAACATTATTCACAATAGCCAAAATGAGGAAGCAATCCAAGTACCTATCAACAGATGAGTGGATGAACAAAATATAGTACACATACACAATGGAACATTATTCAGCGTTAAAAAGGAAGGGAATTCTGACTCGTGCTTCAACATACACGAACCTTGAGGATTTTATGGTAGGTAAAATAAGCCAGTCACAAAAAACCACATACTCTATGATTCCACTTATGTGAAATATTGAGAGCTGTCAAATTCATAGAGACAGAAAATAGAATAGTGGTTTCCAGGGCCTGGAGAGGAGAGGGAATAGGGTAGTTACTGTTTAATGAGTGTAGAGTCTCAGTTTTGCAAGATGAAAGATGGATGGTGGTGATGGCTGCACAACAATGTGAATGTACTTAATGCCACTAAATGATTAAGACACCAAATTTCATGTTATGTGCATTTTACTACAACTGAAATGGATAGCTGTGGACTTCCCTTATGGTCCAGTGGTTAAGAATCCACCTTGCAATGCAAGGGACTCCGGTTGATTCCTGGTTGGAGAACTAAGATCCCGCATGCCTTGGGGGCAACTGAGCCTGCCAAAACTAGAGAGTCCATGCCATGCACTGAAGATGCCCGGTGTCACAACTAAGACCCCACACAGCCAAATAAATAAATAAATATTCAAAAATAAATTTTAAAAAAGAATAACTTAAAAAAACACTTCTCTTGATTTAAAAATCAATATACAAAAGCTCAGGCAAGTACTTAATTTGTAGGGTAAAGGCTACCATCTGTTTTCAGCCTTATTTATTAACCTGTTTGAGAAGTTCTAGCTTCTGGCTCCCTGGCCCTATACAAATTAAAGAAAAGGGCCTCAAGAGGCAGCTGCGGGTGTGGCAGCATGCAAGCCAGCACCTGTATGGGGTGGGGGACAGGTGCTTGTGGGGACAGAAGAGGAGCCCCATGGACCTTAGAGGTCCTAAACGTGGAACATTAAGGGAGTCTCACGAATGAAGACCCAGAGCTGTATCCCGGTACATTAAAGGGAAGACATCTAGAAAGTTTCAAAAACACCACCAAATGTTTTCAGATTTGCAGTTGGGGTTCTTAAAGGAATAAGTTCTGGTTACCTGGAAAATTCACCATTCTCGAGTTCACTTGGCCTCCCCTGCGCAAAGCAATGGCAAGCCACTCCAGTACTCTTGCCTAGAAAATCCCATGGATGGAGGAGCCTGGTAGGCTGCAGTCCGTGGGGTCGCTAAGGGTCGGACACGACTGAGCGACTTCACTTTCACTTTTCACTTTCACACATTGGAGAAGGAAATGGCAACCCACTCCAGTGTTCTTGCCTGGAGAATCCCAGGGACGGGGGAGCCTGGTGGGCTTCCGTCTATGGGGTCACACAGAGTCGGACGCGACTGAAGTGACTTAGCAGCAGCAGCAGCAGCAGCGCTAGACAAAGAGGGGTTACGTGTTCATTTGCTTGCCATCGATTGCCATCGTGATTCAAACGATTCACCCCACACCCAGGCCAGCCTCGCGATCACCTTGGTTACAGTCTCTGGAGCAAAGCTTCATTCATTACGGCTTGCTCTTGGGGCTTCCTCTCCAGGCACGTGCCTCTGCACTCGGATCTCAGGAACTGTTGCACTCAGACTCCGCCGGCGGCAGCCAGCCCTCTCTGGGGACCGGAAGGTGCGGAGTGAGCCAAACTGAATGGGGCTTCTCTCCAGCATCGCGGGTCAGGCGGGAATGTTCAAGGACATGAGATCACGGACTCCACACGCTACTATCACTTAGTCCTTTCAGTGAAAGGGAATCCTGCCCTTTCTGCTTTCTCTCCATTTTGGCCAAGGATCATTAACCATGTTTAGTGTAGCGTAGTATTAGTCACTCAATCGTGTCTGACTCTTTGTGACCCCATGTACTGTAGCCCACCAGGCTTCTCTGTCCGGGAAATCTTCCCGGCAAGAATACTGGAGTGGGTTGCCATTCCCTTCTGCAGGGGATCTTCCCAATCCAGGGATCGAACCCAGGTCTCACGCGTTAGGCAGATTCTTTACCATCTGAGCTACAGGGAAGCCATGATTAGTACATAGTATTTTCAATACTATCCAAAGATAACTTTTGGCTGGTTCACAGCAATTGGTCAATAGATACAGAGAGCTAGAACCCCATTTAAGGTTGGGTGACTTTGTGAGAGAAATAGGTTTTGAAATATTGGAGAAATTACCAGTTTTACCTCTCAAAATGTAAGTAGTACAGTTTCATGGAGGGGTGGGTGGAGGGAGAGGGAATGAGGGAGGGAGAAGGTCCAGGTTTGGCTCAGTAAGACTTGTAAAGATTTAGAAAGTTCTGACCAATCTGATGGACAGTTTCTGGATTCCTCAGGTGACCCTGTGGACAGCACCCTCTTGGGGAGCTTCTGGACTCCTCACCCCCTTCAGAGCAGATTTGCCTTCATTAGTCTTAAATTCTGAGTACACTTTTCTTTAGAAATCCATAAACAAAAATAAAAATGTGCTTCTGCTTCAAGAATAGAGGTGAAGATTGAGGTTGGATCCCTGGGTCAGGAAGATCCCCTGAAGTGGGAAATGGCACCCCACTCCAATATTCTTGCCTGGAAAATTCCATGGACAGAGTAGCCTGGCAGGCTACAGTCCATGGGGTTACAAAGAGTTCGACACAACTGAGCGCGTGCGAGCACATGCAAAGACTTCCTAACTGCTCATCTGATCAAAATTATCTTCCTGGCTTGCTTAGTTCTGGTAAGGGTCTTCCTGCTAAGCCTTAGTGAATGTTGATTTAGAAATGTTAGTGTCATTCTAGAATCACCTACCTGATTACACCAGAGGCTGTACCTGACCAGGGCTTCTAAATACAGGGGTCAAAGAACACCTGAAACCAAGAAGAACCACTGCTGGTAGAGCTTTTCTGGCAGATGATGCTGCTGTCTGCCTGGCCTCTGGGGAAGCCACCTGGCCCTCTGCCTCCCTCTGCACAGGCCCTTGGCTGCCCACTCCCTCATCTTTCCCCGCACCTGCCTCACCTCCAATCTGTTATTCCATGTTCAGTTCTAACTGCATACAGGTTTCTCAGGAGGCAGGTAAGCCCATCACCTGCCCCCTCTCCAACTGTGTCTGACTTTCTCCAGTGCTCCAAAGATGGGAGTTGTCAGAAAATGACAAGATATGAAAAATAACAACTCAGGTGGAAGCAACCCAAGTGTCTGTTGACAGATAGATGGATAAGCAAAATACAGCATCTAGATGCAGTGAAATATTATTCAGCCTTTAAAAGGAAGGGAATTCTAACACATGCATACATATTCAGACACATATAGCATGACTGAAACTGAAAAGCATTGTGCCAAGTAAAATAAGCTAATCGCAGAAGGGCAAATATTGTACCATTCCACTTATACGAGGTATCTAGAATAGTCAAATTCACAGGCATAGAAAGCAGAATAGAGATTATTGGAGCTAGAGGAAGGAGGGAATGAGGGGTTATTGTTAATGCGTAGGGAATTTCAATTTTGCAAGATAAAAATGTTCCGCAGATGGCTGGGGGTGATAGTTGTACAACAATGTGATTGGCTGCATTATTTAATGCCACTGAACTATCACTTAAAAATGGTTTTGATGGTAAATTTTATGTATACTTTACCACAAACAAACCAACCAACCAACATTTCTCTTCAGAGAGTTTAGGAAACCCTAGTGACTTTTTTTTTTTTTCAAAAGACCTAACTCACACAACCAGTTCAAATTTCCTGACCAGAGTGTTAGAAATCAAAGACAGTGCTTATTACTTCTCAAGCGTATCCTGTTTTGTTCCATTCATTATAGGACTGGCTTAGCCAGTAAATTATATCTTTATTTCTCACTCACAAATCAACAGAAATTCTAAGCCGATAAGTAGAATTTGGGCATCTAGTGAAAGTTAATTGTCTTGTAATTTAACTCTATAAAATACTCTTTGCAATTCAGGAAATTGCTAGCTGCTTTTCCTACACCCTGTAAAATGTCTTAAGTTTTCAAAAATCTCAGATATCTTTGAACCTTTTAAAAATAAGATAGCTATTGTGCTTTACTACATGCCTGTCTCTAAATGGATTTGTCTTAATAGCAAATAACATGATGGAACCCCAAATTCAGTTATTTGAAATGTCTATACACATTGGGCTGCATAACAAGAAGTGCAGACAAATACTTGGCTTAATTATAACATTTGGTCCAACACCCCTAACCTTGTTTGAAGGAAAGATCGCCTTATTCAGGGGAATGACTTCTTTAACAATGAACCATTCAATCCCTTGTGATTGCACCAGAAGAGAATTACCAGTTATTCCAAGTAGCTTTTGAAAGCAAGAAATTAGCCTTTGGGGGTGAGGAAGGCTGGAACAGGCAGGGGGTAGGAAAATGGATCTAGATTAATTCAACCTGGGCCACCCAGGACCAGGAAGCCAGTTCCAAATTGTGGCTCAGCAATAAAGAATCCGCCTGGCAATGCAGGAGACGTGGGTTTGATCCCTGGGTCAGGAAGATCCCCTGGAGAAGGAAATGGCAACCCACTCCAGTGTTCTTTTTTTTCACTCCAGTATTCTTGCCTGGAGAATCCCACGGACAGAGGAGTCTGACGGTCTACAGTCCACAGAGTCACAAAAGAGTCGGACCCCTCTTAGGGACCAAACAACAACAGCAACAACAACAATCTGAGTTCTAAACTGCTGGCTCTATGCCTATTTTGAATGCAAAGAAATTTTCAGCACACTGAAAGCAGCTGATGCTGATAGAGACTTCATCTGATCATCTCAGCAGAAGCAGAAAAAGCTAGTGGGCCAAATGACCATCTGCCCTCTGTTTGAGACCATGGTGGAAATAGGCACAGAGGTGATGGAAGGAGAATATCTAATCACCTCTTCAGAAGACAGTTTTTCCTCTGGAATTGTCTCCACTGCCTTGTTCCTGTGGGTTGATTCTCCTTAAAATTAGGCAACTCTGTGCAGGGAAACTTAGAGTAATGAGAAATCCGTAATATTACACGGATCAACCAAACTGAAAATTAGCAATGAGTTTTAGGGTAGGAAGAAATTAGTTTTTGGATGACAGTGAGGGACAGTGCTGGCAGAGAGCCAGTTTAAATGAGGAACTGACCTTGGGAGAAAGAACACAGATGGAGAAGAGCAGCGTGAGCCTGCCCGAAAGGGAGGGAATGAGAGGACACCAGCCACTAAGTCCAGCACTTTACTCACATTTTATGCTTGAGAACTGAGACCATCTCTCCCCATTCCCATCCAGTCTGGACACAAGAACCAAAACCACCTACCCGTCTGCCTTAGTATGACTTTATTATTCAATTGTGTTTATCATAATTGAATAACTTACTATTTACATAATTTACTATTCCAGGAGACACTTTCACAGGCAAGTAGCCTTACTGTTCAATAGAGGAACTTCCAGCTCTTTCAGTAGAAAGCATCAGCTGTTCACTCTCAAAGACTCTTTGACATCCAGTGTCAAAATCCTTGCCTTGCTGTGTCCACCATTATATGCCAGTCTTTGCTAATCATACTCAAGCCTCTATACTGAAAGACCGGCCTTAGACCAAATTTCAAGTTCTCAATAAATTTCAACCTTGCCTTTTCCCCTCTAATCCCTACTGAAACTTTGTGAGGTGGTATTCTCGCTTTCAACAGTGAGTAATCAGCTCAACTTTGTCTTATCAACAGGTTGTGCTGGCATTATGTGGGGATCCAGCTCTGGCCATACTAATATACAATCTACATTACAAGGTTAGTTGATAATCACTATTGTCATTTTAATGGATGGGAAATACAATGTTTTGCATAGTTATCTAATACTTTACAATTTACCAAACACTTTCCCATGTATGAGCTTCCCTTGTGGCTCAGCTGGTAAAGAATTCACCTGCAATGCAGGAGACCTGGGTTCAATCCTTGGGTTGGGAAGATCCCCTGGAGAAGGGAAAGGCTACCTACTCCAGTATTCTGGCCTGGAGAATTCCATGGACTGTATGTATAGTCCATGGGGTCGTGAAGAGTCGGACACAGTTGAGCAACTTTCACTTTCCCATGTATTATCTCATTGGGCCCATTTGCCACTGTGAGAGGTTTAAGTAGGGTAAATGTTGTTGTCATGACTATGTCACACAAGAAAATGCAAGCCCAAAGAGGCTAAGTGATATATTTGAGGTTAAACAGCCAATTAATATGCAAAGTGGAATCTTAATTCCAAGTTTCCTGATATCACATGTTGATTGTAAACCCTCAGTGGCTTAGTCATTCAGTCGTGTCCCACTTGTGACCCCGTGGACTACAGCCCACCAGGCTCCTCTTCCATGGGATTTCTCAGGCAAGAATACTGGAGTGGGATGCCATTTCCTCCTCCAGGGGATCTTCCCAAACCACAGATGGAAACTGGGTCTCCTGCATTGCAGGCAGTCTCTTTACCAATTGAGCCACCAAGGAAGTGTAAACCTAGAATCATAATTATAATATTAAGTATTTAAATAGAATATAAAGCATTTGCCTAAATCTTAAAGATCTAAAGTGTATTAGTTTGCTAGGACTACTGTAACATACCATTACTTGATGGTTTCCGTTCCGTTCCGTCGCTTAGTCGTGTCCGACTCTTTGCAACCCCGTGGACTGTAGCCTACCAGGCTTCTCCGTCCATGGGATTCTCCAGGCAAGAATACTGGAGTGGGTTACCATTTCCTTCTCCAGGGGATCTTCCCAACCCAGGGATGGAACCCGGGTCTCCCGCATTGGAGGCAGACGCTTTAACCTCTGAACCACCAGGGAAGCCCACTTGATGGTTTAGAATGACAGAAATCATTGTCATTCTGGAGGATTGAAATCCAAAATCAAGATGTCAGCAGGGCTGAGTCCTTTTGAGGTCTGTAAGGTTGGGGGTGGGAATCTATTCCATGACTCTTGCTTAGCTTCTGGTGGTTTTCTGGAATTTTTAGTATTTCTGCATCACTCCAATTCATGCATTCATGTTCACATGGTATTCTGCCTGTGTACATGCCTGTGTCCAAAATTTCCCTTTATAAAAAGAAATTTTATATTGAACAAAGGTCCTACCAATTCCAGTATGACTTTTTCTTAACAAATTATGTCTACAGTGACTCTGTTTCCAAATAAGGTCACATTTGTGAGGCAGTAAGGAAATGGCAACCCACTCCAGTGTTCTTGCCTGGAGAATCCCAGGGATGGGGGAGCCTGGTGGGCTGCCGTCTATGGGGTCGCACAGAGTTGGACACGACTGAAGCGACTTAGCAGCAGCAGCAGCAGCAGGGTTTAGCACATACATTCTGAGGGAAACAATTCAACCTATAGCACAAAGATATGAAAATTTGTTCCACCTTTGCAAGCCCAACAGTTCATAATTGATGCCTTTGTTCCAGTAGTCCTTGGGACTAAGAATGGTTTTTAAGACAGTAAAGTTTGCCACTGTGTAGAGACACTTAATGGGCTTTCTAGGTGCAATAGTGGTAAAGAATCCACCTGCCAAAGCAGGAGATGCAAGAGACATAGGTTCAATCCCTGGGTCAGGAAGATCCCCTGGAGGAAGAAATAGCAACCCACTCCAGTATCCTTGCCTGGAGAATCCCATGGACAGAGGAGCCTGGTGGGCTACTGTCCACCATGTTGCAGAGAGTTGGACACAACTGAGTACACACACACACAGACACCTAATACCTTAGGGCAGATACATTTCCTGGGCTGCTATGTGGCTAATTTTACTTTATTCTCAGTAAGTAATCATGAGTGCTTCATGAATTATTGAGTCAAATGAGTGTGGAGAAGCCATTGTTTGTATTCAGTTTAAAGGATGCATCCATTTCAGTTGCATTTTTAGAGTGAGGGCAGCTAATGAATTGTGTCCACTGAAAAGCCTAGTCCAGATGGCACAGGCTGTCCCCTGGTAAAAAGGGGTTTGTGCAAAAATACAGTTTGAAGAAAATAATTTATTTTAGTCAAGAAAATCAGGGAATGTGGTCTGGTACTAACTTGGGGGAATTTTTTCTGGAAACCTTTTCTGCTTTAGCATTCAAAGGCTAATCCCAGGAATAAACATTCTGCTCCTCCACAGGGGTCTTGTCTGACTCATTTAGCAACCGTGAAAATTATACTACAACTCACACACACATGGGCATACACACATACATGAAACAATTTATGAAACAAAACTTCTCCTTACTACAATGTCCTCTAAGTTTTTCTACTCGATTGTATTCTTTAAAAAATATTTATTTATTTGGCTGTGCTGGATCTTAGCTGCTGTATTCAGAATCTTTGATTTTTGTTGCAGCATGTGAACTCTTAGTTGCAGCATGTGGGATCTAGTTCCCTGACCAGGAGTCAAACCCAGGTCCCCTGAATTGGGAGTGCAGAGTCTTAGCCACTGGACCACCAGGGAAGTCGCTGTATTCTATTTTGTTTATTAAAAATGTCAGTTGTATGCCACTAAAATAGGTTCATGACCCAGGAAAGGTGCAACTTTGGAGAAAACCTGATCTAGAATACGTACTCAGGAGTGAAACTACTAAGTCCTAGTTATATGAATGTTTCACTTTACAAGGAAATGCCAAATGGTTTTCCAAAGTGATTATAGCAGTTTACACTCCCACTAGGAATGTGAAAGAATTCCTGTAGCTTTACCTCTTCTCTCCCACGCTCAGTGTTGTTACAATTCTTAATTCTTGCTAATCTGGTGCGTATAACAAGGTAGCTCAGTGTGGTCTGCACTTGCAATTCCCTGAGGAATAATTAGCTTGGACTCCTTTTTGATTACATTTTCACAGTCTCGGTGAACTGCCTGTTCATGTCTTTTGCCCATATTTCCGTTGGGTTTTTTACAAGGCGCTTATTGAACAATTTGCAACACACTCTATGATATTTTGTTCATTTAATTCAGGGCTTAAATGGGAAGATTATTTTTTTAAGAATGGATTGAGATTCAAGAAACTTTATCTGGTATGAAGCAGGTGTAAGAAGAAAACTGGTACCTTATTTTTGGTTTACTACTGAGACCTCCTGTTTACCCATGTCGGGAGTAAACCTGCATCAGGAATACTCTGCTCTCTTAGATAGGTTCAGGACCTCTTCCCTGCTTTCTTCAATGTGTAATCGCCTTGCAGACATTTGGGATGGGGGTGTCATTCCTCACTGACACTGCTGGAGGACTACCAGTCCATCTCCCCCTTCCCTGCTGTGTTTCTCTTCTACCCCAACTGGATGGCTTGCATTTCTGCCAGTCTGGCGTTGGGATCTGGGGCTCCTGCACATTCTGGAAGCTTCTTTTGAGGTCATCCATAATGTAGTCCTGGTGGCTCAGATAGTAAAGAATCTGCTGGCAATGTAGGAGACCCAGGGTTTGTTCCCTGGATCGGGAAGAACCACTGGAGAAGGAAATGGCAACCCTCTCCAGTATTGCCTGGAGAATTCCATGGACAGAGGAGCCTGGTGGGCTACAGTCCATGGGGTCACAAAGAGTCAGACGCCACTGAGCAACTAACACTTTTACACTTTCATAATGTAATCCTGAGTTGAAATTCTGGATCTTCTCTTTCACACATCCCTCTCTTCCTTGATATGCATCACAAGAGGTAAGAGAATCGCTGGCCACTGGGTGCTGGTAATTATGATGCTCTGACCAGGGAGCTCATGTCCTTTGCCTGAATCTGCTCCTGCCTCTCAGTCAGGATGGGCCTTGTCCTTTGAGGGTTTTTGTGGCAGTGTAGTCCATGAAACCACTTCATCTAGCAGATGAAATTTCCCCACAGTAACCAGGTTATAGTTGGGGTTTGTGTCGTTGACTAAATCAATCGTGAATATAGCCAACTGAATATTATAAAAATTTAAAAATGCACAAGGCTCTGTAATAATAAATGAAGTGAGTCATTTTATCATAGAATAGGGGTTATGGAATGACCTTACTTAGGGAATGAGTGAAGTTCAGATTTCTCACTTTTAGGATCTGGAGCATGACTTCATTGTTACAAGGTTCAGAGTGGTCCCAGTTTGGCTTTGATGACATTATCCTTGATAGTAGCTTTGACCTACTTCTCGCAGATCAGGGATCCTCAGATTAGGTTTCTTGGAGCCTCACTGCTCTGGGGGAAAACCTTCAAGTGGACATCAAACCCCGTGGGCGTCAGCCTCTAATGTGCGAAGACAGCCAGAGCAGGTGGCCGGAATTCTGGGCCCTCTCCGCTGTTTCAGCCAGAGCAATCTTTTTGTTTTCTTATTTATAATTAGAATCCCATGTAAGAATGCATTTATAAATGCAACTTCTTTTTTAGAAGTTTGGAAACCACTGCAGCAGTTAACCTTGAAGCAAAGCTTAAATAGTGGGTTGTAGCCAAAGAGGAAAGGCAGGCTAGTATTTGCTGATGGTGTCTTTTCCTTCAAATGGACACAGAGTTCCCAAGGATAACATCTTTTTTTCTTTTCCCTTCCCGTGACATTTTTGATGGCTGGTCAAGCATCCGTAACTGCCCCCCTCACTGGCTAGTGTGGTCTTCTGGTTCCTTATTGCATCAGACTGACCTTGTCTTTCCAAATCTGTGCTTCTCTTCTCCTCTGGTAATGGAATTTCAAGCCACACACCCCCACCCAGCCAAGGGTTTCATTTCCCAGCTCCCCATGGTGCAATATGGCTCTGTGACCATGCTCTCACACTGGACTGTGAGCACCAGTGATGTGTGTAATTCCCCCATCACTTGTTTAAAAGGAAACTGCTTATCCAGGACTTTTCTTTCACTCTTCCCCTCTCCCACCAGCTGAGCACAAATGTGATGGTGACCCTGAATCCCACGTGCAGACAAGGACAACTCCAGGGGAAGATAGAACAGCAGATAGAAAGGGCCCAGGACCTAGGCCTGGGTGAAGCTCAGTGTTCCAACAGGTGGGACAGCTTGCCTCCAGACTGTGATAAGGGTCTGTAGTTAACTGCTGTGTAAGTGGTCTGCAAACTTATTCTGTAATAGAATCTCCAAATTTAAGAGCTTTGGAGTTGAGAGAAGAGTAAGAATCATTGAAACCAGTTCTAGGATTTGCATCCCTTCAGAGAGAGAAGTTACTTTTGGATTTCTGAGGTCCTGAGATCACAGGGAGTTGGGGTGTGGGGTGGGAACACGTTTTACATAGAGACTGAGAAGGCAGACTGCCTCGGAGAGAGCAACCCCCCCCCCACTCCAGGATTTGCAGCCGACAACTCTGGGTGTTGGAAGGACAGAGGGAGGACTCGGCTTGCTGGAAGCAACCATCTTAGGTCCTCACACAAGTCTTAGCTCTGTCTTGACTCTTCTGGGGGTTTCTACTTTGGGGACCCCATCTTTTTCTTTTGCCACACCTTGCAGCATGCAGGATCTTAGTTCCTCAACCAGAGATCAAACTCGTGCCCCTGGCAGTGGAAACGCTGAGTCCTAAACACCGGACTGCCAGAGAATTCCCTGGAGACCCCATTCTAGTTCAAACTCCGTGGCTTATAGAGAAGAAAACTGAGCTCAAGTGTCTTCCTCAAGGTCGCACAGTGATTTAGTGGCAAAGTCAGGACTAGAATTCAGATATCCCTGCACCATGACAAAACATTTGACCACATTCATTTTACAATAGAAATGAAGAGTTATGTCTCTTGATCTTGGCTTCTTGTCTATTCTTGTGCTGCTGTTCAGATTCCTGCTTTCCTTCTTAAGTCTCTTAGCTTGAGCCCTGTCCTTATCTGAGAGTCCACCTTCTCCATCCTTCTGCGTCTTTACAATTTCCCTCTCTTGACTGAGCAGACTCAGCTTTCTGTCCGATCCTACTCCTTGGCCTCTTTTCTCTTTTTGCTCCATTTCAGCAGAGCATAGAAACAGAGACTAGGCAGGAACCCTTTGGACGACAGTCCATGAAACATCAAGACAAACTGGACAGATTGCTTGGAAGTACAGTCTTATGATATCCAGGGATTAAATGAGTGACGAGCTAAAGGCTCCATATCTGAGAAAGACCACCCCCTCCACCGAAGGCACCTAGAGCCAGGGTCTCAAAATGAATGACTGCAGGGAAGGGACCAAAGTCTCCTAAGAAGTCACATCCTCCACTCTGCATCCATGTATCCTCTCAACACCTTTCTGATTGAAAAGAAATGGGAAAACTGCACTTGAGTTTCACACTGATCCTTTTTAAGATCCAGCAGAAATTCCACGTCCTTTCATTGCCTCCTAGATTTCAGTCTCTTCTCTCTTTGTCCTCCTCATTTTTATCTCAGATCGTTTAACAGACAAGGGTCAAAACCAAAAAAAATATCCTCATTTTCCAGAGCTACCTATGATGTCATTTACTGTATTCCTATGGACAGGGAGGCCTGGCGTGCTGTGATTCATGGGGTCGCAGAGAGTCGGACACGACTGAGCAACTGAACTGAACTGAACTGAACTGAGGCCTCTGGAGTTGACACTGCTGACACACGGGCATGTAGATACACATTTGCAAAATAAAACCTCAGCTCACAAGCAGTTTCTGGAAGCTTGTGGTATTGCTTTGGGCTGAGGACTGGACTTTTCCAGGGGTTGTTCATTCAGATTGCTCCTGTGTTCCCCATCACCTTTCATCCAGGGACCTTACCAGGGTTTCTAGCCCAGCACTGATGCTCATACCTCCCCATGGAGCCACCAGTAATTGCTTTTAACAGAAGGAAACTGAGGTCCAACAGCAACAACAAAAAAGACAATAGACTGAGTGGATAGGGAAGTTTCCAGCCAAGTTAGAAATAAAATTCATTTTGTGTAAAAACCAGGAACACATGCTTTGATCTCTTTTTCTTTTGGTTGCTACCAAAAGGGGATCAACATGCAGAGGGTTAAACATGTGGGGGAAATAAATTTAGTGGTGTTGGTTCAGGATAGAACGTATTGGGAATGAATAATAGAAAAACAGTACTCTCACTAAGTTTCATAACTCCAGCAAATTTGTGGATTGGGGTTAACCGAGGCTGGAATTCCAGAACTCAAGTTACCCAACTGTGGCAGCCCAGGGGAATTTCTGTTGGTTGGATGGGAAATCTTCAATGTCAGCATTCATGTTCAACTGTACTCAACACTTCAACCCAATATGTAAGTAACTTTCTTTCCATTCTTATGTTGATCAGGAGCCTAGAACCTGAATGGAACAGAGAAAAAAGTCTGTATTCACTTGGACTAAATGTGGCCACCGGTCATTAAGAATGCTAACTGCGGCCATTCCCAGTCAGCTCCTCATGTCTGGTGCTAAAAGACACTGGACACCTCTGGCTGCAAGGACTTCAAGCAACATCACAAACTTGTCACTTAATTCATGAGCTGCCACGAGTCCCCAGCTAGCTGGCTATGTGAAAATGTCCTACCTTCCCATTAAGCTGGAAGTCCCTTGAAGTCAGGAACTCTCTCATATTCCTCTGCAGCTCCTATGTTGTGCCATGTTGACTTTCCATCAGCCAGAGTTCAGTGGGGAGAGCAGAACCACTTTGAGTATCACAGGGTGTATTAGGCTATTGTGGGAGAAGCTGGGCAAGTGGAGATGCCTAATTGGGAGCTGGAGGACTGGTGACTAACCAGTTCTCTTGAAGCCCTGGTGTGAATGGAACAAAGTCTGCCAAAAATAGCCAGGTACATCCAGTTGCTGGAGTGGGACTGAGAACGCAAAGTTGGTAGAGAAGTCCATGGAAAACTATTGCCTTTGAATCTGGTAGTAGGCCCAGGACCACTGGACCAACCATCAGAAGAATTACTAGAGCGAGCCCAATGGTGGTTGCCTGGGGCTGGTGGCAGACTTTAGTCAAAAGGTACAAATATCACACAAAACAACAAAACTACTACTCATGTATGGATGTGAGAGTTGGACTGTGAAGAAAGCTGATCACTGAAGAACTAATGCTTTTGAACTGTGCTGGAGAAGACTCTTGAGAATCCCTTGGACTGCAAGGAGATCCAACCAGTCCATTCTAAAAGAGATCAGTCCTGGTTGTTCATTGGAAGGACTGATGCTGAAGCTGAAACTCCAATACTTTGGCCACTTCATGCGAAGAATTGACTCACTGGAAAAGACTGATGCTGGGAGGGATTGGGGGCAGGAGGCAAAGTTGATGACAGAGAATGAGATGGCTGGATGGCATCACCGACTCAATGGACATGAGTTTGAGTGAACTCCGGGAGTTGGTGATGGACAGGGAGGCCTGGCGTGCTGTGATTCATGGGGTCGCAAAGAGTCAGACACGACTGAGCAACTGAACTGAACTGAACTGATAACAATAAAGAGGGTGGGAGGAAACTTTTGGAGGGGATGGATGTGTTTATGACATCAATTATTGGGATGGTTTCACAGTTATATACTTGCTCCTACACTCATCAAGTTGTATACATTAAATATGTACAGATTTTTGTATGTTAATCATACAAAAAATCATTCAATAAAATGGTGAAAGAAAGAAGGAAAGAAAGGAAGAAAGAAAGATTTGCTGGATGTGGAATGGAAAAGACCAAGGACAAACTGGAACCCAACAGCACTTTTGCATCTGTGTGTCACCACATGAAACCACAATGACCTTCACAAAGTAGTGGCTATCGCTCTACTTCCACCTTCCAAATCTTTCCCCCATTTTTCTTTGGGTCAACTCTAACCCAGAATCATACAGAGAAGGGGATTCTGGGAAACCCCTCCAGCTGAACCAAGTTACACAATACAGTACAGAGTTATCACAGATGTGCAATAGTCTCTTTGAACTCATCTGGTCAGTTTCTGGCATCACTGGGAAAGTTCTAATCCAGAGTCAAGAGATGAGTCCAGGATGGTTCTACCTCTAAATATCTGTCCTTAGCTAGGTTGCTTAACCTCTCTGGCTGGCAGGTCCGCAGATGGGAAAAGGTGATTCATCACCTCCTAGGAGTTCCATGCAGAGGTAAGGGACTTAGAATGTTAGTGAGCTTTGATAACTTCCAGCCAAAGGTTCTAAAGGATACTAGATTCTGCAACATTATTTCTCTCAGATTTTGCTAGTGTGCATTTAAAACATGTCTATTTAGAGCTGAGTCTCCTGGCTAAAGCAAGGGTTTGAAAATAAGAAATTCCAACTATTCCAACTATTTTTTTTCTCTAACTATATTCTTGGCATGCTATGAAATTGGGAGCAAGTCGTTAAACCATTTGCTGTCAACATTTACTTATGTACAGAATGGGGATAATCACATTCCAAGAACACCAATTGCCCACTGGCTCAGTCCCTTAAATAAATGAAGACCCAGCAGAGCCATTATAAGCTTTACCAGAGCAGTGTTCTACAAAATTTCCAGGGCTTGCTCTGTTATCTCCTTCTTGGGACAATACATAAAATTGTGCCAGAATTTATGAAGCCAACAAACCTGCTCTGTTTCACCTTGAGCTAAAGCTGCAGCGTTTGCTCCCTTTGATGATACACCATCAAATACAGAAAAACTGGTTCCAGTCTGATCATCTGCAAAGCAGTAAAAAAGCTTCCTGACTTGCTGTGTCCACAGGATGTGGTGACAGGGAACCCAAGAAAGATGGCGGAGATGGATTCAAGCCAGGGTGGAAGAAGCAGGCTCTAACTTGCGGATTACCCTCTCCAGAGACCAACTGCTTCCCACAGAAGAGTTGGGACCCGTGCTAAAAACCCCCTCCCAAGACCACAACTCTGAAGAGCATAAAGTATAAGCTTCACCCCTTGGATACAGAGGGTTAACTTCATGACAAACAAAGGGTTAAGAAAAGAATTCACAATAAAATTCTACTGCCCCCCCACCACACACAGTTTTTCATGAGCAGCGGTGTCCCTTCCTAGGTCTGAGTACTTCAGTGCCTTCCCTGAATAATTACTGTCTGGGAAATTAAACGTTTCAGCTCTTTCTACCTGATATCTGTTGTGTCAGCCAGAACCCACTAACAAATGTAAACTGGTGACACTTAAACACAAAGTCATACCTCTTGCCTTCACAGGTGACAAAGCTCAGAGTAGCATTTTTCACCCTCAGCTTTCTATTGTTAGCAAGTTTGTTTAAAAAGATGAGGGCTTGGGAATCCCCTAGTGATCCAGTGGTTAGGACTCTTGAGTTTTCACTGCTGAGGGCATGGGTTCAATCTCTGGTCAGCAAATTAACATCCCACAAGCCTCACAGCACAAAATAAAATTTTGGGTTGGCCAAAAGTTTCTAACAAAACTTTCTTGTTAGGTTTGTTAGAAACTTTTGGATAATACAGTACAATAAAATAAAGGTGAAACCTTGTATTGCACCATGCGCTTTCTCCCACAGGTCTCTGTGATCCAGGGGCATGTTTCAGCAAGTTGGCTGACGGACAATAAGTGAGGTCTGAACATTTATAGAGTTGAAGATGAATACATTTTGGTACTTTAAAAGCCCAGAGTAAAAATAGCAGTAAGAATATTTCATGATAAAAAGAATCAGTTCTGAAGTCCTTTATATTCCCCTGTTTCTTAATTGGAAGACTTTGGTATGACTTACAGCGTTTGGGTCCAGTGTCATGTTGTTATATTTATATAGTAACCAAAATCTATGGATAAATATTTATGTAGTTACAAAACTTTTAACAGGCCCCAAACTTGGAATAACCCAAAAGAAACCAAAGCACTCCATTTTGGGCAGTTGTAAATCCCTGGTTGTCAACGTGACTTGGCCATTGGAAGGGAAGGAGTAAGCCCCAATGGCTCCCATATGTTTGCTGAGAGCAGCCTTTGGGGGTGGGGGTAGAAGAAAGAACAGAGGAAGAGCCGCCATGGACAGTCTGCATTGAGTGTCCCGACAGTCTGGGAACAGGCAGAGCATCGTTTTGCACTTGTCAGCTGTTGCCCGGTGGACGCCTGCATGATAAATGAATAATGGTGCCACGGGCTTCTTCTTACACTAAAAAATTCAGTGCATATGGTTCTGGCTGGTTCTCTCTCCCATCCTATCTTTTGGTCATTACGGAAGTACATTTGTTCCCAGGGCCATAAAAATAGGGTATTACAGATTTTAGAAGAGAATTGAGGCCAACAACTTAGAGATTTAGTCTTGAGGGACATGATATAAAGAACTCATATCTGAACCCTGGATGCAGGGTCATTGAGAAAAGTACTCGGGCTCAGTGGGGCAGGGTTGTTGAGAAAAATAAAAAGCCAACAAGGATTGTTCTTTAGAATCCATAAAGACCCAATTGTGCATATTTTATTTTAGAAAATGTTTATTTATTTGACTGTGTTAGGTCTTTGTTGCATCCTGTGGGCTCTCTTGTGCAGCGCACGGACTCTCTAGTTGCAGCATAGGCATAGTTGCTCTCCAGCATGTGGGCTCTCAGCTTCCCAACCAGGGATCAAACCTGCATCCCCTGCATTGCAAGGTGGATCCTTAACCACTGGACCACCGGGGAAGTCCCCACTGTGCACATTTTAAACTGGTAATCATTTGAGAAATTTTAGAAGAAAAAGTAAACTGAGGATGCTTCCAGGCATATATGCATTACAAGGAGACTGTGCGCTGACAGTAATTTGGGGCCAGTGACCAGAGTAACAATAACTGTACTGACCTCACAAGTTTGTCACGAGAAATAAATGCAGTGATATGGAAGCTGCTTAGCACAACATAAAGGGTAATCCATCAGTATTACTATTACTTAGCTTTGGAGATACTGTCTCACTACCTGCACTGCAAGGAAAGAGTACACACTAGCCATGCTTAGCTGAAACGATGGGAAAATTTGAGCAGAAAATCTTCACTGAAGGCTTAGAGTTGGAGGAGGGGATGTTTAAGTTTCTCTTCCCCGAAAGCTCTGGCCTAGGAGCATAGACAGCCTCTCCCCACCCGGGAGAGAAACCCTAACTCACTATGGCTAGGTTAGCAGAAGGCTGGCCTCCTAGGAATGGAGGCCATCGTGGCCTTTTGGTCCTTGAATAGTTCAAAGCATTTCTGGAAGCTCTGCTAGTGGGGCAAGGAACGCTTGTTGAAACCTGAAATAGCCCTGCCATGGCTGATGGCCAACAGCTGCAGCCATGGCAGTTGCTGTGTCCCACGTCACTGCACCTGACCCCAGGCACAGGGATCCCTGACAAATGGTCATGAGAGCCTCGTGGTTCTCATCTGTCTGGAAGCCAGTGAGAGGTGAAAGGGAGCCAGATTCTGGTCCCCAAAACTGGCACCCTCTGGTCACATCTGCCTCCAGTGATCTCTCTCCTTGCCATGGAATTCCAGGCTTTGGAGCTACATGAGGAATACTGTATCCGTTCACCCTGTTTTCAGGACAATTTTCTTTCACTGTGAAATTCAGGTAAATTTCTCATCAAAGTAGAATTTTATACCTGGTGCTATCTGAATATGGTTTTGAACACTGAATATGGTTTGAGCAGGAATAATGATGCAAACTGCCACTTATAAAGGATCTACTATATGCCTCCAAGTACTGCAGTGCTGCAAATATATCTCAATCTTACAAGTTTTACCTCCAATATCAAGGTAACATTGCTAATTAGTGGCTAAGGTAGAACAAACTCATCTTTCACCTCTGTAGAATGTTTTACAAGGAGTCTTTTTTCTTCTTTAATGGTTTATAAACTTCTCTGGTTATACAATAATATATGTTTATATTAGTAAATTCAGAAAATATGAGATGCATTAAAAAGTAGTAACTGTACTATCCCATATAACTACTGTTAACTTAAAATTTTTTTCTAATATGTTTTTCTGTATATATATTTACAGTATTTCCCCTTTTCCAAACTGGGATCTTCAAACTTTTTAGACTTTCCAAAAGATTTTTAAGTTTCCTTGAAATACCAGGAAGCCTGTTTCACCCAGTGAAGCAACTGTGGACTTCTGAAGTTCAAATGTAGTTCAGAAAACTGACCACACAGTTTCCAAGAGGTGACTAAAGTTGGCAAAATGCCTTTTTCCACCCTGATAGAGGCTTTATGTGCCTGGTCATTTGTTTTTCTGGCAGCAGGACCATTCTTCACTGTAACCAATGGCTACTCGTGTCATTAGAAGTTCTTCAACATTTTTAGGCCTTAATCATGCTCCAGATGTTACAGAAATTTAGTGACTGAAAATGAACATACATTCAAGTCTTCAGCTGCTTCTTCAAGGTCATCGGGATTTCAGCTTCAGTCTCTTAATTTGGAGTTTCAGCCAGACCCCTTCAGGGGGATTTCACCTTCATTATAAGCCAAGGAGACTTCCTTTTAGATATATTTGAGTATTTTGTATTTTCAGTTGGCTGCCCCAGTAGTGTTTGTGTTCCTTTAAAACATCTCTCCTTTGGCAGACAACCCATCATGAGGGGTCCTTTTGTGGCTATGAGAGGTTATACTTCGTTTTAATTCTATCTTTGTCCCCAAGAGAACAACCAGTATCACTCTTCCTATGCTGTCTGATCAAATAGAGCTGTTTTTAGAAGAGGCTGCTTTGCTTGGAAGACAGCTTATAATATTAAAAAAGCTCTTTACACTGTAGGCATATGGGTTTCTTGACAGTGTGTGTCTAGAGTGGCAACGTCCTCGGTGTCCAGAAGACTACCTTTGAATTCACCCTTTCTGCTCCTGTATGTCTGTAAAGATAAATGAATTGCTTTGGTGCTAAATATGGTAACTGTCGCATCCATCATTTGTGACAACCACTTCCTGAACTTCATCCCTGAATGCTGTACACACCATTTTTATTGGTTCTCACCCGAGCTTGATGGTGCCACAGGAAGCAATCAGCAGACAGCAGTAGCTGCCGTACCTTCCCATGACTTTTACATGCTGCTTTACAAAACTCGTCCAGTATTTTTACATATTCACTTAACAAACGGAACACACGATCTATTTGACTGGGACCTTGTTGGATAAATATGGAAAAAATGTGGGAACTATGTCATGAACCACAATGGGTTTGCGTTCTGTGTAATTTGAAGACAAGATTCCTTTGCTGTGTGTCACTTACCTCCTATATTACCACTGTCGCCCAATATTTCGTAACCATCAACTCTTTGCCAGTGCCCACATGCAAAGACGGGTTTGTATTAAAAAATAAATGAGAACAGCACATTCTGATGTGGTGTAGTATATCAGCATTTTCCACCGAAGCCTTGCTGCCTGCCCTTCCCCTTTTAAGAAACAAAGGATCCAAAGCAGAGCTACTTATCCTGTTACAGCTCCTGGTGAGAAGGGCGATGAGATGTCAGAAAGAAAAAGAAAAGCCTTTTTCGTTTGAAATATCTAAATGTCCAAAGATGGGAACAGCCACAGCGGGAAGAATACTGTGCTATGCCATTTGATCTGATTCTGTGGACCATCTGTGTCCAATTGGAAAGCTCAATTATTTTCAATTGCAAAAATCAAAAAACCAGACTCCTAGCAGCTTCAACATATAGAGCTTTATTTTTCTCACAGAACCAGGTGACCGAAAGTGGGCTGTGCAGGCCAAGTCATCCCAGACAGAGATTTTCCTTTCTGTTCCACCAAACTTACCAAATGTTGAATTTCTTCCATGTACTTGTTACCTCATAGTGGCAAAGTAGCTGCAGCACCTCTGGGACTCATTTTTAATGTAGGATGAAGTGAACAGGGCCATACTAGCTGGATGGTCTCCTTCTACCTGGAAAATCAGCAGATCTCTGCTATCTTCTCATTGGCCAGAACAGGGCCACATGGTCACTCTCAGTAGGTTTGAAAACTGAGTTTTAGCTGGGAGCATGGCTGATTTGACCTACAGTGTGATTGTGTTCGGAGAAGGCAATGGCAAGCCACTCCAGTACTCTTGCCTAGAAAATCCCATGATGGAGGAGCCTGCTGGGCTGCAGTCCATGGGGTCGCTAAGGGTCGGACACGACTGAGCGACTTCACTTTCACTTTTCACTTTCACACATTGGAGAAGGAAATGGCAACCCACTCCAGTGTTCTTGCCTGGAGAATCCCGGGGACGGGGGAGCCTGGTGGGCTTCCGTCTATGGGGTCACACACAGTCGGACACGACTGAAGTGACTTAGCAGCAGCAGCAGTGATTGTGTTAGTGCAGAAGAGGGAGGAATGGGTGCAGTTTAGTCACGTACCTTACATACCTGCTTTCCTTAAGATCTCCCTCAGAGGGTGGCATGGCTGAAGGAAGGGCCCAGAGATAGAACATACTGACCTCTTTGGAGATGTGACTGTCCCCATGTCGTGTTCTTCTAGGCAAAGGCATCACAATAACACTTGTTATATGAGAACAGCCCCAAACTTTTTGTTTATATGTGAAATTTGGTAATTTCGATTACCAAATTCAATGGTAATTCCCCACTGCAATTCTTATGAAAACTCACTGTATTTAAATTAATGGAAAAGTAAGAGTGTTCTTTTTAGGGACTTTCCTGGTGGTTCAGTGGTTGAGACTGCATGCTCCCAATGCAGAGGGCATGGGTTTGATCCCTGGGTGGGGAACTAAGATCCCAAATGGCACAGCCATAAATAGAAAAAAGAAAGAAAACTGTTCTTTTTAAAAGGTTAATCTGACCATTTTACCACCTTGCTTAAAACTGTTCTAGAGCTTTCTTCTTAGAGCTCTTAAGATAAAATGGAAAACCCACGGCTTGACCTTTAGAGACCTACAGGACACAGTCTCTCTATTTCTGCAGCCTCCTATGTCTCTCTGCCTCAGGACCGTTGCTTGTCCTTTCTTCTGCCCAGAAGCCTTTTTCCCCCACTATGAGCTTAGCATCCTCTGCTCACTGCTTTGCTCTAAGATTGAAGAGTCTTTGGAGAAACATTCCCTAACCTGTCAGGCTAGCTTGGGACACACTGATATGAACTCCAAGCATTTTAATTTTCTTCTTGGTGTTTATCTAAAAAAAACAATGAATTGGGACTTTCCTGGTGGTCCAGTGGCGAAGAATCTGCATGCCAATGCCAGGGGACACCGGTTCGGTTCCTGGTCCAGGGAGATCCCGCATGCTTCAGGGCAACGAAGTCCATGAGCCACAACAATTGCAGTCCACATGTCCTAGAGTCCATGCTCCGCAACAAGAAAAACCACTGTAATGAGAAGCCCACACACAGCAACTAGAGAGAAGCCCCTGCTCACAGCAACTAGACAAACCTTGCACGCAGTGATGAAGACCCAGTGCCGCCAAAAATAAATAAATAAAAATTAAAAGCTAATTAATTTGGAGTGAGTTGTTCCAAGCGTGCTTCCCCTGCTAGAATGTTAGCTTTGAGAAGGCCCCAATGTTCTTACTGACTTCACTTGGTTTATTTCCTGCTGTGTAGTAAGCATTTAACAAATACAACCGAATGAATGAGACGAAATTCTAAAAGCATTCAGCATTTAGAAACTGAATTCGCTGATAATATGCACTTGTGCTACCCAAAATATAGTCCTCAAACTGGTGCTAATCTGCAAGTTGTTCCTTGTTAATCTACCACAACTACAGAAATTGAAAGTCAGTGTTTAGAAACTTTTATAGCAATTTAAAAAATGTTGTCACTCAATGGTTTGAAAATTTAAAAAAAATAAAGCTTGTCCTTCAACACAGATGGTTTGAGAAGCTCTGTTATAGGTTATACTACAAACTGTCATTACACTAGTTAAAAGGCAAGCATTTCTAAAGCTGGAGGCAGACTGCATAAAATAGATAACCAACAAGGACCTACTGTCTAGCACAGGAAACTATATTCAATGCCTTGTTGTAACCTATAAGGGAAAAGAATCTGAAATAAAAAGATATATAGAGAGACTTGAATTGCTTTGCCATATACCTGAAACTTTCAGAGAAGGCAATGGCAACCCGCTCCAGTACTCTTGCCTGGAAAATCCCGTGGATGGAAGAGCCTGGTAGGCTGCAGTCTATGGGGTCGCTAAGAGTTGGACACGACTGAGTGACTTCCCTTTCAATTTTCACTTTCCACTTTCATGCATTGGAGAAGGAAATGGCAACCCACTCCAGTGTTCTTGCCTGGAGAATCCCAGGGGTGGCGGAGCCTGATGGGCTGCCGTCTATGGGGTTGCACAGAGTCGGACACAACTGAAGCGACTTAGCAGCAGCAGCAGCATACCTGAAACTAACACAGCATTGTAAATCAACTATACTTCACCTTAAAAAAAAATAAAATATAAGATGAAGGCACAGGAGCTCCACAGCCTAAGCCAGAAGCCATCCAACAGGCAGATCAGCATGACTTGCCAGCAAGAGGAAGGCCATACAGCCCCACCTCCACCTCCTAAGAGAAACCCTGTCTCCCTAACATCACAGCAAGTTGTTTAATTTGAACACAGTCTTTCATCATTTGTGCCTCAGTTTCCTCATGTGGAAATGGGGATAATGACAGAATCTACTTCACGAGGTTGCTGTGAAAGACTAAGCTGTGCAATTATATGCCAAGAATTTGGAGTCACTTTCATGAGTATCTGATATTATTATTACTTGCAATACATGAGAAAGCCATTTTGCAAAAAAAAAAAAAAAAAGAGAGATTTCTTAAAAAATAAAACCCAGTTTGGATAAAAATAACACTTGGGATATAAAAGCACACCGAACAGAGATAGATATCAAACACTGAGAACAAACAGACTGCTGGGAGGATGTGAGGCTGTGTGTGCCCGAGGCAGGCTAGGACCGGGCTCTGACCTCGGATCAAGGAAAATATTTGCACAGCGGAGCTGGCATATTCATGCGTGGTTCCTATACAGGAAAACGTGCAAATGGAACAGTCAGGGAGAAGGAATGAGTTTATGTTTTTTACTCTAATATTCTGCTCCAACTCAGGGTGGACGAACTGTATCATGAGGCTGCAGCCTCTCAGTTGAAGGCTTTAGAGTAAAATGCAAGTACAGTTGATAGGTTACATTTGAAGCTCTCATCAGTCATTTACACTTTAGTGTGAAATAAAAATCTGAATGGAGCTTGGATGGGAGCCGTTTGCTCATGTCTTACCTTAATCTGGCCCTTGCTCCCATCAGCAAAGCCTACCCATTACTCACCATGTAGCCTTGCTCAATGCTTAAATTTGAACACTGTCTTGGCCATCCAGCCTTGCTGTTCTCCCACTTTCCTGATAGGAGATACAGGCTGTGCCACAAAATTGTGCGCTTGTTTGTTTATATTCGCTGTGCACTGTTTGATGCTGTTTTAAGGCATTTATCTTAATCGAATCTCCAAGTTCGGGGACCATGTCTTACACTTTGGGTCGCCCCTCCTCCCTCAGAACAGGGCTGCACACAGAATGTGTTCTTGTTAAGTCACTTTGGTCATGTCCCACTCCTTGCTATCCCATGGACTGTAGCCCACCAGGCTCCTCTGTACATGGAATTCTCCAGGCAGGAACACTGGAGTGTATCGTCATTTCCTCCTCCAGGAGATCTTCTTGACCCAGGGATCGAACTTGTGTCTCTTACATCTCCTGCACTGGCAGGCAGATTCTTTACCACTAGCATCACCTGGATGGTCCTCCATAAACTCTTGTTGGATCACAAGGAAGGTGAAAACCTTCCACAAGGAGGTAGAAAACCTGGGACGTCTGTGTCAGTAGAGTGTAAGGTAAGCCTTGGATCTGGAGCTGCACAAGGTAGTTGTGACCTTAAAGAGCATTTTCAGTGGGAGCTGAAGTGGGGGCCTAGGAGAAAGGAGCACAAGGATGGTGAATACAAGGGAGGCAAGACGTGTAACAGAAAGTCATTTTTCTCCTGTGTCTTTTTTGCTGCCTCCTTTCTCTTTTTTACCTTTCAGTTTTATTGTGATACAATTGACATATAGCACTATACAAGTTTAATGCATACAGTATAATGACTTGAATTATAATATTGTGAAATGATTGCCACAGTTATCTGTCATCTCACATAGATACAAATTTCCCCTGGTAATTAGAACTTTTAGGATTTACTCTCTTCAGTTCAGTTCAGTTGCTCAGTCATGTCCGAATCTTTGCGACCCCATGAATCACAGCACGCCAGGCCTCCCTGTCCATCACCAACTCCCGGAGTTCACTCAAACTCACGTCCACAGAGTCGGTGATGCCATCCAGCCTCTGTCGACCCCTTCTCCTCCCGCCCGCAATCCTTCCCAGCATCAGACTCTTTTCCAGTTAGTCAACTCGTCATATGAGGTGGGCAAAGTATTGGAGCTTCAGCTTTAGCATCAGTCCCTCCAATGAACACCCAGGACTGATCTCCCTTAGAATGGACTGGTTGGATCTCCTTGCAGTCCAAGGGACTCTCAAGAATCTTCTCCAACACCACAGTTCAAAAGCATCAATTCTTCAGCGATCAGCTTTCTTCACAGTCCAACTCTCACATCCATACATGACCACTGGGAAAACCATAGCCTTGACTAGACGGACCTTTGTTGGCAAAGTAATGTCTCTGCTTTTTAATATGCTATCTAGGTTGGTCATAACTTTCCTTCCAAGGAGTAAGCATCTTTTAATTTCATGGCTGCAATCAGCATCCGCATTGATTTTGGAGCCCCAAAAAATACGGAATGATCTCTGTTCGTTTCCAAGGCAAACCATTCAATATTACAGTAATCCAAACCTATGCCCCAACCAGTAATGCTGAAGAAGCCAAAGTTGAACAGTTCTCTGAAGGCCTACAAGACCTTTTAGAACTAACACCCCAAAAAGATGTCCTTTTCACTATAGGGTACTGGAATGCAAAAGTAGGAAGTCAAGAAACACCTGGAGTAACAGGCAAATTTGGCCTTGGAGCACGGAATGAAGCAGGGCAAAGGCTAATAGAGTTTTGTCAAGAGAACGCACTGGTCATAGCAAACACCCTCTTTCAACAACACAAGAGAAGACTCTACACATGGACATCACCAGATGGTCAACACCGAAATCAGACTATCTTCTTTGCAGCCAAAGATGGAGAAGCTCTATACAGTTAGCAAAAACAAGACCAGGAGCTGACTGTGGCTCAGATCATGAACTCCTTATTGCCAAATTCAGACTTAAATTGAAGAAAGTAGGGAAACCACTCAGACATGACCTAAATCAAATCCCTTATGATTATACAGTAGAAGTGACAAGTAGATTTAAGGGACTAGATTTGATAGAGTGCCTGATGAACTATGGATGGAGGTTCATGACATTGTACAGGAGACAAGGACCAAGACCATCCCCATGGAAAAGAAATGCAATAAAGCAAAATGGCTGTCTGAGGAGGTCTTACAAATAGCTGTGAAAAGAAGAGAAGCAAAAAGCAAAGGAGAAAAGGAAAGATATAAGCATCTGAATGCAGGGTTCCAAAGAATAGCAAGGAGAGATAAGAAAGCCTTCCTCAGAGATCAATGCAAAGATATAGAGGAAAACAACAGAATAGGAAAGACTAGAGATCTCTTCTAGAAAATTAGAGATACCTAGGGAACATTTCATGCAAAGATGGGCTCGATAAAGGACAGAAATGGTATGGACCTAACAGAAGCAGAAGATATTAAGAAGAGGTGGCAAGAATACACATAAGAACTGTACAAAAAAGATCTTCATGACCAAGTTAATCACAATGGTGTGATCACTCACCTAGAGCTAGACATCTTGGAATGTGAAGTCAAGTGGGCCTTAGAGAGCATCACTACGAACAAAGCTAGTGGAGGTGATGGAATTCCAGTTGATCTATTTCAAATCCTGAAAGACGATGCTGTGAAAGGGCTCAACTCAATATGCCAGCAAATTTGGAAAACTCAGCAGTGGCCACAGGACTGGAAAAGGTCAGTCTTCATTCCAATCCCAAAGAAAGGCAATGCCAAAGAATGCTCAAACTACCGCACAATTGCACTCATCTCACACGCTAGTAAAGTCATGCTCAAAATTCTCCAAGCCAGGCTTCAGCAATACGTGAACCGTGAACTCCCAGGTATTCAAGCTGGTTTTAGAAAAGGCAGAGGAACCAGAGATCAAATTGCCAACATCTGCTGGATCTTGGAAAAAGCAAGAGAGTTCTAGAAAAACATCTATTTCTACTTTATTGACTATGCCAAAGCCTTTGACTGTGTGGATCACAATAAACTGTGGAAAATTCTGAAAGAGATGGGAATACCAGACCACCTAACCTGCCTCTTGAGAAACCTATATGCAGGTCAGGAAGCAACAGTTAGAACTGGACATGGAACAACAGACTGGTTCCAAATAGGAAAAGGAGTACATCAAGGTTGTATACTGTCACCCTGCTTATTTAACTTCTATGCAGAGCACATCATGAGGAACGCTGGGCTGGAAGAAGCACAAGCTGGAATCAAGATTGCCGGGAGAAATATCAATCACCTCAGATATGCAGATGACACCACCCTTATGGCAGAAAGTGAAGAGGAACTCAAAAGCCTCTTGATGAAAGTGAAAGAGGAAAGTGAAAAAGTTGGCTTGAAGCTCAACACTCAGGAAACTAAGATCATGGCATCTGGTCCCATCTGGGAAATAGATGGGGAAATAGTGGAAACAGTATCAGACTTACTCTCTTAGCAACTTTCAAATATGCCACATGGTAGTGTTAACTATAATCATCATGTTGTACATTACATAGTACTTATGACTGGAAGTTCCCTTTTGATCACCTTCTTCCAATTCCCTCACCTCCTGCTTCTGGTAACCACATGTGATCTCTTTTTATGAGCTTGGGTCTTTTGAAATTCCATATATAAAAAACAGCACACACTATTTGTCTTTCTCTGGCTTACTTCACCTAGCACAGTACCTTTGAGGTCTATTCATGTTGTACCTAATGTCAAGTTTTCATTCTGTTTGATGACTAAATAGTATTCCATTGTGTATATACACGGCAGCTTCTTTGTCCATTCATCCTCTGATGGGCACTTCAGTTGTTTGCCTATCCTGGCTGTTGTAAATAATGCTACAGTGAACATGAAGGTGCCAATATTTTTCCAAATTATGTTTTTATTTTCTTCAGATAAATGCCCAGAAGTGGAATTGCTGGATTATTTGATCAAAATTTGATTTTCAGTTAAAAATCAAAATTTTCACTTTTTTGAGAAACTTCCATACTGTTTTACATGGTGGCTGCCCCAATTGACATTCCCATCAACAGTGCCCAAGTGTTCCTGTTTCTCCTCACCAACACCTGTTGTTTCTTTCTGATAATAGAAAGCCCCTTTTAAAAAGAGTTCATCAGTAAAGGGGATTGGAGGAGACCAAAATCAGGGGATGTCTTCAAGAGAAAAGACAGCAGGAAGGAACGAGACCACAGAGAAGGAGCATTTGTAGGTGAAGAGAAAGGGAGAGTTGGCGAATTACAGTCCCCAAAAGGTATGGGATCAAGGGTCTCAATAGAGGGGTTCATTTTGATTAAAAGGAGCGACCCCTGTTCTTCTGAGACAGAAGGGAAGGAAACGTGGGTAAGTGAGGACGTAGAAACACCGAGAGATGGAAGAGCAAACGGATGAGGGAAGGAGCTGGCAGACTTGATCTTCTTAAAAAATAGAGGATCAACAGTTAGGACATGGAAGCAACCTAGATGTCCATCAGCAGATGAATGGATAAGGAAGTTGCAGTATTTATACACCATGGACTATTCAGTTCAGTTCAGTTCAATTCAGTTGCTCAGTTGTGTCCAACTCTCCGCGACCCCATGAATCACAGCACTCCAGGCCTCCCTGTCCATCACCAACTCCCGGAGTTCACTCAAACTCATGTCCATAGAGTCGGTGATGCCATCTAGCCATCTCATTCTCTGTTGTCCCCTTCTCCTCCCGCCCCCAACCTTTCCCAGCATCAGAGTCTTTTCCAGTGAGTCAACTCATCGCATGAGGTGGCCAAAGTATTGGAGTTTCAGTTTTAGCATCAGTCCTTCCAGTGAACACCCAGGATTGATCTCCTTTAGAATGGACTGGTTGGATCTCCTTGCAGTCCAAGGGATTCTCAAGAGTCTTCTTCAGCACCACAGTTCAAAAGCATCAATTCTTCGGCGATCAGCTTTCTTCACAGTCCAACTCTCACATCCATACATGGCCACTGGAAAAACCATAGCCTTGACTAGACGGACCTTGGTTGCCAAAGTAATGTCTCCGCTCTTTAATATGCTATCTAGGCTGGTCATAACTTTCCTTCCAAGGAGTAAGCGTCTTTTAATTTCATGGCTGCAATCAGCATCTGCAGTGATTTTGGAGCCCCAAAAAATAAAGTCTGACACTGTTTCCACTGTTTTTCCATCTATTTCCCATGAAGTGATGGGACCAGATGCCATGATCTTTGTTTTCTGAATGTTGAGCTTCAAGCCAACCTTTTCACTCTCCTCTTTCACTTTCATCAAGAGGTTTTGAGTTCCTCTTCACTTTCTGCCATAAGGGTAGTGTCATCTGCATATCTGAGGTTATTGATATTTCTCCCAGCAATCTTGATTCCAGCTTGTGCTTCTTCCAGCCCAGCGTTCCTCATGATGTACTCTGCATATAAGTTAAATAAGCAAGGTGACAATATACAGCCTTGACATACTCCTTTTCCTATTTGGAACCAGTCTGTTGTTCCATGTCCAGTTCTAACTGTTGCTTCCTGACCTGCATATAGGTTTCTCAAGAGGCAGGTTAGGTGGTCTGGTATTCCCATCTCTTTCAGAATGTTCCACAGTTTATTGTGATCGACACAGTCAAAGGCTTTGGCATAGTCAATGAAGCAGAAATAGATGTTTTTCTGGAACTCTCTTGCTTTCTCCATGATCCAGCGGATGTTGGCAATTTGATCTCTGGTTCCTCTGCCTTTTCTAAAACCTGCTTGAACATCTGGGAGTTCACGGTTCACATACTGCTGAAGCCTGGCTTGGAGAATTTTGAGCATGACTTTACTAGCGTGTGAGATGAGTGCAATTGTGCGGTAGTTTGAGCATTCTTTGGCATTGCCTTTCTTTGGGATTGGAATGAAGACTGATCTTTTCCAGTCCTGTGGCCACTGCTGAGTTTTCCAAATTACTCAGCTGTAAAAAGGAATGCATTTGAGTCAGTTCTAATGAGATGGATGAACCTAGAGACTATCATACAGAGTGAAGTAAGTCAGAAAGAGAAACAAAAATACCATATATTAATGCATATATATGGAATCTAGAAAGATGGTACCGATGATCCTACATGTGGGGCAGCAAAGGAGACACAGACGTAAAGAACAGACTTTTCGGCTCAGTGGGAGGAGAGGGTGAGACGATTTGAGAGACTAGCATTGAAACATGTATAATACCATATGCAAAATAGAAAACTAGTGCCAGTTTGAAGTATGATGCAGGGCACCCAAAACCAGTGCTCTGTGACAACCCGGAGGGAAGGGGTGGGGAGGGAGGTGGGAGGGGGGTTCAGGATGGAGGGGACACATGTATACCTATGGCCAATTCATACTGATACTGATGGTTTTTTCATAATGCAAAAATCCACCACAATATTGTAATTATCCTCCATTTAAAATAAGTAAATTTAGAAAAAAATAGAGGATCTCGGTTCCCTTCAAGGGAGAGCATCCCACCTCTTCTCACCTCTATCCTACAGTTTGGGGCTTTATAATAGTAGAAAGAATGTTGGAGCTCGTGCTGAAAGGTCAGCAAAGAGGTGTTTTAAATGTTTACTCAGCAACTCTGATGACCCTGCTTTAACTGGCTGCCAGAGGTGTGCGTTAGACCCAGTGGGTCCCTAATCCATCCGGCAGTTATGTGTCTTGTATCTATCTTCTGCTGGCCTTACTTAAATTTTTAGGGGTACAGCTGAGAGCAAGGAGATTCCACTCTCTTCTCAAGGAGTTTGTAGACTGGAGGGGAGGCAGACAAGCAAACAGGTAGTTTGTGGATACAGCGTGGGGAGTGTTACAATGGGGGTCAATGTGGAGGCTGTGTGGACATAACTCCAGTCTTAATAGAGAACTGGCGCTAGTGGGAAAGAATCCACCTGCAAATGCAGGAGATGCAAGGAATTCGGGTTCGATCCCTGTGTCAGGAAGATCCCCTGGAGAAGAAAATGGCAACCCATTCCAACATTCTTGCCTGGAAAATCCCATGGACAGAAGAGCCTGGCGGGCTACAGTCCATAGGGTTGCAAAGAGTCAGACAAAGGCAAGAAAGAGCCCCACATTTTTGGAAACTGAAAGTGGAACCAAGTGTACCTAGAGGGAAGAGCAGATGAACAGAGTAGAAAAGTCAGGGAAGTGGGAGGAGCCAGAGCACAGGGAGCCCAGACTATCCCACCAGGGTCCACCCTGCACGCTCCAGAGTCTGGTTTTATCCTGCAGGGAGGGAGGGAGTTTGGAAACAAGCCAGTTAAGAAAGTAGTGACGGTGGAAATGAAAAAAATGAATAGCTTTGAGGGATTTATAGGAGGACTAATTGACAAGGCTTGTTGATTGATTGGATAAGGGACAAATGAAGAAAGATTCTCAAGTTTCTAGCTTGGACAACTGGGTAGAGTGATGTCACTCACTCAAAGAGGAAACAGTAGGCAAAGCTCGTTTATGGGGAATGATGATAAGCTTGTTTTTGAACATATGGACTTTGAGAGGCCTATGGGAAATGCAAGTAGAGAAGGCAATGCATAGTATATGCATCTGGAGGTCTGGGCTAGAGGCACTAAATTATTGGTCCTCAGCATTGGATGATAAAGAAAGTCACAGAGTCACTGGGCTGAACCAAGGGAGAGAGAAGAATAAGAAGAGAAGCAGACTGAGACTAGAATAGGAGAGAATCTAACCATTTAGGGGAGGGCAGAGGCTGAAGGACCTGCAGAAGAGGAACTCACACAGGAGACCAACGAGGGAAAATAGGAGGAAAAGTAGGAGGCAAAGTTGAAAGACAGTGAAGTTACGGAATTCAAGGGAAGAAAAGGCATTTCAAGGAAGGGACAATCAACGGTGTTAGAAGCTGAGGAGAAATCAAGGAAGAAAAGACTCAAGATTGTCGGGTCTTGCAGCCACAGGAAGATTTTAGTGATCTTGGTAAGACTGGCTTGGAGGAGTGGTGGGTGGATTCAGAAAAAAAAGGGAGGAAGGAAAGAGTGAGAGGGAACCATTGTTTAAAGAAGGTTGAGCAGAGGAGAAAATAGGATGACAGATGGAGGGGCATGAGGGGTCAAGGAAACTTTTTAATTTCATTGTCGTTTTTAAAAATTGGGATAAGTTGAGTTTTAAAAAATGCTAATGGATAGGAGCCTGTACAAGAAACGCTGAAGAAGTAGAGACAGTGAACAACTGATCGAAAGGCAGTTCCTGAGGAGGCAGGATGGGAGAGAACTCAGAACAACGAGGAGAGCCTGGACTGGTGCTCACAATGTCAGGCCCTCTGCTGAGCCTTATGTCCATTATCTCAATTAATGCCCATAATCATCCAGCAAAATAGGAACGATCATTATCCCGATTTTTAAAGTGGGGACCAGTGTTTCACTGAGGCCCACACAATTTGCCTCAGAGCTAGTTAGCGATGGAGCCGGGACTTCAGTCTCAACAGGAGTGGAAGAGGAGAAGATGGACTCAGATGCAGGCAGATTTGGTGACAGGAATCCGTGTGCATTGTCTTTTATCTTTATGAATTGGAGGCGGGGGAAGGGCCGTGGAAGGGCCAGAGGGGAGGGAGAGGTTGCCTGCCTCTGTGAGCTCTGTGACAGATAAGCAGCTGTGACAGGACCACGTCTTCAGCAGCTCCTGAAAGCCAGGGAGCAGAAGCAGAGGCGGCGGCCACACAGGAGTGGTTCTCACTTGTCTCTCCCTGTTTTCACCTTTCATACCCGAGGGAGGACCTGCCTTGGAGGTGGACTAGCCAGACTGCCAATGTAGAGAGAAAGGGGCAGGAATCTCTGGTTACCCGCCAAGGCATGTCAGAACAATAGTCCTGCCAGGTCCTGGAAAATCGCGGTGCAACGCCCATGTCATTACCATCCCTATAATTTTTCATTGGCTTTTGGAGCAACTTTGATTTTCTTGCTCCAACTTTAATTTGGAGCAACTTTCATTTCAATTTCATTTTTGAGGTACTAAGTCTCAGTAGCATAACAGTTTTTACTTATCAGATGTTTCATTCATTTCATTGTTCATTTATTCATTCCACAAATATTGATTGAAAGTCAGGCTGTGCTTAGTTGCTCAGTCATGTCCAGCTCTTTGCCACCCCATGGACTGTAGCCCGACGGGTACCTCTGTCCATGGGGATTCTCCAGGCAAGAATACTGGGGTGGGTAGCCTATCTCTTCTCCAGGGACTCTTCCTAACCCAGGAATGAAACTGAGTCTTCTGCACTGCAGACAGATTCTCTACCAGTTGAGCAACCAGGGAAGCAGTAGTGGCCAGCACAGCCATTTTCCCTGTCCTCCAAAGCCAGGGAAACAAATCTATTTTAACCAGAGTGTAAGTGCCACAAGGTCAGGGGTTGATTATTTTGCTCACTGCTGTATTCCTACTGCTGGCAACAGTGCCTGGCATGCAATAGATAATCAACAAACAGGTGTTGGATTCAGAAGCACTTTTAATTGTGAAGTAAAAGAAGTTGAAGCTTAAGCCCCTTGCTTGCACTGGTCCCTTTCAAGGCTCTACTATGTGCTTTTGTGGTTATATGTTTTTATTAAAGTTACCAAAAAAAGATAGTTTAACTACTTAAGACCTATCTCTACTCCAACTTACCCTTCATCACCTTTCCCTCCTGTCAAGGGATATTGGAGTGGCCCCAGGCATTTGGGGATTAGGCTAAGAGGAAGCTGTGCTGGGAATACATTGAGTATGGGGTGTGGGGGACACAGTTATATGGTATGCTGTCATTTAAGTGTGGAGTTATTGCTAGCTGTCCTAGTATAGGAACAGCTTCGAGGAACACTCCCACCAACCACTTTGAAGACTTGCCCAGCATGTCACAAAGGAACAGAGTCTGACATGGTGTCACAAAAAAGACCATGCCTTAGGCTCCTGGCACTGGAAGTTGTATGTGATAGAGAAAGAAGGTCTTCCTTAACGAGGGCCTCTAAAATTGTTTCAGGCCCCTCAAAATGTGGATCTGCCCTTGGCTAGATGAAAGGGTGACTCTAAATTCTCTTGGGTTGTGAAATAACCAGCTCCTACTTTATTTGTCTTTAGTTGTTATGGACAATAGAGTTAAGTTCACACCTTATTTTTGGTCCTAGGGAAGACATTAAACTTTGCTAGTAAATGATGCTCTTGTGAGACTTCTCACCAAAGGGCAACTAGCTTCCAATCACATCTTTAGAGCTGATATAGCCATCAAATTCTAATTCCCTATACATAACGGCCAAATAAATATCGTCACTGCCAAGTTCTTTGTACCAGTTGCTTTACAAACAGAATCATTACACCTTAGCTAATGGTTTTATTATTAGATTTCTGGTGGTGGTCATTCATTTGTTTGTTCATTCATTCAATAAATGTACTGAATCTTTACTATGAGTCAGGCATTGGGGGCGTGAAACACTAAACAAGACACAGTCCCCTTCTTCAAAGGGCTTTTAGGCTCATGGAGAAGTGAGATATTTAAATAGGCAATGACAATCCAAGATTCGTACCAAGATAGGGGCGGTGATGAGCACAGCATTTTTGAAGCACTTGGGTGGAGCACCTAACTCTGGAGGCGAGTCAGGGAAAGTTCCTTGGAAAAGCTGAGTCAACCGCTCGGCAGGGATGTGGAAGCTCTGGGTGGGGGTTGGGGGAGGGTGAACTGGATCAAAAGTTCCCAAGTCAGGCTTATCATCACATCACCTGGGGCAGCTTTGAGACATCCAGGCCCACCCCAGATCTAGTGACTCAGAATTTCAGTGGGGTGAACCTCAGGAATCTGTCTTTTTAACAGCACCACAACTTGGCGGTGTTTTTGATCAGCCAGATCTGGTGAAGTGAATGACCTTTGTGATGGTAGGGAGGCATAAAGAGGCCTGCAGGGACATGGGAAGGTCCTATGGTGGAGATTGCATGAGACAGAGGAGCTGAGGATGGAGGCAGGCAGAGGGGATGTTCCAGACAAGGAAACAAAAGCCTCCTAGATGGGCTGTTTGAACAGATCACAGGCCCTTTAAGAAGTCACTCAGCATAGCTGGCAATTCCTAAGACTGCCAGCTAACTCAGACTCTGAAAGCCATTTAACAACTTGATAGAGGGCACAGAGCCAGGTGTGTTTTGCAGGGAACAGGTGTGTGAGTACCTGTGTATGAGCAGGAAAGAGAAGGCTCAGGCTGCCCTATGACCCTGCAGGGATATGCCATTCCCCAAAGTTTGGCCCTAGTCTCACCTCCAATTCTTCTAGTTTAAGAGATAGTTCCTTGTGTCATTTACCTTAAGACAAAAACAAAAACGTTCAGTTCAGTTCAGTTCAGTCGCTCAGTCGTGTCTGACTTTTTGCAACCCCATGAATCACAGCACGCCAGGCCTCCCTGTCCATCACCAACTCCCAGAGTTCACTCAAACTCATGTCCATCGAGTCGGTGATGCCATCCAGCCATCTCATTCTCTGTTGTCCCTGTCTCCTCCCACCCCCAATCCTTCCTAGCATCAGACTCTTTTCCAGTGAGTCAACTCGTCGCATGAGGTGGCCAAAGTATTGGAGTTTCAGCTTTACATCAGTCCTTCCAATGAACACCCAGGATTGATCTCCTTTCGAATGGACTGGTTGGATCTCCTTGCAGTCCAAGGGACTCTCAAGAGTCTTCTCCAACACCACAGTTCAAAAGCATCAATTCTTCGGCGATCAGCTTTCTTCACAGTCCAACTCTCACATCCATACATGACCACGGGAAAAACCATAGCCTTGACTAGACAGACCTTTGTTGGCAAAGCAATGTCTCTGCTTTTTAATATGCTATCTAGGTTGGTCATAACTTTCCTTCCAAGGAGTAAGCGTCTTTTAATTTCCTGGTTGCAATCAGCATCTGCAGTGATTTTGGAGCCCCGAAAAATAAAGTCTGACACTGTTTCCACTGTTTCCAGATCTATTTCCCATGAAGTTATGGGACCAGATGCCATGATCTTCGTTTTCTGAATGTTGAGCTTCAAGCCAGCCTTTTCACTCTCCTCTTTCACTTTCATCAAGAGGCTTTTGAGTTCCTCTTCACTTTCTGCCATAAGGGTGGTGTCATCTGCATATCTGAGGTTGTTGATATTTCTCCCGGCAGTCTTGATTCCAGCTTGTGCTTCTTCCAGCCCAGCGTTCCTCATGATGTGCTCTGCATATAAGTTAAACAAGCAGGGTGACAATATACAACCTTGACGTACTCCTTTTCCTATTTGGAACCAGTCTGTTGTTCCATGTCCAGTTCTAACTGTTGCTTCCTGACCTGCATACAGGTTTCTCAAGAGGCAGGTCAGGTGGTCTGGTATTCCCATCTGTTTCAGAATGTTCCACAGTTTATTGTGATCCACACAGTCAAAGGCTTTGGCATAGTCAATGAAGCAGAAATAGATGTTTTTCTGTAACTCTCTTGCTTTCTCCATGATCCAGCAGATGTTGGCAATTTGATCTCTTTGGCCGCTGCCTTTTCTAAAACCAGCTTGAACATCTGGAAGTTCATGGTTCACGTATTGCTGAAGCCTGGCTTGGAAAATTTTGAGCATGACTTTACCAGCGTGTGAGATGAGTGCAATTGTGCAGTAGTTTGAGCATTCTTTGGCATTGCCTTTCTTTGGGATTGGAATGAAGACTGACCTTTTCCAGTCTTGTGGCCACTGCTGAGTTTTCCAAATTTGCTGGCATATTGAGTGCAGCACTTTCACAGCATCATCTTTCAGGATTTGAAATAGCTCAACTGGAATCCCATTACCTCCACTAGCTTTGTTCGTAGTGATGCTCTCTAAGGCCCACTTGACTTCACATTCCAAGATGTCTGGTTCTAGGTGAGTGATCACACCATTGTGATTATCTTGGTCATGAAGATCTTTTTTGTACAGTTCTTCTGTGTATTCTTGCCACCTCTTCTTAATATCTTATGCTTCTGTTAGGTCCATACCATTTCTGTCCTTTATCGAGCCCATCTTTGCATGAAATGTTCCCTTGATAGCTCTAATTTTCTTGAAAAGATCTCTTGTTTTTCCTATTCTGTTTTTCCTCTATTTCTTTGCATTGATCGCTGAGGAAGGATTTCTTATCTCTCCTTGCTATTCTTTGGAACTCTTAGATCTAATTCATATTTTGGCTTGGCCAAAAATTTCCTTTGGTTTTAAAGTTAAAATAAAAGACACATTATTCATTTTCACCAAGAACCTTTATGAACAACCTGTTCACCGTTTTGTTCCACTACCCTCTGCCATTTTTCAGAAAACTTCATAATTTCGTCTTCCCAAAACTTTTTATCTCTTTGAGCAAAAAATTGTTCCAGCTGCCTTTTACAGTCTTATAGGGAATTGAAATTTTTTCTATTAAGAGAATTTTGTAAAGACTGAAATAAATGGAAATCCAAGGGTCCAATGTCTGGTGAACATGGTGGAAGAATCAGAACTTCCCAGCCAAGATATAACAGTTTTGCCTGGTCATCAAAGAAACGTGTAATCTTGTGTTCAGTTCAGTCACTCAGTTGTGTCCGACTCTTTGTGACCCCATGAATCACAGCACGCCAGGCCTCCCTGTCCATCACCAACTCCTGATGTAAAGTTATGCATTTTCTATTGACAAATTACAGATGCTTTTTGTCGAGTGCAGCTTTCAATTGGTCTAATTGGGGAGCAGTGTGAAAAGCAAAAGTAGTAGTGGTTCATTTCACTTGCCCTCCAATCTCTTCCATTCCACATTATTATACAGTATCCACTTTTCATTGCCTATCACAATTTGCTTTAAAAACAGAACATTGTCATTTCATTTCAGTAGAGAATTGCATGTGGGAAAAGGGTGAAGGTTTTTTGTGTTTAGCTTAATGTGGAACCCAAACATCGAAGCAACTAACATAACCAAGATGGTGCAAATGATTTTCATAGCTTGATTTGAATATTTTTAATACATTGGCTCTCTCTCACATGGTCTAAAGTTGACTGTTTTCAATTAATATCTTGATTTGATCTTGATCAACTTCAATTGTTCTACCTGACTATGGAGCATCATCCAGAGAAAAATCTCCATATACAACTTTGTAATCTCCATACGAAACTATGGAAACCACTTTTGACACATGCATTCAATCACAGCACCTTCTCCATACACTGCACAAATCTTTTTTTGCATTTTTACCTTTCTTCAAACAATAAAGCATAATATACCAAAAATGTTGCTTTCTTTCTTCCATCTTCTGTATTAAAACAACTACACAAAAATTCACCAATTTTGATGTTTTTTTTTTTAATGCACCCTGATATAAGAGCTGTCACAATACATTCTAACAAAATTGTTTTGAATGACGTTAAAGACAACTAAGTGCTACTAGGAGGTTGCCCAGGTGGCATGAGTGGTAAAGAATCTTCCTGCCAATGCAGTAGACCCAAGAGCGTGGGTTCGATACCTGGGTTGGGAAGATCCCTTGGAGTAGGAAATGGCACCCCACTCCAGTATTCTTGTCTGGAAAATTCCATGGGCAGAAGAGTCTGGTGGGCTATAGTCCATGGGGCTACAAAGAGCCGGACACAACTGAGCACCACCAAGTAAGCGCCACCAGAGCCTCTTACAGAAAAAAATGAATGAACATTTTGGCCAATCCAATACCATAAAATTCATTCTTTTAATATATAATTCAGTGGTTTTTAGTATATTCACAGAGCTGTGCAACCATCACCATTATCTGATTTTAGAACATTTTCATTACTCTTGAAAGAAACTTGAACCCATTAGGGGTCACTTCTCATCCCCCTCTTCCTCCTGCTGTTGCCTCTCTTCCCATCCCCTAGCCATTGCCAGTCTGGTTTCTCTCTGTGAATGTGTCTGTATATTTCATACAAGTGTAGTCATACTATATGTGGCCTTTTCATAGCATGTTTTCAAGGTTCATCCATGTTGAAGTATGTATTGGTACCTCATTCCTTTTGATGGCTCAAGAATATACCATTGGATAGGTTTTGTTTATCAATTAATCAGTTGATGGACATTTGGATTGTTTCTATCTTTTGAATGTTAGGAATAATGCAGCTATGAACATTGTATATCAGTGTTTGTGTAAACACAGGGTTTTAGTTCTCTTGGGTATATACGTAGGAGTAGAGTTTATGGGTCATGTGGTAACTATGGAGAAGGCAATGGCACCCCACTCCAGTACTCTTGCCTGGAAAATCCCATGGACGATGGAGCCTGGTAGGCTGCAGTCCATGGGGTCGTTAGGAGTCGCACATGATTGAGTGACTTCACTTTCACTTTTCACTTTCATGCACTGGAGAAGGAAATGGCAGCCCACTCCAGTGTTCTTGCCTGGAGAATCCCAGGGACAGGGGAGCCTGGTGGGCTGCCGTCTATGGGGTCGCACAGAGTTGGACACGACTGAAGCGACTTAGCAGCAGCAGTGGTGACTATATGTTTAACTTTTTGAGGAACTGCCACACTATTTTCCAAAGCAATTGCCCATTTTATATTTCCATCAGCAGTGTAGCAGTTCTGACTTCTTCAGATCCTCCCCAACACTTGTTTTTTTACCTCGTTTTCATTATAGCTTCATCCAAAGGTGGAGTGGTACCTCATTGTATTGATTTGTATCTCCATTATAACCAAAGATATTGAGCATTTTTTCATGTGCTTATCAGCCATATGTATATTTTCTTTGGAGAAATGTCTATTCAAATCCTGTGCCCATTTTTCAGTTGTCTTTTATCGTCAAGTGTAAGGCTTTCTTATATATTCTAGATATAAATCCCTTATCAGATATATGGCCCATTCTGTGGCTGTCTTTTCACTTTCTTGATGGCATCCTTTTGAAACACAAAAGTTTTTACTTTTGATGAATTTATCTATTTTTTTCTTTTGTTACTCGTGCTTGTGCATATTTAAGAAATCATTGCCTAATCCAAGAAAATGAAAACTTATTTTTATATCTGCTAAGAGTTTTATAGTTTAGCTCTTACATTTAGATTATGATCCACTTTGGATTAATTTTTATAGGGTGTGATATAGGGGGTCAACTTCATTCTTTTCATGAGGATATCCAGTTGTCCTATACCATTTGTTCAAAATACTATTTATTTCCCCCTTGAATTTTTGGCATCCATTTTGAAAATCAATTAACCATATGTGAAGGTGTATTTCTGGACTCTCAGTTCTATTCCATTGGTCTGTATCTCTGTTCTTATGCCAGTACTCCATTTTCTTGACCTTTGTAGTAAACTTTGGAAATCAGGAAGTAGGAGTCCACCAACTTTGTTCTTTTTCAAGATGGTTTTGGCTATTCTGGGTCCCTTGAATTTTCATATGAATTTTAGGACCAGCTTGTTAATTTCTGCAAAAAAGGCAGTTTCAATTTTAATAGGGATGTCACAGCAGTCATTTATCCTTGAAGTAGTTTCATGAAATCACGAAAAGGTCAGGGAGGGGCACAGGTATTTATTATCTACTTGACAGATAGGAAAACTGGAACCAAAACAGTGCATTTAAGAAACTCCTCACTTTGACCATGCTACCTTCAATAGAAGAATGGATACCACCTAAACCCCATGATGCCTATCTCCTTCTCTGTTGTTCTCTGTTAATCTTCAAATATTTACTTAGTGCCTGCTCTGTGCCAGGCACAATTCTAGGTACTCAAAAATTTAGAAGTCAAGCTTAAGATAGAACCATTTGAAGTCTGCATTCAAACCAATTGTTATTTTTGATACAGAGAGGTGATGTCCAAGCAATTTTCATGCTCTGTACCATACAGAAAATCCCAACTAAATTTTCTTTTAATCTAAAATTTTACTGTTGTTTTCCTGATTGCAAAATTAAATGTACTCATTTTAGACAAGAAAGGGAGTGGGTCTTGGAATTTCTTAAGTTTCTGGGGACCTTGCTAGTTCCCTAGGGTCTAAGTAATCTTATGACTCACAAGGTGAAACTTTATAAAAGTTAAAGAAAAACTAGCTACAGTTTTGCAAGTAAATGGATAATGATATCAGTTTGTGGCCTGGGATTATATGTGGGAGCCCCCCAGATTACTATTTAAAGTTTTACCCCATGGAGTGGACTCACTGCCTGGGACCCTTTCCCAGTTGGAACTCCAGATTGCTGTCATTTGGGACTTTCCAGTGCTGTTCAAGTCTGGATGTAAGTGTTGACCCAATTTGGTGATGTATGTACTATTACTTCTCTCTATTGTTTCTATTTCTTTTGGTGTTTCTAATGCAAAGAAAAAGAGGAAAATAATACGATGGCAAAGGTGAGAGAATTCTTCAAGAAAATTAGAGATACCAAGGGAACATTTCATACAAAGATGGGCACAATAAAGGACAGAAATAGTCTAGTCAAGGCTATGGTTTTTCCCGTGGTCATGTATGGATGTGAGAGTTGGACTGTGAAAAAAGCTGATCACCGAAGAATTGATGCTTTTGAACTGTGGTGCTGGAGAAGACTCTTGAGAATCCCTTGGACTGCAAGGAGATCCAACCAGTCCATTCTAAAGGAGATCGATCCTGGGTATTCATTGGAAGGACTGATGCTAAAGCTGAAACTGCAATACTTTGGCCACCTCATGTGAAAAGTTGACTCACTGAAAAAGACTCTGATGCTGGGAAGGATTGGGGGCAGGAAGAGAAGGGGACGACAGAGAATGAGATGGCTGGATGGCATCACCAACTCGATGGACATGGGTTTGAGTGAACTCCGGGAGTTGGTGATGGACAGGGGGGCCTGGCGTGCTGTGATTCATGGGGTCACAGGAGTTGGTCACGATTGAGTGACTGAACTGTACTGAACTGAACATTTGAAAAGACCCTGATGCTGGGAAAGATTGAGGGCAGGAGGAGAAGGGGATGACGGAGAATGAGATGGTTGGATGGCATCACCGACTCAATGGACATGAGTTTGGGTAGACTCCAGGAGTTGGTGATGGACAGGGAGGCCTGGCGTGCTGCGGTTCATGGGATCGCAAAGAGTTGGACACTTCTGAGCGACTGAACTGAACAGAAGCAGAAGATATTATGAAGAAGTGGCAAGAATACACAGAACTATACAAAAAAGATCTTCTGACACAGATAATCACGATGGTATGATCATTCACTTAGAGCCAGACGTCCTGGAATACAAAGTCAAGTGGGCCTTAGGAAGCATCACTACGAACAAAGCTAGAGGAGGTGTTGGAATTCCAGTTGAGCTATTTCAAATCCTAAAAAATGATGCTATGAAAGTGCTGCACTCAATATGCCAGCAAATTTGGAAAACTCAGCAGTGGCCACAGGACTGGAAAAGGTCAGTTTTCATTCCAGTCCCAAAGAGAGGCAATGCCAAAGAATGCTCAAACTACCGCACAATTGCACTTATCTCACACGCTAGTAAAGTAATGCTCAAAATTCTCCAAGACCAGGCTTCAACAGTACGTGAACCGAGAACTTCCAGATGTTCAAGCTGGATTTAGAAAAGGCAGAGGAACCAGAGATCAAGTTGCCAACATCTGTTGGATCATCGAAAAAGCAAGAGAGTTCCAGAAAAACATCTACTTCTACTTTTTTGACTATGCCAAAGCCTTTGACTGTGTGGATCACCACAAACTGTGGAAAATTCTGAAAGAGATGGTAATACCAGACCATCTGATCTGCCTCTTGAGAAATCTGTATGCACATCAGGAAGCAACAGTTAGAACTGGGCATGGAACAACAGACTGTTTCCAAATAGCGAAAGGAGTACATCAAGGCTGTATATTGTCACCCTGCTTATTTAACTTCTATGCAGAGTACATCATGAGAAATGCTGGGCTGGATGAAGCACAAGCTGGAATCAAGATTGCCAGGAGACATATCAATAACCTCAGATATGCAGATGATACCACCCTTATGGCAGAAAGTGAAGAGGAACTAAAAAGCCTCTTTGTGAAAGTGAAAGAGAAGAGTAAAAAACTTGGCTTAAAGCTCAACATTCATAAAACTGAGATCATGCCATCTGGTCCCATCATTTCATGGTAAATAGATGGGGAAACAGTGGAAATAGTGACAGACTATGTTTTGGGGCTCCAAAACCACTGCAGATGGTGACTGTAGCCATGAAATTAAAAGATGCTTGCTCCTTGGAAGAAAACCTATGACCAACCTAGACAATATATTAAAAAGCAGAGACATTACTTTGCCAACAAAGGTCCGTCTAGTCAAAGCTATGGTTTTTCCAGCAGTCGTGTATGGATCTGAGAGTTGGAATATAAAGAAAGCTGAGCACCAAAGAGTTGATGCTTTTGAACTGTGGTGTTGGAGAAGACTCTTGAGAGTCCCTTGGACTGCAAGGAGATCCAACCAGTCCATCCTAAAGGAGATCAGTCCTGGGTGTTCACTGGAAGAACTGATGTTGAAGCTGAAACTCCAATACTTTGGCCACCTGATGCAAAGAGCTAATTCATTGGAAAAGACCCTGATGCTGGGAAAGATTGAAGGCGGTAGGAGAAGGGGATGACAGAGGATGAGATGGTTGGATGGCATCACTGACTCAATGGACCTGAGTTTGAGTAAGCTCTGGGAGTTGGTGATGGACAGGGAACCCTGGCGTGCTGCAGTCCATGGGATCGCTAAGAGTCGGACACGATCGAGTGACTGAACTGAATGACTCTATATTGAAATTAAGTTAAATAATCTTGTATTAAAAACTGAAATTGTTTAAAAAAATTAAATGTGCTCATCTTTGAAAGTATGGGAAATACAGAAATTCTGAATAACAAATAAAAGTTACCCATTATCCTACTAGTAAGAGACAATCATGATTACCACGCTGGTCTAAGACCCTAAGCTCTATAATAGCAGGGCTTCCCTGATAGCTCAGTTGGTAAAGAATCTGCCTGCAATCCAGGATGCCCCAGTTTAATTCCTGGATAGAGAAGATCTGCTGGAGAAGGGATAGGCTACCCACTCCAGCATTCTTGGGCTTCCCTGGTGGTTCAGCTGGTAAAGAATCTACCTGCAATGTGGGTTTGATCTCTGGGTTGGAAAGATCCCCTGGAGAAGGGAAAGCTTACTATTATATACCATATAATAGTAAGTAATGTGGTGATTATTGCATGTCTGACCTGTTTAAATATTTCACATTTATTAACTCAGTTTAATCCTCGCAGTAACCGAATGAGTTAGGTATTAATTGTTCATTTGTTCAATAAATATTTTCTCAGCCCCTACCATGTGGTTTTTGGTCCTACTCTAGATGCTTGGGATGCAAGCACAGTCTATGGAGAAGTGGCATGGGTTGCCTCACTAAGTAAATAGGATAGTCAGGTCTGTTTATCTATTTGTTGTGATTATAGCTGATGTTCTGATGCTGTCCAGGTACCCCTTCAGGACAAAAGATTTTCCCCCAGCTGCTCAGAGTGTTGACAGCCTTCAGCTGGTCTTTTTTGGAAATTGCCTTGGATGAAGAAAATCATCTCACCCAAGGCTTCTGGGGCAGCCCATATCCAATGGCTGGTTAATGAGGGTGTTCAAAGACCTGCCTCCTTGTCCCTACTTGACGCTACTGCGAAGGGTCACCTCAGCTTTAACTCTTCACATGGGCCTGGCTGAGGCCTCATTCAGGCTGCACTGTGCTCCAACTTCTCCAACCTGCCTCTTCACTTCCCATCCACCGGTGCTGATATCAAGAGCACTTCTTCTCTTCTCTCTGGATGCTTGCCTCAGGATCTGCTTCCCTGGGATTATTGGTACCAGCAGTGGCTGAAGAAAGAAAGTGCTAAGATGGGATTTTGGAATTTGATCACCCATCATCCAACTGACAGTAAGGACCCTATTGATGTCAGTAGGTAGACTACAGGTAGGCCCTGTATGAGGTAACAGTGACCTTTTTAAAATTTTCACTGTTGTTAAACTGGGAAAGTATTCTGGTGGAAGGGGATGTACTCGTGGGTGTGAAAAATCAGGCATTTGAGAAATATGGGGGACATAATAGCTGCAAGGACAGTGGAATTAGAATAATTAACACTTCACAGTTTTGGGAAGGAGTAATAAGCAATTTCTTTGGCAATTCTTTTGAATTGTGGTGCTTACAAAGACTGTTGAGAGTCCCTTGGACAGCAGAGAGATCAAATTAGTCAATCCTAAAGGAAATCCATCCTGAATATTCATTGGAAAGACTGATGCTGAAGCTGAAGCTCCAGTACTTTGATGACCTGATGCAAAGAGCCTACTCATTGGAAAAGACCCTGATGCTGGGAAAGACTGAGGGCAGGAGAAGAAGAGGACAACAGAGGATGAGATGGCTGGATGGCATCACTGACTCAGTGAACATGGGTTTGAGCAAACTCGGAAACAGTGAAGGACAAGGAAGCCTGGTGTGCTGCAGTCCATGGATCACAAAGAGTCGGACACAACTTAGCAACTGAACAGCATTAATCAGGAATTTAAAACCTAGTGCAAAGGCCAGCTGGAGAAGGAAATGGCACCCCACTCCAGTACTCTTGCCTGGAAAATCCCATGGACAGAGGAGCCTGGTAGGCTGCAGCCCATGCGATCGCTAAGAGTCAGACACGACTGAGCGACTTCACTTTCACTTTTCACTTTCATGCACTGGAGAAGGAAATGGCAACCCACTCCAGTGTTCTTGCCTGGAGAATACCAGGGACGGGGGAGCCTGGTGGGTTGCCGTCTATGGGGTTGCACAGAGTCGGACACGACTGAAGCGACTTAGCAGCATCAGCATCAGTAAAGGCCAGAGGACCTTCTTGGGAGCATATGTGGAGACGCTCACCTATGCCTGGAGGACAGGGAAAGCAGAGGCCCAGGTCCAAGACTTAATCACAACAGTGGCAGAGCACTAAAGATGGTCAAGCTCCCAGCCTAGGTAGGACAGAGCTCCGACTGGGAAAGAATGGAAACTCTATACATGAAATGTGAATATCTGAGTTGATATATCCCCATAAATTAAAATTTTTAGGTTACCTGAACCCTCTGAGCTTGCAGAGATGGCCTGCCTCTCCCAATGAAGGGCTGGCCCTGCCTCCTTGCTTACAGAAGATGCAGGGGACTCTCCCTCAAAGGACACAAACCTGCTGTAGAATCTGCCACTACCTGCCCTCCTGACCACTAAGCCAATACCCAAGGTATGGTCGCAGTGGAAGCACAGAGTCTTAACCACTGGACCACCAGGGACATCCCTAGGATAGTTCTTAGAAGCATGGGAAAAATGATGGCCCACTCTAAGTGAGGTAGAAATGCCAGGATGGCCATGGCAGATGATGGGAGAAGGAAGTAAAAAGGCTCGGAGAAGATGGCACGCTAGAACTGCTATGCTATGTGCAACAGAAAAGCCTACCAGGTGGCTATGTCCCACCGGAAGGCCTGGAGCATCCCTCAAAGTGAGAAGTGCGTGGCGAGTGCAAGGAGGGTACCAGTGTCACTAAGAGTCCACAGGCCAGAGCTAACGGTAGGAGATGCCGTCACAGAACCAGGCTTACTCATGATAATGGGGATGATAGCCCCGAAACAACAGGGGCCAGACGTGGAATGTCACCCCCAGTAACCAGGTGGATGCGATGATCACAATGAGCAGCAAGGCTGGAGTTGCAGCCAGCAGACCCTGGCCCTTAGAGAGTTGTGGACCTGGTTGATAGAACACAGCAGCAGTGACTGGCCACAAGTGTTCTGCTTGTTCTGACGATCAGTAATCCAAGGACAGAAGTCCCAATAAAAAGCCATGATCCTTTACTCAGTTTCCAGAAAAGAACCAGTTTTTAGACCGAGAACTCAGAGGTTGAAAGAGAGGTCAGGTCCCCAGTAGGAAGTACCCTGTAATGCCATGATGATGTACATGGTAGGCATTTCCCAAGTCTTTCCCTAACAGGAACTGTGGCTGCTTACTTGGGTCATCAGATACTGAGGAAAATGAATACTCTTTCAAGGAAAGTTGAGTATGGGGTCCGAGTTGAGATCCTGAAGTATCATCATGAGACCCCTGTTACAGTGGGTACATATAGATACCAGTTAGTAAGTGGAGACTGGGCCAGGTCTGGCACTCGGTGTGTCCGCTGGGTGTGTGGGCCCACCAGGTGTTCATTTCCCTAGTCCCTGAATTAGAATGCTCGTATCTTGGTTTCTTGGCCTGTGGAATAAAAGTCATTTAGTGAACAAGTCTTTGAAACTCCCTTTCTTGCACCACTCCTGCCCCCAGGAACCAAGAGAGTAAATCAAAAGTAACAGCACATCCCAGGGAGGATGAGAGCAATTCACACAAAGTAATTATGAAAGTACAATAATTCAGAATCTTAAGGGCTATACGGTGGTCCCCATCACCTCTCCATTTAACTCTACACCCTGTAAAAAGTCAGACAGATCCTGGAGGATCACAAGAGATTACTGTAGTAGAGTAGATCCGTCTGCAGCTGCTGGGCCAGGTGTGCTATCTTCGCTGGAGCAAACTGTCTTATCCTCGGGTCCATAATCTGTGGTCAGTGAACCAATGAGTACACTTATTTCTACTCCTACCGGAAAGAGGATCAGAGCAGTTGGTTCACTTGAAACAGACAATATATACATTTACAATCTTGCTTCAGGGCTATGTTAATGCTCCCACTCTTGGTATAATGTGGTCCCAAAAGACCTGGACTGGTTGGATACTGATGACATCATGCTAATTGGAGCCGCTGAGCCAGAAGTGACTAGCACTTTAGAGACCTCTGTAACACATGTATTCCAGAGAGTGGGAGAAAAACCTTGTGAAGATTCAGAGGTGTGAATCTTTTTGGGGGTCCAGTGGCTTGGGGCATGCTGAAACATTCCCTCTCTCCCAAAGTAAAAGATATAATTTTGGCTCTTGCATTTCCCACCACAAAGAAGGAAATCCAATACCTGCTAAGCCTCTTTGAGTTTTATAGGCAGCATGTTCCAAACCTGGGAATATCACTTCAACCCATATACTGGGTGACACAAAGGCCTGTCAACTTTAAGTGCAGCCAAAGGCAGGAAAGGGCTCTGCAGAGAGTGTCAAGGCTGCCGTTCAGGCAGTCCTGTTGCTTGGGCCATATGATTTAGTAGACCCGGGGTTCCTAGCAGCATCAGTGCTAGAAAAAGACGTCATATGGAATTCATGACAATCCCGATGGGAGAATCACAATGCCAGTCCACAGGGTTCTGGAGCAAGGCCATGCCATCTGCAGTAGAGAATTAAATACCTTTCTAGAAAGCTTCTGGCAGGCTACTAGGCCCTGAAAGAGACAGAATACCTGACCATGGGACAAGTGGTCAGGCAGCCAGGACTGCTCAGAATGAGCTGGGTTTTGCCAGAGCCATTGCAATCATAAGGTCAGGCAGTCCCAGAAGTAGTTCATCATAAGACAGAAATGCCCCATGCAGGATCAACCATGGGCAGGATTGATGGGTATCCGTGATCTACTCAAGTTGTTGGCACACACACACGCTGCCCATCCCTGCTACATCAGCCCTTCTCTCTCAGCTCATTCCCACGGCTCCATGCAGATCTCTGGAGATGCCAGAGTCTCTAGTGATGACTGGCTAACAAAAGAGGGGAAATCCCTAGTGAGGTTCGTGGATGGATGGTTTTGATACGTGGGTGCAAGCCTGCAGTATCATTCAGGGTGATCTCCAAAGACAACGGAAGCAAAAATCCTCTTCATGGCCAGACCTTCAGGCACTGAATCTGTCATCCAATTCGTGTGGAAAAAAATGTGGCTTTGGGTTTTGGAATAAATAAGAACTCATGGGCTGTGGTGAATGGCTTGGTCACTGGCCTTGAAAGAGAAAGAGTTGAAGATTAGGACAAGGAAGTCTGTGGTGGAGACGCTTGGATGGACATTTGGGAGCTGGCATGCAGAGTAAAGGTCGTTGTGTGTGTGCTCAGTCGCTCGGTCACATCCAGCTCCCTGCGGCCCCATGGACTGTAGCCCGCCAGTCTCCTCTGTCCGTGGAATTTTCCAGGCAAGAATAGTGGAGCGGGTTGTCGTTTCTGCTCAAGGATTGGCTAGCACAATAATGCCTTCTTCTTCAAAGAAGTACTAAACAACCAGGTAAGCAAATGACTCAGCCAGCTGAGTCAACCCACATCTGTCATATGTACTGGAACGCTGGCTGCATGAGTAGAGGAAACATATGGAGGGACAGAGGCTATTACTGAGCCCAGAAGCCTGGGCTCCCCCTCACCAAAGCTGATCTAGCTACTGAGCTGCATGTCCAACAACAAAGCCAGCAACAGAGACCAACTCTGAGTCTTTTTTTTGCTCTCATCCCTTGAGGAAACCAACTAGCTACTTTGTGAGAAGTAGCAATTACATTTTTTAAGTAAAAAAACTAGCAGAAAATATGATATTTATTAAGTCTGAGCAGGATTGACAATTCTCATGGCTTTGAAGCAAGAGAAGTTATCAGTGAAGAAAAGATGAACAGATTTGAATTTTTAAAATGTAAAACTTCTATGCAAATGAGGAGACAACAGACGGGAAATTTGCATTAAATTATGACACAAAAATGATTAATATGTTATGACTTTAATATATAACTTACTCATTATATAAGAAAAGTGCTGGGACTCTAATAGATAAATGTAGAATATGACAACTACCATTTATTGAATATTTTCCTATGCGAATGTAGATTTATAAAATAAGATGGTACGGGTTGTTTTGTGTATAAAATGTTTTGTAAACAGCTTTTTTTCACATGACAGCACAGACTATGTTACTAACCAGTCTTTAGAACAGAGTTTTCAGTAGCTGCAAAGTATTTTATTGGTGAGGAAATACACTCTATTTTACTGAAAGTTTTCATTCTTCTTCTTTTTTTTCAATTAATGTTGCAAGGATTAGATTAGATTCCAGTGATGGAATATCTTTACCTTTTCTCCATGCAGAGCCAGTACTGCTACCTAGATCTTCTAGAGTATTCCAATCCACCAGCATCAGATCCCATATAACATTGTATTAGACCAAGGGGCTCACTTTATAGCAAAAGAGGTTCAAGTGTAGACCCATGACCGTATACATACATCATACTATCTAGTCAGAGAGAGTGACTGAATAGGCTGTTGGGGCATCAACTTGGAGGCGTGGTAAGGACGGGAACAAATTTTCTTAGTCTAGGAACCAAAAGGTAGAAGCAAGAATGGCTCCCTTTACCATCACCCTCAATGATCCATAAAGCACAAGAGAATTTGAAGTACAAAGAGAATTTATGCTTCCTGTCTCTGCAGTGCTGGACTCTGCAGGGTTAGAGATCTTGAATATAAAAGAAGAAATGCTTCTACTAGGGGACATAAAAAATTCTCCCTGAACTGTAAGTTATGGCTGCCATTCAGGGAGTTTGGTTTTTTGGTGCCAAATGACAAGCATGCAAGAAGAGGAGTCACTGTCTTGCAGGGGTGACAGATATTGATCAGTGGAGAAGGTTGGATGGTTATTACACATTTGGGGCAAAAAAGAAAGAACGTATGTGGCATGCAGGAGATCCATTTGGGTGACCCTTGGTACCCCCCCACCCAATTTTGATATGGACAAATCCAGAAGTTCTGCATGAGAAGGGCATGGTTACAGAGAACATATCCCTCAGAGACAAGGGTCTAGGTCACCCACCAGGTCAACCACCTAGACCAGCAGAAATGCTATTTGTGCATGACTGAAGTCTAGAATGGATAACATGGGGAAGGAGAGAAAATACATGTCAACTGTTGCCCCAAGGCTGTCTGCCATGCCAGGGGCTGTAGTTTATCCCCTTAACCTTCCTATTGTAAGTTTCCTCCTGGAAAGAAGCCCCCTGGAATTCTGGAGGAGCTGCTCCCCAAAATTCTACAAAGCAGTAGATCTAGCACAGAAGTTTTGGATTATAATGGATACTATAATGCACTGCCCATGATCCCCATCAGAGCTGATGACATTATTCGCCCTATTGGGAGTGTGGCCAGCAGACAGACCTCAGCTGTCAGTTATGCCCTGGAACTGCCTCTGCTGAGGATAGTCACTTGGTCCCTTCCCTACAGCTGCCCACCAAAGGGCAGTTCAATCCAATAACTGGTTGAATCAGGGAAAGACTATCCTAGCCCCTTATCCTAATCCAACCCAGCTCCAAAAGGCCTGCGGGCTTCAGAACTCTGCATGGGGTTGGCTGACAGCATTGCTGAGACACACAAACCCTGCTTCTTCCTCTCCTGATGTGGGAGTTGACCCAAAGGGCACTCCTTAATAAACTTGCTGCAGAGCAGTTTGTCAAGAAGCAACAGTTAGAACCACACATGGAACAGCAGACTGGTTCAAAATTGGAAAAGGAGTGCATGAAGGCTGAATATTGTCACCCTGCTTACTTAAATTGTATGCAGAGTACATTATGCAAAATGCTGAGCTGGATGAATCACAAGCTGGAATCAAGATTGCCGGGAGAAATATCAGATATGCAGATAACACCACCCTCTTGGCAGAAGCAAAGAGAAACTAAAGAAACTCTTGATGAAAGTGAAAGCAGAGAGTGAAAAAGCTGGCTTAAAACTCAACATTCAAAAAATGAAGATCATGGCATCCGGTCCCATCACTTCATGGCAAATAGATGGGGAAACGAGGGAAAACAGACTTTATTTTCTTGGGCTCCAAAATCACTGCAGATGGTGATTGCAGTCATGCAATTAAAAGACATTTGCTCCTTGGAAGAAAAGCTATGACAAACTTTGACAGCATATTCCAAAAGCAGAGACATTACTTTGCCAACAAAGGTCTGTCTAGTCAAAGCTATGATTTTTCCAGTAGTCATGTATGGATGTGAGAGTTGAACCATAAAGAAGGCTGAGCACTGAAGAACTGATGCTTTTGAACTGTGGTGTTGGAAAAGACTCTTGAGAGTCCCTTGAACTGCAAGGAGATCAAATTAGTCAATCTTAAAGGAAATCCATACTGAATATTCATTGGAAGGACTGATGCTGAAGCTGAAGCTCCAATACATTGGCCACCTGATGCAAAGAGCCAATTCATTGGATAAGCCCCTGATGTTGGGAAAGATTGAAGGCAGGAGTAGAAGGAGATGACAGAGAATGAGATGGTTTGATGATCACCGACTCAATAGACGTGAATTTGAACAAGCTCCGGGAGATATTAAAGGACGGGGAAGCCTGGAGTGCTGCAGTCCATAGGGTCACAAAGAGTCGGACAGGACTTAGCAATTGAACAACAACAATAAGACCAATCTCCAGTTCCAAGGCTGCCTCCAGGGAACCCAACCTGTGACACTGATATCTGAGCAGACTTGAAAAGAAGAAAAATGAAGATCATTCCAGGCAAAAGTGTGACTAGTTCAAAAGCCCTGAAGACAAGCCTATCTGTGGTGATGAAACAGCAAAAAGACCAGTGGCTGTGGTGGAGGGCCTGAATGGGAGGGTAGTGAAAGATGAGATCAGAGTGATCATAAGAAACCAGATCATGGAGGACCTTGAGAGCCTTCATTGGGATTTGACTTTTTACTCCAAGTGGGCACCACTGCAAGGACTTGATAAGAAAAGTGCCATACTCTAACTTAAAATGTGAAAGAATCATTCAGGCTGCTGTCTTGAGATAAGAGTGGTGGAGGGACTTCACTGGTGGTCCAGTGGCTGGGACTCTGTGTTCCCAATGCAGGAGTCGCCAGTTCGATCCTTGGTCAAGGAACCAGATCCCACATGCTGCAATGAAGATGAGAGATCCTGCAAGCAGCAATGAAGATCCGGCGCAGCCATGTAAATAAATAACAAAATTTTTTAAAAAGTGGTGGAGAGTAAGGATGGTCACAGAGCAACTAGTTAGGAGTCTATTTCAGTAACTCAGACTGGGTGGTAAAAATTGATCTGATTTCAGGTATGTTCCGTAGGTAGAGCCAACAGATTTTCTAAGATAGGATGTAGGAGGGGACAAGGAAAGAAAAAAAGTTAAGGATGACTAAAGTTTTTGTTCTGAACAACCTAAGAGCAGAATGGAGGTAGGAATGCCAGGGAGAGGAGCAAACTGGGGAGTGAAAATAAAGATGTTAATTTTATTTTATATATTCATTTTGAGATGACTATTAGACACCCAAAGATGTTGTGTCATCAGCTGGAAAAATCAGCCAGTATGTCAGGGGAGAGATCAGGAAGGGAGAAATACTTTAGAATCATCAGCACACATATATTACTGAAATTGGATGAGACCATCAGGCAAGGTGAAGGGGTGTAGGTGGAGAAGACCAAGGACAGAGTCGCAGATGCTCCATCCTTAACAGGGCAGGGAACGGGGAAAATCCAGCCAAGGAGATGGAGGAGTGACCAATGTGAAGCAGTAGGAAAATCAAGAGTGTACAGGGTCCTGGAAGCTAAGAGAAAAATGTATGTTCAAGGAGGGGCCGACTGTGTCAAATTATGCCCAAAGGGTAAATATATTGACAGCTATGAATTATTCTTTGAATTTAGTCAATGTTGGTAACTTTGACAACATCAGTTTCACTGAAGTGGCGGGGGCAAGAAATGGGTGGGAGTGAATTTCAAAGACAGTGCAGATAGTCTACTCCTTTAAGGAGTTTTGTTACCAAGAAAAGTAAAAAAATGGTGAGGAGTGGCACAGGAAATAGTTGGGAGAAGGTACGATTATTATTGTGCCCATTTTAAAGATGACGAAGCTGAGGTTGAAAGAAGTTGAGGAAATTACTTAGATTCATTCAGCGAGTAAGGTGTGATTTGGGCACAGACCTGTGTGATAGAAGCTTACTTATTCTTAATAGAGCTGATCAATATTCTTATAGATAAACATATAATCACATCTCTGATTATTCCCTTAAAATATATTTCTAGCGGTAGAAATCCTGGGTCAAAAGGTAGGTACCTGTGCATAACTTTGAATCTGCATTGCCAAAGCTCTGAAAAAAAATGTTATGGATGGTTACATTTTCATCAGCAGCCTGTGAAGTCTGTTTCCCTGTATTACTGCCGACACTGGTTCCTGTCTTTTCTCTCTCCCTCAGTGGTAGAGGTAAGAATAATAATATCTTATTTTGCATATGTATGATTACTAGTTAGAATTGACCATGTTCTACAAGCCCATTTCCCAGAATCTCCTTGGCTTCTGCTGAGGTTTATTATTCTCAGAACTGGTCACCCTCATCAGACCACTCTTATCATGAATACTCATCCTTTGTGGCAACATGTCCAGTTTAGAATGTAAACTGGACAGAGAAAATAGAATTAAAATTTAATAATAGCTTAGAAATTAACTCTTGGGTGTTTTTTAAAATATATATCTGAGAGACTCTGGAAGAGCTAAAATATTAGGAAAAGTTGGAGGGCAAGGTGGCACTGTGTGCCAACAGGACCCTATGCTTCTAAGTCGCTTCAGTTGTGTCTGACTCTGTGTGACCCCATAGACGGCAGCCCACCAGGCTCTGCTGTCCACAGGATCCTCTAGGCAAGAATACTGGAGTGGGTTGCCATTTCCTTCTCCCAACAGAACCCTATAGATGACCCTTTCTGTCATACGTGACTCTGACATGAGAATACCCAGTGCCAAAGAATCCCCTAGAGGCTGCATGGGCGGAAGAAGGGAAATCCCCTTGTAAAATACACTTTGTAGCCCATAATTTCCAAGTCAGCCACTTTTTTTTTCAATAGAGTTTTTTTTCCAAAAGCTTTTCTGTTCTTCCTTTTCTCTTCAATCCGGAAAGACAGCTGATAAACTGGCTGTTGCACGCTGAGAGAAGTATAGATATTTAGTCACGCCAGCAATACTAGTTGTAGAAAGATTAGGAAATAAACACAAGCAGAAAGAAAAATAATTAAGCCATAGAAATTCCTCCCACCGTTTTCTCAGATAATTATTAATTACATTTTCCTGATTTTTGTTTCCGATAGTTTTATTAAAATTTTACATATTTATGTAAACTGTTATTTTCAATGAATGAAACTTGAACATCTTTCTAGCTTTCTAGTTGTCGATAAATGTTGATATATTATCATTTTTAATGAGTCAATTTTTATAAAATTCTGTTATGTGGATAATTGTGATCAATTTACTTAATCTCTTATTTGGGGGCTTTTAGGTTATTTCTTAGTTTTTAAAATTTTATAACAAGCAAGATCCATAATTTTACACATACATATTTGTACACTCATCCACTATTACTTTAGTGTAAAGTCAAAGAAGGGTTACCAGGTCAAACAGCATGCACATTTTTAGGATTTTCAAAATGTATTTCTGATTGTCCACACATTTCCCAAACCACTTTATCTCCACCACAGAGTTCTAGCTCATAAATGAACATTGGTTTTCACTAAACAATGTTCCTGCTGAAATAATCAGAAGGAAGTCACAAGTTTTCTTTGGAAAGATAGTTCCCCAGGCAAGGATGTTACTTAAGAAAGATTAAGTGAAAATAAGAGATAAAGGAAGAGGGCATATATTAACCTAGAAAGTGGAGAAGGAGGTCTGTCCTCAAGGGGGAACCTGAGCTTCCAGAAGCTTCCATTTGGCCTTGACTCTGGTTAATGGCAGCAGCAGTCCCGGGGCTTTTGTTTGCACCTGTCTACATTTGCGCCTGTCTCCTTCCAACACTCTTGTTAACACTCATCCAATGCCAACTCCATGTGCAGGTGGTTCTCGTTGGCTTGTTGTTGCTTTGGGAAGGAGATAATACCTTCTAAGTTCCCTTCCAGCACACAAAATTCCTGCTGACTGACAGAAGACGTGATGACATCGGAAGAAGATGCCACATATCACACATCAAAGATGGATGTGTGTGGTTGGATGTGTGTGGACGTGTAGCTGGCACAGACACCAGGAGAACTTGGTGTCCTCTTCGGAAGACCTGAATCATAAACAGCAGAAGAATCCTCTGCAAGAATACCAATCACCACCCTCACTCCACACCCTGGTCTGTTAGCCCAACAGGCACCAAACCAAGTTCATTATTATTTCCCACACTTGTCTTCACGTACTGGCATTGCCACCATGTAGAAGCCTATGCAGGAAGCCTCATCTGTCACTCATGACTGCTCCCTCACCTTGACCTCCAGCATCTAAGCTGCCAATCGTTTGAAGTCATTCCATCCTCAGAGCATCTCTTTCCCTCCTCTCCATCCTCATAGCCCTGGGTAAAACTGCCATGCCTCTTGCCTATGAGAAGGTGGCAGTGTCCTGAATGGTCTCTCCATGAAAGTTCGAAAAGCTTGTCATGGCTCCACACAGGCTGCAGAGTAACATTTCCACTCCTGACAGCCTTTCCAAAATCTGACCCATTCCTTGCTTTGCAGCATCACCCTACCCCTTCTCTTCCTGAGTCACACATGTCTGGACCCCCACCCCCACCGCAGTAGCCTCCTCCTTGTGCTTTTGTTTCAGCGTTTTCCCCTCACTGTCCTCACTCTCTTGCTCAGTCTGCTGAAGTCCTTCTCATCCTTAAAGATCCGATGCAAGCACTATTCTCTGTAACTTTCTCCAGGCAGAATTAATTATCCTCTCTTGGTGTTCCCACGGTGTTTTGTCTGACCTGCTGAGGAAACATTCATCACGATATTAGCTACCTCTTAATGGACTAGAAGTTCACTGAGGACACAGAGTATGTCTCATTCATCTTTGGATTCCCAGGACCTAGCCTAATGCCAGGAACATCGTAGGTGCTTAGTAAATATTGGTTGAGTTGGATGCAGTCAGAAATAGACTCAGGTCACCTGACTCTTATCCAGGGCCTTTTATTACTATTCCAAAGCAAAGGTTTGCATAACTAGAATGGGCTAATCTCTCAACTCTCCAGCAGCCATTTCTATCAATATTACCTGTTAAAATTCCTCTGGAAATGAATTCTTTTGTGTATAATACTATCTCTAGTTAAATTACAATTATCCCCGAGAGAGATGCATTTTTACCAAAATTAACTCTACTAAAATTTTCACGCTGGAAGAGAACTTAGAAGTTACTAGTTTTTCTTTCCCAACAACTAGCCTACAAGAGAAACCTGCAGATTTTGGCACTAGATAAGTGCTGACAGAAACAGTAGAAGACATATTGAAAGCAGGGGCTGAAGCGGGTGGTAAAGGCCAGTCCTGCATGAGGTACTATGAAGGGAGGCACAGGGCAGTAAGAGAACATGTATGTTGTGGAGGAGATGTCCACAGGGGAAAGGAATTGTGTAGTACGAGGGTGGAGGCAGCAAAGAAAAATTCCTCCAACTTCTCAGTTTGGTCAAAGGTCTTCCCTGTATATAGTACTGATCCCTAGTTCTGATATCCAAACATCTCTGGTAAACCTTTTTTTTTTGCTAGAGTGCCAGAAAATTCTTGGGTAATTTTCCAATTTTAATTCATCTTCATCTTAAAAATAAATACGTGCCTCGTGGCATTTTAAGAGGGGTGGGTGTTTGACAAGATGAAATGAGTGACAATAGGGTGTCACAACTCCAGAAAGGTTTCATATCGCTGGTTTAGTTTCCCAGTGAGTAGGAGTTTGATGAACTGAAAAAATGAAATGGCTTCCAAATCACTCTGCCCTACTATGCTGGTTTGCAAACACATAACCTTCCTACACTGCTTGAAAAGCTTCAGCCCGGGGGTGAATGAACCTTGCAAAGTTAGCACTTGGCATTCACCTGGCACTTTGAAACAGGCCGTGAAAGGAAACATTACCAGTGAATTGATAGCTGCATGACCCTGAGGGAGGGGAAGCCCAGCCAAGGCGCTCTGGACAGGCATCCAGGTCAGAGCACAAAGCCTTCCTGGGAATTCTCAGGACTGCAGCAGGCTGGAGCCCTGGCCTCACATTTCACTCCAAAGGAGGCCATCACCTAAATGGGTTGAGATGCTCCTTTCTGCTTCTCTGTATTCAGAGGTTCAAATGCCCAGGCAAAGAGAGAAAAGGACAAATCAGTCTAATTAGCATCTGTTTACTCTTGGGCTTTACTCTGAAGCGACTCTGGGTGGTATCTGTCAGGACTGGAGGAGTCTAGAAGCTGCTTCCTATGTTCGAAGTCATTCATGATTTAATTTCACATTTTTTTAAGCTCTGGATTATGTAGGACTCTTCTATGTGATTGTTACCTCGGATTAATATTTCAAATTGTGATCTTACTATGCCTTGGAGATGGCTCAGATGCTCCAGAATCTGCCCACAATGCAGGAGACCTGAGTTCGATCCCTGGGTGGGGAAGATCCCCTGGAGGAGGGAATGGCAACCCACTCCAATATTCTTGTCTGGAGAATTCCAGGGACAGAGGCTACAGTCCATGGGGTCACAAAGAGGCAGACACGACTAAGCAACTAAAATAATAAATATGCCTCAAAAAAGAGAGTTTGAGGAGCCTATTAGGCCAGGATCCGTGTCCTTTAGAGGGAGGTGTAGAGACTCCTTCACAGGTGCCCTGCTGTGGCCCAGATGATTCTGTCACCTTTCCTCACACCCAGGGACTGAGTGTCTCTCCCTCTTTGCATTTTCCTTTTTCAAAACTCTTCATAGCTACTAAGGAATAGGGTGAGGATAATGTACATCAGGACTCTGCCAACATTTAAAAAGTTTTATTTATTTATTTTATGTTTTGGCCATGCCACATGGCATGCGGGATCTTAGTTCCCTGACCGTGGATTGAACCTGTGTCTCCTACAGTGGAAGCACAGAATCTTAGCCACTGGACCACCAGAAAAGTCCCACTATCAACATTTTAAAATACTGATCTATTTGGCTGTGCTCGGTCTTAATTGCAATGCTTGAAATCTTTGACCTTCGCTGTGGCACACAGGAACTTTAGTTGCTACATGCAAACTCTTAGTTGTGGCATGTGGGAATCTAGGTCCCTGACCAGGGATTGAACCTGGGCCCTCTGTATTGGGAGTGCAGAGTCTTAGCCACTGGACCAACCCAGGAAGTCCCCTGCCATCAATATTTTTGAAGAAAAGGAACTCTTTCAGATGAAATCTTTACTCAACCTCAGTATAGAAAACAAGAGGGTCAAGGTCCTCTGGCTAACCTGGGATGCGGGCCTGGTTTACCTCACCCTCTCTGCCCCTGGGAAGCCAACCTGTCCCAAGTTTCAGAATCCTGCCATCACCCAAATCACAATTTCTCAATCTCCAAGGGAAATGTTGTCATCTGGCACTTCCACGGCTGCTTTAAAACGTTACAAAAGACCTGGTGGCATCCCCCTGGGAGGGGCAGTCACCTGCGTCTGGACATGTAAGCCAGCGGGTGTGGTGGAAGGAAGGGACCGCTGCCTGCTCTGCTGGGGGCTCTTGTCCTCTCATCCTGCTTGCTGTCCACACCATGCAGGGCATCTTGTGGAGAAAAGACATTAGGAAGAAGCAGAGGATGCCAGAGGGCAGAAAGGGCATGACACACGCTGACTTAGGTCAGCCCTCAGGTAGTTTTCCCCTCCCAGCTGACTCAGGACGCCTCTCACCATGCTGCCTGCTTGCTGAGGCCTGTCTTGACAACTGGCATTGGATGGTTGTGACTAGTCAGTTTTCCCCCAGGAGTTAATGAACATGCAGCCGAGGCAGACCTGCCACCGCTTGGAGTCCTCCCAGAAGCTCCAGCTCGGGCAGTCTCCCTGTCTGAACACCCCTAGCGAGTGGGGCCATACCAGCAGCTTCCAGGCTGATTCAGCTTAGTAATCCACAGCAGCTGTTACTCCAGGGTTTTTTGGAGAAGCAAAAGGAAGGGGCTCTGCCTCAGTGAGCAGAGGGAGCTACTTCAGTGTTGGAATCCAAATGAAATGAGATGTGCTATCTGGAATCTGTAAGCTCTGTTACAAAGGACCAAAAAGGCATGACGTCAGGCCTGAGCTTTGGTTTCAAGTGCCCATAGGCTTCGGCAAAGAAGGAAAAGCTATTGGCCCCCTGCTCCTAATTCCCTCACTCATCAGGCCGAGTGGTTCACCACGTTCTCAGCACGGTTCCAGACAAGCTCACTAAGCCTCCTGTCCCCTGAAAACCTACCCGACCAGGAGGACGTGTGCCAGGAGTGATTCTGCTTGTGGTGCCAGTGACGGATCACGACACTGCCTGCCTTGATCGAAGGCATGAGACCCTTGGGTGAGGGGGGCAGACTGGCCCCCACTGGGAGCAGGCTAGGCCTCGTCCCTGAGGGGTACACTTCCCCGGAGCCAGAGCCCAACACTCAGCTCCACGGACTCACACTAATTCTGTCCTGAGAGGCAGCGTAAGGAAGAACAGTGGAGATTCCAGAATCAGGAGCCTGATTGTCTGAGCTCAAGGCCCAGCCTCTGTAAAGACGATAATGATCATACCTGCTTCCTAGAATCATAGCCAAGAATGAGCTAATATATGTAATGAGACAGAGCTCAGCTCACAGTAGGTGCAGCGTAAGCTCGAACTGCCTTTATCTTGACACCCAGATTTGCCTCAACCTCCTCCTTGACCCACTGGGGCCATGCTCCAGCCATGATTTCTTGCAGGTGCTGAAAACACGGGGCAGCATCTGGCTCTCTTAACCCTATCCCAGCTCCACCGCATCTCCAGGGCTCTATAGTGTGACATTTGTCCTGGAAGAGATCCCACCTCCCTGCTCCAGGACTTGCTGGCAGTCAGGTCCACTTGTGATCTAGTTGGATGAGTCATTTTTCACCTCTTGTCCTAAGCTGTGAGTGAAAACAGTCCCATATCCTAGAATTCCACATGTGCATTTTTCCTGGGATTATGAGTGGCCATCGTGAGCGGTGAATACACGGACCCCAGAGGCCCCGCCAGGCACTCACCCAGGGCTGGAGCTTGCTGAGTTAAGTAAGCAACATGCTGGAAATCTGGGAGTCATCATCTCAACTTTTGCTAATTGGTCTCATGCTCTTTAGCCTGTTACTTCTGTGTTCTGCCTTCGTCAATAGGGATAAGCTATCTCCGAGATTGTTTTAAGAGCCAGTAATGAAAATGATTACCAAGTGCCTCTCTAACCAGAAAGTTCAGGGAGCATACATGCTTTATGCAAAGGCATTCAGTCTTTTTCTCCTCCCTTTTCAACATGAACCACAGAATCAATCATGTTTTTCCAAGTGCAGTGTCGCCAGGACAAGATGTGAATCCATTCTCTGGGCACTGCCCTTGGCTGGGGAGGGGCCCCTGCCCTTTGGAGCCTGGTGTCTGGGGCTGGGGCTGCCTTTCCACCAAGGTTAACTGCCCATCCCTTGCTGGGATTCCAGCCCAGATACCAGGGTTGCATATTTCTCTAGCTTCAGAGGAAGCTTTGTTCAGGGGTTGAGTCTCTACAATGGCTTTGGTCATCTATCTCCATTCTGCTTCCTCAGATGTAAACTTAACTATCTTCTGTTGAGAACCTATTGTACTCAGCTTAGAACTTAAGTCGCTCAGTCGTGTCTGACTCTGCGACCCCATGGACTGTAGCCTACCAGGCTCCTACATCCGTGGGATTCTCCAGGCAAGAGTACTGGAGTGGGTTGCCATTTCCTTCTCCAGGAGATCTTCCCAACCCAGGGATCGAACCTGGGTTTCCCGCATTGTAGGGAGACATTTTACCATCTGAGCCACCAGGGAAGCTCAGAATTGTACTCAGGCGCTATTCTAAATGCACTCACCAGCATTATCTTGCTTACTCCTCAGAGCCCCTTGGTGAGGTAGGTGTGGCGTTACCACTCCTATCTCACCTAAGGAAATAGACATGTTGCTGCTGCTGCTGCTAAGTCACTTCAGTCGTGTCCAACTCTGTGCGACCCCATAGACGGAAGCCCACCAGGCTCCCCCGTCCCTGGGATTCTCCAGGCAAGAACACTGGAGTTGGTTGCCATTTCCTTCTCCAATGTGTGAAAGTGAAAAGTAAAAGTGAAGTCGCTCAGTCGTGTCCGACCCCTAGCAACCCCACGGACTGCAGCCTACCAGGCTCCTCCATCCATGGGATTTTCTAGGCAAGAGTACTGGAGTGGCTAACCATTGCCTTCTCCAAGTAGACATGCTGGGGGTAGTTAAACAAGTCAGCAAAGCAGTACAGAAAGCAAGGGGCAGGGCCAGGACTCCGCCCCAGTGCACATCATGACTTCCCATGTTTCCTTGACCAGTGGTCCTGCATTCAGATTGTTCCAATGTAAGAGAAAATCAAGCTGCAGTTGGAGAGCATGCTAATTAGAGAGCACAAGGTAGCAGGGCCTTCTGCCAGGTCCTGGTGTGGATGCACTAAGTGTGGCCTCTGGGAACCATCTGCCTTGGGGGATGAGGGTGGAGGGAAGTTTTCCCTCCTCCTCTTTCTTGTCCTGGAGGCCAGTGCACAGACCTGCAGGCAGTCAGAGCACTTTCTACAAGCTTCAGATCTGAAATACAAAGCATCCAGGCTGTCAACCCCAAAGCAGGGCCCCCAGTGGCCTGTGTTTCACTCAATGTTGTCGGCAATCCCTGTTTCGGCTGAGTCATCCAGGCTTGTGAGAGTTGCCCACTTGCTACAGAGCCTTTCTGCAGCTTGTTTATGGTCACCCCTTCATGGAGTCCCATCTCATAGCAAAGGCAAGCAATGGGTGCAAACAAAAACCAGAGCACAGGAGATGACCCTTTCCATGCTTCTCTTAGTTCTCTACAAAGAGATGAAAAGGTTGATTACTAGCCTCTCTAACAAAGGGAACTGAAATATAGAGCAAAGTGGAGCTGCCTATAGATCTATTGACATTTTAACTGATATTAAAGGTCGGGGGGGTGTTCTGACAGTTTTGCTTGGAGACTGGGGCAGAGGCTCCAGGTTCCTGCATACTATCTGTTCTCCTCTTCCCCCTTAATTATAAAACTCCAAGCTTATTTGCAGCAGCAATGTGCCCAGCTACAGTCCACATTTCCAAACTTTCCTGACCAATGAGATAAAAGAGGATGTTATGTGTACAATTTCCAGAAAGCCTGCTTAGACTCAGATGGGCCAGAAGTCCTTCTATTGCCCATTGGCCTTCTCCTTCTATCCTGCTACCTGGATGCAGATGTGATGGCTGACATGCCACAGTCCTCTTGGACCATGAAATGACCTTGGAAAGTGCTAAGGATGGTGATGGAGAAAGTCAGAGTATATTGGGATTCCTGATACCGTCGGGACTGAATTCCTCTGGATTTCTTTCTCAGGAGAAAATGAACACTAGTTTTCTGTTGCATAAAGTCTAACTTAATTATAACTAATGGATCCTATTTAATAGAATTTCTAGCTAGTCAAGGGCCCTGAGCCCCGTCTGCTCTATCTACCTCCTAAACACACATACCTAAGTCTACCTTATACCATGATGAATCACAGTGGCTTAGTGTGCTTCAGTTGCTTAGCTTCAGTCATGCTGACTCTGCGACCTGAAGGGAAGTAGTCCACCAGGCTCCTCTGTCCATGAGATTATCCAGGCAAGAATACTGGAGTGGGTTGCCACTTCCTTCTCCAAGGGATCTTCCCAACTCAGGAATCGAACCCACATGGCCTGCATTGCAGGCAGATTCTTTACCTCTGAGTCACCTGAGAAACCTGATAAATCACAGAGTATGTGGCTATCTATAAAAGCTTAGGTAAGGAGACTTTGGGGCTTGAATTCAATCCTTTACTGTATAAATTTGTATTAAATATCTACCATGCAGCAGGTATTGAGCTAAAATACATGGTCTCTGTTGTTTATTCACTAAGTTGTGTCCAACTCTTTGCAAACCCATGGACTGTAGCCCGCCAGGCTCCTCTCTCCGTGGAATTTTCCAGCCAAGAATACTGGAGTGGGTTGTCATTTACCCACCTCAGGGATCTTCCTGACCCAGGGATCGAATCCGCATAGCCAGCATTGAGGCAGATTCTTTACTGCTGAGCCACCAGGGAAGCGACATGGCCTCTACTCTTAGGAATTTAAATAGTGTACTTTAAGGAAGCCCTATAACAGAGAGGAGATCCCTCATCTAACTTTGGGGAAGGCTTCCCAGGGAGAACTGGGGCCTTGTAGGGCTAGTGGAAACCAGTTGGGAGTAAAGATAGTCAAATAAGAAGCTTTCTGTAGTGGATATGCAACCCCTTTTAATGGACTACATTTGTCTTTCCAAACAGGTCGTGACCCAGCAGCTGATTCTTGCTAAGCTTGCAACAATCTTGCAATGATCAATACTGACAGCCACTCCATTACTGGACCGACAGTTTAAAAGGTAGTTTATCATTTTCCGTCTTTTTCTTTTACCACAGTCTTTTCTCCCTTCTAGGGCCTAGGGGGGAAAAATGCATGTGGATCAGAAATCTGATCCTTTACTAAGAGTAGATTTGGGTGAAGGTCAGATTCTGGTTGTATCCAGATCAACTTGCACGTTCACTGTGTGCTCTTAGCCCTTGACCTTAGAAGAGTGGTGGTGCCAGGCAGGAGAGCTTCCCAAGTGATCCACGGTCTCCAGGGACCAGTTTGATCGTCACTCCCAGACCTGGTCTTATCAGGCCAGTTCTAAGTCTGCTGCTTCTGCCTTTAACAGAAGTTCAAAGTTTTTGTTTACATTGAAGGTGAGACTGAACTGGTCTTGAGTAGGAGAAATAACTCAAGCCAGCTTAAGCACAGAAGGGTAAGTCATTGAATGAGTAAGGTTTTCTTTTTACAGCCCCTGCAGGAGATCAGCTGGGTCTTAGGAAAACCCCTAACACCGGGGCCTAGAAGGTATTGGGGTATCTATCTGTCCATGTTACCTCTCTATGGAAGAAGTGGAAGTGTTAATCACTCAGTTGTGTCCTACTCTTTGCGACCCCATGGACGATAGCCCGCCTGGCTCCTCTGTCTATGGGATTTCCCAGGCAAGAATATTGGAGTGGGTTACCATTCCCTTTTCCAGGGGATCTTCCCTATCCAGGATTGAACCCAGGTCTCCTGCATTGCAGGCAGAATCTTTACCATCTGAGCCACCCACCTCTCTATGACTATGTCCATTTTTGTCCTCTTACTCTGTAATAGACTTTTTATGCTTTCCAGTTCACATGGTGAAAAAAAAAAGTACACTCCAGTATTCTTGCCTGGAAAATTCCATGGACAGAGGAGCCTGGGGTCGCAAAGAGTTGGACACGACTCAGCAACTGAGCACGCGTGCGCATACACACACACAAACACACATGATTATTTGTCTTGCTTGACTGTTTTTCTTTGGTTTTGCATTTTCTCACTTCTCTGATTAAATCTATTCTTTGGGACTTGAGGAAGGCCTATGAAGCTACATCTTTTTTTTCTATAAACAAGAAGCAGACAGAGGACACAGCAGGTGGATCTCTCTCTGCTCTCCGCCATGTGAAGATATAAGGAGAAGACAGCCATTCACAAACCAGGAAGAGAGCCCTCACCAGACACTGGATCTGCTGAAGACCTGATCTTGGACTTCTCAGCCTCCAGAATTGTGAGAAATAAACATTATTTAAAGAGAGGAAAAGGCAATGGCAAGCCACTCCAGTACTATTGCCTAGAAAATCCCATGGATGGAGGAGCCTGGTGGGCTGCAGTCCGTGGGGTCGCTAAGGGTCGGACACGACTGAGCGACTTCACTTTCACTTTTCACTTTCCACTTTCACACATTGGAGAAGGCAATGGCAACCCACTCCAGTGTTCTTGCCTGGAGAATCCCAGGGACGGGGGAGCCTGGTGGGCTTCTGTCTATGGGGTCGCACAGAGTCGGACACGACTGAAGTGACTTAGCAGCTTAGCAGCAAAGAGAGGAAAAAAATTAAAGTAATAAGAAATATCCAAAAGGCCTTGCTTTTGCTCCTGGTATTTCACATGTTCAAGAAATCAGCCCAGATTGACTCTTTTAGTCTCAATTCTAAATCCCATTCCAGCGACACTAATTAGCCCAGCATGGCTTAGAAGCCCATCCTAGGATGAGACCCAGGAAAGGGAGCCACAAACAGAGCTGCAGAGTCTCTGTCTGGAGCACAGGCAGTGTTGGTGAGGAAGGTCAGCACACAGCCCAGCAGATATCAACTCCAGTCTCTGCAGGGCAGCCTAGGGGTCCCAGAACCTACTTTTCTTCTGCAAGTCCTCTCTGATCCATGAAGTCAGGACCTGATCTCTCAAACAAATGTCTGTACCCTGGTTAAAATATGAGCTCTATATGGTCAGAGGTTTTAATCTGTCCTGTTCACTTAATCCCAGAAATTAGAATAATGCTTGGCACCTTGGGAGGCACTCAAGCACATGGGACATCAAATAATGAAATTAACATCTCCATTCCTGGAAGGGGAAGAAGGGCAGGATGATAGCCAGGGAGTGGCATGCACAGGAGATAGGATCAGACTAGAACCTCTGAAAGTGGCCCTGATGCATATTTGGAGGCACTGACCTACCCAGTTTCTGGGCTCTGGATGTGGTTATGAAGCAGCACACAAGTTCTGATCTCTGAGAAGGTAAACATCATTTGCTAGATACCAAGCCTGTGTTCCGGAGAAGGCAATGGCAAGCCACTCCAGTACTCTTGCCTAGAAAATCCCATGGATGGAGGAGCCTGGTAGGCTGCAGTCCGTGGGGTCGCTATGGGTCGGACACAACTGAGCGACTTCACTTTCACTTTTCACTTTCACACATTGGAGAAGGAAATGGCAACCCACTCCAGTGTTCTTGCCTGGAGAATCCCAGGGACAGGGGAGCCTGGTGGGCTTCCGTCTATGGGGTCACACAGAGTCGGACACGACTGAAGTGACTTAGCAGCAGCAGCAAGTCTGTGTTCTCAGCATTGACAGGTCTAGGTTTATGATTTCTTTGGTCCTGTGATTCCTGGCTACCTTTAAGCCTCTCTGAGGCTTAAAATAAATAGTTTATCAGTAAACAGACCACCAGGTTATTGAGATCAAACTATTTAACATATTAAATACTGCCTTGTATGTACTACATGCAAGCAGTTCTATAAACATTTATTGACTCTTGCAAAACACGGTGTTAAGTTTTGTGTTGTTATGTGGTAGGTTAATTGGGAATAGGGTAGAACAGTAGCTATAATTTACTATAGGCCTTGGGTTCTTAGAGGAGACAGAATTGACTGGTATAATTAGCATTTCTCACACAAGAATAGCCCTGCCTTCACCTGATTCCTTTTGTGGAAATGCTGTTCTTTCTGAATGAAGGCAAAGCTTCGGTCTATCAGCAGGAGCCCTAAACACAGAATGGGCCATTTGAGGGGGATGATGGCATTTGTCTTGCCCCGCAGATTCCTTCCTACCCACAGTGTAGGCAGAGGGCAGATAGAAGCTAATGGCTCCTATGGAGCAAGATCCTGGCCTCATTCACTCTGTCTCCTCCCCACCTGGCTTCTGGTCCCAGGTTTCTCAAGCGTAGTTCAACCTCTCTCAATTTCCCTCTGCGACCCCGATCCAGCCACCTCCATCCTTCAGATTCCCTTCAGACCTGCCTTCCCGCCTCCCCTTCCACAGCCTCGCTGCCTCTTCTGCTTTGGTTTTAATGCCCTGCTCCCAACTCTCCCAGGGCTCACCACCCCCACCCCCAGCCCCTCATCCTACACTGACCTGAGAAAGCATGTGTCCCAGGCCCTGCTCCCCCAAAGACTGCCCCCCCCCCGACCCTCCCTCCCTCCTTCCCTCAGTTTGGCCTCACAGGGCAGCCAGTTTGTGTTTGAGAATCATCCCTCTCCTCCGGATGTTCCATTATCCACCTCCAGCCGTTAGGGACACAGTGACAATCTGAACCCAATGGAGAATACCAGAGAAATTTTTAACAGAGAAAAAAAAGAACAGATAATTTCAAAAGGACATTAAGCTCTATTCAGGGACACAATCTCCAATCAACAAAATGAAAGGCAAGCGGTGGCCCCATGGGCACGACTGAAAGGCAGCCGGTTGGTGAGAGTATTCTGGATTCAGCTTCTCACACACGGGGCCTCCCTCACTCCCCGCAGCGACAGCCCCCTCCCCGGCAACCAGCCCCGCCCGCCCTGGGCTATGATCAGGTCTGGACTCCACAAGCGACAGGGCCTGGGGCCTCCCTGCCAGTGGGGCTTCCTCCCTGACGGGACTCACAAAGGCTCCCTCACCAGGGGTAACAGCAGGACTGCCCTTGGCTGACAGAATCCTTTGGCAGAAAAATGCTGTCTGAGTAAGCCCTCAGAAATAATTAACCCTCAGGATGTTTCCTGAAGCACCGAAGTGGGTTGAATGTTGAAGATTCAGGGAGTGATGAAGCATTTGTCTTCTGAAGGTGAGGGAGCGAATACTTGGGCAGTCAGAACCCTCCCAGTTAGCTAGAAACTGCTCTCAGGGCCTCAAGACTGCTCTGAGAGGCAAGCAGAAGGCCCTTCTTTCCTTAAGAGACTCTTCCTAGAGGCCTGTTTCCATTTAGGGGCTTTTCATAACATGTGAGTCAGGCAGTAAACAAATAAGAAGAGCCACTGTTTGTGGCTAAGTATGGTACCAAGTGCTCAGAGAAGATACAAGTGAAACCTATATCTTGACCAAGCCTTGGGGAATTCACCACCTGGTTAGAGAAGTGAGACAGGAACAAAAGAATGAATCTGATAGTCTGTTGGTCACGCATTCATACACTCTGTGTAAAAAGAGAAAACTCATTTTCTTGAGCCTAAGCAGATTATTTTACACATGTAGACCAGGAGCCCAAAGACTTGCTAAGATAATAATGTTGCCCATGATTTATATTGGTTCTTCCTTCTAAGAAGACTTCAGAGCTCCCTGCCAATGTCTCAGTGAGACTTGGTCAGATTCTCCTCTTTCACTTCCCTCCTTAACAAGGGCAAAATTTCTCATCTTCATTTAACAACCAGGAAAGTTAAGACACAGGCCACTGGTTGGCCTGACTTGCAACCAGTCCCAGGTCTACACAGACTCAAAGGTGCAGACACTGGCACCTCCATTGTCACGCATATAATAAATTCATTAAGTTTTCAGTTGTTAAGTACACTTTGAGAAGAGGTTTAATCCAAGGAAAATCAGAGAATTAGAGAACAACAGACGTCACACTGGGGCGTACCATCAACACAGGTAACACTGGTGTACTGTGTTACGATACCATGGGAGATAGCTCTGGTGTCAACTAACATTTTTATAAAAAGTCAAATAGCAAATAGTAAATATTTTAGGCTTTGTTGGCCAAATACTAACTCTATTGCATATTCTTTTTTCAACACACTAAAAATGTGTTAAAATACACATTACATAAAATTCACCGTCTTTCCCAAGGGGGAAAGATACTCTCTTCAAAAAATAATGTTGGGAAAATTGGATATCCCTATGCAAAAGAATGAAGTTGTATCCTTACCTTACACATATACAAAAATGAACTCAAAATGGATTAAAAACCTAAACATAAGACCCAAAACTATAAAATCCTTAGAAAAAAACATAAGGGAAGGCGCTTCTTGACATTGAACTTGCAATGATTTCTTGGTTATAATACCAAAAGTAGAGACATTAGAAGCAACGGAACACAAATGGGATGACATCAAACCTAAAAACTTTTATCCATCGAAGGACACATCAACAGATTAAAACGGCAACCTATGAAGTGGAGAAAATATTTGCAAGTCACGTTCCTGACAAAGGGTTAGTATCCAGGATATATAAAGAACTGCTAGAATTCAACAACAAAAAAATCAAATAACCCAATTAAAAATAGGCAAAGGACTTGAATAGACATTTCTCCAAAGATGATATATAAATGGCCAATAAACATATGAGAAAAATACTAGACTTCACCAATTATCAAAGAAATGGAAATAAAAACCACAATAAGATACCACCTCACACATTAGAATATTGTTGCTGTTTAGTTCTTGCCTGGAGAGCCCCAAGGATCGGGGAGCCTGGTGGGCTGCCGTCTATGGGGTCCCACAGAGTCAGACACGACTGAAGTGACTTAGCAGCAGCAGTAGCAACAGTATTCTTTTGTGACCTCATGGACTGTAGCCTGCCAGGTTCTTCTGTCCATGGGATTTCCCAGGCAAGAATACTGGTGTGGGCTGCCATTTCCTTCTCCAGGGGATTTTCTTGAGCCAGGGATCGAACCCACATCTCCTGCACTGCAGGTGGATTCTTTGCTGGTGAGTCACCAGGGAAGTCACTCGTTAGAATAGTTATTATTCGAAAAAACCTGCAGGGGCTTCCCTGGTGGCTCAGTGGTAAAGAATCAACCTGCAGGAGAAGACATGGGTTGGATCCCCGATCTGGGAAGATTCCACATGCCACGGAGCAACTAAGCCCATTTGCACAACTATTGAGCCTGCATGAAATTAAGTCATGAATTGCCTTCAAACATAGGAGGCAGCGTCTAGGTTCTTCTGGTCCAGAAACATACCACCCAGTGCTTCTTCGGAGTCAAGCCCGAGTAAACAGATGCTAATAAGGCTGATTTGTCCTATTGCTGTTTTTTTAAAAAAAAGTTTAAAAGCTTAAAATAGGCCCAGAAATCTCATTTTTGGATATGAAAGTGTTAATTGCTCAGTTGTGTCTGACTCTTTGCAACCCCATGGACTATAGCCCACCAGACTCCTTTGTCCAAAAAAACTGAAGCAGGATCTCAAAGGGATATTTGCATACCCATGTTGATAGCAGCACTATTCACAACAGCCAAGAGATGGAAGCTTAAAATGGTTAAGATAGTCAATTGTATGTTATGTCATTTTACCACAAGTAAAAAAAAATAATTTAAAGGACCTGCCAGAAAAAATTTTTTAACAAGTTTTACCCATTTAAGTGTACAATTTAGTGTGCATGTGCACATGTGTAACAACCCTTTAAGAACATAAAAAGCCATCCCCAGTGAGCAAGCTTTATGCATAAAATAGGCTGCAACTAAATTTGACCCATAGGACGTAGTTTGCTTACACTCCATGCAGGATCAATACACATAAGACCCAGATTTGGTAAAATGTCCGTTCTAAAGGAGATCAATCCTGGGTGTTCAGTGGAAGGACTGATGCTAAAGCTGAAACTCCAATACTTTGGCCACCTCATGCAATGAGTTGACTCACTGGAAAAGACTCTGATGCTGGGAGGGATTGGGGGCGGGAGGAGAAGGGGACGACAGAGAATGAGATGGCTGGATGGCATCACCGACTCAGTGAACCTGGGTTTGGGTGGACTCCGGGAGTTGGTGATGGACAGGGAGGCCTGGCGTGCTGTGATTCATGGGGTCGCAAAGAGTCGGACACAACTGAGCAACTGAACTGAACTGAAAGGCTTTAAAGCAGGACAAAGGAAAATCATCATATACATGAGACAATAGTGTGGTTGTTAAGATTGGTGCCTTAGTCAGACTTATAGCCACATCCTGGGTATATAACGTGGGTCAGATAGTAAAGAATCTGCCTCCGAGGCAGGAGACCAGTGTTCAATCCCTGGGTCAGGAAGATCTCCTAGAGAAGGAAATGGCAGCTCACTCCAGTATTCTTGCCTGGGAAATCCCATGGACAGAAGAGCCTGGTGGGCTACAGTTCATGGGATCACAAAGAGTCAGACACAACTGAGCGACTTTCACTGGGTATATAACCTTAGACAAGTTACTTAGCCTCCCTATCCCCAGTTAGCTCATCAGTAAATTGGGGTGATAACTGAACCTTCCTTGTAAAGTTGTTGTGAGAACTAAAGGAGATAACACATTGTAAGCACTTGGCATAGTGCTGGCCACACAGGAAGATCATAGTAAACTTGGGCCTCTATACATATTTTAAGTAAAGGAACTGTGAGAAAGACGTCTGGTTAATCACACTATCAAGGTTGAAACCATTGTAATTCCAGGATGAGGCAGGGGTCAAATATTTTTGCTCAGCCTGGGAAGTCTCTGGATGCATGTGGGCTACAAAAACTGACTGTAGTTAGTATTATTACTGACCAGGGCTTCTGGCCTCCGTAATCCACAGAAATTGATAAGAAGTCAGACGAGAAATTCAGGAAACGCTTTACTGGGGTCCCTGTTGTAGCAGGAGGGAGCAAAAACAAATAACAGTTTCTTTTGCTTGCTCCCTGCGTGGGGGCAAGCTGGTTCCTTGTATGAGCTGTGTCCAGGGGTCAGTCCAGAGGGGTGGTTTAGGTGGTTTGCTCACTCCTTCGGTGGTGTTGAGTGCAGGGCACATGTGCAGTACTCTTCCTTCACTCCCAACATCCTGCTTTTTTTGTTCCCAGCTCTTCAGAAATGGCAGTTGGGTTTTTGGTCTTTTTATATCTTGTGGTCCAAGATAGATTTGCCCTCACTGCTCATGCACACGGTTATTTTTAGTTCCTCATAATTTCTTTGTATTTTGTTGCTCAAGGAGACCTATGTCCAGGTACAAGCATCGCAGCAAAGGGTCCCAGGTCTCTGGTCCCAGCCTGTCTGTCTCGTCCCATTGCCCTGGGGCTCTTGAGCGAGAAGCCAGGTCCCCTTGAGTTCACCGATGGTGCTGTTCGAACCCTGCCCATTTGGCTCCCTGCTTCCCCAGCCCCTTGACCTCAAACTTTAATGCCAGGGAGAGACTGCCCCTACCAGAGGGCATTTCCCTTCCAGGCAGGAGAAGTGGAGGCAACCAGATGGAACCAGTGATGAGGGGCGTCACAAGAAAGAGAGCTTGGGGCTCCATACTGCTGCTGCTGCTGCTAAGTCGCTTCAGTCGTGTCCAACTCCGTGTGACCCCATAGACGGAAGCCCACCAGGCTCCCTCATCCCTGGGATTCTCCAGGCAAGAACACTGGAGTGGGTTGCCATTTCCTTCTCCAATGTGTGAAAGTGAAAAGTGAAAGTGAAGTCGCTCAGTTGTGTCCAACCCCTAGTGACCCCATGGACTGCAGCCCACCAGGGGCTCCATGGGTGAGGCCAAAACCTCAGAGGCCAAGCCCTCCACACACAACCCCGAAGGCTGCTTTTCTTTGCTCCAGTGGGTGTGACAGTTGGCCAGGGGGCTAGGAACAGAGATTGATCTGTGCACACCCTGGCTTCTTAGCAGGCATCAGAGAAATTAAGGACAGGGTTGAGAATTCTGACACACCCCTCAAAACAGCCTCCCCCACCCCATCAGCAGCCTTCACTGGAGGCCCACTGCGTGGACCCTGGGGAACCAGCGGGAGGTTAAATGGGAAGTCGGGGCTGGGTCCTGGCTGTAGAGGGTTCACGTTGATCCACAGGCTCACCCTGCCCAACCATCAGTAGCCTCTTCTCAGGGGTCACTGTGGCCCTGCCTTAAAGAGCACCAGCAAGCCAGGTGGTGGGCGGGGATCCTTTGTTGTTAGCAGGAAAACAACCACAGATCAGATTTCAAGGCTTCGGGTTTCCACCTCCTACTTCCAGTGTTTTCTCAATAGCTGCAGGAACAGGAACCCCAGAGGGGAGGTGGCCACAGGCTCTCAGCACAAAGGGCAGGAATCTCTCCGAGCCCCACCCAGCTCCCGCTGCTGCTGGGGCCTGGGAGCAGCCCTGACTTTCCTCAGTCTGGGAGACTTAGGAGTCTGTAGGAGCATCCAGGCGCTCTGAGGAGCAAGCCTGGATGGTTCTGACTCCAAGGACAAAGCACCCCCAAAATCCACACCAGGAACTCAACCAAGAACAAAAAGAGCAGACAAAATCAATTCCCCCCACTCCTCCAGCGGACAGAATTTTCATAAGCCAAAGCTTATGTGTTCAGAGACACCTTTATCCTGTGCAAGGACTCCACCCTCTTTAGGAGTCTTCTTTCCCCTTCCTCCTGGGGGTAAAAAAAAAGAAAGAGCTAAACCCCTCCCCATTCATGCTGAAACCCTTCTGAATTGAATTTGAATTGAAAGTCATGTCTGACTCCGTGGAATTCTCCAGGCCAGAATACTGGAGTGGGGAGCCTTTCCCTTCTCCAGAGGATCTTCCCAACCCAGGGATCCAACCCAGGTCTCCCACATTGCAGGTGGATTCTTTACCAGCTGAGCCACAGGTATCAGGAATAAATGGCCTATGAATTACTTCTCCCATTGTGAGCTAGTTTCAAAACTCCTGTTAGGATAACAGGGAACTATTGTAATGCACAGGGAACTATATTCAATATCTTGTAATAGCCTATAATGGAAAAGCATCTGAAAAAGAATATTATATATATTTATGTTATGTATAAAAAACAGAATCACTTTGCTGTACACCTGAAATTAATACACCATTATAAATCAATTATACTTCAAAATAAAATAGATGGAAAGTCATTCAGCAAATAAGAAAAAACTGGACTTACGATGAGAAATGTATATTCAATAAGATTGTAATAACTAGACTTATCTTGGTGATCATTTCATAATGTATAAAAATATTGGATCACCATGTTGTATGCCTGAAACTGATATAATATTGTGGGTCAGTTATAAATCAATAATAAATTTTGATTAAAAAAAAGACATGGGCCTTTAGAGACTAAAAGTCACAGACCTCACAAATAGTGCCCTCTTTAACCCTGGGCACTGGGTGCGAGGGTAGGGGGAACATAGAGGCATGTTCAGACTGGGACCATGCCTGAGATCAAAGTGTCACTTGCACTTTTCATTGCAGTACCACCCCCATGTCCCCTCCACGGGTTAGTCGTTCTTCAAGCAGTGGTATTACCAGCAGCCTTTCAGTTGGTATCTGTAGTCATGCTGGACTGGGGGTACTCAGGCTTTATGAGATTCTCGGACCAGGCATCAAACCCCTTAGGGCTGGAGCCCCACCCTAAGCACACTCAGTTCAGGAGAAAGCAGCCGAAGCTAATAAAGGAAGGTGTATTTTAGAGGTCATGCCCCAAAGTTCAGAGAAGGCAATGGCACCCCACTCCAGTACTCGTGCCTGGAAAATCCCATGGACGGAGGAGCCTGGTAGGCTGCAGTCCATGGGGTCGCACAGAGTCGGACACGACTGAAGCGACTTAGCAGCAGCAGCAGCAGCCCCAAAGTTGGCTCCATTCAATTGCAGATCCAGCTCTGACCAAGGCTGAGATAAAAATTAATATTATTTTGCATTTTAAACAATCTACTAGTCTTTGAAAGAGTACTGATTGATGAGCAGCAATTAGAGATGGCTGGATGGCATCACCAACTCTGTGGACATGAGTTTGAGTGAACTCCGGGAGTTGGTGATGGACAGGGAGGCCTGGCGTGCTGTGATTCATGGGGTCGCAAAGAGTCGGACATGACTGAGCGACTGAACTGAACTGAACTGAATCGGTTGTAAATTGCCAGTAAATGCTACCATTTCAAGTGTGCATTTTTTCCCTTCTTCATTTTCTCCTCTGTGCTGTCTCTGTTTTTAAACCAACATATATTTATTGACCTTCTTTAGACAAAGTGGGCTAGGAGCCACAGGACATAAACACCAGCCAAGTGTTTGTTATTGTTGTTCAGTTGCTATGTCGTGCCTGACTCTTTGCGACCGCATGGACTGTAGCACACCAAGCTTCTCTGTCCTTCACTATCTCCCGGAGCTTGCTCAAACTCGTGTTCACTGAGTTGGTGATGTCATCCAACCACATTATCTTCTGTCACCCCCTTCTCCTGCCCTCAATTTTTCCCAGCATTAAGGTCTTTTCCAATGAGTCAGCTCTTCACATCAAGTGGCCGAAGTATTGGAGCTTCAGCTTTAGCATCAGTCCTTCCGATGAATATTCAGGGTTGATTTCCTTTAGGATTGACTGGTTTGATCTCTTTGCTATCTAAGGGACTCTCAAGAATTTTCTCCAGCACAACAATTTGAAAGCATTAATTTTTCAGCACTCAGCCTTTTTTATCATCCAACTCTCATATCTGTACATGACTACTGGAAAAATCATAGCTTTAAGTATATGGACTTTTGTTGGCAAAGTGATGTTTCTGTTTTTGAATACACTGTCTAGTTTTGTCATAGCCTTTATTCTGAGGAGCAAGAATTTTTTAATTTCATGGCTACAGTCACCGTCCACAGTGATTTTGGAGCCCAAGAAAATAAAATCTGTCACTGTTTCCACTTTTTCCCCATCTATTTGCCATGAAGTTATGGGACTGTATTTTAAAAAGATACACCAGCCAAGTGTTTGCATTTGAGAGATTCCTAGTCTGGCTAGGGTAGTAACACTGTGCACACAGGGAAAAAAACCAAATGGCCAAAGTGCTGTGTGATGAATGCTGGCTCTGAAAAGGCAAGTTTCACACTCGATGTTCAGGGAGTTTGCTTTTCAGTTGCTTGAGGGTTGTCAACAACTTCTGTTTCCAAGGAGAAGCTTTCCTTTACATCAGTGGTTCCCAAACTTGAAACTCTAAGCATTAGTGACACGAATTCTGTGAAAAAAGGTGTTCTATTGGTCAAAAACATTTGGGAGACATGCAGATTTCTTTTTTTGCAATTGAGATGCAACTGACATATTATGTTGTATAAGGTCCCCTTACTACTTAGCCCAAGAACTTCTAACCCTGTTTAGAAGGCCAAAAAAAAGTTCATACCTCATTCTCTCTATGAACTTTCCCCTCCAAGTTCACCCCATATGATCCCTCTTTGCCTATACCGCCAAAAGCACTTCTGTGTCACCAGTTTAGCACCCAAATGCTTTCATGTGTTTCCTGTCTCTTTGTACAGTTCCATACCTCATGCCACTCAACTCATGCAGAATATATAGCAAATGCTCACTAATAAGGAATTCTCTTCTTATTAAATACACTTCAATGTTGTGGATAAAAGCAGACTCTCAACTCAAGGGCCAGAGTTCAGAAACTCACACTGGCTTATTGACTGTGTAGCCTTGGGAAAGTTACTTAACCTCTCTGGATTTTTTTTTTTTTCAGTACCTCATGAAGTTGCTGTGAACATGACTAAAGTGCCCAGCACACAGTCAACATTTAATCAACGTTAGCTATTTTTGTTACTAGTCCTAAGTGTGTCCTGCACTTGGTCACCAAGCAAAGGAGAGAGCCTGGCCAGTACATGGAGGGCTAGATTTCAAGGGCAGATCATAACACTGGCCCCAAACACAGTGATATTGTTTACCTCTGCTAAGATCTTGAAACGCTTTAAAATCTCAACTTATCAATTTTCACAGGAGTTCCTTGCCATAAGTTGGAATCCAATATAATGAACCTTGGGAGGGGTTAAAGACCTGCTCAAGGTAACTTGCCCGGGTCAACCCCAGGCTAGAAATAGAAATTGGCTCCACGATCACCTCTTTGTCTCACTAGCTTCCTTCCAGTGTGGTTTTGGCAAAGATAAAACACATAGGAGTGATGCAGCAACTGGAGTGAAGGTCAAAGAACAGCATCTGTGTTTAGCCCAGCCTTGATGATGCTTTTGTTCCTTCATCCTCCCACAAGCAGGCTGATATATCCAGCAGCCTCCTGTCTCTCTCTAAGCACTCAAAATAGTATTTCCTGACCTCCATTCACCAGGATAAGCCAGTGAGAGGAAGAGAGGGAGCGCTGGAAATGCCACTGGACCGGCTGACAGGTAGAAAGTGGCTCCCTGGCCTCAGACCTTTTTGCATCAACACCTCCTTCTCACCACCTTGGCTGCCTCCTGCCATCACAGCAGTCACACCAGCTCCTTGGAAGGACCCCGCAATGCCCTCGCTGCTGCCATAAGCAGGAAAAGTTCTCAGCAGCCTGAACATCCTGTGGCCGAGTTGATGACAGCCCTATTTATGACTGCAAAAGCAGTTAGGCTCAGGGAAGCAAAACAGAAAAGTCAGAAAACCATGTAACAAAGTCACTGTTGAAACTCATCCTGGATGTGTGTAAACGTGTGTGTGTGTTTTCAAACCTGTCTCTGCCCTTCCTCTTCGGATAATCAGAGCTCCTTGCTTTTAACAGCTAATAATTTATGGAGTGCGTGCCCGCTCAGTCGTATCCGACTCTTGGCGACCCCATGGACTGTAGCCTGCAAGGTGCCTCTGTCCATGGGATTTCCCAGGCAAGAATACTGGAGTGGATTGCCATTTCCTTCTCCAGGGGATCTTCCTGACCCAGGGATTAAACCCGTCTCTCTTGCATCTCCTGCACTGGCAGGCAGATTCTTTACTACTGCACCACCTGGGTACTTAATTTATGGAGTACCATACTGCATTCAGAGTCTCCCATGATCACCTGGATTGTTACCACTCCGGGGAGATTATTGCCTAAGTCGTTGGGATTGAATGGGCACGTAAGTCATAGGTGACCAGTAAGAGACAGTGACCTAAGATGGTACTCTGAGCTTCATCAGGGGTTGGGAGAAGTGGTCTGAGGAGGTGACAGAGGACAATGGAAGAATCTGGTCTGCCTAACTTACCAGTAGTAGTGATAAGGAAGCAGGTGGGAGGGATGCCAGAAAAGTAGAAAACTATAAACAGTGAATTCTTGACCAAGCTATCAGGCAGCCTCTGTTGTGACAACATGTGCCTGGAGTGGCTTCCTGATAACCCAAACTTGGGCTCTGGGAGAGCAAGATGTATAAAGAGGTCTAGCCTAAGATTAAGGCCATGAACATCTTGGATTCTGTTCTTTATCATCAGCTTACTATCTGGAGTGCCAGATATTACCTGTGGACTTGTCAGTCACTTCCTTCATAGGAACCTTTTGTTCAGGATTTTTGCTTGCAGGTCTTTGTGTCTGCTTTTTATTGCTCGTTACACAGAGAATTTCAATAAATAACTTCCTTTGGGTCTCTGCCCTCCAACAGCTTACAAAATATGGCAGAATAGATAAGGCTTGTACACAGTGCTGCTGTTGTGGGGGAATGTACTAGAATGCTTTTCTGGAGTCATTTTTGCAAAAGAATGTACCCCTAGAACAGTGCTCAAAAGTCTCTTTTTAACATTTCTAGTTAATATTCACATCAAATGGTAAAAGCTGTTTGTTTGCTTTTATATGCATTTTAAAAACCGTCCCATATACCTGGTAGGCTGCCGTCTATGGGGTCGCACAGAGTTGGACACGACTGAAGAGACTTAGGAGCAGCAGCAGCATATACCTTATTTCATCTGATTGTAGATACCATCAATAGAAGATGCACTTTTATTTTTGTATACCAGAAAAGAAGAAAAAAACTTCTGCTGATTGAAAAATGCACCTTGATTTCAGAGATATCAATGTGTGAAAAAAACGTGCATCTTAGACTGGATACAGTATTAGGCTTAAAGAAACCTCATTTTTATCAGCTTCTTGCCATAAGTCAGAGAAAAGCACCTCACTTTCTGCAAATCCAATGCAAGGCCAGCCTGCTTTATGGTTAATCCCACTGAAGAAAAACCAGGAGGATGGAAGAGAGAAAGATGAATTTAATGTTTCTGTGGATGAGATGCTAGATGGATAAGCATGTCTATTCATCCCACCTCTGCTTTCTGGGTCTGCCAAACAATTGAACTCAGCATTAATGGAAAGGGATCTGATAAAAGGAAAGGAGGTGCCTTCTTGACTTGTTTTGTACAAAAAGATTTGCCTCTACCCAAGGCGGCGTGTGGGCTGTGCTACGGGAATGGTTCCGGCAGTCGAGCCGGATAAAAGCTTTGTGGTGAAGGCGTCTGATCAGAGCTTGAAGGTAAAAGCATCTCAAGACTGAAAATACAGGAAGACAGGAAGACATGCGGCACGGCTGGGCGCTTGGTGCCACTTCGTTAGTGACAGCAGACAGTGGGCAGCAAAGCTGGCAGCAAAGAGGAAGGCAGCAGGCTTCAAAGCAGCACATGAAGGGTTAAGGATTGTGGACCTTTTTAGGCTGCCATGGACCACCATCAGGTTTTTGAGCTTGGGAATAATTGAAACAAAATAGCATTTCAGGGGTGAAAAACAGCATTTCAGGGGAAAAAAAAACAAAACAGAATTTTAGATGACATATTTGTAGTTCTGTGTATGGTTAAACTCATTGGGAAAAGGGAAAAGTTGAAAGAACAAATGAAAATTTTAAAAGTCACCTTTTTAGAAAATTTACTTTTTATTGAAGTGTAGTTGATTCACAGTGTTATATTAATTTCTGCTGCACAGCAAAGTGACTCTGTTACACACATATATACATTTTTAAAAAAATTCTTTTCCACTATGGTTTATCCCAGGACATTGAGAATAGTTCTCTGTGCTATACAGTTAGACCTTGTTGTTTATCCCTTCTGTATATAATAGTTTGTATCTGCTAATTCCAAATTCCCAGGCCATTTCTCTCCCGCCCCACCTTCCCCTTGGCAACCACAAGTCTGTTCTGTCTGTGAGTCTGTTTCTGAAAACTAACATTTATTGAGTGCACTATTGACAGAAACAGGAAATTAAAGGAAAGAGCTGTTTTGAGACAGCAGTGGTAGAGATAATTGAGTTGGAGGATGAATTTGAAATAATGGAAGAACTAGCCACAAAGTAAATCGGAGACACAGAAATGACACTGGGGAAAGAAAGGACTTCGATCACATTTGGGAATCCTTTTCATAGAGGTGCAAGTTGAGTCAGGGTGTTCTGAAGTCATGGGAAAAGGTTAGAATTTAGACACTTCCCAACTTAGAAATGAGGAGCTCCAAAAGAACACAGGAAGTGGGTTGTTTTAATTCTGGGATGCTGTTTCCCGTAGAGTCAAACACATAAACGTTGGTTGGTGTTCCATATGTGTCCACAGATGCCTAAATTACTCATAAATTGGTTAAAATACACGATATTGGGGGAGGGGAAGAAAAAAGAAAAGGTAATATTTATAAAAGAGGCACTTTAGGATCTTAATTAAGAAATTGTTTTTTGCAGAAATAGACTCAGACATAGAAAATAAACTTATAGTTACCAAAGGGAAAGGGGGAAAGAGGAATAAATTAGGGGTATGGAATTAGCAAATACAAACTACTGTATATAAAATAGATAAACAACAAGGTCCTACAGTATCGCATAAGGAACTATTTCATTATCTTGTAATAACCTGTAATGGAAAAGAATCTGAGAAAGAATATATATATATACATATATATGTATGTATATATCTGAATCACTTTGCTGTATATCAGAAACACAACACTGGAAATTAACTATAATTCAATTGAAAAAAAGAAATTGTTTTTTAAATTAGAAAATATTTGAAATATTCAGAGTACAAATAATAATATAATACAGATGTCTTACCCACCTCCCAAATATTTCAAAAGTCACTTTTTGATATATTTGCTCAGATTCTTTTTTAACATTTCTCCTAAAGAAAAAACAGACAGATACAACTGAGATCATCCTCACTGCTTCTCTTCTTCCCTGGAGATAGGCACTCTTCTCCTGTTGCTCTGAAGCCCTTCTAATTATTTCTATACTTTTATGACATAGGAAGAGAGAGCCAAAAATATTATGTTAGATGTTTTATTTATATACATGATATAATAACATACATGTCCTTTTGCAATTTTCATTTCATTCAACACTCATATTATGTTTTGGAAATTTATCCATAATTACATATAATTATGAGTATATATGTGACTTGTATTTATGAATTATGTATAATTATATATATAATAATGGATTACATTCATTAAACTTTTGTGTAGTGTGCCATTAATATGAATATGTCATGAATTATTTCTCCATTTTTTTTCTAGTTTTAACTATTATAAACAATGCTGTAATGGACATCCAAGTGTGTGTTCCAGGTATATGTTGTGCACTTGCCCAAGACTTTCTGAGGGGTATATATTTAGAAGTACAATCCTAGGTTGTAGGATATTAATATAAACATTTCTAGCAGATATTGCCAAACTGCTTTCTAAGTATATGTATTAAACTACACAGCAACTAATACTCAATATTCAGTTCAGTTCAGTTGCTCAGTCATGTCCGACTCTTTGCAACCCCAGCAGCACACCAGGCCTCCCTGTCCATCACCAACTCCCAGAGTCCACCCAAACCCACGTCGACTGAGTCGGTGATGCCATCCAACCATCTCATCCTCCGTTGTCCCTTTCTCCTCCTGCCCTCAATCTTTCCCAGCATCAGGGTCTTTTCAAATGAGTCAGCTCTCCGCATGAGGTGGCCAAAGTATTGGAATTTCAGCTTCAGCATCAGTCCTTCCAATGAACACCCAGGACTGATCTCCTTTAGGATGGACTGGTTGGGTCTCCTTGCAGTCCAGGGGACTCTCAAGAGTCTTCTCCAACACCACAGTTCAAAAGCATCCATTCTTCGGTGCTCAGCTTTCTTCACAGTCCAACTCTCACATCCATACATGACCACTGGAAAAACCATATCCTTGACTAGACAGACCTTTGTTGACAAAGTAATACTCGGTATTACCAGACTTAAAAAAAAATTTTGCTCATCTAATGGGCATAAATTGGTGTCTTGTTTTCTAATTTGCATCTTTCTGATCACCAAAGAGTATAGGCATTGGTCATCCAAGTGTTCCCTTCTGGGAATGGAATTGCTTGTTCTAACATACGCCCTTTTCTTCTATGAGGTTGATGATTTTTTTTTAACTGCTTTGCAGTCCTTTGTATATTTTGGATAGGAATCCTTTTTCAGATGCATGTGTCCTAAATATCTCCTCCAGTCTATGTCGTCTTTTACCACTATCCACCAGTATCTTTAATTTTTTAATTATGAAAATATCCAATCACCCACAAAAATTAAAAGAACGTACTCGACCATTAAAAGGGTTTTGTGTCCTTCATTGTAAATCTTTTTTTCTTTCTTATATTTCTACTAACATTTTTTAAACTTTTTATGTTGCATTGGGATCTAGTGGATTAGTAAACAACATTGTGATAATTTCAGGTGCAGCCATATATACATATGTATCCATTCTACCCCAAACTCCTCTCCCATCCAGGCTGCCACATAACTTTGAGCAGAGATCCATGTGCTATACAGTGGGTCACTGTTGGTTATCCATTTTATATATGTTTCTGCCAACATATTTTATAGCAAATCCCAGACGGTACGTCATTTCACTACTTCATACTTCAGTAAACATCTTCACAAATATGGATATTTTCCTTGTTTTAAAAAAAAGTATTTTTATTTCTTGGGTCATGTGGCCTGTAGGATTTTAGTTCCCCAACCAGAGATTAAACCTGGACCACCTGTATTTGGAAACTTGGAGTTTTAACCACCAGACTGCAGTCTTATGGACATTTTCTTATGTTGTCATCATGCCATGATATGATACCTATCAAAATTAACAATTATTCTTTCATATCACCTAATATATGCTGATTTTGGATACATGGAAGTTTTTAATTGGGCCTCAATTTTTCTACTGCAAGACACAGATGTACCATTGCCTGGCCTGGGGTTATGATAGCTATCCTTCCTGTGTGAGAATGACCAATGGGGATTCCATGCTGACCGATGGCAGGTCCTTCAGGAGCAAGCAGGCCTTTGCACACCTGGAGGAGACGTGAGCACTGTCAGTCTGTACTCTAGCAGCTGCTCACAAGGCTGTGGTGACTTGAGCCACTATCTCTGACACCTCTGTTAGAAAACAGCCATCGACCTCAGAGAAGGTGGGCTGCCTGCTGCTAGCATTTCCTGATGCTCCTCTGTGAGGCTGCTGTGATTTCACACATAAATTCTTCATATCCCTGAGGGGAGAGGGGAGCCAGAGAAAGCCGCCCAGAGTCAGGACGGTTTGGGGGATGAGCTGGGTTAATTCCTCCACCATGTTCTTGGAATAAAGAAAACAGACGTTCGCTGGGGAAAGAAAGGGCATGAATACAACTGCTAGAACAGTGTGTTCTGTGAATCCCTTTACTCAGAGGAAATGAGTCTATGGATTTCTCTCTATACTGCTCAACACAGCAAAGGACCCCGAGTCGCTGGAATTAATGGGAAGACTGGAACAGCTCTGGATAAGACACCAGTGAGGTAATGTCTGGTTTTTGTTAAATATCCCAAATAGATTACTCACTCTTGCTAGATAAAAGGTAAAGACATTGTCATGTATAAACACAAACCCTGCTGAAAACAGGATCCCTGTGGGTTCTTGGGCTGGGGAGCCTCCAGGCTGCCCCAAGACCAGTGATGGTGGCATCATAGGTAAACCTGTACTCAGAGGAAAATCAGTCAGCTCTGTGATCTTTGCACAGAAACTCTTATTCTCTAAGACCCTAGACCACCAGCCCAGAGCTGGGATGTCCCTATCAGACAAAGCCAGAAAGAAGGGCCATGTGGAAAGGTCCTTTCTCCCTGTCTTCAGTAGAAGAGAACTACTCAGGCCCAAAAGGCTCCACTCAGCTCCTCTGAGCCCCTGGGAGCAATTCCTAGAGGATTCTGTGCCTGGAACAAGTCCTTCTGATTAAGGTACTTTACGGGCTTCCCTGGTGGCTCAGTCACTAAAGAATTCACCTGCAATGCAGGAGACTGTCTGCAGTGCAGGAGACAAGGGTTCAATCCCTGGATTGGGAAGATTCCCTGGAGAAGGAAATGGCAACCCACTCCAGTATTTTTGCCTGGGAAATCCCATGGAATACAGAGGAGCCTGGCGGGCTACAATCTATGGATCACAAGAGTCAGACAAGACTTAGCAACTAAACCACCACCAAGGTACTTTACAGTTTACAAAGAATTTCCACGTGCAGGGTTTCAATATATCCTCACAAGAACCTTGCACAGAAGCAGATTACACTGCAGCCATGTAGGTTAACTGATAGATTAAGTGACCTGGCAGGACCTCCAACCCATAATGTGGACACCAAGCTCAGGGTTCCTTTTCTGCATCCACACAGAGGTCTGGATGACTGCTCCTAGGTAGTCCTTCTTGACCGTACAGCATGGGGCTGTCAGAGGCGTGGGAGAGGCTGAGAAGAGAGCTGGGCCTCGCTTTCTGGTTCCTGGGGTCCAGCCTAGGCATTTCTTCACATCACCACACCACCCCTATCACCCTGCCAGGGTACCATCTCTCTCCTCCCCCATGCCACAGGCTGCCATGCGGAGAAGAGACAGCTCAGGGAGCTAAGAGTTGCCCAATGCTGGTCTCTGAAGCAGAGCTTCTGTTCTGGAAAAGAGACTAATGGATTGCCAGGGAAATAGACCGATTTCCCCAAGGATTCTTGCTTCAGTCAAGTCATCCCACACACTCTGTGGCAGGGGACTTGAGATTTCATTTCACAACTTCCTGGCAGATATCAGGGCAGCGGATGGTAATCCCGTTAGAGTTGGCCAGTCTCCCAATCAGGCCAGAATGCTCGATCTGCTGCAGACTTCCTCCTCCCCAACACGGCTGCCAGGCCAGCCGGGGCCGCAGTCTTGGTGGCAAGCTCTGAAACCTCGCCAAGAAGTCTCTCCAGGACACGTGAAGGCAGCTCATGATAATGAGAGAGGCTCACTATAATATTATTATAACAGCGAGGCTCCCACACTCCCCACACTACCAACCCCCAATCCAGCCTCTCCCCCCAGCGAAGGATTGTGAATGCTCCCCACCTACCTTCATTTACAAGCTTGTGTCCTGTGCATCCTGCCTCACAAGAAGCCCTGAGGCACGAACAAGCTCCTTGAAGCTATCAGTTTCTCCAGGATCTGGAGGGACCAGTCTGCACAGGGGAATGCGTGTGCTCAATCTATTGTATAATATCATCCAGGAAACTCTGCCTCTGAGCAGTTCAGCTCTTCTCACGACGCTTTTTATCGCTCCCAGATCCTCCTCCTGGGGAAATCACCAGCCTCCCATGGGGTCACAAGGCTTTAATAACCAGGAACGAAACAGCATGGAAATACAATGAATTACACGGAGGGAAAACAGGAGCAGAGCAATATCTGCTATTATTAAAGTCAGACAGAAGTGCTGCCTTCTCCATCATCTGCCAGTTACCCTTACCCAGGCTATTGGCCGGTATGAAGTGGGGAGGGCTGGTAGAGAGAAGACTTCCTGGTACATAGCAGACTCACATGTTGGTTTTTCTGAGGTTGGAAGGGAAGATATTATTATCCCCACTCTGCAAAAGAACAAACCAAGGTCATAATTATATTCAAGATTATATATATGTGTATATATATATACACATACATATATATTGTACACTAACAATGAAATATGAGGAAGAGAAAGTAAAAAAAAAAACTCATTTAAAAAAGCATTAAAAAATTCCTTGCTTGGAAATAAACCTAACCAAGGAGTGAAAGACCTATATGCTGAGAACTATAAAACATCTATAAAGGAAATTAAAGATGATTAAAAAAAAATCAAAAGATTTCCCACGCTCTTGGATTGGATGAATTAATATAATTAAAAATGGCTATACTACCCAAAGCAATCTACAGATTTAATGTGATCTCTATCAAATTACCCATCACATTTTTCATAGAAGTAGAATAAATAATCCTAAACTTTATAAGGAACCACAGAAGATCCAAAATTGTCAAAGGAGTCCTGGGGAAAAAGAACAAACCTGGAGGCATAACCCTTTCAGACTTCAAACAATACTACAAAGCAATAGTAATCAAAACAGTGGTACTGGCACAAAGACATATAGATCAACGGAATAGAATAAAGAGCCCAGAAATGAATCATCACACCTATGGTCAATTTATCTTTGACAAAGGAGGCAAGAATATACAATAGAGAAAAAGACAGTCTCTTCAGCAAGTACTGCTGGGAAAGCTAGACAGCTGCATGTAAATTAATGAAGTCAGCACACTGCCTCACAACATATACAAAAATAAATTCAAAATGGCTTAAAGACTTAAATATGACATGACACCATAAAATTCCTAGAACAGAACATAGGCAAAACATTCTCTGACATAAACTATAGCAGTGTTTTCTTAGGTCAGTCTCCCAAGGCAATAGAAATAAAAGCAATAAGAAACAAATGGTTTAAAAATAAAATAAAATTTTTTTAAAAATTTAAAAAAAAAAGAAACAAATGGGACCTAATCAGACTTATAAGATTCTGCACAGCAAAGGAAACCATAAACAAAAACAAAAAGACAACCTAAAACTAGGAGAAAACATTTGCAAATGATGCAACTGACAATTGGGCTTAATTTCCAGAAGAGAAAAATAGATCATATAACTCAATAGCAAAAGAACAAAAAGCCCAACCAAAAAATGACCAGAGAGATAGACATTCCTCCAAAGAAGACATACAGATGGCCAATAAGCACATGAAAATACGCTCAACATTGCTAATTATTAGAGAAATGTAAATCAAAACTACAATGAAGTATCATCTCACACTGGTCAGAACGACCATTATCAAAAAGTCTACAAACAATAAATGCTGGACAGGATGTAGAGAAAAGGGAACTTTCTTACACTGTGTGGAATGTATACTCGTGCAGTCACTACGGAAAATAGTATGGAGTTTCCTAAAAAAACTATAAACAGTTACCATATGATCCTTCAACCCCACTCCTGGTCATATATCCAGAAAAGATGAAAGCTCTAATTCAAAAAGACATGTGCACCCAACTATTCACAGAAGCACTATATCCAGTAGCCAAGACATGGAAGCAACTTAACAGTACATTGACAGATGAATGGAAAAAGAAGGTGTGGCATATATATATACAATGGAATATTAGCCACAAAAAGAATGAAACAACGCCACTTGCAACAACATGGATGGACCTAGAGATTATAATACTAAGTGAAGTAAGTCAGACAGAGGAAGACAAAAATCATATGATATTACTTATATGTGGAATCTTAAAAAAAAAGTAGTCAAATGAACTTATTTACAAAACAAAAATAAACTCACTGACATAGAAAATGAATTTATGGCTATCAAAGGGGAAGACGGAGGGATAAACTGGGATTATAGGATTAATAGATGCACATGACCATATATAAAATAGATAAACAATGAGGGTTTACTGTACAGCATAGGGAACTATATTCAATATCTCATAAGAAACTATAATGGAAAAGAATCAAAGAAAAATATATATACATATATATACACATATATATGTGTAACTGAATTGCTTTGCTGTACACCTAAAACTAACACAATATTGTAAATCAACTATAATTCTATTTTTAAAATATTTAAAAGATGCTCAACATCGCTCATTATTAGAGAAATGCAAATCTAAACTACAATGAGATATCACCTCACACCGATCAGAATATGGCCATCATCAAAAAGTCTACAAACAATAAGTGCTGGAGAGGCTGTGGAGAAAAGGGAACCCTCTTGCACTGTTGGTGGGAATGTAAATTGATACAGCCACTATGGAAGACGGTATGGAGATTGCTTAAAAAACTAGGAATAAAACTACCATATGACCCAGCAATCCCACTCCCAGGCATATACCCTGAGGAAACCGAAACTGAAAATGAACCAAGTATCCCATTGTTCACAGAAGCACTATTTACAAGAGTTATAACATGGAAGCAACCTAGATGTCCATTGACAGATGAATGGATAAAGAAGTTGTGGTACGTATACACAATGGAATATTACTCAGCCATAGGAAAAGGTGTACGTCAAGGTTGTATATTGTCACCTTGCTTATTTAACTTATATGCAGAGTACATCATGAGGAACACTGGGCTGGAAGAAGCACAAGCTGGAATCAAGATTGCTGGGAGAAATATCAATAACCTCAGATATGCAGATGACACTACCCTTATGGTAGAAAGTGAAGAGGAACTCAAAAGCCTCTTGATGAAAGTGAAAGAGGAGAGTAAAAAGGTTGGCTTGAAGCTCAACATTCAGAAAACAAAGATCATGGCATCTGGTCCTATCACTTCATGGGAAATCGATGGAAAAACAGTGGAAACAGTGTCAGACTTTATTTTTTTGGGCTCCAAAATCACTGCAGATGCTGATTGCAGCCATGAAATTAAAAGATGCTTGCTCCTTGGAAGGAAAGTTATGACCAACCTTGATAGTATATTGAAAAGCAGAGACATTACTTTGCCAACCAAGGTCCGTCTAGTCAAGGCAATGGTTTTTCCCGTGGTCATGTATGGATGTGAGAGTTGGACTGTGAAGAAAGCTGATCGCCGAAGAATCGATGCTTTTGAACTGTGGTGTTGGAGAAGACTCTTGAGAGTCCCTTATACTGCAAGGAGATCCAACCAGCCCATGCTAAAGGAGATCAATCCTGGATGTTCATTGGAAGGACTGATGCTAAAGCTGAAACTGCAATACTTTGGCCACCTCATGCGATGAGTTGACTCACTGGAAAAGACTCTGATGATGGGAAAGGTTGGGAGCGGGAGGAGAAGGGGACGACCGAGAATGAGATGGCTGGATGGCATCACCGACTCTGTGCACATGAGTTTGAGTGTACTCCGGGAGTTGGTGATGGACAGGGAGGCCTGGCGTGCTGTGATTCATGGGGTCGTGGAGAGTCGAACACGACTGAGTGACTGAACTGAACTGAATAGAAAGGAATGCATCAGTTCCAATGAGTAGGACGAACCTAGAACCTATTATATAAACTGAAGTAAGTCAGAAAGAGAACGATAAGTATCATATACTAATGTATACATACGGAATCTAGAAAGATGGTACCAAAGAATTTATTTGCGGGGCAGCAGTGGAGAAACAGACATAGAGAACAGACTTATGGACACGGGAGAGGGGAAGAGAGGGTGCGATGTATGGAGAGAGTAACATGGAAACTTACATTACTGTATGTAAATTACATAGCCAATGGGAATTTGCTGTGTGGCTCAGGAAACTCAAACAAGGTCTCTGTATCAACCTAGAGGGGTAGGATGGGGAGGGAGATGGGAGGGAGGGGATATATGTATACCTATGGCTGATTCATGTTGAGGTTTGACAGAAAACAGCAAAATTCTGTAAAGCAATTAAACTTCAATTAAAGAATAAACAAATTTGAAAACAAAAGGAAAAAAAAATTTATATGGTAGTGGTCCCTAGACTCAAAAGAGCTTTCCTGGCTGCACGTGTCCATATTCCAGAATCCCGGGATATAAACCTGACCCCTTCCTTTTTCTTAAATCCTTCATCCAATTAACCCTCTTGATACTCCAGCTTTAAACTATCTCAGATAGTTTACCACCCTCCCTACCCCTGGCACAGTTATAAGAACTTTAAATCTAGTAATGAATTTATCCTCATAAAACACTCAAGTGGGTATCATTATTATTCTCATTCTACTGATGAGAAAACTGGTGCAGATTCTTGGATTGTGAAGTCAAGTGGGCCTTAGAAAGCATCACTACGAACAAAGCTAGTGGAGGTGATGGAATTCCAGTTGAGCTATTTCAATTCTTGAAAGATGATGCTGTGAAAGTGCTGCACTCAATTTGCCAGCAAATTTGGAAAACTCAGCAGTGGCCACAGGACTGGAAAAGGTCAGTCTTCATTCCAATCCCAAAGAAAGGCAATGCCAAAGAATGCTCAAACTACCGCACAATTGCACTCATCTCACACACTAGTAAAGTCATGCTCAAAATTCTCCAAATTAGGCTTCAGCAATATGTGAACTGTGAACTCCCAGATATTCAAGCAGGTTTTAGAAAAGGCAGAGGCACCAGAGAGCAAATTGCCAACATCCGCTGGAGAAAGCAAGAGAGTTCCAGAAAAATCTCTATTTCTGCTTCATTGACTATGCCAAAGCCTTTGACTATGTGGATCATAATAAACTGTGGAAAATTCTGAAAGAGATGGGAATACCAGACCACCTGACCTGCCTCTTGAGGAACCTGTATGCAGGTCAGGAAGCAACAGTCAGAACTGGACATGGAACAACAGACTGATTCCAAATAGGAAAAGGAGTACATCAAGGTTGTATATTGTCACCCTGCTTATTTAACTTATATGCAGAGTTCATCATGGGGAACGCTGGGCTGGAAGAAGAACAAACTGGAATCAAGATTGCTGGGAGAAATATCAATCACCTCAGATATGCAGATGACACCACCCTTATGGCAGAAAGTGAAGAGGAACTCAAAAGCCTCTTGATGAAAGTGAAAGAGGAGCATGAAAAGGTTGGCTTGAAGCTCAACATTCAGAAAACAAAGATCATGGCATCTGGTCCCATCATTTCATGGGAAATAGATGGGGAAACAGTGGAAACAGTGGCAGACTTTATTTTTTGGGGCTCCAAAATCACTGCGGATGCTGATTGCAGCCATGAAATTAAAAGACGCTTACTCCTTGGAAGGAAAGTTATGACCAACCTAGATAGCATATTAAAAACAGAGACATTACTCTGTCAACAAAGGTCCGTCTAGTCAAGGCTATGGTTTTTCCAGTGGTCATGTATGGGTGTGAGAGTTGGACTGTGAAGAAAGCTGATCGCTGAAGAATTGATACTTTTGAACTGTGGTGTTGGAGAAGACTCTTGAGAGTCCCTTGGACTGCAAGGAGATCCAACCAGTCCATTCGAAAGGAGATCAATCCTGGGTGTTCATTTGAAGGACTGATGCTAAAGCTGAAACTCCAATACTTTGGCCACCTCATGCAACGAGTTGACTCACTGGAAAAGACTCTGATGCTGGGAAGGATTGGGGGCGGGAGGAGAAGGGGACGACAGAGAATGAGATGGCTGCATGGCATCACCGACTCTATGGACATGAGTTTGAGTGAACTCCGGAAGTTGGTGATGGACAGGGAGGCCTGGCATTCTGTGATTCATGGGGTCGTGGAGAGTCGGACACGACTGAGCAACTGAACTGAACTGAAGTGAATGTGTCCAAAGTCACATACTTGCAAAACAGCAGAGCAGGCATCTGGGGGGTCTGGCTCCTGAATCTCACTCAGCTCTTGACCACTGCGTTACGTCAGCTCTCACTCACTTTGTTCTCAGTGCCTGCCTATCTCAGACATTAGTCATTAAGTCCCTTGAAGGCAAGCATCGTCTTTTTATTCTTATCCCCGAGCCCTAAGCACAACGTCTGGTGCACAGTACGTGATCAACAACTGTCTACTGAATAAACAGTGGGTAACTGGGAAGGAGAGAAGCTCCAGAAAGGCCATCCTGTTTAAAATTAAAATCTCAGAGCTCAAATTGGTCATGAATTCTTTCCTCTGCTTTTATCCACAATATTAAATGGCCACAAAACGGGTCATGATCCTGCCAGAGTCCACCTCTGACGAATTCTGAGGGAGCAGCCCTCCCAAAGGCAGCACCAGCACCTCCCAAAGACCCTATGCAGGGCGCCCAGGCACCCTGCCTGAGATCTGACGTCAGTCTCCCAGGACTGCACTTCTGGGCTTAGAATCAATAGGCTCCCCACAGAAACTGGAAATCTGACTCGCAGCTTCTATGCTGATGTGCTGAGGTAGAATCAAATGGGGAGGCCTTCCCAGAACGTCCGAGTGAATCAGCTGCTCTGTTTGGGATGAATCCAGAACATGTGCCCACAAAGGGTAGCACGTTTGCAAAGTGAGATCTAAAATGAACCATCTGGTCTGGAAAAACGGCCAACTGGAGGGATGGGGGCCTGGAAACCTCCCAGAGAGCAAACTTATCTGGGGGAAATGATGAGTCAGCTCTGCCCAGAAACAAAAGCCTTCTATAAAGCCCTTTGCAATAGGTCGCACGGCATCTCTTCTTGGAGACGCCAGAATTGGGTAACTCCATCTAAAGGTTACCTTTGGATTCAAGGTTCTAAGATGTCCGGTTCTGGGGTCCGTATGGACCTGGGTACCATAGCAAAGGATGCAGAGAATCACTTCACAGCCAGATGGATGTGTCAGGCAAGAGGTGACAGGAAGTCCTGGGCTGGTCGGGGACCAGGCTTTTCCCCTAAAATTGAGACAGTTTCGCTTTGATCCTGGAGGACAGCTTTCTTCTGTGTCTTCTTCTCCCAGCCAAAGTCACTGTTGCCTGTAAAAAAGTAAAAAGCAAGCCAATTACCAGGTCTAATTATCTCCCTTCATTCTTCTCTTGGCAACAGCTGCTAAGGCTCTTGCCAAAACTCTGCTTCACCAACACCCTGATCCAAAAAGCCCCAAGTTAGGAAGAGAAGGCTCTGCCAGCGCAGAGCAGCTGTAAGGCTTCCCAACACCAAGACAGGGGCAGTTCAAAGCAGCTCTCTCCCAGGAGCCCCCTCGGCCTCCGCATCTGGACAGAAAAGAGGTGGTGGCGCCGGCCACCTGGAACCACACCAGAACATGACGCAGCAGCCACCAACAGCCACTTGCTCTGTCTGCCCCCACCCCCACCCCCATCCCAGAAAGCAAGGAGGCTTTTTAAAGGCCTCTTTGTGCTTGCAGTGGGAGCTGCCAGGTCATGGTGAGCTTCATGGACACTTCTGTCCAGGCTTGCTTAGAGCTGAGCCTGGGCCTCCCAGCTGAGCTCAACTGGGAGGTGGGCCAGGGGCTCTCGAGGGGATGCTGGGAAGCTCTCCAGGCACCATGCCAGAGCCTGTGTGCACATCCTTGCACTCCCCAAGTTGCTGTCCTGCCTCTGCCCAGGGGTGAGCCCGAGACCTTCTAGTCTCATCCTGCCTGGAGCGAGGGGTCACTCACTCCTGGAAGATGCCCGGAGACGTGGGGGTCTCTCTGACTCATGCAATAGCCAGCCAGTCTCCAAAACCCCAGTCAGCAGGGAGAGGGTAAACCAGGTGGCCGTCTACTTGGCCTCCAACCCCACAGCCCCAGGGGAAGAAGGACCAGGTGCAGTTCACGGGGCAGTTATGAAACCTGAGAAGCTGGAATGGCTTTGGGCTGGGGCTTTGAGAACAGGCAGGTATTGTGTGGTCAGGTGCAGAGCGGGTATAGAATACCCATCAGTTCACATACAAACACCATCCCAGTTTTGTGCAGAGGGAGGAAGGGCCTTCCAGGAGCCTGAGTGTTTTCAAACCAGAACGGAAAAAGGAAGGCTGTGTCCGTGAGGGGGTTGGTGACCCACAGCCAGAAGAAAGGAGGCCCAGAAGCCAATATGGACATGTTTCCCAGCCCTCAGCCGAATGCCTACAACAATTTTAAAGATCCCAGCATATATGCCTGAGACATCTCCAGAGATACGGAAGTTCAATCGGTCAGTGATCAAAGAATCTTTTCCTAACAGCCTTGGGCAGGGGTTAGTTTTTCCACACGTCATCATGCTGGCCATCAGCAAATATTTACTGTCTGCATGGTCAAAGATCAGTGCCTGCCCTCCCAGTCCCTGCCTCCTGAAGACAGACCATGAAGGGCAACAAAGCTTAGCAGGAGCTTGAGCAACCAGACAAAGATGGCTTGCAACAGGTCAGACACAAGAGACATGGAACACCTCATCTTTGTGCTGAAGCCAAAGCTTTGCATGTTTTACCATTTTCCTCTTTCACAGTGGCTGGAAGGCTGGGAAAGGTGAGAAGGGAATAAGAGCAGGAGAGAAATTTGAGTGAGAGCACAATAGCGCTTGCAGAGAGTGATAATAGAGTGAGAGGTGGGGGTGGGGAGCCGTGGGGCAGCAGCTCCCAGGTCTAAGTGGGGAAGCCAGGCAGACACCTATTCAGACAAGATTTCCCCCGGGGCTTGGCTTATCTCCTCCATCTGTCCTCCCACAGTCACCCAGTATGCTGGACTTGGTAGGTTTCCCTTTCTCCCTTGACATACTGATGAAGACTGTAGTTAGCAACGCCCTGGTTCCTGCAGTCTCAGGCAGCCACATAAAGCTCCCAGGCCAGCCCCTCACCCTGTGGCCTCTAAAACGATAAAATCCAGAGACAGGGTGTGGGAGGACCTTCCTCACCATGTTTCCCGTCCTCAATGGCCATTCCAATGCTCTCTTTCCCAATGGGTCATCTCTGTCACTAATATCACCATATTTTGAACACCCCAGCCTCCCCCTGGAGAAGGGCTCTATCTGCTCCCTAACAGTTTGTATCTGTGCCTTCACTTACACCTTCTCTGTACTCTAAAGCCTGCCTATTCCATGTCATAATCTGACCTCTATTTCTCACAATAATTTTTTTTATTTTCGGCTGTGCTGGGTCTTCACTGCTGTGTGGGCTTTTCTCTAGTTTCAGCGAGCAGGGGCCACTCTTGGTTGCGGCGCTTGGGCTTCTCATTGCGGTGACTTTTCTTGTGGCAGAGCATGGGCTCTAGAGCGTACAGGCTTCAGTAGTAGCGGTACATGGGCTCAGTAGCTGTGGCTCCTGGACTCTAGAGCACAGGCTTGGTAGTTGTGGCACATGGGCTTGGTTGCCCCACGGCTTGTGGGATCTTCCCAGATCAGGGACCAAAGCCATGTCTCCCGCACTAGCAGGTGGATTCTTTACCACTGAACCACCAGGGAAGCCCCCTGACCTTTATTTTTTTATATCCAGCTCCTTTGTACAGCTTTTCCTGATTCCATCCCCCATTAACCTGTCCCTTCTCTGCTCAGAATTGTGTGACTTGCATGTAAACACCCCTTACTCATTCGAGTTGTGCACGCAACCATAGCCTGCTTAATGCTGTGTCCGCTCCCCACCCCCCCAAAACTCCAGGGAGTATCAGGTAGACACTGAGAACATATTGACCGACTTGTTGGACTGACTGGCTGAGGATATGACAGCTGTGATCAATCAAGAGTCCATAGTCACCGTTTCCCAGGCCACCTGGAGAGTTTCCACAGCAGAGCCTGCTGTGGAGTGGAGATGTCATCCGATTTCTTAATTAATGCAAACACTGTTCATCTGAATGCTCTAGGGTGGTGTTTTTTTCTTTTTATAATTGAAAAAAAAAGAGAACATTTAAAAAATGATAAAAATAACATTTACCAGCTTAGGAATAAATGAAGCTTTATTTCTAGACCTTTTGTCCCAGCAGCAATCCCGCCCTCCCCAACCCCAGTCCCAATCACCCTCCACAGGTTGGTTGTCCCCTTTTCCCACCTTTCCCACCGTGCTTCTCCAGGTGATGAACAGAATTCCTACCAGTGACTACTAATTGGGTTAATGGAGTGACTGCGTAATTGTTCTCTCTTCACAGCCCAACCCACCACCCTGGCTGCTTTCCGACTACCTGCCTCTCATCTGTTCCAGGATCACTAATTTGCAACAACAACTTCCATTGTCGTCCACATCTGGGACTCTGGGGTTTTAAGTGAATCTCCCTAAGGCAGAGAACAGAAGATGCTGCTATTTCAGTTTGTCTCATCTACAATAGGACCATTCTCTGGGGTTTCTGGGCAGTGCGGGGCTGCCCGGGTAAAGGGGAAATCTGAGCAGTGATGGGACCCAGGCCAGAGCGCAGCGTGCTAAGGGAGGAGAGCAGACAGGGGTAAAATTCTGACCTTTTCTTCCCAGATACTTGGGTTTGCATTTCATTTTAATCAGTTTCAGATGAAACTGACAAGTCAGGAGCCTCGGGAATCCTAGTGCCCCTGCCACTGCCCTCTGGTCTCCGGGGCATCAGTTGGGCAGCATCTGTCCCGGCCTGACCCAGCTTCCCCCAGAGGAGGCAGCATGGAGGGTGGCCTTTCCGATCCCCACAACTCAATCGGAGCCTAGTCGCTCTTGTCAGATCGGTTGGATAAGACAAGGCTTTATCCCTCTGTTGTTTTTTGAGGTATGTTCATTCTACTTGAAATCTGTTTCACCTTAAAGGGATCATCGGCTCAGTGGTAAAGAATCCGCCTTCCAATGTAGAAGATGTGGTTCCCATCCCTGAATTGGGGGCATCTCTTGGAGGAGGAAATGATAACCCACTCCAGTATTCTTGCTTGAAAAACCCCATGGACAGCGGAGTCTGGTGGGTTACAGTCCATGGGGTCACAAGGAGTCAGCACAGCTGAGTGAAGAAGCACAGAACAACAACAAAAGGATCATCACCTGCCCGAACTATGGCAGCGTTAGCATTTTTAGAATAGGGTGTAACTAGGACACTGAGGGACAGCGTCCAGGAACTCTGCCTCGTGCCTGGGGAGGTGGGTTTGTCGGTGGATGTGGCAAGAGGGTGCTAGCACCACCTTTGGTCTCTGAGCCCCCTTAAGCTGGGCTCGGGAAATGGGTTTTGTTCCTTGGGATGACTTCTGTCTCCACCTGCCTTCTATCTTGGCCTGTGCCCCTCCCTCCCTCCCTCTCCCACCCTTCACCCCAGGCTCAAGGTGATCCTCACTGTTCCTAGGCAGCTCTGGGCTTCTGATCCACAGAAATGGGCAGTGTGGGATGTGGGCCCAGGGAGTCAGTTCTGGGCTTCACACAGACACACTCTTGTCTTTACTTCCAGACCACCCTCCCCATCCCCAAACACCCGGGAGGAGGGGATGCTGAGACCTGCTTGAATCCCCATAAATGCTTGTTTCTGCCTCCAGTCTTGATCATTTATAAACTCGCCTTATTCCTACACCCTGCTCTGCTCACATTAGCATTTAAGCTGCTCAGGCACATCTTTGTTTTCACTGTAGAATACCCGGTAGGGTGACTGACACAGAAGAGGTGCTCAATAAGTAATTAACGAATTAAACTGGGTTGGAAGTTCCTGACAGTTAAGTAAGAGCTGAGGCTCTTTCTGGAAAGGAAAAGTTGAGACTGAGCAAACGATAAACAAAATGCACCAATACCCGCCTCAGCTAAGGCAGGGTTATGCACTCCGTAGGCATCATGAAGAGGCTGAAGTCGGCTCTCAGGGATCAGTCTCCACGGGACCATCTGCTCACCACTGCCCTCCACTGGACACTGGGCCAAAGCAGCCCGGCCCAGTCCAGGCACTCTCAGGTTTCCTTCCCTCTCCATGCTGGATCCAGCTCCTGGGCAAACCGGTTTTTCTGTTGGCTTCTCTTACCAGGTTTATTTCACTCCAACTGTGTCGCACTGAATTCATGAGACCTAGGAAGGCACAAGAGAACTGGGGCTTCTTTGAGTCCTGGCATATCGAGGGTTCCACAAATGCTTAATGCATGAAAATCAACATAATGACCTTTGTTCCCCACAAGCCAGCAGCAGCACTGTGGACTGTTATTATGATTGCAAATATAAGAATCCACTTAAGAGCCTACTCCTACAACGGTCTGCACACCCTATGCTGCCAGCTTTTAGAAGACAACCAAGGAGAACAAAAAGGGACAAAAGGCTTCTGGGAAAGAACTCAAAAACAATCAGTCATTTCTATCTTAACAACAACAGATCTTCCTCCTTAGGGGAAAGAGGGAGGAAGGGGAGAGTAAACCCGGGTACCACTAAATCTTGTGGAAAGTCTTCTCTCTCCTGCACCAAATCTGGTGAAATGACTTCTTTCTCCCGCACAGAGCTACGTCCCTGTCTTTAATTATAGGTATGGGTGAATTTGCCTTATTATCGCTACCCCTGACCTCTCTAGCTTATAAGGATTTTGCCCAACACACTGACCCTTAAAAGTTATTGAATTCCTGGCAGTCAAATATGGTGTATGAGTGGCTAATAATTTGCCAAATGGCAACAGTAAAATAAGTTAAAAAGGACGCATCACATTTATGGCTTACAAATTGCTTCAATTTGCTGAAAAATTGTTTTCGTCTCCCGAAATTGAACTGTGGAGTTAGCCCAAGGCCTGGCAGGCATTTGGAGATATGAATCTGAAGCTCACGGAAGAACCTGGACTAACCAGCATAGAGGCGAAAGTGAAAACCCAAATATTGCCCAGGAAAAACTCAGAGGATGAAATCAAAGTATGATACCTCGGGACCCGGTGTTGAAGGGCCGAGGGAGTGGAGGAGGCTAGGACAGAGCCAGAGAGGGGAAAACCAAAGAGGCAGAAGAAGGAGCAAGGAAGGATGGAGTAAAGAAAACCAAGGAGCTGGGAAATTTCAAGGATGAAGGAGTGGCACATGCCCTCAGATGCAGTTGAATAATCTGGTCAAAAAAGGATTGAGGGACTTCCCTGGTGGTCCAATGGCTAAGACTCCGTACGCCCAATGTAGGGGGCCTAGCTTCCATCCCTGATCAGGGAAAGAGATGCCACATGCTGCAACTAAGACCCAGTGCTATGAAATAAAGAAATAAATATATATTAATATATTTTAAAATTTTTAAAAAGACAGGATTGAGAGTTGTCTGCTGGACTGGGCAATATGAAGGTCACTAGTGACCCTGAGAGCAGTTAGTGACCTTGTGAAAGCAACTTCATTTGAGGGTTGAGGTGGGGACAGAGTGGAAGGCACTGTGGTGGGAATGGGATTGAATGGGAAGCAAGGATATGGAAACAATCATAGGAGGTAACCAACTTAGGCGAAAGAATAAAGGCTTTCAATTTTGACCTTGTACAGACTGGACTTCACCGATTCAGCTTCCCTGCAGCCTCTAGTGACACGTTCTAAAAACAAAAATTAATCATACCACGTCCTGTTGTGATTAATATCTGCCGGCTCTCCACTTGCTGAACAATGGAGAGCAAAGTCCAGGGCCGATCTGTTTAGTATAATTTATTTTCTATAATTGTATTTATTTATTTTTGGCTGTACTGGGTCTTCCTTGCTCTGCGACGGCTTTCTCAAGTTCTGGCGGGCGGGGGATTACTCTTCGCTGCGTTGTGGTCCTTGGGGCTTCTAATTGTGGTGGCTTCTCTTGCTTCAGTGCACAGGCTCTAGGGCGCAGTCTCAGGAGATGTGGCGCATGGGCTTGGTGGCTCAGAGGCATGTGAGATCTTCCCGGGACCAGGGATAGAAGCTGTATCTTCTGCATTGGCAGGCGGATTCTTTACCACTGAGCCGCCAGGGAAGCCTTAAAACGGATGTTTTACTATACATAAAATATACTTAAACTTGATTAAAGAAAAATACCCTTCTACCTCACTCCATAGCCTGGAGAGCAAAGTTCAAATTTCTTCCAGCTTAAGTGATATGATTTCTTCCCTTGATTCTTTCCCCATGCCCCAAATACGTGCTTGCGTGCTAAGTCGCTTCGGTCCTATCTGACACTTTGCAACTCTACGGCTACTCTGTCCGTGGGATTCTGCAGGCAAGAACGCTGGGTTGCCATGCCCTCCTCCAGGGGATGCCCACCACGTTAAATACACTACGGATATAAAATGGGCCTCGACGTCCTTTCCTGCCCACCTGTTCAACACCCGTGACGTTTCTCAAGATTCAACTTGTGCCATTCCTGTTAGCGTCCTCTAGACACAGATGTCTATTATATAAAGCTTTCCATTGCACTCTTCCGTTTGTGTCTCCCCTTTCTTTTACTAAGCTGTAGGCGAGACAGCTCCAGCGCTGATCACTAAGCCGCTCTATCTTTGCTGAAGAAACCTGGGCTTTACCGCTGTAGACCGGCCCGACGGACAGCGGGACAGATCCTCCTCCAGTCCTACAAGGGGCGCTGTGGCAACCTCCGTCGTCTCCCTTCTTTCCACCTCTCCGGAGCCTCTCCCAGACTCACACGCTTGGGGCTCCGCCTCCTAGGTAACATCCCTCCTTCCCATTGGGCAAGGACGATCCGGACTGGCCAATGGAGCGAGGCGTTGGTGCGAGGCGGCGCCACCATCTTTGAGCCCCTGGGTCCCTGTCTCGATAGGCGGCTGTGGGAGTTAGGGAGGTAGGTGGGCCGCGCCCCGCCGCCTCCGGTCCACAGCAGTGCCTCTCTGTCCTTTTGCCGCGGTCCCACGATGCCGCAGTACCAGACTTGGGAGGAGTTCAGTCGCGCAGCGGAGAAACTCTACCTCGCCGACCCAATGAAGGTAAATCGCAGGCGGAGCCAGTGTCTGTCCCAGCGCCGAGTCAGGATGTCTTCTCTGCCGTCCGGTGGGCCTCCGGAGCTTCTGCAGCATCCTAGGAGGTGCTGTGTGCGAAGAGACACGGACTCCGCGCGAAGTCCAATTGTTCTTTTCGTCTCTTCTCTTAATAAGGGCCCAGTGAAGCCTGAAACCAGCAAAATCAGGTTTTTGAGCCCCCGCCTACAATCCCTGAGCTTTCTTATCGTGGGTTTACGTGTCTCTAAGGGCAGGGCTCCGCCCCCCTGCAGCTTCGGCCTCGTGTGGCGCTTCAGTTCAGTCCAGTCGCTCAGTCGTGTCCGACTCTTTGCGACCCCATGGACTGCACCACGCCAGGCCTCCCTGTCCATCACCAACTCCCGGAGCTTACTCAAACTCATGTCCATTGAGTTGGTGATGCCATCCAACCATCTCATCCTCTGTCATCCCCTTCTCCCACCCCCAATCCCTCCCAGCATCGGTCTTTTCGAATGAGTCAGTTCTTCGCGTCAGGTGGCCAAAGTATTGGATTTTCCGCTTCAGCATCAGTCCTTCCAATGAAGGACTGATTTCCTTTAGGATGGACTGGTTGGATTTCCTTGCAGTCCAAGGGACTCTCAAGAGTCTTCTCCAACACCACAGTTCAAAAGCATCAAAGACCCCAGTTTGGAGGCATCTACCTTCCGCAGATTAGTGGTTCTTAATATTTTGGAGGTCAGTGCTCTTTGAGAGCAGGAGAATGCACTTAACACATAAATGTTTGTAAACAGTTTTAGGGCGTCCATGGATCCCTGTGGGCTTCACTGGAGGCTCAGGCGGTAAAGAATCTGCCTGCAGTGCAGGAGACCTGGGTTTGATCCTTGGGTCAGGTAGATCCCTGGAGAAGGGAATGGCAACTCACTACAGTATTCTTGCCTGGAGAATTCCATGGACAGAGAAGCTTGGCGAGACTGGTCTAGAGTCCATGGGGTCACAAAGAGTCAGACACAAAGTGAGTGGCTAATACACACACATGGATCCCTGTAATTCATTCATGGCCCCCACAAAATTATAATAAGCTAACCTCTGACATCGACTTATCATAATTGTGTGTGTGTGTTAGCAAAGAAGTTGCAAGGACAAGAATTTAGCATTTGGGTCTTGATTTTTCTTCCTCTTGGTTTTTATTGTCATCTAAATATTATTTGAAATATTAAAAAGTCCTGCTAGCTTTTTAGATCTAGATAAGTAACAAGCCGAAAACATTTTTAGTTGCATTCTTTGCAATAAAGTGATGCAATAGTAATAAATGATAAAATGAATTAGATACTTGTGAAATTGAGTACTTTGTTTATGACACCATTTCTGGCTCCTCCATTTGATTGATTTTGTTCGTAGGACCATTTGTTTCTTTAAGCAGTGTACCATGAGGACTGTACGGGACTTTGTAGAAGTACCCACAGTGTAAACTAAATATATTTGGAAAGATAGTAAAGAATATACAAATCCACAGTAAGAGTAATAATACTGTAAGAATGTGGTCATAGTTATAGGGAAAATGAAAATAAAATGATTGTTATTGAGCGTTGCTATGAACAAAGCAGGTGTAGAATAGGCAGGAGAGGGAGAACCTATGAATTCTTTAAAGAAAATTCCAGTGGCCTAGAAACTTGTGCCTTCTCATGATTACCTTCACTGGTTTTTAACTAATTTTTTTTGATAGGTCAGTGAGGGGATGAGTGGGAAGAGAGCTTGACTGACAGTTGTGTTGAATACCTTCCATGTGACAGACATTTTATATATATATATACTTCTCTGTATAATTTATGTATAGAGTTGAAGACAATCCCTTGAGGTAGTTGAATGAACAGTCTTAGATACATTAAATGATTTACCTGGTGATCTCTAAGAGATTAGGATAAAATTTGAACCCACATCTCTAAACACCATGGTCATGCTGTTTCTACTAGTCCATACTGCTGAAACTAAAGAAAAAGAGAAATTTTGTCATAATTTCTTGGGATCCGTTTTACAGAATTCTTTGTCTTCTCTCCCTCTTGATCATATTTATCACCTTTTACCATTCTCCGTTGCAACCGCTCTAAGTGAAGATGGTATTATTGCTAGACCATGTAATAACCTCTTTGCCTGCCTGCTTTTAAAATTCCTTCTTCACTCTCATACATACTGCAGCTATCTCAGACACAAAAATTGAATTGTCAGTTTCCTGTTTTAAAACTGGTTCTTCACTGATTGCTGGTAAAAGTCCCACCTTCCAGGCCCCAGTCTGACCCTCTCTCCAGTCTTGTTGGCTTTGTCTCCGACCATTTCCACCATCCTCAGCCCTAGCTAGCCTCAGCTGCAGAATGCATCAAATCTTCATTCAGACTGCTGCTTCAGCCTTTCTCCTAACTTCTTCCCTAAAAGAAAACAAAAAATGCATTTCTGCAGCCATTTCCATAAATTCTTTTTACACTTTCCTTTCCCCCAGTCTAAATTACTTGTTTCCTCTTTTAGCATTTTACCTGTATATGTCTTTCTAGGACTTAATTCATGTTGTCTTATGTTTGGATTATTTAAGTTGGTTGAATTCAAAGTTACTAAGAAAGCAAGAACCTTGATTTCTTTTTCTTCTTAGTGGCATCTGACATGGTAACTTAGGTGCTTTCTAATTTACCAATAACAGGGGAGTTGTGGCTTCCCAGGTGGTGCTGGTGGTAAAGAACTCACCTGCCAATCAGGAGACTTAGTGGGTTCCAGATCCCCTGGAAGAGGGCATGGCAGCCCACTCCAGTATCCTTGCCTGGAGAATCCCATGGACATAGGAGCCTGGCAGGCTACAGTCTGTGGGATCCCAAAGAGTTTAACTCATTTCTCCTAATGAAGCCACTGAATATTCTTTTAAGCAGGAGTTAAAACTTTACATAGTTGTCATGCTTAGTATATTTATAAGGTGGTTTCCTTTTGTTTCCAGAGGACTGAATTTTTTTAATATGTGAAACAATTTACTAGCTCAATAAGTAGAATCTTATTAAGTAGTTCAAAGATACTTACACCTACTTAAGTGCTTGATGAGTTCCCTTTCCTCCCTCACCAAGACAAATCTCAGGATGATATGACCTTTTTTAATTTGCAAACCCAGGAGAGTAGAAGGCATAATGAGAAAAGCTGTAGAAAAAGCTCTAATAGCCCTTTTTATCTAGTTTCCAGAATTATCTTGAGGGTTCTGTGCTGCAGGACCAGAATTATCTTGAGGGTCCTGTGGAGCCATTTTAAATATATTTTCCCGTTTTGTCTGGCAGATACTTAGCAATTTTTAAAACAGCTAGCTAAAGCTAAGCTAGAGTTATTTATTATATTTTTGATTAATAAGAAACTTGACTCTGCTGCAGTACACTGTTTTGAATCCATCATTTAAAGAAATAAAAGTAATGTTCATGGAGGTTGTAAACTCTATTGGGAGCTGTCTTCTTTTACTGGAATATACTAATATCTGAATCATTTTCACGGCTTCCTAACTGTAGAACACCCGATAGCAAAAAGTGCTATGTAGCGTGGCACTCAGCGTAGGAGTTATTATAGATTGTGGGAAGTTGTGTCTCATGTCGTGCCGTCATGAGAAAGATACGATTTTGCTGAGTAATTAGTAATGAGTCCACCTCTTGAGAGCCATGGGACGATGGAGAGTATGAACTGCAACTGCAGTGCTCTTTCCTGGGAAATGAATTTGAGCTTTACTAGTCATTTCTGCTACCCCCGCCTTTTTTTTTCCTGTCAGTCCTCTATGGCTAGATGTGTGGGTATTGTAGGGGAGAAGAAAGCCTTCTCCTTTACTCTCTTGGGTTTCATAACTGGGGCTCTGCAAATTAAACTGACAAAAGACACGTTAATAAATAGAAAGAATTACACTTAGCAGAGAAGTTCACAGAGAGGAGGAATTTGGGACCTGTATAGCATCTGAAGGGTGGGAAAGTATGGGAGAGAGGTTGGACAGAGGAAGAGAGATTTGGGGCTTCTGGGAGGGAGTAAGTTCTGAGAAGGTGACTAGGGAATGTATGGGCAATATTAGAGTTGTCTGGTAAGATTTTTGGGGAACAAACCTTCTTTTTTCCCAGGGAGAAGAAACACCTTTACAGTTGGAAACTTATCTTTACAAAGCTTAATTTAGGTCCTGCTTTTGATCAGAAAGGGCAGAGAACTAGTTGCCTTCAGCTCACAACTTTCCTTTAGCTGAAGTGGTATACTTCTGAGGTAGCATGCTGTGAATACCCTTCAGTACAGTCTTACTGGCAAGAAACCCAAACCACCTTAAGAGTCTTACAGACATTCTCTGAATATGGGTGTGCCTTGGGAATTTTCAGTACATCAAAGTGACTGAAAATATAATACCTGACTTTCTTTTATGTCTTAAAAGTATTGTAGCAATAGGAATGGACAAAATGGGCAAATGGACAAAATCCCACATTTCATTAATGATAAGTTTACAGTAAAGGTGCCTTTAGATATTTTGGCTATTAATTCTAAAAGGATCTATTTTAGCTCACTTGAAGACTAAATTATTTATGAGAAATGTCTTCTGACTTCACTGTTTCTAAATATGTATTTTTATTTCAGGCCCGTGTGGTTCTCAAATATAGGCATTCTGATGGGAGTTTGTGTATTAAAGTAACAGATGATTTAGTTGTAAGTATACATTTTTATTTGTTTTATACTTTCAGATTTGTTTGAGTTAATCATTTGTTTGAAATTATTTACATAGAATTTATGCAGGTCACCCATTAGAATGCTTATTTTGTGTTTCATTCCCAAGTCAAGAGCCTTGTTCTTGAAGCTATTTTTATAGGCACTTGGAAAGATAATTCAGCTTGCTTCATTAATACAGTTTGTCAGGTGTAGTTTAATAACAGCTGAACAAGAGGAACATAGAGACCACACATAGGTACAGGGGTAAAGGTTTCCTTGTAGATGTGTGAGAAGTAAGTGGTATTTGAACCCAAGTTATAGGTTCTGTAGTTAAATTTCTCTCGTTTCCTGTCTGCTCATTCTTGTTGCTTCCTCACACCCCATTGATTTCTTACCCCTCTGCCATGTGGTTTCTACATGAAGTCTTTCCCTGAAACTGGTCTCAGTGAGGGCTCAGCAGCCCCTTCATTTTCAAACCCAGCAGTTCATATCTTGCTTGACCTCCTGGCTGCTTTTAATATTTTTAATATTTATTTGGCTGCACCAGGTCTTCGTTGAGACATTCAAGATCCTTATTGCAGCATTCGGATTCTTAGTTGCAGCATGTGGGATCTAGTTCCCTGACCAGAGGTCGAACCTGGGCCCCCTGCATTGGGAGCACTGGACCACCATGGAAGTTCCCCTCCTGGCTGCTTTTGAAACAGAAAACCACTTCTTGTAGAAATTATTTTGACATCTGTGCCTCCCTTTTATCTTGTTTTTCTTTTTCTCTGTTTATTTCATTCTTTGCTAGTTATTTTGCTGACTTGCCCCCATCGATATTGGTTTCTCCAGGATTCTGTCCTCGATGTCGTCTTACCACTTATGGATCAGTCCATTAAGTCCAGTACTGCCTGTATGTGTCTGTTTCCAAGTTTGTAGCTTTAGCTCATATTTTTCTTTTGGCTTCCTGACTAGGTCTAAGTTGAGCATCTTTCCTCCTCTACTTCATAAGGTTAGCCTGTCTAGAGTGGAAGTCCTCATCCCTTATCAAACTGCTTCTTCCTGCTTCCTGTCTTTAATTACACTGTCATCTACCTGCTCAGAACCTGGGAATCATTTTTGGTCCCTTCCTTTCCCTTGTTCTCACATTTACTATTCCTTCATTTGAAAAACTTGTATTTTGATCCTCTGGTAAGTTCCATGTGCTTTGCTGGGCATTTGTGAATTATTGATTCAAGCTCTCATCTCATTTCCTGTCGCGAACCCTCCACCCTCATTGCTAACCTCTTAAGGCTTCTTTGTCACTTGCCTGGACCAGTAGCTCTGTGTCCCTGCTTCCAGTTTGTCCTTCAGTTGTCCTGTACTACTGTCCCGCCAGAGTGATTTCTAAAAATGCAGATTGGATTCTTACTACCCTGCTTAACAGTCTTTAGTGGCTTCCCATCACTCATGTTGTAAACTCCACCCTCACATCCCCTCTAATCTCTGTCTTTTTTGTGTTACTTAAGGGCTCCTTTAATATGCCATGCAGTCTTAGGCCTCTGAGCTTTTGAACAAGTCTGTCTCCATCTTTGCAGTATTGAATCCCACTCCTGCCCCAGTGTGACAAGCCAACTGCTTATATTTCAAAACCCACCTCAGAAGGACTGCTTCATTTCTTGTTTTTATTTCTGCCTCTTTTTGTGCTGTTTCACAATTAAAAAAAAAAAATCACATTTGACTTTTAATAGGTTGTGGGCTTTGAAATGACAAGAATAGATGAGTAATAGTCTTACTGTATTTGCAGTGACTAGTCCTGACCCAAAGGGTACTTAGCAAGCATTTCTTTTAATGGATTAACTCTTTAAAAAATCTCATGGTGACTTTAAAAATGACTTTTGGTCATATCTTTTACTGTATTTGTATTCAGGGTTCCATTATGAGGTTGCATGAAGTCAGATCTTTTAAAATTAGTGTCATATCTTCTAAGAACCTATTGAGTTTGGTGAATGTGAAATGCAAAAAAGGAGTAAATTGAACTGTTGTGTGCTAAACCTAGGTTGAGGAGATTTGAATCCTAGTTTAGCAGTCTAACAGCATTTTAGTCTTGGGGAAGATCAGGCCAAAAGTTTGGCTTTGGGAGCCTTAATCTGTGAAGTGCTGTAGTAATAGTCTGCTTACCTAATTGGGTTGTTGTACAAAGTAAATGAAATATGTGGAAGTGCATAATGCTAGTGCCTGCCATTTAGTAGGTTCAATAAATGTGTACTTGAATCCTGAGCATTCACATTGAGAAAAATGTTACTTGTGATTGTCACAGAGTGGATAGATACATCTACTGAAGAGAAATTGGTATGTTCTGCTTTAAAAGTAGAGGAAAATGCAGAATTGAATTCAATACAAAAGAGTTTACCTCCAAATGATGACTTTTGGCCTCTGGTAATGATTAAATATAGTTAAAGATCCATGGTGAGCAATACTGGAAAGAACTTTAACATTAATGATTTTCGTGATAAGATCTAAGTATAAAGGATGCTTTTTGTTCCCTTTCTTAAAACTACTGAGAATCAGTCCTTATCTAGAAGGGACCAAAGATAGAATCAAATCCATCGTACTAAACAATAAGTATGTGAACCAACTCCAATGAAAAAATCTGTTTTCTAATGATTTTTAAAGAAAAGTTTGTATACTTCCCTCAGTAATTCATTTTAATGGCTTAGAAAACTCTTCTTAGACTTTATTGTCTTAGAGCTTTGACTTTTTTATAGTCCCATTTATGCATCTTTTGTTTCTAATTCCATGTCTGATTTATAATATTGTTTTCTATGAACCTCTTTCTATGTCAAACTGTAGTGAGAAGGTATATGTTCTCCTATAGTACATGTGCTAAAATTGAAACTCTGAAGATGATTATGGCCGCCTTATAAGATTGTTAGATTTGTACAATGTGTGAACTTTTCTAAGTGGTTTAAGGGTTGTATGAATTCAAATCAGTTGCGCATTGTCAACCACAAATTGGCACTTGCCATCTACCTCTACAAGGATTAAATTATGTGCTGCTGCAGCTGCTGACCTCCAGCACCCCTTGAAGGAGCCCAAGATGGAGAGCAGAAATGAGGCACTCTACTCCCCGAAACCTGGCAGGACAGGTCTTCAGATAGTTAGATATTCTCAGGAGCTGATTTTCTGAGCCCAGTTCTTATATCTCCTCGTATCTAGAAAAACACTAAAATCTTTCATGGTGATGACTGTTTTATCATGACAAGCAAAAGTGTCATGAGACAGCAGAAACTTTCTAAGAAATAAACATGCTTGATTGCGTGTACTCCCCCCTTCACCAGAATTGCATGTATACTGTCCTTCTCCTTTATGTCTTTGGAACAGTCTCTCAGAGCTGTTTGAGGTGCTGTCTCCTGGGTTGCAGTCCTCGTATTGCCCCAGATAAAACTTTTAACTCACGACTCTGATGTGCGGTTTTTTTTAAGTTGACAGCACGATCAGGTTGAATTCCAAATCAGTGTAAGTTGATGAATATTACTGCAGGATCACAAAGTTCCCATTGCTTAAAACTCATACGAATCCATAAGATGGGCTGAAAAAAAATGGATTTGTGTTACAAAACGAGACTGCCAGCTTAAGTTTGATAATTTGGAAGATTCTAGATGAATGTAAAGCCAGGAAGAGTTTAGATTGGTTTAAAAGTTATACCAGAAACAAGATTGAACAAATTTATCTAGCTTGATGTAGGTAGCAACCAGCAGTAAGCAAGGAATTCCTGATTTTTAAAAGATTATCATATACCATACACTTCTCATTTCATAAACGGAGAAAGAGATCCTAAAATGTATACGTGTTTCCCACTATAACTATAGAATCATTTATAACCAGATCCCAGGGAGAAAATACCTGATTCCAACCTTTAATTTTTCTCATCAGACCATGGCAGAATTTGATTACATTAGTCTACTGATCATTTTTGAGATGCTTCCAATAGAGTTCATTTTGTTTTTTGTCCATAGCAATGGCATTTAAAATATTATAAAATACTAAACTTAAGGAATGTAATTGTGGGAACCTGGAAACTTGAATGATCTCCGGAGGAAGTAAAGCAAAACAGTGGTAGGGAAAGACTCAGATTTTTACCCAAGAATATGTTTGCTACGTTGTTAGTTATCTAGTTTTACATAGTTAATGTGTGCTTTTAAAATTCCTGACAGTGTTTGGTGTATAGAACAGACCAAGCTCAAGATGTAAAGAAGATTGAGAAATTCCACAGTCAACTAATGAGACTTATGGTGGCCAAGGAATCCCGCAGTGTTGCCATGGAAACGGACTGAATGGTTTGAAATGAAGACTGTTATGTTCTTAGGAAGTAAATATCTTTTGAATTTGAAAAAGTATTGGGAGAGAAAATACTTTATGTAACTAAATGGGCTATACAGAAGCCAAGAGATCCTTTTTTTTGTACTTTGTTTTTTAATGTTTACTTTAGAGAGCCAGGAATGTAAATGCTTTCAGTTAGAAAGCCTTTATTTATTTTTTGGAGATTGAACAAGAAATGCATCTATCTTGGAAACTTTTTGTAGATTATTTGGTGTTAAGCAAAATAAATAATTACTCTCTGTTAAATTTGTATCAGTAACTTGAAAATGAGATTAAGAAAAGCCAGTTCTTCCTTAAATTTAGTTAATCTGTGTTTAAAAGAAAACTGAATATAATTGTTTCGCTAGATTGATGTATTTTTTTCGGAGCATAAATTTTGTGCTGTTGATGACCAGCAGATATAAAATAAGGTAACTGGAATTAACTGCACAGCAATATAGCTGATTATATATAGTAGTGTAGTCTCAATTATATCTAAAAATAATTATGAAAACAAGTATGCTTTACCTTAAACTTTACAAATTTAAGCTATATTTTTAAATATAAGAGATTGTTGAGCAAAGACTTAGTTTGAATCTAATTTTCAGTGCTCTGAAACATCTGCAGTTAATTTAAATGCAGGAACAGAATGATCACTAATGGATTGAAATCACCATATTACAGAAATACTTGCCACATATTTGCCATCTATCTTTTCTCAGAAGGGCTAAAGATTATTTGAACTGTTAAATTTTTGCATACCTCTATGATATCCCAGCTCGTTTCTCTCTTTACTTAACCAAGGTATTAAGCTTGACTGTCAAAACTGTGTCCTTTAAATCAGAAATATGATATTATTTGACATTTATCTTATATTTGCAATTAATTTTACCAACCTATATATAATGTTGATTCCTACATTAAAATGTTTTTTGTTTGGAATTTGTTGTGTTGACCAGCATTTCAACATGCAGGGTTCCATTAACTATGAATTTTGGCATGTTTCAGAGAGGTCAGTAAATAAAATATTACATAAATGTGTATTATGTCTCTTTAAGTTTTCAACTTCTTAAGAATAATTGATTTCTTGATTGGGATATTCTGTATTAGTTTAGAGTAACGTGAGCCTAATTATGCTGTATGTACATTTTATTTGTTTCTTCGTACTTTTAGTAGTCAGCTTTCTCTGTTTTGGCATTTGTTTTCTTTTTTTTCTACTGTTTCTCACAGTTGTGTTACAAAAGAACCATGCTAGCTTTTACAAGTCTCCTATTGATAGACATTTGGTTGTTTCCAGTCTTTTGCTCTTAGGATGCTGCACTGAATATACACATGAGTAGTATATGTGTACATTAAATTTCTAGAAATAAAATTGGTGAATCAAAGGGCATATGTATTTCTAATTTTAATAGATACTGTCAAATTGCTTTATGTGGAGATTGTCCCATTTTGCATGCCTCGCAGAAATGCAGGAGAATGCTGTTTCTTCACAACATTGCCACACAAAAATAAAAATTCTGGATTTTTGGCATTCTGCTGCGTAAAACACTGTTGTTGTTCAGTCACTAAGTTGTGTCCAGCTCTTTTGCCACCCCGTGGAGTGTAGCCCACCAATCTCCTCTGTCCATGGTATTTCCCAGGCAAGAATGCTAGAGCGAGTTGCCATTTCCATCTCCAGGGCATTTTGTTTTCTTGAGTAAGAAAAGTAACATCAGAGACTTCTCCGGTGGTCCAGTGGTCAAGAGTCCATCTTGTACTGCAAGGGATGTGGATACGATCCCTGGTCAGCGACTAGGATCCCACATGCTGCAGGGCAGCTAAGCCTGTGAGCCACAACTAGAGCGTCTGTGCACTGTGGTGAAAGATCCTGCATGACTTAAAGAAAACCCTGTGTGCCACAACTAAGGCCCAACACAGCCAAATATTTAAAAAAGGAAAGTAACATCAGATAATGTAGGGGTTTTTTGGGTTTTGGCTGTTTCCCGCCCATAATAGGATAGCTGGAGGGTTTTTTGGCCTTTGTCTCTCTCATTTGAATCTTCCACTTTTTAACCCTACTCTATGAAGATAACCTGGAAGGGGACAGACATAGGTTTGAGTTCTTTGAATCCTTGTAACTTGTAGCAGTGATTAAAAGCAGAAGTTCCAAGGCAGACTGTGTTGCAGTCTTGGCTCCACTACTTCTACTTCCTAGTTCTGTGGTTTTGAGAGAATATTTCTCCAAGCCTCCATTTTCTTCTCTGGAAATTGGGCTGAAAGTAGTATTCATAGGGCTTTGATGATTAAATGGCATAATCTACTTTTAAGTCCTTGGCACATTGCCCGGAACATAGTAAAAGCTCAATAAATGGTAGCTATTTATTACTGTTGTGGTTGTTATTTTTCAGTGGAATCGGTATAAGTAGCCAGCTCTTAAGTTTTCTCATTTTAATTGAATATTTTTTTATAAGTTAACAGCTGCCTTTGCTACCAAGCTGTGTCTACTGTCAAATACTATTTTTGGCAGATGGAAAGTAAAACAAGATTGTCTCCATGGAGAGTGTTTTTATGTGGTGGGGGAAACTGAAATCTTAAATCTAAGACATGTTCATTTGTACCTACACAAAATTATTAGGAGAACTAATTGATGGTGAAAATATTAAATCTCTCAAAGACCGTATAATAATAAAACTCCAAATTATATATTCTAAACATCACAGTGCTGTATACCCTGACTTTTCTTTTATCAGGAGGTATTTTTGGATACTATAATCACACTTTTCATGGACTCATTTTTTTTTTTAATCATTCCACGTGGCTTATGGGATCTTAGTTCCCCACCCAGGGATCAAACCCATGGCCCTGGCAGTGAGAGCCCCAAGTCCTAACCACAGGACTGCCAGGGGATTTCCCATGGACTAATTTCTAGCAAACTGTTTTGTGATGTATTTAATCAAATCTTACTTACCCTAGTCAGTTCAGTTCAGTCCAGTTGCTCAGTCGTGTCCGACTCTTAGCGACCCCATGAACCATAGCACGCCAGGCCTCCCTGTCCATCACCAACTCCTGGAGTTCACTCAAACTCATGTCCATCGAGTCGGTGATGCCATCCAGCCACCTCATTCTCCGTCATCCCCATCTCCTCCTACCCCCAATCGCTCCCAGCATCAGAGTCTTTTCCAGTGAGTCAACTCGTCGCATGAGGTGGCCAAAGTATTGGAGTTACTGACCCTAAGGTAATCCAAATGCAGTTATCACAGTAATTGATATTCTAGGTACAATTAGCAGTTCAAATAATTTAATTTTGTTCTCTTCTTAGGAAGACCCATTCTCCTTGGAGCACATAGCATTGTTGGAGCATTAAGCATTGTTGGCTACCTGTGTTTTCTGTTATCAAGGGCTGGCTTTTCCCTTTTCCCTAGCCTGTCAACATTTTTGTCTTAAAAATATAAAAGCTGTTAGTCACAGCTTTAAGTGATTAGAGGCTGTATTGGCAGCATTTTATAGTTGACATCTGTTACCCTTAGAAAAATCTGACACTAGCAACAGTATGATGGTAATAGTCTTGAAAGTACAGCTGACCCTTGAACAACATGAGTTTGAACTGCATGGGTCCAATTATATGCCACTTCTTTTCACAAATACGTAATGCAGTGATACACAATCTGCAGTTGGTTGGAATTAAGTTCTGGAGGGCTGTCTACAAAGTTAAAATTGGATTTTCTAATGGAGGGAGTGTCAGTACTCCTAACCCTTGCATTCATTGTTCAGTCGCTCAGTCGTGTCCAACTCTTTGCGACCCCATGAACCGCAGCACACCAGGCCTCCCTGTCCACCACCATCTCCCGGAGTCCACCCAAACCCATGTCCATCGAGTCCGTGATGCCATCCAACCATCTCATCCTCTGTCGTCCCCTTCTCTTCCTGCCCTCAATCTTTCCCAGCATCAGGATCTTTTCAAATGAGTCAGCTCTTCGCATCAGGTAGCCAAAGTATTGGAGTTTCAGCTTTAGCATCAGTCCTTCCAATGAACACCCAGGATTGATCTCCTTTAGGATGGACTGGTTGGATCTCCTTGCAGTCCAAGGGACTCTCAAGAGTCTTCTCCAACACCACAGTTCAAAAGCATCAATTCTTTGGTGCTCAGCTTTCTTTATAGTCCAACTCTCACATCCATACATGACCACTGGAAAAACCATAGCCTTGACTAGACGGACTTTGATGGCAAAGTAATGTCTCTGCTTTTTAATATGCTGTCTAGGTTGGTCATAACTTTCCTTCCAAGGAGTAAGCGTCTTTTAATTTCATGGCTGCAATCACCATCCGCAGTGATTTTGGAGCCCAGAAAAATAGTCAGCCACTGTTCCCCATCTATTTGCCATGAAGTGATGGGACCGGATGCCATGAACTTAGTTTTATGAATGTTGAGCTTTAAGCCAACTTTTTCACTCTCCTCTTTCACTTTCATCAAGAGGCTGTTTAGTTCTTCACTTTCTGCCATAAGGGTAGTGTCATTTGCATATCTGAGGTTATTGATATTTCTCCCAACAATCTTGATTCCAGCTTGTGCTTCCTCCAGCCCAGCGTTTCTCATGATGTACTCTGCATATAAGTTAAATAAGAAGGGTGACGATCTACAGCCTTGACGTACTCCTTTTCCTATTTGCTGTTCATTGTTCAAGGGTAACTGTATTCTAAAACTAAAATGAGTTAAATATGGGACTTCCCTGGTGGTCCAGTGGTTAAGATTTCGCCTCCCAATGTGGGGAATGCATGTTCAGTCCTGTTCTGGGAGCGAAGATCTTACATGCACCCTGGCCAAAAAACCAAAATGTAAAACAGAAACAATATTGTAACAAATTCAATAAAGACTTTAAAGATGTTCCACATTAAAAACAAAAGTGAAATATGAAATGAATTGCCCAAGAACAATAAAGTTTGTGCCTACTAAGAATGAAAGAAAACCAAATCCCTAAGTAACATTTCGGAGAAGGCAATGGCAAGCCACTCCAGTACTCTTGCCTAGAAAACCCCATGGATGGAGGAGTCTGGTGGGCTGCAGTCCGTGGGGTCGCTAAGGGTCAGACACAACTGAGCGACTTCACTTTCACTTTTCACTTTCACACATTGGAGAAGGAAATGGCAACCCACTCCAGTGTTCTTGCCTGGAGAATCCCAGGGAAGGGGGAGCCTGGTGGGTTTCAGTCTATGGGGTCACACAGAGTCGGACACGACTGAAGTGACTTAGCAGCAGCAGCAAGTAACATTTATTGCTCCCCTATTTTTCCTCTTTTAGTAAAAAATACCTTGTGGTAGTGGCAATATCATAGTATTTAGTATTATTTCTTTTTAAAATATTCAGGAGTGGGATGGGGGAGGGAGGTGGAAGGGAGGTTCAAGAGGGAGGGGACATGTATACCTATGGCTGATTCATGTTGATGTTTGACAGGAAACAAAATTCTGTAATGCAATTATCCTTCAATTAGAAAGTAAGTTTTTTAAAAATAAATACTCCCCTAGTTGGGCTTCACAGGTGGAACAAGTGGTTAAGAATCCACCTGCCAGTGCAGGTGGTGCAAGAAATACAGGTTCGATCCCTAGGTCAGGAAGATCCCCTGGAGAAGGAAATAGCAACCCACTCGAGTATTGTTGTCTGGAGAATTCCATGGACAGAGGAGCCTGGTGGGCTCAGTCCATGAGGTCGCAAAGAGTTGAACATGACTGAGCACACAGGCACACACATTCCTCTAGTTTTGCAGTTAAAGTTTATGATAGCATGAGAAGAAAGAAAAATATTTCATTCTTTTTTCTTACATTAAAAGTAGTAATCGGGCTGGTTCCAGAAAAAGATGGTATAAGCACACTCCACCTCGGCTCTTCCGCTGAATCCAGCTGTGAATACACAGAGCAACTGTTTGAGGACTCTGAAAAGAAAAGAGGTGGATTGGGCATGAAGACCAACATGTGAAGTACCACTGAACCAGCGATGATTGATTCTTATCAATTTTCCCCCTGGAGTTATCTCCCAGCATTGAATTCAGGCCCCACTGCATTGAATTCAATGCACTGGAAACCTACAAGTGAGTACTGGCTGCAGACCAAGAGTGCTAGAAACCTTTAGATCTGGTCCAAGAAGTAGAAGGGTACATATTTGGAGGGAGTGCAGAAATCCTTTTTCTTTCTTCCACCTTTTCATTGTCCTCTTACAGCATACCCCCAAGCAGTCCCACGGTGGTAACCACGTGAGCTACCTGCAATGAAGCCAGTAGGAGCCAAAACTCAGGGAGATAGATAGCCCTTCCTTTCCAGTACAGCTTTGTTTCCAAGAGGTTGGAACCAACCTTCATTTTTTTCTCTTTGTTCTATTTGCTTGGCTCTGGATACAAAAGATGATGGGGAAAGTACACATGGTAGCTAAAGCCTCAGTCTTTTGGCCAGAGAATGAATAGAAGGAACCAGAAAGTACCAGGGAGATCATAGACAAGAAGGAACTAAAAATAAATGACCCCATAAAACTGTTTATATAGTTCTCAGTCTACCCCCAGTGTGCACATGTGTATGGATCTGATTCTTCTTAGCATGTTAAAAACTTAGAAACTGAGTATGAAGGAGAAAACAGAGCAGGCTCTTATCTTGAAAGCAGGACTCCATCTTGGGCCAGACTGTGGACTTTGAGCTATATACCCAGTATCTATGGAAACAACATACCAACTGGAAAACCAGGCCCCCCAGAAGGAAGAGCCCCAGGGCTCGTACCTAGACTCACCCTTGCCTAAAAGAGTACCCTAATTATCTGTGTAACAGAATAGAATCATCCATTCTATTATGCGTATTGGAGTATGACCACAGGCCTATTGATAATTGTCCACTGTTAACTACCTAGACTTAAGGCATATGAATCACGGGTTAACTTTGATTGTATCTTTCTTTTTCCTTTGTTCAGACTCAGTTCAGTTCAGTTCAGTCGCTCAGTCGTGTCCGACTCTTAGCGACCCCATGAACCACAACACGAAAGACCTCCCTGTCTATCACCAACTCCCAGAGTTCATTCAAACTCATGTCCATCGAGTCGGTGATGCCATCCAGCCACCTCATTCTCTGTCGTCCCTGTCTCCTCCTACCCGCAATCGCTCCCAGCATCAGAGTCTTTTCCAGTGAGTCAACTGGTCGCGTGAGGTGGCCAAAGTATTGGAGTTTCAGCTTTAGCATAAGTCCTTCCAATGAACACCCAGGATTGATCTCCTTTAGAATGGACTGGTTGGATCTCCTTGCAGTCCAAGGGACTCTCAAGAGTCTTCTCCAGCACCACAGTTCAAAAGCATCAGTTCTTCGGCAATCAGCTTTCTTCACAGTCCAACTCTCACATCCATACATGACCACTGGAAAAACCATAGCCTTGACTAGATGGACCTTGGTTGGCAAAGTAATGTCTCTGCTTTTTAATATGCCATCTAGACTGGTCATAACTTTCCTTCCAAGGAGTAAGTGTCTTTTAATTTCATGGCTGCAATCAGCATCCGCAGTGATTTTGGAGCCCCCAAAAATAAAGTCTGACACTGTTTCCACTGTTTCCCCATCTATTTCCCAAGAAGTGATGGGACCAGATGCCATGATCTTCGTTTTCTGAATGTTGAGCTTCAAGCCAACCTTTTCACTCTCCTCTTTTACTTTCATCAAGAGGCCTTTGAGTTCCTCTTCACTTTCTGCCATAAGGGTGGTGTTATCTGCATATCTGAGGTTATTGATATTTCTCCTGGCAATCTTGATTCCAGCTTGTGCTTCTTCCAGCCCAGCGTTCCTCATAATGTACTCTGCATATAAGTTAAATAAGCAGGGTGACAATATACAACCTTGACGTACTCCTTTTCCTATTTGGAAAAGGAAACTAAAAGAACCAGTCTGTTGTTCCATGTCCAGTTCTAACTGTTGTTTCCTGACCTGCATACAGGTTTCTTAAGAGGCAGGTCAGGTGGTCTGGTATTCCCATCTCTTTCAGAATTTTCCACAGTGAGGTGGGTTTGGGCATGTACATTTGGGGTATATAAAGTTTTCACAAAAACTGGTTGGGGTCCTTGGCTAAGAGGAGACTCTGCCTTGGGCCCGCTGGTGTAATAAACCTCACTCCACTATCTGCATTGTCCTTCTGAATGAGTTTGTTTCCCAGAACATGTGGCTACAACAAATAGACTACACCCAAATCCCAGACTGGCAATCAGGAGGCATTCACATGCAGTAGGTCCAAAATGCACTGTAAAAATTTTGAAAGCTGAACTGACATCCCAATCTGTCTTCTGCAGGCTATGAATCCAATGTCAATTCAGCTTTCAAAATCTTTTACCTTGTGTAGAACACTTGAAACTAAAAGAAACCAAAAAAACTTTAGCCTGCAACCTAACCAGTTTGACTGCCTGATGAAACAGACAGAAGTTCTGTATTCTCCATAGTATTTAACCAAGGCTCTGAGTTGGTAACAATATTCAAACTGTCAAGGATACTATCCAAAATAGCATACTGGAAAATGGAAAAAGTATCAACTCTTAGAGAAAGACAATCAACAGATCCCAGTCAGAGATGTTGGAGTTATCTGACAAAGACATTAAAGTAGCTATTACAAAAGTGCTCTAGCAAATAATCATGAACACTGTTGAAATTAATGAAAAAAACCTAATCAAAGAAATAAATATTTTTAAAAGAATAAATAGAAATTTTACAATTGAAAAGCAACCAAAATTGAAAAACCACTCAACAGTCTTCAGCATCTAAACTTGCTGCTGCTCCTAAGTTGCTTCAGTCGTGTCCAACTCTGTGCAACCCCATGGACTGCAGCCTACCAGGCTCCTCCATCCATGGGATTTTCCAGGCAAGAGTACTGGAGTGAGGTGCCATTGCCTGCTCCAAGTAAACTTGAAGATGAACTAAGAGAAATTGATCTGAAAAACAGAGAAAAAGATTGGGAAAATAAAGCAAAACCATTAGCAGAAATTTAGAGACCTATAGATAGCATATTAAAAAGTAGAGACATTACTTTGCCAACAAAGGTCCATCTAGTCAAGACTATGGTTTTTCCAGTGGTCATGTATGGATGTGACAGTTGGACTGTGAAGAAAGCTGATCACTGAAGAATTGATGCTTTTGAACTGTGGTGTTGGAGAAGACTCTTGAGAGTCCCTTGGACTACAAGGAGATCCAACCAGTTCATTCTAAAGGAGATCAGTCCTGGGTGTTCATTGGAAGGACTGATGCTAAAGCTGAAACTCCAATACTTTGGCCAAGAGTTGACTCACTGGAAAAGAGTCTGATGCTGGGAGGGACTGGGGGCGGGAGGAGAAGGGGACGACAGAGAATAAGATGGCTGGATGGCATCACCGACTCGATGGACATGAGTTTGAGTGAACTCCGGGAGTTGGTGATAGACTGGGAGTCCTGGTGTGCTGTGATTCATGGGGTCGCAAAGAGTCAGACACGACTGAGCGACTGAACTGAACTGAGGGCAGTAATAAAATGTGTAATGTTTGTGCCATCAGGAATACCAGAAGGACAGGAGAAAGTGTGGTGCTGAAAAAATATTGGTTGGAAACTTCAAATTTGGTGAAAAATTTAAACCTATAGATTCAAGAAGGCCAAAATAATCCATCATAATGGAAATGTAGTCAGTCACAATGAAACTGGACAATAATCTTAAAAGCAGCCAGCAAAAAGCATAACCTCAAAGGAAACTGATTTGAATTACTGGATTTCTCGTCAGAAATTGTGGAGGCCAGAGGGAAGTGGCACAATATTTCTAAACTGCAGAAAGGAACTGTTAACCCAGAATTCATATCCACAGATAAAAACCTTCAGGAACAAAAGTGAAATAGTCATTCTTGGGTAAAGAAAAAGGAAGAGAATCCATTGCCATCAGACTTGGTTTAAAAAGAATTACTAAAGGAAGTCCTTCAGTTAAAAGGGAAATGACACCATAAAGAAAATTGGAACATTCAGGAATGAAGAGAAATAGAAATGGCAATTATCTGGGTTAAATGAAGAAGCTATTATCTTGAGTTCTTAAAATATATTTGATAATAGAAATAAAATATGACATGAATGTTCTCATTGTGTGTAGATGTAGAAAGGCATCAATAGCATAGAGGAGAAAAAGATACCTATATGATAGTAAAGTTTCTATTAATACACTCCACTTGAAGTGAAAAATAGTCATTTCAGTAGACTGGAAAGGTTTAAGTATGTATATCCTCATCCCTCAAGCAATCATTAAAGGATTAATAAACAATAGATAAAATGAAATACTAAAGATTTAAATAAAAAAGGAGGGCAAGAAAAGGGCATCAGGAACAAAATATGGGAAACATGAACCAAATAATAAAATGGTAGGCCTAAATGAAAACACATCAATTGTGTGTGTGCAACATGCACACACGTGATCAGTCGTGTCTGACTCTTTGTGACCCCATGGACTGTAGCCCTGCAGCTCCTCTGGCCATGGGATTTTCTAGGCAAGAAACTGGAATGGATTGCCATTTCCTCCTCCAGGGGATTAGGGATCTTCCTGACCCAGGAATTGGACCCACATCTCAGTGTCTCCTGCATTGGTAGATTTATACTTTACCAACTGCACCACCTGGGAAGCCCGTATCAATACTTACATGAAATGTAAGTAGTCTCTGCACACAGAGATTGTCAGAATCAAAAAACTAGAACCAGCTGTATCCTCTCTGCAAGAAACTTACTTCAAATATAATGATACAAGTAGGTCACAAGTAAAAGGATGGAAAAAACGGGCCATGCCAACACTAATCAAAAGAAAGCTAGCATGACTGTGTTAATTAGTAGACTTCAGAGCCGAGGGTGTCTCCAAGGATGAGGATATCCAAGGATAAAGAGGGACTGAATGTACTGATAAAAGAGTCAATTCACCAAGAAGACATAGTAATTCTAAATATAATTACACATAAACAGCTTTGAAATGCATGAAGGAAAAGCTGACAAAACTGAAAGAAGAAACTACAGTGATGTATCACCTCACATCAGTCAGAATGGCCATCATCAAAATGTCTACATATAACACATGCTGGAGAGGGTGTGGAGAAAAGGGAACCCTCCTGTACTGTTGATGGGAATGTAAATTGGTGCAGCCACCATGGAGAAAAGTATGGAGGTCCCTTAAAAAAAAGCAAAAATAGAACTACCGTGTGATTCTGCAATCCCACTTCTGGGCATATACCCTAACCATAATTTGAAAAGACACATGCACCTCTGTGTTCAGAACAGCACAGTTTATAATACCCATGACATGGAAGCAAACTAGATGTTCATCAACAGATGAATGGATGAAGATGATGAGGGGTGAGGGGTAAGTTAGGAATTTGAGAGTAACACATACATGTTACTGTATATAAAGTGAATAATGACCTACTGTAAAAAAAGCTTTTTGAAAATCAAGATATACACAGGAGGCTATAGAACATTACTGAAATTGAGAAGAAAATTAAAAAGTGAGTCATATTAAAAAATTTCATGTATCTTATTCATGTGTCAGAAGAATCAGTATTTTGATGATACTGGTTTTCCCCCAGTTGACTTATAAATTCAGTTCAATCTTAAGTAAAATCCTAGCAGGCTTTTTTTTTTTTTTGTAGAAATTGGCAAGCTGATTCTAAAATTTATATGGAAAAGCAAAGACCTAGAATAGCCAAAACAATTCCACAAAAGAAGAATTAAAGTGAAGAGCTAAAACCTCTTTTTTAAAAAATTAATTTATTTTAATTGGAGGCTAATAACTTTACAATATTGTGGTGGTTTTTGCCATATATTGACATGAATCAGCCATGGGTGTACATGTGTCCCCCATCTGAAACCCCTGCCACCTCCCTCCCCATCCCATCCCTCTGGGTTGTCCCAGTACACTGGCTTTGAGTGCCCTGTTTCATGCACTGAACTTGGACTGGTCATCTATTTCGCATATGGTAATATACATGTTTTAATGCTATTGTCTCAAATCATCCCCCCTCACCTTCTCCTAAAGGTCTATTCTTCATATCTGTGTCTCTTTTGCTGTGTCTCATATAGAGTCGTCATTATCATATTTGTGAATTCCATATATGTGTGTTAATACACCATGTTGGTGTTTTTCTTTCTGACTTACTTCTCTCTGTATAATAGGCTCCAGTTTCATCCAGCTCACTAGAACTGATTCAAATATGTTCTTTTTAACAGCTGAGTATTATTCCATTGTGTGTATATACCACAACTTTCTTATCCATTCATCTGCTGATGGACATCTAGGTTGCTTCCATGTCCTAGGTATTGTAAATAGTGCTGCAATGAACAATGGGGTGCATGTGTCTCTTTCAATTCTGGTAATACCTCTTTCATGTCTTATAAAGCTCAATTAAAGTGCAAAGGCAAGTCAATGGAGAAAGGATAGTCTATTCAACAAATGATGCTGGTGTGATTAGATATCCATATGTCTAAAAACCATGAAATTGGACCTCTACCTTGCACTACGTACAACAAAACTAGTCATAAGTCCAAGTATAAAACCATAAAACTTCCAGAAGAAAACAGGAGAAAATCTTTGGGCCCTTGGCCAGGCAGGTACTACGCAAGAGACAAAATTTATAAAAGAAAAAAATTGGACATCAACATTGAAATCTTCTGTTCCTCCAAAGACACTGTTAGGAGAATGAGAAAACAAGGCACATATCAGAAAAAAAATTTATTTACAAGCATATATCTGAGAGATGACAAATCCACAGCACAAAGAATGGTGAAATCTCAGTAAAATCCCCCACCCTGCATAAATAGTACACAAAAGACGTGAAAAGACACTCAACTGGAAAAGATGTAAAGATGGCAAATAAGCCCAAGAAAAGATGTTCGACATAATCAGTTGTTAAGGAGATGAAAATTAAAATCACAAAACACCACTACATATCTATTGTTGTTTAGTCGCTAAGTCATGTCCAACACTTTTGCAACCCTATGGACTGTAGCCCTCCAGGCTCCTCTGTCCATGGGATTTCCTGGGCAAGAATATTGGAGTGGGTTGCCATATCCTTCTCCAGGGGAACTTCCCAACTCAAGGATCAAACCCGCGTCTCCTGCATTGGCAGGCAGATTCTTTACCACTGAGTCACCAGGGAAAGCCCACATACCTATTAGAATGGCTAAAAGACTGACCATACCAAGTGCTGACAAGGATTTGGGGCAACCAAAACTCTCATACCGCTGGTGGGAACGTAAACTGGTATAACCAATTGGAAGCAGGCAGTTTCTTTAAAAGTTATGCATATATCCAGCATTCCATTCAAGGACTTGTACCTTACCTGAACGTTCATAGGAGCCTTAATTATTAATAGCCAAAAAACTAGAAACAACTGAAAAGCCCATCAATAGGTTTTTGGATAAATAAATTGTGACACATTTGTACATAGCAATACTATTCAGTGATGAAATGAACTATTTATACATACAACAAGGTGGATGAACCTCACAATAGTTAGGCTAAGTTAAAGAAACCAGGTGCAAAAGAGTACATACTGCATGACTTAACTCACATAAGATTCTTGGAGGTGCAAGCTAGTGTACGGTGATTGCAGATCAGTGGTTTCCTTGGTGAAGAGGGGAGATGTGGATGGAAGGAGGGATCTATTTGCTGTGTTAAGTCGTGGGTATACATATACCAAACTTTGAAAAGCTGTATATTCTGAATATTTGCTGTTTACTATATGCCAATTATACCTCAACACAGTATTTTGAAAAAAAAAAGTCCTACAAAAAACTGCAGTCAGCTGACTGCCTCCAATCGCAATCGCCACATCTGTGAAGTTTGTTGCAGGTCCACACTGACGTGTCACTCTTCCTGAGCTGTTCCCAGCCTGTAGCTGAGCATGGCCAGGACACTTGTGCTGGGCCAGTCCTGCCCCGTGTGGCCTGGCCAAGACTGAGAGCTGCACTGCCAGCCGAGGCTCTTCCTTCCTCCCTGCTCTCCTGATGCCAGTGTCAGACCCACACTGTGGTCTGGGGCTCTTTTTTTTTTTTTTGTAATTTTACTTATTTATATTTATTTTTGGCTGTACTGAGTCTTTGTTGCTGCACACAGGCTTTCCCTAGTTCTGGCAAGCGGGGGCTACTTTCCAGTTGTGGTGAGTGGGCTTCTCATTGCAGTGGTTTCTTTTGTTGCTGAGCATGGGCTCCAGGCACTCAGGTTCAGTTGTTGAATTGTTGTGGTTTAGTTGCTGGATGGCATGTGGAATCTTCCCGGACCAGGGGTAGAACCCGTGTCCCCTGCATTGGCAGGCGGATTCTTAACCACTGGACTACCTGGGAAGTCCAAGACTTTTACTCATTACTGCTCCCTTTCCTGTTCACAGGCATCTTTGCCAGGAGACCATTACACTTCTTATTCCATCTTGGTATGTGCTTTCTGGAGGCTTGAGTTGACACGGTATCTTCAAATGTGTGCTGTCTGAGTTTACAATTTTTTGCTAATTTTCTGCTGGGTTGCTGTCATTTCTTTAAGGATTCTTGGAACCTTAGACAAGTTACCTAACCTCTGTGCCTCAGTTTCTTCTGATGTAAATGGTAAATAATAAGGATCTCATACAGTTGTTATGAACTTCCCTGGTGGCTCAGAGGGTAAAGAGTCTGCCTGCAATATGGGAGACCTGGGTTCAATCCCTGGGTCAAGAAGATCCCCTGGAGAAGGAAATGGCAACCCACTCCAGTATTCTTGCCTGGAGAATCCCAGGGACAGAGGAACCTGGCAGGCTACAGTCCATGGGGTTGCAGAGTCTGACACAACTGAGCGATTTCACTTTCAAAGTTGTTATGAGGATGAAATGAATTAGCATTGGTAAAGCACTTAGTGCCTGGCACATAGTAATTTCTATGTGTTCATTGAATTAAAAAAAATCCTCTATGTTTTCAGAATGTCCTTTGTTAAATAAGCCTCAAGCATATTTCCCATCCTGTCGCTCATATTTTATCTCTGTGTATGGATACTGTTTTGATCCCATGGAAACTAATTTGTTTCTTACTGCTGCCATAACAAATTTTCACAAATTTAGTGGCTTAAAAAAACCCACAAATTTATTCTCTTATAGGATTAGAAGTCCGAAATGACCCTTAAAGGGCTGAAATCAAGTAGGGTCGTTCTACCTAAGGGCTCCAGCAGAGACTGTTTCTTTGTCTTTCCGAGCCTCCAGAGACTGTTCTCATTACTTGGCTCATGGCTCCACACTGCATCGCCTTTCCTACCTCTCCTCTGTCACCACATCACCTTCTTTGACCTTCTTGGCTCCTTCTTTAAAAAAAAAGAAAAGTCCTTTCTTTGACTGCCCTGGGTCTTAATTGTGCCACATGAGATCTTTAGTTGTGGCATGTGGGATCTAATTCCCTGACCAGGGATTGAACCTGGGCCCCCTGCACTGGGAGCACAGAGTCTAAAGTCACTGGACGACCAGGGAAGTCCCTTGACTTCCCTCTTACAAGGACCCTGGCGATTACATTTCTTTCCCACCCAGATAACTCAGGATAATCTTCACATTTTAATCACATCTGCAAAGTCTCTTTTGCCATATGAGGTAACAGTCACAGGTTCTGGGGGTTACCTCGGGGATGTCTTTGGGGGAATCATTGTTCAGCCCACCACTGATACCTTTGGCCAAACAGAAGTTTCAGATTTTGATATTGTCACTCTCTTAGTCCATTCCTTTGTGGTTTCTATTGGACACCAGTCTTCTTGGCAATCATGTATAAGCAACCTGGAAACACAGGAAATTCTAAGTCTGTGAGGTTCGCCCTCGGCCAGAGGGATGGAGCTAATGCTCCTAGTTTTTGCTCCCTGGGTGAACAGTTCTGAGACTCATTTTATAAATCTTCTCAAAAGGCCCCACAGAATCAAACACCAGTTATCCCGAGCAGTGGCCAAGTTGGAAACACATCCTTGTATTGTCTTTTCCTCCTTTACATTTTCACCTCCCAGCCCTTACCTCTTATCCCTGGGATGACCTCCAAATAAGCTACCATAAGCAAGCCTTTGTCTCAGGCTCAGCTTCAGGGGAAACTAGATTAAAAGAACAACAACAAAAAGACTCCTGGATGTTAAGAACAACTGAAGTGAAAAAGAAGCTTGAAAAGAAGAAAAAAATTTCAGAAATATCCAGAAAATAGAGTCAAAAAGAAAAAAGAGGCAGAAAAACAGTTAAAGATTTGGATATAGGAATTTCAGAAAAAAGAACATGGAGTGGAAGAAATCATCCATAAGATTTTAAGAAATTTTTGCTAAATTAAAGAACATGTATTTCCAGACTGAAAGGGCCTGCTTAGTGCCTTGCACAAGGGTGAAAGTATATGAAATATCAAGGCCTATGATCTCAGAATTTCAGTATAATGGTGATAAGAGAAGCTCCTGTATGTTTCCAGAGGCAAAGGAGGGGTTCTTTAAAACAATCAGGCATAAGAGTGGCTTTGGACTTCTCAAGGGCAATACTAGAAGATTATGGAGCAATGCCCTCAAATTTCTGAAAGAAAACTATTTCCATCCTGGATATGTATTCATCCAAACAATTAAAAGGAAGCATTGAATAAAGACATTTCCCAGACACATTTAGATTAAGTTTTACTGAGGGAACCCTCCAATCTCAGTACCTTGAAAAAAGTTTATTTTTTGCTCAAATTACAGATAACTGTGCCTCCACAGTTCCTCCCCTGCTCCAAGGTCCTCATTCTAGGATCCAGGATGAAAGAGCAGAAACTAGAGAGAGATAGCTTATAAAGCTTCTGCTCAGATGTCACCTCATACTCTATTGGTCAGAGCAAATGACATGCCCAAGCCTGGTATCAGTGACATGGGGAATTATATTCATCTGTAGGGAAGCACTGGAAGTCACCTAGAAAAGGGCAGGAATATAGGAATATATATCCAGCAAATTCCTGAAAACAGTAATTTGTTTCCTCAGAAATTTACCTCCCACATACACCTTTTCAGAAAGTCACTCAAGGAAATGCTCCTCTAAAATGGAATGAACCAAGAAAGAGGAGGGCATGGGATACAGAAAGTGGATACCTAACACAGGAGAGGACAGAAAGGAATCCCCCGAGACACGGTGGAGGTGGACCTCAGATATCCCAGGGATAGAGCCACCGGATCAGATCGGAGGAAGACCAGAAGACTCCTGAGGCACTTTTTTAAGAAAATGAAGAAAATCTGATGTGAATAAATTTACTAGGAAAGAATGTAGAAAGCCTAAGGAGGTCTGTGGTATACTAGTGGTTGGCACATAGAAAACCAAGCAAATTTTAAAATTATTAAGTCTAGGGAAAACATGTTATACAGGAAAAGAAAATCATAGTGGTGTTAACTTGGCCCTGAATCGCCTTCATAATAATGAAAACACTTGAATATTTGTAACTCAAATGTGCGGGGTGGGAAATATGGGGCAAGAAGGACGTTCACCTAGTGAAGTCAATTCAGCTAATTTCCTTATCTGTTGAAGTCTTCAACAGGTAGTGCCTAAGATGAGGTTAAAAAGAAAAACACTTAAATAATATTTTAAAAAATCAGTTAAAAGGGTGAAACCTGGTTTTTGCTCTTCAAGGAGAATGGGGATGGGGTGGGGAAAAGTGCTGAAATTGCTGTTGTCTTAAAACCATGGAGAGACAACCGAGGTTTCAAAAGACTGATTAAAATACCAAGTTTAAACAACAGTCCCCCCATCCTGGGCAAAACAAGAATGATGAGGAGGAAATGGCAATCCACTCCAGTATTTTTGCCTGGAAAATCCCATGGACAGAGGAGCCTGGCATGCTACAGTCCACAGGGTCACAAAGACCCCGTCAGGTCACTAAGTCATGTCACTAAGTCAGACATGACTTAGTGACTAAACAGCATCATCTCAGATCATCGGGCATTAGATCCCAGTTATAAAGGACTATTTTTGTGAAAAACTGTTTTTGCAAAAACTTGTTTTCACTGATTTCTTGCCTCTAAATTACCTACTAGACCCTAGTATATATAAAATAGACAGCTAATAAGGACCTACTGTATAGCACAGAGAATTCCAAACTCAATACTCTGTAGCAACCTATATGAGAATAGAATCTGAAAAGAATGGATATATGTATGTGCACAACTGATTCACTTTGCTGCACACCTGAAACTAACACATTGTAAATCAATTATACTCCAATAAAATGGATAATAATTTTTTTTAAAGTGAAATGCTGCTGCTGCTGCTGCTAAGTCACTTCAGTCGTGTCCGACTCTGTGTGACCCCATAGACGGAAGCCCACCAGGCTCCCCCTTCACTGGGATTCTCCAGGCAAGAACACTGGAGTGGGTTGCCTCATCCTCAAACAAGGCATGGTCACAATGCAGTGTCCAATGTAGGCCCATAGAGGGCTCAAGAGGGCCTTGACTACATTCAAATTTTGTGAGGAAGCTGTGTTTACAACTGACTTCTTTACTAAATTTTTCTGTTGACTTTTGATCTTCCTGCAGTAATACTGTTGATCATTGACCTTGGAGTCCTGGGAATGTAGTAGAGTTGGTGATCTCAAGAAACCTGGGAGAAAGTGGTCAGTGTGAAATCATTCAAAAGAAATTTCAGGATTGTTGCTGCTGCTGCTGCTGCTAAGTCGCTTCAGTCATGTCCGACTCTGTGCGAACCCAGAGACGGCAGCCCACCAGGCTCCGCCGTCCCCGGGATTCTCCAGGCAAGAACACTGGAGTGGGTTGCCATTTCCTTCTCCAATGTGTGAAAGTGAAAAGTGAAAGTGAAGTCACTCAGTTGTGTCCTACTCTTCGTGACCCCATGGACTGCAGCCTACCAGGCCCCTCCATCCATGGGATTTTCCAGGAAAATCCATGGGATTTTTCCACTCCAGTAGTGGGTTGGAGTGGGTTGCCATTGCCTTCTCTGCAGAATTATTGAGTAATAATGTATTCTTCTGCCTTTCTGTGGACATAGGAAAAGTGCTTAAAAAACTCAACATTTTGCATCATTTCTCTTCATTTGAAACGTTTTATAAAATTATGAAATTTATTTAAAATCTAAAATTGTTTTCTACTTGTGGTTGCTCCATGATAGGACATATTATTTTGTCATTCTTGATAATCTCCCAAAAGATAATCTTTGTAAATTATCTTATCCATTGTACAGTTCAGTTCAGTTCAGTCGCTCAGTCGTGTCCAACTCTCCGCGACCCCATGAATCACAGCACGCCAGGCCTCCCTGTCCATCACCAACTCCCGGAGTTCACTCAAACTCATGTCCACAGAGTCGGTGATGCCATCCAGCCATCTCATTCTCTGTCGTCCCCTTCTCCTCCTGCCCTCAACCTTTCCCAGCATCAGAGTCTTTTCCAGTGAGTCAACTCGTCACATGAGGTGGCCAAAGTATTGCAGTTTCAGCTTTAGCATCAGTCCTTCCAATGAACACCCAGGATCGATCTCCCTTAGAATGGACTGGTTGGATCTCCTTGCGGTACAAGGGACTCTCAAGAGTCTTCTCCAGCACCACAGTTCAAAAGCATCAATTCTTCGGCGATCAGCTTTCTTCACAGTCCAACTCTTACATCCATACATGACCACGGGAAAAACCCTAGTCTTGACTCGACGGACCTTTGTTGGCAAAGTAATGTCTCTGCTTTTTAATATATTATCAAGGTTGGTCATAACTTTCCTTCCAAGGAGTAAGCGTCTTTTAATTTCATGGCTGCAGTCAGCATCTGCAGTGATTTTGGAGCCCCAAAAAATAAAGTCTGACACTGTTTCCACTGTTTTTCCATCTATTTCCCATGAAGTGATGGGACCAGATGCCATGATCTTTGTTTTCTGAATGTTGAGCTTCAAGCCAACCTTTTCACTCTCCTCTTTCACTTTCATCAAGGGACTTTTGAGTTCCTCTTCACTTTCTGTCATAGGGTAGTGTCATCTGCATATCTGAGGTTATTGATATTTCTTCCAGCAATCTTGATTCCAGCTTGTGCTTCTTCCAGCCCAGCGTTCCTCATGATGTACTCTGCATAGAAGTTAAATAAGCAAGGTGACAATATACACCCTTGACACACTCCTTTTCCTATTTGGAACCAGTCGGTTGTTCCATGTACAGTTCTGACTGTTGCTTCCTGACCTGCATACAGGTTTCTCAAGAGGCAGGTCAGGTGGTCTGGGATTCCCATCTCTTTCAGAATGTTCCACAGTTTATTGTGATCCACACAGTCAAAGGCTTTGGCATAGTCAATGAAGCAGAAATAGATGTTTTTCTGGAACTCTCTTGCTTTCTCCATGATCCAGCGGATGTTGGCAATTTGATCTCTGGTGCCTCTGCCTTTTCTAAAACCTGCTTGAACATCTGGAAGTTCACGGTTCACATATTGCTGAAGCCTGGCTTGGAGAATTTTGAGCATGACTTTACTAGCGTGTGAGATGAGTGCAATTGTGCGGTAGTTTGAGCATTCTTTGGCATTGCCTTTCTTTGGGATTGGAATGAAGACTGACCTTTTCCAGTCCTGTGGCCACTGCTGAGGCCACAGCCAAATTTGCTGGCATATTGAGTGCAGCACTTTCACAGCATCATCTTTCAAGATTTGAAATATCTCAACTGGAATTCCATCACCACCACTAGCTTTGTTCGTAGTGATGCTTTCTAAGGCCCACTTGACTTCACATTCCAAGATGTCTGGCTCTAGGTCAGTGATCACGTTATCGTGACTATCTTGGTCGTGAAGATCTTTTTTGCACAGTTCTTCTGTGTATTCCTGCCACCTCTTCTTAATATCTTCTGCTTCTGTTAGGTCCCTACCATTTCTGTCCTTTATCGAGCCCATCTTTGCATGAAATATTCCCTTGGAATCTCTAATTTTCATGAAGAGATCTCTTGTTTTTCCTATTCTATTGTTTTCCTCTATTTGTGTGCATTGATCACTGAGGAAGGCTTTCTTATCTCTCCTTGCTATTCTTTGGAACTCTGCATTCAGATGCTTATATCTTTCCTTTTCTCCTTTGCTTTTTGCTTCTCTTCTTTTCACAGCTATTTGTAAGACCTCCTCAGACAGCCATTTTGCTTTTTTGCATTTCTTTTCCATGGGGATGGTCGGTCCCTGTCTCCTGTACAATGTCATGAACCTCCCTCCAGAGTTCATCAGGCACTCAATCTATCAGATCTAGTCCCTTAAATCTATTTCTCACTTCCACTGTGTAATCATAAGGGATTTGATTGAGGTCATATCTGAATGGTCTAGTGGTTTTCCCTACTTTCTTCAATTTAAGTCTGAATTTGGCAATAAGGAGTTCACAGTCAGCTCCTGGTCTTGTTTTTGCTAACTGTATACAGCTTCTCCATCTTTGGCTGCAAAGAATATAATCAGATTTCGGTGCTGACCATCTGGTGATGTCCATGTGTAGAGTCTTCTCTTGTGTTGTTGGAAGAGGGTGTTTGCTATGACCAGTGCGTTCTCTTGACAAAACTCTATTAGCCTTTGCCCTGCTTCATTCCGTGCTCCAAGGCCAAATTTGCCTGTTACTCCAGGTGTTTCTTGACTTCCTACTTTTGCATTCCAGTCCCCTATAATGAAAAGGACATCTTTTTTGGGTGTTAGTTCTAAAAGGTCTTGTAGGTCTTCATAGAACCGTTCAACTTCGGCTTCTTCAGCATTACTGGTTGGGGCATAGGCCTGGATTACTGTAATATTGAATGGTTTGCCTTGGAAACGAACAGAAATCATTCTGTCGTTTTTAAGATTGCATCCAAGTACTGCATTTCGGACTCTTTTGTTGACCATGATGGCTACTCCATTTCTTCTAAGGGATTCCTGCCCACAGTAGTAGATATAATGGTCATCTGAGTTAAATTCACCCATTCCAGTCCATTTTAATTCACTGATTCCTAGAATGTCCACATTCACTCTTGCCATCTCCTGTTTGACCACTTCTAATTTGCCTTGATTCATGGACCTAACATTCCAGGTTCCTATGCAATATTGCTCTTTACAGCACCGGAACTTGCTTCTATCACTGGTCACATCCACAACTGGGTATTGGTTTTGCTTTTGCTCCATCCCTTCCTTCCTTCTAGAGTTATCTCTCCACTGATCTCCAGTAGCATACTGGGCACCTACCGACCTGGGGAATTCCTCATTCAGTATCCTATCATTTTGCCCTTTGATACTGTTCATGGGGTTCTCAAGGCAAGTATACTGAAGTGGTTTGCCATTCCCTTCTCCAGTGGACCACATTCGGCTGTGGTCCATGTGATCAGATCGACTAGATTCCTGTGATTATGATTTCAGTGTGTCTGCCCTCTGATACCCCCTCGCAATCTTATTGCATCTTATTTGGGTTTCTCTTACCTTGGGTGTGGGATATCTCTTCACAGCTGCTCCAAGAAAGCACAGCTGCTGCGCCTTACCTTGGACGAGGGGTATCTCCTCAAGGCCGCCCCTCCTGACCTTGAACGTGGAGCAGTTCCTCTCGGCCCTCCTGCGCCCGCGCAGCCACCGCCTATTGGACGTGGGGCAGCTCCTCTTGGCCACCGGCCCTGGCCTAAGGCATGGGGTAGCTCCTCACGGCCGCGCCTCTTTGCGAGGTCGGTTGCGCCGCAGCCTTGGCTCTATGGACCTTTGTCAGCAGAGTAATGTCTTTGCTTTTCAACACACTGTCTAGGTTTGTCATAGCCTCCCTACATTTGCTTCCAAGAAGCAAACGTCTTCTGATTTCAAGGCTGCAGTCACCATCTGCAGTGATTTTAGAGCCCAAGAAGAGGAAATCTGTCACTACTTTCACCTTTTCCCCTTATTTTTGCCATGCAGTAATGGGCCTGGATGTCATGATCTTAGTTTTTTTAATATTTAGTTCTAAGCTGGCTCTTTCACTCTCCTCCTTCACCCTCCTCAAGAGGCTCTTTGTTCCTCTTCGCTTTCTGCCATTAGAGTGATATAATCTGCATATCTGAGATTGTTGATATTTCTCCCACCTGTCTTGATTCCAGCTTGTAACTGATTCAGCCTGACATTTCTCATGATCTGCTCAGCGCATAGGTTAAACAAACAGGGTGACAGCAGACAGCCCTGTCGTACTCTTTTCTTGATCTTGAACTAATCAGTTGTTCCATACAGGGTTCTAACTGTTGCTTCTTGACCTGCATACAGGTTTCCCATCTCTTTAAGAGCTTGTCACAGTTTGTCATGATCCACACAGCTTTGGCATAGTCAATGAAACAGAGGTAGATGTTTTTCTGGAATTCCCTAGCTTTCTCTATGATCCAGCTGCTGCTGCTTCTGCTAAGTCACTTCAGTCGTGTCCGACTCTGTATGACCCCATAGACGGAAGTCCACCAGGCTCCCCCTTCCCTGGGATTCTCCAGGCAAGAACACTGGAGTGGGTTGCCATTTCCTTCTCCAATGTGTGAAAGTGAAAAGTGAAACTGAAGTCGCTCAGTCGTGTCCAACCCTTAGCGACCCCATGGACTGCAGCCTACCAGGCTCCTCCATCCATGGGATTTTCTAGGCAAGAGTACTGGAGTGGCTTGCCATTGCCTTCTCCGCTATGATCCAGCAAAGATTGGCAATTTGGTCTCTGGTTTCTCTGCCTTTTCTAAACCCAGCTTGGACATCTGGAAGTTCGTGATTCATATAAAGCTGAAGCCTAGCATGCAAGATTTTAAGCATGACCTTTCTAGCATGGGAGATGAGTACAACTGTCTGATGGTTAGCACATTCCTTAGTGCTACCCTTCTTGGGAATTGGGATGGGGACTGACCTTTTCCAGTCCTGTGGCTGTAAGGTCGAAATGGCCCAATGATGTTAAACAAAAGAACCCAAACGCCAAATAGATAATGTAACAGGCTTTAATGGCTGCACACCCCCTGGCGGAACCCCAAGTCCTAACAGAGCAAGGTCAGGAAGTCCGCACCGAACAAAGGCAAGAGGCAACTTATATAACTTCAGGCAAGATTTGGAGTGTTGGTCTCTCATAGGTCAGTTAGCCGGGGGGCAAGACCAGGTTGGTTGCCCGATCTGCTCAAGGTTGTGCTGACACAGTGGAATAGTTCTTGCTGTTTCTGGGCAGAATGCTGTTTCTGGACAGGAGGTTAGGAGGGGGAGATTAGGAGAGGGTTGATCTCTACCAGGAACTGATACTTCAAGGACACTGTAGCAATGGGCGAGGGAATGAGGGAACAGAGCACAATAGTCAGCCTTTTTCTGCCAGTGGGAAGAAGAGAAGGGGGGAAGGGAAGAGGCCAAAATGGCCACTGAGGTCTGACCTTACAGTGGCCAATGCTGGGTCTTCCAGATTTGCTGACGTATTGAATGAAACACCTTGATGGCATCGTCCTTTAGGGTTTTGGATAGTTCTACTGGAATTCCATCTCATCCACTATCTTTATTAACAGCAGTGCTTCCTTAGGTCCACTTGACTTCGCTTGCCAGAATGTCTGGCTCTGGGTGACTGACCACACCATTGTAGTAATCCAGTTCATTAAGATCTTTTTTGTACAGTTCTTCCATGTATTCTTTCCATCTCTTGATCTCTTCAGCGTTTAAATCATGTATTCTAAATCTTATGCAATACTTATACTAAACCATGTATAAGCCAGAATAACTTCTCTTACCTTACTATGTGAAAATCTCTTCTATCAGTTGGTAGCACCATATGCTAATAGTGAAGTCGCTCAGTCGTGTCCGACTCTTTGTGACCCCTTGGACCACCAGGCTCCTCTGTCCGTGGGATTTTCCAGGCAAGAATACTGGAGTGGGTTGCCATTGCCTTCTCCAGGAGATCTTCCCGACCCAGGGATTGAACCCGGATCTCCCGCATTGTAGGCAGACGCTTTACCGTCTGAGCCACCAGGGAAGTTGCTAATAGATGACTGTTAAATATAGTTGATTATAAAAATGATGAGAAAATAGAGCTATGAAACAATTCTGTATAACTGATGTTCTTATAAAATGCTGTCTTTTTAGGGTGCTTTGTAAAATAGCCACTTGCTATCAGCATCTCCACTTCTTTAATGTCCCAGGGGATCTGTAATCCATTTATTTTGAAGTAGGGAACACTTCTGTGATGAGCAGCAGGTGATATGCAACTCTAGTAAACTACATACAGCATCTAGTGCAATCAATAATCGTTCAATTAGCATCTGAAAAGGAATTTATTGATAAGCACCCAGAGAGTAGCAAGTGTAGAGCAAGAGCCCAGTGGTGAATAAACATGAAGAAAAAGCTTGAGTGGAAGCAGCAGGAAATAGCAGTTTACTGGAACTGATAAAAGCCTAGAAATAAAAACTGCAATGCATGCTTTAGAAATCTAGGGAGAAAAGCAATGAATCTGGAGTGTCCAATGACCTAGAAATCTAGAAAATAAGATTTTTTTTTTTTTTACAGCCAGCATTCACTCCCACTTTTTTTTTTTAACTTTGTTTTTTTCTTTTTTATTGGGGGCTAATTATTTTACAATATTATATTGGTTGGTTTTGCCATACATTGACATGAATCCGCCCCGGGTGTACGTACGTTCCCCTTCCTGAACCCATCTCCCACCTCCCTCCTCCCCTTATCCTCCCTCTGGGTCATCCCCGTGCACCAGCCCCAAGCATCCTGTATCATGCGTTGAACCTGGACTGGTGATTCCTTTCACATATGATAATATACATGTTTCAATGCCATTCTCCCAAATCATCCCACCCTCACCCTCTCCCACAGAGTCCCAAACACTGTTCTATACACCTGTGTCTCTTTTGCTGTCTCATATACAGGGTTATCATTTGCATCTTTCTAAATTCCATATATATGCGTTAGTATACTGTATTGGTGTTTTTCTTTCTGGCTTACTTCACTCTGTATAATAGGCTCCAATTTCATCCACCTCATTAGAACTGATTCAAATGCATTCTTTTTGATGGCTGAGTAATACTCCATTGTGTATATGTACCACAGCTTTCTTATCCATTTGTCTGCAGATGGACATCTAGGTTGCTTCCATGTCCTGGCTATTATAAACAGTGCTGCGATGAACATTGGAGTACTTGTGTCTCTTTCAATTCTGGTTTCCTCGGTGTGTATGCCCAGGAGTGCGATTGCTGGATCATATGGCAGTTCTGTTTCCAGTTTTTTAAGGAATCTCCACACTGTTCTCCATAGTGGCTGTACTAGTTTGCATTCTCACCAACAGTGTAGGAGGGTTCCCTTCTCTCCACACCCTCTCCAGCATTTATTGCACGTAGACTTTTGGATAGCAGCCATTCCGACTGGTGTGAAATGGTATCTCATTGTGGTTTTGATTTGCATTTCTCTGATTAAGAGGAATGTTGAGCATTTTTTCATGTGTTTGTTAGCCATCTTTATGTCTTCTTTGGATAAGTGTCTGTTTAATTCTTTGGCCCATTTTTTGATCGGGTCATTTATTTTTCTGGAATTGAACTGCAGGAGTTGCTTGTATATTTTGTATATTCTTTGTCAGTTGTTTCATTTGCTATTATTTTCTCCCATTCTGAAGGCTGTCTTTTCACCTTGCTTATAGTTTCCTTTGCTGTGCAGAAGCTTTTGATTTTAATTAGATCCCATTTGTTTATTTGTTTGTTTATTTTTGCTTTTATTTCCAATATTCTGGGAGGTGGGTCATGGAGGATCCTGCTGTGATTTATGTCAGAGAGTGTTTTGCCTATGTTCTCCTCTAGGAGTTTTATAGTTTCTGGTCTTACATTTAGATCTTTAATCCATTTTGAGTTTATTTTTGTGTATGGTGTTAGGAAGTGTTCTAGTTTCATTCTTTTACAAGTGGCTGACCAGTTTTCCCAGCACCACTTGTTAAAGATACTGTCTTTTCTCCATTTTATATTCTTGCCTCCTTTGTCAAAGATAAGGTGTCCATAAGTGCGTGGATTTATTTCTGGGCTTTTTATTTTGTTCCATTGAGAAAATAAGATTTTCTAATGAATTTATATTTTTATTTGCATACGTTTTTTGATAAATCAAATAAGGCTTACAGTAAAATATAACTTCCCTCATTTTTCTCCATCTACTTTCAAGTCTTTTGGCATTTACCTTTAGCTATCTAAATAATATGCTTACAATGCATACTTCTTGGTTTGTTAATTTTAGACATTATCTATTGATTTTCTCTTATAATAGATAAAGACAACGTATTATACACCCACCACTGCTGCTCCCACTGATTCTCTCAAGATAGGAACAATAATAATTTTGTGTTAAATCAATAGTACTTACATAATGATGAGGTAAATACTGCTCACTACACAGCCAAGCAGTATACCATGATTACATTTCCTTTCTTGAACAACTTTCTGTTTTTTCTGGTGTTAATCATTTTCTTCCTTCGTTTTATTTTTCTATCTTCCTTTCCTTAGTTTTTTTCCTGCTAAATATGCCATCAGATTTGACAAATATCTGTTCATGTTATTTTCCAAAAAGTTAATTCAGTTAATGTGTAATCTCACTTTCTCTGTGGAGACCTGCCTCCCAACCATTTGTCTTCCTCTTTCCATCTGGACATTTTGCTTTCTAAGCCTGCTGCACAGCTGTCAACCTAGGACTCCTATTGCTGCTCCTCTGTTAGATTCCCTGTTTCCCAAATACCATGTCTTCTCCTTTCATATTTTATCCCCTTGTTTTGCTGGAGTACATCCTTTAGTAATATGTCTAGAAATGGGTACCTGAGAAGTAAAAAGGTTTTTAGTCCTTACATGTGTGAGGATGTCCTTTATTAATTTGCCCTTACACTGTAATTCTTGGTTGGAAATAGTTTCCCGACAACTTTTGAAGGCCTTGTTTCACTGTTTTATGGTCTCCAGTATTACTGCTAAGCAGTCTGAGGATATCCTGATTACTAAGTCTTTGTGTTGACTATTTTTGGTTTGGGGGCTTTCCCCCGCTTGCTCTAGAAGCTTTTAGATCTTTTTCTTTAGTATTTTAAAATATCACAATGACATGACCTGCGTTGGTGTTCTTCTGTTTGTTTGTTTGTTTTTCCCATAGTGTCTTTTTAATGTGAAGATTCCTATGCTGTATTTGGGAAAAATTCTTAGATTACTTCTTTAATAATGTCCTTCTCTCCATATTCTCTTTTCTGTTCTATGGAGCGTATATGTCTGGTGCCTTCCTGGACTGACTTGATTTTCTTTCTTTCTTTTTCCTTCCACTGTCCATCTCTTTGATTTGTGTTCCATTTCTCTGGGAGAACTCCTCAATTCTATCTTTGGACATTTCTCTTAAATTTTTAATTTTAAAAAGTGCTTTCTAATTCTCTGAATTGCTTCTTTTTTAATCGTATCTTGTCCCTTCTTCATAGATACAAACCATTTCTTATGTCTTTGAGAATACTGTAGTTTCCTCTGTTGCCTGTGAGTACTTTCTCTCTCAACTGTGGCTCTGCCTTTTAAGTGGGAGGCTTTCCCCAATATCTGGTGATCTTTTACTATTTAGAAGTGAGGCGTTAAAACCCCGATTGGAAGTGCTGTGCACATGGTGGCCAGTACCCTAATTGACCTCAGTGGAGGATGGTTAGATGGTGAGCCAGCTGTTTTGTTATGAGGCCCCCAGGTGTCACTATCTGCAGCTCTTCTGCAGGATGGCTCGTCTAGTGAAGAGGCAGATCCTCTTCTTCCTGCCTGCGGATTAGTACCTGGGAACTGTGTTCTGTGAACTCAAGTGGGACGGCGCTGAGAAGGGCCTCACAGGTTAAAGTGAAGACTTTCACTCGGTTCTACTATTTTCAGTCAGGTGCCTCGTCCCTGTTGTACTTGGGCCCAGTGGTGCCCCTGAGGTGGAAAGAGTCTCAGTTCAGTTTCCAGAAAATAAATCCCTGGTCGGCCAGCGAGGGATGGCTGGTCACTGGCTTGGAGTGAGAACAAGCAACGGAAGGTAGAAATTCTCCTTATACAAAGTTTAAATTAGTTCTCCTAAGGTTTTGTTTTGTTTTCCTTCCAATTTCTGTGTGTGTGTGTGTGGGGGGGGGTGGCGGGGGAGGTGGGGGGGGTGGGGAGCTAAAATACACATAACAAAATTTGCCATCAGAACCATTTTAAGTGTACAGTTGAGTAGTATTAAATACATTCATTTATATTGTCATGCAATCATTACCACTACCCATTTTCAGAACTCTTTCCATCTTTCAAGACTGAACTTCTATACCCTTTAAACAATAACTCCCCATTATTGAGTCTTTTCCTTACATTCTTTTTTTTTTTTTTTTCCTTACATTCTTGGCAGACTTGGCTTGAACATGCAGGGACACTCAAGGTCTACCATTTCCCACATCCACCCAAACTCCTACCTTCAGAGACTCCCCATACCTCTAGCTCCTAATATTTTGCAGGGCTCTAAGTCAGGGACTGGCAAACCTTTTCTGTATAGGGGCCAGATAATAAATATTTTAGGCTTTACAGGTAACTACTCACTTCTACCATTATAGTACAAAAGCAGCCACAGATGGTATGTAAACAAATGAGTGTGACTGTGCTCCAGGAAAACTTTATTTGCAAAAATAAGTTGTGGGTCCAGTTTGGCCCGAGGGCTATAGTTTAATGATCTTTACAAGCCTAGGGCAAGAATCTGCCTGCTTCTGGTTGTAGAAAGGTTTTTAGCTTTATCTGTTCTGCTAAATTAGTCAACTGATTTTCATCTTAAAAAATTTGTGACATCCCTCCTCTGCTGTTATCTTTTCTCCCAATCACCTTGTCCTTTTGGAGTTCATAGCTTTTTTGCTGCTCGGTAGTGATTTTCATGGTGTTTTCAGTAGGGAACTGAGATAAAGATATATGTTTATTTGATCCACAATTTTTAAAACTTTTAATTTCAAAATAATTTAAAATTTATAGTAAAGTTGTTGCAAGAATAGTACAAGGAACTCCCATAAACTCTCTACCCAGAGTTACTAATTGCTAATATTTCATTGTGTTTGATTTGTAATTCTCTCTCTCCATTTATATATATTATATATACATGTATATACATATACATATACAAATATGAGGTGTATATATAGTGTATGAAATGAAATGAACATTTCGGACATGACTCCTCAAATCCTTCAGTGTGTATTTTCTAAGATCAAGGATAGTCACTTAGAAAAATATTCATTCTCAAAATCAAAATATTTAGCATTAATATAATGCTATCATTTATAGACTTTCTTAAAATATCCCCAATCATTTCAATAATATTCTTCATAGAAACGGTTTCTAGTCCAGGATCTAGTCTAAAAGCATCGTATGTGTTTTCATGACTCTTCAGTCTCCTTTCGCCATGAACGTTTTCACGTGCCTTTCCTTGCCTTTCATGACCCTGACATTTTTGAAAAGTATAGGCAAGTTATTTTGCAGAATATTACTTGTTTTTTTTTCCTGAAGTTTCCTCATGATTAGATTCATATTGTGCAATTTTGGCATAAAAGATGTTGTTTCCTTCCAGTGACTCAGGAATTGATCTACAGTTTTCATCCAAAACTGTCCCCCCACACACATTATTTTTAATTCTCCCCGATGTACCTGGAAACTCTCCAGACGTTTGTACAGAAGAACAGCCTTTGTTTTGACTTTTAAAAAGCACATGATTTATTCTAGAGATCACATTATACCCATTCTTTCCGTCCATATACCTTTCAATGGCTTTTGACTGAAATCTGAATCTGACCGTCTAAATTTTGCCCTGTTGATTTGGACTCGGTGCCTTATTTATTTACTGTATCTAGGTAGATTGTACTTTGAAATATCTAACAGAAGCTTAGATTTCAGATTCTAACGCTGGGTGAATGATCTAACCAAGGACGAGCATATTAGGAAACAGGAATAAGGAGTGAGGTTACAACCTCAGTGCAGTTTTTTAATACAAAAATGACATTTTTACTGAGACATAATTCACGTACTATAAAATTCATCCTTTTAAAGTGTACAATTCAGTAGTTTTTAGTGTATTCACAGAGTTATGGTGATACAGTCATCACCAATATCTAATTTTAGGATGTTTTCATCATCACAGAGTTTGAAGGGTAACAAATTTGAGTCCCTTGGTAAAATGGCCAGAGGCAGAGCTTCTGTTTGAAAGATTTAGTGAGGGATGGAGGAATCTCACAGACTTCAAGTTTTGAATGAGTACAGAGATGTTGGAGACTGCAGGGATGAGATCAGGCTTCACTAGGAAGGTGTGTGATTAAAGAACAGTTCAGTTCAGTTCAGTTCAGTCGCTCAGTCGTGTCTGACTCTCCACGACCCCATGAATCACAGCACGCCAGGCCTCCCTGTCCATCACCAACTCCCGGAGCTCACTCAAACTGATGTCCACAGAGTCGGTGATGCCATCCAGCCATCTCATTCTCGGTCGTCTCCTTCTCCTCCCGCCCCCAACCCTTCCCAGCATCAGAGTCTTTTCCAGTGAGTCAACTTGTCACATGAGGTGGCCAAAGTATTGCAGTTTCAGCTTCAGCATCGGTCCCTCCAATGAAAACCCAGGATCGATCTCCCTTAGAATGGACTGGTTGGATCTCCTTGCGGTACAAGGGACTCTCAAGAGTTTTCTGCAACACCACAGTTCAAAAGCATCAATTCTTCGGCGATCAGCTTTCTTCACAGTCCAACTCTCACATCCATACATGACCATGGGAAAAACCATAGCTTTGACTAGACGGACCTTTGTTGGCAAAGTAATGTCTCTGCCTTTTAATATATTATCAAGGTTGGTCATAACTTTCCTTCCAAGGAGTAAGCGTCTTTTAATTTCCTGGCTGCAGTCAGCATCTGCAGTGATTTTGGAGCCCCCAAAAATAAAGTCTGACACTGTTTCCACTGTTTTTCCATCTATTTCCCATGAAGTGATGGGACCAGATGCAGTAGGATTTCATATTTGGATGCAGGAGAGCATCCTTTCCAGGTATACTACATAAGCAAAGGTTTGGAGAGGGGATTGAGTTGAGTGTTTTTATTAGCCAGGAGGGAGCTACTCTCCAGGCGTCGAGCTCCACTTTGTAGATCTCAGTCCTCACCATGAAGACCTCTTTGTGCGGGTTCAAATTTCACTCAGACTAGGGTTTCTCAGACTGTGTGTTGAAAGACAGGTTTGTTTGCTTTAAAATTTCCCAATCTGTCCTGGACATAACACACATGTAAAATACAATAACAATGAACTGGTAAAAATATGAAACAAGTTACACAAGGCTGAAGCTTGAGGTTTGTTTATTGATTCAGTTGAGTTCGTAAGAACTTTGGCACCGTTTCTGACCGCGGGCCTCACTTTGAGAGCCCTCTTCCAAAGCAGAGGCGGGCTTAGGAAGGTGCAGAGTCATCCGGGTGGCCCAGGCAACAGGGGCGGAGCGGGACTGAACTCCGGTGGCCTGGCCCGCCCGCTGGGGGGCCGAGCCCGGGCGGGGTCAGCGCAGGGTAGTCAGGGGACGCGCGAATCGGGAGCAGGGGAACCCGGAGAGCCGGAGCCGGAGGGACCTCCAAGCCCAGAAGCCAGGGAGCCCCGACGACCGTAAGCGCTCCGGGGCGTCGTGCGCAGTTTCCCGGGGCCCGGGCGCTCCCAGGGTGCAGGGGCGCAACGCGATCCCGAGGGCTGGGGGACGCTGGCGGCGGGCGCCGCACGGCCAGGGCTCCGGGGAGACTTCCACACAGGCCTCCGCCGCCGCCCCTGCCCGCCGCCCGCAGCTGTGTCCGGGCCGAGGCCTCGCCGCGCGCGGTCCGCAGGCGCTCGGGATTCCGGGGAGAGGCCCGCACGCGCTCTGCCAGCCGACTGGGGCGGGGCCGGGGGAGCGCAGCGGGGGCCCCCTTGCCTGGCTCTCCCCGGCAGTACAGCTTCCAGGCGGCGTCTGGCTCACGCAGTGAAACTGCACCTGTTTGTTACCGGGGTCCTAAACCAGACCTCAAGTCTTTTGGCTGAGATGTCCTCTCTCACCATCTCTAACCGCGATCCCAGTTTTTCTCTCCCGCTCCCGGCTCTTCTCTCTGGAGAGAAGGCCAACCCCGCCCAGCTCAGCGCCCAGGAGAGGAAACTTGGGTCCGGGAAAAAGAGTTCACCGTGCAGTAGGAGCCCAGGGATGTGACCAGTCTAAGGGCAGCAGAGACACGAGACTCCTGCAAGCCTCCCTCCCCGGAGAGTTGCTGAGGAACTTAAGCCTCTGGGCCCCTCACCTGCCCGGCCCTTCTGAAGCCTTCGGGGTGCGGGCGCGGGCGCTGACAATGTTGTGACTCTAATTTTGATTTCTTTTAAAGCTCCGCCTCCCACCCCCGCTCACTCTCCTCTACTATATAAACTTCCGGCTCCACAAAGCCTCCGTGGGCCCCGGCAGACAGCCCTCTCTTAGCCCTGTCCCCGTCCTGCGGGCTCTGTACAGAGAATAGGGGTGAAAGGTAAGGGGGGACCTCTGCATTCGGCACCTCAGCACCCGGTACATCGGATGTATGAGCTATTGCGGGAAATTGTTGAGAACATTGGGATTTATGCCCGTTTTAGTGCCACTCTGCAGACTCCTCTGAATTCGGCATTAACGGTTAACACTTGAAAGAAGTGGCCCCAGCCTGGAAAGTAACACTGTCTTCTGATGTGGTGGTTGCATCCTTCTGCGAGTAGAGGCTTGAGGACCTTGTGGGGGTCTTTCACTAGCCCTAGTAGGTCTGATTTAGCAAGGAACTTTGGGCTTCCCCGGTGGGTCAGGGGTAAAGAATCTGCCTGCAGTTCAGGGGTCGCAGGAGATGGATGTTCTATCCCTGGGTCGGGAAGATCCCCTGGAGAAGGGCATGGCAACTCACATTCTTGCCTGGAGAATTCCATGGATTGAGGAGCCTGGTGGGCTATAGTCCATAGGATCTCAAAGAGTCGGAAACGATGGAAGAGACTTAGCACAGCACTGAGAGGGTTCAGCAGTTTCTCTTTCCCAAATGTCCACACCTAGAAGGGCTTTGTATTGACTTCTTCATGTTTCCCGAGCAAATCCAGAGGACTGACCGTATATGCAGGCTCTGCCCTGGGCATGGGGGCTCTGCAGGGAACATGTCTTCATAGAGTCTGTAGTTTTGTTGGGGGAAAGATGGACAATACGCAAAATAAATTTGTAAAATATAAAGTATGTTAGAAAGCCATGTGTGCCAGGGAGAAAAACAAAGCTCTGAGAGAGAAATGGGGGGGTGGGGTGGAGGGGGGAAGGAGGAATGAGGGAGTGGCAGACTGCTCTCTGGAGTGATGGTAGACCAGGTCAAGAAAGTGCACAGGCCCCATGCCAGGCATGTGCCCGGCATGGGTGAACTTTATGTCTGTTTGCTGAGTGTGGGCCAAGCTGCCACCCGTATCCTTTGGTGTGAGTGATCTACTGGATAAACTGGCCCAGCCTGAGAACAAGAGGCTCCCCCACCTCCAGTTCCAAGAAAAAGAAAGTCTTCCATGGAAAATAACTGTTCAGCAAGGCAGCCAGGATGAACTTCAACACCATCTGCTCCAACCCACATGCTCCCTGTGTGATCCCACCTGCCTCCCAAGCTATGCCTTAAGCACCCTGGCTGGTACAGACTTACGGGAGTGGGAGGTCTGTGGGAAGTGAGGTACTGGGGGCTCTTTGGGCAGAGGGACCCTTAGCGACAGGGCATCGGGTCATTGGAGGAAGTGGAATGCCTCCCCTAGCGCCCGCCAGTGGTGTCATTGTTCGTGTCTGAGGTCTAAATCCAGCACTGGCTGGAGGTCACAGGGAGCCCCGTGTTATCACTGCACGGTGACCCACCCATGGACATAACCCAACATGCCCAGACTTAGTGTTTGCTGACTTGCACCTTGACTTTGTTCCCAGCATCCTATCCTGGCCCAGACATGAGAAGGGAGGGGCTGCCCAGGTTCCAGTTCTCATCCTTGAGCTGAGATATTCAAAGATATGAAACACAACTGGGCTTAAGAAAACAAGGCAGGGCTCAGTGTGCACTGCTCGCTGCTGCCAAAGAAAGAGCCCAGTGCAGACCCACTTAGGCTGGAGTGGGCACAGAGCAAGCCTGTGGTGACTTGAGGGGCCTCTAGGATCCCATGCTCAAACCCCACCTCTGATCAAACCCTACATCCCATCATGAGTGATTCATTCCTTTGAGAGGTAATGCAGAACTGTCTAGAAAGAAGATCCGGCTGGTGTCCCAACTCTGCCAGTCAGGTCCTCTCTGTGGACCTCATCCATGAAATGAGGTTGGACTTTATAATCTGCAAAGCTTCTTACAGCTCTTTTATGTGATGATTCTGTGCATAAGAATCCAAAGGGATCTTCAGAAAAGGAAATAGGTTAGTGGGGAATGGTCAGCTTTGAGGGGCTGGGGTGGACCTGCAGCCTCTGCCAGGCCACTGAGGGCAGTGTCAAATGGAGTAAAGGGCCATGCCTGGGGTGTGGGCCCGGGACAAAATCCCAGGCAGAGGTTGAGGGTCAAGGGTTAAGGCAGAAGGATCACTTCCCAGGCCAGCTGGCCCTGTGAATTACTTGTGGGCTACCTATGGGTAGCTCTTGGCCCTGACTCTAGGAGCAGAGGATCCAGGGGCTGTGTGGTCAGGTAGGGAGGTTGCAGCAGGGAGAAGGCACCCCAGAATTTCGCCTTAGAGGGAACCGAAGCTTTTCCAAGGAGCCAGCCGCCTCCACCTCCCTCCCTGACGGGGGAGTGCTGGACACTCCCTTGCCAAGGAGACAGCTGTGCAGTCCTGCCCTTGCACACTGTGTTACTGAACAGGCGATTATACAAACCAAGTTCAAACTGAAACAGTTCCTTTTGCCGTCAAGGGTATATAGCCGGCCATCCATAACCCTGGGTTTTGAGGCCATGGATGTGGAATCCACCAAGACAGTGGGCTGACTGTATGCCACCATTTTATATTAGGGACTTGAGCATCCATGGATTTTGGTATTTGGAGGTCCTGGAACCAGTCTCCCATGGATACTGAAGAATAACTCTGTTTACAATCCTGAGGCAGGTTTATCCTTTGTCACCAGAGAGCAGCTATTTTCACTCTCTTAAGTCTAAACTGAGAGCGTATCTCCAGGCAGGCTCCAGGACCCCATTGTCTGTGTCTTGGCTTTGCTGTCAGCCAGCAGGCACTGTTGTCACGAGGAGCCAGTTGAGGGCACGGTTCAGCTACTACAAAGCCACATCTGCTAAGCTCTCCATCGCCCAACTGAAAGTGATTGCATTATGGGGGGAAAAAAATACTCCTCTGTTTGGGGAGTTTAAGGACTTTCCAGAGGATTCCATAGCTAACCCACAAGCGGAGACCATGGGGCTTGTCCCGAGTCAGGAGCAGGAGTTTTGGCTGCCTTTAACATTTGGGAAGATTCATAAACAGACTGCATTAAAATGCAGTTTTGTCTCTTACAAGCAGGGTTAACTTGGACAAACTAACTAGTTGAAGCTTCATTTTTAAATCTCTTTAAAACAGAAAAACAAAACTATTAACATGCCTTACTTCTTGGCGTTATTGTAGAACATGAGATGTTGTGCTTAGAGTCTTCCCACCCCCATGGCCCGGTCCAGGACTTCGTCCAGGGAGGTGGTGGCACCCAGACACGTAGCGATATTCTGGAAGGGTTCTGAGCACCCCCGACCCCCCATGGGCCCATCGGGCTGGCTCTAGCTGGTCTGTGGTCTGCAGTGTGAGCCGTGAGGGCGGTGGGAAGCCGATCAAGAGCAAGCAGGAGGCCAGATGCCTCCGGCTCCGAGACCCCTACTGCGCTCCTCGCTGGCTGGGCCTGGGCCTCCACCCTTCCCCGAGGACCGCCACCGTGGGATGTCCACCAGCAGCTCAACCTGGGGCTTGGCTTTTCCTGCGGAACGAGTGACCTTTGCGATACTGGGTGTGGCTTTCTGGTTGTATCACTCTTGTCAGAACTGGAGAGACTTGGACCTTTTGGAAAGTAAGAGAAACACAGTTTCCAGAGCCAAACTCCATGATTAACCCCATGAATGCCAAGGGCTCAGGGAAGTCTGACTCTATTACCAGCTCTTGGGGAAAATGGATGGCCTTTCCCGCTTTCCAGTTTTCTCCCTGTGAACCAGGTTGTCCCTGAGAGAAGGCAGGAGCAGGCAGCCTGGTCGCCAGCTGTGGGGAGGTGGTCCCCTGCCCTCACCCGGTTATGTTCCCCCTTCCCACAGGCAGGTCTCAGGGTCACGGTGATACTGTCAAGATGGAACATCTTAATTCTGAGTTGCCCGCTCGAGCTTTGGTTGAACGCCAGAAGTATTTTTAGCTTTTGTATCTCTTTTTGCAACCTAGACATTTCCACAAGCAGACTGACCCCACCAAGACAGCAGCAACGCAGAATATTCCTCTTAACTCCTACCCGAGTCCTTAAGGGTGCAGTATGTAAGCACAGGGACGCCTTTCCGTGCCATTTAGACGACAGAGCCAGCTCAGGTGACCACACTGTGGCCCAGCCTGCAGCGCTATCCTGTTACACACTACTGAGGAAGCTCCCAGACCCGGAGCACACTGCTGAGAAAAGCCACTCTGGGGCTGGGAGGGAGGGGAGAGAGCGTGGTTAATGGTGGGAAGGAAATCCAACAGGTGGATTATATGGCCCACGCCTATGATCTCCTGAATAGGAGTCTTTCTCTCCTCAAATAGAAAATGCCACATGTTGAAATTCCAGGAAGGTAATGCTTTGGCCTCATAGGCAGTGAACTGTGTTCCACTTGGGTTTTTCCTTTGGTGATTTAGAACCAACGGACAGCTTGACAGGTCTTATTTTAATTGGCAGACACGAGAAGGAAAGGGTTCAAATAAAACTCCCTGAGCATGAGCGTGTGCGCCCTGTGGGGCACCCCCTTTTGCTCCCCCCTTGTGTTGTTTAACTAAAAGTATGGGCTGAAGGTTGAGTGAATGAGTTTGTGGCCAGCCCCACTCCAGGGGTGTTTAAAATCTGTGGAGGTCGCCGTCCCCTCCCTGGAGGTGCTCCAGGCCAGCCGGCCCACCGCATGACCCCTCTTTGCCGTTCTAGACTCTCCTTTCAGACGCTGAGGCTGCCCCCTCCTTATCCCAGGCTGAATCCTCCTGCCAATGCAGGAGACACGGCTTCAGTCCCTGGTCCAGGAATATCCCCTGGAGAAGGAAATGGCAGCCCACTCTGGTATTTTTGCTGGGATAATTCCAAGGACCGAAGAGCCTGGCAGTCTACAGTCCACGGGGTCGCAAAGAGTCGGACACAACTGAGCAATTAAACAACAACAACAACATATCCACCCTGGAGCCCGCTGCTCTTCCCTCTCACAAAGAAACCTCCTTAACTTCCCACCTTGCTCAGGTAGCAGCTCCTCAGGGAAGGTTCCCTCAGCTTCAGGCTAGGTCTATCTCCCCCACCTTCGTGTTCCCAGGATCTAAAAACACAAAGTGAATGCCCTATTTGTTTTCACAGGCAAAAATTCCCTGTGTGGCCACTGTACCTTTGTTCACTCAGTAGGAGATTTACTTTATTCTGCCCATCTTGCAGACGGGGAAACTGAGGCATGGAGGAATGAAGTCTCTGGCCTAAGGTTACCTGGCCTATGGCTGGCAAGTGGTAGAGCCAGGATTCAAAGCAGGCTGTTGGTATGGAGCTGGCACCCTACTCCGTGATTTGCATCAGATCATTGGTCACTAATTGTATTCTTCCTGTCTATCTATTCAGGTGTGTGTATGCATATATAGCTAGGGACAGGGGGTGGGGTGACTCTCCAGGGCAGACAGGGCTGTGTCTGCCTTCCCTCAGGACCCAGAATAGGGGCTGCCCCATTAGAAGACTGCCCCCCACACTGTTTATACTTTTTTACGTCCCTTTGTTTTTGCCTATAAACTACTTTTTCCTTTCTCCCGGATGCCGGCTCCAGGCTACTCTCCCAGTTTTGGCTCCAGGTCTTTCAGGGAGATAAACACAGCCCTCACCCCACTGCAGAAGATTCTGATCAGCCCAGCCCAGATGACCTTACCCATGGACCCCATCCACCTGGGGCCCTGCTGGCCACTGGGGTTCAGGGAGAGGGCTGTGAGTGGAGAGGCTGGTCACATGCTGGGCTGTGCAGAGTAGGGGAGGCGCCTGCACCCAGGGTTTTCCCCCACCTACCCTGTGCCTGAGTGCTCTCTGCCACATCAAGTTTCATGGTTGGGGAGCCCTGGGAGCCCCAGATGTGGCCTTCTGTCAGCCTGCATTTGAGGAAGAACGTTCGTTCAAGGTTTGTGTTGGCAGGCCAGCCTGAAGTGGAGGGGAGGCTGTCTGTTTTCCCCATTCTGCAGGATGTGCCTCCCCCCACAGAGGAGCAGCAAGGCTGGGTAGGGCGGGGAGGGGCCGAGCCTGCCGAAGCACACAGACCCCCAGCCCCACCTTTCTCTGGCCCGGAGTCTGGGGGCCCACAGCGTACCCCTCTGCCACGCCATTGTTGGCCAGTGGCTGGCTTCTCCCAGAAGGAGCATGAGGTTCTCATATCTGAATCCCTGTCAGGAAGACTTAGGACGATCGGGTGGAGGGAAGAATTCTCAGATGGAGGTCAGAGCTGGGCCTTCTCTGCAGGCTCAGGGTTGTGGCCACCTTCTCGGCCTCTTCTCATGAAGGACATTGGGGCATCTGGCCGAAGGCCAGGTACATGGTGAGCGCTGACTTGGAGTTAGCTGGTAACTTTCTATAGTTTAGGGAGCATTTTCCAATTGCGAGGTTCTCGCCACCTGCCTGGGTTGAGGAAGGAGAGTCTCCCAGTCCCCTCCCCACTGTGTTCGCCAGGATCCTGAGGCTGATCCTCACCCTCTAGATCTCAATCTTGATTCCAACTTGTGCTGCATCCAGCCTGGCATTTCTCACCATGTATGCTGCATAGAAGTTAAATAAGCAGGGTGACAACATATAGCCTTGACTTACTCCTTTCCCAATTTGGAACCAGTCCTTTGTTCCATGTCCAGTTCTAACTGTTGCTTCTTGACCTGCATACAGGTTTCTCAGGAGGCAGATAAGGTGGTCTGGTAGTCCCATCTCTTTCAGAATTTTCCACAGTTTGATGTGATCCATACAGTCCAAAGCTTTAGCGCAGTCAATGAAGCAGATGTTTTTCTGGAATTCTCTTGCTTTTTCCATGATCCACTGGATGTTGGCAATTTGATCTCTGGTTCCTCTGCCTTTTCTAAACCCAGCTTGTACGTCTGGAAGCTCTTGGTTAATGTACTGTTGAAGCCTGAAAGTGAAAAGTTGCTCAGTCTTGTCAACTCTTTTGAGACCCCAAGGACTGTACAGTCCATGGGATTCTCCGGGCCAGAATACTGGAGTAGGTAGCCTTTCCCTTCTCCAGGCGATCTTCCCTACCCAGGGATCAAACCCAGGTCTCCTGCATTGCAGGAAAATTGTTTACCAGCTGAGCCATGAGGGAAGCCCAGTTGAAGCCTAGCTTGGAGGATTTTGAGCATGACCTTGCTAGTGTGTGAAATGAGTGCAATTGTGCAGTAGTTTGAACATTCTTTGGCATTGCCCTTCTTTGGGATTGGAATGATAAGTGACCTTTTCCAGTTTTCTTTCCAGTTTTGTCCCCAAAGTAGCAGAAAGCTATTTAGGAGTTTTAACAGGGGCACAATAGGGTCAGATTTGGGTTTCCGGAAGATCGCTCTGGCTGCAGAGCATACTGGAGGAGGCAGAGCAGGGGTGAGTGGACGCAGCTGTAGTCCAGGGAGAGAGGGGCGCCAGCTGGGCACGTGGGCAGGCTGGTGGTGGTGGAGGTGGGTTTCTGGTATAATTGGGAGGTGGAACTTCCGGAACTCACCTATAGATTGGATGTGGATGAAATGGAGGGGGGCGTTTCAAGGCCATTGCCTGGGTTTTTGGCAGCTAGAAGTGGGTATTTCCAGCTACAGGGAGAGGGAACCACAGAAGAAGACAAAGTTTCAGGAGACAAGTGCAACCTCAGATGCATTGGAGGAGGTTTTGAGACATTGAGGAACTGTCACGTTGGCAGGTGGGTGCCTGCGTCTGTTGCTCGGAGTAGGTCGGGGTTAGAGATTCACGTGTGTGTCCTCTGTCCAGAGGTGGCAGTGGGAACTATGTGCACAGAAAGGACAGCCCCGTTTGGACACCAGTTCTCCCACAGCCCAGTCAGATTTCTTTACCCCATTTCATATGTCTGCCAGGCCCCCAGCTCTCAGATGCCCGTGGGTTTCCAGGTTTCCAGATTCACCTTTTGTCTCAAGGGCTTCTTGGCCATTGGGAAGTCACAGCAGTAAGTTTGTGCAGCTCTGGTGCTGTGAGGTGTCTGACTCACTCTTGGAGCAGGATCACAGGGAAGAGTCACTCTTGTGGTCTTCTATACTTTAGAAAATGTATGATTCTTTTATTTGGGGGCAGATGGTTCATGCATGTGGTAAAAAAGTTTTTTTCAACATACAGAAGTTTATTCAGTGAGAGTTCGTTTCCTCCTTGCCGGAGGCCACTGTCACCAGTGTCTGCGTGAACTCTGACAGTCTCCACATGACTGTGTGTGTCCTTTGGTCTACACCAATGTCATCCAGTAATCATACACACTTTTTTGTACCCTACTTTTTTCATTTACCTATTATGGAGATCTTTTCATATTAGCATATAGATTTACCTTCTGCACATATTCACTGTATGAATGTCACAGACTATTTCATGGTCCCGGAAGATGAATATTTATATTGTTTCCATCTTCTGCTTTTACCAAAACAAAAAGCTGTAGTGAATATTTTTGTACATATGGCATTTTACTTAAACATAAATTCAGTATTTTGGAGGCAGAAATTCCTAGAACTAGAATTGCTGAGTTAAAGGTCATTTGTATCTTACATCTTGACAGGTATTACAAAATTGCTTCTCACCCAGGTTTTTATTTAAAGAAGAATCTGAATAGTTGGAGTCAAGTGGGACAATATCCTTTTCTGTTCTCAAGAATGATGGCCCCATTCTTGACAACACCTCTTCAAGGAGCCACCTACTGTGTTGTGTCTGTCTTTTGAGAACATACCTTTCTGTGACTGGGGCAGCAGGAAAATGCTTATTTATCATGTTCTATAGCACTGAAATTGTATATAGCATTGAAAATTTTGAAAACTGAGCATTTGTTCTTAAGAGTACGTGCCCTGGAGGACTTGATATATTTTCTTTTCCCCCTGACTTTCTCAATCAGTTAGGATTACTTTAGGCTTTATATAATAGAAAACTCAAAATAACAACAGCTCAAACAATATAGAAGTTTATTTTTTCTGTTACACAAAGGAAGTTTGGGAGTAAGTAGTCCAGAGCTGGGCTGGTGGTTCCATGATGAATGCAAGATCCTTCCATCTTTTCCCATCATCTCTGATTTCCATTCTCAAGATCACTTCATGGTCCAAAATGGCTACTGGAGTCCAGCCATTGTGTCTGTCCCAGGAAGCATGAAAAAGAAGGGGAAGGGCAAAATGTGCAGCTTTCCAACTGAGTCAGAGCTCTCTGCATAGTCTTCCACACACAGACAAGACCAATGTACCCTTGTGCAGGTTGTTCACTGGACAAGGACACCATTCATATGATCATCATCATGGATTTGTATTTTTATTTCCAAGTGCTTTCTAGCAGATGGCAGTGAGGTGTCCTGTAACAAAAGCAGTATATTAGGTTCATTTTCTGACAGTATTTTGAGGAATGGATGTCTTTTCCTAATTCACACGAAGGTTCTGTCTGGATCACAGATGGCTCTGCCTCAAACACACTTCCAGCTTTTTGTCAGCACCTAATCACCCTGTCATACTGAGAGCCAAGAAATGTAGTGTTTAGCCGGGCTTCTCTGACTAAAATAAAAATTCCAGTGCTGAGAAGGAAGAGGAAAACAAAGCTGGCAGTCTGCCACAATATCTCAATCTGGGAGCATGTCTGCTAGAGCAGCCAAATCACTAAGGGCAACTGGGGTGGAATGCTGGGTTTGAGTAATCTCTTGCCCTGGCCACCTATTTCTCACGCAACCATGAAAGACTCACCTCCCAAATATATTTCCTTTCCTTGACCCCTTAGGGATCTAATTCACAGAAGGGTCCTCTGAATTGCAAACATGATTTCTAAGTTAAAACTCCTGAGTCAGCTTCATCATGATGAAGTAACAATTTATAAAAGAGATAAGGTAGGGACTCCTTTCAGTTAATACAGGAAGAAATTAAATGACTGCCCTCCAAAGCTTGTAATCAACTCTTACACTGAACATTCAGTTCAGTTCAGTCGCAGTCGTGTCTGACTCTTTGTGACCCCATGAATCACAGCACACCAGGCCTCCCTGTTCATCACCAGTTCCCTTAGATTATTGTGGATCTTTGCTTATACCATGCACTTTCTTACTTTCATATCTTTCCACATGCTCTCTCTCTTTTTTTACTTGTGAATTTTTAAATGCCCAATGTATTTATTTATTTATCCTCACTGGGTCTTAGTTGTGGCATGCAGGATCTTGAGTTACAGTATGTGGGATTTAGTTCCCTGACCAGGGAAAGAACCTGGGCCCCCTTCATTAGGAATGCAGAGTCAGTCACTGGACCACCAGAGAAGTCCTTGAACATGCTCTCTTTTAAAAACTCTTGAGAGTGCCTTGGACTGCAAGGAGATCCAACCGGTCCATTCTGAAGGAGATCAGTCCTGGGTGTTCATTGGAAGGACTGATACTAAAACTGAAACTCCAATACTTTGGCCACCTCATGCGATGAGTGACTCACTGGAAAAGACCCTGATGCTGGGAGGGATTGGGGGCAGGAGGAGAAGGGGACGACTGAGAATGACATGGCTGGATGGCATCACCGACTCGAAGGACATGAGTTTGAGTGAACTCTGGGAGTTGGTGATAGACAGGGAGGCCTGGCGTGCTGCGATTCACGGGGTCGCAAAGGACTGAACTGAACTGAAACTCCTATTCATCCCTAAAAACCCTATTCAATGACCCCCCTACTCCATGAAATCTTTGTGGCAGGCTTACCACTCTTACCTTTGTACACTTCTCTTCCATCTGTGTAGATATTATTGTATCTCTCGTTCGAGGGATGTTATTTGTTCATTTGTTTGTCCTTCTAGAGCATGAACTTCAGCAGGCACAAGACTGTGTCTCGTTCCTTGTGCCTGCAAAGAAGCCAACTCATCATCACAGGCAGTGTTTGCTAAACCGCCCTTTGATCCAAAAGCAAGTTTATTCTTGCTTTTCCAAGGCACAAATCCAGCTCTTTTATTTTCTTTAAAAGAACAAAATGACTTCTTGATACTTTACACATTCCAACCGCAGAGTTTTCTTTTGAACTTTTAGCATCAATCTCATAGTGAACTAATTGTTTTAAAACTGGTATTTTTGCCCCAAGCATAACAGAAATACTTTACATTCACTGAAATTCTTAGCCTGAGTTTCCTTTTAACAATGCTAAAGAGAACTAAGCACCGCTTTTACTTGACCTCCTATATTTAAAATTGTCCTTTGCAAATTAAACCCAGAAAAACAAAAGAAAAGTGAAATAATAACTTGCTCTGTTTGTATCTTTTAGGGGTAAAGATCACTATATTGTGCAATTGACTGTTTCAACTTGAACTAATTCCTGATTTTTTTCCCAAGTTTCATAAGCACATGCTCAAAGCTTCGATATAGAATTTGGGGACTTAAGTTGCATACAATCCCATTTCTTATCAGAGTAGTCAGTTGTTGCTCAGATTTCCCTCTATGTTCAACATCTTAGAACTAAATGACCACCATCTTCCAGTTATTGTGTCTTTAAAAATATCTGGCTGCTTTGCAACAAAAACTACCTTTTCCTTTTGAGGCCAACTAATCGCTTTTTAAGGAAGGGTACTGTGGCTCCAGGGGGGAAAAAATGTTTTCATTCTGAAAGGCTCCTCACTTCCCCAATTCTTTCAGCAAAGTATTTTGCCAGTATTCTGGAAAAGTGCATTACAAACAAAACAACAACCTAATTAGGTTAAATATATTTTTGAAAGCTTTGGAATAGATGAATTAACCTCCAATTTCAGATGCTAGCATAATAAAGCAGAGACTCTCATTTCATTTTGTATTACTTCTGAATTTTTCATAATGTCTCCTAAATATTGATGTTTTTATGTGGATAGAATATTTTCTACACCAGCAGGAGCTGACCACACAGATGAGATAAATATAGCTTTCCTTGGAAACAGGAAGCCTTAGTAAACAGAATTCTGCACCCTAATGTAACTTCTCAGAACCGAAAAGAAGAATGGGGCCTACCTCCAGAGACATCTATTGCAAAACACCAGTAGCCAAGATGTATATAACCTTGTACTTCCCTTAACCTTCAAGCTTGTCTTCGGTGAGAGGAGGCCAGTAGATGACCATGCCATGCACTCTCCCGCCCAGTCTGCTTATGCAAGTCTTTGGCAGGGTCCTAGGCCTGTCATCGAATAGGGATAGGGACAGGGGTCCTCTGGAGTCTCTTGAGGCGTGAAAATTCCACACAGTGATAAGAGCACACATTTGTGGAGTACCTCCTTGGAGCCTGTGAAGTTGGCACTATCCCCATTTTACAGATGAGACCACAGATGCTCCCTCGTGACTCAGTTGGTAAAGAATCCACCTGTAAGGCAGGAGACCACCTGCAATATGCAGGAGACCTGGGTTCGATCCCTGGATATTCCTTGGAGAAGGAAATAGAAACCCCACCAGTATTCTCACCTGGGAAATCCTTTGGACAGAGGATCCTGGTGGGCTACAGTCCATGAGGTCTCAAGAGTCGGACATGACTTAGCGACTAAACCACCACCACCACCACCACAGATGCTCAGGGTGGTTTGGTAAGTTGGCTAAAGCCCTTCACCTGGTAAATAGCAGAGCTGGACTTTGAATTACTCGAACAAGGAAGCATTCTAGAAGATCCATTATTGTAAACTCCAAAATGTTCCAGTTCTTAAAGGTAGTCTGAGTTGCTGTTGGAGGCAAGGGAGTTCCCATGGAAAGAAGATTCTGCAAGAAAGCCAGGCTGACTCCTCAAATGGGAACACCAAAGTGGGCCACTGGGCCTCCCCAGACTCGCAAGGTGTTTGCATTTTATTATGGTGGGACTGGGCGACACTTTGTTACCAGGGACCCAGTGACTAGGTCTGCTCTCTAATGTCCCACCTTCTTCCAGGAATCAAGCTACCAGTGGCTGATTCCTGAGTCAGTAAGTCTTATTAAGTAAAGAAAGCTCGGGTTGGGGTGCCACAGTTGAAGGGTGGCATATAGGCTATGGGGAGGCCTGCGACCATGGCCACCCCAGACTCATTAGAGGGCATCCTGGGGGTGGCTCCTCAGTGTACTGCTGAACTGCATCAGCGAAGTTGCCCAAGTCTTGCTCTTCAAGCCTTTCTTTTCTAGATCTGTCTATACACTGCACTCACTGGAGAGTTTACAATACAGTGCTTGAGTCCAAAGAAAAGCTCTGTGCTGAAGTCTCTTATTATAGATCAGGTTTGCTTGTTTTTGTCCTCTATACAAACGGAGTCACATGGTGAGTTCTCTTTTGTGTCTGGCATCTTTGGCCCAGCGCTGTTTGTGGGACAGATCCATGCCACTGTGTGCAATTATAGGTTATTTGTTCTCCTTGTAGGTGTTCCATTGTATCAATAGACTGTTAACTGCAATGGGAGGACATTTGGATTATTTCTAGTTTTGACTTCTACAGGTCAGACCTGGATCGTGTGGCTATGAACATTCTAGACTGTGATTTTTGGTACACACGTGAACACATGTGGACACATTTTTGTTGGATCTATATTTAGGAGTGAATTGCTGAGTCATAGAGTTGGTATCTGCCCAGTTTTAGTAGATCCTGCTGAACAGTCTTCCAGAGTGATTGTATGAGCCTCTTGTTACACGTTTTTATAGTGATTAACAATTTTTATTATGAGTTTTTTAATATTTATTTATCTGGCTGCATCAGGTCTTAGTTTCAGCACTCAGGATCTTTTGTTGCTGTGCACCAATTCTCTAGTTGTGGGGTGTGGGCTCCAGAACACATGGGCTCAGTAACTGTGGCTTAGTTGCTCGGAGGCATGTGGGATCTTAGTTCCACAACCAAGGACTGAACCTTTGTCCCTTGCATTGCAAGGTGGATTCTTTTTTTTTTTTTTCAACCATGTAGTAATGTAGTATTTACTACTGAAAACACCTGTGAATAAGGGGACCCATGAAGTTCAAATCCATGTTACTCAAAGGTTGACTGTGACAACCACGTTACCCTCTGCAGCCCTTTCAGGTCTTCTGTAGTTAGTCTCAGCCAGCTCTATCCCAAATTACGTCCTCCACTCACAGTGCATACACACGCCTTTTCTATTTCCCTCGTCTTTTCCCTCTAGCAATTATGCTTTTACAACTTATTTGTTGAATTTCCTATATTAGGAGGCTAGATCTTACAGAATATGTAATATTAAACAATGAAGTTCACACAGAGGCTAAAACAATGTTTTGAAATAAGCGTTAAGAGTGAATCCTAAAAAAAAAAAAGTGAATCCTAGGCGAATACCTTTAAGATTTCTGGAAAATGAGGTATTTGCAAACATTTAGAGCTGATCAACAGGAAGAATTCCTAGCTCCTACTGGGCTGTTAATTTTGCTACACTGACATTTCTTCCTATATGAAAACTTTCCCATCACCTCCAATACTTTCAAAATTCTAACAATCTAGCATCATTGTGTCCTTTAAATTCCTTCTTACAGCTCACTGTGCTACATTCATCAGCAACATTTAACATGCTGAAGAATGGTCCCTTTGTGCCAAATTCTGACATATATTCTTAGTAAGTCTCTAATCCGAACTCCCTCCCCAAATGGCCTAATCTCTATTTGAATACTTCTACTGTTACACGAGGACACTAAATCTCAAGAGATACCTGACTTTCCATAGTTTACATAGCCAAAAAGGTACATATGAGGCTCCTTGTGTAGGGCTATGCATATGTGATAGAATATTAATTCACTACCTGAACGACTGCTTCATCTATAATTTTACACTACCCACTTCATAGAGCTGGGAGAATTAAACTGCCAGCATCATCCCACTGACCCAACTCCTATGCCAGTGCAGATCCATAGCTGCCACAAGCTATGTGAGAATAGCTGGACTCATTAGACGCACTTGCGTGTTGTACACTGCCGAGTGATATAGCTGGTGTAGGTCAGGTAAAATACCAGCATCAGAGAGCATTCTGACTTCAATGGCTTGTACCTGTAGTTTTCAACCTGAGATGGCATTTGCAGTTGAGCAGGGGATGGAAAGTTCCAGGCTGATGCAATCTGCTTGGAGTATTGGGGTGGGGCTTAAAGTTCAGTTTTGTTTTTCCTGAAGTCAGGTGGTCCAGCAAGGGCCCTTGAGGTAGTTATCTTCTTTTTCTAGGCCTGAGGACTCCTTCATTCCAGACCCTTAATGTAGGGGTTGGAGTGAGTGGAATGTTGGATGCAGAGCGGTCGAATGGCAAGAGTTCCCTGTTCCGGAGGTCGTCAGTGTAAGGTCAGAACGGTCGAAATGGCCCAGAGCTGCGCTTAGGCCGCTGCAGCCGGCAGTAGCTGGAGATAAACTCCCCAGGCCCACGGTTGGTTCAAGATCCGCTGTAGCCGCCGCAGCCTGGGTGGGGCCCGACCCCGCTACAAAGTAGCCGCGGCTGCACCCGCCCAATTCAGCAAGACTGAGGCAGGTGCGCGCGTGCTGCGCCGAGACAACGCAAGCGGGGCAGCAAGGTGGATTCTTAACCACCGGACCACTAGGGAAGTCCCTCCTGTTACATTTGAATTCATCCTAGTTTCTCTCTAGGACTGCTACCTCAGTTCCAATTTTGATGGGACCCTCCACCTACTCTTCCACCTTAAAGGTCAATGTCTTATCTGTGTCCAGTCGTCAGACTGAGGCCCACCAGCCAGAAGTGGGCCTGAAATCCCAAACACCCCAGCTTCAAGTGTGTGTTTGCACTGACTTGGAGGGGACAGAAGAAACAGAAGCTGGAGGCTGGGGGAAGACAGGAAAGACACCTGCAAAGAAGGTAACTTGGACAGTATGGCAGCATTGCCCCAGCTTCTTTCCAAGCTTTCCGAGGTCCCACTGCCCCCATAGTTGCAGACTGTAAGAAGGAGAGGTTATGGAATTTCTCCCCACCAGGAAAAGAAAGTTGGTAAAACATGAGAGTTGGGCTGCTGAGACTTTCACTGGCCTGACTGGGGGGTGGCAGGGTCCTCTGGAGCTGCCACATTTAGTTCAAATTTCTGCTGGGATCTTGGCCTCTGTGGATGTGGAGTCATGGTTCCATCCTTTCTCCATAACCAGGAAGGTACTTGGATCCAGCTTTCTGCATGGGACCAGTTTACCAATCTGTGCACAGAGAGAGGCTGTGCGATGCTCACCTGTTACCTTCGAGATGATGTTTTCTGTTTGCCTCTTGATTCTGTAGAAGGGTCACAGTCCCTCCTACCTTGGTCAGACCCAAGTGTTTATTCAGTAACTGCTGGTGGGATTCCTGCATCTGCCAGAAGTGGGCTCAGTGTTCACTGGGATACCTTGGGACGGCCAGCCTTCTTTTGAGTTTATAATCCAGTCTAGAGCAGGGGTTCTCAATGTGTGGACCATGGACCATGAGCAGCAGCACTGCTTGGGAATCAGTTAGAAATGTAGATTCTCTGGCCATACCCCAGATCCCTTGAATTGTTCAACAAGCTACTCAGATGATCCAACACATACTGAAGTTGAATCACTGACTTGCAGCATGGGTTCTCCACTCTATTGAGGGCAATTTCTCCCCCAGGGAACACTTGGCAATATCTGGAGACATGTAATGTCATCTCACATTGGGGAGGAGGTGGTATTACTGGCTAGAGGCCAGGGACGCTGTTACAATGCACAGGCCTACTAAGAATTATCTGGTCCAAAATGTCAGTTGTGCCAAGGTTGAGAAACCTTGCCCTAGACCAGTTACAATAGAGGGCAGGAGTGCAGTGGTCCTTTTCTCCTTTTTTTTTTCCCGGATGTATTGCTCCCTGGCCACATGGCTTTGGGTGAGTTATGGCCACTCCTGGACTCAGTTTCCCCAGCTATGAAGTGAAGGGGCTGGACTCAGGTCTCTGAGTTCCTCTTCAGCTTGGCTGTTCAATGGCTCCAAACTACGACTGACCAGCCCAGGGAAGTTGGGCTGATGCAGCCCTTCTCTTCCCCTGGAGGTGGGGATAGAGGGATGGGGTGGGGAGCTGTGTCACCTGCCTGAAGCCATCCCCTCCCCCAATCTAGGCTGCGACAGCCAGAGTGCAGTTGGTTTTGGATATCCCGGTGAACAGTGCTTTTCCCTCTTCTGGGCGATGTTGCTTCAACCGGCCCAACCCCAAAGAGTCCGCTCTGGGGAGGATAGCCATCAGCTGGCTCCACGCCATCGCCTGCTTTGTTCAAGGAGCTGGGCAGGGAGAGTGGCGCCGTCTCTCCTGAGCCTCAGACTTCCACTTTCCTCATACTCTAAATAAAGCAGCAGCCCTGACCGGGGAGATCGGGAGGTCTGAGAGCAGCCGCGGCACTCCGAGACCCTCCACGCCCCCGGCGGTGAGCGTCTGTCTAGGCTTTCACTGACTGGCCTGGGAGCGTGGGGGCGGGGTTAAGCCTAAGGATGGAGGGGCTGAGCTCTGATTGGTCGGACTCAGCGGCCCCGCCTCTTCCCGGAGTTCGCGGACCAACCACCTCCTTCCTTATGGACCCGCAGCTCCAGTGCGCGAGGAAGGGGAAGGTCTCGTTTATTATTATTTAATTTTTTGGGAAAAAAATATTCTGACCTGAAAGAGGCCTCCCGTGCAGTCGTGGCTCTCCTGTGCTCTGACTGGGATCCAAAGGGCAGGTATGAAGGCTAGAGGCTGGAAACAGATGCTGAGAGGAAATAAGGCGGGGTGGGTAGGTCGGGGTGGCAGGAGCAACATACCCAGCGACAGACCGGGAATGAGTGCTTTGACTACAGATTCTAATCCTTGAAAGTGCGATGTGATTTGGGGCAAGTCCCTTGCCTGCCCTGGTTCTTACCTTAAGTGATAAAGAAAGTTCAGTGAAATTTGGCTCCTTAGTGGGTGGATTTGCATGGGCCATGGTTTATCACATCCCTTGAAAACCCACCAGCAGATAGTTAATGTCTGTTACACTGGGCTAACCTAGAGCGCCTTGCTTCATGTGCCTTTAATACCTGCTAATAAATAAAGGGTAGTTAGTAGGTGACAAATTAACACACTGCAGTAAAGCTTGCTTTGTAATCTGAGATCAGTAGCACTAAAGCACCGTCCTTGAACCAAGAACTAATATTCTTATTATCTTAATTAAGGTGCAGGAGAAAGGGCTTTAAACTTTCTCCTTGAGTCTGTCACTTTGCCCTGGGCTGTGCCAGCATGGCCCGTCATGGTGCCCCTTGTCCAGGTCCCCAGAGTTTAGATGTACTGCTTGAATACTGATCATTTCAACACTCTAGCTCATGGTTCTGTTTGTTGCCGAAGTCCAGGGGAGATAACCGTCTGCACACCTATCAGATCTGCTAGGTTGCTAGCACCCAGCAATTGTTAAAAGGCGGTGGAGGGTGACGGTGGCACCTGCAGGCCCCTAGCATGGAGCTGGGTGCAGTATTTCACCACCCTGTTTCCCTGGCTGCTTCCCAAGGATCTGCTCAAAGGGTGAGAACTCAGAGTTCACATGGACAAGTGAAAGCCCTGGGATAATTCAACACAGAAAAGGGAAAGTAGGGCATTTATAACCCAGCGGAAAGTGACAACTGTGCTCTTGACCTCTCTGTGCTGAAGTCAGGTAAGCAGGGTGATGTGTATCATTCACTTGGGAGATTAAAGTTAATCCCTCTTGTTCATCATGATTGCAGCTCCCTTGACAAAATCCTGCAACATCTTATTTGCATACACTATATGTTGATTGCACACATATTGGCAGAATGCCTTTCTGTGCCAGACATTATGCTGGGCACTGTGGTCAGGGCAGGGACTAGGATAGACACAGTTCTTGTCTTCCCAGCTCCAGATTCTTATGTTGTGGGTACCCGACAGGTGAACCACATCTGTCTCTTCCTGCTGCCAAGGGCAGCTCTGCTCTCTGCCTTCCGTCTTTTCCTACACACTCTCCAGCACCTCACAGTCCCTGCCTTCGAATACCACAAAGACTAGCAGCTGGCTCTTCTCAAAGGGGAGGGGTTTCCGTGGCAGAGACAGAGAATCTCTTTGTGGGAAGTGGGAGAAGCCTGTACATGTTTTCTTGGCAAAGCAAACAGCAGGGCCTTGACAAGCCCCCAGCAGTGGATAGAGGGCACACTGGGGTGGGTTTGCTAGCGGCATCCTCCTCCTGCCCCAGGTTTCCAGGGAAGAGTTGGGCTGAGCCTGGGAGGTGGCTCTGCCAAGGTCTCTGGCCTGAGGATGGCGCCCATATTCACGCACATTTCTCTGACTGTGAACCTTCAGGGGAGGTGGGGTTACTTCCTTGGAAACGTGCAAAATGAATAGCTAGATAATAATGCTGAGCCATTGTTGGCCTGGTATTGGTTTGCAGGAACTAAGGTCTTCTTTCTTCCCCTTTTATGAAAAAAGTAGGGGAGTCAGACAAATGATTAAAACATCTGAGTTTATGTAAAATGTAATAAGCAAGTCTGTAGACAGAAGGTAGATTAGTGGCTGCTTAGGGCCAGGGTCTCTTGCCTGGGAAATCCCATGGACGGAGGAGCCTGGTAGGCTACAGTCCGTGGGGTCGCTAAGAGTCGGACATGACTGAGCGACTTCACTTTCACTTTTCACTTTCATGCATTATAGAAGGAAATGGCAACCCACTCCAGTGTTCTTGCCTGGAGAATCCCAGGGACGGAGGAACCTGGTGGTCTACGTCTGTGGGGTTGCACCGTCGGACACAACTGATGCGACTTAGCAGCAGCAGCAGCAGCAGGGCCAGGGTGGTGTGGAGGACAAGTGCCGGTAATAGTTAAAGGGTACAGGGTTCCTTTTTGTAGTGATGAAAATGTTCTAGAATTGTGAATATGGTTGCATGTATCTGTGAATATACTGAAAACCACTGGGTTACATGGTATGTGAATTAGATCTCAATTAAACTGTTGACAACCAGCTGAGATCCATGGCCACATTTGGGCCACTGAACACTACCCCCAACCCTGGATGCACTTAGCCTCCCAGCTCCTCAGACCTCCCCCCTTGCCCTGTATGTGCACCCTTAGGAGAGGCGTCTCTCAGGGAGAGACAGCAAGGGGCAAGCATGACTCCATCTCCTCTCCTGAGCCCACTGCTCAGAGACGTCCCTGCTCCTCCTCTGGGGGAGGGACGTCACAACAGTGGAGACAAGCCTCTCAGAAGTGTCAGGGGGAAGAGACTCCTCAGAGAACCACAAGGCCTCGGACATGCAGAGCCCACCACCCAAGGCTATGCAGAAGCCACCCCAGCTTCATCTTTCCTAAATCTGATTAATGAATTCCATACCTTGGTAGGATTATGGTGATTTTTGTGGCTTTCTGTGTCGTCTCCCAATTTTTCCATACTGTGCTTATGTTGGACTTCCCTGGTGGCTCACCAGTAAAGAATCCGCCTGCCAGTTCAGGAGATGGAGGTTTGATCCCTGAGTTGAGAAGATCCCCTGGAAAAGGAAAAGGCAACCCTCTCCAGTATTCTTGTCCGGAAAATCCCAAGGACACAGGGGCCTGGCTGGCTGCAGTCCATGGGGTGGCAGGAATTGGACAGAACTTAGCAACTAAACAACAACAAATGTTGATATTATTTTTTTTTCATGTCAAAAGTACACAGAATCGAGGGTTGGGTGGGAAAGAAGTCAGGATTCTGGCGTTTCCAGCAGAGGTCAAGGGCTGTCTGGCTGACTCTTGTTGATGGGCTTTGCTTTTGCAGGAGTCATGTGGCTGGAAATACTCCTCGCCTCAGTGCTGGGCTTTGTCATCTACTGGTTCATCTCCAAGGACAAGGAGGAGACTCTGCCCCTTGAAGATGGATGGTGGGGGCCTGGGGTGAGGCCCACAGCTGGGGAGGATAAGAGCATCCGCCCATTCAAGGTGGAAACATCAGATGAGGAGATCAACGTAAGGCACCTCTTTCCAGGCGGCTGAGCAGAGGGGAGGGCGGGGAGGCCCCATCTGGGGTTGGGCCTCAGGCTGGGCCTGGCACCAAGGAGGGTCTTCCGAAATGGTCCCTCTAGGGCTGTTTTCTGCTTGCTTTTCTCCCACTGGACTCACCTACTCTGCCCACCCATCCCTTCTGCTCCTTCCCCCTCCTCTGTCTCCACGTTCCTGGTTCCCAAGGCCCAGTACCGCCCACGCGAGGAAAGCAGTGCCAGCTGAGTCCCTCTGCCTGCATTAAGGGCCACAGAGAGCACTGTTTCTGCCTCCTCTGTGCCACACTTGAAACCCTGGGAATGAGCTTGAAGGCAGAAGTAACGCCCTTCTTGGAGCCTGGGTGGAGATCATGAGTGAAAACAAGGCTGTGCTGACATAACATGCTGCAGCACAGCATGGCCAGGCACCTGCTGTGTGTTTAGCCCCTCGTGATCACATGTAGTGACTGTGGTCATGTTGAAACTGAAGCTCAGAGAGGCAAAGCAGTTGATGCACAGTGACTGAGATAATAAGCTGGAGGATTTAGACTCAGATCTGTCTAATGCCAAAGCCTGGGCCCCATCCTCCGCACACGGCTGGAATCAGGAGGGATAGGTGTGACCCTGGAGTAGGCTAAGCTGAGAGCCAGGCTTGAGCAGGACCGGGAGGGTGGGTGGGACCTGGGACATCCCTACCCATCGTTTCTTTTATTCTGTGGGTATGGGAGCACCTTCTGTGTGCAGACCTAGTGCTGAGTACTTGGAAGAAGAGAGAGCCTTCTCTCAAAGAGCTTCTTGTCCAGCAGTTGAGAAGAGGAGCAGACAGTGAAGAATCCCCCCGCCATGCAGGAGACCCGGGTTTGATCCCTGCAAAGATCCCCTGGAGAAGGAAATGGCAACCCACTCCAGTATTCTTGCCTGGAGAGTTCCATGGACAGAGGAGCCTGGCAGGCTACAGTCCATCGGGTCACAAAGAGTCGGACATGACTAAGTGACTAACACACACGTACTCACATATGGTGTATCACTTAACACTGGTATCAGAGTTGGCAAGTCTATTCTGCTGCCTTCTTTTTTTTTAATTTTATTTTTATTTTACGTTTTAGTATAGTTGATTTACAGTGCTGTATTAGTTTCAGATGTACAGCAAAGTGAATCAGTTATAAATATTACATATGACCATTCTTTTTCAGATTGGAACCCACCTGCAATGTGGGAGACCTGGGTTTGATCCCTGGGTTGGGAAGATCCCCTGGAGAATGGAAAGGCTACCCACTCCAGTATTTTGGCCTAGAGAATTCCATTGATTGTATAGTCCATGGGGTTGCAAAGAGTCAGACACGACTGAGCGATTTTCACTTTCCCATACAGGTTATTACAGAGTATTGAATAGAGTTCCCTGTGCTGCAGTGTAGGTCCTTGTTGGTTATCTATTTTATGTATAATAGTCTGCCACCTGCTTTTGTACAGCTCCCATGCTAAGAATAGTTTTTACACCTTTAAATGGGTGGAAAAAATCAAAAGAAGAATAATACTTTGTAACATGAAAACTACCTGGCATTCAAATTTCAGTGCCCATAAGTAAAGTTCTACTGAAACAGTCACTCCCATTTGTCCATGTACCATCTATGACTTTTTCCATCCTACAAGAACGGAGTAGGTTCGCTGCGGCTCAGAAAACCTAAGCTACTTATGATCTGGCCCTTTTGAAAAAAGCTGACCAAAAAAAAAAAAAGTTGGCCACCCCTCCTGCTGTCTGTGTGCTGTGTGCTTAGTCGCTCAGTTGTGTCCAACTCTTTGTGACCCCATGGACTGTAGCTGACCAGGCTCCTCTGTCCACAGGATTTTCCAGGCAATAATACTAGAGTGGGTTGCTATTTCTTCCTTCAGGAGATCTTCCCAATCCAGGGATCTCCTGTGTCTCCTGAATTAGCAGGCAGATTCTTCACCACTGAGCCACCTGGGAAGTACCCCTTGCTGTATATAAGCCTCAATAAATTAAAACACATTTTGTTCATAGATTTAAAAACAAAAATGAGAAGTAACCTTAAGTTGAAAGTGAAAAACGTATGTTTGGGGAACAGCCACCATTGGGAAGCCAGGAGCTTTCTCCTGGGATAAACCTGACGACCCAGAGCACATGTCTGCAGGCCAGGAGCCTCCTCACCCCGTCTGGGGAAATTTTGCTTCGCCTGTACTGCAGCATGGGGTCTGGTGGCTGCAGGGTTTTCTCTGTCTTCTGGAAACAAACTTTCTCTTGTGCTCTGCCCCACTCACCTTCTCTCCTTGGGGTCTCACATTTTCTCCAGGACTTACATCAGAGGATTGACAGGGTCCGTTTAACTCCACCTTTGGAGGACAGTCGTTTCCACTATGGTTTCAACTCCAACTATTTGAAGAAAATCATCTCCTACTGGAGGAATGAATTTGACTGGAGGAAGCAGGTGGAGATTCTCAACAAATACCCTCACTTCAAGACTAAGATTGAAGGTATGTTTCCAGAACACAAGCTGGCGGGGGATGTATGTGACAGAAATGACCTTCCTAGACACTTAAATAACACTGGGACTTAAATAAAGCCGGGAGACCCAGAATGCGATTGTCAGTGAAATGTATTTGGAAGGTATAACCCCACTCAGATGCAAAAATAATGCACAATCCCAACAAATCCAATGGTCTTTTGAGCTAAATGGGAAAACATATAAATAAATTAAAAACCGAAGAATTGCACAATCCAGTTAAATGATGGAACAGTCTTTGAGAGGATGGATATGAGACCGAGATCTGGGCATGGCCTCAGTCAATATTCAGAGAAGTTGAATTTACCTTCCCAAGGGTGAAAAGTGTCGAAATTGCCCAGGTTCCTAATTTTCCACCCAAAGAATACGTATAAATTGAAAATTCTAACTGCTCACATACATACTGTATGCATGTGTGTGTGTCAGTGTGTCTCTTTCCCTGACTCCCTGGCCTGAAATTCGCCCAAGAGGACCTCCCTTCTCACTCTGTCTGCTGCCATCCTCCTCCCTCACGTTTAGGCCTTTTCAGGGTCCTTTCTGCTCCCGCAGTGACCCCTGTGCTTCCGGCTGCTCACGGCTCAGTCTGTGACCTCTCCTCGACGTGCTCTCCTCATCCCCACTAGCCTGCTTATTCGGCCTTCTTGTCCCCGCCACTTCCCTGATCTGTGATGAGCTTCTGGCTCCAGGGCATGTCCTGGATGTCCTGCTACAGATCAGTCTCTGTTCTCAGAGAGTCTGAGACATGCAGGGGTTTCAGGGGCTTCCCAGGTGGCACCAGTGGTAAAGAATCCACCTGCCAATGAAGGAGGCATAAAAGACTTGGGTTTGATCCCTGGGTCAGGAAGATCCCCTGGAGGAGGGCATGGCAACCCCCTCTCCAGTATTCTTGCCTGGAGAATCTCATGGACACAGAAGCCTGGCTGGCTATAGCCTATAGGGTTGCAAAAAGTCAGACACGACCAAAGCGACTTGCGCGCGCGTCCACACACTCACACACACACACACACACAAGAGCGGACATGCAGAGGCCTCCAGGGAGCCAGCACCTCCCAGCGGGGGCAGGGAGCCGCCTGAGTCACAGGGAAGTGGAGGTTCAGGGCTGGAACCCAGCTTTCTGGTCTCCCAGCCTGTCCCTTCCTCCTTCACCTGTGGCCACTATTTCGGCACTGGCCCTCGGCTGTGACCAACCGCTCCCCACTGCCCTCTCTGCTCACCAAGCCCATGGCTGCCCTCTGAGCCCAGTTTGTCTCCTCAATTCTGACCCGGCAGCCTGGGCACAGAGATCCTACAGGCACCACAGATCCATAGGGCGACCAGGAGAGCATTTTCACCCCAAAGGGAAGGAGGACCCATAAGGCAAATTTTAACTTTTTTTTTTTTTTTTAGTTTTTAAAATTTCAGTATTTAAAATTCGAAAAGTACAGCAGGAGACACAGTCTCCCTCTTGTCCCTCCCCAGGGGCAGCAACTGCTTCTGTTAAATAACGTGCTTCCAGGGATCGCCTGCGTATACGCTGCTATACAGAATGGATGTATATGTGTGTTTTTTCTAATTTTAAACTCAAATGATAATGTGATAGAATTTGAATCAAAAATAATCTCACACCATGCTGTGTGTTCCAAAGGAGTTAACATTAACTACTAAAATCAACTTTAGGAGTAAATTTAGCAGCATAGAAGGACACCCAGGATATTTGTTAAGTGGAAAAAAAAAAATCAGGTTCCAAAATAGAATGTATGTAGGGTTCTATTTTTGTCAAAGGCAAGTTATGTTCTCTGTTTTCAAAAACGTATGAAGCTGTCACAGCCGAAGAGGAGCCTAAGGAGACATGACAGCTAAATGTAACGTGGTGTCCTGGATAGGATCCTGGAATAGAAAAAGGACACTGGGTAAAAACTAAGGAAATCTGAGTAATATTCCATTGTATGTGTGTAGGTACCAGTATTATTCAGTCTTTAAAAGGAAAGAAATCTTATAAGATGTGATGACATGGACAAACCTCGAGGACATTACGATAAGTGAAATAAGCCAGTCACAGAAGGGGCAAAGGTTGCACGATTTCTAACATTGTTGCGCTCATGGAAGCAGAGAGTAGGGTGGTGGCTGCCAAGGGCTGGGAGGTGGGGACTATAGAATTACTAATTACCGGGTATGAAGATTCAGTTATCCAAGACGAGTAAGTTCTAAGTAGGACGAAGAAAACGGCAACCCATGGACAGAGGAACCTGGCGGGCTACAGTCCGTGGGGTCTCAAAAGAGTTGGACACAACTCAGTGACTGGACACACACACACAACACACACACAAGTGCTAAGGATCCCCCGAATAACATTGTAGCTATAGATAGCAATACTGTACACTGTACAACACACTTAAAACTGTGGAAAAAAGGCAAAAAAAACCTTTGTGAATACAGTAGGTCTCATGCTAAATGTTCTTACCACCGTAACATTTAAAAACTTAAAACTTTTTTTTTTAACTAAGGCAATCTGAATACATAAAATATGAACTTTTAGTTATTAATATATCAGTGCTGGTTCATGCATTATAATAAATGTACATCCTAACACAAGATGTTAATAATAGGGGAGACTAAGTATGGCTATATGGGAACTTCCAGTACTAGCTCCACTATTTTTCTATACATCTAAAATTGTCCACAAATAAAAAAATTATTTTAAAAAGTTGGACAGGTAACACAATGTTCTCTTCAGATCATGAGATTACATGTGATTCCACCCCCTGGTGCTTTTGATTTACCTTTGTTTTCTGTTTTCTACAGAAAGCACATATTATTTGTATAGTGAATAAACCACAGACCTTGCTGTCAGTGCCAGCCCTCATGGTGGAGGTGTGACAGCCTCCCTATGAACGCCCACTTGCTTGGGAAGAGAGACTGTTCTCAAAGGGACTCCGGGGTGGGGGGGGCCTGGGGTGGGGGGCCCTGGAATTCATTCACCCATCTTTGGCCAGCACTCTACTTTAAAATAATTAAATATTTTAAATAATTAAAATAATTTTCTCCACTTTAAAAAAAAGTTATGCATATGTCCATCGTAGAAAAATTTTAAAGTTCACACAACCACAAAAAAGACTATAATTTACTTGAAATTCTATTGCTCAGAAAGGACTACTTTTTACATTTTTGTAGTTTATCTTTTCAGACTTTAAAATTCCTATACATACCATATACACCATATAAATATATGCATACATGTAACTATTTACAGAAATTGGGTCATACAATGGATCTGGCTTCATAGTTTACTTTTACCACTTAGCAACATATACAGGACTGATTTCCATATTCAGTGCACATGGACACTGTCATTTTAGATAGACTCTATTGTATTACAGTGACTCTACTGTATTACAGTGTACCGTGTGATCATAGCTCAGTCATGTCTTACTCTCTGCAACCCCGTGGACTGTGGCTCACCAGGCTTCTCTGTTCATGGGAATTTTCCAGGCGAGAGAACTGGAGTGGGGTGCCATTTCCTCCTCCAGGGGATCTTCCCAAACTTTGTCTCTTGCATCTCCTGTGTTGGCAGGCAGGTTCTTTACCACTAGCGTCACCTGGGAAGTCCCTTACAGGGTACTGTTAAACTATAATTAGTTTCATTCTCTACTGCTGGATATATAGGGCTACCTGCCTCCCCACAATTTGTAAATTATTAAACAATGAATATGTTGAGCGTTGCCATGAGCCAGGACCGGTTCTGGGCTCTGGGAATACAGCAGTTTGAGAGCAGCCTCGCCCGGCCTCACAGATGGCTCATGTTCTCACCTGCAGGGGCACAGCAGTCCATCACTTGCAGGTGGCTGTGAAGGCCGGGTAAGCCCCCTGGGGGGGGTGGTCTGGAGCTCAGTGTAAGCACTCAACCAGCACTGTTGGTGGTGACTATGGTCGGTACCATGGGGCACCCAGGGTGGCAGCACCATGGTCCCGCTCAGGTGGGTGCAAAGCCTCACTGGCTACCCCGAGAGCTGTGACTGCAGCCTCTCCCACCACAGGGCCCTCTCCCCCAGCCCTGACTATGTTCTGTCCCCCCAGGGCTGGACATCCACTTCATCCACGTGAAGCCCCCCAACCTCCCCTCCGGCCAAACCCCAAAGCCCTTGCTGATGGTGCACGGCTGGCCTGGCTCCTTCTACGAGTTTTATAAAATCATCCCACTCCTGACCGACCCCAAGAACCACGGCCTGAGTGATGAGCATGTTTTTGAAGTCATCTGTCCATCCATTCCTGGCTACGGCTTCTCAGAGGCATCCTCCAAGAAGGGTAAGAGGCTGCTGCGGGCCGGGCACCTGCCCCAGGGTGGGGAGCAGGCTTCCTTGAGAGCCTGAGGGAGCTAGGGGAAGGGTAGGGTCTGAGACCTGAGGAAAGAGAAGCAGTGGAGACGATTTGATTGCCAAAGGGCCAGAGTGTCTTCTCAGGATTTGAGGGGCGTGGTGAGCTGGGGACCGGGCAGAGTCATGACTGTCCAGAGTGGGCTCAAGGCCTAGATTCTCGTGTCCCTGGGAGCTGCCCACTCGGGGCGGGTCCATGTCTGGACTCTGTGTTATTCCGGGCCAGCAAGGCTGACTAAGCACTGCACACAGTGTGGACCCATGGACCCTCAGCAGGGCTGGCTTCACTGTCTCCTGCACCAAGGCTAGCACCAGGTGCACTGCCTCTGGGCACTGGGCACCCCACCCTTGGGCCCCAGGATTCCTTCTCAACCACTCTCAGCTGCTCTCCCCTCAGCCTAGGGCAGGGTGGGGGTGGTGAGAAATCGCAAAGGTCACTGGCAGGACCAAAGGCGTGACCTCCCGTGATTCTTCTCTCCCCTTAACAACCAGGCTTCAACTCGGTGGCCACTGCCAGGATCTTTTATAAGCTGATGCTGCGGTTGGGCTTCCAGAAATTTTATATTCAAGGCGGGGACTGGGGGGCCCTGATCTGCACCAACATGGCCCAGCTGGTGCCCAGGTGAGGGTGGCTGTCAGGCGCTGTGTGTATGTGTACAGGTGTGTGCTCAGCCCGTGCGAGGTGAACGTCTGCGTAGGGAGGAAGGTTGGGCATAGTGTCTGAGGCTTGGCACAGTGGCCATACGGGCAGGATGCTTGTGGGCCCAGGGGAGATAAGGGAGGGTCCCTGTCACTCAGCTCTGCCTGGGGCAGTTCAACACGGTTCCTCCCTCCCTTTGGTGTCACACAGGACTGGTGAATCTGGGTCAATTGCCCAGGCAGGGAGAGCCAGCTGGAGGAGGGGGATGGTCAGGGAGTAGACCTTTCTGAGGGACCAAGTCCTGGGAGAGAGCTGACCAGAACTTTGTAGAACCTGTGTTTTCTTCCCAGCCTGCTCCTTCACCTCATGTGGACACCCGAGGGGGCAGATGCTGATGGGGGCTGGCCCTGTGCTCCCCAGCCCTGTGGTCTCTCTTTCCTCCATCTCCCCCCGCCCCAATTCCTCATCCTTGATGGCACCCAGGCTCACCTGGCCCTTCTCTGCCCCCAGCCACGTGAAGGGCCTGCACTTGAACATGGCTTTGATTTTAAGAAATTTCTACACCATGAGTCTTCCTCTGGGACGGCGTTTCGGGGGGCTTTTCGGTTATACTGAGAGAGACATGGAGCTGATATACCCCTTTAAGAAGATCTTCTTCAGCTTACTGCGGGAGAGTGGCTACATGCACATCCAGAGCACCAAGCCGGACACCGTGGGTGAGTGCGCAGGCGGAAGGCACCAGGCTCGGCGGCGGGGGGTGGGGGTGAGGTTACATCCAACCCATTCAGCAAGGTTTCCAACCAGCGGGGGAAGCCTCACTGACCCGAGGAACACTGCCCATGGGGTGAAAGCCTCTTGTGAGGGACTCAGAGCTCTTTCCACCCTTATGCTGCCTGGCCATCAAATTCCTGAACAGCTGCACTGAGCAGAATCAGTGTTCCTAGTGACTTAGCATAGAGATGGACAGAGGAAAGTAAGACAAAGCCTGCTGTTTATCAGTTCTGGGACTTGGGAAGAGGGGGGTGCCCCAGGGCCTGGGGGAGCTCCCCAGCTCAGTGAGGGAAGACAGCACGGATGGAGCTTCTGCCATCAGGGCCCTGTTAAGGGATAATATATTTTTTAAGGTATCAATCATATAGCTATACTTTTTTGAAGGGGCATACTATGTACTTTCCTCAATAAAGTAATTTACAAATTCTAAAAAAAAAAAAAATTTTTGAAGATAAAATCATAAAAATAAAAAATGAACACATGTCAAAATTTTATTTAACTCATTTACTAAAGCAACTAGTAAAATAGAACAGTTCAGAGGCATTGAGGAACACTAAAAATAAATTTGCTAATAGATACAAAATTTGTCAAAATCTACAGGGTAATAATCAAGTAAATCTTTTTTTTTAATTCAGGTTTATTGAGATATAATTGACATACAGTACTGTATACATTTAAGGTGTACAGCATAATGATTTGATTTACATCTTCTGTAAAATGATTGCCACAATAAGCTAACATCCAACATCTCATACAGGTTAAAAAACTTAAAAAAATTTTTAACCTTGTGAAGAGAATCTGTAGGATCTACCTTCTGGACGAAATTCACTTGCTTCTCTATGAACTAGAATCACTTGCATTACTATTAGTTTTCAACAATTTGCAGACCTGTAAAATATCTGTAAGACAAGGGAAGAAAGGCCCCCCTTTACAACCATATGATATCAGAAGGGTCCACTAGAAACTCCTTGAACCCCACTCAGAGGACACCCAAGAATTGTTTTGCCCGTGGTCTTTTAGAGTTTCCATGACGGTCCATACTCACACACCTTGGGCAGCTCACGGTAATAAGAACAGTGTTTTATAGAACCAGTTTTCTCCCTCTGAATATAAAAGTAACCCATGTTCAATGTCAAAAAATTGAAAGATGCAAAAAAGCACAAAACAGAAAAGACAACCACCTATAACCTCTTGTTCCCTACTTCTCCTGTCCCAGGCCTTCAGAAGAACTGGCTAGCACTTTGATTGATGAATTTTCACAAATGGAATCTGTCCATACAACCAGCATTTAAGAAACAGAGCATGACCCACCAGCCCAGAAGCCCCCAGAAGCCTCTTCTGGGTACTGCCCTCCACGCCCAGGGCAGCCACCCTCCTGACCTGACAGATAGATTGCTTTTGCTGGGTTTTATACTTTATATGCATTGGAATCCTCCAATAGGTGCTCTTTTGAGTCTGACTTTTTTAGCTGAATATTTTGCTTGTGAGATCCATCTATGCCATTTTTAAAAAGGATTTCTTTTTTAAAAAACAATTTTATTTATTTTTGGCTGTGCTGGGTCCTCGTTGCTGTGCGGGCTTTTCTCTAGTTGTGACAAGCGGGGGCTACTGTCTAATTGCGATGTGCAGGCTTGTTCTGGTGGCTTCTCTGATTTTGGAGCACAGGCTCTAGGACATGCGAGCTTCAGTAGCTGTGGCACGTGGGCTCAGAAGTTGCAACTTCAAGGCTCATGAGCACAGGCTCAGCAGTTGTGGCACACAGGCTTAACTGCTCCTTGGCATGTGGGATCTTCCTGGACCAAGGATGGAACCCGTGTCTCCTGCATTGGCAGGCGGATTCTTCACCATTCAGGGAAGCCCCCATCCATCCCAGTTTTAATGCTTGCTTTATTGTTGGGCCTATGAGTGCATCAATATTTATTTATAACTGATTCCCTATTTTGGACTTTTAGGTTGTTTCTAATTTTTCACTAATCACAGAATAGAAACGAAAAAAAAAAGTTTTAAAAACAGCATTCATATATATTTCTCATTTGGAGCCTACAAAACCTGGAGTCGTAGCCTTTTTGGTTTGAAGGAAGCTACCCATATAGCATATGGATGTCAATGAAGTAGTGGGCAAGGTGTTATCCCTTTTTGTCAGGTAAGGATTCCAAGGCCCAGGGTCAAGGAAGTGAGGTTCAGGAGCACCCCAAGAGTCAGGGCAGAGCTGTGCTCTGACACAGGCTTCCTGTCCACACTGCTGTTCTGTGGGGCCAGCACCACCCCTCTTGCTGGCCAGCTCCCTGGCCCAGGCCTGAATCGCTCCCTTGCTTCTTTCCACACCAGGCTGTGCTCTGAATGACTCTCCCGTGGGACTGGCTGCCTATATTCTAGAGAAGTTTTCTACCTGGACCAATTCAGAATTCCGAGACTTGGAGGATGGAGGCCTAGAGAGGTAAGATACCATCCTCCCCCGCCTGCTGTCAGCCCACCTTCCTCACCCACCTCCCTCCTCACCGATTTCATCTCTGGTTGCTCTGAGTGGGATGGTCAGTAAGTTCCATCTGTTGCCGGATGTCCCACAGATCCTCAGCCTGTGACCAACCCAGCCCCAATTTTTAGATGAGGAAGCTGAGGCCCAGAGAGGTCTAGCCACGCAGTGGAGATTTAAAAAATAGGATGCAGGGCTCAAGACGGTTCCGTTTGCTAAAGAGCCTCCTTCTGGGATCAAGGAGTCCAGAGGGCAGCAAGAGCCTCTTTGTCACTAAGACATGAGAGCAGCCCACGGACCCTCCCTCCCGAATCCCGGAAGAACCTGACATCATGGCTGTATGATTGCATCGTTTTTGGAAGCTGGTCCTACAGGGTGGCTACAGAAAGTGTGGGGAGGCTGTCCTGTCTCCTGGAACCTTAAAGGTTGCAGCCTCTGTGGCTCATGATTCCCAGGTCCCTGGCCTGATTCGAGCTTCATCAAAGTTGGCTCTGACCCACCTCCTTCAGGGCCCAGCCCTTTTTTTCACTCGTTCAGAGACACTCAGAGCACCAGTGTCTAATATGTGAGAAGGAGCGTATGGATCTGGCTCCGGAAGCAGGGACTTGGTCTAAGCCATGCCCAGCACCTAAAACAGCACTGAGCATGTGCTAAGTGAAGTGAAGTGAAAGTCACCCAGTCATGTCCAACTCTTTGAGACCCCATGGACTGTAGCCGGCCAGGTTCCTCTGTCCATGGAATTTTCCAGGCAAGAATACTGGCGTGGGTTGCCATTTCCTTCTCCAGGGGTTCTTGCCGACCCAAGGATCAAACCCGGGTCTCCTGCACTGCAGGCAGGTTCTTTACCATTTCAGCCACCAGGTGGTAAAGGTGGGAATATAATAGGTGCTCCACAAATAGTTGTCTGATAAAATGAACTCTAAAGATACCTGCAAAGGACTGTGGGGGCACAGAGAAAGGGGGATTCGTTTTGTTTAAGAGACAGGGAGGGGAAATGACTGGGAGAATCTGTTTGACCTGGGCCTTAAAGGATGAATAGGAGTTTGCCAGGTAGAAAGGGTGGAGAATATAGGCAGAGAGAAAAGCAGAAGCAGAGGTTGGCTTGATTAAAATGCATGGTGTACTTGGAAGGGGTAATTTGTCCCCAGGCTGGAGCAAATACAACAGGGCCAGACCTACAGATGGGTCCTCGAAGAGCCTCTCATGGGATCGCTCTCCCCGGTCCCACATGGGGTAGCACCCAAGGGTTGATGGAATGCCACTAAGAGCACATTGGCAAGGGGTCTGGCCCTGCTCCTTGCACACGAATACCTGGAACCGGGTGTGAGGCCAACCAGACCTCCCACAGGCTGCCCCCTGAAGCTTCTGCCCACCTGCATGCCTGGAGAACCAAAGCTTTGAGCAGCAGACAGACGTGATCAGATCTGTGTTCTAGAAAGATCGCTAGCTGCAGGAGGGTAGAAATGGTTGCTGTGGTAGTTTTCAAGCTGTGGTTGGAGCTGCAGGGGAGGTGGAAGCACTTGGCCAACTCGCTAAAAGCCAGTTCCCAAGTGTAAGTGCTTCTTGTAACTGTTCAGCTTTCATTGACTGGTTTTAATTTTGTTATCAAAACTGCATTTAAAAAATGTTCATTTTATCTCTATCCCTGCTTCATGCTGCCGTGGCTAGAGATCCAGGATTTCAGAGACGAAGGACTGAGGGCTAAAAGAAATATAATCCCTGAATACGAAGGTGTCTTATGAAGATGTTCTTTATCTCTGAGAAACCTCTTTTCTTACTGTATTTTCATATTTAACATTAATACCTTCTTCTGACCCCCTCCTGTGCCCCTTAGATTCTCGTTTCTCTGCTCCTGTCTCAGGCTGCACTAGTTGGGAGCAGGGCAGAGGTGAATTGAACATTCCTTAGATTGCAGTTCTGAGGATAAAAATCTGATTGACCAACTGCATCTAAATAGCTGAAGCAAACAAGTACATTTAGCCAACTGACCTTTGACTGTTTTTGGCAAATTGGCTTCTGCTGAATCGACTCAGCTCATTGCCTGGAGCTGAGGAGCCTTGCAGGGGGAGCAGCAAATGTTCTTTAAGTCCAGGCATCAAGGATGGGGTGGATATGCAGGAGCAAAGGCAGTGGGCTTGGAAGGGATGCCAAAAGGCTGAGCTGGTTTCTGTCACGGACAGGCCGAGTGGGAGATGCTGGCAGGATGCCCAGCCAGGGGTGTCCACTTGGTAGCTGGGCTCACAGATCTGGAGCTTTAGGTGAGGGATCGAATTGGAGCAGCTCTTCCCACTGTGTTCTTGGTGAGTTAGTAGTTGGAGTCATGGGGCAGATCTCCGTAGACAGAGCACAACAGAGCAGCGTCCAGGGGTGCTGGGAGGAGCCTTACTGGCTCCAGAGGAGAGAGCATCTGGGAGGACAGACCTGAGGAGAAGACCCTCCCCACGAGGCCTGGGAGGCAAGGATAGTTTGGTGCAGGGTGAGGAGGCATGGGAAAGAGAGCAGGAGCGGGAGGGAGGGAAGGCCTGGGGACAATGTGGGAGGTGACTGGCGTTTGGGCCTGAAGAGGCAGATGGAGGACAAGGGAGCAACAGCTCCCCCTGGGCCCTGAATCTGGAATCAACCAGGGAACAGCCAGGGGGGGCGGGGACGGCTGCTCCATGAACTTAGACTTCCTCACAGAGGAAGGTGGGTGGGCTGGAGGCTGTGGGTGGGCACGAGGCTGTGGGTGGGCACATGGCTGTCAGGACCCCCTGAGGACGTGGCATCTGAGGTTGGTGAGCACGGCTGTCAGGAGTGCTGGAGTCCCCTTGGGTCTGTGGGCTGTTGGGGGGCTCAAGTTGGCAGAGGGCCCCCAGGATGAGGGCACCGAAGGGGTGAGTGCGTGTCAGGGAAGCTAGAGGGGCTGGGGGGTGGGTGGTTATTCCAGGAGACAAGGAAAGAGGCCGGTGAGTGGAAGCAGAGTTGGGGAGAGCTGTGAGGAAAGGGAGGCCCAGGAGGCACAGCCCATGGGTGGCAGCCACTGATGTGGGCAGAGGGGGAGACCATGGAGGGTTCTGGGCTCTGGATGCCGGCTGGGCTGAGTGCCCCGCACTGACCGGAGAGGGCGAGGGCCCAAGGGGTGGGTGGGCTGAGAGGGTGTATTGCTTTCCAGAGTCCACAGGCCACGTGCTCCATCAGGTACCAAATGATTATTTCCTCCCAGAGTGTGGGGCCCCGCAGTCTGGGTGGGCTTCACCTGCTCAGCAGTTCCCAGGCTGGAGGAGAAAAGGGCTGTCCTGTGCTGAGCATGTCGGGGAGGGTCTCTGCAGGGCCCACGGCTCCTTCCTGGGGTGACACAGGTTTGGCAGGAGGCAAGCTGGGGACTGGTGAATACAAATGTCCCAGCAGCTGCTGATCCTGCCCACTTCTCCTGGTGCCAGGGTCCCAAAGGCTGCCTGGAGACCAGGTTCTGCTCAGGACCCGTCAGGGGTGGGCCTGCACTGAGGGCCCAGAGGTAGATTGAGCAGAGGCTGCAGCACCCTCCCCACAGACCACCCAGCGGTGACCAGCCAAGACCCTGGTTTGGTTGACCACACCTCCTTTTTCCCATCTTGCCTGAACCTTTGCAGGCAGGTCAGGGAGGGGGTTGGCTGACACCACCCAGGATGACAGCCTGCCTTGTACATGGTCATCATTCTACATTACCTGTCGTCATGGTAACTGCTGACCCTGGGCCAGGCCTGCCTGTGGCACAGGGAGAAATAAGATGACGGAGCGGGCAGTGAGGCCCAAGGAGGGGTGCCAGGTGGGTACAGCACCCGACACATAGCTTGAGAGTGGCAGCTCTCAGGGGCACCCGGCACTGAGAGTGGCCTTCCGGTCTGCTTTCCCAGGAAGTTCTCCCTGGACGACCTGCTGACGGGCATCATGCTCTACTGGACGACGGGCACCATCACCTCCTCCCAACGCTTCTACAAGGAGAACTTGGGAAGCGTCAATAAGCATGAGACGTAAGTCCAGCTGCGCCTGGCGTGGGGCTTCTGGGGAGGGTACTTCTGAGACAGAGAGCAGGGGGATGGCCTACTTGGACTCAAAGGACATTTGATATGGAAAAGCACAGCCAAGCCCGAGGGTGTAGAATAGGAACACAATTTAAAGGAGGTCAGGGGTGTTGGGCCTCTCTAGAATTAGCTCACAGATGGAAGCTAATGGAGACAGCAGCTCCCTTTGCTGCCAGGCCTGGTCCCCAAACATCCCCAGGGGCTCCCCCAGGGCCAAGGCTAGCCTTTGGTGGCATGATGGTTCTGGAACTTCCCTGGACCCCTTTCCAGATCTCATAGGGAGACTCTCAGGCAGCAGCAAAGGGAAAAGGGAGCAATGGTGGGAGTTGGAGACTGTTCCCACCTCGGCCACTTTTCAGCTGGGGCAGCCCTTCCAGAAAAGAGGGCCCTTATGGGGTTGGAACTGAGGTGGGTGCTTAAAACCTAGGTCTGTCCTTTTATGGATCCATGTGACTGAGCAAGTTTAACACCCTCCCAGCTCCCTGAACCCCTGCTGTGTGAGAGCGCCAGCCCAGCCTGCCCCTCAGTGAGATCTCTGTCTCTTCCAGGTTGAAGGTGTACGTGCCCACGGGCTTTGCTGCCTTCCCCTGTGAGCTGATACACTTTCCTGAAAAATGGGTGAAGTCCAAGTACCCAAAACTCATCTCTTATTCCTATATGCCCCGTGGGGGCCACTTTGCCGCCTTTGAGGAGCCAGAGCTGCTCGCCCAGGACATCCGCAAGTTCGTGGGGCTGCAGGAGCGGCAGTGACCCCGGCGGGGACTGGCTATCACCTCCCCAGCAGCCCCTGCCCTAGCATGGCAGGCTCCCTTCTGACACTCGCCCTTTGTAAAGTCCCTTTGAGAAGTCCCTGGTCTCACAGCCCAGCTCCAGTAGCAGTGGGGCTGGCAGGGAGACCACCCCCCATCTCTGGTCCTCTGTGGGGAGAGATGCTCCTTTTCCCAGGAATGTGTTTGCTGCCGTCCCCTGCCCATGCTGGGACCCCAGGCTCACCCTTCCACCCAGACTCCCCACGCACTTGCTAAGCAACGTGGCTTTGATAATAAATGATTTTTCTTCTAAGAGTGGCTGGAACAAGTGACTTGCTGAGCCCCAGTCCCACGTAGGGTGCCCCTTTCCGCCAAGCTGGCAAGCCTGCGGCCTGTGTTGGGGCGGTGTCCCGTTCCACTCTTGCTGGGAGGCACGACGGACTGTTGGGGGCACCAAGAGGCCACTCAGCCTATCCGGGTCCCCGCCAGGGGCAGCTCGGAGAAGAGGCAGAGAGGCCAAATGACTACTGGGGGACCCTTACTGCCTGCTTCAGCCGATTGGAGGCAGCCTCCCAGTTCTGCCCACCCGCGCCCATCACGCAGGCGTGTGCCTCGGGCGCCCCCTGGAGGCAGTTGGGAGGCGGCTTCTCCAGCAAGTGCGCAAAGAAGCATTGCAGCCAGGGGGTCTGGTTGGGAGAGGAAAAGTAAGAGGCTGTGCCCCTCCTTCTGTGGCTGTAGTCCTCTTGGCTTCAAGGAGGCCCTGAGCACTGTTCCTTTTAGAGGGAACAGACAGATGGAATCAAGGGCTTCAGATGGAGCCCCACGCACTGGATGTGAAGAGGCAGGAAAGGCTGGATCTCTGCCGTCTGGCTGAGTGGGCACTTTATTAGTGGTCCTCATGGTCCCTGCCGCTGCAGGTGACCCCGACCCAGCCACCATGTCACTGGCAAAATGAAAGAAAAAAAAAAAAACGACCCTGGTGGGGATGTGGAGGAGCCTGCTGCAGCCTGGCGCTGGCCCACACCCCTCCTGCTTCCTACAACTCATTTCCGGGGTGGGGACAGGGGTGGGAAGGGTCCGGTACCCATGAGGGGAAGCTGGGATGGACCTAGACCACCATCAGGAACCCATCTCAGGCCTATGGCTGCCACTGCAGCCTCTTTGGTTATCGGTGGGGTGTGTGTGTGCCTGGAGAGGGGTGGGCAGCGTCTGGATGCTCAGGGAGAAGGTCTTCCACATGGTGCAACCCACTCTTGCTTGATTCTGTCACCACACTCATGGGTTGGAGGGACACAGTTTCAACACATGATCCTGCTAAAAATCACCAGGGCCATCATCCCAGCCACAGAGCTGGGTGCTTGTGCAGGAGGAGGGGGACTTGGAAATAAATAGAGCCTCAGGCGAGCAAGTGAGAGTCCAGGGCTGCACTTGCTCCCAAAAGAACCCCACCTGATGGCGGTCCCGCCCTCCCTGCTCAGCCAAGGGCCAGAGCCCCTTTCTGCTTTCATCTCTTTAGAGTGGCTGTGCTTAAAACAGGTGGAAAGAAGTCCTGAACTTGGTTGATCTCGAGGGCCAGCCGCCTCTGCACCTGTGTCTCTTCACCTCCTGACTCCCCAGGGCCCCAAGCCTGGACCAGCCCGGCAGTTCCCCAGCGCTCAGTCCTCCTGGTAGGCGGCTGCCACACTGTCCTCCGGGCTCTGTGCCAGACACTGCCCCGCAACAGTCCCACTGATGTTGTTGATGGTGCCATAGGTCTGCTGCTGTGGAGACAGGGCTGTTTTCTCTGAGGACGAGCTGTTCAGAATCCGAGGCACATAGGGCTGCCAACAAATGGGGGTGTTAGTGCTTGGGAGGGCTGGGCACAAGATTCCAGACCCCATTCTCCCCCTACTGTTCCAACTCCCTCCAGCAGAAAGACACACAGAACTCTCACAAAGGACACACAAAGAAACAACATCAGCTTAGGACATGAGGACCTAAAAGAGAGCAACTGGCACATTCTCCCAGCAGCCAAAGCAAATCAGAAAGCACAGCCACATAGTTCTCATGGTCCTAGAGAAGAAAGCACACCTCTTTCTCAGAGGAGAAAAAACGTCCTCAATTCTAGAGGAACCTCTTTATAGGAATCAGGTCTATCGACACAGGACAGGTTTAGAATGCTGTTAGTGGGACTGCTGAGTAGCTGAGCGAATCTATGTAGGCTGTTCAGTTTCGTTCAGTTCAGTCGCTCAGTCGTGTCCGACTCTCCATGACCCCATGAATCACAGCACGCCAGGCCTCCCTGTCCATCACCAACTCCCGGAGTTCACTCAAACTCACGTCCACAGAGCCGGTGATGCCATCCAGCCATCTCATTCTCTGGCGTCCCCTTCTCCTCCCACCCCCAACCCTTCCCAGCATCAGAATCCTTTCCAGTGAGTCAACTCGTCGCATGAGGTGGCCAAAGTATTGGAGTTTCAGCTTTAGCATCAGTCCTTCCAATGAACACCCAGGATTGATCTCCCTTAGAATGGACTGGTTGGGATCTCCTTGCAGTATAAGGGACTCTCAAGAGTCTTCTCCAACACCACAGTTCAAAAGCATCAATTCTTCGGCGATCAGCTTTCTTCACAGTCCAACTCTCACATCCATACATGACCACAGGAAAAACCATAGCCTTGACTAGACGGACCTTTGTTGGCAAAGTAATGTCTCTGCTTTTTAATATACTATCAAGGTTGGTCATAACTTTCCTTCCAAGGAGTAAGCGTCTTTTAATTTCATGGCTGCAATCAGCATCTGCAGTGATTTTGGAGCCCAAAAAATAAAGTCTGACACTGTTTCCACTGTTTTTCCATCTATTTCCCATGAAGTGATGGGACCAGATGCCATGATCCTTGTTTTCTGAATGTTGAGCTTCAAGCCAACCTTTTCACTCTCCTCTTTCACTGTCATCAAGAGGCTTTTTAGTTCCTCTTCACTTTCTGCCATAAGGGTAGTGTCATCTGCATATCTGTGCTTCCTCTCAATCCCAGACTCCAGCTGCCAACCCCAAACCATACTGAAAATAAGAGGTTTACATCCGCCACCTGCCATGTCTGGCAGGCACACTCAGAGTTGTGCCTCTGGGTGATGAATCTTCCTGAAACCTCTGGGGCTGGTCCAAGGACAGACACTGATAAGAGTGCCTGACACGTGGGAGGGAGCCATCGGAAAGAACACTGCTACTGACCCAGATCGGCACTGTCCTAGCCCTGTCAGTCAGTCCCAGCCTGATCTGCCAGGCTGGCGGTCACAGCTCTGGGAGCCTGGGGCTCCGTTCTCCTTTCCCAAGCCCACCATAGGAGCAGGACCCTGGAGGCCAGAAGCGGGGAGAACCAGGAAGGAAAGGAGTCCTGGAATCTTTCTAACACGGTGTCCTCCTCCAAAGCAGGTGCCATGCTCATCTATTGAATTCAGAGAGGAGTTAGTGTGACACCCTCTTAATGCCTCGTGAAGCACCTCCCACAGGCAGGTGCTGGTGAAATGGTCTGATAAACCATCAAACCACAGGGCCTTGCAATGTGGCTTCAGTAAAGGCCGAAACTCACCAAGCATTAAACGTGCAGAGAAGGAAAGAGATGAGGGGTGGGAGGGAGGCTCAAGAGGGAGGGGGTATATGTATACTTACAGCTGATGCTCACTGTTGTCCCGCAGAAACTAACACAACATTATAAAGTAATGATCCTCCAATTGAAAAAACAACAGCAGCAGCCGCAACGGCAAAAACTCGCCAAGCATTAAATATGCAGAGAAGGAAAGGGAGCAGGGAACTGAAACCAAGGGGGATGGGTATGTATCACAGTAAAACTAATTATCTTCTCGGTGGTGGATACGGCTTCGCACATGCGAGAGAAAACATCCGGAGGGACCAGGGATGCCTTCTCAAATGACAATAATTCAGAAACCCTCCTGTCACATGATCAGGGGACTTCTGTCTTAAGAGAGAAGATCAAAGTGTGTTTGCAGGGCCCACCTGGCTGGGCCTGCGCAGGTGCTCAGCGCTCGGGTAAGAAGCGCACTTACTGTGAACGGTGGAGGTACCTGGGCCCCCGCTTCATTGCCTTTGTCACTCGCCGATTCTTCTGTCTGCAGATAACAAAAAAACTTGCAATGATAAACAAAACTGATCTTTCTGAACTAAAACCCTCCAAACAAACAGACTATTAACACCCAGAATAATAGTACCAGCTGGCACAAAGCTACCAGCAGCAACCCAAGAGAGGATGGGGTGGTGGGGGGAAGGCAGCGTAAGGAGCAGGCAACGGGGAGGGTGGGGAAGCGACACATCACAGCCAGCTACCCACGTCTTCCCCGTGGATAAATAAAATCTGGAGAGGGCTGCTGATCCGTTGATATGGGAAGAGGTGGAGGAGGGCTGGGGGATGAACCCAACCATCTTCTGCCAGACTCTGGCGGGGCAGCGAGCGGGGAGGGGCCCTTTACCTTGTAGTTGAGAGGGCTGAGGTGCTTGAAGCATCCAAAGCAGGTATATGCCAAGCAGACCAGGATGGTGAGTAGCAGCACCAGGAAGGTGAACAGGGTGAGGGGGGCCTTCAGACCTGGGGACAAAGGGATGCCAGCCTTGACGGAGGGAGGCCACACCTGCTGCACGGACTGTTGTGGGGCTTCTCCCTCAGGCCAAAAATAAGAGAGAAGACATCACTTCCACCCCGTTCCCACCATCTCCAGCAGCTGGGATGCTGTCTTCACCCCCAGGGGCACACAGAGTGACGCAGTGAAGAGCTGCCATTATCCCTGGTCAATTTCGGACACTCGGGCACTGAGTCAATGGCAAGAGGCCAACCTCCTTGCTGGGTTGGTTCCCTCCAGTCTCCAGTGCCCTGGGCAGAGTCAGGCATCTCTTCTGCATTTTCTTTTTTCCCAAGAGTAGCAGTTTTCCCTCTTGCCTGCCCCTACCTCCTCCACACTGTGACGTGTGAGGGCCTGGACCCGTCCACACCCTTAAAGAATCATGCAGACACTTTCCTCTCCCCTCTGGTCCAGTCCTTTCCTCTTCCCTGTAAGGCTGTCTGGGGCAATAGACCTGGCCTTCCCCAGCTTACAGCTGACCTCAGGAGCTTGGAACTGAATTGTCAGGGCTGCACCCAATCAGCCCTCAGCCTGGGGTACCACCTTCTGATTGGACACTGAGTTGATGCTCTTAAAGCAGTGAGAGATTTGACTGGCTGGTGTTGATGTGGGAATGGGAGGTTGGGGGTGGCCTCCTGCCCTCCACCCCTGCCCTAGTTGGCAGGGCCCCTTACCCAGGCGCAGGAAGGAGAAGAAGTAGAGCCAGAAGAGGCACAGGATGGGAGCGGCCAGGGCCTGGTTCACGGCCGCGAAGTGGATCCTCTTCTCCAGCTTGGCCGGGAGGTAGGCGAAGTAGAGGTTGTGCCGGTCCACCATGTGCTTGAGCAGGATGTAGATGAGGCCTGCAGAGCCAGGGCTGTGAGCTGGACCTCGGCTGGGCACGGGGCCGCTCTGCCTCCTTCCTCCTAGAGGCACTTTTTGTGACGGAGCTGGAGCCAAGGCAGCTGCTGGGCTCCATGCGTACCTGCATCTCCTGGCTCTCACCCTCCCTGACCCCTCCTCTCCCCTTCTCTCCCTTCCCCTCTTCTTCCCCTTTCCTAGCCTCTCTGACCCCTGGGAGTAGAGGTTTCTGTGTATCCTCATGGATCACTGCAGTTCTAGGACCATTTTGGGGAAAGAGGAGATTTTACACCCAGATGCCTGGCCTCAACTTCCTCCCACACTGAGCACCCACCCGCCCCCCCCCAGCAAGCTGAGCCCTTCCCCTTACCCCTCAATGCTCTGACTCTCCTCTCCTTTTCCCACCCAAGTCGACCCCCTGCACCGTCACTGTCAACAGATGCCCAAGGGTCTAAACCCAGGGGTGGCACAGAAGGTACGCAGGTGCTGCCTTTTCTATTATTATGTCAGGTTCTTAAAAAAAAAAAAATTTTGTTGTTGCTTTGAAAGAGTAATACTACTGTAGATCTTTAAAATAGTACAAGATTATATAGAGAAAACTAAAGCTTCCTCCTCTCCCTGAACCTCAGCCAACAGTCTCCTGGGTATTCTGTTTCCTTCCAGAGTCTTCCATTTGTCGCCAGCTCCTGAGGGTGTATTTTATTTGCAAGACCTTGGCCTTCTAAGTCAAGGAGACCTTGGCCTTCAAAGTCCTAAGTTTAAATCCTGCCTCCAACTCCTTACTAACACAGCCTTAAGTGCTTTATCTGTGAAAAGGGGACAGAAACACGACCTGCTTTGAAGGATTGTGAGAGAGTGAAGTGTGGTAATCCACGTGGAGGGCGACAGTGGTGGCCACAGTGACAAACACGAGGGCCTCCCCCAGTGCTGCCAGAGAACCTGCCGAGAACAAAGCACTCAGCCAGCAGAGGCCACCAGACCAGAGGAGGATGCAGAGAGGTCTCGGTCTGGAAGACCAGTGGCGGAAACCCATGAGAAGTGAAACTGAATTTGGTGTGTCTGTGGCTCTTCGGCAGCTTGTGGCTCTCGGGGTTACAAGAGGCCCTCTGTCTGGGGCGCTCCATGACGTCCTGGCGCTGGTTGTCCTGGGGAACTCTGCGGAATCAGCCACCCGCCTACCCTGGGACCCACTCCAGGGCCACTCACCAAATGGCACAATGATGGGGCAGGTGATGCTGTAGGCCATGATGACGGTGAAGACGCACAGCATCCACGCATACATGGCTCCAAACTCGTACTCGAAGGCCTGGTTCTGGGAGGGGGAGGTGGGGAGGAACTTAGGGGTTTGGTCCACCCCAGCCCACCTCCATGCTCTCTTAGGTGGTGGGAGAACACACTGGGGAGGACTTTGGAAATGGGAGACTCATAGCAACCCCCGCCTCTCAAGGAAGGCCCTTTCTGCCCCTCCACAAGCCTCCTCGATCTTCACTTAGCTCACACCCAGACCTCTCAAGGCATGATGACTCATGTTTTCATAGTGTTTTTCTTGTTCTAATCGTGTCTACCCAACAGGCCTGTGAGCCTCCAAAGGACAGAAGGGGTAGGTCTGACTGTAGAATGATCCTCCATAGACTCTGGCATCAGACCCAAGGTCAGCTCCGCCCCTTCGAGCTGTGTGTCTCAGCCAAGCATCTGACCGCCCTGTGGCTCAGTCCATGCATCTGCAAGGTGGGCTCCGGAAGGGCCCATCTCACAGGGGCTCTGAAGATTCAGTGACAGGATGCAGGGCCTCTCTGCTCACGGTTCCCACAACAGCAAAGGAGAGTGAAAGAGAACCCCACACACTGAATTTAGAGTCTTGAAACAAATGCCATCAGTCCCAAATGTCTTTGACCTCTCACGTAATCTAAAAATTTATGCAAATGGAGGGCTATGGGAAAGGAATGTATGGATCTTAGTTGGGGTGTGTGTGTGTGTGAGATCAGGCCAGTTAAAATGCAAAAATCCCCACTCTCTCCTCTGCCCAAGACAGAGTGGATGGAGGATGATGTAGCCAGGCCACCTTCACACAGGCTCCTAACACCTCCTCTCCCTGCAGTGGGGCCCTGGGCCGAACTAAGAGGCCCTGAGCACGGTGCCTGGCACTCCGCTAGGTAAACGAGGTTGGTGGGGAGGCTCTAGGACGAAAGCAGTGCCCATGTCCACCCTCGTACCTGCTTGACGTTCCTGCGGTCGGCCGCGGTCTTGGCCATGACCATGCGGAAGGTGTACAGTATGAGGCCGGGCAGCCGCAGTAGCTCCATGCCGTTGCCGATGAAAGCCGAGGCGATGACATAGTTCACAAAGAAGGCGCCCTGGTCAGGCAGGAAGACGCACCTGGGGAACCACCAGGTGTGCGAGCTGAGCACCCAGGGAGGGAGAGGAGCCCGCAACTGGGCAGAGGAGGGACTGAGAACTGACCATGGATTTGGCCATCTGGCTATCACTGTCAACCTAGACCTGAGCTGGTTGGGTGTGTTTCTCTGTGGCTGCCAGCTCCCAAGTCCTCCGTTCACCCAGCGAGAACTTAAGAAAATTCACTCTCTCCTTTCAGATAGGCACGCCCAGGCCTCCCTGTGAACACTCCCTTAGAAAAGTTTATCTTGAACTTTAGGGTCTACATCTGGTGTAGTACCAGAGGGGCTGGGCTGTATCCCAGCTCTGTCTCTTAACTGGCTGGGTAGCTTTGGGCAAGTTCTTCAACACCTCTGGGCCTCAGTCTCCTTATCCATAAAATGGAAACAGTCATCATTTCTGCCTCACAGCTTGTTGTGAAGATTCGATGAGAAACAGAATAAAACATTCAGCAGAGAGTCTTTTTAAATAACAGGTATTATTATTAAAAGGGCGTGGTGTAAGCTGAAAATACTAACAAGGACACACATTTAGAAATGAGTTTAACTCCACTCTCATAGCAAAAATAACCCGGGACCAGACAGTTATTCTGGTTGCAGTGTTAATTACTATTCCCCTTTCCCTTCCCTGGCACCCCTGAGACCGAGCAGTTCCCTCTCCCCAAGCGGTTCTGTTCTCAGTAAGTACGTTTCAAAGGATGAAGGAGACTGTCACTAATTGAGTTTTAACCTAAAAGATTAACCACATTTCTGCACATGTAGCACAAAGTGGGTCAGTTCCCAGGATGCAGCCCAGCCAGGAAGCTGGAGGGGTGATGGGGAGGCTACAGATGCTGAAGCACAGACTACCCTCCCCACTCTGTCGCCCGAGTCCCAGCCCCTGGGGGACAATCACCCGGGACCTAGAGCCAGAACTCAATGTGACCGATACTCACTCCAGCCTGATAGAGGCCTCTGAGGACGTTTTATCAAAGAGCCACCGGAAGAAAAAATCCAAACTGAAAGAAAAATAAATCCTGTAAGAATTTATTTCCAATACTCCATATGATCATATCTATATTTTCTTTTTTTTGCTTTCTGCTTTTTTTGATTGTTGTTTGTTTTGTAAAAGGCCTAATCTCAAGATCTACATTGGTTTTCTACACTGCATGCACACTGGTTACTTATTACACCATAACTTATCAGGGCCCACTTTCACAAAAGCTTCCTTCCTCAGAATAATCAAAGCCATGATTAGACTCACTCCCTAGGTGGAAGGTCCATGATACGTTTCATTTTTAAGCTTTTTTTGTTTTCAAGGCAGAAAGAACCTATCTCTCAAAGTATCAGTGGGCACAGCTGCACTCCAAGGGGGTGTGACAGCTTTAAACGTTGTAGACAGTTTCCATCCACTTCCAAACCATTCGCATTTTCTTGGAGACAGCGTTCTCTGGATGGGACCTTGGTTCTGAACTTAGAACAGGAGGTGGTAATGTGTACCTGGTGAGGCCAAGGGAGGGCAGGATCAGCACCATGAAGATCAAGAATATGTAGACCTTGGTCATCATGATCCGGTTCTCTCCTGACCTGCAGGAAGTCAGACGTGAGCCCTCGCAGCCCCTCAGATGCCCCCAGGTATTGCCAGGAAGGCCCCTGCTGTGTGCCCATCACGCTGGCAGGCTGCGGGGCCAGAGACGCCCTCCCTCAGGGGCAAGCCCAGCGAACTCACTTGGTCCAGTGAGATTCCAGCAGCGTGGAGTAGTAGACAATGGTGGGGAGCAGGGCGGAGAAGGACCACAGGAGGAGGGTTGGGAAGAACTGGCTGATGACGGGGTCCTAGAACACAGTCCACAGCAGAGACAGCTGTCAGCCTGGGCGATCTGGGTCGTGACCTGTGGCATGGTGACTCAATGAACCCAGGAGTGTTGGTCGTATTTGTCCCCTAGAACCAATGCTGTACCTGGTACAGGGTAGATATTCCAAATGCTGGCTAAATAGATGATAACAGCACCTGACATTTGTACAGCTCTTTTTTTTTTTTAATTTTGGCCATGCCACACAGCATGTGGGATCTTAGTTCCCTGACCAGGGATTGAACCCATGCTCCTACAGTGAAAGCACCAAGTCTTAACCACTGGACCTCCAGGCAAGTCCCTGTATAGTGCTTTAGAGGGATGAAAGCAACTTCACATACAACTGAACTCCACTCACCTTCCTGGACAGATAGAGAACCTCTTCTGTTCCCTATAGAAAGCCAACAGCAGACACCAAAGGAAGATGTAGTACTGATGGCCAGGGCCCCTCCCCAGCCTCCTGCCCACTCAGCTCCCACTGGCCCACTCATAGCTCCCCAAAACTGTGCCATGTTAGTTCCCAATCCGGTCTATGCCTGTGGTACTTGTTACTGCAGTTTCACGGTTCAATTAACTTATTACCTTCTCTGAAAAAATGAGCCTTGTAACAATAGAAGATTTCTTTGAAAACTAGGTTGGACACTTTGGAAAGACTTGATAAAGGTGAATTTCTGAAAAATGCTGTTGATAAAGGTGAATTTCTGAAAAATGCTGTTGATAAAGGTGAATTTCTGAAAAATGCTGTTGAATTTAAGAGTAAATTAATTGAAAAAGAGCAAGGAAAATGAAACCTAAGATTCTGTACTTCGAATGGCTTTTTGCAAGTATCTTTAAGTTCTTGCTTTACTGTAAGAAACTAAAACTAGAATCACAAACAGTGAAATAAGGGTATGTTTTCTGTAAAATAGACAAAAGGGAATTCTAATCAGCAGATCGTTCCTCAAAAGAACAGGCCTTGACCATACACTGTTGTTGTTTAGTTATCAAGTCATGTCCAACTCTTTTGGGACCCCATGGACCACAGCCCATCAGGTTCCTCTGTCCATGGTATTTCCCAGGCAAGAATACTGGAGTGAGTTGCCATTTCCTTCTCCAGGGGATCTTCCCAACTGAGGGATCGAACCTACATCTCCTGCATTGGTAGGCAGATTCTTTACCACTGAGCCACCTGGAAGCCCAACCATACAGTCAGTTCAGTCGCTAAGTCATTTCTGACTCTTTGTGACCCCATGGACTGCAGCACACCTGGCTTCCCTGTCCATCACCAACTACCAGAGTTTGCTCAAACTCATGTTCATTGAGTCGGTGATGCTATCCAACCATCTCATTCTCTGTCATTCCCTTCTCTTCCTGCCTTCAATATTTCCCAGCATCAGGGTCTTTTCTAATGAATCAGTTCTTCAGCTTCAGCTTCAGCATCAGTCCTTCCAATGAACATTCAGGACTGATTTCCTTTAGGATAGACTCGTTGGATCTCCTTGCAGTCCAAGGAACTCTCAAGAGTCTTCTCCAACACCACAGTTCAAAAAGCATCAATTCTTCAATGACATGCTGAAAATCGCAACAAAACTTATGCCTTTTTAAAATTATCTATTGAGCCATTAATCACAACAGCCCCATGAGTATAACATGGCAGCATGTTATAGAAGAAAAACCAGTCTTTAGAGGAAAAAGCAAGGCTCAGAATTCATCAGCTAGGGAATGGCAGAGTTAGGACCAGGCCCTCAGGCCCTCTGTCCACTGTGCTTCCCAGGGTGTGATTAACCAAATGCCAAGTGGAACTGGAAAAAACAAGACTGAGGATGATATTTCAGCAAAGCCAATTATGGGAAACCAAGTCGATGCCATTTTAGGGAGTGTTTAGTTGTTATCAATTCATGTAAGATTTTTAAAAAATCATTCATTAGCTATCTAGAGTAAATAACTTTACAACAAGATTACCAGGAACTGAAATGCAAAAGACAACAACAATAATAATTGATTCACGATCCTGCTATCCCAGAGAGCAAAAGACTTTTCAGTGTTTGCCAGCCACTCCCCATAGCAGCACACTTCACGGGCCATCACTACGACCATTACTGGGAGACAATGTTATATCCTGCTCTTATCATAAGCCCCCCATGTCTGCCACAAAGTCTATGTAATTTTTTAATGAATGCTTAACGGTCTATCAGACTGAATACACCTCATTCAACTCAAATTTCCCCTATTGTTGAACATTTAGATTGATTCCATTAGAGTTTTATCTACATTTTTATAGTAACACATATATACATTCATATACACGCATGCACACACACACACACACATATACACAAAACATTACTCTAAACACGTGGTAATAAATGCTGCCATATATGCCCAGGGCTTAAAAACACAGACATGAGTCGAGTGGTTCAGTTTGAAACTAAACTCCTGGATTAGTCTGACTCCCACCCTGCCACCCCAGCCCTTGGCCTCACCCCTCCACCTCCCACTCCACCCTCATATCGCCAGCCCCCCAGGAGGGGCCTTGCAGAACGGTCACTCACATTCAGTGCGTGGATGGGTTTGGTGACGTTGAACTTGTCCATGGTGGACAGGATGATGGAGGGTGTGGTCAGGAAAAACAGCCCCACGAAGAGGATGAAGTTGATGCCCAGCCATTGGAACCACCAGCGGAAGCCCTGAATGGAGAGGTTCTTCCTGCAGAGAGGAGGACACGGGCCCTGGAGGCTTAGCTCTCAGGCTCTGGTCACCTGAGACACCAGCAGTGCACTTGGCTCAGGCAGGTCAGAAGGTCAGAGTCAGGCAAGGCAAGTGACAAGGCCGAGGGCTCGGGCTGAGGGCTCGTTCTGACCTCAGGAGCAAAGGCAAGTGTCCTGCACTGACCTTCAGCTCCAAGAAGGTCAAACTTGGGGTCCCTGTGAGCTCAGGGGGGAAACAAGTTATTTGCTGCTAACATGGCTCCTCAGCTAGAGTCTGGGGCCAGAACCTACCTGAAGAGACGCCATGAGCCCCCAGGCAGACCAAACAGACTCCAACGTGGCATTTCTCAGACATACTAGAGACACATGACTCCCGAGGGGCCCATGAGCTGGGGTGTGAGGAGGAGGGAGGCAGGGGACAAAGGCAAAACGTTCATCTGGGAACTCCCTGGCTTCTTGCCCCCACCAAGAGCAGAGTGATAACCAGTCCCACGTTTAGAAAGGTCAGCAAACCAAAGAGCAGAGCTGCCAGGGCTGACACACAGCCGGCAGAGGTGAGGGCCCAGAGCTCCCCCTGGACAAGGAACTGAGGCCAGGCTGGACAGTGAGCCGAGCTGGGGCCTCTGCCGGGCCGTCCTCGCCCTGGGCATCGTGCTTCAGGCTCCCGTGGACACAGCTCAGGTCACCAGCTTGTGCCCCAGGCCAGAGGCAGATGGCACGAAATGCAAGTCTGCCCTGTCTGATACAGTAGCCTCGAGTCACAAGTGGCTGCTGAGTGCTGACATGTGGCTAGTCTGGACAGAGATGTGCCAAAAATGTCAAATACATGCTGGATTTCAAAGACCACAACATATGAAAAGGAGACTGTAATATTATATATATATATATATATGGAGAATTCTTACGAGAATTAATTTTAACATTTTTTTAGACCTGTTCTTTATTTTTATTTTTTGGGTTTTATTGCCACACCACATGGCTTGCAGGATCTCAGTTCCCCGACAAGGGACTGAAACCAGGCCACAGCTAAAAGGAAACTTAAAATTACACACACAGCTCCTATTATAATCCTTCTGGACACTGCTGATGCCAGGGAGAAACACTGGAGTGAAGCCCTGGATGTGGACAGGCCCCCCCATGATGCCCCCCATCCCCAGCCCAGCGGGGTGCAGGACAGTGTGTGGCTCCCTGACTGCTAGGTCACAGCTGTGCTTCCAGGTGACTTAGGCAGCCCCACAGGACACCCCGGCCTCTTTCTCACCCCTTCCTGGCTGTGGGCTCACCAGCAGATGTCCTCGGGATAAGCGGCGAAGGTGACCGTCCACCTGGAGATGCCGAGCTCTCTGCCGTGGGACGATGGCTGTGGCTCACCTTTGCACTGAAGGCCCTGACACTTGCAGGCATTGAAGTCCTTCAGGATGCTGCCAAGAAATGCAGAAATGGCCAGGGTCTAGACCCCTCAGGGTACCATGTACACATGTGGCAAACAGGACCATGTGAGAGTGGAAGCCCCGTGGCACAGGACTTCTGCTTTATCATTCTGTTCTGTTCTGTTCTGTTCAGTCGCTCAGTCGTGTCCGACTCTTTGCGACCCCGTGGACTGTAGCCTACCAGGCTCCTCCATCCGTGGGATTCTCCAGGCAAGAATACTGGAGTGGGTTACCATTTCCTTCTCCAGGGGATCTTCCCGACCCAGGGATCGAACCCGGGTCTCCCGCATTGGAGGCAGACACTTTAACCTCTGAGCCACCAGGGAAGCATTAGCTTATCATAATTAAAACTATGTAAGAGACGCCATTCTTAGCACACCATGTGCAGAACTTTGTTCAATCCTTAGAACAAACCTGCCAGTCAGTGATTCCCGTTACTGTTTTACAGACGAGGAAATGCAGGCTCTCAGAGTTAGGTTTGCGTCCCAGCTGTCTGACTACAGCTCCTGTACTGTTCCCATCACCCCAACACAGGGGGCGCCTCCTTGCGTTCTGCCCCCCTGCTACAGGCTGTTAAGCTGGGCTCTGGTCGCATCCCCCTGCCGGGGCCACGGCCTCACCCTTTCACTCTCTCACCTCCCCCCAGACGCCCTAGCAGTATTAGACTGCATTACTTACGACCCCAAGATACCCCTCCCTAGGACTCCCACCTCCACCTTGACCCCCCTTTCCCCCTTTAGTCACCCACAAAGAACCCACCAGCCCCCGCACTCCCATCTCAGAACTCCCTTCCCCTTCTCACTGGCCTTCCCCCAACTCCGCTGCACTTCAGGGTCTGCAGGTCCGTTCCCAGGGTTCATGAAGCCCGAGGCAGGGAAGGCAGGGGGAGGGGCATTTGCGGGGTCACCTGCCTTCCGCATCCCTCTTCTGCTCTCATCTCCTGCTCTCATCTCCTGCTCTCATCTCCTGCTGCCCCCAGCACAAGGTGACATGGAGATCTCAGGCATGAGAGTGCTTTAGGAGCTAGGACCCATGCCGAAGTGGAAATCCACTCCCCTGGGCCAGGCTCCTGTCAGCAGTGAGCATTCCACCCCCAGCAGTGCCTCTGTAGGGAGCTGGGAAGGACACACATGGAAGGAGAATCCAATTCCAGAGTGGATATATGAAAGAGGGTGGGTACACCTGACCTGGGAAAATGCTGGGCCACAGGGGCAAGAGGGTCCCTGGGCAGCTGGTGAGAGCCCGGCAGTGGGGTGAGGCTGCAACAACAAAGGAGCTCAGCTGCAACCACCTGGGCCAGTTGTCGCACAAACACAGGCGGGGCTCACCGAGGGAGTGAGGCTGCCCCCCTACGCCAGCCACACCAAGAAGGAGATGCAGATGGCACCAACAAACCCCAGCAGTGGCAGCCCAGCAGGACCATCTCAGCCCGAGAGGAACAGCAAGTTGTCTGGAAGCAAAGAACACGTGCACACTCACTAGGTGGCCATGGACTTCTCCTGGAAGGTGACGAAGGCCATTCCCAGGGGCTGGTCCTGGACCCTGCATTCCTCCTCTGTGATCCTCTCCATCAGCCTGTCCTTCATGCGCGTGTAGTAGGAGATGGCGTCCTCCTATCAGAGGACACAACCCCTTGTGATGACGTGGCCTTACGCGGGTGTCAGGGGGCCCAGCACCCATGCCCCCGCTGGGGTGTGGGCCCTCACCCACTCACAACCCCGCACTTCACAGCAGCAGAACTGGCCACAAGGCTTGGGGTTGATGAAGGTCTGCTGGCCTGTCTTCACCTGCAGGTTTGTGTAGTAAGTGAGGCTCTTCTCAGTCTTTTTTCTGTAGTGGGAGGGACAAACGTCAGACTCGTAATCCTGTGGTGTGACCCACAGCCTCCACACCTGTCATCACCCACTGGTCACCACCAGTTTTCTAAGCAAGAAAAGGGCAGAGCCACCCTCCTCCCATCCTCGCTGGGGGAGCCAAGGCCAGCAAGGAAGGAAGGTGGGCATCCCAGAGGGAAGGGGTCAGAAAGCTGCAGGCCAGCTTTGCCTGTGCCCACCGCCCTGCCAGCCCTCCCTTACCTCTCCTTGCACAGGTAAATCAGCTTGGCCACATTGTAGCACAGCTGGACCTCCACCACTTCACACGTGGGATATGCGTCCCTGTGCCCCGGAAGCAAAAGAAGACCGTTGGAAAGAGAACCCCTGGCAGGGGAGACCCTGAAGACTCCAAGGGGGCGCAGAGCAATTACGTTCTCATTTCTGCACCAGTGGAGACCTCTTTCCTCTTTGTCTCTTACCAAAGGGGGAAATTTTGAAATATAATACAAAGAGGTCCTTTTTAATAACAAGAAAGTAACTGCCTGAAACTGACAAGTTTACATCTACTTGGCTTTAAAGCAGCACTTCTTTGGGAGAAAGAAATATCACTATCCATTACCTCCTCTACCCACGCAAGGGAATAAATTTGTTGTTTGCTCCAGATCATATTTACCTGAGACCATCGCCGAAATCCTATTCAGTTTGTGACCCTTTTGAAAAATCACAGGTCTAATGAAAGCAAAGGACCCTCAGCCCAGTAAATGCATTCACAAATCATAGTAAAATACTGCATGTATACTTATTCTTGGCTAGGCAATGTAAGAACATTAACTTATCTGATCTTTACCATGATTTGTGAGGTTTCTGTGCCCACTTTATAGATGAAGAAAATAAATGCTAGAGAGGTAAAATGACTTGTGATCAAGATCACACAGCCAGTGCGTGTCTGAGCCAGGAAGGGAATCCAGGTGGCCCAGGTCCAGGGCCCATACCTGTACCTGTCATACGATGCTCCCTCACCATATACACATAATCGTATGTACAACACCTGGGCATTCCTGAACCGTGTAAATCCCTATCTACTTCATGCCAGGCACCGGGTACTGGGCGTGGAGCCTGGAAAAGTTTACATTTTAGTGAGAGACAAACAGCCTGAAATTGTCACAATTCAGGTCCCAATAGGAGGTTTGAGGAAGAGAACAGTGAAAGCATCCTTGCTACAAGGCTGATTCACACATCAATCCCCATGGATTGCAGCAGTGTTCACTAGAAGGGCTTCCTAAAATAGGAGAAAGTGTGATTCAGTGTTTGTAATGGGAATGCAAGGACTTTTTTTTTTTCTATTTTAGATAATACATTAAGTGGAGCTACTGTTTCCAAAGGGCTTCCCTGGTGGCTCAGTGGTAAAGAACCTGACTGCTGATGGAGGACACGTGAGTTAGATCCCTGGGTTGAGACGATCCCCTGGAGGAGGATACGGCAACCCACTCCAGTATTCTTGCTTGGGAAATCCCATGGACAGAGGAGCCTGGCAGGCTACAGTCCATGGGGTCCCAAAGAGTCGGACACAACTGGGCACGTATGCATGCACTGTTTCCAGATGTTGCCTAACAGGACACTTGGGAGAGCTGTTTCAAGGAATCAAGAAAAATGATTCCAGTATCCGGTGTTTACATAGAGAAAAATATTTCTAAAATGTTTTGAGCTTCTGAAAGAGAGCTTAGTCAATAAATTTTAAACATTTCATTTTACAATTCTGTTTATACTAGTAATTTGAGGCCTGGCGTGCTGTGGTTCATGGGGTCGCAAAGAGTCGGACACGACTGAGCAACTGAACTTGAACTTTAACTTGAGTGATTTGTTTAGAAAGGGTTCTTCACAAATAAGGCAAAGGTAAGCCATGCTGTTGCTCAGTTACTTCAGCTGTGTTCAAAGAACACACAGTTGTGTCTGTGTGACACTGTGGACTGTAGCCTGCCAGGCTCCTCTGTCCATGGAATTCTCCAGGCAAGAATACTGGAGCAGGTTTCCATGCCCTCCTCCAAGGGATCTTCCTAGCCAAGGGATCTTCCCAACCCAGGGATCAAACCTGGGTCCCCTGCATTGCAGGCAGATTCTTTACCTGGGAATCTGGTAAAGAATTCAGGGAAGCCCAAGCTAAGCCACAGCCAACCCTTAACCCATACTACAAATTATTGACTGCTGAGGAGGACGAAACATAGACTGAAACCTCAGCTCCCTGGTTGGGGTTCCAGCCCTCCAGCCCAGGATTCTGGGAGCCTCTGGCCTGCTCTCCCCACACCACCCCCTTACGATGCTCTGCATTCATGGCACTGTACACACAGAATTTCCTTCTCACAGGAAAGCCCTTCTCCAGCCTCCCCCTGTAGGAATCCCTGTGCAGGTGCTCAGAGGAGGCTGCTGGAAAGGAGCTTCTGGTGGGAGGGTTGTGAGTGAGCTCTGTGAGGACAGAGCTCTGGACAGAGTGCTCACTCAGGAAACACACACTGATCAGAAGGATTGACCATGAAATGCAGGCCCAGGTCCTTCCCCTCCGAGACTACTCTCTCAGGTATCTCTTCTTCTGCAAAGTTGACACGGAGAAGCCCAGGGTGAATCCTTTTTTTTTTTTTTTTTTGGTGGGGAGGGAGGGTTTCCTATGAATCCTTTCCTTTTCCCACTAGCTCTCAAGATGCTTCTCTGTTCCCACGCACTGGCCTGTACTCTGGCTACTGCAGTCACGTGGCTTCTGGCAGAGGATGCATTACCCCAGCCCAGGCCCTTGCAGCCCCAGCAGAGCCTGCCCACAGTAGTATCCAAGGCTCTGTGGCTTGGCCACGTACTCTGGGGGTCTCTGTGGGTGCCTAAGCTCATCTAAGGTGCTCGTCCCACCCGGAGGGTGGCCGCGCTACCCTCCCCTCCCAGCAGAAGTGGCCCTGCTCACCGGAAGTGGCTCTCCACCGTCTCTTTCTTGGCATCTCTGGGGAGTCCCGTGACAAACAGGGTCCTCCTCACCTTCCAGAGAAACACACCAGCGAGAAAAGTCACCAGGGCAAGTCAGTCTGCAAGAGGACACCCTATTCAAGCTGTTCACCGTTTTCCTCCCCAAGGAAAACAATGAGGGCTCAGGGACTTGGAGGCTCATCTTCCAAGCCTGACAGAGCCTTGAAGTCTGTTATTTACACAGCATCTTTTCTAGGCAGTCAAAAATACACTTCCAGGGAATTCCCTGGTGGTCCAGAGGTTAGGGCTCTGTGTTTCCACTGCAGGGGCATGAGTTCAATCCCTGGTTGAGGAACTAAGATCCCGCATGTCACACAGTGGCACAGCCAAGAAAAAAATACATTTCCAAAGCAATTTCTATAAGCCTCCTTTACATGACAAGAGACTGAGAAAGAACCCAGAGAGGGGAGGTGACTCAAAAGAGGTCACACAGCAGATCAGAGTAAGACCCAAGAGCCAACTGACTGGAAGTGACCCTGATACTTGGAAAGACTGAGGGTAGAAGGGGGCCAACAGAGGATGAGAGGGTTGGATGGCAACATCGACTCAATGGACATGAGTTTGAGCAAACTCCGGGAGATGGGGAAGGACAGGGAAGGCTGGTGTGTTGTAGTCTGCAGTTCATGGGGTCAGAAAGAGTCAGACATGACTCAATAACAACAGGAACTTCCCCTACCCCCATCAAGCTGTGGGCTGCAAAGAGAGAAGGAGCTGATCTCAATTCAAACTTCTTGAAAGTTACTTAGAATCAGTAACGACAAGCCCAAACCCCACAAATCTAAAGGCTAGTTGGCAAAACGGCGGGTAATAGCCAAATCCTAAAACAATCGATCAAAAAGCAAAATTCTAAATGCCAATTTTGAGCACACACATGCAAGCCTGAGTCCCCCTTGCACTTACTGCCATTGTGGTGCTGGGGAATAAGTGTTGTGCCACTCCTTTCTGGCTCCCACCCAAGACCTTCCCCAGCACATGCCCAGACCACCCCCTACTCACCAGGCTCTCCTCCTTGTACTTGATGGACTGGGTGTGGTGTCGCATGAAGACCACGGTGAGGATGAGGTAAAGGATAGCGAAGACGGTGTGTAGCCAAAGGAGGTTGTTGCTGTGGGGAGAGGGGAACACCACCTGCTATCAAGGCTGGGCCTCCAGGCAAGGGATGGAGGGCAGGGGCTGGGTTTGGTTACCTTCATGGCCCTGAGCTGAAGGCCAAAGGCTTCATCAAAACAGATTCCTCCAACAGAGGTGGCATGGCCAGTGCCCCTTTATAGAGGGCACTGTGCTGGCAAATGCACCCCAGCCCCACGTGACAACCCCGGGTCTCCTAAGACCCACTGTAAAACAACAGCAGCCTGGGGCGTGTCCACACCTATAGCCCAGTGACAGGTGCTAGCGGCAAAGAAGCTTTGGGATGCTAACCCTCTGGCTTTGGCCTATCCTGGGCTCCAGAGTCCACCCTCTCCTCTGTCTCTCCCTTAGCACCCTCATGCCCGGCCACCTTATACTCACTCAGTCTGCAGGTTTGCGATTGTCGTCCTCCCAAAGCTGTAAGGGTCTTTGTCTGCAGAGAAGCACAGATACTCAGGGTCACACTAGAGACGTGCGGGGGGTAGGGGAAGCAACCTTGGTTTGTGGCGCTCTGAGGAGGGGAAAGATAAGATATCCAGACCAGTCCGAGGATGGTGACGCTTGTCGACTCTTCAGAGCTACACCACCCAAGGCCTTTGCTTTACTCCAAGATGCTCCTGACAACTTCTTCTCAACCTACCTAAAGTCAAAATTTGACTTCATTGCTTTGAGATTCTCATGGCATCCCTTTGGAAATCTAGATACAACCTAAACTGTTCCCAAAACCAAAGCTGGGAATCACTGGGTATAAGAAGTGGGTTCGTGGGACTTCCCTGGTGGTTCAGTGGTTAGGAATCCACCTTCCAATGCATGGGGTGCAGATTGGATCCCTTGTCAGGGAATTATTAAAAGATCCCACATGCCTCGCAACCAAATAAAAAAAAAAAACGAATCATAAAACAGAAGAAATACTGTAACAAATTCAATAAATATTTTTAAAAAATGATCCACATCAAAAACCCTTAAAAAAAAAAGAAGTGGATTAATGATGGTGTTTTGGATGTTGGATTCCTGTGGGTGCTTGGAAATAGAATTCCACGCTCTGATTTCCACTCTGAGCATCACAACCATCCACTAACTGTGGCCACCTGATTTGGGTGGTGGCAGGAAGCTATAAAACACACTCTGAAAGCTCCGATCTTACAGATTTTGAAGTCTTCCTCCTACTTAGAGTCCCCAACTCTTGGCCCAGGTTTGGGGTGGATTCTCCATCAGATCTTTAATCAAACGGGAAAGTTCAGAAAGTCACCCTGAGACCTTCTCACATCTGAGTTCAGCAGGAATCCTGGGGCTCTGACCCAGCACCATGAGCCCCTTTCCCCAGGGCTGATGCTCTGCCCGGGGCCCAACGCAGGCAAGACGAGGAGTCCTTACCCAGCAAGTCCCCTGAGAGGTTGACAGGCAGGATGATGCACAGTGACAAGCAGCTGACCACCACCAGCAGGAAGATGATGTGTCTCTGGAAGGACAGGTAGTGGATGGCGTCCTCCCCACACCACTCCAGGATCTGGTCATCCCTGGCCAAGACACACACAGGATCCTAATGAGTAGTGGTACCGGGCCAGACCCTTGGGGCTTCTCGCGGATTATCTCATTTAATCCTCATGACCAGGAGGTATCTCCCAATCTGACTACCATATTACATGTGAGAAAACAGGAACAGAAAAACCACATTAACATCTACAATCTGGGACTTCCCTGGTGGTCCAGTGGCTAAGACTCCATGCTCCTGATGCAGGGGGCCCGGGTTTGATCCCTGGTCAGAGAACTAGATCCTACATGCCACAGCTAAGGCCTAGCACAGTCAAATAAACATTTTTTAAAAATAAATATTTTACAATCACCCAGCCTGTAATAGCAGAGCTATGATGTGAACTCCAGAGCCTGCCTCTCAGCCTCCACCCCATTCTCCTGGATCAAAGAACCTGCCACCACTCCACTTACTGTCTCTAGAAACATCTGTGCCCACATTTGTATGGGAGTGAGGTGTGTAAGTACAATTATCCCTCAGCCCTTTCCTGCATCCATGAATAAGGAGAGCCACTGACAAGAGGGCTGCAGGGAATCTTCTGAGCAAAGCTGTGTGTCAGGCTCACAGCCCCCACCCTTCCTCCTGTCTCCCCCAGACAAACTGGGAAAGAGAGGTGAGGTCACTGCTTTAAACATTGCAACGTTCTGTCCACCCAACCAGCCCTGCTTCCTCCCTGTGTCCCTGCTGTGGCCCCAGAGGTGGGGGGAGGGGTCAACCTGCTCCATCCCTTCCCACCCTCAGTGCTATATCTGGAGGCTCTGGGTCATCTGGGCACTCAGAAAATTAACATTCTGGTTTCTGACAGCCAGACTTTCCTGCTACAGAGGGAGAAGACTAGGTGGATCACAACAAACTGTGGAAAATTCTTCAAGAGCTGAGAATACCAGACCACCTTACCTGACTCTTAAGAAACCTGTATGCAGGTCAAGAAGCAATAGTTAGAACCAGACACAGAACAACAGACTGGTTCCAAATTGGGAAAGGAGTACGTCAAGGCTGTATATTGTCACACTGCTTATTTAACTTATAGGCAAAGTATACCATGAAAAATGCCAGGCTAGATGAAGCACAAGCTAGAATCAAGATTGCTGGGAGAAATATCAATAAACACAGATATGTAGATAATACCACTCTTATGCAGAAACCGAAGAGGAACTAAAGAGCCTCTTGATGAAAGTGAAAGAGAAGAGTGAAAAAGCTGGCTTAAAACGAAGATCATGGCATCTGGTCCCAACACTTCATAGCAAATAGATGGGGAAACAATGGAAACAGTGACAGACTTTATTTTCTCGGGCTCCAAAATCACTGCAGATGGTGACTGCAGCCATGAAATTAAAAGACACTTGCTCCTTGGAAGAAAAGCTATAAATAACCTAGACAGCATATTAAAAAGCAGAGACATTACTTTGCCAACAAAGGTCTGTCTACTCAAAGCTATGGTTTTTCCAGTAGCCATGCATGGATGTGAGAGTTGGACTATAAAGAAAGCTGAGGGCTGAAGAACTGATGCTTTTGAACTGTGGTGCTGGAGAAGACTCTTGAGAGTCCCTTGGACTGCAAGGAGATCCAACCAGTCAATCTTAATGTAAATCAGTCCTGAATATTCATTGAAAGGACTGATGCTAAAACTGAAGCTCCAATACTTTGACCACCTGATGCGAAGAACTGACTCATTAGAAAAGACCCTGATGCTGGGAAAGATTGAAGGCAGGAGGAGAAGGGGACAACAGAGGATGAGATGGTTGGATGGCATCATCGACTCAATGGACATGAATTTGAGCAAGCTCTGGGAGATGGTGATGGACAGGAAGGCCTGACATGCTGCAGTTCATGGGGTCGCAAAGAGTCAGACATGACTGAGCAACTGAACAACAACTCAACAAATACTGGTGGAAATGATTAAAACCAATAAATAAGCAATTTTCATCAACCATATTTTTCTTGAGATGCACCTCTGATTTCCCTGTCTTGCTGGGGAAAGGCAATTCAGAAGGAAACTGAGAGGCCTCTTTAAACATCAGTTGTAATATTTGAGCATGAGCAGCTGTTAAAATTTAACTGCAGCCTTTAAAAAAAAGTCAAAGGGTAGTCCTTTCTGACACAGGAAGAAAAGAGAAAAAAACAGTGGGAGTTGAAAGAGAAAAATATGTCTGATATAGCATTAAAAGAGCCGACTTATTGAAGAAGATCCTGATGCTGGGAAAAATTGAAAGCAAAAGAAGGCAGGGATAGAGGACTAGATGGTTAGATAGCACCACTGACTCAATGGACACAAATTTGAGCAAACTCCAGGAGATGGTGGAGGACAGAGGAGCCTGGTGTGCTGCAGTCCATGGGGTCAGAGTCGGACACAACTTAGCGACTGAACAACAAATAGCATTAATATGACAAAGCAGAATACACAGCTGTATAGGTTACAGCCCCACTCAGTGAAAGGCGAAGTCTACGCTGGAAGGGGACATGGAAAGATGGAAACCATAGGTGTGGACTACAGGGCAAACTGTAAGCAGTCTTTTCTAGTCACTATGAAGATAATATGTCAAAATTTCTGTTCTGCCCCACCCGATCCAGGCGCAGAGCTGGGGCCACAGTCTGGGGTGGGGATCACCTGAGCCCCAACCAGTAGTGGTATGGAGGGTGGTGGAGCAGAGGAAAACGCGCCAGAGATAGGTACCTTCCAGAGGTAGGGCTGGGGTGACTTAAATTTCTTCGCACTGATTCTTTTCTGTCTGTGATAGACTTACTACACAAAGTGTGACAACTTCCAATGCAAACGGGAAACACTGACATGATTTCATAATGGGCAGGGGTGGGAGAGGCTAGCAAGTCCACCCTTCCTGACCTCAGTCCTCTCCTCCCCCCAGAAACCTCTCCTCCTGCTTCCTCTGGCTTCAGAACAGACTTCCCTGCTTTATTCTGCACAGACTGCGTCCTGCCAGTTCTCCTGGGAACATCCTTCACCAACCTCGGCTTTTCAGAACGTGGTCTCACATATGAATGCACCTGAATTAGGCAGAGCAGCTGTTGCGCTCAGTCTTTTTTTTTTTTTTTTGTGAGGGCAGGGAGAGGACAAATGCTTTACAATGTTGTGTTTCTCAGTTAAGAAAACCGAAGGCCAGAGAGAAGGGTGCCAGAGAGAAGGATTTACCCAATGTCCTGGAACTACCACATTTCATCAGTTCTAAGACAACCTTTTCATATTTCAACATCTCTGAAATGGGGTGGGATCACAGCCGATCACAGCATAATAGAAAGCATTTTCTCATTCTCGGTGCTGTGTAAAATAGTGTGCATCTTACAACATTGATCTCTCAGATGGGACAGAACACACCACAGGCAGCAGAGCCGAGCCTCGTATCATGACTCTGCCAATCACAGGCTAGGCGACTAACTGGGCCCCAAGCACCTTTTCTCTCCAAGGGGTCCAAGTTTTGAAAAACAGCAAACTTTTAACCAAATGAACTGAATATATTAAACAATCATTATTTCTCCATCGTTCACCAATTCAAAGACACATGATGCTGCCTAGAAGAGCTTCCATGCAAATAGATCAGTAATAAATGGTAAGTAGACAGAATTACTGCCTAAAGCAAAAAGTTAGCTTTAATTAGCTTGCATAGAGGCTGCCTGGACCACTTTAATTCTCTGCCCCCACATACTGCTTCGGGCCTGAAAAGTATCTAAGAGACTCCAGCTCAGGATCGGCACCTTGGTTCTCTCCTCCTGATTGGCCAAACACCCAAACAAACCCACCCAAACAAGACATCCCCAGCCACCCACGCTGTACTCACTGCAGGCGGAAGATTGCAGTCAGCCAAGAGCAACATCCCTGGGAATGGAGAACAGGGGTTAGCTTCCAATAATCTCTGTTTTTCAGAGGCAGATATAATCTTCAGCTTTGACACTAAACAACCATCTAACCTCCTGTTTCATGTTTTTAAAAAAACCAAACAAATAACAAGCTGCTTCTGTCCCCAGTTCAGCAAGCAATGCTCTTGTCCAAACACAACAGGGTCTGCGTGCTCCCAGTCCTTCGTAACATGCACCATGGGCCTGAAAATCTAGGGAAAACCTCTCAAGTTTTGACAATTTGTGGAATTATACAGGCTCCTGGGTCAAATGGTGAAATTCAAATTGACAGCTGATGAAAGTTCAGCGCCACTCTGGAGAAGTTGATGAGGGCTTCTGTTCATTTCAAAATGACTGACAAGATGCAAGACAGAGCCGAGGAAACAAGCCTGCTTAACTGGACAGTTTCCTGGATGGGGGTTTAGAGGGACAGGGTGTCGTGGGTGTTATTGTCCAACACATCTCTTAAACTTAGCTCGCCTTAAAGTTGGACTGTCACCCAGCTGGGAAAGACAAATATTTGCTCGTCATTCATTCGCCAGTTACTCAGGACCTACTGGGTGCCAGGAGATGGGGAACAGAGCTGGATAAGACTTCGTTCCTGCCTGCAGCTGACTCATAAACCAGCAGGCAAGTTAATAATTAACTGTCACAAAAAGTCATAAATATGATAACACAGACAAGTGCTGTAGCCCTGTGCCTGAGAATCAGTCAAGCCTCCTGATCCTGGTCACAAAGCCGCCATCTGTGCCATAGTAATCCTCAAGGGCAGGTGCCTTGTCAAAGCAGAGAAGCACTGCCACCAGCATTTGCCACTCAAGGTCAAGGGTGCGAAGTTAGCAGCTCACCAGGAGTACAACTGCCCTCTCCCTGCCCTTTCATTCCTGCCCATCCATGCAAAGCCCTGCCTCCCAGCCACAACCACACCATCCCCTTAAATACCAACCAGCTCGCTTTCAAAGTCCTGCTGCCCTGAAGAGGAAGACGACAGTCTCTGGAATCTGGACTCACTAGAAACACAAAAGGGAAAAATGACAGATCATTAGTTTAAAAGGTTTAAAACTTGTGTCTAGTATCTTGCTCCCTCTTGGAGCTCAGGACCAAAGCTACTAGCCTTCATAAAAATATAGGCAAAGACACTGACCACTGCAAAGAATGGTGAGACATGAAACTCTGCTATGTGGGATGAATAACGGGGGCCCGGGTGTCAATGGACCATCCTGTGTTTCACCCCCTTGAACCTCAGCCCTGTGACTGATATACGTAAAGTGACTTCAAAGCGTTGCCTGTTTACAATATATTTCCCAACATAGCAAGTAAAACTTGGAATAAATACTATCTTATTAAATCTAAAACAGCTCTGGCTGTAAATGGCACAATTATTTTTTGAACCACTAAGAAGGAAAGGATGCTGGTCAGATAAATTATGACCACCATTGATAACAGGTTGCACCTTATTTCACAGATGAGAAAATGTCCAAAACATGTATTTTGGACTTGACAAATTGGGGCATTTTACATTGTTAATTGGGGTACATCCTTTCTTCTGAGTGACCCATGAAAGCTTCCCGTGCACTGCGGATATGAGGTGTTTGCAATATGCTAAGTTTTGTTTCTCTCTGTTTTCCTGCTCCTGGCTTCACTGTCCCACTTCTAATGGCACAAGACCTGGTGAAACTCAACTGTCAAAGCCTTTCCAGAGAACTGCCTTATACGACCTTCACGGTAACCCTCCAGGCAAGAAAGGGCCAGAGAAAACAATCCATCAAGCTCAAGTTCAGGGTCCCGGCCAAGGTGACACAGCCACGGAGGTGGGGGTGTCTCCTGACTTCCAAGGGCTCTGTTCCGCTGCAGTACTCAGTAGCACTGAGGCTCAGGTGGTAAAGAATCCTCCTGCAATGCAGGTTCGATCCCTGGGTCAGGAAGGTCCCCTGGAGAAGGGAATGGCAGCCCACTCCAGTATTCTTGCCTGGAGAATCCCATGGACAGAGAAGCCTGGTGGGCTGTATAGTCCACGGGATTGCAAAGAGTCAGACACAACTGAGCAACTAAGCACATACGCATGCATGCACTCAGTCCCCCTAAGGGTGAATGTGCCAAAAATGTACCAGGTGTTTCAAAAGGTCCCCTAAATGGTCCACGGCTCACATACAGCTGAAGCAAGAGGCCTCACAGCCTCACCCTCGGGCTTCTGCAAAACCAGAGTGGAGACTGCAGGGAAGAAGGTGCATGGATAAACAACCCCCATCGAGCCTCCCGCACAGACCACATTTCAACACAGGAGCCACCTGTGGAGCAAGAGCGGGGCCTTCCTGGGGAACCCCTGGGGAGGCTGAGGTCAGGGGGCCTGGGCCTGTCCTTGTTTCCACACTCACTTCCTATTTCAGCATCTGACACAAAATCCTGGGGTGAAGGGGAGCAGCTGGAGCTGGAAATTCCAGTTGTGCAGACCTAGAACTCTTTCTCCCCCTTCAGGTGCCATGCGCAGAGAGCCAGCAGAGCCCAGGGTGGAGGTGGAGTCCTGAGTCCTGGCCAAGGCAGTCTATGCTCTGACACAGGCCCTCTGAAGCTGATGGATTCGGGCCATGGGCAGACCCTGGAGCAGTTCACCTGCAGCCCTGCTGCCCTTCCCAACCCAGCTCTCCCCACCCCCAGCCCCGAACTAATTAATCTCAAAGAAGATACACTTGGAAATGTTCCAGGCAAGGAAGAAAGCAGGCATCCTTCTTTGATGCTGAAAGCCTTAAGTATCTGAAGCAACTAGATTCCTCCCGTAGTCTGAAGCAGAAGGTTCATGGCCATGGCCAGCCCCAAGCGAGAGCTGGGAGTGCGGGCCTTGGTTTTCTCACCACCACAAAGAAGGTACCAAGGGTAACCTCAGGGGTCTGTGGTAAAGAGCAGAGACAACAGTTTCTGGTACAGGCCTGGCAGACACACTAACAAGCACAATCTAAATTGGCATCACGTGTGGGCTATGCCTGGCGGGCCTCACAAGCCCTCCCCTGCCTCTCGCACTCTCTCTCCCCATCCCCCCACCTACACACACACACACTTGAAATAATGAGTCTTTTTACCTGTTTCCTTCTGACACCAGGGCAATGCGGCCATAATCCCAGAATTTTCTTCTTATGATGGAAAATACAGCTATTAAAAACTAAAAGTAGAAAAGAAACCAAGTAAAATCTTATTGGATGGCTTCTAATTAGAAGAGAGAGCTGTCTTTGGGGCAAAGGCCACCCCCCTAGACTCAACAGGGCTAGAGGGCTAGAGAAGGCACTGAGCTGCCCCAGGCCACAGAGCTCAAGAGCTCAACGTTGCATTCTTCCCCTTCACCAGCTCCTGTCCCTGTCAATGCTGACACTGAGCTTGCCCTGGCAGCCTCCCAGTCAAGCTCCCAGGGCCTATCCTCTGCTCTCAAGGCAGCACTGGCAGCCACAACCTTCCTCAGCCCTGGTCTGCCTGCAAGGGCCCCTGAGCAGGAAGGCCCTAACAGCACCCCTGGGGACCAGCTGGCGCCTTCGCATCAGGTTGCATTTTTAATCACAGAACCACGATAGCAGAGCCTCCCACCCACAGACTGAGCTAGAAATGGTCAGATCTTTACCTTGAGTTTAGTTCTCCAGGAGGCAAGCCCTGGGGACTCCTGGTACAGAGTATGTGGGGGCAACACCATCCAAAGGCCTAGTGCTGGCTGTCTTGGCTTCCACAAGCCAGGGCGAACCGCAGCCCTGCATGCCCAATGGCAATGGAAGGGGCTGGACTCTAGTCTAACCCCGTATACGCTGTAAAAACCCATGGATTCTAGACTCTCTCCTCCCTTCCTTTGCAGGTCCTCTGCCCTATTCCTGCCTCTCTCCCCGCCCTGGACAGGATCCCTCCCTTAAAATCCAGGGAGGCAGAAAGACACATCTTAATCAGCGTATCCCTGAGTGCCCTGGTCAGGGACTTTGGTTTTTAAAAGTGGGTTTTGGACTCCAGAGTGGCTAAGTTCCAGCTGAATTTTCTCAAGGTGAAGGTGGAAGTTGGTGATATAGTTTCAAGGGCAGGTGAGTCTTGTCATCAGAAAAATATGAAAGCCGCTCAATGAGTGCCACCTCTCTGCCCTGGCTGCTACCTTGGCTCAAGTGGGGTGGATGTTTCCCGTGCCTCGATGTCTTTCAGGCTTCTCTGGCTCCAATCCCCAATCTTTCTACAATAAAAATCTACCCCATCAGCACACTCCAATGGAGAGTGACTCTCTCTTCTCATCAAACCCTGTTCAAGACAGACCCACCCCAGCCTGTGTCTCCTGACTTCTCTCCTTGTCCCAGACACTCCCCTCCCTGAAGACGCTGGATAACAGCTCCAGAACCACCCTCCTCCATTAACCCCACCAACCCTGAAATCCATCACCACACTCAAGCCTACTCCCCCCGCCCAGCCATGCGTGGTAGAAAGGACTGTTCTCAACCTATGAATGGGTTTTGGCCCCAAGAGGTAGGTTGCTTGACACTTAAAAGAGCCCTTTATGGTAAAAGCAACATGAGTAGCACACAGGTTTCCATGTCTGCCAGTAGAAGATCAACAATGTAGCAAAACTCTAATGCAACAATTTAGACCTTAATCCTAGGGAGGAAAATGGAAAGAGGAGTGAAAACTCGGTTCCTCTCTTCCTATGAACATTTTTCCTGCAAGTAAACATGGGTTGGATAGCCGCCCCCTTTAGGGCACAGGGCCCCCAGGTGACTTAGCATGCACCTTAGGCTACCCTAACTCCCCTCTCCCAGGTTCCCACCCAAGCCTAGCCTCTGGTCCAAAGCAGTCCAAGGGGTCCCCTCCCTCCGCCCCTTCTTACCTTGGTTACCCAGATGGTCTCCACTACATGTAAGGAGAAGGTGACAAGAGGGACCAACCATCCCATGGACACTTTTGAAAAGAAGGTGCCCTAGCACCCCAGTAAATCACACCTAGCAAGTTTGAGCCAGTCTAGGGGGGAAGATGGCATATTTCAAATTGGGTGATGGTGGTGGGGGTCTTTGGGAACAAGGAGGTCTGAATTAACGAAAGTCCACTGTGAGAAGTGGTGCTAATCAGGTGTACTCGCCTTCCCCCAGTTCTCTCCTTTTCTCCACGTCTGATTCTCTAAAGGCCCAAGGACCTCAGCGGGGAACAAGGGTGACATCTATAAATTAGGGATTGCAGCTGCTTTGATTCTCATCCACACCCTCCAGTCACATCTCTCATCCCAGCAGACTGACCCTTCCTAAGGGCCTTAGACACATGATGGGCTGACAACTTGGCAACAATCATAATAAACAAAAGAGCAGTAATGTACATTCTTTACATGCTTTGCCTTATTTAACCTTCTCCAAGAAACTCCGAGATAAGAATTATTACCTTCCTTTCACAGAGCAAAGACCTGAGGCCCCAATAAGGTATGTAATATGCCCAAGGTTACAGAGCTGGAAAGCAGCAGAACTGGGACTTAAACCCAGGGATGTCTGGCTCCTCACCTGAGTTTCCCAGAAAGCCCTGTGGTGGGGGAGGGGGTTGGTGTTAAACAGATAACTGATGTGATCCCCGGGGGTCTCACCAGGAAGCAGATGACATCTATGAACAGGACAGTGGGGATGCCCCCGAAGGTGACCCCCTGGAGCACGGTGCTGTTTTTGGCCGAGTTGTAGCAGTAGGAGTCATTGGGCTGGTCCCCGATGCCCAGGCGCTCGCGGATGGCCACTGCTCTGGGCTGCCACAGCTCCAGGAAAGGGGAGTCGGTCATCATGCTGGTCCTCCCTGGAGAAGGAGACCTAACAGAGAGTCACGGCACCAACTCTCCCGTGGTTTCTGCAGCCAGCGCTGGCAGAGCCAAGGGCGGGTGTCTCCACCAGGGGCTGCTGGGGCACAGGGATCCAGCAGAGGCAGACACCAGCCTTGAGTGCCCGGCAGAGTCTACAGAGAATAGCTCCATTGTGGATGCAGCCCAAGGGTCAGATGGACGGGGCAGATGGCTCATCCAGGACACAGCTGGCTGCCTCCCCAAGGGCAGGGATGAACAGGAGGAAAGGGAAGGACAGGAGCCTGCCTAAGGGGTGCCAAGTTCCTCTAGTCTCAGGGATGACTGTCAGGAAGTCATTCCTGCGGGGTGGGGGGTGGGAGTGGCCCTGGGAGGCCTGGAGTGCAGGCAGGGGACAGGATGGGGCAAAGGAATAAACAGAGGAGGAAGAGTGTCCAAATGCAACAACTGCTGATCGTCTGAGCCATGGACAAGAGCTCATGAGACGTCAGGCTGGGAACTCAGAGACAGGCCCACTCCATACACTTGGAAACTGAGGCTCAGGGCCTAAGAGTTTCATTAAGAATAAAGAGCTGGTCAGGGCAGAGTTGAGTCTCAGACCCAGCCTCCTGGGTCTCAGATGCCAGTTCTCTTTCTGCGATGCCACATTCCCTCTGCAGCTGACTAGCCACACCTGTTTGGTGAGAGATTAAAAAGCAGAGGAGACTTCCCTGGTGGCCCAGTAGATAAGAATCCGCCCTGCAATGCAGGGAATGTGAGCTCCATCCCTGGTCAGGAAACTAAGATCCCACATGCCCTGGATCCGTGTGCCGTGATGAAGATCCCACATGATGCAACTAAGACCCAATGCAGCCAAATAAATATTTTTTAAAATGAGAGAAAGATTTAAAAAAAAAAAAAAAAAGCCAGGGAAAGAGCAGCAGAGAGGAGACAGAGAAGGCAAAGGGGGAGGAGGAGGACTGGGGGGAGGAGGACAGGGGCCCAAGCCTCCTCAGGAACCCCTGAGTCACCCTCCATGCATCGCTGGAGCACTCCCCGGGCTCTGCCCTCTCATTCTTACACTCCTGGCCTTTCTGGAAGGTCCAGCATTTCCAAAGCAAATATTGCTCCAGGCTGGTTGTTGACCTTTCCTTTCGGAGACGCCCGGTAACCGCAGATGAAACTAATGGAAATCTCCAAATTCCGAAGGCCCCAGGGTTAGTGTCCAGGTTCTGGCCTGCCTTCACACTGTCTGCAGCTGAAGAGCCTGGAAAAATGCTCAGCATCCCTTCCTCTCAAGGTCCCATCTCCTTAAATCTAGTTAGACTAGATTCCCAGGGGACTTCGGCTAAGTCTGGTCTTCCTGCCTGTTAGAGGGGCAAAAATCTGGGAGACAAGAAACGGTATAGAGAACAGACAGATATTTGGACTTGGACTATGCAGTAATACAGTCTGGGTGTGTGTTGGGGAGCCAGTGATCTCCAATTCTGGTCGCTGGGATGGCTCTTTTAGGACAATCTCATGCACACATGACAGGAAGTGCAGGAGGCATGGGGGAGGCAGTAGGTCTGGGGGCATGGGAGGACTCCCCGAGAGGCCAAGTCATTCTGTCATCCCTATTAGAGACTTGGCAGTGGCTGGAGGGTTGATGGCAGAGCCATGGAGTTGCCGGCCCTGCGCAGAGTCACAAAAGCTGCCTCTGGGAAACAGATGGTCTTAGTTTCCCTCCTTTTAACACCACCCAGTGCTATGGGGTCACACAGAGTCGGACACGACTGAAGTGACTAAGCAGCAGCAGCAGCAGTGGCACCACCCCAATGCAACACCCAGCCTGACGCTGGCTGGCAAAGCCCTGCCCCTCCTTCCTGTCCCCACACTTACCAGATGCTGGGGAAGGAAGTGTGGATGTGTCCCCTGGAGAGGGCCTCAGTTGGCGTTGGCAAAGGCAGCGGTGGCCCTGGCCACCTCCCAAGCTGCCTCGGATCCGCTGCTCATTTCCTGCTGGGCTTTCCTGATGGGGGTCATGAGGCACCAGCCTTTGCAGACTTCCCTGAAGGAACACAGGAGACAACCATAGTCATGTGGGAGCTGTCCTTTTCCCAGGCCGGGCGTTCTGGCGTGAAACCCTTCAGCACACTTCCCCTGCACTCACACTTGCCCGGTGTCTCAGAACCCAAACACTGGTCCAGAGCCGTCGGTTCTTCCCAACAGGCTCCCTCCTGTCCTGGCTCTCTCTCCAGGCACCTAGTGTTTTGAAAGGGCCAATTCTCTGTGCGCCCTGTTCCTCTCCTCTCTCCTCCCCAGCATCACCCGAAGCTCCAGCCTCTCCCTTCTTGTCTGAGGGCTCAAGGCCCTGGTGAGCCCAGGGCACAGGGACTCCTCCCACAGAAGCACTGGGAGCTGTAGGCTCTGGGAAGACGGAGTCCAGGACCTCACACAGGCCCCAAGGGTAGCTGGGAAAGCTTCTCCAGGTCCCCCAAAGAGCTAGAATCAGGGGAAAAAAAAAGAATGTAACAGAACCAACAAGGAATGCCTGAACAGTGAAGTGAGGGAAAAAAATTATCCCCATAAAATGGTCTCAGAGGGAGCATTGTCAAGAGCAAGAGGCACTGCTGCGGTGGGGGCGGGGGGTGGGGACCTCACCAACTCTGCTTTGTGTGGAGCTTTGAGAGAGCAGCGGCCTAATGCGAGGCAGGGACCTAGGCTCCTCCCCATCTTTTCCGCCCCAGTCATGCCTCTGAGTCAAACAGGCTCCCCTGGGTGATTTGACAAGGTTTGATAAGAAGGACTCAGTGAGGTCAGCCAACCAGCCTGGGATGAAACCTCAGGTCTCTTCAGAGGTGGCCTGTCTCCTCTGTGCCCTCCAGGTTCAGGCATGGCTTTGGGGGCCCGCAGTGTCTCTCAGACCTTTCTGTTTAGTTGAGGTCTGTCTGCGCCTGTTACAAGTCTGCAAGACTGCAGAACCATCACAGTCCCTCCAGGGCCAGCCCCCTGCATCCTCCCCAACGGGCATGCTGAGAGGGCAGCTGGCAACATATTGACCACAGGGCAGCCCCCCCAGGCTCAGGAGGAGCAGGAGCGGGAGAGAAGGAGACTCAGCTGGTGGTGACTGGGAGAGAGCTGGCTCAGTGGCTGAAAGACTGATAGTGCTGGGCAGGGGCTAAACCAGCAATTAGGCCCTGTGGCCATGGGTGCCCTGCCTGGTCATGTTCAGTCATCCCATATTTGTCAGATTCACATTGTGAATGTCTGGTCTTATCCATCCCTTCTCTCAGGAGCTCTCTGCTCATCATCTCATTCAGGAAAGCCAAGATATACTGCTGAGGCCCTGGAGTCAGGTAAGCAGCAGGTGACTCAGGACCCAACTCAAAGTTCAACCCACGTACACCCCAGAGTCCAGCTGTGGCAGGGGGACAGAGGGCTTAATGCTCTGGCCATTCCCCAAACTGCCAAAGAAGTCAGCCACCCATGCTAACCCCCTGCCCACCCAAGCTGGCAGCTGCTGGCCCCTGTAGCACACCAGAAGACCTCTGTGCCTCCCAGCCACAAACAGGAGCAGAATGTACGAGCATCATCAGCTCTTGCAAATTCGGGGTATTTTTATCATCACCAAATCTTCTGACTTTGTTACTACGATGGCAGGACGACAAACAGTTCCAGGCACTCTGCCGTAAGAGAAGACTCTGATGTTCTAGACGGCAGGTTGCAAACTTCTCCTTAAAGCCCCACCAAACAGGGTCCAGGAACCTGGACAACCATTCACCTCCACAGACACCAGCAGTGGAGCACTAGGGAAATGGCACAGTCGCGCTGCAGTGGACTGAAGCCCTGAGCAGACTCTGAAGTGAGGCTCCCAGCACCACGTGGCTTCACCACTCTGTGCCTTGGCCTCCTTCTCCATAAAATGGAGACAATGATGTTCTTCCTGCAGGGTGAGTGGGAGGCAATGCCCATAAAGCATTGAACCCTCATGGGCACTCCAAATCTGCTTTTATTTTAAGTCACCTCTCCTGACAATGGGAAACATGATAGCAAAACCCCATCTGACATTTTTCCTGTTAGAGCACAATGAACACCCAAAGGAGATCTTTGCCCATAAACTAAACAAACAAGAGGTGAAGTGAAGTGAAAGTTGCTCAGTTGAGTCTGACTCTTTGTGACCCCATGGGCTATATAGCCTGCCAGGCTCCTCTGTCCATGGGAATCTCCAGGCCAGAATACTGGAGTGGGTAGCCATTCCCTTCTCCAGGGGATCTTCCAACCCAGAGATCGAACCCAGGTCTCCCGCATTACAGGTGGGTTCTTTACCATCTGAGCTACCAGGGAAGCCCAGACAAGAGCTGTGTGAAGGCAGAAAGAAGCCTCTCCTTCTGTACACTCCACCTCAAGACAGCAGCAGACTCGGGACTCTCTGACAGGTGTCAGAGGAGGGAAGTAGAAAGGCAACCATGGAGGAGGAGAGGAGAAATACGGGTTGTTTCTTCAATAAGAGATGACCTGGAGTGTTTCCTCATCCCCAACAACAGTCCACAACTCTGCTTGAGCCAGGGCCCAAGAAGGTCCTCAGGATGCCCCCACCCACAGCCTCTTTGTACACACTAGGCCTGGACTGGTGAGCACAATCCACTGGCTTAACCTCAAACCTTCCACACTCTAGGGGCTGGATACAGTCACACAACTTCAGCGCAGAAGGAAGCAAAGGGGGAAGGGGTGTCATTCTCTATACCCCTGTGCTCTCCTGTTTTTCAGAACACCGACTGAGCTGAAAGACAGGCCACCCCAGTCTCAGGTAGCCAGGCTTATCAGGTACTGGAACCGCTACGTTTTTGGTTTCTCAGCAGAGCTCTCCTCTTCCCCCTATCCTCCAAAACCCCTAGTTTCCCTCCTCAGGACTCCAGAGAGTGGTTTCTACCTTCCCAGGGGCAGGGGACTCAGATGCTCAGCCCCTACCCAGGCCCGCCTCGCATATCTCGCTTAGAGAAAAAAGAGCCCCTGGGCTGAGATCCCCGGGCTAGGCTGGGAGGTCGATTCCAGCTGACAAATCCCCAGAGAAAGGGTAGGAAGAGAAAGGGATCAGCCTTAAAAGCGAAAAGTTGGAGCCTTGATTGGGAAGTCGCGTAAAGCCATCAGGCGCGGCGCTGGAAGCGGGGCGCGAGGTCTGCGCGGCCCGGGGACTGACCCTCACCTCCCAGCCACTCGGTCACCCCTGCTCCGGAGTTGGGGCTGCGGAGGTAGGAGGGCCGCACCCCGGAACCAGACACTAGACGTGGCACCCGGGCGCAGACCCGGGTCCTGCCCGTCTCGGGGAAAGGAAGAAGGCTTCATCCCCCCCTCTCAACTCCCCTTCCCCTTTACCTGCGGCGGCGGCGCAGCGACCCGGGCAGACCACAAGTTGTCTGGCTCCACCTGGTCGGGCGGGGCTACGTCCTGACCACTTAAAAGTTACAAAGTGAAACTCCCGCTCTCCCGCACATGCGCAGAGCCGCGTCCTCGGCTTGCCCAATTTGCAGCTACGCCCGAGTGGGCGTCAGCTCTGCCGCCGCCTCCCACCCCCCGCGCCGTGCGCCCCTCGGCGATCCTCAGTCCAGGCCGGGACGGGGGGCCGCTGCTCAGTGCGCGCAGCTCCTCCTTGCAGTCTGCAGGCCCCGGCCCGGCCAGCTCGTGTCCTGGGACCGAGGAGAGTGCCGCCAGGGCTGATTCCTCTCCCTGGCCCCCCGGCGCGTCCCCCTTCCCCCGACAGACACCTTGGGGAGCCCCGGGCCTAGTACAGGGTGGTCACATCCGTGGGAGGCGGGGGCAGCGCATCGGCGAAAGTTCTTGATTTTTCTGTAGTGCACTGAATTTCCTAGACCAGCTCTTAGGCCCGCCTGCATCGGGGCGGGGTAGGGGGCGATGAGAAATCCGGTGGGCTCAGCCCGCACCTCGGCTCCACGTAGTCCGTCGTCACCTTGTTCCCAGTGCGTAAGACTACGGCTCCGCTATCGCTCTGAATAGCCTGACAGTGAAAGCCCTGGGGCCGGGGGGTTCCTACGTTTGGCCCCAAATAGAAGTCTCAGTGTTTTCGGCTGTGCCCTGGAGCCAAAGCCGGAACTGCCAATACCAGGCCGCCAGGGTCACCGTTCTAGCCCAACTCGCTGAGCTCTGGGTCCCAGAGAGTTCCCTATAATCAGCAGCCCCCGCCGCTGGACTGTAAGCTCCCCGATGGCGCCGGGGTGTGCTCTGGGCAACACACAGGTCGGCGTTCCATGAGGACCGTGCCCCCAGTGAAACCCACTGCACAGCACACCGGCTGCAGCAATCTGCCCTCCTCCGCAGGCCTCCGTTTCCGCAGGGGGTTGGACCAAAGCTTTCTCTCAGGTCCCTTCCAGCACTAAAAATCTGTGAATCCTGAATAGCTCCGCACTCTGTACCTGCACAGCTTTGCAGGGCTCTGACCTCTCTTCCATTTCTGGGCTTTCATCTTTTGTTGTCACGGTAAATGTATTCACCTTACCTCCCTCCCCAGCCAGCCTGGGGATCTCTGGAGGGAACTGGGCAGGAGTGTCTCCTGCTTCTCTAGCAGTGCTTTTCTGACCCATTTGCTGGCTTCCTCCTTCTCCCCAACCCCCAGTCACTAGTTGTTTCCAGAGTTTGCCCTTGACCTCTGCGTTCATCACAGCCCTTGTCCTACCGGCAAGCATCTGGCCATCTCTCCTCCTGCAGTTCCCTTCAGCGGCCAAGGAACCCACAACTGACTTCCAGCAGGTGCCTGCGTGTGGCCACTGGGCTTCCCCCTGGCGCGTCAGACGGACTCTGTCCACTCTCTTCCCCCCATATCCTTCACCTTGTGTCCCTATTCTTTCCCTGCCTCAATGAATGGAGCCACCCCTGGTCTGTGCTTGGGGTCCAGGGAAGTGTAAGGTTCTAACCCCAGTGATTACATTGGTGGAGACACTCAAAAGAAAAGTTAGGATCCTTGACTTCAGAGAAGGAAGTCAAAATCAAGAGACGGTTAAACAGATCAACATGTGGGGTGAGATAACCATAGCCCCACTATGTGTCAGGCAGCAATGTGGAGTGCTTACAAAAACAGTTTCCTTAAATTTCCAGTAGAAGTACAAAGAAGCCAAGGATTGTTCCTATCTGATAGACAAGAAAATGGAAATTTAGAGGATGTAGAACTTACAGTTAATTTCAGCTGTAAAGATAAGCAAGGAATCCAAGACAACTGTGCCCCAGGCCTGAACCCTTTATCAAACTCAGTTTAAAACCAGTGTAATCTTGGCATTCTAAAATCAGCATTTTATCATCTGCTCCCTTTATCTGCCCTCAAATCTAAAGAAGTGATTCACATTCTTGTAGATGATGATTTTGATCACAGATTTTAAAAATTTTGTATCAATTAGAATTGAAATAAAACCCTGTGCCCAGAAAAGTAAAAATATCAACAGCAATGACAAAAAATGTTCTGCCTCAGTCTTAAGAGGACAGGCACATTAGAATCAACGAATTCCAATCCTAGCATCCTGGATCACTTAACTGAGACCTTGAACAAGTCTTTTAAAGTCTTTTCCTTAGTTTTCTAATCTGGTTGACCTAATTCCTATAGAACTTTCTGTTCTCTCACAATTTGCAGGGTTCTGGGTAAAACAGAATAAAATGTATTTTATTTGTTTCTTGCAGAATACCCTTATTATTTGAGTTAGGAATGCACAGCCTCTACTTACTACAGATGTTTAAGCCCAGAGCAGCAACTGTATCTCCCAGCCATACCACAGAGCTCAGCCCAGGTCCAATAAGAGGACAAGGAAACAATGACAAATTGGTGTTTCTCTTCTTAGGTTACGAAATCTACACAGGTAAGTGCTTAGGATACAGTGCAGTGAAAAATGTTGAAGAGAGAAGACTGGGCAGGGGCTCCCAGTATCCAGGGAGTCTTGTTCCTGAGAAACAAAAATCAGAAGCGAGCTGACTGGTCAGAACTCAGTACGAAGCGCAGAGCATGTGCCATCATCAGTTCAGTCATCCCCATCTCTTCTGGCTCCCAGAACACTTTCAACATACACACAAGCCAAGTCCTTCGATGACTATACCCCACACCTATGGCTCCAACTTCCTTGGCACAAGCACCCCGTCCCAGGCACAGCTGCACGTCTGCACCCTCATGTTGGGCAGGCTGACCACATGGGGCTGGAGTCGGCCTCCCTCCTGGATGCTGACAATCATGGGCAGCGAGGTCGTCTCCGAGGCAATGCACTGTCGAGGCCCCAGAAAAGGCCACTTGAAGGTCAGGGACTCTGGGGGCTGCTGGCAGATGCCCACACATTCATAGGTTAGGAAGCCTGGGGGCTCCAGGACCCAGTTCTCAGCCCACTTCATCCCCTGCAGGTCAATGTACATCTCCTGGCGGCAGCAGCGGGTGCCCTCGGTCACCGGTGCCTTAGGATCACAGTTTCCCTGAGCTCTGTGGGGGGCAAACAGAGGCAGAGTCAGAGGTCAGCTGGGAGAGCAGGGGTCATGGGGCCCAGGGTGAGACCTAGTGGGACACCTGGAAAGATTTATGATCCATCTCTCATTATGTTCAAAACGTTGGATATTTGTGATAGGGATGGATACCTAGAAATAACCCCCAAAATGATAATTAGAGCTGACATCACTCCCAAGAGTGTAAGGAGATATTTTATGTATTCATTCATCCCACAGCACCCTGTAAAGTTGCCCATTTCAAAATAGGTTCACCCGCAGTGACCCACAGCACCTACCCGTAGTCCCTGAGGTCCAGCGTGTGCAGCTCCAGCTGCGGCTCCCCCTGCCGGCCGCCCGACGGCCCCTGCGGGGCGAAGCGGACCAGCCTGTGCGCGCTGGAGGCCAGCGGGCCCAGGTGCTCCCGCTGCACCAGCACCTGCAGGAGCAGCGGCTGCCGGGGGCCGCGCAGCTGCTGCCAGAAGTTCACCGCCTCGGTCACGTCCAGGGCCTTCCAGCCGCTCTCGTGGATGGACACCAGCCTGCGACACCGCACGGCGGGAGACACAGGCCCGCGCTCAGGGGTGGGGACGGGGACTGCCCGGGGAGGCCCCGGGGGGCAGCTCTCCCGCCCGCTCGCGGGTGTCCCCGCCGGGACCGAGCCGCCCCTCCTCCCGCCCCGGGCCCAGCCCCCTTCGCTCCCCGCAGCCCCCTTCGCTCCCCGCAGCCCCACACCGCGGCCGCGCCTCCGCACCTGGAGTCGATGAGGGCGGTGCGGTTGGAGCCGTCGTCGCGGACGTGCAGCCACTGGACGGTGACCCGGGCGCGGTCGCTGCGCGGGAAGAGGCGCTCGTGTCTGCGGAGCGCGGCCCTGGGAACCGGCTCCTGGAAGAGGCGCAGCACGGCCTGCACCAGCTCGCTGCGGGGCGGCAGCCGCTGTTCCACGTCGAACACCAGCAAATGCGAGGACGCCTCGGATGCCAGGAACCTGCCGACCACCTCTGGGGACAGGAGCGGGGTCAGCGGGGCCCCTCCGAGCACCAGGCGAGCTCTGAGGATGCGGAGCTCAGGGCGAGCGAATAGGGTTTCCCCAGGAATCCCCAGGGAGAGTTTGTACGCTGGGAAACTGATGGGCCAGGCCAGCAGCAGAGCACCTCAACTCCTAGAAGAACTGTTAGGGTCAAGCAGGCTCTCCAAAACCATCATCTGGGGTTGGGGCTTGTTTACTAGCGATGACCCTCCTCATCTGGGTGGGGCAGCTTTGGGATACTGAGCAAGGGCTGGTGAAGACTGCAGACCTGCAGGCTTCTTTAGGCAAAGGGGCAGGAGTGGGAATGGAGGGTGGAAGGCCGAGGACCAGCCAGTGAAAATCTACAGTCACCACCTGAAACCAGCTTTTCCTAAGAGGCAGAGAAAGAACTCTGAATTTCATTTCCCTGCCTGGTGAGGGGACTTTTGCCCGGTGAAAAGTAACAGGGGTAATTCTTGTGGAATTACCGAGCCCTGAGGGAAATGGTGAGGTCAGGCACAACACCCTCTTCAGAGGCCCCAGCAATCCGTCCCCAGCACCTGAGGCTCCAGGTTGGCAGCACGATCAACTGATCAACCAGCCCCATGGCCGCCAGCAGTCACCCCTGCTGAGGTGTCCAGCACCGGCCTCCTCGTCTCCCCAGGTGCCTGGCCTGGTCTATCTGTGGGTGTCGAGGAGGTGAGCCCCAGCCCTGGGGAGGTGAGAGGCTGCCGTAGGACTCAGACCTGGTACCTTCCATCTCATAGAATACCCACAACTCTGGGAAGTAGTCAAAGCTAATTTAATCTCATTTCAAGAAACACAAATAGGCTCAAGTTGTTGGGAGACTTGTCCAAAAACAAATACCAGAGCTGAGAACTGAACGCAGAGGTCCTTTCTCTCTAAGGCTACACTCTGCGGAAGCCAGCCTATTTGTCCCCCAGCACAAAGGCACCTTGACCGTCTCTCTTCTCTTTCGTCTCTCTTCTTTCCACTGTGCTTCCCTGCCCCATGATTCCCTGTTCTTGCCTTGGCTTTGGCAGTGGGTCCAGCCTGGCCCAGCTCCTCGTGGCCCTGAGAGGCGGGGTCCTCAGTGCAGACAGAGCCCAGGAGCCCAGGTCCGCCATCCTCACAGGCCATGGTCCCCCCTCACTGCCCCGTGGACCCTGCACACCAGACAGCCCCACCACCACCACCACCAGAACCAGGCTGCAGCAGGAGGGCGGGCCTCACCTCGGAAGTTCTGGCTGAACCTCTTCCCCCGGGAGCGCGCCCCATGGCTGCGCTGCAGCAGGGCCACGTACTGGGCCCTCACGTGGGCAGGGATGACCAGCCCCTCCACGGCGGCCTTGTCCATGATGGGAACCTCGCTGAGGTGCAGCTGCTGCAGCAGGCTGTCCAGGATCCGCTCCTCAGTCAGGGCTGCCCCGGGGCCGGCCAGGGACAGCGCCCAGAGGGCCCAGCAGAGCCACAGGGGCCGCATGGTGCTGCTGGGGAGAAGGAGGTGCAGAGAGGAGGCTCCAGGAGGGTCCCAGCAGTGGGGTGTGCTGAGAGCCAGGCTGGGCCAGCTTTATAGCAGCCCTGGGCTGAGCCAGGGTGGTGGGAGGGGGGAGAGGCCCGGAGGAAGGGAGGTCACACCCCTCAGACCTCCTGGGAGCTCAGCATCCAGACAGGTCCCTGAGCCTGAGGAGGGGGCTGTCTAGGCTGTGGACAGATGGTATTATTGTGGTCAGGCGCCTCTACCTTGGCCGGGGTTGCCGGACCAGTTAAATTAAAAAGCTTGTTCCCTGAAGAAGAGGCAAGAATCTCTACTCGCTTCCCTGTCCCTCAGTCACAGAGCAAACTCTGGTCCCTGGTGTGGACTTAGAGTCCTGATTCTTGCTACAGCTACTCTGTGTGCACACCCAACACAGGGCTCTCTGGCTAAGGACCGATTCTGCCTACAAAGATGAGCATCTGAACCTGGTGCTCAAAGGACTCCTGGGGGCTGTTGAGCTCCTGGGCTGTCCACAATTGGAAAACCCAATGTTTTTTCCAGTGATTGAGGGGGAAGGGGCGACCTTCCTAGACAAGGGAGCCTGGGGTAATTTAGTACCAATGGGATTTTGTCCAGTAAGGAACCTCATCCTCTCCTTCTCCCTGGCTCTTCACGAATTCAGAGACTGGAGCTGAAAAAACCATCCAGCCTGTTCCCTCCACCAATTGTTGAGCTAAAACCAAGGCTCAGAGAGGCAACAATACCCTGGCTCACAACAGTTAATGACGGATGCCTGCATGAAGTCAAGTCTGATTCCTAGCCCACAGCTCTTTCCACAATCTCCAGCTGTTTCCAGCCAGCGTCCTTGTTCAGTCCTCTGAAGCAGCCAAGTGGACTCAACCCAGGTGAGCAGGGGCTCGGTGTGGATAGGGGGCACGTCCTTCAATTTCCTGAGGCTTCACCAAGTGAATGTGGATTTGCATGGCAGAGGAGTTTTAGTGGGGAAGTAAAACAGTCGGGCAATCAACCGGGGGGTAGGGCTGCCAGATAAAATACAGAACACAATTTGGGACACACTTTAGCACATCATTTGTTGTTTATCTGGAATTCAAATTTCACCTTTCACCAGGAGTCCCATATTTTTAATTGCTAAATCTGGCAACCCTAGCCAGAGGCCAAAGAGAAAAAACCAGTGTGGATTGGGAGACTTCTGACAATGGGCTGATTAGCGGGAGGGCAGCCCCCACCCTTTGTCATGCAGAAGAAGGAGCCAGGCTTCCCCCACTTGCACCCTCACCTGTGTCTGGCCCAACACCCTGCCGGTTCAGGTTGGCTGGAAATGCTTTAGTGGCCCCTGAGCTAGTTCTTCCGTCTGGAAGAAGGAAAGGGACCAAGGGAATCGAGGGTTTGGGCTTCGATGTGGGAGACCCAGGTTTGATCCCTGGGTCAGGAAGGGTCAGGAAGATTCCCTGGAGAAGGGCATACTCCAGTACTCTTGTGTGGAGAATTCCATGCACAGAGGAACCTGGCGGGCTTACAGTCCATGGAGTCACAAGAGTTGGTCACAACTGAGTAACTAACTTTTACTTTCACCCCGATGAAGGGCCAATCTGGACCTTGCCCAGAGCTGAGGGTAGCACGGACGGCAATGGGCTGGCCGTCTTGAGGTGTGGGCCACAGACCTGGCCCCCAGAGAGTCCCGGAAAGATGGATGAAAGGACTGAGACGGGCAGGCAGGTAAGGACCAGGGCCAGGTGCCCACGACCACCCTCCTATCTCTTACAGGCTGGTTTTGATCCCAGCCAGAGTCCAGACTGCCAGCTGAAGGCTGTGAGAAAATGTGAGGCCAGAGGTGATCCTGCAGACTCTGTGGATGGGGACAAACTTGACCAGAGCCTAGACTTGGAACCAAAGGAAGCTGTGAGGTCAGTGAAGACTGGAGTCCAACCGTGGGTTCACTTCTGGATTAGAGCCCAGCATCTGAGGGGGAAGGGACTCCTATCCCCTTCCTAATCAGGAAGGCATTGCTGTAGTGCTCCAGAAACACCCCGAGCCCCAGCCCCAGATGCCCTGGGCTGCCCCAATCCTGCACCCATCAGCCTACCAACCCAATACCTGGGGGCCCATGTGGCTCCTTGGGGGTCTCCAGACATGCCCCTGGGTGGGCAGTGAGGCCTCCTTGTCCTCCAAGGCAACTTGGCCTCGGTGTCAGCTGGGCCAGCACTTCCAGGGGTTCCCCCGGCTAAGGAGGGGTGCGGACAGGGAAGGACTAAGAACCCAGGTTTCAGTTCATCCACACCTTCCAGGCGAGGGTGGGTCCTGGGTTCAGTCCTTGCTGGGCCACTCATCAACTGTGTGGCCTTAGATGGGTTTTCTACCCACTTCAATATAAGTCTCCCTCTACAACATGGGGATAATGTACTTTTCTTAATCCTGCTGCACCGCACAGCTTGTGGGATCTTAGTTTCCTGACCAGGGACTGAGCCCAGACCCTCACAGTGAAAGTGCCAAGTCCTAACTACTGGACCTCCAGGGAATTCCCAATACTGAAATATGCTTTTTTTTTAGACAAAATACTTGTCAGTATTAATGGAAAGGTCATCAGAGTGCCTTGCACAGCAGCCCCCACTATGCGCACGCGCGCACTTGCACACACACACACACACACACACACACACGCACAATAGGTGCTCAATAAATGGTAAGGATCTTTCAACTGATACTAACTTACAATGTTAAACTTTTTAAAATTTCAAGTTAACAATGTTTCTGCATTATTATATAGTTAATACACATAGTACAAAAGCCAAAAGATCAAAAGTGTTTGTGAAAAATGTCAGCCTCTGTGACTTTGCTGCTCATCTCCCACTTTACCTCCCCAGAGACAGTCTGCTTACCAAGAAACTCAGATATTTTTCCCACCACATGAATCTTACTAATCTATCGCTGTGACCCATGTCCTTTTTTCAAATTATAATTTTATTATTAGAATTCTTATAATTAAATAGAATTCTATAATTAAAAATTATAATTTTTAATTATTTGTTTTTTGGCCGTGATGGGTCTTCGCTGCTGCACACGGGCTTCCTCTAGTTGCGGTGAGCTGGGGACTACTCTCCAGTCGCAGTGTACAGGCTTATCATTGTGGTGGCTTCTTGTTGCGGACCATGGGCTCCAGGTGAGTGGGCTTCCGTAGTTGCAGCGTGCGGGCTCAGTAGTTGTGCTGCACAGGCTTTGTTGATCCACGGCATGTGGAATGCTCTCGGACCAGGGATCAAACTGTGTCCCCTGCCTTAGTAGGCAGATTCTTAGCCACTAGACGCCCATGGAAGTCCTCTGTTTTGCAAGTGAAGTGAAAGTCGCTTAGTTGTGTCTGACTCTTTGCGACCTCTTGGACTATGCAGTCCGTGGAATTCTCTAGGCCAGAATACTGGAGTGGGTAGGCTTTCCCTTCTCCAGGGGAATCTTCCCAACCCAGGGATCAAACCCAGGTCTCCCACATGGCAGGTGGATTCTTTACCAGCTGAGCCACAAGGTAAGCCTACTTTTTAAAGGGTACAGTAAAACGTCTCTTCTATTCTGGCACCCACCGCCACCCTCATCATCTCCCTATCCACACCCCCCCACCACCCATCAGTGTTGTTAGTTCAGTTGATTCAAAGGGGCTTACTGTTGTGACACACTTGCCTCTGTGAAATCGGAATGTATCTCAATCCCTGTCAGTCAGGGGCGGTTGGGACACTTTTGTGCGACCACCTTCTGAGGAAGGTTGTCTCAGGCTGCTGCTATAACAAAATGTTGTGTAGGGGGAGGGGAGGGGGAGGCCTTAAATCGGCAGAAATTTGTTTCTTCCTAGTCTGGAGGCTGGAAGTTCAAGATCAAGGTGCCAGCAAATTTGGTTTCTTCCGAGGCCTCGCTCCTTGGCTTGCAGATGGCAGCCCTCTCACTGTGTACTCACGTCTTTCCTCTGTGCCCATACATCCCTGGCGTCTCTCCGTGCGTCCAAACTTCCTCTCCTTAGAAGGACAACAGTCAGATTGAGTTAGAGCCCACCCTAGGGGCCGCATTTAGTGTAATCATCCCTTTAAAAGGGTGGGTTCAGTGACAGCTTTGCACAGCCTCTCTGTGCTTGTTCCACGTGCTTTGGCTTTTTTTTTTTTTTTTGCCATACTGCATGACCTATAGAACTTCCCTGACCAGAGATCGGAGATCGAACATGTGCCTGCTGAAGTGGAAGCATAGAGTTTTAGCCACTGGCCCAAAAGGAAGTCCGAGTGTATTGTTTTGTATAAAGTAATCATTCTCCTCTCTCCTTTGCTGCTGCTGCTAAGTCTCTTCAGTCATGTCCGACTCTGTGTGACCCCACAGACGGCAGCCCACCAGGCTCCCCCGTCCCTGGGATTCTCCAGGCAAGAACACTGGAGTGGGTTGCCATTTCCTTCTCCAATGTGTGAAAGTGAAAAGTGAAAGTGAAGTCGCTCAGTCGTGTCCGACCCTTAGCGACCCCACGGACTGCAGCCCACCAGGCTCCTCCATCCATGGGATTTTCCAGGCAAGAGTACTGGAGTGGCTTGCCATTGCCTTCTCCACCCCTCTTTAAAAAAGTATATACATGAGTTACTCTTTTTCTTTTTTAAAAAAGTATTTATTTCACTGCACTGGGTCTTAGTTGCTGCACTCAGAATTTTTAGTTGCGGAGTCTGAGACACTGGACGACCAGAGAGGTCTCTATACATGAGACATGGAAGGTTAACTTTAGGAAACAGAATTTTCAGTGAGACCATGACCAGACTTGAGGAGCAACTAAAACAGCCTGTGATCGATACAATAACCCTTGGGATTATGAGTCTTCTACTCTTTGGAGGTGAGAGAGAGTTGCCGCACAGGTAGGAAGGACAACTGTCTCCTGTTAGGGAGAAACATACAGTCGTGTTCTTGTGGTCAGGCAGTTCCGATGTGTAGAAGGGAGGACGCAGAAGCTGAGTTATAAGGAGTGGACTGTGTGAGTCATTGATTTATCACCTCAGCGCTGGGTGCATCCTTCAATAGATGCTCTGTGAAGAACAGAGGAATTTCTAAGAAGTTCTCTGAGGCCTTCCCTGGTGGTCCAGTGGTTAAGATTCCACCCTTCTGGTGCAGGTGGCGCAGGTTTGATCTCTGGCCAGGGAACCAAGATCCCACATGCCGTTTGGAGCAGCCAAAATAAAAAAAGAAGTTCCTTGAAAGGGAGGGTGATATTAAGCTTACCTGAGACAGGGCAGTGAGTTGGGGGGAGGGGTTTGTCCTTCAGGAAGAAGAGGCTTTCCTACAATTTCTGGTGCAGGCCAAGGTTGGTGGTGTGGGAGTCCACCCTGGTGGACCTCTTTCCCAGTCACAGGCTCAGAACAAAGTCCGTCTGTAGCCTCGTAGCTTTGGCCTGGCAACGGCCTTTCCACAGCCCTTTCACCAGAAGCCAGCTGTAGAGGCCTGGAGGAAGGGTGAAGGCTTAGGACCCAGGCCTTCGCTGAATGAAGTGCTGTACCCTGACCCACAGGGCGGTGGGTGGACCCTCGCTCCAGCCAGGAGGCTTTCTGGGAGGGGGCTGGCCGTGGGGGAAGGGGTGTATTCAGAGGGAAGGGAGAGCAGCATGGGGTGACTGGACAGCAGCGGCAGGAGGAAAGGAGACTTCCCAGCCCACAGAGCCTCCTTTGGCCCTTTTGTCTCTGGGATGAGAGCTTTACTTAGCTCGCTGACAGGAAGAGGAAGTGGGGAGGCAGGTGGGGGGAGTTATCAGACCACCTATGTCCCCATATTCAAAGCCCATGTGAGTCCCAGGGAGGCTGCAAACCCCAAGCCATCCCACCAACACTGCCCTGCGAGCTGCAGATGTTGCAGGAAAGGGGACCCCTTCCAGGGCCTGAATGTGGGCTCTTGTCTAACACTCAGGAATTGTCTGAGGAGCCACACGTGCTGACAAAGCAACAGATTTTATTGGGAAGGGGCTCCCGGGTGGAGCGCAGTTAGAGTAAGGGAACCCAGGAGAACAGCTCTGCCACCGTCTGCTCACAGTCTCAGGGTCTGTGGTGATGGGACCAGTTTCCAGGTTGTCTTTGGCCAATCATTCTGACCCAGAGTCCTGCCTGGCGGCGCACGCATTGCTCAGCCAAGATGGATGCCAGCGAGAGGATTCTGGGAGGCGGTCAGACACATGGTGTCTCCTTTTGACCTTTCCCAAACTCTCTGGTTGGTGGTGGCGTGTTAGTTCCATGTTCCTTACTGGGACCTCCTGTCATAAAATAACACACAGGTGGTTACTGTGGCGCCTGGCCAGGGTGGGCGGTTTCTTCCCCTAACACAGGGAGCATTGTCTCCTGCCCGAGTGAGTGCGTCCACCCCAGACTCCTCCACCACCCATGCTGCCAAGCCCGTGGGCCTCTGGCAGAGGAGATGTGGCCTCCAAAGGCTCCCCCAGGCCCTGGGTTGGGGTCTCCCAGGGTATAGAGAGCTGCCAGAGCCATTGAGGTTCTTGCCGTGAGCCGAGACCAACTCCCTAGTGTCCCTTCTCTATGCCATCTGGGAGGGCAGGGGGATCTACACCAGACTGAGTGAGTGGGGCTCAGAGGATACGGTTGCATGGTGAGTCGGCCACCGGTTTTCCAGGGCTGGGTCTTGGCTGGGGCAGGCTGGGCAGCTGGAGGGGACGGGGTGGCTGTGCCACAGAAAGCTGTCCAGGCCCAGATCAAAGCGGCAGCGTCTCCCTCACTTCCTACTGCCGCGCCCACTGCAGGGAGCAGTCCTGCCATTTCCTGCCAACATTAAAGTTGTGCCCAAGAGTTCATCTTTTCCTTCCTTTGTCGTGGGCCTTACTGGGGGAGCTCTCACTCTGTCCAGGACAAGAGTGCAGAAGACCTGGGAGGCGCTGGAATCGGTTATGTGTGCAGAACAGTCATGTTTACCTGCACAGAGAAGCCTCCAGACAGAGATCCAAACAGGCTTGGTTTGGTTCTGTGTATTTGTTTGTTTTGTTCTTCTTAACGGCTTAAGGCTCCATCTGTCAATGAACATTTTTTGTTGGAGAAAACACCTGGAGAGTACACGGTGAGGGCAACTTCCCCGCATCTCCGTCTGTGGTCGGCCACTCCACACAGTAGGCAGGCTTTGTCCGGGGGACAAAAGTGAGTCCGCTGATGGTGAGCTGTCGCCTGTCTTTCTCCGTCAATAACAGCAAACTCCCCTCTAACTCCTCTTCACCTCGCACCCCTGCCCAACAGTAGAGTCCAAACATGCCTCTCCATTATAAAGACTCTGGGACTTCCCTGGTGGTGCAGTGGTAGGACTCCAATGCAGGGGGTGTGGGTTTGATCCCTGGTCGGGGAACTAAGATCCCACATGTCATGCGGTATGGCCAAAAGGAAAAGAAAAATTAAGAAAAAAAAAAAAAAGGCAAGAGTTTCCTGGATTCAGAAAAGCACAGTTGTGACTGTAACACAAGTTGTTTTCCTCCTCACCCTCTCCCTTTCTTTTCTATTTTCTTTTTTTTCCCTGAAAGAGTTGTTATCAGTATTAGACTCTTATTTGTGCCCCCCCACCCAAATAAAAAATGTCCAGAAAAAAACGGCCACATAAACTAGTCTGTAGCCTCAAATCTTGCCCTGAAGAAGGAACTCCTAGACGTAGTTTGTCTCCGTTCATTCCTCTTCCTGCCTCCCTCTCTTCTATTAATTAAAAAACGTTTACCTGGAGAAGGAAATGGCAACCCACTCTAGTATTCTTGCCTGGAAAAGTCCATGGACAGAGGAGCCTGGTGGGCTGCAGTCTGTGGGGTTACACGACTGAGCATGCGTGCATGAGGGTGGAGGGAGATGTTTACTGATGACTCTGTCCCTTCTCTGTATCCTGGGGACAGCTAAGGAGACAAAAGGGCAGTTGATTCAAGAGGAAGCTTGAGTTCAGTGCCAGAAAGGTGGGGGGTGGGGGCAGCCCAAGGGTTCCCTAGATGCTGTGTTTTGGGTGGTTCCACAGCCTCGCCCCATCAGGTCTGGGAGCTCCCTTTGCTTCACTCCCCTCCCATTTCTACCTCACACCCTGGGAGGAAAACATTGTTGACACTGAACGCGAAAGGCTCAGAGTGGTTAAGACCCTGGTCCAAGGCCATAGATTGCTAATGAGAGCACTGAGGGGAGCCAGTCCTGGCCAGTGACCTTGGACAAGTTCATCACCTTGCCTGCACCTTGGTTTCCTTATCTGTGAGATAGGAACACTAATAATACGTATTGCACAAGCGCATGGTGAGCGCTCAGTGGAGTATGGCTCAGAGTAAACAGTCAAGACCAGCAATTATTATCTGGTTGCAGAGGTGTCCTTCCTGGCCCTCCTTGCAGAAGTCGGGCCCCTCTCTGCCTCACCCAGCTGACCAGACAGCTGTCAGAGGAGGGCACAGTGATTCTCCTGAGGTCTCACAGCCAGGGAGTGGCTCAGCAAGTACTGAAGCCAGGACCCACCCTCGGCTGGAAGGTGTGGATGAAATTGAATGTGGGTCCTTAGTTCCCCCCCACCCCCTCTTCAGCTCAAGGAGCCCCAGAGAAGGGCCAGCCCTGTGGTGCCAAGGCCAAGCTGTTCTGGAGGACAGGGAGGACCCACAGGCTGACATTTTTCACAAATGTCTTTGTATCTTTTGACTTTTGTACTGTGTGTATTAACTATAAAATAATGCAGAAACATTGTTAACTTAAAATTTTAAAAAGTTAAGCATTGTAAGTAAGTATCAGTTGAGAGATCCCTACCAAAAATCCCATAGACGGAGGAGCCTGATAGGCTACAGTCCATGGGGTCGCGAAGAGTCAGGTATGACTGAGCGACTTCACTCTCACTTTTCACTTTCATGCACTGGAGAAGGAAATGGCAACCCACTCCAGTGTTCTTGCCTGGAGAATCCCAGGGATGGGGAAGCCTGGTGGGCTGCCGTCTATGGGGTCACACAGAGTCAGACTCGACTGAAGCAACTTAGTAGCAGCAGCAGCAGTGTGTATGTGTGCGCGTGTGTGCGCGTGCAGGGGGGGCTGCTGTGCAAGGCACTCTGACGACCTCTCCATTAATACTGACATGTTTTTTGTCCAAAAAAAAAAAAAGCATATTTCAGTACTGGGAATTCCCTGGAGGTCCAGTAGTTAGGACTTGGCACTTTCACTGTGAGGGTCTGGGCTCAATCCTTGGTCAGGGAATTAAGATCCCACAAGCTGTGCGGTGCAGCAGGATTAAGAAAAGTACATTATCCCCATGTTGTAGAGGGAGACTTATATTGAAGTGGGTAGAAAACCCATCTAAGGCCACACAGTTGATGAGTGGCCCAGCAAGGACTGAACCCAGGACCCACCCTCGCTCGCCTGGAAGGTCTGGATGAACCAAAACCTGGATTCTTAGTCCTTCCCTGTTCCCACCCCTCCTTAGCCTGGGGAACCCCTGGGAAACCCTACAGTGTCCTCAACCTCAGGCCTGCAGCCAGGCCCTCAGTCAGGGGTACCGAGTGTCTCCCCATCCTCACCGCTCGCTCTCACCCCCTGTCCTCCAGGACAGCAGATCTGACTTAACTACCTTTTGGTTTTTTAAAAAACAGAGATTGTTTTAGTGTGGACCATTTTTAAACTCTTTATTGGATTTGTCACAATATTGCTTCCGTTTGATGTTTTGGTTTTTTGGCCATGAGGCGTGCGGGATCGCAGCTCCTGGATCAGGGATCGAACCGCCCCCCCACCCCCAACATTGGAAGGGGGAGTCTTAACCACTGGACCACCAGGGAAGTCCCCTCTGGGCCATTCAGGACAAATCCAATCGCAGAAGGCCAGACTATCCTCAGATCCTCACCCGGAAGCCAGGCTCCTTCCTCTGCATGACAAAGATTACCCCTGAGGGCTAACAGCCCATTGTAAGAAGCCTCCCAATCCACACTGGCTTTCTTCTGGCTGATTGCCCAATTATTTTATTTTCCCAGCAAAACTCTTGAACCCGTGTGGAATCCACATCCAGGAAAGGGGCCTGTGTTTGCAGAGGGATAACAGGTCTGGGGATTTGCCCAGCGTCTGCCCCTATTGATCCCCTTGCCAGGTCGACACTCAATCAGTCCCCTGTGTTAACGGCATCTCATCATCTCTCTGACCCCAGGCCAGAAGGGCCCCGGGGGCTGACCTGCTGTTGCAAACAGCCTGAGGTCATGGAAAGAACCTGCTGCTCTTTCCTCCTAAGTGATGTGGTCCAGCTTCCTGGCTTCCCTGGCTATCCAATCACTGATGGCTCTAGGCTCACACTTCTAGCCTGACCACATCGCTGAGTGCCAGAACCATATACCCAGCTACCCTTCCACCCCTGCTGGTGCTGCTAAGTCATTTCAGTCATGTCCAACTCTGTGCGACCCCATAGATGGCAGCCCACCAGGCTCCCCCGTCCCTGGGATTCTCCAGGCAAGAACACTGGAGTGGGTTGCCTGTTCCCATCTCAGCAAATGGCTCCACCCTACACCCAGCTAGACCTCCAGACCTAGGGGTCATTCTTTTTTTTTTTTTTTAACAAATGACTTTTATTTTATTTACTTTTAAAAAGATTTATTTTTTACTGCACAAGGTCTTTGTTGGTGCTCAGGGGCTTTCTCCAATTGTGCAAGTAGCCCCTGGGCTACTCTGGTGCTCAGAGTATCGTGGTGCTCGGTCTTCTGACTGCAGTGACTTCTCTTGTGAGGACCACAGGCTCTAGGCTCGTGGGCTTCAGTAGTTTCAGCTTGCGGGCTCTAGAGGGCTGGCTCAGTAGTTGTGGCCCACAGGCCTAGTTGCTCGGCAGCATGTGGGATCTTCCTGTACCAGGAATTGAATCCACATCCCCTGCATTAGCAGGCAGATTCTTAGCCACTGGACCACCGGGGAAGTCCCTGAGGGTCATTCTTGATTCCTATCCCACATCCTCAGAGTCAGTTCCCAGGAAGCCCCATTGGTCTCACCTGCAAAGTAAATCTTGTTTGTGACCCTTCCATCACTTACCTGGGCAACTGCCACTGCCCTCTCCCTGCTCCTGTTCCCCACCCCCATAGTCAATAGTAATCCTAGGCAAAGTTTAATCACATTAACTCTATCCATTAAAACCCTACACGTGTGTGTGCTCAGTTGCTTCAGTTGTGTCCAGCTCTTTGGGACCCTATGGACTGCAACCCATCAGGCTCCTCTGTCCATGGATACAAAAATTAACTATTTTACTTTATTTTTGATTGTGCTGCATGGCTTACAGGATCTTAGTTCCCCAACCAGGGATCGAACCCATGCCCCCTGCATTGGAAGCACAGAGTGTTAACCACCAGCCTGCCAGGGAATTCCCAAAATCCTCCAAAAATTAACTCAAAATGGATCATAGGCCTAAAAATAAAACCCCAAACCATAAAACTCCTAGAAGATAACAAAGGAAATCCAGATGAACTTGAATTTGGCAGTGATCTTTTGGATACAGCACCAAAGGCAAGATCCATAAAAGAAAGAATTGATTAGCTGGACTTTATTAAAATTGAAAACTTTGGCTCTGCAAAAGATCCTGTCAAGAGAACACCACCACAAGCTGCACAGTTTGGGTGAAAACATGTGCAAAAGAAACATCTAATAAAAGACTATTATTCAAACTATACAAAGATCCCTTGAAACTCAATAATAAGAAAATGAACAACTTAAATTTAAAAATAGGCAAATGATCCAAACAGACACCTTGCCAAAGAAGATAAACAGATGGCAAATAAGTATGTGAGAAGGTGCTCTCATAATTTGTCATCAGAGAAGTGGAAATTAAATAAAAATGAAATACCACTACTCACCTATTAGAAGAGCTGAGATCTTAAACATCAAATACTAGGGTACATGTGGAGCAACAGGAATTCTTCATTGTTGGTGGGAATGCAAAATGGTACAGCCGCTTTAGAAAATACTTTGGCAGTTTGTTTCAATAATAAGCATACTTGTGCCATATGATCCAGCATTTGTGCTCCTTGGTATTTACCCAGAGAAGGTGAAAACTTGTGTCCACACAAACGCATGCATGTGGATGTTACAGCAGCTTTATTTATAGTTGCCAAAGGCCTGGCGTGCTGTGATTCATGGGGTCGCAAAGAGTCGGACACGACTGAACTACTGAACTGAACTGAAAACTTGGAAGCAACCAAGATGCCCATCAATAGGTAAATGAATAAAGTATGGTGCCTCCAGACAATGGAACATTATTCAGCACTTGAAAGAAATGAGCTATCAAGTCATGAAAAGACACGAAGGAAACCTAAATGGGTATTACCAAATGAAAGAAGCCACTCTGGAAAAGTTACATGCTGTATGATTCTACTATATGACATTCTGGAAAAGGCGAAACTATGGGGTAATATAAAGATCAGAGGTTGCCAGGGGCTGGTGGAGAGGGATGCGGGGAGAGCACAGAGGATTTCTAGGGCAGTGAAATTACTCGGGATGATACTGTAATGTCAGATACATGTCATTCCACTTTTGTCTAAACCCACTAAATATAGACCAACAGTGGACCCTAATGTGAACTATGGACTTTAGGTGTTTATGATGTGTAAGTGTAGGTTCATCAGTATAATCAATGTACCCCCCTGGTGTGGGACATTGATAAAAAGGGAGGCTGTGCCTGTGGGGGTCAGGGAGGTATAAGGGAATTCTATGTTTTCCACTCAATTTTTGCTCTGAACCACTAAAGTCTATTTCAAAAAACAAACAAGCACAGAGTACATCGTGAGAAATGCTGGACTGGATGAAGCACAAGCTTGAATCAAGATTGCCGGGAGAAATATCAATAACCTCAGATATACAGATGACACAACACCTATGGCAGAAAAAGTGAGAAGTGAAAGAGGAGAGTGAAAAAGTTGGCTCAAAACTCAACATTCAGAAAACTAAGATATGGCATCTGGTCCCATCACTTCATGGCAAATAGATGGGGAAACAATAGAAAAAGAGAGACTTTATTTTGGGGGGCTCCAAAATCCCTGCAGATGGTGACTGTAGCCATGAAATTAAAACATACTTGCTCCTTGGAAGGAAAGTTATTCTAACCTAGATAGCATATCAAAAAGCAGAGACATTACTTTGCCAACAAAGGTCTGTCTAGTCAAAGCTATGGTTTTTCCAGTAGTCACGTATGGATGTGAGAGTTGGAGTATTAAGAAAACTGAGTGCCAAAGAATTGATGCTTTTCAACTGTGATGTTGGAGAAGACTATTGAAAGTCCCTTGGACAGCCAGGATAGCCCACCAGTCCATCCTAAAGGAAATCAGTCCTGAATATTCATTGGAAGGATTGATGTTGAAGCTGAAACTCCAATACTTTGGCCACTTGATGTGAAGAAATGACTCACTAGAAAAGACCCTGATGCTGTAAAATATTGAAGGTGGGAGGAAAGGGGGATGGCAGAAGATGAGCTGGTTGGATAGCATCACCGACTCAATGGACATGAGTTTGAGTAAATTCTGGGAGTTGGTGAAGGACAGGGAAGCCTGGTGTGCTGCAGTGCACGGGGTCACAAGGAGTCAGACATGACTGAGCGACTGAATAGAACTGAACTGAACCCCTTGTTTTAAGTCTTCTTTGCTGAATATTAATAAACATGTAACAGCTAAAAAAAAACAAGCAAACACGCTTTGAATAAAATTAAAATTTCTTGCCATGTCATTAAAGCGTAGACTGACTGGAGCCAGCTTCACCTTCCCACCTCAGGTCCCACCACTGATCAGGTGCTCCCTAAGGTCCAGCCACACGGGGCCGTCTTACTGTCCCCAAACATGCCATGCTGGGTTCCACCTCAGGACCTTTGCACTAGCTGTTCCTTCTGCCTGCAAGGCTCTGCGTGCAGACCTCTGCAGGGTTAGCTATCATTCAGGACTTAGATCAGATGGCACCTCCTCAGAAGGCCCCTCTCTTGGGTATTCACAGATATCTGTATAACCCTTCCTGTCTCTTCCAGTTACTATCTTTTATCGCCCTGGCTTATTTCCTTCTTGACACTTAGTACTATCTACAGTTACTTTCTTCATCCCTTTGCTTAACTCTTTATTGACTTTCTGAGTTAGAATGTAGATTCTAGGCGCACAGTGACTTTGTCTATCATTTACTGCTGTGTGCCCGTTCTGAGAACAATGTCCAGCCCTGGGTGCTCCAATACTTATTGGATGAATGAGTTAATTTTAAAAAATAGGAGTTTTAGGGACTTCCCTCGTGGTCCAGTGGTTAAGACTCTGTGCTTCTAACACAGGGAGCACAGGTTCGATCCCTGGTCTGGGAACTAAGATCCCACATGCCACGCCATGAAGTCAAAGAAACATTGGGGGGTTTAGCCATGCAAGTTTCTCTGGATCTCAGTTTCTTTGTAAAATGAGGGAGATAAACCAGAATTTTCTTCCAGCTCCAAAACACCAGAAGAGAAAACAAGGGTGGACTGGGCTTCTCCCTGGACAAATGGCCACCAGTGTAAAATGATGCCAGACTCCTGCCCACGCTGGTTTCCCCAGGACCAGGAACGGCTGACTGTTTCCCAGCTGTGGGCCTCTGCCCAGAGGCCCTCTGAGCGCCAGGCCCCTGCCCACGGGCAGGACTGTTCCTCGGGCAGTGAGCCCAGGTGCTGACGGGGAAGTTTTCACACCTGCCCACACTCAGCTCCAGCGAGGAACAGGGCACCGGCTACAAACAGCAGACCCAGCTGGTTCTACATTGCAGGGCTTACCCAGCCCTTGCAGGATGTGTCTGGTGAGGAGGTGGACCTGACTGCTCCTCAAGAAAATAAGCTCTTAATCTAAGTGTTTCGTCTCCCTGGGCCGGAAGGGCTCTGGCCACCCCAGACCTCCCTACCCCTCTCCAAGGCATCTTCTGATAGGCAGGTACCCTGTGCATCTTGTGGGGGCCTTACTTGGTGAGGGAGACAGCATGAAGGGCTTGGCCTCCCTCAGGCCCAGGGCAGCAGGTCCTACTGAAACCAGCAGGTCCTACAGTCTGGGAGCACCCAGGGCCCAAGATGGTGGTGGGCTGGGGACAGGGCCTGGCGTGCACCACAGCCCAGGGACACCCCGGGGGCAGCAGTCTGGAGACCTGGCTTTGACCCAGCTCTGTTACCAGCTCAGAAGGAAGACGCCTCTGCACTCTGGGCCTGAGGGACAGATCTGCTGGAATTTCAAAGCTAAGTATCTGTTGGGCTTCCCTGGTGGCTCAGTGGTAAAGAATCCGCCTGCCCTGAGGACAGACTTGGGGCAGGTGGATTCTTCATTATGAGTTGGTGACAGAGTCCGGTCAAAGCCAGGTCTCCACCCAACTGGGGAAGGAGAGAATGAGACAAATTCAGAGAGTAACAATGAAACATATACACTGTGCATGCTAAGTCGCTTCAGTCATGTCTGACTCTTTGTGACCGATGGACTGTAGCCCACCAGAATCCTCATGGGATTCTCCAGGCAAGAACAGTGGAGTGGGTTGCCGTGTCCTTCTCCAGGGGATTTTTCCAACCCAGGGATCAAACTCATGTCTCTGGCATCTCCTGATTGGCAGGTGAGTTTTTTTTGTTTGTTTGTTTTAACCACTAACACCACTTGGGAAGCCCAAAATATACATTACCGTATGTAAAACAGATAGCCAGTGGGAATTTGCTGTGGCTCACAGAGCTCAAGTCGGTGCTCCATGATTACCTAGAGGGGTGGGATGGGGTGTGTGTGTGTGTGTGTGTCTGTGTGTGTGTTAGTTGTTCAGTCATGTCTGACTCTTTGGGACCCCATGGACTGGAGCCCACCAAGCTCCTCTGTTCATAGGACTTACCTGGCAAGAATATTGGAGTGGGTTGCCAATTCCTTTTCTCAGGCGCTGACAGGGCCCCAGGTGCTGATCAGGTGCTGATCTTCCCAGCCCAGGGATCAAATCTGTGTCTCCTGCAAGTCTCCTGCATTGCAGGTGGATTCTTTACCATCTGAACCACCTGGGGGCGGAGAGGGACGTATGTATATTTATGGCTGATTCTTGTTGTTGTGTGACAGAAACCAATACAATATTGCAAAGCAATTATCCTCCAATTAAAAAAAATTTTTTAAAGAAAATAGCTGTAACTCACAATGTTAACAGGTTAAATGACTTAAAGGTTAATAAATAATTTATTAATAAATAAAACAAACAATAAATTCATTGCTCAAAAAAAAAAAAAAAAGGGAATCCATCTGCTAATGCAGGCAACAAAGGTTTAATCCCTACTCCAGGAAGTTTCCACGTGCCGTGGAGCAACTAAGCTCAGGTGCCACAACTACTGAGCCTACACTCTAGAGCCCAAGAGCCACAAGTACTGAAGGCTGAGTGCCCTACAGCCTGTGCTGCACAAGAGAAGCCACTGCAGAGAAAGCTGTGTGCTGCAACTGGAGAGAAACACTCCACAGCTAGAGAAAAGCCTGCACAGCGACGAAGACCCAGCACAGCCAAAAATAAAGAAAGAAAACTAAAGAGAATTTATTAAAAAAAAATAAGTATCTGTTCCCAACTTTTAAAGCAAGAGACCTGCAGTGGGCACAGGGAAAGGAGGAGGGTCAAGCTCCAATGGGAAGCTTTGAGAGGAGGGTCCCTCCCACCCTGAGGCAAGGCCCCGTCCTTCTGCACTGCCCGGGACCCAACAGCACAGACCACGCGATGGGGGTGGGAGGCTCCATTCACTCAGGCAGGGGAGGAATAAGACCACGCAGGTGGGGAATATAGGGGAAGAGAGTGGACTGAGTCCATCTGAGACGTCAGGGGGAAGCCCAGAGGCCACAACCAGATGGCGGTCAGGTGTGGGTTCCTTGGCCGTAGGCAGGAACAGCAGGAGAGGGGCCAGGTGCTTGCATGGAAGGACAAGGGCTATGCTGAACACAGGGGCCAAGGGCAAACTCTGGGAAATAACTAGTGGCTGAGGGCGTGGGAGAAGGAGGAAGCCAGCAAACGGGTCAGAAAAGCACTGGTAGAGAAGCAGGAGACACGCCCACCGCCACCCCTAACTCCAGAGGGCCGCGGGCTTGTGGAGAGGGAGGTAAGGAGGAGACATTCGTGCTCGGCGCTCAGTCACTCAGTTGTGTCTGACTCTGCGACCCCATGGACTACAACTTGCCAGGCTCCTCTGTCCCTGGGATTTCCCAGGCAGGAATGCTGGAGTGACAATAAAAGATGAAAGCCCAGAAATGGAGGCGAGGTCAGAGCCCTGCAAAGCTGTGCATGTACAGCATGAAGGGCTGTTCAGCTTTTACAGATTTTTCGTGCTGGAAGGGACCTGAGATGAAGCTTTGGTTCATCCCCTCACTTCAGGGCTTCCTAGGTGACGCTAGTGGTAAAGAACCCGCCTGCCAATGCAGGAGACATAAGAGACATGGGTTCAATCCCTGGGTCAGGAAGATTTCCCTGGAGGAGGCCATGGCAACCCACTCCAGTATTCTTGCCCAGAGACTCCCGTGGACAGAGGAAACTGACTGGCTACAGTCCATAGGGTCGCACAGAGTTCGACACGACTGAAGCGACTTGGCAAGCACACACGCACCTCACTTCACAGATGGGGAAACCAGGGCCCGAGGAGGTGGGTGTCCCCAGCCTGGTCACAGGATCCCCGCTATCCCCAAGCTCCTGGCCCCAGTGAGCCCCTCCCTCACCCCATGTTCCCAGTGGGTCCCAAAGGCTTTCCTTCAGAAGAACAAAAATCAAATTAAACAGGACACTACATCTGGCTCAGCCTGGGAGGCTCTGCTGCCTCAGCTCTGTAATTAAAAATGAAGTAACATGTAACGCGAGACGGGAGCTGGCCCCCAGGGCTGCCATGGGACCAGCCTCTCATTTCTCACAGGGAGCTTTGACTCCACCCAGGGCCTCCCAAAGGATGGAAGCTGTGCAGGTGGTTGGAGGCTCACCTCAAATCAAGGCACCAGGTGGGAGCACCCCCAGTGCCTGTGTGTGGGTCAACATTGACAAAGGTTGGCCCGGGAGCTGGGTTTTGCGGCTTGAACGCAAACCAAGGGAACCTGTAAGGGAGAGTGGACCCAGCACAGGCCTATGCTGTGTGATCTTGGGCAGCCCAGGACCCTCTCTGGACACTGAGCAATTAGCACGTCCCTCCAGAGACTGCTTCTCAACCATGGCTGTCTCCTTCAGATCGGAATCATCCCAGATGTGCCTCTCTTTTATTTCCACTCCATTGTACTGTTTCCCCTAAAAGGATCCTGAGATGTGTTAGTTCAGTGTCAGCAGCAGTCGAGTAAAACAGGGGCACCATCGGGGTGTGCATGTGTGTGTGAGTGTGTGCGTGGGTGTGCAATCCCCTTCCTGACCACAGGCTGACCAAGGGCAAGACCTCAGACTGTAATTTCACTACTGCCATAGAGCAGCTCGTGCTTCCAGGAAAATATGTGTTCTTTGTGTATGTGTTTTAGTGGGAAAACTGGTTGGCCTGCAGGTGCCCCTGAAGTCCCCAGAATGTGTTCAATAAGAGGACCAGGGTCCCTCGGGCTCCACATGGGAGCAGTTAGAGGTAGATTCCAGACATGGACAGGATAGGGAAAGAAAAGAAGCCAAACTGGCCCCTTTGGAATGGCTCACACGCCACCTCTGGGTTGGGCTGGTGTTCCAGGTCCTGTGGTCAGTGGCTCAGTGATGCTCAGACCTCCCTTGCCCCAGGCTTGGGCTCAGCCTGAGGCGGACTCAGCGCTGATGGGGGTGGACACACCTGGCGAGAGCCTGCTTCCCTGTGGCCTGGCTCTGCAGCTGTCATGCCACCATGGGGAGTGGTCAGTGCAGCAGGCACCCCTTCCCACAGCTCTGGGGAGCCCCCTCTAATGAAGACACCACAGCCCCTACTGGTGATGAGCGGAAGTGCCTCCATGACTGCGCTGACCTTTGTCTGAAGCGGGTCTGACTGATGCTTTAGCAGCTGGAGGTGGCCGCTCCAGCCACTTTCTCCTCCTCTTGAGCACTCTCCCATTTCTCAAAGTTCTGCATTCAGGACCATAGACGCCATCACCCTGGTCCCCTCTCCCTGGATTACATGGAGCCTCCCATCATTTGCCAGCCTCAGGGCTTCTGCTTAATCCTTGTCCTACGAGCTGCCACTGCATTACCAGAACATCCTCGCCCGTCTCCCAGGCTCTCTCTGGTCCTTCTCCCCTCAGCACTTGAATCTCCACAACCCCCACACTCTTCCTGTGGTGGGCCGAATTGTGCACCCAAATTCACATGCTGGAGCCCTCACGCCCAGTGCCTCAGAATGCAACTGTGTTTGGAGACAGGTCCTTTGAACAGGGAATTATGCTGAAATGAAGCCATTAGCAAGGCCCCAATCCAACCTGATGGGTGTCTTTATAAGAAGGGAAAATATTGGATTGGCCAAAAATTTCCCTTGGTTTTAAAGTAAAAATAAAAGACACATTTTTCATTTTTCACCAAGAACTTTATTGAACAACTATTCACCATTATGTTCCACCTACCTTCTGCCACTTTTTAGGCAACTTCATAATTCCATCTTCTGAAAACATTTTATCTTTCTGAGCAAACAACTGTTCCAAGTGCCTTTTAAAGTATTCCACGGAATTGAAATTTTTTTCCATTAAGAAAATTTTGTAAAGACCAAAATAAATGGAAATCTGGAGGTGCAGTGTATGGTGAGTACAGATGAATCAGAACTTTCCAGATAAGCTCTAACAGATTTTGCCTGGTCATCAAAGAACATGAGGTCTTGTGTTATCCTGATGGGAGATCATGCTTTTTCTGTTGACTAATTTCTTTCTGTTGAGTGCTGCTTTGAGTTGGCCTAATTGGGAGCAGTACTTGTTGGAAGTAATCATTTGATTTTCTAGAAGGAGCTCATAATAGAGGGCTCCCTTTGCAATCCTACCATATATACACCATCATCTTCTCTGGATGAAGACTGGTCTTTGGTATGGTTGGTGGTGATCCATTTTGCTTGCCCCATGATCTCTTACATTCCACATGGTTATACCGTATCCACTTTTTGATCTCTCATCACAATTTGTTTTAAAAATGGAATATTTTCACTGCGTTTAAGTAGAGAATCACACACAGAAATACAGTCAAGAAGGTTTCTTTCGCTTATGTGGAACCCAGACATCAAAGTGATTAACATAACCAAGCCAGTGTAACTGATTTTCAATGCTTGATTTGGATATTTTGAGCACATCAGCTATCTACTGCATCATATGACATTGTTGTTCTCAATTGGATCACTATCAACTTTAACCCGTCTACCAGGAGCACATCCTCCAGCAAGAAATATCTAGTATGAAATTTCATAAACCCCTTTTGACATGTTCAATCAGTCACAGGACCTTCTCCATACGCTGCACAAATCTTTTTTTGCATTTCGGTTGCATTTTTACCTTTCCTGAAATAATAAAGCATAATATGCTGAAAATGTTGCTTTTTCCTTCCATCTTCAATATTAAAATGGCTACACAAAAACTCCAGAGAAGGCAATGGCAACCCACTCCAGTGTTCTTGCCTGGAGAATCCCAGGGATAGTGGAGCCTGTTGGGCTGCTGTCTATGGGGTCACACAGAGTCGGACACAACTAAAGCGACTTAGCAGCAGCAGTAACACAAAAACTCACCAATTTTTTTTTTTTTAATGCATGCTGGTAGGACAACTGTCACAATGCAATGTTACAAAATTGTTTCAAATAAAGTTAAAGACAACCAGGTGCTACTAGGGGCTTCCCAGGTGGCACTAGTGATAAAGAACCCATTTGTCAATACAGTTTGCCAATAGACATAAGAGACGCGGGTTCGATCCCTGGGTCAGGAAGATCCCCCTGGAGAAGGGCATGGCAACCCACCCAGTGTTCTTGCCTGGAGAATCCCATGGACAGAGGAGCCTAGCAGGCTACAGTCCATGGGGTCACAAAGAGTTGGACACAACTGAGCGACTGAACTGAACTGAACTGAACTGAAGTGACTTAGCAGGCACACAAGCGCTATTACAGCCATCTTACAAGAAAAGAATGAATGAACATTTTAGCCAACCCCATAGGACACAGATGCAGAGAAGACCCTGTGAGGACACAGCATGAAGGCAAATGTCTACCTGCTTAGGAAGAAACAGACCTTGCTGACACCTCAAATTGGAACTTCCAGCCTCCAAAATTATGAGACAATAAACACCTGTTGCTTAAGCCATCCAGGCTGCAGTGGTTAGTTAAAGTGGCCCTAGCAAGCTAATATTTTGCTTTTCCCACACAGATGCCCACAAAGCTCCAATTCTGTTTAGCTCTAATGTATGGCGCTGGGTTGCAAATCCACATCTGGTTCTAGAAGCTTCTTCTGAGGTTGCTCTTCAGAGGTCTCCACCTCACCCTTGTCTCACCCCAAGTGGAACTCCTGACAGCAGAGATGGGTGAACACAGGCTCTGGCCTCTACTGCAGCCCCGGGGCAAATGGGTGAGCCTCGATTTCCTCCTTGTAAAAATGGGGCTCAGAATGCCCACTCAGCAGAGGTGCATGCAACGATCTGGGAAGAATTGTGTAAAGGCCTAGCCCTGGGTTTGATCCTTACTTGGGACTCAACAAATGGCAGCTGTTGTTTTTATTATTTCTCTTAAACCTGACCCAGTTTTTCCCAGGTCAGTTCCTAGAACCACCAAGTCAGGAGTCATGGAGGGGCCTCCACACCTGCTCCCGCCACGTGCCTCCCCCACTCCTGGAGCTGACCTGTGTTTGCTTCATTAGCTCAACAATCCTTATTCAGCACCTACTAAACAACAGCCATTATACTCTCCTCATTGAACAGGTGGCCTGGAGGAAGCCTGTGGGCGGGAAGGAGCTTCAGCTTATCTGCACATTCATTAAACAAATTGATTTTTAAACAATCAGCTACTGGAGAAAAGGGTGTATTGGGGGAAATGAGGGAGGGATCCTTAAGCCGGTGGATCACTCTCTTCAGCTGGCCTCTCCTCTTTTCCGCAGATAGCGGCAAGACTCAAGTTACAGTTTCCTGAGGCTTCCAGAACTTTCTTTCTTTAGCAAAAATAGACCTGATCCCTTCCTGCTTAAAATCTCCCCTGGCTGCTCCTGCTTTCAGTGGGCCCACGCCTACACAGTGCAGCACATAGATGGTCTTCCCACCTATCATCCTGTCCTGCACCCTTCATACTTGCCAAGTGAGAGTCACTGGGTCTCTGTCCACCTCCAGACTGGACACAGGCAGTACTTGTCACCCCGGTGTCACTCCTTAGTCCACCTTTGCTCTTAGCCACCTCTTTCTGTCTGGAGAACTCCTGTTATCCTTCAAGAACCACCGCCAACACCCCTTCCTTCATCAGATTTCCAAACACCTCTCTGCTCCCAGGGTGCTTCACTGCCCCCATCAGAGCATTTATCACCTTGTAATCTGGAGTTTGCAGTGATTTATTTGTGTCTATTTCCCTACTAGATCAGGAACCCCATCAGGGGAGGAAGAGACCAGGTCTGATAATATTTGCTGCTCCAGGGCTGGGCACACAGCGGTGCCTCTGATGAGCATACGGAATAAACGAATGACAGAATAAAAGCAGGCGGTTCAGACTAAGCCAGGTGCCTTTATGCCTCCTCCTATTGAATCCTCACACAGCTGAGGAAGCACGAGGTAACGGGAGAGCCAGCTACCCTCTCTGCCCTGAGTGGCTTGGGATACTGACACCAAACCACAGAGAGTCCCCTACCTGAACAATCTGCGTTTTCTGTGTCCATAAGCTCTAAATGAACATGCATTGACTGGTCATCACGCAGGTATTCTTCTCTGGTCTTCATCTTTCTTCTGGTCTATCTCCGTGGCTACCTGGCAATGTTGGCTGTGACCACAGTCAGCTCAATTCAACAACTGTTTCTCAAGTCCTGGGCAGTGGCTCCCACACTGCTGAGGCTTGGAATTGCTAATTCTGAGGTTTTAAGTTGGAGATGAGGATCTGCCACGTTTACAGAAGTGGAAAAGACAGGGAGAAGCCATTTCCAGTGGCGGAGATGGGGTGAGAACAGACAGTGAGGGGCATATGGGTAAGGATAGGTCTGGGGCCCGGATTTTCGAGAGTCACGGGTAATAAGATTGGAAACGGAAATGTCAGTTTCCTCTACATTTCCCTTACTTAAAAAAAGGCAGGTGACAGGCTGGTTTGAGAACCAGGTCTGGAGCCAGTGGTGCCCAGGGAACAGGGGCCATGTGCACACCCGAGCCTGAGCTCCACCAGGCCCCAGCTCTGGACCTATCCTGCTTATTTTCCCTGAGTTTCAGATTCCTGCACAATTGTAGTAAAAATAACAGCAACCTCCAGTCATTAGTGCTCACCTCCTGCCAGACACCAAGCCCAGTCCTTTATCTCATCGAATCCTCATCTCAATCCTCCAAGGTGGGGACTGTTATCATCCTTATGCACCAGATAGGAGCCTGGAAGGTAAGTAACTTGCCCAAGGCCACAGGACCACTGAATAATCTGACTCTCAAAGCCACTTTTTTCTCCCCAGGTTTATTGAGATATAATTGGCATAGAGCACTGCGTAAGTTTAAGGTGAACAATATAATGACTTGACTTACATCCATCATGAAATGGGCTTCCCCGGTGGCACAGTGGTAAAGAATCCACCTGCTGATGCAGGAGATGCAAGAAATGCTGGTTCAATCCCTAGGCCAAGATGATCGCCTGAAGTAGGAAACAGCAACCTGCTCCAGTATTATCGCCTGAAAAAATTCCATGGACAGAGGAGCCTGGCAGTCAACAGCCCATGGGGTCCCAGAGAGTTGGACATGACTGAGTGACTAAGCACAGCACACATGATGAAATAGGCTTAGTGAACACCCATCATCTCATAAGATATTAAAGAAATAGGGAAAACATTTTTCCTTGTGATGATAACTCTTAGGACTCTCTTAACTTTCACTTATAATGGTACAGCAGTATTAATTACCTTCATCATGCTGTACACCACATTCCCTGTTGTTCAGTCACTAAGTCATTTCCGACTCTTTGTGACCCCATGAACTGCAGCATGCTAGGCTTCCCTGTCCTTCACCATCTCCCAGAGTTTGCTCAAACTCATGTCCATTGAGTCAATGATGCTATCCAACCATCTCATCCTCTGTCATCTCCTTCTCTTGCCCTCAATTTTCTCCAGCATTATGGTATTTTCCAATGAGTTGGCTTTTTACATCAGGCGGCCAAGTACTTATTTATTCAAGGCTTCTTCTTGAGCAAGACTGGTGTTATGGTGTGTATTGACTGAGATGACCTCTGAGAAGCCTGCATCCTGGGGCCCTTGAGAAAGTGCCTGGGACGCCCAAGGGAGGAACTCAGGTGTGGGCATCCAGGTTTCTCGTTTTTTCCCACCAGGGAAGATGATGCTGAGGGGAAGAGGGCTAAGGCTGCCCAGCAGAAGATGCAAGTGCTTCCCTCTGTACCAATACTAAGCTGCTTTGTTACGTGAATATATGAAATCATGTACTGCAGCCAGCACCCAACGCACCAAGCTGAATCGGCACCTCTGACCGCTTTTTCCCCAGGGCACGGGCGCTCCGGCTTCTACAGCAGGAATCACACAACCTGGGTGCTCAGCGGCTGGCGCCTGGCGCCCTCTAGTGGCGCTGGGGAGCCTTTCCTCGGCAGCTGAGCGGTCGAGTCGGGCCTGGGCAGCCAGGACAAGGTTCCTCCTGGGCCTACCTTGTAAAGGGTATCTTTAGGAGCCGCCTACTTACTGTCCTTGAGAACCCGTCTGTGAAATGAGTGGGGGAAAACTGGAAAGAGGACTTGGAATCCAATAGCTGCAATTCTGGCCTCGGCTCCCCCCATTGCCTTAGCTCTTCCTGTTTGAGGTGGGGGTGCCCTACCCTCCCCACCTGTCCCTCAAGATCCTGTGAGAATGCTATTGGACGTGATGGGTGACAGCACCGTGCCAGCTCAATAGCACCGCTAACAAGCAAAGTAGTGTGTTCATCAGACAAGTACGAACAGAGTGGGGTCCCGGATGCTCAGGACCAGTGAAGGGCTGGGAGCAAGGGAAGGAGATGGGGCCGAAGAGCCGGGGGGACGGGAGGGACCTGCAGTAGAGGAGGTGGTGTGAGCAAGGTGGTGGGGCGGGGCTTTCATGGGGACAGGCCCACGTGTGTTGGGCAGGGGAGCCTTCTGAGGGAGAGGTGGGCAATGGCTCTGGAAAAGGAAGCCATAAATAATTTCTCATTTCCTTTCTCTTAATTCAAAATGACAATTATATTAGTTTCCATGCTAAAATGGAAAAATTAAAATGTTTACTTCTCTGAGTGGGTCTCCCGAAGGCTTGGTACCCTCAAAACAAGATCCCCATCCCCAGTGAAGGCTGTAATGAGGCCAGTCGTGACACCCCTGTGTTCTGAGTTCCCTTCCCAGGCACCTGCCAGGGGCCCCTGCAATTTATCCCCCGCCTGCATCCCTACCCAGCCTAGTTTTCTGGTCATTCCTTGTGTTCCGCCAGGAAGACCCCTTATTTAGGTCAGTCAGTGAGGGCAGCTGTGCCCGCCTGAGGCAGGACAGGTCAGTGTTTCAGGAAAGGGATCTTGGTTTCTAGCATCCAGGCTTTTCCCTTCATTGGCTTTGTCCCTACCAGCTCTAAACCTCAGTGTTCCCATAAGATGAGGAAATAGTAACTATATCATAATTGTTCTTTTAAAGATTAAATGAGATCACATGTATTGCACATATAATAGAGTGCCTGGCACTTAGGAAGAAAATATATGTTAGTTTATTAAGGAAGTTTCTGTTTTAGATTATAAATAAAATGCTGCTTGACAAGAAATGTTGGCCAGGCTTCCCATCTCAGGGAATGTGAAACCTTTCCTTGTGGGGTTGCAGAAAGGGGCGAGGTCAGGGGGAGAGGAGGAAGTTGGGGGTGAGGGGTGGGGGGCTGGACACAGACCTCCATGTCAGGGCAATGCTGTCCTCTGCCAAGGTGCCACCGGGCTGCTCTGTGACTCAGGCTTCACTAAGGCTTTACCCGAAGCAGAGACCGCCCTGGGAGAAGCGCAGACAATTAGTGTTATTTTTCCATTTTAATGGCTAATAATCCATTGAAATCAAAGCAGATGAATGACTTGCATGAGGTCATCTGGCCAGTGAAGATTAGAACCCAGATCTTTGATTCAGGGTGACCGGTAACTGAGGGGTGCAGAGGTTTCGCAGCATCTCCAGGTCACCACTACTGACGTATCTTGATTGATACGAAAAATCTCTGATGTCTAATCAAAAATATTGCTGCTGCAGCCCATGGAGTACATTTCTGGTTTTATTTTCAAGGAAGAGAAAGCATATATCCATGTAGAAAGTGTGTTAGTTGCTCAGTTGTGTCCGACTCTGCGACCCCATGGACTATAGCCTGCCAGGCTCCTCTGTCCATGGAGTTCTCCAGCAACAATACTGGAGTGGGTTGCCATTCCCTTCTCCAGGGAATCTTCCAGACCAGGGATCAAACCAATGTCACTTGCATCTCCTGTATTGCAGGAGGACTCTTTACTGTCTAAGCCACCAGAGAAGTCCTATTGGAAACTGTTAGGAAATTGATTTCCATTCCTGTCCCTTTTTACTTAAACATTCCTGAAGTGCTTCCCTCTTACCTAAAGGACTCCAAAGCCATATGAAATGGCTGATACCTTTGAGGTGTCTTCATGCTGAAAAAGCTCTCAGGTAGCCCTGGGGGAGAGACAGGGTGCACTAACTGAGGTGCCCTCAAGACAGAGTGGGAAGGATAGAAATTCACTGTGTCCCTCACATTCCAGCCAATCAAGCATGAGCAGAGCATCTCACAAGTGCTCAGTAAACACTCGCTGATTGAAGAAGAGCAAGTGGTAACCCAGCAAACAGTGGATTACCAGGTCCAAAGAGGCTGTGAGCTGCATAGGGCTTTCACCTCAGTAAACCAGATGCCTCAGGAGGCACAGCAAGAAATAGCCCAAAGTGACATTTTTTAAAATATATATATTTTATCGAAGTATAGTTGACTCACAGTGTTTCAGCCGCACAGCAAGGTGATGCAGTTATACACATACACGTATATTATTTTAAAATTCTTTTCCATTGTAAGTTATTACAAGATAGTGACTATAGTTCTCTGTGCTATACAGCTGAAACTGACATTTAAGCAGGAGAGATGTCATTCATTCACGACTGCAGGCATTCATTCGGCTGCATTTCCTGGGCGTTTACTAGGACCAGGATGGATGGTCTACAGCCCAGCCCGCCCCCAACCACTGGAAGCACCCAGACTGGTGGGGGAACCAGACAGGAAAACAGCTGACTATCACGCGACGGACCTGGTGTCATTAGAGAGGAGTCAGAGGTTTCACAGGAGCCCAGAGCTCCAGCCCATCCTGAGGGCTCATGACCCAGAAGGTGGGCTGAGGTGGAAGAAAGAGACTGATGCCCAGAAGACCCCTCTGGCGGACATGCTCGTGCCCAGAGTGTTCCTGGATGCAGTTCAAGACCAGAGTGGGGCACTCAGGTAGTGCCAGCCCTGACTGACCACCTTGGGGAGACGTGTCATTCTGGAGCACTGCGCAGCCGAGGCAGCCCGGCAGCCCCTGAGGGTTTGTAGGATGTATTTGGTGACTCGGTGACACCTTCATATGATTCCTGAATCAGTACAGTACAAAAAGGATTATAGTGAGATATCTTACTCCCGCACCTGCCCCCATCTGCCTCCTTCCCTCTGTCCCCCAGTACCCTTCTTCTTGGTGTCTTGTGTAGCCTTTGAGGGTTTCCTCACCTGATTTTGTACCACCACTTTCATTTTTAAAATTTATTTATCTATTTGGCTGCACCAGTCTTGGCTGCAGCATGCAAATTCTTAGTTACGGCACATGGAATCTAATTCCCTGAACAGGGATCGAATCCAGCCTCCTGCATTGGGAGCTCAGAGGCTTAGCCACTGGACCACCAGCAATGTTCCCTCCCCATCTCTTACATAAAGGTAGCACACCATCCACTCTGGGTTGGACCTTGAAAAGAGGTGCATTTTATTTTCAGAACACTCCTGATCTCACATTGACACGATATCCATTCTGCCTACATTCTGGTTTATTGGTGAAAGCAAGCACAAGTCAAGGCTTTTAAGAAGTTCGTTAGATACACAGAAAGGCCTGTCTACACCGCGGGAATGCTGAGGGAAGAGGCCCCGTCAGGCTCTTCTGTGTGCCTCCCCAGAGAGTTGCTAAGTAACTGACGGTCACATGGGAACAAGGATGAAAGAGGGTATGTTTGTGTCCCACAAATGGGCTGCCGGTGGGGATTGGTGAAAACATTTTTAAATCTTTCGACCATGGAGATCCTGCCTGCTTATCGTAAGCAACAATCTAAAGCAAAATAAAGAAATCAAGCAAGGAAGTAACCTCAATCCCACTTCCCCAAAGTAACTATTGCTAACCTCTGGGCCAGAGGTTCATGCCCCTATTTCACAGGAGAGCAAAACTGAGGCAATAGATGTGGGAGTGCCTGGGGCTTGGTGTCCTGAGAGAAGCCAGTTATGAAATGGGGGTTGCACCTGCTCTAGGCCCGGCTGCCCCCAGAGTCTAGTTCGGGGAACAGGGAGGGCTCGGTGCGGGCAGGGATTGGTTGGCCCCTTCCTCACTCTTTACCTGTCTCCGTGCTGCTGTTTCCTCGGCCTTCTCGCGTTTTCCACTTCTCCCTGTGTCATCTGTCCTCGGCCCTTGTGCAATTCAGAACAAGAACTGAGTCTCACTGACTAGGGCACACCCTGGCCTCGCAGGGCACTCAGCACAGAGGGCGTTCAGCACACTTCCTGAAAGGCTGCGCTGACCTCCAACACCAGCTCTTACTCCTAAAAGGCTTGCAGGGGGCATTTGGGTGTTCTCCTGGTGGCCACACGCTCCAGACCTTCTGGCCAGGGTGTCCACTGGGAGCTGCTGGCCCCTGGCTCTGCCTGCCTGCGTCTCCCACCCCTGGCCGGTCAGTCCTGCAAGAAGGCAGGCAGCTGAGGCGGCAGGACCGAGGCCCTGTGGAAAGGTGCCTGGAACTGTTTCCCTGGAGAGGCCCTCTTTACTCACGCCCTGGAGGACTGGGGCCGCAGCCATCCTGGGTGAAACCTAGTCCTGACCGTACATACCTGGTCAAAGCTCAGAAGCAAAGGTTAAGGGGGTCCTGAGCAGGTGAGGACTCACCTGAGCCAGGTGGACTCATACCAAGGCATGACCGGGGCCTGGTGTTTAGGATGTCCTCAGTAAATGTATGGATTTAGGCCTGGGAAGGGGGTGGCCCTGCAGGGGGTGGAGGAAATGAGGGGACAGTATCCTGTCATCTAAGACAGCTTGTCAGCAGGCTTGGTGCAGAAAAGACAGAATTTGGTATCAGACATGGATTTGATACCAAATCCTGGTACCACTTCCTAGCTAATTAAACTAGGGAAAAATGTTTCCTTTTTTTTAAAGCTTTACAAAGTATAACTTATACACCATAAAATTCATCACTTTAAGTGTACAATTTGACAATGTACAGGTTTGTGCAACCATTGCCATAATCTGATTTTGCGTGCATTCTTAGTGGTTCAGTTGTCTCTTTACGATCCCATGGACTGTAGCCCTCCAGGCTCCTCGGTCCATGGGATTTCCCAGGCAAGAGTACTGGAGTGGGTTGCCATGCTCTCCTCCAGTGGATCTTTCCCACCCAGGGATCGAACCTGTGTCTCCTGCATTGGCAGGTGGATTCTTTACCACTGAGCCACCTGGGAAGGCCTGTGGCATGTTTATTTCCCATTTATTATTGAATAATACCCACCATTACACATTTTATCCTTTCATCAGGTTTTCAACATCTGGGTTATTTTCGATTCTTGGCTATTTTGAGTAATGCTGCCATAACATCCATGTGGAAGTTTTTGTGTGGATACATATTCTTCTCTCAGATTGGTACCTACAAGTGGAATTGCCTGGCCTGTTTAACATTTTGAGAAACTACCAAACTGTCTTCCAAAGTTGCTGCACCATTTTACATCCCTACCGGAGCTACACAAGAGTTCTAAATTCTCCATATCCTTGACAACATTCGTCATTATCCTTTTTAACAAAGCACGATACTAGTGGGTGTGGAGTGCTCTCTCACTGGGCTTTGATTGGAAATGGCAACCCACTCCAGTATGCTTGTCTGGAGATTCTATGGACAGAGGAGTATGGCACGCTACAGTCCGTGCGGTCACAGAGTTGAGCACGACTGAGCAATTAACACTTGACTTTCATAACTAATGGTGTTGAGCATCTCTTCATGCACTTATTTGCCATCTGTAAATCTTCTTTGGTGAAATATCTATTAACATCTTTAGGGCCACTTATTTAACCTCTTACTCTTAAAAAAGTCTAGCACCTAAAGCCATGAAACTATATAGAGGGTTTGCAAAGGGGCTGCTGTATAATGAGGCGCTTAAAGATGACAGTTTTCAGTATTGTACTCGTTGTCACTTTGGCCCCATGGGCTCACAGGATTGGAGTTGGAGCCCTCACTGGAGGGCGAAGAATGAGCTCCACCAGCATCAGGGTCCACATGTTCCAGATGTTTCTACTGAGCCATTCCACACGGTCTCATTTCATACTCACCAGAACCTTTTGATGAAGGATAACCTCGGTATTTACACGGATGAAATTCTGTGGTCAGAGATACTCAGTAACTTCTCCATGGTCACCTAGTTAAAACTGGTGGAAATTAAGACGTGAACTCAGAGCTGCTGCTGCTGCCAAAGCCACAGGCAGGTGCTGCTGGGGAAGAGCACCAGGCACACAGCCTGCACAGGGAAACCACAGGACTGACCAGTAACTCAACTGGGGTAAGTTGCTTATCCCCTCTGGGCCTCAGTATCTTCTATAAAGTGAGGAAAAGAATAATTCCTCCCTCAGAGAGCACTTGTCTGGATCCGATGCAGTGCTTGGCCCACTGCAAGGCAGGCAGCTTCCTCCTGTCTGGGATGCCGCCCGCTCCCCACCCCCATAAAGTGGAAATGAGCACTGGCCCACCTGACTGTAGGGGCTGGGCTGGAGCAGAGTGTCATTACAGCTGTCAGGGCCTGGCCCCTTATTTCTTCTCATCCCTACTTCAATGCCCTCCTGATGAAGCCAGGAACACCTGGCAAGGGCCTCGAGTTCTCCAAGATGATGATTTGAGATTAAGCATAAGAAAAGCAAGGTAATAAAAAATAAAACTTTATTAAAGCAGCCAAACTGAGCAACATTGAATAACACATTTTCAATGGTACACCTATAAAGCAAGAGTTAAATATAACACAGTCTAAGATGTGCATTTCTGATTGTGAGAATTCTAAGTCACTCACTTCTTTTCCTTGTACCAAGTTGAAAAGTCCTTGTCATGTTTCGTACACCTTGACTCAACAACAAACTGACCCTGCTGTGGGCTCAAGTGGGAGGACCCCAGTTGAAGGGGTCATCCACTGAAGGTCTCCAGGCCTGCCTGCACAGCTGGGGCTCTGGAGTCCCAGCCTCCCTGTCCTCCAAATGCGTGAGGTCTGCAGGGCTGCATCTGGTTTCCAGTGTCAGCCACCCCTTCAGAGCATCATCTAACACGAGACAGGAGGGGAAACCAGTGCTGCTGTGTCTAATGGAAGGAAGGAGGTTTATCATGAGGACCTGAAGCTGACTTAGCCTCTGTCAGCTCGCCCTGCATGGCCCCCGCAGCCGAGGGCTCTGGACACAGGGGAGGGCAGACCCAGGCTGCCTTAGTCCTTCTTGCCTCCTGGGCATGGGCTTCTCGTGAGGAGCTTCCCTGAGCTGGTTGGGGTCAGTGTGGTCACTGTGGGGGATTCCAGCTTCACTCTGTCCAGGAGAGTCTTCTTGAGGGCAGCTGGGGAGATCTTCTCTTGGTCAGCCATGGACTGCAGCTCTCTGCAGGCAAAGCCCCAAGAGGTTGAAGGAGAAGCTAGAGTTAGCTATATAAGGTCTCCCCATCCACTTAACCCCAACCCTTGTTGACGTGATACCACCTGAACTTAGAATCCCAAACACTCCCCTAAGCTTCTCAGAAGTGCTATTTAACTAAGTATGGCTTACTACACGGATGCAGAGCTTCAAGTGGTATCTGTGATCAGCTAGGGAGAGAGAGAGTAGGGAAAAAAAAAATCACAGAATTGGGGGTCAAAGACTTGAAGTCTAATCCTACCTCCATCACTTACTAGCTGTTTGACTTTGAGAAAGCTGTTATCTCTAAACCTCAACTTCCTCATCTGGAAATCAAAGCTAAACTCCAGTTGTCAGAACTGTGTAAGAATTACATGAAGTAAGGCCTGCAAACCCTTAAGCTAACAGAGTCTAATAACTGGGTTATTAACAGAGAGGAGACTCCGGCACTGCTAACGGGACACAGAAGGCAGATTCTGTGACACTGACAGCCCACATGGGGTTGGCTCCAAGTGGAGGGCCTGGGCGGAAAAGGAGAGCAACCCACCGTGTTCGGATACAGGAGGCCTCAACCGCATTGATGAGCAGGGAACGGAAGCCCCCGCTCTCCAGGAAGTGCAGGGCGTGGATGGTGGCCCCCCCAGGGGAGCACACATTGTCCTTGAGCTGGCCGGGATGCTGTTCTGAGTCCAGGAGCATCTTGGCAGCTCCCTAGGGCGGGAAGGGCCATTAGAGGAGAAAACTGCTTGTTCCCCTTGGGATGAGCTTCTCCACACCCACTCCTCCTCTATCCCTATCCCAACTTCCCCACCAAGTCCTGCCCTGGCTCAGAGAGCCCTAAGAATCCCATCCCATCCCTACACCAGGGTCCAGAACACGCAGGGAGAAGATACTAACCAGCAAGGCCTGGGCCCCCAGTCGGACGGCCAGGCGCCGTGGCAGGCCCATCTTCACCCCACCGTCAGCCAATGCGTCCAGGGCCATGAACGCCTGTGAAGACACTCACTGAGTCCCAGGGCTATGGGTACTCGGGCACGCGCTAGGGTCTTTTCCTGACAACTAGCTCCAAGGGTCAACCTCCTCCACCAGACAGCCTCACCCAAGAGGTGAGCGACACCCCCAGCCCAGGCTCGCCTGCCAGCCCATCTTGCATCACAGGGTCCCCAAAGGACTGAGTGAGTATATGAGGGCCTCACATAGGCAGGTCCGCTGCCACTGAGCCCTGTGACGGCATCGATCAGGTCCTCCTCCACCTCTGTGCAGAAGCCCACGCTGCTCATGAGCTGCTCCAGGAGCTGCCCGTCCTCCACCAGGGCATGGGAGCCCGTGGCATACACTGTCGCACCCTCCCGCACCAATACAGGTGTGTTGGTCATGCAGCGGATCACCTTGGGTGCCGGCTGGAACGCCATCAGCTTCTGGGGTGAAGGCAGAGGGCCGAGTGAGCTGCCAGTCCCACCAGCAACCACCCCCTCCTCCCCTTACACAGGGGCGCCAGGACTGAGATGGGCACCTTCTCCACAGAGCTGATGGTGACGCCAGCCGCACAGGACACCACGATGTGCCTGGCCTGGACGTCAGCCCCGATCTCGTCCAGGATGAAGGGGATGATGTGTGGCTTCACGGCCAGGAACAGGACGTCACTGTGCCTGACCGTCTCCTTGTTGCTCCGGGTCAGGTTCACACCCATCTTCTGCAGGGGGAGACCACCGGACTCACAGTGTGTGGCAGCCTCACAAGCCCCGGCCCTCCCAAGGAGCAGCTGAACCCTTCCAAGCTCACATGGCCAGGGGCAGCCTGGAATTCCCTGCCCTATTCCCCTCACGATCTGCCTCTACCCCATTGCCTCGAAGTTTTCCAATGTTGCTACTGGGCAAGTGAGCATCGGTGCTGGACATGGACAAGCTTCCCCACGGCAACCAGGAAATCACTGTCCCTCATCCACACTTCTCTGGCACCCAAGGCACCCCTCTGCCAGATGAGATGTCTCCATGGCTGAAAAGTGGCACAGGTAAAGGGAAAGGGGAAATGCTGGTGCCCTATGGTCAGAAGCAGGGCTCTATCCCAACCCTGGACACTTGTTCATCAGGGTGCCCAGTTTCTGTGTGGTCCAGGGGTGTAATGGAGGACACCCCACTAAGACTTCACACTAAGAAACAAGGCCCTCCACTGATGGCAACACCTACCACCCCAGGCCCAGACACTGCCTGTTACCTACCGCCTGCCTCATTAGCCATCCTCTCCCACATTGCTCAGGTTTTGGATGAAGACTTGGGATATTGTTTAGAAAGAGGAAAAACTAACTTGCCAGGTTCTTTCCCAACATGCTCATTTACACCTCAGAATAGCTCAGCAAAGTGACTACTGTGGGCTTCATTTTATAAATGCTGAAACTGAAGTTCAGAGCAGCTAAGTACCTCAACTGCTTAAGCTAAGTACCTCAGCTTAAGTACCTTAACTGACCTAGTGGATGAAGCAAAGTGAATATTTTATCGGGTACCTATTATGTGCTAGGTGCTTTCCACCCATCAAAACCTCAAGTAACCTTCCAATCACCCCAGTGTCTGGATTGGAACCCAAGTCGGCCTGCCTGGCTGCTCGCACCACCCTGAGCTGCCCCAGGAAAGATGGAGGATAGTGATGCTCCTGGTGCGGAGGTCAGCGCCGGCCACGGAACAGCACAGGGGTTCAGCTCATCAGCCCACCCTTCTCCTGGGTCTCCGCCCCCTTCCCCAAACCCTCATGCACCACCTACCCTGAGAGCGGACACCGTGGGCAGGTCCATTTCCGGGGAGCTGGCTATTATTTTGTGAGCCGACAGGATGCCTACAGAAGACAGGGCTTTTCAACTGGGGATCATGGCCCACCCGGTTCCCATGCTTTTCCCTGGGAGAGCAGAGTCAAAACCCACGCCACTCCGACCGTTGTGGAGACGGTCGCTGGTGCCCCCCTGTCCCTTAATCCCTTATTAGGGATTTATGAATCCTTAATTCCCTAGCAGACGCAAGTTCCCCGTTCTTCATTTCCTCACGTTCGTGCGGCGGAGGGTGGTCACAAGCTAAGCTGGGGGCCTTCCGCGCACCCGCCTCCCGCCTTCAGGCGCTTACCTGCGGCCGTGAAGCCCCGCGCCAAGGCGCAGGCCAGCTGGCCGGCGCCGATGAAACCCACGCTCATGGTTATCCGGGCTCCGCGTCTGCCCGGTGGCCGCAGGAGTCCGCTCCGAGGGGCCCTGAGAGAAACGTGCAGAAGCGAGAGCGTAGTCGGGCCGGCGATGAGGAGCCAGATCCCGGGAAACGCTCGCGGCTTCCGGCCTCTATTCCACAACCCCGCCTCTCTCACGCTCACCCACCACGCCGCGGGGTTCCAGACGGCCCCGCCCTCCCAGGGGGGCCAATCCGCGGCCGGGACGGGGCCGCGTGCCCGCCTTCTGACACGGGATTGGTGGGCGGAAGCTCCGCCCCCCGCGAAGGCCGTATCTCCGCGTCGCGGACGCCCCCGCCCTGGGTGTTCCCGGAGCTCCGCCCCCACCTGCGGGCGGGGGTCGCCGCTGGCACCCGGGCTCGGCCCTAGGCTGAGGCCGGCGGCGACGTCTGGCTTATATTATTTCTGGCGCTGGGCCGTCAGCCGCCTCTCGAAGGCTAGAGAAACTCTCCAGGTTGCTGATTTGAGGGGACGAATGTGACGCTCCTGCTGAGGCTTTAGACTGGAGCGTGGAGGTCCGTGGGCTCCAAGTCAGGCTTCTCGGTGCACCCAGGGATTATCTAGGTTGGAGCTGGGAGTTCCCCGGCTACCGTCCGCACCCTCTCGGTCGGCGCGGGGAGGCGGTGGGGAAGCCCCCGTTATTTACTTGCACTTACATGGTTTACGCGATTGGTCTTTCTTAACTAGAATTGCAAACAGAACCAGTTCCTCTGTTTAGGAAATGATGGGCTCCTTAGGACCTGACTAAGGTATCCCCTGACCATGCTACTTGCTTTCATAAGCTTCACAAATGTGATGTTTGCTTTTTCATCCCTAATAAATTTAAGAGAATTGATGCTTTTGAAATGTGGTGTTGGAGTAGACTCTTGAGAGTCCGTTGGACTGCAAGGAGATCCAGCCAGTCCATCCTAAAGGAACTCAGTCCTGAATATTCATTGGAAGGACTGATGCTGAAGCTGAAATTCTAATACTTTGGCCAGCTGATGAGAAGAACTGCCTCACTGGTGACTTTCTCTGATTAGCAAGTAATACATGCATATTGAGAAAAATTTGGAAAATAGAAAAAAATAAAAGTAAGAAGTCAGAATCACCCACAGTCATACTTTCTAAGGATCGTTTCTTGCAGGCATTTTTGGTATATTTCCTTACACATTATTTTATGTCCATACAGACCTTTTCCATCCTTGTAAATAAATGATACACATATGGGTTTGAAATTTCTATGCTAGATATACAATAGATATTTTCCAAAGTTACTGGAAAGTTATTTAAAATAAGATTTTGGTGACTAATTAGTATTCCATTGTACAGATGCTCAGTCACTCAGATTTTATTTTCTTATGATGACCTTGCTGACTAAAGATCCATTTTGTTTGTGCAGTGGCCCCTGCTGTGACTCTCATGACCATTATGTTTGATGCCTGTGAATTTCCTCTGGAGGCAAGTGTTTATAACAAGTTTACAAGTGAAAGTCACTCAGTTGTGTCCAACTCTGCAACTCCGTGGACCATACAGTCCATGGAATTTTCCAGGCTAGAATACTGGAGTAGGTAGCTGTTCCTGTCTCCAGGGGATCGTCCCAACCCAGGGATCGAACCCAGGTCTCCCACATTGCGGACAGATTCTTTTACCAGCTGAGCCACCAGGGAAGCCCTGGGCGCAAGTGTTGAGTAGATGAGATGGGATGGGATGGGATGGGACACAACGCGACAGGACCTCCTCACCACCCAGTCATTTAGGACACACCCTCAGGAATGGTCACAGGCTGATGCTTCTATTCAACCACAGGTACCTGTCTTCTTGGGTGCCTACTCTATCACTTTACTTCATCTGAAGGGACAGAGAAGCCCAGAAAGAAAGCGGGGAGTTCACTAAGAATCCAGGACTACCCACCTCACTTCTCTCCTCTGATCCTCTCATCCACTAGTCAGATGGGTTCAGCTGTTCCTGCCCTTCCTCCCTTCCCATCCCCCACAGTCCTGCCCCCCTGTTCCCCTCTAGCTGTCTCAACAAAGTGGGCCGTGCTTCATTTCTTCAGTCTCAAGGCCTTCCTGGTCTGTCTCTAAATAATAGGTTCATCTGTCCTAATGTTAGGGGAAACACACCGATTGAAACCGCCCACCCTGGCAAGGCACCATAGTAACTATTTGCATGAGTTGTTTTACGACAGGAAGTCCTGGTAAGGAACACAGAACTAATAAGCCACCACCAACCGGAAGAGTTCAGGAAAGATCAAAAGGAGACACCACATGTCCAAGCACCTCCCAGAATCCTCTCTGGCATCCATCTTGGCTGAACAAGGTGTGCACTGCCAGGAAGGACTCTGAGTGAGAATGATCGGCTAAAGACAACCTGGAAACTAATCCCATCACCATAAAACCCGAGACTGTGAGCCATGTGGCAGAGCTGTTCTCCTGGGTTCCCTTACCCTACTGCTCACCACCGGGGTGCCCTTTTCCAATAAAATCTCTTACTTTATCAGCACATGTGTCTCCTTGGACAATTCATCTCCGAGTGTTAGACTAGAGCCCAGTTTCGGGCCCTGGAAGGGGTCCCCCTTCCTGCAACACTAAGAAGGGAGATGATCCAGAAAATGAATCCTTGATTTGCTCCCAGCAAGTCAAATGGCAGGTGCTCTTGATTCCTAATCCTCCCTGATTTGGGAACTTCCAGGGAGGCACATTTTGCATACATTTTCGCTTCTTCTTATACCAATAATCCATGGTTATTGTAGAAAAATTAGAAATTAGATCAAATGGAAAAATGAAAATTGAACATTGCCTTTAATCCCATCATCTAAGGAGAACCAGTGAGGCTCTTTTGGAATGTGACTCTACACCTTTATTTCCCCTATGCGTTAAGGCACATCTTAACCTTAATTTTTAAAACAGGTACGAACTCATGCTGTATGTAAACAGGTCAGGTTGTGTATGAACAGGAGGTGCAAAAACCAAAATAATTCTGTTTTAGGATTGTGGGATTATGTGTGGTTTTCAATTCATTCAAAATTATCTTTTAATGTTGTTACTTCATCTTTTCAGTGGGAAAAAAGTTGTAATTACAGGTCACTTCTAATGGGATTTGGCTTAATGTCTGTATTAGATTTTTTTGCTGCCATAACGATTTATCACAAATTTAGCGGCCTAAAGCAAAACAAATTTGTTATCTCACATCCTGTGGGTCAGAGATCTGAGTGGACCAAGCTGGTTTCTGTGCTCCAGGTCCCACAGGCCAAATCAAGGTTTCAACTGATCTGGGTTCTTATCTGGAAGCTCTGGGGGGAGAATCAGCATCGAGTCTCGTTCAGGTTGTTGGAAGAATTTGGTTCCATGTAGCTGTAGGACCCAAGGAAAAGGTCCCTTTTCCTTGCTGACTGTCAGCTGGGAGTCATTTTCACCTTCTGAAAGTTACTCGCATTCCCTGGCTCATGGTCCTTTTCATCCGCAAACCCACAATGGAAGATCGAGTCCTTCTGAAGCTTTGAATCTCTTGACCTCCCCTTTTGTCTCCAGCTGGAGAGTTCTCTGCTTTCATGTGATTAGATGGGGTATACCTGAAAAATCCAAGATAATCTCCCTATTTTAAGATTTGTAACCTTAATTACATTTGCCATGTCCCTGTGCCATGTAACAGGACATAGTCACAGGTTCTAAGGATTGGGAGGCATGGACATATTTGGAGAGAAGATTCTGTCTGCCATACTGTTGCCCTGTGCTGATGAGCACATCCTAACATGTTGAAATGGAACCAATCTCCTCGATTTTTTTTTAGCTCATGTGGGATGATGTGAACAGGCCCATCCTTGCCACTGATTGCATGTGACTGTCTGAGAGTCCACAGTCCTTCTAGAGTTGCAAATACATCACTGAGTAGCTGGGAGAATTCTTTGGATGGTTTTGATATGCTTCCTGTAGAGACAGCGACTGTATGACCTGGTACTCACAACAGGCCAAGTGGCAGTTCTTCATTTTGTTGTCTTATGAAGGTAATATAGCCATTTACAAGTCAGAGACAAATCTTCTCTCCCTACCTCCAACAGTAGGCCTGCCATATCCTCAAATCTTGGCTGTTTTTTCCCTCTGCTATTCATATGCTTTTAATTAGCTTTGTACATCAACATAGAAAAGCCATGAACTTCAGTAAGTCAGACATAAGGAAACCCCACTGAGCAGAAAAAGTAAACATGGTAGAATTTCTAGATGTGGCATGTTAATTAATTCCTGTTTCATCAGCAGAGCATGCTTACTGGGGCATGTTGAATCTCTACTGCATAGATTTGCATTGCCTCAGCTTTGATTTCTTCATCCAAAAAATGGGAATAATAATACCTACCCTAAGAAATAGTTGCAAGAATTAAGTGACATAAAGTATAGGATGTTGCATAGCATGACTGCCAGGTTCAGAGTGAATGCTCAGTAAATGTCCACTTGCCTGCCCTGTCTCCAGAACCATCCCCTAGGAGTTGGGGGTCCTTGGTCACCCCTTTTCTTCAGATAATTATGTTGCTCTCATTCCCCATTATTGCTCCCTCTCTCCTACGTGAAGAACACTAGAAAATAAATACAAGGACTTCCCTGGTGGTCCAGTGGTTAAGAAGCTGCCTTCCAATGCAGGGGATGCAGGTTTGTTCCCTGGTTGGAGAACTAAGATCCCACATGCCTTGGGGCAACTAGGCCCTTGCACGGCCACTACTGAGCTGTGCACTCTGGAGCCCACGTGCCACAATGAAAGATCCTTCATGCTGCAACTAAGATGATGCAGTCAAATAAATAAAAATTTTTTAAAATAAATACAAAGACACAAAGTGAAACATCACTTCTATTTTATTTCAGGCAGATTATCTATATGCAATTGTTTTCTTTTTGCTAAGTTTTAGAAAACCATGTAAATACTTGTGAGTTCTGGTGATAAGTTCTCTAAAACAGTGGAGGAAATAACCTAAATATTTTAGCACAGGCAATGCTCCATCTCCAGAGGAGCAGAGGAGTGGGTGAGGGTAGGGCTCCCAGGATGATGAAGTCCTAGAGCCGAATCCCAAATCCTCCTTTTTAAAAGGAAATGGTGGCCCAAAGGTCACAGTTTATGGCCCTATTAAATCCAGAAACCAGGTGTCCCCATTCCCTGTCCACTGCCCCTAAGCTAAAGCCCTCCATTCTCCCTTCTAGCACTCTCTCAGGGGCAATGGGGACCCACGTATATTTACAAAAGCCCAGAATAGGTCAAGATTTTGGTGATTTTAAATTTTCTCCCTGTCTAGGGGAAACAGAGAAATTTTTTGTTTTGTTTTGTTTTAATTCATCATGTGGTAGAGTAAGTCAGTCAATTTTCCCATACTCATTATAGGGTGTCCCATACTCAGTTGAGAATTTACTAGAGAACAGAAACTCGGAGCTGACAGTCTGTCCATGCTCAGCTGTATCCTTTAACAAGTTGGCTGAAATTTCCTTCTACAGATCTGCCACCCGGGTTGCATTAGTTCCTCATGTAAGTGCTCAGAGTGGGTGATGGACAGGAGGGCAAGAAACGGAAGGACACACAAGAAAGTTACAAGAGGTGCACTCAGTTGAGGCAGGGCTAACTTGCTAAGTAGAAAATTAATACCTATGTTAAGACCTGCTTTGTGCACGTGCCTGGTGAGAGGCCTTCATGCTACACTCCACACCTACGGCTCCAGCTTCCTTGGCACAAGCGCCCCATCTGAAGCACAGCTGCATGTCTGCACCCTCATGTTGGGCAGGCTGACCACCTGGGGCTGGAGTCGGTCTTCCTCCTGGATGCTGACAATCATGGGCAGCGAGGTCGTCTCCGAGGCGATGCACTGTCGAGGCCCCAGAAATGGCCACTTGACGGTCAGGGACTCTGGGGGCTGCTGGCAGGTGCCCACACACTCATAGGCCAGGAAGCCCGGGGGCTCCAGGACCCAGTTCTCAGCCCACTTCATCCCCTGCAGGTCAATGTACATTTCCATGCGGCAGCAGCGGGTGCCCTTGGTCACTGGTGCCTTAGGATCACAGTTTCCCTGAGCTCTGTGGGGGGCAAACAGAGGCAGAGTCAGAGGTCAGCTGGGAGAGCAGGTGTCAGGGGGCCCAGGGCAGGGCCTAGTAGGGCATCTGAAGGGAGAATTATGATCCACCTCTCACTACAAAAGAACTGGAGGACTTCTCTGGTGTTTCAGTGGTTAAGAATCCCCCTGCCAATGCGGGGGACATAGATTTGATCCCTGGTCTGGGAAGATTTCACATGCCTGGGAGCAGCTAAACCCATGTGCCAAAACTACAGAATGTGGAGTGCCTAGAGCCTGTGCTCTGTAATGAGAGAAGCCACCACAACAAGAAGCCTGCACATTACAGCTAGAGAGTAGCCACCACTCACTGCAACTAGAGAAAGCCCACACAGCAAGGAAGACCCAGTGCAGCCAAAAATTAAACTTTAAAAACTGAATATTTGTGATAAGTGGTGAATGAATAAACATATCTGAAACATAAGTCATAAATCGGTTACTGTTTCTTAATGGTCTCCTATTTATGCCAGGCACTGAACTAGGTACTTTCAGCATCATCCCTATTACACCTGAGGACACAGAGACCAAAGATGTTAACTGACATGCTAGAGGCTCTGCAGCCAGTAGAAAGCAGAGTTAAATGAACCTAGGCTGTGTGATTGCAAAGGCCTGTTATTAACCACTCTACTGCCCAGCAAGGTCCACTCCAAAGCCTCATCTACTCCAAATAACTAATTTGTCCCATGAGGAAAGAATTCAGGAAAGCTTTTCAACCTTGTGCTGTGCTTAGTCACTCAGTCCTGTCTGACTCTTTGTGACCCCACAGACTGTAGCCTGCCAGGATCCTCTGTTCATGGGGATTCACCAGGCAAGGATACTGGAGTGGGTCGCCATGCCCTCCTCCAGAGGATTCTCCCAACCCAGGCACTGAACCCAGGGATCGAACCCAGGTCTCCTGCATTGCGGTAGATTCTTTACCACCAGGGAAGCCCTTGCTGCTGCTGCTGCTGTTGCTAAGTCGCTTCAGTCGTGTCTGACTCTGTGCGACCCCACAGACGGCAGCCCATCAGGCTCCCCCGTCTCTGGGATTCTCCAGGCAAGAACACTGGGTTGCCATTTCCTTCTCCAATGCATGCAAGTGAAAAGTGAAAGTGAAGTCGCTCAGTCGTGTCCGACTCTTCAGGACTCCATGGACTACAGCCTACCAGGTTCCTCTCTCCATGAGATTTTCCAGGCAAGAGTACTGGAGTGGGGTGACATTGCCTTCTCCCAGGGAAGCCCTTAGTAACCACTAATGGCTTTTAATCTTTCAAAGAATTAATTAGAGAAAAGGGTAGAGTGAAATAGATGATTACAATAATGAATATGCATCAATGACAACATAAAACCCATTGAAAATATCTGAAGGTATTTTCAACAAAATGTTTAAATAATGAAAATGTCTGCCATTAGAAACTCTGGCATAGGGGGAGGAATCAGTTGCGTCCTGGGGCTGTCTGCCTCTGCTCCCCAGCTGGTCCCGCCCACCGGAGGGCTGGACCACCCAGTCTGCCGCAGCCTGCCCCCGGGCCTACCCGTAGTCCCTGAGGTCCAGCGTGTGCAGCTCCAGCTGCGGCTCCCCCTGCCGGCCGCCCGACGGCCCCTGCGGGGCGAAGCGGACCAGCCTGTGCGCGCTGGAGGCCAGCGGGCCCAGGTGCTCCCGCTGCACCAGCACCTGCAGGAGCAGCGGCTGCCGGGGGCCGCGCAGCTGCTGCCAGAAGTTCACCGCCTCGGTCACGTCCAGGGCCTTCCAGCCGCTCTCGTGGATGGACACCAGCCTGCGACACCGCACGGCGGGAGACACAGGCCCGCGCTCAGGGGTGGGGACGGGGACTGCCCGGGGAGGCCCTGGGGGGCACCTCTCCCGCCCGCTCGCGGGTGTCCCCTCCGGGAACGAGCCGCCTTTCCTCCCGCCCCGGGCCCAGCCCCCTTCGCTCCCCGCAGCCCCCTTCCCTCGCCGCAGCCCCCTTCCCTCGCCGCAGCCCCACACCGCGGCCGCCCCTCCGCACCTGGAGTCGATGAGGGCGGTGCGGTTGGAGCCGTCGTCGCGGACGTGCAGCCACTGGACGGTGACCCGGGCGCGGTCGCTGCGCGGGAAGAGGCGCTCGTGTCTGCGCAGCGCGGCCCTGGGGACCGGCTCCTGGAAGAGGCGCAGCACGGCCTGCACCAGCTCGCTGCGGGGCGGCAGCCGCTGTTCCACGTCGAACACCAGCAAATGCGAGGACGCCTCGGACGCCAGGAACCTGCCGACCACCTCTGGGGACAGGAGTGGGATCAGGGGAGCCCCTCTGGGGCACCAGGAGAACTCTGAGGATGCAGGGCCCCTGAGGTGGTGGCCAGGCTGGGAGAGACCAGCCCCTGTTCTGTCCCCCTGGGCCAAGCCCAGTTACCTGAAAATCCCTCGTCTGTAACAACCCTGGCCCACAGGGAGGGTTGGCAGGGCTGCCTCAGCTGAGATGCTGAAGACCAGATTCCTCACCTGGGGGCACCTGGCCTTGGGTGTAGCTCTGGGCACTGAAGAAGTGAGTCCAGGCCCAGGGAGGGAAGAGGCTGAGTAGGACTCAGGATGCCAGCTTCCCTGACAGCTGAGTAGCTCCCAGTCACACTTGAGTGTTGTTAGTACACCTTTTCCTCCACAATAATATTTCCCTCCACTTTAATATTCACATTGCTGCGAGATGGGGCAAATAGTCACACCAATGTTCCAGAGGGGCAAACAGAAAAGAAAACTGTGATTGTAAAGCCATTTGCTCAAGGTCAGGCTACTAGTATCAGAGTGAAAAGGGAACCTGAGAAGCCCTGACTCTACCGCAGCTCCTGGAGGCTTCCCGGGTCAGGGTTCTTGCCACACCCACCCTCTCCCGTTGGCTCTGCTTTCTCTTCTCCATCCTCATCTTCTCCGACGCCTTGTCTTTGGCAGCCGGTCCAGCCCGGCCCAGCTCCTCCTAGCCCTGAGGGGCGGGGTCCTCAGTGCAGACAGAGACCAAGGGCCCAGGCCCGCCGTCCTCACAGGCCATGGTCCCCCCTCACCGCCCTGTGGACCCTGCAACCCAGACAGCCACCCCACCCCTCCCCACCACGAGGACCAGGCTGCAGCAGGAGGGCGGGCCTCACCTCGGAAGTTCTGGCTGAGCCTCTTCCCCCGGGAGCGCGCCCCATGGCCACGCTGCAGCAGGGCCACGTACTGGGCCCTCACGTGGGTGGGGATGACCAGCCCCTCCACGGCGGCCTTGTCCACGATGGGGACCTCGCTGAGGTGCAGCTGCTGCAGCAGGCTGTCCAGGATCCGCTCCTCAGTCAGGGCCGCCCCGGGGCCGGCCAGGGACAGCGCCCAGAGGGCCCAGCAGAGCCACAGGGGCCGCATGGCGCTGCTTGGGAGAAGCAGGGACAGAGTGGACGTTTCCCCGGAGGAGGCTGCAGGAGGGTCCCGGCAGCGGGGTGAGCTGAGAGCCAGGTTGGGCCAGCTTTATAGCAGCCCTGGGCTGGGCCAGGGTGGTGGGAGGGGAGAGAGGCCGGGAGGAAGGGAGGTCACACCCCTCAGACCTCCTGGGAGCTCAGCATCCAGACAGGTCCCTGAGCCTGAGGAGGGGGCTGTCTAGAAGGGCACAAAGAGCTGTATGGATGCCACACAGACCTGGGGCCTCTGACCGCAGCTCTCTGGCAGCTCGATAATAATTTCAGTGCCTGTTGAATTTCCCTGATCCTACCCTAGTCCTTAGTCAATGGAAAAGTGAGCCTACCCTGTGACAATGAGAGTCCCATCAGCCAGCTATTTAAATCTCATTCCTGAAGGCCAGTCTGGGTCTAGGCTTGCTCACTGACAGGAAGGAAGGAGGGAACGTGTTCTGCATTCCTGCCTCTTTTACGCCAGGCCCCGTTCAAGGCACTTTCACAGAAGCCCCTTGCGTCGTCGTCCTCCATTCTTCAGTGCCTGCAAGCCCCCTCCCACTCCTACCACAGTCCCTCAGGGCACTCTGTCCTCCCCCGTGCAGAAGGAAGGTAGATGCCATGAGGACAGGACAGCGGGCAGCTCAGCTCTGCTGGTTCCAAAAGAAGCAATTTCTCCAAGCGTCCCTGCAAGCACAGCTTGGTTCTGGGGAGCCCTCTGAGCAGTGACCCTGCCTTGGGTACTTGGCATCAGCACTCAGTTTGAGCCCAGGTCACGCCTGGATTCAGAACACAGGAGAGGAACCTGGAAAGCAGAGGTCAGAGCTGCCCAGTGTCACATCCTGTCCAAAGTCACGGGTGTGAGCATGTGGGGAGAGAAGCCCCAGTGCCGCCTCAAACACACAGTTAAGACTGGCAGGGCTTAATCGTGGGCCTGCTGCTCGCTGGCTGTTTGACCTGCTAACAAGCTCCCTAACTTCTCAGTGCCTCGGTTTCTCCTCCGAAGAAGGTGATAACAGGTCTACTTCCTAAGGCTAGTGTGAAAGTGTTAGCCACTCAGTCGTCCAACTCTTTACGACCTCATGGACTGTAATCCACCAGGCTTCTCCTTGGAGAAGTCTGTCTCCAAGCAAGAATACTGTAGTGGGTTCCATTCCCTTCTCCAAAGGATCTTCCCGACCCAGGGATCGAACCTGGGTCTCTTGCATTGCAGGCAGAATCTCCAGGGAAGCCCAAGGCTAGTATGAAGATTAAATGAATTACACACCTAAGACATTCAGGGCAGGCCTGGCATGGTGAGCACCCTAGCGGCTTTGCTCTTGTTCTCACTGGTCTGCTGTTAAGGTCTCAGTGTGCGCCTTTCTAAAAATGAAGATGACAAGGAGAGGAGTCATTTCCTGCGCATCACTCTGTGCCAGGCACTGTTCTGGGCTCTGAACATGTATTCACAACAGCCCTAGGAGGCAGGTGCCAGCATCCACCAGTCTTCCAGATATGAAGCCAGAACACGTGCATAAAGGAACCTGCCTGCGCTCGCTCAGCAGGTGGAGGGCGAGGAGGTCAATGCAGGCCTCTGTCCCCAAGGTCCCTCCTGGCACGAGGCATTTGAGGATGTGCAGGAGGACGCCCTTCTTGAAACATGACAGCCTCACCTCCTCGTGTTCTGTCACGTGGTGGATGAGCCATGACGGTGGAAGAGGATGAAGACTGTGGTTGGGGCCAAGGGGCCCAGTGGCAGGGAGCACCCCTCAGCTCCTTCCCAGCACAGGCACTCTGGCCTCCTCTGTGGGTAACTGTGTTACTGGTGGGTCTCTTGTCTCATCCCCCTGCCACTGTGCTACTCACACGTCCCAGGCAGAGGAAGAGAAAAACTTCTGGTGCTTCAGGGAGGAATTTCTTCCGGAAGAGAGCACAGATTGCCACCATATGCATGTACATGTATCCAAACATATGTATGTATTTGCACATGTGCATAAGGTGGGGGGTGGACTTAGAATTTGAAGAAAGGGAGGAATAATAATAATGCTGATAATCATATTGGCTAATACTGCTTATGAGCTGCACACTGTTCTGAGTGCTTTGCATGCATTAACTCTATCCTCACAACTTGCCATTATTGTTCCCATTTTACAGATGAAGAAACTGAGGCATAAAACTGTCACCTGACATGTCCAAGGTCATACAGCTAGTAAGTGCCAGAGCTCGTGTTATTTGAAGGGAGGAAACAGAGATTCTGTCAAATACACAGGACAAGATAAGAGGAAATACAGAAATTCCAAGACTGAACTGGGAAGGGGAGAGAAGGCAGATGGGGGAGAGTGGGAAGCCTCTCAGGGGGCAACATAGTCATGACCTCTGCTGATTCTCTGCTCCCCTTTCCTCCTCTTGCACCTCTGTGTCCTCAGAATTTGAGTAATCCTCAGGGCAGAATTCACATCCCATCTCGGAGTTCATACATCATATTGTTCCGACACCCCCTGAAATATAAGACGCCACCTCTGGGTCCAGCCTGAGGGGGCCCTCCTGCTCTCCCTGTGACAAGTGTAGCCTTCTTCAAAAGAAGAGCTGTTGCCTTTCTTTACAAGTGATTAGCAGGGAAAGGACTTACTTGGTGCAAACATTTGGGCCTTAAGTCAGGCCAAAAGGTGAAGAAGTGTCACATTTACGGGAGACTCAGGACCTGTGGCCCTCAGTCCCCAGAAGTTGTTTTGGGCAGGCATTCTGTAAATATGCAGTAGTCCACCCTCGCCACTGGGTGAGAGGAAGCGCTGGGGCTTATCACTGGTGCCAAGGATATAACACCCAGGCTGCCCTCACAGGCCGAGGGCCCCTCTCCAGGCCTCCAGCATCTGGACGTCCGGGAACTCCGTGGGGCTGGAAGCTCACAATGAGGCCTTGCCAGCCCCCATGCTATTTCAGCAGGACCTGCTGTCTCAGGGCAGAGGTTGGCCAAGCCCTGGGCTGCAGGGCCCTGACCAACATGTGCCCACACGAGGCTCTCTTCTGCCAAGGAGATGCTTCAGAGCTGAGGGCCTCTGGGAGTCGCCCAGGGTGGGGGTAGGGAGTCAGAAGCCGCTTCTCTACCTGGGTAACTGACCAGTTAAATTGAAACTTCATTTTCCAGAGAAAAAAGTAAACTGAAAGGACCTTCCTCTGTTGGGTTCTCAGCCTTTCCCGGGTGTCTCACTGGTGCTCCTAGACTGGCCTCCCATCTCAGAGCTGACTCTAGAGCCAAGTCTTTGATGGGAATTGGAACTGACCAGGACCAGTGCTGCCTGCATGGATGGGCTTCTGGGGTCTGTTGCTCAGGGAGCTCCTAGGGGCTACTGGTGCCTGGATAGGAGTCCACAATTCAAAAAATCGAGAATCCTTTCCAACCATAGAGACCTCCCTCAAGGGCAGAGAGCCCGCAAGCATGTGTCACCCTCAGAGGATTTGTCCAGCAAGGTACCCCCATCCCCAGCCTGTCCAGAGCTGCTTTGTAGAATCAGAGGACTTAATGCTGAAATGGACTGCCGGGTCCATTCTCCTGCCCTTGGTTTTTAGAGCTAAGAAAATCGAAGCTCAGAGAAGTGACAGCATCTCCAAGCTCACATAGTTAATGATCAATGCCTGCATGAAGTCAGGTCTTCTGATTTCCAGCCTGATTTCCAAACCTTCAAACTATGTCCAGTGCACAGTCCTGCCAGACCTCCTGAAGCCTGCAGAGCGCATCCATCAGCCTCAGGCGAACTGGGGACTCAGTGAACTCAGGGGCGGGGCAGGGGTGGCAGGGGAGGAAGTGGGGGCAGACAGACAGAGGGCAAGTCCCCCAGACTCCTGAGGCTTCCTGGACACAGGCTGCTGGTGCTGAATGTGGATTCCAGGCGGACTAAAGAGTTCTGCTGAGGAAATAAAATAATTGGGCAATTAGCTAGTGGTGAATGTGGATTGGGAGACTTTTTTCAAGGGACCCATCAGTTGCCTGGAGGAAGAGCAGCTGCCCTTTGTCATGCAGAGTTGGGAACCAGGCCTTCCCTCTGACTGTGGATCTGGGTTGGGGGGAGAGTCTGGTCAGCCGTCTGTAGGGTCAGGTTGGGTTTGGAAAGTGGAAAAATTGCAAAATAGCCTCTTCTGATTTTGTGGGAGGGGAGACTACTTACAAAGCTGTCTAAATCAGACCTCTGTCCCCCAAGGCAAGGTGGAAGGAGTCTACACCGTTTATGAATCAGTAGTGTTAAGAGTCTGAAAAGTTTTTGAAGACTTTTTGTTTTTCCCCCAGAGATACTGTAGTGAATGTTCTAAGTGCAATCGTGTGAATGCTGTACAAGCATGCAATTACTTCACGCTCCCGTCTGTTTTGTTGGCATGCACAGGCATTAGGACTGGGGACACTTACATAGTCTCCTCACACTCAGGTGGCCTTTAGATCAGGGGCCCAAACCCCCAGGCCATGGGGTACCTCTTCGAGGCCTGTTGGGAATCAAGGGAGGAGGTGAGCAGCAGGTTAGTGAGTCGAGTTTCATCTGTATTTACAGCTGTTCCCCACTGCTCTCCCATCGCCCCCAGATGGGACCATCTAGTTGCAGGAAAACAAGCTCATGGCTCCCACTGATTCTGCATTATGGTGATTTGTATAATCATTTCATGATATATCACAGTGTAGTAATAATGGAAATGAAATGCACCATAAATGTAATGCAGTTGAATCATCCCAAAATCATTCCCCTCACAGCCAACCCCCTGTCCCCCAGTCTGTGGGAAAATCATCTTCTATGAAACCGGTCCCTGGTGTCAAAAAGTTTGGGGACCGCTGGTCTAGGGTAACCCAGCCTGGCAACCTGGCCCTGCCTTCCCCAGACCAGGGTCCATGGCCCCTGCAGCGGCTTTCTCTGGCCTGGCGGGGTTGGGTGGCAGTCTTGTGAAGATATCTCATCCTACCATTAAGGAGAACTATAACCCAGCCTGTTCCAGATGATTCCTCAGCTTCCTGATTCCCTGTGATGATGGAGAAGGAAGTGACCAGAAAGAAAAATGGAAGACCTCATTTTTTCCCCGAGGTCTTTTCTGGGCTTGCCCTGAAAATTTGAGAGTAAGAGAAGGCAAAGAGAAAGGATTTTTCTCTCCTTCAGGCAAAAAACCCTTTTTGTGTCTTTCTTTACAGCTTCTGAATATTTTCATATTCAAGAACCATGACACAGGAAGCGGTAGCCCAAGGTACTAATGCTGAACCATGACTCTCTGCCCAGGTGACCCCTAACTTGTCACTCCCATGGCCACACGGAGCCCAGACAGAGGTCCCTCTCCTCTGAGGTTCAGGTTGTTTTCCCAGCCCTGTGTCCTGCCCCTCACAGCCACCCTCCACTCAGCATTCTGGCCTCTCAGAGAACACCCCCTGGAGGGTCATCTGGTGACATTCTTCATGTGTTTTTTATCTTTGAAATGGTCTCCTCTGCAAACCTCAGCATACATTTCACTTCCTTTACGAACACCCTTCCTAATGTTCTGACCACCCCCATCTCTCCTTGCCCAGCTCACACTGTATTCTCTGGATGCACTTGGTCCCTTGTGAAAACAGGGGGATGACAGTCCCTGTGGCATTCTGGAAAGAGACGGGGTACAGCTCTCCTGACAGAGCAACAGCTCAGCAAGGGATGGACACTCCCAAAGGTCCACCTTGTAATCACACTTGACACGTGCCCAGAAGATAATTTGTACTTGAACTGCACTTGCTAAAAGAGAGAGAGGCAGCAGGTGGAGGACAGGGGAAAGAGAAGATTGAATGGATGAAACTAGATACATGAAACCTTGGTCCAGATTAAGGGCACTACTGATTTTAGTTCAGTTTAGTCGCTCAGTCGTGTCCGACTCTGCGACCCCATGGACTGCAGCATGCCAGGCTTCCCTGTCCATCACCAACTCCCAGAGCTTGCTTAAACTCAGGTCCATCGAGTTGGTGATGCCATCCAACCATCTCATCCCCTGTTTTCCCCTTCTCCTCCTGCCTTCAATCTTTCCCAGTATCAGGGTCTTTTGCGGTGAGTGAGTTCTTTGCATCAGGTGGCCAAATTATTGGAGCTTCAGCATCAGTCTTTCCAATGGATATTCAGGACCGACTTCCTTCAGGATTGACTGGTTGGATCTCCTTGCAGTTCGAGGGACTCTCAAGAGTCTTCTCCAACACCACAGTTCAAAAGCATCAATTCTTTGGCACTCAGCTTTCTTTTTAGTCCAACTCTCACATTCATACATGACTACTGGAAAACCATAGCTTTGACAAGATGGACTTTTGTTGGCAAAGCAATGTCTCTACTTTTTAACATGCTGTCTAGGTTGGTCATAGCTTTTTTGCAAGGAGTAAGCATCTTTTAATTCCATGGCTGCAGTCACCATCTGCAGTGATTTTGGAGCCCCTCAAAATAAAGTCTGTCCCTGTTTCCATTGTTTCCCCATCTATTTGCCATGAAGTGATGGGACCAGATGCCATGATCTTCGTTTTGTGAATGTTGAGTTTTAAACCAGCTTTTCACTCTCCTCTTTCACTTTCATCAAAAAGCTCTTTAGTTCTTCTTCACTTTCTGCCATAAGGGTGGTGTCATCTGCATATCTGAGGTTTTTGATATTTCTCCTGGCAATCTTGATTCAGGCTTATGCTTCATCCAGCCCTGAATTTCTCATGATGTACTCTGCATAGACGTTAAATAAGCATGGTGACAGTATACAGCCTTGATGGTACTCCTTTTCCTATTTGGAACCAGTCTGTTGTTCCATGTCCTGTTCTAACTGTTGCTTCGTGACCTGCATACAGATTTCTCAAGTGGCAGGTAAGGTGGTCTGGTATTCCCATCTCTTTCAGAATTTTCCACAGTTTGTTGTGATCTTCACAGTCAAAGGCTTTGGTATAGTCAGTGAAGCAGAAGTAGATGTTTTTCTGGAACTCTCTTACTTTTTCTATGATCCAACAGATATTGGCAATTTGATCTCCGGTTCCTCTGCCTTTTCTAAATCCAGCTTGAACATCAGAAAGTTCTTGATTCACACACTGTTGAAGCCTAGCTTGGAGAATTTTGAGCATTTCTTTGCTAGTGTGTGAGATGAGTGTAACTGTGCGGTAGTTTGAACATTCTTTGGCATTGTCTTTCTTTGGGACTGGAATGAAAACACCTTTTCCAGTCCTGTGGCCACTGCTGAGTTTTCCAAATTTGCTGGCATATTAAGTGCAGCACTTTCACAGCATCATCTTTTAGGATTTGAAATAGCTCAGCTGGAATTCCATCACCTCCACTAGCTTTGTTCATACTTCCTAAGGCCCACTTGATGTTGGACTCCAAGATGTCTGGCTCTGAGTGTGTGATCACACCGTTGTGGTTATCTGGAACATGAAGATCTTTTTTGTATAGGATCTTTTTTGTATAGTTCTTCTGTGTACTTTTGACACCTATTCCTAATATCTTCTGCTTCTGTTAGGTCCATACATTTCTGTCCTTTATTGTGCCCATTTTTGCATGAAATGTTTCCTTGGTATCACTAATTTTCTTGAAGAGATCTCTGATCTTTCCCATTCTATTGTTTTCCTCTATTTCTTTGCATTGATCACTGAGGAATGCTTTCTTATATCTCCTTGCTATTCTTTGGAACTCTACATTCAGATGGATATACCTTTCCTTTTCTCCTTTGCCTTTCACCTTCTCTTCTTTTCTCAGCTATTTGTAAGGCCTCCTCAGACAACCATTTTGCCTTTTTGCATTTCTTTTTCTTGGGGATGGTCTTGATCACTGCCTCCTGTACAATGTCATGAACCTCTGTCCATAGTTCTTCAGGCACTCTATCAGATCTAATCCCTTGAATCTACTTGTCACTTCCACTGTATAATCATAAGGGATTTAATTTAGGTCATACCTGAATGGTCTAGCAGTTTTCCCCACTTTCTCCAATTTAGGTCTGAATTTTGCAATAAACTAATAACCAACATATCCAACCTTTTTTGGCTATGCTGGGTCTTAGTTGCAGCATTCAGGATCTTTGTTGTGACATACAGGTTCTAATTCCCTGACCAGGGATCAGCCCCGGGCTCCCTGCATTGGGAACATGGAGTCTTAACCACTGAACTACAAGGAAAGTCCTCAACACATAAAACTTTAAAGTTGACAAACTTGGCAGATGGACAGACAATGAGAAGCATCTCTTATGTTAACACCTAACCTCTGCTCAAAACAATGCTCAAAACAATGCTGAATCCTGTATGAGCTTCTGGAACATCTGGACCTGCACAAGCCCAGGTGTGTGGTATCCTCAATGTGGGAATGTGTTTTCCTGTTTTCACCTGACAGCATGTCCTTGGCCGCCTCCCTGCCCTTGGAAACACAGCCGTGAGTCATCAGTGTTCGGTCCTGGTTTTCCTGAGCTCACGTGATTCCCTAGGCCTTTTCTTTATTTTTTTTTTTCGGTGTACCAAAATTTGCTTTTATAAGCTACTTGGCCAGATTAAGAAACTGAACAATATTTATACTTTTGAATTTTAAGAATCTGAATCTTTTCACATGCTATCCCCCAAAGCTCTACCATTTTTTTAAAATAATATGACATGAAAAGTGGGTCAAAACATTTTTGAAAAAATAGTTTATTTCTATTTATTCATTCACGCTAAGACAGTATCAGCATAGGTAATAGGAACACACTTTTAAGTTTAAAATTAATTTTCCGTTTTGAAAAGTTCAGGATTTTGTCTCGTCTTTCTACCTTACTCTTTTAAATATGTCAGTTCAACAAAATAACAGACACATGAAAAGTTTATTCCCTTACTTTTCTCAAAATAACAAATGAAAAGTGTATTCCTTTACTTTTCTTAAGGTCATATTGGGATAATTAAAATTGATTCTTTAGAATTTTGGTATCATTTATAGTAACCTGGAGATTTAACCACAGAATAATATAGATAAGAAGGTTATAGCACACACACAGAGAAAAGAACAGAGAATTTTATTAATAAAATGAACAAATCTCAGGGCATTTTCGACTTCTGAGCCACAAGAAACCCTCCTGGGTATCCTTAAGCTGAAAGACTCCTCGCTCCAGAGTAGAGTGGAGATCATTAGAAACTGTAAGTCAATGGGCACTGATGATGTGGCCCATGGAAGCTATACTGTGGTTATTTGGTCACTAAGTCGTGCCCAGTTCTTTTTGCGACCCCTGTGGACTATAGCCTGCCAGGCTCCTTTGTCCATGGGATTTCTCAGGCAAGAATACTGGAATAGTTTGCCATTTCCTTCTCCAGGGGATCTTCCCAACCCAGGGATCGAACCCGTGTCTCCTGCCTTGGCAGGTGGATTCTTTACCAGTGTGCCACCTGGGAAGCCTTGGAAGCTTCATTAGGATAGGCAGTTTCTGTGTTTTAGTGAAGGGGCTGGTGAATGAAACAAAAGCCAGGAAACCCCTTTAAACTCATGTCCATGGCCGGTCGAATGATGCTGATACAAGCGTTTCCCTTAGAAAGACTATTACCCCATTGTTACCTTTCCAAGGCTTAGCCCTCAGCCCTCTTACACTGCTACCTCTCTTCTTTCCATCACCTGTTCTAGGAACAAACGCCCTGAACGCATGGTGGTACAGACTGGAAAAGCCAGACCATGGGTACAGCAAAGGGACTCTGGATCTCTAGCTGTTTGTCACGATTTGCAATGTCTAACGAGGAATCTAGTAAAACAGATACTTAAATCTGTTTCAAGAATTAATCTTAAACTTAAGTTTAAAATGGATTGTTAATGCTGATTTTAGTGTATTTTGAGGATATTACTAAACAACTTTTGTGGTTTAGAACCTCCAAAACTACCTTTGACTCTCCTGGACATATTTTACTTTTAAAAAGGAAATACAATAGACAAAAAAACACAAAAATAAAAATCTATCTGTTCTATAACAAATAACTAACATTTTAATGTTTTTTGTAAAATGCAATTTCTTTCAGATACTCTTAACTTTTAAGTGACATAAAAAAGTTTCAGCCTCTTTAATATCTCCTTTAATACTTTAATATTTGGCATAATTTAAAATACAGCCATAGAGGTTAACATTTCAAGGAAAAAAAAAGTAAATGGAAAAAAAGGGGAATAGTAACTCACTGAGAAGCTTATGATTTAGTTTGTTTTGGATCCTTTAAAAAAATTAGGCCTGGAGTTTTAGTTATCCTAATTACCAGTCCAATTGGATATCTCAATGTGTGGATTCTAGATAAAAGATAAAATATTTTGTGGGCTTCCCAGGGGGTGCTAGTGGTAAAGAGTCTGCCTGCTAATGCAGGAGATGCAAGAGACAGGGGTTCGATCGCTGGGTCAGGAAGATCCCCTGGAGTAGGAAATGGCAACCTGCTCCAGTATTCTTGCCTGGAAAATTCCATGGACAAAGGAGCCTGGCAAGTTCATGGGGTTGAAAAGAGTCAGATACTCAAAGAGTCTCCTGAGGGACTGAGCACACGTGCACATAATAAATGTAAAACCCACTGACTGGATTGTTTGTTTAGAATCTGTTTACTAGGTTTGGATAACTTCAATAAAGCCAACTTTATACTGAGGTTCACTGATTGAAAATGCCGTTTTAAAAGCTCTGCTTTTGCGGCAAATTTCTAGACAAATCATAAAAACATAATATTATAGATATTGTACTGTTCATAGGTACTTGTTGGGGAAGTGAGGTGCTTGTGTTTAAACTATCAAAAGTCTGATCTTTCAAAAACATGTCCATGAATGCACTTCCGCTTACCACATCACTCTGCTTGACCCCCCCAAACTGTATGTAATGATTTCATATTGTTAGGTTAATCATGTTCCCATTATGGCTTGCAATTGTAACTATCTTTTATTTTTTGTCTGGTTACTGATTTTGAAAACTGATAAACATCTTTTTCTATTGAGAAAATGTTAAAAAAAATTCTGACCTTTCAAAATAGGTTTTCTAATGCAATAGTTTTTTTAAAAAAATCAGCATTTGCTTTCAAATGCATAAAATGTCAATTAAAAAGTCCTTACAGATAAATGAGAAGTTATAAATAAAAAGTTATAGATAAATATAGATAAATAAAAAGTTATTCCTTTCAGTCTCAATTATTTTTTCACTTTTAACTATACTCAACACAGAATCATTTTCCAAGTAAATGTCTAATGAAAAACAATTTCAATGTAAAATAAAACTAAGTAATCCAATATGACTTGCATAGAAAACTCTGAGTGCAATTTATCAAAATTCAGAATTAAATTTCTATAATAGTGGAAAAACTTTTAGTCTCTTATTATTCAAAACGTGCAACTTCCTATGAGATTAGAAAGTTAGCAAAGAGGATCAAACAGACTTAAGCACTGCCTGACTTCTAAAGCAATGAACTCTTTTATCCTTGCAGTAGTCATCTTGATTAACAAGGGAGTTTTTCAGTTTGTTCTCTGGATTAAATAGTCAAGATACCACTGTCCATATGCTTCAGTTCACAGATTTCTTTTGTGGGCCATTTCCAGAGGATGATGTAGCTTCATGAACTGAGCATTCACTTGGCAAAACTTCAGCTCCTGGATCAACTTGATCAGAGTAGCAGTTAATAGCTGTATAAGCCAGAGAGATAACATAACTCTGTTGGTCCTCAGCAGGTCACAGTGGTAGCATCTGATAATTATAAACTGGCAGCTGATAGCCAGTGATATTCTGAACCAGTGAAGTTGGATATGGAGGGTAAGCCTGAACATACCGAGTTATAGGATTCATCGTGGTTAGAGGCTGCCCGTAAGTTTCAGTGTTTGAGTCACTCCAGACACTCTGTGGTAGAGGAGGAAGATTAAAAACCAAAGGATGAGGCTGTACATGATAAGCACGTAAATTTTGTTTCCTGAGTGAGGAGCTCAATTTCAGCTTTTTATCAGGGAAATTTGTCTATGATTCTACTATCTTCTGCCCATTCACATCATTGCAAAATGCAACAATCCATAGCCTTTGGACACATCAGTTCGATCTGTGATTATCTTCACTTCTTTTACTGAAACATACTTAGTAAAGCAAAAGTGTTCATTGCTCAGCCACATCCGACTCTTTGTGACTCCATGAACTGTAGCCTGCGAGGCTCTTCTGTTCATGGGATTCTCCAGGCAAGAATACTGGAGTGGGTTGCCATTTCCTTCTCCAGGAGATCTTCCCAACCCAGGGATGGAAACTGAATACCTAGTAAAGAAGCCTCTGATTTCGGTTTCGTCCATCCTAACATCAACTTCACCAGCAAAAAAGGAGTGTTTGGCATGACTTTACCCTCTGGTAAAGCATAGCCTTGGTGGGTCATAGCTGATGAAGACTGGTGCTGGCCTCTGGAGATGGTTGAGTGTGGAGTCTCAGGATTTGCAGCAGACATGATGGCGACAACAGTGTTCCCACAGAGGGGCTGGAGGAGGAGCAGAAGCTGGCTGGCTTCATGCACCTCACTCGCCACTGCTGTTAGGCCTGCTCATGCTCCCTACCCGGCTTGAATGGGCAGAGGAAGCAGAGAAGAGCGGCAAGGCCAAGGGGCACAGGCGAGCTCCCTTGACTTTTTCTTTAGGATCAACTTGTTCTAGATGGAAAATTCTGGAAGGTCTGTATCAGAGCATATTTTTCTAGGCTGTCAGTACTGAATTCATTCTTGTGGAGTCAGAGTTCTACCCAATCCAGGGGAGAAGTGTTAATGGAGGGCAGTGGTACTGATATTTGTTATCATTAATTGATATGTGGTATCAGAATCATTATTATGGTATTGCTCTCATTACCCTGTTCTTTACCCGGTTCTTTACCTCTCACACCTGATAAAGCAGAGAGGAAGGATTTGCCCCTCTGACAGGTAATTGGAAAGGTGGCCTGAGTAAACAAAATACATAACAACGAGCATAGAGTCATTTGGGAAATCCCTAGGATTAGCACCGTCCTGTTGGGCCAGATCCTTTTCCCACATACTTCAGCATTTTGTCAGTAGCTCAGCACTGCATCTATCATGGAAAGGAAACGAGCTTTTGCCATCCACTCTGGCGTGTTTCACCCACTTCCTGCATGTTCATTAGGGGATGTGACAATCCAGCCACCAGGCAGCCCCCACACCTCCTGTAAACACTTTTTGCTTCCTCTTCTATGCAGCTCTAAGCTGTCCTTAGAGCATTTGGCCTGCTGCTTGCTCTTGGAGCTCTGAGGGGTTCCTGGTGGGAGCTGATGAGTTTTCTGAAGAGCCTTTTGTGTATGTGTGTTTGTGTGTGTGTGTGTGTGTTCAAAGATGTATCTGGGGTGCTACATCAAATAGCAAAGAAAGACTTAGACTAAAAAGAAATAGCCTCACACTGCGTCCTTCCCCCGTCCTCAAACAAAACTTCGGACATTTTACCTCCCAAACCATAAGCAGTATGCTTGACTCCTTAACTTTGCTGTATCTGCTGACTCTTTGCTGCAAATCACAAGGATTTAGCTCCTTTCTTCCTCACTCTGGATTCCATCCTCCTCTCAGAGTTTTAATAAATGTGTTGGTCATTTTAGTTCTTCTCAACACTTTTGCGAATTTCAACAATGTACGAAAACCTCCATTTCTCACTCCTTGAGCTTCAGACAGTGTTTTAATATTGCTTCACATAAAATAAGACTATGCAGCGGCCGTGTCTCCCACCTCCTCACCCACTCTGGCCTCCTAACCCTGTACCAGTTACACCCTGGCGTTTTTAATATCAAGGTTGGTAACCATAATATTCTATTTAGTCCTTTGTTTAAAAGTTGATTTTAAATGCTGAAAACCAATGTGACAATTATGCTACCATTATTATGGAAATATTCTTTATTGTAGGGCCAATAAATAGAGCTGAGTCCAAAATAAACCCTGCAGCACTCATACTAAGCAAAGTAAGTCAGAAAAAGACAAATACCATACGCTATCACCTATATGCAGAATCTAAAATATGACACAAATGAGTTTATCCACGAAACAGAAACAAACTCACAGATGGAGAACAGACTTGTAGTTGCCAGGGGAAACGGGGGCACGAGAGGACTGGATTGGGAGTTTGGGACTAGCAGATGCAAACTATGCTATATTATATTTAAACAAGGTCCTATTTTATAGCACAGAGAACTGTATTCAACATCTTGTAATAAACCATAATGGAAAAGAATATGAGAAAAAATATATATATGTTATACATTGTTGTTCAGCTGTGTCCGGCTCTTTGCCATCCCATGGACTGCAGATGAAGCCCATGGGGATTCTCCAGGCAAGAATACTGGAGTGGGTTGCCATGCCCTCCTCCAGGGAATCTTCCCAACCCAGGGATTGAACCCAGGTCTCCCACACTGCAGGCAGATTCTGTACCATCTGAGCCACCAGGGAAGCCCTTATATACATTGATAGATAGGTCCTTGTTTAACTATCTTATATATAGTGGTGCACACAACAACTATGCTGCTGCTGCTGCTAAGTCACTTCAGTCGTGTCTGACTCTGTGTGATCCCATAGACGGCAGCCCAACAGGCTTTCCCGTCCCTGGGATTCTCCAGGCAAGAACACTGGAGTGGGTTGCCATTTCCTTCTCCAATGTGTGAAAGTGAAAAGTGAAAGTAAAGTCGCTCAGTCGTGTCCAACCCTTAGCAATTCCACGGACTGCAGCCCACCAGGCTCCTCCATCCATGAGATTTTCTAGGCCAGAGTACTGGAGTGGTTTGCCATTGCCTTCTCCGACACAACAACTATACTTCAATAAAAAAAAAATAATAATAAAAGAATGCCTTCTTTACTCTAAGATCTGTGGGCCCTTCTTATCTGTTCTGATTCTCATCTCTCTTCCTCTTCTTTTTTCTTTTAATAACATTTCATCCTCTTTGTCCACCCTCTCTCCAAGGTCTCTGTTTTCTATATCTAGACCTGGTTGAACCTCTACATTGCGTATTTCATTTGTTTATGTGTACTGATATTTATTGTTTGTGCCCATGGCTTCACATTCTGAAACATTCATGACTTTACAGCCTAGCCCTTCTGTTGCTGTTTGTTATTTTAGATAAAAAGTTTATTTTAGGACAGCAAAGGAAACTGTAAACAAAACTAAAAGCAACCTACATACAGGGGGAGGGATAAATTAGGAGTATGGAATTAATAGATATGCACCACTATATATAAAATAATTAAACAAGGACCTATCTACTGTACAGCATAGGGAAATATATTCAATACTTTATCATAACCTATAATGAAAAAGAACTGGAAAAAAATAAATATATATATCTGAATCACTTTTCTTTACAGCTGAAACTAATACAACATTGCAAATCAATATAATACAATACTAATACAATATTGCAAATACTTCCATTAAAAAATCATTCTGAGAATTCTAATTGTAATTTTTGAGCATTTAATGTTCCCAAATAATGCTCATTTGCTCTAGAGTCAATCCTTCAAAGAGACTCACCTATTTCTTTGGAGAAAATAGGGCTGTGAGTCTTCACTATCAAAACCTCTTCTTTGGCAAAGACCTGAGACCATGTCTCCCCATTGTGAATGTAGGTCAGCTTGCTCCTTGTACGAGGATGTGTGCATTTCAGCCTCATCTGCAGTGGGCGGCTGATCTGGACTCTGTGAATGAAAGAGATATCCCTGGACGTCACCCAGATCCCTTGGCCAAGGGCATCTTCTAGGCTCCCCCAGAGGCACTGACCACAGAACCGTGCAGCCTCTCCTCTCTTTTCTCAGGAAGACTTTTCCAAAAAAAGGAGCCCCACCACCACCACCCCTGTCCCCAGAGCCCAGAGAAGCCTCTGAGGAAGATAAATTGAAGGACTGGAATCCTGGAGACCAACAATTTGCCCAAAAGCTTGCAGAAGGAAAGCAACCATTGTGCCCCACAAAAGCCTAAGAGACAATGATATTGGAGCTGAAACTGACATGCTATTTGCAAAATAAAGAACCGGACAGCGCAGACCTTGCTCCTTAACTTGCACGCAAACACCTGCAGCAGGCAGCCTCTCAGAGGAAAACGTTGCTATTGCTGTATATTAATATTGCCTGTTACAGGGTATCTCTAAACAGAATAATACTTTTTTTTTTTAGAGCACAGGGCATTTATTAGCATATCAGAGGTGTTCAGAGATGATATTCAGAACCAGCACAGCATTTCAAGGGAAGTTTGTAATTTCTGCCTTTTTATCTAGAAATTTTCATGATTAATAAAATCTGAAGTTGATCACCAGGTGTTGAAAAATGAATAGAAAGCAGCTATCAAAAATAGGACATTTATGTGATGTTCTTTTTCAAAGCACTGTGTGTAGTAGTATGTGGGTGCTCAGTAGCTTTCGCTGGGTCCTACTCTTTGCAACTCTACGGACTGTAGCCATGCTCCGCTGTCCATGGGATTCTCCAGGCAAGAACTGGATTGAGTTGTCATGCCCTCCTCCAGGGGATCTTGCTGACTCAAAAATCGAACCCACATCTCCTGTATCTCCAGCATTGCAGGCATATTCTTTAGCCACTGAACCACCTGGGAAACCCATATGTGGTACAGTTTTCTAACTTGAGTCATGAATAGTCTTACCAAAATCAAGTCATTCACCTTTGGAACAAAAGCTAGTTTGTACCCATCAGTTTCACAAATTCAAAAGTAGTCTTTTATTATCCAAAGTTAAAAATTAATCTTGTAATAACTTATAATGGAAAAGAATCTGAAAATGAAAATGTATACATATAACTGAATCATCTTGCTGTATACCCAAAACTGACACAACACTGTAAATCAATTATACCTCAATTTTAAAAAGTTTCAAAAGAAAATATTTTAGCATTTTAATGTCTTAGTATTAATCAACATCTACTGATTCAAGAGTTAAAAAGTATGTCCCATTAAATTTATGCATCTGAATTTTTTTAAAAAACTTGAAATTACAATAAAATTGTCGGTATTTTGCCCATTATGTACTTAGGTAAATAGAATTATGACAAAGTCAACCATTAGTGCCTAGCAATATGCCAAAATAATCTCACATATTTATAAATATATTGAAATCTCTTCTACTTTCATTGTCCTCAGAAACCTAAAAATACCACTCAATAGTCATTTACTTGTCCTTTTCATTAGACACCATTCTTTTTGACTTTGTATGCTACTGAATCCATCTTTCACTGTTTACTCCTATTTTACTAAAAAAAAAGAAATCTTGGGAACAAAATGAAGTTGAAATTAATTCAACAGCTACTGAAATTTTATACAGCTACAAATCTGCAAAAGGAAAAGGTAAGCCCATTACTTTTAATATATAGCTAGTGCACAGTTAAAATTAAAAGAGTTATTTTGGGAAAGTCAATGCAAGTAGAAAAAATGATTAAAGTATATTGACTAAAAGTCCTGTCATCAACATTTTTATTTAGTTTGGTAAATGCTATTATATATAAATATGTAACAATATAAATACATACAATACAAAAATGTCACAAAAGAATATAAACACTGTGAATCTTTCAAAAGATAAATGTTATCTTGATGTCATATATTTTCTCAGTTGAGCTTCCTTTCATAGTCTTCTTTAGGTGATGGTAGTTTGGCAAGATTTTCATCAGGAAATCCAACTGCGGTGTCTGGGGCTGTGGCTACTTGGTCTGCACCTGACAAAGCCAGTCTGCACCATAGATCACTGTGTCCTCAGGGATGACTTCAAACATATTCAGATTGCAACAGGCCCCAGTAATGCAACCACTTATCAATATTACGTTTCTGCCTACATATGCTTTTAATAGAATATTACTTTTTTTCAAAACAGAGTCCTTACAGGAAAGAAGGCTACAGGACTTCCCTGGTAGTACAGTGGATAAGAATCTGCCTGCCAATGCAGGGGGTACGAGTTCAATCCCTGATCCACAGGGATCCCACAGGCAGTGGAGCAGTTAAGCCACAACTACTGAGCCTGTGCTCTAGACCCCTTGCTCTGCAACCAAGTGTAGCCCCCACTCTCCGCAACTAGAGAAAGCCTGCAAAAAACAATGAAGACCCAGCACAGCCAAAAATAAATAAATAATTTAAAACAAAAAAACAAGGACGGCTCTAGCTAGAGAGCTCTAGCTCCATCTGCAAGATGGTCTGGGGACAGGACCTTGAGGCAAATGCTCTCAGGTGGGTCTCACAGTCCCAAGGACTTGTTTGCTCTGTCCCCAGACGAGCAGCCATCTCCCTCTGATGGAGGTCAGAGGAGGGAGGCTGAGCCCCCGCCACCTGCTCGGGGCTCTGTGGAAGAATGAACGACCAGAAATAGAGAAAGGGGAAGGGTGGAGAGAGGAGCGTCAGGAAGGACGCAGTGGAGATGGACCCTTGCTTCTCTGACACCCTCGTCCTCTGCCTTCGCCACATCACCTGGTTGCTTCTTAAATGTTAACGATGGGAGGAAGGTTTAGAACTTCCTGGAGACCAGCCTCAGCCAGTGTGAGATGTGTCCAACCAGACTCCAGACGTCTTTGCACATCAGCTTCCTGCCTTCCAGAGGCTGAAGCCCTGTCATGAGTGCAGAGCCCTCTCTTCAGGAAAAGCATTTTCAAGGAGGGCAGGAAAGTCAGAGGATGAGATGGTTAGATAACATCACCAACTCGTTGGACATGAATTTGAGCAAACTACGGGAGGTAGTGGAGGACAGAGAAGCCTTACTGCTGCGGTCCATAGGGTCGCATAGAGTCAGGCATGACTTTGTGACTGAACAGCAACAGGAAGGCAACCCTGGAACCCTGAGTGTGTTGGCTTTGCTGAGAAGGAGGAAGGGTAAGAGCAGGTCATGGCTCCATGATCCAAGTCTAAAGGCTCAGCACCCATCATTCTGTGTACCTGGGGCTCCTTGCAGTCACACCATTCCATTTGTGCCCCCACAACAATGGGAGACTTTGAGAAGGAAAATCGAGGCCGAAACACACAACACCATTCACGAAACACAATATCATCCAAGGCCATGAGCCTGAATGTCAGGGACCCCACTGGGATTTGAACACAGGCCCCTTGACCAGTGTAGGCTGCACCCACAGCACCTTAATCTCATGGGTAAACAACCTCCCAATCTCTACCTCTGGGCAGCCAGCTAATCCCATCCGCAGTTCATTCATTCAATCAACATTCACTGAGCACCAATCAATCACCAGACACCTCAGAGCTGGGGAAACAAAGACAGAGTCCCAGCCAGTAGGAAACCCACCCTTAGTAAACAGACAGCTACTCGGGGTGATAAGTGTGGCTGGGCTGAAGATAGGCTGATGTGGATTCTCACTAGCTTCCCAGGGAGCCGTCCATGTCAAATTTCCCTGGTGTGACCCTTCCGTGCTGACTAGCAGAGGCAGCCCTGAGCTTTAGGGATGGGGAAGGCCCCAGGCACAGTGATTCATGCCTATGATCCCTTCCAAACTTTCTTGTGCCACAACTTTGACTGCAAAGAAAGTGTCATCCTTGGCGCCCCAAGGACCCTGGCCAGTCTGCCTGTTACCGGTGCCCGGGGCACCTGAGGACATAAGATGAGGCCTAAAAGAAAGAAGCGTGATGAGTCAGGAAATGTGTGGCTAAGACCCAAATAGGAGGTGCTGGCTTCTTCACGCAGCAGGAACCCCTCCCCGCTTCTGAGTGGGCCCAGCGCCTGCTCTCACCCAAGTCCAGTTCCACCTTGTCAAAGTCGAGTGGCCTTGGGCTGCTTCCCGTGACTTAGTTTCCACATTTACTGAAGGAGGAGAATGATAATAGAGCTTTCATTGTAGGGTCATTTGGATCACTATTTATTAAGCACTGAAGCAGTTTTCAGGACTTGGAAAACACTATGGAAGACCTTTTTTAAAAAAGTAGAGAAAGGATTCAAGGAGCTATTTAACTGGTGCCCCTGCCTTCAGCCAGGATCCCATCCATGGAGCAGGAGCAGTTGAAAGAGGACAGGGGTAATCAACAGAAAGGTAGCACTGTTGCTGGGAATGTAAACTGTTACAAGCACTGTGAAAAACAGTATGCAGCTTCCTCAAACAATAAAAATAGAGCTACCATACGATCCTGAAATTCCACTCCTGGGTGTATATCCAGAGAAAACTACAATTCAAGAAGACACATGCACCCCAATATTCATAGCAGCACTATTCACAATAGCCAGGACATGGAAACAAACTAAATGTCCATTGACAGATGAATGGATAAAGAAGATGTGGTATACACACACACACACACACAAAATGGAATATTATTAAACCACCAAAAAGAATAAAATAATACCATTTGCAGCAACATGGATAGATCTAGTGATTATCATACTAAGTGATGTAAATCAGACAGAAAAAGACAAATATCATATAATATCACTTACATGTGGAATCTAAAACATAACACAAACGAACTTATCTATAAAACAGAAATAGAAACAGACTCACAGACATAGAGAACAGACTCATGGTTGCCTAGGGGGCAGGGACAGAGAAGGGCTGGACTGGGAGTTTGAGATCAGCAGATGCAAACCATTTATACATAGAATGGATCAACGCCAAGATCCTAATGTATAGCATAGGGAATTATATTCAAAATCATATAATAAACCATAATGGAAAAGACTATGAAAAAATAAAATGTATGATTTCAGTCAACACACTAGAGGGGAGAAAAAGGAAATTTACAAATGTGTCAGCACTGATTATTACTGAGTTGAGAGAAATCTGGGTGATTTTTGGTGTCATCTTTATCATTTTTCTGTATTTCCCACTCACCCCCCACCACCCCCACCAGCCCCTGACCTGGCTCTGAGCAGGGCCTCCTGGGCAGTCAGAGGGAGGGGAGTGGTGGGAGCTTTTCCTGACTCTGACCCTGACACTGATACTGGACTGGCTGCTGGCGGGTGGAGGGGGACGCAGAATACCTGATGCTGTGGGACTCACAGGGTTGCCCTGCCCATCCACAGCATTTCCAAGGTACTTTGGCTCAGCGGTTGTCTTCTCTTCTCCAAACCGTGTGAGATCACAGGGTCCTCCCAAATGAAGAAACCAAGACCAGAGAGGTCGCAGGACTTGCCCAGGGTCACCAAAGGGAGAACACCTGTGGCTGTAACTTCAGGCCAAGCAGGATTCAGGCAGTGGCCGCAACGCCCAAGGTAAAAGAGAGGAAAGGGTAGCACGTGAGCTTGTCAAATGCATAAAAACATTTTACAAGAATTCATTGCTTTTTCAGCTTTTTCTATTGCTCATGTAGAAAACATTTGAAAATACAGAAAACTATAAAAAAGAAAATTTAAGTTGTCTATAATCATACCTCCTAGATATTAGCCTCTATTACCACATGTTGGTATGTTTTCCTTCATGCTGTTTCAAAATTTAAGGTGTTGGTGTTTGTAGATTGTTATCCTGTTCTCCGCTTAGTGTGTTATAGCATGGAATAAAAGTCTTCAAAACATGATTTTTAATGACTACACAGTTAAATAGTAATCATGGCCAACAGTTTTATAACATGGTTTTGTTAACTCAGGTTTCCATAACAAAATACCACAGACTAGATGGTGGAAACGACAGACATTTATCATCTCACACTTCTGGACATTGGGAGGTTCAAGGTCAAGGTGCCAGCTGATTCGGTCTCTGGTGAGAGCCCGCTTCCTGGCTTGCAGGTGGCCGTCTTCTTGCTGTGTGCTCATGTGGCAGAGAGAGAGTTCTGTTGCGGCTTCCTCTTTTATAAGGGCATTAATTCCACTATGAGGGCCTCATCTTCATTACCTCATCTAAACCTAATTAATCCCTGCTGCTACTGCTGCTGCTGCTAAGTCACTTCAGTCGTGTGACCAGGCTCCCCCATCCCTGGGATTCTCCAGGCAAGAACGCTGGAGTGTGTTGCCATTTCCTTCTCCAATGCAGGAAACTGAAAAGTGAAAGTGAAGTCGCTCAGTCATGTCTGACTCTTCGCGACCCCATGGACTGCAGCCTACCAGGCTCCTCCATCCATGGGGTTTTCCAGGCAAGACTACTGGAGTGGGGTGCCATTGCCTTCTCCGAATTAATCCCTAAAGACCCCCAATTCCTAATACCATCACATTGGGGGTTAGGATTCACATATATGAATTTTGAGGGGATGAAATTCCATCCACAGCTGCACTTACTGGGAACCCAGAACACAGTGAATTTTACAAGCACCAGTTCACCAGCTCCTCACCAGGAAGGGCTGTCAATACCCTCATTTCGCAGATGAGGAACCTGCGGCATAGAATGGTAGCTTGTTAGTAATTTGGGGTTTGAGGTTTAAACTCAAGCCATCTGGACGGAAGGAAGAAGTGCAGAAAATGTGAATTAGAGAGCACACTAAGAGAAAATGAAAGTGCATATCTGGGTTCTACTTTAGGGAGATGAGTTGGATCTCTGTGATGAGCTAGCATTTAATATGATATGTGGAGAATGAGTTGGATTCAGCCAGGCAGAGTGGTGGAAAGAGAGGTGAACTGCTCCAGGCTGGTGACTCACTGCTCCCTACTCTTACTTTTAAGTTGAAAACACCCAAACAGCCAGATTTTTCATGATCATTTTGAAACTTAAAAATGGGGTGTGGTACCTATAATCCTACAATTTTCATTCCTCCTTTTACTCCCTTACAACTTTTAGTACTTTTTTCCCTTGCAAATTTTAGTAGATAATCTACACCCGTTTGATGGAATTTGTTTTTAACTTGGAAGAATTCCACACTCTTCCCTGTTTTACACAGTTGCTATACACCTCATTTTGATTGCTCTGTCACCATGTCACCACGATTGTCACCATATGGGACACCATAGTTTGCTTCGTTTTCACTGCTGGAAGCACTGCTATTATAAACATCTCTGCGCATGCAGCGCTTTTCTTCTTTCGACCTAGAGGAGGTAGGGGCAGATTGACAGGTGGTACTGGCCATTTTGCTACTCTGTTTGCACTCAAAAAGGAATGTTCACATTTTCTAAGTCTCTAGCAATGAAATGACTGCACCTGTTTCCCAAAATCTGGGGAATTTTCAAACTAGACTTCTTGATAATCTAGCACCTCACCATTGTCTAAGTTGCCCTTCCTTATAATTTTAGTTTTCATATTTAGGGTTTTATTTCTTCTAGACTCTCTTATGTTGAAAAAGGGTAATTTTAGACATCAGTTGCAGAAAATACCCATCCTGAGAAAGAAAAATGGAGCTGGAAGAATCGGACTCCCTGACCTCAGACCACACCATAAACCCACAGTAAAAAAAACAGCATGAACTTCCCTGGTGGTCCAGTGATTAAGTCATCATGCTTCCATCATGCAGGGGGCAAAGGTTCGGAGAGTTAAGACAACGTGGTATCGGTAGGGAAGACAGGTACACCAAGAGAACAAAAGAGAGAGAGTCAGAAACAGACCCATGAGTGTATGAATAATTGATTTATCACAAATGTACAGCAATGGTACATTTATTTTTATGTATTTATTTGTCTATGTATTTTATGTATTTATTTATGCATTTTTAAAATGTACAACATTGTAATAAAGAAAGAATGGTCTTTTCAACAAATAGTGCTCTATCTTTGAAGTATCTATATGGAAAAAAGTAAAATTGGACCCCTATCTCACATCATACAAATGAATTCTTTTTTTTAATTGAAGTATAATTGAATTACCATGTTGTGTTAATTTCTGCTGTACAGCAGATTCAGATATATATATGTATATATATATGTGTGTATATATATACATTCTTTCTTTGTATATGTATATATACATATATATGCGTGTGTGTATATATTTATATATATATATACACATTCTTTCTTTTTTTTTGTTCATTCATGTATTTATTCCACAATTAAAATAAACCATAATTCAAAGCCATAACATTTTTAAAAGGTAAAGGGGAATCTGTGTCACAGCTGTATTAATAAAACAGACATTGGTCTAAAGTGCAACACTAAACAGGTGTTCTCTGTTCCCATGGTGGAATAAATACATAATAATTACACATAAAATTTCACTGAAGATCTGAGATGACGCAAATAACCCTTTGAAACAAACTGCCCAATGAACGGAGGCAGGCTGCCAATAATTTCCATTAACATTGAACTGAAAGATAGAAAAATCCCCAAGGTGGCCAACATTTTCATGTGCCTGGCCTGAGCTTCTATCTTCCTTCCTTAGTCACATGCTAATCCAGAAAGGCTGCCCCACCCCATGTTCAAGACACCACCATAAGTCTCCAAGGACCTCAGCACAGATGGCCGCTAATGAGCCTGTGTGCGACCTTCATTCAGAAGCTCCAGGGAAATTAGGAGCCCAAATGCACAGAGCAACATCATTTCTTTAAACAATAGTTTTAACTGCTGAATGAGCTCTGGCAGGCCATGTTCATTTTCATAACAAACCAAAATATTGTCTTAATATCTTTCTGCTTTTAAGAATGTTAAGTGGAACATTCAAGTAAAAAACAAAAAAATTACAGAAATAATGAAAAATGAAAATTCAAAGGATTTATGCCAACAAGCAAACCAGTCCTCTGCAGCCTAACTCATTTGTTTCTGGGCTGTGATGCCATGTAGAGGGCAATCAGGCAGTAGATGGTCCCTCCCACTGTCAGCGCCATGGTGGTCCGGTAAAGCATTTGGTCAGGCAGGCCTCACTTCAGGTGGATGGGCACACCGTCAGATTTCTGGAAAAACTTCTGTAGCTCTGGAACTGTGTTTTTCCCAGCATAATCATATGCAATAGAACTGGAACTCAGTTTAGTTGGTGTGGCAAATATGATAGGCTGTGCTTCTGTGGAAACAACAGGTCTTAATCCCTGAGGGTTATAGGCGTCAGAAGCCCATGCTCCGGCCAATTTCTGCGTGAAGCCGCTGAATTTATAATACATGACGCCCCGTGTGGACCTCCCGCAGCCACCACCGCGCGACTCACATTCTTTCTTTATATTTCTTTCCATGATGGTTTATCTCAAGATATTGAATATAGTTTCCTGTGCCATACAGTAGGACCTTGTTGTCTATCCATTCTATATGTTATAGTTTGCATCTGCTAATCCCCAATTCCCCGTCCATTCCTCCCCTCACCCATCCCTCAAATCAAATCTTGGTGGATTATGGACCTAAATCTGTGAGGCACAGCTAAAAAAATTTTAGGAGAGAACAGAGGGTTTATATGTTAATGAATATAGAGTAGGGCAAGATTCCTTGGACTAAAAGAACTGTCACAGGGACTTCCCTGGAGGTTCTGTGATTAAGAATCTGCCTTCCAGTGCAGGGGACTCGGGTCTTGTGCCCGGCGGGGCAGTTAAGCCCATGCATCACAACTAGGGAGCCTGCGTGCCACAGCTACTAGCACAGGTGCTCTAGGGACTATGCACCATGACAAAGACCCCGTGTGGCCAAAATAAAATAAATAAATAAATTTTTTAATGTAAAAAACTGTCATTAAAGAAGACTGCTCAATTTGACTATATTAAAATTGGAGATACCTACTTATCAAAGATAGTTTAATTTAACAGAAATAGAAATGTTAACCATAAAGGGGAAAAAAATGATAAATTTAAGATTGCTGTTCCTCAAAAGGCACCATTAAGAGTGAAGTTTTTTTGTTTTAATTTTTGAAAAAAAGAGTATAAACTTAAGCCAGAGATTTGGAGAAGATATACTTTAACAAAAGACTTGTATTCAGAATATATAAAGATTTCCCAAAAATCAATAAGAAAAGGACAACGAGACAAGAACAGACCGTCTAACAGAAAAATGGGCCATAAACTAGAACATATGTGTCACAGAAGAGGCTATCCAGACGGCCAATCAACATATGAAGAGATACTCAATTCATCACCAGGGAGACGCAAAATAAAACATAATGCAATGCGAGCATCCTCCAATTGTGATGAAAAAGAATCAATATCATGGAAAGACAACAAGAAACCAGGTGTTGACATATTTCCCCCAAAGTCTCCTAAAGTGGAATATAGACGCCTCCTATGACCAGCATAGGCGTATACCCAACAGAAACGTGTATACGTGCTCATCAAATGCATGTGGGAGAATGTTCACAGCAGCGGTATCTGTAGTGCCTCTGAACTGGAAACCACCCAAACGTCCATCAGTCATACGATGGATAAACTGTCATTGCAGATGACACCACCCTTATGGCAGAAAGTGAAGAGGAACTAAAAAGCCTCTTGATGAAAGTGAAAGAGAAGAGTGAAAAGGTTGGCTTGAAGCTCAGCATTCAGAAAACAAAGATCATGGCATCTGGTCCCATCACTTCATGGGAAATAGATGGAAAAACAGTGTCAGACTTTATTTTTTTGGGCTCCAAAATCACTGCAGATGCTGATTGCAGCCAGGAATTAAAAGACGCTTACTCCTTGGAAGGAAAGTCATGACCAACCTAGATAGCATATTAAAAAGCAGAGACATTACTTTGCCAACAAAGGTCCGTCTAGTCAAGGCTATGGTTTTTCCCGTGGTCATGTATGGATGTGAGAGTTGGACTGTGAAGAAAGCGGATCGCTGAAGAATTGATGCTTTTGAACTGTGGTGCTGGAGAAGACTCTTGAGAGTCCCTTGGACTGCAAGGAGATCCAACCAGTCCATTCTAAAGGAGATCAATCCTGGGTGTTCGTTGGAAGGACTGATGCTAAAGCTGAAACTCCAATGCTTTTGCCACCTCATGCGACAAGTTGACTCACTGGAAAAGAGTCTGATGCTGGGAGGGATTGGGGTGGGAGGAGAAGGGGACGACAGAGAATGAGATGGCTGGATGGCATCACCGACTCTGTGGACATGAGTTTGAGTGAACTCCGGGAGTTGGTGATGGACAGGGAGGCCTGGCGTGCTATGGTTCATGGGGTCGCAGAGAGTCGGACACAACTGAGCGACTGAACTGAACTGAACTGAACAGATGGCTGTAATGCAACAAACATGGGAGAATGACAACTGCCCAAATCAGTGTGCTGAATCCCACACGCAAACACACACCAAAGAGAACAGGCTTCATCTCCCATGTATGTAAGTCAGGACAGTGCTTATCTTGGAGCATGGTGGCCAGAGAAGCCATAAAGGGGCTTTGGGATACTGGTGATGTCAATTCTCAATCTGGATGCTGCTCACACAGTTCATGTGTAAAAAACATTCACATTGTACTGTACAATGTAGTCACTCTTCTGTATGCATGCATGTTATACTCAGTAATATATTTATTTTAAGACACCATTAATGAAAAGGCAAGCTGAGAGTAGGAGGAGATATTTGCAACACAGAAAAAATATGCCAGTACATATATCACTTAGCTCTTTGCCTGCATGCTAAATTAAGGGCTTTGCCTTTTAAAATCTCTTCATCCTCCTCTAACTGTGCATTTTTATGTGTTTCTATAGATATGTATAATTTGAAAATAAATTACTTTTTGTATTTATTGAACAGATTTTGCCTCGTTACAAACTTTTTAATGCAAATGAGTGGAAATTCTGCTCTTTCTCTGGGGAAATTTTTCAAATTATTTATGTTCCTCCTGGTTCCTTTTTTCCTCTGGTTGAAGGATTTGATATATTTCTTTTAAAAACTCTTTATGTTTACCCAATATTCTTCATTTTTCAGTCTCCTTACGTTATCAGAAAATGCTGGTAACCCAGGAGATTTGTGCTGTCAGCCTCCCCTACCATGGTTTGATTTAAGAAGAAACTGAGACCTTCGGTCCAGCTACATGATTGAGGGGTTTGGATACCCCTCGTGGAAGAGAGGGAGAAAACCTGGATTCCTAATAATCCAGTTCAGCCCCTCCCAAGGTCATAACCACCTTCTAACATCAGTACGATATTTTTATAAACGAGTATTTAGAACAAGTGACACTACATCACAGCAGGCCACACCCCCTGCAGACAGCCCCACAGCCCCCATTCAATGAGACACTCCTCCCAGCATCTTTACTGAGCCCACGGTAGCACCCTCGACAGCCAGGCCTGCGGCTTGTGAAGCTCCTATTCCAAAGAGAGGAGACAGACAATAAACAAGCCACCAAAGAAGCCAGATAAAGTGAAGGAAGTAAACAGGGTGAGGGAAGAAGGAGGCAAGATCTGGAGTGAGAATAGACTAGTGCGAGAGGAAGCCAGGAAGATGGCTCCAGGCAGAGGGCGTCGTGAGTGTGGGGCGGGGAAGGGTTTCTTCTGGGATCAGGAAGGGACCAGTGGCCAGAGCAAAGGAGGCAGGGCTGGAGGAGGGGGTCCCGGCCATGAGAAGGCTCTGACTGAGAGCCACAGGAAGTCACTGAGGGGTTTTAAGCCAAAAAGGAATATGATCTGATTTGTATTTTAAAAGATAATTCTAACAGATAAAGCAAGTGTGGCATGCACACACAATGGGATATTACTCAGCCTTAAAAAAGTGGAAATTCTGACACAGGCTGTAACCTTGAGGATATTATGCTAAATGAAATAAGCCAGTCACAAGAGGACAACTGTCGTGTGAATCCACTTACCGGAGGTACCCGGAGTACTCAAGTTAGTAGAGACAGAAAGTAGAATGGTGGTTGCCAGGCGCTGGAAAGGGAGGGAGATGGGGAGCTATTCTTCAGTGTTCAGAGTTTCCATTTGGGAAGATGAAAAAGTTCTGGAAACAGACGGTGTTGACGGTTACACAATAATGTGCATGTAATTAATGCCACCAAAGTGTACACTTAAAATGTTAAAAATAGTAAATTTTATTGTTCTATATACTTTACCACAATAAAAGAAAAACATTTTAAAGATAATTCTGCCTGCTGTGAAGAGGATGAACAGCAGGGTTGGGGCTTCAGAGAGGAAGCTCAGAGACCTTTGAAGACAGAAGTATTGAGGGCAGCCAATCATTCAGGACTTGGCCGTGGACTGAACTGGGGTGAACGGGAGGGACAGGTCAGTATGTTTGAGACCTAACAAGTGACAGTAACAATACAAAATAGAAAGCACTGCAAAATAAGTTGTGCTAGTGTAGTATTCCACGTTTCCATTTTCAGAATTGTCTTCAACATCATTGTATTCATACATCATTTTTTTTCAGCAAGGTCTTAATACCCACACAGAAGGCCACTTACAGCTTTCAGGACTCTGCATCAGACCCCTGTCCACAGGACTGTGTTCCAGTGGGTTTGATTCAGGGGCTAACTGCCCACTCTCACCTGACAGTAGAGGGGAATAAGTCCTATTCTGAGCACTGGAAAGCACTAGGCACCCTGGTGGGTGCTTTAGAAAAACAATCTCATTGAATCCTGGAGATCACTGTATGGGGCAGGGACTACGGTCCCTATTTTACAAATAAGAGACATGGTGAGCCTTTCAGAGGTTGATTAAGCTGTGAATCTCTGCCGCCTACAGCTCGCAAAATGGGTCCTGCCCACCAGGCAAATGCAACTATCTCCCAGTAGCCCAGGGTGGATTCTTTTTCATTTTAATATTTATTTACTTATTTATTTGGCTGGGTGGGTCTTAGTTGCCACATGCGGGATCACTTTAGTTGCGGCAAGAGGAATCCTTTTTTATTTTTAGTTGAGGCTTGCAGGATCTTCAGTTGTAAACTCCTAGTTGTGGCCTGTGGGACCCAGCTCCTGGACCAGGGATCGAATTCGGGTCCTCTGCATGGGGAGCGCTGAGTCCCAGCCCCTGGACCACCAGGGAATTCCCGGTGGATTCTGAAGGCAAGGCAGAGGGGATGGACACTGAGCTACCTCACAGCAAAGGGGGAAAGAGGTGTGAAAAGGGTCTCATCCTGAAATGCTCTGGGCCCAATGGGGAAAGACAGGAATCAGAGGTCCTGAGGGCCTGGGTCTCCTCTGACGGGTGTGTCTGGAGAAGCTGTGCCACCCTGGCCTCAGGGGTCCTCCAGGGCATCCCCCTATCAGGCTGGGCTTGGGGAAGGTCAGTGGACAAGGCCTGAAGGTGGATGGAAAGCGTGTAGGCTCAAAGTCCTCTGCTTCATCCCCAGCTCAGCCCTCCAAAGCTGTGTGCTCTGGGGCTGGTCGTTTCCTATTTGTAAGCTCTAGTTTCCTGTCTGCAAAGAGGATGATAACAACATCTACTTGGAAGGGTTGTGATGAGGAGCAAACTAGATAAAGTATTTGAACATTGTTTTCAATGTAAATTTGTCCGTTTATTTGGGAAGGCCTGGGTGGCTCTATTATGGGGGGCTAGAGGCAACAGCTAAGCTTCCCCACCACCACCAGCCTTGGAACTGCCAAGGGACTGGGAATGACTTTATGAATCATGTGTGGCCTGCAAATACTACTTCTTACTAAGAAGTCCCTCAGTTTATGTCCACCTTTTGGTCTGGGATGGAGGAGTATCTTTTAAAGCCCAGGCTCCCAGTTGCCTCCCCAGTGACCCTGACTCACTCTGCCAGATGGAATTTCTCCTTTTTCGTGCCACGTCGCCCATGAATATGCTTTATTATTGCATGTTCTCCATAGAAAACCGCTGTAACCACATTGTAAACATTCACTGTGGCTGCTGGATTTAAGCTCTATGAGAAAGGCATCCCCAAGAGCAGAGTGCAAGGCAGGTGCTCAATCAGTACTTTTTGAACAAAATCAAGACAGTGACATATTGCAGCAAGGAGCCATAACATGTTTCATTGTTATAAAAATTATATACATATACACACAATGGAATATTATTCAACCATGCTGCTGCTGCTGCTGCTGCTGCTAAGTCACTTCAGTTGTGTCCAACTCTGTGTGACCCCATAGACAGAAGCCCACCAGGCTCCCCCGTCCCTGGGATTCTCCAGGCAAGAACACTGGAGTGGGTTGCCATTTCCTTCTCCAATGTGTGAAAGTGAAAAGTGAAAGTGAAGTTGCTCAGTCGTGTCTGACCCTAGCGACCCCACAGACTGCAGGCTACCAGGCTCCTCCATCCATGGGATTTTCTAGGCAAGAGTACTGGAGTGGCTTGCCATTGCCTTCTCCGTTTTCAACCACAAAAAGAAGGAATTCCTGCCATTTTTGACAACATGGATGGACCTTGACGGCATTGTGCTAAGTGAAATAAATCAGAGAAATACAAGTACTGTATGATCTCTCTTATACATGGAATCTAACAAAACAAAATAATGATTTGTAGATACAGAGAACAGATGGGTAGTCCCCCCACCAAAAGTAACCTGATCATAGATCATAGAATATTTAGGAAATACATCAGACTGGGGAGAAGCAGGGAGTAATCTGTTTTCACAGCCTCCAGTGATCATGTTGGTAAACATTAACCTGTATTTCCTTCCAGTCATTTTTTTTCCTAGACAAGCTGTCTTTACATTATTATAAAATCACAAATTACATAATAATTTTGTAATCTGTAAATGCCATTTTTACGTCTGGTCTCTTTCAACATTATAACAGTTACAATATTTCATTCTTACATTGCAAGGTCATTTTTCATTGTTTTTCCCCCCCAGTTTACTCTGTTCTGGACTATCCATTTTTCCAAAAATCATATTTCCAAAATACCAGTATAAAGAATTAATGTCTCGAAGCTTTCAAAATTGCTTCATCAAGAAGCCTTGTTTTTATAAATTGAATCTTATGTAGAACTTCAATATATGAAGAGATAGTATTTTATTCAAATAAAATCGATGTTGAAGTCAAAGGCCTGGTATTTGTTTTTGATAACATCAGTTGACACGCACACTAAGTCTATTTAGATGAAGACAAAATTGGAGCCTAGGGATGTATTACAGCCCCTGAGGAGGCACAGATTCACAGCACCCTGAACATCCAGGCATTCTGTGGTGGCTCCACAGAGAAGGGGACAGAGCAGCCAGCTCCCCAGGAGCCTGGCTCTTGGGTTTCCCTCCCCATGCCTAGGTATGCCCACTCCGGATTTCCAGGCAGTCCCAGATGGTAGTGGTGTAAGTCGTGTCCAACTCTTGCGACCCCATGGACTGTAGCCTGCCAGGATTTTCTGACCGTGGGATTCTCCAGGCAAGAATACTGAGGTGGGTTGCCATTTCCTTCTCCAAGGAGCCTCCCTAATTCCATTGATTGAGCTGAGGGAAGTGGTGTCTCTAAGGGACCCCCGTCTGCCTCGACACTACTTAGGGTGATTTGGGGGACTGACTTTAAACAGAAGTAGCCACTTATCTCTGACTTTCCAGGGCAGAAGAGAGGGTTTTGTGCCACCCACTCCCAGCCTGAGGTCTCCCTGTTGTCCCTACTTTGTTGTCTGCTCTTAGCCTGTGGTCGAATCTCCCTGCAACCTTTCTGCAGAGAGAAGGAAGAGAAGATGGTATATTTCCTTGTGTCTCTGTGTTTGGGGATGGAGACAGGCTACGGGCAGAGGCCTCTTTTGCTGGTTGGTGTAAGGGCAGTTGCACACAGTTCCCACTAAAGTGACCTGAGGACGCCAGCAGAAATAAATACGGCAGAGGTGTACAAAATACAGCTGTACCTGCCTCTCCTGTTTTTTATTTTTACTTTAGGCTCCGCCGCTTAGCATGCAGGATCTTAGTTCCCCCACCAGGGATCAAACCGTGCCCTTGCATCGGGGGTGCGGTCTCTTAACCACCCGATCGTCAGAAAAGTCCCCCTAATTTTTTTATAACACGAAAACAAAACAGTTGTTACTCAAATTGGATACTCAAATTCCTCCATCAGAAAACAGCAGGAAGTGATTAGGAAAGAGCTGTTTGTTGAAAAGTAGCAGTTTTCTGGGATATTCGGCAAGCTCGTGTTCAGCTCGTTGAGATCCCTTGGACTGTAACCTGCCAGGCTCCTCTGTCCGCGGAATTCTCCAGGCAAGAATACTGGAGTGGGTTGCCATTTCCCTCGCCAGCGGTTCTTCCCCACCCAGGGACTGAACTCGTGTCTCCCTCTTTGGCAGGCGGATTTTTTACCACTGAGTCACCAGTGAAGCCCACATTCAGCAAGCCTATACATGATTTATTCACACCTGGTAGAGTGAAAGCTGAAGTGAAATATGGGAATCCCAGGATCAGAAAGGACAGAGCCTGGTCAAATCAGGCCAGCTTCCTTCTATCTGCCACTTATCTGTGTCACCTCACCTCGGAGCGGGTTCCCTTCCCGTCCCTGCTCCTGCTCACATTCGTTGGTGACCAGCGCCCTCTACTGGCAACAGGAAAAGTCTTTCTTCCTCCACAAATTGGCAGCGTTTTGTTGCTTGCCAGGTGCTTAGCAATAGAATCCCTTTCTGTAGGGTTGCCCTTCCTGCCCCGACTTCAGCTATTCAAAATATTTGATAAAATATCAAAATATTTTATTCTGATAAAATATTCAGTTCCAGTCATTTTTCACAACGACCTTCAAAGGCACCCCAAGTCTACAAACAAAAGTTTCAAAGGTACACCACGGGATATGGGGCAGTAGTACATTCATTCATTCATTAAATATTTTTTGAGCAGCTTTCATGCACCAGGCTTTAGTAAAACAAATATTTCTGCCGTGATGGAGCTTATCTCTATGCTATCAGCGGGGTGGGGACGACATATAGTAAGTAAAATATATAGCATGAAATTGGTATTATGAAAAAGAACAGGCAGGAAAGAAAGATAGGGATGTCTATGGGGGTAGGAGTAGCTGCTATTTTAAATTAGAGAAGTGAGAGGCACACCTGTGGACAACCAGAGATAGAATGTTTCAGAGAGAAGGAAGTGAGTGCAGAACTGTGGAAGCCCCGAGTGTCTTTGCTGGATTCGGTTTATCCAAGCAATAGCAAGGAGGCTGCCTTGGCTGAGACGGAGCAAGGCAGTAGACAAGGTCAGAGCCGGGTGAGGGCATGGCCTGTGAAGGGGTTGCCAGGGATTGTAAGTAAGCCCTTGGGCTTTTTAGTCAGAGGCAGATGGAGCTCTAAATAAATGAGTGATATCATCTGGGGTGCACACCCCAAATGTTTTACTGATAGACGTGCACAATTAACACAGAAACTGTAGGTCTGCAGAATAAACCCTTAAGATCAGCCTACTGTTTCCTTTCACAGAGACCCACAGTTGGAGGAGGTAATATGAGCTGCCTGGAAAGATGAGAACTTCAACAGGCAGAGACCTGTTAGGCCTCCCTAGACTGTCATTCCTATCCTTGAAGTGTAACAAGTGATCCAGTTGTAAACTGAGATATCCAGCCCTGGGGGCCTTCTCAGTACTGAATGCCCGTTTTCATTATTTGTCTACACTAATTCCTCACTTTTTTTCCTTGTGATTCTTTACCTGAATCAGACTTCTCCCCAGAAACAGGTCGACAAAACAGAAGGCTGAGAGCGAGGGCCTATGTGACACAGAGCCACCTTTTCCATGTCCTAGTTCAGACACACAAGGAGCGTCATGAATAGTTGGTACCTTACTGATTTTGATCACAGCCAGCCTAGAATTGTCAACACCTACTATTAAATTATGGAACTTTCTGGGAGGCACTTTTGATTTAGAAAATCCAGTAACAGGGACTGGTTCAGAATGGTAAGCAGAGGACACACACTTAACTCCTTCTTACCAACTCCCACTGAAGTGATTAAAGGAACACAAGGAAACTCTGTAGTAGTACTAGAAATGAGGAAAAAGGTTAGTACATCAAAATCAACCTGTGAGCAAGTAAGTAAAACTGAGTCAGAGAAAGACAAATTCATAATCTCACTTATATGTGAAACCCTACAAAGAAAATCAAGCTCATTAAAAAAGAGGTTACAAGAGGTGGAGGGTGGAGAAGGGAGAACAGGAGGAAGATAGTAGGTACAAACTTTTAGGATTAAAAAGTACTAGGCTGTGATAGCCTATGTAAGAAAAGAATCTAAAAAAGAATGAATACATGTGTATATATAACTGAATCTCTTGGCTGTACACACGAAACACATTTCAATCAACTCTACTCCACACAGCTGTGTGGTGCGTAGGAACGTTGAGAGTAAATCCTAAGAGTTCTCATCACGAGAGTATTTTTCCTTTTTTCTTTTCTTTTTATTGTATATATTTGCGAAGACAGATGTTAGTTAAAACTATTGTGGTCATCATTTCACAAAATATGTAAATCAAATCATCATGCTGTATGTCTTCAACAGTGATGTATGTCAATTATTTCTCAATCAAGCAGGGGGAAAAAAGATTAAGCCATTAAAATGAACCCCAACAGAAGCCCATTACCATCCCACATGTGCACCAGTGAAAGCTGGACAAACCACAGCCACAAATAATGATCTCAAGACAGACAGTCTTCGTGCGTTGTGAATCTCCTTACTTCCTTTAATGATACAAGGGACAATTTCAGAATTATGGGTTTTTACTTTGCCAGTGAAGTGTGGGGAAGGGCTGTTCACACCTCCACACTAAATGAAGCAGTGCACAGCTTGAATTGGCAACTGAAGGGCATAACCATGCCAATCAGGAAAGGGGCACTGACCAGCCAACTTCATGTTGCCACAACAGAAAAGAAAGTCTCTGGACACGGCTGCCCAAATCTCACACACATACAAGAAACTCTAATCTGACAAATCTTCTACTAAATCTAAACTCTCCCCTTTCCCTTTTGAGCATGCTTTTTAAGTCCCCCATTTGCACAGGGGACTTCCCTGGTGGTCCAGTGGCTAAGAATCCGAACTCCCAATGCAGGAGGCCGGAGTTGGATCCTTGGTCAGGTAACTAGATCCCACACGCCACAACTAAAGATCCTGCATACCACAGCAAAGATCAAACTGTCACAACTAAGACCCAATCACAGTCAAATAAATATTAAAAATATGCATTTGCACAGGTACCCATATCATTTGAAGAAAACTGATTTCAACTACCTGAGCCAAAACAATAATCCTAAGCAACCATGAATGCAACCACGAACCTGTCAGATCCTCTGGTGGAGAACATCATTGACTGATGGTCCCATTGGCTGCCCCTCTGGATCCACAGATCCACCCCAACCTTCACTTCCAGGGGACTCTTTCTAGCCGACGGGTGCCGTGGGATAGTAAGGCAGGCCTGTTCAGCGAGATGCTGGATTCCACAGATGACTGTGGCTTGAGAATTCTCCATATGCTTGGCCCAACCTTCCTTGGACTGTAGTCCAAGATTCTTCCTACCTAACCCTCCTTTGTTCCCTCTCCTTCTATGGTATCAAACCTACACCTGAAGCTTCTCCCCTGCCTTCTCCTATACCAGTTCCCAGCCCTCAATAAATCTCTTGTATAGTTAATCCTATCCTAGAAAATCTAAATGTATGCACATGCAGACACACTAAAAGACTGAAAAATTATAAGGAAATCAATTTGAGGAATTAGAGGAAAGGCACCCTTATGAAGAGAAACAGAAAACATAGAAGACCCCAAAGCACATGCATATCAAGTTTCAAGAGAACATATTTAAAAACAGGAGAAAGTAAGCATGGACTGATCTGAAAGTAAGAAAGATTTTCTAAGGGAAAAGCCTAATTGTTTACAAATAGAAGACTGGTAAACAGCAGATTGGATATGGCAAAAATCAGGTTCCATGGGAACAAATAAAGGCAATAATCAAATAATAGGAAAATAATGGTGTAAAACTAAAAGGCCAGTCTGTAGACTGCAAAAAAGTTACCTAAGAAATATTAAGGAAGAGACCATACCTAGAAATAACATGGTGACATTTTAAAATTTAAAGCATAAAGAAAAAGCACATCTATTCAAGGAAAAAAAATTCACATTAAGAAACTCAAAATCTGAATCAAAAGCTTCCCTTCTGCAATATTATATCCCAGAAAACAATAGCAAATATCTACTGTTTTTAAAGAAGACTGTAAACTAGGATTTGATATCCAGTCAAGGTTATCACATATGCAAAAGTAACAGAAAAACACTGCCATGTATGTGAGGATTCAGAAAGTGCATCATCCATCCACTCTTTATTAAAAAAAAAAAAAAGGCAATTCCCTGGCAGTCCCATGATTTGGATTCTGCACTTTCACTGCTGAGGGCCTGGATTTCAATCCTGGTCTGGGAACTAAGATCCTACGAGCCATGAGGCACAGCCCAAAATAATGATAAAAACGGAAAACAAAAACTTGAAAAGCTATGTACACTCCCATATTAATTGCAGCATTATTTATAATAGCCAAGATATGAAAACAACCGACAAATGAATAATATATGCAATGGAATATTATTCAGCCATTAACAAAGAATTAAATTTTGCCATTTTTAGAATATGAATGGATCCTGAGGGCACTTTGCTCAGTGAATTAAGCAAGATACAGACAAATACTGTATGACCTCTCTTACATGTGGAATCTTAAAAAAAAAAAATTTTTTTTTTTTTTTTTTAAAACCCCAACTTCATAGATACAGAGAAATGATTGGTGGTTGTCAGAGGCAAGGAGTACAGGGTGGGAGAAATGGGTAAACTATTTTTTTTTAGTTTAAATAAATTGAACTTTTAAAATTTGCTAATTAGACAACATACTTCTAGATAACCCATGGATCAAAGAAGACTTCACAAGAAAGTTAGAAAATATTTAAAACTGAATGAAAATGAAAGTATATTAAAAATTCTGAGATGGAGTCAAAATAGTGCTTAAAGAAAACCTCACAGCTTTAAGTACTTACACTAGACGAAGTCTAGTCAGTGACTTGGTATGTACCTTAAGAAGAAAAACAAAACAGACCAAAGTAAACCCAAGCAAAGTAGAAGAAAGGATAAAGAGTAGAAATTAGTGAAATTAAAAACAATTAAGAAAAAAAAACAGAGCCAAAAGGTGGTTCTTTGAGAACAGATCAACAAACAATAAATTCCTACCTAGACTGATCAAGAAAAACAGAACAGTATGAGAATGAAAAAGAAATTACCACTACAGCTCCTACAGATATTAAAAGATAGAAAAGAGTATATTATGAATAATCTTATGTCCACAAATCTTTGAAAGTACAACTTATCTAAAAGACACAATATGAAACCCAAACTCTGAATAGCCCTATATTTATTAAAGAAATGAGCTATAAAAAAGCTTCCCACAAAAAAAATCTTCAGGTTCAGATGGTTTCACAAATTAATTCCATAAATATAATAATGAAAAAGAGGATAATTAGAACTGGATTATTAAAAAGTCACCTTTAATAGCAAAAGGAATAACGTTCAACAGTCAACATTATACAGGTTAAAAGCACTAGACTATAAAGAAACAGAAAATCAGCTCTCATGAAATTCACTTCTTCTTCCCTTTTGAAGGCTTGGCAAATAAAGCTGGATCTATCTGCTCCTTTGCCAGTCCTCTGACAGAGAAGAGCCTCGCTGCCCGCTCCTGGAGAGTGCCCCCACACTTCAGTCCCCGGGCCATGAGTTCACACTTGAGCTTCTCCAAGCCCAGCAACTCCATTTCTGCAACAGAACTGATTGCCAGTAAATCTAAAGTTTCCTGACTGATATCCTGAGAAAAAGAAAAAAAAAGAGAAATTTTAAGTAAGTCCATTCCTTTGTCTCTTTCTAATTAAAACTTTCTTCAACTGTCAATGACATCCTATTTTTCAAGAAATTTTCATTTAATATGTCATATCTTACTACTGAATGCTAATAATCATGTTATTCTATACAAGTTCTCAATTCAAGTAAATATCAATTTTTAATCTATATACTTAGAAACAGGTATTCAGAACAACAACATAAGTTATAAGATTTCAAAACAGATAAATATTAATATGCATGAACATAACTTTTCTGACTTATCCAGTAAAAATTCAAACAGCAAAACATACTTCACCTACCTCGCCTACCCCTTCCCACTATGACTGGAGAAAAAAGCAGCATCCTATAAAGCTTCATTTTAATGAGAATCCTATGCCTATGCATCTACTGATATTAACCCCATCATCTTTTTAAAAAATATTTATTTGGCGGCATCAAGTCTTAGTTGTCACAGATGGGACTTTCATCATTGTGGCGTGAGGGATCTAGTTCCCTGACCAGGGATGGAATCCAGGCCCCTGCCCTGGGAGTGTGGAGTCTTAGCCACTGAACCACCAGGGGAAGTTCCCTAACCCCATCATCTTAAGCTTTCTATTCTAATCAAATAATCATGATTGTCAAAGTTCTCACTTAAATAACTTGACAAATTTAAATGCTGTTCAAGAGACCTGCAAATGTTCTGTTAACCAAGTAACTTTACAGACTTACCAAAATTAAATACTTCTAATGACGGATGCTCTGCCAAGAATGAAAGTGTTCATCGAGGGTTTTCTGGGTTTTGTTGTTTTTCTGCACTGGGTCTTTGTTGCAGCACATCGGCTTTCTCTAGCTATGGTGCCAAGGGCTTAGTTGCCCCCAGGCATGTGGGTTCTTAATTCCCCAACCAGGGACTGAACCCACGTCCCCTGCATTGGAAGGGGGATTCTTAACCACTGGACCACGAGAGAAGTCCCTCACCTAGGAGTTTTTTAAAAAACATATTCAGTTCGGTTGCTCAGTCGTGTCTGACTCTTTGCAACCCCATGGACTGCAGCATGCCAGGCTTCCCTGTCCATCACCAACTCCTGGAGCTTGCTCAAACTCATATCCATCAAATCGGTGATGCCATCCAACCATTTCATCCTCTGTTGTCCCCTTTTCCTCCCGCCTTCAATCTTTCCCAGCATCAGGGTCTTTTCAAATGAATCAGTTCTTCCCATCAGGTGGCCAAAGTATTAGAGCTTCAGTTTCAGCATCAGTCTTTCCAGTGAATATTCAGGACTGATTTCCTTTAGGATTGACTGGTTGGATCCCTTTGCAGTCCAAGGAATTCTCAAGAGCCTTCTCCAACACCACAGTTCAAAAGCATCAATTCTTTGGTGCTCAGCTTTCTTTATGGTCCAACTCTCACATCCATACACGATTACTGGAAAAACCACAGCTTTGACTAGACAGACCTTTGTCGGCATATTTAAAGGATAATAATTCTCTCAAAGCTAAGTTGTTTTTAAAAAAATATTGAACATAGATAGATTCCTTATTTTTCTAGTTGATCTTTTTTTTTTTTAAAGGTTAAAAATTTTGTTAGATTTCTAGAGTGAATCTTGACTTCTTTATATATGGCCAAATCCTAACCCACCATGTGTCTTTGGAGAATCACACATGGCTGCACAGAGTTATTATGAATACAACCGTTACAACTACATGAAGAACAAAATTTCCACAGTTAAAAGCTCAAAGATTAAAAGTCAAATCAGGTTTTATTCTATTTTCCTTTTTCATTTTTTAAGACTTTGCTCAGGATAAACTCCTAGCATATATGAGTTACATAAAGGCTGAACATTCTTATAACTCCAGAGATGGAGGGAGGGTCAATTTAAAGCCCTTAGCTCAAAAAACTTCACTATCTCCCCTAGAAAGAGCAATATATGCATTTCTGCTTATTTCCTGGGAGTAGGGAAGGTGCTTTAAATAAACCAATGGTAAGCTTTGTGTTTATCAAAGGAAGCCAAGTCAGGTTTCATCTGTCCTGAAAAGGAAATCATTAGACTGAAAAATAAATGTTAAAGATTTTTGCTGGAAGTCAGTCCACTGAAGATAGCAAATAACTATTTAAGGGAAAGCATGCATAATGAAAATAAGTTTTTAAAAAGCTGAGTGTAGGGCTTAAGATTTAATGATAAATTTAAAAGGAACTGCTCCTCTTCTGCATGAAAGGTCTTAATCTAAAAGGGACATCTATCATAATATGCCTTACTACTGCCTGTATTATTAAGAAAGAATAAATAATATCAAGTAAACTGTAACATGATATATATCCAAACTCAAGAGATACTAAAATGTGAAAAATGTGCATCTTAGAATTGATGAAATATAGAACTAAGGATACCACCTAGTGGCAAAATAATACCAATTCCACAGCTTAAAAACAAAAAACCCAAGGATTTCTCTTTTGGGGGGTAAGGTAGGGGGCAGACACGACAAGCTTCACTATCATCGACTTCTGATTATTAAACAAGCCTTTCCACTAAACAGCTGATGGGGAAAAGCACGTTTTCATTTTAATGACCTACTGTGGAGATTAAATTGACTTGGCTTTAGCATGGAACTCTGCTCAGTGGTACGTGGCAGCCTGGATGAGAGGGGGCTTGGGGGGGAATGCGTTCATGTACATGTATGGTTGGGTCCCTCTGTTGCTCTCCTGAATTTATCAAAAACTATTAATCGAGTATACCCCAATACAAAATAAAAGGTTTAAGGAAAAAAAACTGACGTGGCTTTAGCCATCGACTCCTAGAATTTACTTACCATGTTTCCTGACTGGCTGGCCTCCAGCTTGGCCACGGCGGCGTTTTGCCTGTCTCCTCCAGGCGCTCCCTTGGCAGCTCTTGCCCCATCAGTCATTTCTTTTGTTTCTTGCTCCGTATTCTGTCCAGCTCCAGCTGCTTCCTTTTCTAAGGATCCTTTGCCCTCTGCCTCCTTTTTCTCTTGGGTGTTCTGGGTTTCTACGGCCCTCTTCCCTTCCATGTACTGCTGGGTAGGTGTCTCCCCCAGCTCAGCACGCAAGTTTTCTGAAATACTGTTCCCAGAGTCAGTCAAAGGGCTCTGTAGTTTTTCTGGTGATCTACAGTCTGTACTCAATACTCTGGCCTGCTGAGAACCACTAGGAATTTCAGCTGCCATGTCAACACCATCACATCCATTTTGCGAAACATGAAAGCTCATTCCAGAAGTACTAGGTTCTTCTTCACTGTCGTCATCAGAGTTCTCAGAACTGGACTCCTCTGCAGTCCCTAGTCCTTCCATGCCCATCCTATCAGAAAGTAACAGAAAGATTTAATGCCATTTACAGCTTCAACTTAAAAAAAAAATAAAAAGAGAGAGCTGCAGTTAGTCCAGGAAACAGACTCTGAATAAGGATATCTGCTAGTTTGAGATGGAGAGTACGTAAGTTTCAGAACAAGATATCCCAAAGGTGTAAACAGAAGGGAAAAAAATTTCAGTGAGACTGAGAGCAACATTCCAGAGATCCTAAGGATCTCTCTTTAAAACATGTGACTCTTTAATTGATTTTGCTTAAAGCGTTTTTCCTAATATTGCACAAATTTTAACTGTTGGAAATTAGATACAATAATGAACAGTTAAAAGAAAATCCAGTTTTATTAATAATCACCCAAAACTGGAAACCACCCAAATGTCTAACAACTAAAGAATGGATAAACAGGTTGTGGTACAGCCATACCAGGCAACAACACTTGGCAGCAGAAAGGAATTAACTATTGATACATATAACACCATCTATGGGTCTCCAAAGCATTAAGCTAAGTGAAAAAAGAAGGCCCAGCCCTTCCTATAACAATGAAGGGCTGTGTCTTCTGGGAGTGTCTATGTTAATCCACCTCTTGGAACTAAATGTAATCTGCTACTGAGTCACTGAAATGCTGAAGACAGGAGTTAGAGGCAGGGTGAGGGGAAGGGCTCTTGGCTAATATCTCCATTATCTAGAAGACAGTTCTAAGTTATAACCATGGGTCTGTATGTGCATTTTTGTAAGGTACCTATGTTTACTGTAGACAAGGTACACTATTTTACAACATCGAGGCTTTCTAGATGTCCAGAGGTAACAATGTATGATAAAGAGTAGAGCTGCTGAATTAACCAATCAGTAAATATTTTTGTTATAACTGATTAAACAAACAAACAAACCAAACAAAAAACATCCTGAACATGGATTAAACCGTCTCTGAGGAATATACGCCAGGACTTGTTCATTTAGGATGGCGGCACAGGAACAGAGGAAGGGAGGGACGTGTTCATCTTATATTCTGATGATGACCACTGATGCGGAGCACAGGCTGGAATCGGGACTGCCGGGGGAAGTGTCAGTAACCTCAGACATGCAGGTGACACCACCTTACGGCAGAAAGTGAAGAGGAACTAAAGAGCCTCTTGATGAAAGTGAAAGAGGAGAGTGAAAAACCTGGCTTAAAGCTCAACATTCAGAAAACTAAGATCATGGCATCTGGTCCCCTCACTTCAAAGCAAATAGATGGGAAAACAGTGGAAACAGAGACTATTTTTTTGGGCTCCAAAATCACTGCAGATGGTGACTGCGGCCATGAAATTAAAAGATGCTTGCTCCTTGGAAGAAAAGCTATGACCAACCTAGACAGCATTTAAAAGCAGAGACATTACTTTGCCAACAAAGGTCCATCTAGTCAAAGCTAGGGTTTTTCCAGTAGTCAGGTATGGATGTGAAAGTTGGACTATAAAGAAAACTGAGTGCCAAAGAATTGATACTTTTGAACTGTGGTGTTGGAGAAGACTCTTGAGAGTCCCTTGGACTACAAGGAGATCCAACCAGTCAATCCTAAAGGAAATCAGTCCTGAATATTCATTGGAACGACTGATGCTAAAGCTGAAACTCCAATACTTTGGCCACCTGATGGGAAGAACTGACTCATTTGAAAAGACCCTGATGCTGGGAAAGGTTGAAAGCAGGAGAAGGGGACGACAGAGGATGAGATGGTTGGATGGCATCACCGATTCGATGGATATGAGTTTGAGTAGGCTCCAGGAGTTGGTGATGGACAAGGAAACCTGCTGTGCTGCAGTCCATGGGGTCACAAAGAGTTGGACACGACTGAGCGACTGAACTGAACTGATTGATGTGTGTGCATCTCTTGGCTGTATTATAGGAATGCACTGTTAAGTAATTCAGTGGAAACATACCTCCTTGCTAATACTTTAATAGTTTAGATCTGATAATGAACGCTCTTAGAAGCATTAAAAAAAAACAACCCAAAAAACAGAAAGAGACACAAAAAGCTATATGACATTCTAGAAAAAAAGAAACCACAGGAACAAACATCAGGCTAGTGATCAGCGGTTGCCAGGGGTGGAGGTGGGGAGAGGAAAATTAACTACAAAAGGACACAAGGGAACTTCTGAGGCTGACAAAAATATTCTACAGCTTGATTTTGTTGATGCTTACATAATTATGTATTATAAACTTTTCAAAACTTGTAGAACTGTTCAAAAAGGGTGAATTTTACTGTATATAAATTATATATCAGTTAACCTGGCTTAAAAAAAGAGACCCACAGGAAATACCATTACCTTTTCTCTCAGGAACATTTAATTTTCATTTCAGAAAGAACACAAAAAATTCTATGCTGGACTGAGTTAAATAGTGTTTAGTTAACAATTACCTTTCTATCCCCAAAGGGGAAGCCAACAAACAAGCCAAGATCCAACTCATCATCATCTAGAACGTGGCCCAAGAGAACTAAGCTGGTAACCAAAGGACCAACTGGGAAGGGAGGAGGAACTAAGAGGAAAAGGGGTAAGAAAAAGTACTGCTGTGCTTTTCACCCACAAGCGCAAAAGTGATGAAGAGAGGTCTGGAAAGGTGACCAAAGACCTCAGTGATGACTATGAAACACCAGAGAAAACAGAACAACTTGGAAACCAAAGTCATGGCTTCCCCCTGGAATTTTTAAAGTCACCTCTTTCAACATCTAATAGTAAGTCAAGTATAAAGCTATTTTTTGTGTGATTTTTCACTGAAGGCAAACAAACTGTCCCTTAGTTCTATTAACGGCACTTATGGCAGAAACCATTACTAATGTGTATAATGTGAGAACCACTGAAACCTGATCCGAAACACTTGGGAAAATTTCTGAGCTTCCATTAGACTTTACTTACAAGTGTGTTTATACCAGATAAGACAAGGAAGAAATATAGCAGGTAAGTTTCAGAACAAGATATTCTAGAGGGATAAACAGAAAGAAAAAAATATTTTTCTTCAGTCCTCAAAGATCTATTTGGAATGAAAATGAACATACTTACCAAAAGCATTTCCTTTTCCCTGCACTGGCTCCTTCGTCTGTTTTTGATTTGTTTGGTCGTTTCCGACTCTCACCAATTTCTGCCAATACCATCTTGCTAGAGGCAGCCTGCATGCCTAGCCACAAATTTTAACAACTCAGTTTCTACTCTCAGGACTTAGCTTAATTAAAGAATTTACAAATAATCTGGATTGCAAAAAGAGCTGCAATCTAAAGCTCTAGACTTAAATTTCTTAGCATACCAAAATTTAATCCAGTTAAAATGAGACTAATCTTAAAATTCACAGACTTAAAATAAGCATTTTGGCTCTTGAACCAGATTTTTAAAGCACTATGTCCAGTTTGTAACTTTGAAGCTTACAGATCCATTCCTAACACTCCTCAAACCTAACAATTCACCCCCTTATGCCCCTTATACATCCCTTATTTGCATACAACTATCTTTCCCCCTATTATGTGATAACGCTTTTGATGGAAAAGACTCCTCCTCATCCAACTGAATGCACAATAGTCCTAGCATATTCTGATGCTAAAACATAAAAGCTAAGAATAATCATTCCCATTAAAAACCATTTAATAAAAAGGGGACCTAAAACTGAAAGCAAATATGTGGGAGTCTTGGTACCTCCTGAAGACTTAGCTTATTCCCAGGAAGCACAAAAGGCATTCTGACCTGGGGCCCATGAGCCTCCAGAGCTCAGGGATCAACTATGTCAAATGTTGTATGGATATGTGGGTTTTTCCCCTCCGTGTAGTAAGGCATACTGTGTTCATTACTGCGTGGAGAAATTTCATAGCTTCATCAGATTCTCATAAGTCTGTAACCTAAGAAGGGTCAAGAACTGCCCTTGGTGTGGAACAGCTGGCTTTCAGGATGCCTGCAGATGGCACTAAGGAACCCTGCTCCTCACCTTTGAGGACGGAATCCTCCAGGCGCTCAGCCATCTCATGGCACTGCTGCTGGTAGTCGGGGCTGGAGAAGCAGTGCCTGGGTTCTGCAAGCTTCCGCTGCAGTCGTTCCAGCCGCTTTTGCTCCTTTTCAGCTTCTCGCTCGGCTTGTTGTTTCACCCATTCAGCCATTCTAGGGATGGGAAAGAGGAGATGTAACTAAATGGCTAAATTATACACACATACTATTATATAGATAACACCCCACCTATACAAATTATTGCACTCTTATTCACACTGTGATAGTCTCTCAGAAAGGTGTGCCATGCTTACTAGCATACCGTTATGGACTTGACTAAAACCCAAAGATAATTATTCAATCATGAAAAAGGTTAAGTCTGGTAACAACAAATTAGAGCATAAGTATTTTAAGTTTACATTTCTGATATGTGTAGTATATATGCCATCACTAATGACAGAAAACTATGTCTCTTTAAAAAACAAAACAGGTGGGCATCTTACGCTTTTTCATGATTGACATCTCGTAATCTCCTTCCACTGAGATCCCGGCAAGCCTCTCGATTGGTTGTCTTTTCAATCTGAGCACCGAGTGCTCGGAGCATTGAGCCAAAACCTAAACAAATATATTTGGAGAAAGCAGGTTAAAAAGTATTCAAGGATGGTCAGTTCTAATGAGATGGATGAAACTGGAGCCTATTATATAGAGTGAAGTAAATCAGAAAGAAAAACACTAACACAGTATATCAATGCATATATATGGAATTTAGAAAGATGGTAATGATGACCCTATATACAAGACAGCAAGAAAGACACAGAAAGAACAGACTTTTGGACTCTGTGGGAAAAGGCAAGGGTGGGGTGATTTGAGAGAACAGTATTGAAACATGTATATTAGCATATGTGAAACAGATGACCAGTCCAAGTTCGAGGCATGAAAGAGGGCTCTCAAAGCCAGTGCACTGGGACAACCCAGAGGAATGGGATGGGGAGGGCGGGTGTTCAGGACTGGGGGACACATGTATACCCGTGGCTGATTCATGTCAACGTATGGCAAAAACCACCACAATATTGTAAAGTAATTAGCCTCCAATTTAAATAATTTTTTTTAAAGTATTCAAGGATGGACAAAAGCTGAACTTGTGAAAAGAGTATTATTATAAGATTATTGTAGGAGTAAAGGTTTTAAAGGAAATGCACATTAAGATTCTAACCCAGGCAGCAGAGGGAAGAATATTGATAAATGTGATTTGGTCTTGTGCTTCTCACACTTTCTCTTATACTTCTGCAATACTGTACCTTCACCACTGCGATATTTTAGAGGGCTATACCCAGTGACAGAAATCCCAAAATTCCACAATTAAGAATTTTAAAATTATATGATGAGATTTTGCAATAAAGCAATTTTAAGCTGTCCATAGCTGACACAACAAGCTTCATATTGACAGAGTTTCAAACAGCAGGATGACTGTAACCTGGGATGTTAGTTCTTTGAAAACTAAACCGAGTCACCACAGATTTTGAGAAAGCCTAAGAATTATAGGTCAGTCCATCAGGAGAAATACCAAGAACTGTTCATATTCAGTTTTTGCTCTTTTAGTTTGTTTTCTCTCTAAGACGAGTTACTACAACCAGGACCTTAATCTACCTCAATCTGTAAATAGCTGTATTTCATGAAGTGACGTCAGACTTCCTGTGGAACTAGAATAAACAAACAAAATGCTGAGAACAGCAAAAGGAGATTTTATTGCTCTAACACTCATCAGCAAACTGGACAGAACAGCCCTCACCTCTCTTCATCTAATTCTATCCAAAGACTGAGAGCCTAGAGTGCCTGAGAGTGATCTGGCTGGGCTGGAGAAGGTGGGAATGTTATCATACTGTATCTTCCCCAAAAAGAATAAAAGAGAAAATATTCAAAACTAGGTAAATTAACAAAGGACTTCATGAGACAAATCAAGGCTGGTATACTACAGAGACCAAGGAGTTTTTTAATTTAAGATATCTGGCTACAGAATGCAGATATGTTACTACTAAGCCGTCAACATTCACGTCCTACCTCCTTTTCCACCACGAAGTCTGGGTTCCAAACTATAAACAGCTCCATGCTGCACTGTGTCACTGGTGTTAATGGGTGATCCATTGCACTTCACAAAGAAGCATTCCACTGGAACAACCTAGAGACAAGTGAGCAGTTCTTTCAATGCTGTTTATGAGACAAGTTTTTTTGAAGGAAGGGATCTAGCTTATTTTTTATTATTTCAGTTACAAGGAGATAGTAGATATGATCAGTTAATATCTGCTGAATTGAAAAACATGAAACCAACTAAAAGAAAAAAGTCATTTTATATGATGTATTCTAGGTATAACTTTTTCCTAATACTCACCTAATCATGATATAAAGAACTTTTTGCCTCTTGGGTGAAAATTAAAACTGCTCTTTCTCGTTCTCTAATAGGAAATAGGAGTCAAGGTGGAAGATTACAGGGGCTCAGATCTAGTAACTCTGACAGTCCCATTTCCTCTGACTTTTAAAAATAATACCAAGTTAAACACTGAGTGGCCCCAAATTTAAAAGTGACATCTTGAAAAGTATAGATAGGGATAAGAAGAGGGGAGAGGAGGAGACAAAAATATGGTTTTAATATACTTACATAAGCTTTAACCGGAGAAGGCAATGGCAAGCCACTCCGGTACTCTTGCCTAGAAAATCCCATGGACGGAGGAGCCTGGTAGGCTGCAGTCCATGGGGTCGCTACGAGTCAGACATGACCGAGTGACTTCACTTTCACTTTTCACTTTCACACATTGGAGAAGGAAATGGCAACCCACTCCAGTGTTCTTGCCTGGAGAATCCCAGGGACGGGGGAGCCTGGTGGGCTGCCGTCTATGGGGTCACACAGAGTCGGACACGACTGAAGTGACGCAGCAGCAGCAGCAGCAGCAAGCTTTAACAGTTTTAGAATCAGCTGGCAGTTGGTAATTAATCTCTTCTGCCAGCGTCTCCCTGAGTTCCAGCCAATCACTGAAGAACCCCATATACCCCTCTAAACCCACTCTATGTATTTTAAAAAAATTCTCAGATCAAGTGATGAAAAGAAAATATAAATACCGTAAGGTTTTCTAAACAAGTTTCTTTTTTTTTTTTTAGCTACAACACTTGGCATGCAGGATCTTGGCTCTCAACCAGAGATCAAACCCACACCCTCTGCAATGGAAGCTCAGAATCTTAACCACTGGACTGCCAGGGAAGTCCCTAAACAAGTTTCTGATGCCATAAAATAACACAACAGAGGAGTATTCTCCAAAGTTATATGGAACTTATAGGTTATATAAGAGGTTGACAATTAAATCTGCAACATGAAGAATAAAGAGATCTAAATACAAATAGAAAGGAAAAAGGTATTTCTGGCATCTTCCTGAAGTGGAAACTATGAATATTCACTCTGAAGCACATCACAGTTATTTTAATGGGACCCATTCCTTCACTCAGCTGCCTACTATGAGCATGGTACTTTTCAAGTGCTGGAATACTACCATGAATACCATAGTGAATGCAAATCCTGCCTCATGATGTTTATATTCTAGTGGGGGAAGACAAATTATAAACAAAAATATATTATATTTGATATAATTATATAATTGACAAATTATATATTATGTCAAGTGGTATTCAGGGTAAAGGGGATTAAGATATGTGGACAAGGGTGGTGGTAATCTAATTAATATACATGGTCAGTCAGAGAAAGCAGAGAATTTAAGAAAGTGAGAGAATAAGCCATATGGTTTTCTGGGGGAACAGCATTCCAGAGGCAACAGCAAATGCAAAGACTGCAACAGAGATGAGCTTAGAGTATTCAAGCAAGAGCAACACAGCCGACATGGCTGGAATGAAGTACACAGAGGGGAGTGATAAGGTCTTCAAAACCATTACAAGGACTCTGGATGGTACTCTGAATAAAACTACTGTAGAGTTTTGAACAAACTGAGATCAGAGTCATGCTCTTCAAGGATCACTCTGTTAAACTGTAAAAATGAGACTACAGAAGCAGAGAGATCATTGGAAAGCTATTGTGATAATCCAGGTGAGACATTTCTATGTGTACCAGGGCAGCAGCAGCAGAGTGGAAGAGAAATGTGAGATTTGGAGGACACTCTGAACGAAAATGCTAACGCTCCAGTGAAGGGAGTGAGCTCAAAAGAGAAATTAGATTCCAAAAATTTGGTTTAACAAATGGAAAAAGAGTTGCCACCTATTAAAAGGGAAAAGGAAATTTGAAAGAGAAAATCAGTCTCATTTCGGATATTTTAGTGTGAGATGTTTATTACACAAGCAGATGGAGATGCCGAGTAGACCAGGTGCTATACAAGTCTGGAGTTTGGGGAAGAAGTCTGTGCTGAAGATTTACACTTGAAAGCTATCAGCACGCAGATGGCACTGGAAGCCAAGAGTATGGACGAAACCAATGGGATGAGGGAGGGGCTCCTCCAATGTAAGAGTTCAGGGTGATGAGGACAAAGCAGCAAGAGACTGGAAAGGAGAGGCCAGCGAGATGGAAGAGAACTGTGGGTGTCATCTGCACAAGTGAGAGAAGTGAATTAAGGGGGGAATGGTCAACTGTGCAAACTGAGGCGGACAGGCCAAGCAAGATGAAAACTGGAAACTGATCATTGGAAACGGCCACACAGAAGATACTAACAGAGCTGTTGAAGTGACAGGAATAGAAAAGCTGAACAAGAGTGGGTTCTAAAGGAGAAGAGCTTTATGTTCACGTATATTTTTTTTAATCAAGAAAATCAGAGAAAATAAAGCGATAGCTGGAAGGGATGTGGGCTCATGTTTGCACACTGGTAGGAATGATCCAGTAAAAAGAGAAAACACTGGAAAATACAGGGGAGAAAGCACTAATGCCAAATAAGTCTTTTAGTAGGTGAGAAGGAGAGGTTACTCTACAAAGGAGAAGATAATTGCAAATTACTCGTAAAATTATGACAGTTCATCTACAGTAACACACAAGAAGGCTGAATATACAGCATGTACCTACCAGAGCACTGCTCTGAGGAGAGGAAAATTCTCTCCTTACTGCTTGAATACAAAGCTTGTCCTTGAGATGGAGTAAGTCTTGGAGATTTAGAGAGAGGATGTGAGAGAGTAATCTAGGAGAGTGAAAGAGTGATGAACTGAGCAGTGTCCCTCAATCCTTTTCATACCATGGTAAACACAAATAATATCTGGATGACACCCTGGGGAAAGTGAGTAAAGTTACTAATGATGGGTTGAAATTCTGGGCATCCCCAGGTTCCGTCCAGCTGCCCAAGGTCTAGCGGGATCAATATTCTCAGCAGTCCTACAATCCAGCGGATTTCTCTAATCCAAATGCAATTACAGTAGAATTGCCAAGCAGCACTAAGGCTGGTGTATGTGAATTTGTCGTGAGACTGCTTTATGTGATTAGTTCCCCTACCAGGGTCACTGCCTAGATGCCACTCAAAATAGGTGGAGAGTTGGATTTAGACTGACTGGCCTTTTCTCAGGCAAATATAGTACCAGGAGAGAGGAAGGGAACTCAGGCCATATACAATGATGTGATTAACATGAAGGATGATTCTTCTCTATAAAATCTTGTTTACTTTAAAAAGCTGCAAAATTAAATGAGACAAGTAATATACCTCCTATATATTTAATGTTTATAAATTAAGAGCCACTTTAGTTTCTTTTAATATTTTGTATATCCAATGAGTATGGTATTTCTAAAATCCTAAATAACTTCAAAAAACTTTAGTATGAAGTCAGAAAGATTATACATCATACTTCATTTCCGAACAGAACCTCTTATTTATTCAGACCACTGATTACCAAAATTGCATTTTTCTTCTGAAGATTCTTGTCAATTTTCTAGTAGGCAAAAAAAAAAGTTTAGAATCAATTTAACTGTTTTTAACCTTTATAAGGCATTTCGAACACAAAGTATTATATGTGTCTTGGGCCAATCAGCCAAAGCCACCAGAGAAAAACAAAATATATTTCTTGACTCACTACAAGAGAGGGACTGCACACCAGAGGAAACATGAGGTGTCTCACCAACAAAAAGATACAGCTATAGGATTGGGGGCTAGGATGGAATTTATGTAAAATTTAAATGAAACAACGTTTTAAAAGGCTCACAATAAAGCAGGGCTGTGTGTATCTGGGTCAATACCAGGTTTAGACTCTGAAGGAGATCCAGGCTCCTGTTTCCTCGGAAACTACAAAGTTAAGATAAATGCGCAAAGTTGTGTCTAGAAACCCCTTAATTTGAAGCTCTGCACCTGGAAATCAAGAGTGCATCTCTACATCAAAGAGACTCAGATTCTCAAGGCAAGAGTGGGATGCTTCTTACCGATACAACTTGTAGTTTACTCTTATAATCTAAGATTTTCAAGGTAAGGTTCCGAAAAGAATGGAAAAGAAGCAGACTTTCAAGGAAATCATTTTTGACATTTCACCACTGCACCATGTCCTTGTGAGAAACACTGTTTCTTATCGATTTTGCAGCTGGCTTTATCTATGTCTGTTATCCCAGCCTAATGAACAGCTGGGCTGAGTTTTTACTTCTTCAGGCAGAGCTAACACCAACTTTATCATGTGTCAGAATAGTTTTATTTTAAAAGGCACAGGTGTGAAACTGTGCTATTTTTATCCATTCCAGTATCTCATCAAATGCCCTTTTATAAGTTTTGTGGTTTTGTTCATATTTATTATGGCCATGCTTCCTAAGTATATGACTGAATTCATTGACTCATATTTCTTATTTTAAATTTTTTCCAAGACTACTCATAATTAAGGTCTAAATTTTTCTGGTCCCACTTTGGATCAACTGTCAATGAGTCTGAAAACTGTACTCATGAGGTAAGAGTTACTTTCAAAGATATTAAAATCCAACTATTTTGGAAAATATTTCCCCATTCAGATGGCAAACTGATGGAAACTGTCAGTTCTGACAGCGGCCAAACTGGATTGAAGTATAGGAAGAAAACAGGAAACTGAAAAACTACACGATTTGCAAATACACATTGCTTCTTCATGGAACCAGTTCAAGCAAAGATGTTTAGACTGCAGTGTTAACATGTGTTAAGCTCATAAATAACAACCAGAGAAAGTCTAGGGAAACACGGAGTAGGTGTGCTTATAAGGAAAAAGAGTAACAGGTCAAATGTCAAAATTAAAATTAGATTCAAGGAGAGCATCTAATTATTTAAATAACATAATAGGTTTATAAGTTTTTTTAAAAAAATACGCCTGGACAAATAAGAGCATCATATGATTAATGAAAACGTCTAAATGACAGGCCCTAAGAATCATGCTCTCGACAGGGCCTATGTGAGTGCTTGGCCACGACCAGTGACCAGAAGAATCCATTTCGTTCCCAATCATCCTTTGGATATGACACAATTCTCTAGGTTGGAGCTAACAGGGCTGTGTTATCAATGGACAAAAATGCACGTCACATAACCGTAGAGGGAACGTAAGGAAGTGAGCCTTAAAAATCATCTGGGCCAAATGCTTCCTTTACGGATGAAGAGAATACTACCAAAGGGTACTCTGTTAGTCCAGACTGAGGGCCGGAGTATAGCGCCTGTGAGCGGAAGGGGTTTTCTCCCTTCTCTGAGACAAAACCATCACAAAACAAAAGCGACGGAAGCTTTTTTTTGAAGCATTTTCAAACTGAGGAACCCTCAGCCTCAAAAACTGAAAACCCCAAAGAACAGATCCCCCGACAGACCCATCACCGCACCTATTCCTGCCCCTGACCTCCTCTGTCCTCTTCTTTGCAGGAGCCACAAACCTCACCTGATCTTCGCAGTGTCGATGGATAAAATCTCGTACGGAACACGGGGCCGAAACACACCACACCGCCTTGCACCCGAAGCCAGGGCCCCGAAGCCACACCAGCGCCGCCGGCTCCGCCATCTCACCCAGTTGCCGAACCTCGACACTCCCATGAGCGCTAAGAACCACCACCCACCCGGCGTATCTTGATGACGTAAACTCGCTCGTCCGGCGCCCCGCCCCTCACGTCTTCGCCCGCCCCTCCCCTCCCCTGGGGAAAGTCACGTGACCTGAAGCTGCCGAGCAAAGGTGGCTGGGGGAGGGGAACAGGAAGGGCCTGGCAGAGGCCGATAAGAAGGCAGAGCACCGGGGCGAGGCGTTGCTAAGAGAAGTTGCTAGGGCGGGGCTCGAGGGACTCTCTATAAAAGGCTGGCGCGGGGTTAGATTTCCAGCGTTCTGGCTATAAGCGATAAGAAGGTAACTAAGTACTTCCTTGTACCTCAAGCTTTGGCCCTTTCGCTCCTATGTGTAGTTATTTTTGGGTCGCAGGGAATCGTGGCCTGAGAAGGCGCTGCTCCCTGGGGGCTTGAGAAAGGAAGCTGCAGTCGCGGAAGCGGTTTTGGGGGGCTGCTTCCTCCGCTCTGGGGAGCTCTCCCACTCCAGGGGCAAGGGAAACCGAGGTGGGGAGGTTTCTGAACAACAGCTCTGGGCGGGTTTTTCCTCCAGGTTTACCAAGCCTTCTCTTCCTTTGCGGAAACTGCCAACCTCTCGGTTTCTGCCAGCCACGCTCGGTTTATTCGTATTTCCGCCTGTTTGCGCTCTGCGTTATCTTCACTTCAGCTCGGTTTTCAAAATATTTCACAGCAAGTGGGCCCTTGTGAAAGGCAGTGGCAGGAGCGACGCTTATAGTGATGCTGCTCTGAAAAACCCTGCCATAACTTTTATTCCGCACTATGGAAACATACTCTCACATATTTGCATAGTCTAACTTTAAGGCTCTGGGAATCTGAAGAAGTCCCTTAATGTTTAATATGCTGAAGTTATGGTATTTATAAAATCCTGAACAATTTAAAAGCCACGAGATAGGAAGGTTCTTAGGAGATATCTGTACCTATTAAACACGATTGTATCAGCCCACAGAATCGAATTCTCTGCGTCTCAGATCTTTAGCAGATGAAACTCTGCTGCAGGGAAAGCAACGAAAAATTCAGAAATCATTTTAACTGGCGGTATGAACAACAGAATTTCAAGATCTCTGAAGTTACAGATTCCGTTGTCTTTATTTCACTTTCACAGGAAGAAAAACGAGAAAGGGCCTCCATGGGAATGCCAGGAGATAAAGAAAAATTACACAAAATAATAAAAATACTGTGCCTAGAGACCAGTATTTTGCACAGTGGGTGACATGGTGACCCCAGAGTCAGTAAGTGCCTCTCCAAGTATTTATCTTCTAACAAGGGAAGTCCACATTGTTTGTTACTAACATTATATCTAGTCCTTCCAAAACCTCAAATTTAAATGAAATTGTTCCTTCTTTATCCCTTTCTTGCGTTTAAATTGCTATTGTTAAAAATCCCAAGTATTAAAAAAAAAAGTATTGAAAAGGCATTTGTCATTTAAAATATGCAATAACTATTATTAACTTTTCAAAGACAAATATCCTGAGTAATATATAATCTGTTGTTAAATCTTCCCAATAAGCACTTAGCATGGGGCACAATGGCACACACAAAGTAGGCATTAAATAAATATTAGTTGGATATTTGATGAATTACTAAGGTAGATAGATAGATATATTATTCTCAATATATATCTGAAGAAACACGCCTGCCTGCATGTGTGCTCAGTCATGTCCGACTCTTTGCGACCTCATGGACTAGAGCCCACCAGGCTCCTCTGTCCATGGAATTTTCCAGGCAAGAATACTGGAGTGGGTTGCCAAGTCCTCCTCCAGGGGATCTTCCTGGCCCAGGAATCAAACCCGCGATTCCTGTATCTCTTGCACTTGCAGGTGGATTTTTTACCACTGTGCCACCATAGTTAGCACTAACAGAACACTTTCTTTCCTGAAGATGCAGCTTCACCTTGGATTAAATTACTGAATACATTTAAATAATGAGAAAATTAAGGTACCCAAAGTTAGGGCTATGGCCAAGAAAACAGTGCACATCAGTGGAAAAAAAAATCTAGAAAGACAGCTGATTGGCTGGATGGTTGAGAGTGTGTGGTGGCGTCCAGTAGACGGTGTTATATTCCAGGCTGGTTGTGGAAAGATAGAGACAAATGCTGCCACCTTTCCAACCTCAGTGTTGGGAGAAAAGGGAGGGGAAGATACATGGGGGTTTATGACACTAAATGGTGAGTGGGTGGGGGCCAGTTCCTCTACTATTAAGAGTGTGTAGCTGTGCGCTTAGAACTCTGTTTGGTGTTCTTTCCAACAAACCACACGGGCTTTGTTTCTGCCCATCTTCTCCAAACGATTGACTCTAGCTATACATTTGCTTTTTGAAGACTGCTTCAGGCACCACGAGAAGGACACTGTGAGAGCATCCTGAGGCAATGTGGAATAATTGTTCACTGCCAGGAAATGACAGCACCAGACAGTCCTTGTGTGGCAACCCATGACAGAGGCTCAACCGAGCCAGAATGTCATGCTGGTCTGTAAGAACAGGAAGCAAAGCTGTGTACTCGCAATTTTCATAAATGACAGCAAAGCTCCTGAACTCGTGAATTCACAGACTACATCCATGTTTGACATGCAAGCTGCCCTTCTGTGTTTTCAGCCATGTTTATGCTCAGAGGAGACGAATGGAGGTTGTTAATGCTGTCCTTAAGACAAAAGACAGTGGTACAGGCCGACTCGTCCCATGCCACAAACGCAAAACTGCTATAAACTCCCCAGTTGGCAAGTGTCGCCTTGTAGATGGCTCCAACCCCAGAAACAATGAGGTCAGCTCCTAGGATGGAAAAACAGCTTCTGGGTAAGAGCTGTGTAGTCCATACTGGGTGGTGGTTGATGTGGGAGGTGGAGCCTGAAGCAAGGACCCAAGATGTTTGGCTGCCAGTGAAGGCACAGCTCCACCCTCCTTCCTTTATTGGACAGAAGAAAACAGGACACGTCAAGGATGAGGTGGAGTTGAGAGGTAGAAGAGGTTTGTGTTTAGCTCTGATGCTGGGAAGGATCTGGAGAGGGCAGAAGAGGAGAGTATGGTAGAGGCACAGTGAAGAGAGAAAAAGCTGGACTCATAGTCAGTGCTGAATGTAGAAACCTAGCTCTTTGTAATATCAACAAGAAAACATCTTCACTCAGAGTGGACTTAGATCAGTAAATTCTATCACCCCTGATTGCCCTAGATATTACCTTGTTTGCATTATGCCAACAGTAGCTTCCCAAGGCTTATTTGGTATCATCATTCTTACATCACCATCAAATAATGTTGTTATATTAAAAAGGCTGAATTTCTTTCATGCTGTTCACAGTACTAAAACTATAAAGCAAAACTGACACAGCACCTATCTTCTAGAAATTTAGTATCTCAGCACTGGGTTTTTTTTCAACATTGAAATTTAATTTCTCTCTAGTCAACAGCAATCTGCAATCCTTTATGAATTTTGCATAACCAAGCCTTTCAAAAGGAGATTTTTCTGCTGGAGAAGTGATAAGCCTTTAGAAGTATTTTTTCCTTTAATTAATTGACATTAGTGTATGTCCACCGTGTTAGGGTTCTCCAGAGGAACAAATGAATAGAATACATATAGACAAAGACTGAGAACGAGAGAGAGCAACTATATAAGAGAGAGAGAGGCTTATTGTTAAGAATTGGCTCACACCTCATACAATTACGGAGGCTGACAAGTCACAAGATCTGCAGGATGAGTGGGCAAGCTGGAGACCCAGGAGAGCCTGTTGTAGTTCTCAACTGAAGGTCAGCAGGCAAGCCAAGGTTTTGGTTCTAATCTAAAGGCAGGAAAAAGCTGATGTTCTGATCTGAAGGCTGCTGCTGCTGCTGCTAAGTCACTTCAGTCATGTCCGACTCTGTGTGACCCCATAGACGGAAGCCCACCAGGCTCCCCCGTCCCTGGGATTCTCCAGGCAAGAACACTGGAGTGGGTTGCCATTTCCTTCTCCAATGTGTGAAAGTGAAAAGTGAAAGTGAAGTCGCTCAGTCGTGTCCGACCCTTAGCGACCCCACGGACTGCAGCCTACCAGGCTCCTCCATCCATGGGATTTTCTAGGCAATAGTACTGGAGTGGCTTGCCATTGCCTTCTCCGGATCTGAAGGCAGTCCAGGTAAAAGGAACCCTCCTTTACTGGGAGGAGGGTCAGGCCTTTTACTCTATTCAGGCCTTCAACTGATTGGACGGGGCCCAGCCACGTTAAGGTAGGGCAGTCTGCTTTGCTCAGTCAACTGGTTCAAATGTTAATCTCAACCAGAAACACCCAGAATAACTTCTGACCAAATGTCTGGGCATCTCATGACCCAGTCAAGTTGGCACATAACATTAACCATCATATCCATTATTTAGTAAAGAAATAAACTTCACTTATTTAATTTTATTTTGCACCTGAAGAGGAAATGTTATTTGGCAAATAGACTGAGAAAAAGTCAGATATTTCTTACTCCCCAGAAGTTTTGCTGTGTGAACTCAGGAAACTCATCTGACTGCTTTGTGTATCTGCTTCTAAATGGCTGAAGAGCTACCCAAAAACTGTAGTTAAGAATGTATCTTTGTACCACAGGGTGTGGTCAAAGTTCATCTGGTGAAATCCTTTGAGAGTTTTTGAATGAAAGGTGTTGTACCTCATTAATTAAAATGCAGGGGTCATTGGTCAACTGAATTAAACTTCTAAGTTAAATAAATTAACTAGATTTTCCTTAATAACTCAGCTGTCGGGCTAACTCACCTACCTAAGAACACACTTTTTAAAAATAAAAAATAAAATAAGCCCCAAAGTCTCTACACAGCTAAAGACTAATTTTTTTCTTATAGAACCTTAGACTCTTCTAGTTTTAGAAAGGATTCTAAGGGAATGCCACTGGACTTGACAGTCCAGTAGTTAAGAATCCACCTTCCAAAGCAGGGGATGAGGGTTCCGTCCCTGGTTAGGGAATTAACATCCTACCTACCAAGGGGCTACTAAGCCTGTAGTAAAGGCTCTCATAACTAGAGAGCCTGTGCACCACAATAAAGACCCAGTGCAGACAAATTTAAAAATAATAAAATTTAAAAATAAAAAATAAATTTCATCTTATAAAAATAAAAAGGATTCTAAGAAGGATAATGGTCTGCTATGGAAAGTTAGTAAGTTAATATAAAATAAATTGTATGAGGGGCTTCCCTGGTGGCTCATGTTAAAGAATCTGCCTGCCAATGCAGGAGACCGGAGTTCAATCCGTGGGTCAGGAAGATCCCCTGAGAAGGAAATGGCAACCCACTCCAGTATTCTTGCCTGGGAAATCTCATGGACAGGGGAGGCTGGTGGGCTAGAGTCCATGGGGGTTGCAAAAGAGTCCTGACATGACTTAGTGACTTATCAACAACAACAAATTCTATAAAGTAAGGAGGCAAGAATGGGGGCCTCAAGAGGCTGGTGTGGGGACAAGAACCTAGAAGTACTAGTTGCCAGCCAGAGTGAAATAAAAAGACAAAGCTAACACCAGGGAAGATTTTGTGATGGGTCAAACAAGGTAACACATCACTGTAGACCAAGATCTTCCTATGTCACAGCAGAGTGAAAGCCTTTATGGAGTGTATTGTAGTCAAGATGACAAGGGGGCATGATACACATTTTAGAAAGGATCTACCAAAAAGGTAGAATTTTTAACACTCATGAGAATATAAGTTAAATACTAGGAATTGAGACAACTCAGCTATCCAGAATGGCATGTTTCCTGGAAGCTCCAGACACAGTCAAAATCTTGGCTGTTTAGGCTCACTTCCCAAACAACTTTTGTATTCTAACATATTTCAAATAGAGGGTAAGACAGACTGCTTTGTGTACAAATAAACAACTTCCTCCTTGTTACTATAATATGACATTGATTTCAAAACATCACTTCTCTTTTAATTACCCAGAGCCTTGAAAGACAGACAATCTGTGCCATTCTGGATAAAAAGATAAGGTTGGAAATGATACAAAAATTCTCTCATTTTCCATAAATTACTAGAGAGCTTTCCTCTGAATATTTACAAAAAATCTACAGTCCATCTATCTGGGTTAGATAAAGGATTCATAAAAGTTATAAAATGTATTTTTCTCCTGTAATCACTGTTGAAATCCTCTGAACCTTAGAAGAAGAGTAATAGGAGATGCAAAAACTCATACCCAGGGACTTCCCTGGTGGTCCAATGGTTAAGAATCTGCCTTCCAATGCAGGGGACATGGATTTGATCTCTGTTCAGGGAACTAAGATCCCACATGCCATGGAACAACTAAACCTTCGAGCTGCAGCCCCTGAGCCTGCATGCCACAACTGAGACCAGATGCAGCCATAAATGATATATGAATAAATATTTATCCTCATATACAGTCTTCAGATATTAATATTAAATTAGAGTAGTGCTTCCCAAAATGTGTTCCATGAAATATTAGGTTACTACATGCACTTTATAAAAGAATTCCATTTTCAAGTAAATTTAAGAACACTCGAATATCATATGCTGGCTCCTAGAGATTCAAAGTTCATTAACATGACAAAAGCCCTGAGAAATTCTGTTGTCTTTGTTTAATCCAGTATCTCAAAAACTTATTTGACTATGGAACTTCTTTTCTAGATTCACCTATTAGCATGCCCTATGATTAGTGTTTAAAAAGGCTGAGACTGAAGTATGGTTAATTGTGAGGTTTCTAACTCCCTCCACCCAGTTTTATTAAGATATAATTGGTCTATGGCACTATGTGGAGAAGATCCCCTGGAGGAGGGCATGGCAACCCACTCCAGTATTCTTGCCTGGAGAATCCTGTGGACAGAGGAGCCTGGTGGGCTGCAGTCAGTGGGGTCACCCAGAGTAGGACACGACTGAAGTGACTTAGCACATGGCACTATGTAAGTTGAAGGTGTACAGCACAATTTGTCTCACATATACTGTGAAACAGTTACCACCGTAAATGTAATTAACATCCATCAATTCATATAGATACCAAAAAAAATTTTTTTTCCCTTGTGATGAGAACTCTTAATAAGGATCTGCTCTCTTAACAACTTTCAAATATACCACACAGCAGTGAGAATTCTACTCATCAAGTTGTATATATTACATCCCTAGTACTTACCTACCTTAAACTTGAGATTTGACCAGTTGACCAGTTCAGTTCAGTTCAGTCGCTCAGTGATGTCCGACTCTCCGCAACCCCATGAATCACAGCACGCCAGGCCTCCCTATCCATCACCAACTCCCGGAGTTCACTCAAACTCATGTCCACAGAGTCGGTGATGCCATCCAGCCATCTCATTCTCGGTCGTCCCCTTCTCCTCCCACCCCAACCTTTCCCAGCATCAGAGTCTTTTCCAGTGAGTCAACTCATCGCATGAGGTGGCCAAAGTATTGGAGTTTCAGCTTTAGCATCAGTCCTTCCAATGAACACCCAGGATTGATCTCCTTTAGAATGGACTGGTTGGATCTCCTTGCAGTCCAAGGGACTCTCAAGAGTCTTCTCCAACACCACAGCTCAAAAGCATCAATTATTCGGCGATCAGCTTTCTTCACAGTCCAACTCTCACATCCATACATGACCACGGGAAAAACCATAGCCTTGACTAGACGGACCTTTGTTGGCAAAGTAATGTCTCTGCTTTTTAATATACTATCAAGGTTGGTCATAACTTTCCTTCCAAGGAGTAAGTGTCTTTTAATGTCATGGCTGCAGTCAGCATCTGCAGTGATTTTGGATCCCAAATAAATAAAGTCTGACACTGTTTTCACAGTTTTTCCATCTATTTCCCATGAAGTGATGGGACCAGATGCCATGATCTTTGTTTTCTGAATGTTGAGCTTCAAGCCAACCTTTTCACTCTCCTCTTTCACTTTCATCAAGAGGCTTTTGAGTTCCTCTTCACTTTCTGCCATAAGGGTAGTGTCATCTGCATATCTGAGGTTATTGATATTTCTCCCAGCAATCTTGATTCCAACTTGTGCTTCTTCCAGCCCAGCGTTCCTCATGATGTACTCTGCATATAAGTTAAATAAGCAAGGTGACAATATACAGCCTTGACGCACTCCTTTTCCTATTTGGAACCAGCCTGTTGTTCCATGTACAGTTCTGACTGTTGCTTCCTGACCTGCATACAGGTTTCTCAAGAGGCAGGTCAGGTGGTCTGGGATTCCCATCTCTTTCAGAATGTTCCACAGTTTATTGTGATCCACACAGTCAAAGGCTTTGGCATAGTCAATGAAGCAGAAATAGATATTTTTCTGGAACTCTCTTGCTTTCTCCATGATCCAGCGGATGTTGGCAATTTGATCTCTGGTTCCTCTGCCTTTTCTAAAACCTGCTTGAACATCTGGGAGTTCCCGGTTCACATATTGCTGAAGCCTGGCTTGGAGAATTTTGAGCATGACTTTACTATTGTGTAAGATGAGTGCAATTGTGCGGTAGTTTGAGCATTCTTTGTGACCTTTTCCAGTCCTGTGGCCACTGCTGAGTTTTCCAAATTTGCTCGCATATTGAGTGCAGCACTTTCACAGCATCATCTTTCAAGATTTGAAATACCTCAACTGGAATTCCATCACCTCCACTAGCTTTGTTTGTAGTGATGCTTTCTAAGGCCCACTTGACTTCACATTCCAAGATCTCTGGATCTATGTCAGTGATCACATTATCATGACTATCCTGGTCGTGAAGATCTTTTTTGTACAGTTCTTCTGTGTATTCTTGCCACCTCTTCTTAATATCTTCTGCTTCTGTTAGGTCCATACCATTTCTGTCCTTTATCGAGCCCATCTTTGCATGAAATGTTCCCTTGGAATCTCTAATTTTCTTGAAGAGATCTCTTGTTTTTCCTATTCTATTGTTTTCCTCTATTTCTTTGCATTGATCACTGAGGAAGGCTTTCTTATCTCTCCTTGCTATTCTTTGGAACTCTGCATTCAGATGCTTATACCTTTCCATTTCTCCTTTGCTTTTCGCTTCTCTTCTTTTCACAGCTATTTGTAAGGCCTCCTCAGACAGCCATTTTTCTTTTTTGCATTTCTTTTCCATGGGGATGGTCTTGGTCCCTGTCTCCTGTACAGTGTCACAAATCTCCGTCCAGAGTTCATCAGGCACTCTGTCTATCAGATCTAGTCCCTTAAATCTATTTCTCACTTCCACTGTATAATCATAAGGGATTTGATTTAGGTCATATCTGAATGGTCTAGTGGTTTTCCCTACTTTCTTCAATTTCAGTCTGAATTTGGCAATAAGGAGTTCATGATCTGAGCCCCAGTCAGCTCCTGGTCTTGTTTTTGCTAATAGTATAGAGCTTCTCCATCTTTGGCTGCAAAGAATATAATCAATCTGATTTCGGTGTTGACCATCTGGTGATGTCCATGTGTAGAGTCTTCTCTTGTGTTGTTGGAAGAGGGTGTTTCCTATAACCAGTGTGTTCTCTTGACAAAACTCTATTAGCCTTTGCCCTGCTTCATTCCGTGCTCCAAGGCCAAATTTGCCTGTTACTCCAGGTATTTCTTGACTTCCTACTTTTGCATTCCAGTCCCCTATAATGAAAAGGACATTTTTTTTGGGTGTTAGTTCTAGAAGGTCTTGTAGGTCTTCATAGAACCGTTCAACTTCGGCTTCTTCAGCGTTACTGGTTGGGGCATAGGCCTGGATTACTGTAATATTGAATGGTTTGCCTTGGAAACGAACAGAAATCATTCTGTCATTTTTAAGATTGCATCCAAGTACTGCATTTCTGACTCTTTTGTTGACCATGATGGCTGCTCCATTTCTTCTAAGGGATTCCTGCCCACAGTAGTAGATATAATGATCATCTGAGTTAAATTGCCGAGAGGAGCTACCCCACGTCCAATAGGCGGTGGCTGCGTAGGCGCAGGAGGGCCGAGAGGAGCTACTCCACATTCAAGGTCAGGAGGGGCGGCCTTGAGGAGATACCCCTCATCCAAGGTAAGGTACAGCGGCTGCGCTTTCTTGGAGCAGCTGTGAAGAGATATCCCATGCCCAAGGTAAGAGAAACCCAAATAAGACGGTAGGTATTGCGAGAGGGCATCAGAGGGCAGACACACTAAAATCATAATCACAGGAAACTAGTTGATCTGATCACATGGACCACAGCCGAATGTGGTCCACTGGAGAAGGGAATGGCAAACCACTTCAGTATACTTGCCTTGAGAACCCCATGAACAGTATCAAAGGGCAAAATGATAGGATACTGAATGAGGAATTCCCCAGGTCGGTAGGTGCCCAGTATGCTACTGGAGATCAGTGGAGAAATAACTCTAGAAGGAATGAAGGGATGGAGCCAAAGCAAAGCCAGTAGCCAGTTGTGGATGTGACTGGTGATAGAAGCAAGGTCCAGTGCTGTAAAGAGCAATATTGCATAGGAACCTGGAATGTTAGGTCCATGAATCAAGGCAAATTGGAAGTGGTCAAACAGGAGATGGCAAGAGTGAACGTAGACATTCTAGGAATCAGTGAATTAAAATGGACTGACCAGTTGACCACCTTCATCTAATTCACCCCATCCCACCCCTCTGCTGCCCACAAATCTGATCTCTTTTTCTGAGTTTTTTTTTAATTCTACAGGTAAGTGAGATCATATAGTATTTATCTTTCTCCGTCTGACTTACTTTAGTTAGCCCTCAAGGTCCAATCATTTTGTTGCAAATGGCAGGGTTTCCTTTTTCATGGCTGAATAATATTCCATTGTATATATACCACATCTTTTTTATCCATCCACTGATGGACACCTATGTTGTTCCCATGTCTTGGCTATTGTAAATAATGCCGCTGTGAACATGAGGTGCAACTATCTCTTCAACATGGTGTTTTCATTTCCTTCAGATATACTCCCAGAAGTAGAATTACTGGATCATATGGTAATTCTATTTTTAATTTTTTGAGGAACCTCCGTACTGTTTTCCATGATGGCTGTACCAATTTATAATCCAACCAACAATGCACACCATTTCCCTTTTCACCACATCCTCACCACATTTATTTTCCTTTGTCTTTTTGTTTACAGTCATTCTAATAGGTGTGAGGTGATATTTCATTGTGGTTTTGATTTGCATTTCCCTGATGATTAGTAATGAACCCTTCTTGTGTACCTACTGGCCATTCATTTATCTTCTTTGAAAAAAATGTTTATTTAGATCTTTTGCCCATTTTCAAATCAGATTATTTAGGATTTCTTTTTTTTTTTTTTGCTATTATATGAGTTATTGGATATTAATGTATGGGGGTTCAAAATAAACAACCAGAAACACTGAACACAAAGGCAATTCCTCAGGGTGTTATGGAGCTAGGTTCAGTTTCTTTCATAAAAAACAAACATTTTTTTTTTCTCCACACACCATCAAAGTCGGCTTCACCGTATATTTTTTTCTAAGTTGTTAGGACGAATACTGGTGAGTTAAGTTCTTTTTCTGCCTCTTGGGGAATAAGGTAATAAGTGAACACAATGACATTCCTTATCCTATTCATGCCCACGTGCAGTCAATAAACTCAAAGGAATTTACTGTGTCAAGATGAGCCTCTGTATCATCATAGCTCATACTGGAGATTTAGAGACCTGCAGTGTGAGTGAATTGTTCAATTCAACTTAACAGCCATTTCTTACCTTCTAAGTGCAGGAAAGACTGGACAGAGAGACACACACAAAAAAAACCACAACGATGTTGAATGCCTATTTTCCTGAGGCTCTAAAACCATAATAAATGAAAAATCATCTTTAAAACATTTCAGACCAATAGATGCCACAATCAGCATTCTGACAGACAGACATAAACTACATCCTATAGGCATACAGGCGAGAGAGAGGAAAAAAGCAAAGGATTTGGGGTTTTAAATGGCCATGCTTTGTATAGGCTGATTGGATAAATACCCAGGCATGCATGCATACACACTTGATAGAAAGGCACAGAGGAGCAGAGCTCAGGGTTCAAGGAGGGCAAGAAGTCTGAGTTATGGCAAGAGCACGTGAGGCTGGAGAAAACGGGAGAAACTGGAGAAGAGAAAGTCTGGAGGGGATTGATAGGGTTTTTAACTGCAGACTGTGACTTCCAGACCTCAGTCCACAAGGAAGGAGAGACCACAGCAGGTTTTGAACAGAAGCGACGTGATCAGATCTGTATTTCAGAAAAATAAATCTGGAGAGAGATCAGAGGCATAAACAATCAGAAGAGCCACCCTTTATTGAGAAGGTCTCCCTACTGACACTGAGTCCAGGGCATCAAGACCTACTAGTAGGTCCTACGTTAGGCTGTTGCCAAGGTCAAAGGGAATGATGGCCTGCAGGCAGTATGACAGCAAAAAGGAGGGAACAGGTGGGAGACGCTGAGGAAGCAGAATGGGTAGCTGGTTCCCTGCTTGTTTACCATGACCTGGCGTGCTCACAGAATAATCACAAAGAAACCACCGCCTAGCAGAGAACTGATGGTGGGGGAAGAAACAGGTAGACGTTTGGTCAATCTGGAGCATCTTCTTCCTGCCTCAAGATCACTGTTGACTGCTGAGCAGGGAAACTCGGGGACTCATTTCTGTTGTGTCTTTATCTTTGATAGATTTCTTGCCAGATTCCTTTTCTTTGCCTTTCCTTTTACAAATCTGGGTTCCATGTGCAGCCCGTCAATGTCTGTGTTATGAATTCATAATGATATTCTCTTATTATTTGCATGAATCTGAAAAAGGCTTGTGTGTTTGCATCATACATCCACATAAAAAGAAAACCCCAGTGAAAAGGAATATCCTGGATGCCTAGGATATTCATGGAATACAGATAAAGATGTTGGGCCTGAACCTGTCACCCTAAGGTACATCCCTTTGTGTGATTGTTGTAATAGTGGATATATACTTTGCTGCGCATTGAAATTGTTGTTTGCTGTCCATTAGGCAAGAGGGGCTATGTTGTAATTTTGACACCAAAAGGAGTTATTTTAGGGTAAAAGTGGCCTCCTGGAAGTACCTCTACTTTTTCTTTGAAATCAAATCAATGTCCAAATTCACACTGCTCCCAGCCCTTCCTCTCCAGATGCTAATGCCTTGTTTCAGCCATATGGTCTCTGTCCTGGGGGAGGTCTCTGCCACCATTCTCAGTGCCTCCACCCACACTCCAGGGTTATCTCCCTGAAACCAAATTTAATGACGTCACTCCCTGTTCAAAACTCTTCCGTGGCAACCTGGGGCTTCGAGGGGAAATTTCAAGCACCCACTGGCCTCTGCCTAACGCTGCACGGTGATCTCATCTAACCTCTTCCTATGGACTCTATGCTTCAGCCATACTGGCTACTTTTGTTTCTCTATAATTATTTTGGATTTCCCAGGTGGCACTAGTGGTAAAGAATCCTCCTGCCAATGCAAGAGACAATGTTAGAGACAACTGTTTGATCCCTGGGTCAGGAAGATCCCCTGGAGTAAGAAATGGCAACCCACTCCAGTATACTGGCCTGGAGAATCCCATGGACAGAAGAGTCTGGCAGGCTGCAGCCCATAGGATTGAAAAGAATCAGAGACGACTGAAGCGACTTAACAGCAGCCTAATTACTCTATTATTCTTACCTCCATGTCTTTGCTTAAATTGCGTCTTTCAAGCTTCTCCTATGCTTACTTTTCCTCCACATTCCCTGCCCCTTCTGGTAGGGTGGGCCATCTCTTCCTTGGTGCCCTACTGGGCCCTATGACAATTCGAACAGCACCAAGGATGTTTGCTGCCCTATTGTCTCCTTGTCTTACTGTGACAGATTGTAGTCTCCTTAAGGTTAGGGCTGCATCTAATTTACTTTTATACTTGTAGCTTCTAGCACAGTGTCTGATAGATCATTGGTGCTCAACAAATATTTGAAGAAGGAAAATTTATTAATTTTTGTTACCGTCTTTGGAAACTTTATTTAGTTATTTATTTCATTTTGGCTGTACTGGGTCTTCATTGCGGCATGAGGGCTTAGTTGCCCCCATGGCATGTGAGTTCCCTGATTAGAGATTGAACCACATCCCCTGCATTGCAAGGCAGATTCTTAACCACCAGCAAAATCCTAATAACTTTATTTTCAGGAACTTCAAATTTTTACTTTGGGATAGGAATAATGTCCCATTTGTTTTAGTATTGCAGATTTTAATCTTTTTTCTCGCAGCCCTATTTCAAGCCTGTAAAGGCTCTGATGTTCACATTCAAGTGGGAGTGAGAGAGCAATCAGGAAGCAAGAGGGGAGCGCCTGGTTGAAGGGAGCCACATCCACTGAAGAGGGTCATTTGGCTCCAATAAGACTATTATTTACAGTTTGAAGGAAACAATGGTTCTCTTTAAGATGATGAAGTCAGCTACAATTTTATGTATATTCAAATCTAATCTCAGGTTATAAAAGGTTTATCATGGGGGTGGGGTTTAAAGCAGCAGAATAATCTTTAGTCCTGGCAATTGTTTGCCTAAAATCTATAGGCAAACAAATACTCTTACCTTGAATGCTGTCAAATTTATCAGCTTCTCCTTTTCAGTTAAAAGCTTTTTGTGTCTTAAGTCTTTTCCAACTCTTAAGTTCTAAAAGATTCACCCGCATTTTCTAATTAGAGTTTTTATGTACTTTTAAAATTGGAATATAATTACTTCACAAAGTTGTGTTAGTTTCTGCTGTAACACAAGGTAAATCAGCAGCTGAAACTCCAATACTTTGGCCACCTCATGCAAAGAGTTGACTCACTGTAAAAGACTGTAAAAGACTCTGATTCTGGGAGGGATTGGGGGCGGGAGGAGAAGGGGACGACAGAGAATGAGATGGCTGGATGGCATCACCGACTCAATGGAGATGAGTCTGAGTGAACTCCGGGAGTTGGTGATGGACAGGGAGGCCTGGCGTGCTGTGATTCATGGGGTCGCAAAGAGTCGGACACAACTGAGCGACTGAACTGAACTGAACTGAACACATATGTATTTCAGTCAGTCAGTTCAGTTGCTCAGTTGTGTCCGACTCTTTGTGACCCCATGAACCGCAGCACGCCAGGCCTCCCTGTCCATCACCAACTCCCGGAGTCCACCCAAACCCATGTCAACTGAGTCAGTGATGCCATCCAACGATCTCATCCTCTGTCGTCCCCTTCTCCTCCTGCCTTCAATCTTTCTCAGCATCAGGGTCTTTTCAAATGAGTCAGCTCTTCGCATCAGGTGGCCAAAGTATTGAAGTTTCAGCTTCACCATCACTCCTTCCAATGAATATTCAGGACTGATTTCCTTTAGGATGAACTGGTTGGATCTCCTTGCTGTCCAAGGGACCCTCAAGAGTCTTCTCCAGCACCACAGTTCAAAAGCATCAGTTCTTCAGTCTTCAGCTTTCTTTATAGTCCAACACTCACATCTATACATGACTACTGAAAAAGCCATAGCTTGGACTAGATGGACCTTTATTAGCAAAGTAATGTCTCTGCTTTTTAATATGCTGTATAGGTTGGTCATAACTTTTCTTCCAAGGAATAAGCGTCTTTTAATTTCATGGCTGCAGTCACCATCTGCAGTGATTTTGGAGCCCCCAAAAATAAAATCTGTCACTGCTTGCACTGTTTCCCTATCTATTTGCCATGAAGTGATGGGAACAGATGCCGTGATCTTCGTTTTGTGAATGTTGGATTTTAAAACAGCTTTTTCACTCTCCTCTTTCACTTTCATCAAGAGGCTCTGTAGTTCTTCTTTGCTTTCTCCCATAAGTGTGGTGTTATCTGCATACCTGAGGTTATTGATATTTCTCCTGGAAATCTTGATTCCAGTTTGTGCTTCATCAAGCCCAGCATTTCTCATGATGTTCTCTGCATATAAGTTAAATAAGCAGGGTGACAATATATGGCCTCGACGTACTCCTTTCCCAATTTGGAACCAGTCTTTTGTTCCAGTTCTAACTGTTGCTTCCTGACCTGCATACAGATTTCTCAGGAGGCAGGTCACGTGGTCTGGTATTCCCATCTCTTTAAGAATTTTCCAGAGTTTGTTGTGGTCCACATAGTCAAAGGCTTTGGCATAGTCAATAAAGCTGAAGTAGATGCTTTTCTGGAACTCTCTTGCTTTTTTGATGATCCAACGGATGTTTGCAATTTGATCTCTGGTTCCTCTGCCTTTTCTAAATCCAGTTTGAACATCTTGGAGTTCGTGGTTCATGTACTGTTGAAGCCTGGCTTGGAGAATTTTGAACATTACTAGCATGTGAGATGAGTGCAATTGTGCGGTAGTTTGAGCATTCTTTGGCATTGCCTTTCTTTGGGATTGAAATGAAAACTGACCTTTTCCAGTCCTGTGGCCACTGCTGAGTTTTCCAAATTTGCTGGCATATTGAGTGCAGCGCTATAACAGCATCATCTTTTAGGATTTGAAATAACTCAACTGGAATTCCATCACCTCCACTAGCTTTGTTCATAGTGTACATATGTTGATCCTAATCTCCCAATTTGTCCCACCCTCCCTTTTCCCCTCTGTGTCCACATGTCCATTCTGTATGTCTGTGTCTCTGTTCCGACCCTACAAATAGGTTCATCTGTGCCATTTTTCATGGCATCACTATTTACAACAGGCAAGACATGGAAACAACCTAATGTCCAATGACAGATGAATGGATAAAGAAGATGTGGTACATATATACAATGGAATGTTACTCAGCCACTAGAAGGAAAGAAATAGGGTTATTTGTAGAGACATGGATGGACCTAGAATCTGCCATACAGAGTGAAGTAAGTCAGAAAGAGAAAAATAAATATTTTTTTTTATATTTAAGATCTTGATCCATTTGATGTCTATGTTTGCTTATACTCTGAGGTAGGAATTTGACTTCATCCTTTTTCACGTGGGATAATAATTTTATCCAACTCTACTTATTGAGTAGTCTCTCCTTTCCCCACTAGTCTTAAATACCACCTCTGACACAGCAGTTTCATACCATCTCATTCTATTCCATTGGTCAGTTTGTCTGTCCCTGAGCAAGCACTACACAGCTTCATTACTATAGCTTCACAATAGGTTTTGTTGTCTACAGAGTAAGTTTCTCCTTGTTGATCTTCTTTTACAAGTATCTGTTCTCTTCACTCTAACAAAAAACCCCAAAACAACTCAAATGCCAATCAAAAAGAGAGTAGATGGATAAGTTCTGTTTTATCTCCACAATGGAATATGATTCAGAAGTTACAACAACATGAACTACAGTCTCCTGTAACAATATGGTTGGATCTTAGCAATATATGAAAAATAAATTCTAAACAATTATATACATGATGAGACCCTTTTGATGCAGTTAAAAATGACTAGAATAAAAATGTACTTTGTAGAAATACATACAGATGAAATAAAGTGATATGAAAAGACAAGCAAATAAGTGAGAACACAGGGTTCAGGATGAATTTCCTTGAGATGGAGGAAGGCAGATGTCTCTTGGGGGTGGCTATATAGGTGCTGTTAAATGATTAAAAATAACTAAATAAAAGAGAGACTTGCTTGAATAATGAGGACATGTTTACTTCTGAGGTTTGAAAGGTGAAATAAAATAAGTATAGAAATGGACTTTAAGAATGTATGTTGAGTTCTAAAGGTTCCAAGGCCAATGATTGTTGTTGCTGCACTTCAGTGTTATCTAAAAAGTTACCCAGAAACTGCCTGACAAAGATATTGTAAAGACTAGCAGACGAGTGTGATAAATATATATATATATCTGGTCCCATCACTTCATGGGAAATAGATGGGGAAACAGTGGAAACAGTGTCAGACTTTATATTTTTGGGCTCCAAAATCACTGCAGATGCTGATTGCAGCCAGGAAATTAAAAGATGCTTACTCCTTGGAAGGAAAATTATGACCAACCTAGATAGCATATTAAAAAGCAGAGACATTACTTTGCCAAAAAAGGTCCGTCTAGTCAAGGCTATGGTTTTTCCCATGGTCATGTATGGATGTGAGAGTTGGACTGTGAAGAAAGCTGATCACCGAAGAATTGATGCTTTTGAACTGTGGTGCTGGAGAAGACTCTTGAGAGTCCCTTGGACTGCAAGGAGATCCAACCAGTCCATTCTAAAGGAGATCAATCCTGGGTATTCATTGGAAGGACTGATGCTAAAGCTGAAACTCCAATACTTTGGCCACCTCATGCGATGAGTTGACTCACTGGAAAAGAGTCTGATGCTAGGAAGGATTGGGGGTGGGAGGAGACGGGGACGACAGAGAATGAGATGGCTGGATGGCATCACTGACTCTGTGGACGTGAGTTTGAGTGAACTCCGGGAGTTGGTGATGGACAGGGAGGCCTGGCGTGCTGTGATTCATGGGGTCGCAGAGAGTCAGACACAACTGAGCGACTAAACTGAACTGATATATATATATATATATTTATATACTGCTATTTACTCCATACTCTTTTATTTAATTTGCATGGATTGAGTACTCTGTGGGTAATAAAGGGTTTTCTGCCCAGTATCTTTTCCTTCTTCAGCAGCCCCTAACTTGTGTTTGGCATCCCCACTGTGGAACAGCAAGAGTTTGAAAGGAGTTGAATGTCACCTCATTTGAGGGCAAACTGACTGACCGGGGGATCCCACCCTCTTGCCTCAGTTGTCTCTCATGGGTTAAGGGATGAGTACCTGATGTAAACTGGCCTGATCAGAGTTAAGTTAAAGACTTTCATTTGCTGTTTAGAGAAATATGTTCTCTCCCTAGAGTTAAACCGAGAAATTTGTAGCCCAGCCTGTTGCTACTGGCTGTACTGAGAACAGAGATGACACCTCAGAAACCAGAGCTGAGGGAATTCCAGGACACAGAGCCCGAGCCCTGATGGCACCACATTCACGTGAAGCCTGAATGTATTTCCTCAGGAATTTTCCATTTCATGGAAAGGAAGAAAAATGTGGAAGGAAGGAAAATCCTTCCACATTATGAGTCGAATTGAACTGGGTTTTTGAATCCTTGTGACAGGAAAACATTGAAACACCAGGATGTTCAGTCTAGGCCTCCCCTCACTTGGCACTCCCCTTGTGGCTCGCCTGCAATGCGGGAGACCTGGGTTGGGAAGACCCCCTGGAGAAGGGAAAGGCTACCCATTCTAGTATTCTGGCCTGGAGAATTCCATGGACTGTATAGTCCATGGGGTTGCAGAGTCAGACACGACTGAGCAACTTTTACTTTCAGGCCGCCTTTCACTTGGCACTTCAGAGGGAAACAGAGATGAAACAGAGCAAGTAACCTGAGGTCCTTTGTACATTATACAGTCGGAGGGAAAATGTGATGAATACCACAAAAATATAAAAACACAGTGCTGTGTGGCTGATGGGACAAATGATCGAGCGAGAGGTGCTCCGCGAGGAAGAGGTGTTTGAGGTGAACTCTGGAGAAACAGGAGGCACAGGTTAACCTCTGTGACTGGTGGGGACTGGGCCCAGGGAATCCCCAAAGAGCAGAATGGCAGAAACAAAGATGCAGGTGCAAGCAGGGTCAGGATGGGTTTGGGGACTTTGATTTTGTTCATACTGACATACCAGGCACTTATACGGATTATCTCTTTCAAGTCTCGCTGCTGCTGCTGCTAAGTCACTTCAGTCGTGTCCAACTTTGTGCGACCCCATAGATGGCAGCCCACCAGGCTCCCCCGTCCCTGGGATTCTCCAGGCAAGAACACTGGAGTGGGTTGCCATTGCCTTCTCCGCCAAGTCTCAGTAAGTAGATACTAATATTATTACTGATATATTTTTTTTCTGTAGAAATCCTGGGGCACAAAGAGGTCATATAATTCTCCCAAATTCAAGCAGCTAGCTAATGCAAAAGCCAAGCTGTCTGATTCCTACACCTAAATATTATCCTATATTGCCTCCCCAAGTTCAATAACCAGCTAACTTGTCTCCACGCACAGTGCTGAATGACTTCACTAGGTTATCCAGTGGCAGGGCTATGAAGTCCAGGTAATGGCCCTTTCCTCAAGAAGAAATTCCCTGGCAGTCCAGTGGTTAGGACTCCTCACTTCCGCTGCTGGAGGCCCTATCCCTGGTTAGGGAACTAAGATCCCACAAGCCATGGAGGGTAGCCAAAAAAAAAAGTCCCAGCTGAATTTGTCAAGGCAGAAAGATGAACAGGAAAATGCCAGCCATGTGTGATAAATACAGATTTCTATGAGTAGTCCTCATCCTATGCCTTTCTCTGACTGGATTCAGAACCCTTTGGGCACACCCCACCTTTCCATCCTTTATTCTGGAAACAGCGCATGAAAGGTTATTGGGGACATTTGTCCTTGCTTTGGAGGTCCCAGGCCCTCAGCTCCTCTGACCATGTGTGGACTTCCCTACCAGGTGTTTCCTGACCAGGCGGTCCTCCTGCAGATTTCTTCCCTCAGCTTGCCCAGGCTGCTTGTGAATTATACAGGAAAGCTCCTGGCCTGGCAGGGGCAGTACCTCTCTCTGAGCAGAGTCTTGGCTCCATCACGAGATGAAAGGTGAGTAGAAAGAGAATGCTCTTGCATTACATTGTCAGCTCTCTCTTGGCTAAGGGGGCAAAATATGATACCCTTATATTTTCACATGAAGTAGTTGTGTTGCAAAGAAAGGAGAAAAACAAAGGCTATTTATACACACACTCAAGGCAGATAGGCTTCCCTCATAGCTCAGTTGGTAAAGAATCCGCCTGCAATGCAAGAGACCCTCGTTCAATTCCTGACACAGGAAGATCCGCTGGAGAAGAGATAGGCTACCCACTCCAATTTTCCTGGGCTTTCCTTGTGGCTCAGCTGGTAAAGAATCTGCCTGCAATGCATGAGACCTGGGCTCGATCCCTGGGTTGGGAAGATCCCCTGGAGAAGGGAAAGGCTACCCACTCCAGTATTCTGGCCTGGAGAATTCCATGGGGTCACAAAGAGTTGGACATGACTGAGCGACTTTCACTTTCACTTTTCTTTCAAGGCAGATAATAAAGTCTGCCTCCCCACCCCAATTTTCTGCCTCTGTAAATATATGTTTTTCCTACAAACTAGTGGTCCTCAAACTTTACACCATCTGGTCAGGTGGTTAAAACAGATTGCTGGGCCCCATCCCTGGGGTTTCTCATTCTGAAAGTCTGGGACAGGGCCTGAGAAGTTCACTTTCTAGTGCATTCCCAGGTGGGACTGTGGCTGTCAGATGGTTGGGAACCACACTGAGAGGACACGTTACAGACCATGGCTCTATAATTGTGGCAAATCCTTTGATCCCTTTACCTTGAAGCCTTCTAAAAAAAAGAAGGCAGAGAAAAATTATAGTTTGGACTGTATTATCTGTAAGATCTCTTCCAGAATCAGATCCTTATGATGAGGACACACAGTCAACATCTTACTGGGAGATTTGTGTCCCAAAGGTAATAAGCCAGTCATGTACACCTCAGGAAGCATTTTCCTATAAAAATAACGTGGCGAGGAGGCATCATTAAGTTTTCATACATTTACATTCACCCAGGAGAGAGACACACTTCTTTCACAGAAGCATATCCTGAATTGGGCTCAAAGGGCAGTTAGAGACTGAGAATCTGGGCCTCCTCCACTGCTGATTTGTTTTCCTAAAGTCTGAGTTAGGAATAAAGGACCACCCACACTGATGTCCTTGTGCAAGGACAGTGTCAACAATGAGTCTTCAAGGCCAAAGGAAGGAGCCCTGAGATCTTGGTTAACTGATGGCAGTTCCAGGTTCAGGTTCCTTCTAATTCAGGGCCTGAAGAGGAGACTTTTTGTGTGATGTGTTGTTGTCATTTTTGTCTTAATTAAATTGCAGACTTTCTTATACAAGTCATAGCAGTCTGAGGCTGGAGAAGGAAATGGCAACCCACTCCAGTGTTCTTGCCTGGAGAATCCCAGGGACGGGGGAGCCTGGTGGGCTTCCGTCTATGGGGTCACACAGAGTCGGACACGACTGAAGTGACTTAGCAGCAGCAGCAGTCTGAGGACTTCTAATCTCATGCATTAGTCTAACCAAAGTTGCCCATTGCCAACCAGGAAACGGTTTGATCTGATCTTGCAGCTAAGAAAGGAATTAGCATCTGGTGTGGAATATGACCCTGGCTCTTTGTACACTGGATTTTTTATTCCTGGAAATACAGGCCAGGAGTGGCTTTATGATCATACCAGGTATAAACCTTGTCTGGTCAAGCTTGACTGGGCTATTCTTTTTTTTTCTTTCTTTCTTTCTTTCCTGCTGGCAGGTGAGAACGTTTGACTTTTCCCAGCACATCTGAGGCATGCCTCTGACGGTATCTTGTTGTGATTTACTATTTAATTATAACCGTACCTATGTCTGCCTGGGCCTGTAAAGGTATTGGAGCTCTTTTCTTTTCATCTAACATAGGCAGTCATAGTTATGGATTCAGAGATTTTTTTTTTTAATGGTTAATGAATTATTAACCATAAAACCAAAGTAGTACCAAGCCAAGTCAACCTAAACAAGGATGCAGGAATAAAGCAAAGAAAAAAGAGAAAGGAGAGTTGTTACCAAGGAAAATAGGGCTAGAAGGATTTCCCTGGTGGTCCAGTGGCTAGGACTCTGAGCTCCCAATGCAGGAGGTCCAGGTTCAATCCCTGGTCAGGGAACTAGATCCCAAATGCTGCAAGGAAAATAGCCCACATGCCACAATTAGAGAACCCAAGTACTGCAACTAAGACCTGACTCAGTAAAATAAATAAATAAATATTAAAAAAGAAAGAAAGAAAGAAAATGAGGGCTAAAGGAAATCTAAGTTGAAATGATGCAACATTCTCCAGCTTGGGTCACAAACAGATTTTCAATTGATAATCAAGAGACCTCTTGAGGTATTTTTTAAGAGAGAAAGAGAGGATGCTTCCTGAAGAGCAGAACTCAAGTTAGCATATACATATATACAGACACGACTTAGCAACTAAACCACCATATATATACAAATATATATGTATATTATACATGTGTACTCAGTCCTGTCCAGCTCTTTGTGACTCCATGGCCTGTAGCCAGCCAGGCTCCTCTGTCCACGGAATTCTCCAGGCAAGAATACTGGAGTAGGTTGCCATTTCCTTCTCCAAGGGATCTTCCCAACCCAGGGATTGAAACTCTTTCTCCTGTGTTTCCAGCCTTGGCAGGTGGATTCCTTACCATCACACCACCCGTGGGATCACAAAGAGTGAGATGCAACTTAGCAACTGAGCATGCACACACATATATATTATATATATGTGTATATATATAAACTTTATGTATGTTATATATTTATATTATATTTATTAATATATATAATAAAGCATGTATAATATAAACTCAGGTCAAAAATGCCTTTGAGCTGCCATAATACAAACATAATCCAGGTAGCTGCAGGCACAATCCTGACACCAGACAGCCTGTGATTGCAGAAGTGAAGCAGAGAATCAGTTCTAGAGTCCAGCATCCCTGCAAAAGGATGAAAAGGAGCGTTCTGGTTTCAGTTTCGCCCAGGAAGCCAAGGGTTTGTTATGTTGGGATTTTCAACACCATCAGCCTTATTTTAAAGTTTGTTTTCCCTGAAAATCTCAAGCGCTGTTCGAAAGTCACCTTTCAGCCACCAGCAGGGGAGTAGCCCTCGACTGTAGAACCTGAGGGGTGCTGTGAAATTTGGTATGAAATTTTGAAAGAGTCCCAGGGATCATCATCATCATTCCAACTCTTTTAAACCCCTTCCATCTGAACATCTCAAAGACCTATGTAAACTTTAATTAGTCTCAGAGCACTGCTTGGAGGTAAACAGATATTAGATCTCTGTTGCCTCTTACTGATATGTCTTCTGCATCTGCAGATTTCAGGTTCCATCCCATTATTTACTTTAGAGAAAGAGTAAGTATCTTCCTCCCCCATTTTGTAGGGTAAATGACCTTGCCTATAGTTCTAGGTTGAAGTCTGTTGCCTGTACAAAGAAGTTCTGTATAAAGCATGGCCCCTACCCTTGCAAAGTTTGCACTATATTGAAGAGACAAGATGCAAGTATATAACAAATAATAAATAAAAATTATTATAAGACAGCATTTGATTAGTTTAAAATGAGAGGTTTTCAGCAGGAGACATCACTGTGGATGGTGGCAGCCCAGGAGAGCTTCATGGAAAAGGAGGTACTTGGACTGGACTCAGTGTGTGAGTCTATGTGTGTGAAGTGCACAAGCACATTCCAGGAGGGGATGATGGCATGGGCAAAGGGACTGAGGTAGGAATTTGACTAACTTATTTAGAAGTCAGGTAGCCTGATATTGTTGGAGTTGGGAGAAGAATGAATGATAAGATTGGGAAGCTGAGTAGATTAAGATCAAATAGTGAAAAATCTTAATACTAAAGCCTCAAGATTTGACTCTCAGCACATTCTAGAATCAATTAAATAGGCTCAGAAGCTGGACAAAGTGAACAGTTAAAGCTCATACTTGACATTAAATAAAAAAGGAATGGAATTGGTGGCAGAAAAAATGAAACAGGGTAGTTTATTTCTATTTATTTTTTATTATTGGAGTATAATTGCTTTACAATGTTGTGTTTCTGCTCTACAGTGAAGTGAATCAGCAATATATACATTTATCCCCTTCCTCTGGAACCTCCCTCCCACCTCCCCATCCCACTGCTTTAGGTCATTGCAGAGCACCGAGCTGAGCTCCGTGTGTTGTACAGCAACTTCCCACTAGCTGTCTACTTTACACATGGTAGTGTTATTATGTCAATCCTATTCTCCCAGTTCATCCCACCCATCCCTTCTTCCTTGCCCCTCCATGTCCACACATCCATTCTACATCTGCATCTCTGTTCCTGCCCTGCAAATAGGTCTATCTGTACCATTTTTCTCAATTCCATATATATGTGTTAATATACGATATTTGTTTTTCTCTTTCTGACTTACTTCACTCTATATGACAGACTCCAGGTCCATCTACATCACTACTTAAACAGGGTAATTTAGGAGAGATGGTTTAGCTAGAGTGGTGGTTCTAAAAGTGTGGTCCCTGGACCAGCAACATCAGGGTCAAAAGGGAACTTGTTCGAAATGCAAATTATAGGGCCCCTGCAAAGACCTATTGAATCAGAAACTCTGGAGTCTGGGGAAGGGGACTCAGCAATGTGAGTGGTATCCAGTCTTCCAGGAGACTCCAATGCATACTCAAGTTTGAGGACTAGTACACAACTGAGCGACTTCACTTTCTTTCACTTTCACTTTCAAGCTACAAAAAATCCTTTAACAGATAGTCTCACATATGGCAGAACTCTCTCATCTAATCATGCTCTGCATATGCAAAAAATAAACTACTAAATCAAATATTTTAATGTTCTTTAAAACAACTTTTTATTATGTAAAGCTTCTAACTCACACAAAAGTGGACAGAGTAGAACAGTAAACTTTCATATTTCTATCACTCAGATTTAACAATTAGCAAAATTTGGCTGCACTATCCCTTCTCACTTTTTCTCTAAATTATTATTATTTTAACCCTAGAAGTTATTTCAACTCACTCCTACATATTTAAGCCTCTCTTAAAATATATATATATGTTCTCACATGACCATAATGTCAATATCACACCTAACAGAAAGGACAGTACTTCCTTGGCTTCTCCTGATATCCAGACTGTAATCAGATTTCTCTGGTCGTTGAAGTAGAGTCTCTTTAATTTTGTTGTAACTGGCTATCTTCTGTGTTATGCTACCCACACACCACAATAAACTTTAGAGGGATACTGACTCAGAGGGAAAATATTTTAGAAATCTTTTCTTTGTAAAATATCTCTAAGAATGCATATTTATTAGATTTTTGTATTTGAGGGAAGTTTCTTATTATCTGTGGAGTGGATATTATTATAGTACGTGGGTAATGACTTTCCATTTTGGATGCTATGATGTCATTCTAACTAGAGTCAGAAAATGTAATTAACCAAGATGAATCTTAGTTTGCTTAAGTACAACTTCCTGTCATACGTCTATCTGCCCCGCTCTGTGTAGTCAGAAGTATGAAGTGTTATTGAAATGTGTGGTGTTTCCTGACACTGCTTTGGAAATACATGTGTTGTTTGAATATTGAACTATATAGTAAAATATTCTCAGTACCTTCAAAATATTCTTAGTTCTCTGAATTTCTAGAGTTAGATGTAATAATAATTGTGCACACTTACACAGTGCTTCTAAGCACTCTGTATATTAACTCTTAATTTAAAACAAAAAAAGCCATTAAGGAAGTGCTCAAATGCCAAAACAGGATAAAAAAGAGACAAATGAAATCATAAGAAGATAGTTGACCAGATGTTTAAGTAATGAGAAGTGGAATTTTTTTTAAATTAAGTAATTAATTTAATTTGTCTGTGCTGGCTCTTAGTCTCAGCACGTGGGATCTAGTTCCCTAACCAGGGATCAAAACTGAGCCCTCTGCTTTGGGATCAGAGACTGGACTAGCAGGCAAGTCTAGAGAAATGGAATTTTTAAGTTTAATTCTCTCAAGTTATTTTTTTCTGATGATACATACATATACATATATGTATATTCTGTTATATAAGGCCCACCATTTATCAAATCTTGATATTTATAAAGTAATTAATTTAATTAGCATATGCCCAAGACATGGGTATACGGTGCTTTATATGTGTACTTTATTCTCTTGCAACTATAATTTAAATTGAATGAGGCGACGAAATACAAAGACTAAATTTGGGTCAAAATTGAATTGTACTACCCCTTGAAATTCAATTCAGATGATAGATTTTAATTATTTCATTTTCTTTCTTAACCTTTTTCGGGGAAAAAGTCTGTCCCTGTTTTGCTCTCTTGCTCTCATCACCTCTTCTGCCTGCTCCTCCTCTGCTTCTCCCTAGGCCATTTCACAAATGTGTCATTTTATGGCACTTTGTTTAGACTGATTTGTAAGGTTGGAAATACTGTAAACAAGTTGAAAAAATGTAGATGGCATTGAAGATAAGAACAATTCCAAAAATAGTTGTCTGCCTCCCTGTGTTTTTGTTCTCCCAATAATGAGGCTCACTGCCTTTAATTATAGTTTGAGACACTATGTTGAAATATTTAATCTCTGAGTAATGACTGGATTTTAGTTTCCTAATTGGCATCTGTGTGTTTAGCAAATCCATGCCAAAACCCGAATCTGAGAATGAGTACGCAACACAGACATCAACTGTATATCAAACATTTCTGATATCCCCCACCTTAGCTCCAGGGTAACAATATTAACCAAAAAAAGGCAAGAGAAATATCATACAGTTCATGATTTCACATATTTTTAATTTACTAACCAACAACCTGTTAAGGTTTACAAGTCAACCCGAAAATCCTTGTGTCATCAGCACATAACAAAGTGTAATTGTAGCCCCAAAGAAGCCCTTGGGGTTTGGGAACGTGTCTTGCTCACTCTCAAATGGTATTTCAGGTACCTGGGAGTAGTTCCCAGAAGATAATGCTCCACCTACGACTGGGTGACTTACTGAAAACCTTGTGAAACCAGCTTGAAAGGACTTGAAGAATAGGTTAGGTAGAGAAGTTATCACCTTGAACTCTGTCCACTGACGTACCTTTGTGTTTTCCTAGGAGGAGAATAATCCATGGAAAAGTCTCTGGGCATCTTCCTCTGATTATTGTTAGCTTCTTATTCTGTGAAACAAGATGGCCCACTCATGATCAGGAACACTTCTCTTTGGGGAGTGCCTGATAATGCTGTGGGCATGAGACCTACAAGCTCACATTCCCTGCATAATGTATGTTTCCTTTGCCAATGTTTATCTAGCCTAAAGTTACACATGGGTGGAGGTGGAGCAGGAGGTGGAATTACAGAACCCAGCTGTTCTACTCATTTTGACCTTCCTAAGATGAAAGGCCAAATCATAGCCTGATGACAGGATCTGGAGACCGGTAGACAGAACTGCTCTTTCAGCGGCAGAGAAGGAGAAGAGGTTCTGATTGTCCAATCTAGTTCATATGGGGAAAGAGATTCCTGACACATCTGATAGTAGTGTCTGAAGCCTTTCACTCCGGACATGGTTTAATAGGCTACCTTAGGCACTTCAGAGCTGAACAGTCACCTGGAGGCCATGGTATTCGTGGTCCTCTGAAAACAAAAACTGCTCTCCTTTCCAGATGTGAATAACACCCTGTGGGGGTGGGATTGGAGCTGATCAAGGTGATAAGGACTGATCTAGGCCACTTCCAGACACTTAACCATCATTGTGGTTACCGCATAGGATCAAAACAAAGCCAGCTCCCTCCTTGAAAAGGTAAAAGGACAGGACTTGCTGATGGGTTGTGAGAGAAGAGAATCAGACTGCTGCCTGAGTGTTTAGCTCTCACAACAGGGTGCCTGGTGGTATGGGATACAGTAAGTCCCCTACATACAAACAAGTTCTGTTCATTAGATCCCATGAGGTGACAAGATGATGGTGGAGGCCAGCCAACCACGTTGAGCAAACGGTGGCCCAGATTTGATCCTCACATTGTATGTGGCCTTTCCCAGGCACAACCCAGAACCAGAACTTTCACCCTCTCCAAATTCAGACAACCTGATTTCCCATGTGACTCAGTGGTAAAGAATCCACCTGCCAATGCAGAAGACACAAGAGATACAGGTTCAATCCCTGGGTCGGGAAGATCTTCTGGAATAGGAAATGGCAACCCATAACAGTATTTCTTGCCTGGAAAATACCATGGACAGAGGAGCCTGCAGGCTACAGTCCACGGAGTCTCAAAGAGTTGATCACGACTGAGCACATGCACACAATTCAGATAAAGGGGATCTGGTCATGTCCCAGAGCACTCAGTGATTTCCCAGAATTCCCTCTGCTGCTTGGTAAATTGGGATTTTTCTCCTCTGCTGTGGAAGAGGAAACTAAAGCTTAAGCAACACACAGGAAGAGGCAATCCCAGGAGGGGAACTCAGGTCTGTCTGACTCCAAAGGTCACGTTCTTTCCACTTCCTCATTTTCCACCCCTCCCCCACCCCAAAGTATAGATTCTCTAGATTAAACAAATGCTGCTGTCCATCCCATTGTTGGATAAGTAGCTTCTAAATGTCACTGTGATGGAGCTGATTGGGCCAACTTTTTGGGACCCCATGGACTGTATCCTGCCAGGCTCCTCTGTCCATGGAATTCTCCAGGCCAGACTACTGGAGCAGGTAGCTGTTTCCTTCTCCAGGTGATCTTCCCAACCCAGGGATCGAACTGGGGTCCTGCATTGCAGCCGGATTCTTTACCAGCTGAGCTACCAGGGGAGCCCAGATTTCATTGTTTTGGAGCTCCCTGGGCCATACCAGTTCTAGATAGAGGTGACAAGGATGTTGGTAACATGAGGCCATTAAGATCCCTTGCCTCTTAAGGTTCAATAACTTCATCCTTGGCTGAAGACACTGAGTTGACAATGTTCTTTGGACATTTTGTCATGCAAGGTATAATTCTTAGCCTGGAGTAGATAGATAATAGCTGGCATCACCACTTGGAAAAGTGTTTGTTTCCTTTTTTTTTTTTTTGAGTTGGTTTCCTTTTTATGTCCTCTCTTGGTATCTGGAAGCAACTAATCAGAAGTTGATTTCGCCATATCCTCTTATCTATGACAGACTGAAGGTGGAGGCGGAAGTGCCCACAGAAGGCATTTGGGCACCCAGTTAATTCTGTGGTAACAACTCAGGGGCATGTTGATCTTCCAAATCTTCACGTGTTCACCTCTAGCGTCAATACAGTGTCATTTACATAATTTCAAAAACAAAAGGAACCTATCCACTGATTTTCTTTAAACACACGTTTCATATTAAAAGCATAAAATCATGACTGGGAAAGAAACACAAGGAAATTCTCGGTAGTAGTTCCTTTGACAAGGGAAAGAGAATAGGAGTCAGGGGGAGGGGAAATGTTCAAAAGAGCTTTAACCACATCTGTTTTATGTTTGATTTATTTTAAAGGGGAAGGAAAAGTTTTGTAATAAGTTTAGCAGCAAGTTAGCATGCTGCCATTGCTAATTCTTGGGCTTCCCTACTGGCTCAAACAGTAAAGAATCTGCCTGTAGTACAGGAGATTTAGGTTCCACCGCTGGTTTGGTAAGATCCCCTGAAGAAGGGAATGGCTACCCACTCCAGTATTCTTGCCTAGTGAATTCCATGGACAAAGGCACCTAGTGGGATACAGTCCACGGGGTCGCAAAGAGTCGTACACGACTGAGCAACTAACACACGTTGTTAATTCTGGGTTGTGACTACACAGGTGCTTCATATGGGCTCTGTGTTTCTCTGTTTCATTTTTTCATAATAAAATATATGTATGAATATTTTCTATTAGGACTGTGATTAAACGCTAAGAGTGTGCACATCTTGGAGCAGCGTACATGGGGTGGGGGCCTAAGGTAGGGAGTTGAGGGGGGCCTTCCACTTAGAGGGACTGTCTGTTATCCAGTGATACAGTGTGGGAGTCCAGAGACAGCAGGGCTGGAATAGGGCAGCCAGAGTGGTGGGTATGGAGAGAAATGGATGGACTCAACAGAAATTGGGAAGGTAAGAGGACAGGACTTGGTGATGGATCATGAGAAGAGGGAACCAGACTGACGCCTGAGTGTTAAGCTCACACAACAGGTGGATGGTGCTATGGAATACTGGCAGAAGCAGATGAGCGTTTCCTGTCCGTCCAGTGATTAGGAGTCTGTGCTCTCACTACCGAGGACCAGGGTTGGACTTCTGCTTTGGGAAATGGAATCCCACAAGTTACGCAGGGGCAAAAAAAAAAAAGCAAGAGTGTAACAGGTGAATTATAGATTTGCTTTGGGACTTACTGATCTTGAGGTATCTTTAAGACATTCAAGGAAAGTCAGGGTACAGTTAACAAGCAAGTGGCAATACTTTGCTCATTGCTGGAGGACTGATACCTGGCTCTCTTCTGTGCCCTTACTCTGTGATATGTCCAGATTGTCCCAGTCAGGAGCTTAGAGGGCAAAAACCTGCTTTATTACACTGTGATGAATCTCAGCATATTATCTGTTTCTAGATGGGAAAGGCAGCCATGCCCAGCTTGGTTCTGTTCATACTAACTTATTGAGGAGTGTGTCTGAGTTTTCAGTTTCCTCGTTTCTGCCCTCAAATCCGCTAGAGTCTTTCTCTAATTCTGAGTCCTTGCTGATTTCAAGTCCCTTTTGTTGGACTCTGCTATGGTCTGAATGTTTGTCTCCCCCTTCCCCCAAATTCATATGTTCACACCCAATGCCCAAGGTGATGGTATTAAGAGGTGGGATCTTTGGGAGGTGAGAAGGTCATGGAGATGGAACCCTCATGAACGGGATTAGTTTTCTTATAAAAAGAGACTCCAGACAGCCAGCTCACCCCTTCTATCACGTGAGAACTCAGCCCAAAGTCAGCAATGTGCAACCCAGAAGCGGTTCTCCAGCAGAACCAAAACTCTGCATGCCATGATCTTGGACTTCTCAGCCTCGAGGTCTGTGAGAAATAAGCTTCTGACATTTATGAGCCAAAGATGGAGAAGCTCTATAAGCTGGAGAAGTCAGCAAAAACAAGACTGGGAGCTGAGTGTGACTCAGATCATGAACTCCTTATTGCAAAATTCAGACTTAAATTGAAGAAAGTACGGAAAACCATTAGACCATTCAGGTATGACCTAAATCAGATCCCTTACGATTATACAGTGGAAGGACAAATAGATTCCAGGGATTAGATCTGATAAATAGTGTGCCTGAAGAACTATGGATGGAGGTTCACAACATTGTACAGGAGGCCGTGATCAAAACCATCCCCAAGAAAAAGAAATGCAAAAAGGCAAAATGGTTGTCTGAGGAGGCCTTACATATAGCTGAGAAAAGAAGAAGTGAAAGCAAACGAGAAAAAGATATATCCATCTGAATGCAGAGTTCCTACAAATATCAAGGAGAGATAAGATAGCCTTCCTAAGTGATCAATGCAAAGAAATAGAGGGAAACAATAGAATGGGAAAGACTAAAGATCTCTTCAAGAAAATTAGAGATGCCAAGGGAACATTTCATGCAAAGATGAGCACAATAAAGGACAGAAACGGTATGGACCTAACAGAAGCAGAAGATATTAAGAAGAGGTGGCAAGAATACACAGAACTGTACAAAAAAGATCTTCATGACCCAGGTAACCACAATGGTGTGGTCACTCACCGAGAGCCAGACATCCTGGAGTGCAAAGTCAGGTGGGCCTTAGGAAGAATCACGATGAAAAAAGCTAGTGGAGGTGATGGAATTCCAGTAGAGCTATTTCAAATCCTAAAAGATGATGCTGTTAAAGTGTTGCACTCAATATGCCAGCAAATTTGGAAAACTCAGCAGTGGCCACAGGACTGGAAAATGTCAATTTTCATTCCAATGCCAAAGAATGTTCAAACTACCGCACAATTGTACTCATCTCACACACTAGCAAAGTAATGCTCAAAATTCTCCAAGCCAGGCTTTAACAGTATGTGAACTGTGAACTTCCAGATGTTCAAGCTGGATTTAGAAAAGGCAGAGAGCCAGAAATCAAAATGCCAACATCCGCTGGATTATCGAAAAAGCAAGAGAGCTCCAGAAAAACATCTTTTGCTTTATTGACTACGCTAAAGTCTTTGACTGTGTGGATCACAACAAACTCTGGAAACTTCTTAAAGAGATGAGAATACCAGACCACGTGACCTGCCTCCTGAGAAATCTGTATGCAAGTCAGGAAGCAACAGTTAGAACTGGACATGGAACAACAGTCAAGTTCCAAATTGGGAAAGGAGTACCATCAAAGCTGTATATTGTCACCCTGCTTATTTAACTTATATGCAGAGTACATCATGCGAAATGCCAGGCTGGATGAAGCACAAGCTGGAATCAAGATTGCTGGGAGAAATATCAATAACCTCAGATATGAAGATAACACCACACTTATGGCAGAAAGAGAAGAGTAACTACAGAGCCTCTTGATGAAAGTGAAAGAGGAAAGTGAAAAGCTGGTTTAAAACTCAACATTCACAAAACGAAGATTATGGCATCTGGTCCCATCACTTCATGGCAAATAGATGGGGAAACAGTGGAAACAATGAGAGACTTTATTTTTAGGGGCTCCAAAATCACTGTGGATGGTGACTGCAGCCATGAAATTAAAAGACTCTTACAGCTTGAAAGAAAAGCTATGACAAATCTAGACAGCATATTAAAAAGCAGAGACATTACTTCGCCAACAAAGGTCTGTCTAGTCAAAGCTATGGCTTAAAGGAAGCTGAGCACCAAAGAATTGATGCTTTTGAACTGTGGTGTTGGAGAAGACTCTTGAGAGTCCCTTGGGGCAAGGAGATCAAACCAGTCAATCCCAAAGGAAATCAGTCCTGAATATTCATTGGAATGACTGATGCTGAAGCTGAAGCTCCAATACTTTGACCACCTGATACAAAGAACTAACTCACTGGAAAAGACCATGATGCTGGGAAAGATTGAAGGCAGGAGGATAAGGGGATGACAGAGCGTGAAATGATTGAATGGCATCACTGACTCAATAGACATGAGTTTGAGCAAGCTCCAGGAGTTGATGATGGACAGGGAAGCCTGGTGTGCTGTAGTCCAGGGGAGACACAAAAAGTCGAACACAACTGAGCAACTGAACTGAACGGAACTGAAGGACTGTGAAAAATAAATTTCCTTAGTTTATGAGCTACTTTGTGGCATTTTATTACAGCAGTCTTAGTCCTAGGACTAATTTAGTCCTAATTTAAAATCCCAAATTCAGTTTGTAACTGGTTTTTATCCTCTGCTACCCACTTAAATATTGACTCCCACCATCTTGGATTGGGTAGTCCTAGAAGGGGACCCTGAGGCAGGATTTCAGTGCAACTAGTTTGCTTCACAAGTGATCCCAGCAATACTGGGAGTAGGGAAGTGAGGCAGAGAAAAAAGGGAGCCAAGAAAAGGAATATTATTAAGCATATTAGTGCTGTGGTAACTGGAACTGGGGCTCAGTCCTGGGGTGGACTGTAGGAGACAGTACTAACAGTACTGTACTAACTCTGAGTTTTCCTACCCTAGGGGTGAGAAAGTGGGGGATCCTCCATTTTCCATCCGTCATTGGCTAAGGCCTGCTCCTAGTGACATTAACTCCTCAGGAGGTCTGTTTGTAGTGTAGAAGGAAAGGTCTTTCAGGTGGAGAATCACGGGTGCCTGCAGTGGGACAGCCTTTGGAATGTACCAGAATGCTGGGTGACGAAAGGATGTGTTTCCCACAAGAATTTTTGAGCTTCATGTACCAAACAGACTGAGATCATCCCTATGGTTTCCACTTCCTGGTACTTGCACTCTGTATAATCCCCTTTCCTGAGTGAGATGCTTCTAACCACTAGAATATGATACTGATGGGGTGTTCGTCTGGGATCAGGTTCTGTTATGTAAGATTCCATTCTCGCTAGTTCTCTCCATTGCTGCCTTTGCAGAAGTGAGCTGCTTTGTTCTAAGAGGCCCTGTGGAGAAGCCCACATGGCAAGGAACTGTGAGCAGCCTCTTGGAGATGAGCAAGGCCTCCAGTCTACAGTTAGCCTTCCCAGGTTGCTCAGATGGTAAAGAATCTGCCTGTAATGCCGGAGACCCAGGTTCGATCCCTGGGTCGGGAAGATCCCCTGGAGGCGGGAATGGCTACCCACTCCAGTAGTCTTGCCTGGAGATTCCCATGGACAGAGGAGCCTGGTGAGCTGCAGCCCATGGAGTTATAAAAGAGTTGCAAAAGAGTCAGACATGACTGTGCAACTAACATTTAAACATAGCAGCAATGAGCTAAATTTTGCTAACAGTGAGTGAGCTTAAAAGTAGATTCATTGCCAGTTAATCCTCAGATGTCTTGCTGACACCATGATGACAGCCTTGCAGAAGGTCAGATCTATACGATGCCCACCCAGACTCCTAAACTACGGGGTGTGAGGTAATAAATGGGAGCTGTTTTCCACCACCATAAGGTTGTGGTCATTTGTTATACAGTATAGAAAATGGACACACTCCCTTTGCCTATAAGCCCCCAATCTGGGTAAGGTGGTCTCAGCTCCCCTGCTTTACTTGTCACCTTTACTCCGTGTACACTGATTAGCAATTCTTTTTTTTTTTTTTTTTGCTTTTGCTGGGTCTTTGTTGCAGTGCACAGGCTCTTGGATTTGGTGCACAGGCTTTTCTTGTTGCAGAGTATGGTCTCCAGAGCATGCAGGCTGCAGCACAGGGGCTCTCTATTTGAGGCTTGCAGGCTTGTGGGATCTTATTTCCTGACCAAGGTTCGAATCCATATCCCCTGCATTGGAAGGGAGATTCTTAACCACTGGACACCAGAGAAGTCCCCAGCAATTCTTTTAGTTGAAAAAAAAGTACTGATCTTTTTTCTTACTACAAAAATAAGATACATTCATTCTAAAACATTTATAAAACACTTACAAGCAAAAAGAAACTAATGAATTTCATTCAGCTTTTTTTTTTTTTTAGGTAAATTCAAACTTTCTTCCAGGGAGTTTTCTGTCTTTGAGTCCTGTAATTTATTCTTTTTCAGCTCTGCTATGGATGAGCCTTTACCCAAATATAAATTTATAATTAGAAAAGACTGCATTTATATGAATTGTTCTTGAACTTTTCCAAAAAGGAGTACTCTCAAAATACCCATGTAGTTGGGAAGAGGCATTATTCCCAGAGGGAAAAGTTTCCATGGACACAGCAAAGCCATTGTCCAATCTTTGCTCGGAGGGAGTCTCATTCCGCCCAAGGAGAAAAGAAAGTGCCAAGTGTCTCAGGCCGTTGTTCCTGAACATCTCTTCAGTAAATAAAGGACTTCCAAATTTAGAATTTAGGTGCTGAGTTTGAAAAGGAGGAACAGCAGAGGCAGACAGTTCTGTGTATCCTGCTTTACTTTTCCTTTCCATCTTCACCCTGGGCAGCAGTGGAAGAGGACTCCCTGCAGGCTCGGAGGCTCTCAGGCCCCAGGTGGTAGCTCCAAGGAATTTCCTTCTTCCTTCTTCCTTTGCAACTGTCCCTCTTTCTGCCATTCACAAAGCACTTTCCATTCTACCTCGATGTCACCTCAATGAGATCACCTGCCATTAGGTGATGCTCCTTATCTTTCTTCTTGGCTAGTGATCCCTTTTAAGGGAAGTTCGCCCATGGCATTTATCTAACAAACACTCAAGTGACTACTGTGTGCTGAACAGGGCTTCCCTGGTGGCTCAGTGATAAAGAATCCACCTGTGAATGCAGGAGATGTGGGTGTGGTTGGGAACATCCCCTGGGGAAGGGAATGGCAACACACTCTAGTATTCTTGTATGGGAAATCCCATGGACAGAGGAGCCTGGTAGGCTATGGTCCATGGGAATGCAAAAGAGTCAGACATGATTTACGGACTGAACATGTGTGCTGAGCACTGTGATGGATGACCAAGCATGTGAGCAAGAGGCAGCCTATGCTCCAGGAGCTCGGAGAAGACCCATGCACGTAGAGAAGACACAGTGTGTCTTGAGTGCTCTGAAAAAGTAAAATTGTTAGTTGCTCTGTTGTGTCCAACTCTTTGCAACCCCATGAACTGTAGCCCATCAGGCTCCTCTGTCCATGGAATTCTCCAGGTAAGAATACTGGAGTGGGCAACCATTCCCTTCTCTGGGGGATCTTCCCAACCCAGGGATCGAACCCATATCACATAGTCAATTGATGTGACCACTATCAGTCAAGAACAGTTCCATTACACACACATCCTTTGTACCACTTCCTTTACCACCATAGCCATACCCGCTCCTCCCATCTACCTGACCCTTGAAACCACTAATCTGATTTTCATCTCTATAACTTTGTCATTTCAAGAATGTTACATAAAGGGAATCACACGCTATGTAACCTTTTGATACTGACTTTCTTCACCCAGCAGAATTCTCTGGAGGTCCATCCAGGTTGTTGCCCATATTAATAGTTTCTTCCTTTTTGTTGCCAAGTAGTATTCTATAGTATGGACATACCACAGTTGATTTAACCTTTCAGCTGTCTGGATATTTGGGTTGTTTCCTGTTTTTAGCAACTACAAATAAAGCTATTATGAACATTCATGTACAGGTTTTTGTGTAAACCTAAGTTTTCGTTTGGAGAAGACAATGGCAACCCACTCCAGTACTCTTGCCTGGAAAATCCCATGGACAGAGGAGCCTGGTAGGTTACAGTCCATGGGATCTCGAAGAGTCCAACACAACTGAGCAACTTCACTTTCACTTTTCACTTTCATGCATTGGAGAAGGAAATGGCAACCCACTTCAGTGTTCTTGCCTGGAGAATCCCAGGGACGGTGGAGCCTGGTGGGCTGCCGTCTATGGGATCGCACAGGGTCGGACACGACTGAAGCGACTTAGCAGCAGTAGCAGCAAGTTTTCATTTCTCTAAGACAGAGGCCCGGAAGTGCAAATGCTGAATGATACAGTAAGTGCATATTTAATAATGTAAGAAACAGCCATACTGTTTTCTAGAGTGGCTGTTCCATTTTACATTCCCACCAGCAAGGTCTAAAGAGCCAGTTTCTCTGTATTCTCGCTGATATTTAGTGTTGTCATGATTTTCATTTTAGCCATTCTGATTATACATCTATTTTTTAAAAGTTAGACTAATATGCACCAAAACTTTTTAACAGCAGTTATATCTGGAGTGTGTGTGTAGAGCAGGGTGGGGGTGGCTAATACTAAGGAAGACTTACTTTCTATGTTGTATATTTTTGCAGTATTCAAATTTTGCATAAGGTAATATGTGTTTGGAATCTAAAACTCAAATAGAAATTTTAAAAATTAATTTATTTGGTTGCACCGGATCTTAGTTGCTGTACATGGGATCGTTGACCTTCAACTGAGGCATGTGGAATCTCTAGTTGCAGCATTCAAACCCTTAGCTGCCCCTTGAAAGTAAAAGTCGCCCAGTTGTGTCCAACTCTTTGTGACTCCATGGACTATACAGTCCATGGAATTCTTCAGGCCAGAATACTGGAGTGGATAGCCTTTCCCTTCTCCAGGGGAACTGCCTGACCCAGGGATAGAACCCAGGTCTCCCATATTGCAGGTGGATTTTTTACCAGCTGAGCCACAAGGGAAGCCCACAGAAAAGGGAGGGATTGATAATACAGGAGTGAAGGAACATCTCTGTTTATCCAAGACCCTCCCTCCTCTGTCCTGCTATGTGTTCACACACACAACTCAGCTCCACATGACTTTAAGGCCCCCCTTCTCTCAGACAGTCACTTCTCACAGTAAGAGCTCTCCCCCAGCCTCTAAAATTGCTGTTACCTCCCCTGACCCCCCAGCCTATAGAGGAAGCCACAGCTCCCCGCTATTGCTTGTGCCAAGGTGGCCCCATCCTACCCCGACCACACCCCTGGGGACAGTCTTTCCATCAAGCCCTAGCGATGCTCAGCAGCCAGCTCCCTCTGCCAGGGCCCTGGCTGCCGCATCCAATGAGGCCAGCCCACAGAGTTGGTCAGAGGGACCCAGGTTAGCTCAAGTGAGAGGATACCCACTTCCCTGAGCCTGAGGAAAGCAGGAGAAGGTAGGCCAATGGAGATGTCTGCAGGTAGGAGTCAGTGAAATTCACACCCGATTCACTCTATTTTCCTGTGAACTAGGAGGCAGTGACTGTGCCAGACACTAGAGCTAGAGACCGATCACTCCTTTGCACAATCATGCTTCCAGAAAAAATAAGTCTTGTTCTTTTCTGAAGAAGAAAGCATTTTCTCTGCTCTTAATGCAAGCTGCTGAGCACAGCTGGGTTTTATTATCACAAAATTAATAAGAGCTTAAGGAGATAGACTCTGGAACCAGACTGCCTAGTTTCCAAATCCTCATTATCACTGTTCTGTGATGTTGAATAAGTAACCTAGTCTCCAGGCCTCAGCTTTCTCATCTGTAAAATGGGGATGTTAATAATAGGATTTGCCTCCTAGGTTTTGGGAAGATTAAAGGACTCAACACACGGAAAGCAGTCAGCACAATGCCTGCCCATCTTGTGCACTCAGCACACATCAGCTGTTACTACTTCCAGGAGAGGTGGGGAAGGTGAGTGACTGGAGAAATTAAAATAGCCTGGGCAAAGGAGACAGCCATGAGCAGGGGCAGGTGAAAAGTTGCTGAGACAAAGAAAGCCCAGCTGAGCTTGATGTTGATGAGTCTCTTTCTTTCCAAGACAGTCATTGAGTGTTTACCATCTGCCAGGGATTGGGAGGAGCTGGCACTGCAGCTGGAAACCACACAATTTCAATCAGTACAGGTGGGGTTATGATAAGCGTGGGTGGGTCCAGGCTTCTGGCATCCCAGAGAAGCCCCACAAATGAGGAAGAGATGCTGCTCCAGGCCAGGTGGCTTGGGCCATGAGAGACAGGTACCCCCTGGAGTTGCTCAGCCCAAAGAGGGTGGACGGGCAGGAGATGTTGTGGGGACACAGCAGGCAACCGCAGGTTCTTAGATTCAAGGGCAGGAAACGGTGCAGCCGAAGCAACCTTAGGAGACTGGAAGGAACCTTAGGGGACCAGATGGACCAGAAGGGAAGCTCCTCTGCTCTCCCAGGGCTTCTGGTTTCTTTAGCTTCACCTCTCCTGATTGCTCTACTCACCTCTCTCTTGACCAGTGTCTTCTGCTTAATTTTCTGATGGCCACTCTTATCTACAAAGTGATCGCAGCCAATTCACACTATAGCAGGTGGATCAGCTGGCCTCAGTATTAGATACCCAAGCTGGTCTGTCAGCAGTAGGCAGGTTATCCTTTCTTCTCAGCAATCTCTTTAGGCCATTAGTATTCCTGTAAAGTGAGTGGTCCTGTAAAGAAAGTTTGCCTGTCCATTCTCATGTTGCAGTGTCCAATGAAAATAGAAATTTTGAGTAATTTTGTTGAGGTTTCTTGTGCTTCATCAGAACTTCCTCTTGTTACAAAGGAACTGAATGAAGGATGGAAATGACGGCCCAAGATTTTCCCTCCACTTTCTCCATCTGCCAAGTTCTTCCTCTTTCCAGAGACTTTTCCCCACTTAGATCATTTTTTTAAATTTGGAAATATTAATATCACATTATGGTTTTATTGAAATGCAGTTCATTTACAGTGTTGTGGTAGTTTCACGTGTACAGCGAAAGGAGTCAGATACACTCACACATACAAACACACATATATATACACATATGTGTATATATATATACTTTTTCAGATTCTTTGTCTTATAGGTTATTACAGTTGAGTATAGTTCCCGGTGCTATATAGTAGGTCCTTGTTGATTATCTGTTTTTATGTCATTCTTCTGAATTCTCTCTTGGTTTCTCTCATGTCTTTGCCCTGGATCTTTTTATTCTTTTTTTCGTCCCCACCCCTAACATTTTAATTAAAATGTAAACAATCAGAAAAGTTACACCTAGATTCAAAAATTCATCTTTGCCACATTTGCTTTCTTCTCTTTCTCCCTTTCTCCCTCTCCTTGTAGAGAATAAGAACTATCTCCTACATAACTCCAATACCATTACTGCACCCAGTAAAATTAACGGCAATTCCATATCATCTAATATGCTGTCCATATTTAAGTTCCCTGATTGTCAACCCTAGCTGTTTGTACCCCTAAATCTTCCCACCTTCATGTTACATTCTGATGCTTAACCCAGCTGCCCTCTCCTTCATAGTGAAAATTCCCTTGGCAGAAACCAAAGAATGCTAGGTTAGCCACAAGGAAAGGCCAAAGGACTGTGGGATAAGATGGCCTATCTGTACCTCCCAGTGTTCTGCTTGGGAAAGGAAAAAAAAAGCCAGTCCATTTAAAAAAATTTTTTATTTATTTTTTTTGAAGCTTTGTCCACATTGGGCATCCTTGGTCACCCTCTGAAGAATCTCTAGTTTGCAGGTTTGTGTAATTGATGGTTCACAACTGGCTTGTCTCTAGCCAGAAGAAGTTCTGAAGCAAAAATCTCAAGAAAGGATGACGTCTGTGTTTGTTGTCTCAGGAACAGCAGTCACATCTAGGTCAAGAGAATGAAGGTAATGTAGGTTATTCTAGGCTGGGATCAGTCTGTGCCAGAGATGAAGAGAAACTGTGTTTCAAAAACCCCAGGCCTCATATGGTTATTACCAACTTTCTCAGATGCTGGATGGGCCTTGGCAGCCTAGAAGCCGACTGTCCCATGAGAGAGGCTGAGATCTCGCTGACCTGCCTAACATCTGCAGGAAGTTCCTCCCTGGAACCAACCATGAATGAATCAAAGTACCTCCCATAAGGAGATACTGTCTCACAATTCTGGAGGCCAGAGTGAAATAAAGGTGTGGGCAGGACTAATATTTAGGAATTTGTTCAGATTGACTCTTGGTAGGCATCAAATCTCAAGCATCAAATAAATTTGGTGGATAAATTTCTGGAAAGCCTCCTAGGCAGGTGCCTATGAACACTTTTCTATTAGCAGAGCACCCAAAGGAGAAGTCCAATGATGGATCAAGGAAGAAAAAACAAAATTCCTACTCCTCTCACTTAGGCCTCAAGCAATTTGTGACACTTGTTCTCGTGTCTTCTCTGTCACCTTTCAGAACCCCCGTCTAAATTTCTAGCTAATCTCAGCATGAGGAGTAAGTCACCAGCCCTCTGAAGGCCTCCTTGGGGCACAGGCCACTCTCTGCAGGGTGTTCCCCATCTGAGCCCTATCTACATCAGCTCTTGGGGATGATCGGATCCTAAACACACAGACCTCCCCAACTCCCGCTTCCCCCAGAAATTTTTGTGACTCTGCTTTAACCTATAAACTGAAGGGCAAGGCAGGGGATGTTTTCCTGTGCTCTTTAATCTGGTATGTAATAAATTATGCCTATTTAATCCTTTAATAACTGAACAAATGACTGAATCAGTCTTAGAACATTCAGCAATCCCTTTTTATGAAAACTTAATTTGAAGTCTATGTAATAGGAGAGAGAGAAAGAAAGAGGAGGGAGAGAGAGAGACAAGAGACCAGAAAGCAGCAATGGCAATGGCAGTGAATCTCCAGGCTCCATCCTGGATGGGCTACCAAATGCAGGGGCAAAGGGGAAGGCTCTTCTTCCAGGATAAGCTCAGTGAATGTGCTGAGAGAGGGGAAAAGTAGCAGAATATCAGCATCTGAATTCCATCAAAAAACTTCTAAATTATGGATAAGACATTGTAATGCCTCTGCTCCAGGTTTTATGTTAGTTAGGACTTGCCTTTGTATAGAATGATGACACTACCAACAGTTTCTGGAAGGGGACACTTACTCAAAAGAATCATTGTTTTAGTCACAGGAGGGTATCGATTTTATTTGGTCCCTTGCACCTCCCTGGGACTAAGGCACCATGGGTGGCCTTGAGTCACTGACAACATAGTGCCTGAAGGGCTTCCCGCCAATAAAACCCTGTCACCCGATTCACTTTTGGCTTACAGCCAACATTGCCAGTTTATAAGTACCTCCGTGCCCTGGATCTTCGGGAATAACTCCAATTTCAAATCCTGGGTCCTACTGCCAGACCAAAAGTCAGGCCAAGTGTCCTGGTGTTTTTAGTTCTAAAAACTCTCATCATAATGTCATATGGTTCTAATTGTACTTATAAGAGTTTTTTTATTAAAAATCTTTCTACTACAAAAATAATATAGTCATATTATTAAAATTCTGGAAAATTAGGAAGAAAAACATAGCACCCATAATACCACCATCCTGCTATATAGGTGTATAATTTTCCCAGCATATCATCAAAATAAATGCACTATTTTATATTCTACTTTCTCCAACCAACATTATATTTTTAGAAAAACATTTCTAATAAACATTTTTAAATAATGCATTTTAATGAAAGGATAATACTTCTTTCTTTCAGGAGATTACTAAAATATATTAATCATATTTATATTTGTTTATAATTTTCACTAGTATTTATAAATCTACAATATATACCATTATAATGTATTTTCTAGATTTTTCATTTTTCTTTAGTTTTTAGAAGTTGAATTACAGACTTGGAGTATGAATATGCAAATGACTCTTGATATATATTGCAAATTGCTTCCCAAAAAAGTTGTGCTAACAAACACAACCGTCAGCAATGTCTGAGGGTGTCTGCTCCACGTCATCACCACCAACAAACCAATGTGTTGAGATGAAGTTTTGAAATGACTCTTGTGACAGTTTTGCTGAGCAACGTCCCCATATTTTAGAAGAGGAAAGTACAGGTACGACATGGATGATGGTAAACTGACAAAGGATGTCTTTTAAGCCAGATGAGTAGGGGGGAGAAAAAGCACTTAAATGATGCTTTACACTCCAATTTCCAATGATGTATCTGAAGACTGCTAGGAAACAAAACTATGGCAGGCAAATAAACGGCCTGCAACAATCCCAATTAGGGAAGCTTCCTCAGAAGAAAAGCCTTTTGGCAGATTTAGGTCTGAAGCAAAACTCCAAACAACTCCAGGTGCACTACCCCATTCCACGGGTTTGATTTCTGTGTAAATACCTTGGTAAGCATTGTTGCCCCACACTGGTCTTTTCAATTCTACTCAGATGCAATATATGGGAATGACTCTATTATTTTCTAATATAACAATAAATAGTGGCTAAATACAACTAAATAGCTATTCACTGACAAAGGAAGGGGAAAATAACATTTACAGGGAGGGCACCTACGGACAGCCAAGCCCTTCACGTTGGTTTTGTCCTTTTAATGAGCTTGGCTCAAATGTGCTGGCCCGTTAGCCTCACTTGGCAGCTCCGAAAACCATGTTTCAGGGGTGCAGGGTGACTGAGCTTGGGCTTTTTGGTTGGAGCTCCCCAGGCTCAGACACTGAACCTCTAAAATGATAGAAAAGGGGGACTTCCCTGGCAGGCCAGTGGTTAAGACTCCCAGCTTCCCCTGCAGGGGATTCTTCTTGGGGAAACTAAGATCACATGTGCCTGGCGGTGTGGCCAAAAAAAAAACAAACAGGCATTTACTAAGTACTAGGCTTCCCTTTTCACTCTCCTCTTTCACTTTCATCAAGAGGCCTTTGAATTCCTCTTCACTTTCTATCATAAGGGTGGTGTCATCTGCATATCTGAGGTTCTTGATATTTCTCCCAGCAATCTTGATTCCAGTTTGTGCTTCTTCCAGCCCAGCGTTCCTCATGATGTACTCTGCGTATAAGTTAAATAAGCAGGGTGACAATATACAACCTTGACGTACTCCTTTTCCTATTTGGAACCAGTCTGTTGTTCCATGTCCAGTTCTAACTGTTGCTTCCTGACCTGCATACAGGTTTCTCAAGAGGCAGGTCAGGTGGTCTGGTATTCCCATCTCTTTCAGAATGTTCCACAGTTTATTGTGATCCACACAGTCAAAGGCTTTGGAATAGTCAATAAAGCAGGAATAGATGTTTTTCTGGGACTCTCTGGCTTTCTCCATGATCCAGCGGATGTTGGCAATTTGATCTCTGGTGCCTCTGCCTTCTCTAAAACCTGCTTGAACATCTGGAAGTTCATGATTCACATATTGTTGAAGCCTAGCTTGGAGAATTTTAAGCATTACTTTACTAGCGTGTGAGATGAGTGCAATTGTGTGGTAGTTTGAGCATTCTTTGGCATTCCCTTTCTTTGGGATTGGAATAAAGACTGACCTTTTCCAGTCCTGTGGCCATTGCTGAGTTTTCCAAATTTGCTGGCATATTGAGTGCAGCACTTTCACAGCATCATCTTTCAGGATTTGACGAAGATCGTGGCATCTGGTCCCATCACTTCATGGGAAATAGATGGAAAAACAGTGGAAACAGTGTCAGACTTTATTTTTTGGGGCTCCAAAATCACTGCAGATGCTGATTGCAGCCAGGAAATTAAAAGACGCTTACTCCTTGGAAGGAAAGTTATGACCAGCCTAGATAGCATATTAAAAAGCAGAGACATTACTTTGCCAACCAAGGTCCATCTAGTCAAGGCTATGGTTTTTCCTGTGGTCATGTATGGATGTGAGAGTTGGACTGTGAAGAAAGCTGAGCACCGAAGAATTGATGCTTTTGAACTGTGGTGCTGGAGAAGACTCTTGAGAGTCCCTTGGACTGCAAGGAGATCCAACCAGTCCATTCTAAAGGAAATCAATCCTGGGTGTTCTTTGGAAGGACTTATGCTATAGCTGAAACTCCAATACTTTGGCCACCTCATGCGACAAGTTGACTCACTGGAAAAGACTCTGATGCTGGGAGGGATTGGGGGTAGGAGGAGACGGGGACGATAGAGAATGAGATGGCTGGATGGCATCACCAACTCGATGGACATGAGTTTGAGTGAACTCCGGGAGTTGGTGATGGACAGGGAGGCCTGGCGTGCTGTGATTCATGGGGTCGCAAAGAGTCAGACACGACTGAGCGACTGAACTGAACTGAACTGAGGCTTCCCTAGTGGAAAATCCTATGGATGGAGGAGCCTGGTAGGCTGCAGTCCATGGGGTAGCTAAGAGTCGGACACGACTGAGCAACTTAACTTTCACTTTCATGCATTGGAGAAGGAAATGGCAACCCACTCCAGTGTTCCTGCCTGGAGAATCCCAGGGACGGGGGAGCCTGGTGGGCTGCCGTCTATGGGGTCACACAGAGTCGGACACGACTGAAGCGACTTAGCAGCAGCAGCAGCAGCAGGCTTTTCTGGTGGGTCAGATGGTAAAGAATCTGCCCACAATGCAGGAGGCTCGGGTTCAATCCATGGGTCAGGAAGATCCCCTGGAGAAGGGAATGGTTACCCACTGCAGTATACAGTCCATGGGGTCGCAAAGAGTCGGACACTTCTTAGTGACTAACACACACGCAGGCTAATAGGCTCACTGATGATACACGGCAAAATGGGTGATAGGCACTCTCCTTACTGGATGACTCTTGCATTTAGATGCTAATCTTTCTGAAAATTACTGCAGCTTTTAATAGTAATCATTAGTTCTCATTCTGGATTTCTGCAACTTCTGTGAGGCTTAAAAACAGTAAGGGTGTATTTGTATGACATCCTAGAAAATGACCAATTCTTAGTAGGTAAAAATACTATGAAATTTTAAAGATTTTCAAGATAAATTCCTGATAACTGTGACTGCGTGTGTGCATGCTAAGTCTAGTCCAGCTCTTTGCAACCCCATGGATTGTAGTCAGCCAGGCTCCTCTGTCCATGGGATTCTCCAGGCAAAAACACTGGATTGGGCTGCTGTGTCCTCCTCCAGAGGATCTTCAGGGATTGAACCTGAGTCTCTTATGTCTCCTGCAATGGCAGACAAGTTCTTTACCACTAGGGCCACCTGGGAAGCCCAACTGTGACTAATCTTAGTCAAATAAAAGTTTGTTAATCAGGTGGATGACAGAGCATGGACTTCAGGTCTACTACTGCTACTCCGGCCTTCCTTAACCTGTTTTCTCATCTGTAAATGGGCAGTATAATTCATACTTATTATTACTTGGGAAAACATATCTAACATACTCAGCACAGTGCCTGGCATACCATAAAGGCTCAATAAATACTAGCTATGTTCATTGTAATTATTATATTACGTGATGATGAAGATGGAGTCCATCAGATGAAAGCAAAGAATAAACAGAGATGTTTAATCCCTTGGACTTTGATATAATCAAATGATTAAACTATTTTTGCTAAAAAGCTAAATTCCTCTTGATTAGGGAGTTGAAATTGACTATCTCTAAGCATAAAAAGCCGGACACGACTGAGCGACTGAACTGGACTGAACTGAACTGAACTGAAGCATAAAAAATATTCATTCCTGGTAATTTCCTGGCGGTCCAGTTGTTAGGTATCCAAGCCTTCACTGACAAGGACTCAGGTTTAATCCGTGGTCGGCGAACTAAGATCTTGCAGTAGTGTGGCACAGCCAATAGTAATAATAAATACACATTTCTGAGGTCTCCTTATGGGTTTCTTTACCTTCAGTCTTTTTGTATGTGTGTTAGGTAGTAGTGTGTCAGTAGATGCTCAGTTATACTTGTTGAATGCAGATAAATTTTTTAAATTGAGGTATAATTGACCCATTACCTGATTTTAGGTATACAGAATAATGATTCAGTATTTGTATCCAGTTGATCCTTGAAAAACTCAGGGGTTGGGGTAACAAACTCTGGCAGTCAAAAACTGGTATATAATTTTACATTCAGCCCTCCATATCCACAGCTCCACATCCTCAGATTCAACCAACCACAGTTGTTGTAGTACTGTAGTATTTGAAGTGAGAGTCAAAGTGTTAGTTGCTCAGTTGTATCCAACTCTCTGAGACCCCATGAACTGTAGCCTGCCAGGCTCCTCTGTCCGTGGAATTCTCCAGGTAAGAATACTGGAGTGGATTGCCATTATCTTCTCCAAGGGATCTTCCCAATCCAGGGATCAAATGCTCATCTCCTGCAAGTCTTCTGCATTACAGGAAGATTCTTTACTGTGTGAGGGACCAGGAAGCCCTATTGTAGTATTTACTAATGAAAAAAATTCACATGTAAGTAGACTCGCACAGCTCAACTCTGCATAATTCAAGGGTCAGCTGCATATTGCAAATTGATCATCACAATGTCTACTTAATATCTGTCACCATACATAGTTAAAAATTTTTTTTCTTGTGATGAGAACTTTTAAGATTTACTCTCTTAGCAACTTTCAATGTGCAATACAACATTTTAACTATAGTCACCATGTTATATACTATATCCCCAAAATATATTTATTTTACAACCAGAAATTGTGACCCCCTTCACCCATTTTACCAACCCCCCCACCCCACCACTCAGCAACCCACCTCTGACAACCACCAACCTCTTCTCTGTACATATGAGGTTGGTTTTGGGGTTTGGGGATTATATTTTAGATTCCACATATGTGAGGTCGTACAGTATTTGTTTTTCTCTGTCTGACTTACTTCACTTAGCATTACACCCTCAAAGTCCAGCCGTGTTGTCGCAAATTCTTTGCCTTTAGTATTAACCGTCTCAAACTAACCAACTCACCTAGTTACCAATGTGATATTCATACAAGAAAACCCAATCGTGTCTTTTCCCTCCTTACCCTCCCCCATGGCCCAAGTGTCTTAGGGTGACAGACAAGGCCACCTAGGACCGAGTCCTTGGTCATTCTCCAACCTCCTCTTCTGAGACTTCCTGTCTTGATATCAGTCAGTTCACTCGCTCAGTAGTGTCCGACTCTTCGCGACCCCATGAACCACAGCACGCCAGGCCTTCCTGTCCATCACCAACTCCCAGAGTTCACTCAAACTCATGTCCATTGAGTTGGTGATGCCATCCAGCCATCTCATTCTCTGTCATCCCCTTCTCCTCCTGTCCCCAATCCTTCCCAGAATCAGAGTCTTTTCCAGTGAGTCAACTCTTTGCATGAGGTGGCCAAAGTATTGGAGTTTCAGCTTTAGCATCAGTCCTTCTAATGAACACCCAGAACTGATCTCCTTTAGGATGGAATGGTTGGATCTCCTTGCAGTCCAAGGGACTCTCTAGAGTCTTATCCAACACCACAGTTCAAAAGCATCAATTCTTCGGCGATCAGCTTTCTTCACAGTCCAACTCTCACATCTATTCATGACCACTGGTAAAACTGGCAAAGTAATGTCTCTGCTTTTTAATAAGCTGTCTAGGTTGGTCATAACTTTCCTTCCAAGGAGTAAGCGTCTTTTAATTTCATGGCTGCAATCAGCATCCACAGTGATTTTGGAGCCCAAAAAATAAAGTCTGACACTGTTTCCACTGTTTCCCCATCTATTTCCCATGAAGTGATGGGACTGAATGCCATGATCTTAGTTTTCTGAATGTTGAGCTTTAAGCCAACTTTTTCGCTCTCCTCTTTCACTTTCATCAAGAGGCTTTTGAGTTCTCTTCACTTTCTGCCATAAGGGTGGTGTCATCTGCATGTCTAAGGTTATTGTATATGTGTCCTGATTTTATGAAAATGATCGTCTCACCACTTTCACTCATACTGTCCCCTCTGCTTGCAACACCCTTTCATCTCTTCTTTACTCCCTCTGTTCCTACTCATTATTCAGTTCAGTTCAGTTCAGTCGCTCAGTCGTGTCTGACTCTTTGCAACCCCATGAATCACAGCACTCCAGGCCTTCCTGTCCATCACCAACTCCCGGAGTACACTCAAACCCATGTCCACAGAGTCGGTGGTGCCATCCAGCCATCTCATTCTCTGTCGTCCCCTTCTCCTCCTGCCCCCAGTCCCTCCCAGCATGAGTCTTTTCCAGTGAGTCAACTCTTCGCATGAGGTGGCCAAAGTATTGGAGCTTCAGCTTTAGCATCAGTCCTTCCAATGAACACCCAGGACCGATCTCCTTTAGAATGGACTGGTTGGATCTCCTTGCAGTCCAAGGCTAATGCAAATTCCTATTTTTTGTAAAAAACACCAAAAGAAAAGTTTGTCATGTCATATTCACATATGCATCTCAATGTATGAAAATCACATTGGAAAGAAGTCAAAATATCTGAAAATACAAAAGCATTAGGAGTAGTTATCTGTAATCATTTTCTTATAATAAGAAAACATTTTAAATATTTAAAAGACTTTAAAGTATTTTAATGGGACTTTCCTGGTGATCCAGTGGTTAAAACTCTGTGCTTCCACTGCATGGGGCATGGGCTTTGACCCCAGTCAGGGAACTGAGATTTTGCATGCAGTGGTATGTGGCAAAAACAAATAAATATTTTAAATAAAATTCAGGTGTCATCTCTTCCCAAATGCTCCCTGACCCTGAGGTCTCCTTGGTGCTCCCACAGAACTCCTGAAATGCCTGTAATGGAGAACGCATCATACTGTATGGAGATTACCCCATCCTCAACAGGACTAGGGCTATCGATATTTCCACCTTTGTAGCAAGTGCCTAGCATAGTGCCAGGCACACAGTGAGCACTCAGCAGATGCTTGTTGAACTGACCTGAATTGCCCTTGTTCACACGTTGTGAAGTTACTCAGTCGTGTCTGACTCTTCGCAACTGCATGGACTGTCGCCTGCCAGGCTCCTCCGGCCATGGGATTTTCCAGGCAAGAATACTGGAATGGGTTGCCATTTCCCTCTCCAGGTATTCACACCTAGTGAGCTGCTAGCAGATCCAGTTCAGACCTGTGAGCTGATCCTGGCCACATGTTTGTAAGAGGCAAACCCCAAGCAGAGCCAGTTTTCTGTGTCTGCCATTCCCAGTCATTCTGTCAGGAGCTGAGGGTGCCTTTTCCCAGTTTTTGCACTTCAACTTTTTTCTAACTACAGAAGTAATATAGTCTTACTGTAAAAATAAAAATTTGGAAAGCATAGACTGCAATAAAGTAAGAAAAAAAAAGATCTAGTCAGTCCAAATACCTACTATTTTTTAACCAGAATTATTTAGATCAATGTTTTTCAATTTTGTTTTCCCATTTCCTGGCACATATATTAAATTCTAAATTTTCTAAGAACTGAGCTGATTAGGAAGTGGAGGGAGTCTTTATCTGCAAATGAAAATTTGTAGGGGGCAATAGTGCATATAAAAGACTTTTAATAATCTCTGTGTAACTCATGTTTAATGTGTTGGCATCTCTTTGTCTCCTAATAAGTTTAAGGGACCCTTGGTTTTTGAAATGACAATAGATCTCTTTTTCATCAGTGACTCCTGGTAACTAGGTGTGAAGAAGCTACTTACGGCATTCAAGATTGTGTTAGTTGCTCAGTCATGTCCGACTCTTTGCGACCCCATGGTCTGTCCGTAGGATTCTCCAGGCAAGAATACTGGAGTGGGTTGCCATTTCCTTCTCTAGATTCAAGATAACCCAGAAACAAAGAAAAGCTAATCACTTTTGTAGGAAATGCACAGATATCATTCCAAGATAACTTCAGTTCAGTTCAGTTCAGTTCAGCCGCTCAGTCATGTCTGACTCTTTGCGACCCCATGAATCACAGCACGTCAGGCCTCCCTGTCCATCACCAACTCCCAGAGTTCACTCAAACTCATGTCCATCAAGTCGGTGATGCCATCCAGCCATCTCATTCTCTGTCGTCCCCTTCTCCTCCCGCCCCCAATCCCTCCCAGCATCAGACTCTTTTCCAGTGAGTCAACTCGTCACATGAGGTGGCCAAAGTATTGGAGTTTCAGCTTTAGCATCAGTCCTTCCAACGAACACCCAGGATTGATCTCCTTTAGAATGGACTGGTTGGATCTCCTTGCAGTACAAGGGACTCTCAAGAGTCTTCTCCAGCACCACAGTTCAAAAGCATCAATTCTTCGGCAATCAGCTTTCTTCACAGTCCAACTCTCACATCCATACATGACCACTGGAAAAACCATAGCCTTGACTAGATGGACCTTGGTTGGCAAAGTAATGTCTCTGCTTTTTAATATACTATCTAGGTTGATCATAACTTTCCTTCCAAGAGTAAGCGTCTTTTAATTTCATGGCTGCAATAAGCATCCACAGTGATTTTGGAGCCCAAGAAAATAAAGTCTGACACTGTTTCCACTGTTTCCCCATCTATTTCCCATGAAGTGATGGGACCAGATGCCATGATCTTTGTTTTCTGAATAAGTCATATCCAAAGTCAGGGAGAGTCTTCTCCATAGAACAAAGGGCTTTCCCTGTTAGTTCTGAGTGGCAGTAGTGTCCTTGGCTTCCCTGGTGGCTCAGATGGTAAAGCGTCTGCCTGCAATGCAGGAGGCCCGGGTTCGATCCCTGGGTCGGGAAGATCCCTGGAGAAGGAAATGGCAACCCACTCCAGTATCCTTGCCTGGAGAATCCCATGGACGGAGGAGGCTGGTAGGCTACAGCCACAGGGGTCGCAAAGAGTTGGACACTGAGCGACTTCACTTTCACTTTCTTTCAGGGTGTCCTTGATGACCCCCAACGGTCATCAGACAGTATGTATATCCAGGGAAGAACTCTACTTATAAGCCAAAAGATCGCCTAAGCAGAGCCAGTTGCTCCCTCTCTGTTGGTCTCTCTCTGTCTGGGATGTTAACACTTTTACAGATCCAGCAGGGAAAGATCTTCCTCCAGATTCTGCAATTACTGGTCTACCTCAGAGACTGGAAGACATTGTGGGGCTTCCAATACTGTGGCGATTGCTTAATTAAGCTTCTTCCTAAACCTTATTTAGAAGTACTGGGCCCATGCTATGTCCTGGGGGCCATTGACTAGCTACCTAGCAGGGGCCTGAAGCCAAATAAATTAGCATGACAGATTCTTTAAAGATAACCAAGATCTTCATGCTTCTGAAAAGGTCACAATTTGCCCATGCGTTTGAGAACTATTAATATAGCCACTTTATTTTTTAAAATTAAGTATACTTTTTTTGAAAAAAATTATTTTTTGGCTTCACTGAGTCTCCATTGCTGCACACAGGCTTTCTCTAGTTGCGGCGAGCAGGGGTTACTCTGTTGTGGTTCGTGGGCTTCTTGTGGTGGTGGCTTCTTTTGTTGCAGAGCACGGGCTTGAGAGCACAGGCTCAGTAGTTGTGGCACACAGGCTTAGTTACTCCTTGGCCTGTGAGATCCTCCCGGATCAGGGATGGAACCCGTGTGTCCTGCATTGGCCGGCAGATTCTTAACCGCTGAGCCACCAGGTAAGTCCAAGCTACTTTAAATTGCAATGATACACAGAATATCATAGCTACGGAAAGCAGTCAAGACAGGTTTGACACAATGGATCATTCATGGAGTCCATACTCTCTATCAGGTGCTCTGTATTTATTCTTTCTAATCCTTATGGTGACCTGGCAAGATAGGATTATTATCATAGTTTAAGGTCATTCTGTCCATTTTACAGATGAGGAACTAAGATCCAGAGAGGTTAACACTCAGTTGGTGATAAGTGGAAGGGCTAGGATTCACACTCAGTCTTGTTTGACTACCGATTTCCCTCCCTTCCCACTTGGGTTTCCTTTGGTCTGGCTATGCTTGGGTGTCATCATTGGGTGGGTTCTGCTGGAGGAAGGGCTAAATGGGAATAGAATTCAGATAGCACCATCAACGCCTACAGCACTGGTACGCTGTGGCAAGGGCCCCAGCCTGGGGTAGTTTCTTGGCAAAATATTTAGGAGGGAGAACAGAGTAATAATGTCAGCTAATATGGCACTTTACCACAACCGTGGATGGGTCTAAAGTTTCCAAAAGAGACCTGAGAGGGCCTGAAAAACCCCTTACTTTGAGTGTGGAGATCTCCTATGGAGCAGTTTGCTTTCTAGAAAGGGAAGGACAGAAGTGGTAAAAATGCAAGGTGAACACCAGCCCTCTAGGCACAGGCTTGGCTGCTAAAGAGGCTCAGAGAGGCTTGAGCAGTGGGGAGCTGGGGTCATGGAGAGTTGAAAGAAACAGCCCCTTAGTAGGTGGAAGGGTTGCTAAGCTTAAAAATTAAAAAATATAGGATGCCAGGGTAAACTTGAATGTCAGATAAACAACAAAATTTCAACAAAACATTTATTAGTATAAATTCATCCTTGGATATATACATCCCAGGCACCATTTTATCTGGTGACCTCAGTCACAGTTTGAGGATTAACAGGGGTACAGAGAGCTCCTTCTATGAGGCCTGGGGAGTGTGTCCAAGATGTGTCTTGCTGTGAATGCATATCAGTGTCAGAGGTGGTCCTAGGGAAGCTACCTCAGCAGGGAACCATGTGAGCCCCTAGCCCTCTCATTACAGCCGAGGGGGCAAACAAGCCATCTGAGAATACAGGGGAGTCTATGGATTTTTAGGGGACTTCATAAATTTTCATTTCTTGGTAAATGCTTCGTACTTAGTTTGATAATATGTTTTACAATTTAATTCGTAATATAATTGTGAAAAACATAATTAAAAATTCTTAATAAGGCTAAGTTAACCTGTCTGGTATTTGAGGACTGGGCTGGAAGAAGCACAAGCTGGAATCAAGATTGCTGGGAGAAATATCAATAACCTCAGATATGCAGATAACACCACCCTTATGGCAGAAAGTGAAGAGGAACTCAAAGGCCTCTTGATGAAAGTGAAAGAGGAGAGTGAAAAGGTTGGCTTGAAGCTCAACATTCAGAAAACAAAGATCATGGCATCTGGTCCCATCACTTCATGGGAAATAGATGGAAAAACAGTGGAAACAGTGTCAGACTTTATTTTTTTGGGCTCCAAAATCACTGCAGATGCTAATTGCAGCCATGAAATTAAAAGACGCTTGCTCCTTGGAAGGAAAGTTATGACCAACCTTGATAGTATATTAAAAAGCAGAGACATTACTTTGCCAACAAAGGTCCATCTAGTCAAGGCTATGGTTTTTCCCATGGTCATGTATGGATGTGAGAGTTGGACTGTGAAGAAAGCTGAGCACCGAAGAATTGATGCTTTTGAACTGTGGTGCTGGAGAAGACTCTTGAGGGTCCCTTGTACTGCAAGGAGATCCAACCAGTCCATTCTAAGGGAGATCAGTCCTGAGTGTTCATTGGAAGGACTGATGCTAAAGCTGAAACTGCAATACTTTGGCCACCTCATGTGACGAGTTGACTCACTGGAAAAGACTCTGATGTTGGGAAAGGTTGGGGGTGGGAGGAGAAGGGGACGACAGAGAATGAGATGACTGGATGGCATCACCGACTCTGTGGACATGAGTTTGAGTGAACTCCGGGAGTTGGTGATGGACAGGGAGGCCTGGCGTGCTGTGATTCATGGGGTCGCGGAGAGTTGGACACGACTGAGCGACTGAACTGAAGTATTTGATAAAGGGGGTTATAGAAGAAAAAATTTACTTCATTACTTTTCTACTAGAAAAGGGAAACACCATTGCTTGGGTCATTAAAAAAACCACACAAGGCAGTTCCCAGCTCCCTGGTAACTCAAGTCCTTGTCCTTCCGACAGGTTAGCTCTGTGCAGTAGAATATTCTCCGTCTACCAAAGGAAGCATAACTCCTCTTTTCTCCAGAGAAGGAGGTAGTACTTCTTGAAACAGTCTTTTCTTGAACTTGGTCAATTAATCCAGTTCTTGGAGAAGAGTGAATATTTTGTTTGTTTAAAAGAGAGAATCCTTTTTAAAAGGCTTTTTATGAAACAGAATTTTTTTGCCTGTTTTTTAATATTTAGCAAGTGTCAAATCATCATATCAGAATGTTGGAGTATGAAGGAAGGGTTGGGGAGTGTCTCAAAGGCTGTTAAATGTCCAAGAAGCTTCCCCAGGTGCCATATACATGTATGAATTCACTATGGTTCAAAGGCATGGCTCTGGGCCTTACACTCTCAAAAACCACTTAATTTCTTGGCTCTCCTTCAGGGAAGACTAACTCACTAACTCACTTTACCAAGACAGATGTAAAACTTGGACACCCATTCATTTACAAAGAGATGTGACAACCTCCTGGATACTGGGGATATACATAGAGACCCCCCACTGCAAGCCCAAGGCTGCTTGATGAGCAGGGAATAATGATACTAGATCCCATTGGTCATTTAATGAGTGTTCAAAACTTATAAAACATTAATAGTGACAGTTAGTCCCGATCAAATGGGTAGTTTTCATCCTTACAACCTCATCACGAGAAAAATACTTATCTTTCTTAAACTGCTGCTGCTAAGTTGCTTCAGTCGTGTCCGACTCTGTGCAACCCCATAGACGGCAGCCCACCAGGCTCCGCCGTCCCTGGGATTCTCCAGGCAAGAATACTGGAGTGGGTTGCCATTTCCTTCTCCAATGCATGAAAGTGAAAAGTGACAGTGAAGTCGCTCAGTTGTGTCTGACTCTTCACGACCCCACGGACTGTAGCCCACCAGGATCCTCCGTCCATGGGATTTCCCAGGCAAGAGTACTAGAGTGGGGTGCCATCGCCTTCTCCGTTAAACTGATGAGAATACTGAAAAAGATGTCATCGCTCATTCTTTTTTTAAAGCAAAACTTTTAAAAGTCATTTATTTTTGGCTGTGCTGGGTCTTTGCACTTCAAGGACTTTTCTCTAGCTGCCACAAGCAGGGGATACTCTGTGCTGTGGGTGTGGGCTTCTCACTGCGGTGGTTTCTTCTGTCGCAGAGCACAAGCTCCAGAGCACAGGTTCAGCAGTTGTGGCCCACAGGCTTAACTGCTCTGCAGCATGTGGGATCGTCCCAGATCAGGGAAGATGTATGTCCAGCATTGGCAGGCAGATTCTTAACCACTGAATCACCAGAGGAGCCCCTCATTAACTCTTAGAGATACATGTTTTCAGATGTGAATATCCTACAAACAAAATACATTCATAATATAAAACTCCACAAAAATGTGGTCACTTTTTACTTATCCACCAAATATTTATTAAGTGTCTGGTGTGGGCTGGGTACTATACAGGTTGCTGCAGACAGAACAGTGTTTAAAATATCAAGGTCCCTGCTCTCACTAAGTTTACAGTCTAGCTGAGACCACTAATCAGTAAAAGAATCAAAACATCAGTTTGTGAGAATTGCTGTGAAGGCAATAAGCATGGAAACATGACCGAGTATGAGGGGTAGGAGAAGGAAAACAGGGACTCACTGTGGCTCTCTGAGGGGTGACATTGGAATTGAGACCCCAGAGTAATTCATGGGCCTTCACTCTGGGCTATGCAGGTGCCAGGAAATAGATCCTCTCAGTCCTATACCCCAGAGCTCCTGTGAGCAGCCTCTTCTCAGGCTCCTTGAAGGCAACCTGAGCAGTCTGGGTCAGATCTGTGCCCCTCGGTTGGCACAGAGGTGAGCAGAAAAGCAGTTAAGTGAGCACGACTCACTGCTCCATGGGATGTGTTGAGCACCATCCAAGAGGTGCTCTAGACCCCAGATCCGGGCTTTAGTCCCACAAGGCAGGGAGCATCTTGGACCAGGAACCTGAGGACTACTGTGCCAAGTGCCCAAGGAGTACTGGTGTGGCCCAAAAGGCAACCAGTCAGAGTGGAGGACAAGGAGGCTGAATAGAGCTGCTGGTGCAGATTTGAATTTCTGTCCTCCTACCAGGTATTTATTTCAGACTTTTTGGTGGTGACCAAGGGACCTACAGGATGACTGCTTAGCAACACACATGTATTTTGAAAATTGGAGGTATAATTGAAAAATACTTGATTTTCAAAAAGCTTAGCTGGATTCAAAATCCATTCACAAGAAATTCCAAGACTACATTTGTCAATGAAAGAAAGGGAAGAATTTTAAATATATAACTCCAATTGTTACACTTTTTTGAATGACTGAAAATTATATTTTAAAGTTTTTCAATGATAAGATCATCAAGAATCTGAAGAGGGGAGGAGGGAGGTGGGAGGGGGGTTCAGGAGGGGGAATTCATGTACACCCGGGGCGAATTCATGTCAATGTATGGCAAAACCAACCAATATAATATTGTAAAATAATTTGCCTCCAATAAAAAATAAATAATTTAAAAAAAAATAATCTGAAGAGATCTTCATTCCAGTCTTGATCAGGAATAGTATGTGGCCATTTCATGTTTAAAACCTGATATAAAAAAATCATGCTCTTGGATGTAAGCTCAACATTTCTCGTTAAAAACTTTGAAAACATTTTGAGAGTTTTACACAAGTTTGATATTGATTTTCTTTAAAATGCAATTATTTTCTCTTATATGATTATGTATTATAAAAATATATAATGAAAGTTTTAATCAAGTTTCATATGAATGGCTCCAAATCCCCTTCAGTTTTCTTCTGTGGACCTTACAAAAAGGATCTTTTTCTAAGAGATATGGGAAAGTGCAAAATGTTGCCTTAGAAGATGAGGGAGCCAGCTCTGTGTAAAGCTTATGCGTAAGTGCTCAGTCACTTGGTTGTGTCTGACTCTTTGTGACCCTGCCTGGCTCCTCTATCCATGGAATTTTCCAGGCAAGAATAGTGGAATAGGTTGCCATTTCCTCCTCCCAGGGATCAAAACAGTGTCCCCTGCATTGGCAGGTGCATTCTTTTACCACTGAGCCACTTGGACTCCTGTATAAACCTTGGGGAGAGCATTTAACCTGCAAAACAGTGTAAAGACCCTCAGGAGCAAAGACCTTGAAAGATAAGGTAGTTGGGTTGCAGCAGAATGTCATTAGGGAGGGCAGGGGTGATGCCAGGCCCTGCATTTTAACCAAGAGCAGTGGGAGGCCTCCAAATAGATTTATGGGTGTGACTTAATCCAATTTACATTCTATAAATCTAATCTCTGCATGCAATGTAGAAAATGGTATACAGAGGTGCAAGAGTGGAAAGAGAAAGGTCATATAGGAAGTGACTGAGGGGACCGACGAGAGGAGAGGAGAGGAGCAGGTCATTCTGAGAAGTTTTTCAGAGGTAGGACCAATAGGACTATGGGGACGAAAAAAAGGGAGGCTAAGTAGGATGCCTGAGTTTTTTGGTTTGAACAGTTAAGTAAATCATAATGCCATTTACTGGGCAAGACTGAAGGAGTGACAATTAAGGAAAGAGGACTGGGATCCAAAGCCTCAAGACATATTTTTCAACAAAGTGCAACTAGAGAGAATCATAGATGATAAGAGACTTAATGGACAGAGTAGTGTTAGTTGCTCAGTCGTATCCGACTCTGCAATCCTATGGACTATAGCCTGCCAAGCTCCTCTGTCCATAGAATTCTTCAGGCAGGAATAATGGAGTGGATAGCCATTCTCTTCAGGGATCTCCTCCACCCAGGGATTGAACCTGCATCTCCTGCATTAGCAGGCGGATTCTTTATCACTGAGCCATCTGGGAAGCCCAACCAGACACCTACCCAGCTGCTGTAATACTTGATCCTACAACTAGAAAAAACCTGTGGCCTATCTTCACACATAAATATCACTTCCATTTTACAGATGGACAGCTAAGTAGGTTCAGATAATCCAAGATTAGAATTATGTCATCTAAAAGTTTTCCCAGTCCTTAGATATATTTTTAAGCCAAAAAATGGAAGCTATGGAAAAATCTAGCTGATAAAGAGAACATTACCTATGTCATTCAATATTTTTTGAAGAGATGATGAATTTAATTGATGTGGAATCAGCCTTCCTGGAAAAAAGCCAACAAATATTTTGGTTTCCTCAAAACAAAACAAAAAACAAGTAAAAAAAAAAACACACCCTTTTCTTGGCCCAAATTATAGGAACTCTTCTCTGGCAGCTCAGCCTAAGCTTTTTTGCATATGTGCTTTTAGGACAGGCTTGCAAATTGCATGTGTTCCGCACAGCAACCACAGACACTTAACATTCATTAAATAATAATGAAACAGGAGGACTGGATTTTGTTTGTTTGTTTCTCCTGGGTCTGTTCCTCACTTAAGTGACCTTGGACAAATCTATTCCCTCTCTTATATCTGATTTCAGGGTTATGTTTATGACTAAGATGCCTTATAAGAGCTTCAGACTATCAATAGTAGTTATGCTCTCCATCTACGAAATTTATCTCCTTCACTATCCTATGGGATGTCTGCACGACACTTCTATTAAAAACCTTCGCACGTAGTTTCAAGTGTTGTCAAAGCCATCTAGGGACGGTGCATATATTCTAAGGCCAATGAAATGACAACGTGGGTAACTTGAACCTGAAATCTGTTTCCTATGCGACTGAGAATTGGAAAATGGATAAATGTGATGATCCCCAACGACGTTTTCCTCACTTCTGCCGTTTACCGCCGCATCCAAACTATTCAGAAGCTGCTGACAACATTTGACTATACAGTATTTGGCAATTCTACCTAAAACTGAAACGGTTAAAAAGCCGAACTGGCTGGTAGAACAGCTGCGAAGGCTGGTATTCAGGCCCTGGTGCAGTTTAGCTGTGTATTCCATATATTGTTTTAGAAGCTTACAAAATACAGCCATCTTGCATCAGGCATCCCGACCCAGGAAGAAGGCGAGCCCCGTCCCTGGCCGTCTCCGTCGGCCTGGAGATGCCACCTGCGCGGAACCAGGCGTCCCAGGTGGCAGAGTTCTCGCGGGCCGCCTGCACCGCGGGACCGCCACGGCCCGAGCCGGTGTCTTGAGTGAATAAAGTTGTCTGCGGGCTGCCCGGCCGCACCTGGCCCGTAGCGAAAGCAGGAAAACGGCCGTCCGGCAGCCCTGCCAGTGCTAGAGCAGCCCCCACCGAACGTGGGCGCGGGGTGCAAGGTTTCTATTTGCAAGCTTCCTGTCGGGTAGTGTTTTCAGCTGGGCCGGCGGAGTCCTCCTCCCCGCCCCCGCGCCGTCCGGGGCGCCTCGGGGACGCGCGCCGGAGCGGGGCGCCCAGTGCCTCGCCCTCCCCGCCGCGGCCCGAGACGCCCGCAGGCCGGGCGTTCACCGGTCGCGCCTGCTCCCGCCCGCCCCTCCCCCAGCTTCCCCCTCGGCGCCCCAAGCCCGGGCTTCCTGAGTTCCATGACGTGCGCGCGCGGAGCTGGGTGGGAGTGCGGGGCCGGGGGGCCGGAGTGAAAACGGGGGCGGGCGGGCGGCCGTCTCGGCGGGAGCCGGCGGCCCTTCAGCGTGTCTTTTGTGTTTGTACACACACTGCGCGAGGCAGCCGGGAAGAGGGAGCGGGCGGTGCGCGGGGGAGGGGCGAGCGCGCGCCAGCGAACGGGCGCGCGGGGGGAGGCGGGAGGCGGGGCGCGAGCGAGGGGCGGGGGCGGGGCCGAGCCTTCCCTCCATTGTGTGTGATTGGTTGGCCCGCGGCGTGGGGGCGGGGCGGCTTGTGTTGGGGGATAGCCTCGGTGTCAGCCATCTTTCAATTGTGTTCGCAGCCGCCGCCGCGCCGCCGTCGCTCTCCAACGCCAGCGCCGCCTCTAGCTCGCCGAGCTCCAGCCGAAGGAGAAGGGGGGTAAGTTTCCCCGTCTGCCCGCTTCCCCGGAACCGAGCCCCGCTTGCCGTCAGCGCCGGGCCGGGCCCCGGTAGTGCTGGGAGGGGACCCAGGGTCCCTCCGGCTTGGCCCCAAAACTTTTTGGCCGAGAAATGGAGGTGAGGAGCGAGTTTTCCTCTCCCCTCAGGCAGCGGCGGCTCCGGCGGCTCCCCAGTCTCTCGTCGCCTCAGCCCAACAGCAGCAACCGCCGCGTCGCCGAGCCTGCTCTCCCTCCCCGCGCCCCTGGCTCCTTTTTCTTCGGTGAAATCCCTCCCGCCGCCCCTTCCCGGGACCCCAGACCTTCACCACGACCCGCGCGGGCCTTTTAACTACCGACCCCGGACCCCGGACCCCAGTTTTCGGGCGGGAAAAGGGTGGAAATCGCCGCTGCTTCCTACCCTGGGGTAACTCGCTTTTTGCTGCCTCCCCACAGTTGTTGCTAAGCTTCACCATCTTGTCTCTCTTCTCTGGTCACCGACCATATTTTTTCCCCCGTTTCTCTCTTCCCCATTTCAAAAAAGGAGGAAAAAATTTTAAAGAGAAACATTTTTTCCTCCTTTTTAGAGAAGCGGAAACTTGATGCATTTGAAATGCAAAAAAAACTTTTGCATTTTGGAGGGCGGCACGTGGCAGGGGATGGAGTATTTTCGAGCGATTTGGTGTTTTGTCTCTTTGGAAAGGAATCGGATACGTTTTGCGATTGTTTCCATTTTGTTCTGGTCTGGGAGCCGAGTTTGTGCCTGCGCGAAACGCTAGGAGCGAGGCGGGCAGGCTGGGGGACCCTGTGCCGAGGGGCCGGAGGAGGCGAAACCAAAAGTTTATGTGGTGCTTGGGGTGGACCAGTCGGCCAGTCTAGTGCGTTAATTAGAGCCTGGGTGCGGGGCAATTTTTTTTTATTGTTATTTCATTGCGAATCCTCTGAGGACTGGACTCGAGGACGGTGCTTTGTAGAATGCTCGCTGTTGGTAGCTGTTGTTGCTCTTGTTTTTTGAGACACCTTTTTGTCAACAGAACTGTAGAGATGCAAAACCAGGAATGTTTTCAGATATTTACAGCAATCTATCAACTGCCAGACGTAAAGGGGGGGGCAGCGGGGGGGGTGACTAAAACCTTTTTTGCTGGAATTTGACTCGACCTTTCTGTGGTTTGTGGCTTCGTTCTTTTGACCTGTTAGTGGATGGAATGTTTACAGACATTTCTAATTTCTACTTTATATAAAGAAATTGAAGCGAAGGCTGTTGGGGGTCTTTTTGTTTTGCCGTTTATCGCTCAGATTGGGCATTTTGAGAGATGACTGGTGTTAAGGCTGACAATTTTCTAGTACTACAGTTTGTTTCAAAAAGTCATATTTGGGTGGTAGACGTAATCTGCACCCTTTCAAATTATATAACATTATGGGCTTTTTTTTTTTTAATACTAATCATAATTTCCAGTTGGGGGGGTAGTGGCAGGAAAACTTGTGTGTTTGATAGTTGCATATGGTGATTTTTGGTTTTTCCGATGCTGGTAGGTAAGTAAGGAGGTCTCTATACCATGGCTCGTACAAAGCAGACTGCCCGCAAATCGACCGGTGGTAAAGCACCGAGGAAGCAACTCGCTACAAAAGCCGCTCGCAAGAGTGCGCCCTCTACTGGAGGGGTGAAGAAACCTCATCGTTACAGGTATTTTAAAAGAGGAAAAATGGAACAAAGTCTTCTCCCGAAGTATCTATATAATCTAATAAAAAGATGTATAATAAGCATACTTTCTCCTTTAGAGAATCTGCTTTTCTCCTTGTTAAATATTTACTACTTTAAAATGTGTATATAATTTAGTGTTAGGTTTTATTGGGAATATGTTTAATTTTGAAACTGTAATCGTGCCCATAGCCCAAAGAAGACGTTGTATCTCTAATAACGTTAATAGGATAGACTTAACATTTTATTTAGCTGTTAGGTGTAATATGTATGTTTTAAATAGAAAAGTGTTGTTTTTTAAATACATTTTTAAGGATACTCTGGCATCTGATAAAATAATTTAATCAAGATGGGGGGGGCATTGTGTTTTACATAAGTCCTTCGTTTACTTGAATTGGTTTTTCCTTCTGTTGGCATATTTAGTTTTGAACTACCCTGAGCAGTGTTATTGAATGCATCTGCCATTAGAGGGCAGAAGTTGTCTGCATTTACCCTCTGCAAATGATTAGCCTAAAAGTGTAAGAAATAAGTCAGGATTGGGGTAAATTTCTTGCTTAAAATTACTTGGAAAAATTTCCATATGGAAGATACAACACAAAAGGGCGTTCATCAGTTTAATCATTCATGAGGGATGTGCAGTGTCAAAGGTATTCTGGGAAATTGAACTTAAATACTTTAAGTGTTTTTTTAAGTGGAGCTCATTGGGTTGTGCTGGTAGATCTTTCAGAAGAATGGGGGGTGCCAGTGGGAAGAATGAGAATGGTGTCAAATTAAAAGTCTGAAAAACTTTGACTTCTTTATTAGTGGCCTAGTATCTTCCCAAGTTGTAATTATAATAACAGAAGTTAGTGATGTTTATGTTAAAAAGATGAAGAAAATTAAGGGGACTATGATTATCAAACTCCCTGCCAGGAATCTGCTTTAATATCATGCTTTGTTGTTTTAAAAGTATTGTGTTACTTCTAACAGATTTGAATATTTAGGTCATAAATTAATAAGTGAAATTTGATACAAAAATAGGTGATTTATTTTTTGAAAAGTGACTCCATCTCTTTGAAGCTGATGACCACTCTTTTAAATTCTCTTATGTATTTGGTAACCATTTCTTTAATGTTTTGTTTTAAAGGCCTGGTACTGTGGCACTCCGTGAAATTAGACGTTATCAGAAGTCCACTGAACTTCTGATTCGCAAACTTCCCTTCCAGCGTCTGGTGCGGGAAATTGCTCAGGACTTCAAAACAGATCTGCGCTTCCAGAGTGCAGCTATTGGTGCTTTGCAGGTAAAATGGCGGGTGGGAAAGGCTCTGGAAGTTGGCTGGTTCTGTTTTGTATCAAGAACATCTCTAAATCTTTGTATATGCTTGTATATCACCAGCCAGTGAGATAGGTCTTTATCTGTATTTCACTGTTGAGATGTCAGAAAGGTTAAGTTGCTTGAGGTTATACAAACAGATATGATTTAAAAATTTTAAACATTGTAGTGTTTAAAGGAAAAAAGAATCCTCTGGTTTGATTTACAGTTGCTGCTGGATATTAGAAAGTCATGGGACCAAAGATCCGTATTGGTAATTAGTTTCAAATGGGGACTGATATAAAAGGAAAGTTAGAATAAATGGCTTCCTGGACCCGAAGAGGCAATTGAAAGTGGAAAGAACATAATATCTGGGATAGGACTGGGCAACATTAAAAGAACTGTGCATTGAGGTAAAAGAAACTTGAGTGGTAGTTAGGGTTGGATTGACAACAGGGAGAAAAAGATGTTACTGGGCTTGTAAAGAGAGAAGTTTGAAGACATGTAGTTTGTTTAAGGGGATTATATATAGATTTCCATTTAAATGGTGAGTTTAATCTTGGCTCTAGTGTGTCAGAACTTTGAGAAATACATTTTTAGCTGTGGTTACGTATTTGAAATGGGATTCCCCAATGGCTCAGAGGTAAAGAATACGCCTGCAATGCTGGAGACTCCGGTTTGATACCTGGGTTGGGAAGATCTCCTGGAGGAGGAAATGGCAACCCACTCCAGTATTTTGGCCTGAAAAATCCCTTGGACAGAGGAGCCTGGCAGGCTACAGTACAAAGGGTTACAGAGTCACACGTGACTGAGCACACACATGTATTTGAAATTCTGGTGGTTTGTGCCAGATTAAACAGCTTGAGATGCCCACATGTAAGGTACTTGATTAGGTATGTGGATATAATTAACATCAGTCACTTAAGTAACCTATAATGTTAAGTGTGTTTGGCATTCATTAGATCATTGTAACTCAGAGTATGGCAAGACTGCCACCTCTGTCAGCATGGGGTTAGAGGTGATTTAAAATGCAGATTACTAGGCACCTCCACAGACCTGCATCAGAATCTCTTAGGGGAGGGTCCAGAATCCACATACATTCCATTGGAGGATTTTTCAAGGCTGCTGTTGCCAAGCTTTTCCTTTATGTGTGAGGAAGATTTGATAGGTGGATTCTATCCTGAAGTGTAATTGGTTGAGCTGTTTCTATGGTTAGTCTGAACTTCATTTGATTGGTGAATTCCAGGAGTAGGCATCCATTAAATTCTAAGTGAATTGAAATTACTGAAATTTCAAACTATTAAAATCTTCCAGTGCTGTTATTTAAGACCTTTATTTTCTAATTTAATCTTTGACTATTTCTAGATCCCATTTCATTTATTACAAATGCTAGTCACGTTTTCTGCACTAATTTTAAATACAGAAATATTCTCAAGTGTTGACCTAAAGATGCTAATTTGTTTTGTAGTTACAGTTAGCAGGGCTCTACTTGAACTGCACGTTATACTTGAAAGTCCAACATTGTCAAGTCTTAAGTGTCAATGATAGAGCATTGTAAATTGATTACTTAACAGTCTGGCTAAAAGACTTGTCTTTTGAAAATTCATTGCTGCTGTTAAGGTTTGTGTTTTATACCTGTCAGTAAGTGATTGCAGTGGTTTTGAGCAAAATGTTCAACTCTACTGCCTGTAGTACTCTGGCATTGGCAGCTCTTTATTGGAAAATATTTCATTTCTCTTAAGGATGTAGAGATGGAGAATTTGCTAATGTGAATAGGGCAGAAGAAAGCCATTTTTTACTTTAGAGTTACATACATAGTTTACAACTTCTCTAACACAACTAAAAGAGATGGAGGGAGGTAAGTCTAGGGAGGATGGTGGAGAAATTAGACTTTGTTTGCCATAGATTATCCAGACTTAACTAACTTAAAATTTAGCTCTTGCCCCTAACAACAGAGTTTGAATTAAGGTCACTTTATGTTAAAAGTTGACTTTGGTGGTTTGAAATGGTGGAACAGTTAGATATTGAATATACTCAAATGTTGTGAATTAACATTTCCTTCCATTTACAAGATATTTTTTTGCTATTACCTCAAAATTTTGTTCATTGGGCTATAAAGTAATGTGTCCCTCTTTAAATCCCATCACAGCCTTAATGTTTAGGAAACTTTGAACACTGGTAATAGAATTAGAAATAATGGGTCATGGTCAAATTCCCTGTATTGACTCTTCTCCCAGAGCTGACAGACACAACCCTATGATATCTAGAGCAGGTTCTAAGATAGCAGTGAGAGCCCCAGCTGCCACATATCATATTTGAATAGTACCAGGGGAGCCAAAATCATTCCACTCTTACATGGGTGTTTGAATTTCAGGACTTGTTGTCTTGTCCATATAGCAGCTCATACTGCTGTATTTTACAGAAGCCTTGTAGATTTGCATAATCCTGAGACATGCTGGGTGAAACCAAAGAGAGAAACAACTGTTTTCTTTCTTTAGGAATTTAAGTTCTGGTATCTAATGTGCACGGTGAAACTCATAAGGTCTAAAATATCCTATGTTTTCTGAACTTTTTACCATTTCTAGAATATCCCAAGGATATTATCCCTGAAGAATATCCCTGAATATTAAGGACTTTTGGTTTTAATATATTCTTTGGAATAGATAAGATACAGGGAACTACTTGTGTAGAAAAGGTGCAAATTTCGGAAATTCCCTGGCAGTCCAGTAGTCCGGACTCTGCACTTTCATGGCTAAGGACCCAAGTATAGTTCCTGGTTGGAGAGCAGTCCCCCAAGCCACAGGGCACATCCAAGGGGGAAAAAAAAAGATGCAAGTTTCAGTTAAGGTTAGATATAAAAAACCAGCACTTCTTGAACTTCTGTTCCTTCATGGGCTAGGCATTGTGAGCATAAAATGATTATTTCATTAAGTAAGGGTATTAAAAAGATGGCTAGTGTACAAGGCCCGTGTGAGTGCCAAAGAAATTAGGAGTTCAAAATTACCTGCACCTGGGGAGCCAGGGGCGAAAGGAATGTTTGCTTTCTCCTTCATGGAATAATCTTGAGGTGGTAGGCCATAATGGATAGGCAAATAAGACTTATCTGTTGATAACATACTGCAGAAAGATATGTAAGGATAGTAAAATTTGAATGAAACATTTTTATAGAAGAGAAGAAAGGTATAAATATATAAAAGAATGAAGGTATAAATGTAGAAAAATATTTTCAGAAGACAGAATAGTACAAACCATTTGAGGAGTTGATAGCACTTTTAAAAGCAGAACCTCAAGTGTTACTAGCAAAGTCAGTGTTTATAAAGCAAATCTAGTCCCTCCCATCTCTATATCTTGTGTTACGAAGTATTGTGGGGTTTGAATTGCTCAAGTATTTTGTGTATTTCTGTTTTAGTCTTATTGCCTAAAAGAGTTCCAAAATGGAAATAATTTTTTAATTAGGACAAAAATAGCAACTCTGAACATCTGGTTTTTTTTTTCCTAAATATATCTTAAACAGAGAAATAACATGCTTATAGAGAAGCCAAATAATGTCTTTCATTTAGTGTTCCTAATCCACTAGAACAGTTAGTTGGACTGATGACTGGTTCATTTCAAAATGAGTCAACAGTTGTTTTAACCTAGACCAAAGAATTCTTCAACTTTCAGGCAACTGTAAGATGTACTAACAATTTTAAGAGTTTATAAGTAGGAGCTCTCCTTTTTTCTTCCTTCTCCACAAGTATTGAATGATTCGCATAGTTAGCAGTTTAGAAAGTAGGAATAGGAGGATACCTTCAAAAGCTTTATGATGTAATGGGAAAAAACAGGGCTCAGTGTTAATGCTGAGGGGTAACATGCCATTACAGATAGGGGTGCATAGAGGAAAGTACAGTTAGTAGGGGTGCACATGTTGGCAAAATAGATTAATGTATGTAAGTAGGACATTGACCTGGTGGTCAAATTCTGAGGTGTTAAAGGAAAGGTAGATGAGGCCCGTATGATGGAAACCAGTAGTCAAACAGATATAATGAAGTGGGAGTAAGATTCAGAAAAAGGAGGACATCCCAAGGTGGGAGAGTATTACTTAGATATACATGATTCCATTTATCTTTGTGAGGTAAGAATAAATGTTAGAGTTGAAGTTTGATTTTTGCTTTATTCAAGACACATTTCAGTTTGCTTTAAAATCACATATAACATTAGAAAAGGTAAACTATTTGGTAGTGAAATTATTTGACTTTTATAAAAACGGACAGTCTTTTGAGTTTTTCACTTTTCATAAGCTGCCTTTTAGCCTCATCCCAGATTTTAAACTAAGCATTAGGTAAGTGGTCAACATCTTCTGAAGTAGGTTTTTAAAGGACTCAAAAACATCTTTTTAACTAATATAGATGTATCTTTAATTGTTGATAACATTTTTTTTCTCTGTTCCTTTTGTAGGAGGCAAGTGAGGCCTATCTGGTTGGCCTTTTTGAAGACACCAACCTGTGTGCTATCCATGCCAAACGTGTAACAATTATGCCAAAAGACATCCAGCTAGCACGCCGCATACGTGGAGAACGTGCTTAAGAATCCACTATGATGGGAAACATTTCATTCTTTAAAAAAAAAAAAAAAATTCTCTTCTTCCTGTTATTGGTAGTTCTGAACGTTAGATATTTTTTTTCCATGGGGTCAAAAGGTACCTAAGTATATGATTGCAAGTGGAAAAATAGGGGACAGAAATCGGGTATTGGCAGTTTTTCCATTTTCATTTGTGTGTGAATTTTTAATATAAATGCGGGGACATAAAGCATTAATGAAAGTCAAAATGTTTCAGTGAACAAGTTTCAGCAGTTCAACTTTATAACAATTATAAATAAACCTGTTAAATTTTTCTGGACAATGCCAGCATTTGGATTTTTTTAAAACAAGTAAATTTCTTATTGACTGCAACTAAATGGTGTTTGTAGCATTTTTATCATACGGTAGATTCCATCCATTCACTATACTTTTCTAACTGAGTTGTCCTACATGCAAGTACATGTTTTTAATGTTGTCTGTCTTCTGTGCTGTTCCTGTAAGTTTGCTATTAAAATACATTAAACTATACCTGCTTTTGGTCTTTACTATCAGCGTTAACCGTGCAGTTAATTCCTTGAGTTCCATATTCAGAATAATTTTAGTTTGAAGTGTTGTCACATTTTAGCTGAAACTATTGAGGGGAGGTAAATATAAACTTTATATGGGAAGGAAACTAGAGCTACTGGCTTTCCTCCCAGTTTTAACTCTATGGATATGGGTATTTTTAACAATTCCCAAACCTAACTGGCCAGCAGAATCCCATGAAAATAGTTAAATCTGTATAAGTAGTGAAAGTACATTTATAAATAATTGTACTATTAAACTTTGACTGTTCAGTGGTAATTTAACTGCAAGTATAGTAGTCTTCAGCTCAAAAACTTAGTGCATTGAAGAACTGGCTATTTTAAGATACTGTATATTAACCCTGTATTAATCACCTATAGTTCATTCTTAAAACTGCGTTTTATTTAGCATTGGGAACGTGAAATGAGGATGGGTGAACCTTTTAAGACTTAACATCCCTAGTGTACTGACACTAGTAACATGAACAAAGCTGTTCTGAAACTGAAGTGAGATGAATTAAAAAATTTACATTCAATAAGGTAGAAATAACATTGGGCTTATGAACACATTGTTCTTAAGCTCCTTTTTAGCAGTAACCTCATTTTTAGATAATAGGTCATTATAAAATCCTAAGATTGAGGAAACAAAACTTTTTTTACAACATTTCTGATTATGATGCAAAATGGAACTTTTTTATAAACTTCTATTACTCCAAAGTATGTACATAGATGTGTATGTGTATTACGGAGCTTATCTCATACCGTGGTCTTTATTCCTATAAGGTAGGTAGTTCATTCCTACTTAAAAGAGGTAGTGGAATTTGGGAGGATTCTTAGTTGAGACTTGCCTGGTGGCTCAGACCATAAAGCGTCTGACTACAATGCGGAAGACCTGGGTTCAATCCCTGGGTCAGGAAGAAGGAAATGGCAACCCACTCCAGTATTCTTACCTGGAAAATCCCATGAATGGAGGAGTCTGGTAGGCTGTAGTCTATGGGGTCACAGAGTCAGACATGACTGAGTGACTTCACTTTCACTTCACTATTCTTAGTTGATGGGTCTAAACTGCATAGTTTTGAGATCAGGGTTATTCTTTGATTTAGATATAAGTATCATTTGCCCACTCCCTTTGATCCCTGAGTTAATACTTATTAACTTGGGCTGAAAGTTCTTTTACCTGCTATGCTTTGGAGTTGGCTATATGAGAACTTTACTTGGAAAAGTGAATTAGAGTTGGGCACAAAGTGATGTGTGGGGACCATAGTTAAACTTGCCACTCTTGTGCAGTTTTTAGCATCTAAAAAGTGGTAACTAACTTTTGAATATAAAGTATCTTATGAAAATAGCTGATTAATAGCTGCAAGTTTCCAGAAAACATTCCAAAAACTAAATCAACTTTATAGATGAAAAATCCTATAAAATCATGGGAAGAGAAAGATAACATTAAACTTTTCCTAAAGGAAGGTCACGGAGAAGGCAATGGCAAGCCACTCCAGTACTCTTGCCTAGAAAATCCCATGGATGGAGGAGCCTGGTAGGTTGAAGTCCGTGGGGTCGCTAAGGGTCGGACACGACTGAGCGACTTCACTTTCACTTTTCACTTTCACACATTGGAGAAGGAAATGGCAACCCACTCCAGTGTTCTTGCCTGGAGAATCCCAGGGATGGAGCAGCCTGGTGGGCTTCCGTCTATGGGGTCACACAGAGTCAGACACGACTGAAGTGACTTAGCAGCAGCAGCAGCAAAGGAAGGTCAAGGAATGGGAAGAGCTTGGAGGAAGGAATTTGGAAATGTCATTTGTCTTAGGTAAATGAGGGAATCCCTTGGCTAAAACACTGAAACTGATCTTGACAGCCTAGAATTTGAGAGGAAATAAACTGCAAGTTTGAATATATCAATCTACTGGAGACTGAGTAAAGGTATAAACTGCTCAATGACTAAATTCTTGACTATGAAACAGGTACTATGTATTTTAGAGGTGAAGAAACTTGCCCAAGGTCACATAGTAAATAGAGATGGGATTTATGCCCCAGTACTATAAACCCAAGGCAATGCTCTCATTCCCATGCCCCGAGTGTGAGATACACAAAAACAGTTAATTTGGTAGGGTCTCTGCTGCTGCTAAGTCGCTTCAGTCGTGTCCAACTCTGTGTGACCCCATAGACGGCAGCCGACCAGGCTCCGCCATCCCTGGGTAGGGTCTCTAGGAAGAAGTTTAGTCTTGACAGTAGAAACAGGCAGGGGAGACAAAACGGAATGAGAGGGACAAAGGGGCCTTCCCTGGTGGTCCAGTGGTTGGGAACCTGCCTGCTAATGCAGGGCACGTGGGTTTGATCTCTGCTCTAGGAAGATCCCACATGCTGTGAAACAAGCCTGTGCACCACAAACTACTGAGCCCATGAACCCTAGAACCTGTGCTTGGAAATGAAAGTCACCTGTCGAAACGAGACTAGCCTTCACTCTGCAACTAGAGAAAGCCCATGCATACAAAGCACATGTGCAGCATCAAAGACCCAGCGTAGCCAAGAAATTAAAATTGCATTTGAAGACATGCTGCTCACAACCTGCTCAGTCTTGAGCCATCACCTTCATTCCTCCATTAAATCCTGTTGACTTCCTCCAAAAGTGTGCCCAAAACTTTCCACTTCCCCTTTTATCATCCTAGTTCGAGCTGCTATCCTCTCACCTGGACTATTACCATAACTTAAGTCAGTCTGCATTCATCCACTCATTCCCCCTGGCCTCTACACAGCCCCCAGAGAATGCGTCTAAAACATAATCATTTCAGATCATTTCCCCACTAAAAAATTTCTAGTGGCTTCCCATTACAGCGTAACATCCAACTGGCCCATGAGGCAGGCCTTTTTGATCTGGCTTTACCAATCTTCCCACCACTTGCTTACTAAGCTGCAGCTAAACCCTCTGCCCACACACACTGTCACATGGTTTTATTTCCTTATTTATCAAAATCTGAAATTACATTCCTTTTTTACCCCTACTAGAATGTGCTATAAAAACAGGGGTTCAGTGTCCTTTGGGTTGTAGCCCCAGTACTGGTACATAGAAAAACTGAAAAATTGGTTGGATTCATACTAGAATGTTTCTCCTGTCCTTCAGATCGTAACATTAAGCTTCTACAACCTTAAAATATGGGCTTCCGTGATGACTCAGCAGGTAAAGGATCCGCCTGCAGGAGACATCAAAGCCATGGGTTCGATCCCTGGGTCAGGAAGATCCCCTGGAGAAGAAAATGACAGCCCATTCCAAAATTCTTGCTTGAAAAATCCCATGGACAGAGGAACCTGGCGAAGAGTTGGACATGACTGCTGCTGCTGCTGCTGCATCACTTCAGTCGTGTCCGACTCTGTGACCCCATAGACAGCAGCCCATCAGGCTCCCCCGTCCCTGGGATTCTCCAGGCAAGAACAGTGGAGTGGGCTGCCATTTCCTTCTCCAATGTGTGAAAGTGAAAAGGGAAAGTGAAGTCGCTCAGTCATGTCTGACTCGTAGCGACCCCATGGACTGCAGCCTACCAGGCTCCTCCGTCCATGGGATTTTCTAGGCAAGAGTACTGGAATGGCTTGCCATTGCCTTCTCCGTGGACATGACTGGGTTTATACTAAATGAATGTTTCCCTTGTCCTTCAGATTTTAACATTAAATTTCCATAACCGTAAAATATAGTAACTGATTTATTATTTTGAAGACTAAGTGAAAATGTGAAAACACGAGGCTGGGCACATAATATTCAATAAATGCTGGGATAGAATTTTAAATTCTGATAAAGTTAATAAGCATTCTGTTTCTTGCAAAGTTGTAGAGAAAAATTCCTTCAACTAACCATCTTTCTAGGTAGTATGCATTTTCTATTAAATTTCTGCTGAATAGCTGTCATTCTTATGCCATTAAGCTAAATCTAAATAAAATAGGATTTAGGTAACATGATCAAGTCAGTTGAGTCAGTAAGAACATTAATAACTAATGGTGAAACTAGGTAAGAAGCATTCTCTTAAAGTCATTATGAATCCTTTTATTTTTCATCTTGAAATTGGTCGTTGGTGGTCTGACCAGTGCTATTATTTTAATTGGAGGATAATTTCTTTACAATGTTCTGTTAGTTTCTGCCAGACAGAAACATGAATAAGCCATAAGTATACAAATGTCCCCTTCCTCTTGAACCTCCCTTTCACCCCCCCACCCATCCCAACCCACCCCTCTAGGTTGTCACAGAACACCAGGTTAAGCTCCCTGTGTTATATTAATGCAACTCCCCACTAGCTATCTATTTTATATATGGCAATGCATATGTTTCAGTGCTACTGTCAATTCGTCTCACTCTCTCCTTCCCCCACTGTGTCCACAAGCCTCTTCTCTGTCTGTGTCTCTATTCAGTGCAGTTCAGTTCAGTCGCTCAGTCACGTCCGACTCTTTGCGACCCCATGAGTCACAGCACGCCAGGCCCCCCTGTCCATCACCAACTCCCAGAGTTCACTCAAACTCATGTCCATCGAGTCAGTGATGCCATCCAGCCATCTCATTCTCTGTCGTCCCCTTCTCCTCCCGCCCCCAATCCCTCCCAGCATCAGACTCTTTTCCAGTGAGTCAACTAGTCGCATGAGGTGGCCAAAGTATTGGAGTTTCAGCTTTAGCATCAGTCCTTCCAATGAACACCCAGGACTGATCTCCATTAGAATGGACTGGTTGGATCTCCTTGCAGTCCAAGGGACTCTCAAGAGTCTTCTCCAGCACCACAGTTCAAAAGCATCAATTCTTCGGTGATCAGCTTTCTTCACAGTCCAACTCTCACATCCATACATGACCACGGGAAAAACCGTAGCCTTGACTATTACTGCCCTGCAAATAGATTCATCAGTACCATTTTTAGATTCCATATATATGCATTAATACATGATATTTGATTTTCTCTTTCTGACTTACATCACTGTCTATGACAGTCTAAGTTCATCCACCTCACTAGAACTGACTGAATTCATTCCTTTTTATGGCTGAGTAATATTCCATTGTATATATGTACCACAGCTGCTTTATCCATTCATCTGTCTATGGACATCTATTAATAGGTTGCTCCCATGTCCTGGCTATTGTAAATAGTGCTACAATGAACATGGGTACATATGTCTTTTAAATTATGATTTTTCTCAGTGTATGTGCCCTTTTGTGGGATTGGTGGATCCATTTGGTAGTTTTATTCCTAGTTTTTTAAGGGATCTCCATACTGTTCTCCCTACCAACAGTACAAGAGGGTTTCTTTTCTCCACATTCTCTCCTGCATTTCATTGAGTACTGTTTCCAACACTATCTCTAAAGTTTTAGTCAATCAGAAAATATATTTTTTAAGGAAATAATTATTTGCAGCATAGCTTCATCGTTAAGAGTTCAGGCTCTGGTAGTTCCCTGGCGGTCCAGTGTTTAGGATTTGGTGCTTTCACTGCCTAGGGCCTGGGTTCTCCCCTGGTGGGAGAACTAAGATCCCACAAGCTGTGGAGTGCAGCAGCAAAAAAAAAAAAAAGTTCAGGTCCAATGCCTTGTTCATTCAGAAAGTTTTATATTTATGGAGCGCATACTATGTGCCAGGCACTACTGATGGAATACTGAAGTGGACAAAACAAAGTGCTCTGTTCTCATAGATATTCTAGAGCTACATTCTCGTGAGGGAAATAGACAACAAGGATAATCCTGAAAGGATGAAAAAGTAAAATACCATAGGCCCCCCTGAATCCCCGGGGATCGGATCCAGGATTGACTGTGGATACCAAAATCTCGAATGCTCTAGTCCCAGAGTTGATCTTCCATAGTCATGGTTCCTCATTGAGGAAGTCAACCTCCGCTGATCACATGATACTGTCAACTGTGTTTAGTGAAAAATATCCACATATCAGTGAACCCACACAGTTTAAACTCATGCCTTTTAACAACACAGGCTTGAATTTTGCAGGTCCACTTACAGGCACATTTTTTACAAAATGTTTTTGCTGTGTCGGGTCTTCGTTGCAGCACCTGGAATCTTCAGTCTGCACTGTGGCATCCGGGTTCTTTAGTTGTGGCATGCAAACTCTTAGTTGCAGCATGTGGGATCTAATTTTCCAACCAGGGAATGAACCCAGGCCCCCTGCATTGGGAGGGTGGAGTCTTAGCCACTGGACCACCAGAGAAGTCCTTGGATTTTGTTGTTGTTCAATAAATATACAATGAACCCACCATATCCCTGGGTTCCACAGATACAGAATCCCCACTGTGGGACTTCGGCATCAGCAGATTTTGGTATGGGAGAAAGATCCTGGAACCAATCCCCTACAGACAGCAAAGGATGATTATATATCATTTATTAGATAGTGGTAGGTGCTGAAGAAAAAAATGTAACATAGGTAAGAAATGTTGGGATACAAGGGGAGTGGGTCCTGGGAGTTAGGCCAGGAAGGCATAACCTCAAAAGAGGTGTCTTTTGAGTAAAGACCTAAAGAAAATGAGAGAGCAAGACACACAGATGTGAGAGAAGAGTATCCAGACCCTACGAGGGTCCTTGTTGAGGGGGCAGTGAGCCTGGTGTGTCCAGGAACCAAAGGGAGGCAGAGTAGGAGGAAAATCAGAGATGCATTGGGGACCAGATCCTGCAGGACTTAGAGGTCCCAGTAAGAACCCTGAGAGGAGGAGCCTCTGGAGAGAGTTCTAAGCAGAAGGATCAAATTGTATGACTTAAGTTTTAACAAAACTACTCCAATTGCTGTGTGGAAAATGAGGAGAATAAGGGTAGAACAGGAAGGAGAACCCCTTAGGAAGCTATGGCAATAAGGTAAAAGTGACGTGGTATCGTGGTTTGGATTTCAGTAGAGGTGGTGAGAAATGGCATTCTGGATATTTTTAAATGGTAGGCTCGCTGGGACTTGCTGACAGGTGTGGGCACGAGAAAGAGAGGAGTTTATGGTGCCAAGGTTTTGGGCCTGAACAACTGCAAGAATGAGGTTGATATTGCTTGATAAAGGGGAGCCCAAAGGAGTAGGATGGAGGGGGATATAAGGAGCTTAGTTATGGGCATGTTAAGATTGAGGTGCTTAATTAGACTTTAGTGGAGATTTCAAGTAGATTGTTGGATACAAACCTGGCATTTAGGAAAGAGGTTTGGGCTAGAGACGGAAATTTAGAAGTCATCAGTAAATGCATGGTGTAAAAGCCAAAAAGCTGGATGAGGTCACGAAGGGAGTGAGTGTAGATAGAAATTAGAGAAGAGGTCCAAGCACTCAGGCACTCAACACTGAGAGTTTAGGGAGCCAGGGAGCACTCTGAAGGAGACTGAGATGAGTGGGCAGACAGGAAAAAAGCCAGACGTTTGGGATGTCTGGAAATCCAAAGAAGCAAACATTCCAAGGAAGAGAGGTGGTCTCTGTAACAAATACTACTGATCCGTCAAGGAGAGAGAGGTCTGAGAACTGACAGTTAAATCTGGCAATGTGGAGGTAATTGGTGATCTTTTTAAGGACCATGTTGGTGACACTGAGGGAACAAAACCTGATTACAGTGGATTCATGAGAAATCGGGTCTTTAATCCAAATGCTCACACTGCACATTGTCAATAATGAGATGAACTGATATTATAAACCCCTGATGTAACACATGAGGACACATTACCCAAATGTTTACCCAAAAGGTTTCAGTTCAGTTCAGTCGCTCAGTTGTGTCCGATTCTTTGCGACCCCATGAATCACAGCACGCCAGGCCTCCCTGTCCATCACCAACTCCCGGAGTTCACTCAAACTCATGTCCATCGAGTCGGTGATGCCATCCAGCCATCTCATTCTCTGTCGTCCCCTTCTCCTCCCGCCCCCAATCCCTCCCAGCATCAGACTCTTTTCCAGTGAGTCAACTCATCGCATGAGGTGGCCAAAGTATTGGAGTTTCAGCTTTAGCATCAGTCCTTCCAATGAACACCCAGGATTGATTCCCTTTAGAATGGACTGGTTGGATCTTCTTGCAGTCCAAGGGACTCTCAAGAGTCTTCTCCAGCACCACAGTTCAAAAGCATCAATTCTTCGGCGATCAGCTTTCTTCACAGTCCAACTCCCACATCCATACATGACCACGGGAAAAACCATAGCCTTGACTAGACAGACCTTTGTTGGCAAACTAACATCTCTGCTTTTTAATATGCTATCTAGGTTGGTCATAACTTTCCTTCCAAGGAGCAAGGTTTAACCTGAATATAACCACGAGGAAACAATCAGATAAATCCAAAGTGACACACCCTACAAAACCAATGGCCTATGAAACTCCTTGCTCTCAGTGCCGGGGCCCTGGGTTTTTATCCCTGGTCAGGGAACTAGATCCCACGTGCTGCAACTAAGAGTTCAAATGTCACAACTAAAGATCTGGTGTGCCGCAACTAAAACATGGCACAGCCAAATAAATATTAAAAAAAAAAAAACCTTGGCCTTAAACTTTTCAAAAATATCAATTTCCGGACTTCCCTGGTGGCACAGTGGATAAGAATCCACATGCCAATGTAGGAGGCATGGGTTTGACCCCTGGTCTGGGAAGATCCCGCATTCCATGGAGCAACCAAGCCCATGCATCACAACTACTGCAGCCCATGCACCTAGAGCCTGTGCTCCCCAGGAGAAGCCACCATGAGAAGGCCGGGCACCACATCTAGAGAGGAGCCCCTGCTTGCCACAACTAGAGAAAGCCTGTACAGAGCAACGAAGACCCAACTCAACCAAAAAGAAAAAAAAAGAAACAAATCAATTTCACAAAACAAAACAAGGCAGGGGAACTGCTTTGGATTAAAGGTGACTTGAGAGACATGATAACTAATTGCATGTTAATCCTTCATTGGGTCCTGAATTAAAAAAGAAGTTATAAAGAAATTTTAGGGACAGTTGGGCAAACTTCAGTATGGACTATATATTAAATAATGTACCAATTTCAAATTTCTTGGATGTATGATAATGGAATTATGGTTATAGAGGAGAACATACTTGTTCTTAGGAGATGAAAGCTGAAGGAGTGAAGAGTCATAATGGTTGTGGCTTAATCTAAAATATATAGATGGGGTGGGGGAGGGGTGGGCTAGGAGTTTGGGGTTAATATATGCAAACTAAATACATATAGAATGGATGAACAACAAGGTCTTACTGTATAGCACAGGGAACTATATTTAATGTCTTGGGATAAACCACAATAAGAATATAAAATGAATGTATGTATGTATATATATATATATGTGAGCGTGTATAATTGCACTTGTACAGTAGGAATTAGCACAGCATTGCAAATCAACTATAGTTCAACTTTTTTTAAAAAAGAAAAAGCATACAGAGTAAAAGATAAAAATAAATACGGTGAAACAGTAATAGGTAAATTTACATGAAGAGTATTCATTGTGTTATTGTTTCAACTTTTCTATAGACTTAAAATTTTTGATTCAGTTGGAAATGTTTTTAAAAAGAATTTGAGGAAATAAATTGATACCTCCAGGAGTTTTGGTTAAAATAAAGAGAAATGCAAAGTAACTGAAGAGGAAAGTGGAGCTCAGGAGGGTTTTGGTTATTTCCTATAAGATGGGAGAAACAGAATGCTTGCTGTTGTGTGTTTTGTATGTTTGTGCTGTTGGGGTTTTGAGGATTATATTAATTAAACTACGTCAACTACTTGGAACTGTTCCTGGCATATAGTAAATGCTCAATAAATATTCACTGCTAGTTTTATTGTAAAATTGTTATTGTTAATACAAAGTCCAAAAGTCTCAATATAAAATTACTGGTTTTAATGAGCTCTCAATAAAATGGTAGGTAATAAAATACTCAAAATCAATAGTCATGATAACTTTTAACATATAAAAATATTGAATCACTATATTATATACCTGAAACTAATCTAATATTATATGCCAATTTATACTCCAATTTTTAAAAAATCAACAGAATTTCTGCACATTAACAATAACTACTTAAAATTCATAATAAAACTAATTGCTGGTTATAAGATTAACATATACATGTGTAATATGAAAAAATACTATCTACAATGTTCACTAAGCTATAACACATCAAAAAATAAACCTAGGAAAAGTGTGAGAATTATTTAAAGAAAACCCAAACCTTTGTTGAAGGCCATAAGAAAGATCTGAGTAAATTAAGAAAGATATATGATCCTGAATGGAAAGACTCAATACTGTTCAGATTTTAGTTCTTACCACATGAATCTATACATTAAGACAATCTCAATAAAAATTCTAACAGGATTCTTAATGAAACTACTTATTAATTCTAAAGTTCATTTGGAAGAGATAAAATGTAAGAAGAACCAAGAAATTTTACAAAAAAGAGAAAATTCTTGCTTTAAGCAAACGTCAGTGTATTACAAACCACAATATTTTAAAAATATTTGCATAACATAAATAAATAGATAAATGGAACTAAATAAATGGTCAAGAAACAGAACCAAGGAATCCAAGATATGATAAAGATAGTGTTAAAAACTATTGGGTGCAACTTCCCTGGCAGTCTAATGGCTATGACATTATGCTCCCAATTCAGGGTGCCGGAGTTCAATCCCTGGTCAGGAACTAGATCCCACATGCTGCAACTAAGATCTGGCACAGCTAAATAAATTGCTTAAATAAATAAAAATAATTTTTAAAAACCCTTTGGGTAAGGGTGAAACTATTTAGTTTTCAAATAGTAAGATAATTGCTCTGTTCATGAGGCAGCATTATATTACTATTTCATACCCCCAAACCTAATTTCAGGCTGATCAAATGATTAAATATCAACAACAAAAGTAATAGAGAACTGAAAGGAAATAGTATATAATGTTTTAATATTCTTCCTCAAAATCTCCATGTCTATAAACCTGTCTCCTAGAAATGCAAAAGGAAGGATAAACATATATTTCACAGTACTGTTTATAAAACTAAAAAAATTGAACATCCTAAATGTCCATCAGTAGAAGAATAGCTAAATAAAATGTTATGGAGTGATATTAAGAAATACTATGTAGCCATTAGAAAAGAATGAAGCATAGCGACCTATACATGCTGATGTGGAAAGATTTCCAAGCTATACTGTTAAATAAAAGCAAGCTGTGGAATAAGTATAGCATTTTTGTCTACAAGTCTAACAACAAAAACGGTAACAAAACCCCAAATCATTTGTAAATCATGTGGATATACATCAGATGTACATTTGTAAATCATGTGTGGATGTACATGCATAGCAAAGGTCTGGAAGGATACACACCAAACCGCTAACAGTGGTAGCCTAAGGGGAGCAGAGTTTGTGAAATATCAGATAATTTGGCAGAGGAGCCACTCACTCACAAGCATGGCCTCAGAACTCCCTACTCTACTTTGTATAACAACAGTAGAAATTTATTGAGTGCTTGCTATGTGCCAAGACAAGCACTGTGCTAAACACTGCTTTATCTGAGTTCTCACGAGGACCTCAGGAAGGAGATTGTTACTACCTCTGTTTCAGAGACGGAAAAACTGAGGCTCAGAGAATCCCATTCCAGCCCAGCCCTAGTGTCTTGGACACATCCCTATGTTGTTGCTCCCCTTCTGTTAGGACCCCTCCAGGCTGTCTCCTTTTGTCGTACCCAGTGTCAGGGTTATGGGCAATTTCAAAAGTTAAGTAGGGCACTAGGTTGGCCTATGCCAGAATGGTGGGAGGGAAACAATCTCCCTGAGCCTCAGTTTACCCGTCCAAAAATCAGGGACCACTGGTGGAACATGAGGTGATTTCATGTGGCTTATGAGTTAACTTTCTTTTCTTATTTTGGCCGCGGGGACCTTACTTCCCTGACCAAGGGTCGAACCCGTGCTCCTTGCGGTGGAAGCGCATAGACTCAACCACTGGACAGCAGGGGGAGTCCCATGAGTGAACATTTAGTTCATATGTATAGTATATGAACTAGTAAAAATAAACATGGTGCATCAAACCTGTGATTTCAGATAGCACTTCTTTAAATTTTGAGTGGCTTAAAAATTATAAGTAAATAATAATTCAGGTGGTACTGGCCAAAATGACGAAAGTGGTAGGAAAGTAGGGGAATTTATGAGGAAACGCATGAAAAAATGCTTACCACAGAGCTAGAACACACACACACAATGAGTGCTCGGTTCACAGTAGATTTGATAGATTATCACCATCATATTTGGACTAGAAATAAGCAGTTCTGGTTCCGAGTGTAAGGGAGGGAGGCGCAGTGGTGAGAGAGAGGGGTGACCAGGATTTCTGCCGCCACTGAAGGCATCCTCAAGGCGTCCCAGGCGAGGGCTTAGCCGGGTGAGCGACCGCTGGGGCCAGACGGCGTGCTGGAGAACTCGGTGGCTCTAACCGGCTCCAGACTAGTCAGCAGATGGCCGCGCATCGGGTCCCCCCTTCATGTCCTGCGCGACTCGCGGCTCTTAGCGCCCGCAGTGGCGCGGGCCAAGGACGAATTCCGGAGGAGCGCTGCCTAGTCTCGGGGATCGGGTGCAGGAAAGGCTGCGGCTGCCAGCCCGCCCTCCGGAGCAGCCGCCTCGAGAACCGGGCGCTCAGGCTTCTCCCTGCTCTTCGCCGTCCGCACCCCGTCGACCTCAGGTCGGCAGGCCTGTCCTCCACGCCTTTCTCCTCTTGAGCCCACCTCTTTCGCTCCTTGCCACTGTGGTCGCTCTAATGAGGGCTTTTCTTTCTCCGCGCCTTTCTGAAATCGCCTTCTAACCTGGGCTCTCTCTCCGAGATCTCTCCCTCCCCACCCACCGTCCAGCGCCAGAAGGACCCGCCTAAAACGCCAAGCTGATCTTTCCAGCCCCATCTCGCCTAACACCAGGCGGGCTGGCAGCACCACCGCTTTCTCGGTTGTCACGGGAGGCGGCCCCACAAGGCCACGCCCCCCGACATCCTGACACGCCCCTCCGAGACCACGCCCCTCCACGCCAGCATCTCTCCGGGAGCTCGAAATGCGGCGCTCTTGCAGCGATTCCGGGCTTAACCTCGCACTCCCCTCACGCTCCGCTGGGAGAGACGACCTTGGACGCCCCCTGCCGTCTCTGCCCGAGCCCCAGGCGCCCATGCTGAGGCCTGCTTCCCCAGTCCTCAGGCTCGCCAGGGGTAGGGCCGGGACTCCCTATACCCGCAGCTCCTCGGGCCCCTTCCCCACCCCACCCCGCCGCAACGAGGGATCGCCTGCCCGCAAGGCTTTCAGCTAAGGGCTTCCCCGCCCCCGGTCTGCCCCTGTGACCCTCTCCAAAAGCTGAACACGCCACACACCCCGCCAAGGGGTTACACTTGGCCCTTTTTGGAAAACAAAGCTGATTTTTAAGTGCTCAGCTGCGTCGGAGTAGGTGGATGAAAACGTAACATTTATGAACGGAGAAACCATTAGCGTGTAAACACTGCGTTTATTCTTGCCGCGGCTCCGGGGGAGCAGTAGTTTATCCGTCCCTCCTCGCCCAGAGTTGTCTTCGGCAGCCGCGTCCTTCTGCCGGGTAAAGGTGGGCTTCAGCTGCGAACCCACCTGGAGCTGGACCTGAAACTGATCAGGAAGCAGGGCTGTCAGAGGAAACCCCAGGACGCCGCAGGCTTCCGAAGCAGAGTCACTGAGTCCCAGTCTCCCCCTGTGACGGAGGAGACTGCGTCCCTGGCTGGTTCCTGACCTGCCCGATTTCCAGGGCTCCCCGTTAAGCTTGATTAGCCCAGGCTTCCGTCTTTGATTCAGCCGCCCCGCTGGGAGCTAGGAGAAAGGGTGACCAGGCCGTCTCCAGTCCCGAGAAGGCGAGTCCTTAGGAACACTGGTGGGAGGGGGGCCAACACTGAGGCAAGGGGCTGGGGGTGGGAGCGCTCGGCTAGGTTGGTGTTCCTAATGTTTTGGAGGATGAACAGGATTTAAACGGATCAAGACCAGAGACACCTGGTGAGGCTTTAGGATGGGATTTTATTAATACTGAGAAGTCAGTCATGTGGGGATGTCGCAAAGGGATCAATTATGAGGTCAGGGCAAGACCTGAGGAGCTGCCACTGGGGAAGAGGGAATCCCAAATCCTGGAGGAGTCAAGTCTTGGGGACACCAAATGTGGAAGGGGATGGAGGAGCTCTCCCAAGGGTGCCTTAAAGGTCCAGCTCAGCTTCTCCCACTCGTCAGGGAGAGGACCCCAGCACCAACACTACTTTCAGTGCCATTAGCCCAAGCTTGGGTACCACCCCAACCAGATGTTTTAACAGAACCATTTCCTCCCTTCTCCCAGACTCAAGCACTTGGCAACGAGTCCAAGAGGAAGAACAGGTTAAAACGGTCCTCAACCAAGCAGGGGGCTATTTTCCTAAGGAAAGGGCATACTCAGAGACAGAGTGCCACCTCCACTCCTAGGGATTTCCACTAGGTGCCACCAGGGATGTCTTGAGAGTCTCCCCTCCCTCCCTCGCTGAGGGGTGGAGACAATGTGGAAGTCTCCCATGGTCCCACTCTTAGGAAAAAAAGAACAAAGATTTAACCCGAGTTCTAGGACCCTGGAACTTAGTGTTGAAAATGGTTGACAAACAATTTAAAGGGAGATATTTGGCTTCATGGGGCTTTCCAGGTAGCGCTAGTGGTAAAGAACCTGTCTGCCAATGCAGGAGACATAAGAGGTAAGAGACATGGATTCAATCCCTGGGTTGGGAAGATCCCCTGGAGGAAGGCATGGCAAATCACTCTAGTCTTCTGGCCTGAAGAATTCCCTGGACAGAGGAGCCTGTTGGGCTGCAGTCCATAGGGTCGCACAGAGTCGGACATGACTGAAGCAACTTAGCACGCACACTTTTGGCTTTGTATTCAGAATGAACAGATGTTTTTTAATATCTTCTTCACCATGTGCCAAGCACCACACTAAGCTTTCATTCTCGTGTGATCACAGCAACCCTGTGAGGAGTAAGTGTTGCTTTCCCTGTTATAGAGATACGGAAACTGGAGCTCAGAGTTATGAAATGACAGGCACCAATCACACAACTCCTGAGGGGCAGAGTCAGAATTAAAAGATAGGCCTTGACTTCAATCTTGGTAGAAGGAAAAAAAAAATAGATAATTTAGAAATGGATGAAACCTTTGTTAGGTTTTGTGAAGCATGTAAGGATAAACGTGGACCCACCCTCAGGTTTAGTAAGCAGTATCTTCTATATGGGAATGACCAGCGTCCCCCGTCACAGTCTATGCCCTACCGGTGGCTTGCCCTGATTCATTTCTGCTTTGCAATGTTGGGTGGTGCCTCTGTTTTCCCACTGACTCCCCTGCAGTCTCCACTGGGTGAGCAGAGCAGGAGACTGCCAGCCAGGAGAGAGCAAAGGGCTTCTTCCTGGAGGCTTCCTGGGGGCTTTCCATCTGGTTCCGGTTTGGGGGAGCATACCTCCCTCTCAATGCTTCAATCCAGCAGCATCAGCTGAACCTCGTCCTCAGTTAAACCTTCATCATGTACCTCCCGCCATCTACTAAGAGATCCTAGCCCTATTTGGATAATATCCTTTCCTCAGAAGTTTGGGTTCCAGACCCACAGGACCTCTTCCCCACTCAGAGACACTAGCACCAGTCAAGCAGTGCCCCCTCATCCGAGGTCTGTGTGTCAGTTCCAGGCCTCTCCTGTGAGTTTGTTTCCATCATTCCAATCACATTTATTCTCCCAGCTCTAGAGTAGGGGCTGCTTCCTGCAGTTGCTACCTTTGTGATACCTTAAAGCTTTCTTTGAGCTTCCCAGGTGGCTCTAGTGGTAAAGAACCCACCTGCCAATGCCAGAAATGTAACAGACACGGGCTGGGAAGATGCTCTGGAGAAGGAAATGGCAACCTACTCCAGTATTCTTGCCTGGAGAATCCCATGGACCAAGGAGCCTGTGGGCTACAGTCCATAGGGTCACACAGAGTCCAACATGACTGAAGCACCTTAGCACCCACAAAGCTTTCTTCTACTCTTTCACTTACTAGTTAAATTTGTACCTACTTAGTTCTTTTTAAAAAAAATCTTTTTAAAAGTTTTAAAATATTTAATTAATTTATTTGGCTGTGCTGGGTCTTAGTTGTGGCATGTGGGATCTAGTTCCCCTACCAGCAATCAAACCTGGCCCTCTGCATTGGGTCTTAGCAGAGTCTTAGCCCCTGGACCACCAGGGAAGTCCCAACAGTTCTTTTTGAAAAAGTTTATTTTATTGAAGTATAGTTGATTTACAATGTCATGTTAGAGAACAGTTTCTTATCTTAAATTTTCTCTGTGAACTACTGTGGCTTCTGTCTCCTGAGGCTCTTGACTGGTATAGAAATCGGCACCATGAATGGTGTGTTAGGCATGCTAACAGCGAAAGGAGCCACTCTCACCCCGATTCCTAGGTCCCAGGAGAGACGGCACCATGCAATGGTCTCTGATTCAGAGCATCCCTTGTAGCCTGTAAGACAGAACCCCATCCCTTCAAAGTGATGACTCCCAACAAGCACTATAACTAGCTCATCTGTCGGCCACTCCACCTTTTTATTAGGTCAGCTGCTTCTCAGTGATAGTGTATGTGGTTAAACTGGTTAATCCCATGGGCATCTGCCCTTTGCTGCTCTTTGGACGTGAGGTGACTTCTTTGATCCAAATCTATATTGTGTAGAACAGCAGGACTGTGAGGAAGGGACTCTGCAAATCCGTGAATGGTGTTGCTTGCAGAAACATTATTAGTGCAGAAAGGCACATGTGTATCCAAAACATGTATACAGTCCACTGGGGACAAATCTCTGCCTCTTCCAATATGGAAAGAGTCCAGTGTAACCCACCTGCCACTAGGTGGCTGGCTGGGTCCCCATGGGCTTATACTGGGGACTCAGTGTTGGTCTCTGCTGTGGGCTGATTAGATGGCCAAGTCAGTGTTGGTGAGGAGAAGTCCATGTGTAGACTTGGACTCAAACCCCGCCACTATGGCCGCTTGCTTACATGGGCTGATTGAGCGAGCACTGAGGTGTCTGGGAAAAGAGGCTGGCTGATGTCTTTAGAACATGTTTTGTTCACCTGATTGGCAGGAGCCTCCTTTGCAATGAATACCCTTTAGTGAGCAGTCACATGGGGCACAAATATCCTCACATTCCATGCCCATTTGGAGAGATCCACCCATAGAGTGGGCTGGCCAAAAAGTTTGGATTTTTTTTAATATCGTATGGAAACCCAAACGAACCTTTTGGTCAACCCAATAACTCTTCCCCAGAGCTCCTTGTCACCAACCTACCAACATATTCCTTCCACACCCTGCCAATGAGTCGTGTAGACCCATACTTATGGCCATCTCTCAGTCTAGACAAAGTAGGCAAAGTGTCCCTCAGAGTCCTGCCCACTCGGAGAAGTTTCTTTCATTGTCCTTCAGGGCCAGCCTTGCGTGGGGCTGTAGGGTTATTGCTGCCCTCTTTCTGTTGGTGCTAGCAGATGGTACAGAAACTTCTGCAAACCAGACTTGAATTTTTTTTCTCTTTTCAGTCATCTGATCACAAGGAACTTTCTGTGAAGCCCTCGGATTAAGGGAAGAGAGGCAGGAACTTCCCTGGTAGTCCGGTGGTTAAGAATCCACCAGTGCAAGTGACATGGATTCCATCATTGGTCCAGGAAGATTCGACATGCTGCGGGGCAACTAAGCTGTGCGCCACAATTACTGAGCCTGTGCTCTGCAATAAAAGAAGTGACCACAATGAGAAGCCCACGCACCACAACAGAGTAGCCTCTGCTCGCGGCAACTAGAGAAAGCCTGCGTGCAGCAACAAAGACCCAGCACTGCCATAGATAAGTAAACAAATAAATAAGGGAGGAGAGACGATGAAGAAAGAATCGCTGTCACAGGCATCTTGGCCACCTGCTCACACCACCTACGTGTGTCTTCTGAACCCACTGGAGCCCCGTCTCTCAGGTGTCATTCCACAGGACAAGCCAGAGTCAAGTGTTGTATCTAAAAAGCCATCACGATATCCAAGGTCGCCTAGATTTTCCCCAGTGTTATCTTCTAGGAGTTTTATAGTTCTATGTTTAGGTGGTCCAGTCAGAGGTAGTTTTTGTGAAGGGTATAAGGACTGTACAATATTCACTCTTTTGCACGTCCTGTCTCAGCACCATTTGTTGAAAAGCGTAATTGTCTTTTTTGAATTTACACACAGTAAAAATGGACCTTTTGCCCAGGGTGTGTGTGTACACTTCTGAGCTTTAACATATATATAGATTCATGTAACCATCGCCACAACCAGGATGCAGAGCGGCTCCATTGCCCTCCAAGATGCCCTCATGCTCTCTTTGTAGTTGAATGGGCTTCCCAACCTCTGACACTGGCAATCACTGATCTGTTCTCCATTCCTATAGTTCTGCCATTCTCACAATGCCGTATCAACGGCCTCAGACACTATGTAACCTTCCAACACCAGCTTCTTTCACTCAGCACAATGCCTCTGAGATTCGTTCATATCCTAGCATGTGCCATAGTTTGTTCCTTTTACTGAGCAGTGTTCCATGGACTGGATGAACCATTTGTCTATGCATTTGTTCACTGAAGAAATTTTGTTTCTAGTTTGATGACTTAGTCTAGTTGCTGTAAATATTTGTGTAGAAGTTTTGAGGTGAATATAAGTTTGCATTTCTCTAGGGTGAATACCTAGGAGTGGGTCCCTTTCTTTTTCAGGTCAGTTTACATTGAACTGGCTGTTACTGAAGATGGAAAGCATCTTAGCAAGTACACCCCGCAGGGTCGCAGAGTAGTGTGCAGTGCCCAGGTGCCACGTGGCTCCAAACTTTGGTCATAGGTGGTATCAGCAGAGACTCCCATGACCCCAGCTTACAAGGTCACTGAAGGTCTGGAGGTACCACTGCTTCCATGTCACTTATGAAGTCGGGGTTCCAGGGTGAAGCTGGTCCTCTTGCATCTAGGATCTGCCTTCCCTGGTGTTATAAGCAGCCAGCCTTCAGAAACACTGCCTCCTTCACTGCAACTGACAGCAAGTAGGCTCCATGAGACCTGTGTTGATTCCAAAACATGCTTCACACATTCATTGACACTCTTTCCATCAAAAAGAATCCAATTTCCCTCCACTGGAACATGGGCCATCCTTGGCAACTTGCTTCTAGTGAATAGAATGTGACAGAATTGATGCCGCATAGCTTCTGAGTCTAGATTAGAAAAGGCAGTATGCGTCCTCATGGCTCTTTCCCAGGGTGCTTGCTCTTAGAACCCAAGCCCCATTAGTGAGAAATCCCAGCGGCCACACAGAAAGGCCGTGTAGGTGTTTTGGCCACAAGTCCAGCTGAGATCCCAGTCAAGAGCCAGCATCAACCAGACATGTGATTGAGGCCTCAGTGACTCCAGGCCCCAGGTGTAGAGTCCAGGTCTAAGCTGATGCTGAGCAGAGCAGAGACAAGCGGTCCTCATCAAACACTTCTCTAGTAACAGATTTGTGAGCCAAATAAATGGTGTCATTGTGTAACACTAAATTTGGAGGGATTTTATTATGCAGCAATAGGTAACTGGAGTAGTAGATAACTTCTTTCCCCAGACTCTCTCCTTTGGGCCTTACTGTTTGTCACCACTCCCCAGCCCTAGAGCACCCAGCACAATCTCTTCAATGTCACTAGCTTTGTGAAAGCTAAAGTTAGAAAGGAGAAGGTGTCAGCTTGCTAGTTATGCCTCACAGTATCTTCTCCCCTTTCTCTAGAGGAATCGAGTTAGGTTAGCACATGTTGCTCCAGCTAGAGATGCCATTTCTCAACCATCCTTGCAGCTGGATGTATCTGCTCAATTTAATTTCAGACAATGAAATGTAAGTGGGGACATGTGCTATTTCTAAGCTTTGGGCATGTGCTTTTCTATAATCTCCCCTTCCCATGGGTTGGAACATAGATGGGATGATGTCCCAGCTGGAACCATACAGATGAGGATAAGCCTAGGAGATGGAAGAACAACCAGTTAGAGGAAGCCTGAGGCCCTGAAAAATGTTGTGGAACAGAGCAGCTTGGGCTCTTCCTTGGTGGCTCAGATGGTAAAGAATCTGCCTGTGATGCAGGAGACCTGGATTCAATCCCCAGGTCAGGAAGATCCCCTGGAGTAGGGCATGGCAACCCACTCCAGTATTCTTGCCAGGAGAATCCCATGGACAGAGAAGCCTGGTGGGCTACAGTCCATGAGGTTGACCAGCAGAACAGGTTATCCATTTTTTTAAAAAATTTATCTATTTATGGCTATGTTGGGTCTTTGTTGCTGTGGGCAGTCTTTCTCTAGTTGTGGCAAGTCAGGGATACTCTCCAGTAGCAGTGTGAGTGCTTCTCCTTGCTGTGGCTTCTCTTGTTGCAGCACGAGGGCTTCAGTAGTTGCAGGACACGGGCTTAGTTGCCCCGTGGAATGTGGAATCTTCCTAGGCCAGGGATCAAACCTGTGTCCCCTGCATTGGCAGGTGGATTCTTACCATTGAACCACCAGGGAAGTCCACCTTATCCATCTTGAACCTCAACTGGCTTCCTCTGCATTGGCACATGAGAGAGAAGTGAACTTCTATCTTGTTTGAATGACTATATTTTGGGCTCTCTTTGTCATTGAAGCCTTTACCCAAATAATATCGGAAGTAAGTGTCTCTAGCCCTGTGACCTAATCTTCCCCAATAAAAGGGCACAGAAATTCTTGTATACTTTCCTAAAATGGAAATTAAAACACAGACAGGAAAACTGCCACCAAGGCTCAGGAAATTATCCAGGTCTTCTCTGAGGAGTGCCATATAACTTGTCTCAACAAGGGGTCTATGGGAACCTGGAAGAGGGAGAAATTGCCTTCAGGAGGAGTTAATAGGGAAGACACTTACAGAGAGAGCAGCATTAAATTGAAGGTAGGATATGGAAAGATGGAAATGGGGTATGGGAAGTTCAGATAAAGGGAAAGTGAGCTAAAAGATGGAGACAGGAAGATGCCAGACCTTTTGGGGGAGATGGAGAAGAGATAGTACACAGTTTAAAAGTAGAACTAAATGTAAGTCAATATTTTGGGGCTTCAGCATGGCGAATTCACAGGTTGAGTATCCTGAAAGATTCTTTCCTGTTTCTATTAGAGAGCTGTCTGCAAACAAATCTTTACCTGATGAGAAGTTTAAACATAATTATGTCTAGTATACTACATGCATATTTCATTGCTTTATTAAATCCTTCAAACAACATAGTTCTTGGAGGTATAATTAACCGCTTTAGAACATTACCTCACACCAAAATGAACAAATCATAAACTTCAGATATTCTTTCTAAAAACCCTTTCACACTGCTATATTTAAAATGGATAACCCACAAGGACCTACTGTAAAGCACATGGAGCTCTGCTCAGTGTTATTCGGCAGGCTGGATGGGAGGGGAGTTTGGGGGGAAATGGATTCATGTATATGTATGGCTGAGTCCCTTCTCTGTTCACCTGAAACTTGTCACAGCATTGTTTGTTAACTGGCTATGCATGCGCCCTCAGTTGTGTCCTACTCTTTGCAACCCTATGGACTGTAGTCTGCCAGGCTCCTCTGTCCATGGGATATTCCAGGCAAAAATGCTGGAATGGGTTGCCATTTCCTCCTCCAGGGGATCTTCCTGACCCAGGGTTTGAACCTGCATCTCTCGCATTTGCAGGTGGATACTTTACTGCTGAGCCACCTGGGAAGCCCTAATCGGCTATACCCCAAAACAAAATGAAAGTTTTTAAAAATAAATAAAAATCCCTTAGTCTGTAAAGTCTGCAGTCACATTGAGTGATGCCATGTGTTCGTGGCCTAAGGGAATGATGGTGGCAGAGTCCCCCTCACTTATTCCTACTCCCCTCTGGGTCACAGACTTTCTTGCCGGAAGAAAGATGTTTCAGCCAGGCCTGGACCATTATAGTACACCATTCCCAGGCTTCAGTGATTAGACCAGTGATGAACACGTGACCAAGCAGGGCCAATCAGAGTTGTTCCCTAGGACTGACGCACACAGACAGGAAGAGAGGTTTGGGGACTTGTTTTACTCCAAGAACTATTAAGCTGGGGCTGCCCCCATGGAGGAAGAGAGCCTGAAGGCAAAGATGAGCAGACATGAAAGATGAACAGAGATCTAACAGTGCTGAGTCCTACTTCCAGGGTCTCTGCAACTCTTCCTCCAATCCAATGACCTATTCCCAGGATCCTTCTCAGGGCTGAGGGTTAAGTTCCCCTTTGAGTTGGATTTCTGTCACTCACAACCAAGAGTCCTGACTAATATAAGGGTGCACTATATAAAGGGAGGATACTAGGATCAACTGCTTAATACCACAGCCACCAATTTAAGATGCCCTTGATGGTAAAACATACTAATACTTTACATAACACTGAGAAAGGGAAATGCTGCCAAATAAGCTATGATGAACCATTCCTTATAGACACATCTAGACTTCAGAAGTAAGAAAATATGAAAAAAGTACCTTCTAGAACTAATGAAATATGGTAGCTGTGCACCCTTGGATGAGTCACTTAATTTCTACCATCCTTAGTACCCTCATCTATAAAGAGAGGATGATAATACCCACCTCAGACAACTGGAAGGATTAGAAATAATTTATTTAAAGTATCTACATACAAATAATATGTTCTTAATAATAACCCAAACTGGAAACAACCTAAGTGTCCATCAACCAGTGAATGGTTAGACAAAATGCAGTATATTTAAATGATGGAATATCATTCAGCAATAAAAAGCAATGAAGTACTGACACCTGTTATGCCATGGGTGAGCTCTGAAAACATTCTGCAAAGCAAAAGAAGCTGGACACAAGAGACAGCTTATTGTATGATTCCATTTATAAGAAATGTTCAGAAAAGACAAATATTACATTATATCACTTATATGTGAACTCTAAAAAATAATACAAATGAATCTATATACAAAACAGAGACTCACAGACATATAAAATAAATTTATGGTCATCAGATGGGAAAAAGAGGAGAGAGATAAATTAGGAGTATGGGATTAACAGATATGTGTATGCTAAGTTGCTTTAGTCATGTCTGACTTTTTGTGACACTATGGACTATAGCCTGCCAATTTCCTCTGTCCTCCGGGACTCTCCAAGCAAGAAGACTGGAGTGGGTTACCATGCCCTCCTCCAGGGGATCTTCCAGACCCAAGAATCAAACCCTAGCTCTTAGTTCTCCTGCATTGGCAGACAGATTCTTTACCACTAGCGCCATCTGGGAAGCCCCTAACAGATGCACACTACTATATATGAAAGAAATAAGCAACAAGGATTTACTGTATAGCACATAGAACTATATTCAATAGCTTGTAATATCTTTAATGGAAAAGAATCTGAAAATATATATCTATTCACTGAATCACTTTGCTGTATACCTGCCGCTAACACAACATAGTAAATCAACTATATTTCAATTTTTAAAAATTGTCCAAGTGTTACTGAAGCAACTGATAAAAGATTAATCTCCAAAATATACAAGCAGCCCCTGCAGCTCAATTCCAGAAAAATAAATGACCCAATCAAAAAATGGGCCAAAGAACTAAACAGACATTTCTCCAAAGAAGACATAAAGATGGCTAACAAACACATGAAAAAATGCTCAACATCCCTCATAATCAGAGAAATGCAAATCAAAACCACAATGAGATACCATTTCACACCAGTCAGAATGGCTGCTATCCAAAAGTCTACATGCAATAAATGCTGGAGAGGGTGTGGAGAGAGGGGAACCCTCTTACACTGTTGGTGGGAATGCAAACTAGTACAGCCACTATGGAGAACAGTGTGGAGATTCCTCAAAAAACTGGAAAAAGAACTGCCATATGATCCAGCAGTCACACTCCTGGGCATACACACCGAGGAAACCAGAATTGAAAGAGACACATGTACTCCAATGTTCATTGCAGCACTGTTTATAATAGCCAGGACATGGAAGCAACCTAGATGTCCATCTGCAGACAAATGGATAAGAAAGTTTTGGTACATATACACAATGGAGTATTACTCAGCCATTAAAAAGAATGCATTTGAACCAGTTCTAATGAGGTGGATGAAACTAGAGCCTATTATACAGAGTGAAGTAAGCCAGAAAGAAAAATACCAATACAATATATGAACGCATATATATGGAATTTAGAAAGATGCAAATAACCCTGTATACGAGACAGCAAAAGAGACACAGATGTATAGAACAGTCTTTGGGACTCTGGGAGAGGGTGAGGGTGGGATGGTTTGGGAGAATGACATTGAAACATGTACATTATCATATGTTAAATGAATCACCAGTTCAGGGTCGATGCATGTTACAGGATGCTCGAGGCTGGTATGCAGGGATGACCCAGAGGGAGGATAAAGGGAGGAGGGAGGTGGCAGGAGGCTTCGGGAGGGGGAACTCATGTACACCCAGGGCGGATTCATGTCAAAGTATGGTAAAACCAACCAATCCGTTCCGTTCTGTTCCGTCGCTCAGTCGTGTCCGACTCTTTGCGACCCTGTGGACTGTAGCCTACCAGGCTTCTCCGTCCATGGGATTCTCCAGGCAAGAATACTGGAGTGGGTTACCGTTTCCTTCTCCAGGGGATCTTCCCGACCCAGGGATCGAACCCAGGTCTCCCGCATTGGAGGCAGATGCTTTAACCTCTGAGCCACCAAGGAAGCCCAAAACCAACCAATATAATATAGTAAAATAATTAGCCTCCAATAAAAATAAAAATTAAAAAAAATAAATAAAAATTGTCCAAAAAAAGAAAATCTATAATAGAGACAGAAAATAGATTAGTGGTTGCCCAGGGCAGGGAGAAAACAGGAATTAACAGTGAATGGGGGGACTTCCCTGTTGGTCCCGTGGTTAAGATTCTACCTTCCAATGCAGGGGATGTGGGTTCACTCCCTGGTCAGGGAAATAAGGTCCCACATGCTATGGCGTATGGCCAAAAATTTTTTTTAATTAAGAAAAAAGCAGTGAATGGATGTAAGGGATCTCACTGGGGTGATGGGAATGTTCTACAATTGATTTATGTTGACAGTTGCACAACTTGGTAAATTTACTGAAAAATTAATTGAACACTCAAAATGAATGAACTATACAAAATGTAAAACACAACTCAATAAAGTTAATTTTTTAAAATGTACTTAGAGTAGGAAACAGCAACCCACTTCAAGATTCTTGCTTGAAAAATCCCATGGACAGGGGAGGCTCAAAAGGTAAAGAATCTGCCTGCAATGCAGGAGACCTGGGTTCAATCCCTGGGTCGGGAAGATCACCTGGTGGAGGAAATGGCAACTCACTCCAGTACTCTTGCCTGAAGAATCCCATGGACTGAGGAGGCTGGTGGGCTATAGTCCATGGGGTTGCAAAGAGTCAGACAAGACTGAAGTGACTTAGCTAGGTAGCTAGGAAAGTACTAGGAAGCATTGCTTCTAAAAACTACTCTGGTTAGTTAAGCTGTTCAGGGCCCTACAGGAAAGAGTGGGAGAGGGTCCGTGTCTATACAGAGCAGACTGACAGGGCTTTTCGAGACTAGAACTTCAACCTGCTCACCCCTCCACCCCTCCACTGCCACCATCATACACACAAACTCAGAGGTCAGTGACCAAGAGTTTTCTAGGTTGGTCCTGGAGTCAGTTAAAGATCTCAGAAATAGAATCAAGGCTGCTTTCACCTCCTGGAAAGCTGGTTTCATCCCCAAGAGTCTCCTGTGCAGCCCTACCCATGACCTCCTCGTCCTCACCCTTGGGGGGTCACCAGCCCGGAGACCCTGACATCAGTACAGTGACCCTCGTCATGTTGAGATGCTCAGACACTGGTGGTAATATGCGACCCAGAAAGGCCCTTCTAAGAGGGCCTCCAGCATGGGGCTTGGACCCAGCTCCCACGAGTGGCCCCTGGGGGCCCAGGGCTCCTTTTTCTGGGGCTGCCAGACCTGCTGGAAAGAAATATGGGCTTCGGGTTGGGTCAGCGAGCCCAGTGTTCCAACCCCAGCTTCGAGTGCACCGGTCACATGACTTCAGGCACCACAGTCATCTTGGCTCACCCCACCTCCCCAGGGACTGTAGTGGATGGATGGAATGTTGGGGGGTGGCTGCACCTGGATGGGGGTGCCAGCAGGGCAGACTCCTGTCTCCTCCCCCTTTCTGTGTGGACTGCAACTGGACCCGGCTGCTTTGTCTTCACCTGGGCTCCACCTTAATCCCAGAAATTATGTTGTCAGCAAGTCATCAGGCCTGAATGAGAGTCTGCCCCCTTGATTTATAGTGACACTTTTACTTTCTTTGAGACTCTGGTAGACACAATCGGGCCTGGCACCAAAAACAATGCCCGCTGAGTGGTTTGGGGCTGTAACCATTTAACCATTCACAGCCTGCAACGTCAGGGCCTTGCCTTACCAATGTCTAGCTGCAGGGCCCCAGGGGCCTTGGCCCTGCGGTCACTGCCTCCTGCACTCCCACGACCCCCTCCCCATGGCACGCAGAGAGGAGGTGGGGCAGGAGGGCATCTCGCCTGTGCTGAGCAGGGTCCTGGGGCAGAAATCAAGCTCCAGAGCTCTGTGGCACAGCGAAGGCATCACAAGCACCCAGCCTGAGTTCCACTACGTGCTTCAGCACTTGCTGACCAGTGACCTGGGCAGGTCTCTTAACCTCCTGAGCCTCAGTTACTTTCCCTATAAAATGGGCACCACTGCAGCTGTCTCCCAGGGTTGTTGGGAAATGAATGTGTTTGCAACGGCCTGAGTACAGCGCCTGGTGCCCTGAGGTACATATTAGAATCCGGGCAGGAGAGATGGGGCTGGTAGGAAGAACAGCAGGAAGGAGAGAAAGAGAAGCCAGAGAGAACCTTGGGTTTTGCAGAGAGAAGACTTGGGTTTTGCAGGGCCCACAGTTAAGGCTTTCCCAGCACTGCTCATCCCCTCACTGTACCCTTCAGGCCCCTGCCTGGCGAGGCCTCTTCCCCATTCAGCCTCAGCTTTAAAAACCATCTCCTCGGAGAGACCTTCCCTGGGAACCCCCAATCCACACCAAAGGAGATCGCCCCCACCTTCCCCACTCCTTCCAGGCAGGATGTATAGGTATATTTTTCTCTTTAACATCCATCCACTCCCAGGATGGTCAATTCTAGGAGGGCAAGGCCACGTTTATCTTGGTCACTTCTGAACCAGCACCCAGCACTGGGCCTGCACAGGTGGAGAGAACCATTTCTTGTCTGCACCTCAGAGAGGTGACGGAGACTGTGCGCAGGGACCCCCAGGCCATACCGGCAGGACCGGTCAAAGGCAGAGCCGGGAGAGGGTGGCAGAGCCAGAGCAGGTCAGGCTGCGGAGGGGCAGGTGTGGGGCACTCCGGCGGAGGGAATGACACGGGCCACAGTCTGGAGGGGCGAGCCTCTCACCGAGTTTGAAGGAGACAAGAGTCTGGGGACTGGCTGAATGTGAAGGGGCCAAGCAGAAGGAAGGGGCCAGGCTGTAGATGACTCTGAAACAAACTTCCACTAAAGCGCTTGGACCTTCTCTTGGTTTTTAAGTGGGGAAGAAATATGGTCAAGTTTGTCTTGCTCAGAGCTCCCAGCCAAGGGCCACAGTGCTGGAGACGGGGGAGACTGTTGCCTTGAAGGCAGAGTCTAGTCTCCAACCTCATTCCTACCCAGGACAGGGTTCTTGCTGGGCTGAGCAGCTGGTGAATCCGACACACTCCCCCTTCTTTCACCACCCATGGCCGACCCTCTACAGGCAGGCTACCTGAATCTTCTCTAGGTGCCCCCCGCCTCCACAGTGTTGGTGACTGTGCCCAGGCAACGCGGGCTCAGCCCAGTGGCGGCCCCACAGTGGCAGTGAGCCCTTGTGCTTGGAGACCTTCCAGCCAAACCCTCCCTAGGGCACTAACTCCTGATGTCTTCCCCGATCTGCCCACTGCCAGCCCATCTCTGTGCTCCTGAGAGGGGAGGTACCCTCGACTGGTCTGTTAGTCAGGTTAGGCTTGGCTCTACTGCAGCAAATCAGCCTCCAAACTTCAGTGACTTTGCAGGAAGTTTCTCAGTCACATGATATGCTCAGTGCAGGGGGAGAGGGTGAGGGCAGGGCTCTGCTTCACCTAGTGTTTCAGGGATCCAGGCTGCTAGAAGAACCACAGCTGGACAATCCCCAGTCACAGGGGCATGAGAAAGGAGGGCATAGAGAACTCTGACCCCGAACTGACACAGGTCACCGCTATAAGGGACCACTGGCCAGCAGCCAGGACTTTGGGACGGTGGAAAGCCCATGCAGGCACTCAGTGCTCCGTGTTTTTTCAGCTTGGTGAGTGCCAGGGTGAAGAGCAGGTTGGCTCCTGCCGGACACAGAAAGATGGATGACAAAGGATGCAGGGGGAAGTGTGGGCTCCCTCCCAGTTCCCTCACCATCCACCTTCTCCCTGCTTCCTAGAGCACAGCTCTGTAACGTCAGCCTTGCTTCTCCCCACTCCTGCAGAAAACAATCCCGGTTCAGCCTGGCCTCAGCCCAGCTCTTTGGCTCATTTTCCTCCACTCCCTGACCCCCACCATGAGTCCCTCTCAGGCCACACAAGACTCCCGGCTGCTCTGGGAACGTCTGCTTTATTTTCTTTACTCCTCCTGGAATGTTCTGCCTCATCTTTGCTCACTGGAATCCCACCCATTCTTCCAAGCCTAGCTCAACTATCACCGCTCCCATAAAGGTTTCCAGATTCTTCCACAGCATAGCATCTATGCATCAGACACGTAGGTTTCTCTCACAGTTCATCTCCACGGTCTCCTGCAAGTGAAACTGCCCAGCGCAGAGCCCATGGGCAGCTCCAAGCCAATCATGTGACCACACCCTCCCCCCCGACATCAGCTGATTGGCTCGAAATGGCCAATATGCTGCCTGGCAGCAGCCTATGAGGTGGAGCCTGTATGCAAGGATAAGCTGGGCCAATCAGATCCTCTCCAGAGACTTTTAACAGGGGGTGGGCAACAGTGGTAGGAGGAAGAGCTGGAGGAAGGCATCTGGGTGCCATAACCTGGAGATGGGTGAGTGGGGGCCCCGCAAGCGGAGACTGAAGAAGCAGAGTCATGAGGAAAAGGCAGAGCTGGGAGTGACAAAGCCCCAGTTAGTGGAGGAGAAAGGGCATCGGTCCAGGAGTGGAGGGAGAGGCAGGCACTCAGGAGAGGCTTCAAAGCACCTGTCATGCCAGGTCACCCAAGGGAGGTGCATTGAAACTGGCTGTGGACCATTCCCAAGAAATGACTGCAGAAGCCGATTTATTTGGAAGTGTTATTGCTCAGTCGTGTCTGACTCTTTGTGACCCCCATGGACTATAGCCTGTCAGGCTTCTCTATCCATGGGATTCTCCAGGCAAGAATACTGGAATGGGTACCCTTGCCCTTCTTCAGGGGATCTTTCTGACCCAAGGATCGAACCCGGATCTCTCACATTGCAGGCTCATCTGAACCACCAGGGAAACCCGGTTCATTTGGAAAAGCTGACTCTAAAGCAAGTCCAGGGTGCAGGCCTGCTGAGCAGAGTGTGATGCAACACTACCTGCTCCCCAGTACGCGGCTCTGCCCCGCTGCTGGGAGGCACTGCTGCTGCAGTTCCCAGACACCCAGAAACAAAGGCAGGGAAGGACAGCCTGCCCAGCCAGAGTGGTCCTAGAGGACACCCCGGCCACTGCCTCACACCTGCAATTCCCTCACTGCACTGAGAGCCCCAGGAGCTGGATTCTATCTCCTGCCACTGCCTCTTGGACATTCAGTATCACTGAGCAAGTTTTCACATCTGTAAAATGGGATAATAGCTATCTGTCCTCAGGACATGGGGTTGTCATGGAGATCCAGTGCTTTTACATAGAAGACTGTCCCTATGTCTTTCTGTTGCCTTCTGTGTTTTTAAGACATGATGATGGAGGCCAAGTAGATGGTCTCTCCTGTGACTGAGGCAGAGCTGAGGCCAACAGTGAAGACTTGCCCAGGCATCTCTTAACCCCTCTGAGCCCTTCTATTCCCACAGCACCTGACCCAGGCAGGCACATACTGTCTTTGTCTGCTCACCCTGATCACTTTCCATTTTAGTTTCTGCTCCTTTTCATGGTCATCTCACCTCCAGAAGTAGCCCCATCTTCAGGCTCCAGGCCCCAGTGATCACTCAGCTCTGTGTCTGGCTGCCAGGTTGGCATGGGGCATCTCAGGGCTGAGGTCAAGTGTAGAAACATTCCCCTCCGGGCTCCTGAGACGTCGCACAGCGAATCCACCTCCGACACTGTGGTGAAAGGTGCTGGCTGCCTCCCCTGGGTCCACTTATCCCTTCTTCCTTGGTAACTGACAGTTGTATAGTTGGTGAGAGACAGTGCTAAAAGTCTACATTTCTAACCTAGGGTGCATCCAGGGCAGTGTGTGCTGGTCCAAATGACTCCCTGGTTGGGGGAGTTTCTCCCAGAGACAAGAGACTGATCTTTACAAGTGTCTTTATGGCCCTAGGTATTGTTCATAAGCATTCTGATTCTAAGAGGCTTCAGGGTCAAATCCATTTAGGAAAAGTGTCTACACAGATCTCACTGCTCTAGGTCCTGCCCAAGACCAGTTTCCGTAGTTAAGGTCTTGAGTGAGCACACGTGCAGGGGAATCTCAATTTCATCTGCTGAACCAGCACCTGCTAAACACACTCAAGAAACACTAGGTTAAAGCATCTGCTCTTCCAAAGACCCCGCTCTTTTTCATTACAGACCAAGAGGAACAGCACCAGGCTCCGGAGGAAAGAAAGGAAGCAGCTTTTGTTTCAGGAAAGCTAAAATCTAGTTTTAGGAAGAGGATGGCAAAGGACTAAAACACAGACAAACCCAAATCCTCATGAACGTGAAAGTTGCTCAGTTGTGTCCGACTCTTTGCAACCCCATCGACTAAAAAGTCCATGAATTCTCCAGGCCAGAATACTGGAGTGGGTAGCCTAGCCCTTCTCCAAGGGATCTTCCCTAACCCAGGAATACGAACCGGGGTCTCCTGCACTGTAGGTGTATTCTTTACCAACTGACCTATGAGGGAAGCCCAAATCCTCATGAGCACCAGCTAGAAAGGCAAGGCCATGGCAGGGCTGATTAGAATACAGATGCCTTCACTGGGAGAAGTCAACCTGCATCTCCTCCTCACGACACACTCCCCTGATGGACAGGACGGAGGGAGGCAAGAGTGATCCCAGATGTAGAAGGAGAAGAGCCAGCAGTGCTGAGGTCCTGGGATATATAGAAAGCAAAAGTGATGGCATATTCCCTCTCTGGGTGCTGTTTCTTTGAGTCTTGACTAAAAAGAAGAGCTCTGATAAAGGGATGCGCAAGTAGATAACTGCAAAGCAGGCCTGCCTATTTAGAGGCAAATTAAATGGACTCAATTGCAGCAACTGGAATAGAATTTCCATAAGCTCCCAACACCTCACCCACCTCTCTGCTCAAGGACACTGCCTTCTCTCTGGTTGTACGGAGCCTTCCTGGCCCCAGCAAAGACCTCTGCTCTCCTGGTCCACTCAAGGACATAGCTCCCAGCTGGTCCTCTCTCCCCACTGGGTAATCCCCATCAGCAGGAACACATGCTGCCATTTCTCCCAGCTGAAAAGAGAAATTTCTGTCTCACCTCCTTCTCTAGCTCCTCCTCCCTTCTCGCTATCTCTTTTTAAAAATTTGTTTATGTTTTATTTTTGGCTGTGCTGGGTCTTTGTTGCTACGCACGAGCTTTCTCCAGTCGCAGCGAGTGGGGGTTACTCTCTAATTGTGGGGCACCAGCTCCAGAGTGCTCAGCAATTGTGGCCCATGGGCTTAGCTGCCTCTCAGCATGTGAGATCTTCTCAGACCATGTCTTCTGCATTGGCCGGCAGAGTCCCTCCCTTCTCTTTACAGCCAAACTCTGCTAAGAGTTGACCATCCCTCTCCTCTGGAGCTGCTCTGATCAGGCTTTGACCCCTCTGCTCCTCCAAACCTGCTCTTGCCTCCATCACCATTGACCTCTGGTTTGGACCCAGTGTCCAAGCTCTGTCCTCATTACTTGACCTTGGAGCAACATTTCACCAGACGCTCAGTCCCTCCTCCTAGTACCACCCTCCTCTTGGGGCTTCTGGGACACCACACCTGCCTAGTTCTCCTCCTGTTTCTTTGCTCCTTCCCAGTTTTCTGCCAGTTCCTCCCCATCTTACTGTCTTTTATGTAATAGAGTGCCCTTGGGTTCAATTAATCCAGACTCCTTCCATTCTATAACCATACTCCCTCCCTAGATTGACACTATTCAACAGAAGTTTAATGTCAATCACACATGTAATTAATTTTTTTCTAGTAGCCATTTTTTAAAAAGTAAAAATATTACAGGTAAAATTAACTTTAATAACATCTCATTAACTTAATATATCCAAAATAATACCATTTAAACATGTAATGAACATAAAAATTGAGACACAACTTTTTGTACTAAATCTTCAAAACACAGTGTATATATGACACAGCATATGTCAATGTGGACACCAAATTTTCATTAGAAATTCTTGATCTGTATTTAGATTTCATGAACTCTATAGTTGAAAAAGTAGATGTATATACCAAAGTTGCTCCAAACATACTAAGCTTTTTTTTAACCAGTAACTCAATCCAGTATCAGTTTAAAATTTTTTAATTAAAATTAAACATTTAGAACTTCAGCTGCATGATTTCCACTAATTTCAAGTGCTCGGTAGCCACATGTGGCCAGGGGCTACTGCATCCGACAGCACAGAGCTAGATCCTCTCAGAAAACTGTGGTTCTAAATACCAGCAGGTCTTGCTGAGCCTGTACATTTCCTCTGGCCCTGCAGACCTGTCTAACCAGTGTCTACTCAGCTCTGCCCTTGGATGTCTCATACACACCTCCAAACCTCACCTGTTCAAAACTGCACCCCAGAGAGGCCCACTCCTACCCACCAAACGAGCAGGGCCAGTTTTCTCCATCTTGGTTAATGGCCACTCTTTCTTCCTGTTGCTCAAGGCAAAGCCTTGGTACTCTCCTTGTCCTTTCTTTCTCTCTTACCTCGTGTCTGGCCTGGCAATAAATCTTGTCAGTTTTCCCATTAAAGTATTTCCAAAATTCCATTTCCGGTCATTTTAGCTCCCAACACCCTTGGACATGTCCCTCATGGCTCCTAGATTACTAAAGGGCCTCCTGGCTTCTGACCCTGCCCACTGCAGTCTGTCCTCTTCCAGAATGCTGCTTTTAAAAGAAGTCAGATGCGCCCTTCTGCTCAGAACCCTGCAGGGCTCCCAGCTCACCCAGGAGAGAAGCTCAAGTCCTTACAATGGCCCCACAAGGCCTTCCCTCATCTGATGTCCCCCACCTTCACCCGACCCCACCCCTCCCCAGCGGACCCCTTCAGCCCCAGCTTCTCCTCCGCCACCCTGCTTCAGCCACACTGGCCTCCTGGCTGCTCCTGGAACACTGTCAGTTCAGTTCAGTTCAGTCACTCAGTTGTGTCCGACTCTCTGCGACCCCATGAATCACAGCACGCCAGGCCTCCCTGTCCATCACCAACTCCCGGAGTTCACTCAAACTCATGTCCATCGAGTCGGTGATGCCATCCAGCCATCTCATTCTCTGTCGTCCCCTTCTCCTCCCACCCCCAATCCCTCCTAGCATCAGACTCTTTTCCAGTGAGTCAACTCGTCGCATGAGGTGGCCAAAGTATTGAAGTTTCAGCTTTAGCATCAGTCCTTCCAATGAACACCCAGGACTGATCTCCTTTAGAATGGACTGGTTGGATCTCCTTGCAGTCCAAGGGACTCTCAAGAGTCTTCTCCAGCACCACAGTTCAAAAGCATCAATTCTTCGGCGCTCAGCTTTCTTCACAGTCCAACTCTCACATCCATCCATGACCACGGGAAAAACCATAGCCTTGACTAGATGGACCTTGGTTGGCAAAGTAATGTCTCTGCTTTTTAATATGCTATCTAGGAACACTGTAGGCAAACTCAAATCTTGCTATTTCCCTCCATGTACATTTCATACCCTCTTTCCCTGCATTTTTTGCCTTTTGCCTTAATTACTGGCATATTATGAATTTCACGTATGCTGTTCTGTCTCTTCCGTTATAATATAAGCTCCAGGAGGGACTTTAGTACGTGTTTGTTTTTGCTGCTCTCAACTGGGTGCCTAGAATAGTACCTGGAACCTATCAGGCGCTCAAGAAAAATTTTAAGTGAGTGACTTCCAGGAAGACAGAAAAACTGGAGCAAATCCAGGGGCAGTTGCTGCCTGAGAAGCCTGAAGCTGGAACTGGCAGGGGGCCCAGACCGCTCCCCGGGTTGGGACTGGGTCAGGGGCGGTCACGGAAACCTCCCTGCACTGGAATCTTGCTATCCGCAAGATGGGAGCGGGCACAGGCAGCTCAGCCTCGGGAGAGCGGCGGGTCTGTGATCTGCTTCCGAGAGGCGGGCAGAAAGGCAGAGGCGGGTTGGCTTCCTCCGCTACAACCGCCTCCCGGCCCAGGGAAGCCCGGGAGATCCGAATGTCGAAGAACTCTGAAAAACCAAAACGTGTCTTTAAACGCAAGCAGGGGATTTGTGCGGAGGATCCTAAATGACAGCTGCCCCCGCGGAGGAGCGCGGAGGGCGGGCCGGGCTTTGTCCCGGGGGGAGGAGACGCGCGGGTCACGTGGCCGCCCGTGGGCCCCTCCCCGCTGCAACCCCGCGGGACCCGCGCTCGGGGGAAAGGAGCTGGAGGCGGGCTGTGGGCCGTGAAGCCCGGGAGGGCAGCTGAGGACGCATCGCGGCGGTCAAACCCTCGCCGTCCTCCGTCCGGCCGGGACAGTGCAAGCCCGAGCCTCCACTCCGAGCCGGGCGCGCGACCTCCGGGGCCCGGGGCCGCTCGGTGCGGGCGCGCGCGCGCGGAGCCCCCCTCTCCCGCCGCGGGCGCGCGCGGAGCCCCCCCTCCCTCCCCCTCCCGCCGCGGGCGCGCGCGGAGCCCCCCTCTCCCGCCGCGGGCGCGCGCGCGGGCCGTGCGTACAAAGGAGCGCCTTTCCCGGGCGCCAGCGCTGCCGCGTCCCCGGGCCCAGCGCGGGCCGGGGGGGGGGGCGGGGGATCGCCCGCGAGCGGCTCCCGGCCCGCAGGCTCCCCGGCCGCCTGCCCCGGAGCTGCCCTTCATTTATTTATTTTGGTGGAGGAAGGCGGGGGTCATCTATCTTGGAGCAGAAAATCTTTCCAGGAAGTTTGTACCTATTAATATTTCAGTTCCTGGCAGCGGCTTTAAGCGCCGGCGCGTGGGGGAGGGGCCGAGTTCAATGCGGCAGGAGCGCGAGCTGCGGGGCCAGGCCGAGCGTTCCCGCTAGGCCTGAGGCGGTGGGGCCGAGGGGCAGGCCCGCGTCTCCCGGACACGTTCCTGGCGCCGCATCCAGGAGCTTCCCGGACCCCCGTGGGCCGCGGGCACGACGGCGGCGGGTGCTCTCGGGAGGTCGCGCTCGGGGCTCCTGCGCGGAGAAGCGGACCCCGAGTCTGCCACCGGAGAGGGGACGTCGGAGGGAGCGGGGAGGAAGGAGAGGCGGGGCCGGGAGCACCCAGTCTCGGAGGGCGCACCCCCGCGAGCGAGGGTTGCCCGCCGAGTCTCTGCAGCTCAAACCTCAGCCAGCGTTCGCGGGGAACCGACGACGGTGAGGGCCAGAGCTCCGATAAGGTCCAGACGCCCTTTCTGACCTTGGTCCGGTCACACAATGGGAGGGCGCTGCAGCAGAAACTGACCTTTTAATAAGCTCGGATACTCCTCGCAACCGCCCTGCAGGGTTATCATTATCTCCAGTCTTCAGAAAATGGAGCTCGGAGAAGTTAAATAACCTGCTACACAGCGAGGTCCCCTTTTTGGACATATCTTGCAAGAAAGTGTCCCTTGGTAGCAAATGCATCGCTCATCGGTGTGCTTCCTATAGTGCCCCCTGCCCCGACACACACAGAATCACCCCCTAAGGGGAACCACGGCAAGGAGGAGAACTCGACCCACAGCGCCAAGACTTGTCAGCTTTTCAGAATCCCCTTCACTCACCGCAGAAGTGCCTGCTTAGGCTTTCTAGCCAATCACACAACTGGAACACCGATCATTTTGCCAAAGAAACTTATCTGTAACGTTCCTCCCCTGCATGTGTAGATAAAAGAGATTTGAAGCGGTTGACCTCGCCATCTCTGGAGTGGGGCCCCTGAAAAGGTTACTTCAAATGCTAACAGCCCCAGGGTAAAAACTGAAGTCGTCTCACACAGCAGCGCTGTCTCGGCCCCAGTATTGCAAAGTCGGTGGTAGACACCATGGCAGCCTTTTTGCTCAGCCCGGGCCTCCTCAGGGACTCTGGCCAGCCCCGCATGGAGGTCACTGGCTCCAGGGCCAAGACTTGAAAACTCCTGGGCAAGGAGCAGTTGGGCTTCTGCATCATCTCACTCTAGTATCCAGGAAATCCTCCCCCTTACCCCCTCCCCGTCCCTAGCCACTTGTGTTTCCTCCAGATCGCCAGAGCCCCTCAGGCCTATGGACCAGAGGGGAGGATGTGAGAGATTCAAGCATTTTAAAGTAGAGCTTGCTGACTGGAAAATCTTTCCTGACAGGTCTCCTAGGAAAAACACTCATAGGAAACCCCCTAATGGAGAACTGGCTGCCATATCTGTCTCCTGGTGATGCCAGCCTTGGTGATTCAGTGGAGGAATTCCAGCCCTCTGCCGGCTCCAGTCACCGGGGAGAGCTTTCTCCCCCAGCTCTGGGCCAAACCCAAAGCACCCTGCTTCTGTTTGCGTTCCCACCGCTGAGGTTTCGGTGGGGACTGGGCGTGCTGTCGGTGAAAAACATGCCCTCTCCCCAGCTTGGGTGGGCCAGCCCTGCCAGCTGCCTCACTTTTGGCTGCAGAAAGCCTGCCAGGCTGCAGTGAGCAAGGGCCTGGAACAATGACTGGTAGCATCAGCTATTTTAATGCAGAGTTAGGCACACAATCCTTGCTAAAAATAAATACAAAGGAAAACCCCAAAGTAGCTAAGCCTATTTTAATACCTTTTATTTTTCTTGTCCCTGGTTCTTTTGTCTTCCCTTGCAACTTGAAAGTTGTGTTTCACACAGGGCCCACCCCGAGTGTCGTCGGGGCTCCCCTCCACACCATTTCCTACCGACGGAGGGTCGGACGTACAGCCCAGTCTTGATCGCTGGCAGGAACAGCAGAGGGAATAGAGGGAACAAAAGCAAAGGACTCCACAGTCATTTATCTGAGTGCAATTTATATTGTTAAATAGAACAATGGCACAAATTCTGAGATAACTACAAAGGAGCTTAAGGGTGATGAGCCCGCTTCCCACTCCCTCTCCCCTGTCCAACAGAGCCCCACCTTGGGGAGAATGGATGTTTGCAAAGCACCTGGCTGAGAAACAGCTAGCTGCCCTCCTCTGATGGGAGGGAACAAATCCGAGTGCCTCTGGACTCCCTGGGGCATCACTGCTTACCTTCTCAGAAGGGAAGCCAGGGTGCCTACTGTTAAATTACTTAAACAAGGAGGCCTTTAGACTGACTGTGGCTCCACTGCATTGGGGGCTACCTAGGCAGACCAAAATCTAAGTCTGTAAATGCTTCAAGGTTATGAAATCAGACCTGTAAAGATAAATCACAAACAGCCACCTAGGCTGTAAGCTATGGCCAAGAAATAATTTCCTTTCTTTGCTTCCGCAAATAAGTCTCTCTGTCTTCCCCAGCTCCCCGGAGAAGTGCTCCTACCCACTTCCAGTTTAGCCCTGCCCTCTTCAAGTGGGTTTTTGCTCAAACTCTTACAATTTTGAATATGTCTCGGTTGATACAGTGTTGGAATCAGTGACCCCTCTTTTCTCTGGGAACTGATCCTCATCCAAGGAGGCAGTTTGTCCCTGCTGAGACATTACAGATTTTCTCTCCCTGCCCTGACCCGCACCTCTCTCACAGCTGATAGGATCAGGGTGGACCCTTGACTCCATCAGGCTCTTCCCTGGAATTTTGGAACAGAGGAGGAAGGGAGGGAAGGAGAGAGACAAGCCCAACATCTAGGCCTCCTTAGAGTTTTTAATGACTTTTTTCCAGCTTACAGGGCACGCTTTTCTATTTCTTTGCATGTCTCTCTCTCTTTTTTTTAATCAATAAGTGGGCATTTTAGGTTAGGCATTATAACGGTTCTGGACTTGGACACATCCCCCCTCCCAACCCCCCAAGTCTACTATCGGGTGGATTTGTTTATCAGCTGGCTCAGACCAATTCTGCAGAGTCTGTCTTCCCATAATGTGCCACTCCTGCTCTCTCTGCTCCGTTTTTTCTTCTCGTTTTGATTTTTAATCTGGTCTTTTTAGAGGTTATTCCTATGAGCCAGTGATGGGTAAGAGGTTTGTGCCCACACGTTTGAGCCAGTAAACCTTCTATGCTTCTCCAGTAGATCTGTGTGTAGGTCAGGGGAATGCATTCAAAGCTCAGGCAGTTGTGCAAAACTGACCCTGCCTTTACTTTCTGCCAGGCGCTTTTATGTCTCTTCTGCATGCGTGCAAGGCATGCATTCAGCCAAGGATGTGGAGAGAACCCTCTTTGTTCTCTCCTGAGTGGTGCAGCTTTCCAGACCACCCAGGATATGGACTGGATGCCTAGGAGAAGGGCCCCCCTTCTCTCCCTACAGAGGACATTAGTCACCTGTGTTCGGCACCTTATTGTCATGACCAAGAGGGATGCCTGTGATAGGACTTCAGGCACAGCCCAGAGGCCTGAGTTCCTCTGCTGGAGAGAGAGCTGGAGTCCTCCTGCTCTCACAGAAAAATGAAGACTTTTGCTCCATGCTAATTCTACACGGCCTTCCCGCTTCTCCCCTTCAGCAGAGAGCAGGTCAGGCCTGGGGCAAGGAGACCGCAGGACATGGTTCTCAGGCACCAGAAACTCAGGGCTCAGGTGGGGAAGAGAGCCAGATAAGTGACTAGCTCTAGGACAATCCCCTAGGTGCCCTAACCAAGGTGGGGCGGGAGGTTGACTGGGGACAGGGTGGGAGTGTGGGTGGGCAGACGCTGGGCCCTGACGGATGAGGGAGCTCCCGGCTTCCCCTGCTTCTGTCTCCTCTTCTTGCTCCTCCTGGCTCTCGGTGTGCCCCCCACCCCCCGGCCTCATTCCACTTCCAAAGTGGATCATCACACTTTGGTCCTTTGATTGGTGGGTTTTCTAAGATTTGTATTGTTACAAGATAAACTGAGGCAGATTAAAAATCTTTTTTAAGTTTATTTGATCAAAAATAAGTTCAAATTGGGCAGCATCCAATCTAACAGAGCTGTACAAAAGGAAAGACTTTTATAGGCAGAAGGGAGAAGTAACAGTTAATACGAGGCTGAAAGTAGGTAGGTTATTGCAAGGTCAGTTTTCTTTAGGGGATGGCAGGGGTGCATCTGGTCGATAAGCTCACCAGTGCTGACTGGGTTTGTTTCCTGATGGATTGGTTTTAGATTACATTTCTGGGACTGTGGAAACTGTAATTAAGTCTCGCGTTGGTAACATAGGGCTTAGCATAAGTAACTCCATTTTGGGCCTGTTGCCTTTTTTTTTTCCCGAAATGTTACTCTGCTGTGCTTATTTATTTATTGTTATGCCTCACTTCTGTAAGTATTTGACTTACTTACTGGGCTTCCCTGGTGGCTCAGAAGGTAAAGAACTTGTCAGGTGGCTGATACATTCACATTGTCCAAAATTCAAAAGACACAAAATGGTATTCAAACTTCCTGCCTTCCCAGGTCCCTGAAACTCTGCTCTCGTCTGTAAAAAGCAGACTCAGTCCTGTGTCCCAGCTGAAAAGTTTCAGCTCCCAGCTACACCGCAAAATTTTCCGGCCAGCGGGACTCTGGGACCACCTGTTGGGACCACCCGTACCAGCCTTGGAGGCAGGACCGTCTTGACTGTAGCAAAACTTGAAGCCCTGTCTGTCAAGAACCCAGGGCATGTTGGTGGAAGGATGGGCTGACAAGAGAGCACCCTTATTTGATTAATATTCAGCCACCACATATTAGGAGCCTGCTGCATAGTGTTATGTGTCTTATTTCTAATCCTTTTAATAACTCTGTGAGGTACCTGATCTTTATTTTACAGTTAAGGGAACTGAAGCTCAGAAAACTCAAGGACACTCAGCTTATAAGTAGCGTCATTGGTTATATGTGTACGTGAGTACTCAGTCACTTCAGTCGTGTCCAGCTCTCTGCCGCCCTATGGACTGTAGCCTGCCAGGCTCTTCTGTCCATGGGGTTCTCCAGGCAAGAATACTGGAGTGAGTTGCCATGCTGTCCTCCAGGGAATCTTCCCAACCCAAAGATCGATCCTGCGTTGCATTTTAGGCAGATTCTTTACCCACTGAGCCACCCACGAAGTCCTTCTTGGTTATATACTGCTGGGGATCCCAAAGTTCAGTGGCTTTGAAACAAAGCACATTTATTATCTCTCACATTTTGTGTGGGCCAGGAATTCAGGAGTAGCTTCATTCTGGCTCAGGGTCTCTCATGAGATTAAAGCCCAGACGTCTTGCAAGGGCTGCAGTCATCTGAAGGCTTGAGTGGGGCTGGTGGGTTTGCTTCCAAGGCTGCTGACTCATGTGCCTGGCAAGTTAGTGCCACTGGTGGTAGGAGGCCTCAGCTCCCCTTCAGGACCTCTCTGAAGCTGCTCCGGTGGCCTCACAGCATGCAGGCTGGCCTCCTCCAGAGCCAGTGATCCAAGACAGAGGTTGCCACATGGAAGCTGCGATGCCCTTTATGACCTCATCTCAGAAGTCCCATGTCATTTCTACCACATCCTATTCATTATAAGCCAGTCATTAGGTCAAGTCCAGTTCACACTCAAGGAGGAAGGGATTTTGCTCCATGTTTGGAAGGGAGATATGTCAAAGCATTTGTGAACACCTTTTAAATCCATCACAGGGCTGATCCAGAATTTTAACCTTAGTCCCCGAAACACATTTTTTTCATTCAATCCCCTATGGGTCTATGAAGTTAAGCTCTCAAATATGAAGCACTGGATGGGCATGTAAGTTCTCTGCCCTCAGGATGTCCCCATCTGGATGTGTCATAAGGAAAAGACCCCACAGGGCAACATGGGCTCTGACTTGATGGTGTGGATGGCAATTATAGCCAAAACCAGCAGAGGGCAGGGCCAGAGTGGATCTGAGAGCCTGGGAGCAAAGGGGGCTGGGACTTGACAAGTTGACTGGGAAGGTGCACAGGGAATGGGCCAGGAAAGACTGGGGTGGGCTAGGAGCCTGGGGGCTACTTGAGAGGACCCCTGAAATGACGGGAAAGCCGTGACCGGGTATGAGGAAGTTGTACGTTGGTTACTGCTGACCCAGGGCCGGGGATGTCAGTCTGTTGGAACAGTATGAATCTTGGCTGTCTGGGCTCCACCGTGAAGCTTCTCCTGGCTTTCTCAAGGCTCTGGTGTGGTGCTTAAGTGGGCCCAAACTGAGAGCATGTGCCTGCTCCTAATTTCCCTGGGGTCCCGTGACTCTGGCCGCCCCAGTGAGGGCAGGTGCTGATGGCCTCGCATCCATCTTGTTTCCTTTCTTAGGCCTGGTGTCATCCTCCTGGTGTGTCCCCAAAGCCACATTTCCCTTCTGCTCCACTGGTCAGGGACTCTGAGTAGTGGGAGATCTCTCTACACTGGGTCCCCTTGACTCCCTCCACCATGGAGTTCCTGAGGACAGACCCTGTCCCTGGGGGAAAGGGTCCTCTCTTGCCCTTTGGCAGGGGGAGGTAAATGCCAGTTGTACTCCAGATGACTTTTAGTGTTTGGGGAACTAGGTCAGAAGTGGGGAGAGGAGGGAATTCTCCCTCATCAGATGATCATTCCTGCAGGAGACTGTCACTTCCTGGAGGGGTAGCATCAACTGTCTGCTAGAAGGTTCATTAAAGAAGCCCCTGACAATAACAGAGAGGAGATGGATAATAACGATGATGAATGTGGGTGAGCTGAACCGTGCATCTTCTCAACGGTGCCAGCCCCACGCAAGGCTCCTTGCCTCTGGATGCCTCTATCTAGGTTCATCACAGAAATCGGGACTGCTGAGGGGGAGGGGTGATGCCTGTAGCGTCTGTCTCCCCTCTGACCTTGGGCTGCTGCCCACTGCCTGGAGGAAAGGAGAAGCGGAGAGGCAGAGGCAGGGGAGAGGAGGCACCAGCTTCTTCTTAAGGGCCAGGAACCCTGGCTGCTGGGCGGGCTCCTTGGTGGGGAGGATGAGTAGATCTGTGAGAGGGCATTTTCCTGAGTGGGGGTGTATTTCTATGAGGAAGGAGATGAGGGTCCTGAAGAATTCTCCCGACCGATGGCTGAGTTCAGGGAGGTGTGAGGAGCAGGCCCTCCTGGGGTGGGGTGAGGCCCAGGGAGAGGGCTCACAGCCACCAGAGACAGAGCTGGGACATGGCGGGGGGCTCCTGACTTGGGGATCTGGGGGAGCCCTTTCTTTGCTCACGGGATATCTGCACCTGTCCTGGATAGGGGTCCTCGGCGGTCCTTCCTTGACATTCACTCAATCGGTTACCAACCACGCAGGCAGTACATGCTTGGCTGCCTCCAGACAATCAGGAGGAATGATGATCAAGCCTGGGAGTGCTGGAGGAGCCCTGACATGTGAGGGAAGACAGAGGGAGACCCAGAGCCTTTGAGGACGAGGGTCTGGGCTATCTCCACCCCCGGAGCCTCAGGCTGCCTTTCCACTGACCGGAGAAAGTTCCACAGGGACTACGCACAGCCCTATTGCCAAGACTCATAGGGTTCGTCTCAGGACAAGGTGCCCTTGATCTCACTTTATAGATGAAGAAACTGAATCTCAGAGAGGTTGAGTGACTTGTACCAGGTCACACAGCTGGTAAGTGGTGAAGTCAGAATTCTTTGCCTCACTATCAGGAAGCAAGAAGCACTCTTGATGGATCCTATAAAAATATGTTTCAGGTCTCCACTCCCACCTCTCCTGGAGAGCCTGATTCAAAATAGGTGTCAGGAACTATGTGTAGAGCAAGTAAGCGAAGACTGAATAGGAAACGATGAATGAAATCTGCCTCCTGAGGTGCCTTCTGCACATGCTGCCCAGAGGATGGAGCCCGCCTCTTGATCAGGCTCAAGCTCTCCCCAGTTGCGGGGGAGAGGAAGTGGCAGCTGTGGTGAAGGCAGTCAGGTGGTTTCTACCTGAAGCCCCAGGTCATGTGCCCCTCCCCCAGGCTTCCCAGGCTTGGTCCCTGCCCTCTGGCCAGGGAGGCCCAGGGCTGCTGCGGTGGTGGTGGGGAGGCTTTCCAATCTAGAGGGGAGTGAGGAGGGCCCTGGCAAACCCTGATATTCACTGGGTCAGTCTCCCCTCAGCCAAGGCACCTGAGCACCTGTGTGTTCCCTTGGCTCTTTGGACTTAATGAAAAACTCACAAAAGTCAAAGGATTTAGAAAGCAGTGAGTGAGCAGTGGTATCTGCTAATGGTGGGAATCTGCCCAGCACCAAATGGCCAAGGGAAGGGTAAGGTTTGTATGACCTCCTTGCCCAAGTTGGGTGGTTGAGTCTTTCCTTGTGGCAGGGTAGCCTGAGGCTGGTGGACAAAGATGGGGTCCAAACTTCACATTGGATCCCGAGATGCCAACTCCTCCATCTGCCAGCAACCAGAGAGGTGTCCCACTGACCTTAAGAATGTGTGGGGGTGTGTAGGTGGGTGCCCCCAAGCCAGAGTCCCCACCTGGAGCACCCACTGCAGGCAGGGTGGGAGGCTCTGGCCAGCATGCAAGAGTGGGCTGGCCAGTGAGGTTGCTCCCTTGGTGGACTCCAGGTCTTTTCCAGCAGAGGCATGTGGAGCAGGGACGAGGGAAAAGGTCAGGAGGGGAAACTGAGGCAAGAAGGGGCCCAGCTTTAGGGGACAAGCTTTAGGGGCCCAAGCCATGGGGGACAGAATCCTGACATCCCAGTTCCCTGATGGGTAGGCTACAGAGTGAATGGCAAAGAACCGAACAAGGCATCTATGGGCTGAGCCTTGAGTCAGCTCCCTCATCGCATGCCTACCCTTGGCTCTGTATCTCTTGTGTGTGCCCAGGCCTGTCGGACTCTTTTGCAACCCCATGGACTGTAGATCACCAGGCTACTCTGTCCATGAGATTTCCAAGGCAAGAATACTGGAGTAGGTTGCCATTCCCATTTCCAGGAGATCCTCCCAACCCAGGGATCCAACCCACACCTCCTGCACTGGCAAGTGGATTCTTTACCACTGCACCACCTGGGAAGCCCTTATATCTGTTATTAAAAGGGAAGTATTTGTTTTAGAAAAGGACTATTTTTCAAGTCCCCTGACCTGATGTGAATGTTCTATTTACAAGGGTCACGTTCCTACAGTTTATTCATTGAGAGAAATCCCATCGCAAACGATTTTGTAAAGGGAGGAATCCTTTGTTACGCGGATGCCAGATTCCCCTGTACAGAGTGGGTTCAAAGGAGCTGCTCCGGATGGCCCAGGGTGGTAGCCGGTCGCCACGTCACAGCGCTGGGGCTTGCTGCACCTGGAAACGAGAGGACCTGGCTCCCACTCTCAGCCAGGTTTGATTTTAATAAATACAATAAGGAGGCAGTTGGTTCCACTTCGCGCCGCGCTGGGAAGGCCCACCTACACCGCCGGGCCTCCACGGGTGGGCTTGGGGCGCCTCGGGGTCGCGCCCCGCAGGCTGAGTGGCAGTGCTGTCTCCGTCCTCAGGCCGAAAACCGAGACCCCAGGAGGGTCAACACCTGCCCCGAGGTCACGCAGCGACCCGGCTCGGTTTTCTGGAGATTCGGGCCGGGAGAGGGTCCGCGCGGTTGTCTCCCAAGGCACACCCACCCGCCCCGATCCTTCCCCGCCAGGCCAGGCCGGCTGCCCTGCAGGCAGCGGGTCCCGGCCGCCCAGCGCCGAAGCGGGGCAGCCCGCCGTAGCGCCCTCGCCCGGGGGGCACCCTGGCCCGAGCCTGGGGCGCGCGCCCGGCCGGGCCTGGGCGGCCGGGGCGCGGGAGGAGCAGGCGCGCCGGCCGCGCGCCCTCTGGTGGCCGCCGCGGGCAAGAAGCGGGAGCGCGGGTGCCCCCCGCGACGCCGCGCGGCGGGGGCGACGGCAGCCCGGGATTCCCGCGGCGCGCGCCCTTTTCTCCGAGGAGGAAGCACTTTTGGATGGGCCGGAACTTATGTAAAAAAAATCAATGAGGTCGACGGGGACACCCGGTCTATAAGGCGGGAGAGACGCCCCCGCGCTCGGGGCCCGCGGGGCGGCGCCGGGGGGAGCCGCGCCGCCCGGAAATGGTGCCTATTGTCGCGGCGGCGCGCGGCTCCGCTCGGGCCCCCGGCCGAGGGGCGCGCCCGCGGGGAGGCGGCGGGCGAGGAGCAGCCCCCAGGGCCCCCGCCCCGGCCGCCGCCGCCCTTTGTCCGCCGCCAGCCCCGCCCCGCCGCCCGGGCCTCGCCCCTCGCGGGGAGCAAAGCCCGTCCCTGCCGCCGAGGACACCTCCTCCGGGAGGGCAGCTGACGGGCTGTGAGTCACAGGAGCCGCCCGGACCCGAACGCAGGTCTCCGGGGCCCGCGGGAGCCTCTGGCGGGCGAGGGAACCGCACCCCAGTCCCCCGCGGCGGCCGAGGCGCAGAGGCGGGGAGAAAGCCGTCCCAGCCCCTGCGAGGGAGGCAGTTTGCTGCCCGAGTCCCCGGCACCCTCTGGTTTTCAGAAATCGCCCTTTCTTTGCAAAGCCCGGTCAAGAGGCGCCGCTTCCTGGACTGTGAAGTCAGAACAGGGCGAGAGGGAGTTGCCGCCGCTGCTTCTGAGGATTTGATTTGGTCCCAGCGCCGCGTTCTGCGAGCACAGGCCTCGGGCCTTGCCTTCCAGGGCAGGACTGAAGCAGCTCGGATGGACGTGGGGAGCAGGGGGAGATGGTGCGGAAGTCGGCGGGGGTGGGGTGGCGGAGTGGTTGCTGCTGGAAGTCAGAGGCAGATGGGGGACGAGTAGAGAGCCCCCCACCAGGGCCTCTGTCTGCCTCCGGGCTCTGGAACCTGGCACACGGCAGGGGTTCAGTAAATACATGTCTAAGTGTCTATTAGGATGAAGGAGGGACTTGAGCTGCCTGGACTCCAGCTGAGTAGAGGCGGCTGGAAGGATCTGAGGGGACTGTTTGGAGCCTGGCAGCCCAGGGGCTTTGAGGGGCAGTGAGGAGCCGCCTGGAAGAGAGAGGCTCAGGGCTGTGTCTGGGTTGGAGAAGATGGGCCCAGCGGGGATGAAGTTGAGGAGGGTCTGAGGGCTGGTAGAGGTTGGTGAGGGCCCCGGGGAAGCGTCCCCTCTGAGGGCTGGAGCTGACTGCTTGTAAAAGTGACACCTGACAGCTGTACACACAGAAGATTCATCACCAGCAAGTGTTTCCCCAGCCCAAGCCTCTCTCCAGCTCCTCCCTGAAGAGTGCTCAGTCGTGCTGGCCATGGGCGGCCTGCTCAGGTGAGGCCCTGTCAGGCCAGGAGAGGCCCAAGTGGGCGCTCACCAAGCCTCTTATATCCCCGATAAGGCAGCAAAGTCATCTCCCGTGGCTGTAGAAACTGCCTGTCAGTCACATGCTCCACTCTAAACATCTGAGGGAACTACTTGCACCACCAGCAGCCGCTGGATGCATGGATCATGGGTTATTGCACTTTTCAGGGTCCCTCACACAAGTAGTCCCACCTGAGAGGGACTCCCAGGGCTCAGAAAACAAAGAGGGACCAACGGAGTCTAGACTGCTGCCACTATTTGGGCTACAGTGCTGCTGGACGCAGCCCCCTCACCTGCCATCACTCAGCTGTAAGCTCTGCTCCTGGGGGAACTCACACTGCCCAAACCAGGGTCTGTGCTTGCACCCCATTGCCCAGGAGAGGGGGTGCCCTACAGCCTCTGAAGTGGGAGGAAAGGCCCTGCCTCCTAGGATGACTCACAGGTTGCCCCCAATGGGAGGGCAGTGTGAATGCTGACAGCCCACCAAGTGTTTGATGCTGAGAGCCTCAGAGGTCTTCAGCTGGAGGGGCTGGACCACATAAGGCTCTGAAAGGCCCCCTCCCCCGCGCTGGGGATGATGTAGAGAGGCACCGCTAGCCAAGGCCTGAACGGAGTTTCAACCGCCAGGTGTGAGGCTGAGAAGGCCATCCTGAGGGGAGGGGAGCAGAGCCACTGGGGACCCTGATGGCGCAGGAGCGGGGGCTGGGAATTGGATCAGAAGCCCAGGGCTGTTTCCCCGGGAGAGAAGCAGGAAGTCAGGTTAGGTTTTTGTTTGTTTACTTACCTCTTAAAAATTGAAAAAGAGGACTTCCCCAGTGGTCCAGGGAAAGATTCCGAGCTCCCAGTGCAGGGGGCTGGGGTTGGATCCCTGGTCAGGGAACTAGATCCCACATGCCACAACTAAGACCTGATGCAGCCAAATACACAAAAGAAAACAACACACACACACACACTGAAAAGAAGATATGAGATATGCAGTAAAGTTGTGTAAAACAAAAGGCCTCCTTCACTCTTCCCACCCCCTCCCACCAGGTTGTGTGTCCTGACTAGCCCTCTTAGACATTTTAAACTGATGTGAAAGCCATAGGTCGGGTTTGGGTTGGTCTTTTTTAGTGCCTGGAATCATGCTGTATATGTCATTCTGTGATATGCTTGTTGGAAGTGTTTCCAGTCCTGCATACTCCTTTTAGCTACTACATAACGTTCCACAGAATCAGTGTTCACTCTTTTTTTCCTATTCTAACCAGATGATTTTATTGAGGAGAAGGAAATGGCAACCCACTCCAGTGTTCTTGCCTGGAGAATCCCAGGGACGGGGGAGCCTGGTGGGCTTCCGTCTAAGGGGTCACACAGAGTCGGACACGACTGAAGTGACTTAGCAGCAGCAGCAGATAGTTCAGTTGGTAAAGAATCTGCCTGAAATGCAGGAGATCCTGGTTCGATTCCTGGGTCGGGAAGATCCACTGGAGAAAGGATAGGCTACCCACTCCAGTATTCTTGGGCTTCTCTCATGGCTCAGCTGGTAAAGAATCCGCCTGCAATGTAGGAGACCTGAGTTTGATCCTTGGGTTTAGAAGATCCCCTGGAGTAAGGGAAAGGCTACCCACTCCAATATTCTGGCCTAGAGAATTCCATGGACTGTATAGTCCATGGGTTTTAAAGAGTCAGACATGACTGAGCAACTTTCACTTTTCAGAAAACGTAACCAGTGAATTGATAGTGCCTTGCTTAACAGGCTGCTGATAATCACTGGATCCAGACCCATGCACCAATCCTCACAGCCATCCTAGGACCACACACTTTGGAAGGAGTGACGTCCCCCTGTCCCTGTTTGGGTCATTTATTTCTTGCAGTCCTGTTCCACCTTTGAAAATGTTTAGGTTTTTTTTTTTGGCTGTGCCACATAGTTTATGGGATTTTAGTTCTCTGACCAGGAACTGAAATCATATCCTTGATAGTGAAAGTGTCCTAACCACTGGGGAATTCCCGCACCTTTGAAAATGCTTCGGTTCCTCTCAGGTTGAATCCCTGTAAAGTCCCTGTGAGTTGGAAGGATGAAATATCCGTATTTTCCTTTTATAGTTAAAACCAGATCTTGATCGGGAGTTCCCTGGTGGTCTAGTGGTTATCATTTGGCACTTTCACTGCTGTGGTCCATGTTCAGGGAATTGAGATCCCATAAGCCTCGTGGTGGGGCCAAAACAAAAACAAAAACCAAAGTCTTGATCAAAGGGGTTCACTGACTTTTCCAAAAGCTTTCGGGGACTCCCTCCAGCACCTGCTGGGCCACCCACCAGTTTGCACCACATTTTTCCAATTCCTGAGTGTACCTGTGACGATGTCTTTGAAAGGTGGTTGGTTAACTTTTCTTCTTATTATTAAAAACACTTGGATGGGAAGCTAGAAAGGGAGAACGCGATGAAGGAGGGTAAGTTCTGACTGGGGGAGGTATGAGCGTCCTCGTTCAGTTTTTCTGTCACTCTGGGAAGAAGGAAATTAAAAAGCTGTGAACTTCCCATTACTGAAACTGCAGCAGTGGATTCCTGATGACTGCTGGGTTAAAGGAGCATCTGATTTGTTTCTCACTTCAGCATTTCACACTGCAAGGCATATTCTCTTACCTGCGCTACTCTCATTAAAAAATATTTTTCCTTTCTAAAGATTTTGAAAGGAAAGTCAGTTTTGTTCCCATTTTCCTTTTCTTTCCATGAGGCAACTTCTGGAACAGAAGAATGTGAGCCTTGATTCACAGGATGCTGCTTTCTGGCCAGCAGCCCACCTTTCCCTCTGCCCCTTGGATTTCGTTTTCCTACAGTGTTCCCCGTCTCGATGGACATTCGGGTCGTGTCATTATGCCCACTTTTGTGCATACATTTGAGGACAGTGCTGGGTGGGACTTGAAGGGGAGAGTCTTGATGTGAGTCCCTGCCCATCTCAGGAGAAGGAGTGTTGACTTGGCATCCAGCAGGCACCCCACTGCCTTCCAAGTCTAGTGGGAGACTGGCTGGCCTGTGGATTTGGGATTTAAAAGTCCAAAGGCAACCGAGTGACTAGGTAAATTGCTGGGTTTGCTTCGGGCTTCAGAAAAGGCTGCGGGCCAGGTCGGCCCACTTGCGTCCACTAGATGGCGCCAAAGCCGGTACGATGAGGCCTGGGCATTGGAAGCCTCGTTGCAGCAAGGGTTCCTGCTCCTGACCCCTTAGTTCCCGCACCTGACCCCTTCATCTCACTGGTGAAGATTCTCCAAAGGCGTCAGGTGCCTCACTTAAACACCTTGGAGGGCTTCCCTGGTTAAATACACAGGGTGCCAATAAACAGCCTTGTTTGTACACCTTTCTCAATCCTGAATCAGTCGATTTTTCCATACAAGGTTCTGTTGCTTCTTGACCCCCAAATAGCAGATTCATTAACAAAATCATATTGTTTTAGGTCACTACCTTCTGGGGGCGATGTTGTTTCACAGCACTGGGAAATGAAACATAAAACCTAAAGTTGGGGTGACCAATCATCTCAGTTTGGTGGGGACTAAAAGGTTTCTGGGGACTCAAGACGTTCAGTGCTGACACTGAGGGAGTCCAGGCACACGGATAAAGCAGTGGTTCTCAGACTTGCATGTGCATCTGGAACAGCTGGAGATTTACTAACTCACAGATGGCTGGGTCCCACCCCTAGAATCTAGTGGGTATACAGTGGGGTCCAATAATTTGCATTTCTATCAAGTTCCCAGGTGCATTGCTGTTGCTGGCTGGCACCTTCCAGAAGGCTGGCCTGAATGAAAGACTGAGTTCAGTACCTGCAAATCCCAGTTTACTGACGTCCCCGTACTTTCTCTGTGTGATCCAGCAGTGCGGCAGGAAATGGAGGAGGCCGAGGTCCTCTGAGTGCCAGCCAGGAGGAACCCACATCCTCCTGGGAGGGTGGCCAGGCGCTACGGTTACAAGGCTACGCCCAGAAGTGCCCCGCCTCCTTGGCACCCGCTTCCCAGAGGGAACCTCAGCCCCTGGGGAGGAGCGAAGTGAACAAACAAATGTAGAGATCGGCCCTTGGCCAGGGAGGGTGCGTGCAGGTCCCCACCCTTCAGGAAGCAATCCAGAGCAACCTGAAGGCAAGCAAGCCTGTGCAAGGGAAACCACCCACCTCCCAGAGTCATGAGTTTTAGAGCTAGAGAGGGTCTCTGCAATCATTGGGTCAACCTCCTCTTTTTAATGGGGTAGAGGTGGGGGACATGGGCTTAGCCGGGAAGACAGGCTGTGAGTTGACATGTCAAGACCACCCATCAGGAACGAGGTGCAGTCAGAAGCCTCTGCCAGCCACTTTCCGGGATAGTTCTCCCTCCTCTCAGACTGGCTGCAGCTCAGCCTGGACGCCCACAGGTCCTCACCCTACTTGGTCCCACTCTGTGAGCCCACATTCCCCTTGTGGGACCTCCATGCCGTGAGCATCCCAATCCACGTCAGCACCTGGGGAGCTGCAGGCCGGAACAGAGGAAAAGTAGGAAGCGGCTGCTGCCTTGTGCCAGCCAGGCCTCAGGCTGCAGCGAGAAGACCGTGGTTCCCGGACCCTCCCCCGAGTCTGCAGTGGGGTCCGGGGCACCAACATTTTCAACAGGAGCCCTATGCAATTTGGATGCAGGTGGCATCGGCCAGACTCTGAGAAGCCACCCCGCAGCATCTTCCACAGCAGGCCACCGACAAAGAGGTGATGAAGTGACAGAAGTGGGAGTTTATTACTGATTCTAAACCCCAGACAATGGACAAAGCAGAGCAAGGATGTCATTTGGCCTCATGGACAGTGGGAGATGAGGGAGGCCTGGGATGAGTTCTCTCGATTCTCATGGCTGATGTTTCCATCCAGCTGGAAATAGTCACCCATGGGCCACACCTGCCACCACAGGGACTGACTTCAAATTAAACTCTGGGGGAGGGTTGATTGGGTCAGGTGCTTCTCCCATGAACTTCGATCAGGTGAGTGGGGCCTACGTGGGCCCTGGTAGCCCAGCCTGGTCAGTACCACTCAGGGTGTAATGGAGGGAAATAAGTAAAGAAGGGAAAATTTGGTTCCAGCCTATGGAGGCTTCCCTCAACTCCTGGGTCTCCGGCAGGAGACCTGGTATGGCAGCTAGCCTGCAAGATGGCCCCATGATTTTCGTATCCTGGTATTCCTGGGCCTGTGCAGTCCTTCCCATACTGAACAGGGCTAACCAGTGTGGCAAATAGGACTTTGCAGAAGTGATGGAGTGTCTCCCAAGGTTATGCCTTAACAGGCTTTGCAGCTTCTTCTTTGATCACTGGCCCTTGGGGAGCCCTCTGCCATACTGTAAGGACATCAGTCAGCCCTGTGGAGCAGGGCTGGGACCAGGGTGAGTGAGGCACTTGCCTCAGGCTAGAAACACTTCTTGGCCACACTGTGCAGCAAATGGGATCTTAGTTCCCTGGCCCGGAATTGAACCTGTCCTCTGCCATGGAAGGACAGCGTCTTAATCACTATACCGCCAAGAAATTCCCAGGCTCAAAATTTAAGGGTGCAGGGGTTTCCCTGGTGGTTTAGTGGTTAAGACTCTGTGCTTCCATGGCAGGGGCACAAGTTCAATTCCTGGCTGGGGAACTAAGATCCTGTGTGCTGGCCTGGGAAGATTCCAAATGCCACAGGGCAGCAAGGCCCGTGTACCATGACTCCTGAGGCTGCACACCCTGGGGTCCACGAGCCATGACAAGAGAAGCCACCACAATGAGAAGCTCGTGTACCACAACTAGAAAGCACCTCTCACTTTCACAACTACAGCAAGTCTGTTCACAGAGTCACACACACATCAAAAAAAAACCAAAAAACAAAACTTAAGGGGGTGCCAACAAAGTAGTAATCAAGATAAATACTTTAATGTAATATAAAAAAGTGAAAACTCATGGGGGACTTCCCTGGCAGTCCAGTGGTTAGGACTCCATGCTTCCACCACAGGGAGCTTGGGTTCAATCCCTAGTCGGGAAACAAAGATGTGATGGCAAAAAAAAAAAGAAAATTCCTCAAGCAAAAAAATCCTTGATGAACAAAGTATCAAATTTCTACATAAACACAGGCTCAGTACTGTCTGAACCATATTGGAACTCCAAGCAAAAGGGAAAATCAGTAATACTAGTCCAAATAGCAATTCTGGAGCCCACCAGGAGAGTGGGGAGTCTTAGTCCCGGAGCTGAGGAGCTAGTGACATCCACTCACTCCCCCAGCAGGTGACTGGAGAAGGCGACACGTGTGTCATCTTCCAGCTCCAGGACGATGGCAGATCTAGCAGGGCCTTCTGTGTCTGGACTAGGGCGACTGAACCAGAGGTCCGCTTGGCCCCGCAGAACAGTAGCTGGCCGATTCCCGGTCTGCAGCCCGGTAATGACAGTGAAGAGTACCAGCCGTTTGCGGATTGCAGGTCACGCACCAGGCCCCCTGCCAAGCCCTTTTCAGGTGTTAACTTCTCTCCTCAGTGGGGACCTGAGGTACCTTCTGTCCTAATTACCATTTTACAAATGAGGGAATGGGAATACAGAGACTTAAGTAACTCCCCCAAGTTTACACAGAGAGAGTGGTTGGCATCGGGGTTTGACCTCAGGCAGTCTCCCCTAGAAGCCACAATCTTCATTACATTTGGCTGAATCTGAATCTCAGCCCCGGCAAGTATTTGGTCTCTATATTGGGAAAACTACTTCACTTCTCCAGGCTCAGTGCTCACCTCTGTACAACGGGGAGAGCAGCTGAGAGCAGGCTTACAGCACTTGGCACCATGGTTAGAGCGAAGCCATGAACATCAGCATTAGCCATTATTCTTCTCCTGTCAGGTGGACGTGAACTTCAGATGGTAGCCTCTATTCATGGACAGTCTCCCACTAGTCTTTACCTCCACTTTTTTTTTTTTTTTTTGGCCACACTGATCTGCTTGTGGGATTTCAGTTGCTCAACCAGGGATTGAACCTAGGCCCGTGGCAATGTAAGCGCTGAATCCTCACCGCTGGACCACCAGGGAAGTCCTCTTCCACTTCTTTTACTGGCTTGAGTAACTATCCTACTTCACTCAGCAGGGACCCCTGGCCTATGCGGGGATTGTATGTACTCCTCACGCAGTGAAGCTCAGAAAATCCAAAAAGAGCTACAGGAAGCTGGGGAGAGACTGGTGGGTGGGGACAGAGGGACAGGAGGTGAGTCAGGCAGGGAGAATGGGGCCCTGGGGGCAGGAAGCACCCCTAGCCAGGGGAGCCCTCAGGGCCTCAAGCGAGCCAGCTTGCCCAGGGTGCCCTGGCCCTGCCCCGACCCAGAAGGAGACCTTTCTGAGCAGATACACGTGAACACAGGCTAAGCTGTCTTCTCCCCGCCCTGCGGCCACCAGGGCAGACTACAGAGGCCTTGCAGCTGGGAGAGTGGCAGGGAGATGGCAGAACCACCTCTGCCCTTCCTTCCCTGTCACCCCGCTCCCCAATTCATGCTCAAGAAGTGGCTTCCGGACACAGGCTGAGGCCCAGTGACTGTGTGGGCACTACAGTGCTGGCGGCAGTGAGCCGGGCCAGGTGGCGCCTGCTGGTGCCACTCCCCTGTCAGGCCACCCAGCGATCCCATCACAACTGCCCATCTGTAAGGTCTTCCGAAAAGCCTCGCTCCCTTCTCTTCTTAGCGTCCTGCCTCCTCCCCTCCTGGAAGGGATGGCGCTCACCCGGTGATGGAGGCCTGGTTCTGTGAGGACCCCTGAGACATCGGGATGAAAGGTGCCCGTGGGATTCCGGGTTCTGGTCTGCAGAGGAGGGGCGAGGAAGGGCCGATTTGGTACCCGTGCCTGGGCTGTGGTAGGAGGCCATGTGAGGACGGGGGCAGCAGAGAGGGTTCCAGAGTCCCGAAGCTCAGGAGGGAGTAGAAACGTCCCCAGAGGAAAGGCCTGAGGGAATAACCGGGAGGAGTCCTAGGGGCGTGTCCTGGAGGCTAATGGGGAGGTGGAGGCTATGGTGTGAGCTTTGTAATTAGCCTGCCTTCATAACTTGGCTTTTACCTAGAATCCTCTGGGACATGATTAAATCTGCTTTTTGGAAAGCTCTCTGGCTGTGCTGCAGAGAATGGATGGGTGGGTGGGGAGGCGAATGGAGAATGGGGGCTGGCCCTGGGGAGGGCCTGCTGGCCGGAGAGTGCTTGGGAGGTGGGACTCCACAGGACTTGGGGGCTGAGGACAGAACCTAAAGAGGACACGGTCTGGGAATTCCCTGATGGTCCAGAGGTGAGGACGCGAAGCTCTCACTGCTGAGGGGCCAGGTTCAATGCCTGGTCAGGGAACTAAGATCCCACAAGGTACAAGGCCATAAAAAAAAGATAGTTCGCTGACATGGGGGGATTGAGGAGGGGGCCAGATCTGGGGAAAGTTTCTAACGTTCACGGGAGAATCCAGAATGTACCTGGAGAGCACTGTGTAACTGGGGTGTCTCTCCTTAGGAGCACGAGGAACAGTCCCATTGTTTGTAAAGATGTCATTCAACCCTCCTCCCCCAACCCCCATAAGGTAAGCCAGAGACTTACCTTACCCTCCTCCTCCTCCCACTGAGACCCGCAAACCTACTCAGTTTAAGGGGTGGATACTCTATGGCTTCCCAGATGGCTCAGCGAAAAACATCTGCCTGCCAATGCAGATCTGATCCCTGAGTCGGAAAGATCCCCTGGAGGAGGAAACGGTAACCCACTCTTGCCTGGGAAATCCCATGGACAGAAGAGCCTGGTAGACTATAGTCCATGGGGTTGCAAAGAGTCATACTCGACTGAGCGACTGGACAACAGGGAACTAAACCCCACATGCAGCAACTAAAGATCCTTCGTGTCACGATGGAAGAAGGATCTCGTGTGCCGCAGTTAAGACCCGGTGCAGCCAAACACAATATAAAGCAGACCATGTCACACTTTGGTTTAACCTGTCTGCACAGGCTGTCTTCCCATTCAGGTCTCAGACAAAATAACCCCCTAGAGAAAGTTTATCACCCCTGTCCAAGCCAGATTAGTGGCCCCTTGCTCAATATCCCATCGCCTCCCCCCACCACCATTATCTTTACTTTCTTCATCATGCCTTCATTATCTGTTTCTTGCTTCCTTGGTCCGTCCATCCAGCGTCCAGCAGGATGTTGGCTGACAGCAGGGTCCTTGCTAGGCTTGATGCCCCAGTATCATCGGTGTCTGGTGGGGGGGAGACGGGGGGCAGGGGTAGGTGCTCAAGGAGGGTCTGTGCTGTCAGGACGCTGGTTCAAACTGCCTCCAAACCCTGGCATTTGAGCAGCCTGGGTCAGGGGCAGGTTGAGGGAGATGTTGCCACCCTGCTCTCTGCCAGTTTCCTCCAGCATGGCCCTCCCTCCCCACGGGCCCTCCAACACCTCTCTCCTCTCCTACGGACCAAGTCTGCTTTGAGTCCTGCTTGGTGATGACACTCCTTTTATGGAGCCACCCACCCCTATTCTACTTGGGCAGTGAAGCCAGGAGCTGGCGGAAGCTAGGGGAGGGGCATGGGCCAGGCAGAGCAGAGCAGCAGCACTAACTTTGCTTATTCCTGTGAGATAGGAGAGAGCTGAGAGCAAAGCCATGAGTCCACATGTCCCACGTAGGTTTCCAGGGTCCCTGTGCCCTCATAGCCTCTCCATGGGGTCAGAAGACCAATCAGGAGGCTCCCTTCCTCTGATTCTCTAAACCACTAACACTGTTTACTACAGAGGAGCTCCTGTTTCCTGGACTACAGAAGAGGCAGCTCCTAAATCATGTAAGTGCCTCCCCGGTGCAGAAGAGGGGTGCAGCCAGAATCCCAGAACACTGGCCTTTAGGTGACCAATGGGAAGAAGCGGAGGTTAAGGAGAAGATGAAAGTACCTATAGGCTCAGAGGGAAGTCGGGAGAGGATGCTGGAGGCCAGTGCAGCAGAGGATTTCAAGAAGGAAGCTGCAAACAGGATCAGTATGGCAAAGCAGTGCAGGATGCAAATGTGTCAATAGTTAACCACAGAGACTGCTGGTAACCTTTGGTGAGGGCAGAAGCCAGCCTGGCACTGTAGGGGCAACAAGTCTGGGACTTCCTGAGTAGCTCATGTGTGTGTGATAGAAAGGAGATGGGGCAAAAGTTAATAGGACCCAGGAGACATGAGCCTTTTTTAACATGGAAAGTGAGTGGGACTTCCGTGGTGGTCCAGTGGCTAAGATTCCGTGCTCCCAATGCAGGGGGCTCAGGTTGATCCCTGGTCAGGGAACTAGATCCCACATGCCGCAACTAGATTCCGTGTGCCACAACTAATGCTGCTGAAGATCGAAGATCCTGCATTGCAGCCAAAAAAAACCATATATATTTATACACACATAGGATGGAACGTGAACAAGCTTACATGAGGAGGGAAAGGCAGCCAGGGAGGAAAGAGAATCTAAACCATGCAGGGAGGATCTGGGGGATGGGGATGGAATGGGACAGGTGGAAGCAAGGTAGAGGTGAGGTGATGTACAACAGAGATGAAGGGCCTTCTCACTTGCTGGCAGGAGGTGAGCTCACTTGCTGGAGTTGGGAATCGAGGGGTGGCAGGCCTGTAATGGTTGTTGTAGGGGAGAGAGGGTTGTGCAAGTAAGTGGAACGACCTGAGGTCACGTGACCTGGACCAACAACCTTGAGGGGCAGCAGGAGACTCTCTCTCCAGAAGCACCTGCCAGCCCAAGTGTAGAAACAAAATCAAGGGTTTTCTCTCCTCCTCTTCCAAACCCTCATTTTATGGAGGTAGCAGTCTTGTCTGTACTTTGGTAGCAGTGTGGTTCCACGAGAGCGAGTGTTAACAATAAAACCAGCTGGATAGAAGAAAATTCTCCATAAAAGCCAACAACAGCAAAACTAGCCCCCCCCAAAAAAAAGCTTCCCTGGTGGCTCAGCGGTATAGAGTCTGCCTGTCAATGCAGGAGACAAAGGAGTCGGGTTTGATCTCTGGGTAAGGAAGATCCCCTCAGGAGGAGAACATGGCATTACACTCTAGTATTCTTGCTAGAAAAATCCCCACGGATGGAGGAGCCTGGCAGGCTATAGTCCACAGGGTCCCAGAGACGACTGAAGTGACTGGAGCACAAGCCAAAGACAGGCGGGGGCAGGGGGCGGGGTGGGGTGGTGTCACCAAATCTCCGTTTATGGTGAAATAATAGTAAGGCCTCTTGCAAAATGACTGGAGAAAACCAGGGTATCAAAACAGGTCTCCGTGAATGAATGGTTAGCTTCAAATCTAATTTTGGTTCTACTGCAAATGATCATATGCTTTTAGGTAGGTACACTGTTTTCCTTTCGTTTTTAACGTATTGTTAAAAGGCTAGATAGCGGTAGACTCCGCGGTAGACTCCTTGGACTCAGAGGCTTCCAGCCTGAGAAATTTCCATGAGTCAGCAACCATGGGAACAGCCTCAGGGGCTCAGTCTGGTGGCTCTGCCCCCAACCGGCAGCAGACCACCAGCAGTGTGGCCACCTCCTCCCTGAGGTGGTTGTGAGTCTGGAGCTTGCCTTAGCCACTCATTTTTCCCTTAAATTTGTCTCCAGAATTTAGGGCCCTTTCTGGCCAGGATAGAGATCTTCGTATTACGGACACCAGAAGGAACTATGTTCCCCTCCCAGAATGAAAGAACTGCCCAGGAAGGAAGAAGTTCTGTCATAAAACATCTCTAAGATCAGTTCAACTGGTCCAAGCTTTCCATTTCACAGGTTAAGATACACAAGTCACCCCCCAAAAGCTGTGTTTTGTGAACCTCACAGATGGTGTCAGCACGTGTGCGCCCTACACACGGGACACGGTAGGTGGGTGGACGGGGCTGTCTTGGAAAGACTGGGAAACTGAGGAAAGAGGGAGGCAGCCTGTTCAGATACTAGCAATTAGTACACGGAGCCAGAATGTATTACAGAGATCTGTGGCACACCCATTTTGGAGCCAGAAGAAACAAAATCTTCCCTTTAATTTTCTGTGATCTCCACGGGTAGCCGGTTTATAGGTGTACTCAGTGCTTTGTTGTATAATACGAAAATTTCCCAAAGATGCTATAGAGGCATATAATCCCTCAGGCAGAAATAGTATTCATAGGACACTAATAAATGAAACATAAAGACAGTGTTTACCACAGGATTTTTAATTCTTTAAGGGATTTAATTATATTAAAGAGCTAAATGAATCTGTTCCAAGAAAGATTCCATCCCCTTTCATAGCCAGTTCATGGTGAAAGGTTTCTGGGGACAGGTAGCTGTCCTCAGAGACAATTAACTGAGGCTTCAGGCTATTGTGGTTGCCTTATTCAAAAAGGCTGAACTCTGAGGAGTCCCTGACAATCACTGTGGGGGACAACACAGGCAGAAACCTCACAGATTGTTGAGAAAAGGACCTTAAAAAAAAAAAAAAGGCAGACAGAAGATGCTGGGAAGGTAGGTAGTCAGATAAAGGTCTTTGAGACTATAGACAAGAGGCTTACGGAATGCACAGCTCAAAGTATCATCACCGACTGGCTGTGACAAATTTTTGTCCTCACCAGACCTTGGACTGTGAAGCTAGTTCTCATTATAATCCGGAAGCCCAGCGGATGGATGTGGGAACATCATTGCTCTCTATTCCCTCTGTACTGTTTAAAAGGTTCAGCAATTTTGCTTATGCTGCAAGTAAGAAAGCAAAAGCCTTCAGAAAATCAATCTGGGGACTTCCCTGGTGGTCTAGTGGTTAACAATCTGCCGTGTAATACAGGGGACGTGGGTTCCATCCCTGGTTGGGGAACAGCCCACACGCCACAACTACGAGCTCGCGCACTCTGGAGCCTGTGTGTCACTACAGTCCCTGGTGCTGCAATGAGACAGCCACATGATGCCAAGGAAGGCCCTATGGAGCCAAATGAATTATTAATCAGAACAAAGCAAAAAAACACGAGGCGGCACTGCCTTTCCAAGTGACTCTTTCAACTGAAAAAAAAAAAAAAAATCTGTCCAATCCAAAGAATTGGAGAAATTATTTGCATACCATTTTATCCGTGAAAGGACTGATACCCAGAATATATATTATAAAGAACATCTACATCACAGCAACAAAAAATCAAACAACCCGATTTTAAAAGTGGGCAAGAGACATGAACAGACATTTATCCAAAGAAGACATACGTGGGTAAACCTTGAAGACATTATGCTGAAGTAAATCATAAACAAAAAGAACAAATATTGCATGATTCTACTTACACGAAGTACACAGAAGGAGTCAAATTCACAGAGAATGTAAAACAGTGATTACCAGGGGCTGGGGCAGAGAAGAAATGGGAGTTACTGTTTAATGGGGATGGAGTTTCAGTTTGGGATAATGAAAAATTTCTAGAGATGGACATTGGTGATGGTTTCACAACCCATGAATATACTCAATGCGGCTGAAATGTACACTTAAGAATGGTTAATACGGGACTTCCCTGGTGGTGCAGTTGATACGAATCCATCTGCCAATGCAGGAGACACAGTTCAAACCCTGGTCTGGGGAGATTCCATAGATTTTCTAGGTTTACCATTCTTTTATTTTTGGCCATGAGCTCAACATGTGGGATCTTAGTTCCTTGACCTCATACACTGGCAGTGCAGAGCCTTAACCCACTGGACCATCAGGGAAGTCCCAATTCACAATTCTTAAGATGTAGAAATGCATTAAAATTGAGAAAAATAGGAACTTTCCTTGAACCCATCTCAGAGCTATTACAAAGCACCTGAATAAACTCAATCTGAAGGGGTAAGAAACCCATCCAAGCAGAGAAGGGCTGTACTGAGCATGCTATGTTATGCTGAGCATGGAAGAAAAAGGTGGGTGCCACTGGAGATAAGGAAGAAAAACTAATAAGATTTTAAAAGCCAAGTGGGGTGAGCGTATCAATTATGACAGCAGGGAGGACCAGAAAAGAACTCACACTCACGTGCAAACTCTTTTCTAGGCTGGGTCTCTAAAAGTACAGAGCAAGAGAGAGCCACCCCTGGTGGCACATGCATGCCATTAAGGATCGACAGCTCTGGGGGGAACAGATATGGAAACCCGCCTCCTGCGAAGGAAACCTTTCCTCCACAGCCCAGGCAAAAAAACTGTTCCAAAGCCACTAGGGAGGACATGAAGTATACTGCTGTAATGTTTTTACACTGTGCATGAAGTGTATAATATATCTGAAAGTAGACTGTGATATATTAAAGACATAAGTTATGAACCCTACCACAAACACTAACTAAACCAATAAAGCTAAATATGAATGAATGAGTCAACACGAGAATTCCCAAAAAGGCAGTAAAAGAGAGGGAAAATCATCCAAAGAACAGACGCAACAAAGACAAAATAGCAAGATTATAGATGTAAATACAACTCTACCAACAACAGTTAAATGTAAATTGCCTAAACAATCCCATTAAGAGCAAATGATCAGACTGGATTAAAAAAAAATCCATCTATATGCTATCAACAAGAAACCCACTTTAAATATAAAGACATAGACGGGTTAAAAGTAAAGACGTGGAGTAAGACACATCCTGTACACACTAAAATAAAGCGAAAGCAGTAGTGCCAACACCAGATGAAACAGACTTTAGGACAAGGAGTGGAACTCAGGCATGACGACATGCATAATTAAAAAGAGGGCAACCAATCTGAATCTGTCCAGACACAACAACCGTAAATGCGGATACCCAGAAATAGAGCTTCAAAATACATAATCTAAAAATTGATAAAAAAAAAAAAAGGATTCAAAATAGACAAACTCAGAATTTAGTTAAAGGCTTCAACACTCCTTTACTGGTAACTGATGGATCAAGTGTACATAAAATCAGTGAGGATAGAGAAGACCTCAACACCACTATCATGGAGAAGGAAACGTCAACCCACTCCAGTATTCTTGCCTGGGAAATCCCACGGATGGAGGAGCCTGCAGGGCTACAGTCCCTTGGGTCGCGACAGAGCCGGACACAACTGAGCGACTAAACACGACCGCCACCACCAACCTACCTGGCCTGCCTGACAGTGACAAAGCACTCACCCAACAACAGCAGACCACGCATTCTATGCAGGTGAACACGGAACACCCACCAGAGTATCCTGGGATCCAAACAAGGCTCAAGAAAAAGGCCTGAAAGAGACAACATATGTTCTTTGGCTACATGGAATTAAATTGGAAATCAGCAATAGAAAACATCTGGGAAATTCCCAAATATCAGGAAATGAAACAAAGCACTTTATAAAGTATTAATAACTTATATATCAAAGAAGACATCACAAAGGAAATGAGAAAATATTTTAAATAAATGCAAAGAATTCTTTTAATATATCAAATTTATAGAATATAGATAAAGCAAAACTTAGAGGAAAACTCATAGCTTCAAATGATTAGATAAAGAAGATCTCCAATTGAAAAACCTAAGCTTTAAAAAGACAAAACAAAACTAATCTACCTTAAGAAATTGAGGGGTTGTATGTGGAAACATTAAGCCCAAAACAAGCCAAAGGAAAGAAGTAATAATAAGAGGTAAAATCAATTACATTAAAAAAAAAAGATTGATGAAACCAATAGCTGATTCTTTAAAAAGATAGATCCTGAGACATTAAGTGAACAGTAGGAAATATTATGCATAAATTTATGCCAATCAATGACAGTTTGGTAAAATGGGGCAAATTCCTTGAAAGTATCAAACTACTAAAACTCATTGTTGTTGTTTAGTTGCTATGTTGTGTCAGACTCTTTTGAGATCCCATAGACTGTAACCTGCCATGCTCCTCTTCCCATGGGATTTAATAGGCAAGAATACTGGAGTGGGTTGCCATTTTCTTCTCTAGAGGATCTTCTTGAACCAGGGATCAAACCCACATCTGCTTGCAAGAAGCTACCAGGGAAGCCTGAAAGCTAAAGCTCACTCAAAAAGAAAGAGAACCTGAATAGGTCTCATAAACAAAGAAATTAAGTTCACAGTTAAAAAAAAGAAAAAAAATTCAGCGCCAAGATAGCTACTATGGAAAATTCCACTAAAATTTAAGGAAGAAATTAACAACCCTCACACACTCTTCCAGAAAACAGACAAGTGTATGCTTCCCAACTCATTTTAGGAGGCCTCCATTACTCTTGATACCAAAACCAGACAACAGTATCATCAAAAAACAAAGCTGCTCTTCAACATTCCTCATCAACATAGAAATAATTTTAGCAAATTGAATCCAGCAATATATTAAAAGATCATTACCAAGTGGAGTTTATCCTGGAAATGCAGCAGTGTTGGTTCAATATTCAAAAAGCAATCAATATAATTCACTGTATCAACAGGCCAATAAAGAAAAGTCATGCACAGCTCATCTCCATAGATGAAGAAACACATTTGGCAATATTCAACATATAAGCTCTCAGCAAACCAACAGAAGAGGACTTTCTCAACTTGATAAAAGAAAAACCTATGGCTATCATAATCTTAAATGGCTAAAGACTAAACGTCTTCTCTTTAAGATGGAGTCAAGAAAGATGTCTCACTCTTACCACTCCTTTTAAAAGGAGTGTTTGCGGGGTGTTGTGCTGTTTAGACAGTGTGTACCCTGAGCAGTCAGGGTGGAACTGCCGACCTCCTTCCTTGGGAACTATACTCAGCATCTCAGCATCAAGCTATCATAGCTGAGCATCTCAGCTTTATCTGGATTTATTTTGTACAGCTGTTAGCAGGTATGTCCCAATAGAACTGCTTCTTTACTTTTATGCACTTCAGCTTATGAAATGTCTTGGAGGAATGCTAAGAAACCTGGATATGGTCAACTAATTTTTTTTGGGGGGGTCAACTGATTTTTGACAAAGATGCCAAAACAATTCAAAACAGGAAACAATAAGTGGACATTTATGTGAAAAAACAAAACAAAAACTATAACCTCACATTATGTACAAAAACCAACTTGAAACTGATCATAAAGTTAAAATATAAAACCTAAACTATAAAACTTCCAAAGAAAATATAGCAGGAAAACCTTGAGTTAGGCCAGAAGCCATAAATCATAAAAGAAAAAAGTTGATAACTGAACTTCATTAAAATGTCTGCTCATCAAAAGGCACTGTTAAGAAAATGAAAAGACAAGTCAAACACTGGGAGAAAATATTTGCAAAACCCATTCTTGTAAAAGGGTTGCATCCTGAATATAAGGAACTCTTACAAGTAAACATTAAGAAAAGCCAGAAAAGGGGCAAAAAGTGTGAACTTATACTTCAAATGATAGCCATGGATGGCAAAAAAGCACATGAACAGATGCTCAATATATACTGAACTGCAAACGAAAACCACAATGAGATACTACCTATTAAATGGCCAAAATGTTTTAAATTGATAAAGCGCTGGTGACGATATGAAGCTACTAGTAATCTTCGTGTTGGTGAGAACGCAAAATGGTAAAGCTACTTTGAAAAGCAGTCTGGTAATTTTGTTAAAACTGACAAATTCTAATGGCAAAGACTAGAAACCTAAATATCTTATACTAGTGAAGTTATACAATCCATTCATTGAGAGGCCAAAAATAAACTGAAACATCTATGACTTCAACAAGGATTTTCAACAAGGATTCCAAAGCTATTCAATGGAGAAAGAGCAGTCTCTTCAAGAAATGGTGCTGGGACAACCACATACTAAAGAACGAAGTTGGACCCCCCCCCTTATCTAACTTCATATGTGAAAACTAACTCGGGCTTCCCTGGTGGTCTGTCCAGTAGTTCCAATGCAGGGGACGAGGTTCAATCTCCTGGTTGGGGAACTAAATCTACTAAGCCTGCAACTTAGCCAGCACACTGCAACGAAGATACTGTGTGTGGCAACCGAGACTCGATACAGCCAAATAACTTAAAAAAAAAAACAAAAAAAAACCCAGGTCTTAAATATAAAACTATCAAACTATTAGAAGCAAGGGCTTCCCTGGTGGCTCAGATAGTAAAAAATCCACCTGCAATGTGGGAGATCTGGGTTTGATCCCTGGGTTGGGAAGATCCCCTGGAGGAAGGCGTGGTAACCCACTCCAGTATTCTTGCCTGGAGAATCCCATGGACAGAGGAGCCTGGTGGGCTACAGTCTATGGGGTTACAAAGAGTCAGACACGACTGAGTGACTAAGCACAGCACATCAGAAGCAAACATACAGATAAATTTCATGACCTTGGATTTGGAAGTAGATCCCTGTATTTGATACCAAAAGCACAAGCAACAAAAGAATAAGATAAACCAGACTTCATAAAAAGTGACAAAATTGTGTGTGTCCAAGGGACATTAACAAGAATGTGAACAGACAACTTTGAGAATAGGGGAAAATATTTAAAAATTGAATAAGGGTTTAATATCCAGGATTCAAAACAAACTCTTAAAACTCAGACACAAAAGACAAAGAACTCAATTTAAAAATGGGCAATGGAGGGACTCCCCTGGTGGTCCAGTGGTTAAGATTTTGCCTTCCAATGCAGGGGCTGTGGGTTCCATCCCCAGTCAGGGAGCTAAGATCGCACATGCCTCATGGCTAAAAACCAAAAACAGAAAGTAGAAGCAATACTGTAATAAATTCAATAAAGACTTAAAAAAAAAAGTGGGCAATGGACCTGAATAGACCTTTCTTCAAAGAAGATACAGAAATGGCTAACAAGTACTTGAAAGAGATAACCAACATCACTGGTCATTAACAGAATACAAATTTCAAAACCACAATGAGATACTACTTCACATCCACTACAATGGCCTTAAAGAAAAAAGAAAAGAGGGGCTATGGAGAAATAGGAACTCTCACGTGTTGCTGAAGGGAATGTAAAATGGCACAGCCACTGCAGGAAACAAATGTGGCAGTTCCTTAAGAAGTTAAGCATAAAATTCTCATGTGATACAGCCATTCTACTCCTATATACCCAAAAGAACCAAAAGTAAGTATTCAAATAAATACTTGTTCACAAATGTTCATAACAATGCTATTCACAAGAGCCAAAAGGTCCATCAACAAATGAAGAGATAAACTGTGGTATATCCATACAATGGATTAGCATTCGGCCATAAAAAACACTGAAGTACTCATACATCCCATATATATAACTTGGATGAACCTTGAAAACATGTTTTGTGAAAGACACAAAGCATCACGTACTGTATGATTCCTTATATATGAAATATCTACCAGGCAAATCCATAGAGACAGAATGGATTAGTGGTTGTCAAGCCAAGGGATGGGAGGAGCGGAGAATGCGCTCATTTTTTAACAGCTATGGGTGTTCTTCAGATGAAAACATTTTAGAGGCACTGGTTGCACACTGAACATCACTGAATCACACACTTTAAAATGATTAAATGTCACTGAATTGTATACTTTAAAATGTTTTACTGTATATGATTTTTATCTAATAAAAAGAAAAAATGCATTCGTCTATCCAATGACATATATATTTATAAAAAAGAGTAAAGCTATTATGTATTTGTTGTTGTTGTTGTTGACAACCAAAGTTTTTAATTACATTTTAAAACAGTGTTCTGAGCTCTGCCTATGGCTCAGTGGAGACCGAGAACCGTGAAGCAGCCAGGCTATTATGTATTGATAGATTACAAAAATAAATTTTTAAGTGAAAAAGCTGTCGAGTATATACAGTAGGGGAGAATTTATAAATATGTACTTATTTACTTGTTTTTATATAACACAAATGAAACCTGTAATATTGCTTGCCTTCAGAGAGCAAGGTGAGGGACTGGGAACGGGGTAGAGGCTATTTTTTATATAGCTTGTACCTATATATTGTTGTACCTTTTGTATTTTGAACCATGTAAATGCATTATTTTAAAAAACTAAGAGAAAAATAAAGTTAACATGGAAAAGCAAAGTAAAAAACTAATCAAAACAATTTTGAAATTTAAGGGGAGATGGGACCTTCACTATCCCAGATATTTAGACTTGTATAGTAGACCAAAAAAAAAATAGAGAAAAGTCCCCAAACAGACAAATACACTCACCGTATGAATACATACATATGTTTTGTCTCTATATATCAGATTGATACAAACAAATAAATATAAAAATACACACAGGGTAACTAGTCTATGAAAGATAGTGGAATAATCTTAGTTATCCCTATAGAAAAATAAAGTAGTAACTCCTACCTCACACCAAAAATAAATTTCATGTGTTACTTGAAACACAAAACACATTTTAAAGAAGAGAATCTTTATATCCTCTGGGCTGAGGAAAACTTCTTGAAGTGGATATGGAAAATACAAACCGTGAAAGTTTAATAAATTTAAAGTAAAAATTTCTAAATAGTAAAAGACATTATAGAGTAAAAAGACAAGCTGAGGTCTGGCATCAGTTATTTGGTTGCAAATGAATAAAAATAAATGGTAGGATCCAGAATATTTAAAGTACTCTTACAAATAAAAAAGTACAAGATAAAGGATATAAATATGCACTTCATAAATGGCCAGCAACATAAACAAATGCTTATCCTCACTGGTTATTAAGGATATGCAGTTAAACCACACAAGGTTTTAGTTTTACCTCCATCCAATTGGTAAAATACCAAAATCTGACAACTGTCACTAAAGATGTGGAACTTTTGTATATTGCTTTTTGGAATTTAAATTGACACAATCGTTTGAAGAATAATTTCACATCATCTAGAACAGTTGCAGATCCATGCAGCTTAAGACTTAATTCTATTTCTTGATATAAACACAGGAAACTGTTGCATATGAGTACAAACAGACACATACAAGAATATTTATAGTAGTGGAAACCTGAGAACAACCCTAAATATCCAATAGCAGGAGAATGAATCCATGGTGTTATATAGTATCCACATGATGAATTACTCTCAGCATAGAGCTATATGAAGCTAATCACTAAAAAAAAAAAATGCAGATCAGAAAAAACAATCAAATGATATCATTTTATATAAAATCAAAAGCATTCTGCAAAAGCATACTATTTTGGCAACCAAACTTTTCTGGCAACACATAATTATTATAAAAGTCATGTGGAATGATAAACACCAAAATTAGAATAACGATTATCTTTGGGAGCAAGAAAGAGGAATGGCAATCAGGGAAGGTACACAGGGCTCAACTCTTTCATTCATGTTTTATTACTTTGGCAAGATCTGAAGCAAATAAGGTAAAAGGGCACATGTGACCAAAGGGGACTGTGGGTACCTGAGGGCTCATATTATGTTCTATACGTTAATGTACACTAGAATTGTATCATAATTGAAACTGAGAAAAAAAAGATCAGAAGGAAAATTCCCAAATGATAACTGTTATTTCCTAGTTGTAGGTTTATAGTTTTACTCTTTTCCCCTATGCATACTGTCTAAATCTTCTATAATAAATGAGTATGACTTTTATAATGGAAAAAAAAAATCAATGAAAGTTATATACTTTAAAACTCACCTGATAAATTTAAGTCTGCTAACTGTCCACTAGAATCCATTTCCTTTTCATAATAGCCACAGACGAGAGTGCCCACCAAGAGACACTGCAGCTAGAGGAGACCATGTAACTAAGTATTTGCTAACGGAAAATGATCCATGAAATAAGGGTTTTCCCCTTTAAATTAGGCATGAGTCCCACCCTCCTCCCCTGCTTAAATCAGGAATGGGATCCCTGCAAGACTGAGTCAACCATGCACACAGAAACAAGACCGCCACTCAGGACAATGAAGAAGTAACACTGTAAGAATCTGGGGCTCTGGGAATGCTGGAGCCCACCTGTCCTGCAACATTTGCCTTCTCTGGCCTGTTTGAGATAGCAAACTATCTTTCTTGAACTACTTTATTTTTGAGTCTCTGTTGTCCCAGATTAGCCAGTATTCATAATTAATAATGGCAGGAAAGACAACTTAAGGGTTGTACCTTCCATCTTCTCTTGAAGTTACCATTTAAGAACAAAGAACTGTCTTTTAGAAAGGTGATCTAAAAACTACATTAACAAATCAGTGGCTGAATCTCCACCAAGTAAACTAGAAATTAATGAAGTATTTCAATGTAAATCCCCAATAAGATTTTTCATGAAATACAACCACCTAAAGATTAAATTCATATGGAAGAAAGGTACAAAAATAGCCAAGAAAAAGTATCAAAAGAACAGAGGAGACTTACCATGTATCAAAATGTATTTTAAAACTATAGTATAGTATTACCACACAAATGGCCAAACAGATACATGGAACAGAATTCAGAAACAAACTCATATATATATATGGAAATAACCAAAACATAAAGGAAAAAACTCAATAAAACTGACAACATAGTTTATAACATCTACGACCAGACACACACATACACACACAAAAAACATCATAAACAAAATTAACAAACCAGCAATAAACTGAGAGAAAACACTTAGATATAATGTATGATCAGTATATAAACTGTATTTTTAAATGCTAATAAATCAATATAAAATTACCCAGCTGAAAATGGGTAAAGGACATAAACAGGCAATTTATAGAAGAGGAAATACATATAAGCAATAAAAATAGATGCTTAATCTTACTAGTTAACTGGGAAATACACAAAATTTCATTTTCCCCCCATGAGATTAACCAAAATTAAGTCTGATAAAAGCGGTATTCTCATACATTACCAATCTTAGTGTATTAGAGGGGAAAGTAATCAGCCACTTGGAAGCACCATTGGTAGGGTCTATTTAAATTAAAAATGCACAGAATTTACCCAGCAATTCCACTACTTGGTATCTACTCTTGAAAAAGTCATGCATATTTGCAGAGACATATAAAAGAGTGTTCACTGGAACATCATTTACAATAAAAAATTAGGAATAACTGAAAAACATTCACTAACAAAAAACGGCCAGAGTCACTCCATAGAACACACAGCAGGTTGAGAGAACACAGGAGACCCATACTAACCAATAGGAAACATTCTCCAAACACAACCTGAAAAAATAAACTGCAAAGTGTAGACCTCTTGGAAACATGTTTACATTTCTGTATTTTGCCGTGCTCCCCCTTCAAAAATGTCACTTATCTGTCATATTAATGATCTTAGAAAAGGGTAAAAATTGTTATAATTGTACAGATATGCCATAAAGGTTTAAAAAAAATCAGCAACTGTAACCAAATTTGTACTTGTTCTTTTCAGAAACAGACTTTCAAGTCACCAGTTTCACTGCAGGGTTGAACTGGGCCACCACACACAAGCTTCCATCATAGATAAGTAACTGCTCAGTTTATACTTTATCTACGTTTGGTCTGCCTGAGTCCAAACGCCAATGTCAGTTCTGGAAATGTCATCCACTTAGTTTTCTGGTACAAAATCAAGTACCCTAATCAATTCGCATCTTAAAAGTGGCATGCCAACTAATAAAAATAGAGTCAGTGCTTCCAACTTTAATTATAAAACAAATCAGGTAACATAATAAGCGTCTGAAAAATGTAATATACTCAAAAGTGTTGAAGAGACAATAATCAACTTGGTCTTGAAAAACTTTCAGTAAGAAAGCTCAAGAACCCTAGGCAAATGTATGGAGACAGAAGTCCAATATTGATTCGTAGATGTTTTTATGGTCAAGGCTCCGTAGCACGGTTTCCAGGATGTGCTCACACATCAACAACTCTCTTTACTGTTCCATGATCTACCTTCATGGTAGCAACAAACTACACAGGGGGAAAAAAGGTAGTAATCTCATCGAGCCTCTCCAAATTTCCAAAGGGGAAAAAAATTTAACTTCCAAGTCTCCTGACATTTCAGTGGGGTCATTTTAAGAACAGTTTGTGGCATTTCACATCACACTGACCGTGGCATGCCTCGCACTGCTGCTTCCCCAGGTGCTGCAGCTCAGGACATATTTTAAAGTAGCGTATTCCATCTTCACGGAATATGCTATACCAACAGTTTGATAGGGGAAATATAGTAGGTCATTTTAAATAAAAATCAGTTGTCTTCCCTTCCATCAAGAAATCTGGGGATTCCGTACTGGCTCAGATGGTGAAGATTCTGCAGGCAGTACAGGAGACCTGGGTTCGATCTCTGGGATGGGATGCAGTGTTCTTGCCTGGAGAAAACCATGGACAGAGAAACCTCATGGGTTACAGTCCATGGAGTCACAAAGAGTTGGATACGACTAAGCAACTAACGCTTCTCACAAGCTACAGGACACCTTCCAAAAAAAAAAAGTCTGAAAAACTGTTAACCTATTTTAACAAACTAGGGTAATCCACAGCGGAAACAAAATAATCAGCCAACAATAGTTTGTTATTGTTTAACTTTTTAAAACAGATCATTTAAAACATTTCTTCTCCTCTTACTCAAATGATGAAATACAGAACTAATGCTTCAGAGAATAACTATATTAATGAAACATCAACAAGTTACAGATAAACATTTTAATTGATTAAATATATTATTTTCAAGATCTTTTGGAAATCGCACTTGTAATATTCTATTCGACAGCCAAAGGCAATAAAAAAAGTTTAAAACCAAAAATGTTCTGACATGAACATATGACAGGAATTGCTGCTATGTGAAGTAACATACACTGCTCCCAGGAACAATATTTTTAGAGAATAATTCATTTTAACATGTGCAAGGACAAATCTGTAATCAAAGGCTGGAAGAAATATATATTAGTGCCTGCTTTTTAAAAGTTTATTTTACATTTTAAATACAGTATTTTCTCATAAAAAAAAAAAAAAACCAGGCGGTGCCTAACCCCATGGTTTCTATACCATATACACGAGAGCTGACGGACAATGTGACAAACCTGGTGTAACAGAACGGACACCTATAAGCTGGGACTACTGAATCGAAATTAAAAAACACAAATTAAGCACTGTTTAGGAGAAAATAATCCAGTTTCCGAATAAGCAAAAGAGAACAGAGTTAGATATGTACAAAACCAGGTATTAAAAAACAGAAACAAATGCAGCACACAAAAAAACAAACAGCCCCTTATGTAGGGAACTGTACACACTGCAGCTAATCAACGGAAACCCTCCTACAAGAAGTGATTGATGATCAAAAATTAAAAAATCTAAGCATTTCAGTAACAACATATAACATTATGTGTGTATTGCCATCTTTGTAATCTATCTATACCACCCTTCTGAAAACAAGAATCTCTAGACTAGTCAATCACTTAACACAAATTTGAGGCAATTAATCCATATTTGTTTCCAGTAAGGAAAACAAAAATGTACCTCCTTCCATCAATGAAGACATAATACAGATTAAAGCTATAAAACAATTTAAGCATGGCCAAATGCATTTCCAATTCTTTCTATTAAGTAATTCCCAACTGGGATCATGTAGGATATGTGCCTAAGTAGTATCAAATCAAAAGAAAATGGACTATCTCTGGCAGTGATTTCCATATTAGTGCAATGTTATTAACCATACACTGAATTATATTTAAATGACCTTATATATTTTAATTCAGTAGGTGTCAATTTGTTTACAAAATCCCTAACTATATGCTTGTGTAGAAAACAGTTTCAATTTGAGATGCTCTACAAAGCCAATTCAAGACAAAAATGAATTACTTTTTTTGCTTTGCTACTGGTGGTATAAATACCAGAAGAGGAGAAAAGGGCCAAGAGTTTGTGGAGGCTTGCTAAGATGGATGTTTCCAGTGTTCTATGTGTCTTGATACTTCAATTTCAATTAGGTTTGAACATTCTATATTAAGATTATTCAGAAAATAATTATCTGTAACACAGCTCTGAACAGCCGTACCCAAAGTAAAACAATCTGGGTCATTCAGAATAAGATCAAATTGAGGCAATTTCTTTTCTATTATAATCTGTGACATCTTAAGTTTCAAAAATGGTGACCTTCGATGAAAGTGAGATGTACCTCATGTAGACTATTATAGGATTTCAAATCAGAGGGCACTGTAAAGTAACTATGGGCTCTCAGAAAACACATAGAGCAGGCAGCAATGGACTAACCATCAGCCAGGTGGGGTCAACGTTGAGCTGTTTTATTTTGGAGACTTTAAAAGATTTAACACGTAGCTCGTGTAACATCAGCATCCACTCGTGACTCTGCTGGTCAGCACCGAAGGGCTGGATGAGTCTGAGGAGTCCCTTTAACCCCAAAGTACTAACGCTCAAGAGTTTCAAGGAAATCCTGATTCCCAGCAAGAGTCCCAAACCATCAGACCAAAATCAACAGGGTAAACACTGACTGCAATGCTCCACAAAAGTCAAAAAAGAAATTTCCAAATTAAATGCCATCTTCCGCTCAACCCTAGACTCCAGACTCTGTAACATCTTTATCTAGTATAATAGACTCTGTAGTAGACTGATTTTGACCTCCACAAAGAGTAGGAGTTGTCAAACTTGAGGAGGTAGACTCCTCTCCCTGGATATTGGTGGCTGCCGGCATACACCTCCTCATGACAGTCCCGCCGGTACACAGGCACAATCTCATCCAGCAGGGGCTTGTTGGCATTCTTTTTGGCCTTCTCTTCAGAACTGATGTTCTCTGTGAGAGAAAACAGAGACATGTCAGAGTGAAGAGATTCAGGAAAACCACACGTCTGCCTCAGGCATTTTAAACTCCATCCCTTCTTTGAGAAATTGCTCACTGGGAATTCTCTCAATCCATTCTACAACTTATGTGCATGTAACTGTGTGTTGATTCCTTCTTATACCTGAGCAGCTGCTATGTACCAAACACAGCACTTTCTGGGCCCTGGGAGCCCAGTGGCAAGCATCTGGGGGCGGCAGCAGTCAGCAACCTGTCTCCCTCTGTAGCTGAACCACTGTCCCCCCCACATCCACCCAGTTCCTAATTCCTCCCAACAGTAGGGTATCACTCATCTGAGTAAGACCACGGAAAATGCTGCTGTGACCCTCTTCTTCCCAACAATATGGAAGTCCTCTCCTGTTTTAGGAATGGGCAGAAGGGAGCTTATGAGGACTATTATTTTCTGTTGATCTTAAATACAAAGAGAAAGGATGTTACTTTATTTTCTTAAATAAAATGAGAAAGACACAGAAAAGAGGAAGACGTTCAGAGACACTCTGAAAATTCAATCACTTTCACTAGGCCTGTATAACCCAGGGATGATCCCAGTGGCAAAAAATAGGCTTTGATTCTAGGTTTGCCCCAGGTTAATAGTTTTTTGAACTGTAATGATATGAGGTTAGGAAAAAAATACCTGTAGAAACCAGTTGAAAAGTCTTAGTTTAATATAGTAATATAAACAGCCTCAAGAAAAACTGCTGTTGTTTAGTCTCTTTTGAGACCCCATGGACTGCAGCCTGCCATGCTCCTCTGTCCAAGGGATTTCTCAGGCAGGACTACTGGAGTGGGTTGCCATTTTCTCCTCCAGGGGATCTTCCTGACCCAGGGGTTGAACCTGCATCTCCTGCACTGACAGGCAGATTTGTTACTACTGAGCCACCAGGGAAGCCCCTCAAGGAAAACAGATCAAGGGGATATTCAGCATAGATTTTAAAAGACTTTCAGGTTTGCAACATGGCAGAATGAATTACAGGCACATGAGTCAATTATGTGATGATTGTCAATGGCCACTGTTAAGAATTTAAACCAGGAAGGTCTAAGAAACACTCAGCTGAGAGGAGCTTAAGGAGACTTGTTACCACAACATAGCATCCTGGATGGGATCCTGGAACATTCAGAAAAACTAAGGAAATCTGAAGAAATATGGACTTTAGTTAATATCAATACTGGTTCATTAGCTAAGATGAATATACCATGGGACAAGGTAAGATGTTAACAATAGGGAAAAACTGGGTTGCAGAACTCTTTGTACTGTCTTTGCAATACTTCTGTAAATCTAAAGCTATTCTAAAATAAAAAGTTTATTCAACAACAGTAGATGACAAATAGGCCCAAATCAGATTTGTTTTATCATAGCAATACTACTTAAAATTAAATGTCCTTCACTTGCAAATGAGAGATACAAGTCATTCTAAGTACACACTATTGCCCATGTGGATATCCATGAAATAGATTATTGGGCCTATTAATTCAAGATCCAAATTTTGCTCAAAAATCTACAAAATTAAAGGTTATTAGGATAGATGAAAGACACATCTTTCTTCAATCTAAGCAAAGACTTGGGACCTAAAAACAATCAAGTGGAGAATTACAGCAAAAGGATGTTTCCTCACAGAAAACAAACTCCTCTGTCTTTCAAGACCTAATGAAGAAAAACTAAAACAATGAACAAAAAAACTTGACTTTGCTTCCATCTTAAACCAAGCTAAAAGGACCCCAATAAAATAAAATACACAATGTGGACAAGACCTGACACGTGGCATATAAAACCATTTGAGTTAAATCTTCACTGTTGTTACTTTTTTTGGGGGGGTGGGGGGTGGCTGTGGCTTGTGGGATTCTCAGTTCCCTGGCCAGGGACTGAACCTGGGCCATGGCAGTGAAAGCCCAGACTCCTTACTACTAGGCCACCGAGGAACTCCCCTCACTGTTGTTACGAGTGCAGAGGCTTCAATGGGTCAGCTTTAGTTGCAAATCATGTTACAGGTAATCATGACAGGTAATGCCATTTTCCATTTGAGGCTATCATACATCAGTGCAAAGGTCAAACATGTCTAGCTTCTCACCTTGAGTGAGGCACTGAACCCTAGCCATTTTGATCAGTGCTCTTCCCAACAGCAATAACACAATGATAATCAGCTGAGAGGTCAGACTATGAAGTATCCTGCTTTAAAAGCTCTCAAGCTTACAAACCAGGAGAAATAGATTACTTCAACCCACTTAACAGAGAATTCTCTTATTATTCACAAAGCTCTTTAAAAGTACAGCAATTTGCACATACTAAAAACTTCCCTTCCTAAGCATGTGCAAATCACCTGATTGTAATGAGTCCCCGTGTGCATCAGAAAGACTAGCAAAGGGCTTAGTTCCTGTCCTGATGCTGCTGAGGGGCACCTGAGACAACAGAAGTGGCACCTGCCCGAAAACTGAGGTCTTAGTCTTTTTTTCTCCCTACTCTGACATTTTTTTTGGTCTGGTTCAGTCAGCAGTATTTACGTGCAATGCTTTCCCTTGCTGGTGGTACTCAGAATAAAGACTTCTGAAAACAAAATGCTAAAAGAGAAAGCAGCTCCTAAATGACACTGGTTCATGTGTGTGTGTTGCCATACATAACCTGAAGGGGCCCAGAGTATCTTGGTGATACAAGTGAATCACCAAGATTCAGCTTGTCTATCAAAAGTGGACTGAACTTTTAGCCTCCCTCCATGTACCTTCAACAACTACCTCTTTAAACTTATCCCAGTGCAGTCTCTGTGATTACCTACACTTCAATACGCAGTTCATTTATAAGTCACCTGAAAGGTTAGTTATGGTCAAGAATTGAAGGTGCTTTCCCATTCTCCCAGTCAGGGCACTCCTTCCACATTACTCTCAATCAAGTCAACAAATATTTAAGTACTTATTAGGTGGATACAAAAGCCCTGTGTTCTAACTTTTCTCGATAATAACAAAATTAAGAAGACTACCTTCTCAATCAGTAAGCAATACATTTACAACCTACTTCCTAGACCAAGATAGTTTTTGTTTATTTGGCTACACAAGACATGTGGGATCTTAGTTCCCCGACCAAGTATTCAACCTGTGCCCCTTGCCTTGAAGCCTGGATCACCAGGGAAGTCCCAACATCAAGATAGCTGAGACTGTCACTGGAAACATTTGATTTCGTCTAGTTAGAGAAAATAGATCTTAGAATAACCTAAAAAGCTGATATCAGAAATATAAATTCCAGAGTTGGCAGAATTTCTTCCTTGCTCTTTTATAATTTTTCAAAATGACCTTGCACATTTGGCTTTTCAACACAGAAGGCTGAAAAGTATAACAGCATTCAGAAAGAGGTAAAATAAACTGTCAAACAGACTTCCCTGGCATTCATAAAAATTCAGGCCCCAATAACTGAGGAGACTAGTTTCTCTCACAACCTTTTCAGTCTAAGGTCCCACCCCTGAAACATTTGATCCCTGTCCAGGAAGTTAATCAGGAAGCATGAGGTTGGTTGACATCGGAACTGCTACCATTTCTGCCAACGCACAACCCAGTTACTGAACATGGACCAATGGCTCTACCTTCCTCCTCCTCGTCGTCATCGCTGGACTCACTGACATGCACGCTGACAGCAGTGTTCGGAGAGTCTGTCCATTCAAAATATACCCCAAACCCAATGTCATAATTGTCTGTAGCAAATTCCCAAAAGAGATATGATCCTTCTTCATGGGTGGGTACTCGAACAGTGACTACTTCTCCTCGGCCCACTGTAATCACGGAATCCGCATCCTGCCGAATCTTCTCTTTAAAGTCTTTGATCTGGGGTCGTGTCCACATGGATGGAGCTGCGATTACTGGAAGAGATTCTAAAGGCAACAGGAATTGCAAAGGATAAAGAGGATGAGCCTTCACCTGTAGGCAGCAATAAGTGCATAGGACCACCTGTCCAGCCACGTGCAGGCACCAAGTGCAATCTGGTCTACCTTAGACTGAGGACTTTAAAAGCCTCCCCATGGAAGTCTCCCCACAAATTCCTATATTTAATAACACCACAGGTATTCAGAGGTCAACATCCCATTTTAAATAACAAATGCAAACCATATTCTTAAGAAGGATTTTTTCCAGTACTCTAACTGCCTATGGGCATGGAAGAATGACCTTGGAAACTTCCTAGCTGGAAACAGGGAAACAATCAAACAAAGAGAGATCTGGACTTGAAATAAATTAATTTTTGGATGTGAACAAAGAAGGCTGGGCTTTGACTTCAGACTCTCTGTCAGGAAAAAAAGTCTTGACCTTGGAGTAAACCAAAGCTCTAAGGGAGGGGTTACTCTAAGAAAACTCAGAGAAAAACCTGAATAGGAATGGAACTGCTAGCAACTGAGGAAAAATGGGTAATGTCTTGTTACTGAGAAATATCTATGTGCACCCAATAGGTTTTCCAGAGTTATTCAGAGCCTTTGACAAAAGATTTAATTGAAAATACTGGCAAACTCTTAATAGGAAAAAAAGGGGAAGAGAGGAATGAATCGAGGTATTTCAAGGTCTTTTCTGCAACTATTCTATTACTTGTTTTAAAAAGACAAGGAAACCAACTTTCTTATGAACCACACTACCGCCATCTCTGACCAGTCGTGGTCAATTACCAAACTGTAATTGCTCTCAAAAGCTAATTAATCTGATTTTTGCTTTTTATGAGTCTGAATTATAGTATATGGATGGAAGTGCACATACAACAGCCATACCTTTTGGTCCATTCTCCAGGGCTTCTTCGGCAGCTTCTGGTTCAATCTCTTTTTCAGTGTTGTCAGTGTGGGTTTTGGCCTGTCCATTAACTGACATCATATCACTTGGTGTAGTTGCATTCACTTTTGATGATGTAGGTGAGGAAGCCCCAGTTACTGCTACTTCCTGTTGTTTCTGTAATGCTGCCTATAAGTCAAGAAAAAGTGAAGACACACTGACCAGGAAGGCTAAAAATGGGACATTTACCCTGAGATGCATTCTGATCCCATCAGAATTTTTGCCTCATCAAGTAGCTCCAAGAAATTACTAATACACTTTATCAGTTTTTATCCTATCTATAATTAATATTAGTATAATAATATTCTGAGGACCACATTCTTGTGACTTGAGGATCACTAGATAAACTAGGAAAAATTATAGGTAGAAATAATCATCCCAAATAAAATTATTATAGATAAAAACTGAACACGGAAACATCTGTTCTTAAAACTGATAGAAAAAAATCTTGATAAAATTCAGATACATAAAATTTTCATCAGAAAAATTAAACTTGGTAGAAATAAATGGTAACAAAAGAAAATTCACAAAGGCAGAAGCTGTAAATGGTGAAACCTGATAATGGCCTCAAATGTAACCAACAAATCAAATATGGACAAAAATAATTAATTCTTCTTTATACAAAGAAAAATTATCACAAACTAAAAACTGCTAATCAAGTAAAAAAAAATATTGACCTAAAAATTAAATAGGCTTATAAAATGGAGTTTGAGGTCAAAATAATTTCTTAAAAAAAAGTATCACTTTACATAATTATGATTAAAGTATGTATTTTCATAAACATAAAATTAAAAAGTCCTCTGAAAAATGGAAAATAAAAACAGCTTAAATCTAAAGGACAACTACTTTAGGACATTCCTCTCAAATTAAAATGAATAAATATTAGTATCAACACTATGAGAAATGCCTAAGTTTTACTTAAATAACTTTTGGGGAAACTTTAACTATAACAAACATACAGGAAATATGCAAATAACAAATGTACAGCTTGATCAATTTTCATTAGACAAACATACACATAAAACCAACACCCAGATTGAGCCACCACCTGCACTCCAGAACCCTTCCCCGTGCTCCTTTCCAGAAAGCCCTTCAAGGGCAATGATGAAACTAACCTGTAAAATTACAGGTTTGGCTCTGCCTGTCTTTGAACTTTAATATAAATGAAATTGTATATTATATGCTCTTTTTTGTGTCTGGCTTCTTTTACTCACCATTTCTTTGAGAGGTTTATCTATAAAGTCACAAGTATATAACTGTATTTTGTTTGTTTGCATTGCAATAGAATATGCTATTGTGAAAACAGGAAATTTACCCAATCTACTGTTATGCATATTAGGGCATTTAAGTAACTTTAAAAGATATATTTTGGCCTATCTGATTTCATTTAATGAAATCATTACATTACTGATCATTTACAAATCAGTTGCTTAAGCAGCAACACCTCTCTCTGCTGCTAGTGCTGGTTAGCAAAACACTTAAGATTTTAAAATACCTTCTTCCAAAGGCTAGATTCTCAGTATTTCCACATCAGTTTTCTAAGAGTACCAGCTTCCAGAAAAAAGGCATACAACCAAAACAAGTCAGCACACTCAGAACATTTCACTGCATAACAGGAAAGCCAAAAAAAAAAAGGAACTTGTTGATGATCAATTGGTCAGCTCAAATGGTCCCTCTTCACTTTAGGCTTCTGTTGAAACTCTCTAGCAGAATGAACAACTCGCTACCCTGTGATCCCACTGAATATGAGTATACATCTATTATACATAAAAATCACAATTATTTATTTACATAATCTCTCTTCTATACTCCAGAAAGTTTTTAAAGGCACAGGAACAATAAAACACAGGAACAATAAAACACTTGTGTAACCACACCCCAAATTAACAAGTGTTCCCATTTTTTGTCATTCTACTCAGTATTTATATAAAAATTAATACTTTATGGGGCTGAGGTTCCCTTTGTTCCTTCCCCAGTTCCTCTCATTCTCTCTTATCAGAGACAATCAATTAATCTGATAAACTGAGTCTGATCACTGCAATCTCAACTATGGCTTTCCAATTCTATTTCAAAGATTTTTGGTTTTACCCTATTTGACTGACTTTGTTTTCACTAAGTAAGCAGGACAGTGTGTATGAGCTAGCCTATTAAGAAATTATCTCAATACCATCAAAGAAGCAGGAAAAGGGAGTGCTATGCTAAAGTATAAACAGTCTCTGGAGGACAGAAAACCCTCAAAAATACCACTTACTATCTTGTAACTCTGGTTTGACATCTTTTGCCTCTTCTCATGGATTATACAAAACCTGCAGTGCCTCTTAGCTGCTTCACTAACGCTAGACTCAGGCGAAAACAAATTTTAGGTAAGGATATGAATTTTCAAGAAATTTTAAAGAGTGTGGCAAAATAACAAAGATTACTTCACCTAACAAGAAATGTGGGGCAACTAAAAGACAACACTTTTCCTTTTTAAAATTTTAAGGCATTTTATTAAATTTATAGAGAAACATAGTTTGTGTTTTGGTTTTTACTTTGGCCTCACTGACAAGTCAGGCGACTTGTGGGAATCTCTGTTCCCTGACTAGAGATGGAACCCAGGCTACTAGCAGTGAAAGCGCCGAGTTCTAACCACTGGATTACCAGGGAATTTCCTCACAACACTTTTCTTCACTCAGATATTTGACAATTACCTGTTTTGTAACTGAAAATTAAATAAGAAAACTTACCTTAAAGTAAAACTTAAAGTTAAAGGTTAACTTTAAGGAGGCATTTTATGCCTCTGCAAGATGTAAAAAAATTAATGTAAAATGAGTTATCTTCCCTATGTATCAAATACTTTCACAGAGTAACTATTTTCTCATTTCATTGCTGATAGTCCTTGTTAACCTTGTTAACCTGTGAGGTTAACAAGACTATATAATAGGATTTCATATCCCATGCTTACTGGTTTGGAGGAAAGGCATAAATATCAGAACAATAGGTACTAGACTGAGATCAAACAAGATAATGGCAAAGCTAGGACAGAATCCAAGTGGTATGTGACCTCCAGTGCCGTGTCCTTCCCCTCAACCACCTATTCCTGAGTGGAAGCAAGACTGTGGGGCAGGAAGCCAAGGAGGACTGCCAACGTGCTGCAGGCGGGCAGTGCTGCTACTGCACCCAACAAAAAGGGCAAGACGAACCCAGCCAAGCTCTGCCTTAGGGACTGTGGGTCCTCTGAATAGAAGCTGGCCAGGACTATGACAGCAGTTGGCCTGAATGCTGTCCTTGAACTAACACTAATCACCCAAGTCTCCATGGTTCTGGGACCACATTTATAGCTATGTCAGACTCACTGGGATAACACTAGGTCCATACAAATTCCAAATACACTTATGACAATATAATAGAGGCCACATCATCTTGCTTCGAAATTATATACCCTTCTTTCATAACTGCCACTGCGATATTAAAAATCTCTTTTAATAAAGGTCACCTAAAAGTTATTTTATACCTGAGAGGCTAACTAATGCAAAAGTCATCAGCAACTGTTAAAAAAAGAACTTTCGTTTCAATGAAACTAAAAACCCTTTCTAAGGCTGAATGTGGGTGTTAGCTATCGTACCTGTTGCTGTGCAAGCTGGACTTGATACAACTGCTGCATGTACTGCTGATAGTGTTGCTCCTGCAACTGGCGGATGAGAATCTGCTGCTGTTCGTAGTTCCCTGGATACTGCTGGGCTGCATACTGCTGGAACTGCACGGCAGTCTGGGAGTTTAAAGCTGCCATTATCTGCTGCCTAAAAACATTAAAAAATATACACTAGTCTGACTACAGGAGATTGACTTGTTCGTGACAAAATAAAATGTCTTTGTTATTTCGTTATAAAACGACTACCAGTTAAAAATGATTAAGGTAGTAATGTATACCAAGCAGCATGTGTCCAAGGTCCAGAGAAAGATTTAAGAAAATAAACTTGGCTTCTAATTTTTCACTTAGGTTTTTCAAGGCCAACTTGAGATGGAAAAGGAGAATAATAAGCATATCACTGTCACTGCCATTGTCATCACCATTTATTGTGCCCTTACAATGTGCCGCAGTTTTTTCAGGGTGCTTCTATGTACTAACCCACCTAGTTCTCACAACCACTCTGTGAGGTGGGGCTTCACAAAGCAGAAAATGAAGGATTTCAGTGACTTGCCCAAGATGACACTGTGAGTAGACGCCAGAGCCAGGATTCAAGTCTAGGTAGTCTGGCTCCAGCCTATAGTTTTTGCTGTAAGAAAAATGGATTGTCATTTATTATAGAGATGAGATATTTAACTGCTGGCTGATGAGATATTTATGGTTTTTCTACATAAATATATGTAAAGTAGTAAAAGGCTGAATAATAGCTAAAAGATGTTACAGGTGGCTCTGTAAGTACAAATAAAGCCAGTGGAAATCTGAGCACCTTGGCATTTAATGTAAAGCCAGTCTTAAACAGGAACACTGAAGACAATATCTGGGTACACTTGGTCTAGAGATACTGATTTCTGTCAACTATTACTATTCCTTTTTTTCCCACATAGAGGAACCTTTAATTCAGTCACGTGACCAACAGTAACACCCTCTAAGTCATCTGTTAATAGGTGGTAATAAAGCTAAATTTCACAAAGTCCTAAACAGAACATGATACTGGGTCCAACTAGGGCACCCCTCTCCCCCAAAACAGAGTAGTATTCATAGCCTCTCTCCAAGGTAGACACAGACCCTGAGTAAGTCTGAAGCTTTTCTGAGGAAGTATTCACAAACAATGGGGAGAACACAAAGGACTTGCAAGTTGTCTGGTTTAATCTACATGTTATGCCACCTCTAGAACTGTAGGCCTTCTCTTTGTTTTATGGGCATTAATCCCTTCCTCCTCATTCCCACAGCTCCCTCTTGAACTAATCCATTCTGGGACAGTGGCTCTCACAGCCCTTACTGAATAAGAAATCGCTTCAACTCCCAGGTCCCATTCTGGGGGACTAGGAATAGACATCTGACATAGGCTGAACCAGGAGATTCTCTGGCCTGGGAATTTTTAACCGGGTTTCTCGTACTCTAGCCAGTCTCTGTCAGATGCATGAAAAGAAAGACCACATAAATCCAGGCTGAGACAGCCTTGCATACGGCAAAGCACAGTGACAATTCGTAGAGAAGAGGAAGACTGCATCAGAGACACAGCTGAGAGAAGAAAGGACAGGAGATCATTATGGACCCAGAGACCGAGAGCAAGCAAGCCACCTCAGCTCCTCTTCTAGCGTCTGGGTTCTGGGAGCAAATCCCACATCTTTCTTCTTTTTGCAACCAAATGATGCTTAAGGTGAGGCCCTCACCTTGGTAACACATCACTGGTACAAATGGCAATAGCTAATGCTGATCTACCTCCCAGTCGAACAAACAGAGAATTATTCCAAGGCACACAAGGCACACGGTCAAGCACAGCAGTGTGGTGGTCCATTTCCCATTCTTAAACAATACACAACAAGCGTACTTCTGCTGCTCCAGCCGAAGCCTCTCTTCTTCTATCCGCCTCCTCTCCTCCTCCTCCCGTCTAAGCCTTTCTTCTTCTTCTCGCCTACGTTTCTCTTCCTCCTTTTGCAGACGTTCTCGTTCTTCCTCTTCACGCCGCCTTCGCTCCTCCTCCTCCTTCCTAAGAGGTAAAGGACAGAGAGAATGAACCCTAAACAGAGAATCCTATTTAAAATTAATTTAAGACTCTTTCCCAGTGAAGACTGACCCAGGCTTCTTGGAAAAGCATGTGATAATTTTATCACAATTTGAAATGAACATTTCCAAGAGGAGAAATTTATCATATGGAACCACTCTCTAACTATACAGATCACAACAAGAACGGCAACAGAAAAAGGGTCTATCAGTAAGCTACCACTTAAACCATTACACTACCTTGAAGGCTCCCGTCTAAGATATGCTCAGAGCATCACAAGCTTTTCCTTCATAGTACCTGCTGTCGTTGCAAATAAATTTATGTGATAAATGAAGCAACCTATCTGCCTTACTCATTGAAGTACATGCTACCTAGGGCAGAGACTACCTGTCTCACACAACTGTGGTCTCAGGGTTTATATATTCATGTATAATTTCTGAAATTTTAAAGAAAAGAACAGTTGGACATCTGGGAGCAGCTAGATTTTTACCCAGCTCTCACCCACGCCTGCAACCCCTTTCTCAAGAGAAAAGATGCACGAGGAATGAATGCCACACAGGCCACAGAGTGAGGAGGAAGACAGGGCGGCTGAAGATCTGATGAAAGAGCAGACTCCCCAGGTTCTCAGGGAAGACACCACTCCATGGACCTACCACAAGAAGGGTCTGGGTGACCCCACTGACCCCCCAAACTCCTGTAAGTGATTAACCCACCTGAGTCACAACCAACCAAGACTCAAAATACAGCAGGAACATGACCTAATTTCAATATGTGACAGGATAGAGGAAGTCTTGTCTTAAATGCTTTAAAAGAATTCGACATGGACTTCATCGCATGACAAGAGTATATTTTTAAAAGGAAAAACACCGTTTTATATGTTCAGTAGTAACCTAAATATTCAATTTATCATTATAAAAGAACTTGAAAAGCAATGTATACTCCTTTCAAAGACACAGCTACACCTCAATGATCCAAAATCACTACACAATGGACTGCAGCACATAGATCAAGTCTCCAGTAAAGGAATCTCCTTCCATTCTAATAAGAAAACTTTTCCTTTGGATAACAACTACATTCCTTCGGATAAATATTTTCTGGAAATATATTAGGATATGTTCTATCCTTTTAAAGACAAACAAACTATACCCAGTGCTCTATTGAAAACTAAGGAGTCAGAACTCCAAACATAAATATAGTACGTGTTATAATACAATGATAGTTTACTTTCACATTAAATGACCCCTGACTGCCATATTTTTATAATTCTTACAATTATTTTTTGCGGTTTCTGTCTTTTCCTTCACTGTCAGGCTATTTTCCCTTCTAATATGTTATTTCCAGGATAAGGTGGGAAATCAGGGAACCGACTGTTTCTAAAGTAAGTAAAACATAATTTGAGGGAAAATCAGCTTTATAGAATTTTTCTTGAAAGGTAACTTAATTTATCTAACCATTCTGTCATTACAGATGCTGACTGCTAGCAATTTTTGTTTTTTTGCTGTTGTTATCCATAGAATTACAATGAACATTCTCGAAAATGAAGTGAAACTGTTAGTTGCTCAGTCGTGTCCAACTCTCTCCAACTCCATGGATTGTAGTCCGCCAGGCTCCTCTGACCATGGGATTTTCCAGGCAAGACTACCGGAGGGGACTGCCATTTCCTTCTTCAGGGGAATCTTCCCAAGCCAGGGATCAAACCCAAGTTTCCTGCACTTCAGGCAGAGTCTTCACTGTCTGAGTAACCAGGGAAGCCCTTGAAGATAAGTCTCTGCAAACATATTGTGGTATTTCTGTAGAATGGGTTTAAGTGGGATTGCGGGGTAGCATTTGAACTTTTAATAAATTCTACAAAACTGTCCCCTAAAAAGTTTGTAATTATTTGCAATTATTTGTAAATATTTACACTCACTACAAACAACAGTATGTGAAAATGTTCATTTCAGGATGTTCTCACAGTGACTGTTATAAAATGGCACCTCCTTTTTTCCTTTTAATCATGAACTTTTGGAACAACATATTCACCATTTTATTCTATGACTTTCTGCCATTTTTCAGGAAACTTTATAATTTCACCTTTTCAAAATTTTTTCTTTTTGAGCAAAGAACTGTTTCAGATGCCTTTATAGCATTATTTTCATTACCTAGAAATTTCAGATTGTTCTTGAAAATATAACCTCTAGATAAATAAAGTATTAACTATAATTCTGTTGAATTCACAATCATGACAGAAAATACCATAAGCATAAACATCACATTCAATAGCACCCCCTGCAATCTCTGGAAGTAATTAATGAGCTACCTGGAAGCCACAGCCAATATGTAATGCCTACATAAGGCATACCATGTAGTATAGCTGATAACCAGGATACAGAATATGAATATTCTAGAAAAACAAGACAGGCAGCATCGAAGGGTGTGAGAGACCAGAGGGTAAGGAGGAGGGGTGGCTGTGCTTACTGTGTTTGCTCAGAAACTTAGTGCAGTAACACAAAAGGAATGCTGCCGTGATGAATGGGTGGTTCCTTTTAAAGGTATAGCCAGACGGAAGCAGTAAACCCTCTCCCCTCAAAACTCATAATAAAAGCACCTGCTCACATCAGAAAGTTTTGAGCAACTGCCATAAGATGTGGGGATCCAATGGAAGTTAACACAGCTGATTGAGAACAGACACTCCATAAAGCAAAAGCATCAGGATACTATGCAGTAGATAGGCTGCACAAGGATCAAGTATGCTGTGCTCTCAAACTTCACCTTTTTTTTTCTTGCTCTTCCTTCTCTATTTTGTGGGATGCAACATATGTTGAAAAGAGATGGCAACACCTATTCAGGAGTTTGACGAACTCTACCATGGCATCCTCTTTAGACATGTTTCCCAGGGCTGCCCATTCTCTCCTGTAAAGAGCAACAAGAAAGTTACTTGCTACTCTTAAAAGAGTAAGAATTTGATTTCATTTAAACCTAAATATAAACAAGTCTCAATTATAACTAAAATGAAGAATGACTTGACCATACAGATTCAAAACTTCAACACGCATGGACTTGTTTACTAGATAGCCTATATACAAACCAATCTTACACCATAATTTATCTGCATTGCTGATAATTTCCATATCAGTAAAAGGGTATCAAAGTTCTACTTTTCTTATAGTTTAGCCTTAATTGAATAAAATGCTTAGTATATTCTTTCCTTTCACAACTCTGTACGTGTCCCAACAAGGGAATCAACTACTATACTGTAAATTGCTGTTGTAATATTATTTTGGAAGAATCAAATGAAGCTGTCTTATGTTCATAATCAGATGAGTAAACATCTTTCACAATATTTAGCCATAAACATCTCCAAACCAAAAACAGATAAACATCTGACGACTCCAGAAGCTGCAAGCAAAAATGTTTGCTTAGCTCTTATGCTAAAGCTAATGAGCCAGCTATTTACATCTGAACCAATTTACTCTGTACCCTTCTCTCCACTCCAATATTCTTGCCTGGAGAAATCCATGGACAGAGGAGCCTGGCGGGCTAAAGGATCATAAAGAGTCGGATACAACTGAAGCAACTTAGCATGCACTCACTGATTAAATTCATTACACAATAAAACACTGTTACCTCCTGTCATTCCCCAACACATCAAAGAATCCAACCTCAGGACAAGTGTCTGGATTATATGGGCCCATAAGAACCTGCTTATGCAGTGCCACAAGTTTCAGTTTTTCTTCATAAGTTGGATGAAATGCTTTGCCATCTTTTTCTATAACAAAAATAAACACAAAAACAATTAGCACTGGCAAAATACAACATTTTCAGCACTGTATGTTGAAATTGTGGTATAAGGTATATCACAAATTGCCTGTGAAATTTACATTGCCTATAAAAACCACTGTAGGAAGATTTTTATTTCAAGTACTAAATTTTAATAATCAAAGCCAAGATAAAAAAACTTCATGCTGAGTTAATTTTTTAAAATAAAGTTAAATAATAATATTTATGTTAAAACTACTACAAAGAGTAAATCAATCAAAAAAAAACTTATACTAAAGAGAAACCAATGTCAAGCAACAGTAAGGCACACACATAATAGTGTACCACTTAACATCTTTTTCAAATATTACAAATGTTCACCAATCGTTTTTTAAAATAAGTTCAAAATTTTTATATCAAGCATTTTAAATAAGAGATATATGCATAGGAGATTACATATAATTTGAAAGGCTATATTCAAAATGTATCCAACCCATTGAAACAGTACAATGTGGTGGAAAGGACTTTGGAATCAGACATCCTAGGTTTAGATCTTATCTCAGACACTTCCTGGCTATAGGACCATTTAAACTCTTAGTCTGTTTATCAATAAAGAGTCTTTTCTACTTCAGAGGTAATAGGACAGTATTAATGGTAATAACTTTTGGATCTTTCCTCTGCTCTGGCAGGTTGCCAATGGGCAATTACAGTGAAGCCAGTATGACCCACAGAGACTTAACTACAACTAGGAACACTTAAACATAGTATGAAACTGGGTGCTGACAAAATAGGAAATCCTGCTTCTTTGATAAATGGAAGTGTTAGTTACTGGTTGGTTCTAATGATAAGAGACTAACAAATTTTAAAACAAAAAAGGAGGTAAAAAGTAGTGTCTATTGCCTACAAATTTTATCCATGTACAGAGCAGTCACCAAAAGAAAATTACTCATGATAAGAGAAGAATATGGTTTAAAGAATAGTTCAAATCCTGTTCAAGGAATCTTAAGAGGAGAAAAAAAAAAAAAGTTGCCAATAAGCATCCCAAGACATTCAATTTCACTAGTCAAGGAAATGGAAACTGAAACCATTAGACACTCAGGATGCTGTCTGCCATCAGATAGGTCAAAAAAGTTAGGTCATCAAGAGCTGGTAAGAACACAACAGGTACTCACACTCAACAGAATAATGTTGAAAGTATAAATTGTTAGTTATCTTACAGGGAAATCAGGCAATATATTCCAAAATTGTAAATATAAATGCCCTATGGTCCAATAATTCCAATTCTCATCATCTATTCTCGATAAGCATTCCCAAATACACAGAAGGAGGTGGACACAGGAATAATTTCATTGCAGTCCTCTTTTCTTATTACTGTGAACAACTTAAAAGTTCATCAATAAGGAAACAGCTAAATAATATGGCACAGTCTATGGAATAAATGAAGTAAGTAAAGGAAATATCTAGAGTAGAAAATGGCAACCCACTCCAGTATTCTTGCCTAGAGAACCCCAGGAGCCTGGTGGAGCTAGAGTCCGTGGGGCTGCAGAGTCAAGACACAACTGAGTGACTGAGCACAAAGGAAATACAGCTAAATGAAAAAAGCAAGCTGCAGAAAACTATATACAAGTAAGCTTCAGAAAACTATATACAATCATACAGCACAAAATACATTATCTTCAATTCTAAGTACTCCCCAACCCACACTTTAACATCTCTAAAATCACATTAGTTTTTACATCTATTGTATTTTACAGTTTTAACTGGCAGTTTTTCTTTCTGTACGGAATAGTAAGTCTTAGAATTGATGAAATACAGCATGTAGCACACCCTCATATATATTCTATGGGTATATTTACACTCATGTAAATGCAAAGAAAAAGGTCTAGATGGAGTCACACTAAAAAGATGAGAATGAGAAAGTGGGAGAAGGCTAAGATGAGGAATAGTGATCAGAGACCTTAAAACTAGACATATTTTAATCTTTCAAAGGAAAAGATGCAGAAGAACAAACCAAACTGTTAAAGAGAGTGGGGACTGAAAAGAATTACATCTATGTACTTCTATATAATTATATACACATATACTTCATGGAACAACAGACTGGTTCCAAATAGGAAAAGGAGTGCGTCAAGGTTGTATACTGTCACCCTGCTTATTTAGCTTATATGCAGAGTACATCATGAGGAAAGCTGGGCTGGAAGAAGCACAAGCTGGAATCAAGATTGCCGGGAGAAATATCCATAACCTCAGATATGCAGATGACACCACCCTTATGGCAGAAAGTGAAGAGGAACTCAAAAGCCTCTTGATGAAAGTGAAAGAGGAGAGTGAAAAGGTTGGCTTGAAGCTCAACATTCAGAAAACAAAGATCATGGCATCTGGTCCCATCACTTCATGGGAAATAGATGGAAAAACAGTGGAAACAGTGTCAGACTTTATTTTGGGGGGCTCGAAAATCACTGCAGATGCTGATTGCAGCCATTAAAAGACGCTTACTCCTTGGAAGGAAAGTTATGACCAACCTAGATAGTATATTAAAAAGCAGAGACATTACTTTGCCAACAAAGGTCTGTCTAGTCAAGGCTATGGTTTTTCCCGTGGTCATATATGGATGTGAGAGTTGGACTGTGAAGAAAGCTGATCGCCGAAGAATTGATGCTTTTGAACTGTGGTGCTGGAGAAGACTCTTGAGAGTCCCTTGGACTGCAAGGAGATCCAACCAGTCCATTCTAAAGATCAGTCCTGGGTGTTCATTGGAAGGACTGCTGCTAAAGCCGAAACTCCAATACTTTGGCCACCTCACGTGAAGAGTTGATTCACTGGAAAAGACTCTGATGCTGGGAGTGATTGGGGGCGGGAGGAGACGGGGACGACAGAGAATGAGATGGCTGGATGGCATCACTGACTCGATGGACATGAGTTTGAGTGAACTCCGGGAGTTGGTGATGGACAGGGAGGCCTGGCGTGCTGTGGTTCATGGGGTCGCAAAGAGTCGGCCACGACTGAGCGACTGAACTGAACTGATACTTCAATCTGAATTTTTTTCAATAAAAAGTCATCAATACTTGAAAAAAGACAAAACTGTGGCACTGACCTTATTTATATTTAATAAAAATTGCAACAATTCAGAAACCTGTGGACCTGCCATCTGTCTTTGTTACTGAGCAAACAGTATCACTAAATAATTAGTATCAGAAGTAGGAACTTCCTCTAAAGCTTTTAGAACAGGATTATGCATAGGCCTATATATACCAAATAAAAGGCAGTTCCCATTTTAAAATCTAACTCTTAGAAGTCTGTTTCAATTATGAACCCTATAAGACCTTCTGTATATTCATTCATTCACTTAGTAAATATTTATTGGGCCCTTGAATGCAAATCATAGTGCTAGACACCAGGATTCATCACCCTCCTGGAGTTTACAAACCACTGAGCTCCATTAAAAATGTGTAACCTTGTCAATCCAGTATATAATTGTGTCTAGGTGTATATTTCAGATATAAATACACTGCAAACAAGTTATTAAAAATTATACTGAGATAAAGGAACAATTATTTTAGAGTTTAGGAAAAAAATATAAAAAAGGTAATAACATGACTTGTTCTAACTGTTTATGTTTGACCAGTAGTTACGTTTAATTTCAATGCAATATATAATAAAAATAGAGCAAAATAGATGAGTTTAGAAAACCAAAATACATCTTTACATTATCTCTCATGTAAAAACCAACAAGTCTAATTAATTCTTTTCTAAATACTTCCTTGAAAAATTATCTTAACAAGAAAAACGGTGTCACACCTGTTCAATGCTGCATTATTTAAAATCTAATTATTCAACAATAACACAATACTTAAATGATAGTAATCCGCTGAATAGATTATACAACTATTTAAAATGACAATATAAGGGCTATATATCATTTCAGAGAATACTTATGATGTATTAATGAAAACAAGCAGAATAAAAAGATACTAAAAAATAATTTTATGCTTACAACTATGTAAAAATGGGTGATTATACATATAGATCTTTCTTTTTAACAAAATTAGCCTGCCAGAACTCTGTATTCTAAGATAATAGTGTTAAAAAATGTGAAATAGTGGCAACTTTTTACCAAAAGCCTTTTTCAATTTTCAAGATGCTCTTAAGCTTCTTTTAGAATCTACCTTAATTTTGTACGTATTAGTCACCAAAAGTTTTCTTATGCTAATTATGTCTCAGAGAAACATAGCCCAGACAACTTTCTTCTCACATCCCCCAAAAGTGATGATTTGAAAAACAGCTCCAACCCTGATCTTAGCTTATGACATGAAAGATAAACCAAACAGGTGCCAACTTAACAGTTCATGTTATCTTGAGCCTTATAAAAGAAAAATATGCTGCTGGTGATTCGAGGAAAAAAAAAAAAAGAAAATATAGTGAGCCTGAGAAACAGTAAGGGTAGACAGCATACCCTCAAGGGTAGACTCCCTGCTTTGTTCCATCAGGATCCCTAGGATTTTGTTTCTCCTTAAAAAAAAAAAAAGCCTAAATTCTATTAAAGTGGTTTTTTTGACCCCTTCAATAAAGATAAAAATCAATAAAGATAACATCAAATGGAAACTTTATTCACTGGAAGACCACTTTTCTGATCAGTCATGTAATATAGCAATTTTCAAATACATACACACTCGAATTCTTATTTGCTTCAGGGAGATGATTTGAAGCTAACAGATAAAACTAGTGGGTATGAAAAAAAAATATTTTAGGGCTTCCCTGGTGGCTCAATGGTAAAGAATCTGCCCGCCAATGCAGGAGCCATGGGTCCAATCCCTGATCTGGGAAGATGCCAAACGCTGCTAAGCAACTAAGTGAGTGTGCCTCAACTATTAAGACCCCATGCTCTAGAGCCCAGGGGCCACAACTACTGAAGCCCACGTGCCCTAGGCCCCCTGCTCTGCAACAACAGCAGCCACTGCAATGAGAAGCTCGAGCACAGCAACTAGAGAGTAGCTCTCGCTCTCTGTAAAGAGAAAAGCAAAGAAGACCCAGCACAGCCAAAAATAAAATCAAAATTAAAAGTACGTATTTTTTTTAAAAGATGACTACTATAAAGTTACTTTAATGGAGGGAGGGTCCATTTCTTACCAGGTGATAAATCTGCTCCTTTACTTCAAATATTTGGCAGTGCAAACTAGAATTAGCAGACCACAGGAGAGGGTGAGTCAACAAGGAAACTGTACCCATTTTTCAGCAGGGTATCAGTCTAACCGTGACCCTAAAAGATGACTCATCAACAGAGGGAGGGGGGTTTCAGGATATTTATATGTCATTTTAATATCTGCCCTTTATATGCCAGACAGGATTAAGAATATACTGCCAATCCACAAAGGATTTTTCAAAAGAGGACTATGTTTTTAAGTATAAGTTCTGGTCAAGCACTCAAATTTGCTCACCACCATGAATGCCAGTGCTAAGCACAAGCTTTGTTAACAGGCACTCACCACACCAAAACCATGCCCAAGAAATCTCTCTAAAGAAGAAACTGACTGTAAAGGTCAATCTCTGTGAGAATAAAACAGTACATCCATTTTCATGAATTTTACTGGCATTTCCACAGAATCTTTATACATTTGCTAATTTTTCTTTTTTCCCCCTATTTGATTCTCTGAAATGACAAACAAAATTGGTAAACCTTTAGCTAGACTTATCAAGAAAAAAAAGGAGAGAACTCAAATCAATAAAATTAGAAATGAAAAAGGAGAAGTTACAACTGACTCCACAGAAATACCAAGGATCCTAAGAGACTACTATAAGCAACTATATGACCGATAAGGGATTAGTCTCCAAAATTTACAAAGTTGCTTCAGTCATGTCCAACTCTTAGAGACTCTATGGACTGTATCCTGCCAGGCTCCTTTGCCCACGGGGTGCTCCAGGCAAGAGTACTGGAATGGGTTACCATGCCCTTCTCCAGGGGATCTTCCTGACCCAGGGCTCGAACCTGTGTTTCCTGTGGCAGATTCTTTTTTTTTTTAAATGCTAAGCCACCAGGGAAGCCCAGCAACGGGGGAAGCATACCAAAAGTTAATACTAATAATTATTCCTAAAAGATCGGATTACAGATTTTTTTTCTTCTCTCACTTTTATTTTCTGATTTCCAATATGCATATGTACTTTTATATCAAATACACATATGCTTTTTTCCTTTTATAGCAAACATTTTTAAAAAGTGAAGGCAACTGAATCTTTCAGCCTTTAGGATGAGATTAACAGAGCATTTATTTTCTCCTGAGAACTATACAAAACCCAGGAGGATAAACCAAGAATCCAAACCACCTTTAGTATAGGACAACCCAAATCATCCTGACATTCTAAACCTCAAAGAGAACAGAAAGTGAACCCCCCCCAGATCAGTATCATTAGGCAGACTATTGTAGTGTTACAAAAAAATTACTTCTCTTTCACTCTTCAGATGTCTCGAGTTCACACACTAGGAAGGTTTATTTAGTTTTTCTGCATTAGATGAAAATAATTTTCTCTTCAATTACATTTTAACTATATTTTACTATTACGTTTATTTTAAATTTGACTGTGCCCTGAGGCTTGTGAGATCTTAGTTCCCTAACCAGTGAAAACGCCACAGCCTAACCATTGGACTGCCAGGGAATTCTTTTTCCTAAATTATTTTTGGTTCTAAAGGCATTAAACATAGTGGAAAAGAAGCTACTACCGTAATTGCATAGACAGAAAAAGTCTTGTTCAAACTCAAAAATCTTTAACCAGGGCCACAGTCCTAAAGGAAAGTTCTTTCAGTCCTGCCATTAAGGAAGAGAGCCATCACCCTCGGTTCCTGCATTTATAGAGTTAATTAATCCAATCAATTTGGAAAACCACCTTCTATGGCAACCAAAAAGACAAATATAAATTATGCTGGAAAGAAGCGGCAGAGCTATTGTTCAGATGCAAGAGTGTGAAAACACACCAATGAAAAGCGGAAAATGACTACTTCTACTACCTGGAGAAGCTGAGTACAAAGCTGGCCATTTTCAATCGAATGGACCAAAAGGGATCACCTGTTAGCATCTGTCCAGCAATAATTATATTAAAAAAGTTTATTTTCAATAAAACTGAAGACCAAAAGTCACGTTAAAATCTATTTTACCTAAAGGAGACAGACTAAAGCAGATACCGGCAAACTAGACCAACTCTGCCCATAGCTGTTGATGAAATTCATTTATCTTTAACTTTTTCCCATTGGTTTGGATAACATCCACTTACTCAGCCATCATTCTCCAGCAACGCCCCCCCACCCCCGCCACAAGTGTCTTTTAAGACCTGGGAGCTAAGAATTTTTTTTTAATCTTTTAAAATAAATCTTTTAATTTTCACAAGCAGAAACAGACAAACAAAAAACAAAGAATATGAAGACAGACCACATACGGTCCTTAAGGTCTAAAATATTTATATCTGACCCTTTACTGAAAATCCCTTATGACTATACAGTGGAAGTGAGAAATAGATTTAACAGACTAGATCTTATAGACAGAGTGCCTGATGAACTATGGATGGAGGTTCATGACACTGTACAAGAGTCAGGAATCAAGACCATCCCCAAGAAAAAGAAATGCAAAAAAGCAAAATGGCTGTCTGAGGAGGTCTTACAAATAGCTGTGAAAAGAAGAGAAGAGAAAAGGAAAGATATACCCACTTGAATGCAGAGTTCCAAAGCATAGCAAGGAGAGATAAGAAAGCCTTCCTCAGCGATCAACGCAAAGAAATAGAGGAAAACAATAGAATGAGAAAGACTAGAGATCTCTTCAAGAAAATTAGAGATACCAAGGGAACATTTCATGCAAAGATGAGCTCAATAAAGGACAGAAATGGTAGGGACCTAACAGAAGCAGAAGATATTAAGAAGAGGCAAGAATACACAGAAGAACTGTACAAAAAATATCTTTACGACCAAGATAATCATGATGGTGTGATCACTCACAGAGCCAGATATCCTGGAATGTGAAGTCAAGTGGGCCTTAGGAAGCATCACTATGAACAAAGCTAGTGGAGGTGATGGAATTCCAGTTGAGCTATTTCAAATCCTGAAAGATGACGCTGTGAAAGTGCTGCACTCGATATGCCAGCAAATTTGGAAAACTCAGAAGTGGCCACAGGACTGGAAAAGGTCAGTTTTCATTCCAATCCCAAAGAAAGGCAATGCCAAAGAATGCTCAAACTGCCACACAATTGCACTCATCTCACACACTAGTAAAGTCATGCTCAAAATTCTCCAAGCCAGGCTTCAGCAACACGTGAACTTCCAGACATTCAAGCTGGATTTAGAAAAGGCAGAGGAACCAGAGATCAAATCGCCAACATCTGATGGATCACTGAAAAAGCAAGAGAGTTCCAGAAAAACATCTATTATGCTTTACTGACTATGCCAAAGTCTTTGACTGTGTGGATCACAATAAACTGTGGAAAATTATGAAAGAGACGGGCATACCAGACCACCTGACCTGCCTCTTGAGAAACCTATATGCAGGTCAGGAAACAACAGTTAGAACTGGACATGGAATAACAGACTGGTTCCAAATAGGAAAAGGAATATGTCACCCTGCTTATTTAACTTACATGCAGAGTACATCATGAGAAACGCTGGGCTGGAGGAAGCACAACCTGGAATCAAGATTGCCAGGAGAAATATCAATAACCTCAGATATGTAGATGACACCACCCTTATGGCAGAAAGTGAAGAACTAAAGAGCCTCTTGATGAAAGTGAAAGAGGAGAGTGAAAAAGTTGGCTTGAAGCGCAACATTCAGAAAACTAAGATCATGGCATCCGGTCCCATCACTTCGTGGCAGATAGACAGGAAAACAGTGGAAACAGTGGCTGACTTTATTTTTCTGGGCTCCAAAATCACTGCAGATGGTGATTGCAGCAATGAAATTAAAAGACGCTTACTCCTTGAAAAGAAAGTTATGACCAACCTAGACAGCATATTAAAAAGCAAGAGACATCACTTTATCAACAAGGGTCCATCTAGTCAAGGCTATGGTTTTTCCAGTGGTCATGTATGGATGTGAGAGTTGGACTGTGAAGAAAGCTGATCGCCGAAGAATTGATGCTTTTGAACTGTGGTGCTGGAGAAGACTCTTGAGACTCCCTTGGACCGCAAGGAGATCCAACCAGTCCATCCTAAAGGAGATCCTGGGTGTTCATTGGAGGGACTGATGTTGAAGCTGAAACTCCAATACTTTGGCCACCTGATGTGAAGAGCTGACTCACTGGAAAAGACCCTGACGCTGGGAAAGATTGAGGGCAGGAGGAGAAGGGGATGACAGAGGATGAGATGGTTGGATGGCATCACTGACTCAATGGACATGGGTTTGGACTTGATAGACTCCAGGAGTTGGTGATGGACAGGGAGGCCTGGCATGCTGTGGTTCATGGGGTCACAAAGAGTCGGACACAACTGAGCGACTGAACTGAACTGACTTACTGAAAATGTTTGCTGATCCTGGAATAAAGGAAGAAAAGGAAAAGCCAAACTAACTTCAATATTTTAAATACTGAATTTAAAAAATTCAAATAAAGGATAGAAAACATACAGTTAAACTTCCATGCCAGTATTCTTGCCTAGGAAATCCCACAGACAAAGTCTAAGTTTGGTGGGCGATAGTCCGTGGGTCGCCAAGAGTCAGACACAACTAGCAACTGAGCACAAACTTCCGTTAAACCTGGTGAACTGAATACACAAAATGACATCTGATCTTCAATGATACCCCACTAAAAGCAATAAGGAAGCTAATTTAGAGAATACTGAAAAGGCTCAGGAACTGAAGATACTAGGTTCATTAAAAGCTGGAGTCTAGATAAAAATAGGGATTTTGGCTTAAAAACTATCTAAAGAGCAGGTACCCCTACCTCCCATTTTGTTTGGCAACCCCAAGCAAGCAGATGGCTACCTTGTCCCTACTTTAACAGAGGCAGTATATATTTAGCAGATGGGTATATTTGAGAACACAAATCACAGATACTCAGGTGGGAGGACATCAGCCTAAGAGTAAGTTGCTGGACTAAAAAGAGAAATGAAATGAACATCACCCTAGTAAATGGTAAACGACTTCCACCCATGCTCCCTTCTGTCTAGTGCCAAAATATTGGCAGCTAGATTCATACTCTCCAGGCAGGAGAAAGAAATATTTTCATAAAAAAAAAAAAAACTGGCCTAAGATAAAAGACCAGCACGTACTGGTTTGAAAGGTGCTGATATTTAGAGATCCTCAATGAAACTTCTGCCTCATCACCTACAATAAAAGCTGTACTCAAGGATACAGTTGGCTCTCCAATGCCTTACCCTTTAACAAGAATGAATTCCCAAGGATCACCCAACATTGGAGAAAGCTCTCAACATGGTTGGGGGCGGAGCGGGGGGAGTGTAAGAAAAGAAATTTTCCAATAGGAAAAAAAAAAGGTCTAAAAGAAAGGAATTCCAGAAGAAATTTCAACATCACATAGAGGTGAAAGAAATTTTCAGGATGACAGTAAGCAGACTCAACAAAGGAGAAAGCTAAGACTGGATCAAAAATTTAAGAACATCTAGGAGAGATATTTTCTTAAAAAAGAGCTTACCTGAGAACAAAGAAAACAAATGATAATTACTTCTAACCACACAAAAGACAAAGAGTTGCATAAGAACCAAAATATAATCAAAGTGTGTGATCTGCCTCGGTTATAAATAACACAAGTAGAAACTGAGATTTAATCACAAATGTGGTATCATAAAATTGGGTGTTTGGGAAGGAGGAAGAGAAAGGCACATATATATATAACAGTTGCTTTTTAAAAAAATGTAAAGCAGCAGCAGGAAAGTGAAGACAAATACCAGGAGAAACAGTTAAAATAATGGAAAGTGGCTGCCTTGGGGGAGAGGGTCTTGGAGATAGGTAAAGAAACAGGGGATGGCTATTTTTCATTATAAATTTTATATTACAACTTGGCCGAATTGCCTTGGTTTCCACTTTGATAAAAAGGTAAAATGAATAAACACATTTGCTCCATCTCAGTAATCAGTTCATAAGAGATTACAACGTGTGGTAGGCATAATAGTACTGCCCTCAAAAGACATCCACATCCTAATCTGCACAGTCTATAGTATATTCCTGTGAATATATTAGGTTACATGAAAAGGGGGAATTAAGTTAGTAGCTGACCTTACCCTAGACTACCCATATGGGCACAAAGTAATCACAGAGTCCTTATAAATGGAAGAAGAGAAAGAACAGACAGAGGGAGGTATGAAGATGTTACACTGCTAGCTCTGAAGATGGAAGAAGGGGGTCACATGTGAAAGCATGCAGCTGGTCTCCTGAAGGTGGAAAAAGCAAGGCAACAGATTCTCCCCTAGAGTCTCCAGAAGTAACACAGCCCAGCTAACACTTTGATCCTAAGCCAGTGAGACCCATTCTGAACTACTAACCTCCAAGACTATAAAATAGTATGTGTTGTTTCAAGCCACTAAATTGGTGGTAACACATTTTCCTAAGTTAATAAAGATAGAAATGGCTTCTAGATTTGTTGTTGTTCAGCTGCTAAGTTGTTTCGGACTCTTTGTGACCCCATGGACTGCAGCATGCCAGGCTCCTCTGTCCTCCACTATCTACTGGAATTTGCTCACATTCATTTTAATTGCATCAGTGATGCTATCTAACCATCTCATTCTCTGCCACCCTCTTCTCCTCCTACCCGAAATCTTTTCCAGCATCAGGGTCTTTCCCAATGAGTCGGCTCTTCACATCAGGTGGCCAAAGTATTGGAGCTTCAGTTTTTCCAATGAATGTTCAGGGTCGATTTCCTTTAGGATTGACTGGTTTGACAGCAATCCCAAGGGACTCTAAAGAGTCTTCTACAGCACAATTTGAAAATATCAATTCTTTGGCTCTCAGCCGTCTTTTACAGTCCTACTCTCACACACACACGACTACTGGAGAAATCACAGCTTTAACTATAGGGACCTTTGTCAGCAAAGTGATGTCTCTGCTTTTTAATACGTTGTCTAGGTTTCTCATGTAGTCACCGTCCACAGTGATTTCGGAGCCCAAGAAAATAAAATAAAAATGTGCTTTCACCTTTCCCCCTCCTATTTGTCATGAAGTGATGGGATCAGATGCCATGATCTGTTTTTTGACTGTTGAGTTTCAAGCCAGCTTTTTCACGCTCATTAAAAGAACCCCATGACAGTATGAAAATGCTTCTAGATTACATTCCTATTAAATTTTAAGTATTTAACTTTATAGTTCTAATAAGAGAGAATAAATAATTTTGATAATAGTGTTATAATCACAGCAACCAAGCCCAAAGCACTGAATGATTACCCTTCCACCAGAAATTAAAAGGTTATTAGTTTCACAAATCAATTGCTAAAGTTTACTGAGAAATATTTTTCTCTTCTCTCTGAAGGGAAAGATAGAGAAATATAACAAATTATTTCAATGTTTCTTCTAGCCTTTATCTTATGAAATGAAAGCTAATAAAATCTATGGGTTGGAAAGGATATTAAAGACAGATGACTGAATTGCACAATCAAAGTTCAAATCCTCTCTACATAACCACTTGGTCTACAATAATTTGTTACTGGACACCTTATATAACTTATGTGAGGAAGGGAGAAATGAAACTATAGAGTTTCTATATGCTATGGAAGTTATCAGCTTAAACAATGTAACTATAAAATATTTTATATATGCCTCACAATAACAGCAAAGAAAAAAATCTGAGGTAGATACATAAAAGATCATCATAAAGAAATCAAAAGCACAGCCACCTAGTAATTGTTAACATATGCTTGAACACTTCCTGGTGATGGGAATTCATTGTCTCAAACAGTCTATTCCATGTTTGGATGGATAGCTGTGATTTTCAGCTCTTTATTCTGATTAGATTCTTCTCAATTTTATCCGCAGAGTCTAATTCTAGTCCTCGGCATTAAATAAAACACATCTAACAGATCAGACCTCAAAAACAAACAAACACACACCACAAAATACCACACATCACACTTGCTCTGAGTTCTCTATTCTTTAGGCAAAATATTTTCAGCTTATTTACTCATACTTACATCCTAAAGCCGTGTGTTTAAATCTCAGTTCTGTTATTTACTAAGTACAAAATGCAGACAACCTTTCTGAGCCTCAGTTTTGCTATCAAAAAATGGAGAAAATAACTTCTCTTTCTTGTGAGGGGTGGAAATAATGTGTTCCAAAGTCTTGACAGTGTCTGCATAGAGCAGACATTCACTAAGCAGCAGCTATTATAATGATGGCGGGGATTCAAATTCCCACAAGTTGCTCTCCTCTGAATTAGCTCCATTTTGTCTTTAACGCTATGAATGACCCCTCAAACAGAAAGCAGCATCCAGCGACTGTCTGAACCGTGTGGATGAGAGCAGGACCATCTCTCTCTTCTTTCATTCCAGATACTGTATTTCCACCAAAGCAGCTGAAGCGCAAATCTGTTTTCTTTTGTGGCCCTATCACTGTTGCCTGGCAGAGAATGCTGCTGCTGCTAAGCCACTTCAGTCGTGTCCGACTCTGTGTGACCCCATAGACGGAAGCCCACCAGGCTCCCCCGTCCCTGGGATTCTCCAGGCAAGAACACTGGAGTGGGTTGCCATTTCCTTCTCCAATGTGTGAAAGTGAAAAGTGAAAGTGAAGTCGCTCAGTCGTGTCCGACCCTTAGCGACCCCACGGACTGCAGCCTACCAGGCTCCTCCATCCATGGGATTTTCTAGGCAACAGTACTGGAGTGGTTTGCCATTGCCTTCTCTGGGCAGAGAATACACATCGAATAAAATCCATCTTTTAGAAATATTAAAATTAAAACCACATCTCTCCCATGTTCAATTAAGGAAAAAAGTGATATATTTTTTATGTATCTGATATATTCTTGTACTACTTATAAGAAAGTATAATAAATGCAGTATTTCTGAGTTAATGAATATGCAACCCTCTAAACTGCCTAGCCTGCATGAAGTGCTTAATAAAAGCTGATCCCCTCCTACTAATTCAACACACTCCATAATAAATTCTTGGTAATCTCTCCTCTTCAACATAGGCAGTCACAGGATACCAACTGCTAGGCACTCTGCTAAGAGTTTATAAATAATCTGAGTAAAGGAAGGCAGAATTTAAACAACTGAGTGATAGAACTAGGAAGTAGTACCCCAGGGAGTATTCACTCCAGAGCTCAACTTCCTAAATACTGAAGCAGAGAAGCTCTCATTTTAGCTAACTGATAAAAGTAAACATTATTTCCTTCTGGGGGTTGGTTACCAAAGTGTACTCATTTGCAAAAATTCATCAAGCATCACTTATGATTTGTATACTTTTCTGCAGGAGTAGTAAACAAAGGGGAGGCCTCAGGTAAATATTAAAATCACAATAAAAATCCATAAATATAAACACGCATATGTATATATCCTTGAATATCCCATATTCAAAGGAAAATCTTAGTTCAGTTCAAGTCTAATACGAAATAGCAAATATGAAAAGATGTTTAAAAGGCATTATACTCCTGGTGGTTATAATTTTCTTTCTTTGTCTCAGGTCTATACATCCTTCTGTGCTACACACTTATACATAAAGACAATAAAGAAGAGGAAAATAAACTCAAAATTTAACAGACATTCAGTAGTAACAATTAAACCTGAAATTATCTGAGGCTAGTCCACTTAAGTCCAGGAGGCACACACTAATTATATGTGTCACTGAAGAATAAATTACAGCTTTACAGTATTTTAAAACATTAATGGAGCCATTTATGAAAGTTCTTGGAAGTGCATATGTTTAAAGACAGAAGAAAATGGAACCATTCAGTATGTCCATATAATTGCTTCTCTGTTATCAGCAACGTAACATCAAGTAATAGACAGCGATGTTAGTGGAAATGCATTAACAATTACATGGAAATACTGAGTCTAAAACTTTGTCTACAGCTTCCTTTTATATAACATACTCTCAAGAACTTGTCACTCCACACACACACACCCCCACACCCCTAGATATGTCTACTGAAATAATGACCAATCTAATAGCAATGAGGGCCCACTGCTAACATCCTGATTATGGCTCTTCAAATGCCACTTTCCACTAAAGGAACCAAGTCTCTGGAGAAATGGCTGATTCCAATGGAGGCAGAAAATGCATATGATGAATCTGGACTATTTCATTACACCAGACAGCAAAGAAGCTATGGAAGACCACTAGTCATGTCAAAGGAACTTAGGAGCCAATGTGAAGAGAACTACCTCTTGCTAAAGATGGTACAATTTGAGCATCAATAATAAGAGCTCTCAAAATAGTACCTGATATTTTACAAACATCTGCTCAATAACTGGTGGCAATTATTAGTCTAAAATTTTAAATGAGTGCAACCACCTACCAGCTAATGGAGTGAGGTAATAAAGGTATTAGAGAAGGAAAACCTCACTTCTAAGAACGCTAAAAACCAAAACACAACTTCCCAGGTTAACTATATCCAAGAAGTATAAAGGCTCCAGTAAAGGCAACCGTTTAGTCCTTAACCCAAAGAGATGAGAAAATCAGCTTAATCTTGCTAAACTTGCTTCAGTTCAGTTCAGTTCAGTCGCTCAGTCGTGTCCGACTCTTTGCGACCCCATGAATCACAGCACGCCAGGCCTCCCTGTCCATCACCAACTCCTGGAGTTCACTCAAACTCATGTCCATCGAGTTGGTGATGCCATCCAGCCATCTCATTCTCTGTCATCCCCTTCTCCTCCCACCCCCAATCCATCCCAGCATCAGAGTCTTTTCCAGTGAGTCAACTCGTCGCATGAGGTGGCCAAAGTATTGCAGTTTCAGCTTTAGCATCAGTCATTCCAATGAACACCCAGGATTGATCTCCTTCAGAATGGACTGGTTGGATCTCCTTGCAGTCCAAGGGACTCTCAAGAGTCTTCTCCAGCACCACAGTTCAAAAGCATCAATTCTTCGGCGATCAGCTTTCTTCACAGTCCAACTCTCACATCCATACATGACCACGGGAAAAACCATAGCCTTGACTAGACAGACCTTTGTTGGCAAAGTAATGTCTCTGCTTTTCAATATACTATCTAGGTTGGTCATAACTTTCCTTCCAAGGAGTAAGTGTCTTTTAATTTCATGGCTGCAATCAGCATTCGCTGATTTTGGAGCCCCAAAAAATAAAGTCTGACACTGTTTCCACTGTTTCCCCATCTATTTCCCATGAAGTGATGGGACCAGATGCCATGATCTTTGTTTTCTGAATGTTGAGCTTCAAGCCAACCTTTTCTCTCCTCTTTCACTTTCATCAAGAGGCTTTTGAGTTCCTCTTCACTTTCTGCCATAAGGGTGGTGTCATCTGCATATCTGAGGTTATTGATATTTCTCCCAGCAATCTTGATCCCAGCTGGTGCTTCTTCCAGCCCAGCGTTCCTCATGATGTACTCTGCATATAAGTTAAATAAGCAGGGTGACAATACACAACCTTGACGTACTCCTTTTCCTATTTGGAACCAATCTGTTGTTCCATGTCCAGTTCTAACTGTTGCTTCCTGACCTGCATACAGGTTTCTCAAGAGGCAGGTCAGGTGGTCTGGTATTCCCATCTCTTTCAGAATTTCCCACAGTTTATTGTGGTCCACACAGTCAAAGGCTTAATCTTGCTTAATCTTGCTATTTACAATGCCATTCAAGTCCTTACATATGACACCAATTTAGCTTCCCAGTTCTCTCCACCAAACTACCTAATCCCTACTTGCCATTTCCCAGACACACAGAACTTTTCCTTCTCTGGAGGGGCACCTGCTCTCTGTATCCTCCACACTGTGCTGCAGTTGCCACTGAGGCTTTAACTCCATTGGATGTAAGTTTCATAATAGCAAAAGGGAATATACTATTCATTTACAGTTGTAGCCTAATATAAAACTTTATCCATAATAAGGATTCAACAACTCAGCTTAGGTAATAAAATGCTAACTTACATTTGCCAATATTTTCATCTATTATTTCACTTTTACCATCAAAACCTAAAAGGACAGGCAGTTGACACGATGGGTTCAGTCACTGGCCTGTGATAGAGACAGAATAAGAACTCCTGGAGTTCACTCAAACTCATGTCCATCGAGTCGGTGATGCCATTCAGCCATCTCATTCTCTGTCGTCCCCGTCTTTAGCCATTACCAATTCCCCAAAGTAGCAGAGGGCTGAACTCATGGTGCAGCGACCATGAATATTTCAAGCGTAAACTTTTTAATAGAAAATGCAGTGAGTATAGATACCAGAAGGGGACCTAGGGGGTGGGATGAATTAGGAGAATGGGACTGACATATACACACTACTATATATATAAAATAACTAAGGAGAACCTATTGTAGAGCACAATGCTCTGTGCTCAAAGCTCTGTGGTGACCTAAATGGGAAGAAAAACCAAAAAACAGAGGATATATGCATATGAACAACTGATTCACTTTGCTGTGCAGGAGAAACTAATACAACATTGTAAAACAATCTTTTACTCCAATAAAAAAAATTTTTTTAAATGCAATGAATGGAGAATGACTAAATTTTCTATAAAATTTATACAAGAAAAGATATCATCAGTTTGCACAATTATTTTCAGAGAAAACCAGTAACTTTTGAATGTATCACTAGTTTCAACGACTCAACTTCAGCTAGTAAAATATGTACTCCAAAAGGTACTCCCTCTGGGGAAAGGTCATAAATACGTTGTTCTGGAATGTATATAAAACCTAGCAACCACTTTTAAAGTTTCATTTGCTGATGTTTCTCCCTATTCGTCTGTCCCACGAGATCTAAATATCTCATCAGTCTTTCCCACTGACAAGGTCATGTGACTCACCATTTGACTAAGTGAATCACCTAATTAAAAAAAAAAACAAATCCAAGACCACAATTTTGCTGTAAGACAAGATTTACTACAACTAATTCTGTGAGAAATAGAGGCTACTTTTACGCCTTAATCTGATAATCCACTCTTGGACACTGGAAAAATTTTAACCATCTAGAAGTGGCTTGGAGAAGGCGATGGCACCCCACTCCAGTACTCTTGCCTGGAAAATCCCATGGGCAGAGGAGCCTGGTAGGCTGCAGTCCATGGGGTCGCGAAGAATCGGACACGACTGAGCGACTTCACTTTCACTTTTCACTTTCATGCATTGGAGAATGAAATGACAACCCACTCTAGTGTTTTTGCCTGGAGAATCCCAGGGAAGGGGGAGCCTGGTTGGGCTGCCGTCTCTGGGGTCACACAGAGTCGGACACGACTGAAGCGACTTAGAAGCAGCAGTAGAAGTGGCTAGAACACAGCAGCTATCCGTTCTCTAATTTAGAGTTTGACAAGCTAGAAGGGATTGGCTTAACACTTAACTTCTTTCTCTCTGCCACATCAATACTGCCAGGTGATTAAGCCCTATTCGAGTTTATGTATCCCCAGAATGAATGGAAAGCGTAAGAATAGAAACCATGAAAAATTTCTTCCACTATAGAAGGGCAAAAATCGGTGGTTCTGAAATGCGACGGTTAGAAAACAAAAAATCCCAGATTGGGAACCTCTGGGAAAGAGAACACATTCTTCCATCCAGGATCCTGGAAAACCGAGAAGCTAAATCTGAGTAAGATGCCCGGTAACCTCCGGGAGGCAGGACCCGGAAAGCTAAACCAAGGTTCCAGGCCCCTAGGAGTGTGACCTAGTGACCAAGCGGATAGTGACAAACTTCGAGTACCCCCAAGGACAGAGCCCAGCTCCAGTGACCGCGGACCCGCACGGGTAGGTCAGGGCTACTCGGGTCCAGTCTCCCCAAGGCCCGGCAGAGGCGGCGGGGGTGGGGCCTGTCGGGCTCACCTTTGAAGAAGCGCAGCGCCAGGCCGTATAGCTCCTCTAGGCCGAAGCCCCACCGCTGCTCCAGCCGCCGCGCCTCCTCCGCCGCGCCCCCAGCCACCGCCTCCCCAGGCTCCGGCTGCTCCCCTGCGGCGCCCGGGCCCCTGCCGAACCCTGGAGGCGAGGGCGGCGGCAGCGGTGGCGGCAGCAACGGGGCGCCCTCCGCGCCGGGTCGCTCCTCCGGGTCCGGGCTTAGCGTGAGGCCGTCGACGGAGACCTCGAGTCGCTCCGCGCTTAGCACCGCCGCCATCTCCGCCTGCTGCGCCTCCTCGGCGGGGACAGGCGGCGGCCACGTATCGACTTCCTGCTGACCTCTGACCTCCGCTCACCAACGCCGGAACTTCCGCCGCTGAGTAGGCGCCAGAGTTCCCGGAGAGGGGCTGCGGCCTGGTGCCCCGCCCCCACCCCGGGTCGTCGGTGGGCCGCGCTCCTCCACCGCCCGCCCCGCCCACCACCCCGGAGGCTTTCGAACGCCCCGCCCCCACCCTCACCCGCTTCCCTTCCGGCGCTCGTTCCTCCCGGAGGCTTGGTGCCGCGGGCCTGGCCCTGCCGTTCTTTCCCGCAGCTCGCTGTGTCGGGCAGGGGCGGGGTCGGATGGGACCCGCGTGCCGTCTGTGTGGAGAGGGTGACTCCTGGCGGGCGCCCTACCCTTCGGCTCATACCCTCCCCATTTGTAGAGAGTTGTGTGGTTGGATTAACTGTTGGTAACTCTTGAGATGCCGAGCAAATGTCTTGTCTTTTTTTTTTCCTGAGAAAGAAACAGGCTGCAGAGAAATCCCGCGGTTTCTGAGACTCGTAGAAGAGCACGTCCTGGTTTTGCGGGAACTGAAGCTCATACAATTTGTGGGGTCCCTATTTAGTTAAAAAGCAAAAAGTTAGAAGCAGAGAGTTAGGGAAGTGAATATATAGAATGAGAAAGAATTCACAAGTGACATTTGAAAGGTTAGCAAAACTCACAAACGTTACACAGATAAACATAAAATTTTTAGTAACTGCCTGACGCACTTCTACAGGGTGTCAAAATATCCAGAAACCTAATTTTTTTTTTAAGATTAAAACTACTCTTGACAACTACGTTTATTTATTTATCTGTGTCTCTAGACTTTGGGGCACCATTTACGATCATTTTTCTCACTGTTTTTGTATACTTTTGATCACTTTCCTATGACAGTTATTTTTTAATGTTTTCTATAAAGAAAATAGAAAAAAAGAGTATTGGCTTTTTAACATGGTGATCACAATTTGTTTTTTTATTATTGTTTATAAATTTTAGCTTCACAACTTACTTTTTTAGGATTATTGTCAAATTTGGGAAAACATGAAGCTTCTCATATATGAGCTATAATAGTTCAGGACTGGCTGTTTCAGTGACAATTTATTGCTTAGTTTTTCTTGGATCTCTAGTACTCTTCAGGGCAAGATATTAAGACAGGGTCTCGTTAAACAAGATGAATAAAACATGTGACTTCACATACAGACTTACTATAGTACAACCGCAGTGGAGCAGGGCAGTATGCCTGCCTTTTGTCTGTGGAAAACTTTAGTCAAAGAATAAATTTAATCTGAGAAGTGAGAAATGCTGAAACAAAGGAAAACAGTATAAGGAGACTAAATAATAGTAATGTAGTCATCAAGCACACTCAAGGACATTTAGTTCTTTCTCAAGGGCTATAGATAATATTCTGAGCCATATCCTGTGAACTGTCTTATAGATACTAAAAAAACCAGGAGGAGAAGTTAACTACGTGATGACCAGACTATACCTAGGGCTTGAGCTGCCACAGTTCAGAGAATTGACCCCAAAGAAATGGGAACAAGTGCACCCCGGAACTGAAGATTAACTGTACCTAAAACAACCAACGGAGAAGGCAATGGCAAGCCACTCCAGTACTCTTGCCTAGAAAATCGCATGGACAGAGGAGCCTGGTGGGCTGCAGTCCATGGGGTCGCTACTAATCGAGCGACTTCACTTTCACTTTCACACATTGGAGAAGGAAATGGCAGCCCACTCCAGTGTTCTTGCCTGGAGAATCCCAGGGACAGCAGAGCCTGGTGGGCTGCCGTCTATGGGGTCGCACAGAGTCGGACACGACTGAAGCGACTCAGCAGCAGCAGCAGCAGCAGTGCTGTTTCTGCATGTAGTCCCCCCCCCCGCCCCCGCTGCTGCTAAGTCACTTCAGTCGTGTCTGATTCTGTGTGACCCCATAGACGGAAGCCCACCAGGCTCCCCCGTCCCTGGGATTCTCCAGGCAAGAACACTGGAGTGGGTTGCCATTCCCCCCCCCACTCCACTCTATCTATAATGCTCTCACCCTCTGCTTGTCAGCGGGGCAGTTGGTCTTTGGACAGATGTCTACCACCCTCCCCCTCATTCGCCAGCATCTGAAATAAAGCAAACTTTCCTTTCTACCAACCTGGCGTGTTTACTGGCTTTTGAGTGGCGAGTAGCTGGACACCCCACGCATACCTTTCGGTAAAACAACTGCAAGTTTGTTTTCTATGGATATAAGAATTCAAATATATTCAATTTTGTATGCTTCACATAAAAACATAAGTACGGTGCACTTAAAATTGAATATAAGACATTACTTGGATTCCTGATGAAGAACTTTCATTTTAGGTTAGGCATTGAGAAAATTGATCCCTCCACTTAAGAGTTTTTTACTTTTGAGAGTGGGAAGGATTTTTTAATGGGCTAGTTTCTCCTTTTCTTTCAAACCTTGTTTCTCCTCTGTCGCCCATGTATTTCCTGTACCCGGCATCACAGAATTCTTTTGCCTCTAGCCCTGTACCTCTGTGACATGGTGCTGGCTGAGTTGGCATAATGGGCAGCAGGTGAATTCCAGAAAGCCATTCCTACACTCACGGTGAATAATAATTTAACAGTAGACGGAAATGACTGCAAACCATAAATACATGCCACTAAACTCAAAAAATGTATCCCCAAGTCAATCATTGTTCCCTTAGTCAAGTCTCAAAAAAGGCACTAGCTATTCCTACACCATTTACTGCAGAAGAGAAATGATGGAAGTTTGAATGCAATGTGATGATGATCTTAAATACCTTAATTTAGAAACTTTTACGGAAACATTTGACCTAGTGAATATATTGCCAGGGTCTCTCCAAGGGCTTTGGAAGTGACCCGAGCAAGTGAGGCGCCCTGAAGCTTAAGCTTCATTAATCTATGGTAAACCCAATTCACAAAATGAATTCTACTATTCCAAGTCCAGTGAGTTTTTCCAGTTAGCTGGGATCTTTTGATTTAGCTTTAATTTAAAAATATTTTAATTTAGAATACACGGCGTTGCCTCCAAGAAGTCATATATACATTACCTTTCTGTAGTCTACCTTTAGTATTCAATAACTTTTGAGGGTGATACTGAGATGGTTAAATATAACTCTACTTCCTAGAATTACAGATTCTGTTTCCCAAGTTTACTATAATAAGCATTTCTTTCATAATCAGAAAATAATTTTTTCCAAAGCACTGTAAATATTAAAGCCTATAGAACACACCTAGAAAGATGGACAGGTAAAATATGATACACTAGTAATTATTGACTTTTTAAAATTGGTTTGGACTTTAACATATTGAAATTCTTGAAAATCTGCTCATCCTCTAGAGCAAACATGTAAACCTCTTTCTAATGTAACCATCAAAGAATGCCCAGTAGGGAGTTGCTCTTAGTGACTAAAACAGAGTAGGGAATATAATTTTCCGTTAACAACTCATGGTGGGAAATGAGTTCCAGACATTCACTGTAAGAGGTCAAATTTAACGTGTATGAGAATCACACATGGGTCATGTTAAACTGCAGATTCTGACTTAGGAGGGAGGCCCAAGAGTCTGCGTTTCTCATAAGCTTTCTGGGCTGATGCTGTTGTCTACAGACTACATTTCAAGTGTTTAGGAAACTTTTTCTCATAGCTTTATTGAGGTATAATTAACATCAAATAAACTGCAAATATTCCAAGTTCACAATTTGATGAGTTTCAACATACGCAAATATCTGTCAGACCCATTACCACAATGAAGATGACAAACATGTCCATCACCCTTTCTTTAACGCCCTCCTCCCTCAAGACATCTCAGTAAATGGTTGTTAGAACGTGCTTGTCACAGTAGAATCTGATTTCTATAAACAGTTCGGGGAAACGACCTCTATTTCCACACTCCCGTTTTTTATATGTGAGGAGACAGAGTTAGCAAAAAGGTCTATTTTCTGAAACCTTTCGAATATCTTCCCTAAGTCTGTTTCTATACAAAAGAGTGTTTTTTAACCAAACAACTTTGTTGTGTGGATTTCAGTTAAGCACTATCACATTCAGATGAAGTAGTACCATTTGAAATTTACCAAAAATTTCAAATGCTTTTGAAATGTATTCCCTAAAATCAACCTTTCCCTTTGTTCTCTCCACATATTTTCATCTTCTCTGTAGACTAATTAGATCACCAGTCAGAGACTAGGTTGAATTGTATGTTTCCTGCTTCATCTGGTGAATTCATTATTGGTCCTTGGTAAAATTTTGAAGTTAGTCTTATTTAGTAATGATAATTATGGACTTCCCTGGTGGCCCTGTGGATAAGAATCCACCTGCCAATCTAGGGGACATGGGTTCATTCCCTGGTCTGGGAAGATTCCACAGCAAATAAGCCTGTGCACCCCAACTACTGAGCCTGTGCTCTAGACTAAGGCCGCATGCCTCAGAGCTGCACGATTGCAAGTACTGAGCCCAAGTGCTACACCTACTGAAGCCTGTGTGCCTAGAGCCTGGGCTCTGTAACAAGAGAAGCCACTGCAATAAGACCCCTGTCTCCCTTAGGTCAGAGACAGTCTTGCACTGCTCGCCACAACTAGAGAAAGCTCACAAGCAGCAGCAAAGACCCAGTGCAAAAAAATAAAAATAATAACAAAAACAAATTATTAATGATCAATACTAATCTTTAGTGCTGCTGCTTAGTCGCTTAGTTGTGTCCAGCTCTTTGCAACCTCGTGGACTATAGCCCACCAGGCTCCACTGTCCATGGGATTCTCCAGGCAAGAATACTGGAGTGGGTTGCTATTCCCTTTTCCAAGGGATCTTCCTGACCCAAGGATCGAACCTGGGTCTCCCACATTGCAGGCAGATTCTTTACCATCTGAGCCACCAGTGATAATCATTTTGTGCTCCTTGATTGGAAGCACCTAGAGACCAAAAACTATGTCCCATAGCCCCTAACACAGGACAGGAAACATGGTAGTTACTCCAGATGTTTTACTGAGTGAATGAATGAAGGTATAATTACGCCTATTACATGCAGTTCAGCCCAGCATACATTTAAGGAGTGCCCCATATGCTATTGTAGGAAATACACAGATGAGAGGTTCTGGTGTCTGTAACAAAAGGATCACAGTCCAGTAGTTAAGAACATGAAAGAAGCACTTATATTACGGTCAGGCTGCCAGTACTGGAATGAACTCAGCAATTCGGTGACTTTTTATAAAATGGGGATGATAATAGTATCCACCTCTCAGGCTGTTGGGAAGACTGTATGCATGAATACCTGTAAAGCACTTAGAAAAGGACCTGTCAGGCATATAGGGAGCATGTAGTAAATTTGGCCACTATTATGTACAATGTTTTATTAAAATGTAGAAGAGAGGAGTTCCCTAGTGGTCCACTGGTTAGGACTCTGTGCTTTCACTACCATGGGCATAGGTTCAGTCCCTGATGGGGGAACTTAGATCCTACAGGCCATACAGACAAAAAATGTACAAGAAATATTGCACACTGGAGGTCCATCAAATGAAGCCTACCCACTAATGTCTTCTACCTGGCTCGTGAGAGTCGGTCCCTGCAGTGCTTTAAATCTGAATCAGTTGCTGGCATTTTAAAATTTGGACTTTTTTAGACAGCATTTTTACTTTATTTATTTTTTGGCCTCGGTGCACGGCTTATGGGATCTTAGTTCCCCAACCAGGGATCAAACCTGGGCCCATGACAGTGAAAGAGCTGAGTCCTAACCATTGGCCTATCAGAGAGTTCCCCTAAAAATCTAGAATTTTAAATTAAAAATTCAGATATCTGAGTTACCTTAAAAAATTAAGAAAGTTGGCAGCATTGGCCTGGCACTGGTGCTAGACAACCATGAGCTATAACTTTGTAGGGGCTGCTTTCTTAAGAAGGGACACAAGCTCTCGAGTTTGCAACAATCCCCCTAGTCCACTGGGACAGACACTGTTCTTGGTGTTTAGTGTGGGCCTGTAGCTTGGGCTAGTGCTCATTTTATATTGACTGTTTATATTGCTACTTGCCTGGCTGGTGTGGGCATTTGTGTTTGGAACTTCCTAATGCAGAAGGAAGAGAATGGCATATTGCCTGGAGGGTTTAGAGATGGCCTCAGAGAGGACATAAGTATGATCACTGTGCATTCTTACATTAGAGGAAAGTAGAAACGATATTCTAGGCAGAGGGGATACCATTTGCTAACTTCCTGAAGCTTAAGAGAGCTGGCAGGTTTGGTTAGCCTTAGAGAAGTGAAGGAGAAAAGCATGAAGAGATAGGAGGGGTCAGATGTGCAGAGCCTAGAAGGGTAGGTCAGAGATAGTCTTGAAGCTGGTGGGGAGTCACTGAAGGGTTTTATGCAAGGGAGTTTCACAAATAACTTAGGCAGTGGTGGAGGGAGAACCTGGAGGGGAGGCAGGCTGTAGGGGGCTCAGAAAGAAGCTTCTGAAAGCCCAGGTGAAGACCAGGCGATCCTGAAGAGGAGCAGCTTAAGGAGATGACAAGGAAGAGACAGATTCCAAAGAGATGTACAACAGAGCCAGCCAGATTCGGTAAGGGCAAGGGACTGAATCCTTTTTTAGGTGTTGTGAACTTAGGGCCATTTTCTGGATCTCCGTCTCTTTATCTATAAAAAGTAGAAATTGTTTCTGCCCTGGCCTTTCAAAATCCATCAAGATGTGAAACGGCCTAAATTATACTGTGAAAGTGCTTTAGAAACTGTAAAATTCCTGAACAGATAAGAGATGATTAGCATGGCTGCTGTTACCATTCCTCCCAGGCCTCCACATCCAAAACACTTTAGGGCCACTTTCCATTATGAAATGATGTATATTTCTTCAGGTTCAAAAGTGAAAGTGAGTCTAATAAAAGAAGTCAAAGACAGTGATGACTGGTGTACAGCACAAATCTTTCAGTTATGGAAGTGTGTATATATTTATGTGCCAGACACCTAAAATTCATAAACAGCTGCAAAGATATTCAATGGACATTGGATTAATAAAAGAGCATTTTTTGCTCCATTATGTTTAAAAAAAAAGTCAAAGACATAGATATTTGTATCTAAAAATATAAATCTTCCATAATTCCATTACTGAGATCTAACCAGTATTAGCAACGTGGGGTACATTATTTCATTGTCTTGCAAATAATAATATTCATATAATAATGGTGATGATTATAAAGTAATATTCTCCACTTATAGTAAGAAGAGGTGAAACGTTCAGGAAGCGAGATGCCCCGATTGCAAGGGATCTATTCAAAAAATGCGAGACTAATAGTGCTTAAACTTCAGAGCCACTCGGCCCCACCTGCTGGCAGGAGGAGGTAGTGCTGCCTGAGCCAGGCTCACTGTCCACACTTGGTGTTCCTGGGATTGCCAGACTTGCCTCCTCATCCACGGCCCTGTAACCATCTCTTTGGTTGGGGGAGAGAGATGCGGGCAGCCATGGGGAGGAGCTGGGCTTCTCTTGTAGCTCAGATGGCAAAGAATCTGCCTGCAATGCAGGAGATGCGGGTTCAATCCCTGTGTCAGGAAGATACCCTGGAAAAGGGAATGGCCACCACTTCAGTATTCTTGCCTAGAGAATTCCATGGACATACCATGGGGTCACAAAGAGTCAGACACGGCCGAGCAACTAACACACACAGGGGAGCAGCTGCTGGGACCCCGCCTGGGAGCTGCAGAGCCAGGAGGAAGCCTGGGGCCCGGGGCTGGTTTGCCTAGATGATGACACTTCAAAATGATGAATATAAAAGCTAAAATTTGATCAGCTGTGTTAGAGGAAAAGACTAAATTATCTTTCCATGCTCTCAGTAACAAATTAAATTATGAAACTGTTATCAAATGGAGGACAAGGAGTATGCAGCCAAAAAAGTGTAGGCTGTGTCAGGGAATCAAATAACATAGTATTAGTAGTAATAATAGTAATAGCTATTGTTGACTGTTGTTGTAGGTGTGTCCTTTGAATTTTGTCATTGCTAGTCAGCTTTTTTAACATTCTTGATTCATTGTGATTTCATTTCTCAGTTTAATTAAGCATTGATTTTTGTACCTAATTGTTTATCTTTTTTCTTTAAGAGTTCCCTGTCCCCTCAAAGTTGAATAAGTTTCAGGCCAGGATGTGCCCTTGCTTGGTTGCACTGGAGGGCTGCTCTCCAAAGAGCATAGAACTGAAGCTGGAGACACAACTTCCGGGATGGTTTGGTCACTTGTCCTGTATCTTGGATCCAACCTGTGCTTCCTTCCAGCTTTGCAACACACTCAGTGCAGCGAAAACTTACTTTACCTGCACATGCGCTTCAGCTCCCTGGTGGCCAAGCCGAAGACTGATCTGAGATTTCCTGAGGGACACCGGCTATGACTTGGGACTGCTGTCTTCCCTTTCCTTGCACAGTGCCTGGGAGCCTTGGATTGCTCTCCAAAGAAGTGGGAATCCACCAGAAAATTGGCAAGTGCAAACAAACAGGGAGAATGGAAACTGGGTCCTCACGTGCTGATAGGATAACTGGGGCAGGAGGATATGGTTGCCGAGTGCGGTTTGGGAAGACTTCCTGGAGAAGGGATGATTTTGAGCCTTGACTGAAATCAACATGCAACAAGAGCAAGTACAGCTAAATAGATCTGGGAGAGGGGGGCTAAGTCTGGGAAAAAGGTCTGTCAAGGAAGAAGTGATGGTTCTCCTCACATTTTCCAGTGACTGTCATGTGGAGGAGGGGTACTTCTCCCTCTATAGGGACCAGTCCTTTTTCTCATTTGTGCTCACAGGCCTGGCCCAGTCCCTGGCAGGCAAGAAACAATCAATCCATGTTTGCTGAATGACTGAAAGAACATACCACAATAAAAAACATTATAAATAAGTTTTTTTAAAAATGAAAGGGCATACTTACAGATTTCATGGCAATGCAAGGAGGTTACAGGAGACCAATTTTAGCTCAATGAGAGGAAGGACTTTCTTAAAATTAGAACTGACAGCTGAAGAACACCAGTAATAGCTACTGAACATGTTTTATGTGCTGTGGACTAGGCTAAACTTTTGATGTACATTTCCCATTGAAGCCTTACAGTAGCTGTTTGAAATAGGCATCATTGTCCTCATTTTAAAATGAGGAAACGAAGTCGCAGAGGTTAAGTCAAGTGCATAGGGTCACAAACCCTTGTTCAGAGCAAGTGGAGGAGCCTTGATTTGCACCAAAGCTGTCTGACACCAAAGCCACAGCCGACCCCACCCTGGAGGCTTGCCAGTTCCTCTGGCCCTGTCTGCCAGTATCTCCTGCATCTTGCTGGCCCATCGGCTCTTGCATTTCATATGCAGAATATGCACAGCCTTTCCCCTGAAGAGCCTCTGTCTGGTAAGATCTACCAACAGGTACAGGAAAAGGTTCTCAGCATCACTAATTATCAGGGTTTTGCAAATCAAAACCACAACAAGATGCCACCTCACACCTGTAAGAATGATTATTATCAAAAAGTCAAGAAATAACAAATGTTGGGAATTCCCTGGTGGTCTAGTGGTTAGGATTCAGCACTTCACTATCCTGGCCCGGGGTTCGGTCTCTGGTCAGGGAACTGAGATCCTGCAACCCGTGTCTCATGGCCCAAATAAAAATAAATAAAATGGAACACACGTTGGTGAGGATGTGTTGTGGAGAAAAGAAAAACCTTGTGCACTGTTGGTGGACATGTACATTGGTGCAAACACTAAAGAAAACAGCATGGAGGGTCCTCAAAAGCTTAAAAATAGAACTGCCACATGATCCAGCAATTCTACTGCTAGGTATGTAGAAAGAAAATGAAAACACTAATTCAGAAAGATGTGTGCACCCCAATGCTCATAGCTGCATTAGTTACAATAGCCAAGATATGGAAGCAATTTAAGTGTCCATCACCAGATGAATGGATAAAGAAGATACACACGCACACACACACACATACATGAATACTACTCAAACATAAAGAATAAAAATGTACCATTTTGCAACAAAACAGATGGATCTAGAGGATATTAGGCTTAATGAAATGCCATACAGAGAAAGACAAATACTGTACGTGGTCACTTATATGTGGAATCTGAAAAATAAAACAGATGAGTGAATATAACAAAACAGACTCAGAGATATAGAGAATAAACTAGTGGTTTATTACCAGTAGAGAGGGGAGAGGAAAGTAAGGAAGGGCAAGATAGGGGTAGGGGATTAAGAGATACAAACTACTGTGTATAAAAAAGATAAGCTACAAGGATAGGAAATATAGTGATTTTAAATAGAGTATAATCTATACAAATTTTGGATCACTATGTTGTACACTTTAAACTAGTATAATATTGTAAATCACCTATGGATGGCTAGATGCTTAGTCGTGTCCAACTCTTTGTGACTCCATGGACTTTAGCCCTCCAAGCTCCTCTGTTCATGGGATTTTTCAGGCAAGAATACTGGAGTGGTTTGTCATTTCCTCCTCCAGGGGAGCTTCCGGATTTGGGGAATGAACCCACATCCACTGAGCCACTGAGGAAGCCCTACTTCCATTGAGCCACTGGGGAAGCCCTACCTCCTTAAAAATAAATTATTTTTTTAAAAAGGAAGCAGAAAAGTTTTTGGCACATCCTCCCTCCAGGACAAAAATCCCCTTCCCAGTGCCCTTATTTTGCTTGGGGCAGGCCAAGTGAGACAAGATTTGAAGCTGGCATCCCATGCAGATATTAACCAGGTTCAACCTTGCTTATCTTTCAATATTAGAAGCCATAAGATTCAGTTAGGGTTGTTTGAATACAGGGTGAGTCTGGCCTCCTGACAAGAGGTGCAGAGTCCCTCCAAAGAGTACCAAATCACAGGCACAGGAATGTTTATTACAATAGCATTTATAGTAGAAAAAAATTAATAGCAACCAAAGTGCCCAGCAATAAGGGACAAGCAACATACATAATGGTACATCCATTCAGTAGAGTTCTAGTAACTATTAAAAGAAATGTTCCAACATGGAAAGCTCTCAAAAATATATTACTGTGTTAAGAGCCACGTTTATAGTGTGGTTCTTTTAGGTTAAAATATTTACGTGGCTAAATAAATTGATATATATGGGATATATGAGGGAGGTTTTTAACCTTTCATTTTCTACCTTTCTGTACTGTTTGAATGTTCTAATCTTATATGGGCTTTACTTTAAAATACCACTGATGATTATCTGGGAAGGAAGATAATGGCTTATTTTTAAAACCTGTCTGTTGTGTATTCTTGTGTTAAAATACATGGCTCTCCTACTCTTACAAATACTCTATTCTTTTATATTAAAAATTAACATTTTTACGTACATATACGTTTGACTGAATCACTTTGCTGTACAGCAGAAATTAACACAACATTGTAAGTCAACTATACTTCAATAAAATAAAATTCATAAAAATTAACATTTATTCAAAGACTATTTTAGGAATTTTTGAGGTGATAGCCATTATTGCTGGCACGACTACCATCCCTCCTCGTGCTTGGTGGTTAGTAGATACTGGGTAAACTATTCATTGGATGAATACTTTTGATGAATAGGTTGGAGGCATATCTTTCTGACTTTTGTTTACCTTCAGAGAACATTTCCTGGGTTAAATTCCTGCACTTATGGAGCGCAGCCCCTCAAGCTCTCCCGTAGTCTCTGAAGAGCAGGTTATCTTTTATATTTTATTCATTTTTTTTTTTTTGTGCGGTGCGTTTCTCTCAGTGAATGGGATCTTAGTTTCCCAACCAGGAACTGAAACCATGCCCTCTGCATTGGAAGCGTGGAGTCTTAACCACTGGGCCACGGGGGAAGTCCCAGAGCAAGTTTTCTTAAATGTAACTTTTGCAGCCTTGGTGTTACCCCAAAGTACATTTTCACACCTTCATTTAGGAACTATTTATTGGTCACTTACTGTATGTACAAGGCAGAGCAAGGGGCTGGTGTTAGCTTCCCCCAGTTACTTTGATAATTTATTATTTAGTCAACAAACATTTACTGAGGATCTATCATGTATTTCAGGTGCAGGGGCAAAACAGACGTGGTTTCTGCACTAAGGGACCTGGAGGTCAAAGGCCATGAATCTCAACTCTATCAGACCCCATGCCTCTTCTTAAAACAAATCATTTTTAGTATCCCTCTTCCTATCTGAAGAAAATCTGTTGATAAAATGGCGTTATCTATACAGTCATTTATTTATGTCCTAAATGTAATATAAAGGAGAAATGCAGGGAAAGCGATTAATAATAAAACTTGCTGTTTAAGCATGCCTTCTAGAACAATAATGAAGTGGTCAGATACTTGCATGCATACATAGTACCACCTTGAAGACATCTGCTATAAATACAGATGGATGACATTGTTGAGGTTGGCAATAAGCTTTTTGAAATTATGAACGACTCTTGAAAAGAAACTATGCATAGACACTACCCTGGAAATTTTGGTGCAAAAATTCACTGTGTTTCTTTGTGAAAGTCACGTCTGTGCTTGGATAAATGCAGATTGGCTTTTTGTCTCCGTGACCATCCAGTGGGACCTGGGAGTTGGGTGACCTGACCTGAGAGTTGAAGGACATGGAGTGTCCCCTCCCTGCCCACAAGTTGCCAGGTTCATTGTCTGCTTGGGTGACAAAAGCAGAAATAAATGCTTGAGGGAGGATACTAAAAGCACCAGGTCCAGAGGCTGCCACGGGAGGGTGCAGAGAACCAGCCCAGTCACACTGCATATCTTCAAACTGCAGGAAGTCCCGACACCCAGGAAAAATGTGGTGTGCAAGCCCCAGTGCTAGGACCCGGGTAGGCTTTCCAGGTGCCAGACAGCAGGATTCTGGCTGAGGCATATGTAAAGGTGATAATCAAATAAAACCCCCATCACAAAGGGCTTTAAAATAAGCACCAAGAGTATGCCAGCTACATATACGTACGCCCTCCCCCATGGCACAGGGTTGTATGCCAGCCTATACCTATTTATTTAAAAAAGCAAACTTTTTTAAGTTGCCTGAGAAGCAGAGTGATGATGGCAACTCTTGAGAGCCCTAGAGAACATTTCAGTGGTCAAAAAACAGACAGTGGGATCAGGCAATATTTTCTTATTATTTTTATTTCTTATGAAGTTTATGTATTAATACTTAATTATAATTTATAAACTTTAATATATGGTGCATTTTTTAAAAGATAAATACATCATGTGTGTTTGTGCATATTTAGTCACTTCAGTTGTGGCCAACTCTTTGTGACCCCATGGATTGTAGCCCACCAGGCTCCTCTGTCCATGGGATTTCCCAGGCAAGAACACTGGAGTAGTTTGCCACACCTTTCTCCAGGGGATATTCACGACCCAGGGATCGAACCTGCATCTCCTGAGTCTCCTGCATTGCAAGCAGATTTTTTACCACTGAGCCACCACGGAAGCCCAAATACATCATATTGCTATAATATAATCATTAAAATGATTATATAAATATCAACAGTAATTAATTCTTAAAGAAATATTCTTTATTTCTCTTGACTTCTAATATATTTACTTTTAAATTCAACACAAAATAACACAGATTTGTGGTAAAATATATTCACACAGCACTGAAGGATATAAAGTGAAAAGTTAAATTCCCTTCTCCTACCCCTAAACTCCCCAGTCCCACCTTCTAGAGGTCAGTTTCTCCAGTATCCTTCCCCGAAATTTTTTTCTATGCATATGCAAATATATTCATGTATATACAGTCTAGAACCTCTTTAGAAACATACACATGTGCTTAAATTAGCATCGGGCTTCCCTGGTGGCTTAAACAGTAAAGAATCCTCCTACAATGTGGGAGACCTGGGTTTGATCCCTGGGTTGGGAAGATCCCCTGGAGGAGGACATGGCAACCCACTCCAACATTCTTGCCTGGAGAATTGGACAGAGGAGCCTGGCGGGCTAGAGTCCATGGGGTCACAAAGAGTCAGACATGACTGAGTGACTGAGCACAACACACACAGCACACATAGTCTTGTTTGGCAATTTCCGTTTTTCATTTCACAGTTCTTTCCAGACAGTACATTTAGAGCTACTGGGTTGACCAAAAAGTTCATTTGGGTTTTTCCAAACCATGTTATGGGAAAATCTAATCAACCTTTTTGGCCAACTCAGTACAAATTCTTTCTGCTTGGGTCTAGATCGCCTTTGAACCAATGTACCCCAGTTTGTTTAAGCAGGGAGTATGGGCACCGACTGGAAACTTGGGGGTTGGAGGGCACAGCAAACCTGACAAGATGCACTCGGCCCTGAAGCCTCTCAGGCCTGCCTGGGGAAGCGGGGGCGGAGGGGCCGCCTTCCAGAAGGTGGCTGTTGTGTGTCATTATCTCTTCTCCCATTGCAGGCTGGGGAAGGGTTTGAGTCCTGGAATTGCAAGGGACCTAAGACGCCAGTTCCCCTGGAGAAGAAAATGGCAACCCACTCCAGTATTCTTGCGTATGAAATCCCACAGACATAGGAGCCTGGTGGGCTACAGTCCATGGGGTCACAAAACAGTTGGATGTGCCTTGGCAACTAAACATCAACAACAACAAAAACCATGTGGGTGAGAAACTTGAGGGGTTGTGTTGGCCCAAGTCACCACCAGCTGGTGGAAGAGCCTGAGAAGTGAAAGTCAAAGTCGCAAAGTCGCTGAGTTGTGTCAAACTCTTTGTCACCCCATGGACTGTATAGTCCATGGAATTCTCCAGACCAGAATACTAGAGGGGGTAGCCTTTCCCTTCTCCAGAGGATCTTCCCAACCCAGGGATCAAACCAAGGTCTCCACATTGCAGGCAGATTCTTTACCAGCTGAGCCACCAGGGAAGCCCAAGAATACTGAAGTGGGTAGCCTATCCCTTCTCTGGAGGATCTTCCCGACACAGGAATTATATTGGTGTCTCCTGCATTGCATATGGATTCTTTACCAACTGAGCTACCAGGGAAGCCTGTACTTGACCCAAAGCCCCCCAGCGCAGCTGACCCACCACCCCTCCCTGTGGACTCGATCCCCCTGCCCTCACACTCCACCATCCTGGCCTCTTCCTCCTCTGGGTCTGGGAAGAGTTCTGAAAACTGCTGAGAGGAGCCTTTCTGTGCCTTACCAAGAACTAGGGGTCAGGGCAGCAAGTGACCTTTGATGTAGCTTCTTTGGGGAGTGAATCCATCTGACTGATGGATTTTTAAAATAATGGATTTGTTGGAGTATTTCCCCCCATATTTAATAAGCAAATACAACCTATGATCTCATTATCTTAAAAGAAGCAGCGTTAGTATTTTCAAAGATGCCCCACCAGAAATTTTTCTGTGAATTTATATGTGTATGTGTGCTCTTTATCTTCAGAAAATGATATATTTTCCATAGTTTTGTCACACAGCTTGCTTTTCCCCCTTTGTGGTGGAGGGGGCTATATATCATTTTCTCATGATAATAAATGTTATATCACAACACAATTTTCAATGGTTGCATCATGTTCTATATTATGAATGTACCATAATTTATCCAGCCAACCTTCTGCTGGTGCTGGTTTGTTATCAGATCAACTGTAAAGGGGTTAAGTTATCACCCAGTCCATATTTCCTGCACCTTCTCTGAGTCCAGCATGTGCTGAGGGAAGGGCAGAATGCTGGTCACAGCTCCTGTCCTCCGGAAGCCAAACATCTGCAAACCCTGATCAAGAATGAGAGAAGGCACTTCCCCAGCAGTTCAGTGGTTAAGACTCCGCGAGTGTGGGTTCCATCCCTGGTCGGGGAACTAAGATCCTGAATGCTGCACTGTGTGGCTGGCAGGGGTGCTGTATGGGGTGGGGAGAACGACAGGAGACCATGCATCGTTTTGCTGGAGGTTATAAATGTCCCTGAGTTGAGAGAAGGGAGTGATGGAGCGTTGCCATGGTGAAGAGGTTAGGCTGTGGTGTCAGGCAGACCTGGGCTTGGGTCCAGGTGGGGACGCTTAAGCAGCTTGGGTAAGGAAGTCTCAAGTAGGTTATTTGGTCCTGTGCCCAAACCTCAGTCTCTTCATCTATGAAATAACTAGTGATAACCATACAATGGGATATTTTCCAGCCGTGAGAAAGGAATGTAGTGCTGGTACATGCCACAACGTTAGACAAACCTCTAAAGTATTACACTGAAGTGAAAGAAGTCAAATTCAAAAGATCACATACTGAACGATTTGACTTTTATAAAATATCCAGAATAACCAAATGCATAGAGAAAGAAAGTAGATTGATGGCTACCAGAGGCTGGGGGAGGAAAGGAGGAGGAGTAACTGCTTAGTGGACATGACATCTCCCCCGGGGAGTGATGAAATCCTTTGGAAACAGAAGCAATAGTTGCACAATATTGTATATATACTAAATGCCACTGTACTGTACACTTTGAGGGGGTTAATTTTAGGTTATGTGAATTTCACTCCTTAAAATAAATGGTCACAGTAACTGTACTTACCACATAGGGAGGCTATGAAAGTGAAGTGAGATAAAGAATAGAAAGCATTGAGTGCAGAATTCAGCACAGAAAACTCAATTAGTGTCAGCTATGGCTACAAAGCCCCTCTTTTGAACAGAGCCTTCCAGGGCTTGGATTCCCAGGAAAAGCCAAAGTCATAACTCCATCTAGGACCTAATGTGGGCCCATCCCCTCCCTGCCCTGTTTTTCTACTGTTTCCCCTACTGCATACAGTAAACTTAGGGTTCCTACAACCCACCAGCCACACTGCCTCCCTAGGGCCTTTGCATTAGCTTTTGCCTTCCAGACACTCACAGCCATCACCTTCAGTGTTTGTTTCAGACTTCCCTGACTAGTCTGCTTCACAGTGTCTTCCTTCTTAAAAAAAAATTTTTTTTTTGTTTGGCTGCACCAGGTTTTAGTTGCAGCATGTGGGATCTAGTTCCCTGACCACGGATCAAACCTGGGCCCCCTGCATTGGGAGCATGGAACCTTAGCCATTGGACCACCAGAGATGTCCCACCCTATTTTCCTTCCCTACTCTTTATACCATTCTACCAAACTATGTAGTTACACCATTCCCAAATTCATATCTAATCAATCACTTATTTTGCTCATTGTCGTTCTCCTCTCAATTAGAACCCCACGGGGGCCAGGAGTTTAGCTGTTTGGTGCATTGCTGTGTTCCCAATGCCTGGGACAGTGCTGGGCTGATGGTAGGTACCCCTGGAACACCTCTGAATCAGGGCAGGAGGCCAGCCTGCCTCCCCTGAAATTTGTGTCAGGGTAGGGGGCTCAGGGCCAGAAAGTATCTGAGGCTCACGAGGGACGTTGGGGGTTCAGAAATCCTAAACTTCTTAAGTGAGTGTGCTGAGAAAGAACTGAGCAGAGGACAGGCTCCAGAAAAGTCAGGGAACATCTGTTTTGTCCTGAGTGGTTGTCGGAAAGACAAGGTTGTCATCTCAAGCCTCAGTCACTTTTGAGTTCCTGCAAGAGAACTGCTTGACACCTAGTGGTTCCTGGATGGGTGAAAGAGGGCGGGGCAGCTGAGGAAGAAGGCGCTGGCTTTCCCATGTCTCTGGGGGAGCGCCAGCTGCAGGACAGTAGTGGGAACTGCATGGGGCTTGGAGGTGTGGGTAGATCCATCCCCACCACATACAAGCTGTGGGATCTTGGGTTGGTCATCTACATTCTCGGAGCCTCGGTTTCCTCACTTGTAAAATGAGAGAAAAAGCAACAGGAAAAAAAAATGAAAAGAAAAATGGGAGAAAAGGCAGAAGAAGAGTGGATTATTGAGGAGTGGATTAAGGTAATAGGGGCATGGCAGCCAGAAAAGGTCCTGGCCTAGCATGGATACTCACTCCTTCTTTCTCCTTCCAGTGGGGCTGAAGAGGGCCCAACGGGATTGTGCCGAGTCTCTAAGTAGATATGTATGACAGCGAAGTCTCATAAGAGGGTTTAATGTGGGTCTACCTGGAGTATGTAAGAGACGTGGGTTCAATCCCTGGGTTGCGAAGATCCTCTGGAGGAGGGCATACAGCCCACTCCAGTATTCTTGTCTGGAGAATCCCATGGACAGAGGAGCCTGGAGGGCTACAGTCCATAGGGTCTCATAGAGTCGGACATGACTGAAGAGTGCATGCACATGAAGTACACTATTGGTCAGAGGCTATGAAAAGATTTGCAATAAAAGACCAGTGTATTGTGTCCCATGGCTTCCCAGGTGGCACAGTGGTAAAGAACATGCCTACAATGCAGGAGACTCAGGTTTGATCCCTGGGTCACGAAGATCCCTTGGAGAAGGAAATGCCAACACATTCCAGTATTCTTGCCTGGAGAATCCAAGGACAGAGGAGCCTGGCAGACTACAGTCCATGGGGTTGCAAAGAGTTGGACGTGACTTATCAACTAAACAACAACGACATACTGTGTCCCACGGGTCGTTATCAGCAGTCTAATTAAACCATAGCTGCATCTCCCAACAGAAGGGTGGGGCTGAGGGCTGCTGCCTCCTCTCTGCCAGGCCTTGTGGTGGACATGATGTACAACCAGGATGAGACTCGGGGACTGCTGCAGAGCTTCAGACAGTGGGGTGGGGGAGTGTCTGGGTCAGCAGAGGGGGCAGGCAGTGATCCTAGCATACGAGGGACCAAGGGCCAGAGAACTTGGTACAGATGAAAAATCCACTGGAAATCTGGCCACCTCTGTCTGTCCCCTCTGGTCCCTGCAACTCCAAACGCAGCACTAGCTCTTTGCTCCTTTCCCGTGATGTCTGGGGTGACAGCCTGCGGGCTGCTGTGAGTCTGGAGGCCCCTGCACAGTGTGCAGTCATGGGCACACCGCCGAGGTCCTTTCCCCTCTGAACAGCCTGTATGTTAAAGGAAACAAAATGTATTCATGCTACTTGTTAAAGATGGTACAGTCGACTCTGTTCAGGAACATTTTGATAGATATAGGGACCACAATGACCGAATTTTGGAAGGGAGGGAGAGAGATTGGTCTCAGCTCCAAATACAGCTCAGGCAAGGAGCAGGATGGGAATCAGTGGACAGAAAATTACTAAGAGGTAATTGCTAAAATTATATCAGGGGAAAGGGGTATTCTGGCTAATCAAGCTAACAAGATTCTTGCTGAAGACAGGCCAGGGTGACCAGACATCACCTGGGGCTAGTAAAGGACGAGGAACCTGATCAGACATGGAGGGTGGGGGGTTCCTGCTAAACTAACATAGCAGTAAGTAAGTGTTAGTCACTCAGTCGTGCCCAACTCTTTGAGACCCCAAGGACTGCAGCCCACTAGACTCCTGTGTCCATGAGATTTTTCCAGGCAAGGATACTGGAGTGGGTTGCCATTTCCTTTTCCAGGGGATCTTCCCAACCCAGGGATCAAACCCGGGTCTCCAGCACTGCAGGCAGATTCTTTACCCACTGTGCTACAAGGGAAGCCCAGGATTCTTGCTAAAACTGGATTCAAGTGCACAGATGAGCCCAGGAGAAGTTTCAGGAACCTGTCTAAAGTTAGGCCAAACAAAGGATCCTCGTCACCTTCAGGCACCACAGTTTCGCTCCACGACCCTGGGGCAGGTCCAGAGCTAAGGGACTCAGTGAGACCCTGAAACCAGTCCCTGCCCTGGCAAGTTTCTGCTGGGTGGGGATGGAGTCCCTGTGGCAGAGGGAGGGAGAGGAGCTGGCATCTGGCGGAAACCCCTCCTACTGGCGATGCCTGGAGAGTCTGTCATTCTTGCTCCCTCTCTCCTGGCTGCTGGCTTTTGGAGCCCATCTCACTGCTCATTGAGGTTTCCACCAAAGAGGGTCAGGAAAAATGACAAGAGATTGAAAACTCAAATAGTCTAGTGGGGTTGCAACTCTGGCTTTTTAAATTAAATTAATTAATGATTAAACTTTTTCTTTTAAATTGAAGTATAGCTGTACAATATTATATTTTACAGAAGTACAATAGAATGATTTACAATTTTTAAAAGGTTATACTCCATTTAATTACTATAAAATATTGGCTATACTCCCCATGTTGTATAACCTTGTAGCTTTTTTTTTTTTCAAGGTCCAAAGTATGTCACTCCACTTTATGTTTTAAATTAATTTTTATTCAGAATAGTTGATTTATAGTGTTGTGTTAGTTTCAGCTGTACCGCAGAGTGAATCAGTTATACGTATACATATATCCACTCTTTTTTAGAGTCTATTCCTATATAGGTCATTACAGAGTACTGGGTAGAGTTCCCTGTGCTAGATAGTAGGTTCTTATTAGTGATCTGTGCTGTGCTGTGCTTAGTTGCTCAATCATGTCTGACTCATTGCGCCCCCATGTACTGTAGCCTGCCAGGCTCCTTTGTCCATGGAATTCTTCAGGCAAGAATACTGGAGTGGCTAGCCTAAACCTTCTCCAGTGGGTCTTCCCGACCCAAGAATTGAACTGGGGTCTCCTGCATTGCAGGCAGATTCTTTACCAGCTAAGCTACCAGGGAAGCCCATTGGTTATCTACCTTGTAGCATATTTTACACCTGTTTGTATTTCTCATTCCTGTACTCCTATATTGCTCCTCCCCCCTTGCAACTGTTCTTTTTAATTTTAATTAAAATTTTTTTTGGTTACACCACAAGGCATGGGGGATCTTAGCTCCCCAACAGGGATCAAATCCATGCTCCCTTGCATTGGAAGCACAGAGTCTTAACCAATGGACCACCAGGGAGGTCCTCTGTTTTTAAAAAATAATTTGGAGGAAGAAAACTAAACCTGACTAAAAAGAACACTAGCAAAATTTTATATTTGAGAAGTGGTTTGAAATAAATTAATAACTGAGTTCTGCACACAGAGAGGGCTCCAAAAGACTCAGATATGTGAGTTAAATTTTCAAATCCCTCACAAAATCCCTCAGAGACTCCTTGAGTGGGGGGAAGTTATGCTCAGCGAACTTTAGAATCCTGGAAATCCTTTATTCCAGAGCTTGAACTGGGCTGCACGTTGGAATCACCCGGTAGCTTTAAAAATTTCTGATGCCAGGGTTCCACCCCAGAGGCTCAGGTTTGTTCCATCTGAAGTACAATCTGGAGTCAGGGTTTTAAAGATGTCCCCAGGAGATGACATCACAGTGTGAATATGGCCCAGTCTGGGGCAACTTCTCTCCTCAGTTTCCTCCTTTTGTACCTTAGGAAACTGAGGCCCAGAGAGGGGAGGGCTTGCCCGAGGCTTTGCCTGTCTGGGCTTTGTCCAGCTCCTTCAGATCACTGCCCCAACCCCCCTCTTCAGGGAAATGACAGGTTTTGCCCCAGATAAGGGCTCCGCTCCCCGCTGCCCTCACGCCCTAGGTGTGGCTGACTGGCATGCTAATTCTGCCCAGCATCACCTTCTGGGCGGCTTCACAAGTACCTGTCAGCTGACCACTTCCTCCAGCTACTCCTCTCAGGTTTCAAAAACTGTGGAGAAACTTAATATGGCCCCAAGATCCTTTCATCCCATCAGTGCCTTTCATCTGAGCTTTTTAAAAGCGAAAAGTTTCAACTATCAAAGAACCCCCAGGAAGAAGGTAGGAGGCAGGTACCACTTTCCCCATTTCACTGCTGGCAAAACTGAGGCTCTGGAAGAAGCTGTCAGTTGCCGCCCTCTCCTCGTCCCCCAGCTGTCTAGTTCCTCTTGAGATAAATCAGTTGACAGAAACCTGCAGGAGCTGAAAGAAACCCCACTGAGTCTTCCAGAAAGAGCTGGTGGACCAGACAGTGGCTTTGGCTTGGACAGCTTCCTGTGTCTTCTTGTGTCTCGGCAACTGGGGTGGGTGCTGCACTTCCTTACTTTTGTACCCTCAGGAGCCGAAGGCCCCAGCCTCGTACAACCACTGCCCGTGCAGCCACATTGGAGCTAGCCCCGGAGCTCAGCAGACACCAGGGGACCTGCCCTCTGGGAGCTCACAGGCCAGATGGGAGCCGAGCTGAGAACACCTGAAAAAACACTGCAAAGCAGCATGTGAGATGCGAGAGACCCAACAGTGGAGGTCATGGGGGGTGGGAGGGCGCGTGGGCAGAGCCAAAGTGCGTGCACAGGGTCCCTCCGCCTCACTCAATCTGCAGCACTACCAGCAATGTCCTCAGGACCAGCCAGAGGCTCTATGGGCAGTCTTTAGAGTGTTCGTTGCCACATCAGCCGAGGCGTGCACATGGCCTGGGCTACCCAGCTTAAAAAGCCTTCTCAGGGGACTTCCCTGGTAGTCCAGTGGTCAAGACTCCAGGCTCCCAGTGCAAGGAACCTAGGTTCAATCCCTCGTCAGGGAACTAGATCCCACATGCTGCAACTATGACCTCGGTGCAGCCAAATAAATAAATGTTTTTTTTAAAAAAACCTTTTTGGGAGGTGGGGAGGGGTGGCGGGGAGGGAAGGGCCTCTACTCTCCACAGGCACATTTTGCCGAGGAGAAAACCAAAGCCTGGAGACATTAAAGCCCTTGCCCAGGGTCCAACGACTAATCAAGACTAAAGTGAAAACAAATGCAAGAATCTGCACCCTTCCTGGGGCTGGTAACCTGACCCAGAGCAGGCAGGACCCCTGAGCTTGTGCAGTGTGCCAGCCCCCAAGGCACCTGACCTGCTAGGTGTTTATCATAATGATAAGTGCACTAAATCTCTGCTATGTGCTGGATATCAGGCTGGTGTTGACGGAGTGGAGAGTAAGTCAGATTCAGCTCCGCCAGTCTCCCAGGGCAGGTGGACGTTTACTCAGGCATCCCAGGCAACGTGCAGACAGGAGGGCTGGGAGCAGGTGTTTTGGTCTTGGGCTCAGCACTCCTTTTGGGTGTTCACACCACACTTCTACCTGGGATAGAACCCAAGGCCACCTAACTCAGGTTAGGAACTTTAGTGACTGCATGGGAAGAAGGGAACAGTCATGAATATGGACTGTGCACCAGAATGTCACCCTTGTCTGGCTCCAGGATGTCAAATACACTCAAACACAGCCAGTGATATTCCTGAACTGACTCTTGCTTTGAGGAACTGACTCTTGCTTTGAGGCTAACGCAGGGAACGACCTTTGAGAGTCTAAGACGGGTGCTCCCCAAACAACTCAGTCAGCCTCTCCTCATGCAAGTCCCTTCAGACTCTACCCCTTCATCCCACAGACTTAAGGTGGCTCGTGGACCCCAAGTAAGAGATACACACTCAGCCATGCTCTCTACTCACCTTCATTCCTTTCTGGTCACAGAAGAAGGAGAGGTGTGCTCGAGTTCCTGACGCTCTCCTAATTTAAAGGCTTGCAGAACATCTTTGTTGTTGTTGAGTTGCTAAGTCCTGTGGACCTTTTACGACCCCATTAACTGCAGCACGCCAGGTTTCCTTGTCCTTCACTGTCTCCCAGAGCTTGCTCAAACTCACGTCCATTGAGTCAGTGATGCCATTCAACCATCTCATCCTCTGTCACCTGCTTCTCCTCTTGCCCACAATCTTTCCCAGTGTCAAGGTCTTGTCTCTTTCCTAATAAGTCAGGTCTTCCCATCAGGAGGCCAAAGTATTGGAGCTTCAGCTTCAGCATCAGTCCTTCCAATGAATATTCAGGGTTGCTCTTCTTTAGGATTGACTGGTTTGATATCTTTGCTGTCCAAGGGACTCTCAAGAGTCTTCTCCAGCACCACAATTTGAAAGCATCAATTCTTCGGCGCTCAGCCTTCTTTATGGTCCCACTCTCACATTCATACATGACTACTGGAAAAACCATAGCTTTGACGATATGGACCTTTGTTGGCAAAGTGATGTCTCTGCTTTTTAATATGCTGTCTAGGTTGGTCATAGCTTTTCTTATAATCAGCAAGTGTCTTTTAACTTCATGGCTGAAGTTACTATCTACAGTGATTTGGGAGCCCAAGAAAATAAAATCTGTCACTGTTTCCACTTTTTCCCCTTCTATTTGCCATGAAGTGATGGGATCGGATGCCATGATCTTAAGTTTCTTTAACACTGAGTTTTATTTTTGTCACTCTCCTCTTTCACCCTCATCAAGAGGTTCATGCAGAGTCAGTATCAGATGCTTCCAAAGCTGGACTGACTCCAGTAAAGTGGGGTCATCCCAGAACTAGGAATCTAGGGATTTCCATGGGGGCATCCATCCTTGGGCATTGCCTGAGTCCTTCGAAACCTAGAACACACAGAAGATTTTACAAGAGTTTGAGATTGCTTGCTGTACAATAAATACAGATACAACCGTTAAAGTTTGTAAGGTAAAGTGTGAAAACCTCTCTCTCCCACCTAGCTCCCCTCCCCTTCCTACAGAGATGGGCACACACACAGATTTTAGATTGTGACTTCTTTCCAGCCCATGACAGACTTTTCCATGGATGGAGGAGCCTGGTAGGCTGCAGTACATGGGGTCGCTAACGGTCGGACACAACTGAGCGACTTCACTTTCACTTTTCACTTTCACACATTGGAGAAGGAAATGGCAACCCACTCCAGTGTTCTTGCCTGGAGAATCCCAGGGATGGGGGAGCCTGGTGGGCTTCTGTCTATGGGGTCACACAGAGTCAGACACGACTGAAGTGATGCAGCAGCAGCAGCAGCAGGCACATGGAGGGGGCACAGTAATATCAAACAAAGCAATTATAGTCTGGCTAAGGAAACAAGATTTGACTATATAAAACTATATACATAAATGTATAAATACCCACACCCACACACATGGCTACAAAGAAAAAGTTTTATATGAATGAGTTGATCACAGCTGACTTTTGATAGATTTATTTCCGGGTCTTTTCTTTTTTCTGTGGTTTACATTTGACTTCTGCAGAAACCAGGATTCACAGGAATTGGCTGGAGAGCCCCACATACACAACCAAGGAACAGTGGCAGCTGCAGGCCTGGGGGGAGGAGGACTGGCACCTGGTCTGGCAGTGGGTGGGGCTGGGATCTGGAACAAGTATCAGGAGGAGGAACCAAGTTACTCCAGAGAAGGAGGAGGAATAGATGAGCAGATCTGAGAGGCTGTGGGGCGGGGGCGTGGCCTGAGGGGGAGCAGGTGGCACAGGCTCTGGACTGGGTCAGCCTGGCTCTGATTCCAACCCCCTGGGCCTGTCCCCTTCTTGGGTCACCCTTCACCCCAGGGAGCCAAGGCTCCATGAGATCAGGTTTGCATGGTCTCCACACAGGGAGTTCCAGTCTGGGCCGCCTCTGATAAGCCCTCTGCTAGGCCCACAGGGACAACATGGAGAACTGGCAACAGGCTGAGGGAGTCTTTCCTGTTCTAGAAAGTTCCCAGGGTGGACTCCTGAGCTTGGCACCTCTGGGAGAGGTTCCCCATCACCCATACCTCTGCTCCTGCCCTTTGGCCCAGGCCCAGGCACGCAGGAAGGTGAGGGTCCCCAAGCAGCACGCACCCCAAGGCACACCCACCCCCAGTGCCTGAGGTCAGAGAGGGGCCATTCCGTAGTGGGCTGTTTTCTTAAGCCCTACTCAAAGACATCTTAGGGCTGTGGCTGCAGCTGAGGAGTCTCTTTGCAGACTTAAATGGATCAGTCCCAAGCTGCCCTCTCACTGGCTCTCTGCCACCACGGTGGGCGTGACTTCCAGCAACTTCTCCTCTGGCAAAGACTTAACAACAGATGAGACAAATTCCAGGGGATGCCCCAGAACTCAACTCAGAGGCTCCAGAAACTTGCACAGGATGATGGGGAAGAAAAAGGGGCCTTCTGGGTGAAGAACTGTTTGCAGAAGAAGAAAAAATTCCTCAAGAGCGGTGGAATGAGAAGCTTGATTTTCTTCCCTCTGGTGTATTAACTCTTCTTCCAGGTCCCTGTCCTCAGGCTGATACTTGGTGGTGGGGATCCAAGCTTCCCACAAGCCCTTGCTTATTCCTTCATTCATACCTGGTTCACACCCTCTTCTCCCAAAGTCCTTCTTACAGCCTCCCTAAAGCCTGACACCCGTCTGCGAGCCTCAGCCCAGCCACTTTTCACACACAGGAACTGTTTCTGCACCAGGAAGCCTGCCCAGCCTGCCTTTGGCTCTCCTGCACATACTCTCCTCCTCCCACGCCCCTGCCAGTGTCCCTTCATTTGACACAGTGGCGTGGCAGTATCATGGTTGTGCAGTAGGTACTGATTGCTGGCCGTGATTTGCACAGCTTGGCTTGTGGTAGATTCCCTAGAGGAAAGATTCAGCTACAAACCCTGCTCATCTCCAGCACCATCTCCCTTCCTCCAGCCCCACCTCTGAAAGCAGTGACTCTGCTCTCCTCCGGGTTCATAAAGCAAGTGCCACCTCCAGGCCAGCAGACCCTGCTGCTCTAAAGTGATACTTTTTTCCTCAGGCTCAGCATCTATCTTCTACTTCTTTCAAAAATACTGCCTATTGCACTTTAAAACTTTTATTCTGGAAAAACCTCAAACATTTACAACAAAGTAGAGATAACAACCTCATAAATGATCATGACATAACTTCAACTGTTATCAATTCATACCCAATTCTGTTTCTGCTATATTTTCCCTCTCTTTTCCCAACCCCCAAAATAGATGACCCCCAAACATCTTATTTCATTTACCAGCGTTTCCATATATCTCTAAAAGACAATGAATCTTTAAAAAATAGAACACAAAATCACTATAATGAAAAAGATGCTAACAGCAATTCCCTAATATCATCTCCTATCTACTGTTTAAATGTCCTACCTTGTTTTTGAAATGAATTTTTACAGATGGTTTGTTGGCATCAGGACCCAAATGTTGCACTGGGTTGATACATCTCTTTGGTCTCATTTAGTCTTTAGGTTTTTTCTCTCTCTCTGCAGTTTATTTGATGAAGCAGCTATCGATTTGTCCTTCTTCTGAACTGTTCAGTTCAGTTCAGTTCAGTCGCTCAGTCGTGTCCAACTCTTTGCGTTAGGGAGTTCTAATAACTGGATGAGATTCTGGTTCTAAATTTTGGCGAGACTGAGTTATAGGTGGTGATGTGCATTTCTAAAGAAAGCACAGTTAGCAGGCATGATGATCACTGCTTAGGTCTCCTATTAGAAGTTGCAAATGGGAAAATTCTATCATTTCTTCTTCATGTATTAGCAAAATACCTCTATAAGGAGAAAATTTTCTTTATCAACAGTTTGTTTCCCAGGAGTTACAGTCATACAGAAAAGACAGGATAAATACTTGCTTTTCTTCAGAATGAAGGATTTTTCCAAAGGTGACCAATTTTTGTTTTTTTGTGTGATCATTATGAAATAAAGGATTTTAACATGCTTGATAGGTTTATTGCTTTTAGTATTCTGATTTTGACTTTTTGTTTTGTTTTTGCTTTCAGGATTCTCATTGATGCTCAAACTGTCCTAGTGTTTGGCCAGCAGGAGCGTCTTCAGATTGTCTCCTGTGAGGGCTCCCTCAGTCGTGCTTAATAGTTTTGTCATTTTCAGATATGACTAAATATTTCAGACTCATACATTTGCTGTTCTAGGCCTAGAATGAGCCATTTCGCAAAGGAGCATTTTTTTTCCTTTTAATAGGAAATAATATGTAGAAGCCAAAGTTTCAGTGCGAATGAGTTTAATTAATCCTAGAATAAGCAGCCAAATTAAAAGCAGGACCCGCTTTGGCACTATGTACAAGTGATAAACCCAAGGCAAGTTTTATTTTGGGCAATAAAAGGGAGTGGGCTGAGTCTGGATCTTCAGCTGGGGCCTCAGAGTGGTGGCTCAGCCGCATGGGGTGGGCTTCATGGGATGGCCACTGGCCCAAGAAGTCAAGCTGGAAAGCAGAAGGCCCAACAGTAAGGATATCTTCCTCATGGTTCTGCAGCTTGATGTCTGGAGCAGAGCTGGCCACCAAGCATGGGAGTGCTATCTAAAGGAAGGGGAGGTAAAGGTTACTTCCTCTTCCAAAGGAGTCTGAATGCTGAGACTGAAAAGCTAAATGTCCAACTGTCTGAAAGAGTGGATCTGTTTATTTAAAAATCACCCTTCCTGGCGCACACTAAAATGGACTAGGATCTATTTGAAAGCGTGTGTGTGCGTGTTCAGTTGTGTCTGACTCCTTGTGACCCCACGGGCTGCAGCCTGCCAGTCCACAGGATTTTTCAGGCAAGAATACTGGAGTGGGTTGCTATTTCTTCCTCCAGGGGATCTTTCCAACCTAGGGATCAAACCCACATCTCATGTGTCTCCTGCATAGGCAGGCAGATTCTTTACCACTTAAGCCACCTGGGAAACCCTGAAAGTGCCTCATTACATCCTATACCCACCAAGAATCTGTGATTGATGAGACTAGCTATAGGTGGTATTTTACCTTTGCAGAATTTCTCATCCGTTACAGCGTGAGTGTGTGCTAAGTCACGTCAGTCGTGTCTGACTCTGTGCAACCCTATGGATTGTAGCCTACTAGGCTCCTCTGTCCATGGGGATTCTCCAGGCAAGAATATTGGAACTGGTTGCTGAGGCCTCCACTAGGGAATTTTCTTGACCCAGGGATTGAACACGTCTCTCTTACATCTCCTGTACTGGCAGGCAGGTTCTTTATCACTAGAACTACCCGAGTAGCGCCATCTATTATAGGCTTAGAACTGAACTGAACTGAACTGAATTTATCCAGTAAAAGACAATGTATTGGAAATTCAACCCAGTACATGCTGGCTGGGACAGAGTCCAGAACTGATCTTAGATTACTTTGGGTATCTGTTAACACATAAATAAATTATTTGAGAGCAGAAAAGACAGGTATTGGCAGATTCTGTGTTCTCCTAATACCTCTCTCTTTACTTGTCCTGGTTCAGTTTAACTTTGTGCAAGACACATGATACTCATTAATTCAATACCATGCCACACTCCATAGAGAATCAGGGAATTCTGAAGCTAAGTTTCATTACCTACTTAGAACAGAATGATCAAAATGAAACGGAGTTTAAGTCAAATGACAATATTGAAGAAACTCATGGTATCATAAGACTTCAATCAGCAGTGCTCTCTCACACTGTCACTTCAGAGAAAGACCATTCATGAATGCTACAGGAGTACTTCATATGCTGCTTAGTCAAATCTGTATGAGACTGGCTGGTTGGAAAATGTGGTAATCATTTTGATGATCCAGAGTTCTGTTTAAACAATAAAAATGAGACTCTAGAATTCAAATCTAGTATATGACTTTGCATCAACTGAATACCTTTTTGTATCTAAATATAAAAAATTACCATCAGGGAGCTCCTTGGTTAGGTGGTTAGGATTCTGGGCTTTCACTGCCATGGCCCAGGTTCAATCCCTGGTTGGGGAACTGATATCCCACAGCTGAAAGACACGATGAAAAAAAAAAATTATCATGGATCTAGAGATTATCATATTAAGTGAACTAAGTCAGAAAAAACCAAATATGATATGATATTGCTTACAGGTGAAATCTAAACAAATTATACAAATGAACTTACTTACAAAGCAGAAATAGATCCACAGACATAGAAAACAAACTTCCGGTTACCAGAGGGGAAAGAGGAGGGAGGGATACATTAGAAGTCTGAGATTAACATGTACACATTAATATACATAAAATAGTTACCCAACAAGGTCCTGGTGCATAACACTGGGAACTATACTTAGTATTTTATAATAGCCTATAAGGGAAAAGAACCTGAAAAAGTATATATATATTTACACATGTAACTAAATTTGAACATACAAAACTGAATCACTTTGCTGTACACCTGAAACTAACACAACAATATAAATCAACTATATGTCAATAAAAAATATCAACTGTATTTCAATTAAAAATAAATAGAATCAAAACAAAGGGGAGCACAGACATACAGATTGTGGACAAGTATGAAAATTTTCAAAACCTAAGCTACAAAACCTAGCACTTACCAAATAAAAAACTTCATATAAAAAAAAGATCAAAGAAGAGTGATTTGCTGGATGATATAGAGCTTAAATACAACAGCCACTAGCCACATGTGCCTGCTTGATTTTAAATCATTGAATGTAAAATTAAAAATCCAGTTCCTTGGTGGCACCAGCCCTTAAGTGCTCAGCAGGTACCTTGTAGAAAGAAATGTCAGACAAATGCGGATGTGAGGACAAAATACTCTGCTAGTTGTTTCAGTTTTTCTTTTCAAGTGTGTAGACATAAACTTAGAAAATTTATGGTCTCCTTTTTCTGAGGTTGAAATGTTCTTTTAACATTTCTCAGCTATGGGAAACAGGATCGTGAAAGACATCCAGAAGAGTCTTGCCTGCTCAGAGGCTTTTGGGTAAAAATCCTTGAAAGAAAAGGAACCATCCTTTCAAAAAGCTCAACAGGCTAGGTTCCAAATCTGTTTTGTGTTTGTTGTTTGAATTTATATGATGCTGACTCAACAACAACAAAAAAGCTTCTTAACATTTTATCACTTTCCTGGCACACTGATACCTTTTCGGGGGTTGGGGGTGGGTGTTGTCTTTCGATTTCTTGTAACCACTGGTTCTGAAATAAACTTCAGAAACCGAAGAGGCCTGGGCAGCTGAGGAGATGAAATCAAAGTGAGGCCAGGATCAAAGGGGCCAACAGCTCTGGGATCTCAAGGTGAAAGCAGAGCCATCGACTCCCCTCGGCTGCCTTTTCCTGGCTCTCTCTTTAATAAACACCTGGGGCTCCAGGGCCAGGTTTGAGGGCAGCGCAGAGGGGAAGAGAGTACTTAGCACTTGGAGAGGAAAGACAGGCCTCTGTGAAGTTTGGGGGAGTCGGTGACAGGAACTGTGGTGGGAAATGTGGAGCAAGCAGAACAGGGTGCTCCATCCTCCCCAGCCCGGCTTCCTCAGAGCCACTCTGGATCTGGAGAATAAATAATGTTTTCTCTCCGCATCACTTTTCTATTGCATTTTTACTTGTATTTTACCAGACTTCCCTCTTAATACAGGAAGCAGCCTTGAAAATTGTCTGCTATTTCACCTCGCCCTTCCCTGTGTCTGTTTCAACAGGCGTTCCTGACAGGCCAAATAAAACAATGACCCCAAATTCTCAGCACATCAAGTGGTAAGGAGCAGAGCTCAGGTATTGGCGAGGGGGGATCAGACCCCTGATCTCGAGGGGGGATCAGACCCCTGATCTCAGTGATCCTCGTCTTCAGCTAACCCTGAACTTGTCTGCTATTCTGAAACTGGTAAACTGACTTCCTTTGATAGAAACAAGTACTTTACAGAGCTTATTTAAATACACTTAAATTTCACAGATCATCTACTTTGGGAAAATCACTTGGAATAATTGTTTTTTAAGATATTGCCAAGGATTGAGCTCTTTCCACTTTGCATTTGGAGAAACAGGTATAGGAGAAAGAACGAATATTCACTGTGTGCTTGCAGCACGGTAACTGAGCAAGGAATCTAAACTTGGATTTAGTGAAAACCGCTCATGATTTTGAGACTTCTCTGGTGGATCAGATGATAAAGAATCCGCCTGCAATGTGGGAGACCTGGGTTCGATCCCTGAGTCAGGAAGATCCCCTGGAGAAGGAGAGGGGAATGGCCACACATTCCAGTATTCCTGCCTGTAGAATTCAATGGTCAGAGGAGCCTGGTGGGGTGCAGTCCACAGGGTTGCAAGGAGTTGGACACGACTGAGCGACTTTCACTCACTCATGATTTTATAGGTGCTTGCCAAACAAAGGAGAAGCAGAAAATAACTTTCAAGTGAATGAACACTGCAGAGCTTTGCAGAGACCCTCTAGTTGTTTCAGTTTAGAGACTTACAGCTTACCGATTTTAGTCAATGAAAATCCAAGAGAACTGGGAAATCCATTCCTACCAGGAAGTAATATCTCTTTTCAGATACATTTTCCTGCATTCTTTGCTTCAGTGTTTAAAAGTTAGTTTGTTAAAAAAATTCAGCTTTTACCAGTTTTTCCACTAATGTTCTTTTTCCTTTTCTAACGACCCAACTCAGAACACCACAGGACATTTAGTCATCAAAAAACTAAATTTTAAAAATATAACAACAATACAGGCCATGATTAAAAAAGTTAAAAAAAAAAAGCACTGAAGGGTATATAATAAAGTCTCCATCTCTAATAGTTGACTCCAATTTCCAACCCTGGGTTTGCAGCACAGTCTCCTCACTGAAGTTATTTTGTAGGTATATACAAGCACATGCCATTAAAACTTCATTTTAGAGCAAAAGGAGGAAAGAAGGGGGAAGGCTGAAATCTTATTTTAACATCGAGGATTCTAATTCCACACAGACTCTCATAGATTCTCAGGAAAAGTCCTAAGAAGATAATGCTTGTTTAGTCAGTTTGGAGGATTATCAAACCACAAATTGAACACTGCAATTTCCTACCACTAGTTTAAAAGACAGAGAGAAGACTGTCTTATAGGTTTAGATTCCTTCATCAGATCGTCACTAGGCACTCCACTTGTCTCTGCAGATCCATTTTCCTGGCCCACTGTAAAACAGGCGGGCTTGGGGGTAGGGGGAGGGCCCCTCACAGGTGAGCGGACAGCAGCAGAGGAATGAGGCCTGGGCACTAGACTAGCGGGGATTTTCACATAGGCTGGAGAATTCCGATGACTCATCTGCCAGCTGTTAGACCTCAGCTGGCAGCCAGCAGCCAAGCCAAGCTCTGCTTTCCTCGCTTGGTTGGCCTAATGCTGACAGAGCGAAGGAATGGAAGCAGTGGATCTGGCTCCATCACCTCCATCACCTGTGCCTGGGAACCCAGTGGCCCAACGTGCCTGGAAGAGAACAACCCGGAGATGGGAGAGGGCCAGGGGCTTCACCCCCCTCTAAGGGCGGCTGGGAAGATCAGCAGGGGGCCCAGGGGTCATGTCTGGAGACCAGCTTAGCATGGTGCCTTTGGAGTCATCTGGGCCTCGTCCAGACTGTGAGTACTTCTTGATCTAGAAAACTGGGATAGGAATATTGACTTCACAGGTACATATGCAAAGCACAGTCTAGTATAGTGACACTTCTTAAGTGGTTTTTGAATTAATGAAAGAATGAAGGCACAGAGTAAAATAGAAGGGTCTGACCTCCCATCCCATACAGCCTATGTCTGAAAACCACAATGACCCGGCCAAGGAATAAGAAGGAAGGAGGAGGGGGGAAGAGAAAGAGGGGTGCTGTGGGGTCGATGGAGGAGCAAGCAGGCTGTGAGAATGGTCAGACCGCCTGCAAGAGCCTCTGGGACTGTGTCCCAGACCCCATCTTCCACCCCCACACCCACAGGGAGAGACAAGCTCAGGGCTCCTAATTGCAGCAGCCCCAATAATCCTTTCTGGGGACTTCCCTGGCAGACCAGTGGTTAAGACTCCATGCTTCCATTGCAGGGAGGTGAGGGTTTGATCCCTGGTAGAGAAAGTAAGAAGTTGTGCAGGTGCAACCAAAAAGTTAAAAAAAAAAAAAAAAAGAATCCTTTCTGCTTTGACACCTGGAAGGTCCACTCAGGACTAAAATATCCACGCTCTTCCTGAGGTTGTCTCCGAGCATTCTAGAATGGACTGAGACAGGCAGGGGCTGTGGCCTAAAAGATCCTTCGAGCTCAGAGCCCCCTTGGAGCCAATGACAGTACGTGGTCCTGGTGAAATCAGGGCTCAGGTTCTGGGAGCAAGAAGAGTTGGGTCTCTATGCTCCTCTCCTGAAGACTGCACTGTGGTGGAGCTGCTTCCATTCTGGACCATGAGTTTCGGTAAATCAGTTCAGCGGCATGCACTTCTACAGACCTTCACTGAGAGTCTGGCATGGTGCCTTATACATACATAGCAGCAGACATACAAAGCAGACACGCGAGACTTGATCAAGACAAGTGGCTCCTGCTCCCTAAGCCTTTACAATCTAGGAGGGGAGGCAGGTACAGGAACCACAACCACAGTAAAAATAAGAATAAAATAGGAATCTTAAATGAGGCCCTGAGGGCAGAGGCAAGAGGGAGTGGAAACTTCGGGGTGCCCCTTTCATCTTCTCCCTTCCAGCTAAGAGGAGCCTTGAGCATTGCAGGCTTTCTCCAGAGGCCAGATCAGGAGTCAATAACTGAATCCAGAAAGGCACATTCCTAACCCTGCTGTGTCTAGGGTACCCTTATTCCTAGGCCCACTGGGACATTCCAGACAAAAGGTCTCCTCCCCTCCAAGGTGAGTTTACTGCCTTTCTTTGAGGTCCCTTTATCTGCACCCCCTCCTTCTGATTCAGGATTTGTTACGGAGGTCTGAGGAGGACAGGGGCTGGGCTGTTTGACCAACCTGGCACTGGGTCTAGCACATAGCAGGGGGCGTAAATAAATACCTTTGATGACTACAGACAGGGCAGCGGGCAAGGCTCTCTGCCTGGCCACGGGAGAGATAGGCGGCTGGCCCCTCGCTGCCCTGCGTGCGGGACCTGGCCCTCGAGGAGGGCGGTTCTGCCCCATTCCGCCGACGCACTCGGGCCCCTAGACACTGCCCTGGGGCAGACCTGCTCTGGGGGATGTTGATTGCGGTGGCTGCTGTGGTGGGGCTGGCCCGGCAGATGGACGGGGGAGGGGGCGGAGGGGGCCCGGGCCCAAGTTCACGCCTCCCTCCCTCCGTCCCACGGGCAGCGGAAGCGATTATTCCCCACCGGCGTCTGGCGGGGTGGGGGGCGGGCTCGCACCCCGAAGAGACACGGGCGTCCACCGCTTTGATCGCACCGCCATCCCGGGCCCCCGCCCTCGGCCCCGGGGCCGTATAACTAAAGGCCGTGCCCCTCCCGGCGGTGCACTGGGGTCGGGCAGCGATGGCCGCAGCGGAGCCCAGCCAGCTCCAGTTCGAGGAGATCGCCGCGCCCCCCGCCTATCTGCCCGCGCCCCGCGGCGGGACGTTCCTGCCGCCCCCGAACCCCACCGCTGGCCTGCTCCTCGCGCGCCCCTCGGGCTCCGCTCCGGAGCTCGGCGCCCAGGTAGCCTTCGCCGGCTTTCTAGGGAGGGGTCCCGGGCCCGCCGCGCCGCCCCCCGCCGGCCTGGGCCCGCCTGCGCCCCCTAAAGGCGCGGCCGTCTCGTCGGCGTCGCAGCGCCGCAAGCGCACGTCGTTCAGACCCGAGCAGCTGCAGCTGCTGGAGCTCGTCTTCCGCCGGACCATGTACCCCGACATCCACCTGCGTGAGCGCCTGGCCGCGCTCACCTTGCTCCCCGAGTCCAGGATCCAGGTGAGCGGCCCGCGGCGGGCTGGCGAGTTCGCCGGTGCCACCTACTTGACGTTGGGCAAGTTATTTCCCTTGAGCCTCAGTGTCCTAGGCTGTAAAATCAGTGTCTATTGGCTACGGTGATCGTGAGGCTTGAATGAAATAATTCAGGCTCACGCTCAATGACTTCCGTCTCTCATCGCTGAGTATAAGGGCTCCTCCCGGGAGGCTAGCTGGTCTCTTGAAATGGTCAAAAAATAAATCCTCAGCAGGAAGGTAATAGGGAGTATTTTCACACTTTTTTGCTTATCCAGGAAGAACGGGCAGATGAGGTGCAGTTGGTGTTTCTCCCTGCTGGCTCACCAAGTTGCCCCCCTGGGCCCCTAGGCCACTTCCTTGGCAGGTGTTGGGTTTGGAATGTGGGTTGTAAAGGATATGTCTTGGGAGTAAAGCCTGAAGCATATGGAGTGTCTTGTTTGAAAAGTTTAGTGCAAGGTATGTTTATTGCCTAAAGTAATTTAGATCAGAATCCTGGAGCTTGGTGGTCATCAGAAGCCTGCCTTTTTTGCCTGGTCTGTAGCACCGTGGTCTGTACCTAAGAGCAGTTCTATGTAGGAGCTCTGATTTTCATGCTGGGAGAGACTGGACTTGTTTTCCCACATTTTTGGTGAAATGCCTCTGTCAATTTCAACAGCTGGCACAGAAGCTTCCCAAGCAGGACAGGTCCTCTGGTTCAGTTCAGTTCAGTTCAGTCGCTCAGTCGTGTCCGACTCTCCGCGACCCCATGAATCACAGCACGCCAGGCCTCCCTATCCATCACCAACTCCGAGTTCATTCAAACTCATGTCCACAGAGTCGGTGATACCATCCAGCCATCTCATTCTCGGTCGTCCCCTTCTCCTCCCGCCCCCAACCTTTCCCAGCATCAGAGTCTTTTCCAGTGAGTCAACTCGTCGCATGAGGTGGCCAAAGTATTGCAGTTTCAGCTTTAGCATCAGGTCCTCTGGTATTTGTGGGGAAATAGTGAGCAAAAATTTTATTCACCTAAGTGAATGAAGTCCACTGAGAAAAATGCCTCCTTAAATAATTTGACAAGGGAGTACACTTTTGAAAATTGATTTTCCAGATTCTTTTAAGGCATAGTAGTGTTTTTTCCCCCTAAAATTCTAAGTGCTGCTGTTGCTGTGGCCTCATTTTTCCTTTGCAGATGTCCCTATATAAACAACTAGGTATTACTGCAGCTTTGCACCTGGGAGGTCGAGAAAGCCAGGTGCTCTGATTTTGTGAAGTGTTTTGTGGAAACCATAAGGTCCCAGAATAGGGAGCCAGGGCATGTTAACTGGAACCTACAGTGAACTATGAAGGTAAAAGTAGCATGACGACTCCAACCAGAAGCAGTTTCTTTCTTCCCTCTTCCAGGTGTGGTTCCAGAACAGGCGTGCCAAGTCACGTCGTCAGAGCGGAAAACCCTTTCAACCCTCAGCCAGGCCAGAGCTGTTCCTCCACCACTCTGCTTGTGAAACTGAAGCAAAATATTTGAAGCCCCAGCCGCCTCTGGAGGTAGATGTGAACTGCCTGCCTGATCCCAACAAGGTTGGAGGAGGTATCTCTGACCCTAACTCCCAGGGTCAGAATTTTGAAACCTGTTCTCCTCTCTCTGAAGACATTGGTTCAAAGCTGGACTCATGGGAGGAACACATCTTTTCTGCCTTTGGTAACTCTTGAGTCTGGGAGGATTCAGGGTGAGCTCAGAGGAACCATGACTAACAGTCAGGGGGCTGCACATAGGAATACCGTCCTTTCTGGCTTCCATGTTAAGGACTCATCCGTGTTAACCTTGATAATGGTCTTGAGTCATCTCACCTGTGAAGCCTCCTCCCCTGTTGCCCATGGCCTGTTCCTTCTTCATAGTACACACCACCTAGGAGTTCTGGCGTTTATTTTTACCAACACATTTCCAAGTATGCACATTCATTTTGGTCCCCTTATCTTACCAGCCCTGTTGTAATTTTTTTGAATTAGTTTCTCAGAACTCAGTATTTTCACAAGAATTCCTCAGTTTGATTCAATTTCCCCTTGTGCTTGACAGCTGTTGTCTTCATATGGCTCCTCCAAAGGCTAATAACCTTAAACTTATGTTAACCCAGCTCCTTCAACCCTCCTCCTATCAAGATTTACTCCTTTTAAAATCAGGCCTCACATCTTTACACGCCTTCATAGTTCAGTGATTCTGCATCCAGATTATTCAAGAGACCCCTGCCTCTCTTTTCTCAACTTTTAAAAAACTACCCTCTAAAACCTGTAGTAGCTTTCAGTTGCTGCCAAATTATAAAGACCTTTTGGTTACTCTTCTAGGTAACTGACATTGATAGCCTATAGGACAGTTAGCACATCTTAATTTCACCCATCCACAGTATATGTCTCTGTCTCAAAGCCATTTCTTTCAGTTTTGGAAGCAAATGCATAACCTCTTTCAAAACACTCTAGATCTCCCTCTTGCTGAAGGTTAAAATTTTCTCTAATCCTGATTTTGTACCTGTTACTTCAGTCACTGCAGCATTACCCTTAGCACTTGTTAACTGTACTTCTGTGCAACTTTCGTTTATTGTTATTAAATGTTTCCCACAAATGTTTCATTGTTAATTCTATTAAATGACTTCTGTTCTTTAGACAGTTCATAACTGCTCAGCACACGTTTTGTGGCCATGAAAAACATTTCTACAAGAAGTTTCTGCAAATGTAGTTTCTAAAGCCAGTCACTGTTATATCCGGAGGCCACTGTACTAAGTTTAACTTGGTTAAAAGTCTGTCCAGCTTATTCAAAGTTTAGTAACATGAATCTTTTGGTTCCAGGAGATTTCTTGTTCCCAATTTATATGATAAGGATGTATGCAAATTATTGTTTTCAAGTTATTCTGAGATAAATTATTGTCTTCTTATTTTGAGGGTTTTTAAACTTCTAAAGGCAAAAGGAAACTTTTTGTATATGAGGTAATCACAGGTGAGGTTTTTTTTGTAAATTGTACTTTGGAGGCAGCTCATGAGAAACCAGGGCTGGGGCCAGGACTCAGGTGTTTCTATTTTTTTAATGGAATTTTTAAAATTTGAATATGCCTTGGCATGGGGCTTCCCAGGTGGCAGTGCAGGAGACAAGACACCTGGGTTAGATTCCCGGGTCGGGAAGATTCCCTGGAGGAGGGCATGGCAACCCACTCCAGTATTCTTGCCTGGAGGATCCCCATGGACAGAGAAGCATGGTGGGCTTAGAGTCCATAGGGTTGCAAAGAGTCAGACACGACTGAAGTGACTCAGCACACATGCCTTGGCATGGCTTGTGGGATGTTAGTTCCCAAACCAGGGATCAAACCTGGGCCCTTGGCAGTGAAAGCGAGGGCCCACCAGGAAATTCCCCAGGACTGGACTACCAGGGAATTCCACAGGACTCAGGTCTTGATTACTAGGACTGTGAACTACGCTGAAAACCTCAGAGATTATACATGCCTGTTACCCTGATTTTCATAGAGGGGTTGAGTGGCCTGTACTTTTCAGAGTAGCAAATCCACTGTTATAAGCAACCAGGATATAGTTCAGGCTTTAGTAGCAGATGACTTCTGAATCCTTGAAAACTGTCTGAAATAAAAAATGGGATGATAAACATTAGGTCTTATTTTCAGTGCTTGCTTTGTATTATACATCATACTTGGGGCCTACTATGGGGTTGGCCAGGAGGTCTCACAATCACAGCTTCCTTCGCATTTAGATTTGTGACAAGGCCAAATGAGATAATATACATTCACAACTGAGAGGCATATCATTTAAACCTAACAGTCCATTAAGGGTCACATTTAAAGGAAATCTTTTAATGAGCATATTAATTTTATTATTGTATTTACATTATGTTCTCTTTTTCCCAGTGAACAGTTAAAAAATATACAAATGTTTAAGTACTGTCACAATTTTTAATATAGGATCCTCTAACAGTGGTCTGTACTGCTCTGAAACTCTTAGGAGATCCTAACTGTTAAATATACTACAGGCATGATAGATTTAATCCTTACAACTGCCATGTGAGGTAGGGACTGTTATTATTTTTAAAATTACGAAATTTAAGTAGTGGTTGACAGTCACATAGCTAATAAATAATGGCCAAGACTCAAATCTAGGACTCAGTCCACTATTTATTCACCACCATATAATGCCTGTTATATTGGCCTGACCTTTTAGTTAGGACTAATGATAATGTGATAGGTTTAAAGGCAACTCCTTAATCAGTATTTGTACATCCAAGTGAGTATGTCTCACCTTTCAAAGCAATCATCATGAAGGACCCTACTTTTATTCCAGGGACACAAATGTTGCTTAGAACTCCTTTGAAACTCTTGTTCATTTATTCTACAAATACTTGGTGCCTATAAAAGGCACTTTAGCAGGGCCTGGAAATGGTGAGCAAAACCAGCAACAGTCCCCCACCTAATGGACCCAAGAGGCCAGGATGGAGACATAAATACAAAATTGCAAATGTGATCAAGTGCTGGATGGAGGAGGCATGTGAGGGCCTGGAGAGGACACATTGTGGTCAAAGATTATCTTCCTTTCTGAAGATACCTTCAGACAGTGATGCTGAAGGTAAAATCTGCAGGATCATCAGGAGTTAGCAAAGTAAAGGGAGAGGGAACATAGAGGGCACTGAATGTGCAAAGACCCTGGAGACTTAAGGAGCAGGATGGAGAAACTGTAGGGGAGACCAGATCATGTGTGTAGTCTTGTAGAAAGTTCTGAATTTGTCGTGAGAGACATAAAACTTTAGTTGGGGATAACCTGACCAGTTCTGCATTTGAAGAGCATCACTTTGGCTGCTTCTGAGGAGAGCTGAGTGGATGCTGGGAGACAAGTCAGGAACTGACTGCTGTATTCCAGGATAGGGATGAGGGCACTGGGCTGACAGTACTGGTGATAGAAGATGGAGAAAGGGCTTGAGTTCAAGGGAAAATATTTAACAGGCAAGTTTGTTTGTAGATTCTCAATGGTAGCAAGTGAATCTGATTTTTGGAACTAACAGAAATTCAGAACCAAATCTACGTAAAGCATGATGTACTTGCTTGCTCAATCTGGCTTTGATAGTTTTCTTTAGGGCTCAATAAAGGTGTTAGGCAGTGGCAGCATCATTTAAATTAATGCACAGCCAATCCCAAATGACTACTTTGAATTATACAGATTTCTTCTTCCTTAAACAAAAATAAAATTCAAATATATTCTTAGGCACAGTTCTTGTCATCAACACATGATGGCACTGAAAGATATAGATGATGCTTAATTACGTAAGTGCAAAACTAGGTATAATTTAAGTGTGACAAGTCAGCCTTAAGAAATGTAGAAGAAAAAATATAAAAAATGCTTACCTAAGTCAAGGCAGAATATATTAAAAATCAACCTTTCTCTAGATCTATAGTAAGCCAAGTAACTTACATGCTCACAGTGTTTTCCATACTGATTACTTAGCCATGGGAAAAAAAATCCTAATGGTATTTTAATTCAAAATGACTTAGTAATAAATTTGTACTGTTCCTCCTAAAAATATAGTTTAGTGGAAAAGATAATTTTAAAAAACATTTTAAATAGAATAAATATTTATCAACTTGTATTAATTAAATGAAAATGAAGATCATTAATTTTCATAAATCAATTTATTTAGAATTACAAATATTAAGAATAAAAGATTTATGCATTTCTTAATTAAACGTAACAGTTTAGCTAAATATAAACTCTGCACTAAAGTTCTGCAGTGGCACAATACCAACAAAGAATATGGAAGCATTTTTAAACTATACAAAAATTTCAAATGGAAAATAATCGTGTTTCAATCCTATTATACATTAACATATAAAAAGTCTCATTTTATGAGACATCTAAAAGAATCGAAGCCACTTCTACAGCTATATCTTAAACTCCAAATCTGAAAACAATTTATTATATTTTGACTTTATAATATTCTATATTAAAACAGAGAAAATTCCAAATACACACTTTTTACAAGATTAACATTTTAGGCAGGGTTTTCCTTAAAAAACCGAAAACCAAAAAATCCCACAACCAAATACAAACCTTTTTTCTCCATTTTCTAGCACTGGCTATTATATTTGTTTTCCTTATAAAATTTTTTAAAAAATTGTTCAACTGTTGGATTTTAACCAGTAATCTGGTTCAAAAATTGTGCAAATAAACAAAAAAATATGAAAATAGTGTGTTATCAGTCTTTTGAAAATATACCCCATAACAATAGCGCTTTTTGCCCTGAATTGATGGGAAAAGACATGCCAAATCCATTTGCTGAAATTTAGCATCTTGCAGTAATGTTTCTTTCCTGCTCCTTCATTTTCTTTCAACAGACAAACAACAAAGGTTTCTTTTATAAATTATGATAAATTAAAATATTTATTATTATAAAATGATCTATAGAACCATGTCACATTGCAAGTATATATCACATATACTTGTAAAGTCCGTATTTCCCACCTATATCAGTGGCTTCCTAAAAATGAGGACTTCCCATATCTCATGATGTTATCTTTTGAAGACTGAAGTGGTGATCAACTAAATGAACTGGAGTTGTAATTTTCTAGATGGAATTTCCACATTGCCATGCACAATGCACAAAAGACCATGTTTCTTCATGTTCTCCACTGCAGTAGTTGTCTGCCTGGGTTGAGTTGAATTCATGCACATTAAAAAAATGGTCAACATATTCTTCCATGAAATTATGTTCAGACATTTTCAGTTTAAAAATACTTGCTAATAAACATATATAACATAAGCAGTGCTACTGCAGCTGAGTAATAAGGGAAAAATAAATATAATGCTGGTCAGCAATGCTGGTTTAAGAAGCAGTAGAGTATATTAAAATGCCTTATTTGGAGATTTAAATTTTCCTTGTTTTCCAGCAGATAGGTTATTTGGTGTTGGAAGCCTATATAAAGGAAGAGAACTTCACAAAAACAATGTCCTATGCAGTTGGGATAATTAAATCTTCTATTCAGTCTCTGTTGGTGTTATTTGCTGCAAAGGCATGTAAGTTTCCCATCTGGCTCAGGCCGCTCTGAATATGTGCAACATGAATTTCTACATTATTCTGAAAGCAACTAAAGAAAGAAGAAACATCGTTAACTACTTTATCTCACGAAATTAAGAAAAATAGTTTTTTTTAAAAAGAAAAAGCTGAATTTCAGTTAGGAAATAGCTAAGATAACAACCCCATGTAAGTAATATATCTTCCCTTTACATTAGCCATAATTCTATTTCAGTAGTAACTGAAAAGGTGTGCTTGAGGGAAGCAAAGAAGCCAGGGGAGTACTGGAAAGAGAGGATGGACAAATCTCTCTTTGGGGAAGACTTACTTCAAAGTTAAACCTCTATGCCAAACCCAAATCTAAATATTATATGTCTTTTGATTCCTTTATATAAAAAAATCCATCTGAAAATTCTGTCAATAGACTGCATGTAACATGCAAGCTCATTTACAATTTACTTAAAGGATAAAAATCATGACTACTTCATAACTATGTACAATTCTTAAAGCTTATACTAGAAATCACTATGAATTTCATATAAAAATAGAGTACATCTAATGAAATACCTGATATTAGAAGCATCTATTGTACTCTTGATATCATTTAGTGAATCTGTAAGTGATTTAAATTCAAATGAATTCAGGTCTCCTCCTTCTGCTAGACACTAAAGAAAAAAAAATTTCAAAATTTAATTGTACTTCGAATACAGACAAAAACTCTGCTCTAATATACAGTTTAATTTTTTAGCATCAAATTAGCACAGTTTGTTTAGGTGTCAAAATGAAGAAAGTATTCTTAATATTTTCTCCAAAAGGTTCTCCAAAATTTACCTTAATTTGTAATAAAATAGCTGTAAGCCTGGAGATTAAGTCTGTCAGATTTTCATTTTCAACACAGGGCTGTCCTGTTGAGGAATTTGCATGTCGAACTATTTCCTGTGCTTCTTCCTCACACCTTCGTCTCATGTCTGTCGGCTGATCTGCAGGCTGGAGCCCTTGGTCTGGAGCAAGCTGAATACAGATGATTAAAACATAAGATATACATTCATAAGGCCATGATAATTTCTATGTGTTTGTGCCCTGTTTTCAGATTAGGATTTTTATAAAAGTAGCATTTGTATAACAAAAACAATCTCACTCTTACCTTAGAAATTTTTTCTCCTCTAACAATATTTATTTTCTGATTTGTTTTATATTTGGGTACCTTTTAATTTTGAGATACTTCTAAAAGACTAGAACAAAAATTTCTTGATAACCTTTTACCCAGATTCACTAACTGCTATGGTTTACTGTGTTTGAGTTAACATTTGACCTTTCTCTGTAAATAATTTTTTTTCTCTTAACTATTTGAGAATAAGTTGCAAACACTGTGCCTCTTTACTCCTAAATACTTAATAACCACAGAGCAATGATCTGATCACAATCAGGAAGTTTAGCACAGACATAATACCATTTTCTGACAGTCTGTATTCAGATTTCATCAACTGTCCCAATACCTAGCTATTTTTCCCCCTGAATACATCTGGTTGTCCTGTCTCTCTAGACTCCTTTACTCACAAACAGTTCCTCAGTCTTTTATAACCTTGATAGCTTTGAAGAATATCAGCCGATTATTTTGCATAATATCCCTCAATGTGGGTTTGTCTGTTTCCTCTTGATTAGACTAAGGTAATAGGTCTTTGGCGGGAACACCACAAAAATGATGTTGTTGTTCTCAGTTCATTGTGACTAGGAGGCGTATGATGTTTATCTGTCCCACTACTGCTTATGTTATCTTCGATCACTCAGTTAAGGAAGCTATGTACCTCCATTAGCACAGAGAGCTTCCTTGACCGTTCTTATAGCAGCACACCACTCCACTGTGGGATGTGCCCTAAGTTATTCAGCCAATTCCCTATGTATGGGCATTTAGGTTACTTCTAATATTTTGTGACTGTCAGTAACACTGCAATGAATAATCTTGTCTTCTAACACTTAACATTTTTTTAAATGGAAGTATACATAAATATATAATACTCCAAGGGTAGCCACCATCCTGACTTTTATATATGTATTATAACACAATACAGAGCTATATATTATTTATTATATATATTAGTTTTTGCTGGCTTTTGAGCTTTACATAATATGAAATTATGCATTATATATTCTTTTGTGTCTGACTTTATCTGTTCAATATTTGCATGTTCTCATATGATCAAATATGTTCACACATTCATTCTTATTGCTAAGAATTCCATTGTATATTATAATTTACTGATTCATTTTAGTACTGCTGGATATTTGGGTAGTTTCTAATTTTTGGCTATAATGAACAGTGATGCTATGTATGTTCCAGTGTCTATCTTTTGGCAAATACATATTCATATATCTTTGATATATACATAGAAGTGGAATTGCTTGTTCTTATTTTAAAATCAATATTGTATTTCCATAAGAGCTTTGTGAAAATCAAATTTACTCCATTAGGAAATGATTATCACATATGGCCTTGTGTACACAATGAGATACAAAAGGACACCCACTTCTGCATGTTTTCTTATATGTCATCTTGGACTGCTTGGTTTGCACCTCCTGTGGATGGCTGCTAGTCCAGCGGGAGAAGCTATTTGCTAGGACAACACATATGGCTATGTAGGTAAATGACAATTATCAGGAAAATAAAAATAATAATGGATGGCTAAAGGAATGAGCAAAATATACTCAGAATTTAGTTCAAGGTAATCGCAGTTCATTTCCCTCAGTTCAAGTGGACTGATATCAACAAAAATGGCAGATCTTTGGGACTCAATGATGAGGCTAGTATCATAAAAAGATGTTTATCTCACACCACAAACAGATGTGGCTTTAAATAACCCATGCTGTGCTTAGTTGCTAGGTCGTGTCTGAATCTGTGAGCCCATGGACTGTAGACCACCAGGCTCCTTTGTCCATGGGTATTCTCTAGGCAAGGATACTGGAGTGGGTTGCCATGCCCTCCTCCAGGGGGGTCTTCCCAATCCGGGATAGAACCTCTCGCATTGCAGGTGGATTCTTTACCATCTGAGCCACCAGGGAAGTCCTAGACCCATGAACTTATGGTCAATCTACAACAAAGAGGCACAGATATACAATGGAAAAAAGGTAGTAGTCTCTTCAGTAAACGGTGCTGGGAAAACTGGACAGCTATATGTAAAATAGTGAAATAGAACATTCTCTAATACCATACAAAAAATAAACTCAAAATGGATTAAAGACCTAAATATAAGACCAGATACTAGAACACTCTTTGACATAAATCACAGCAGGATTTTTTTGGATCCATCTTCTAGAGTAATGAAAACAAGAGCAAGAAAAAACAAATGGGACCTAATTAAACTTAAAAGCCTTTGCACAGCAAAGGAAACCATAAATAAAAAGACAACCTACAGAATGAGACAACATGTTTGCAAATGATGTGACTGCAAGGGGTTAATTTCTGAAATAAACAATTTATACAGCTCAATATCAAAAAAACCCAAACAACCCAATCAAAAAATGGGCAAAAGACCAAAAGAGACATTTCTCCAAAGAAGACATTCAGATGGCCAACAGGAATATGAAAAGATGCTCCACACCTCTAGTTATAAGAGAAATGCCATCAAAACTACAAAAAGTTATCACCTCACATCAGTGAGAATGGCCATCATCAAAAAGTCTACAAATAATAAATGCTGGCGAGGGTATGGAGAAAAGGAACCCTCCTACACTGATGGTAGGAGTGTAAATTGGTACAGCTAGTACAGAGAACAGTATGGAGGTTCCTTAAAAACTAAAAACAGAGTTACCATTATGATCAAGTAATCCCACTCATGGAAAGGATGAAAACTCTAATTCAAAATGATAGTTTTTGAATGCTAATTCAAAAAAACTCTACTTCAAAAAAAAAAAAAGTGGCTTTACTGGAAATATACAACCTCTAAGAATGCAAATGCTGGAGCATACTAAACTCATCACAATAATTTCATTCTTCCTTGTAAGAAACTCAAATTTTTGGTGAAACTGGTGAGCCACCGTCATACATATAATTATATGTGCATAACAATAATGATAATTCACAAATAATCCTATAATGTATGTGACTGCAATTCAAGAATCCATAGTTCTAATGTAAAGTTTATTTTTAAAATTTCTATTTATTTTTTTGACTGTGCCTCACAGCCTATAGGATTTTAGTTCCCCAAGCAGACATTGAACACAGGCCCTCAGCAGTGAAAATACTGAGTCCTAACCACTGGACCACCAGGGAATCCCCAAATGTAAAGTTTAAAAAGGAGCAATCAAAACTGTATACCCAGCATGATCATAACTTTGTGAGAAAAAGCATGTACAGTAAAAAAAAAAAAAATATTAGGAAATAAAAATATAGTTTTTGTGGTAGTAGAATTAAGAGTAATTATTTTTCTGGATGTTTCTAAATTTTTAGAGAGCTATAATCATTTGTAATTCAAACAAAACCAACAGAATTGACAGGTCACTGTGTAGAAAGCACTCTTCAATGTTGATGCTGTAAGGGAAAAAATATATATAAAATATAGTTCTGCTCAAAGATCTTGGCCTAGTTTGGGTTTTCTAAAACGGGATGGTAACAGTATCAGTTTCAAGTAAGAGGGGAGGTCACAGCCCCCTCAAGGGAACTTCATACAAACTACCTACCTCATAGCAGTACTGTTGAACTTTATGCAAAACTTTGTTTAGGTCCTTGTTCAGTTGTTCAAGCTCTAAAACAATCGTTGCATATCTTCGTTGAAATTCAATGCCAATGGGCATGGAATATGATTTCTGAGAAGGAAAAAAAGTCAGATTTTGATAAGGTTTATTTTTTTAACAATGCAATTTCAATGATCTACTAGGATACTGGACTTATTCAAAATAGACAAACAGGTTTTTAAAAGAGACTATGCTCAATGTCATACTACTTATATGTGCTAATGGTATTAATGTTACTTAGGTGATTGTCTTTGTTCTTAGGAGTGTCATGATCTCTGTCATTTACTTTTAAAAAATGGAGATTGTACAGAGAGAGAGAGAGAGAGTGTGTGTGTGTGCAAGACAGATTAAATGAAGCAAAATTATTGAATCCATGTATGTTTCTTATAGAAATCTTTCAACTTTTTAATAACTTTATCATTTTCAAAAATAAAAAGTTGGTAAAAAATTATATATATTCATTTGAAGTGTTCTAGTTATTTAATTGATTCTCCATTTGGACTCAATTCAGTATAGCATAATGGATAAGAGTTATGGGTGCTAGAATCAGATTACATGTTCAAAACCCAACACTATTACATACTAGCTGTGTGACTTTAAGCAAGTTCCTTAATTTCTCTGTGCCTGTTTTCTCATCTGCAAACTGGGGATAAAAGAACTTCTATCTAATGAGATTATGGCAAAGATTAAATGAAATAATATATGGTAGCATATTGCCTTCCACATAGAAAATACTCATTAAGTATTAACTGTTATCACCATTGCCATCATTTCGTATCTGCTTCCTACCAGTAAGTATAAATGGACTTTGATTTCATTTTCTTTCCTCTCTTCATAACACCTCCAATAAATTACACTATCCATTCCACTCCAGCTACAAATGCTGCAATGAGACTTCTTTAGTCAAGCCAAATTGAACCACACTTTTTCACAGGATTTCCGAGAAAGCAGATCATTGTGCACTGGGGAAACAAGTACAATTAAGAACGAAAAGTGAGCCTAGACTGGTAAGGATAAACTACTTACACTAGTAACCAATCACAGTGTTTTAACTGTTTGAGCTAACAGAAACCTGACGATCATCTTGTTCAGCCTTGTCATTTTACAGATGAGAAAACTGAGGCCCAGGGAAGTTAAATGTTTTGCTCAACAGCACACACTATTAATAATGTACCAGGTACTGTTCTAAGAGTTTAAGAGTATCTCACAGAATCCTTACAACCATCCCAAGAAGGATACTATAATTATCCCCACATGCCAATAAGTGGTAAGCATGCAGGTTCTGAAGGTAGACTGAATCAGAATTCCTCCACCATGGGATCTGATGCAGTGAAAGAGGAGGAAGGGAAACAATGTCACGGGGAGGCAAGGGAAGGGATAAGTCATTTCAAAATTATTTATTTCATAGTTTTTAAATTGAGGTAAACTTCTATTAGTTTCAGGTGTACAACATAATGATTCTGTATTTGTATATATTGCAAAACGATTACTGCAAGTCTAATTAGCATCTGTCACCATACATAATTTTTTTCCTTGTGATGAGAACTTTTAAGATGTACTTGGCAACTTTCAAATATGCAATACAGTATTATTAACTATAGCCACCATACTGTACATTACATCCCTATGACAGTTATTTTATAACTGTAAGCTTGTACCTTTTGATCCCCTTTACCCATTTCACCCTACCCGCTCCCCTCCTCCACCAAGCTCTGGCAACCGCCAGTCTGCTCTCTGTACTTCTGAGCTTGGTTTCTTGTTTTTTTTAGATTCCATATATAAGTGAGATCATACATTATTTGTTGGAAAGGTTAGTTCTATAATGGGCTTCCCAGGTGATGCAGTGATAAGGAATCTGCCTGTCAATGCAGGAGATATAAGAGATGTGGGTTCAATCCCTGGGTTGGGAAGATCCCCTACAGTAGGAAATGGCAACCTGCTCCAGTATTCTTGCCTGGAAAACCCCATAGACATAGGAGCCTGGTGGGCTCCAGTTGATGGGGTTGCAAAAAGTTGAACACGACTAAGCACACACACACAAGTTCTTATACCAGCCCAGAGTCACACCCAGTACATTCATTGATGCTTCCTGAATTCCTGTTCCTAAGCTTTAGTTTTTGTGGAGTTAAGCCCACTCTACTATCAAAAAAATTAGTATTTCCTATGCAAGGATAAACAGGACATGGTGAATTTAACTCCATTTCCCTGTTGGGCTGGACTGGGGACACAGTGTTGAGTTTAATTTGGTCAAATTTTTTTTGAGTGTAAGTGTGTACTGGGGCAGACTCAGAAGTAGTCAAAATTATTAGAGGGCGAGGGTATCAAAAGTCTTGATCCTCAATTTTTGTGTTCAACATATTCATGAGTTATTTAAAGAAAGACATACAAGGACTTCACCTACAGTTAAATAACAAATGAATCATTTTTGAAAAGAATCCTAAAATGAAACAGATATCATCCTCTTCAAAATTATCTGCTTGTATCCCCAACTTCTCAAATACTGCTGGAGCCCCCTCTTTTGAAACTGCCCTCAAAGTCTTCAGCACTTCTTTCTAAGTATCCTAAATGAAGACAAGTATTTCCCTTAAGTTTTAAAATAGTCAAATAATTAAGTACTAACACAGAAAACAGAATAATAAATGTACGAGAATGACCAAAACCATTGTGAAAAAGGACAAACAGGGAACTCATACTGGTAGATGGCAGATTAAACTGTGGAACTGGCATGGGTAACAAATCTTCCAATAGAATAGAACAGTGGGCAGTCTTTAATATATGGTAATTACTATATATATATATATATATGTATGCTTGTGTATTTATTCATATATGGGAATTTAGTATACAATAAAGTTGCCCTTTCAAATCAGTGGGGAAAGATAAACTGTTATTAAATTGAGACTATGGCTATTTGTTTGGGGGGAAAAAATAAAGGAAATTTCTCTGCAGAAGTTCCTAGAAGCGCAACCGCTAAATCAAAGGGCTTGTGCATTGTGCATTTTAAATTTCAATAGATATTGACAAAATGCCATTCATAGAAGATGTACTAATTCATTTTATTTTTATTGGAGGCTAATTATTTTACAATATTATATTGGTTAGTTTTGCCATACACTGACATGAATCTGCCCCGGGTGTACATGAGTTCCCTCTCCTGAACCCCCCTGCCACCTCCCTCCTCCCCTTATCCTCCCTCTGGGTCATCCCCGCACACCAGCCCCGAGCATCCTGTAACATGCATCGACCCTGAACTGGCTATTCGTTTCACATATGATAATATACATGTTTCAATGTCATTCTCCCAAACCATCCCACCCTCACCCTCTCCCACAGAGTCCCAAAGACTGTTCTATACATCTGTCTCTTTTGCTGTCTCGTATACAGGGTCTGCACAGCAAAGGAAACTATAAGCAAGGTGAAAAGACAGCCTTCAGAATGGGAGAAAATAATAGCAAATGAAGCAACTGATAAAGGATTAACCTCCAAAATATACAAGCAGCTCCTGCAGCTCAATTCCAGAAAAATAAATGACCCAATCAAAAAATGGGCCAAAGAACTAAACAGACATTTCTCCAAAGAAGACATAAAGATGGCTAACAAACACATGAAAAAATGCTTAACATCCCTCATAATAAGAGAAATGCAAATCAAAACCACAATGAGATACCATTTCACACCAGTCAGAATGGCTGCTATCCAAAAGTCTACATGCAAAAAATGCTGGAGAGGGTGTGGAGAGAAGGGAACCCTCTTACACTGTTGGTGGGAATGCAAACTAGTACAGCCACTATGGAGAACAGTGTGGAGATTCCTCAAAAAACTGGACATAGAACTGCCATATGATCCAGCAATCGCACTCCTGGGCATACACACCAAGGAAGCCAGAATTGAAAGAGACACATGTACTCCAATGTTCATTGCTGCACTGTTTATAATAGCCAGGACATGGAAGCAACTTAGATGTCCATCAGCAGACGAATGGATAAGAAAGTTTGCGTACATATACACAATGGAGTATTACCCAGCCATTAAAAAGAATGCATTTGAATCAGTTCTAATGAGGTGATGAAACTAGAGCCTATTATACAGAGTGAAGTAAGCCAGAGAGAAAAACACCAATACAATATATGAACGCATATATATGGAATTTACAAAGATGCAAATGATAACCCTGTATACGAGACAGCAAAAGAGACACAGATGTAATTCATTTTTAAGAATGCTTATTTCCCCGTAGTCTCACCAATAAATAAAAAAAATTTTTTGGCTGTGTGGTGCTCAGTGGCTTCTCTCTTTTTGGAGGCTGGGCTCTAGAATGTGCAGGCTCAGTATCACCGTAATGTTTTGTTACAACTTTTAATTTTTGCCAATTTCACCAAAAAGTAGGATCTTTTTAAACTGTTTCTTTGACCACCTTTTCAAATGGGGCTTTGCAGCTGGTGCTAATGGTAAAGAATCTGCCTGTCAATACTGGAGATATAAGAGATATTGGTTTGATCCCTGGGTTGGGAAGATCCCCTGGAGGAGGAAATGGCAACCCACTCCAGTATTCTCGCCTGGGAAATCCCATGGACGGAGGAGCCTAGCAGACTACAGTCTACAGGTTCACAAAGAGTCAGACACGACTAAGCAACTGAACACACACACACATACACACACACCCCTTTTCACATATTTAAGAGTCATTTGTGTTTTTTTTTTCCTATGAACTATCTATTCACATTTATTTCATTAAAAAAAATTCTTACCTCAAGATCTTAAAATTACTCTTCTAATCACTTCTAGAAGCTTTATAGTTTTGCCTTTCACATTTAGATGTTATGAGATTTATCTCCCTCCCCATACAGATATCCAGTTAATCCAGCACCATTATTTCAAAGACCTTTCTTTCCCCACTGCTCTGCAGGACCACCTTTTCATAGATGAAGAGTGTGCACACATGCAAATCTATTCCTGGGCTCTCTGCTCTGTTGCACGGTCTATTTCTCTATGTTGGGCCAGTAGCACACAGTCTTCAGAAACTCCAGCTCTGTAATAAGTCTTGACAAGAGTAAATCATCCTACTTTACTCCAGTTCCACATAAATTTTAGAATCAGCTTGTCAGTTTAAATGCACTTATGCACACACACACACGCAAAATTCACTTGAGATTTCATTCAATTTATGGATAAATTTGATGAAAATGACCCCATTCAAACATAGTGGTTGAAATCATGAGTGTCTCTTTTCATTTTCAGTTCAGTTCAGTCGCTCAGTCGTGTCCGACTCTCCGCGACCCCATGAATCACAGCACGCCAGGCCTCCCTGTCCATCACCAACTCCTGGAGTTCACTCAAACTCATGTCCACAGAGTCAGTGACACCATCCAGCCATCTCATTCTCTGTCGTCCCCTTCTCCTCCTACCCCCAATCCCTCCCAGCATCAGACTCCTTTCCAGTGAGTCAACTCGTCGCATGAGGTGGCCAAAGTATTGCAGTTTCAGCTTTAGCATCAGTCCTTCCAATGAACACCCAGGATTGATCTCCTTTAGAATGGACTGGTTGGATCTCCTTGCAGTCCAAGGGACTCTCAAGAGTCTTCTCCAACACCACAGTTCAAAAGCATCAATTCTTCGGCGATCAGCTTTCTTCACAGTCCAACTCTCACATCCATACATGACCACGGGAAAAACCATAGCCTTGACTAGATGGACCTTTGTTGGCAAAGTGATGTCTCTGCTTTTTAATATACTATCAAGGTTGGTCATAACTTTCCTTCCAAGGAGCAAGCGTCTTTTAATTTCCTGGCTGCAATCAGCATCTGCAGTGATTTTGGAGCCCAAAAACATAAAGTCTGACACTGTTTCCACTGTTTTTCCATCTATGTCCCATGAAGTGATGGGACCAGATGCCATGATCTTTGTTTTCTGAATGTTGAGCTTCAAGTCAACCTTTTCACTCTCCTCTTTCATTCTCATCAAGAGGCTTTTTAGTTCCTCTTCATTTTCTGCCATAAGGGTAGTGTCATCTGCATATCTGAGGTTATGGATATTTCTCCCAGCAATCTTGATTCCAGCTTGTGCTTCTTCCAGCCCAGCTTTCCTCATGATGTACTCTGCATATAAGTTAAATAAGCAGGATGACAATATACAACCCTGACGTACTCCTTTTCCTATTTAGGTCTTCTTTAATTTCACATAACATTTAATAGTCTTCTGCCTCTTGAGAAACCTGTATGCAGGTCAGGAAGCAACAGTCAGAACTGTACATGGAACAACAGACTGGTTCCAAATAGGAAAAGGAGTACGTCAAGGCTGTATATTGTCACCTTGCTTATTTAACTTATATGCAGAGTACATCATGAGGAACGCTGTGCTGGAAGAAGCACAGTTTGGAATCAAGATTGCTGGGAGAAATATCAATAACCTCAGATACGCAGATGACACTACCCTTATGGCAGAAAGTGAAGAGGAAATAAAAAGTCTCTTGATGAAAGTGAAAGAGGAGAGTGAAAAGGTTGGCTTGAAGCTCAACATTCAGAAAACAAAGATCATGGCATCTGGTCCCATCACTTCATGGGAAATAGATGGAAAAACAGTGGAAACAGTGTCAGACTTTATTTTTTTGGGCTCCAAAATCACTGCAGATGGTGATTGCAGCCATGAAATTAAAAGACGCTTACTCCTTGGAAGGAAAGTTATGACCAACTTTGATAGTATATTAAAAAGCAGAGACACATCACTTTGCCAACAAAGGTCTGTCTAGTCAAGGCTATGGTTTTTCCCATGGTCATGTATGGATGTGAGAGTTGGACTGTGAAAAAAGCTGATCGCCGAAGAATTGATGCTTTTGAACTGTGGTGTTGGAGAAGACTCTTGAGAGTCCCTTGGACTGCAAGGAGATCCAACCAGTCCATTCTAAAGGAGATCAATCCTGGGTGTTCACTGGAAGGACTGATGCTAAAGCTGAAACTGCAATACTTTGGCCACCTCATGCGACGAGTTGACTCACTGGAAAAGACTCTGATGCTGGGAAAGGTTGGGGGTGGGAGGAGAAGGGGACGACAGAATGAGATGGCTGGATGGCATCACCGACTCTGTGGACATGAGTTTGAGTGAACTCCGGGAGTTGGTGATGGACAGGGAGGCCTGGCGTGCTGTGATTCATGGGGTCGTGGAGAGTCGGACACGACTGAGTGACTGAAATGAACTGAACTGATCTGATACAGAAGTTTAACACATCTTATATTTATGTCAACGTATGCAGTTTTAAATGGTATTTTTTGAAATTTCATTTTTAACTGCTTATTGCTGATATATAGAAAAACAACTGCTTAAAAAACTGACCTTGAATCTTACAACTTTGTTAAACTCACATATTAATTCTAATAATTTAATTGCATATGCTTTTACATTTTCTAGGTATACAACCACATCATCTGTGAATAAAAGAGTTTTATTTCTTCCTTTCCAATCCTTATAGCTCTTACTTCATTTTCTTGTTTTATTGGCTAGGTCCTCTAGTGTACTACTGAATAAAAGCTGTGATTGTAGGCTCCCTTATCTTATTTCTAGTCTTAAAAGAGAAAGTTTTTAACACTTCACTAATAAGTATGATACGTGCTATAAGTTTTCTTGGTAAATATTTTCTATCAGGTTAAGGAATTTTCATTCTATTCCTAGTTCGATAAGAGTGTTTGCTTTTCCACCATGAAGAGATGTTTAATTTTGTAAGATGGTTTTTATGCATCCATTGAGATGATCTTGTGGATTTTCTTTACTTTTTTTGGGGGGGCCATGCTGCACAGCTTGTGGGGTCTCTGTTCCCTGACTAGGGATTGAACATGGGTTATAGCAGTGAAAATCTGGAATCCTAGCCACTAGGCAACCAGGGAGATCCCCTTCTTTACTTTCTTACATTGTAAATTATACTTAAAAAAATTTTTTTTAATTAGTAAGTGATTAGCTTTAATAGTCTTACCTGTTAGTCTTTTAAACAAGTATCTAAGGCAGTTTTATAGTTCATTTAAAGGTGAATAACACACACTTTTACAAGCTTGGATACTTTATATAACAGATAAAAGGAAAATTGCATCAGACCTGTCTGATGTAACCTGGCAGTTATACAAAAGATTAAGGAGAGGGTTAACATGACTCAGCAATTCCACTTTTAGATACATAGTCATAGAAATGAAAATATACATCTACACAAAAATCCATACATGAACACTCATAGTCATCTTACTCAAAATAGCCAGAGTGGAAACAACTCAAATGTCCCTCAACTGATGAATGGATAAATAAAATGTGATATATCCATACAATGGAATATTATTTGGCAATAAGAAGTACTGACACATGTTACGACATGGATGAACCTTCAAAACATTATGCTACTTGAAAGAATACAGTCACAAATGATTACATATCACAAGATTCCATTTACATTAAATGTGCAGAACAGCTGGAGAGAAATTAGATATATTGGTTGCCTAGGTTTGGGGTGGAAACTGATTTGGGGGAAATGAGGAGTAGCTGCTAAAAATACAGGGTTTTTTTTTTGATAATGAAAACGTTCTAAAATCAACTCTGATGATGCCTGCACAATCTGTGAACTGAACCATAAACTAAACACCACAAAATTGTCCACTTAAATGGGTGAATTGTATGGTATGTGAATAATATCTCAATAAGGCTGTTATTTTAAAAACCTGCCCCTTTAAATAAGTTATTATAATTAAGCATGGCTTCCTATCCCTCCTATCTAAGCAACTAATGTACTTTTAGGCTGTCACACACAGGGTGAGAGTGGCACACAAAATGGACTCTTACTTTTTTTTTTAAAATGTATTCTACTTTCAAATTAGTAAGCAGATTTCTGCAGAGATTCGTAATTTCAAAAATAAAAAGAGGACTAACAATCATGATAAGACAATTCTGAGAACATATTTGGAAAAGAACAACATTGCAGTGGTGATGGAGAGAGGGAAGGAGTACAGAGAAAACAGTATCCAGAGTTTTCCGAAGCCACTAACACACAGTTTTAAAAGTGGTTAAAACAGAACAGTCTAGGACAAATCTCCTTTCCTACTCATGAACTACTATTAATGTCCTCGTATGACAAGACAAATTTTCAAAGTGGAAAAGCAATGATCGGAGACTGACTGAGACTGCTAGTGTAATATCTACTTTTATACAGCGTTGAGGCAATTCAAATCTATTTTAATAAATTCCATACACTAATTCATTTGTATGTGGATGCTCGGTATATGTATTTTTAAAAGGTTTTGATAGTCCAAAATAGAAAAGGTATATTGAAGTTAATAAGCTAGGACAAACCTTCACCGACTTTAACATACTATATAATCAGGTCAAGAAAAGGTAGTTCAAAACTTTAAAAGAACTTGACAAAAATTCCTCAGATGTATGACTGAAAACTTTTTCCTTGTTGTATCATAAAAGTGACTAAAGTATTTTAAAGTAATTTTCCTCCCCTTGCTTTGCAAATTGAAAGTTTGAACATTTAATTTCACATTTTGACAAGTCTGCCTTTAGTTTGCTTTTGCTGGGTAAAGTAAGAGTGAGATAAACATTTAAGTATTCCAAAATTAAAGGAGACTTTATCAGACCAATGTTCCCATTTTTAATAAATTCCATCAAGAAATAAATTTTTGTGTCTCCATAAAAAAATCCCAAAATAATAAATGCTGGAGAGGGTGTGGATAGAACTTAGGAACACTCCTACAGTGTTGGTAGGAATGTAAATTGGTACAGCCAGTATGAAGAACAGTATGGAGGTTCCTTAAAAAACTAAACCAAACCATATAATCCTACAATCTCACTCCTGTGCACATATTCAGAGAAAAACATGGTCCGAAAGAATACTTGCACCCCAATATTTGGTGCAGCACTGTTTACCATAGCTAAGGCATGAAAGCAACCTAAATACCAATGGACAAAAGAATGGAGAAAGAAAATATGGTATGTATATACAATGGAATTTATTCAGCCATTAAAAAGAACAAAACAATGCCATTTGCAGCAACATGGATGGACCCAGAGATGATCATACAGAGAAACAGATATATTGTATGATATAGTTTATATGAGGAATCTAAAAAGAAATTACAAATGAACTTATTTACAAAACAGAACAGACTCACAGACTTAGAGAATTGAACTTATGGTCACCAGAGGACAAGGGTGAGGGGAAGGGACAGTTAGGGAGTTTGGGACTGACATATACACACTGCTATATTTAAAATGCATAACTAACAAGGCCCTACTGTATACCACAGGGAACTCTGCTCAATATTATGTAACAATCTAAATGAGAAAAGAATCTGAAAAAAACAGATACATGTATAACTAAATCACTTTGCTGTATATCTGGAACTATATTCCAGTATAAAATAAAAAGTTAAAAAGAAAAAATATATATACTTTGGACAAAGTAGTATGTCTAGTCCTTTGAAGTGCAATATAGTGAACTACTCAGGTCATTTTGGTAAAAACATAATAGAAATTAGCTCTCGGCTTCAAAATTAAGTTACATTGATTAAATAAAATTATTTGTTAGAGTAGAGACTGTGTAGGGATCAGTTCAGTTCAGTTGCTCAGTCATATCCGACTCTTTGCGACCCCACAGACTGCAGCATGCCAGGCTTCCATGTCCATCACCAGCTCTCGGAGCTTGCTCAAACTCATGTCCGTCGAGTTGCTGATGCAATCCAACCATCTCATCCTCTGTCATCGCCTTCTCCTGCCTTCAATCTTTCCCAGTATCAGGGTCTTTTTCTTCACGAGTCAGTTCTTCGCATCAGGTGGCCAAAGTATTGGAGTTTCAGCTTTAGCATTAGTCCTTCCAATGAATATTCAGGACTGATTTCCTTGAAGATTGACGGGATGGATCTCCTTGAAGTCCAAGGGATTCTCAAAAGTCTCCAACACCGCAGTTCAAAAGCATCAATTCTTCGGTGCTCAGCTTTCTTTATAGTCCAACTCTCACATCCATACATGACTATTGGAAAAACCATAGCTTTGACTAGACAGACCTTTGCTGGCAAAGTAATGTCTCTGCTTTTTAATAAGCTGTCTAGGTTGGTCATAGCTTTTCTTCCATGGAGTGGAAATCACTGGAAAATCTGCAGTATTTTGGAGCCCAAGAAAATAAAATCTGTCACTGCTTCCATTGTTTCTCCATTTATTTGCCATGAAGTGATGGGACCAGATGCCATAATCTTCGTTTACTGAATGTTGACTTTTAAGCCAGCTTTTTCACTCTCCTCTTTCCCTTTTACCAAGAGGCTCTTTAGTTCCTCTTTACTTTCTGCCATAAGGGTGGTGTCATCTGTATATCTGAGGTTATTGATACTTTTCCCGGCAATCTTGATTCCAGCTTGTGCTTCATCCAGCGCAGCATTTCGCATGATGTACTCTGCATAGAAGTTAAATAGGCAGGGTGACAATACACAGCCTTGACGGACTCCTTTCCCAACTTGGAAGCAGTCTGTTGTTCCATGTCTGGTGTTAACTGTTGCTTCTTGACCTGCATACAGATTTCTCAGAAGGTAGGTAAGGTGGTCCGGTATTTCCATCTCTTTAAGAATTTTCCACAGTTTATTGTGATCTACACAGTCAAAGGCTTAGGCGTAGTCAATAAAGCAGATGTTTTTCTGGAATTCTCTTGCTTTTTCTATGATTCAATGGATGTTGGCAATTTGATCTCTGGTTCCTCTGCCTTTTCTATATTTAACTTGGAACATCTGGAAGTTGACGGTTCATGTACTGTTGAAGCCTGGTTTGGAGAATTTAAATATTACTTTCCCAGCATTGTGAGATGAATGCAATTGTGGAGTAGTTTGAACATTCTTTGGCACTGCCCTTCTTTGGGATTGGAATGAAAACTGACCTTTTCCAGTCCTGTGGCCACTGCTGAGTTTTCCAAATTTGCTGGCATATCGAGTGCAGCACTTTCACAGCATCATCTTTCAGGATTTGAAATAGCTCAACTGGAATTCCATCACCTCCACTAGTTTTGTTTGTAGTAATGCTTCCTAAGGACCACTTGACTTCGCATTCCAGGATATCTGGCTTTAGGTGAGTGATTACACCATCATGCTTATCTGGGTCACGAAGATCTTTTTTGTATAGTTCTTCTGTGTATTCTTGCCACCTCTTCTTAGTATCTTGTGCTTCTGGTAGGTCCATACCATTTCTGTCCTTTATTATGCCCATCTCTGCATGAAATGTTCCCTTGGTATCTCTAATTTTCTTGAAGAGATCTCTAGTCTTTCCCATTCTATTGTTTTCCTCTATTTCTTTGCACTGATCACTGAGGAAGGCTTTCTTATCTCTCCTTGGTATTCTCTGGAACTCTGCATTCAAATGTGTATATCTTTCGTTTTCTCCATAAAATCACTCAGTGTGAAAATCATTTGGGTTTAACATAAATTAGTTCAATGTCATTAACTTGCTGTATCACAGAAAATTAGGAAAAAATGCATACCAAGAAAATCCGTAATCCATAAAAATGAAAGAACTGTTATACCTCTGAAGGTTTTAAAAAATAACAGTTCTGGATATATTAAAACTGAAATCTCCTTGTAAAACTTAGGATTCTTCCTTCTGTAAAGAAGGAATTAAACTAACTGAATAATTTGTATTTATCCCTGAAATATTCTACAAAATTTCAACTCACAAGTGATATAGGAAACAGAATAATAACAGGTATGTTACGATTAATAGATATAATTTGATTTTTATTACCTCTATAAGGCACTGTACTTATATCAATATAATAGAAATGGCACAGTCTTTGAAGATAAGTCTTTTTATTTACTTTTTAAAACTAATCTCAAATCACTTAAGTGTTAGTCGCTCAGTCATGTCCGACTCTTTGCGACGCCAGGGACTGTATCCCATCAGGCTCCTCTGTCCATGGGATTCTCCAGGCAAGAAAACTGGAGTTGGTTGCTGTTTCCTTCTCCAGGGGATCTTCCCAACCAAGGGATCAAACCTGGGTCTCCTGCATTGCAGGCAGATTCCTTACCATCTGAGCCATCACATACCATACTATTTCCTTTTTGATGATTCCACTCAAATTGAAGGGTATGGTTTATTAAACAAAGACCAAAGAATTACCATGCATGATACATGTTATACACAGGACCTACTGTGAATAGAAATCCATCTCTCTCCACCATTTGTTTTTAATGAGTACAAGGATCAAATAACCTTGAATATACTTTTTATACTACTAGCAGTTAGCAACTCTTCAAAAAGCAACAGGATTTGCAATAGCATTCATTTTACCCGCTACACTGAACAATTTAAATTTCAACTCTTTCGCCAGGCAAGTGTGTGATTTATGCTTTTTCTTCTTTGGAGAACAGTTTTATTCTAAAGCAGTCTGATACTTCATACTTTGATCTTATTCTATAGAACTGAATTCCAGGTTTATGTTTAAATGACAGTCCTTGATATTGGAAAAAAAATAGTGGCACATTGTTCTCCTGTTGTCTGAAAACATAATGAGTATACATGTTTTAAATATTTTATTACCAATGAAAGAACATGTTATGTTTACCAGCTGGAATAACTTTATTAAATGTTTGAGATTTTTGCACCATAATAACCAAGACAGGAAGCTGGACGGCCCCTAAAATCAACTGCTATTTCTCATATAAATGCCTGCAAAAGTTTCTTATTTTCTTTGGACATCATTAGATTTCCAAGTTCTTTTTTTTTTAACCTTTTATCTTATATTGGAGTACAGCTGGTTAACAATATATATAGTTGGTTGTGATAGTTTCATGTGTGCAGGAAAGTGGTTCAGTTATACATATACATTTATCTATTCTTTTCGACTGACATGTATATACCGCTATAATTAAAATGGATAACCAATAAGGACCCACTGTATAGCACAGCGAACTCTGCTCAATATTATACAACAACCTAAACAGGAAAAGAATCTGAAGTAATGTTTTAAAGCTAATATGAATTGTGACATTTTGCTTAACATTAGTATGTTGGTGAATCCGCCACCCCATTGGAAATACTCTCTTCATATTAAGTTTTTTTGTAAATCTACCTAATGGAGGAGCTTCTGGATATTTAGGTCATTTTAGCTTCCATGTTTTATATTCTATTTTCGTAATCTGTCTGTGGAGACCATCATCATCTTCTGTGGCTCAAGACTCCACTTATTTATTTCTGAATGTTAAACTACCTTTGCATTCCTGGAATAAATCTACTGGCTGGCATGATGTACCTTTTAAACATTCCCATTTGTTAATACTTTGTTTAGGATTCTTTCACCTATATTCATAAATGATATTGGCTAGTAGTTATTCTCTTTTGTAATAGCTTTGTTAGGTTTTAATATCAACTTATTCAAGAATTACAAAAAGAAATTGGAAAATGTTCCTAGTTTTTCTCCTATTCTCTAAAAAAAGTTTTTGCAAGGTGATGGTAATGGTAAATAATTAACTGAATTCGCTGGTATGAAGAATTCATCTGGTGGTTTAGGTTCTTTGTGGTCAAGTTTACATTATAGATTCATTTATAAGGCAGTGAAGGGACTGTTCAGACTTTTTTTCCATATCAGTGTTGACAAGTATTTTTCTAAGAATTTGCCTCCTTCATTTCAATTTTCAAAATTATTTACAGGAAGCTGTTTATAAACTGTATTAGTCCGCTTGCCATGCTATAACAGGATACCATGACTGGGTGGCTTAAAAAATAGCAATATGTTTTTTTTGTAGTTATGAAGGTTGTAAGTTCAAGATCAACGTGCTGTCAGGGATGGTTTCTAAACAGAACTTCAGAACTTTATCTGGCTTGCAGATAGCTGCCTTCTCATTGTGTCCTCAGATGGCCTTCCTTTTGCGCATACATGGAGAGATCTCTTGGGGTCTCTTCCTCTTCTTGTAAGGACACCAGTCTTATTGATATGGGCCCCAACCTTATTGCCTCATTTAACCTAAATTATCTCCTTAAAGGCCCTATCTCTAAATACAGTTACACTGTGGCTTAGGGCATCAATTTATGAATTTGAAGCACACACAATTCAATCCCATGTAGCCTCTCAAGATCTTTTTCATGTCTGTAGGTTTTATAGCGATGTTCCCTCTTTCTTTCTTTTTACAGTTGCGCTGGACCTTCATTGTTGCATGTGGGCTTTTCCCAGTCGGGGCTACCCTGAGTTGCAGTGCCTGGGCTTCTCACTGTGCAGGCTTCTCTTGTTGCTCTCAGGCTCTAGAGTGCAGGCTCTGTAGTTGTGGCGCACAGGCCAGGGACAGAATTCGTGTCCCCTGCCTCGGCAGGCTGATTCCCTACCACTCGACCACTCTCTTTCTTAATAGCAGTAATTTGTATGTTTCCTGATTAGCACTTTCAGGATTATAAATTTTACTAGGTCTTTCAAAGGGATGAACTTTTACTCTGTTGATCATCTCTATTTTAGATTTGTTTTCTATTTCATTACTTTTCTCTCTGGACTTAATTTGTTGTTCTTATTCTAACTTACTGAGATAGATGTAACTTACTAATTTTTTCAGTCCATCTTCAATTTAAACATGCCTTTTATTCTAAAAGAGGCGTGGCTACATAACAACATTTTGATGTATATAATTTTCAACACTACTAAATTAATTCTGTTCTCTGATAACTCATTCTTTGCTCTATGGTTTATTTAGCGTTGTATTCTTTAATTTTCAAGCACAAGTTTTATTCTTGGTATCTTTTAGTTAAGAACTGACTCATTGGAAAAGACCTGATGTTGGGAAAGACTGAAGGCAGGAGGAGAAGGGGATGACAGAGATGAGATGATTGGATGGCATCACCAACTCGATGGACATGAGTCTGAGCAAGCTCCAGGAGTTGGTGATGGACAGGGAAGCCTGGTGTGCTGCAGTCCATGGGGTCGCAAAAAGTCAGACATGACTGAGTGACTGAACTGAACTGAACTGAAGAGGGCTATGGAAACTGTGTTGCTACCACAGTGGATTTGTATTTTTCCTTTGAGTTTTGCCAATTTTTGCTTTATATATCTGGATGCTATGTTATTCAGTTCAGTTCAGTTCAGCCGCTCAGTCATGTCCGACTCTTTGCAACCCCATGGATCACAGCACGCCAGGCCTCCCTGTCCATCACCAACTCCCAGAGTTCACTTAAACTCATGTCCATCGAGTCGGTGATGCCATCCAGCCATCTCATTCTCTGTCGTCCCCTTCTCCTCCCGCCCCCAATCCTCCCCAGCTATGTTATTAAGTACATATAAATTTCAAGTTATTATTTTGAAATTATACTTTTCATCATTAAGAATCACACCTCTTTACATCCAGTAAGATACAGTGAATTAAAATTTTCTTCATTAGAAAGCATATCTCTCTATATCCAGTAATATCTGTTGCCCTATATTTAATTATCAGATACTAATACAGTTACATGCTTTTCTGTTGTTATTTAAAAATTTGCATTGCTGGGGTTTCCCTGGTGGGTTTCCCTGCCAATGCAGGATACACAGATTTGATCCCTCATCTGGGATGATCCCTGCCACTGAGCAACTAGGCCCAAGTGCTGCAGCTACTGAGCCCATCCACCCTAGAGTCCTGCTCTGCAACAAGAGAAGCCACTGCAATGAGAAGCCCGGGCACCACCACTAGAGAAAAGCCATATAACAACAAAGACCCAGCACAGCCATAAATAAATAAATAATTGTATTGTTTATCTTTTCATACATAAACAATTTTATCCTGGATTCTTTTATACTAAATGTGTCTCTTTCAAGAATCATAGAGTTGGATTTGTTTAAAGCTGAAACTCCAATACTTTGGCCATCTCATGCGACGAGTTGACTCACTGGAAAAGACTCTGATGCTGGGAAAGGTTGGGGGGCGGGAGGAGAAGGGGACGACGGAGAATGAGATGGCTGGATGGCATCACCGACTCTGTGGACATGACTTTGAGTGTACTCTGGGAGTTGGTGATGGACAGGGAGGCCTGGAGTGCTGTGATTCATGGGGTCACGGAGAGTCGGACACGACTGAGCGACTGATCTGATCTGATTAGTTTCAGGTATACAACACAGTGATTCAATATTTTTTTATAGATTATACTTCACTTAAAGTTATTACAAAATAATGGCTAAATTTTCTTGTGTAGTACAAAGAACTTCTTTGTGTAGTATCCTTGTTGCTTATTTGTTTTATACATAGTAGTAGTTTGTAACTCTAAATCCCCTACCTCTATCTTGTCCATCCCCTTACCCTTTTCCCACTGGTAACCATGAGTTTTTATATCTGTGAGTCTGTTTCTGTTTTGTTATATCCATCTTTGTTTTATTTTCTAGATTCCACATTTAAGTGATAACACAGAGGAGTATTCATCTTTCTCGGTCTAACTTCTTTCATGAAGCATAATACCCTCTAGGTCGATTCATATTACTGCAAACAGCAGCATTTCTGTTTTATGGATGAGTAATATCCCACTGTGTGTGTGTGTGTGAGAGCTTGTGTATGAGCAAGTATGCATGCATGTATGTAAATATATGTACACGCACATATACAGACTACTTCTTTATCCATTCATCTGTTGAAGGACACTTAGGTTGCTTCCATATCTTGGCTACTGTAAATAATGCTATGAACATTGAAATGCATGTATCTTTTTGATTTAGTGTTTCTGTTTTCTTCAAATATATACCCAGAAGTAGAACTGCTGACGGAGAAGGCAATGGCAAGCCACTCCAGTACTCTTGCCTAGAAAATCCCATGGATGGAGGAGCCTGGTAGGCTGCAGTCCGTGGGGTCGCTAAGGGTCGGACACGACTGAGCGACTTCACTTTCACTTTTCACTTCCAAAAGGTTGGAGAAGGAAATGGCAACCCACACCAGTGTTCTTGCCTGGAGAATCCCAGGGACAGGGGAGCCTGGTGGGCTTCCGTCTATGGGGTCACACAGAGTCGGACACGACTGAACTGACTTAGCAGCAGCAGCAGCAGAACTGCTGAATCATATGGTAGGAACTGGGTTTTATTTTTCATCCAGTCTGGCAATCTTTGTTTTTTATTTAAGAAATTTAGTCCACTTATACTCAATGCTATTTATCAATATGTTTAGATTTAAATCTACCAGCTTACTATTTTCCTTCTATGTGTCCCACTTGTTTGGTCATTTTTTTCCTTCTTTGTTGCCTTCTCTTGGACTGAGTGAACACTTAATTGTTCCATTCCCTCATGCAGCTCCCCCTGATAAGCTTGGTAGTTATTAATCTTTTACCATTATTTGAATAGGTGCCTTAGAGAGTAAAATGTACATTCTTCATTTTTCAAAATCTATGCGGAATACACACTCCTTACTCTAACCAACAAACAAATGTTCGACTGTATTTTTAAACCTTTATATTTTATGCTACAAGATACAATTTTATTATTTTATATGGTGACACTTAGGTTAATGTACATATTCATTATTTTTGTTGTTTTTCATTCGCCCCGGCTTGAACAAAACCTGTATTATTTCCTTTAGTACAGGTACTCTGGTAACAAATTCTATAACTTGCCTGCAAATGTCCTTGTATTAACTTTACCCTTATGAAATTTTCACTGTATATAGAAATCTAGGTTGGCAGTAATTTTGTCTCAGCCCTATAAAGATGTCATTCCATTTTCTTATGTCCTTTGTGTTTTCTGTGAGAAGTCAGCTATCAAACAAACTGTTACTTTTTTGAAAGTACTTCAAGTACCATCTCCATCCTACTCTGGGTACTTTAAATACCTCCCACTTTGTGTTTAGCTTTCAGCAGTTTTACTATGATGTGTTTTGGAGTCACTATCTTTTTATTTACCTTATGATTTATGGGGGTCTTGAATTTGTAGCCTGTTGAATTTTGAGAGTTCTGAAAAATTCTCAGTTATTATCTCTCAAAAATTCTCTCTCCTTTTGTCTCATTTTTTCTTTCTCTTCTCCTTCTGCTACCCTATTAGACATGTTAGACTCCTCTGCTGCTGCCGCTGCTAAGTCGCTTCAGTCGTGTCTGACTCTGTGCGACCCCATAGACGGCAGTCCACCACGCTCCACCGTCCCTGGGATTCTCCAGGCAAGAACACTGGAGTGGGTTGCCCTTTCCTTCTCCAATGCATGAAAGTGAAAAGTGAAAGTGAAGTCGCTCAGCCATGTCCAACTGCATTTGCAAGAGAGTTCTTTACCACTAGAGCCACCTGGGAAACTCCATAATCAACTTAGTTCAATTTCAGAGATAAAATAATCTGAAGCTGGGCCAATGTAGCCTTTTTGGGTTCCAATCCAGAACATGGGAAGAATTTGCAAATTTCTCTCAATCCTTGCTGGTTCTCTGGACTCTAATTTTTGTCCTCCCCACTCTTGTAAGCCCTTTGAGAACATAACTCCGTTTCTCAGCCACCTTTTGTGAAATTTGCATAAGCCCCTAAGGAAAGAGGAATCCTAACTGCCAGAATCCTCCTGAGTTTAATTCTTTTCCTAGATCCTATCCCTAAAATTCTTAAATACCTTATTAATGCTCCAGTATCTTTGGCTTGTTTTTACATTTTATTCCAGAGGAAATAGCTGTTCTTAACTATTTGGATTAGGAAGACTAATCCAAATTATCTAGCCTACCATTACCAAAAGCAGAAGCACATTAACTTTTCCCAAGCAGTATGTTCAAATTCTTTAGAGGAGTGTCAGTTTTTTTCTCTCCTTTTAACTTGGGTAAAAGCCACATTTACATTCTGTCACTCAGATGAAGATCGGGAATGTGGAAACAGAAATTAAATCAATTCCTTTTAAAGTATAGCATCTCACTTCTGCATTCCTCTATCATATTTGCAACTCTTAGCCTGGAGTCTCTTCAGGGTTCCAACTTGCAGCCTCTTTTAGCCAAGGTTTTAATTTCATCCAACACGTCAGAAAATGTAAAAAAAAAAAAAAAAACTCTTTCATACATTGTTAGACAATCTGTTTCTATGTATTCTATTTACTTTTTTTCATATTTATTTTATGTGGAAATTATAAGGGACAAGAAGAAAACACATGTCCAGCCTACCATCTTAAGTTAGGAGTACAATTAAATCTTTAAAATGCTCATACATTCTGACCCTGCCACTTTCTATACAAAAAACCAAACCAAACCAAATAAAAAACCCCTTCAAAATGGTTTAAAGACCTAAATGTAAGCCCTGAAACCATAACACTCTTAGGACAGAGGCAGAATACTCTTTGACAGAAATTGGTAGCAATATTTTCCTGGATCAGTCTCCTGAGGCAAAATAAATAAAAGCAAAAATAAACAAATGGGGCCTAATTAAACTTAAAACTTTTGCATAGCTAAGCAAACTATCAACAAAAGAAAAAAACTGTGGAACGGGAGGAAATATTTGCAAATGATGAGGCTGACAAGGGGTTCACATCCAAAATACATAAACAGCTCATACAACTCTAAGAAACCAAACAGACAAACAATTCAATCCAAAAATGGGCAAAAAACTTGAATAGACACTTCTCCAAAAAGGACATGCAGATGGCTAATAGGCACATGAAAAGATGCTCAACATCACCAACTATCAGTGAAATGCAAATGAAAACCACAATTAGGTATCACATCACACCAGTCAAAATGGCTATAATCAAAAAGTCTACAGAAAACAAATGTCAGGGTGTGGAGAAAAGGGAACTCTTGTACATGGCTGATAATGTAAATTGGTATAGTCACTATTGAGAACAATATGGAGGTTCCTCAAAAAGTTAAAAATAGAACTACTATATAGGATCCAGCAATTTTACTTCTGGGTATATATCCAGAAAAAATGAAAAAACACTGATTCAAAAGGATACATGCACCCCGATATTTACAGCAGCACAATTTAAAATGGCCAAGACAATGGAAACAACCCAAGTGCCCAGCAACAGACTGATTTCTGAAGACACAGCACACATGCGCGTACACACACACACAAATGAAATATTACTTAGTCATAAAAAAGAATGAAATAAAACCATCAGCAGCAATGTGGACAGACTTAGAGGATGTTATGCTTAGTGAAATAAGTCAGACAGAGGAAGGAAAATACTGCATGATATCACTTATATGTGGAATCTAAAAAGCAATGCAAATGAACGTGTATGCTGAAAGAAATAGACTCACAGATACAGAAAACAAACTAGTGGTTACCAAAGGAGAGAGGAAAATAGGGCGGAATAAATTAGGGGTATGGGATTAACAGATATAAACTACTACATACAAAATAGATAAACAACAAGAATATACTGAATAGCACTGGGAATTATACCCAGTATCTTATAATAACCTATCATGGAATATAATCTGACAAAAGCACTAAATCAGTATGCTGTATACCTGAAACTAATACCGTAAATCAACTATACTTCAAAAAACAAAACAAAATATGAAAGTAAATGCATGGAAGAAGAAATCCATATCTAAGCACAAAAACATATTTATACCATATACTAGTTTCACAATATTTGAATTTTTATAACAGAAATTATTTCTAATCATAAATAAAATTATAAAGTCTATCAAGAAAATTAGATTTCTGCAGAGTTTCCATATGCCAAGAAGCCCGGCCGACATCAAAATAGGCCTTTATGTAAAAGTAGGTAATTTTAATTCGGCTGAGTCAAATCTAATACTTTAAGGTGTAAAACCAAGCTACAGGGAGAAGTCCTAGCTAGTGCTATGAAAGTAAAATAATTTGATATGCATGAAGATGAAATGGCTTCCCTAGTGGCTCTGACCGTAAAGAATCTTACTGTAATGCAGGATACCCAGGTTTGATTCCTGGGCTGGGAAGATCTCCTAGAGAAGGGAATGGCAACCCACTCCAGTATTCTTGCCTGGAAAATTCTATGGACAGAGGAGCCTGGTGAGCTACAGTTCACGGGGTCACAAACAGTCGGACACAACTGAGGAACTTAAACGCTTTTTTCAAGATGGAAAAGATAAGATGATCAGAGGAAATGCAGCGGGGGAACACTGAAAAACCATAGAATAAAGGGCAGAAGTAGAACTAATGGAAACCAAGATAAGAGTGAGAGTCCAGTAGCAAAGAAGTAAGCACATTAATATTATTATGTTTAGGATATACAACAGCAATATGTTATGGCTAATTTTTTTCGATCTTTGATAGTCTGTTTATCTGACAATATTAATTTTATAACATGCCTACATGAGTTAAACTGGGACCGAGAAGCCCGTTTTGGTATCTGTACTACTAAATAGCAGCAAAATCTTAGGTCAAAATCCCTTGACATCTTTGGTCTTCAGTTTTCAATTCCATAAAAATGATGGGCTTGAATTGGATAATTCAAAGTCATGTTCAGATTTAAAAAAACGCCTACAAGAAGACGGTTCCTCATTCAGTTCTGTATCTACTTGTCCAGCTGTTTATTCACACCTACCCCTCACACCATTCCATGCAAAAGGTGATTAATGTTATGACAACTCCCTATTCTCGTACTCATGACAGACACTGGTGATTAGCTAAAGCCCTTTGCCTCCAAGTCTAGTCACTGAGCTCTCCTTTCCTTTCATACTTTCTAGCAACCATTTCTAATCAGTTGGAGATGGTATTTGAGATAAAAACTATTCACCATCCTATAAAATCATAACTATGACTTCCGGTATGATTAAAAAGCTTTCTTAGTGAATATTTTCTACATCTTAAAAAATTCTGATAATACTCTCCTATGAATTAACTTGACTCTCATATTTTGCACTCATTAGATTGATAAAATAGGATATAAGCTTTGTCAAGATAACCTGAAGATACCAGCCTACATATTTCCTGATTTATTCTGAACCATTTGAATAACTTATGCTAATATGATTTCCTTAGTCAGAAGCACCAATGCTAGGAATTCCACACTCATGCAAACTGTCTAAGAATCTAATATATATCCATTAATCCTATCCAATAACATAAGGAAGTCTAGGGTAATGAACTATACTGTATTGCTAATTAAGCATGTGTTCAGTATAATAAAACACAGTGAGAGTAAATCAGAATTTTAAAATAACAGTTATCTCTAGGTTTTCTTTCATAAAATATTTTCAACCCTTAAATACAAAAGCCCCCACCGTTTGAAAATGAGACAAGTAAACAAAAAAAATCCTTACCAGTTTTTCTGCTTCTGTGTTCATTTCCCTTAATTTCTTGACATGTTCCTTTTTAATCATGAGAATTTTTGATAGTCTGGTCTACAGACAATGAAAAAGAGATGTTTTGGAATAAAGAGAGGTACTTAAATATATCAGGTAGACATCAAACTTGTAAGTTTCCACTAAGATATTTTAGCAGATGTGTTTCAATATAAATATAACACAGACACTATTTTAGAAATCTGACTGGCTGAGAGGAAGATATTTTAAAATCCACTGTAAGCAGGTACATCAAAACAAGTAAGAAGTCAACCTGAATAAGCTTTCACTGGAACAACATGTGGACCAATCAGAATAATAACTATAATTAATTGAAGCATAAATATGTTAAAATCCATGCATTCAGACTGATACTTAAACAAAATTAACCACTGTTGGAGAACACTAGTAACCAAACTCATCAACTGGAAAACAAAGCCAAAAAATTAAGCATTTATCCTGCCTTTCCTATACAAACTATGCCATTAGTTAACCAAATAATAGATTTGGGGAAGCCGAAGAATCGATGCTTTTGAACTGCGGTGTTGGAGAAGACTCTTGAGAGTCCCTTGGACTGCATGGAGATCCAACCAGTCCATTCTAAAGGAGATCAATCCTGGGTGTTCACTGGAAGGACTGATGCTAAAGCTGAAACTGCAATACTCTGGCCACCTCATGCGAAGAGTTGACTCACTGGAAAAGACTGATGCTGGGAAAGGTTGGGGGCGGGAGGAGAAGGGGACGACAGAGAATGAGATGGCTGGATGGCATCACCGACTCGATGGACATGAGTTTGAGTGAACTCCAGGAGTTGGTGATGGACAGGGAGGCCTGGCGTGCTGTGATTCATGGGGTCGCGGAGAGTCGGACACGACTGAGCGACTGAACTGAACTGAACTGATCCTCACAGAACGATTTCAGCTAATACACAAAGAACAAGAATGGCACCATTTTGCAATCCTAACGAATGAATGGATCTAGGCACTGATAATTTGTAGCAGCTAACGTTATATTAAAAAAGAGATAAACAATAGGGGTATCCTATCAGGGCTTTCCAGGTGGAGCTAGTGGTAAAGAAACTGCCTGCCAATGCAGGAGACACAAGAGATGTGTGTTCGATTTCTGCTTTGGGAAGATCCCCTGGAGTAGGAAATGACAACCCACTCCAGTATTCCACCTGGGAAATTCCATGGACAGAGGAGCCTGATGGACTATAGTCCATGGGGTCGCAAAGAGTTGCACATGGCTGAGCACTACTACTACACATCCTATCAGAATACAAAAGTATGCATAAAAGTAGTCATATAAAAACAACCATATCAATCAAATAAAAAACCCAAATCAAATCAAATCTTTATATTCAATGAGCAATTTATATGAAGTACAAAGACAGAAGAGTATACTGGATGTTATTATAAAGATTCAGTCAGCAAAATCCAGACAGTGGGAGACTCTACGGACAAATAATACAGTTTATTCAACAAAGAGGTTAATGGGAAAAAAGAAGAGCTAATATTTAAGAGCCAACTAGACAACTGGAATGCTGACTGGATATGTGATGATATTAAGACATGTTTTTATTAACTTTATAGATGTAATAATATTATTACAGTTATGTCTCTTTTTTAAAAAGGGCCCTTACCACTTAAAGATACATAACAAAATATTTACAGATAAATGATATGATATTTAATTTCTTAAAAGAGAGAAAGAAGGTAGGAGTATATGTGAAATAGAAATGGCCAGGAGTTTTTGATAACTGCTATAGCTAGATAATGGGTTCAGAGAGATACATTATACAACTCTGCTTTCATATGTACTAAAATTTTGATAATTAAAAAATAAAAATAAAAAGCTGACCTAAGTTGATATAGGTAGAGGGAGGGCCTGGTAAGATATGTTACATACTTGTTGATACTGACCCTTATTAGTAGGTCCAGAGCTCTGGACTGGTCTCCTGTCTTTAGTTGCTGGGTTTTAAGGAAATCTGTGTGATTCTACTGAGTAAGAAACAGTAAAAAATGGATGAAGGCAACATCTTTCTACCATTTTTACTTTCTCTTTCAGTTTTGTGTTTCTTGGTTAGTTTTTGATAGAAAATCATGCTGTTTCCTTCTCATTTTTTCAAAACTGAGTCCTCTCTTAGAGAGAGTCTTTTTAGATTCCTCAAAATCCCTAACCCCAAGAAAGAAAATTCATTGCGAACTATGAATTATGAAACTAGCAAAAAATGATGTTTATTTTGTCATAAGAAAAAAATAGTAATAGACAAAGACAAAAACGTATATTACAGCTTGACAAGAGCAAACCTGAGTTTCATAAAACTTTAGATATTACAAAAGACAAGTACATAAAAAGGCTTTTATTTTTACCTGCTAGAAAGCTTAAAATAATGAAAGCAGTGTTTCAGCTAGGTATTACACATGGATTTTGAAGTTAAAATTAAGCACTGCAATCAAAACATCTAAGCAGCAACAAAAACATCGATCCTTTACAAGTAGTGTATTAGCATTTAGCTTCTGACTCCCTCTGCTGGTGGATCTCTTGCTCCCCACTCTCCCTCTTCCCTGCTCCTTCCCCATCTCCCTCTACCCCTTGCCCAAATATGACACATCAGCTTTGTTTTTACTTCCACTATTTAACAAAAGAAAGAATGTCTTTAAAAAACAAGTGTCCTAGTTGTGAAATGATAAGCCTTAGCTCTTTTCATATTTTAAAATTTTCATATAAAAATATCTACTTTTGAAAGTTAAAAGGTGTAATTCTGTACTCCAAGAATAATTAACAACATACAACTAAGGAATAAGAAATGCTATACATATACATACAAATAACAAGACTTTTCCTCAAAATAACATTAATTGTAAAAGGTAACACTGAATATTTTAATGGCTTATGTTATAAACATTTTTATTTATAAAGACTTTATCTATCCCAAGTCAAATAGCTTTATTTTCAAAAAAGAAAAGGAAAAGAAAAGAAACAAATCAAACATCATCAGACTATGATTCAAACTAAATAATTTATTCAACCTAATTTTCAAAACAAACAGCTCATTATATTAAGAATCAGGCTATTAAAGAAAATTGTTTTATATAATAATTGCTATTTGTTTCACTTTAGCTTTAGATTTCTTTGTGTCTAATCATTAAGTACTTAGCAAATGAACAGCTATTTGTAGTCTCAGAAAAAAACTAAAGTTCCTCCTAACCCGAGAGCTGGCCAACACACCATAAGTTTTGAGGTGACTGATAATGGCAGGATTACTGAGGTTACTAAATAAAAACCTTTATATTTATACAATTTATTAACAGCTAAGCATTCAATTTCACAGAGTGTATGCTATAACACTTATGCTAGAGTCCTTAACATAGAAAAATAATAAGAACCAAACCCAAGAAAAGCCCAACAAAAATAGACCTCTAAGTCTTTTTTGGCTGTTATAACTTATTTTCAAGCTTTGTTGGAAGTAACAGAGTTCTTAAAACACAATGACTTTAAAAAGTGTAAAAATATTTGGTCCTAGAAAAATTTTCAACTTTAATAACACAAAAGATAATGAATTTTTTTTTAACAAGTGAGCAAAATATTCAGAACAATTCTTACCACTTGGATAAGGAATTCTACTGGAAAACCACCTAACGTTTCAGTGTCAGAGCCAGAAATTTTACTTCTCCAAGGTGACTGTCCTAATAAGGGATCATTATCCTATGGGAATAAAAGGGAACCATTTAACCACTGACCTTTCAAAAGGAAGCATTTTAATTTTTTAAAACTTTATTTTATTGAAGTACAGTTGATTTACAATGCTGTGCTAACTTCTATTGTGCAGCGAAGTGATTCCTTTCTATATATATGTTACATTTTTAAAATGTTCTGTTTCATTATGGTTTATCACAGGATATTGAATACAGTCCTTCGTGCTACACAGTAGGAACTATCATAAAATTTTGAATAAAGAGCAAATTATATTATAATTAATATTCTATTAGAAATCCTATAAAAAGGAAAATATTTCCAAGCTGAAGCAACTGTTTTATTTACTTTATTAGATTTTTATTTAACATCTGACAACTCAAAATAATGTGGGCACCACCTAAAGTTACTACAATCAATCAATCTATATTTCGTAAGGACATAGTTTACATTCATAATCATTTAAATTACTGGTGATATTTAAAAAATATTACTTACTGTAATCGGTGACTGGAGAGGAGGAGTATAATGTAACCGTGGTGGAGTCATAAAAAATCGAGAAGGCCGCTGTTTTTGTCCAAAGGCAGCAATTGGCATTGTCTCATGAGGCTCATTACTCTTTGGGAAAAGAGAACAGGCCCCAAAACTTGAAGAACTTTACCAATCATTTTAGCTTTATAAAAATTCTGTTTTAGCATTAAATGTACACTAGTTTATTATGATTTATCATAACATATATTAACTATAAAGATCAAAGGGCTAGAACTTAAATCAGAGTATGAATACTACTTGGCTATTAAGATGTTGAACCCACAAAAAGAAAGTGATCTATGGCCACCCTTGTCTGTCTCGGGGTTAAAGACTATCTGAATATTACCCACTGTAATTAAAGGCAATTCTTATCTGGCCAGGGAGAGATGTTTTGGTGATCTCATAAAGGAAATTACATTAATGCAACAGAAGAGTAACTTTTCTCTTTTGAGATGGGAGGTTTAAAGATTTCATCCTTTAATGAAAAAAATAAGATTGATATACCTTGCTCTATATTTAGTCCAAATTATCTTTCTCTCTTGCTCCTCTCTAAAGTACGTTTGATAAGGAAACTCTTAAAATAAGCAGAGTCACAGTTTTTTTAAAAGTATGGAGCAGAGAAACAGTCCTCTATTTCTATACTAAAGAGATAAAGAAATTTTGATTTTTAATTGTAAGTTCAGAATCCTTAAAAATCAACTTTATAACAAAGGAATGAAGAGGCAGGGGGATTAATGTAAACAGTTAAATTTCCATTATACTTAGCGGCAAACAATTTTTTTTCAAAAAGTTTTTACTCATTAAAAAAACTATCAGTTATATTTACTCTTTATATTTTAACTTATTAGGAAAGTATATAATTTCCATTACGTTGCTAAATTAAACATGATCGTGATATAATGGTTCAATAGTTTAATGGTCTATATCAGAAGTTCAAAAGATCTGGATTCAAGACTCAACCTGGCAAGAATCCATCTTGAAAGCCTTGAGTAAATTACCTAATGTACTTATGTCTCAGTTTCACCTTACGAAAAGTGGAGGTTATTAACATCCACCTTGTATATTCTAAGGATAAAGTAGGAACATATAAAAAAATATATATTTCAAAGTACAAGATGTTACTTCAACTTTCAAAGTTGTTTTACAAAACAGCTTGTTTTTGTAAACTGGAACAACTTGTTTCAGTTGTTTTATAAAAACAGCTGAAATGCAAGTGTTGTGTAGCTATTCCCCAGGTGCAAGTGTTGTGCACCTATTTAGTCAAGAGTGATCAGTTGTGTTACACTCTAATTTGGTACAAGGAAGGCAGAAGGATGCTAGATTCTGGAAAATGTAGAAGAAAATTAGAGTTCTGCTCCAGGAGTTCAGGAGGCAGGGCTGGGAACCCCTAAAGATCTCTTCCTTTGTGACTTGAAATCTTGATTCTATCATAAATACAACCCCGAAGAAAACTCTACAAAACATATTTTATAGGCATAAACCAAATATGTACTGTGAAATAAATACTCACAAGAACTTCATAGTCAGGGATAGTATGAGTTCCAAGCCCTGCCCTATCAAATGTTACTCTATAAGTAGCATTGAGAGTATCCACAGCATCTATTTGTCCAGTGAAGAGACCATCATGAACACCACGTAATCGAGCTGAAAAAAGAAACAAAAAGTAATTATGGTATTTAGGATACAAAAAGCTCCTAAATACCATATACATACATAACTGCTCCAAACATGTTCTTCAAAGTGGAGAAAGTACAGTATTGCTGTCTATTAAAGTTTCCAAAAAAGGTATGCATTAATACTGAAGAACAATTTAAAAACTTTGGAAACAAACAACAAAACTTTAAATGGTGATCCTTAATTTGATAAATGAATGAAACCATATATCTACCAAACTAGGAGGAAAATACTTTTAAAAAAAGTCAACATAAGAAACTTGGTCATTATACTCATGAATGAAGCACTAGGAATAATTCAAAAATGAAACAAAGACAAGGCTGCTAAGCAGAAAAGATTTACTAGGTTTCAGACTGCTATCCTTAGAAAGGGTCGCCTACAAAGTTGACTTCTGGGAGCCTGAACTTTGAGAACGTTCCCACTGTTGCCATACTAAGAAAGGTGGTTAACCATGCCCAGATTGTTTGTGCAAACAATGCAGTTACCAGCTTTCCAATTCTTATATATGCCAGGCAAAAGGTGCCTACGTAACCAGTCCTCTAAAAAAACCTTGGGCATTGAATAATGAGTTTCCTTGGTAGACATTTCATAAGTGCAATTACAACTTGCTGCTGAAGGTATTCTGCAAGTCCTGTGTGACACCATAGGGAGGGGACTCTTGGAAGCTTAAACTAGTTTTACTCTAGACTTTGGCCCCGTGTACTTTTCCCTTGGATCATCGAAAAAGCCAAAGAGTTCCAGAAAAACATCTTCTTCTTTACTGATTATACCAAAGCCTTTGACTGTATGGACCACCACAAACTCTGGAAACTTTTTAAAGAGATGGGAATATCAGACCACCTGACCTGACACTTGAGAAACCTGTATGCAGGTCAGGAAGCAATAGTTAGAACTGGACACGGAACAACAGACTGGTTCCTATAAATAGGGAAAGGAGTATGTCAAGGCTGTATATTGTCACTCTGCTTATTTAACTTATGTGCAGAGTACATCATGAGAAATGCTTGGCTGGATGAAGCACAAGCTGGAATCAAGATTGCCAGGAGAAATATCAATAACATCAGATATGCAGATGACACCACCATTATGGCAGAAAGTGAAGAGGAACTGAAGAGCCTCTTGATAAAAGTGAAAGAGGAGAGTGAAAAGATTTGCTTAAAACTCAACATTCAGAAAACGAAGATCATGGCATCTGGTCCCATCACTTCATGGCAAATAGATAGGGAAATAGCGGAAACAGTGTCAGACTTTATTTTTTGGGGCTTCAAAATCACTGCAGATGGTGACTGCAGCCACCATTAAAAGACACTTGCTCTTTGGAAAAAAAGTTATAACCAACCTAGACAGCATATTAAAAAGCAGAGACATTACTTTGCCAACAAAGGTCTGTCTAGTCAAAGCTACAGTTTTTCCAGTAGTCACGTATGGATGTGAGAGTTGGACTGTGAAGAAAGCTGAGCACCGAAGAATTGATGCTTTTGAACTGTGGTGTTGCACTCTTGAGCATCCCTTGGACTGTAAGGAGATCCAATCAGTCCATCCTAAAGGAAATCAGTCCTGGGTGTTCACTGGAAGGACTGATGTTGAAGCTGAAACTCCAATACTTTGGCCACCTCATGCGAAGAGCTGACTCATCTGAAGAGACCCTGATGCTGGGAAAGATTGAAGGCAAGAGGAGAAGGGGACGACAGAGGATGAGATGGTTGGATGGCATCACCAACTCAACTGACATGAGTCTGAGTAAACTCCAGGAGTTGGTGATGGACAGGGAGGCCTGGCATGCTACAGTCCATGGGGTCACAAAGAGTCGGACACAACTGAGCAACTGAACTGAACTGACTTTTCTCTTTGCTTAGTTTGCTTCGTATCCTTTTCTGTGATAAGCCATGGCCATGAATACAATTATTTGCCAAGTACTCTTGAGTTTTTCTGGGGCTTCCCAGGTGGCTCAGTGGTAAAGAATCCACCTGCCAATGCAGGAGATGCGGGAGATGCAGGTTTGATATCTGGGTTAGGAAGATGCCCTGGAGGAAGAAAGGGCAACCCAACTCAGTATTCTTGCCTGGAAAATCCCATGGACAGAGGAGCCTGGTGGGCTACAGTCCATGGGGTTGCAAAGAGGTAGGTACAACTGAGCGACTGGTCACACTTGACACACACTTGAGTCTTTCTAGTGAATTGCCAAACCAAACCTGGGTGTGGTCTTGGGGATCCCTCACATAGATGAATTCTTGTGCCACTATTATTTAAATTCAGTTTGGAGTAACATTAGGAAAATCCAAGGAAACAACCAGCATGAGTGAAAAAATAAGAACATTTAAGGCGTTAAACTAGGCAAAATGACACATTTTGCTGTGTGCTGTGCTTAGTCACTTAGTTGTATCCAACTCTTGGGACTGTAGCCTGCCAGGCTCCTCTGTCCATGGGGATTCTCTATTTTTATACACAAAAAAATGATATTATTTTAATAGAACACAAATGTTCAATGCAAAACTGTTTAAAAGGATCAACTGATTAAAAACTCAAGTGCAGAAGACTAAAATATCATTTTCAGTCTTTGACCAATTAAGGGAAAATTAAACAGGTATGTAGAAGATAGGAGCAATAAAGTTGAATAAACAAACAGAGAATTAGAATTTCTAGTTATGGCAGTACGAAGAGGTTGGTGATTCCTCTCTGCAAAAAGATGTGTATAAACCTGTACAAGACTGTCAAAGACTACCATTTCAAGGTACTGGAAATGGACTAAATGCAGAAAACAATTAAGAAATGAGCACTGCTGGAAAATTGCTAGAACTTCAGGTAAGGATTGGTGAACTCAGTGGCCTTTTTGCAAAAGGCTATTCACACTCCACCATCACCAACAGCCTAATTGGTGAAAAGAGTTTTTCTAGTGTATGACTGGTCATGGAAACAGTGCTGTTTGTTGCCACAGGGGCAGAGTGGTTGTGGACCAGTGAGTAAAAACCTTTGACTGTGTTAGCTAATAGTGGTGAACTCAATGAGAAAAGAATAAGAAAACCCTACAACTCTGGAAGCCTAAGATGCAGTCCTGTCTGAGGTGAGTGTCAGAACAGGCAGGAATTTAACAGGGAGATCCTGTAAACTAGAGAACCATAAAAAGACTGAAATGAACTCTCCATAAATTTTTGCCTAAGTGGAAAACTATGTGATTTGGTGGGAAAGACCCAAGAGAGTCTGGTAAAGAGCAAAAACTAAAGGATGACCTGGAAACTGACATCAACTTTGTATATGTTACCCAACTACACACACAGATTAGTCTGAGGCCTTTCTGGATTAAGATGTTTGAGTACAACCTCTGCCTAAGTCATTGGCTGACCACCAAGTCTGCATGACTTTATTTATTAAAAATAAATAAAAGAGCAAACAAAAACTGAGCAGATATCAGTGGTTGCACAATCAAAGTGTCAGTTGCTCAGTCATGTCTGACTCTTTGTGACTCCATGTGTGTCCATGGAATTCTCCAGGTAACAATACTGGAGGGGGTTGCCATCCCTTCTCCACGGGATCTTTCCAACTCAGGGATTGAACCCAGGACCTCCTGCACTGCAGGCAGATTCTTTACCATCTGAGCTCCCAGGGCAAGTTACTAAAGGAAATACAACAATTCTCGGAAAAAAAAAAGAAAAAAGAAAACAGACTTGCTATAATACATTATCTAAAATATCTAGTTTTCGACCAAAAATTACTAGACATGTAATAAAGTAAAAAAGCATGGTTCTTACCCAGAATAAAAGTATAGTAGGTAGAAACTGAAAGAGATGATATATTAGCAGAGTCTTCAAAACTAGATTTTATAAATATGTTCAGAGAATTAAAGACAATGACTCAATAGGAATCTCACAGAAACTGTACAAAAGAACCAAATAGAAACTCTAGAGTTAAAAAGAAGATATGAAAAAAAGCATCAGGGAACATTTTAGATAATATATTGTAATAAGTTTGGATTCTGCTCTATTAAAGAAAGATCAAGATAGAGATTATCCAATCAGAAGAACACAGAGAATGAAAGACTGAAGAAAAATGAAGACAGTCTCAGAGAGCTGGAGAAACATATCAAGTGTACCACCATATTTGTAATGAGAGGTGGAAAGTGAAGGAGAGAAAGCAGCAGAAAAAGAAACTAGAAGAAACTATGGCCAAAAATCTCCCATATTTAATTTAAAATTAAATCCTACTAATCAATGAAACTCAATAAACCTCAAATAGGATAAACATAAAGAGCATCAATCTAGACACAGCACAGTGAGATTTCCAAAATCCAAGGAAAAGAAAGAATACTGGAGGCTTCAAGAGAAAAATGACTCATCACATGTAGGAGAATAGCAGCACAATGAACAGGTACATTTATCACTTCTCATCAGAAATGATGAAAGTAAGAAGGCAATAGGGTGACATATTCAGGGTACTAACAAGAAAAAACTATAAGTCAAGAATTCTATATCCTGTGAAACCATTTTTCATAAATGCAGGAGAAATGGAAACATTTTCAGGTAAACAAAACAGAATCTGCTGCTACTAGACAAGATAGGAAGAAATACTAAAACACATCCTTTGTGATAAAAGGAAACAATACCAGACAGTAACTAAAATCCACAGCAAGAAAAGAAAAACACCAGAAATGGCAAATATGTGGGTGCATATAAAAAACAGTGTATACAAAATACAACACTTTTTCTATTTTCTTCATTTCATTGACTCGATGGATGTGAGTTTGAGTGAACTCCGGGAGTTGGTGATGGACAGGGAGGCCTGGCGTGCTGTGATTCATGGGGTTGCAAAGAGTTGGACACGACTGAGCGAATGAACTGAAGATTATTTAAAGAAATAATTGTAATACTGTATTCTCAGATGATCACAGATATAAATCTAATGCATTTGATGATGACTGTAATAAGGAAGTGGGAGAAAATGGAGCTATATTGGAGTAAATTTGCAATGTTTTATCAGAATGAATTCAGTATTAATTAGATTGTGAAATGTTCAAAGTTTATACTGGATAAAAAACCTTCATACGGTATTTCCCAGAGCAACACACACACAAAACCTTCAAAAAACATCTAAAAATAACAACAGAGAAATTAAAATTGTATACTAAATTTGTACACTAATATACAAATCCTAACTATATAACTATACTAAGTAAAATTTGTATACTAAATAGTACTTAACACAAAGGAAGGCAGCAAAGGAGGTACAAAGGAACATGAAGGATATGAGACACACTGTAAACAAATAGCATGACAGGCATAAATTCAACCATATCAACTACTACATTAACTGTGAACAGACTAATCACTGATTAAAAAGCAGAGGGTGGACCGGGTCAAAAGTTACAAACTTTCAATTATAAAATAACTGGATTTCCCAGGCAAGAATACTGGAGTGGGTTGCCATTCCCTTCTCCAGGGGATCTTCCCCCACCCAGGGGTCGAAATCAGGTCTCCTGCATTGCAAGCAGGAGATTCTTTACTGTCTGAGCCACCAGGGAGGGAGTATAAAATAAGTTTAAGTCTGAATGTTGAGCTTCAAGCCAACTTTTCACTCTCCTCTTTCACTTTCCTCAAGAGGCTCTTTAGTTCTTCTTCACTTTCTGCCATAAGGGTGGTGTCATCTGCATATCTGAGGTTAATGATATTTCTCCTGGCAATCTTGATTCTGGCTTGTGCTTCATCCAGCCAAGCGTTTATCATGATGTACTCTGCATATAAGTTAAATAAGCAGGGTGACAATATACAACCTTGACGTACTCCTTTTCCTATTTGGAACCAGTCTGTTGTTCTATGTCTAGTTCTAACTGTTGCTTCCTGACCAGCATATAGGTTTCTCAAGAGGCAGGTCAGGTGGTCTGGTATTCCCATCTCTTTCAGAATTTTCCACAGTGTATTATATTACACCTCAATAAAAAATACAATTAGATAAAAATTTCTCAAATTTTTTAAAAGGCAAAGGTTTACAGACGGGCATCAAGAGAGCAAGACTCAACTATGTGCTGTCTATATGTTTCTACATGTGTCTGAGACACACTTTATTTTTTAATTAATTAATTTTAATTGGAGGCTAATTACTTTACAATATTGTGGTGGTTTTTGCCATACATTGACATGAATCAGTCACATGTGTCCCCCCTGCCCCGAACACCCCCTCCCACCTCCCTTCCCATCCCATCCCTCTGGGTTGTCCCAGTGCACCAGCTTTGAGAGCCCTGTTTCATGCATCGAACTTGGACTGGTCATCTATTTCACATACTATTGCCTAGAAAATCCCATGGATGGAGGAGCCTGGTAGGCTGCAGTCCATGGGGTCGCTAAGGGTCGAACACGACTGAGTGACTTCACTTTCACTTTTCACTTTCACACACTGGAGAAGGAAATGGCAACCCACTCCAGTGTTCTTGCCTGGAGAATCCCAGGGACGGGGGAGCCTGGTGGGCTTCCGTCTATGGGGTCACACAGAGTTGGACACGACTGAAGTGACTTAGCAGCAGCAGCAGCAGCAAATACATGTTTCAGTGCTATTCTCTCAAATCATCCCACCCTTGCCTTCTCGCAGAGAGTCCAAAAGTCTGTTCTGTACATCCGTGTCTTCTGCTGTCTCACATATAGAGTTGTCCTTACCATCTTTCTAAATTCCATATATATATGCGCTAATATACTGTATCGGTATTTTTCTTTCTGACTTACTTCACTCTATATAATAGGCTCCAGTTTTATCCACCTCATTAGAATGGACTCAAATGCGTTCTTTTTAATAGCCGAGCAATATTCCACTGTGTATATGTATCCATTCATCTGCCAATGGACATCTAGGTTGCTTCCATGTCCTAGCTATTGTAAACAGTGCTGTGATGAACATTGGGGTATGCGTGAGACACACTTCAGATTCACAGATACAAATAGGTTAAAAGTGAAAGGATGGAAAAACATTTACCACAGTAACAACAGAATACTGGGATGGCTATATAATAAAACCTGAAGATAAGGCATGAGCTTTCTTGGTGGCTCAGCAGTAAAGAATCTGTTTGCAATGCTGGAGATGTGGGTTTGATCCCTGGGTCGGGAAGATCCCCTGGGTTGGGAAGATCCCCTGGAGTAAAAATGGCAACCCACTCCATTATTCTTGCCTGAAAAATCCCATGGCCAGAAGAGCAGGGCAGGCTACAGTCCACGGAGTTGCAAAAGAGTCAGACATACATACATACAAAGACATACACACAGACATGACTTAGCCACTAAACAAAACAAAGGTAAGTGATAATACCAGAAACAAAGAACATTTCATAATGACAATAGAGTCAATGTATCAGGAAAATATGACAAATATAAATAAATATGCACCTTAACAAAGCACCAAAATACCTGAAGCAAAATCTGACAAAATAAAGTTAGAGATTTTAATATTCATCTCATTAACTAATACAACAATAAAACAGAAAATCAGTAAGCATATGGAAGATATGAACAACACTATCAACCAATTGGATCTAACATATATGGAATGCTTAACCCAACAGCAAAATACACAGTCGTTTGAAATACACATGGGACATTCTGCAAGGCAGACCAAATGACGGGCCATAAAACAAGTCTCAACAACTTTAAAAGAAGTAAAACCATACAGAGTACTTTCTCCAGCCAAAAAAAAAGAAATTAGAAATTACTGAGTCTTCATCAAGCAGACTTCATTATATAAAATAAACTGAGAATACTTATAACATGAATACTGTAAGAACTCAAACATATTCTGGATGGAGGACCATCTTATGTTCTGACATATATTGTATACTTAGATACATCAAACTTTAGAGGGAGATTTATAAAAGTTTAGAGAAAACTCTCTTTCTACACTTTTGTGGTATTTTTGTTTTGCTGTGAGAATGTATTGCTCTTATACATCAACAAAAAGAAGACATTTCCATAATTTTTATGTGGATATTATTTATGTCCCTCAATCCTGGGTGTTCATTGGAAGGACTGATGCTAAAGCTGAAACTGCAATACTTTGGCCACCTCATAAGAAGAGTTGACTCACTGGAAAAGACTCTGATGCTAGGAAAGGTTGGGGGCGGGAGGAGAAGGGGACGACAGAGAATGAGACGGCTGGATGGCATCACCGACTCTGTGGACATGAGTTTGAGTGAACTCTGGGAGTTGGTGATGGACAGGGAGGCCTGGCGTGCTGTGATTCATGGGGTTGCGGAGAGTCGGACACGACTGAGTGACTGAACTGAACTGAACTACAGATCTATATCTGAATCAATTTGAAATCAATAATAATTATTATTATAGGAGTATAATGATGACTAAATTCTAACCAGTTTTACTTAACTGGTTCAAAGAGTTTTAAAAATATTTAAACTTCTTCATCTCTAAGGCAGCCCTCTCATTAACGGCCATTTATGTACTAGATTACTGGGGTCGACAACGCAAACCTAAAAAAACAGAAGCAAAAGCAGCAATGTAAGTTAGTATAATACACATGATAACTCAGGGGTAAAAAGCAGACTCTTGGTCAGGAAAGTAAGAAAAAAATATTGTTGTTATCAGCACTTCCTTTATCCTAAGGTTTTGAGAATACTTTACAATAAGAAATTTCAAAAACATCAGATAGAGTAAATCCTATTAATCCATAAATCATATTAGACAATGTCCATTTACACTTGTTATCCTACCTCAGTTATTAACAGCACCTCCTCCTCTACTCTCAGAAGGTGCTTATTTGGGTGATAAATTACATGGCCACTCTACTCCTCTGACTGTTTATAGGGTCAAATACACAATGCAAGAAAATGAGACTTAGATAACCTATATTACTTTTAGGACAGTTCCAATTCTTAAAATTTCTTAACAAGCCAATCATTTAAAAAATCTCTTCTTAAACCCTGACTTCTCTGACTACACAGAATTCTAGAACTACTCACAGCAAAGGACAACTGATGAACTTCTTAAATTAATATCATGTGGCTAAAATATGATGTCTAGACATTTCCCCCAAACTTCTCCACTATTCAAATTTTCCATCATTTTGGTGTTTGTCAAAACTCTTCTGTTCTTAATTGTGTATCTAAGAATCATGTACAGTCACTTTTTACCTGTTGCCTTTCCACTTACTGCACAATCTCAGTTACTTTAAAAATTCCTTTTGTTGTTGTTTTTTGGGAAAAATCTGTCTACTACTCCTTCTTTACTTTTTCTTCCCAATAAGGAGTGTGAAATTTTGCTTGATTATATACTTTTTCTTTCTAGGTAACATTTACATACAGTAAAATGAAAATGTAAGCATATAATTCTATAAGTTTTGAGACAAAAACGAAATCATTCATCCTTATCAAGTCATGAAATATTCTTATCCCAGAAAATTCCCCCTTCCCAGGCAATCTTTTCTTCAGAAGTGACCACTTTTCTGATAATATTTTTCTACCATAAACTAATTTTTATGTTCTACAACTTCATATAAATTCAACCATACAATACACATTTTTTAGTTTTCAGTTTCTTTGCTTAGCATACTGTCTGAAGTTAATCTATATGTCAGTCGTTTCTTTTTATTGTCAATTTATATTTCACTGTGAGAAAATACCATGTTATGTTTATCCATTTGCCCGTTGTTGGCGCGAATCTGGGTTTTGGCTATAAAACTGGAACAAAGATGCTATGACTATTCTTGTACATATCCTTCTGTGAATAGCACTTTTCATTTCTCTTACTTAAATTCTGTGCAACAGAACTGGTGGGTCATAGGGCAGGCATAAATTTAATTTTATTAAAAATTGTCATGCTTTTACCTAGATGTCCACTGGCAGACTAATGGATAAGAAAGCTGTGGTACATATACACAATGGAATATTACTCAGCTATTAAAAAGAATGCATTTGAATCAGTTCTAATGAGGTGGATGAAACTGGAGCCTATTATACAGAGTGAAGTAAGTCAGAAAGAAAAACACCATACAGTATATTAACGCATATATACAGAATTTAGAAAGAGTAACGATGACCCTATATGTGAGACAGCAAAAGAAACACAGATGTACAGAACAGACTTTTGTACTCTGTGGGAGAAGGCGAGGGTGGGATGATTTGAGAGAACAGCATTGAAACATGTATATTACCATATGTAAAACAGATCACCAGTCCAGGTTCAATGCATCAGATAGGGTGCTCAGGGCCAGTGCACTGGGATGACCCAGAGGGATAGGACGGGGAGGGAGGTGGGTTCAGGATGGGGGTCACATGTACACCCATAGCTGACTCATGTCAATGTATGGCAAAAACCACTACAATACTGTAATTAGCCTCCAATTAAAATAAATAAATTAATTTAAAAAAAATCGTCCTGCTTTTCTCCAAAGTGGTACACCATCCTATCAACAATGAATTATGGTAGATCCACATCTCTGTCAACATTTGATGTTATCAGGAGTTTCAATTTTAGCCATTCTGGTGTGTGTAGTGGTATTTCATTATGCTTTTAATTTGCACTTCCATGATGATTAATTGATGCTGAGTGTTTTTTCATGTGCTTATTAGCTATTCATAGATCTTTCTCTGGGAAGCCTCTACACAAGTATTTTGTCTAATTTTTTCAACTGAATTATTTATATTTCTATCACTAAATAATTGAGTTATGTTTTTTAGATGTAGTCCCTTTTCAGATATAAGATTTGGAAATATTTTTTCCTAGTATATGGCTTGCCTATTTGTTGGCTTTTAGTGGGCAGAAGTTTTAAATTTAAGCTCAATGTAAAAATCACCTTTATTTTTGTCAGATCCAAGAAATCTCTGCCTACTTACAGATCACGAGATATTTTCCTGTGTCTACTTACTGAAGTTTTGTAGTTTTAGCTTTTACATTTAGCCCTTTGGTCCATTTTACATAAAGCTTTTTGTATAGTATGAGAAAAGGTCAAGGCTCATTTCCATATAGATATCTAGTTGATCAGTCATTATTTATTTGTATAATTATTTTTTTATTCTTATTGCTATTTTATCTATTCTTTTTTGGCTGTGCAGCATGTGGGATCTTAGTTACCCAATCAGGGATCAAACCTGCACCCCCTTCAGTGGAAGCGCAGTCTTAACCACTGGAATGCCAGGGAATTCCTGCTCATTTCACTACAGCTTCAAATAATAGTCCATGTGAGGATGTACCAGTTTATTCATCTAATGAAGGACACAGTGGTTCTTCCAACTTTTGACAATTACAAATAAAGCTGCTATAAACATCCATGTGCACTTTTTTGTGCAAAAATAAGTTTTTTGAACTCATCTGGTAAACAACAGGGAGTGTGACTGCTGGATTATGTGGTAAGAATATGTTTAACTTTGTAAAAAATTGCCTAACAGGTTTCCAAAGTGGCTGTACCATTTAGCATTCTCGCCTGTTGCTCCACATTCTCACTAATGTTTGGTGTCATCAAGTTCTTGATTTTGGCCATTCTAGTAGGTGTATTGGAGAAGGCAGTGGCAACCCACTCCAGTACTCTTGCCTGGAAAATCACATGGGCGGAGGAGCCTGGTAGGCTCCAGCCCATGGGGTCGCTACGAGTTTGACACGACTGAGCGACTTCACTTTCACTTTCATGCACTGGAGAAGGAAATGGCAACCCACTCCAGTGTTCTTGCCTGGAGAATTCCAGGGACCGGGGAGCCTGGTGGGCTGCTGTCTATGGAATCACACAGAGTCGGACACGACTGAAGTGACTTAGCAGCAGCAGCAGCAGTAGGTATATAATGGTATTTCACTGTTTAATTTGCATTTCCCTGATGACACATGATTGTCTAATGTTGATCTATTTTTTGGCACTGCATCTTCTATGTCTTCTTCCTTATTTTTCTGGCACTAATTCGGAAGTGATCATCTCCATCAAGTTGCGTTGTTAATTCCTCTGGTGTGGTGTCTATTAGTTCTTGAAAATATCTTCATCTCAAACCCCTTCACCCCCAACCTTTCCCCCCCTCACCCCATACAGCTACAATCTCTTTCATGATTTCCTTGACTGGCTCTATCAGACTTTTTTCTATAATAGCAATGACATCTTCAAAGATATAATCCTTCCAGATTTTCGTGATATTTTCTCTATTTGCATTCTCTTCCACAGTGTTGACAACCCTTTCCACAGAGTACCCTGTGTAACGAGCCTTAAAGGTCCTTAAGGCTAGAGGCTGAATTATAGATGTTATATCTGTGTTCAATGACTTCGGGGCTGAACTCATGGGAGTCTGGGTAGCCAGGGGCATTGTTCAATATCAAAGAACTTTAAAAGGCACTTTCTTACTGGCAAAGTACCTCCTGATTTCAGGGACAAAGCATCAATGGAACTGATCCAGAAAAAGGGGTTTTGTCATCCAGGACTCCTTGTTGTACAACCAAAAGACTAGCAGCTCATGTTTATTTTTCCCCTTCAAGCCTCTGAGGTTAGCAGTTTTATATATAAGGGTAGTCTTGATCATAAACCCAGTGCATCTGCAGCTGTTAGCCTCTCTTTCTGCTTTAAATCTCAGTGCTTGCTTTTCTTCCTTACTATAAGGCTTTTTTTTTTTTAACCCAGAATAGGACACTTGTTGGCATTAAAAACCTGTCCAGGCAGATATCCTTTCTCTTCCATGATTTCTTTAAAGGCATTTGGAATCTGTCTGTTGCCTCTTGGTTGGCAGAAGCTGCTTCTCCTATCATCTTGATATTTATTAAACCAAACCTCCTTTTAAAATTATCAAACCATCTTTTGCTGGCACTAAATTCTTTAGCTTTAGATCCTTCAATCCCTTTTGCTTTGTTGTCCATAGGTCTGTCTTCCTTATATCAATCCTGCACTCATATAAGAGCTACATTTTCATTATGAGATAAAAAGATATTTCAAAAAATGCACGGTATTCATGCCTGCTGGCATAGCTGAAGCTATAGCTTTACAAATTTCCTTTTTTTTTTTTACACTGGTCCTTATGTGGATTCATCTATCTTGAAATAGTGGGCAATCATAGCGGAAGACCTCAATCTACAATATCAAGCAATTCAACTTTTTCTTATAATATCATAACCTTTCTCTGCTTCTTGGGAGCAACTCCAGCATCACTGTGGCACTTCACATGGGCCCTATGAAATTATTCACAGTCTATGGTGTTACACTAAACATAATGAAAAATATCTGAGAACTATAAGAAATCGCTTTTTAAGGCAATCACATGCATTTTGCTGCGGACAAACTGATCACATGGAGATGATTACTATTACACAGCATTTTAAGCAGATACTTGAAACACCTGAGCTCACTGCAATAGCAACAGAAGGTTGCTATGAAATTTTTACAGTAGTGCAGTGTGTACTACAGTTAATTTTGAGAAGTTACAGTTTAATACAGCATCTTTATGTTTGCTTCCATTTCTCTCAATGGTAAATGTATATAGACTATGTTTGTGGGAGTAAGTTCTGATAAATTTTACTGTTGCATTTTATGGGAAGCAAATGATAAAATAGACTATGTCTACATATATCTTCTGCATTCATGACACAGTAACTTTAAAATTTTTTTTCAATATTTCAAAGCTAAGCAATTCATCTGCAAGTTCTTCCACATTGTTAAATCTCCCCCAAAATTGTCAATGTTTTGAAAAAAAAATCCACAAATAAATGGATTCACACAATTCAAACATGTCAAATCCATGCTGTTCAATGGTCAACTGTAGTTGAGTGTGACTTTAAAAAAAATAAATACAAGTATAGCGTTCAGTTCATTGAGATTTAATATAATTTTAAAAGGGTGAGATATAAGTCTACCATCTTGCTATTTATTTTCTTTTTTTTTTGTTTGTTTTTATTTTTATTGGGCTCTAGGGAATGGGATGGGGAATACCTCTGTTAAATTATGCCCCATTAGAAGATGTCCATTCTAACTTTCCTGGGATAGCTTTCGGAGTTTTTTCTTTTTCTTGGAGCCGCTGTTCTTGTTGGCAGCAGCCTCTTCGGGTCCACTGCTGAGTGGCTCCTCCTTGGAAGACAATTTCCGCTTTTTCTTGGGGACCCTCTTGTTTTCTGACTCATCAGCGTCAGTAACTGGTTCCTCTTTGGGAAAAGATTTCTTCCTCTTGGGAAGACTTCCAGTACCAGCTGTCTCTTCAAGATCACTACTAACTAGCTCTTCCTTGGAAAAAGATTTCTTTTTCTTGGGTTTGGAAAAAGAGACAGATGGGTCTTCCATTCCATTCTCCTGAAGAGCCTCCTGGGGCTTTTGCTTTTTCTTCTTTTTGGGTCTTTCACTTGTCTCCTCACACTCCTCTGGGGCACTGCTATTTTCTGAAGAAGCCAGGGCAATTGCAGCCAGCCTTTTCTTTTCCTTCTTCAAGCGTTTCTTCTCCTGTTTCTCCAGCTTCCCAGTAATCTCAGCAGCCGCTTCCTCTGCCTGAACCACTGCTTCCTTCATGACATCCAGATTCTTTCGGGGAATCTCTCCAGTCTCATAGAACGACAGCCGCTCCTCAACTTGTTCTCGAAGCTTCTCCCCAAAAACACTGGTGGGCACCTCAGAGAAGCAATCGATTCGTGAGGCAATACTGCATTTGTTTGCCAGGTATCGGGAGATGCGACCTTTGTTCTTGGCAGCTGCGACCTTTGTTCTTGGCAGCTGCTCGGCCAATGAAGGTAGAGTGGAAAATGAGTCCATATTTTGGGGTGTTACCCCTTGTCTTCAAGGCTCTGGAAACTTGGTCCCTTTGCTGGGCCCAGGGAATCACTCAGACACCAGGACTGGCCATTGCTATTTATTTTCTACTTCTCTGTCCTTTCTTTCCTGTCATCTTTTCACTTAACTGAGAATTTGTTAGTATGTCAATTTAATTTCTTTATTGGCTTTTTAGGTATATCTCTCAACACTTTAAAAAGTAATTCCTTCAACTTGGACAGCCAGATGCAAAAGATGAAACGAAACCACTATGTCACATCACACAGAAAAATCAACTCAAAATGGATTAAAGACTTGAATGTGAGATCTCAAACAATAAAACTCCTAGAAGAAAACACTGTAGCATGCTCTTTGACATTGATCTTGGCAATATCTTTCTGGATATGTCTCCTCAGGTAAGGGAAACAAAAGCAAAACTGAATACATGGGATCATATCAAACTAAAAAGTTTCTGCACAGCAAAGGAAACCATCAACAAAATGAAAAGACAACATACCAAATGGGAGAAAATATTTGCAACTCATATATACATTAATTGGCTAATATCTCAAATATTTAAAGAACTCAACAACAAAAAGACAAACAACCTAATTAAAAAATGGGCAGAAAGCTGAATAGACATTTTTCCAGGAAGACATATAGATGGCCAACAGGCACATGAAAAGATATTCATCACTAACTGTTAGGGAAATGAAAATCAAAACCATGACGTAATTAAAAAAAAACACAAAAAACCACCAAACAACTTAACCATGAACTGGGCAGAAGATCTAAATAGACATTTCTCCAATGAAGACACCCAGATGGCCAAAAGGCACATGAAAAAATGCTCAAAATTGTTAATTATTAGAGAAGTGCAAATCAAAACTGGAATGAAGTACCACATCACACTGGTTAGAATGGCCATCATTAAAAAGTCTACAAATAAAAAATGTTGGAGAGGGTGTGGAGAAAAGGGAACCCTTATACACTATTGGTGGGGATGTAAATTGGTGTAGCCACTATGGAAAACAGTCTGTAAGTTCCTTGAAAAACAAAAAATTGAGTTATCATATGACCCATCAATCCCACTCCTGGGTATTTATCCAGGAATGAGAAAAACTCTAATCTGCAAAGATACATGCACCCCAGTGTTCATCAGCATTGCAAACAGCAGTATTATATGCAACAGCCAAGACAGAAACTCAAATGCCCAGCAATAGATGACTGGTTTAAGAAGATATGAATCTCTCTATATATATATCTATATCACACACACACACAATGGGATATTACTCAACCATAAAAAAGAATGAAACATTTGCAACAACATGGATGGACTAGAGAATATCACTAAGTAAGTCAGACAAAGACAAATTATATGATCTCACTTGTATAGGGAATCTAAAAAATAATACAAATGAATTTATATACCAAACAGAAAGAGATTACAAACAGAAAACAAACTTACAGTTACCAAAGGGGAAAGGGAGGTGAGAAGGAGGTGTAAATTAGGGGTATAGAATTAACAAATTCCTATACTACAACAGACAAGCAACAAGGATTTACTCTATAGCACAGGGAATTATATTCACAAAATTGTTTATTAGCTGTACTTCAATAAAAAAAAAACCGAGGTATCACCTCACATCTGTTAGAATGGTTATTATCAAAAAGGAAAGAAATAACAGGGTTGGCAAGGATGTGGAGAAAAGGAAACCCTCATACACTGTCGGTGAGAATGTAAACAGGTACAGTCACTATGGAGAAACAGTCCCCTCCAAATTAAGATTAGAACTATCACATGATCTTTCGATATCTATCCCATTTATGTATTTATCCAAAGAATATAAAAATACTTATTCAAAAAGATATATGTACCTCTATGTTCATCACAGCTTTATTTAGAACAGCCAAAATATGGAAATAACCTAAGTATCTATCAATGAATGAATGGAAAAAGATATGCCACACACACAAACATACACACTAAATACAGCTCCAGTGTAAGAAAAAATAGTGATTACCATAAATGGAATACCACTCAGCCATAAAACAGAGTAGTCATTACCAGAGGGGAAGGAGTGGGATGGGGGTTGGGGGGTAAAACAGATAAAGAGGATCACCTGTAAGGTGAGAGATAAGAACTCCATTTTTTGTGGTGAGCATGCTACAGTGTAACGAGAAGAAAAAATACACACATGAAACTTATGTTATAAACCAAAGTTACCGCAATAAAAATTAAATAAAAAAAAAAGAAAGTAATTCCTTTACTAGTTCTCAAAGTACAGCTCACTCCAGCAGTGCCAACACCTGACACTTGGAAACTTCTTAAAATGCAAATTCTCAGGCTCGACCCCTGACTCTCTGAATCAGAAACTCTAGGGCAGGGGCCAGCAATCTGTCCTTTATAAAGCTCTCCAGCTAATCTGATGTACACTAAGGTTTTTGAACCTTAATATTCTAAGGCTTATAATATCCACTCTTCATTTATTATACTCTAATGATAATTAATACTGTATGCCCTCACAACAAATTTAAGAAACTTGAAACACAACAGTTACATTTTATACATACATTTACAGTTTCTGGAGCTCCTACTCTATAGTCAAGGTTCCATTTGGTATCATTTCCCCTCAACCTGAAATTTTCATTTGAGGTAACATCTAGTGTTCTTTTCCCATGAGAAGTCAGGAGCTATTTGTATCACTGTTCCTCATATACATTGTTTTCCTAAGACTGCTTTCGAGATTTGCTCTAACTGTGGGGTTTTGTATACATGTGGGTTGTGTGACTTGTGGTTTAGAGTACTAAGGTGTGGTGTGTGTGGGTCGCTCAGTTGTGCCCGACTCTGCGATCCCATGAACAGAAGAGACTGACAGGCTACAGTATTTTCTACACTACGGGCAAAAATACTGGATCGGGTTGCCATTCCCTTTTCCAGGTGATCTTCCCAACCCAGGGATTGACCTCTTGCATCTCCTGCATTGGCAGGTGGATTCTTTTATCACTGAGTAACCTGGAAAGCCCAGAGTATTAAAGACCTGTACTTTTTTTTTTGTTTAATTAAATTTGAGTAAACTGGCCAAAATGGCGGAGTAGGAAGGTCTTGAGCTCACCTCTTCCCAGTGGCACAACAAAATTATAACTATTACAGAGCAAGTATTGATGAGAAAGACCAGAAGGCAAGCAAAGAAGATCTTCTACAACTAAAGACATAAAGGAACCATAATCAGACAAGAAGGAGGGACAGGGATGCGGTACAGTCAAGAACTATACCTCCACAAGGGTGACCCACAAAGGGGAGGATAATCAGAACTGCAGAAGTTCTTCCCAAGGAGCAAGGGATCTAAACTCCACAAACTTCCAGTTGTGGCTCTCCAAACTGGAAGTCCTGCACTGGGAAAACAAACCCCACAACGTTTACCCTTAAAGGCCAGCAGAGCGTACATTCGGGAGAGCCAGAGTGCTGAGGAAATAAACTCCATTCTTAAAGGGTGCACACAAAACCTCATACGTTCTGGGACGCAGTGCAAGAGCAGTAATTCAAAAGGAGCCTTGGTTAGACCCACCTGCTGATCTCGGAGAGCCTCCCTGCGAGGCAGGAGCCAAGTGGAGCTCATCCAGGGGAAAAAGACACTTGGGGCAGGCATTTCTGGAAGCTTGTTCAACCATGACACTGGTGCTGGCAAGCGCCATTTTTTAATCCTCACTCTAAGGTAGTAGGCTCAGACCTGGCCCCGCCCACCAGCCTGTCCACACCAGTGCTGGAACACCTCAGGCCAAGCAGCTAGCTGGGCGGGAACACAGCTCCGCCCACCAGCTAGCCAACAGGGAGTCCCTGAGCCCACAGCCGCTTCAGGACCTGGCCTTATCTATCAGAGGGCCCAGGACCGACCACTGACACCAACGCACCCCTAGGGCCCTGTAGCCAGGGACTTTGGGACTGGCTCCACCCACCAGTGAGCTGGCACTAGCCCAGGACCGAGTCTCACCCACCAGTAGGTGGATACCAGCTCCAGTATCCCAGTCCTACAGATGGAAAATCCAGGATCCAGCTCTACCTATCAAGGGGTGGGCACCAGCTAGGGGATCTGATACCCTGTCTCATCCTCCACTGGGTGGATGCCAGCCCCAGGACCACCACAGCCCTAGGGCCTGCTATTTCAGGATGAAGCCCACACTCCAGCAGGCTGGCACCAGCCCCAAGACCCTGGGACTGGCCTGGCCACCATCAGGCTAATACCAGCTCTGAGACACCTCTGGCCCCTCAGCTAGCTGCGCATGGTGGAAATGCCCTCATCCACCAGTGGTGGGACAATAGGCCAGGGACTACCAGGGGCTCTGGTCTGCCAATAGCAGGCTGATAGCTGCTACTAGACATTCTGGACCCCTCAACCAGTAGCCCCAAGATATAGATCCATTGACATAAACTTTGGGATAACCCAGACCACACCCCCACCCCAGGCAGCCATGCCAGGAACTGGCCCAACCATCAGCACTAGATCTGGGACCCCAGATCTAGATCTGCAATCACCCACCCCAAAACCAGCTCCACCCACCAGTGAGCCAGCATCAGTCCCAGGACTCCCGCCCCTTTCCGCAACTAGCCACCTGATGACCTAGCCCACAGACCGAAGCCTTTCACAAGGCAGAGCCTAGCAACCAACCAGAAGGAGGGTCAGCCACACCTACCAGACTGCCCATAAATAGTCCACCACAACAGAAGGATCCAGGCAGCCCACATGGGGGCACCTCTAGAGAATATAGCTCTGGTGACCAGAGGGAAGTGAGCTGCTGGGAAGCACAGGAGTTCTCTTACAAAAGGTCACTTCTCTGAGGTCAGGAAATGTTGTGGATGTAAGTTAAATCTTTATGACCTATACTTGACTCTTGTGTTTGTCTGTGCGTGTGTACACGCGTGTGCACGCGCATGCGTTAAGTTGTGTCCAACTCTTTGAGACCCCATGGACTGTAGCCCACCAGGCTTCTCTGTCCATGGAATTTTCCAGGCAAGAATACTAGAGTAGGTTGCCATTTCCTCCTCCAGGGGATCGTCTTGACCCAGGGATCGAACCCACATCTCTTGTGTTTCCTGCACTGGCAGGTGGATTCTTTACCAACTGTGCCACCTGGGAAGCTATAGTACTGTATGCCAATTACATCTCAATAAAACTGGAAGAAAAAAATCAAATCTTTTGTCTTTTTACATGCCACTGTGCCTCTCTTTTTAAAAGAACACTAATTATACGTTTATTTGCTTAATATTGTCCCACAGGTCTCTGAGGCTCTATGAATGTTTCTTCCACTTTTTTCCTCCCTGTTGTCACAATGGATCATTTCAACTGATTTATTCTGAAGTTCACTGACTCTTACTTTTTGTTGTTTTCAATATGCTTTTAAACCCATTTAGAAATTTTCTTTTCAGACACTATACTTTTAATTTTCTACTTGTTTTATAAAAGTAATTTCCATTTATTTACTGTGATATCCTCACTAATTATGATCGTATTTACATTTAAGTTCTTGAACATGCTTTATAACATATATTTTGAAACTAATTCCAATATCTGAGTCACCCTAGCATCTAATTCTGTCGATTGTTTTTGGTCTTAACTATAGAATCTGTTTTTCTGTTTCTTCATAGGTTTAGTAATTTTTTATCATATGCTGACACCTCCCCTAGATCAAATAGAAACTTTCAAAAGCTCTAGTAGTTTATTCCTACAAACTTCTTTCATATCTTGATACATCTAGTCCCTCTATTCTGCATTGTAAAAAAGTACCTACTTATTGATCCTCTGTAAAACTTTCAGTTCTTATTAAATAATACCATTAGTACTTAAAATTCTGGAGCAGTTAACTTTTAAGGACTTCCTAATTGGGTCTATGAGTCACTCTATTCACGTCAGCATTTCTCTGATTAGTCTACATTGTAGACTTTGTATACGCACTTATTTATACGGGGATTTTAGAACTAACACATTTTTTCAGGAAAGCTATCTCCTCCTCACTCTATCTCCATCCTCATTCCCAGACTAATTTTGTTAAGGGAGAGATCATATATATCACCTATAACTTCTGTACATGGTGGTTTATGACTAAATGCATTCTTCTCTTTTCCAATTGCACTTCATATGCATGATACAGCCTTTTCTCTGTTGTCTACTTTTCCTCTTCACTATCCATTTTTACAATATAATGAAAAAATGTACCACTTTTATAACCAGGAAAAAATGATATAAATATGTAATTCAAGGCTCTCTTTCCTCCAGAAAATACTCTCTGATTAATCCAATGATTTCTTTCAAACTTTAACTCTATCTACTCACTGAACACCTTGCTATTGCTTATATTACACAAATTGTAATTTTAGATTACCAAATTATTAAGGATTAACCTAAACTTGAGATTTTAGTGGCACTTTCCCTCAATGTTGTAACTGAAGTGACCATATAGAATCACTACCTACAAATTGACAGAATTTACATCTTTACAAAATTTTGAGAAAACTATTTAGTAGGTAGTTTAGTCATTTAGTCATTAGAAATTGAGTTGAGAAAACTATTTAGTAGGTAGTTTAGTCATTTAGTCATTAGAAATTGAGTATTTATAAACCCAAAGATCACAGGAACAATGGTGTTTGTGAACTAACCAGGTTTAAGACTGGTCAGAAAAGAAAATCAATATAATATAGAAGCAAAAAAACAAAATTTTAAAAATTTAAACATTACACTTAATTTTAAATTTCATCTTTGTGGCAGTTTACTTTACATTGTGGAAGACACTGCTGTGAAGATGTACACTTTTATCCAACTCCTTTAAAAAACAGACTTCACAGATGAAGAACAGTAACCTCTACAGAATATTGCTACAGAAACATAGCTTAGGCTTTCTAAATGTAAAGGCCATTTGTCTAATAAAGGTTATCTTGGTGAAAAACCACAAGTCAAAATAGTAATAAGCTTATCTTTACCTACCAGTAACTTTGGTTCCAATAACCAGGGGCAAAGGAATCTCGTCTGGGAGATCTTTGAATTGTGAAACATCTGCAACTTTCCTTTGTTGTAAGAGCCTTATTTTCTGCCGTTTCTGTTTTAATGCTGATCTCTCTTCCTCAAAAAATGCAGAAGAACATCTAGAATAAATTATAAAAATCATATAAAGTGATAACTGTCCTATATAAAAACTTCAAGTCACACCATCCATATCACTAATCCCTTTATTTCTTTCATTGAGTACTGTATTTAAAAATGGGTTCTTAAAAATAGTAATTTTCTCTTCAAAGTAAATTACCATTATGTTGTTTTAAAAACAGGATCTTGCAAGACTGAAAGATACATAAGTAAGTCTAGATTGCTTCTTCCTACAAAGCAGGAGGATCTATTGTTCACTATCCTTTGACAAAACTGCATCTGGATCCCAGGTCCTCTCTTAAGAACAAATTTCAATTTCAATATTCTATTCAAAAGAACATATTTTCCCTGTGACCTAGGGAGCATATCAATATAGGAATTAAAAGATGAGACCTGCCACCGTGTAAACTTTTAATCATATTTTCTGTCTTTAAGTATGAATACTGAATGTACTCTTATTTTTCGGGCCCATCTTATTTCTATTTTCAAATTCTAGGATGAACCAAAGGTATTTAAACATAGCTTTCATGCCATAAAACATATATCCATAAGACTACCACTACAGTCAAGATAATGAACATATGAAGATATCAATCAGCCTGGAAGGGAGGGGAATTTGCGGGAGAATGGATACATGTATATGCATGGCTGGGTCCCCTCATTGTTCACCTGAAACTATCACAACATTGTTAGTTGGTTACACCCCAAGACAAAATTAAAAGTTAAAGAAAAGAAGAATGAGCTCTAAAACCATGAAAAGACATGGAGGAGCCTGAAATGCATCCTACCAAGTAAATAAAGCCAATCTGAAAAGGCTAAACTTTGTGTGATCCCAATATATGACATTCCGGAAAATGCAAGGCTACGGAGACAATGAAAAGATCCATGGTTACCAGCAGTTGGTGAACTGGTAGAACTTGGAGGATTTTTAAAGCAGTGAAAATCTCTGTAAAATACTGATGATATAATGGTGGCTATGTCACCATTTGTCAAAATCCATAGAATGCACACCATCAAGAGTGAACTCTAATGTGAACTATGGACTTTGGATGATTATCATGTGCTGATGCAGGTTCATTACTGTCACAAATGTGCCGCTCTGATAGAGGATACTAACATGAGGGAGGCTATGTATGTGGGGGGAGGGGCAGTAAATGGAAAATCTCTGTACCTTCCTCTCAATTTTGTTGCAAATCTTAAACTGCTCTTAAAAAAATAAGTCTTTTAATTGTAAAAAAAAAAAAATTTTTTTTTTAATAGCCAAAGCAGATTTCACCATTAATGACGTCAGTGTTTTTCTAGGTATGAGAAGATGCAAGAATACATCCTGAGAAATAACTATTTCCCAGATATCCTGAAAAATGATATTATGGGTGTGATTTCAGATTAGACGCTGTGACCTAATGTAGAACTTAATGCTCCTGTAATGCATTTTTGCTTCTGTACTTTGCTTGCTGGTCGTAAAACCAAAGTTACTCCATTTTAAGATAAGGTTGTTTTTAAGTAAAATTGTTTTTGAAAAAAAAAAATAAGTCTTATAAAAAAAAATAAAGGGACAGGAACTGCCAAACAGTTTTTTCAAAGTGGTTATACCATTTTATATTCCCATCAGCAGTGTATAAGAGTTCAAGTTTTCCCACAGATTCACCAATACTTGGCATGCTTAGCTGTGTAAATTTTTAACACTGTGGTTTTAATTTGCATGCGGGAGGAGAAGGGGATGACAGAGAATGAGATGGCTGGATGGCATCACCGACTCTGTGGACATGAGTTTGAGTGAGCTCCGGGAGTTGGTGATGGACAGGAAGGACTGGCGTGCTGTGGTTCATGGGGTCGCAAAGAGTCGGACACGACTGAGCGACTGAACTGAACTGAAGTGAACTGAATGATTAATTATGTTTAATATCCCCTCATTGGTTTATATGATATCTCTACATCACTGATGAATTATCTATTTAAAATTTTTTTTACCAATTTGTTAAATGAGATGTTTGATTCTTTTTATTTTTGGGCTGTGCCATGCGGCATACAGAATCTTAGATTCCCAACCAGGGATCAAACATGTGCCCTCTGCAGTGAAAAATGTAGATCCCTAACCAGTGGACCACCAGGGATTTCTCCTGTTTGAGCTTTATTACTGAATTTTCAGAGTTCTTCATACATTCTGGATATAAATACACAGTTTTGGAAATCGAATTTTATTTAAATAGCATTTTTGCATACTAAATACATTCACAGGCTTCTAATTTAAAAGGTTCAAAAGGCATTGAAAACTCTAGGGCTTCCGTTGTGGTCAAGTGATTTAAGTGCAGGGGACACTGGTTTGATCCCTGGTTCAGGAAGATACCACGTGCCACAGAGAAACTAGGCCCATGCACTGCAACTACTGGGTCCACACTCTAGAGCCCGCCCTCAGCAAGAAAAGCCACTGCAATTGAGAAGCCTGCAGACTGCAAGAAAGAATAGCCCTCGCTCACTGCAACTAGAGAAAGCCCGTGTAGCAATGAAGACCCACCACAGCAAAAAATAACTAATTAAATGCAATTAAAAAAAAACAAACTCTGAATATTTTTGTCCCTCGGTTTCCTATTCTGTCTTCCAGATGATGACAATAAATTTTGTACCTGCCTTTTATTGATATTAAATTTTAGAAATATACATGCAAGAAATGCTTATGTTCCCTTCCTATTTTTCTCAAATAGCTACAATATGCTCTGTTGTGTATTCTGCTTTCTTAAAGTATCTTAGCAGTACATAAGAAACTTTCCCTGATTTTAAATGATTTCAGTTTTCTCTTTTATTGAGGTATCCTACTTTAATTAATCATTCCTCTATTTATGGACACTTAGGTTTTTTAAAATCTTTTGCTTCTACAAATAACACTGTACATGTCATTTTATCCATGTATAAGTACTCATAGAAGTACTAGGTCAAAGAGTATGGGAATTTGTAAATTTGACAGATATTACCAAACTGCCCTCCACACAGGTTACATAAATTTATTCTCTCACCACCAACAGTGGCTTTTTCACCATGCCATTGCCAACCCAATGTATTCAAACTTTAGGAACTCTTGTTGTTCTGATAGCTAAAAAAAGGATCGTGGCATACTTTGATTTTGTATTTCTCATTATAAGTAAGATTGAACTCTTTCAGCTGTTTAGACGAACCACTTCCTTATCCTTTCTTAGGTACTGTTTGTATAAACAGACATTTTTATTACAGGTTATTTGATATTTTTACTGATTCGTAAAGATTGAGGGCGGGAGAAGGGGACGACAGAGGATGAGATGGTTGGATAGCATCATCGACTCAATGGACATGAGTTTGAGTAAACTCTGGGAGTTGGTTATGGACAGGGAGGCCTGGCGTGCCGCAGTCCATGGGGTTGTAAAGAGTTGGACATGATTGAGCAAATGAACTGAACTGAACTGATTTGTAGTTCTTCACATATTTAGAAATTGGTCCTTTGTGGTTCAGTTCAGTTCAGTTCAGTCGCTCAGTCGTGTCCGACTCTCCGCGACCCCATGAATCATAGCACGCCAGGCCTCCCTGTCCATCACCAACTCCCGGAGTACACTCAAACTCATGTCCACAGAGTCGGTGATGCCATCCAGCCATCTCACTCTCGGTCGTCCCCTTCTCCTCCCGCCCCCAACCTTTCCCAGCATCAGAGTCTTTTCCAGTGAGTCAACACGTCGCATGAGCTGGCCAAAGTATTGCAGTTTCAGCTTTAGCATCAGTCCCTCCAATGAACATCCAGGATTGATCTCCCTTAGAATGGACTGGCTGGATCTCCTTGCAGTATAAGGGACTCTCAAGAGTCTTCTCCAACACCACAGTTCAAAAGCATCGATTCTTCGGCGATCAGCCTTGTGGTAAGAATTATAAATATTTCTGTCATTGTCTTTTGACTTTATGGTTTTTTGGGGGGGTGAGCAATGAAAAATGCTTTTTTTTTTTTTTTTAACAAAATCAAATTTATCAATATTTTCTTTCATGATTCCTAGATCTGGGGACTGTTAAAAAGATCTTCCCCAATTCAAGATTAAGCAAAACTTTCCTACAGGTTCCCCTAGTAGTTTTACTGTTTCATTTTAAAAACCTGAATCTTTGATCCTTTCAAATCTTTCCTGGTGTAAGGTCTGAGGTATGAAATCAACTTGTGTTTTCTTAGATTGTTTCAGAGTGGTCTCAATATCCACTGAATAAATAACTTAAACTCCTTCTCCTCTGTACGCCTGAGATGCAATCAGTGTTATTATGCATTAAAATTCTGTGGACATCTTTGATTCAATAAATATATTTTAACCTTACTGGAGTATAGCTGATTTACAGTGTTGTGTTAATTTCATAGACTTTCTTTCCTTTTTAATTCATCTTTTTATTCAAGTATCACTATGACATCATTTTGATTGCATCATTTTGCTTATGATCATGTTATATCAATGTTAATATCTGGTAACACATACTTTCAAACATATATAGATACTACATAATCTACCCTCATTACTTTGTTTCTTCAGAATTTTCCTGGCTCTTCCTGCTTGATTTCTTCTATATGAAATTTAGAATGAGTTGGTCTAGTTTTCTTTTTTAAAGGTCTAGTGATATTTTCACTGGGACTGATTTTAGAATGCTGAGTATTCTGCACATTTCCTGCTAAGCTCTTTCCTGGGTTCTTTTTTTTTTAGGATATTTGAAAAAGTATATCATATCAATACTTTGTAGTGTACGTCAGTTCAGTTCAGTCGCTCAGTCGTGTCCAACTCTTTGCGACCCCATGAATTGCAGCACGCCAGGCCTCCCTGTCCATCACCAACTCCTGGAGTGCACTCAAACTCATGTCCATCGAGTCGGTGATGCCATCTGGCCATCTCATTCTCTGTCGTCCCCTTCTCCTCCTGCCCCCAATCCCTCCCAGCATCAGGGTATTTTCCAATGAGTCAACTCGTCGCACGAGGTGGCCAAAGTATTGGAGTTTCAGCTTTAGCATCAGTCCTTCCAATGAACACCCAGGATTGATCTCCCTTAGAATGGACTGGTTGGATCTCCTTGCAGTCCAAGGGACTCTCAAGAGTCTTCTCCAGCACCACAGTTCAAAAGCATCAATTCTTCAGCGATCAGCTTTCTTTATAGTCCAACCCTCACATCCATACATGACCACGGGAAAAACCATAGCCTTGACTAGATGGACCTTTGTTGGCAAAGTAATGTCTCTGCTTTTTAATATGCTGTCTAGGTTGGTCAAAACTTTCCTTCCAAGAAGTAAGCATATTTTAATTTCATGGCTACAATCATCATCCGCAGTGATTCTGGAGCCCAGAAAAATAGTCTGACACTGTTTCCCCATCTATTTTCCATGAAGTGATGGGACCAGATGCCATGATCTTAGTTTTCTGAATCTTGAGCTTTAAGCAAACTTTTTCACTCTCCTCTTTCACTTTCATCAACAGGCTTTTTAGTTCCTCTTCACTTTCTGCCATAAGGGTGGTGTCATCTGCATATCTGAGTTTATGGATATTTCTCCCGGCAATCTTGATTCCAGCTTGTGCTTCTTACAGCCCAGCGTTCCTCATGATGTACTCTGCATTTAAGTTAAATAAGCAGGGTGACAATACACAGCCTTGACGTACTCCTTGTCCTATTTGGAATCAGTCTGTTGTTCCATGTCCAGTTCTAACCGTTGCTTCCTGACCTGCATACAGGTTTCTCAAGAGGCAGGTCAGGTGGTCTGGGATTCCCATCTCTTGAAGAATTTTCCACAGTTTATTGTGATCCACACAGTCAAAGGCTTTGGCATAGCAAATAAAGCAGAAATAGATGGTTGTCTGGAACTCTCTTGCTTTTTTCCATGATCCAGCAGATGTTGGCAATTTGATCTTTTGTTCCTCTGCCTTTTCTAAAACCAGCTTGAACATCTGGAAGTTCACGGTTCATGTATTGCTGAAGCCTGGCTTGGAGAATTTTGAGCATTACTTTGCTAGTGTGTGAGATGAGGACAATTGTGCAGCAGTGTAAGCATTCTTTGGCATTGCCTTTCTTTGGGACTGGAATGAAAACTGACCTTTTCCAGTCCTGTGGCCACTGCTGAGTTTTCCAAATATGCTGGCATATTGAGTGCAGCACTTTCACAGCATCATCTTTCAGGATTTGGAATAGCTCAACTGGAATTCCATCACCTCCACTAGCTTTGTTCGTAGTGATGCTTTCTAAGGCCCACTTGACTTCACATTCCAGAATATCTGGCTCTAGCTGAGTGATCACACCATCGTGATTATCTTGGTCATGAAGACCTTTTTTGTACAGTTCTCCTGTGTATTCTTGCCACCTCTTCTTAATATCTTCTGCTTCTGTTAGGTCCATACCATTTCTGTCCTTTATTGAGCCCATCTTTGCATGAAATGTTCCCTTGGTATCTCTAATTTTCTTGAAGAGATCTCTAGTCTTTCCCATTTTGTTGTTTTCCTGTATTTCCTTGCATTGATTGCTGAGGAAGGCTTTCTTATCTCTCCTTGCTATTCTTTGGAACTCTGCATTCAGATGCTTATATCTTTCCTTTTCTCCTTTGCTTTTCGCTTCTCTTCTTTTCACAGCTATTTGTAAGGCTTCCTCAGACAGCCATTTTGCTTTTTTGCATTTCTTTTCCATGGGGATGGTCTTTAACCCTGTCTCCTGTACAATGCCATGAACCTCCGTCCATAGTTCATCAGGCACTCTGTCTGTCAGATCTAGTCCCTTAAATCTATTTCTCACTTCCACTGTATAATCATAAGGGATTTGATTTAGGTCATATCTGAAAGGTCTAGTGGTTTTCCCTACTTTCTTCAATTTAAGTCTTAATTTGGCAATAAGGAGTTCGTGATCTGAGCCACAGTCAGCTCCTGGTCCTGTTTTTGCTGACTGTATAGAGCTTCTCCATCTTTGGCTGCAAAGAATATAATCAATCTGATTTTGGTGTTGACCATCTGATGATATCCATGTGTAGAGTCTTCTCTTGTGTTGTTGGAAGAGGGTGATTGGTATGACCGGTGCGTTCTCTTGGCAAAACTCTATTAGCTTTTGCCCTGCTTCATTTCGTACTCCAAGGCCAAATTTGCCTGTTACTCCAGGTGTTTCTTGACTTCCTACTTTTGCATTCCAGTCCCCTAGAATGAAAAGGACATCTTTTTTGGGTGTTAGTTCTAAAAGATCTTGTAGGTCTTCATAGAACCGTTCAACTTCAGCTTCTTCAGTGTTACTGGTCGGGACATAGATTTGGATTACCGTGATATTGAATTGTTTGCCTTGGAAACGAACAGAGATCATTCTGTCATTTTTGAGATTGCATCCAAGTACTGCATTTCAGACTCTTTTGTTGACTATGATGGCTACTCCAATTCTTCTAAGGGATTCCTGCCCACAGTAATAGATATAATGGTCATCTGAGTTAAATTCACCCATTCCAGACCATTTTAGTTTGCTGATTCCTAGAATGTCAATGTTCACTCTTGCCATCTCCTGTTTGACCACTTCCAATTTGCCTTGATTCATGGACCTAACATTCCAGATGCCTATGCAATATTGCTCTTTACAGCATCGGACCTTGCTTCTATCACCAGTCACATCCACAACTGGGTATTGTTTTTGCTTTGGCTCCATCCCTTCATTCAGAGAAGGCAATGGCAACCCACTCTAGTACTCTTGCCTGGAAAATCCCATGGACAGAGGAGCCTGGTAGGCTGCAGTCCATGGGGTCGCTACGAGTCGGACACAATTGAGCGACTTCACTTTCACACATTGGAGAAGGATATGGTAACCCACTCCAGTGTTCTTGCCTGGAGAATCCCAGGGACGGGGGAGCCTGGTGGGCTGCCGTCTATGGGGTCGCACAGAGTCGGACACAACTGAAGTGACTTAGCAGCAGCAGCAGCAGTAGCAGCATCCCTTCATTCTTTCTGGAGTTATTTCTGTACTGATCTCCAGTAGCATATTGGGCACCTACCAACCTGGGGAGTTCATCTTTTAGTGCCCTATCTTTTTGCCTTTTCATACTGTTCAGAACATGGGGTTCTCAAGGCAAGAATACTGACGTGGTTTGCCATTCGCTTCTCCAGTGGACCACATTCTGTCAGACCTCTCCACCATGACCCATCTGTCTTGGGTGGCCCCACACGGCATGGCTTAGTTTCATTGAGTTAGACAAGGCTGTGGTCCATGTGATCAGATTGGCTAGTTTTCTGTGATTGTGATTTCAGTCTGTCTGCCGTCTGATGCCCTCTCTCAGCACCTACCGTCTTACTTGGGTTTCTCTTAGCGGGGCATAGCTAATATAAAAAAATTATGTTCAAAGCCTGTGATCTGAAGAAAAATGAAATTGTGTATTTAATTACAAGTTGCCTAAGTATAAAAAGCACCTACATTAACACTGGTCAATAGAACATATTTAACATATAATTAATTACTCTGGAAAGTTATGTTTTGGTATTAGTCTTTTAAACAAAAACATTTTTACCTCCGTGGTTTCCCCATAAGCCTCCTGATTTTTCCCCATTCCACTCTTGTTAATTTTCTCGTTTTCAAATTAGGAAAAGATTCCTTTAGACACACACAGAAGTCATTGTCACCTTCAAAAAGCGGTCTGTAAAAGAGAAATGGTATTTTAAGTTAATATACAGCTTGAGACATAAAATTCAAAATATGCAATCCAATTTTGAAGAGCAATCAATCCCAAGACACCAAACTTTCACTTCTACCCAAAATAAATACAAAATGGGCACAAATTCCAAGTGTTAAAATTAAATTAAATCGTTTGCATTTATAAAACAAATAATGTGTAAAAGTTACTCAAGAGGTACTGTCTGTGCTTGAGATTCCAGGAGACACTAATTTTCATTAAATCTCCTATAGGAGTCTATCCTTTGGGAAGCTATTTTAGCACCATCATTGTATCTGGTGAGGATAAAGAATATAAACTACAAACTATCTTTGTCCCAAAGATAATAAATACCATCACCAAGGAGTTCTCTTTGATACTAGTTTTAGGAAACTGCTGCTGCTAAGTCACTTCAGTCGTGTCCGACTCTGTGTGACCCCATAGACAGAAGCCCACCAGTCTCTCCCATCCCTGGGATTCTCCAGGCAAGAACACTGGAGTGGGTTGCCATTTCCTAAAGAGTTAGATTAGTTCTTAGGAAATGGAGAACACAGATTATACTAGGACACCCTGAGAGCTCTCTTAATTAAGATAATGAAAAAAACTGTGGACAAAAATAAGACAATTTTATTGATGAGTTTGGGAAATGAGGAACCGGTCTTAGTAATGACACATGAATGACTTGGGCTTAAATATGAATGTTCATGAGATTAACAAGGTTCAGAGTAGGCAACTGGTAACAACAGAGAAAGGAAATAAAGATAAGTAGCCAGCAAAGCAAGTACCACTGACAAGCATGGGTTAGGTAAAATTAGATTGCAGTGGATGAGAAATCAGAATCTTTCCTCAATGAATTCTGTTGTTGAATAATTGCATTTCACCCAAATCTCTTACTATGTTCTACTTAAACACTTAAATATAATGAAAAAGTGAATGAATATCATCCCCTAAATAGAAAGACTCTTAAAAATCTTCCTGAATCACTTTTACCACTCATAACTGTTTCTCTACTACTATACTAGCGTTTAAAATCTTAAGATTTATAAAACAAGTCCCATTCACTGAAAATAATGGTGCTTTGTTTTCAGGGTATCTCCACTGCATAGTCTTAATATAGAAATTATACTTTCATTTGATTTTTCACAAAAACTTATAACAATGTCCCCAAAAGAGAGGAAGCAAGAAAAGCATGAAAAACAGAAACAGATCAAACTAGAATGAGGAATAGGAAAAGAAATTCAGGAAAAAAACAGAATCAAAATAGACCTCTAGAAAAAGTTGAGGCTTTTAACATGTGATAACCTTAAACTTCTGATTCAAATGACATTCAGGATATGAGCCGTGATACATACTTATCTATATTTGAGTAGAACCACTCATATATGCACCATTTATGTGCTTTGGGAAGCTTGAGTAAGTTACGTAATCGAAAACCAATCTTCTGTGAGGCCTTCTTATCTGGTGTTGACATTGTTGCTGTAAATTTCTATACAATAGAAAAAAGAGATTATTTACAGTCCCATCACATAAAAGTGAACATCCATAACACTGACTGCATTTGTAAAAAGGTAAAGATTATGGTTAAGTACTCAAAAAGATTCAACAATATACAAAATAAATGTTATTATTTAACAAATACACATTCTGATTATTTCTTACAAAGTTAAACCCTCCAGTTTCATAACAAATTTTGATAAGGAGGGTGAAATATTTGCCCCCACCATGTTTGCACTACAGTACAATTTCAATTTAGGTATGTAGGAAGAAGATACTTACGAAAACTATTTTTGCAGTTCTTGGGCTAGAAAAGACCAGTAAGGACTCTGATATAATTGTGAGCGAGATCAAGAGGAAGAACATGCAGAAAATATCACTAATTTATATGAATTTTAAAAATGCTGGGAAAGATGTTTTGTATTCATGGATTGGAAGAATATTGTTAAAATGTCCATAATACCCAAAGCAATCTACAGATTCAATGCAATCTCTATTAAAATTTCAATGGTATTTTTCACAGAAATAGAATAAGCAATCCAAAAACTGTTATGAAACCACAAAAAAAACCCTGAATAGCCAAAGTAATCTTGAGAAAAAAAGGACAAAGCCAGAGGCATCACACTCCCTAGTCTAATAATATAGATTATAAACTATATTACAAAGCTACAGTAATCAAAATGTGATAGGACTAACATAAAAACAGATAGGCCAATGGAACAGAACTGAGCCCAGAAATAAATGCATGCAAATATGGTCAATTGATATTTGACAAGGTAACCAAGAATACTCAATTGGGGAAAAGACAGTCTCTTTGATAAATGGTGTTGGAAATAGTTTTCACAAACAAAAGAATAAAACTGGCTACCTGTCTTACATCACAAAAATAAACTCAAACAGATTAAAGCCTTAAATGTAAATATAAGACCTGAAACTATTCCTAGAAGAAAATATAGGGGAAAATCTCCTTGACATTGGTCTTGGTGATAATTTTTTTTGGCAATGACACCAAAGACAACAGAAGCAACAATCAACAAGTGGGACTACATCAAACTAAAAAGCTCCTGCCCCACAAAAGAAATAATCAACAAAATGCAAAGGCAGGCTACAGAACGGGAGAAAATATTTCCAAATCATATATCTGACAAGAGGTTAATACCCAAAATATATAAGGAACTCACACAACTCCACGACAAAAAGACAATCTGATTTAAAAATGGGCGGAGGAGTTGAATAGACATTTTCCCAAAGATGACACACAAATGGCAAACAGGTACATGAAACGGTGCTCAACATCACTATCAAGGAAATGCCACAATAAGATATTACCTCACATCTGTAAGAATGACTATTATCAAAAAAACAAGAAATAACAAGTGTTGGAGAGCATGTGGAAAAAAGAAAACCCTTGTAAACTGCTGATGGAAATGTAAATTGGTGTGGCCAGAAGGCAAAACAGTATGGAGATTGCTCAGAAAATTAAAAATAGATGTACCACATAATCCAGCAATTCTAATTCTGGGTGTTTATCCAAAGGAAATGAACTCACTATCTCCAAAAGATACATGCACCCCCAAATTCACTGTAGAATTATTTACAATAGCCAAGACAGGGAAACAACTGCTGCATACACTTGACAAATGAACAAATAAAGAAAATGTGGTATATATGCAGATGGAATATTATTCAGTCATTAAAAAAGAAGGAAATTTTGCCATTTGTGACAACGTGGATAGGCCTTGAGGACATCATGCTAGGTGAAATAAGTCAGAGAAAGATAAACAACATATACTTTTACTTATAGGTGTAACTTAAAAAAATAAATCACTCCTCTCCCCTCAAAAAACCCAAACTCAACAGAGAACAGATACAGAGAACAGACTAGTGGTTGCCAGAGACAGGGGGACAGATGAAATGGATAAAAAATGGTCAAAGGATACAAACTTCCAGTTATAAAATAAGTAAGTTATGGGTATGTAATGTTCAGCATGCTGACTATATCATACTATATATCTGAAAGTTGCTAAAAGAATAAATTTTTAAAGTTCTCATCACAAGAAAAAAAATTATAACTATAGGGATGGATATTAACTAGACTAGACTTACTGTGATGATCATTTCACAATATACACAAATAGTGAAATCATCATATTGTATACCTAAAGGTAATATATAAATTATATTTCATTTTAAAAAAAGCTTAAAAAACATCATCAGAACATCAAAAAAATACAACACAATCAAGTGAAATTCATGTCAAGAATACAAGAAAGGGCCAGTATTAGAAAACTATTAGTGTAATGTGCCATTATTAATAAATAAAAATCATATGATCACTTCCACTGATGCTAAAACACTTGATAAAATCCAATATCTACTTAAAAAAACTCTTACTGGAATAAAAATAGACAAAATGACTGAAAAAACACAATATGCCAAAAGTTAAGTGATACAGCTAAAGCAGTACCTGAAAGAAAAATTTAATTCATTGGGTAAATGCTTGTACTAGAAAAAAAGAAAAATTTAAAATATGGCTTATCCTTCCACCTTAAGAAATTAGAAAAAAAAAAAAAAAAGAACAAAGAGAACTCAAAGCAAGTAGAGGAAGAAAATAATAAAAATCAGAGCAAAAATAACAGAAATAAAAAACAGAAAGCCAATAGAAGAAAAATCAATAAAATAAAAAATTGTCTGAAGAAAAAATCAACAAGATTAATAAGCCTTTAGTTATACTGACCAAGAAAATAAAAATAGATGAATACTTTCGTAACTTTCAAAACACATCTCTCGGACTTCCCTGGTGGCTCAGTGGTAAAGAATCCACCTTCTAATTCAGGAGACATGAGTTTGATCCCTGATCTGGGAAGATCCCACATGCCACAGAGCAAATAAACCCACGTGCCACAACTATTGAGCCTGTGCTCCAGAGCCCAGGAATTGCAACTACTGAGCTCATGTGCCACAATTACTGATGCTCATGTGCCACAATTACTGATGCTCATGTGCCCTAGAGCCAGTGCTCCATAACAAAAGCTACCACAGTGAGGAGCTTGTGCACCGCAACTAGGGAGCAGCCACTGCTCTCCACAACTAAAGAAAAGCCCATGCATCAAGGAAGATCTAGCACAGCCAAAAATAAATAAATAACACATTTCTCCCCAATCCAATCCAAAAGTCAGCATCATATTCAACGTTAAATTTGTGAACATTTCTCATTAAAGTGAGGAATATGATAATGATGTTGATTATACTATTTATGACATTGGTTTGATGGTGGAATTAGCCAATTGAAGAAAAGAAATAAAACTGTAAACTTGCAGGTAACATGACTTCCTCAGAAAACTCAAAAAAGATCAACTATAAGAATTTAATAAAGCAGGAGAAAACAAAGCTGTTATCCAAAATTCTCTATTTTTAAAAGATATTATCTTCTCTATACATAAATGAAAACAGATTAGACAATAAAACAAGAAATATATTGTTTATTACAGCAAAAATGGTGAGAAGAAAGTATTAAACACCTCGGAATACACTTAAGAAATGCGCAAGACTGACATGGAAAAGAAATTTAAAGTCTGGAATCAAGATTGCCAGGAGAAATATCAACAACCTCATACTGGCAGATGACACCAACCTAATGGCAGAAGGCAAAGAGGAACTAAAGAGCCTCTTGATGAAGATGAAAGAGGAGAGTGGAAAAAGGTGGTTTAAAAACCAAACATTTAAAAAACTAAGATTGGGGCTTCCCTGGTGGCTCAGAGGTTAAAAAACTAAGATCATGGCATCCAGTTCCATCACTTCATGGCAAACATATGGGGAAAAAATGGAAACAGTGGCAGATTTTATTTTCTAAAGCTCCAAAATCACTGTGGATGGTGACTGCAGCCATGAAGTTAAGAGATGCTTGCTCCTTGGAAGAAAAGCTATGACCAACTTAAATAGTGTATTAAAAAGCAGAGATGTTACTTTACCAACAAAGGTCCATCTAGTCAAAACTATGGTTTTTCCAGTAATCGTGTATGGATGTGAGAGCTGGACTATAAAGAAAGCTGAGCGCTGAAGAATTGATGCTTTTGAACTGTGGTGTTGTAGAAGACTCTTGAGAATCCCTTGGACTGCAAGATCAAACCAGTTAATCTCAAAGGAAATCAGTACTGAATATTCACTGGAAGGAGTGATGCTGAAGCTGAAACTCCAATACTTTGGCCACTTGATGTGAAGAACTGACTCCTTGGAAAAGACCCTGATGCTGGGAAAGACTGAAGGCAGGAGGAGGTGAAAGGGGTGACAGAGGATGAGATGGTTGTATGGCATCACTGATTCAATGGACATGAGTTTGAGCAAACTCTGGGAGATAGTGAAGGACAGGGAAGCCTGGTATGCTGCAATGCATGGAGTTGAACATGACTTAGCAACTAAAGGACAACAAAAAAAAGGGCAAAAAAGCTTGAACAAGTGGAACTACAACCAGTTCTTGCATGGGTAGTCCCAATGTTACATGTCATATTCCCCAAATTAATTTATAATATTACTGAAATATCAATGAAAATCCCAACAGACTCTTGTTCCTAGTCAAGTTGATTCTAAAGTTCATATGGAAAAATAAATGTGAAATACTCAGGAAAATCTTAAAAAAGAATAAGTAATGATATATCAGAGACTAAAACACAATATAAAGTCACATTAAAATAATTTGATACTAGCAGAGAGAGAGATATACTAGATATAAAGAGACAGGAAGTCTAGAAATAAACCCAAATATATACAGAATTTAGCTTGTCATGCAGCAGCATTATAAACCAATGTAAAAAAGATGGATTATTCAGTAAATGTTACCAGGACAACTAAACAGTCCTCTGGAAAAAAAATCTGGTTGCAGTCTTACCTCATTCCTTACTCCAAAATAAATTTCAGACAGTTGAAGATTTAAATATTTTTTTAAAAAAATGAAATAAGAAATAGAGAATTCTAAAACTATAAATTTTATACTAGGGAAGGTTTTTCTGATCATACAATCAAAAACTCATTAAAAGGAAACAGGTATATCTGACCTATAGAATCTTTTTCTCTTGAGAAACCTGTATGCAGGTCAGGAAGCAACAGTCAGAACTGTACATGGAACAACAGACTGGTTCCAAATAGGAAAAGGAGTACGTCAAGGCTGTATATTGTCACTTTGCTTATTTAACTTATATGCAGAGTACATCATGAGGAACACTGGGCTGGAAGAAGCACGAGCTGGAATCAAGATTGCTAGGAGAAATATCGATAACCTCAGATATGCAGATGACACTACACTTATGGCAGAAAGTGAAGAGGAACTAAAAAGCCTCTTGATGAAAGTGAAAGAGGAGAGTGAAAAGGTTGGCTTGAAGTTCAACATTCAGAAAACAAAGATCATGGCATCTGGTCCCATCACTTCATGGGAAATAGATGGAAAAACAGTGGAAACAGTGTCAGACTTTATTTTTTTTGGCTCCAAAATCACTGCGGATGCTGATTGCCACCATGAAATTAAAAGACGCTTACTCCTTGGAAGGAAAGTTATGACCAACTTTGATAGTATATTAAAAAGCAGAGACATTACTTTGCCAACAAAGGTCCGTCGAGTCAAGGCTATGGTTTTTCCCGTGGTCATGTATGGATGTGAGAGTTGGACTGTGAAGAAAGCTGATCGCCGAAGAATTGATGCTTTTGAACTGTGGTGCTGGAGAAGACTCTTGAGAGTCCCCTGGACTGCAAGGAGATCCAACCAGTCCATTCTAAAGGAGATCAATCCTGGGTGTTCATTGGAAGGACTGATGCTGAAGCTAAAACTGCAATACTTTGGCCACCTCATGCGACGAGTTGACTCACTGGAAAAGACTCTGATGCTGGGAAAGGTTGGGGGTGGGAGGAGAAGGGGACGACAGAGAATGAGATGGCTGGATGGCATCACCGACTCTGTGGACATGAGTTTGAGTGAACTCCGGGATTTGGTGATGGACAGGGAGGCCTGGCGTGCTGTGATTCATGGGGTCACGGAGAGTCGGACATGACTGAGCAACTGAACTGAACTGATAGTGAAAAATACAGAAACAAAGCAAAAGACAAACTATTATACAAACTCCGAAAAAATTATACTATAAATAGCCAAAGGCCTAATATTATTAATATATACAAAGTTCCTACAAATTAATAAGAAATGACCAACAATTTAATTTTTAAAAATGGGAGAAGGACTTCCCTGGTGTTATAGTGGATAAGAATCCACCTGCCAATGTAGGGGACACAGGTTTGATCCCTGGTCCAGGAAGATTCCAAATGTTGTGGATCAACTAAGCCCATGAGCTACAGCTACTGAGTCCACTCTCTAGAGCCTGTGTTCCGCAACAACAGAAGCCACTGCAATGAGAAGCCCACACACCACAACAAACAGTAGGCCCTGCTTGCTGCAACTAGAGAAAGCCAATGTGCAGTAACAAAGACCCAACACAGACAAAAATAAGTAAATAAATAAATTTTAAAAATTAAAAAAAAAATAGGAGAAAGTTTAGAACAAAGGAAAGAAAGTTTATAAATGTATATGAAAAGTATCTCACCATTACTTACAGATGACAAAGCAACTAAAACAAATGAGATGCTGTTATGAGATTAGCAAAAAATCTAGCTGTTTGGTTATATACTGGGTTGACAAGCATTAGATAAAATAAGGACTGTGATATATTATTGGCTGAAAGTATAAGCCACTACAATTTCTTTGGAGAATAATCTGGTACTACTTTAAAAACTTTAAATGTGCATATCCTATGATCCAGCAATTCCACATTTTAGGCATCTGTCCTAGAAAACACTTGCAAATTTATACAAACATGCTTGGGATGTTCACCACAGCATTGTGTGTAATAGTGAAAACTCAGAAACTACTTGAATGCCCATAAATAATTTATAAATAAATTATGGTATAAAGTTGAATACTACAAAACAGCAAAAAGAAATGAACCCGAAGCCTGTCTAAATCAGTCAACATGGCCAGATCTCAAAAACAAACTTTTGATTTCACTGCAGGGGCCTAGCTTCAATCCCTGGTCAGGGAACTAAGATCTCTATAAGCCACAAGACAAAATAAAAACAAAAAAACAGACTTTTGAGTGAAAAAAATAAATTACAGAATGATGACTGATACAATATCATGAAAATGCTACTACAAATGTAATTTTTAAACTACATACACAAAACAATACTATATATTTTCTATGAATACATATAGAAAGGTTTAGAAGTATTAAAGAGGTCTAAAAGTGGTTGGTTACCAACAGAAGAGGGAAGCGGATCTGAAGGGTAGATGAAGGTTAAAATTAACTTTTTATTTCTAAATACAAAACTTTATTTTGGAAAGACCGTAGATTTATAGAAAAGTTGCAAAGACAGTACAGAGTTCCCATATGCCCTTCATCCAGCCTTCCCTAATGTTAACATCTTATATAACCATGGTTTGTCAAAACTAAGAAATTAACACTGGTATAATACTATTAAACCATAGACTTGTGCTAAGAATGAAACTAGAACACCTCCTAACACCATACACCAAAATAAACTCAAAATGGATTAGAGAGCTAAATGTAAGACCAGAAACTATAAAACTCCTAGAGAAGAACATAGGCAAAACACTCTCTGACATAAATCACAGCAGGATCCTCCAAGACCCACCTCCCAGAATATTGGAAATAAAAGCAAAAATAAACAAATGGGACCTAATTAAAATCAAAAGCTTCTGCACAGTAAAGGAAACTCTAAGCAAGGTGAAAAGACAGCCTTCAGAATGGGAGAAAATAATAGCAAATGAAGCAACTGATAAAGGATTAATCTCCAAAATATACAAGCAGCCCCTGCAGCTCAATTCCAGAAAAATAAATGACCCAATCAAAAAATGGGCCAAAGAACTAAACAGACATTTCTCCAAAGAAGACATAAAGATGGCTAACAAACACATGAAAAAATGCTCAACATCCCTCATAATCAGAGAAATGCACATCAAAACCACAATGAGATACCATTTCACACCAGTCAGAATGGCTGCTATCCAAAAGTCTACATGCAAAAAATGCTGGAGAGGGTGTAGAGAGAAGGGAACCCTCTTACACTGTTGGTGGGAATGCAAACTAGTGCAGCCACTATGGAGAATAGTGTGGAGATTCCTCAAAAAACTGGAAATAGAACTGCCATATGATCCAGCAATCGCACTCCTGGGCATACACACCGAGGAAACCAGAATTGAAAGAGACACATGTACTCCAATGTTCATTGCAGCACTGTTTATAATAGCCAGGACATGGAAGCAACCTAGATGTCCATCTGCAGACGAATGGATAAGAAAGCTCTGGTACATATACACAATGGAGTATTATTTAGCCATTAAAAAGAATGCATTTGAACCAGTTCTAATGAGGTGGATGAAAGTAGAGCCTATTATACAGAGTGAAGTAAGCCAGAAAGAAAAACACCAATACAATATACGAACGCATATATATGGAATTTAGAAAGGTGCAAAATGATAACCCTGTATACGAGACAGCAAAAGAGACACAGATGTATAGAACAGTCTTTGGGACTCTGTGGGAGAGGGTAAGGGTGGGATGTTTTGGGAGAATGGCACTGAAACATGTATATTATCATACGTGAAATAAATTGTCAGTTCAGGGTCGATGCATGTTACAGGATGCTCGGGGCTGGTGTGCGGGGATGACCCAGAGGGAGGATAAGGGGAGGAGAGAGGTGGGAGGAGGGTTCGGGAGGGGGAACTCATGTACACCCGGGGCAGATTCATGTCAATGTATGGCAAAACCAACCAATATAATATTGTAAAATAATTAGCCTCCAATAAAAATAAATAAATAAAAACCACAGACTTTATTTGGATTTTTTCAGTTTTTCCATTAATGTTCTTTTTCTGGCCCAGAATCCAACTCAGGATACCATAAAGTTGACTTTTTAATGTAAAAAAAAAAAATTATATGTCATGAGTCATTTAGCATAAATAATAACCAAATTATTATAAAATATTACTATCAGAAAGAGTGCTATTCTTATTTCTATTGAGTCACTGACGCAAATTTTAAAACAGGGTATTGGTGGCTCATTGGACATAAAACTATATTGAAGATCCCTCTGTTGAGTATGAAGAAATACAGTCAATTTGTTAGTGGAAATATAAGTTGTTACAACTTTTGTAAATAGATTATTAGGTAGTATCTTACAAAGTTTAAATGTAAATACCCTTGCAGCAATTACACTTCTAAGGGTTTATTCAATAAGTGCAAAATGGAGTGACTACTACTGCTTTTTCTTTTTTTGAGATGATGAAAATGTCTTAAAATTGGCTGTGGTAACTGCTGCACACGTCTATGCATATATTTAAAGCATACTGAATTGTCTGCTTTCTTAATTACCTCTCAATAAAGTTACAACAAAAAAAGAAAGGCTCTGAAGACAGGCTGTCTGCCATTCAGTATCAGCTTTCACTTCCCAGCTTTATGATCTTGAACAAGATAACTTCTCTGTGTCTGCATTCTCATCTGAAAAATGTGAAATAAGTAACCTAACTCATGGGGAATTTGAAGATTAAATCAAAGTATTACACACGAAGTGCTTAGAACAGGATCTGGAACATACTAAGGACTCAGTAAAATTTGGATTTTAGTAATTTTTCAGCTCTGAGTGGTGTTCTTTAAACAGAAAGAATACAACAGATTAGAGGCTGTGACTAGGAGGGTAAGAAAATAAGACAGATCATACAAATGAAGACTGAATGAACTAGGCACGTAAGACTAGAAAAAACTCAAGAGGATATAAAATGTTTTCACATATTTGAATAAGTATCAAATCATATCGGTCCTATGTTAATTTGTTCTGTATTGCTCAGAAGTTGAAAGGTCTTTGTAAAACAGTCCCAGAAGGAATGAAATGTGCCTGGGGAGGAGGGCTTTGGATAGACTTGGGGGAGGATGATTTCACAGTCACAAAAACCAGAGTTCTCTTTATGTTTGAAATTTTTCCTAATAAATAGCTGAAGAGAGATTAATAAAAAAATTTTTTTAACTCCGTATGTTTGGAAATTTTAAAAAATCTAAATAGAATTAAAGCATCCAAGTTATCCTAATAATACAGCTCTTCCAAGGTCAACACAGGGGACTTCCCCGCCAGTCTAGTTGAGGCAGGAGGTAGACGGGGCTCCTGCCCAGGGTAAAGCAATAGGAGATTCATTCCCTGTGGACTGAAACTCCAAGACAAGAAAAGCAGAACAATTAGGAGAGGAGACTGGACCCTGCCCAGACCACATATTTCTCATTCTCGAAGTCAAGAGATCTCCCTGACCACATATGTGCAGAAAGGCTCCTTGGAGGTCAAAGCAGAGTGGTGCTAACTGATTCTCTGCCAATATGTCTCTGGTAGAATCCATCCTGGCTAAAAGATATGTGTGCACACTCGGGAGAATCCTGAAATATACCAAATATGGACTCTGAACCAGGCAAATCAAAATGACTGGTCAAAGGAAGACAGGAAGAAAAGCTGATAAGTGATTCAAACTGCTGTGAGGGGATGACTCGAGTCTGCCCATGTGACTATCCACTGTACTTTTTTATCCTCCTAATAAATACTTGTTTCACTATTTTCCATCTTTGTTAGAATCCTTTTTCTGCAAAGCTCAATGGCCAGGGACCTTGTCACTGACCACTGGTTTAGTGGTCAGTATTCAGTGCTCTCACCAGTGCTGCTGCTGCTGCCTCTGCTAAGTCACTTCAGTCGTATCCGACTCTGTGTGACCCCATAGACAGAAGCCCACCAGGCTCCCCCATCCCTGGGATTCTCCAGGCAAGAACACAGGAGTGGGTTGCCATTTCCTTCTCCAATGTGTGAAAGTGAAAAGTGAAAGTGAAGTCGCTCAGTCATGTCCGACCCTTAGCGACCCCATGGACTGCAGCCTACCAGGCTCCTCCATTCATGAGATTTTCTAGGCAACAGTACTGGAGTAGCTTGCCATTGCCTTCTCCGCTCACCCCAGCCTCAATCTCTGGCTAGGAAACCAAAGCCTCACTTCAAGCAGCTGCAGGCTGAGGCCACCCAAGATCACAGTGGTTAAGACTGAGCTTCCAATGCAGGGGTGTGGATTTAATCCCCGGTAAAGTGACTTAGCAACAGCAGTAGCAGGAGAACTAAGATCCCACATGCCACATGATGTGGCCAAAAATTTTTAAAAATAAATAAAAAACAAAGTCAATACAAAAATAGTTGTTGATTATTCTTTTTTGTTGTTGTTATAAGCCTTTTATTTCAAAACTATACATAGTGCATGCTGCTGCTAAGTCACTTCAGTCGTGTCCGACTCTGTGCGAACCCGTAGACGGCAGCCTACCAGGCTCCCCTGTCCCTGGGATTCTCCAGGCAAGAACACTGGAGTGGGTTGCCATTTCCTTCTCCAACATAGTGCAGAGTTTTGATAAAAAATAAAAAGTAACTCTTAACAAGGTAAAAAGCAGGAGGAATTTTGATGTATTACAAAGGTTAAAAACCACACCAATGTCCATAGTAATACTAATAAGTACTAGATGGCAGGGTGGAAAAGAAACTACATTATTTTATTCTCAAGGCCAGTGATTATTGCCCCTGCTGTTTATATGGAATTCTCTAGATGATAAAGAAACATTATCTTTTTTCCCCAAAATAAGAGTTCCTGAAAAGCTGTTGACTATTCTCACATTCATTCAACCTGTACCAACATCGACTGAGCCAAGCTATTCATGTTGTATATTAGTTTCAATTGGTTCAAATTTTTAAGTTGAAATTTAGATGCTCATGCACACTTGTCCTTGATGTTAAAAAAAAATCGTAACTTTTGTTCATTTTAGAGAGAACAATATATTTTACTATTTGAAATGACCATCAGTTCAGTTCAGTTCAATTGCTCAGTCGTGTCCGACTCTTTGCGACCTCATGAATCACAGCATGCCAGGCCTCCCTGTCCATCACCAACTCCTAGAGTTCACTCAAACTCACATCCAGCGAGTCGGTGATGCCATCCAGCCATCTCATTCTCTGTCGTCCCCTTCTCCTCCTGCCCCTAATCCCTCCCAGCATCAGAGTCTTTTCCAGTGAGTCAACTCTTAAAGGTATATAAAAGCTCTTTGGATTTTTTTTTGGTAGAGCGTATTGCTGGTAATACTTCTAATTTATTTGATGCCAAATCTTTGGTTAAGAAAATTACCTCTACTATATCCTACTGGAAAAGCTTAAAATGCTTTTGAAAAAAAATGAAAGTAGGGAATAACTTAATCAAAAATTTTAAGTTTCATAGGAGAAAATTATTTTTAAAGATAACAACTCCTTTTCTAATTTTCATTCATTCCTTCATTCATTCTTATATGTCTACTATCACTTTTTTAAAAAAAAGATGTCAAAAATGAAAAAGGAAATAGGATTTTTCACTATACATTTTCCTCTTCTGGATAAAGAAAGTCTTCAACATACTTCCCTTAGTGATAAAGTAAAATGAATTTTCCCCTCTGAATTCCATGCAAAATGCTAAGCTGATCCCAATTTGCCGAATTCATTTGTTTAATGTCCACTATCTCCATGCTTAAAAGGAGTGTACATGGGACTTCCCTGGCGGTCCAGTGGTTAGGATTCTGCACTTCCACTGCAGGGGACACAGGTTAGATCCCTGGTCAGGGAACTAAGATCCTGCATGTTGTGGAGCAGAACCCCTGCCCCCCAAAAAAGAAGAGTGTGCATTTGTAAGACTGAGGATTGGCTTTCTACTCTGGTTTAAAGTTCATCAATAAAATATTGCCCCTTTTCAGGTAACTAAAACAGAGCTGAGCTGAAGTAATGATTTAAAGAAAAGAACTTGTCACTCAAAATGTGATAGAATGATAAATACAAACTTTATTTTGCTGAGTGATTGCTCATTTCCTTTCAACGAAACAAAATTTTAGTACACACATACCTGTGGAACCATTGCTACCCTCTGGTTTCTTTTAGGTGACCTTGTATTTATTTGTCTGTCATCTTCATCAGAAAAGAGCCGACTTCGTTTTGAGTTTCTGAAAGGCTATGATACAAATTTTTTATTTAATGAAAAGGCCAAACATATCTCATTTTTGTTCCAAAGCACACTTCTATACTTGGAAAATACAGCTAACTGAATTATCATCAGTACTGAAGAATGAAGAATGGAAAATACAAAGCATACAAATAAGCCTAGATTTTACAAAGTAGAAATATACCTATTTATGCAATTTGTTTAAAAATGAAACACCCAGCTGATAATAAAAACTAGAACCCAAGTCTTCATATAGTATGCTGGCAGTCTTGAAAACTAAGTTCCAGAAATTCCAGTTCTCATTATGTTGGTGCTTAGATTAATACCAACCAATTGGGTGTTTCAAATGATGTGTCTCCTGTGTAGGACTGGGTTGGGACAAATTTACTAGACTTTGAGAGTACATTTACTCACTTTAGAGAGTAAATCTAAAGGTATATAATATTATACTAGATCTGCTATGAAAAATTGTTGACAAATTTCCATTTAATAAAAGACGAGATAATAACAGACGCTTGTTAACTGCATATGAACTAAAAACTTTTAAGCATCCAAAATATATTACACACTTAAGGATCTGTAATATGAAAAAACTTTCAGTCCATCCTAGGTTCAGAGCCTTTATTAATAGAGAAGAACACCAGAAATAATATCCCAATAACACCCACACCCTTTTCAAATCCTTCTCTCATCATTCAAGACAGTTCCATGCCTACTTTGAACTAAAGCAGGGGTAGTGCGATAGCAACATATAGGAAGCATCTAACTGAAATGACACTAGAGGTATGGACCCTTGAAATTAAACCCACTAAGAGCCTTAAGAATGCATAGCCCTAACAGGAAGTCCCCTCTACCCTGCTTCCCTCCCCTGACCGTGGGCAGAGAGGAAGAAGAAAATCATGACAACAGGATTGATAAGAGTATGGCCAAGTGTCCAGGCTACTGAGACAGCTACTGTCTAACCCAGCTCTGTGTTTCATGATTGACCCCTAAAATTTCCTGGGGTTAGGGGCGGAAGAAAGGCCCTCAAAATTGTTAGTTATGCCAATTATGTGCTCATCTCTACTTCTCAACTTAAATGCATTTACCCTTGACCTCCACAAGATTTCAATCTTACCACTTATCTAGAAATCTTTTTGTAGGGTCCAGAGTCACACACATATTTTTTATTAAAAAAAAAATCTACTAAATCATTAAAAATCTATTAAAAGTAAGATTCTGGGTTGTTGAGTTTTTTGGTTTGCCTATTTAAATCAAACAATTACTTACAAATGCTTAATGATGAACAGATATCACAGATTATTTATCTAGATATGATCAAATACTGTTCAATGACACTTAAAGACACAAATGGTTGGAACTGGGGAAAAACCTTAGAAAAAGTTTTATACTGCTATAAGAATGTGTACATGACAATAATACAGACAATTTAGCTATCATATTCTAAAGAGTTAAGAAAAACTAATTCCTTACCATTTCCACAGCAGAGCCTGTATTCCTGCCTTTCCAAACAGGTGTTTTTTGTAAAGAACTGTACTTTTCATTCCATGTGTTAGATAAGCTTCCCTCTGTAATAAATAATTATTATTTAAGATATTTAAGTTTAGTTCCAAGGACTTAAATATGGCCTTTTAATAACAGCAATATATCTGAAATATTTACCAATATGGAAAAAATATACTGCCCATAATAATTTTATTACAAATGAAAAAAACCTCTTCTGTATTTTCTCATCAAACTTTCTAAATAATTTGACAAGCTGATTCTACTTGAAACTATTACATTTTCATATTAAAACATGTGTGGCTTATTTCATTTTGGTTTTCAATAATTCCTCTAATTTGCCAAGAACTGTCTCAGTACAGTCTGACTGAAAGCAGGCAAGGAAAAATGAGAAAAGTTTTAACTTTGAACTTAGAGCATATTTCTAAACGTTTTCTGCTTCAATGTGTAAAACCCTTGATATCCAAAAATGACATGCTATTTTTTTCCCTTAATTCTATGAAACGTCTTCAGAGTTGTATTCAACTAGAAAAAAATCTGATCAACTGATTAAATATATTAAACATAAAAATTGTGAAATTAAAGAAGGTGAGTTTAATTTTTATAAAAATATGTTTATTTAGAGAGAGACAGAGAAAACTGAGATGAATATACATAGGATAATTGTTTCCATTTCCTTTTAATTACCTGATAGCATTTTCTAATTTTCCTATAAAAATTTTATATTCCTTATATATATTTAAAAAGAGACATGGCTTTAATATTTGGAGAAAAAAAATAGTGGAGTCGTTTTTCTGATATATATTTTGATATAAGCACAAAAGAGATCAGATGGGGTTGATCCTTCTAGGCAAATAAATGAGGGTAATCCTGGAAGATACGTGTTCTCAAGCCAGAAGGATTTGATCCAGTACATCACCCATCCAAGGTACAACATAGTAGCTTTAAAAACTAAAAGTACTAATGAGCCTATGAGAAGATTTAGATTGGTTCCAAATGTACTTACCCAGTAGAATCTTGCTCAAGAGATAAAATTTCAAAATTATATTAAAAGGACTGGTCTAATCTACTCATACAAAGAAATAGCAAGACCAAGGAACAAGTCTAACTTTTTCTCAAAATAACACTATCACTGCTTTATTTCAAGAGACTTGCATTATTACTTAGCTCACGAAATTCTTTAAAAATAAACAACCACTGAGCCACCTGGGAAGCCCTCAAAATACAGCTTAGCCCAGTTATTAATACATTATTTAAATCCAGTAAGAACGGTTCAGAATGTTTAGTTACAAAGTACTTTAATCAATAATTTTAGAGGGAGAAAACCAAGGGCCAAATTCCCATGTGAATTTAAAGTTATCATCAGTGAAAACCAGTATTTAAAAAGCTATAGTGAATCATAACTTAGACAGAAAAGACAAATACTATAACCAAATTAATTTAATGAATTAAATTCCTAGTTTATGCCATATAAAGAATCAAGCTCTGATTCTTACCTTTTAAACTGACAAGTGCTTTTGCTGAAGAGCCTGCAATGAAAACAAATCAGTATTACTTCATAATCAAAGTGAGAGAAAAAGAACTTGGTGATCCACTTAGTTTTAGCAATGTTGAAGTCATAGTTGAATGCGCAATTAGAAATAACTAATAGACAGTTCAAGCTATTGACCAGAACTCAGAAAATATATGGGAAAACTGAGACATTTGGGAGTTCTGTTTGAAACTATGAGAACTGGTGAACTTTGCAAGATAGAAAGAGAGGAAAGAGGAGGAGTAGGGACAGAAGCAATTTTGGATCCTCAACCAAAAGTGTGCTGGTTCTGGAGAAGGAAAAGAGAAAGGGAACTGACATTTATTGAGGCAAAGATCAAAAGTAATAATAGAGTTTTAGAAAAGAGAAAATGGAAATGATCCAGGGACCGTCACAGCAGTCTAAAATGGAAGTCGAGAATGCAAGCATGTACATTTAAAAGATACAAGTCTGACTAGGGCATTCAGAGAAGCCAAGAAGGACTAGCGTAAAGCTGGAGGGATTCACTAACTAAAACAGTGTATAGCAGAATACCTGGAAGCTTCTCCTACATGTAGAAACTGGAGGATTAATAAGGCCTTCAAGGGATTCTGTTGTAGATAACTCTCAAGCCCATATTGAGAAACACTGGACTAAAGGTTCTGGTGTAAATAAAGGATACAGGATATTTGGGTGAGGAGCTGTAGGAGAACTGATAGGCAAAGAAGCTTTTATGAGAGAGGGAGAGCACTAAATTGAAAATCTCAGAGTTGGATATGTATACTGCAAAGAAGATCAAGTCATTTGAAAAATAATAAAGTATGATCTCTCTCACTTACATGGGACATCTAGAAAAAATAAAAAAGGGACTTCTTCAGCGGTCCAGTGGTTAGAACTCTGCACTCTGACTGCTGAGGGCCGGGGTTTAATCCCTGGTCAGGGAACTAAGATCCCACAATCCACCCAGCATGGCCAAAAAATAGTAATAAATTTTTTTAATTAAAAAAGAACAAAAACCCTACCAAACTGACAAATACAGAGAACAAATTGGTGGTTGTCAGAGGCAGGGGTGGAGGATAGGCAAAATAGGTGAAGGGGATCAAAAGGTATGAACTTCCAGTTATAAGATAAATAAGTCCTGGGGAATGTAATATACAGCATGGTAACTAAAATTAACAATACTGTATTATATTTCTGAAAATTGCTAAAAGACTAGATCTTAAAAGTCTTCATCACAAGAAAAAAATTGTATCTGTGTGGTGATGGGTGTTAACTAAACTTATTGTGGCAACTGTTTTGCAATATATACAAATATCAAATCATTATACTCATATCTAAAATTAATACAACATTATATGTTAATTATACCTCAATAAAAGAAAGTAATAGGGAGGAAAAAACCTTTCGGTGGTCCAAAATAGAAATTATTCATAGAATTATTAGTGAGCAAAATCTCCCTTTTTAAATTTAAAACACTGTTTAGAACACCTTTTCCTTCACTATAGTCAAATTATTATTTCTTATCATTCCTCATTTTAAAATTTATTTTATTTTAGAACCAGCTATTTTTCATCTCAGTTACTGTGACATCCATTTATGCTTAAAAAATATATAATGTAAGACCAGGCAGTAGTGATGTTATTTGAAAGGTTAGCCATTTACTTATATTGAGAAAAGGCAGTTTTCTAAGTGGTTTGTTATAACTGTCTGTTAACATCTAAAAGGAGCCAGCCATTATGACATTACACAAAACACAAACATAAATAAATAAATAATGATCTCAGGGGATAAAGTAGAAGATAGAAAACCATGAACTAAGTACAAAAATCAGACAGAAGCAGCAATGATTTATTTACAACTCATACAAATGGACAACAGACTTTAAATGCGAAGTAACAGATAAAGTATCATGGTTCTGCCTATGAAACATTTTTATGCATCTCAGGTCTCCAAACCTCAACTGACTTCTCCTCGAGGCAGTATGAGAGGCTTGTAGAACAGAAAACCCACCAATATCAAAGCCACTCTTGCTTTCCCCCTATTCTCTTGCCTAGATGTGGAGAATGGCAAACAGGGCACCTTAACAGCTTCTGCGTGGCACACTGAAGTTTAATGACCAAAGGCAGTAAAGTTGTAAGGGGAAAGGTGGGGGAGAGAGGCCACAAAGTCTTGCTAAGCAGGATCAAACAATACAGCACAACTGGGAAGCAACACATATCCATGTAACCAAGAAAAACAGGGTTCATTTGAGAAAAAGCAGTAACCATTCACTCATTCAGAGAGTATGACTGCACCCTGGCCCCTGCTGTAGGCACTGGGGACACTGACAGCATGCAAAACAGACAAAGTCCACGCTCCTGAAGCTTCCCTGGGAATGTCCATCCTACTGAGGGGGAATAAACACATATACACATATCAGGGGAAGATAAGCACGACTGGAAAATAAATAATAAAGCAAGATGGGTGAGAGCTGGTGGAGGGAAGACTGTTTCTATAAAAGGTGCTCAGGATTAGCTTCTCTGAAAGGTAATATTTGAGCAGAGATCTAAAGGAAGAGATGTGAGTTGTAAGGATATCATTTCTGATCCAAGAAGGCAGGGACTGCATCTGGAGATCCTGAACTACCACCTTTAACCTTCTTCCTTTCTTGAGAGATAGTATAGCATAGTGGTTAAGAACACAGATGAAGACTACCTGTGTTTGAATCTTGGCTCTGTCACTTGGTGTTCTCTAAAGCAAGTTACTTAACCTGTCTGTGCTACTTACTCTTCTTTCATAAAATGCGAGATTAAATGAGTTGGTATATGTAAAACTGCTTAGAGAAAAATGTACATAGCACAAGACTAATTTTCAGACCATGTTTATTGATAGTATTATTTTGATCAATCAAAAAAAAATTAGGTTAAGAATAATATTTTACAGGCAGGTGAATTCACTTAAGTTAGAATCCTGCTTTTCCTGGGTATGTTCATTCATTCAACATATATTCACTGAATACCTGCCCTAGGGACTAGGGTTAACTGAAGGAAAAGACAGACAAAGCTTTCTCAGGGAAGCTTACAGTGTAGCAGAAGGAGGCATACCTTAAACAAGAACATAAAATGACAATGACAATGGTGGTAGCTGCTGTAAAGGAAATAAGAATGGGATCGCAGTGTGGAGAGTAACTAACTTTATACATGGTAGTTACGGAAGGCTTCTCTGAGAAAGTAATTCATGAAAAAGACTAGTCATGAGAGAACAGGAGGTCAAAGCAACAAGCCAGGGTGGTAGAAACAGCAAGTAAAAAAGCCCTGAGGTAGATCACTTAGAATATGAAGGAAGAGTAGCGGGCAATATTATGCTTGGGGACTCATTGGCAGGAGAAGGGTGGTATGAAAAAAGAGCAGAGAGAGAAACCAGCTGTCAAGCAGGAAACTGCAAGCTTGAAGAAAAACAGAAATGGCACCTTCTCTGGTAGGGCTTCTAACCAAAGTCAGCAAATGTAAAGCTGCAATTGTGACAGCTGCCACTAAGAAACTACACAGTGGTAGGAAAACATTTAATAAGAAGATGTATTATTTGTCAGGGAGGAGAGAAGCCTAAAATGGGATCTAAAGGATAAAGTAGAAGTTAACTGGAAGTGAGGGGAAGGAAGAGTGTTCCAGGTAGACAGAATAGCATGTGCAAAGGCCCTACAAAAAAGAAAGCCGAGTGATTACATAGATTGAAAAAGGTCCAGTTTAGCTCAAAGGGGTAGAATGAGAGGGAGAGTGGCACAAAATAGTGCTGGAGAGATGGGGGATGGCCAGACCACAAAGGGTCGTGTAGTCAATAGAGTTTTCAGCAATAGGATGACATAAATATATATTTCGAAAGGATCTCTCTGGCTGTGTGTAGGCTGAGGGAGAGGGTTAGGGTGGTGGATTAATGGGAGGCTGAAGTGAATCATGAAGAAGAGATGGTGACAACTAGGATGAGGACGAAGGTAAAAAAGTAGGTAAAACAGAGATATTTAAAAGGTAAAAGTTACAAGATTTAGTAAAAGCTTAAATATGGAGAGTGAGGAAGGTAACTTCAGCCTAGGTTTTAGCTGATTGCAGTGGAGCCATTCATTCAACCAGAACCACTGAAAGTATCTCTGTACTGGGGTAGGATGATGAGGTAGATCTTTAACCCATAAAGCCTGAGGGGCCTCTAAGAAGATGTGTGAAATGAACAGGAGCTGTTAAGCACAGAGGCTCACTGGAAAGTTCTGGGCTGAAGATAGCTTCAACTACTTCATTAAGAGTACTTACCTCAACTAGAATGAGGATTAAATGAGCAAATGTATCCAATATGCTTTGCACAGCACCTGGTGCATAATTAGGACTAAATAAATGGTAGCTTTTTCATTGATAATGTTATAGATAACTTACAACTAGCCCCCTTGACCAAATCTGGCAAAGAAACATATTGCTACTTCCAGTATCAAACTGAAATCACTTCTGCTCCAGTCATTAACCATGCCTCTTACCCTACATTCAATTCCATTTAAATTAAGCATATATACATATATATACACACACTGACTTGTGGCACTGTGTGACAAACCAGGTAAAGCAATCCCTGCTTTCAACAAGCTCTGGTCAAGCTAAACAAGACATATACTGGACAAGCTAAGGTGCACGCCACACACACCCTAGTGTACCAGAGATGTCACAAAGTAATATAAATGACTACGTTATACAGTCTGAGAGCGTAGCTGGAATTTGAACTCTAGTGTGTCATTGTAAGTTATCAAGTGGCTGGGACTTCCGAGAGATGATAAAAGATTACGACAAAGAAAGCAAAGATTTCCAGATGATGAGTGCATTGTGTAGGCCCACCTTTATTTAGGAGCATCCTAAATCACAAAGATATTCTCCATACAAGAAATAATAATATTCACTGGTGGTCTATGGTTGTGCCTTGTCCAATACAGTAGTCAATAGCCGTATGTGATTATTCAGACTTAAATCAACAACAATCAAATGAAATTTAAAAGTCACTGTAGCCATTTCTGAAGAGTTCCAAGAGCCAATATGGCTAGTGGCTACCCTACCGGATGTTGCAAAACAGAACAATCTCTATCACTGAGAAAGTTCCATTGGAATTCAGCACTGGTCTAGAGCAAATCTGAAACACAAACTCTCTTAATACACCTTTTTACCAGTTTGGCAACTTGAACTTTCAACTTTATAACACATTAAGATTATATGACCACACAAGGAAAACAGAATTGGCTGTTTTCAGCTCTCATTTTAAGGGTCTTGCACAGACAGATTTAACAGTGATTGTTAAATCACTTTTGTTTTCTTTATACTAAAACTCTCATAAATAATACGGATACATAAACTGAATAGTGAGTGTGAATCAGGTCGCTTTAGTGATTAACTAAAATATCTGCCTTTATCCTGTACACTTTATACAATACTGTAAACTACAAAATTAAGTTCTATTGTGCTTAAACTACGAATTAGTGCTTTTACTTACTAAACACAAGTGAATATCAGATGAGTAAACACGGCTAAGGGAGGCAATGCACAGGGGTGGGAGTCAAGGAAGAGTATTGTATGTGCCTGGTGTGGTAGTCACATCCCTGAATAAAGGTACCCCCAGGATTCCTAAGACCCACACGCACAGAAGAAAGTCAGTCGGATGGGGGCTCCCTGAACACTTGTGGACCCTGTCTGTATTACCTCTGGAAAGGTCCACAGCCACCTGTGGTCCCAGGGGAAGGGACCAGCCCTTTGACACGGAAACGCTTCTAGGGGTGGACACACCGGAGGAGGGAAGGAAGGGCAGTGATGATCACAAGTGCCCGCAGCGGCAGAAACTGTGACAGGACAGGATCAGAGCCCCGGGCAAGAAGAAGGGCTGTGACCACCCCCTCCCCAGCCCGAGACCTTCTCGGCCCCCGGACAACGAGTTACATAACCCCGTCAGGCGTCTCTCCGCGCCAGGCGAACGGTGCAGGCGGCGAGGACAGCCCCCGCGGCCGGGGGCCGCTCTTCCCCCACCGCGGCCCGGGGCCCAAGCAGGGCCAGGGGAGCTGCCACTGCCTCCGCCTCGCACGGGCTGGACCCATGGGCTTTCGGTTTCCGGCCCTGGCGCTCACACACCCCAGAAACCAACACACAGACACCATAACAAAGGCGGCGACGCGGCGGCAACCCCGAGGTGGAAGGACTAGGGGACCGCGGCGGGGCTGGCAGTCAGCCCACTTGCTCGGCAGAGGGCACGGCCGCCCGTCCCGGCCGAGGCAACTCGGGGGCAAGCGGCAGGCGGGAAGAGTGGGGGTGCTTGGAGGTGCTACTCACTCTCATCAGGCAACTGGTCGAGCTCCGCCATCTTGAACGAGCCGCGCCGCTTTTTCAAAGGCTGCCCGCCGCGGTGCATTGTGGGGCGGAGACTGTCTTTGCGAGGGAGGTTCGAATGCGGAGCTCGCTGCCCGCGGCGCCGCGCCGCGTCGCTCCCGCCGCGGCCGGTCGAGGCGGGCCCGGCTCCGCCCGCCCCTGCCTGGGGAGGGTATGCAGCCTAGCGGGGCCGCGTCTCGCCCCTCCGCCCCCGCCCCCGGCCGGGCCGGAGGGAGGGGGAGGGAGGCCGCGCGGACAGGCCCGTCTCGCGCCGCCCCTGCCCGGGCCCGGCGCCGGAGCGCGGCGGGAGCGGCGCGAGCTGCGGTGTCCCGCCCGGGCCCGCTCCCGGCCCGCGCGGCCCTCCTCCTCCGGGGCTCGCTCCCGGCGCGCGTTTCGCGTCTCTCGCTGCAGCTGCGGGAACTGCAGGCTGTTTATTCCGAGTAGGGAAAAGGAGGGAATGTGGGGAGGAGGCCCGGGCCGGTTAAGGAGCCGGGAAGGGAGGCATCACCTGTGGGCCTGGCGCGGGGAGAGGCCCCAGGTTCTTGGCCGTCTGCCCCTGGGGGGTTTTACTCGAAGTGAAATTTTCACGGCTCCCCAAGCCCACGTTTCTCCCGCGTTTCCATCCCCTCCCTTCTCCGGAGAGCTGGTGAGAGGGCCGGGAAGGAGGGCTCAGACCGCCTCAGCCCCACAGCCCGGACTCGCGGTGCCCGCAGCCCCTCGCTAGCCGGGGCCACTCCTTCCAATTGCTTGGAGCTTGGAGGTGAGACCTTGAGAGGTCATGAAGTTAGCCGCTTGGGTCGGCAGCCGAACTGTTTTGCTCAGCTCTTTGATCCATTCACACTAGACCGTGTAGTGAGCTGGGAGAGGATTCCAGAACCAGGAAGTGGAGGCTTGGAGAGGATACAAACAAAACCTGACAGTGACACTTCAAGATGAAGTATCTGATCGAAATGTTATGAGAACACTGAATGAGAAATCATCCAGTTTTGAAAGAAGCCCCGGGAAGGATTTCACAATTTCAGACTTTAAGTGTGCAGTAATAAACCACTCTTGCTTTTCAACAATTCATCTAACAATGTTATTGAGCACCAGTCCTTTCTTTCCAGGGATATATGGGGGAGGGGTGGGGGGAGGGAGATAGTTAAGCACTGAGAATACAACATGGGTGAATTCCACGAACTAAAAAGTTGAAAGGTAGTAGAGGTAAGTGGTAGAGATGAAGACAGCAGAACACAGGCCAGCCTGGGCTAAGGAGCCGAACTTGTTAAGAACACTGGAGCAACGGACAGGTGGAGTTTTAAAGTGTAGGACTGGCATGTTTCCATTTGTGTTGTAGAATAAAAATGTGGGAAACTGAGTGTGACAACTTGAGAGTTCTGGAAACCAGTCAGGAGGAAGCCTGCTAGCGCAGGCAGGCAAAGGAGAGCAGATAATCAGTACCAACCACCCTAGAGCTTCAGAGGGTGGACTCAGGAACCCCAAGGCCTGGGATTCTGGCTGCTTACTTGTATAATCTCAGGCAAGTTTGTTTCTTGACTTAATTCGCTATGCCTCAGTTTCTCATAATAACAGGGTTGTTTTGAGGATAAATGACTTGATGAACATAAAGACCTTATAATACTTACTGGAACACGTTTTGGCTCAAATGTTAGCTATTGCCACCACCACTTTAGAGAGTATCATATCATTGGAGGCCAACTTTGTGCCTTGGGTAACTGGGTGCTGCTGCTTGCTGAGGCAGGAGGAGGTGAAGCAGGGTGCAAAAGCAAAGAGGGTGACTAATTAAATTTTACCAGTAATCCTTTCATTGGTAACTTAACCCCTTCTGCACCTTTTAATCACATTCTGATCTACCTTCTACAAAGATGAAAAACAACTTATGGCAAATGAGGTTTTAAGGCAGTTTTCACACATACACATATACACAACAGTTCAGTTCAGTTGCTCAGTCGTGTACAACTCTTTGTGACCCCATGAACTGCAGCACACCAGGCCTCCCTGTCCATCACCAACTCCCAGAATTTACCCAAGCTCATGTCCATTGCGTTGGTGATGCCATCCAACCATCTCACCCTCTGTTGTCCCCTTTTCCTCCTGCCTTCACTCTTTCCCAGCATCAGGGTCTTTTATAATGAGTTAGCTTTTCGCATCAGGTGGCCAAAGTACTGGAAGTTTCAGCTTCGACATCAGTACCTTCCAATGAATACCCAGGACTGATCTCCTTTAGGATGGACTGGTTGGATCTCCTTGCAGTCCAAGGGACTCTCAAGAGTCTTCTCCAACACCACAGTTCAAAAGCATCAATTCTTCTGCGCTCAGCTTTCTTTACAGTCCAACTCTCACATCCATACATTACTATTGGTAAAACCATAGCCTTGACTAGACGGACCTTTGTTGGCAAAGTAATATCTCTGCTTTTCAATATGCTATCTAGGTTGGTCATCACTTTTCTTCCAAGGAACAAGTGTCTTTTATCTTCATGGCTGCAATCACCATCTGCAGGGATTTGGAGCCCCAAAAAAGTCAGCCACTGTTTCCCCATCTATTTGCCATGATATGATGGGACCGGATGCCATGATCTTAGTTTTCTGAATGTTGAGTTTTAAGTCAACTTTTTCACTCTCCTCTTTCACTTTCATCAAGAAGCTCTTTTGTTCTTCTTCACTTTCTGCCATAAGGGTGGTGTCATCTGCATATCTGAGGTGACTGATATTTCTCCCAGCAATCTTGATTCCAGCTTGTGCTTCATCCAGCCCAGCGTTTCTCATAATGTACTCTGCATATAAATTAAATAAGCAGGGTGACAATATACAGCCTTGACATACTCCTTTTCCACTGATAATCTGCATTTTAAACAAGAATCCTAAATGAGTCTTCTCACACTCCGAAGTCTGAAGCTGTATCCCAGCCTCAGATCTACCACTTATTAGCTTTGTGACTACAAACAAGAAACTGAACGATTTATTATTTTCAATGAGATTCTTTACTGGATATTTATATGAGGATGTTTATAATCATTGCTTACTTGATCCTTCCAACATTCTGGTGACTTGTTCAAGAACAACATTGACTGGGTGATAGGAATCTAGCCCACTCTCAGAGCCTCAGTTTCTCCCTCTATGATGTGAGGTTAATACATCCATCATGATGTTGTTAAATTTCCTCCAATTGTGTATTCCAATTTAAAATGACATGATTATTTAAGAGTCATTGTTTGTTTCTTGTTTATTTAAAACATTCAAAAATTTATTTTTAATTGGAGGATAATTGCTTTATGATGTTATGTTTCTGCCATACAACAATATGAATCAGCCATAAGTATACATATGTCCCCTCCCTCTTGAACCTCCCTTCCACCCCCTACTCCATCCCACCCCTCTAGGTTGTCACAGAACACTGGGTTGAGCTCCTTGTGTTACACAGCAACTTCCCACTAGCTGCTGCTGCTGCTGCTGCTAAGTCACTTCAGTCGTGTCCGACTCTGTGGGACCCCATAGACGGCAGCCCGCCAGGCTCCCCCGTCCCTGGGATTCTCCAGGCAAGAACACTGGAGTGGGTTGCCATTTCCTTCTTCTCCCACTAGCTAAAGGAGATCAATCCTGGGTGTTCATTGGAAGGGCTGATGCTAAAGCTGAAACTGCAATACTTTGGCCACCTCATGCGACGAGTTGACTCACTGGAAAAGACTCTGATGCTGGGAAAGTTTGGGGGTGGGAGGATACGGGGACGACAGAGAATGAGATGGCTGGATGGCATTACCGACTCTGTGGACATGAGTTTGAGTGAACTCCGGGAGTTGGTGATGGACAGGGAGGCCTGGCGTGCTGTGATTCATGGGGTTGCGGAGAGTCGGACACGACTGAGCGACTGAACTGAACTGAACTGAATGTATATGTTGCAAATCTATTTGCTGAACTCATCCCACACTTTCCTTCCCCCACTGTGGTAAAGAACCAATCTGCCAACACAGGAGACGTAAGAGATGTGAGTTTGATCCCTGGGTTGGGAAGATCCCCTGGAGGAGGATGTAGTAACCCACTCCACTATTCTTACCTGGAGAATCCCATGGACAGAGGAGCCTGGTGGGTTATAGTCCATAGGGTCACAAAGAGTCGGACATGACTGAAGTGACTTAGCATAACATGCAATCTCCTTCCCCCACCGTGTCCACAAGTCTGTTCTTTGTGTCTGAATCTCTATTTCTGCCTTGCAAATAGGTTTATCAGTACCATTTTTCTAGATTCCATATATATGTGTTAATATAATATTTGTTTTTCTCTTTCTGACTTACTTCACTCTGTCTCTAGATTCATCCACCACACTAGAACCGACTCAAATCCTTTATTTTTAAATGGCTGAGCAATATTCCGCTGGGAGTCATTGTTTGCTTGAAGAAAAGAAAAACCTAAAATTTCACAAGGACAATAGTCATGAAAATAAGTCATAAGGAAAACAAACATAATCACATTTTAGGGATATTGTTTGATCATTTCCAGTCCCATGGCTCATTTATCAAATATTAAGTTATTTTTGTATTAACTTGTGTACTTCAAGGGCTTCCTGGATGGGGCTAGTGGTAAAGAACCCACCTGCCAATTCAGGAGACATGGGTTTGATCCCTGGGTCAGGAAGATCCTCTGGAAGAGGGCATGGCAACCCACTTTAGTATTCTTACTACCCAACTCAAAGATGGGCAAAGGATCCAAAGAAGATATAAGCCAATAAGCACATGAAAAGATGCTCAATATCATTAGTCAGGGAAATATAAATCAAAACTACAATGAGGGACTTCCCTGTTGGTCCAGTGGCTAAGACTCTAGGCTCCCAATGCAGGGAGCCCAGGTTCAATCCCTGGTCAGGGAACTAGATCCCACAAGCTGCAACTAAGACCCTGGTGCTGCCAAATAAATAAATAACAAATATTTTAAAAAACCCACAATGAGATACCACTTCACACTCACTAGGGTGGCTATGCTCAACAAAACAGATAATAGCAAGTGTTGACAAAGTCATGGAAGAATTGAAATCTTTGTGAACAGATGCTAGGAATGTAAACTGGTGTAGCCACTGTGGAAAATAGTATGGTGGTTCCTCAAAAAAAATTGAACAGCAAAATCCTATGCTCTAGTAGTTCTGAGTGTTGAAAGCAAGGTCTTGAAATACTTGTAGACCTATATTCATAGAAGCATTATTCACAATAGTAAAGAGGTGGAAGTAACCAAGGTGTCCATCAATATTGAATGGATAAACAAAATATGGTAAATGCATACAATGGGATATTATATTATTCCTCAGCCTCAAAAAGGAAGGAAATTATAACATATGCACAGTATGGATGAACTTTGAAGACATCATGCTAAGTAAAATAAGCCAGTCACAAAAACAAAAAAAAACAAAAAAACCCCAAGTATTGTATGATTCCTTTTACATGAACTAATCAGATTCATAAGGCTTCCCTGGTGGCTCAGACAGTAAAGCATCTGCCTGCAAAGTGGGAGACCTGGGTTCAATCCCTGGGTCGGGAAGATCCTCTGGAGAACGAAATGGCAACCCACTGCAGTACCCTTGCCTGGAAAATCCCATGGACAGAGGAGCCTGGTATGTTACAGTCCATGGGGTCGCAAAGAATCAGACACAACTGATCAACTTCACTCACTCACTCAGATTCATAGAAACAGAAAGCAGAATGGTGGTTGCCAGGGACTGGGAGAGGGGGAAATGGGGAGTTACTGTTTAATGGTTATGGAGCTTCAATTTGGAAAGATAAAGTTCCGAAATGGATGGTGGTAATGTTTGTGCAGTGCATGAATAACTTAATGCTACTAAACTGTACACTTAAAAATAGTTAACATGGTAAGTTTTATATGATGTATATTTTACCACTGTTAAAAATACACGTTGTACAAATAGTACACACAATGTGATCTCATTTATAAATACACATGCAGAGACTAAAATCTAAAACAAAAGATATACAATGGTAACTGACTGTCGATGGTAGGATTATGGATAATTTTTATTCTCTTTATATCTGTATTTATTATTTTTTTACAGTAAGATTTTGTTACTTTCATGATAAAACCGGTTGTTGAAAAAAGTGGTATGTAATAGTAATAATGGGATATTACCTAGCCATAAAAAGAAATGTACTAATGCATGCTACAACATAGGTGAACCTTGAAAACATGCTAAGTGAAAAAGCCAGTCACAAAAGACCACATATTGTATGATTCCATCCATATGAAATGTCCAGAATAGGCAAATCCATAGTGAGAGAAAGTAGATTAATGGTTACCTAACGACTGCAGCCATGAAATTAAAAGACACTTACTCCTTGGAAGGAAAGTTATGACCAACCTTGATAGTATATTAAAAAGCAGAGACATTACTTTGCCAACAAAGGTCCGTCTAGTCAAGGCTATGGTTTTTCCCGTGGTCATGTATGGATGTGAGAGTTGGACTGTGAAGAAAGCTAATCGCCGAAGAATTGATGCTTTTGAATTGTGGTGTTGGAGAAGACTCTTGAGAGTCTCTTGTACTGCAAGGAGATCCAACCAGTCCATTCTAAAGGAGATTAATCCTGGGTGTTCATTGGAAGGACTGATGCTAAAGCTGAAACTGCAATACTTTGGCCACCTCATTCGACGAGTTGACTCACTGGAAAAGACTCTGATGCTGGGAAAGGTTGGGGGTGGGAGGAGAAGGGGACGACAGAGAATGAGATGGCTGGATGGCATCACCGACTCTGTGGATGTGAGTTTGAGTGAACTCCGGGAGTTGGTGATGGACAGGGAGGCCTGGAGTGCTATGATTCATGGGGTCGCGGAGAGTCGGACACGACTGAGCAACTGAACTGAACTGAACTGAACTGAAGGCTGGAGTTGGCAAATGTGGGAGACCTGGGTTCAATCTATGGGTTGGGAAGACCCCCTGGAGGAGGGCATGGCAACCTACTCCAGTATTCTTGCCTGGAGAATCCCCATGACAGCAGAGCCTGACGGACTGCAGTCCATGGGGTCGCAGAGTCAGACACAACTGAGCGACTAAGCACAGCACAGCACAAGGATGGAGTCGAGGAGATACAGGAGGGACTGGAGGTGGCGGAGAATCAGGAATGATTACTTACTCAAGGATGCAGCGCTTCTTTTTGGAGTGAAGTAAATGTTCTAAAATTGACTTATTGCAGTGATGGCTGCACACCTCTGTGCATGTACTACAACCCCCTGAATTATAAGTTTTAAACAGATAAATTTCATGGTATGTGAATTATCTCTCAATAAAGTTGTTATATCAATCTTATTTTCAGACTCTCTGGGTTTCACCTCAATCTAAAATCTTTGGTAGTCTCTTAAAAAAAATTCATACTTTTTGGCTGTACTGGGTCTTTGTTGCTGCACGCAGGCTTTCTCTAGTTGTGACAAGCCGGGGCCACTCTTCATTGTGGTGCCAGGCTTCTTGCTGTGGTGGCGCCTCTTGTTGCAGAGCACAGGCTTCAGTAGTTGTGGTCCATGGGCTCAGTAGTTGCAGTTCACAGACTCTAGAGCCCTGGCTCAGTAGTTGTGACGTTTGGGCTTAGTTGCTCCGAGGCATGTGGGATCTTTCCGGTCCAGGGATCAAACATGTATCCCCTGCACTGGCAGGCAGATTCTTCACCACTGAAAAGAAAGACAGTGAAGTCCCTCAGTCGTGTCTGACTCTTTGTGACCCCATGGACTGTAGCCCACCAGGTTCCTCCATCCATGGACTTTTCTAGGCAAGAGTACTGGAGTGGGTTGCCATTTCCTTCTCTAGGGGATCTTCCCGACTAAGGGATCGAACGCGGGTGTCCCGCATTTCAGGCAGATGCTTTACCTTCTGAGCCACCAGGCAAATCCCCCCATAGTCATTTTTTGTAGAATTCTTTTCTAAGTCACTCAATGAAGATGCAAAGTCAACTGCACTCCGTTGAGCAATTTTAAATAGTAGATGCAAACAAAAGACCGATATCAAAATGCTTTCCTGTCCACTCTGTCTTTTCTGCCAAACATTCTACTTCCTATTCTGCAAACTATGCTGGAAAGAGAAGCTGCTTTTCCTGTTCAACCCAAGTGACTATAGAAAGACGCAAATTGAATTCTTGACAGATCCTATTTCTTTAGAATGACCCTTAGGAGGGTCATCCAATACCAATTTTTCCTGAGACCCAGGTAGAAGTATCATTTAGTTTAAAAACAACAACAGAGGAGGGGATTATTAAACCTATTTCCTAAGGCTGTACTGTGAATTAAGTGAAATTACTTATGTAAAACACCTGGTCCATATCCCAGCAGTGAAACACCATCTCCTGCCACTCTTTCCTATGTCCTGTTTCCCTAACTGTACCAAGAAGAAACTAAATGTTGTGAGTTGTATTTCTGAGAAACTACTTCTAGAGACATTATGCTCAGCAAACTTTAGTAGCATATCCCAGTTTTGTTATATCTTTTGAAGATCTCTTTGTTTTTCATTCTACAAAATGGAGTCAAGCCTAAGGAAAAATATCAATTCCTCGAAGGAATAAGAGCAGCCTCTTTCACCGAGTATCTTTCATGACAAACTATGGAAAAAGTTGTACTATATTATCCCATGGAGGGGAAAGTAGAAAAAACATACTCCCCACAGAAATGAACATACTCAATCATTGTCTAGAATTTTCTAAATGAGTTGGGGAACATCAACTAGGGGGCACATGAGACTAGACTACCCAATAAGGAGTGCCATGTCATCAATGCTGCCCAAACCAGAAAGATGGCTTAATGAAGTGGATTTATGGATTCTAACCCCAAAAGATTGTCCCTTCAGGACCTATATATGTCTATGGGATGTAAGAAAACATTAAGAGTTGGATAATCATTGATTTTGCTTTCATTTCTAAACCCTCAGATTCTAAGCAATTCAAAAGGGTGAAATTATCCAGTAGTTGACCAGCAAATATTTATTAAGCACCTAGTGTGACATGCATTAGGTAACATTGAATGTGACATAGTGCCTACCCTTACAGACTGTGTGGACTAGTGGAAGACACAGATTCTTCCAGCTGTTACAGTTGTGTGATGAGTGCTGCCATGAGGTTGAGGACAGGATACCATAGAAGCATACAGGGGCAGGGAGCAGGAAAGTTTTCATAGGGAAATGGTGTCTGAACTGAGACCTGAAGAATGAGTAGAAGTTAGGGGAAGGAAGTGGAAGAAGAAAGCAATAGTATTAATGGCAGAGGGTCATGAGCAGAGGCCCAGAGGTGAGAAAGTAAATGACTTTTATTCCAGAATATTTAAGTAGTTCAGGATGGCTAGAGAGTTTAAAATATGGCAAGAGAGCACTTCCCTGGTAGTCCAATGGCTAAGACTCCACATTCCTAATGCAGAGGGCCTGGGTGCAAACCACTCCAGTACTGTTGCCTAGAAAATCCCACGGATGGAGGAGCCTGGTAGGCTGCAGTCCGTGGGGTTGCTATGGGTCGGACACGACTGAGCGACTTCACTTTCACTTTTAACTTTCACACATTGGAGAAGGAAATGGCAACCCACTCCAGTGTTCTTGCCTGGAGAATCCCAGGGACGGCGGAGCCTGGTAGGCTTCCGTCTATGGGGTCACACAGAGTCGGACACGACTGAAGTGACTTAGCAGCAGCTAGGGGAACTAGATCCCACATGCCGCAACTAAGTCCTGGCACCGTCAAATAAATAAATAAATAAATAATTTAAAAAAAATATGTCAAGAGGAAAAACTAGAGAAATAAACATGGGTCACACAAGAGTCAGAGGGAGCTTGAAAAACTTTTCCTGAAGTGAATTTTGCTAGCTATGGTGGTAGATGCCTTGTAGATCTCCACCTGTGAGGAATGTTGTTGGTTGACGGGCCCTCCTGCTGCATCCAAAGGTCTGCTCAGCATTTCTGCTGATGCCAGGCTCTTCTTGGGCTGCTGCTCCTAGCCAGTAACTGAGCATGACAGAGCTGCCAGAGCCAAACTATTTGTATTCAACATGGGCCTCCTGTATTGGGCAATCTTGGCTCTGGGGCTACTGCATAGCATGGTCTGGATTGGCTGCATACTCATCTAGCTGCCTGCAACATGATGGTGACCCTTTGCAACACTGTGGAACATAATAAACCATGTTCTGTGACTGCTGGTTTGTATTTGGGGTGCACGATATACCAGCTTGTCAGCATTGATTAATAGTTGTTTCTTTGGTGGAGTCTTGGGGATTTCAATGATTAGTGCTGGTCATGGAGCTAGAATATCCCTACACTATCAGCTCACTCTAAGTGATATCCACCATGAGTCAATTTTGGACTCCTTGGTACACAAGCTAATGGTGGTTTGAGACCTGGAGACAAAGTGCATCCTGTGGGATTCAGCAGTGGGTGAACAAAGCAGCCTGTACCTGAGATCTCCAGCTCCTTCATTGCATAACTTTGCTGTTGCCATACTGTATCCTTTGCTTGTTAAAAAGCAAACAGGGACTGGGAATTCCTTAACCACTGGTGGCCCAGTGGTTAAGACTCCGTGCTTCCAATGCAAGGGGTATGGGTTCAATCCCTAGTCAGGGAACAAGGACCCCACATGCTTCAGGGCACAGCCAAATAGTAAAAAAATAAAAACAAACAAATAGAAAAACTGTTCTGTGCCAAGAGTGAACACGAATGTAAACTGTGGACTTTGAGAGATAATGGTGTGTCCACGTAGCTTCATGAGTTGTAACAAATGTACCACTCTGGTGGGAGAAGTGTAAATGGGGAGGCTGTGCATGTGTGGGGGTGTATAAGAAACCTCTGTACCGTCTGTTCAATTCTGCTACTAAAATTGCTTTTTAAAAATAAAGTCTAAAAACACGTAAACAAAAAAACTGTGAGTGTAAACTGTTGGAGTCCTGTGAGTCCTTCCAGCAATCAAACATTGAAAGTGATTAAAGCATAGTTAACACAGTCTCCCAACTGGCCTGCCCAAGATGGTCCTGGAGCTGCACGACAATTGGAGCCTCCTCCTATGAGAAGCTCTTTCCTTCCTTTCATATCCTTTTGCAGGTGTCAGACCTGGGGTCTGCTCTGAGGCTGCTCCCTCTCTGCTTTATCTTTCAAAACTGTTTCCCCAAATAAATCTTCTGCATATCTGATTCCCTCCTGACACCTGCTTCTCAGAGCACCTGAACTGGAACCGTGTGTATTAGGAAATAGTCTGGAAAAGCAGGTGTTACAATGAACTTTGAACTGGATAACTCATCACCTGGCTGGCAGGGAATATCCCAACCCAGGTGGAATGTGGGACATAATTCTTGGCACATTGGTAACTGAAGATTTCACTTGCGGTGTCCTAGAAAAATATCCCAGGGGAGGGGAACACACCTTTGCTGATGCAATGATTCAGGCATTGAAAGAAAAGGGAAATGGTACTTACAGGGACAGTGGATTGGCTGGTTACTACTAAGTTGTACTGATGTCTTGCATAGGAATAATGAAAAAAAAAGTTATCCAATACCTAAAAGCTAAGTGGAGAGCCAGAGGGTTCTTGGCTAGCTTATTAAGAGGTCTTTATCGCCTCCATGAAGAGAGAACACAGCGAAAGAGTAAGAGTAGGATTTAATAGCTAGAGTCATTGAGCTCCAGAGACATGGAAATGCTCAGCCAGGGCAGGTTATGTCATGCCCAGGTCAGAGTCCTAAGTGAGAAAACCTGGAGTCCTTTGACAGGGCTTCCTCTGGCAGTTCAGATGGTAAAGAACGTGCCTGAAATGTGGGAGACCAGGGTTCGATCCATGGGTCTGGAAGATCCCCTGGAGAAGGGAATGGTTAACCACTCCTGTATTCTTGCCTGGATAATTCCACGGATAGAGGAGCCTGGCGGGCTATAGTCCATGGGATTGCAAAAGAGTTGGACACAACTGAGTGACTAACACACTTTCTTGGGAAGCAGACTTGTAGGGGGATGTTCCTGAGGATTTGGCTCTGCAGACTCTCCTGAACCCTCGGAGGTGTAGAGGAATCCAGCCCTCCTTTTAGAGCTAGTTCTCTTCCCACTCAGGAAGACACTGAAGCATCTTCTCTCTGACAAAACAATAGGATTCCCCACCCCAATCATACTCTCTTGATTGCTAGGCTGATAACCAAGGTTAAAATCCCAGCTTAAGACTGAAAAAGAAGGAGAGAGATTACACCGGATAGAGCTTCCAGAATTACCCAGCACATACTGGTAGAAAACAGGAGATTCTGAATTAGACTTTTTAAAATTATTGACTTATTTGACTACCCTGGGTCTTAATTGTGGCATGCAAGATCTTCCAGTGGTGGTATGTGTGATCATTAGCTGTGGCACGTGGGATCTAGTTCCCTGACCAGGGATTGAACCTGGGTTCTCTGCATTGGGAGCATGGAGTCTTAGTCCAGGAGGACCACCAGGGAAGTCCCTAGATTGGATTTTGAAGGTTATTGATCAGGAAGACTATATATATATATATGTCTATTTAAAATAAATATAAAAATATTTAAAATAATTTTTAATAAATATTTATTTTATTTAAAATAAATATAAAATGGATGAGGAAGGATTCATTGACTTGGGGACCTTCTCTTGGGACGTAGGATTTAATGTCCTGACAAAAATCTCAAGGGTTACTACAATATCACAAAGAAGCCTGGAGAAAGCAACAGTCTACACTGAATGAAGTAGAAATTCCTGAGTTGCCCTGGCAGACTGTAGAGGAAGGAATAAACGGGCTCAGAGAGGTGGGTGTGCTGCAATGGATACTTCATACAAGCCAGAAGAATCAGCAAAGAAGTGTGCTATTTGGGAAAGTCCAGGGGACATGTCATTCAGAACGTGCTAGTGTGGAGAAATTCAGCAGTGGCCCTCCCCTGAAGGCCAGGGGTGACCGTAGGAGAGGCAGTCATAGGCTGGTCTCCTTAAGAGTGCTGGGAATGATGTGGGGCCTATTGAAAATAACAGCAACTAGGGATTTCCCTGGTGGTCCAGGGGTTGAGAATCTGCTTTTTAGTGCAAGGGATGTGGGTTCGATACGTGGTTGAAGAACTAAGATCTCGCAGAGTAACTACTGAGCCTACAACTAAGACCTGATGTAGCAAAACTAAATACAAAAGATTTTTTTTTTTAAAATAACAGAGGCCAGATGGCAGTGCTTAATCATGGGAAAGCAGTGTGGGTGGGGGATGCTTCTACCTCAAAAACTGGCATGGTTGAAGGGACAGCCAAGGGACTTGACCCACAGAAACATGTGGAAATGGAAATAGTTAATAAGATACGGTGTCTCTAGGGGCAAAATAGATGGGTAGCCAACAAAGCAACTACTCATTATCTACAGTCAAGACAAGGTTGGAAGAGTAGGAACAGGAAGGCAGTCACCCTAATAAAAAGTCTTGATGCCTTGCTCATTTCCCAATCCTGAGCCAAATTACATACAGATCTGGGACCCACTGATGGGAGAGCTGGCCAGGTTCTTAGGAGGATGCACCCTTGATCCGTACGGCTAGTGAACACCAATGATTCCTAGTCATTTCTCAAAGGTACCTGTTTATTCAAGTGACAGGACACTGAGGAAAAGCGGATACCTAAACGTTTCAAGGACTATTGAACACACAGCTGAGTCTGATAGTCATAGGCTTGAGGTCATCATTAGTCCCTTTTACTGTGGACCAGTTTTTCAGTACTTGTAAAATCACTCATTAACTTTCATATTCATGTTTTCTAATGTTCAATGAACTGATTCAAATAAAGTTACCTCAATATGTGAAAAGAAAAATCTGTGAGGTCATTTTAAACCCCGAAGTTATCTTGATTACACCATTGGCTGCAGAAATCTTCTAGTTCTCCCTTTGACACATAACACTAGCTCTTAATCTCACAGGCATTGGAATCCAAAGCTAGTAATACATTCTTCCTCACAAGCAAAATGCACCTAATTTCACCCCAAATATCATCAGATTGCAGTGAGTTCTCATTAAAAAATTATTGTGTTTCAACCCTCAGAATGGGAGAAAATATTTGCAAATGAAGCAATTGACAACAACAAGGGGTTAATCTCCAAAACATACCAATGGATCATGCAGCTCAATATCAAAAAAACAAACAGTCCAATAAAAAAAATGGATGAAAGATCTAAATAGATATTTCTCTAAAGAAAACACATGGATGGTTAAAAAAACATGAAAAGATGCTCAATATCACTAATTATTACAGAAATGCAAATCAAAACTACAATGAGGTATCATCTTACACCAATCAGAATGGCCATTGTCAAAAAAAAATCTACACAGTAAATGCTGGAGAGGGTATGGAGAAAAAGGAACCCTCCTACACTGTTGGTAGAAATGTAAACTGGTGTAGTTGCTACGGAGGTTCCTTAAAAAACTAAAAATAGAGTTACCATATGACTCAGCAATCCACTCCTGGGAGTATATCCAGAGAAAAACACTATCCAAAAGAGTAATGCACACCAATATTCATTATAGCACTATTTACAATAGACAAGATGTAGAAACAACCTCAATGTCAAGCAACAGAGGAATGGATAAAGATGTGGTACATATACACAATGGAATATTATTCAGCCATTAAAAAAATGGCATCATGTCATTTGCATCAACGTGGATGGACCTAAAGATTGTTGTACTGAGTGAAGTAAGTCAGACAGAGAAAGACAATACCATATGATATTGCTTATATGTAGAATTTAAAAAGAAAACTACAAATGAACTTATTTATAAAACAGAAATACAGTTACATCCTCTGGTTACCAGAGGATGTGGGAGAGGGATAAATTGGATGATTGGGTTTGACATATACACACTAATATATGTAAAATAGATAACCTAAATAAATAATAAGAACCTACTATAGTACATGGAACTCTTCTCAATACTTTGTAGTGGCCTATATGGGAAAAGAATCTAAAAAAGAGTGGATATATGTTTATGTATAACTGATTCACTTTGCTGTACAGTAGAAACTAACCCAACATTGTAAATCAACTATATCCCAATAAAGTTTTTATAAAAAGACTTCCCTAGTGGTCCAGTCATTAAGAATCTGCCTTCTGATGCAGGGGACTCAGGTTTGACCCCTGGTCTGGGAACTAAGATCCCACATGCCTCAGGGCAACTACGCCCACATGCTTCAACTACTAAGCCCATGCGTCACAAACTAGAGAGAAGCCCATGTGCTGCAATGAAAAAGATCCTGCTGCCGCAACTACGACAAGACGCAGTCAAAAATAAATAAAATTTTAAAAGTTAGTATCTTCTGGGGAAACCTGTGCCATGGAAATCACTAATTCAGCTTTTAAAGGCCTCTGAGCTGCCCTTTGTATTTCAATGGCATTATTTTCCTCAAGTTCCCCTTTATGACTTAATGGATAACTGTGCTGGTAAAACAAAATGGAAAGGAAATTTTAGCATCTGATCTCTTCTGTATCAGGAGTTGATTTTCTGTGTTGAATAAGCTTAAAGCTCGATGCAATAGTCTTTTCACAATATTTTCATCCAAGTCACAATTCATTTTGATTCTAGGTCTAATTTTGTTGTCGTTTTCATGGATAAGAATATACATCACCGCCAGAAATGGAAATCATTGCTCATCAGAATTGTCAATATTTGTTTCAGGCACTGTTAGCACATGTCTATCCTGTCCTGAATATCCTTGCTTTGGCTGCAGCAGAAGGTCCCAGGGCTGAGTCAGACAGCAAGAACCAAGAAAGCACAGTTGGACTTGAAATGTGTCTCCTCTAGGACTTGCAGGTCACAGCTGACTGGCTCAAAAGTAACTCCTACCTGAGATTTGCTTTCTCTCACTTTGCCACAGGTGATTGGTTCAAGAATAGGAAACTGAATCAGTGATTCTCTCTTGTAAGGATTGTGGAATGGGGTCCGAAAGAGTGGGCTTCAGTTCAGTTCAGTCGCTCAGTCGTGTCCGACTCTGTGCGACCTCATGAACCGCAGCATGCCAACCTCCCTGTCCATCACCAGCTCCCGAAGTTCACTCAGACTCATGTCCATCGAGTCAGTGATGCCATCCAGCCATCTCACTCTCTGTCGTCCCCTTCTCCTCCTGCCCCCAATCCTTCCTTTTCCAATGAGTCAACTTGTCGCATGAGGTGGCCAAAGTACTGGAGTTTCAGCTTTAGCATCAGTCCTTCCAATGAACACCCAGGACTGATCTCCTTTAGAATGGACTGGTTGGATCTCCTAGAAGTCCAAGGGACTCTCAAGAGTCTTCTCCAGCACCACAGTTCAAAAGCATCAGTTAGTCACTTGCCAAATGGTTACACGGTAGGGCACAAATGTGTCCTTTTCTTTGCCTGTGTTTTCTGCCCTGTGGCTAGAAAAAGCCAGTCTACAGAAAAGAACATGGTGGACTCAAGGTGCAGAGAGAGGAGACAGGTTGAGCCCTAGCAGTGCTCCCAGGGCTCTTTCCATTTCTTTCCTTTTTTTTTTTTTTTTTAACAGAAGTGTCATTGATTTACAATATTGTGTTAGTTTTCCTTTGTTTGTTTTTTAATTCGGCTGCATGGGTCTTGGTTGCAGCACGCAGGATCTTTTTTTTAGTTGCACTATGTGGGATCTTTAGTTGCAGCATGTGGGATCGAGTTCCCTGACCAGGGATCGAACCCAAGGCCCCTGCATTGGGAGCTTGGAGCCTTGGCCACTGGACCACCAGGGAAGTCCCTTTTGTGTTAGTTTTAGGTGTACAGCGTCGTGACTCAGCATTTTTGCAAATTATGTTCCATTAGAGTGGAGGTGATGGAACTCCAGTGGAGCTATTTCAATTCCTGAAAGATGATGCTGTGAAAGTGCTGTACTCAATATGCCAGCAAATTTGGAAAACTCAGCAGTGGCCACAGGACTGGAAAAGGTCAGTTTTCATTCCAATCCTTAAGAAAGGAAATGCCAAAGAATGCTCAAACTACCGCACAATTGCACTCATCTCACACACTAGTAAAGTCATGCTCAAAATTCTCCAAGCCAGGCTTCAGCAATACGTGAACCATGAACTTCCAGATGTTCAAGCTGGTTTTAGAAAAGGCACAGGAGCCAGAGATCAAATTGCCAACATCTGCTGGATCATGGAAAAAGCAAGAGAGTTCCAGAAAAACATCTATTTCTTCTTCATTGACTATTCCAAAGCCTTTGACTGTGTGGATCACAATAAGCTGTGGAAAACTCTGAAAGAGATGGGAATGCCAACCTCCTCTTGAGAAACCTGTATGCAGGTCAGGAAGCAACAGTTAGAACTGGACATGGAACAACAGACTCGTTCCAAATAGGAAAGGGAGTACGTCAAGGTTGTATATTGTCACCCTGCTTATTTAACTTCTATGCAGAGTACATCATGAGGAGTGCTGGGCTGGAAGAAGCACAAGCTGGAATCAAGATTGCTGGGAGAAATATCAATCACCTCAGATATGCAGATGACACCACCCTTATGGCAGAAAGTGAAGAGGAACTCAAAGGCCTCTTGATGAAAGTGAAAGAGAGTGAAAAAGTTGGTTTGAAGCTCAACATTCAGAAAACTAAGATCATGGCATCTTGTCCCATCACTTCATGGGAAATAGATGGAGAAACAGTGTCAGACTTTATTTTTTGGGGCTCCAAAATCACTGCGGATGCTGATTGCAGCCAGGAAATTAAAAGACGCTTACTCCTTGGAAGGAAAGTTATGACCAACCTAGACAGCATATTAAAAAGCAGACACATTACTTTGCCAACAAAGGTCCATCTAGTCAAGACTATGGTTTTTCCAGTGGTCATGTATAGATGTGAGAGTTGGACTGTGAAGAAAGCTGATCGCTGAAGAATTGATGCTTTTGAACTGTGGTGCTGGAGAAGACTCTTGAGAGTCCCTTGAACTGCAAGGAGATCCAACCAGTCCATTCTAAAGGAGATCAATCCTGGGTGTTCATTGGAAGGACTGATGCTAAAGCTGAAACTCCAATATTTTGGCCACCTCATGCGACGAGTTGACTCACTGGAAAAGATTCCGATGCTGGGAGGGATTGGGGGCAGGAGGAGAAGGGGACAACAGTGAATGAGATGGCTTGATGGCATCACCGACTCGATGGACACGAGTTTGAGTGAACTCTGGGAGTTGGTGATGGACAGGGAGGCCTGGCGTGCTGTGATTCATGGGGTCTCAAAGAGTCAGACACGACTGAGCGACTGAACTGAACTGATAGTTTATCGTATATTTAAAATTTGATTTTAGAGTCGGTCCTTTATCAAAAATGAAAAGATTAGATGAGACTGACTACAAAATAAGAATTACATATGTGTGTTTGTACATAAAATATCAGTAATCTCTGTATTTATTGCATGGCATATATTCATACTTACATACAGACATGAACTCCGGGAGTTGGTGATGGATAGGGAGGCCTGGCGTGCTGTGATTCATGGGGTCGCGGAGAGTTGGACACGACTGAGCGACTGAACTGAACAGTGCAGGCAAAAGAAATAGAATGGTTAGTTCTACCTGGTGGTCTCAACTATGAAAATACTTTAAACTCGTGAATTTGCTTGAACTGAGCTGAGATAGAAAAGGCCACATGAACATCTAATTGGATGAGATTTACACTGGAAGGTGAAGATATTGTCTTTTTTTTTTTTTTGATTTGTTGTTGTTGCCATTCTGATTCTTTAATGGTCAAAGAACATACTCTACACTGTTTCAGTCCTTTTAAATGTGAGACTTGTTTTATGCCCAGGATATAGACTATCTTGGTGAATGTTACATTTGCACTTGAGAAGAATATGTATTTTGCAATCATTAGGTGGCATGTTCTATAAATAACAGTTAGGTCAAGTTCATTGATAATGTTCAAATCTGCACCTATTGATTTTCTCTCTAATTAACCTATTGATTGCCCAGAGAGAATTGTTGAAATTTGAAACTGTCATTGTGGATTTATTTCTCATTTCATTTTTGGTTTCCTCTATTTTGAATTTCATTTACTAAGTATACACATACTTAGGATTCTTATTTTCTTGATGGATCGTCCTTTTTGTCACCATGAAAAAATGTTTAAAATATCTGGTAGTATTCCTTATTCTGGAATTTACTTTGACTGATATTAGTTTAAGATCTCAATTTGATTATAATGTCCTTTGGCATGTTCTCTATTTGAGTTTTTTCCTGCTTCAGGTTCATTAAGTCTTTTGGATCTTTAGTGTACTTCTGCATTGCATTCCAAATGTCCATATTTGGGAAAAGACCTAAGGTTGTGTAAAAAATAAGAGTCATAATCTCTATGGCAGAAAGTGAAGAACCTCTTGATGAAAGTGAAAGAGAGTGAAAAAGTTAACTTGAAGCTCAACATTCAGAAAACTAAGATCATAGCGTCTGGTCCCACCACTTCATGGCAAATAGATGGGGAAACAGTGGAAACAGTGGCTGACTTTATTTTTATGGGCTCCAAAATCACTGCAGATGGTGATTGCAGCAATGAAATTAAAAGACGCTTACTCCTTGGAAGGAAAGTTATGACCAACCTAGACAGCATATTAAAAAGCAGAGACATGACTTTGCCAACAAAGGTCCATCTAGTCAAGGCTTTGGTTTTTCCAGTGGTCATGTATGGATGTGAGAGTTGGACTGTGAAGAAAGCTGATCGCCGAAGAATTGATGCTTTTGAACTGTGGTGCTGGAGAAGACTCTTGAGAGTCCCTTGGACTGCAAGGAGATCCAACCAGTCCATTCTAAAGGAGATCAATCCTGGGTGTTCATTGGAAGGACTGATGCTAAAGCTGAAACTCCAATACTTTGGCCACCTCATGCGATGAGTTGACTCATTGGAAAAGACTCTGATGCTGGGAAGGATTGGGGGCAGGAGGAGAAGGGGACGACAGAGAATGAGATGGCTGGATGGCATCACCGACTCGATGGACATGAGTTTGAGTGAACTCCGGGAGCTGGTGATGGACAGGGAGGCCTGGCGTGCTGTGATTCATGGGGTCGCAAAGAGTAGGACATGGCTGAGTGACTGAACTGAACTGAACCGAATCTATACGTGATCCTGTTTTGCCACATGTGCATGAGAGAATATTCAAATCAAATAAAGCTGGTTGACCTTAAAATGATCTCCTCAGTCTTTAAATAAACTTCAAGCAAACTGAATCCCTGTTAACTCATTTACTCATTCATTCATTCAGCCAGAGTATCCTCAGTCCTGCCCTGATGTCAGGCACTTACCTGCTTAGAGCTGATAGAACAAAGTTGAATCAGATGGTGCCCACTGCCCTCAAGAATCACAGAACAGGGTGAAGAGCATCACTGCCCAAGGCAGACTGAAACTTCAGAGACCCCAATAATGAAGGTTTTTCTGCAGATTCAAAATCATTATAAATAACAAACAGCTCAGAAGACTGTACATGGACATATTTAGAAATATATCATTGATTTGAAGGTGGTAAACTTTAAAGAAAAGTAGGAAGCAAAATTGTACATATAGTATGGTTACAACCAAAACATTTTATATAGAGAAAAGACTGGAAGGAAATATACCAAGATGTCAATAGTAGGTAACTTTGGTTATTTGGTGATTATTTCATAATTATTGGTCATTACTCTTTTCTTTTTTCTAGCCCACTTGATTTTAGGCTTTAGACTGTTTTGCATGCCTGTGATCATTGTTATTGTGCATTTGTATAATAGATTTTTTATTTTATAAAAATTTTATATAATAAGGGTAGCCATTCCCTTCTCCAGGGGATCGTCCTGACCCAGGGATTAAACCCAGGTCTCCTGGACCAAAGGCAGATTCCTTACAGTCTGAGCCACCAGGGAAGTCTTATATAATGACTAGCAGCTCTTATTTAAGAATACTTAGTATGTACTGGTCATCAGTTATCACTACCTGCATTTTTCTCAGTTAATTCTCACAATCTATTGAGAGAAGCACTACTATTATCTTTATTTTACTGATGTTCCTAGAGTTTAAAAAACTTTTCATCGTCACGTGGCTTGCAAGAAGCAGTCAGGCAGCTTACGCTCCTCACTGCAGAGTGACTATGACGGCTTCAATTTCTTAGTGACACAAGCACCAAGCTTAACAAAGACTCTCTTTCAGTTAAGCTTCTTTGTGGTGCCTGTTTATTAATTAAAAAATGTAAGAACTGCTAACATTGAAAAGAGTGGCAAAAAGATTATATTAGTCACTCAAGTTTTTTCATACATTTGTCTGTTTGAATGAAATCCTTTTTACTTTTTAAATTAAAAACAATTAGTCACACATTCAATTCTACTGCATTGATAATATGCTTGTCTCTGGATCATAATAATACGACTTATTTAGACTGCAGCAACTGCCAGGCATCTATGAGTAAGAATTTAATGACCCACCACAATATTGTTAAGTCTCTACACATTTTTCCATGCCCAAATAAATTCTCTGTAAATTTCAAGACCCAGTTCATATATTTCATGGTCCCTTCCAGAATCACTCTAGCCACCTGCTAATTTTCCTTTCCCTGTGCTCCAAAGACACACTAACCCTAACCCAACAATTTGCTTCTTAATCAAATATTGTTCCTAATTGATTGAAGCAATACTTATTGTGTGCATCTTATGTGCGGGATAAAATGCTCTCCATCGCTTTTTATGAGAGAAAATCTTGTACTTTGGCTGCAACTGTTCTTGGATTTATTGTGTCACTTTCATGAGCAAACACAGAGTGGGTATCTAATAGGTATTTTTGCATTTGTTTCCTCTCACCTGGTCCTAGAACCAGTTCTTTCTCCTACTACCTTAGTCTTTTAATTCTCGTCCTTTCCCTGGGCCTCTGTGTTTGAAACCTATATTGCCTCTCCATTAATCATCAGCATTTAAAAATTCCCAAAGTTATTCAGCACCTCCTCTTAATTTCTTCCTGTATCATTCTAATTCCTCTTCTAAATATAATCTCCTCTTGAACGATATATATGGATTTTTGTCTGTATTTAGCTCTTGGCTTCTTATTCCCTTATCGTCCTCTGCCTTCCTGTTCTGTTTCATTTGTTCCTTAAATGTTGCTGTTCCCTTGGGGCAAACACACATGCAAGCACACACACACAGTTCCCATTCCTGAGCTTTCCCTCCAATGAGGAATATCTTTTAAAGTCCTTTATGTTGTTGTTGTTCAGTTGCTAAGTTGTGTCCAGCTCTTTGTGACTCCATGAACAGAAGCACGCCGGGCTTCTCTTCACTATCTCCTGGAGTTTGCTCAAACTTGTGTCTGTTGAGTCGGTGATACCACCCAATCACCCCATCCTCTGTCTCCCCCTTCTCCTCCTGCCTTCAATCTTCCCCAGCCTCAGGGTCTTTTCCAATGAGTTGGCTCTTCGCCCCAGGTGGCCTTTATGTAGTGAGTCCTTTATATACTGAGAATTCTTAATTGTATCAGTTAGGATCTTTGCAAGTAACAGAATACCCTCACTAGAGTGACTTTAAACAATAAAGTAGTCCTGTCTCAGGTAAGGAGACTGCTGGAAGAGGGTAGCCTAGGCATCCAGACTCAGAGTACCCAGGGCAAGGCACCCCCTCTTCTACTTCTTTCTTCATTTATTTTTTTTGGTTGTATTGGGTCTTCATTGCTGGAAGCAGGCTTTCTCTAGTTGCGATGAGTCAGGGCTACTCTGTTGTGGTGCATGGTTTCTCCTGGCAGTGGCTTCTCTTGTTGCAGAGCACGGGCTCTAGGGTGAGCGGGCTTCAGCGGCCGTGGCACGTGGGTTCGGCAGCTGTGGCTCCTGGGCTCTAGAGCACAGGCTCAATAGTTGTGGAACATAGGCCTATTTGTTCCTCTGCACGTGGGATCCTCCCAAACCAGGGATCAAGGCTGTGTCTCCTGCGTTGGTAGGTGGATTCTTTACCATTGAGCCACCAGGGAAGCCCCTTGCCTGGCATTCTTATTCCACAAGTGCTCCACAGAATATGCACTATCTTTTGGAGCTGATAGTTTCAGAGTAGCAAGAAACATTTTACTAGTTAACAGGGATCTTTAAAAAAAAAATGAAGAAGGCAGGGCAGAGGAAAGCTAAGTTGGATAGGGATTGAGGAGCTGGGAAGGACAAATGAAAATACACAGGTCACCAGCCACACAGGCAGGAGCTCAGGTAGTAGATTTTGGCTCAGTACAAGTCACTGTTGAAAAAAAAAATGAACTGAGTAATGTTATGAAGTAGGAATACTGGAAGTATTCAAGTAGTATATGTTTGACCTACACCCAAGGATGTTGTGGAAAGGATTTTTACATAGGTTAGGAGGCTGGACTAGATCCAGGGATCTTAAACCTTTTAGGGTCAGGTGCCCCCAGGAACCCAAAGAAAGGGAAGGATCTTTGTTTCCCTCTGAAAAGTCACATGCCCACTGAACTGATTACTTATGGCTGCATAATAAATCACCCCTGAGAACTTAGTGGCTTATTATCTCACAGTTTTTGTGGGTCAGGGATTCAGAAGCCAGTTAGATGGGAGATTCTGGTTCATGAGGTTAAAGCTGAGAGGTCGACCAGGGCTGTAGTCATCTAACAATGTGGCAGTCAGCTGAGGGTGACTTTGCCCCTCAGGGGACATTTGACAATGTCTGAAGACATATTTGATTATCACCAAGAGTGTGTTGTGTGTGCTCTCAGCATCTAGGGAGTGGAGGTCAGAGATGTTGTTAAACCTCCCACAGTGCACTAGAGAGCTCAACACACAAAAATGACACAGTCCCAAATGTCAAGAGTGCTGAAGCTGAGAAACCCTGGTCCACAGGCCGGACTGGGTTGGGCAGACCCCCTTCTGAGGTGGCTCTCTCATGTGGCTGGTGAGGGCTGCCGGCGTCCTCACAATGAGGTGGCTGGCTTTCCCCAAGTGAACTGAGAGAGACAGCAAGGAGGGCCTGTAGGCAGTGCCTTTATGACTGAGTTTCTGGGAGCAAGTCACCTTCACACGAGGAAGGAGAGAGGAATCAACTTTCATTGTTGGAGGGGAGAATTATCAAAGAATTTGTGGGCATATCTTAGAATCAACACACCCTCATACAACAACATTTTAACCTGTCAAATTTGAGGGTTCACAGATTCCCTTCAAGGAATCCCTAAGTTAAAGGACCCCTCAGGTTCCCTTGAGCTCCAACAGATAAAAATCTAACAACCCATGATCAGGAAATCGGCAAGGACAGGTAAAAACTGCAAAACAACAAAACAAAACAAGAAAGAAAAAAAAACCCTCGGTATTCCACCCTCTGTTACAGTTCAAGCCCCTTTTTTTACACTATGCCTTTTCTTTCCTCCTTCTGGGTTTTTAATCCAAAGTCCTTGTAATTTACTGTCTAACATTCTATTTCATTCTAAATATGTATCACTCAATTTCATTCTAAAGCAGAACAGAAGTACTGAACCACTGTCATTTACAGATTGGAGAGTTGAGACTACATTTTAAGAGAAAGATTGGCTGGAATTTCAAGACCTCCCTCACCATGAGATAAAACAAGTAGGACTAGAATTTCCTTGAGGGTCTAGCGGTTAGGACTCTGCCTCCACTGCAGGGGGTGTCAGTTCGATCCCTGGTCCGGGAACTAAGATCCCACATGCCGCTAGGCTGTGCCAAAAACTAAAAAACAAAGCCCCCCAAAACCAACTAGGACAGTTAATTTTGCAAGTAAAGGTAGCTCTTATTGTCTATCAGAGAAAATGAAGGACAGCAGGTTAAGTGATGCAATCAGATCCATTCACTGATTTCCTGATGACTTATTTAATTTCAGTCCATAAATTTATTTGCTTTCATTAAATAAAGCAACTTCCAAGATAGTCATTCCAAGAGTGTTCCTTGGAATAGAACAGGATATATTTTTTTACTTAGATTTTTAAAAGATTTTCTACAAAATAATTTTTTGGTAACAATTTTCTGCTTTCAGAATAGATAGGCATATAGCTTCCTGGATATAAAATGACTTTCTCAATCCAGTGCTTTGATAGATGAAAGGGGAGAAGCTCTAATACACTTGATTATCTGCCCTTGAAACATCTCAGCTGAGCACCTTGGAGCAAATTATCAGTGGAGCAAAGGGTTTGAAAAACAGGGTCCAGGTGTTTTTCCTGGCCTGGAAATGCTGCCAGCTTTGCTTCTTGCTGCTGCTTTGATCACCTTTGGAACAAACACGGCCTGTGACAAGAACAGTCAGACTCAGGCCCTGCGGTTTCCTCAGAGATCTGACTTTTAATGGGAGGTGCTTGTGAAACCACGTCTGTGGGAGGGGTAGTCCCTTCACAGGCTTCTTGACTTAGAAGTGGACATTGTTTGTGGCATGAAGGCACCGTGGAAAATGGACAAGGAGCCCAATCCTCAGGCATCAGATAATACCTGTTAATCTCTTGTCCACAGGAAGTTAAGCCTCTGTGTGTCCCTGTCATGGGGGCTCAACCTCTGCTCCCCACCTGAATGGTGGGGCACCATTCATTACCGAGCACAGTAGGGCCTGGCAGGTGAACTGGACACATAGCGTCCTAAAGGGGGAGGTCCTCACTGTTTCATATACTTCCTGAAATCTGTAGGATGATTGATAGATAAGTTGGCTAAGTTTCATGCCTAAAATAGAGAAATGACAACTACACAGAGACACCATCAATCTAGTTGAAAGCACCTATGGCTTTGAATTTTGTGTAAAAGCCAGGCAAAAACAATATTTATTTTTTTCTCTTAAAAATTACAAAAAAATATGGAGTGAGATTTTTAAATTAATTATTTTCTAGTTTTAAGATAAAATACAGTAGTTTCAATGTATTGATCTTTTTCTGAAAGACTTATAGCAGAACCATGCAAATAAAACATACTATAGCTAAGTGTTGGTTAAATGAATAAGTAAACAATGAAGACATCATCAGTCAGTCAGTCAGTCAGTTCAGTCGCTCAGTCATGTCCGACTATTTGTGACCCCATGAATCACAGCACGCCAGGCCTCCCTGTCCATCACCAACTCCCAGAGTTCACTCAAACTCATGTCCATCGAGTCGGTGATGCCATCCAGCCATCTCATTCTCTGTCGTCCCCGTCTCCTCCTGCCCCCAATCCTTCCCAGCATCAGACTCTTTTCCAGTGAGTCAACTCATCGTATGAGGTGGCCAAAGTATTGGAGTTTCAGCTTTAGCATCAGTCCTTCCTATGAACACCCAGGATTGATCTCCTTCAGAATGGACTGGTTGGATCTCCTTGCAGTCCAAAGGACTCTCAAGAGTCTTCTCCAGCACCACAGTTCAAAAGCATCAATTCTTCGGCGATCAGCTTTCTTCACAGTCCAACTCTCACATCCATACATGACCACAGGAAAAACCATAGCCTTGACTAGATGGACCTTGGTTGGAAAAGTAGTGTCTCTGCTTTTTAATATGCTATCTAGGTTGGTCATAACTTTCCTTCCAAGGAGCAAGCGTCTTTTAATTTCATGGCTGCAATCAGCATCTGCAGTGATTTTGGAGCCCAAAAAAATAAAGTCTGACACTGTTTCCACTGTTTCCCCATCTATTTCCCATGAAGTGATGGGACCAGATGCCATGATCTTAGTTTTCTGAATGTTGAGCTTCAAGCCAACCTTTTCACTCTCCTCTTTCACTTTCATCAAGAGGCTTTTGAGTTCCTCTTCACTTTCTGCCGTAAGGGTGGTGTCATCTGCATATCTGAGGTTATTGATATTTCTCCCAGCAATCTTGATTCCAGCTTGTGCTTCTTCCAGCCCAGCACTCCTCATGATGTACTCTGCATAGAAGTTAAATAAGCAGGGTGACAATATACAACCTTGACGTACTCCTTTTCCTATTTGGAACCAGTCTGTTGTTCCATGTCCAGTTCTAACTGTTGCTTCCTGACCTGTATACAGGTTTCTGAAGAGGCAGGTCAGGTGGTCTGGTATTCCCATCTCTTTCAGAATTTTCCACAGTTTATTGCGATCCACACAGTCAAAGGCTTTGGCATAGTCAATGAAGCAGAAATAGATGTTTTTCTGGAACTCTCTTGCTTTCTCCATGATCCAGCAGATATTAGCAATTTGGTCTCTGGTTCCTTTGCCTTTTCTAAAACCTGCTTGAACATCTGGAAGTTCACGGTTCACATATCGCTGAAGCCTGGCTTAGAGAATTTTGAGCATGACTTTACTAGCGTGTGAGATGAGTGCAATTGTGTGGTAGTTTGAGCATTCTTTGGCATTGCCTTTCTTTGGGATTGGAATGAAGACTGACCTTTTCCAGTCCTGTGGCCACTGCTGAGTTTTCCAAATTTGCTGACATATTGAGTGCAGCACTTTCACAGCATCATCTTTCAGGATTTGAAACAGCTCAGTTGGAATTCCATCACCTCCACTAGCTTTGTTCGTAGTGATGCTCTCTAAGGCCCACTTGACTTCACATTCCAAGATGTCTGGCTCCAGGTGAGTGATCATGCCATCGTGATTATCTTGGTCGTGAAAATGTCATAGACAAAGTTAAAAGATGACATACTATGAAGAAGTATCTTTGACCTCTAAAAATTCAACAAGTTACTATTAATATTTATGTGGGTTTTATTTTATTCTTTTGGCTGGGCCTTGCTGCATATGGAATCTTAACTCCCCAACCACAGATGGAACCAGCCAGCGTCCACCTGCAGTGGAAGCGCAGAGTCTTACTGGACCACCAGGGACGTCTCTACGTGGGTTTTAAATCAGGCTTTCTGAGCTTCACTTAGGATGTGGGATTTACAATGTGAATGTGAGTGTTGCTGGGGGCTCCACCCTGGACTTCCCACAGCTCAGCCCAGAGTCCCCTGTATCAGGACCATCCTCCCAGAAATTTTCCCCCCTCTGCAGGAGGCCTTGACCCGCCCTTCACCCTTTCACTCTTTGGAGTGCTGAGGAGGGCCGCCCAGAATTCCCTGCTTCCCTCTTTCTTGCTGCAATCAAAGGCAAGCACATTGACCCGTTTCCATTTCAAGAGTTTTCCTGCTAATCACTAGGGAGCAGGCGACTGCTAAGAGTCAGGACCCATGTGGAGAAGTTCCTGAGGTTCCAGAAGCTTACCACTGTCTTACCTCTGCTCCACAGTCCCTCACTCCCTTATCTTTAGCCAGCCAGCAGAGCTCACCCTCCCCTTGGAGTCCACCTTGACCAAGTGGACCTTTTCCTTGGTAAAACCCAACTTCCCAGTCAGAAAAGATGGTCAGTCCCTTGGAAGTGCAGAAAAATGAGTGCCCCTTTGACTCTACCAGTGGGTGCTTATAACCCACCCAGAGGTGAAGCCTGGAAAAAGTTTTCTCAGAAACCAAGGCCAGCAGCAGTCTTGCAGGCCTGTGTTCTGGAATTGAAGGCAGGAGCATCTTGGAGATAAACAGCCCCAACTAAGATGCCTGAGGAGGCAGCTTTGGAGGGGGGCTTGCTCCAGAAAGTCAACCATCAGTGCCTGTGCCCTTCTGCCACAACGCCTTCTGTTTCCAGCTAAGGGCACCCAGGATCTCTCAAGGGGAAATCTTAGAAAAGACTTCAAGGGGACTTCCCTGGTGATCCAGTGGTTAAGACTCTGTGCTGCCAGTAGGGTACCCGGGTCTGATCCCTGGCCAGGAAACTAGATCCCACATACTGCACTTTCATGGTGCCACCAAGTAAGACCTGGTATAGCCAAATTAACTAATTAATTAAAAAACAAAAAGACCAGTGCTTATCTGTAGTAAAGAGCAGAAATAATGAGAGTGTGACAGGAAAATTGACTTTCCAACTATATTAAAAAAGATTTATTGTTTTTTATTGCATGCATGCATGCTTAGTTGCTTCAGTCATGTCCAACTCTCTGTGACCCCATGGACTGTAGTCCGCCAGGCTTCTCTGCCCATGGGATTCTCCAAGCAAGAATACTGGAGTGGGTTGCCATACCCTTCTCCAGGGGATCTTCCTGATCCAGGAATTGAATCCATGTCTCTTGGATCTCCTGCATTGCAGGCAGATTCTTTACTGCTGAGCCACTGGGGAAGCTGATTATTTTTATTTTCTGATTGTTAAGGCTTATTGTGGGAAAATGTGAAAAAGCTGAACATAAAAAGTACCTATAAGGCTACCACATAGAGACTGCTACTTTTACATTTTTGGGGTTTCTTCTCAATCTTTTTTGGTTTTGCATTTCATATTTTCAATTTTTCTTATAGAATTGCTTCATGAATATAACTTTTAAATATTTAAAATATAACTTTTAAAAATTTAATTTATTTACTAAATTTTAAATCTAATTTCAACTTTAATGAGATGAATATACGTAGATAGTGGGATGAGCAAGTGAAATGTAGAAACAAGTGTGTTTTAACGTCTTTCAGCAAGACTTTCAAGTCTTTAAGCAAGTTGAAATGTTTAAAATTGACAGAGCTGGCTGAGAGGAGGGGCATGTTTGGGGCTGGGGGTGGGTGAGAAGAGCTTGGTATTGACTACTGAGGTACTTTCTGAAGCCATGTGGTCTTTGCTGCTGTGGCCACAAAATCACACTGTATCAGGCACTGATCTAAGTACTTCACATTCTAACTCATGGAAACTAAAGAAACAAAAATTGTCCCAAGCTTTCACAATAACTTCATGAGTAGGTGCTATGATCCTCACCTACAGATGAGGGATATGAGGCAAAGAGAGGTTTAGTAAACTGTCCAAGGTCTCACAACTGGTAAAGCCAAGACTGAAGCCCAGGCAGTGTATCTGGAGACCATGCTCTCCTGCCCTGGGCTTTGGCTGTGGGTTCATCATGCCAGGCCCCTTCCCCTTCAAGCTGTAAGGGTTCAGAACAGTCACACCAACCTCCTTCGTTTGGGCAAAGCAGTGCTTTCATTTCAGGCATCAGTGGCTCTGTCCTTCTTGTCCCCCTCATGCAGAAAGTGGGCTCAGATGCTCCCTTTGACTAACATGCTTGGTTAGTTTCTATGGCTTCTCCCTGCCTCATTCCTCCAAGCAGGAGCCACACCAGCAGACAGCAGACTGGGTCTGGCCTCAGCCATCATACATTTCCCTGTTCATCGACCGTTTTCCCAGAGAGGCCCTGCAGGCACTCTGTGGGGATGTGAGGGTGAGCTCATCAGATGTTAGGGTACCTGGATGAGTATGCAGTCCCCAGAAGGAGAGGGCCAGCCCAGCAGAAACGCGACAGTTTGGAACTCAGACAGGGACTTCGGGCCCAAGAGCCTGCACTGGGTTCCCTTTGCTGCACATGCTGGGGTGGAGAGTAGCCGTCCACTTGGTCTGGCTTAAGAAAAGGAGAAGTCTTACTATAAAGCTACAGAGGTCTTGGGAGTCCAAAGGAAGGAAACAGAAGGAAGAGGGAAGTAGAAAGTCAGGAGCTAAAGTCTTCTCTCCTCATCACTGAGGGACCAGAGGTTATTATTATTATTTAATTGATTGATATTTCAAAATCAACTTCAGTGAAGTATAACTTAATAATGCCTCTGTTTAAAGTATGTAACTCAATGACTTTGACCTCACAATCAAGATGTATAACCTTTCCATCACCCCCAAATCATTCCATGGGGGAGCAATTGTTTTTTTTTTTTTTTCTTTGTACAGATTACTGAACATATTGATTGTCAGTTGCTAGCCTTGGGTTAGGCGAAGGGGACTGTCATCTGGTCTACCCATTCAGCAGGATTTGTGTAGCAGCCAGGGCTTCCAAGATGGCTCAGTGAGTAAAGAATCTGCTTGCAATGCAGGAGACACAGGAGACGCAGGTTCGATTCCTGGGTTGGGAAGTTCCCCTGGAGAAGGAAATGGGAACCAGCTCCAGTATTCCTGCCTGGAAAATCCCATGGACAGAGGAGCCTGGCGGACTATAGTCCAAAGGGTCGCAAAGAGCTGTACACGACTAAGCATGCAGGAGTGGCATGGCAGGCAATAAAAGGCGTGTTGAGAACAGTCATCCGTTAGCTGTAGGACCCTGGACAAGTCACTTAGCCTCACTGTGCCTATTTCCCATCAGGAGAGTAAGGATAATAATGTCTACCTCACAGGGTTGTAAATAGTGTGCAAGAGGGTATTCAGACTGTAGTTCTGATAGAGACTCTGAAATACAATCGACATGAACAGGAAACAGTCTGAGGAGAGTTTTAAGAATCTTAGAACCCTCAATCAGTTCGGGGATATAAAGGAAGTCAGCATGTAGTAGGGGAGCATCTTATAAAAAGCTGTGTTGAGAGCCCATCTTTCTCCCCCAGGAAGGGGAAGTGGGTGACTTTCTTGGAAGGCTTGTCTGGAAGCCCTCAGCCTGGGGCATGCTGGACTAGAGTCTGTCTCCCACCAGGGAATACAGAACAGACTGAGTGCTTTGCAGGAGAGGTTGGAGAGGGGAGGTTGGAGAGGGGAAGTTGGAGAGGGTCACTATGCTGGGACTGGCCAAGTTTCTAGAGAGTCAGGGTTTGGGTACAGGGGTGACCAGGGGGAGTACAGTGAGAAGTCCTCTTGTGGCCTGTCCAGTGGAGCTGCCTGTGTTTTGGGGGAAGCCTGGCAGCAGGAAGCTGGAGGCAAATGTCTGATTTTAAGACCTGCCCCACGAAACCACAATAGATACACCTGCCGGGCTCGAGGGGCCCAGGAGGCACTCCCTGAGAACCAATGAAAGCACCCTAAGAAAGTCAATGTCACATAGCTGCCAGAGACAGATCAGCCAGGTGCCTGTGCAGGGGGGACCTGTCCCAGCCTCCAGCATTTGCTTCCCTTCTTTCTCCTCTCTGGGACCCTGAAACTGGCCAGAAACTCAGACAGGAAGAGGAGTGCCTGACAGAGAACCATTGTGTCCCTTTCCCATCTCAGCCTCCAGCCTGAAGCCGGCCCATTGGAGCCAAAGGAGGGAGAAATGGTAACGTTAAAACCAAGTCTGGAGATTTGATTGTCATCTTGGATTGGGCTGAGTTGAAATGGTTGAATCTTAGAGTCACCATGGGGTGTAAAAGACCATCTGCCTTTATAGAAGGGAAGTCAAGGGCCTGCCTGCAGAGTTTTTTTCCCAGTGGCAGCAGAAAAGTTCCTTCATTGAACAATTTTAAAAGGGTGGTGGGAGAAAAATACAGTAAGTCCCCTGCATACAAACCTTTAAGTTTCAAAATTTCAAAGACGTGAACAAGTGTTCCATCAACATCAGACATGGGTGAAATTGCAGCGTGCCCTCCGTGTTCTAATGTTGATGATCCTTCTGGCTCCCACCTCCTCTCCCTCCCCCAGTCAATAACTCTTCTTGCCTGTTCACTAGATGCCATTCTCTGTACGCCAACTGTTGCACTGTACTAGTGCACTTTTCAGGGTACTATTGTTGTTGTTGATTTGCTCTGCTGCTGCTAAGTCGCTTCAGTCATGTCTGACTCTGTGCGACTCCACAGACAGCAGCCCACCAGGCTCCCCCGTCCCTGGGATTCTCCAGGCAAGAACACTGGAGTGGGGTGCCATTGCCTTCTCCAATGCATGAAAGTGACAAGTGAAAATGAAGTCACTCAGTCGTGTCCGACTCTTTGTGACCCCATGGACTGCAGCACTCTAGGCTTCCCTGTCCATCACCACTTCCCAGAGCTTGCTCAAACTCCTGTCCATTGAGTCGGTGATGCCATCCAACCATCTCACCCTCTGTTGTCCCCTTCTCCTCCTGCCTTCAATCTTTCCCAGCATCAGGGTCTTTTCTAATGAGTCTGCTCTTCACGTCAGGTGGCCAACGTCCTGGAGCTTCAGCTTCAGCATCTGTCTTTCCAATGAATATTCAGGGTTGATTTCCTTTAGGATTCACTAGTTTAATCTCCTTGATCTCAGAGTACTATACTCTAAGATTAAAACTGTTTTATTTTTTCCTTTTTATGTATTATTTTTCAGAAAAGTATTATAAACCTATTATACTACAGTGGCTATCCGGTGGCTCAGATAGTAAACAATTTGCCTGCAATGCAGGAGACCTGGGTTTAATTCCTGGATCAGGAAGATCCCCAGAAGGGAATGGCAACAAACTCCAGTATCCTTGTCTGGAGAATCCCATGGACAGAGGAGCCTGGTGAGTTACAGTTCATGGGGTCACAGAGTTGGACCTGACTGAGTGACTAAAACATACTACAGTACCATATAACTGATTGTGTTAGTTGAGTACCTAGGCTCACTCTGACTTACGAACAAATTAAACTTATGAACGCATTCTTGGAACAGAACTCATTTATATATAGACTTACTGTAAGTGGTTTCGATCACAAGTTGAGCTTGTTCAACATAATATAGATAAGATGTGTTTTGTTTGGCAGGGGTGTTAAGTATGTTTCCACAGTTGTTGCCATAAATCAGGGCTTTCCAGGAGAAGGGATCCCCTGCACCAGGGTTAGTGGGGGGTGGTAACCGAGACAACCAGGTTGCAGCTCACCAGGTTCAAGGCAGGTCTCGGTGCCTGTGACCCACTGGCCTTTGTCCCTAGGGAGTCACTAACCCAATGCAGCAAGATTTCATTGGCCCAGACAGTTGGAGCTGTTTCCTGGTGTCCTGGGCACCACAGTGGCTGCCCCGACCCAAGCAGGAATGGAATCACCACCAGTCCAATTGGAATCCAGCACCCACTCAGACGAAGGAGTTCAGCTCCAGACAAGCAGACTGTGATCATCTTCTGGGCAAGGACCCTGGGGTTCACAGAAAAAAATAAAGCTAAAGAGGAAAAGAAGAGCTTGGTGTTTCCATGGGTTGCTGACCATGACCTTGACAGTGTCAGCGAAGCCTGACTTTGTCTGTGAGATGAGCACCGAGCTGTGCTCAGTTACTCCATCGTGTCCGACTCTTCGCAACCCCATGGACTGCAGCCCACCAGGCTCCCCTGTCCATTCTCTAGGTAAGAATACTGAAGTGGGTTGCCATGCCCTCCTCCAGGGTATCTTCCCAACCCAGGGATTAAACCCAGATCTCCTGCATTGCAAGCTGAGTCTTTACCATCTGAGCTACCAGGAAGTCCAAGATGAGTACAAAGTACTGCCATTTAAACTATCCCGGATGACTGTTTCTATTTCTATGATGGTCTGTATCTTTCTTCAGGAACACTACAGAATGTCAGAGCAGATGAGTGAGGTGTAGTTTCTCCACAGTTATGGTTCTGGAAAGGCCTTGCATTTATGGACTGCTGAGAATCTGATGGGTTCTATGGACCCACTGCCCAGAAAAAAGTGTGCCTGGGCCTCACCTTCCTTCCCATCCACTTCCTGGTGACCTACATGACCACCATTCTTGACCCCCTTGGTCCTTGCTGGTAGAGCCCACTTTCCTCTAAACAGGCTGAAAACACCAGATATTCTGGGTCGAATCTCCCTCACAGCTGTGTCCCAGCCCTGGCCACTGAGACCAGGTCTACCAGGAGAAATGGAGAAAAGTCTGTCTTGGGACTTCTCTGGTGGTATAGTGGATAAGAATTTGCCTGCTAATGCAGGTGACACAGGTTTGATCCTTCGTCTGGGAAGATCCCACATGCTACTGGGCAACTAAGCCCGTGTGCCACAACTACTGAGCTTGCACGCCTAGAGCCCGTGCTCTATAACAAGAGAAGCTACCACAGGGAGAATCCAGCATACCTAAACTAAGAGAGTAGCCCCCACTCACTGAAACTAGAGAAAGCCCAGGAGCAGCAACAAAGACCCAGAACAGAAGTAAATCAATATATAAAAAAGTGAAAAATCATTTTAGTAAAAAGAGAAGGATGAGGGGGCAACTCTCTCCTCCTTTGGATGTTGATGCTAGGAGTCCAGCTGCTACTCTGTCACCGTCAAGACAAACAGAGCTGAATTAAGCAATCCTGCCACTGTCCACTTCTGGACAGTTCAGTTCAGTCACTCAGTCATGTCCGACTCTTTGCGACCCCATGGACTGCAGCACGCCAGGCCTCCCTGTCCATCACCAACTCCCAGAGTTTACCCAAACTCATGTCCATTGAGTCGGTGATGTCTTCCAACCATCTCATCCTCTGTCATCCCCTTCTCCTCCTGCCTTCAATCTTTCCCAGCATCAGGGTCTCTTCAAATGAGTCAGCTCTTCGCATGAGGTGGCCAAAGTATTGGAGTTTCAGCTTCAGCATCAGTCCTTACAACGAACACCGAGGACTGATCTCCTCTAGGATGGACTGCTTGGATCTCCTTGCAGTCCAGGGGACTCTCAAGAGTCTTCTCTAACACCACAGTTCAAAAGCATCAATTCTTTGGCGCTCAGCTTTCTTTATAGTTCAACTCTCACATTCATACATGACTGCTGGAAAAACCATAGCCTTGACTAGACGGACCTTGGTTGACAAAGTCATGTCTCTGCTTTTTAATATGCCGTCTAGGTTGGTCATAACTTTCCTTCCAAGGAGTAGCGTCTTTTAATTTCATGGCTGCAATCACCATCTGCAGTGATTTGGAGCCCAAAAAAGTAAAGTCAGCCACTGTTTCTACTGTTTCCCCATCTTTTTGTCATGAAGTGATGGGACTGGAGAGATGACATGTATTATTATTGTTGAAATTGCTTTCCTGTTCTTTTTTTTTTAAGATTTTTTTTTGATGTGGACAATTTTTAAAGTCTTTATTGAATTTGTTACAATATTGCTTCTGTTCTATGTTTTATTTTTGTCTCAAAGGCATGTGGCATCTTAGCTCCCTGACCAGGGATTGAATCCATGACCCCTGCATTGGAAGGCAAAGTCTTAACCACTGGACCACCAGGGAAGTTCCTGCTTTTCTTTTCTTACTGCTGAAAGCAGCTGCTGACTCAGTGGATTCCCTGATGACCATCCAGCACCTTCTAAGATTTCATGACCCAGCGTTGGAAGCTGTGGACTAGGGCTTGGTCTCCTCATTCTAGCATTTGTCTTCTCGGGTCCTCAACTTCCTCAACTATCAGCTCACAGAAAGGCCAAGGCAGGCTACATCAGGGGTCTCCAAGCCACACTGGGCTGTGTTAACTCTCTGAGAGAATTTGTATGCAAAGCAGTCTTCATATACGGGGGATGATGTGTAAGAAACAGCATGCTGGAAAACACAGGTTCTCAACCTGCTCAGTTCCAATCTGTGGTGGGAACTGGACAGTCTCACCCCTCCGACTCAGTTTCCACATCTGCCACTTCACGCTACCTGGTCCTAAGGGACTGAATGTGTGCGCATGCTAAGCTGCTTGTCACATCTGAGTCTTTGTGATGCCATGGACTGTAGCCCGCCAGACTCCTCTGTCCATTAGATTTTCCTGGCAAGAACACTGGAGTGGGTTCCATGCCTTCCTCCAGAGGACCTTCCTTACCCAGGGATCAAATCCAAGTCTCTTACGTCTCTTGCATTGGCAAGCGAGTTCTTTACTAGCGCCACCTGGGAAGCCCATTCTTGTTTACATCTGTGGTTAATTTCTTCCTGATCACAGTCCTTCCACAGCATCAAAAATACATCAAACCAGAAGTGGTTCAGGAGATGAACTGGGAAGCTAAGGCTTTCTTCTTGTGTTTTGACAAAGGCATTGAGGGGTAGGTGTACCCCGGATACTGAGGCCCGGCCGCAGCCCGTCGCTGGGGGAGCAGGGCAGGAGCCCGCACCACCGTTGCTTCTCACCCCACTCCATCCTCACTCAGTCTCCTGGCTGGTTCCCACCACACCACAGGCTTGAGTGCCTGCTGGTTTTTTACACTTTGGGCTTTTGTTGGTTTAGAGAAACAAAATACTTCAAAAATTATATTTCTGGAATGCCTGTAAAGCACGAGCAGACACAGATCACAACTCAAAGCTTTGTTATTGGCTCCAAACCAAAGTCACACACTGGCTTATTCAAATCTAAACAGCCCAGCCTGGTCTCTGGGTGAGCACCACATGGCTAAAATTAGACTGGCCATCTGCTGAGACAGCAGCTGGGCTATTCTGATCCCCAGTAGGCCTGGCTGGAAGCAGGGCTGGGCCTGGGAGGAGGACTGTTGGAGTGTCAGTCCCTTTACAGTTAAGGTGGTGACAGGGAGGGACGGAGAATGAAGGCACACTGAGGGGAGGCCAGTGTCACTGTGAGGTTTCACTGGAGATTGAAAATGTGGGCATAAGGTCACCTTTATAACCTTGGGCTTTTCTTCCTGATGCCTGGGTGGGGAAGATCCTCCGGAGAAGGGAATGGCAATCCACTCCACTTTCTTGCCTAGAGAATCCCATGGACAGAGGAGCCTGGAGAGTTACAGTCTGTGGGATCACAGAGTTAAGACACGACTTTGCGACTAACACTTTAATGTTTCTTTCATTTCCTCCTGACTGTCCAATGGCTCCCAACGAGCATAGGATTTATTCCTTAGTCTTGTTCCTTGGTTTCTCCTTTTCTTCTTTTTTTGGTCGCACTTCATGGTATGAAAAACTTCCCCACCTGGAATCAAACCCATGCCTCCCTATAGTGGAAGGGTGGAGTCTTAACCACTAGACCACTAGGGAAGCTCCAGTTTCTTTTTTAAACTGGAGCTTCCTGTTTCAACTCACACCCCAGGCAAGGTATCTGTTAGGATTTCAACAATAATGGCTGAGGTTTACTGAGGGCGTTATCAAGGTCAGGAACCATGCCAAGTACTTTATAGGAATTAGCACACACATTCTCAGAGCAACTCAGAGGTTGGTACCAACAGATTTCAGGCATTCAAAATGGCTAGATTTTTCTTTTTTTTTTTTTAACATTCTCCTTTTAAAATTTATTTATGTATTGCTGCATAGGGTCTTGGCTGCTGTGCAGGAGCCTTCTCCAGTCATGGAGAGCAGGGGCTACTCTCTGGTTGTAGTGCACTGGCTTTTCATGCCGGTGGCTTCTCTTGTTGCGGAGCATGGGCTCTTGGTGTGCAAGCTTCAGTAGTTGTGGCTCATGGGTTTAGTTGTCCTGTGGCAGGCAGAATCTTCGCAGACCAGGGACTGAACCTGTGTCTCCTGCATTGGTGGGTGGATTCTTTACCACTGAGCCACCAGCAAAGCCCTGATTCATCTTTCTGCAGTCAAGAGAAAAAGCCCTGATTGAAGGGACTCAGATGACCCTGGGAAGTCAGGGGTTCTCTCCTTTGGGCCCTGAACCTTACTTCCCCCAAGCTGAACCCACCACCAGTTCTCAGGCAACAGCATCCCTGAGTTCAGGATCTACTGAATTATGTATGAGGTGGGGAGCTTGGGGGTACAAATGTAACCTTATTGACATCTGGCTGTGTTGTCCTTAGTCGCTCAGTCGTGTCTGACTCTTTGTGACCCTGTGGACTATAGCCCACCAGGCTCCTCTGTCCATGGGGATTCTCCAGGCAAGAATACTAGAGTGGGTTGCCATACCCTCCTCCAGGGGATCTTCCCAACCCAGGGATCGAATCCAGGTCTCCCACATTGCAGGTGGATTTTTAACCGTCTGAGCCACCTGGGAAGCCCAAGAATACTGGAGTGGGTAGCCTATCTCTTTTCCAGGGGGCCTTCCTGACACAGGAATTGAACTGGGGTCTCCGGCATTGCAAGTGGATTCTTTACCAGCTGAGCGGTATACCAGGGAAGCCCCATATTGACATTTATAGACACTTTAAAACAATTTTACATTTATAGCCATTCTAACCCATCATCTAAATCCTAGGCTCAGGCCACTTAGGCCAGTTGTCTACAGCGCCCTACCTGGTTCAGTTGTTTATGCTTGGGTCATAAAACCACAGTTGTTACCTATAGCTTCTTCTTTCCTATTCCTTCTGCCCTCAGTGTGAACCTTATGTTTTTGACCTGGTGAAGTGCCCAAACCACCGTTCCTAAGGGTCAGGTCCTCAACAGCCCCACCACTGTCATAGACTGCTGACTTCCACTGACCACAGCCCCCACCACCCCCACCCCCAACTATGCCATGGACAAGGTGATGCTGAGAAGCCCCTGGGCTGCAGACTGTCCTTCCACCTCCAAGGTCCAGCGTCCCAACCTCCCACTGGGTAATCAGTCACACTAGCCAGTTGAGTAACCCCGTTCTCTGCTTGTGGGGATGGTGGCTTTTAGAGCCCTAAAGTGGCAGCCTTATCTTCCAGCTCGGTGGAATCACTGTTGTGGCCCCTAGGGAAGCATGTCTCCCCCAGGCCTTGGACTTCCAAACCAGCAGAGCTCCAGGGCAAAGTCACATGTGCAGAGTCAGGAGCTATGCCCACTCCAGCCCTTGCTTCTAGGACCACAGGCTGCTATCTGATCTAAAGCACATTCTGGGGGACTTCCCCAGCAGTCCAGGGGTTAAGACTATGCTTCTAATGCAGGGGGCGAGGGCTTGATCCCATAGGGGAACTAAGATCTCACAGGCCCTGTGGCGCAGCCTCACCCCCTTTGGCACACGGGCTCAGCTGTAGGAGCCATTCCTCCTTCAATGAGGCCACTTCTGGGTGAAGGGACATGTAGCAAAACCAGTTGACTTGTGGTGAAATAGGGTGTCCCCATCATCAGCACTGTCCACCAGTCGGCAACCTCTTACCTGAGGAAAACGTTTGCAGGCGATTATCTTTTTATTTTCCAAAATGAGTCTCCAAAAATGTACGTGCTTATAACCTAGATCCTGGCCTGGCCTTGCTCTCTTAAGCCAGAGAAATGCAAATAGGAGCTGCCTGCTGATCTTTCAGGCAGAGGTTACTGGGCAGAAGTGAGGGGGGTGGTGGGATGTTGGTCATCACTGCTCTGGACCTCACAAAACCAGCTATAAGCCCCCAGGGAGCCACAATTCCTTTAAAAAAGCAACTCCTAGTATTTCGGGAATTGATGCTACTTTGGAAATATGAAATCCTTAAAGTACCTGGGTGACAAGGAGAGTAATTAAAACCAGCCCAACAGGTCGGAGATAAACCTATCCCTGATATTTAGATCCTCATGGAGAGAAGACACAAGGTGTCTGGAGCAGGTCAAAGGGCTTTCAGCGTGAACACTGAATACACACTCTGCATGTGCCAGGGGCGAAGCTGACACTGGGCTTAACTCAGGGGATCCTAAAAGCACACAGTTTTGGGGTTCACCCCAGTGAGAAGCTCCAGTCATCACATCATTATAGCAGCTTCACAGGCGTGCTCTCACAGGGCTGTTCGAGGAGCTGTTCTCAGCCTCCAAAAGAGGGCAGCGAGAGAGAACTGCCAATGCAAAACCTGTTGGTTAACACACTGGAGTGATGGGTGGTGCTTCTGCTGAGAACATTTAAACCACAGGCGTGTGCCACGCTGTGTGGAACGTGAGCCAAATGCTGTCTCTGGCAGCTGCTGCCATCCAAGGGCATTTCCAGGCAAAGGCAGGAGGGCGGGCAGCTGCCAGCAGAGGCCCAGCACCTTGGCTCACTAGGCACCCTGTGCTTCTGTATGATTTACATTTTAAACTAACTACACACATTTTACCTGCTAACCTGAATTTTTGTAAAATGAAGAAAATAAAAATATGAATACTGAAACATAACATGGTAGGTTCCCTCTTTTAACAGAAAAGTATAAAATCAGAATCTTTTTAAGAAATCAGTTCTGATTATAGAAAACCCATTAAGCAATCACTCCAACCTAAAAATACTGTTTAATCAGGTACTGTGGTGCGGGGAGGGGTGGGGGCTGGTAACTGCCCTTTTCTGTGCCGATAAAAAATGATGAAGAATACAGAATATTCAGGATCTAGGGAGCCTGAGAGCATTACTGAGTGGCCAGCTAACCAGGAGAGGGGCCTCAGGTTGATTCTGCTAAGGATTTTCATCAAAAGTTAAGGACACCAAACAAAAGATAAAGACTCTGTTATGAAGCTGGTTTGCCCGTTTCTGAAATCTGACACCCTAACTTGGGTTTGTATGGCCCTCAAATTTTATTAACTGCAGAAAGCCACAAACATGGCTACCATGACACAGTCACAGTTCATAAACTGCACCTGCCGCTAGCATCACTTCAATGTAACTCAACTCAGAGAAAATGTGTTTTTCTTCTTTCCTGTCTGGAATGACGTCTGTTCTTTGTTTCTCTGACCCAGAACACCTGTGTAAGTCTGGGGCTGCGACAACAGCTCATTCTGAGGCCTTCTCTTACCTGTGACTCTGCCTTTGAGCCCTAACTTCCCATTCTCCTCCTGTAGAAGGTTTGAAGTGTCACAAGATACCATCCTGGCTTTCAGGGAACTTAAATGTAAATATTTAATAAGCACCATGCTCAAATACACAGTAGTGGTAGGAGGCAATATAGTATATGTAAGATAACACTCCACAGAAAGGAAGAGCGTGCTGACACGGGTTTTATCACCGCTAACTACCTGATAAACTGAAGAGAAAGAAGCACGGTCTCCTATGCTTGGCTTTCTGTTACTCAGACGGGGCTTTCCTACCAGCCGCTGCTGTATGTTGCCTGGCACATTCTGGGGTTTCATGGATACGGGTGCAAACAATCCCCCTACAGTCTCTGTGGACCTTGCACTGTGAAGATTAATAGATCCGCAGTCAGAACGAGACCAAACACACATAAGGACAGAAGCCATTTCCATTTTAATCCAGAATTACTATTAGCCCTTTAGCATTTTGGTGATGCTAGTCTTAATTTAAAAGACAAAATTGCTCAGAGGAAAACTGAGAATTTCAAATGCAATCTAAAACTACTACGTATTCTGAGAGCTTCCACGTTCGAGAGTTTCTAGAAAGGGAAAGTGCCTTTTGTTTCTCAGTATGAGAAATTGTTAAAGCTCCTCCCTGTGGTCTCCCAACACTTCTCACCGAAAAACAAGACGCTGAAAGGGTGACAACAAATACAAAATAAAAAAAAAAAAAAAAAAGGAAATTTAAATAGTATGAAATTAGTTTTTATTTTGACCTCAAAATAAACACTTAACATTTTTCCAAAACTAAAGATGAATACTTAGCAACAAGGGTAGAAGATTATTTTTTTCCTTCCCCCGGGGAAACCAGTAAGGCAGACGTTCTAATGTGGCTTGCAAGGCTCTTCCATTGGACTAATCTAGACACAGTTAAGACCCTCCCCAACTTTTCCTCTATTGTCAGTTGTACCTACCAGGGTTATGGCTGGCAGGAGAAATACCCCAAAACAACCCCCCGCCCGCTCCCCCGCCCAACACAATCAAGGGATTTGAAAAGCTGGGAAAATTGTTGAAACGTGTGACCAAGTGTTCATATAAAATCCTTTCTAAGGAGACTGAGTGAAGCTACTATGCCTCAGCAACTCAGCAGAGGTTTCTGCCTGGTCAGTCAGTGCAAAGCACGTCAGTCACCAGCCTGCACACCTCACAGCTCACCACAGGGATGTCTTAAAGTTGAACTTCAGCTTCAGCAGATACTTCAGGTGGACCTGAGCAATGTCGTAGACAATGTACCTGGAGGGGAAGTGTGTCAAGGTACAAACGCTTCCACAAAGGAGGGTGTGCTTGCTGCCCATAAGCTGGCCTATGGCCATACCCCAGAAACCCTCCCAGGTCGGGGGTTTGGGTCTCTCATCTTGACCGGGGAGACCACTGAGGGGAACTGTTCCCCGTGAGACACACCACGGGACAGTCTTGAGCCAGCCTGCCCCTGGGTGAACTGGCTGCATTTAAGTGACTTCACAGCCCCAGACCATTGCTTGAGGCATGCATAGCACACTCATAAAAGGATACTCGTTATATAGCAGACAGGTGTCATTAACACCAGATGAAATCCCTGTCCCGAGAGGCACCTCCACACCATCCACGGTAATACTAGCCGATGGGTCAGGGGTAGTTTTGCCTAAACCTGCAGAACAGAAGGCAGACAGGATATGATTTGTGGAAACATGCCAAAAACGCTCGAGAGAAGAGATCTATACAAAACGCAATACTGTGTCCTCCTTCCAGACATAAGGCTGTAGGTATATACCAAGTTCCAGCCTAAGTGATTTTCATCAGCATAGTAGTGCCCTCACCCTGCTTTCTGTTAAGTAGAATTCCAAAGCCCTTGCTTCACCTAGGCAGAAGGAAGTCCTAACTCATTACGGGCTATGAGCTACAGCAATTCAAGAAGCTCCAGGTATCACGATGCCACCAGAAGGCCCTCAATACTGAAGCTAAGAGTCAGGTTAGAACCCAAAGCCAGTGCACTTGGTTATTAGAAGCTGGAACCAGAACTCTTCCATGGCATTTGTAAAACCAGGGTCATTTGTGGCCAGAGTGAAACATTAAAAAAAAACAAAAACAGAACTTGTAACAGCTAGCCACAGAAACTATGACTTTGGGGGAAAGAAAGCCCCCCTCCCTGTGCCGTCCGGGGTAACTGCAGCAGCAGCTTCCAAAACACATTACCTTTGACACTGTGCTTGCCCTTGGGTAACTTGCTGATATGCGAAGCATGTTTCAGTTCATACCTATAAGAGAAGGTAGCTTCAGAAGAGCCTCTAAGGTCACTGGGCTCTCAGACCAACAGTACGAATAGCAGAGTGAGGCCATGGAAGCTGCTGAGACCAACACTCAAAGAGCCCAGTCCATGTTCCCTGCTAGGAGCTCCCCTCTGCTCTGTTCTAGACATGAAAGGTGCAGCCCCCTTTGAACAGTTGATACCAATGATCACTGCCAGAAGGCCACTTCCAGGAAAGGGCCTGATTAGAGCTATGGTGTAGCTGCCATTCTGGAACTTTCTGTCCAGTCCATGACCCCAAGACACCTCCTGGTCTATTACATAACCCTGCTCTCTTTGGGTTATGGTCGATAAGGCCAAGGTGGACAACCAATCCAAGATGGGCCAATCAGATTTTCTCTGCAAGGAATCTGCAATTGGGATTAAGATTCCAATTCAACCTGAGTTGGTCTCAGATAGGAAATCTAAATATCAGTAGGGGGACAGGGGCGATGAAATGACCACCCTCTGTGCTTCCCGGTCCACAGGAAGAACAGAACTGCCAGTTCCTGAGGCCTGGCTGTCTTCCTGTCTTGGCTTCGTTAAGCATTTCTGTGCCTCCTTCATTCACCTGCATTGGTGTCTGACACCCACCACCGAAGTGGTGGGTCCTCTTAACTGTGGTGGGGAATTTCCAGGATCACCCCTAACCAGGGGAAGCTCCTTCCTGCAGCCCACCCCGTCTACCCCCATCAAGTGCCACCAGCCCCAGAGCTGGGGTTACTCACATGTTTCCAAGGGCAACTTCTCCCAACAGGATCAAGCCTATTGGGTCTCCCTGGGACGTGTGGCAGTAGTTGGCACTCTTGGAGACCATGTCGGCGAAATAGATCCCCTTACCAAACATGTAGCCCGTCTGGAGGGATGGAAAAGGGACAGATGAAAACCTTCTCATGGGAGCGCTGACTGTGAGCCAGGTGCCAAGAAAAGCTGTGACAGGTGACTAGCAGCCCCCACAGTGCTCCCCACACGGGGCAGAGGCCTGCACTCAGGAGCCGGTTGTTCAGATCCCAGCTCCACCTGCTGCCTAGGAGCTGTGAGAAGTCACTGAATCTCTCTGGACCCCACTTCCTTCGCTGAACTGGGGAAAAGAACCCTATGTGGCTGCTGTGAAAATTAAATGAGCTACTAACAGCTTCTTGGGGTCGCAAAGAGTTGGTCACGACTGAGCGACTGAACTGAATGGCTTCTTAGACCGGGTGTGGCACATGTGAACACCCAGTAAACACGGCTGTACTTTTTATTCCTTTAAGGGAAAATGGGGTTAAGAGACATTAGAGTGTTTGCTGCTGCTCGGCACAGTGGACTTTACACACTAACGAGTCCAGTCACTAAGTTCCTCGTTTTCTATAAGTACAGAACAAGGGGCCTGGCAGACCCTTCTTCAGGTCCTGCCTGTGGGTCACGTCTATAATCAAGCAGCTGACACAGCGGTCTGACTTGGGTCTGGGTTGGGCTCTACCGAGGCAGAATGGAGGTCCCTGGCTGAGAGGTGGGAGAGCCAGGTTGGGACTCAGCCTGGCCCTTGGCCAAAGTCTGTGCCCTCTGCCAGTCAACACACCCAATTACCATTCACAGCAGGGTCTGGAAAACACTTTACTTCCTCTGTTCCAGAAACTGTGTGCAGCATGGTAGTGAGGTCAGGAAAGGGCCATGCGGCAATGCCCACCTTAACGACCACGGCTGCGCCTTCATCTTTAAACAAGGCCACGTGGTCACAGAGGCACACAGAGGCTTCCCACACAAGTACCCATAGGGCTCAAGTGGAGATGGCTGCAGAGATGGGCAGAGTCCACCCCTCTCCTGCTATGGCTCCCAGGCCAGGCACGTACCACAGGTGCTTCAGGTGGGGCTATCCGCAGACCCTGGGACAGGATGCCCGCGAAGTTGGTGGTCCTGGACCCATGCCACAGCAGCCTCCGGTTATGCAGCTGCTTAAACGGCTTGTAACGCTGGCTCTCCCCTTCGCGCTCTATCTTGAAGATCTGGTCGGAGTTATTACATAAAGGAGAGAGATGGAAGGAGCCACTGGTTACTCTGGGGGAACTGGAAGATCCGACGAGACACAGGGACAGAGCTAGGAGACACGTGAGGCCTTCTGCAGTATGTAAGGTGTTCCCATCAGGCTGGGATGTGGCAACAGGCCACTCAAGATCTCGTCCAGCAGGGACCAGCAGCTAAAATTCATACTACGTGAGCAGAGGCACACCTGAGGCACTTTATTTTGGATCTCTCATAATAGTTCTGATTCCAAAACTAGGTTAGAACTAGGTTTTTGGAATGGTAGGTAGGAAATGTCCTTTAAAACAGAATAAAAAGCCAACCCCAAACCACAAGACTATGGACTTTTGTGTCCCACAAACAACTGTGTCACTTTTTCTGGTTATTTAAAGCAAAGTCAACGGCTCTTTTCTATCCAGGTCCAGGTCGGAGGAATGGGCAGGGAAGAGCCGGCAGGACACAAAGAGGGCAGAGGGAGGAGAGAGCCTTACGTCGATGACTTCTAAGTCGTACGCGTTGTGTGTGGTCGCATGAGTGTTCTTCACGTACTTCCTAATGATCTCGGCTTCTTCGGAATCTTTATCCACAACCTAGAAATAAAGCGTCTTGGAATCAGAGCAAGGAGAGCCACACAGAGGCAGGGAGAACAACAATAGGCTCAGTTGGCGCACAAGGAATACATGGCTCACGTGGAGCCCGGGTGGGAGAGAGCCAGCCTGTGTTCCAGGCCCCTCACCTCCTCGGGCATCACCTGTTTGCATGATCCCAGCCCCCCACCCCCGCCTTAGAACCCTATGCTTTGGGCCATCACGAAAGCCAGGAACATGGGGCTCACTGTCTGGTGGCGGGGAACCTCTACAATGAGGGGTTAGCTGGCTCTCAGGTGATAGTCCCCCTAACCATAACTTGAGCAGATCCTGGGTTCAGTCCTTGGATCGGGAAGATCCCCTGGAGAAGGGAATGACAGTTCACTCCAGTATTCTTACCTGGAGAATTCCATGCACAGAGGAGCCTGGCGGGCTACAGTTCATGGGGTCACCAAGAGTCAGAAACGACTTGTGTACTGAACTGACCCATGACTTAAAGCCCCAGGGCCAGGAGACACCCTGCAGCCAAGACTTGCAACCAAAAGCAGGATATGACAGACTCTAGATAATGACAGACTCTACGTCATTATTTGACGATGGTGATGGGTGCTCCATTTGAATCCTCAGGGACAGGCACATCGTGGCTCAGAGCAAATGTGCACTAAATAACTGTCAAATAATGGAATCTCTGCCTAAATCAACGAGTATGTGATGGGACTTATATTTTCAGTCTAATCCAAAGTTCAAGGAATGCAGAAATTCTAGTTCTCCTCATTGCTTCTTAATTAAATGGCTTCACAATCATTAATGGAGACATTAACAACCCCCTTCATGAAGAGCCAGGCTGTTTGGTATCCTACCCTGCATACACCCACACACCACACAAAACCTACACTTTGTCCTAAGCACGGAGCAAAGGCTCTTTTTAGTTATGTAAACACAGGACACCAGGCTGAACAGATCCCAGTGTTATCTGAACCTGATCACACTGCAGGGCAGGACATGGGCTGTGAAATAAGGCACGTGTGAGATGTGAGACCAGAATCAAAGCCGGGGCAAGCTTACAGCTAAGGCAAAAATTTCTCTGGTTGGCCAAGGCAGAGTGATTTCTGCCCAAGCCTCCAACAGACCCAAGTTCAAGTACTGTGCGCACCAACATGGCCACTCTGACTCCAGAGAACATGAATCCAGGCACTGCAGCTTTATTACGACTGCCATCAGGCGCTTGCCTTGACTTGGAAGCCTGCCTTGCAAACAAGGGCTTCTTTACAGGTGAAGGCTCTGAGGTTCTCAGAAGACCACAAGCAGAAACACCTAGGAACCTTATCAGGATGGTCAATCCTTGGACCCCAGCAATCTGTTTTAACAAGCTCTTTAGGAGATCCTGATGCATGTTTAAATTTGGGGACCACTGTTGATCTGATGCTTCAGAAAGGGCAGGCCCTGTTACCTTAATGTCAGTTTTGAGCTTCTCATAGTTGACATCAATGGGGTCCTTGCTGCTGTCATCAGAACCACCCCTGAGTAGACTGTAGGCCACCTCAATGTCCAGCAGGTTGTCTAGCATTTCCACCTTGGCCTGGAGGAAAGGAAAACCTTGAGCTAAGTACAAAGTGAGGGAAAAAGACTCACCCAGAACTCACACAGTGACGAGGTCCCTCCCAGGTGTCCAGGGAACACGCCTAAGGATTTCTGGAATGCTAAGGAGGCTCGCTCCCTGGGGCAGAAGAGGCAGCAACCACATGGCTGTGTGTGTGGGGTTTCTCTCCCACACATTGGTGACAGGTGGAGACCTCTCACTGGCTCCCTAATGAAGGAGACAGGGAAAGCAGGGACAAAGATGCTCCCCCCTCGCCTATGGTTCTTCTTCCCCAGACTGATGTGGTTCAGCAAGGGCAGGAAAAACCCAACTGTTCTACCCATGGTCAGGCTCCTAATATGGAGAGAAACCCTACTTCGAAATGAGAGCCCAGCGGTGGGCCTCTGGCCCTGGCTGCTGCCCTCGGGGATCACAACACAGAGGGGCAGTGATGAGGGAGTGACACCCAACCCTGCACAGCCCAGACCAGTGGCCACCCCTGGACCGCGGTGCTACCTGCACGCTGTCTGCGTTGTTCAGGAGTGGGGGCTTCTTCATCCCAAAGTCGTGGGGGATCAGGGTGTAGAAGCGGTTGGAGAGATCCAGGATGTGAGAGTCACTGCTGCCCTGGGACAGTGCCTTTGCGGGGAGGGAACAGAGGGAACAGCCTGAGGCTCCTCTGAGCTCCCAGCACCTTGCCGGACTTTCTCCTTGAAGCTGGGTGCTGCCACCAAGTCTGTGTGGCCAGGCCAGGAAACCACTGTCTGTCACTCAACTGGGCAGCGGCAGGATCCCATCCTCAAACTGGGTGGCTCAGGACACACGGGCTTCTCGTACACAATTTCACTTGTACAGACAGTTGAGCATTTATATACCCATAAACCCTGCACCACTATCCAAAACGTTCGCCGGGGCATCTTGGTGGTGGGCGCATTGGCTGTTGCTACAGAAGTCTTTCGACTTTCTGCATGTTTGAAAAGATTTCACAACAAACTGTTGGGGACTTCCGTGGTGGTCCAGTGGTTAAGAATCTGCTTCCTAATGGAGGGAACGTGAGCCAAATCCACGTTTGGGGAACTAAGATCCCACATGTCATGGGGCAACTAAGCCCAAGTATCACCAACTACAGAGAAGCCTGTGCACTGCCTCAAAGAATCCACATGTGACAACTGAGACCTGATAGAATAAAAAACAAACCTTAAGGGGAGCAAAAAAGACCCTTTGCTATAAAATTCCATCAGGCCCCCTTGGCCACTGACCTTCATCTTTAAGGCGGGGCGGGGTGGGGGAATTTGTCTTTAGTGCCACTTAGAGGGTCAGGGCCAGCCTAGAAAGGTGAGCCCCTCCCCACGCTGCACTGCTTTAGTGATCCATGCAGAAAGTGCTCAGTAAATGCACAAAGAAACGGAGGAGCTGGACCCCTAGGCAGTGCATGCTCGGCAGACACCCTCGGTGCCTACAGGAGGGTAAAGGGGCAACAAGTCAGCACCTGAAGCCCTAGGTTGGCTTCCCATGGTGACACGGGCTTGTCCTCATTGTAAACCTCTGTCTGTGTTGTAGGCTGCTCTGTGCAACAGGCAAAGGACACTATCCCAGCCCCTCCGCCTGGACATTCTGGAATAGCAAAGAGCTCCGGTTGAGGAAAGTCTTTCAGGTCTCTGGCAATGGGTAACAAGGAAAGAGGTCAACTGATCAGGACTGCTGTAACCGGATTTAACTGCTACGTCTCAGGGGCTCTTCTCCAGCATCAGCCAGAGTCCACTGCCCTGGTCCGACTTCAGTATCCTGTGTGGTTTTCTTCTTTCATGTGCCACCCCCAAACACAAGTGGAACCCTCCAGGGCAGAGGCTGGAAGGCACTGGGGACTGGGGGACCTTGGGAGATGCCCAGCAAGTTGACGTTGAATGAACATGAACAAGAGCAATGTGATATTTAACTTGCTACTTGATAATTTCTTAGTAACTGCAAAATAAACTCAGCCTCTCTTAAGGACACACAAAATAAAATCAGAACATTTCTACGAGGCAGGAGAATGAAATTCCTCATCAGGCATATAGTGTTTACTTCATATCTGACAACTGAAAACACTGCTAATTCATTAGGATTGTGATCATCTTACTTTCTTTGTCATACTTAGTGAATTGAAAACCATCTAAATCAGCAGGAATCAGTATGTCTATATGCTTAACCTTGAGTAAATGTACTGCTGTATTCCCCACCTGAGGATGAGAGGCAGCCCAGGAGATGCCCCTGCTCCCGACATGGGGCAGCTGGAGGAGAGGTTTGTTGGTGTCTTACCTGCTGGACCTCACTGAGGATGGAGTACGCAGCCTGGATCTGCCTTTTGCTCAGCTTCCCCAAGGGCATCTTCTGAAGGTCAATCTGAGGAGACAAGGGGATTTTTTTCCCTTTGAAAGTTGGGCACTGTCCGGCACGATGATGGGAGAGCCAGACTGAACATCACCCCAGGCCTCCTGGGCTCCCAAAGAAGCACAGTCTATTTGGTCCTCCTAGGGAGTCCCTTATAATGCAAGGAGATCCAACCAATCCATTCTAGAGGAGATCAATCCTGGATGTTCATTGGAGGGACTGATGCTAAAGCTGAAACTGCAATACTTTGGCCACCTCATGCGACGAGTTGACTCACTGGAAAAGACTCTGATGCTGGGAAAGGTTGGGGGCGGGAGGAGAAGGGGACGATGGAGAATGAGATGGCTGGATGGCATCACCGACTCTGTGGACATGAGTTTGAGTGAACTCCGGGAGTTGGTGATGGACAGGGAGGCCTGGCGTGCTGTGATTCATGGGGTCGCGGAGAGTCGGACACGACTGAGCGACTGAACTGAACTGAACTGAACTGAGGGAGACCTGGTGACCCAATTCCACAGGCTCTGCAGCCCTACCCCCAGTGCAGTGGATGGGGGTCTGTGAGAGAAGACTCTTGTTCATTTCATTTATGGCAAAGGTAAGCCAAGCCCCTACCCCTGCACTGGGTTTGAAAGTCCCACACTTCTGGAAGAAAACACAGCAGGACTCTCATCTAATTCTCAAGTGAGCCCCTCCCTGGGGTCTCAGAGCCAAGGCTATCCCCAGCCAGAAAGTAACCATAAAGTGGTGAAAATTATTTTTAAAAGGACACACTCCTGAACATACATCCTGACATCAAGCTAACAATGTACCCCTCAAATCAGTCACCCTGAATGTTAAACATCTGTCCCTACAACAGTGCTGCTCACAACACCCTGGGAACCAGCAGGAAGGCAGGGAGCTGGCTGCAGTGGGAGAAGCATGAACTCTGTGGCCAGGGGTCTGATCACCAGCTATCGAGCGAGGTACCCCCTCCCTATGGGAGCGACCTGAATGCTGGCTAGGCCCCCTCCTCTGTCAGCCCCCCAGGGAGCCCCCTGCTCTGAATCCTGAGCTGCTGTCTCTAGGGTTATTCCCAGCAGACCTCCTGAGCTCCTGGCCCCAGGACTGCACTTAGTCCATCTTTGGGGCTAGTATCTGCCGGGCCTGGAACAAAGATGGAGCTGGACAAGCACTCAAGAAGTGGAACCTGTCTGATTAGATGAAATGTGAAGAGGATGTGAATGTACTCACAGCCCAACAGGCACCAATCAGGGACCAGTGGGGACAGCGTCTGCATCCTCAGTACCGTCCATGCCCAGGGAGAGCTGGTTTCTGGGAGGAGTTAACAGTTGGAGTGCAGCCCGGGGAAGAGGGTGGATTATGTATTCTGAGCCAAGGACACAGTATACTAATAGAGCAGAGTGACCCAAGCAAGGACTGTGAGTTGGCTCTAAAGCAACTCTGAAGAGGGAACTCCAGAAGATGCTCCAAGAACAGTGTGACCAGACTGACAGCAGAGACTGAGGGAGGCATTTCCCTGAGCTGGGTAATTCTGGTGCTTGTTTTAAAAAGACCTGGTTTCTCTAACCTGCACCCTCAAATGCACAGACAACAGCCCACAAGAACAAGGGAAGGACTCAACCAGCACAAGCCACCTCCACCCTCGACTGTGGGCTACTGGGGGGAAGGAGGCTTCAAAGCTGGAGCGTGGGCTCTGGACTCAGCACACACTCTCCCTGCCCCGGCTAGGGCTCTGCTCTGGGCGCAGGACTCACCTGCCTCACGGGGAGCACACAATGCCCCTGGTTACTGTTTCCTTATCTACCTGGCCACCCCATCCCATGTGGAGTCCACTGGGCTGGGAGTGGGTGCCCCACTCTCCACATGCTCAACCCACTTAGTTCCCTGTCTCTAGGTTGTTTTAGACTGCGTGTGTGCGCTTAGCTGCTCAGTCATGTCTGACCCTTTGCAACCTCATGGACTGTAGCCCACCAGGCTCCATTGTGCATGGGGGTTCTCCAGGCAAGAATACTGGAGTGGGTTGCTACGCCTTCCTCCAAGGGATCTTCCCAACCCAGGGATTGAACCCAGGTCTCCTGCATTGCAGGTGGATTCTTTACCGTCTGAGCCACCACGGAAAGTCCATTTTAGAGTGTAAAACAATACTAAAAAAAAAAAAACGTCATTTCACAGAAAGAGACTGGATCTGATGACAGCTGAGAAATTCTATGAATCACAGAGAAGCCAGAGTACAGAAAGCCAGAAAGAGTATGTGGGACCTTTCTTTTGAAAGATTCATGCAATGAAGATGCCCCGGCCCACTCCAGCACACCTCTTCTCTAGGCATTCTTGCTGAGCCTGCCCATAAGCTGTTCAAACTTGTCAGATCTCCCAGCCAGAAGCCTGGTTGTATATCTACTTGGAACAAGGTATCTGCATAAACCCTAGCTATCTTCACACGTTAGGGGTTGTCTAAGACATGACCCAACACTGTAACAACATCAGAGCCTGAGCAGTCCTGCCAGGCTGGGCTTAAGACAGGGAGATGCAGGGCTGAGGAAGAGAAGCAGATAGTGATCTCTACAACCCAGATTTGTCTTGCCTTCTCTAAAGCTGGCTAGTAGTCTCTAGGAAGGTCCTGGGAAGAAGCAGAGAGGAAGCAAGCTGGTGAAGGGGCAGATTGGTCAAGGCTAATCTGCAACTCTTGCACTCTGCTGGTCCCTGCTTCTTTTTCAAAGCGGCTCAAAGCTTCGAGGCAGCAGGAACATTCATCTCCCAGGGGAACAAACAGAGAACACCTGGCCCTGGCTGGTGGTCCCTGCCACTTTTCCTTGGACAGAAATATGACTGATACACTCATCACTTCCCCTCCCCTCCACCCCTATGATTGGCTGGTATGAATTTTATCTGATAAAGCAAGTGTCAGAAGTGTTACAGCAGTTCTTTCACTGTATCTTGGACTTCCCGTGACAACTCCGAGTGGCCTATTTGGTTGAGCCACAAAAGAACCATGCCCCACACTCTATTATGGCAACTTCAAGGGAAAAAGTGCAATGGGGACAACATACCATCTATTTCACAACAGGCCAATGATTCTCTGTGAAAGTGTAGGTACCCCAGGCCTCAGCGCTCGTTGCCAACTCAGCACTCCCATCATCCACCCCAGCTAATGCTCACAAATATAACAAAAGTGCAATAACCTCGTACTCCACCATGGCTTTCTTCATACTTTCTACATCAAAGATCATCTTAATGAGGTTCTGCACTGGCTTGGGGAGCTTGGACTTGGTGCCAGGGTTTACTGTCAACTTCTTCACCGCCTCTTCATCCTGTAGGGAAAATCAGGAAGAGATCCAATTAAACAACCCACGCAAAGTTGTGGTAGTGTCACCTAGCAGAGAAAGGATATAGGATGGAGTGCCACCAGCAAAAAAGGTTAAAAAAAAAAAAAAAGGCTGCGTGCTCATCAAAAAGGTTTGGCATTAGTTGTCAGGAGGAACATGTTGAGTTTGGACAAGATGAGACTGCCTGTGCACCCCAGATCCTCTCGGCTGCTCCCGATTCTTATTCAGACACCGCTGAAGCATCCAGTTCTGTACAGGCAGACCTGCAGGCACCCACACTCCCTTTATGCCCGCACTGCCTCCCACACTGGGGTTGCTGGTGCCCTGTGCCTGGGAACCTGCCCAGTGCCCATCCATGCCCAACGTGGAAGTGCTGGCAGCTACGAGGGCAAACCTTGGACCCAAGGAACACTGGACTGATGGGCAAATTCTGCCTCCTTTCTTCTCTTACACTGCCTCGCCCAAGGCTGAATTCACACAGTCTTCTCTACAGTGCCAAAGGATCAAGCAACCAGTCCCACTTCCTGCCAGACAGCTTGACAGTGTTAAAGCACATATGAGCATCATCCGCACCCCTCACCCCTGCTCCCTGGGATTGCTCTTCCTAATATATTAACAACAGAGGACTTTAACTCCTGCCAGCTGGGGATCCCAGGCTGAGCCAAGACCCTGCTTGAATGAGGGTAACTGGTGTTGGGCTTTGCTCCCGGAATCTGCTTGGCTTAATGAAGCTGCAGAGAAGAACCCGTGTGCTAGTGCTCAGGGCTGCTGCTGTCAAGAGTCACAGTGGATCTACTCTCAATGCTGAAACTCAAAGTCTTTACATACAGTCTTATCTCCTAGCTATAACTTTACTTGAAGGCAAACTATTAGCTTATTAAAAAGCCTTATTTATATGCATGTACTGTAACCAGTAACTCTAAGGATAGTAAGCAAAAAGGCATACAGACATGTACATCAGCATCATTATAGCAAATATCTAGAAATAATCTAAATATCTAACTGGGGGATGGGAGAGTGTCGTTTGGTAAATTACTAACTACAGCCACCCACGAGACCTGGGTTTTGATCCCTGTGTCGGGAAGATCCCCTGGAGGAGGGCATGGCAACCCACTCCAGTATTCTTGCCTGGAGAATCCCATGGACAGAGGAGCCTGGTGGGCTAAAGTCCATGGGGTCGCAAAGAGTCGGACATGACTGGGCAACTAACACTATTACTACTACCAGAGGATGGAATTCTATACAGACTTAAGAAATGATGCTCTAGTTCAGTACCATTTAAGAGTAGCCCCTGGTTCTGACATGTGGTCATTCTCAATTGAGATATGTTTTAAGAGCTAGAAAAACATCAGCTATCAAAGACTGAGTTAAAAAAAAAAAAGGAAAGATATTTCGATATCAACATATCAAAATGATAATATTTTGGACATACTGGGTTAAATGACTAGTATTAATTTCACTGTACTTACTTCATAAAACGTAGCCACTAGAATATTTAAAATTGCATAAGTGGCTGCATCTCTGTTGGACAGCACTGCTCTAGAGGACATGGGGAAACACTCCTACAACATTAAGGCAAAAAGTGGGTGGTGGCGACACAGTGCGTAAGGAAAAGACTCCAGGGCTACGATGGCTGAAAGTACCTGTGAACTGAAAAGAAGACTATACAGACGTATATCTCGAGCTTAACTCTTTTGTACCTTTGTACAACTCAGGTGCTAGCTACCCTTCCTTGCAGTGGAAAATGTGCATATAATTTATTACACGGTTTTTCTCTATCCTCAGCACATCCGTGGATTCAATCAACCATGGATCGTATGGAACTGCAGTATTTACAATGAAAAAAATCCACATGTAAGTGGACCTATGTAATTCAAACTTGTGTTGTTCAACAGTACATCTTTTTGAAATGCAAAAAATAAACTCAGTAGGGATCACTGCTGAGTTAGACCAAGTATGTCCAACACTCAAGTCCAAGTTCTCTACCCCAACATTAAACAAGAGTTAATTTCTGTTTTAAATAGTAAAGTTCATGACACTCTATAAACTAAAGAGCTTACAGTTTATAAATTCTTCAAATCCCACTTTGAGACATGTTAGACCTCAAAGATTTGGGTTGAAACAGACCACTACAATAAATCTCCTTCCCTCTGCATAATAAATGTGCACCACCCTTCATTATAAAAGCAACTGGTTTTCATATAGAAACAATATAAATTTTGTCAAAACAAATGGCCTCAACAGTATCAGTCAAGAGACACTGTGAAGGTTGCCTGGTAATACATAGGGAGACGATCAAGCTTCAAATAAAAATTATCAGGAAATAATTTAGGACTAAAAACTGTGACCCAGTTGGTAACGTAGTCAGTATATCTTGATGATAAAGCAAGTCACGTGATCTTTAGATAAGAAACCTCTATGGACTCCTCCCTTGTGTTTGCTGCTGCTAAGTCACTTCAGTCGTGTCCAACTCTGTGCGACCCCAAAGACGGAAGCCCATCAGGCTTCCCTGTCCCTGGGATTCTCCAGGCAGGAACACTGGAGTGGGTTGCCATTTCCTGCTCCAATGCACGAAAGTGAAAAGTAAAAGTGAAGAAGGGAGCAAGTTCAAAGACTGCTCCTTGTGACAGTCTTGAAAATGCTCACACTGTTCTTACAAGCGTCACCTCATACTTCATGGAATAGATTTTATTCATGAAAGGGCATGGATTTTATTAAATGCTTTTTTCTGTGTTCATTAGGATGACTGTGTGGCTTCTATCCTTTATTCTACTCATGTTATATTACACTGATTTGATTTCTGCATGTTGACCCAACCTTGCATTCCTGGGATAAATCCTACTCAATCATGGTGTCTAAATCCTCGTGTGCTGCTAGATTCAGTTTGTTAATATTTTGTCAAAGGTTCTGCATTTATATTCATAACTATATGGGTCTGTAGTTTTCCTGTGATGTCTTTATCTGTCTTTGGTTATCAGGATAATACTGGCCTTGAATAATGAGTTGAAAAGTGTTCCTTCCTCTTCTGTTTTTTGGAAGTTTACGAAGAACCAGTATTAATTCTTTAAATATTTGGTGGAATTCATCAATGATGTCATCTGATTCATGCCAGGTTTTTAAAAGAAAACCTTTTATTAGCACTAGCAAGTGTCAGAGCATGATTACCTGGCCATAGTCAATCTCCAGAGGATAGAACTTTTTGGGATGCTTCGTAAAGTTTTTGGAGTGCCAGGCATTTCCGGTTTTCTCTTCATATAATTTCATAAAATGCTCAATGGCATCCTCCTTGGATGGCATCTGCTCCAGTTTGTTACTACCAATCACCGTGCCCACACGGCCCCAGGACCTGAATATCCAGTACCTGTGGGAAGAGAAAAAGAGCCATCAGATACAATTTTGCGGGTTAGCCAGTCATATTTCAGGATGAGCTTCCTCTCCCTGCTATTTCCCTTGAGGGAGAAAAGAGTTGTAAACACCCCAAAATGATGATGACTGACAAAGAGGAACAAAAGGAACCAGCATTAAACAACTTTTAATTTCTATTAAACTGAGAGTTGTTAAGTTTAAAGTGATTTAAAACTGCCCTTCCATATCATACTGGTAAATGAGCTATAAAAAGGACCAAAGAACAGATTAACCTTGGACCTGGCAGCTGAACTTGAGGAGTACATCCTGAGGCCGTTACATGGTGGTGGTGGTGGTGGTGGTGGTTTAGTCGCTAAGACATGCCCAACTCTTGCGACCCCATGGACGGTAGCTAGCCAGGTTCCTCTGCCCATGGGATTCTCCAGGCAAAAATACTGGGGTGGGTTGCCATTTCCTTCTCCAGAGGCCTTTACATAAAAACATCCAATTCCTTTTCCCAAATAAACACAGCAAGTATTACCTGGAAGTCATGCATTCATTAACGACAGGTACTAAAAAGAATGAAGAACCTTTGGCTCAGATCAGAGGCTGAGATGTAATGAAATGGGAGGGGGCAGGAGAGTGGTCCACAGGGTCAGCCACCTGCAGACCTAGGCTAATATCCTCGGTTTCCATCTCAAGCTAGAGCTAAGTCCCAGGTACTCTAGGGGCAGGGCTGCCTAGCTTTGGGGGAGTTCATTTTTCTTAGTGAAAATCATACAGAAGTTAAATCTCATATCACGATAAGTACTGAAATAGCAGTACTTAAACCACAGATTTCAAAGAAAAATGGGTGCTTCCTGCTGGTTTTCTGGGCCACTGCCCAGAGGCATATAAGTTCATTCTCTGTTGGTATTTTTCCCCTCTGGAAATGTTTGGAAGATACCACATGGACCTAACTTGAAAACCAATAAATCGAGGCCACCAGGATAAGCAACCCATTTGAAATCACCAGTACAACTTCTTGTGTTGGTAGTAGACAGTTCTGTTCTCATTGCCTGCGGTTAAACGAACTACAGCACTCGGTGTGTTTTTACATAAACCCTACTCTTCCTCCTGCACTCCAATACACAGCTAGCTATTGGAAGGTTATATTTTACAAGCAAGAAGCCCTATCTTCAAATCTCCAACAAGAGTCGGCAGTAAACTAAATGATGTAGGATTTTTTCTTTACAACTTTAAATAGCCACACAGATGTTACGTGCCCTTGTAAGGTCACCTTTGAGGTCACATTTTAAAACCTTGCTTCATTCATATTGATAGACTTGGCAGTCTTTTGATTTTTTGTTGTTTTTTGTTGTGTGGCATATGGGATCTTAGTTCCTTGATCAGGGATCGAACCTACACCCCCTGCACTGAAAGCATGGAGTCTTAATGACTGGACCACAAGGGAAGTCCCTGAGGCTCACACTTTAAATGGCAGGTTTGTGAGAAGCGAAAGAAATGGAAAAAAAAAAAAGAAATGGGAAGAGCCCGAGCCCGCCAGTGCCTACAACTTGCAGCTGCGAGACTCGCCAGGTGCTGACATTCTCTCAGGGGTCTGCCTTTCAATGAGTAAAGTTCTTTGAATCTCTTGGACTTCAATGGGTAAACTGTTTCCATTTACTAAAAAGGTCAAGTTCAAAATACAAAGTGCTTTTCTGCCACCATTAGGGTTTAGCAAGAGTTCCTTTCACACACCTCTCCCGCTTACATGTAGCTCCCACCCCACAGTGGCTGTAACAAGGGCCCATCCGCTCGTTGGAGGACCACTCCGACTAGGTAAGTACGGAGTCAAGCCAGCCCAGTCTCTCAGCACCCTAGGACCAGCTCTTCTGGCTCCATTACATTGAAAATAAAAAATAAAGAAACAAACCCAAACGCCTTTGGTAACCCAGGAGCCTGAGCTGACATGGATGACCAAGGACAGCACGGACTTTTCCCTCCTTCACTGAAGGCCTCACCACACGCCGATAATCCTCGAGGCAGCTGGTCCCCAGGTGCGTTGACAGCCCAGCTCCGAGGGGCCGTGCTCTCAGGAGCGCGCTCCTCTGGACACTTCCCCGCCCCCTGGCGCACCTGCTCTCTTTGTCATCCTCCAGGAGCTGCAGCTTGTAATAGGAATTGGTCCCTTTGACGATGTCCACGAGCCCAAGGGTTGCACTGAAGACCTTCCCACCTTTCTCGAGGACGTGTGCGTTGTGTTCCAGACCTGTCAAGACAAGAGCTCCTGGGAGTCCGCCCCCATGGTAGGGGGAGGGAGGGGACCCTGCTGGTTCCCCAGGACCAGGGAACCCGGCAGCCCACTCTGTTCACTCCCAATTCCTCACCTGAATCAGGGTCGACGGCTGCTCCTCCTTTAAGAGTTAACTTCATCCTCTTTTCAGATTTGTTGGTACCTTGGAAGGAAACGAAGAAATGCAAACGTTAAAAATAAACCAGAAAGGGGAAGGTAGCAGGCAGAGCAAGTGAGTCATCTTTGCTTGTATCAGAGTCAACAGGGAATGTGTGTGTTGCCTCCCACCACCTGAAGTTGCTGCCATTGTGACAAGGGAAAACGAACTGAGACCGTGTGGGCAGCTCTCATCAGACCACTGGGGCACAAAGGGAGAGGCTCTGCATGGGTGGACCCGATGGGGCCACGGGAGGGCGGGGCCACTCAGGGCCTCACCTTCCTCCTTGACGGGACCCTTGCTCTTCTTGGAGGGCGCAGCCCCCGACTTCCCTCTTGGGGCCACTGCTTCAACAGGCTCCACCTTCACCTCGGCCCCCCAGGGGGACAAGAGGTGGGTGGAGAGCAACTCCTGAAGGCTCTTGGTGGAGGCAGAGATGTCCTGCAGGAAGTCCTCAGACACGACGCGGATGTTGGCTTCTTTTACTTCCTCCATCTTTTTATTCATCTTGTCCACCTCCTCTGTTCAAATTGGAAGGAACAAAAAGCGAAATCTCAAATTACGCCAGTGTCGTTACTTACTCGGTACTTTCCTCACCACTCAGTTTTCTTTTCCTTCAAAATCTAGCACTCAGGAACTTTGCTCACTTTGACAACTGTTCTGAAACTAGCAACAACCCTCCTTTTCTAAGGTGTGATGAATGAGAGCTGCTTTCTCCAAACCCTTCTACAGAACAAGATGTCAACAAGGATTTCACAGATAAGGCGAGTCAGGTTTGCATGGGAAAAGCGGCGTAGTGCTTTCTGCTCTTGGAGACTTAAGATGGTCATCAGTGTAATAAGCCTGCAAAGAAATCTGTGGACCCTGAACTCTGCATTTCAAGCCTGCTTAAGCTGTGAACTTTTGTTCTAGTGGAAAATCTACCAACATCTTGTGAACAGTGCTAGGCGACAAGAGTGGGCTGGTCTTCAGACAAGTGAGCAGAGACCACAACGGGGAGCAAGGCCAAGTTCTGAGTGCCCGTGCCCCTTCAGAGAACCTGAACCAGGCCCGCAGTAAGAGACATACCTCTAGGGTCCCTGTGTGTGTCGGACACTGGGCTCAACACAATCACGAGGGACAGACAGGGTCCCCCTGGTTCTCAGGCCAGTGAGACTTACTTTTGGTGCTGATACACAGGGAGGCCTTGTTGGCTGTCCCTGTCAATTTCCCCCCGAGTTTCTCGATCGTGGCCTTCACTTCATCCTTGTTCTGGGAGAGTTTCCCAAGAGTCAGGATCTTCATGTTGGATAATGGCTTGTCTGGAATGGAAAACAGGATCATGAGACAGGGCTGCTACCTGTGGTACAGGAGAGGAGAAAACTAGGCAGTAGCTCCCAGGGAAAAGTCAGACAGGCTGCAAGGCCCCTGAACGGCCTCAGCGCCTTCTCTGATCAGGGAGAAACGGGTCTCCTTAGGGAAAAGGCCACGTAAACAGCAATGAGCTAGAGTAACAGGAAAGCAGAGGACAGGACAGCAAACCGCACCCAGTTCTCAGCACAGAAGGGGCCAGATGGGGATGAGCCACACACTGACACCGTTCTACAATGAGGCCGTGAGCAGGGATGTCTGGGGGGCGTCTGGGTCTGCACCACAGACAAGGAAGGACCAGGGGTCTGGGCAGTGGTGGGCAGCCAACTCGCAATTCCTTCTGTTATTTTTTACCCCCATTCCAAACAAACTACAATCCTCACAGGATACTTATTAATCAACCCCATTTAAAAAATCAGTCTTGTCCACCACTAGAAGCTCTGGTCAGCAGGACCACACTGAGTTGAGATGGATTCAGGCACCAAGAACCCTGGCATTTCAGGTGTTCAGCACTAACCCCAGGCCAAGGAAGACCTGGATTAGGACTGTGCCATCTATTTATTGCAAATGGAGATGTACAGAGCTAGTGACACATTTCCACAAGTGATGCTGTGCAATCCTTTAAGCCATCCCTGTGACAGTCCCTTGGATCGCAAGATCAATCCTAAAGGAAATCAGTCCCGAATATTCATTGGAAGCTGAAGCTCTAAACCTCTGGCCACCGGATGTGAAGAACTGACTCACTGCAAAATACCCTGATGCTGAGAAAGATTGAAGGCAGGAAGAGAAGGGGACAACAGAGGATGAGATGGTTGGATGGCATCAACGACTTGATGCACATGAGTTTAAGCAAGCTCTGGCAGCTGATGAAGGACAGGGAAACCTGGTGTGCTGCAGTCCATGGGGTCGCAAAGAGTCGGACACGAATGAGCAACTAAACTGAACTGTGAGGGGGGAACAACCAGGGACACCCACAGGGTTTAACTGAAAGCTGGCCGAGGTCTCCACAGCGAGCAGAACCACTGAGCTGTGAACTGCAAGTGAGGGGAATGCAGAGGGGACCCTCAGCGCAGGGCCCGGGTGCTGACCCCACCCAGCCCACCACATATGCTCCTGAACCCAGCTGCAAACGGCAGGGTGACTTGGGATGACCACACGACCTCTCCCCAGGGGATGAAGGGAGGGCACTGGTGGGCTGACATTCACAGATGAATCCTCACCCTCCACCTGCCACACGGTGGCCACAACAACTAAGCCACATATCTCTGAGTAAACAAAGACAACAGCTCCTTTCTGCCAGGAAAACACAGACTGATCTCACTGTCTTTGCTGGTGTGGAATACCTCTCATGTTGATCACAGTACGTACAGCGGGTCTCTGAGTGAACAGAGTCCCAGTGTCACATTAGGCTCGGGATGAATGGTGGGGGTGGAGTAGGGGGTGCTGCCCAGAGGCGGAAAGGTGAGACCTGGACTGACTCTGCTCAGCAGTGCAGATTTAGGCAGGCAGGACGATGTCCCCACAGGTCGTCTCCCTGATCCTTCTTAGAAGCCCCTCCCCAGCCTTCCTCCTCCTGCTGGGGGTGGGGTGGGGAGAACAAGGGCAGAGTTTCCCCATGGGATCAGCCAACAGGAGAAGGAGAACCCAGCTGGATCCCCTCTCCCCGCTAAGCTCAGGGCTCCAGCCCTCCCCACCCAGGCTGGGCCTGGAGCTGTACCTGGAGGGCCGGAGTGCACAGAGGCAGGCGCTGAAGCTGCAGAGGGTGGAGGTGCTGCCCCTACTGGGGCGCTGCTCTCTGGGGGGAATATACGGTCCTGCTTTTTGATCTTCAGTTTCTTGAAGTAAGAGATTTCTCGGAATTCCTAAAGAACGTAAGTTATAGTTAAGAAACCAGTTCTCCCACGAAATAACCAACTGACAGAGCAAAGAATTTCAGAATCTTTTTCTTCTTACAATAAAGAATAACACAATAGGAAGACTGGAGGCTTTTGGTATGAAATACAATTGATATAGTATTTCAACAACAGTTGAAATACTGTTGATAAAGTACTTATTATTAGTGCTTCTACATTTATAATAGAGCTGGTACTGTGACGCGTTAAGAGGAAAAAACAACAACAACAACAACAAAACAAAACACCCGTTGACTATCTGGTCAGGGGACCCCTGCTGGAACCAGATTACAACCCATGGGCCTCACTCTCGAGCTGCAATCCTAAGGATCAAGAGGCATCTTCCTGGGGTCATGTGTCCTTTCCATGACCAAAAGCCCCCCAGACTCTCCACATCCTGGGAGAGAGGTTATTCCCTGGAAGGAAATGAAGGCACTTCTCTTCCCTTCCTAGAAGCGACCGTGGATGCAGGCAGCCCAACAACAGTCAGTGTCCAGCACAGTCCACCTGCACCCCAGGTGACTCCCCGTGGGCTCTGGTCTAAGTGGTCACGCAATAAACATCACGTGCACGAGGCTCAGGGGTACCAGGTCCCTACTCTCCTAAGTCTTCATCCCACCAACAAACGGTCCTTCTGCTCAATGTTATGTGGCAGCCAGGATGGGAGGGGGGTTTGGGGGAGAATGATATGTACAAATGTATGGCTGAGTCCCTTCACTGTTTGTCAACACTGTTATCCAGCTATACTCCAAAACAAAATAAAAAGTTGAAACAGTCCTTCCCTACTAGATCCATGGTCAATGACCATCCAGTGGATAAAACATATGCTGGGCATTTAACATGTGCCACACGTCACAGTGCGTTTAAAAGAGTTTTGGCCTTTGAGAAACAAACACAGCCTTGACTGAGAGTCAGATTAAGAAGGCAACTTCCATATAGGAGCTGGCCTCTAAATCAGAGGCGTGCTAAAGTGATGCAACGCGGGCAATGTTGGGAGGGCTCCTCAGAGGCAGTGACCTGCTCAGCTGGCTGGAAGCTGAAGAGCAGGCAGTTAAGTATGTGCATCCAACGGGTATTGTGATGTACTGGGAACACGCAACTACAGTTGGTTCCCCACTGTCAATTTTGTGTATGAAAGAGATACAGATGAGGATGGACTGGGGAAGGGGAGAGACGGAGACACAGAGGACGCATGTGATGAGCAGTGAGAGCAGCATGAGAAGCGGGTAAGAGAGCCAAGAGGGGCTGCAGAAGGCAGCTGGAGTCAGGCCGTGGAGGCCTTTGGAAAAGGGGGTTCACGCCAAGGAGACGCCTGTGATTCTGTGATCCAAGCCCCTGGTGGCACCACAGTCCCTACACAGGGCCTGTAAGTCCGTGACTTCGCCTGGGCAGCAAGACCTGTTGACCTGACGAAATGTCTTGCATATCCAGGTCTCCTTTTATAATAACCCTTAGAAATCTACACATAGATGCAGCACAACTCACAGATCAACACAAAATAGTTCATGTAACAATCTTATTTTTTCCCCAACCTAAGATACTGAAAGGGATACAAATACTACAAATGGGCTCGTAACATTGACATTCTCAGAAGAACTGGGAAAATATTTCTGGAAGAAATGGGGAATCACTGTGAGGTTTTAAGGGTGGGGCAGCGACAGTCAGATTTGTTTCAGAGCAGCTGCACAGGAAATATTCAGTAATTACGGTAGGGGACAGAGAAGGCAGGAAAAGAATGAGTGCAAAAGGGGAAAACGTGGGACAGCGGCGTTCAGCCCCGACGCAGATGACAGTTACATACACTGCTGCTCCAAAATGCTCCACCCCCAGAAGACACAGGTAGTGAGGGAAACTGACAGACCCCAACCCCAAAGCCCAGTGAGCGGCAGGGCCACGACTGTCCCAGGTGGTGCTGGGTCCTTCCAGCAGCCAGCCCCCTGACACTGCTGGCTCCCCAGCAGCACGGCTCCTAACAAGGTGCCTCAACTCAGGCTTCTGGCATTCTGAGAACTCAGCAGAGAGGTGACAGGGGACACGTGAACCCTGGGTCCTACTCCTCCTCCAGCACCTAGGCAAGGAAATGTCCTTGAGAAGTACCCTTCTGTCATAAAGGTAGGAATCGCCACTGGTTCACCACTGTGTCTCTTGTGCCTAGAACAGTGCCTGGCAGAGGGTAGACACTTGAGAAACAGAAATTAAAAATGACTCACAGTCTTCACGTTTTATAGCAGCTGGACTCCAGCTGTGCTCCAGCTGGAAGTGCACTGGTTCTCCATCTGTGTAGTTTGCAAATGTACAGAACCAGTGACATAATTTCATATTCTGATTATGAGGAAGGCCCCAATGTAAAGCGGTCTGAGACACTCTACTCTGCAGTCATAGTGGCCTTGAATGTGGACAAGCATGGAAGGTGGGACCAGGTTTTTCTGTAAACAGATCCCAGGATTGCTCCTACCTCCCACCTCACTTACCTTTGGGGTCACCCACTCCTTCCGGTTGGGTGTCTGTGTCTTGACCATACACTTGGTCCAGGCGGTCACGTCCCCGGTACAGTAATAGGCGTCGCCCTTGAAGACCAGCTGGCCTGAGCATTCCTCGCAGGGAAGGAGCGCGCCGAACACCATACCATCGGCCACTCGGTCCAAGATCTGAAGCCAGTGAAGAAACACGTCAGGGAGGAAAGGTGGAGGGCCGTGAGAGGACATTTGCCAATGTGTGATGAAGAATCTGCACAGACTTCACTTGCTAAAAAAGGGAGTGCCCTGAGGCTCCCTAACATTCCCCAGGGGAGGCAGATCATGGTTGGAGCTTGGATCTTATGTCCACCCGTGAAGTGTTCCTGCAGCTACCCCATTCCCTCGGTGACTCAGAAATAGAGGGAGCGCCCAGAGCATCCACTGCTTCTGACTGCACTGGAGTGACGGCAGGGCCTGCTGGGGAAACAGCCCTCGGGGCCCCTGGGGAGTCCAGAAGGAAGGCAGCAGAGAGAGCTTCTCGGGCCCAAGTGTGTGGCATGAACACGCGAGGCAGACGTGCAGCCCATCTCAGTGCGTGAGCGCCTGCCCTTCCTGCCCCCGCAAATGGCGACCTCGATGGCGATGACCATGCAACACGACTGTGGAATGTCACTCCCAATTAATACCGGCAGGTGTTCAACCGAAGGGCCTCCCACACTCCACCGGGACAGTCACCGCACACGGCCTGGCCGCCTGGCCCGCGGCTCTCGTAACACAAGGGCAGCTCACCGCCGACTCCCCGGAGGGCACTTGCTGCTTGTTGAAGATGAGCAACTCTTTCAGGTCGTTCGTTGAGCACGCTTTCTTTAGCTCGTCCTTGATGTTCCAGATCAGGTCGTTCTGGGCCTGTGTGCGACAGCCAGCAGCTGAGAGATCTGCTCTTTTCAGAAAAGAGGTGGCCAACCAGAGGGTCCACCCTGGCCCTGCTTTGGCTCCCACCATAGTCCTGCTTCACAGCCCTGCACTGAGCGGAGCGGCCGCATCCCCAGGGCTCTGCTCCCAGCACGGGGTGCCGTGTCTGAGTCGGACTACGGTGTGGGCACTCGGGCACTGGAGTCCCTGGAACCAGCCCCTCAGAGACAAATCTCGGGAAACGCATGCAGGAAGGCACCGGGTTTATCTGTCCAGCACCGCAGGGAGGAGGGGCGGCTCCCCAACTACCTGCGAGTGGGGACAAGCCCCAAACACCCCGACCGCCTTGATCGTGCATTACGCTCACTGTTGTGAACAGACTTCAGGTCTTCGGAAATCACAACTGTAAATCTCTGTGGTAATTTTTATGCAGTGCTTACTCTTCGTGGGCACTTCTCCCGTCACTGCACTTAATTCTCCCATCTGCTTTGCTTTGGAATGCAGTGGCCTCCCCACGGCACAGCTAGGGCAGGGGAGCGCTTCCTCCCGCTTTAGGGGACTGGGCAAGTCATGCCCAGTTAGGCCTGAGACCCTCCCTCTGCAAGACAGACGAAAATGCCAGCCCTCTCAGCACCAGGTGAGGACTTTAACGTGACAGAGCTGCATCCCACACACAGGTCGGGCTGGTTGCCCTGCCCCACCTCCGTAAGGGCCTCTCAGTAATACTGACCCCTGGGACTTCCCTGGTGGTACAGTGGCTAAGAATCCGCGCCTCCACTGCAAGGGGCACAGGTTCAATGCCTGGTTGGGGAGCTAAGATCCCACATGCTGCACGGTGTGGCACCCCCCAAAAAAGTAAAAATATAAGTATGCATCATTTTTTGAAAGTAAAATATACAATTAAAAGAATCCACGCCTGCAGGACCACGCGGCGTGCCTTGGAACGACAGAGTGTAAGGAACGAGGGAGGATGAGGAAGAAGTCTGAGGGCGCCAGGTGAGATGATGTCACCTCCATGACCAAGGATGGGAAGCCAGCACAGACGACGTGCTGGGCTGGGGAGCGTGTGGAGCAAGGAAGAAGAGCACCAAACCCGCCGCAGCGGCCCTGCAGCCATGGCTGGCGCAAAACAGACACGCTTTAAACTGAAGGACAACTCACACCAAATCTGTGATTTGTATTAGGCATGGGAACCACATACCCAAGAAGAGACTGACTGCCCCCCTCCTACTTTCCCAAACACTTGACATCTTCTGGTTGATATGCTTACTTTGCTTTGACCCATGTTTACCAACATGGTGATGAATGTCTCCGGTCAATGACCACTGATCTAATGGGCAGTTTTCTCCTTTTACTATATGCCTTCTATTTTCTTCCCCCGCCGCCAAGAAATTTTCATTAAAAAAAAAAAAAAATTTGAATTTTTTCTCTTTCAGCCATTCTCTGTGCCAAGAATGTTCAGCATCCTTGAATTCAATACCTAGTTTCCAACGTGCTTTAGGTCCGGGATGCAGTGATGCACTGTGTGGCTAAAGCATGACAAGCCTATCCCAGCACGAAGCTGAGTGGGAAGTGACAACTCGGCTCCCACCAGCCTGGCCACTGGTCTGACGCTGAGAGCCCATTATGGATGCTTTCACGTTGCTTTGCGAGGAGGGAAGAAAGCCTGGGGGGAAAACCAGGCTACTGAACAACAGCTATCGATCTGGGAATTTTAAAATCTCTTATAAAGCAGGACACTCACACCTCCTTTAACTTTCTCCCCAGAATGAGGAAGAGAATTAGACTGAATGGTAAGAGGAGATAATGCAGCTCGGGACTCACCTTGAGGGCCTTTTCAAGTTTAATCTCCTTGTCTTTTTCTTTTTTAGATTTCTTCTTGGCCACTTCATCTATTCCATCCACCTCATCGCCTTTTCTCTTTCTAAAACAGACAAAGGATGTGAGAGAAAGAACCAGAACCACTGAAACCCTGAAAGCCAATACCTCGGTGACATAGCATCCTCATGCCACTCTTAACACGGCTCGGCCAGGTGCTGCCCACTCAGGAGCTCGCCGTCTGCTCAGGTCTGCAGCTGCCACTTCATGACATACTCTGCTGCAAGGACGGGCCAGCGGTCACTCCAGGGCTTAGGCCTCATCTGACCCAGGGCTTAGGCCTCATCTGACATCAAAATGCCACCCATCTCCTGGTATAGACAAGATGGCCTGGAAGGTTCTGGCAGGGACTATGCTAGAAGTTAAGGCCACGGGTGAGGGCAGGGACTGCAGAAGACAAAGCACCAGTGTCAGGCACTGAGTCTTTCAAGCAAAGACACGGGGCTGCTCCTGAAGCCAAGAGGCTGTTCTCAGACGCAGGAGGCTGAGCTAACATTTCAAGCCCAACAAGAAGCAGTAGTCTACGCACTGCCAGCTGGTCTGCTTCAGCCAGGTCAGCAAACAATGCTGACCAAGTCCAGGAGCATCACCCCTGACTTGAGAGAGGGCACTGAGGGTCATCAGTAGCCCCTAGAAACAGGGCAGGTCAGCCATGGTGGTTAATGCTTTCAGCTGTCACACTGGTCTGAGATCGAACCCCTGTATTTTCCCTCATTCATTAAAGTGGGGAAAAGAATACCCTCTACCTTGTAGGATCATGGTGATAGTGAAATGAACTATCCTGTAAAAGGCTTAGCATAGTGCCCAGCACACCAGAAGTACTCAGCCAATTCTGGTGGTTACGGCATAAATGGAAGCTTATACATTCTTCTTATACCTATACCAAGTGTCAAAGCGCCCTGAGGACTTTAAAATTCATGCCTCTGACTTTCTAGTTTTCTTTAACATTCCAGAGCCACATGTGCTGTACAATAAACTTGTGCACTTATTTCATTTTTAAAATTTACTATTTGCTTATGGCTGCTCTGAGCCTTTGTTGCCGCGTGCAGGCGGTGAGCAGGGGCTATTCCCTAGATGAGGTGTGAGGACTTCTTTATTGTGGTGGATTCTCTTGTTGCAGAGCATGGGCTCTAGGGCACATGGGCTTCAGTAGTCACGGCACACAGGCTGAGCTGCCCCGCGGCGTGTCGAATCTTCCCAGACCAGGGGTTGAACCCGTGTCCCCAGCATTGCAAGGCAGACTCTCAACCACTGGACCACCAGGAAAGTCCTAAATGCGTGCATTTAGAACTGAGACAGTGCTTGAAGGCTGTGCCTCTACACTTGGGGTTGCCACGGCGACGTGAGAGTGGGTCATGGAGCAGTGAGAGGAAAGGCGGTGGTGGACTCCAGTCAGGGGAACACTCAGACGGGGCAGTCAAGAGGGTGCAGCAGTCTGACACAGACGCTGGGCCTGCGTGCAGCCCGTCCCTGAAGCCCCACGGACACCCCCCACCCCTAGCCCTCTACCCACCGTTCACCCTTGATGCCCGGGAGCTGCTTCTTGAGGGCTTCTTGGTCCTCTGCAGTGAGGCAGCTGAAGCCCATGAGCTGGCTTGCGCTGAACTCAGGACGGAAGCCCAGCTCCTCTCGCTTTTGAACAAAACACTTTGGGTGGTACCAGCAGTCAACCATGCCCAGCTGGGGCTTATCGGGGAATACCACCTTCTTGGACAGGCGCACCTGGCCCTGTAGGAGAATCCACACGTGTTACCAAAGAGAGACAAGGAAGGGTGGTCAAACATCGGGGCAGCCCAGGGGCGACCAGGTCCACACTGAAGGTGATGGGAGGGCTGCTGGAAGGTTTTGGTTCTTTTAGGCCATTAAGGATTGTGTTACCCGGAAGCCTCTGCTCCCCATTTTTAAATAAGGTGCCTGGCGTGCTGTGATTCATGGGCTTGCAAAGAGTCGGTCACGACTGAGCGACTGAACTGAACTGAAAGTCCAACTAGCTACCTACCCACCCAGCTGCCTGGGCAAGTGATAAAGTGGTAACATCACCCTGAGGACACTCTGTAGAACCTAGTGCAGAGGTAAGAACAATGCCTGGGATGCTATACTGCAGGCTCAAGGGAGCCAGAAGTGGAAGTGTTTAGTTGCTCAGTCGTGTTTGACTCTGCAATCCTATTGACTGTAGCCCATTAGGATCCCCTGTCCAAGGAATTCTCCAGGCAAGAATACTGGAGCGGGTTGTCTGTTTCCTCCTCCAGGGGATCTTCCCGAACCAGGGACTGAACCTGGGTCTCCTGTATTTCAGGCAGATTCTTTATCATCTGAGCCACCAAGGAAGCCAAGGGACACAGAGCAGGCCTCAGTCCTAGCAGGGATCTTTTGCAATCTCCTACCCAGCCTCCTCAGTCTCCTTATGCAGATGAAGGTTCCCTAAAATGCGGTAGCAAACCTGTAAGCTAGCATCCAGTCCTGCCATCCTGCCCAGGTCTGACATCCCTAGTGAGTTTCAGGCCCGTGAGCCCCAGATGGGGAAACCTGGACCAAGTGGCACTGACACAACTCCACCTCAGGCCTGGCCACACTCCGTGACACACGGCCTTGGGCGCTCCCTTTGAAACTTTCAACTTTTGCCTCAAATTCTTATGGTAAAAGTCAGCTGGAGAAGATCTAGCAATTTCACGTTTTTCCTTTCTGAACACTCACTGACTTGCCTCAATTTCCGGTACAACACTGAGGAGGTGGAAACTTCTCATCAGTGCCTTGATTTAATCAACCAGAATGTTTGCCTAAGACAAGAGGATCTCTGGTAACAAGGCTAAAGAGCACGGGCCAACCCCCTGATCTGTGTCTGAGCTACTCAGACAGCCGTCACTCTGCCCAACCAGCTGTCATTCTACAGGGGTGACAGCTGGAAAGGAAGGAGGGTGGACGAAGTTCCTGACTAAGTGGAAGAAAGCCTGGCTGCTGACACTAGGGAACAAACACACTCCTTAAACTGAGTCTACCATAAAACACAACCAACAGCTTCCTGAAGCCCTTTGGGGGTCCAGAAGAGGCCCACTGTGTATGTGTTTTCCAAACTCTCCCAGGTTTCCTAAGAGCAGGTTCAGTGACACACACAAGGACGGCATTGTGAATAATCAGGGCTAGATCTGCCCACAAGAAAAGTCACCGTTATCTCCTGTCTCTACCAAGACGATTCACTTTATTTTTACCCAGCACCTAAAGCCCTATTTTTTCTTTTGAGATATCCAATGACATCCGATGCAAGAAATCCAGAAAGTCAGACAGACCAAGGCTGAGGCTCTCACCTTTTCGATCTTCTCCATGCAGCTCTTGCACGTGCTTCTGTTGGACTTGGCGTACCCTGCCCCAAAGTCAATCAGTGTCTTCTCTGTCTTGCTGCCAACACCATCTTGGCCTTTGCCTGAAACATCTAACACAGCCACGCTCATTTCAACAACCTCAGTGTAGTTCCAAAGAGCCCTGTCCTCCTCTGCCTCTTGGGATTCCTCTACCAGGACACCTTCTGCTTTGGGCAACCAGTTGGTCCATCTCACCTACGTTTGTTTCTAACTACTGTGGTTGGTTGACAGTTTCTTCTCTGGCAATAAAATTAAAAATTTTCTCAGGCTCCTGGAAACAGCACAATGTTAGCTGGTGGTGGTCTTACCACTCCCACTCCCGGCGTCTGCTCTGCAGCCCCCCTCCTCACTTTGGAAAGAACTTAGTAAGTGCTTACTATGACATATGATATTAGATCAACAGGAGAATGAACAAACTCAAATATAGTCAAAAGACTACTCTTTAGTAATTAAAAAAGAACTGATGACACATAAGGCAACCTGGATGAGTCTCACAGACATGCTGAGCAAAAGCAGCTTACAAGAGAAAAAGACACTATTCCTTTTTCTCTGAAATGTTAAATCACACAAAATTAATCCGAAGGGACAGAAACCAGAAGAGTGGTTACCTTGCTGAGAGGAAGGATGACTCGGAAAGGACGTAAGCGACCTTTCTGGGGGCTACTTATTGATGGACGAATGTCAGATGTGTGCATGCACTTGTCAAAATTCACTGAACTGTACATGTAAAGTCTGTGCATATAACTGTATTATTCTAAAAATTCTGGATGAAAAATTTCAAAATACCAGAAACAGGTACTGTGAGAAAACAGATATTACAACAAGAACACTGACTCAAAGATGAAGCTCCATTATGATGAAACACGTGTCCAGCAAAATGAAAAGTAATGAAAGTACTTAGGGATGGTGTGGAAGTGGAGAAATGAGTACATTACACATTGCTGGTACAGGTAGAACTGATACAATCTTTCTGAAAGGCAGGTTGGCACACACACCTTGAAACAGTTCATCTCTTTCAGCAGTATTTCCTTCTCTTAAAGAAATAACTGGACAGATGCCCAGGATATATGAGAAATGTGTGACAGTTCTGTTTGCTAAATGGTTTACAGCCTAGTTTCAAAAGCTGAAGAGTCTGGACTTGAATCTCACCTCGGGCATTCACCACCATGCTAACCTTGGGCCACTCAACTAACCTCCAGGTGTCTCAACTCAACTGGAAAAACTGATCAAGCAATGCGGCAAGGATTCAATCAAATTACTATAATATATGCCAAATACTTGAATGATGCACAAAATTTAGCAAGATCTGAATAAACGAATACAATGTTATCTTAAACAATAATGATGGAAATCTGTAACTTTTAACGTGAGAAGAGTAAATATTAAAACTGTAAAATGCAATGTGTAGACCACAGGGAAATACAAATCAAGATTATGAGATATCACTTCAAAACATTATGAAGGATATTTTAAAAAATCCTGAAAAACCAAAAAATCCAGAAAACAAAAGTGTTAATAAGGATGTGGAGAAAATCAGAAACCCGTGTATTTTTGGCGGGGATGTGTAATCCCACAGCTGCCGTGGCAAACAGTACTGCAGTTTACACAAAAAACTGAACGTATTGATATGATAATTCCACTCATAACTCCACTTATGAGTATATACACAAGAGAACAGAAAACAGGGTCTGGATCAGATAAATGCATACCAATATTCACCAATTACCAAAAGGTAGAAACAACCCAAATGTCCACCAATGAATGAACCGATAAATGAAATGTGGAATAGCCATATCACAGAATCTTTATCTGGCCTTTAAAAGGAAGGAAATTCTGACAGACGTCACTTGAATGAACCCTGAAGACATCACGCAGAGTAAAATAAGTCAGACACAGATGGACAAATACAGTATAGGCCAAACACAAAAGGATAAATACTGTGTGATTGATTCCACTTGTATGAGGTACTCAGAAGTAATCAAACTCAGAGACAGAAATAGCGGTTGTCAGAGAGTAGGGGGAGGAGAAAAGAGGAGTTAATGTTTAATGGGTATGAAGTAATAGTTTAGGAAGATGAAAAAGTTTTGAAGAAGGATGATGGTGATGGCTGCATAGCAGTGTGAAGGCACTTAACACCACTGAAATGTACACTTAAAGTGGTAAGCACTGTGTTATGTGTATTTTATCACAAAGAAAAGGTGATGGAACATTAAAAAAAAAAAAGTATTATACTCAAGGTAGAATCCTTTTTCTGCAGGAGTAAAAACACAAACACACAAGCATCAATATCTGAATAGAAAAACATTTTCTAATAAGACACCCTGCAATATTAATGATAGTTCTTTCTGAATTACAGGATCTGGGACAATTTAAAACTTCTTGTTCTCAACAACAGCCTGGAGTCACAATCATAGGTTAAACTGGGTCAGTTCACAGGAAGGCAGAGAAATGAGAATACAGTCTCGGGAGATCGCCTTCAAAGGATGATTAAAAAAAAAAAAAATCAACCATTTAAAATTTAAAGGCGTCTCAGCAAGTTAAGTTTGTGGATACTGACCAACTGACCACCGCTTATATGGAGAGGCAGGAGACCCAGAATTGCCAACACAATATTGAAGAAACAAAGTCAGGGAACTGACACTGCCTGACAAGACTCACTATAAAGCTATATAAACAAATCAGTGTGATATTGGTGAAATTGATAAATAAGCCACAACACAGTCCAGAAGTATACCCACACAGATACAGTCACTTGATGTTTGATAAAGGAGCAAAAGTCAACACAGTGGAGAACAGACAGCTTTTTCAACAAGTGGTACTGGGACAACAGGACATACATGTGCAAAAAAATTTAATCTAGACAGATCACACCTGTCGCAAATATTAACTCAAAACGGATCACAGACTTAAATGTATTGATTAAACAAAACTATAAAACTTCTAGAAAATAATATGGGAGAAAATCTAGATGACCTTGGGTATGGTGCTAAGTTTCTTCGGTCGTGGCTGACTCTGTGTGACCTTATGGACTGCCAGAAGCCTGGCAGACTCCTCTGTCCATGGGATTCTCCAGGCAAGAATACTGCAGTGGGTTGCCATTCCTCCTCCAGGGGATCTTCCCAATCCAGGGATTGAACCTGGGTTTCTCAAGTCTCTTGCACTGGAATCTCAACCACTGTACTGCCAGGGAAGCCCCTGGTGATAACATTTTAGACAGTACTAGACCCAATACATAAAAGAAATCATTGATAAGCTAGACTTTATTAGAAACAAAAATGTCTACTCTGTGAAAGATAGCACCAAGAGAGTAAAAAATATAAGCCACAGACTGAGAGAAAACACTTGCAAGAAACATATCTGAGAAAAGACTGTTGTCCAAACTACACGATGAACTCAATAAAATGAAGTGAAAAGATGCTCAAAATCCTATGGCACTTCTTGTTATTCAGTCTCCAAGTTGTTTCTGATTCTCTGTGACTCCATGGGCTGCAGCATGCCAGGCCTCCCTGTCCCTCACCATCTCCTGGAGTTTTCCCAAGTTCATGTCCATTGAATCAGTGATGCCATCCAACTGTCTTATCTGCTATTGCCCTCTTCTCCTGCAACCTTCAATTCTTCCCAGCATCAGGGATTTTCCCAACGAGTCAACTCTTTGCATCAGGTAGCGAAAGTACTAGAGCTTCAGCTTCAGCATCAGTCCTTCCAATGAGTATTCAGGGTTGATTTCCTTTAGGACTGAATGGTTTGCTCTTCCTGTTGTCCAAGGGACTCTCAACAGTAATCTCCAGCACCAACTTGAAAGCATCAATTCTCGGCACTCAGCTTTCTTTATGGCCCAACTCACATCCATACATGGCTACCATAAAAGACCACAGCCTTGACTATACAAACTTTTGTTGGCAAAGTGATGTCTTTGCTTTTTAATACACTGTCTAGGTTTGCTGTAACTTTCCTGTCTTCAAGAAGCAACTGTTTTCTAATTTCATGGCTGCAGTCACCATCCACGGTGATTCTGGAGCCCAAGAAGAGGAAATCTGTCACTGCTTTCACCTTGTCCCCTTCTATTTGCCATGAAGTGCTGGGACCGGATGCCATGATCTTAGTTTTTGAATGTTGAGTTTTAAGCCAGCTTGTTCACTCTCCTCTTTCACCCTCAAAGGCTGAGTTTCTTTTTGCTTTCTGCCATTAAAGTGGTATCATTTACATATCTGAGGTTGTAATCTCCGGGCAATCTTGATTCCAGCTTACAACTCATCCACTCTGGCATTTTGCATGCTGTGCTCTGGATATAAGTTAAACAAACAGGGTAACAATAACCAGCCTTTCTCAATTTTGCACCAGCCTTTCTCAATTTTGAACCAGTCAGTTGTTCCATATAAGGTTCTAACTGTTGCTTCCTGACTTGCATAGAAGTTTCTCAGGAGACAGGTAAGATGGTTTGGTATTCCCATCTCTTTAAGAGTTTTCCACAGTTATGAACCACAAAGTCAGTGGCTTTAGCATAGTCAGTGAAACAGAGGCAGATGTTTTTCTGAAATTCCCCCGCTTTCTCTATGATTCATGAGTGTTGGCATTTTAATCTCTGGTTCCTCTGCCTTTTCTAAACCCAACTTGAACATCTGGAAGTTCTCAGTTCACGTACTGTGGAAGGTTGAAGGATTTTGAGCATAACCTTACTAGCACGGGAGATACGTGCAACTGTCTGGTAGCTTCAACATTCTTTAGTACTGCCCTTCTTGGGAATTGGGGTGAAGACTGGTCAGTCCTGCAGTCACTGTTGGGTTTTCCAAATTTGCTGACATATTGGGTACAGCACTTTAATAGCATCATCTTGTAGGATTTTAAATAGCTCTGCTGGAATTCTATCACCTCCACTAGCTTTACTGGCAGCAGTGCTTCTTAAGGCCCACTTGACTTTACACTCCAGAATGTCTGGCTCTGGGTGAGTGACCACACCACTGTGGTTATCCAGGTCATTAAGATCTTTTTTGTACAGTTCTTCTGTGTATTCTTGCCATCTCTTCTTGATCTCTTGTGCTTCTATTAGGTCCTAACGTTTCTGTCCATTATTGTGCCCATCTTTGAATGAAATGTTCCACTGATATTTCCAATTTTCTTGAGGAGCTCTCTAGTCTTTCCCCTTCTGTTTTCTTCTATTTCTTTGCATTGCTCACTGAAGAAGGCCTTTTTATCTCTCCCTGCTATTCTCCTGAACTCTGCACTCAGTTGGTTACACCTTTCCCCTTCCCCCTTGCTTTTTGCTTCTCTTCCTGCCTCAGCTATTTGTAAAGACTCCTCAAACAACCACTGTGCCTTCTTGCATTTCTTTTTCTTTGGGATGGTTTTGTTCACTGCCTCCTGTACAATATTACAAACCTCTGTCCACAGATCTTCAGGCACTCTGTAGATCTAATCCCTTGAATCTATTTATCACTTTCACTATATAATCATAGAGGATCTGATTTATATTGCAATGGACTGGCCTAGTGGTTTTTCTCCCTTTCTTTAATTTAAGCATGAATTTTGCTGTAAGGAGCTGATGATCTGAGCCACAATCAGCTCCAGGTCTCGTTTTTGCTGACGCAGACAGCTTCTTCATCTTTGGCCACAAAAATGTAATCGATCTGAGTTCAATGTTGATCATTTGGTGTTATCCATGCGTAAAGTGTCTCTTAAGTTGTTGAAAAAGAGTGTCTGCTATGACCAGTGCATTCTCTTAGCAGAATTGTGTTAGCTCTGCCCATGTGGTACTAGGGAATTGCAAATTAAAACAAGATACCACTACAAACCTATTAGTTTGCCAAAATCCAAAACACTGGTAACAAACATTGGTAAAGACATGGAGTAATAGGAACTCTGGTTCATTACTGGTAGGAATGTAACGGTCTGGCCACTTTGGAAAATAGCTTGCTGTCTAAAGATACTCTTACCATACAATCCAGCAACTGTGTGCCTTGGTATTTAGTATTTATCCAAGCGACTATAAAACTTATGTCCACACAAAACCCTGCATGGGGACATTTTATTCATAACTGCTAGAACGGGAAGCACCTGAGGTCAGTAGGTGAATGGATAAACTGTGGTACTTCCAGAGAGTGGAATATTTAGTGCCCCAAAGAAATGTTACCAACCTGTGACAAGATACGCAGGAATCTTCAATGTGTATTACTCAGTGAGATAAACCAATTTGAAAAGGTTACATACTGTGTAATTCTAACAATACAATATTCTAGAGAAGATGAAACTATGGAGATAGGAAAAACATCAGTGGTTGCCGGGGGCTGGGAGACGGAGGGAGGATCAGGTAGAATGCAGAGGAATTTTACAGAGCAATGGAAATACTCTGAATGACATTATAGTGATGGATATATGTCATTATACATTTACCCAAACCCTTACAGGAAAGATGCACACCACCACGACTGATGGCTAATACAAACTCTGGACTTTGGGTGAACCGATGTGTCAACGTAGCTGCAGCTGCTAGGGGAAGCTAATGGTGGAAGAGGTCATATCTCTGTGGAAACTCTGCACTTTCCATACTGTTTGCTTAATTGTGCTGTGAACCTGAAACTACTCTAACAGAGGGTCTAGTAAGATAACCACCACAGCAAATTTAAAGGCATCTAGAAGTAACATAGCCCGCACCCAACAGAACAACTCTGGGTCACTGAGATGCCGCTGGAGTAACAGGAGAGTGAGCTGAAGGACCTACTCTTTGCTCTCACAGAACGGTCCCTACCCAGGAAGCTCCAGGGTTGGGGCAACCCCCACGCCTCCCCGCTGCACACACACCTGTCGCGCCTCCAGTCTCGGCCATCTGCTTGATCTTCTGCTGATCATCCCAGCGGAGCTCGGAGAAGCCCTCCACCTCGACATCAGGGTGCCAGACGGAGTAGCCAACCTTCCAGAAGCAGGAGAGGTGGTGCCAGTGCGGGATTTTCCCATCGAACATGGGCGACTAGAAGGGCGGAATCAGAGGTGGAAAAAGAGCCGTGAGCCTCAGGCGCAGTCCTCAGCACCAGACATCCCCAACCCCCTTGCTTATGTGTCAACAGAGGCCGGCACCCACCCGTCAGCTGAGGAAGCTGCTTTGCCTGCCCTGGGGACAGGCACCAGGACATCCGTGGGGCTGACCAGCACATCAGCTTAGAGTTCAGCCCTGAGAGCGGTTACCAAACTTGCCACTACGTTTCAGTCGCAAACTCAGCTCAGAGCTAGGTGAGGGCGCAGAAGATGCCAGTCCTGCTTTCCGGGGCCCTCCCAAGTGGAAGAGGCCCCACCACCGCCAGGGTCCGCATGGCCCCCAGGGCTCTGTGCACTTAGGACAATGGGGAATGAGGCCCCGATGAGCGCCGGGCTGAGCAGATGCGTCAGGAAAGTGTCCTGCTGGCAGGAGCCATGCAGATGTGCACAGAATGAAGGCCTTTGATGAGGGAGACTGAAAGGGACCGGCAGGGGGGGCGCCCCACCCCCAGGAGCCGGAGGGACCCTGCTGCCCACCACCCACCATGGGACACCCCACAGCTGTCTCCGAGGAACCAGCACCCTCATTTCACAGTCTCACGGGGGTGCGGTCAGACAGGCAACAGGTGATTCAGCCCCGGTTCTTTCCACTACGCTGCTCTATGTCGCTCGGCAGGAAGAGGTACTTAAAAATACACAAACGGTTCTTCTGACTGAAGGCCCCAAACATCTGCTTTGATAGGACATAACTCTAAATGTCAAGCAGATGGCATAAAACAGCATTAAAAATAAACACCAAGCTGACTGTTTAGGATGGAGTCATGCGGACACGGAAAGTGCTCAGGAAAAGCAGGGACAAGCTCTCCCAACTGGCCCTCTCCTACTAGGTGAGCAGCCTCTCTCTGGGCTTTATAGACAGCATTGAATAAAATAGAGGGTTAACGGCTGGGGCACAAGGACTCAGGGTCACGCAGCTTGGGTTTACAGCAGCAATGGCTGTCCCCTGGGCTCCCCAGATCTAACTAGAGACAACAGCACTTCCTCAGGTCCCGTGACAGATGCCCCTTCCCATATCTCCCCAGAGTTAAGATCCATTTGGCTTATTATTTGATCAAGGTCTGTGTCCTGCATCGGGTCAGGAGCTGCCCAGAGAGGCGCCATGCAATGCCTGTTTTGCCAGCACAGTCATGGCAGGCACTCAGAACATTGTGGGGTGCCCCAGGTCTGGAGGAAAGAGGAAGAAAGGAAGGATGGAGGAACTCCTGCTGTGGGAAAGATGCTCCCTTCAAGACAGTCCTCCCCATCCACAACCAGTCAACAAACGGCATTTCAGAGAACACTCATGTCCTGGCTCTCAAACGTTCACCAAGGCAGCCAACATATCCTTAAGCGCTGGACGTCTTGTTACAGCATCTGCAGTGGCCTTGACCTGGTTCTGCCTGCCCTGGAACCCCTCTTTAAGACTCCTCTAAGTGCAGAGGGGGGCCCCTGACGCATGGCTCTGTCCATCCCCCCTCACTGGAACCTATGGCCACAATTTCTTCCTGGCTCTCTGAGGCCCCCACACTTGCTCCTTTAACTTTGTCCTGAGTGCTGTGTCCCCAAGCACCGGCACGGTGCCAAACATGAAAAGCCTCTACCAGGGTATACTCATGGCACAGACTCCGGGACTGTTGAGGCCGATGGTCTCCCTCCAGAGGAAAGGATGCTCGATCAACGCAAAGCTTTATACTTAAGAACTCAGGACTGAGAGTGAGATGGCAGGAAAGTAACCAGACCAAGATCACAAGCCTACTGCCTCACCAGGCAGCTGCCCGACTCCAGGAAGGAGCAGAATCCTTGGCTGTAGACTCAGCAAACATGAGTGCCCACCATGCACCAGGGTCCTTGCCCAGCCACTCTCAGGCTATAAAAAAGAGGCCACACCAGGGCCAGCCTACCCCAGAGAGCCCTGGTGGCTCAGAGGTTAAAGCGTCTGCCTCCAATGCGGGAGACCCGGGTTTGATCCCTGGGTCAGGAAGATCCCCTGGAGAAGGAAACGGTAACCCACTCCAGTATTCTTGCCTGGAGAATCCCATGGACGGAGAAGCCTGGTAGGCTACAGTCCACGGGGTCGCAGAGTCGGACACGACTGAGCAACGGAACCCCAGAGAGCACAGAACTGTTACCAGGAAGAAAGTCACCAGGGTGTTTCCTGCAGGCCCTCCCGAGAACACCAAGGTCCGGTTCATTCCCCTCCAGGCTGCCCCAGGGCCTGCCGGCTAAAGTATCAGGTGTTTGATACTGGAGAACAATCCTCCCACACAAATGCAAAAGAAGGTATTTAAATCCAAAGGGAGAGGGGAAGAAAGGCTTCTTTTTTTCTGGCCTTCACCAGCTCAGCCTACAGGACCTAAAAAATATGTGTTAAAACTCCACCCTCAAGTACCATTAGAGAAAAATCACACTTAATTTTAATAACAAAAATTTCCTTCACTATCAAGTAAGCAGGAGAGCCCAGAATGTTAGACTTTATTTAGTTTAGGACGTGATTACTCAGTGGAACTGCCTGGACTAGAGCTAACCAGCCTCTTTACTCCTCACCCAGGTCCCAATAGAACAGGGTCCTCTCTAACTGTCCAGTGAAGCCTATGGATGTCCCTTTCTCAGACTAACATTTTAAAATGCACAATAAAATACATAAGTTCACAAAGGAAACCAATGGTATTAAAATAATTTATTAAAACATTAAAAAAGTTTACTGGGATACAGCAATCTACAAGTCTCTCAATCCGACTCTCTGTGACCACATGGACTACAGCACGCCAGGCTTCCCTGTCCTTCACCACAAAGTTTAAGGCATTAAATAACAAGATCCAGCACCCGCTTTAATAACTACTATAATCTTATTGCTAACAACTACTGTAATCTTGTTGCCATGTTATGCCATGCTTAGTCACTCAGTCATGTCTGACTCTTTGTGACCCGACAGACTGTAGGCTGCCAGGCTCCTCTGTCCATGAGGATTCTCCAGGCAAGAATACTGGAATGGGTTGCCATGCCCTCCTCCAGGGGATTGTCCCAACCCACGGATGGAACCCAGGTTTCCTGCACCGCAGGTGGATTATTTACCATCTGAGCCACCAGGGAAGCCCATAATCTTGTTGAGATGAGTATAAATGGTTATTTTAAAAAATCCCCAACAACCGTAAACAATATGAAAATAACTACTACTGATGACAAAAACTGCAGTTACTGTTAACGTGCCTTTGCTTTGGGGCTTACATTCATAACTGTATGAAGTAATGAATTGTAACCGAAGTCCAGGGAAGACAGGAATCTTTTCTCATTGAAACTCATGGACCTCTTGAGTTCTATGTGCCATCCCACAGACTCCAGGTTAAGAGCCCCTGCATTAATGGGGACTTCACGAGATCAGCCAGCCACCCAAACGTTAGGATGAAATGAAAAGACGCTCTGGGGGAGACAAGGCTCCTCAAATAGTAGGCCTCGTCTACTCCTCCATCCTCAACTTTCTGCCACTTCTGTGGTGAGCTCCAATTTGGCACCCACCATGCCAACGGCACAGCTCTATCAGGTGGCACCCACCCCAGCACAGCCATGTTTACCAGTCACCACCCCTTTAACCAAATTGTGACCTCCCAGAAATGGAGTCTGTCCTTGTGCCCCTGGTACTTAACACCATGCCTGGAACCTAACTGGTGCTCAGTGAGTGTTTACTAAGAGATAAGTGTTGGGTAGTGAGCTAGTGGCCCTGAGAATGATACTAAGATGACAATGCCAACCCCTGTCATATTGTTGGAGCCCGTCAGGCTCCTCTGTCCATGTAATTTCCCAGGCAAGAATACTGGAGAGGGTTGCCATTTCCTCCTCCAGGGGATCTTCCCAACCCAGGGATCAAATCTGCATGTCTCTGGTCTCCTGCATTGGCAGACAGGTTCTTTACCACTAGTGCCACCTGAGAAGTGACATACTGTTGCTAATTCTAACTCCCAGATGGATCACGCACGATCTGTTTATTGGACTTTAACCTTTTTCATTGCTCTTGTTATTATAATCATATATATTAACCTGCCTCTGGGAACCGTGCCCCTCTCCCTAAAGAGATTAACACACACATCCCCTAAGGGCTTCCCTGGTGGCTCAGATGGTTAAGAATCTGCCTGCAGTGCCGGGGTCCTGGGTTCAATCCCTGGGTCAGGAAGATCACCTGGAGATGGAAATGGCAACCCACTCCAGTATTCTTGCCTGGACAATCCCATGGACGGAGAAGCCTGGCAGGCTACAGTCCATGGGGTTGCAGAGTTGGACACGACTAAGCAACTTCAGTTTCTTTCTTTCCCCTCCCTAAGGTTGGCCATTTCAGGAGAGATTTGCAAGAAAATGATCTTTACTTTCTCAACTCCTTCCCCTCTGTGTCCTATAAAAGAAGCTGGCATCCAGACCCCAACAAGACAGCTGATTTTAAGACAACAGTCTGCCATTTTCTCGGTCAGTTGGCTTTCCAAATGAAGTTAGTATTCCGTGCTTCCATTAGCCTGTCGGGCAGTAAGCAGATTGAGCTGGGACTCGGTAACAATATTATGAAATGAGATAGCCTAAGTACACTGGTACCCATTCCCCTGCACCACCTAACTACTGCAAAGGCAGCAATACCACCTAGTCATTCCTAAAATACCTACCGCCTCACCGGTGGAGGGAAAATCAAGCTATCTTGACCATGAGCACTAAGCTTGGACAAAAGCTTTACCTTGGGGTGGGGAGGACAGGGCAGGTGGGAACTAGAATTACACAGACAGACGGGAGCTTTTGGAAGCTGAAAGAGGCAGGAATCTCTCTGCCCTGGGAGGGGTCTCCAGACACACCACCTCACTCCGACACCCCTCTGGCCTGCCCTGAAGCCGCAGGGACCACCGGAGGGAATCTTGACAATATTAACAAGTCCAGATGAGAATCACCAGGAACCACTCTTACTCAAACAAGATAGCTACAAAGACGACGTTTTGTGAACTTGGAAAGTTTGGGGGAAAATGTTAAACCATAACGTAAGCCAAAAGTGAACGCACTGTACTGAAATGACATCGACTTGCATAGTTTTGCATAATTAACTAAAAAAATGAGAGTGAGCGGGTGTTGAAATGATAGCCAAAAATAGATTACAAAAAAAAATCCAAATCGTCATTTGCCAGTCGCCACCGTCAATGTAGGACAAATATCTTCCAAAACAAGAGAGGTCAAAACTAGCTTCAAAAAAACACGAGTCACTTTCCTTCCCGAAGCGAATGGCAATAAAATAAACCCAGAACTAAGGATAGAAGCGGCTCCCTATTTTCACAAAGTAAAAGGCCCCACCGGCTCCAGACCGTATTTCCCGGGCTTTTCCTGCAAGATCAGCAAAACACGACGGAAGAAGGGTCCCCCCGGCGGGCTCGTCCCGCGATAGCAGCTGTGCCCGCAGGCCCCGCGCTGGCTGGGAGCGGTCGGCCAGGCCCTCGGCTCCGGGCCGGCCCTCCCCGCCCCCTCCCCGGACGCGCGGAGGCCCGGCCGCGCACAAAGCGCCCCTCCGCCCGCACCTGCACCATGAAGGCCATCCGGATCGAGTCCTTGGGGATGCTCTCTTTGCATTTCTTGCAAGACGCGCGCCCGCTCTTGGCGTACTCGACCCGGTAGAGCTTGTCTGAAGACTCCGCCATCCTCCTCCTGCCGCTTACAGCTCCGGGAGCCCGACGCCGCGACCTGGAGACCCACTGCTGCTACCGCCGCCTCACCCACCGAGCCGCTACCCGCAGGCGGCCAAGCGCTTAGAACCGCCGCCGCAGCCGCCCCCTCCGAACACGCCGCGCAGGCCACCCGCCGCTACCGATAGACTGCTGATGCCTGGCGGCGGGCACGCCCCGGCGCCCGTGCGCAGGGGCGGGGCCGCCGGCGCGCGCGCGCCCCCTGCCGGGCGGGGGTGGGGGCGGCAGTTCCCCGGCGCCTGCGGCTGCGCGACCTCCCTCCCGGATGCTGGAGGCCGAGGCCCGGCAGACACCTCGCCTGCAGCTCTGGGAAGGACTGGGTTCCAGTCCTTTCCCCATTTAACTGTCGCCAGGAAGGCTTAAGTGTCCTCACAGCTGATTCCACCCTTGTCGGTTTTTAATTCATGTGTCCCCTCTGCCCTGAGGGCAGCTAAACCTTCCGGGGCTGGACTGGCTGGGGAAAGTCCTTTGGCAGCTAAAGGACCTGGGCAGCCCCGTCGCCTGGGCTTGACTGCAGTCTGCGGACCATTGGGACCAAATACTAACTGAAATCTAGCATCACCTTCATGTCAATTTTAATGCATGGATACAAATTTCGGGAGTCTCAGCAATAGTTATAACAGCACTTTCATATCACTTTACAGTTATTGGGGATGTAAACTACAAATTGGCACTTATCAAGAGCATTGCCAATGACAACAACAAAGGCTTTTGCCATCTGCCTCTACAGAGATTGAACCTCATGCTGCTAAAGCTGTTGACCCTCAACAACCCTGAGGGAGTTCAGGGTGGAGTGAGGCATTCTGTACTCTAGGGAATCTGGTGGGATAGGTCTTTAGATAGTTGGATGCGTTTAGGAACAGATTTTATTATCTCAATCCTTGCATCTCCTCATATCTAGAGAAGCACGAAATCCCTTCATGGTGACATCAGATCCTCATGACTAACAAAAACAAACCTTTTGTAAAATGAGTGTTTCATGGCAGTGAACTCCCCCTTCACCAAAACCTTATATATTGACTTTCCCCCACTGCTGCTTTGGAACAGTCTCTCAGAGCTACCTGAGATGATGCCTCCCAGGCTGCAGTCCTCATTTTGCCCCAAATAAAACTTAACTCAAAACTCTCAAGTTGTACATCTTTTTTTAGTCAACAGGGAGAACTCAGTATTAAGCTCAACACTACTTAAATTTCGGTCATTGAAAGACCTGCTGCCCTGGGTCTTGTTATTTAATGTGGAACTGTATATACCTGGTTTCTTTTAAAATTCTATGCATTTTATTTTATTCATCTAAAACATGATTATAATGGAATATGCTCTATTTGAGAATATTCCATTCTATAGAGGAAAAGAAAAATAAACAGGATGAATGAAACAAAACTTGTTAAACAAAGGGAAGGAAAAAGCTAGAAGTTTTTGAGATGCGGATGTTGAGTAGGCTAGTAGGTTGTGAGACAGACCTAGGAAAGAAGCTTTAGTAGTGACCTGTTTGATATGTTGCACGTGAATAGAGTAAGTGGAATATACGATGCAACAAATAAAAGAATTTTACTTGGAGGGTAACCAAATCAGCAGGCATCATCATTTGACCTCTGGGTTGACAACTGTGTCATCCCTAATAGCCACTCACTGGTGATAATGTTGTGATCCCATTCTGGCTTCCATGTGCTCTGCTCAAGAACTGCAGATAAAACCCACGTCTGTTTAGCAGGTTATTGGTGAGCTATATCTGTGGCCAGGTGTGCTTGCCCCTCTGTCTTTCTGATGGGTTTGGCTCCAGGTACTTACTCTCTGGTGAATAACTTTGAGCATCCTCAATTCCAGTCTTCATAACCCCACTGTCAGTCTCAGAGAGAGACAGAACAAATGAACCCTGCAGGACCCCGGGTTTAGATGGTGTGCTCCACCTCTCCTCCAGCATGTCCTGGGTATGTTATCCACCCCGTGTTGTTCTCCTTGCTGCAGGAGATGTCAATCAGGTGTTTCAATTTGATTTAATAAGCCCTGCAATTCAAGCAGCTTAGTCTGTGGAGCTTTGTTTTGTGACTTCTCAGATAACATGCCTGATAGTGTATCTGGAAGCTACCTTTGCATTAGAGTCTCATAGACTTCACTGGATTGACAAATGGGCCCTGGGTGCACACACAAAGGTTAAGAATCTCTGCCCTACATATATCTGAACGAAACTATAATTTGAAAAGATACACGCACTCCTATGTACATCAGTTCAGTTAAGTCGCTCAGTCGTGTCTGACTCTCCGCGACCCCATGAATCACAGCACGCGAGGCCTCCCTGTCCATCACCAACTCCCGGAGTACACTCAAACTCATGTCCACAGAGTCGGTGATGCCATCCAGCCATCTCATTCTCCGTCGTCCCCTTCTCCTCCCGCCCCCAGTCCTTCCCAGCATCAGACTCTTTTCCAGTGAGTCAACTCGTCGCATGAGGTGGCCAAAGTATTGCAGTTTCAGCTTTAGCATCAGTCCTTCCAATGAACACCCAGGATTGATCTCCTTTAGAATGGACTGGTTGGATCTCCTTGCAGTATAAGGGACTCTCAAGAGTCTTCTCCAACACCACAGTTCAAAAGCATCAATTCTTCGGCGATCAGCTTTCTTCACAGTCCAACTCTCACATCCATACATGACCACTGGAAAAACCATTGCCTTGACTAGACGAACCTTGGTTGGCAAAGCAATGTCTCTGCTTTTTAATATACTATCAAGATTGGTCATAACTTTCCTTCCAAGGAGCAAGCGTCTTTTAATTTCATGGCTGCAATCAGCATCTGCAGTGATTTTGGAGCCCGAAAAAATAAAGTCTGACACTGTTTCCACTGTTTTTCCATCTATTTCCCATGAAGTGATGGGACCAGATGCCATGATCTTTGTTTTCTGAATGTTGAGCTTCAAGCCAACCTTTTCACTCTCCTCTTTCACTTTCATCAAGAGGCTTTTGAGTTCCTCTTCACTTTCTGCCATAAGGGTAGTGTCATCTGCACATCTGAGGTTATCGATATTTCTCCCAGCAATCTTGATTCCAACTTGTGCTTCTTCCAGCCCAGCATTCCTCATGATGCACTCTGCATATAAGTTAAATAAGCAGGGTGACAATATACAACCTTGACGTACCCCTTTTCCTATTTGGAACCAGTCTGTTGTTCCATGTCCAGTTCTAACAGTTGCTTCCTGACCTGCATACAGGTTTCTCAAGAGGCAGGTCAGGTGGTCTGGGATTCCCATCTCTTTCAGAATGTTCCACAGTTTATTGTGATTGACACAGTCAAAGGCTTTGGCATAGTCAATGAAGCAGAAATAGATGTTTTTCTGGAACTCTCTTGCTTTCTCCATGATCCAGCGGATGTTGGCAATTTGATCTCTGGTGCCTCTGCCTTTTCTAAAACCTGCTTGAACATCTGGGAGTTCACGGTTTACATACTGCTGAAGCCTGGCTTGGAGAATTTTGAGCATGACTTTACTAGCGTGTGAGATGAGTACAATTGTGCGGTAGTTTGAGCATTCTTTGGCATTGCCTTTCTTTGGGATTGGAATGAAGACTGACCTTTTCCAGTCCTGTGGCCACTGCTGAGTTTTCCAAATCTGCTGGCATATTGAGTGCAGCACTTTCACAGCATCATCTTTCAAGACTTAAAATAGCTCAACTGGAATTCCATCACCTCCACTAGCTTTGTTCGTAGTGATGCTTTCTAAGGCCCACTTGACTTCATATTCCAAGATGTCTGGCTCTAGGTCAGTGTTCATAGCAGAACTATATACGATAATCAAGACGTCGAAACAACCCAAATGTCCATTGACGGATGAATGGAATGGAGTATAAGCCATAAAAAAGGATGAAATAATGCCATTTGCAGCTTCGTGAATGGACCTAGAGATTATTATACTAAGTGAAGTGAGAGACAAATACCATATGATATCATTTACATGTGGAATTTTGACATATGATGCAAATGAATTTATCTATGAAACGGACTCACAGACATAGAGAAGGGATTGTACTTGTCAAGTGGGAGGTTGGACTGGAAGTTTGCAAATGCAAACTGTTATATATAGATTGAATAAATAGCAAAATTTTATTGGATAGCTCAGGGAACAATATTCAATATCCTGTAATAAACCCTAATGGAAAAGAATATGAAAAAAATTTGTATAACTGAATCACTTTGCTGTACAGCAGAAATGAGCACAACCTTGTAAATCAACTATCAGTTCAGTTCAGTCGCTCAGTCGTGTCCGACTCTTTGTGACCCCATGAATCACAGCACGCCAGGCCTCCCTGTCCATCACCAACTCCCGGAGTTCACTCAAACTCATGTCCATCGAGTCGGTGATGCCTTCCAGCCATCTCATTCTCTGTCGTCCCTGTCTCCTCCCACCCCCAATCCCTCCCAGCATCAGAGTCTTTTCCAGTGAGTCAACTCGTCACATGAGGTGGCCAAAGTATTGGAGTTTCAGCATCAGTCCTTCCAATGAACACCCAGGATTGATCTCCTTTAGAATGGACTGGTTGGATCTCCTTGCAGTCCAAGGGACTCTCAAGAGTCTTCTCCAGCACCACAATTCAAAAGCATCAATTCTTCAGCGATCAGTTTTCTTCTCAATTTAAAAAAAGGTGGGGGAATTCCTGCCCTAGAACACTAAGGAAAGCCGGGTATATTCTACCCCTCGATATTTCTGTTTGGATATCTTACATGGACATCAGTAATGTCCAAAACCTCCCCCAGTGCTTTCTACCTCAGCAAATGGTCCATGGTTCTCTGCATTGCTTAGGCTAAATGCTTTGTAGTCAGACTTGACTTTCTATTCCATATCCGATCCATTGCTGAATGCTGACTTCCTGACCTCCACAGTCTCTCAGTATGTTCCCATCAACATAGCACTGGTTTCAGGACCGCCTGCATATTTGGCGATTCTGGGAGAGATTCCTTCCATGCCGGCCCTTTTACATTCTTTTCTCCCCAAGAAAGCATGTGAGGGCACTTTAGATCTCAATCTGTGTTACTTCCACATCCAAAACCTAAAGCCTTTTCAACACACTTGGAGTAAAATCCAGAGTTCTTCCTATGGCTGCATCTGAGCTCTGGCTGCTTCCCTGACTTTGTTGCCATCATCTCCTGAGGGCTCCCGCTGTCCCAGCCACTTTGGCTTCCTGCATGTTCCTCAAGCCCACTCACACCCTGGAGATTTGTATTTACCCCCACCCCCACCCCCACCCAATAGTCTTTGCCGGTGAGCACAAGCCTTACTCCCTCTCTTCATTCAGCCTCTGCTCACATGTCTCTGTGACCACCCCAGCTAAGATGCTTCATCTGTACACTATCTTCATCTTCTTGCCCTGCTTATGTTCTTCTTTGCACTTATTATTTCTAAGCATATTTCATACACGTGTATATGTTTATTGTCTGTCTCCTTTACCAAAATGTAAGCTCCACTAGGGCAGCGGTTTTGCCTGTTGTAATATCCTGAGTGCACAAGCACTCAAAATATTGATTGAGTGAATGAATGAATCCACATTTGGTATTTCCTCTGCACAGCCCACCTGTTTAATGAGTTTAATGACATGAGTCTGAGTAAACTCCAGGAATTGGCAATGGACAGGGAGGCCTGGTGTGCTGCAGTCCATGGGGTCGCAAAGAGTCGGACACAACTGAGCAACCGAACTGATAATACCATGAAAGTTTGGTTTTTTTTTAAACTAATACACTATTATATTTACTTAGAAGCATTTAGATTGTCATGAAACTGTTATAACTCCCCCTACCTCCAATTACAGGGGACAATTCAGTAACAGAACAATTATTTCCTATAAGCTGCATGAGAAACAACTGAAAAAACGACCGTGCACCTATATAATTAATTTGTCCTGGGTGCCAACATGAAGCTGCTTTGAATTCCCATGGTGATTTACAACCAAAAACAATACCAGGTGAGGTTGGTGGCCATGAAAAATATCACCAGTACAGGGCTGTCTAAAAAATTACTTGGGAATTCTTGTTAACAATAATCCCCCATCCCCCAGCAGTTTAACAGAAAATCTTACACAGTTTTACGTTTCAAGTTTTTTTAATTTAAAGGGAATTGTGTCTAGGGAGGTTAAATGCTTGACAGACAAGAAAGAAAAGAAAAAAAAAATGCTGCCCTAGAACCACTTCATTCATCACTAATCATTAGCTTCAACTTTGTTGTCTTTATCTTCCTCCTCTTCATTTATCTCTCCTTCTTTGTCTTTCTCCCCCCCGCCTTTTTTTTTTCTTGTTTAGATCAGCCTTGACATCATCCTTTTTTTTTTTTGCCATATCAGCCTTCCTTTGGCTCAGGATGCAACAAGATCCTTTTGGTACTCTCCCTTCCACAGTACAGTCTTCTTTTCAGGCTGCCTGCCATATGCAGTGCTGTCACATATCTCCCAGTTTCCTTGCATCTTTGCCAATAGATAGACCAGGATCTTCTTTGGTTTTGGGGTGGCACACCAAACACAAAAAACCAGCCAAAGGAGGCTTTTTGGGTGGTTGGAAACCCTGAACTTCTTTTTGTTTCCATTTTGGGAGGAATAAAAGTTTTCATATCTGTTTTATAAGGGGCCTTGTCCACTCTTGACATTTTCCTTTCTCTTCGTCAGACGAGGCTTTTCACCTTTCTGAGCGTTTTGAGATTTTTTTTTCCCCGTGGTGTGGACCATTTTTAAAGCCTTTATTGAATTTGTTACAATATTGCTTCAGCTTCATGTTTTGGTTTCTTGGGCAATGAGTCATGTGGGATCTTAGCTCCCCAACCAGGAATCGAACCTGTACCCCCTGCATTGGAAGGTGAAGTCTTAACCACTTGACTGCCAGGGAAGTCCCCTTTCTGAGCATTTAAAGAATAACTTGAGAATGATTGAAGCATCTGGATGCATTTTCCTGGGCTCCTTCTGGCAAGTTTATGCAAAGAGCCTATGATGACATTTGACCTCAGGCTTCTCAGGGCCTCCTCTGCCTTGCCAGTGTTTAGTTACTTTTCCTCAGGGGAGGCAGACTTGCTCAGCGCCCCTTGCTCTCACTCGCCTCAGCAGTCTCTCCAGGTGTTTCTGAATCCCAGTGTTCACGTAAGAGCATGAACCTGAAAGGCCTAGTGACAGCTCATTCCTTGGTCACTTAAGCCTTGTCTGCTGCCTCCTGGCCCTTCCTCTCCCTCCCTCTGCCATCATCTTTACCACCTTGCTCCTCAGTGTTATTCTGTCCACCCTCTCCCAATACATCCATTGCCAAAGTTGTCTTTTTTTAAAAATTGATTTATTATTAATTGAAGGATAATGGCTTTACAGAATTGTGTTGGTTTCTGCCAAACGTCAACATGAATCAGCCATAGCTATACATATCTCCCCCACCTCTTTTTTGGAAAAAATTATTTATTTTTTATTGAAGGATAATTGCTTTACATAATTTTGCTGTTTTCTGCCAAACTTCCAAAGTTAACTTTTTAAAAAAATAAAGTTGATCATGATGTCTACTCTGCTCAAAACCCTCTCTTGAATTTCTGTATCAAAATGTTGACAACCAACACAATATTGTAAAGCAGTTACCTTCCAATTAAAAATACATTTTTAAAAAAAGGAAAAAAATTATTTTTTCAACCCTAGGACTTCCCTGGTGGTCCAGTGGTTAAGAATCTGCCTGCCAAAGAGGGGCACATGGTTTTGATCCCTGGTCCTGGAAGATCCCACAGGCCTCAGGGGAGATAAGCCTGTGATCCACGGCGAGAGAAGCCACTGCAATGAGAAGCTGGCGCACTGCAACTAAAGAAAGCCTGTGTGCAGCAGTGAGACCCAGCGCAGCCAAAAATAGTGAAATAAAAAAAAAATACTTTTTGATTATACATGACAGAAATCTGGCTAGAAAGAAGATGGATCAGAAAGGCAATTTGGGGAGAGAATACTGAAGTAGCTGTATAAGAGAAGCAAAGTCAAAGTTAGTCACTCAGTCGTGTCTAACTCTTGTGACCACATAGAATGTAGTCTGCTAGGCTCCTCTGTCCGTGGAATTCTCTAGGCAAAAATATTGGAATGGGTTGTCATTTCCTCCTGCAAGGGATCTTCCTGACCCAGGTATTGAACCTGGGTCTCCTGCCTTGCAGGCAGATTACCATCTGAGCCACCAGGGAAGCCCCAAGAAGAGAAGGAAGAATCAACCAAACCTGGGAAGGACTGAATGTGGATGGCAATAGAGATGGTGGGATCCAGGGACTGAGATGCCTCTGGGACTGTCTCTGCTTCTTGTCTCCACTTCTCCAGAACATGTTTCTTATAGAAGACTGGCTTCTGCTACGTACAGCAGAGATTAAGGCCCCTGATGTCTCTTGAACTCTCTTTTCTTATGGCTTATATCATTAGGGGGAGGGTCATTTCCCCTCTGTTTTGCATAAGACATTTCAGATGAGCATTCTGATGAAACCAGTGTGGGTCAGATGCCTGTCCCTGAGCTAATCAACAGGGACTCAGAGGTCTGGTCATGTAAGAACATGGAGCTTCTCTACAGCAGCTACATAGATGGGGTGAGGGGCGGTCCCCAGAGAAAGAAGGGGCTAGGCAGACAATAGTTACTCCACTTTGCCCAACCAGACCCAGGCAGCTGGTGGCCTGAAGGCCACATTTGGCCCACAGCATTGTCTTAAATAGGCTTAAGATGGTTTTGAACTGTTTGTTAGCATTTTATGAGTGTTTCTCATAAAAGCCTGGATTTCTGTTTTAACTTGAAATGTGGGAACCCTGGACCTCGAATTCTCGTGTGGCAAAAATTGGCTGGAGCTGAAAGGGTGTTGCTCATTTAAAATGGAGTATTCAATTGTTCGGAGAAGGCAATGGCAAGCCACTCCAGTACTCTTGCCTAGAAAATCCCATGGATGGAGGAGCCTGGTAGGCTGCAGTCCGTGGGGTCGCTAAGGGTCGGATACGACTGAGCAACTTCACTTTCACTTTCCACTTTCACACATTGGAGAAGGAAATGGCAACCCACTCCAGTGTTCTTGCCTGGAGAATCCCAGGGACGGGGGAGCCTGGTGGGCTTCCGTCTATGGGGTCACACAGAGTCGGACACGACTGAAGTGACTCAGCAGCAGCAGCATTCAATTGTTGTTGTCCTATCACCTGTTGCTGCTGCTGCTAAGTCTCAACCACTCAAAACTATGAGGTGAAAAACAATAAAGTCACTTATGGTCATTCAGTTCAGTCAGTTCAGTCAGTTCGGTTGCTCAGTCGTGTCCGACTCTTTGCGACACCACGGACTGCAGCACGCCAGGCCTCCCTGTCCATCACCAACTCCTGGAGTTTACTCAAACTCATGTCCATTGAGTTGGTGATGCCACCCAACCACCTCATCCTCTGTCATCCTCTTCTCCTCCTGCCTTCAATCTTTCCCAGCATCAGAGTCTCTTCAAATGGTCATTGCTACTGCTGCTAAGTCACTTCAGTCGTGTCCGACTCTGTGCGACCCCATAGACGGCAGCCCACCAGGCTCCGCCATCCCTGGGATTCTCCAGGCAAGAACACTGGAGTGGGTTGCCATTTCCTTCTCCAATGCGTGAAAGTGAAAAGTGAAAGTGAAGTCGCTCAGTCGTGTCCGACTAGTAGAAACCCCATGAACTGTAGCCCACCAGGCTACTCTGTACATGAGATTTTCTAGGCAAGAGTACTGGAGTGGCTTGCCATTGCCTTCTCTGCAAATGGTCATTACCAGCCATGTTTCTGGGGATTTGCTGGTTTCAGCCAGATGGGTCTCACCCAGGGTCTCAGGTGGTTGCAGTCAGAGGGGAATGAGGCTGAAGTCAACTGGAAGTCTTCCTTTGGTGGCTGCAGCTGGCTCTTGGCTGGGCTGTAGGCTGAAGCCGCTCCACACGGCCTCACTGCGATTTGGGCTCCCTCACAGCATGGCAGCTGCCCTCTCTTCTCAGGGAAGACTCAGTCTCTTTGCTATGTGTTCACTTTTTAAGTTACATTCTCTCCAGGAGCTGTTTTCATTTCAGGTAAGAAAATGGAGATAAGCAGAGAAGAATGGACAGCTCAAGGTCACCTGGTATTAAAGCCAGGAAGAGAATGGAGCCTCTGCCTTTCCCTCTCAGATTATAGTTTACACCGCTGTCTCCTCCATCCTTCTCTCTCTGGTGAAAGCTCCGGTGTCTTCTAGACCCTTCCTTGTACTGCAGCTGGCTGTGGCCAGACCTGGCCCCTCACTAGGTTTCAGCTCTTCCTTGGCAGAAACTCTCTTTTGCTCAACATTTTTTCTGTATGATAGCTTGATGCCTGCATTTAGTTGGTCCTCAGAAAGTGTATATTTAATCAAATCCATATTTTTCAAATACCCTCAATTTTCTTTTTGTTGTATAACTAGCTCCATGGGAACCTCAATTCCTGTTGTATGTGGGAATGGGCAATCAAGCAGGGGCAAGGAAATGTGTCCCCACCTGCTCACCGTCTCTCAGGACCTCCAGAGATGCCTGAGGAGCCCCAGAGTCCAGATATTATTGTTTTGGGGAGAGGTGTATGTATGTGAGAGAGACTGAATTTAAGGGACATACTGTGGTTTTTCTTTGATAAAACTAAACAACAAAAACAAACAATAAATTGAACAACACAGGTATAAATAGAATAAGGAATGAAAGACTTTCTACCCTCAATCTCTCCCTATACCTGCTCCCACAGCTCAGAGGTCATCACTTATCATTGTTTATGGTTCAGCCTATAACCTGCAAGATTCTTGACACACCCACAGTATGAGTTGAATACATACTGTACCCTACATTTTTTAATATCCCAGAGATTCCTTTCAACAGCTGCTTGCAAATTTATAAAATAGATGAACCATACTTTTGTTGGATCGTTGGTTTGTTTGGAGGGATAATAATGTTATTTATGTTTATCTGTACTGAGTTTTCATATTTCACACATGACACACAAACACATCCATTTTGTAAAATATTTGGTATAGTTGCTAAGTCATATCTGACTCTTGAGATATGGACTGTAGCCTGCCAGGCTCCTCTGTCCATGGAATTCTTCAGGCAAGAATATTGGAGTGGATTGCCATTTCCTTTCCCAGGGGATCATCCCGACCCAGGGATCAAACTCAGGTCTCCTGCTCTGCAGGCAGATTCTTTACCAACTGAGCTACCAGGGCTGTGTTCAATACAGCAGCCACTTGCCATGTGTGACTGCAGAGCACCTGGAATGTGGTGAGTTTGAATTCAGGTGTGCCATACATGTAAATGCACATTGGATTTTGGAGACTTAGTATGAAAAAACCACTGGTAATTTGTTTACATTGATTATGTGTTGAAATGATAATGTTTTGGAATATTGGGTTAAATAAAATATATTGTTAAAATTAATTTTATGCTTCTTTTTTTTAAATGGCTAAAGTCTGAAATTACATAAACATTTTGCATTATATTTCTTTTGGGCAGAGCTGATTTAGAGAAAATAAATGTGTACAGAGCAAAAGATGAAAGTTCAATTTCATAATCTGACCTCTTGCCTCCCTGAGTTGTTACTGATTTTTATTGCTTTCTAATATGTATTTTAAGACTATGCACTTTATCCTGAATTATGTTTTTTCTATATTCTTCAGATTTTGTATGTATATCGTGCTTTTGTTTGTCTTTGAAAAAGTTTGTACTATTACTTTTCATAAATACTTTAATTGCAGAGACTTCTCCAGTGATCCAGTGGTTAAGATTCTGTGTCTCCAATGCAGGGGGCAGGGTTGCAATTCCTTATTGGGAAACTAAGATCCCACATGCCACACACGTGGCCAAGAAAATAAAATAGAATAAAATAAATACCTTAGGGAACTTCCCTGACTAACCAGTGGCAAAGACTTCATGCTCCCAGTGCATGGGGCCCTGGTTCAATCCCTGGTCAGGGAACTAGATCCCACATGCCACAACTCAGAGTTCACATGTTGCAACTGAAGATCCCAAGTGCCGCAACTAACAGCCGATGCAGCCAAATAAATATTTAAAATAAATAAATAAATACCTTAATTGCAAATAAAATAAAGACAGTAAACGCTTCTGGTTTCTTCACAACCCTGATTCTTCTCCAAGATGCATTGTTTTGAATACTGGCATTGCCACTTACCAAACTGAAGACAAGAAATAGAAATCCTAATATCTGAATAATAGAAATCCCTATTCTTCTCTATCCCAGAAAGAGAAGAATAGAAATGGAGAGAAGGAATTATTTCAAGAAATACTGATGGTATTTCCCCAAAATTAAAAACAAACAAACAAACATGAAAAACCTTTGGTTGCAAGATCCATAGAATTTCAGATAAAAAAGGAAAAACTCCCCTATAGACTCATACAGAAGTATAAGGATACCAAAAATAAAGAGAAAATGACAAAACCTATATAAAGAAAGAGCAGAACATACAAAAGAACAAGAATCAATTTGCCACCAGATTTTCCAACAGCAAAACCGTGTAGTATTGATCAGAGAGATTTCAGAGGGAAATATATCTTTTATGGGAAAAGCTAAAGACATCAAGATTAGCTAGAAAATTAACACAAAGAATACTGGAGTGGGTTGCCATTTCCTTCTCCAGGGGATCTTCCCAACCCAGGGATCTAACCTGGGTTTCCTGCATTGCAGACAGTGTCCTGCACTGCAGGCAGACTCTTTACCAACTAAGCTGCCAGGAAGCCCCCTAGGTCTTAAGAGAGAAAGACACAAATTAGACCTTAAGAGAGAAAACAGGCAAGGTCTCAGAATGCCTTCCACATTTTGATCACACACAATAAAGGAGGCAAGAAAAGAGTGGGAGAAAGTTGAGGTATCAGTGGAAGTGAAAATTGCACATCTTGATGGGCCTGGCAAAGGAACTCCTCTTGTGCTAATACTATTATAATTAAAAACCCCACATGCTAGTAAAGCAAACACCAATCTGAGGGAGTCACCCATAATTTAGAGTGCTTCAACTTGGAGAAACATCTGAGGTAGCATTTGTGGATGGTCTGAACACAAGGGCATAAGCACGCAGAGAAAGACCGTGCATTATCTTTTAAAAAGCTGAGTATAAGTCTCTACAATAAAGAGAGCTTCTGTGAAAGAAAACAGTGATAAATTGTACTTCATCAAAATAAAAGACTTGAACTTCTCAAGTGACACTGTGAAGATGCTAAATAAGCAAACTATAGAATTTGAGACTACGTTTGCACAGCTGTACCTGAAAAAGAATTTGAAATCAATGTATGTTAATATTAAGCAAACAAGCAACCTAATAAAGACATGTAAAAGAATAGACATCTCAGGGAAGAAAACGTATGTATGGCTTACAAGCATGAGTGAGGAACTCAAGAGCATGAGTCAGCAGGAGTACAAATGAAAACCATAATGAGGCACTAGTTCATACCCAACGGAACAGCTACAGTTGAAAAGGCTGACAGTTCCAAGTGCTGGTGAAAATGTGGCAGAAGTGGAGTTCCTTCATATTGTTGGTGGGATTGTAAATGGAACAACTACTTTGGAGAATTCTTTGACAGTTTCTCATAAAATTATGTATATGCCATGATCCAAGAATTTCATTCCTAGATACTCAAGAATAATGAAAACATATTCTGTAAAAAGAAAAGAATCATAGCAACTTTATTTACATAGCCAAGCACTAGAAACAATCCAAACACCCATCAATAGGATAATAGATAACCATTTATATTACATTCTTTCAAAGGACTATGCCTCAGCAATAAAAAGGAATAAACTACTGATAACAAAGATAAATATTAAAACATCATATTGAGCAAAAGAAGCCAACTACAGAATATTAATGCTGTATGATTCTGGTGATGGACACCAGAATGGTAATTGCAGCAGGTGTGGGTAGGTGAATATGGACTGGAAGAGGCCTGGGGTAATAGAAATGTTTTGTATGTTATTTTGTGTTTTAATAACTTCAGTTCAGTTCAGTTCAGTCGCTCAGTCGTGTCCAACTCTCCGCGACCCCATGAATCACAGCACGCCAGGCCTCCCTGTCCATCACCAAATCCTGGAGTACACTCAAACTCATGTCCACAGAGTTGGTGATGCCATCCAGCCATCTCATTCTCTGTCGTCCCCTTCTCCTCCCGCCCTCAACCTTTCCCAGCATCAGAGTCTTTTCCAGTGAGTCAACTCGTCGCATGAGGTGGCCAAAGTATTGCAGTTTCAGCTTCAGCATCAGTCCTTCCAATGAACACCCAGGATTGATCTCCCTTAGAATGGACTGGTTGGATCTCCTTGCGGTACAAGGGACTCTCAAGAGTCTTCTCCAGCACCACAGTTCAAAAGCATCAATTCTCAGGTGATCAGCGTTCTTCACAGTCCAACTCTCACATCCATACATGACCACGGAAAAAACCATAGCCTTGACTAGACGGACCTTTGTTGGCAAAGTAATGTCTCTGCTTTTTAATATACTATCAATTGCTGAAACTCACCAAACTGAATATTTAAGATCTGTGTATTTTATTGTGTGAAAATTATACCTTGATTTAAAAAAAAAGGTAATTCTTTTTTAAAAAAAGACAAATTAAAAAAAATTAAAATGCCCAGGACTGAATGATAATGAAAGCATTTTGCTTCGAAGTTGTGGAATCCAGCAAGATTGGCCCTCTAAGGGCAATTTATAGTCTTAACTACTTATACTAAAAAAAGAAGAAAGCTGATTTTTCAAAATGAGTTAATGTCCGTATTTAAGAAGTGATAATAAATGTTCAAAAGAATGGATAAAGAAAATGTGGTATATATATATATACACAATGGAATATTCAGTTCAGTTCAGTCACTCAGTCGTGTCTGACTCTCCACGACCCCATGAATCACAGCACGCCAGGCCTCCCTGTCCACCACCAAATCCCAGAGTTCACTCAAACTCATGTCCACAGAGTCGGTGATGCCATCCAGCCATCTCATTCTCGGTCGTCCCCTTCTCCTCCTGCCCCCAACCTTTCCCAGCATCAGAGTCTTTTCCAGTGAGTCAACTCGTCGCATGAGGTGGCCAAAGTATTGCAGCTTCAGCTTTAGCATCAGTCCCTCCAATGAACACCGAGGATCGATCTCCCTTAGAATGGACTGGTTGGATCTCCTGGCGGTACAAGGGACTCTCAAGAGTCTTCTCCAACACCACAGTTCAAAAGCATCAATTCTTCGGCGATCAGCTTGCTTCACAGTCCAACTCTCACATCCATACATGACCACGGGAAAAACCATAGCCTTGACTAGACGGACCTTGGTTGGCAAAGTAATGTCTCTGCTTTTCAATATATTATCAAGGTTGGTGATAACTTTCCTTTCAAGGATTAAGCGTCTTTTAATTTCATGGCTGCAATCAGCATCTGCAGTAATTTTGGAGCCCAAAAAAATAAAGTCTGACACTGTTTCCACTGTTTTTCCATCTATTTCCCATGAAGTGATGGGACCAGATGCCATGATCTTTGTTTTCTGAATGTTGAGCTTCAAGCCAATCTTTTTACTCTCCTCTTTCACTTTCAACAAGAGACTTTTTAGTTCCTCTTCACTTTCTGCCATAAGGGTAGTGTCATCTGCATATCTGAGGTTATTGATATTTCTCCCAGCAATCTTGATTCCAGCTTGTGCTTCTTCCAGCCCAGCGTTCCTCATGATGTACTCTGCATATAAGTTAAATAAGCAAGGTGACAATATACAGCCTTGACGTACTCCTTTTCCTATTTGGAACCAGTCTGTTGTTCCATGTACAGTTCTGACTGTTGCTTCCTGACCTGCATACAGGTTTCTCAAGAGGCAGGTCAGGTGGTCTGGGATTCCCATCTCTTTAAGAATGTTCCACGGTTTATTGTGATTGACACAGTCAAAGGCTTTGGCATAGTCAATGAAGCAGAAATAGATGTTTTTCTGGAAATCTCTTGCTTTCTCCATGATCCAGCGGATGTTGGCAATTTGATCTCTGGTGCCTCTGCCTTTTCTAAAACCTGCTTGAACATCTGGGAGTTCACGGTTTACATACTGCTGAAGCCTGGCTTGGAGAATTTTGAGCATGACTTTACTAGCGTGTGAGATGAGTGCAATTGTGCGGTAGTTTGAGCATTCTTTGGCATTGCCTTTCTTTGGGATTGGAATGAAGACTGACCTTTTCCAGTCCTGTGGCCACTGCTGAGTTTTCCAAATTTGCTGGCATATTGAGTGCAGCACTTTCACAGCATCATCTTTCAAGACTTGAAATAGCTCAACTGGAATTCCATCACCTCCACTAGCTTTGTTCGTAGTGATGCTTTCTAAGGCCCACTTGACTTCTCATTCCAAGATGTCTGGCTCTAGGTCAGTGATCACGTTATCGTGACTATCTTGGTCGTGAAGATCTTTTTTGTACAGTTCTTCTGTGTATTCTTGCCACCTCTTCTTAATATCTTCTGCTTCTGTTAGGTCCATACCATTTCTGTCCTTTATCGAGCCCATCTTTGCATGAAATGTTCCCTTGGAATCTCTAATTTTCTTGAAGAGATCTCTTGTTTTTCCTATTCTGTTATTTTCCTCTATTTCTTTGCATTGATCGCTGAGGAAGTCTTTCTTATCTCTCCTTGCTATTCTTTGGAACTCTGCATTCAGATGCTTATATCTTTCCTTTTCTCCTTTGCTTTTCGCTTCTCTTCTTTTCACAGCTATTTGTAAGGCCTCCTCAGACAGCCATTTTGCTTTTTTGCATTTCTTTTCCATGGGGATGGTCTTGGTCCCTGTCTCCTGTACAATGTCACGAACCTCCGTCCAGAGTTCATCAGGCACTCTATCTATCAGATCTAGTCCCTTAAATCTATTCCTCACTTCCACTGTATAATCATAAGGGATTTGATTTAGGTCATATATGAATGGTCTAGTGGTTTTCCCTATTTTCTTCAATTTAAGTCTGAATTTGGCAATAAGAAGTTCATGATCACTTAACCATAAAAAATGAATGCAATAATGCCATTTGCAGCAACATGGATGGACCTAGAGATTATCATACTAAGTGGACTAAGTCAGACAAAGACAAATGTCATATGATATCACTAATATGTAAAAGTAAAAAATGATGCAAATGAACATATTTACAAAACAGAAATAGAGTCATGGATGTAGAAAATAAACTTATGGTTACCAGTGGGGAAAGTGGGTGGTGGAGGGATAAACTGGGATACTGGGATTTACATATGCACACTACTATACATAAAACAGATAACTAATAAGGACCTACTGTATAGCACAGGGAACTCTACTCAATTCTCTGTAATGACCCATATGAGAAAAGAATCTAAAAAGAAGTGGATATATCATTTTGTATACATGTAATTCATTCACTTTGCTGTACAGCAGAAACTAACACAAATTGTAAATCAACTATACTCCAATAAAAATTTTTTTAAACAAGAAATGATAATAAGCAACAAGGGTTTACTGTATAGCACAGGGTACTACGTTCAATATTTTTAATAATCTGTAATGGAAATTAATTGAAAAAAGAATATATATATACATGAATCACTTTGCCATACACCTAAAACTAACACAATATTATAAATCAGCTATACTCCAACTTAAAAAAAATAGGTAAAAAAGGGGAAGTGACAAAAATAATAAACTCTAAGTATAAAGATAGAATAAAATAAATAAGAGCAGAAATTAATGATCAGTGAAATAAGAATGAAGGTAAAATAGAAAATATCAACTAATCAAAAGTTTTTTAAATTTTATTTTAATTACGATAAAATACACATAATATTTATAATATTAATCATTTTTAAGTGTGTGAACCATTTCTAAGAGAATGTATTCAACAATAGTGTTAAATACATTCATGTTGTCCTGCAACTGCTTTCCAGAACTCTTTTCATACTTATGAAACAACTCCCCATTTCTTCCTTCCTCTAACTCCTGGCACCTACCCTGCTACTTTCTGTCTCTATGAATTGGAGGTTTGTTCTAGGTATTGATGTAAGTGTGGAATCATAGTATTTGTCCTTTTGTGTCTGGCTTATTCAACTCAGCATAATGTCCTCAAGTTTCAACCATGTTATAATGTAGTTTGTATCAGAATTTCCTTTATTTTTAATACTGAATAATATTCCATTGTATGTGTATGCCACATTTTATCCACTCATTCGTCCATGAACACTTGGGTTGCTTCCTCCTTTTGACTGTTGTGAATAATGTAGCTCTACTTGAGGACCTATGTTCAATTATGTTGAGTAAATACCCAGAAGTGGAATTACTGGATTATATAGTAATTCTATTTGAAAATTTTTGAGAAACCACCATACTGCATTTCACAGCAGCTGTACCATTTTACATGCTCATCTACACTGCTTAAGGATTTCAATTTTTCCACATCCCCCCCGATATTTGTAATTTTCTGTGGTCTTCTTTTCTTTTTATAGTAGCCATTCTAATGGGCGTGAGATGGTGTCTCAACATGGTATAGATTTGCATTTCTCTAAATGATTAGTAGGATTGAGCATCTTTTAACATGCTTGTCGGTGTTTGTACATCTGGAGAAATGTCTATTCAGGTCCTTTGCCCATTTTGCAGTAGAGTTGTTTGTTTTCTTACTCTTGAGTTGTAGAACTTCTATATATATATTTAACATTATCCTCCTTATCAAAGATATGATTTGCAAATATTTTCTCCCATTCTATAGATTTCTCACTCTGTTGTATATGTCTTCTAATCCACAGAAGTTTTTAATTTTGATTAACATTTAATTAATTTTGTAGTCTAACTTATCTGTTTTTACTTTTGTTGCCTGTGCTTTTGGTCAAATAAAATAAAAATCACTGTTAAAATCCAGCATCATGAAGCTTTTCCCCTATGTTTTCTCCAAAGAGTTTTATATATGCCCTGCGCTCCATCTCCTCCAAAGATAAAATTTATCTTGCCCCTATTCAAGAACCAAGCATGGGGAGGAAACACACTGTAACCAATCACCTGAACTCTGAACCAGAGCTGTCTCTGGGTTTTACTGTGTGTGACTTTTGTAGTGTTGGCAGTCTTCAAACTTTTAGTGGTTCTTGGTCATCTGCTGATGTGTGTATTAGAGATTATATATACGTTCATCTCTGGTTTTGTTTGTCCTGGCCTGTGGCTGGTGATTTAGTCTGTGGGGAGCAGGGTGGGGAGGTGAGAGTGGGTGCATGCTCCTGCCATGGGGGTGCTGGTAGGTTATTCTGCCTGCCTCCCACCCCTCCTAGAGACAGCAGAAGCCTGGAGCCACAAAAGGCTCTCCAGTTCCCACACCTAACCTGGATGTGTCCTCATAGCCTTGACTAATGCCCCTAAATTCCTCTTCCCCTTTTAGCTGTTGTCTGGGTGTGCAGCTTTCCTTATCTACTGTGTAGCTATTAGCATAACTGACTCTATCTTGGGCACTTACATTTTCTCCTATCCTCCTGTTGACCCTACCCAGGACTGTACTGTGCAGCAAGTCATTTCTCTGTTGTCAAGGGCATTGTAATTAGTAGATTCTGTTTAATAATTATTAGGACCACGTAGCCTCTATGCTCCATTAATCCCCAGACAATGATGGAAACCTTTGCTGATATGTTCCTGGTGCCCATGAGACTAGTTAGTCATTTGTAAGTCTTGATTTAAGAATGTATGTGCTGTTTCCAAGCCCCTGCCCTCATTTCCTAGGTTAAGTATAAAATTGTGCCAGGTGTGGAGAGCAGCTGCAAATGCTTCCGGATCAACCTGATTATGCTCCCACCATGTGAGTAAGTCACTCTATAATAAACCGATCCATTGATTGTAAGGGAGTGGCCTGCCTCATTTTTTTAGTCTCAAGATGCCTTCTCAGTTCAGTGGGCAAATTTCATTCCCTCCATCCTCCAACACCCAGCCTTGCTCCTGCAGCACCTTCTGCTGTGGTGTTATCTGGGAGTTTCCCCACACGTCCCACCCTGTCTACTCTCTGTCGTTTGGGGCTTTCTGAGGTCTTGGTCCACCATGTGTTATAAGACCTGGGATGCCATGTCTTGCCTTGCCATCTTTTGGGCCTCACGGGACCCAACCCTGTGTTCCCTGACTCTCACCAGCGTGCCCCTCTCCTATCAGGAAAGGCTCCCCACTTGTTAGTTCCTCTATCAACTTGGCTACAGCACCCTACCCACCTGAATCTCATTGATTGGAAAAAATACACTGTCGAAAAGTTGAGAATTATGTTTTATTTGCTGCATTACTGAGGACTTGAGCCCAGGAGGCAGCCTCTCATATAACTCTGAGGGCCTGTTTGAAAGAGACAAAGAAGGAGCCAGGAGTTTTTGCAAAAAAAAAAAAAAAATCAACCAAATAAAAAGCAAACAAAAAACAGGTAGTTAAACATCAAAAGATTACTGGTAATAAAAAAAGCATATCAAATTAGTGAATGTAGTGCTTTTCTATGTACAGGAAGATGCAAAAGTCTGGGCTTGATGGAATTATGCTTTGATATGTGCATTAATTATCTAGGGCCAGTATCCTGTTTTTCTCCGCTCCAAATTCCCTCAGGACACACCATCAGTGGTGACTGCAGTGGCTGAGGACTCGAAGGCCACAGCATCCTGTTCACTGAAACGGCAGGTGACATTCTTGGTCCGCAGCCTCAACTGAAGGGGTTTTACCTTCCCGCCAGCCTGAAAATTTGCTCAAACAAGTCAATGACATCCCCCCACCATGGAAACCAAGGGTCAGCCCATCTCCTTGTCACTACAAAGCTTGCCTCCAACAGTCACTGCTTTTTCACTCTGTTCCCAAGCACAGCCCTGGTGTGGCCTTTCCTGGTGTGTGTGCCCTTCCCCCGATGCTGTGATACAGGTGACTAAGAAGCTGCCGTCACCCTCATCTGCTCAGTGTCAGCTGTCATGTCATACTGTTTAGGGCAGGGATCACTCCCTCACTAACGGGGTGAGGAGGGGGTGATCAGAACATACCGTTGGTACGCTTTCTTGTCTTCCTGTGCTGTTATGGGCTTATTAATTACTTTAACATATTTCTTCCCTGGGGACTTCCCTGGTGGTCCAGTAGCTAAGACTCTGCACTCCTAGTGCAGGGAGCCCAGGATTGATCCCTGGTCAGGGAACTAGACCCCACATGCTGCAACTAGAAAGACCCCACATGCTGCGATGAAGATGGAAGATCCCAAGGGCCGCAACTAAGACCCAGCACGGCCAAATAAATATTTACACAAATAAATTTAAAAATATTTTTTATTCTTTGGCTTCATGGGATTTGGGATGGCTTGGATATGACATCCGCTCAGTCTCTCTCCCCTTAATTTACTTGGCTTTTATAAAAATCTAGATTGTTACTTACTTTTTTTTTCGTTCTTCAAAAAAAATTGCTGCCATTTCCACCCTCACACATTTGTCTTTGTACACCTCTGCTATGATTTCTGAGACAGAGTCCTAGAAGTGGGACGATAAATTTAAAATTTTTAGAGAATCTGGCAAATTGCTCCTTGAGGAGGCTATACTGATTTATACTCCCTCCAGCAGCGTTTGAGACTAACACCTGGTGGAAGTTGTGAATGTGTGGGTAAATGTACAGTCCTTTGAATTTTGAGACTCTAATGATTTTCTGATTTTATTTGTAATGATGTTGTTGAAGAATAACATACATACAGTAAAGTGCACATGTCTTGAGCAAACAGCTTGATGGATTTTTACTGAGGGAATTCCTCTGCATAACCACCACCCAGTTCAGGATACAGAACATCCCCAGCTCCTCAAAAGCAGCCCCCATGTGCTCTCCCTGTTATTACCTCCCACCAGCCACTGCTTGGCCTCTGTCTCTATAGTTTTGTTTGCTTTTGAGCTTCATGAAAATGGATCCCTATACTCTGTGCTCTTTAAGGCTTAACTTTTGCTCACCATTGTGTCTGTGAAATTCACCCCATGGTTGCGTGTGTTTGCACTTTGTTCACTGATTGCTGCATGTTATTCCACCAAGTGACCACACTTCAACGTACTTCTGTTGATGGATATTTAGGCTGTTTCCGTGTTTTTGGTTGGGCCAGGTCTCATTACGATCCACTAGAGTGTATTGGGTTGCCCAAAAAGTTTGCCTGGGTTTTCTATCACGTTTGCGGAAAAATCTGAACAAACTTTTTGGTCAACACAATACATAACTTTTGGAGCTCCTTTCCAATTTAGGTTAGTTTTACCTAGGAGTGGGATTGTAAACCATAGGGTTTACATACATTTGATTAGATTCTGCCAGTTTTCCAAAATGTTCCTCCCAACTTACACCTCTGAGAGCACTGTGTCAGAGTTCCATTAGCTACACATCTTTACCAGCATTTAGTATTGTTGGGTTTTAATATTTTTTATTTAAATAGTTTTTGACTGTCAACAAAATTGAATATCTTTTTATATATTCATTGGCTATTTCAATGTCTTCTTCTTTAATTTCTTGTTCTGGGACTTCCCTGGTGGTCCAGTGGTTAAGACTGTGTGCTTCCACTGCAGGGGGTATGGGTTTGATCCCTGGTTGGGGAACTAAATTCCCACATGCCGAGAGATGTGGCCAAAAGAACAAAAAAAAGAGTGAGAGAAATTTCTTGTTCTCCCTTTTGCTCATTAAAAAAATATTTCCCACATTGTTCACTCTAAGAGTCATAGTTCTTTTTAAATGACATATAAACATGCTTTACTTTATTTCCCTGTTTGTTCCTACTTCCAAATGCTCTCTACCCTACATTATGTTGCTTGTTTATTGACAGAATATGATGAGAAGAACAAATGCTCTTGCATGATGAGGGAAGACAGAAATGATGCTGGGAGACTGTGATGGGTGGCTGGAGCCAGGGGTCTGTGCAGAGTGAGAGGCGGAGAAGGCCTGTTTCCATGGCCGCCTCTGCCACACATGGCCTCACCCTCCTTTGCTCGTCTTCCTTTTTAAAAAGCCACGATATTACAGCCTTGTTGCTTCCCTGATTTTATAAGGAGAACATGCAGCCTCAGAAACAAAGCAAAGCCACGTTACCTTCAGGTGAGGAAGTCGGTGAGACTCTGGCTCTATTCACAGTTTGGTGGCTGCCCCAGAAGGTGGTGTCCGCATGCAGGCTCTCTGTGCTTCCGGTTCTTGTTCACTGCTGGGCCCCTGGGGCCTGGAGCAGTTCCTGGCATAAATATGGTGGCATGGAGGACTTGAGGGCTCCCCCTCATTTTGATGACTGCCTCCTGAGCCTCGTGCATGAAAAAGATGTGTCATTTGAGCTGAAGGAACACCTTGGTTCCGGAGCCCTCATGGAGCCCTTTGGTGGGGGACGAGGAATGTCCATGAGAGTCAACTGTTTAGTTCCAAACACAGGCTACAGTTGTGTTGTAATCAGTACCCCTTCCCCATCAGTCTGAGCCCTGATATCTTTGGAGCCCTTGTGGACATTGTTGCTGCAGACCTCAGATAGAACCATTTCAATCAGACAGGGGAGTTTTGGTGAGAGATGGAGAGGTTGGGGTCTGCCGTTTCTCTCAAGAATTTTCTTGGGCCTCTTAAGTTTTGTTCTCTTCTACCCCCTAGTACCAATCTACATGCCAAAGAGTCCTGAGCAGGGCACACTTGGAGGCCGCATCTCAAAAAGCGGTAACAGGATTGCTCTGGACTTCTCAAGTGATTGGCAACACTTAACATAGATTATTCCAAAGGGACACCTGGGTCAGGCAATTTAGAAAAAACAGCTTCTGTAGAAATGAATCAATGAGTGAATGAGTGGAAGGGAGCCCCTACAATGACCTTCATCATGCCAATTGCACTTCCTACTAAACTGTAAATTCTTTAAGGACTGGCACTTGCTCCTGGAGAGTCTTCCCCATATTATACTTGCAGTGCCCTGTGAATGAATGAATGAGTGAATGATGCAGCTCTACTACTTGGCAGTATAGGTAAGTTACAAAATGAATTCTTTTGTATTCTTAACTTTTAACCTTGCATCTGCATATGATAAGCAATTTAACAAACATTTGTTGAATGAATGAATGACTGGATACATTCGTGCTCAGTCGCGTAGCTGTGTCCAACTCTTTGTGACTCCATGGATTGTAGCCCACCAGGCTCCTCTGTCCATGGGATTCTCCAGGCAAGAATACTGGAGTGGGTTGCCATGCCCTCCTCCAGAGGATCTTTCCAACCCAGGATTGAACCCGTGTCTCTTGTGTCTCCCGCACTAGAGGTGGATTCTTTACCACTAGTGCCACCTGGGAATACATTTCAGTTCAGTTCAGTTGAGTCGCTCAGCCGTGTTCAACTCTTTGCGACACCATGGACTTAGCACACCAGGCTTCCATCTCCGTCACCAACTCCCAGAGCTTACTCAAACTTATGTCCACTGAGTCAGTGATGCCATCCGACCATCTCATCCTCTAATCCCCTTCTCCCGCCTTCAATCCTTCCCAGCATCAGGGTCTTTTCAGATGAGTCAGTTCTTCGCATCAGGTGGCCAAAGTTTTGGAGCTTCAGCTTCAGCATCAGTCCTTCCAATGAATATTCAGGACTGATCTCCTTTAGGATGGACTGGTTAGATCTCCTTGCAGTTCAAGGGTCTCTCTCAACAGTTTTCTCCAACACCACAGTTCAAAAGCATCAATTCTTTGGTGCTCAGCTTTCTTTATGGTCCAACTCTCACATCTATACATGACTATTGGAAAAAACATAGTTTTGACTAGACAGACCTTTGTTGGCATTTATAAATAAGTAAAAAAAAATTTTCTTTGACTTGCCTTGAAAGAAATGGGAGTATGGATCTCCCTGGTGATCCAGTGATTAAGAATCTGGTTTATAATGCAAAGGACACAGGTTCAATCCCAGGAAGATGCCACATGCAACTAAGCCCTCCAGCCACAACGACTGTAGCCCTCTTGCCTAGAGCCTGTTCTCCACAACAAGAGAGTAGCCCCTGCTCACCGAAACTAGAGAAAGCCCGTGTGCAGCAACAAAGACCCACCATAGCCAACAAATAAAATAAATCTAAAAAAATGGAAAAAAGGTGGGAGCAAACCCAACAGGACCTGGTGAAGATGCAGGGCCTCTCAGTGGTGGGCTCAGTTCGGTGGGCAGGTTGAGCCTGGTCTGAGCCCAGCTGCGCTGCCTCACCTCTCTGCGCATGGAGGCCAGTTTTCTCCTGAGCGCCTTTTTCACACAGCAAATAAGCCTAGTTTCTTTTGAAACACGAGACTGATATAAAGAAACTCACAATTGCCTCAGAAAATTATGTTCTCTGCTAAGCCCACGCAATTGTCCTGGACGTTGATTTTCTGTCACGAATTGGGGCTTTGTTGTGATGGACTGAAATGTTCTAGAAAGAACTGCCGAGAGATCAAAGCCTCATCCATAGATGTGAGGCTGATGCAGGAACTTAAATGCTGGAAGCAAGCTCATTTCTCAAGCGAGAGCAAAGCCACAAATAGTATACATTTTCATTCCCACATTTCTAGTTTGAAGATCTCTGTCCCTGTTCTCTTGGTGATTGAGACAATCTTATTTTATTTCTTTGTTCTTAAAAAATATATATAAAGGAGAAAAGAGAAGAAAATAAAGCTACAGGTAGCTCACCAATTCAAGTGGGTAATAGTTTCCGCAAGCCACAGTTATATTACCATACAGTTGGGAAACTTTGTATTTATGAAACAGAACTGCCTTGGAAATCATTACATAATTCTAATCAGAATGCAGACTTCCTAACTGCATTTACACAGAGGCATTTTTTCAACTGTTATGATTTATTGTTCAATAACTATTCCTTTTTAAAAAAAATAGCATCAAAATCAGTGATTCTTCTTTCTGTACAATTTCAGAGGGCAGAAAATTTAGTCAGAACTAAATACACACATAATTTAAAGTTTTAAGGTTTGATTATTTGAATGACAGTAGAACTCTATTGTAGTGTGATTTGTGATTTGACTTATTGAGAAATAACTTGAGTTTAATTTAGTTCCCTGGAATACAATAATAGCAATCCTCTACCCCCGCTCTCCACCCCCAGACTTTTTAAAAAATTTTTTTTTTGCTGTGCTGCAGGATCTTAGCTCCTCTACCAGGGAGTCAACTCATACTCATGCCCCTTGCAGTTAAAGCATGGAGTCCTTTTTTTTTTTTCAAGTTTTTAATTGGAGGATAATTGCTTTACAACACTGTTGGTTTCTGCCATATATCAACATGAATCAGCCACAGGTATATGTATGTCCCCTCCCTCTTGAACCTCCCACCTCCCACTGGAAGCATGGAGTCTTAACCGCTGGGCCAAAAATCCCCATCCCCAGACTTTTAAAACAGGGAGGGATCTTGGAGCTGTGTCTGGTCTCCTGGTTTTACAGTTCAAACTGAAATGGCGCAGGACCCTATGGTCCTTGCCCCCACACCACGTCCTCTGTCTGCTTTTTGTCTGTGGAAAACATTAATCAAAGAATAAGTTTAATCAGAGAAGTGAGAAATGCTGAAACAAAGGGAAACAGTCAAAGGAGACTAGCAATAATAATGTAGTTGTTAAGCATAGTCAAGGATCTTTAATTCCCTCTCAGGGGCTTCCCTGGTGACTCAGGTAGTAAAGAATCTGCCTGCAACGCAGGAGGCTCAAGTTCCATCCCTGGGTTGGGAAGATCCTCTGGAGAAGGGAATGGCAACCCACTCCAATTATTCTTTCCTGGAAAATTCCATGGACAGAGGAGCCTGGTGGGTTATAGTCCATGGGGTTGCAAAGAGTTGGACATGATAGAGCCATGAAATTAAAAGACGCTTACTCCTTGGAAGGAAAGTTGTGACCAACCTAAATAGCATATTAAAAAGCAGAGACATTATTTTGCCAACAAAGGTCCATCTAGTCAAGGCTATGGTTTTTCCAGTGGTCATGTATGGATGTGAGAGTTGGACTGTGAAGAAAGCTGAGCACTGAAGAATTGATGCTTTTGAACTGTGGTGTTGGAGAAGACTCTTGAGAGTCCCTTGGACTGCAAGGAGATCCAACCAGTCCATCCTAAAGGAGATCAGTCCTGGGTGTTCATTGGAAGGATGCTGAAGCTGAAACTCCAATACTTTGGCCACCTCATGTGAAGAGTTGACTCATTGGAAAAGACCCTGATGCTGGGAGGGATTGGGGGCAGGAGGAGAAGGGGATGACAGAGGATGAGATGGCTGGATGGCATCAACGACTTGATGGACATGGGTTTGGGTAAACTCTGGGAGTTGCTGATGGACAGGGAGGCCTGGCGTGCTACAGTTCATGGGGTCGCAAAGAGTCAGACATGACTGAGCAACTGACCTGAACTGAGTGACTAACACACACACAAGGACTGTAGATAATATTCTGAGGCATATCCCATGAGCTGTCTTATACATACTAAAACACCAGGTGAAAAGTTAACTACATGATGACTAGACTGTGACCAGGACAACAGCTGCCACAATTCTGAGAATTAGCCGCAAAGAAATGGGAATAAATGGACCCTGGAACTGAAGATTTAGTTCAGTTCAGTTCAGTTCAGTTCAGTCGCTAAGTCATGTCTGACTCTTTGCGACCCCATGAATCACAGCACGCCAGGCCTCCCTGTCCATCACCAACCCCTGGAGTTCACTCAAACTCATGTCCATCGAGTCGGTGATGCCATCCAGCCATCTCATTCTCTGTCCTCCCCGTCTCCTCCCACCCCCAATCCCTCCTAGCATCAGAGTCTTTTCCAGTGAGTCAACTCGTCACATGAGGTGGCCAAAGTATTGGAGTTTCAGCTTTAGCATCAGTCCTTCCAATGAACACCCAGGACTGATCTCCTTTAGAATGGACTGGTTGGATCTCCTTGCAGTCCAAGGGACTCTCAAGAGTCTTTTCCAACACCACAGTTCAAGAGGGTTCTAGAAAAACATCTATTTCTGCTTCATTGACTATGCCAAAGCCTTTGACTATGTGGATCACAATAAACTGTGGAAATTCTGAAAGAAATGGGAATACCAGACCATCTGACCTGCCTTTGAGAAACCTATATGCAGGTCAGGAAGCAACAGTTAGAACTGGACATGGAACAACAAACTGGTTCCAAATAGGAAAAGGAGTACGTCAAGGCTGTATATTGTCACCCTGCTTATTTAACTTATATGCAGAGTACATCATGAGGAGTGCTGGGCTGGAAGAAGCACAAGCTGGAATCAAGTCTGCCGGGAGAAATATCAATAACCTCAGATAAGCAGATGACACCATGCTTATGGCAGAAAGTGAAGAGGAACTCAAAAGCCTCTTGATGAAAGTGAAAGAGGAGAGTAAAAATGTTGACTTAAAGCTCAACATTCAGAAAACTAAGATCATGGCATCTGGTCCCATCACTTCATGGGAAATAGATGGGGAAACAGTGGAAAAGGTGTCAGACTTTATTTTTTGGGGCTCCAAAATCACTGCGAATGCTGATTACAGCCAGGAAATTAAAAGACGCTTACTCCTTGGAAGGAAAGTTATGACCAACCTAGATAGTATATTAAAAAGCAGAGACATTACTTTGCCAACCAAGGTCCGTCTAGTCAAGGCTATGGTTTTTCCAGTGGTCATGTATGGATGTGAGAGTTGGACTGTAAAGAAAGCTGATCGCCGAAGAATTGATGCTCTTGAACTGTGGAACTGAAGATTAACTGTACCTAAAACAACCAAGATGATGCTGGTCAGACCACTGGTGTCCAATCTGAAGATGCTGTAAGAAATGTACTGTGTTGTTTCTGCATGTAGCCCCCCCAAACCCCAGCTGCTGGCATCTAAAATAAAGAAAACTTTCCTTTCCATCAACTTGGCTTGTTTATTGGATTTTAAGCGGCGAGCAGCAGGATCCCATACACTCGGCAACAAGACCAGAGGTACTGTGATTTCCCAAAAGTCACCCAGCTAGTGAGGGCAGAGTGAGAGAGAATATAGCCATTCCATCCCAGGCTTTCTCCCCTCTGTCCAACAGGAATATGATCAATCTATATGGGTTGAGGGCTAGTGTTCTGGATAGAACCATTCTCTCATTGTGAGTCAAAGGTGGGGGCAGAGATGTAAAGAAGTGGCAGTGAGCAAACCAGCAGTGATGCATTCTCGGGAGGCCAGGACAACCCAGGACAGGCTCGGTCACCTCGATTGTACCACAGGTAGGACATGGAGGGCAAGGACCCCTCTCCAGACCCAGCGACTATGCCCTGGAGACACAACCAAAGAGGCATTCTTTCAGAGCTTCCCAGAGCCTAGAGTAAACTCATGGACTCTCCTTAACCATATGCTGAATCCTGTTTTAAAATCATCTGCTCACATAGCTGGTTTTCCCATCTAACTTGTGAATCCTTCAGGACAAAGGCAGTATCTGGTTCATTTTTGAAATTCTACCAGGCACAGTGACTGGCACAAAAACAGCTCATCAAATGTTTGCAAAATAAACAATGGCAACTTCCCCATTTAGAGCCAGCCCTAGTGCAGAATAAAATCACAACCACCTATTGCCTAATAAAGTTGAACTTGTTCATCCTTCTGACCTACAGTTCTATTGCTAGAAAGATGCTTGCCCATGAGCATCAAGAATAGAACATTGCAAAAATGTTGGTAGCAGGATTGTTCATAACAACTCCAAATGGAAACAACCCACATTTCAATGGAATGTGTGTGTGAGTGCTAAGTTGCTGCAGTCGTGTCCAACTCTTTGCGACCTCATGGACTGTAGCCCTCCAGGCTCCTCTGTCCGTGGGATTTCCTAGGCAAGAACACTGGAATGGGTTCCATTTCCTATTCCAGGTGATCTTTCTGACCCAGGGATCAAGCTCAAGTCTCTTGTGTCTCCTTCATTGGCAGGCGGATTCTTTACTACTGCACTACCTGGAAAGTCCCACATAGTTCAAAATAAAAAGTTTCAAACAATACACCACCAACAAACAAACCCATATGGAAGTTCTCCACAGTACTTTCATCTTTTCTGCCCACAGAGGTGGGAAGGAACCTGCTGGGGAGCCCAAGGCCCTCGAACAGTCTGGCTCTACATGTGATGGGTTTGGAACCCCATCCATTTCAGTGCCTATCTGCTAAGTGCTGTTCCTCTGATTTCGGGGGTCTGTCTGTAGAATAGACAAGGACAGGGAAGGGCAGCTGTCCTTGCCCCAGGGGGAACTGGGTGTCTCCCCAAAGGACCACTTCCAGCATCCTTGAGGGAGGAAGAATAAATCAACAGCCTCCCTCCACCCCATCACAGTTTACCAAGGGTCTTTGCCTAGCAGGTACTGAGTGTCCATTAGCAGACACCCTCTTTGGGGCTCAGCATTCATATGTCCTTGTGAGAAGCAAGCTTTTTTCCTCTGGGAGATCACAGAACTGGCCCTTTGACAAGTACAGCATATAGTTTTCTCAAAAAACAAGGGAGGAGGAGAGCTTTTGACAGGGTGCCTTGCTGGTGGTCTGTGTCATTTTCCCATCACATGGGCACAGTAATTTATAGTCCAGGGTTTGAAGTCTCAGGAGCACCTGGGTTTGAATCTTGGCCCTAGCTCTTGTCCCTGAACAAGGTCCCAACCTTTCTAATCTTCCATCTATTCATCTGTGAAAGGGACATAATACCAGTGGGACCTATGAGGCTGCTATGAAGATTCAATAAGATAATGCATGTGAAGCCCCTAGCCTGGCCCATAGAAGGAGCTCAGTAAACACTTACTGAATGAATGGCCTCTGGCCAGCACTCACCAGCCTGCGAAGAGCCCAGGCTCTGATCCTCACATCCATGGATTGTGACTGAAGATGTGACAAGATGGCGGTTCCAGAGAGAGGCTGGGTCACTGGTACTTAGGACAGGCCCAGCTGGCTGAGTTTTGATGGGCTCATCAGTTTCTAGTCTCTCATCCTCAGCTGTCTGAGTCTCGTAACTCAATGTTATCCATATGCCCAGAAGAAAGCAGTTGGAAACCAACTAGAGAGAGTGATATAAAAGTCAGGACCCGTGTGTTAATTTTCTACTGAAAACACCAGCGCCCAGTGGAGACCTGAATTTGCAATGAACTGGTTAGGGTTACTGATCTTTTAGGAAAGAGGTTAGGACTATCCCTGCACTCTGGACTGGATCCACAGAGTGGAACAGCACCTGGGTCCCCTGGGCACCATGCCTTCTCATCTGAACAGTGCAGGAAGCACCAACCCACTCCCGCACTGTGTTCAGGTCTCCACTCTGGGACCCAGCTCCTTACCTGTGAAAGGAAGGCAGCAGCCAGTCACTTTCTCCTGACTCTCCTCAGACAGACGACCATAGGCCGAGGGGAAGTGAGAGGGGCCTGGGAGGGACCGAACGCACGCCTCGCTCCTAGAGTACCCCACCACCCGGCCCTGGCTGAGGCCGCGATTAGAGACTCGGGCCAGGCCTTCGTGCAGCTCCCTGTGTCCAGGATGGTCCCAGACGCTGTCACCAAATCCTCTGCTGTGCTCACCTCGCCTCTCCAATTTCCAAGACAATGTTTTTTTTAATCCAGAGAAAACAATCTCCAAAAAGACACTGAAGACAGTTGCAAGGGAACAAAAAATAGGGGCAGTGTGCCACTGAAGGGATGGGTAAGGTAGGAGCCAACTGCTGGCTTGGCCTTGCTTGTTGTCTGGGTGTCCCAGTGACTCCCCAACAAATAGCACCCTCTTCTCTACCCTGGACTTTAACAGCATTGAGAAGTAAATCAAGAGAGGAAAGAAAAACATCCCCCTTCTTACAGATAGGGGCCAGCTTGGAGGATAAGACTCTGGGTCAGGGGTCTTGCTAATACTGAACTCCAGAAAGAGGCGGACTTTGGGAGCCTGCCTGGACCTCCACGGTGGGTGTGGGAACAAGGGTGCATCTGTCTCTTATGGGCAGGGGAGTAAAGGAGGAGGGAGAGGTCAGGACTGTGCTTGGAAAATCTTTCCCACGAGGAGGGAGGAAGAGTCTTTCCCTCTTAACAGTGATGGTGGTGGGTTTGGGGGTACTCATGGGTTCCTGTATACTTGCAACCTGCAGTTTTTTATTAAATAAGTATGAGGTATCTCTTATCCCTTCCTTCTTTTTGTTTGAAACATAGCCTATATGATACCATGAAAATATTTCCCTCAAGAAAAATGGTACTGATGAAACTATTTATAGGGCAGGAATAGAGATACAGACACAGAGAATGAACATGTGGACATAAGCGGGAAGTGGAGGGTGGGGCAAAGTGGGACAGTAGCATTGACTTATGGGTCGTAATATACTATAAAATATTAACAGGTAGCTAGTGGGAAGCTGTCGGAGAAGGCAATGGCAAGCCACTCCAGTACTCTTGCCTAGAAAAGCCCATGGATGGAGGAGCCTGGTAGGCTGCAGTCCATGGGGTCGCTAGGGGTCGGACACGACTGAGTGACTTCACTTTCTCTTTTCACTTTCACACATTGGAGAAGGAAATGGCAACCCACTCCAGTGTTCTTGCCTGGAGAATCCCAGGGATGGGGGAGCCTGGTGGGCTTCCGTCTATGGGGTCACACAGAGTCGGACACGACTGAAGTGACTTAGCAGCAGCAGCAGCAGCAGTGGGAAGCTGCTGTATAGCACAGGGAGCTCAGTTCAGGGCTCGGTGATAAACTAGAGGGGTGGGATGGGAGTGGGGAATGGGAGGGAGGTCCGAGAGGGGGGGATATAACATACAGCTGATTCACATTGTTGTACAGCAGAAACTAACACAAAATTGTAAAGCAATTATACTTTAAAAAGAAAAAAGCAGAAAAAAAGAAAGAAAGAAAACATCCCCAAGCCCAGTGTAGTAGCCTCTGTGGGAGACCCCCCCCCCACTTCCCCTTGTCTTCTCTACTCAGGATGTCCCACCTCCATTCTGGCAGCTGAGATCTGCTCTGGTTGATGATGTAGAAATGCTCCAGCTCCCTTGCCCTGGGGCTGGGATCATTCTGAAGCTTCTAGAATTCCCCTCTGGATTAAGCTTCAACTGCCCTCAGAGGGAACCATTTGATAAAGTAGCCTATTTTGGTGACGGTCCCTCTTATGTCTCATTTCTTCACCACCTCCCTCCCACTCCAAAATAAACCACCACCCAAGTCCTTGAGGCAGGTCTGCTTCTGGAGGAACCCAAACTAAGGCACTCTAGGCAGAGCGACACTCTTTCTTTTCACTCTGTCCTTGGGACGGGCATGGAAAGCACTGGATTTTGAGAGTATACCCTCATCCTGTGACTGACAGTTCCAAGTTCAGTTCAGTTCAGTTGCTCAGTCATGTCCAACTCTTGGCAATCCCATGGACCAGGCTTCCCTCTCCATTACCAACTCCTGGAGCGTGCTCAAACTCATGTCCATCAAGTTGGCGATGCTATCCAAACATCTCATCCTCTGTTGTCCCCTTCTCCTGCCTTCAATCTTTCCCAGCATCAGGGTCTTTTCCAATGAGTCGGCTCTTCACATCAGGTGGCCAAAGTATTGGAGTTTCAGCTTCAGGATCAGTCCTTCCAATGAATATTCAGGACTGATCTCCTTTAGGATGGCCTGGTTTGATCTCCTTGCAGGCCAAGGGACTCTCAAGAGTCTTCTCCAACACCACAGTTCAAAAGCATCAATTCTTTGGCATTCAGCTTTCTTTATGGTCCAACTCTCACATCCATACATGATGAATGGAAAAACCATAGCTTTGACTGTATGGACCTTTGTTGGCAAAGTAATGTCTCTGCTTTTTAATATGCTGTTTAGGTTGGTCACAACTTTTCTTCCAAGGAGCAAGCATCTTTTAATTTCATGGCTGCAGTCACCATCTGCAGTGATTTTGGAGCCCCCCAAAATAAAGTCTGTCACTCTTTCCACTGTTTCCCCATCTATTTGCCATGAAGTGATGGGACCGAATGCCATGATCTTATTTTTTTGAATGTTGAGTTTTAAGCCAGGTTTTTCACTCTCCTCTTTCACTTTCTTCAATAGGCTCTTTAGTTCCTCTTTACTTTCTGCCGTAAGGGTGGTGTCATCTGCATATCTGAGGTTATTGATATTTTTCTGGGCAATCTTGATTCCAGTGTGTACTTCATCCAGCCCAGAATTTTGCATGATGCATTCTGCATATAAGTTAAATAAGCAGGGTGACAATATACAGCCTTGACGTATTCCTTTCCTAATTTGGAACTAGTCCATTGTTCCATGTCCAGTTCTAACTGTTGCTTCTTGACCTCCATACAGATTTCTCAGGAGACAGGTATGGTGGTCTGGTATTCCCATCTCTTTAAGACTTTTCCAGTTTGTTGTGATCCACACAGTCAAAGGCTTCAGCGTAGTCAATGAAACAGAGTAGACGTTTTTCTAGAATCCTCTTGCTTTTTCTATGTTCCAACAGATGCCTTTCTTTGGGATTGAAATGAAAATTGACCTTTTCCAGTCCTGTGGCCACTGCTAGATTTTCCAAATTTTCTGATAAAACATGGTCCACTGGAGAAGCGAATAGCAAACCACTTCAGTATTCTTGCCTTGAGAATGCCATGAAGAGTATGAAAAGGCAAAAAGATATGACACTGAAAGATTAACTCCCCAGGTTGGTAGGTGCCCAATATGCTACTGGAGAAGAGCAGAGAAATAGCTCAAGAAAGAATGAAGAGGCTGAGCAAAAGCAAAACAACATCCAGTTATGGATGTGACTGGTGATGGAAGTAAAGTGTGATGCTGTAAAGAACAATATTGCCTAGGAACCTGGAATGTTAGGCCCATGAATCAAGGTTAATTGGAAGTGGTCAAATGGGAGATGGCAAGAGTGAACATCGACATTTTAGGACAGTTCCAAAGAGCTGCCTTTTTATAGGTGGCCAGTCACTTGTCCTGGTTCGAGAAGGACTGTCTAATTCACACCTGCAGTCTTGGTGTCCATCTGCTCTAGCTTTTCTCTTGGAAGAAAGTGTCCTGTTTTGGATGATAAATTATATCATCACCCTGCTTCCCTGGTGACTCAGATGGTAAAGAATCTGCCTGCAATTCTGGGTTCAATCCCTGGATCAGGAAGATCCCCTGTAGAGGGGAATGGCTATCCACTCCAATATTCTTCCCTAGAGAATCTCAAGGACAGAGAACTCTGGGAGCTATAGTCCATGGGGTTGCAAAAGAGTCAGACACGACTGACAGACTAACACTTTCCCATTTTCAGGAAAGCTGTGGTCAGTCGGAGGAGTGTGATCTGGTAGGACCTAGACTGTTAGAGCTGAAAGGGGTTTGGGATTCATCTAGTACAAGCTATTTGTTTACAGACGAGGCAGTGGAGGCCCTGGGCACTAGGAGCACTGCTCATGGTCAGGCATTTAATAGCAGAGCTACCCTGGAGGCCAGGTCACCCCCTGTGTGAAACAACCCAATCTTCCCTTCCCTGGGCCTAGAGTCAGGGTCTTCCCAGCAGGCTATAAATTGCCTTTGCCATCTTGATCTTACTGTGGAGTCAAAGAAATCTTTATTTTTAATGACTGGCTATATACTAAATCTCTGATATTAGGAAGCTTGACTAGGGCTTGGGGAAGCCCTATTTCCATTTCATAGTCTGGAAATAAGTTGCCCTGCTGTCCACTAGATGGTGTCCCATACACGTACACACCCCCTACGCACACATCACTGGAGCTGCACAAGTAAGCATGATGTTGGGGAAAGATCTAATCCGCCCCAGTTTGGCAGTCTCGTTTTGTTCACTGGCAGCACGCTTTAAAAGAGATTTGGGAACTGGCAGGAGAGGAAGATGTGCCTTTAGACAGTCTCTCTGGTTGCTCTGTTACAAGACAGGAGGCAGAGAAAAACAGGGGCTGTCGGAGCCACCCTGGTGGGAGGTGATGGTGGCCTGGACCATGACTGTGTGCAATAGAAATAGAGAGATGGATCTGAAGGCTGGAAAGACAGGCAGGCCTAGACGAAAGATCGGATCTGGCACTCCTTGAATTTACTAGTTTCCATTTCTCTTTCTATAAGATGGGAGAGGTGTTAGATAATCAATGTTAGATTGTCAGGGCCACAGCAATACTCAAAATATGTAGACTTTTTTGGATAATAATGAATAAAACAGCTAAGATGTGTTGAGTGCTTGTGTGAGCCCTGCTAAGTATGTTATATGTATTCCTTTCCTTTATTCCCCCTCAAACACACATCTTGGGCCCCTGCCTAGATCAGAATCTTCAGGACTGCTGGACCTGAGCCAGTGTATTTTGAAAAATCTCACCACAGGTGACCCTTATCCACCTCTGGCCCTGGTGGGAGAAGCAGCTGAGGTCCATTCTGTGAGGCTGACTTGGGCCTCTTACCTGGCAAGGCTGCTGGTCAAGGCCTCTCAGTGGCCTTAGGCCACGTCTCTCTTCCACTCTGACCGTCTCCTCACTTCAAACTGCCACATACCACACATGCTCTCTTTCCTCATTTTCCCCTTTCTTCCTCACAGAACACCTCCAGGCCCTCTCAGTCTCTCTCTGTCCCTCAACCCTCCTGCAAATTGTGCACAGCCCTGGAGCAGATCCGTGGTGGTGGCCCCCGTTCCCTCAGGTGAGAAGGCCTGGCCACCCGTACTCTCCAGAGAGGCTGCTGCCCTCACAGCCTGGCTCCTGTCCTCTTGCTGGGCAGCATCTGGACTCCACCTCAAGGCCCACAGCCGTGTACCACAGCCCTCCCCTCCCCTTCTTCTTGCTCACACCCAGAGCACACAGAGGCCTGAGGATATGACTGTAGGAAAGTCCTCACTTTGCTGCCCTGCACATAATAAAAGTGAGAACCAGAGCTGGATTTCGTTCAACAACCACTCATCGGGTATTTACTGTACACCAGTTGCCAAGCTAGGCTTTGGGGTTACCAAGTCTCCTTCCTCCCACCTAAGCACCTCGTTTCTGCTCTCAGGTACAGCCACAAAACAGCTGTTACAGGACACCTGATGTAGGGAAAAGGGGGATGTTAACTGCGGCTGTGAGAGCCTGAGAAAGCCTCCAAGGAACACTGCTGCTGCTGCTAAGTCACGTCAGTCGTGTCCGACTCTGTGCGACCCCATAGACGGCAGCCCAACAGGCTCCTCCATCCCTGGGATTCTCCAGGTAAGAATACCGGAGTGGGTTGCCATTTCCTTCTCCAATGCATGAAAGTGAAAAGTGAAAGTGAAGTTGCTCAGTCATGTCCGACTCTTAGCGACCCCATGGACTGCAGCCCACCAGGCTCCTCCGTCCATGGGATTCTCCAGGCAAGAGTACTGGATTGGGTTGCCATTGCCTTCTCCGCCAAGGAACACTGCTGCCCCTTAAAACTTTGCTTAAGTGTCGCATCCCCCTAGAAGACCTCAAGTCCCATTAAGCAGACCCCCAGGTGCTCCCAGCAACTCTGAGGTAGGAGATAGATGGATCCCTGGGCTGTACAACAGGTGTTTGTCAAGTGGAGTCAAATTGAAGCTTTCTTTTCCCCCAGACACTCAAAGGACACAGCTAGTGGCAGAAGCTGAGCTCTGCTGGAGTAAAGAGATAAGGTGCCCACTCTTGAGGTCAAGGATAACTTCCCTGTCTGCATATGCATTGGAAGGCTCCTCGAGGGTCAAAAAGGGAGGGGCCCCACCCCATAATAAGTGTGGACATGCACCCACAGGCTTCTGTGGTGGGGTCCATCCTAGCAAAAACATTGTGCATGCACGTCAGGGAGGGTCACACCTGACTGGTGTGAAAATAGAAACAAGATAATTGACCAAAGGTAAACAAAGACCCCGGAGAAGGCAATGGCAAGCCACTCTAGTACTCTTGCCTAGAAAATCCCATGGATGGAGGAGCCTGGTAGGCTGCAGTCCGTGGGGTCGCTAAGGGTCGGACACGACTGAGCGACTTCACTTTCACTTTTCACTTTCACACATTGGAGAAGGAAATGGCAACCCACTCCAGTGTTCTTGCCTGGAGAATCCCAGGGACGGGGGAGCCTGTTGGGCTGCCGTCTATGGGGTCGCACAGAGTCAGACACGACTGAAGTGACTTAGCAGCAGCAGCAGCAGCAAACAAAGACCCAGAAGAACAGTCCTATGTAAGTGATCTACATCACCTCTTTACTGCTCCTCTACGCCTCTTCATCAGAGAGGACACCCATACCCTTTCTTTCCAGTGCATATTTCTGCCTTGCTTCTGTATTAAATAATTAAACTGCTTCTCTGTGTGCTCTCCCATAAATTGTGCTGTGTCTCTAATAATAAATTTCGTACCTATTTTTTCATTTTTCTCCTCCTTGAAACATTTTTGTTTTCAAACAGGGCAAGAGCCAGGGCCACTTTGCTTCTAGCCTCTAGCCCCTGGTCTAGCAGCTAGGATTCCTAGTTTTCATCCAGGCACCGTGTGTGCATACTAAGTTGCTTCAGTCGTGTCCGATTCTTTGCAACCCTATGGACTGTAGCCTGCCAGGCTCCTCTGTCCATGGGATTCTCCAGGCAAGAATACTGGAGGGGGTTGCCATACTCTCCTTCAGAGGATCTTCCTGACCCAGAGATCAAACTGGAGTCTTTTACTGTCTCCTGCATTGGCAGGCAGTTTTTTTTGTTTGTTTGTTTTACCACCAATACCACCTTTCATCCAAGCTACCCAGGTTCAATTCCTGGCCCAGGAATTAAGATCTCTCTTTAGGACCTCTCACAGCTGTCTCTCTGAGATCATCCCCAAGGCAGTTACTGCATGCTACAGAGAGCTGTGATTCCCAGGGTCCCTCTGAGGTGAGCATCTTCAGGCTGGAACCAAGTCCCCACTTCCCACCCCGAGAAACTAGTGCCTGCTGCACAGTAGGTGCTATGTATTTGCTTGTTGAAAGAACAGGAGGTGCCATCTGAGTTGGGCCTTAGTGGATGGGGAGGATTTAGAGGAAAAAGTTGTGGGAAAGGGTGCAGGGAGCAGGAGGTGGGAAGAAGGTGCGGGAGGCGGGTGCAGGAAGAAAGGAAGCACAGAAAGAGACCTGGCCACTTTGGGGCCCCCTTCGTTGGTTACTCTCTGGGGCAACTGAGCAGCAGGCCACTGTACCCACCCCTGGTCCACCCCAGAAAGCTCTGCAAGGCCAACCTCCTCTCTTAGAGACAGGAGCACACACCCAAGGTCTACACCCCTGTCCCCTTGTTCTCTGATCTTAAAGGGGGAGATGTGTGTGGGATTGACACCTCTCCACCCAGGAATGGCCCCCTCTTCCTCCCTCCCCCGCAGCCGTAGCTGAGCCTGTTGATCTCCTCTCTGGGTAAACTTTAGAATCACCAGGGAAGCTTTTTAAAAATACTCATGCCTTATTTAATTGGTCTGTGGTGGGGCTTGAGGATCATCACTTTTAAAGCTCCTCTGGTGATTCTAAGGCGCAGCCAGCATGGAGATAGCACTGAGTCAGCCCCCAGCTGGGGCAGAACCCACCCCCAACCAGGAGCCTCTCCATCCCTCTGCTTTGATCTGCTGCAAGCCTCCTTCCTAGCAGTTTTATCTCAAGCAGTACATCCCAGAGCCCTCTTGGCACTGAATTATACCCATCCCAGAAGATGGCTGCAGGGAGAATGACTGAGGCCGGAGCTGAAAAGACATCTCTTGGCAGATAAAGTGTTCAATCATCTGGCTGAGAGCCAAGGCTAGAGAGATTCTCAGCCCCCAGTGCCTGGAGAGAAAGACAGGGGGCCCAAGGAGCATAGGGTGGGGGAAAGCTGGCCAGGGCTGTCTCTCTGAGAAGCCACGGCAGCAGAGGGAGATAAGACAGTGTGTTGCAAGGCAAGTATCTGGGCCTTTGTCCAGGAACTGCCAGCGGGGACATCAGAGAAGGATCACAGCTTCAGCCCACGTGGCCATCCTGTCTGTGGGATGCCGCAGCAAGTAGAGAGAGAGCTGGTTAGGCATGGCAGTGAGGAGCCAGGCCTGGAGACTACTGCCCAGCTGTGCTTGGTCTGTTCCTTGACCACAGATGGTTCTCCAGGCAGCAGTTCATCTCGGTGCCCTTGGGCAGGAGAACTTTCACACTTACGAGAGAGTCAGATGCCCAAATATGGCGCTTCAAGCCAGCAGCATCATCCACACATCCCACTGACCTCCCCTTTAGGGCTCTCCAGTTCTGATTCCAGACAGCTCTGAGAAGGCAGTAGTCATCCCAACACAAACTGGAGTTGCATCTTGGGGGGGATTTGCATGGCACCTATCATGGCACAGTTGTTGTGTTAGACAGCCCCTGTTGGCACTCTTAAAATTTCACAGCACATATGCTGAGGTTTGGATTGACATTGTTAAATTGAGTCACCACTCTGATTGGACATATTTAAGAAGTTTTTCCCCACATAAGTGAAAAAACATATATCCCCCTATAAATGAGTAAGTGGTTTATCTGCATCCTCTGGTTAAGAATTTCACTCTGCCTGCACATCCTGGAATCGCGCAGAGGGCTGTGAGGATCTGGAGGGTGTGGCTGGGCTGCTCCCTGTTCAGGTACCTGACACCCCGAGAAAGATTACCAACGCTCTGCCCATCAGAAGGGAGGTTGGAATGATGAACGTGGTGTGTTTCCCAGGGGAGGACACAGACCCAGGAGAGTACGGCCTGGGGTGAGGACCTTGAGCTGCCAAGAAAGACAATTTACTCCTCACCCAGAGGCGGTCATCAATTTCCAATTAGCTGGAGGCGTGGAATTCCAATTAAGCCGGACAGCTGCGGGCTCCAGACTCCACCATGTTAATGAAAGCACCAGGCTTGCTGGAGACAGCAATGAAAAAGGATAGAAGTCAAATTAGGTTATCCCTAGAGAAGGACTCTGTGTGACCCCATAGACGGAAGCCCAGAGTCGGACACGACTGAAGTGACTTAGCAGCAGCAGCAGCAGAGAAGGACAGCCAGGCTTTGGTCTGAGGCTGTCAGCTCACCTCTGGCAGGGCGTTCCCCTGGGCTGGGCTGCCGGAGATGGGAGATTTTTACCCTTGAAGCTGAGCCTCAGGGCTCTGTACTCCCTTCCAGAGAAGAAAAGAAAGTGAAAGTCGCTCAGTCATGTGGGACTCTTTCCGATCCATGGATTCTCTAGGCCAGAGTACTGGAGTGGGTAGCCTTTCCCTTCTCCAGATCTTCCCAACCCAGGGATCAAACCCAGGTCTCCTGCATTGCAGGCAGATTCTTTACCAGCCGAGCCAAAAGGGAAGCCCAAGAAAACTGGAGTGGGTCACCTATCCTTTCTCCAGTGGATCTTCTTGACCCAAGAATTGAAGCAGGGTCTCCTGCATTGCAGGTGGATTCTTTACCAACTGAGCTATCAGTTGGTTAAGCAGGGGCTTAAGCCAGAGTTGTGGGGTTTTCTGCCATCTTGGTCTTGTAGTATGCAGGAACACTGGAGTCCCAGGTCCTACGAAGGCTCTGGGTGGAGGGCTGCATCGACTATCCATGTATAGATGAGGTAAGGGGACCAGGAATGGCTGGCCCCTCAGAGCGATGGAGGCGGCTTAGACGCCATGATGGTTATTCTGATCAGCCTTAGGCTCCAGCTCTTAGACAGAACCCAGCCTGTTTGCAGTAATAGGAAAGGAGGGAACACTGACTGGGGGTAACATGCTTTAGAGCGGTTGCTGGGCAGTCTGTGGGAAGAAACTGACACTCCCTTCTGCAGAGGCAGAACCTCTGGGGAGTGGCAGCTTCCCTTCCTGATTTGCCCTAGTCAATCAGATGCAATCAGGCTTTCATAAAACTCAAGGAGACGTCTGCTGAGAACATTAATTCAATGGGCAATGAAGCGCTTCTCTGGGGAAGCGTGCTGTTCTCTCTTCCCATCTCCCGCTTGGCTGCTCAGAGGGGTCGGGTCTGGGGTGTGGATGGAGCCCAGTCTGGGAGCCCTGGTGACCCAAAGCTCAGACAGCCCAAGGCTCAGGACCAGCCCTGGGTGGAAGCAGCTAGGTGACTTGACAGGCTGGGAACATAACAGAGGAGGTGGGCATGTGGCACCCAGGTCACTACCTTCATGACCATCACAAACCCTCCCATTACTGAGTGTGTCCAGCACTAGATGAGGAGATGAAGGTATGTGGGAGGATGGAGGAGAATGGGCAACAGAATTGGACAAACACTTCTTTAGCGAACCTTCAAGGCTGAAGAGCCAAAGACTTGGGTTGCGTTCACAGATGTGAATCCTGTGAACCTGGTTTCTTGGCTCGGGCATGGAAGGTCCTAAGAGGAGCTGGGCCTGTCCACAGACCTGGAGGGAGTGGCCTTTACAGAAGCCTTGCTGGGTGAGCCAGTCAGACATTATATCCATCAAAAGACAGAAGACAAAGCATCGTTCCAGGCAAGTGAAGTCCACAGCAGAATAGGGACATAGAGGGAGGCTTCCATCAACAGATCCCATGCTTTCTGTCCTCACTGCCTGAATTCAGTGGTTCTCAGTCTCTCGATCCTTGAAGAGTCTTGAGGATGAGTTATAAATATGAAGATTCCCAGGCCTCACTCCAAATCCTGACTAAGGAGGTCTGGAGTGGGCCCCAGGAATCTGCACTTTAACCATGAGAGCCCATGGGCCCACATTTGGGGAAGCATTGCCTCGGTCCAGCAAGACGAATAAATGTCAGTGAAGATTTCCAATTGCTTTAAATTCTCAAAGAGTCTCAAATTAATTAACAAGCATTTTCTGAGCACCTATAATTATAGCCTCAAATCAGGCCTGGCCTCAGGGGTGAGCGCATGGGTTGTACAGGGCCCTGCAGATAGAAGGGCCTGCAGGCGTTAGGTTTAATGCTCTGCAGTGGGTGCCCTCGAAATGCTTAGTAACTTTATGAATTTGAGCGTCTGTAAGTGAAGAGGAACTCAAAAGCCTCTTGTTGAAAGTGAAAGAGGAGAGTGAAAAGGTTGGCTTGAAGCTCAACATTCAGAAAACAAAGATCATGGCATCTGGTCCCATCACTTCATGGGAAATAGATGGAAAAACAGTGGAAACAGTGTCAGACTTTATTTTTTTGGGCTCCAAAATCACTGCAGATGCTGATTGCAGCCATGAAATTAAAAGACGCTTACTCCTTGGAAGGAAAGTTATCACCAACCTTGATAATATATTGAAAAGCAGAGACGTTACTTTGCCAACAAAGGTCCGTCTAGTCAAGGCTATGGTTTTTCCCGTGGTCATGTATGGATGTGAGAGTTGGACTGTGAAGAAAGCTGATCGCCGAAGAATTGATGCTTTTGAACTGTGGTGTTGGAGAAGACTCTTGAGAGTCCCTTGGACTGCAAGGAGATCCAACCAGTCCATTCTAAGGGAGATCGATCCTGGGTGTTCATTGGAAGGACTGATGCTAAAGCTGAAGCTGCAATACTTTGGCCACTTCATGCGACGAGTTGACTCACTGGAAAAGACTCTGATGCTGGGAAAGGTTGGGGGCGGGAGGAGAAGGGGACGACCGAGAGTGAGATGGCTGGATGGCATCACCGACTCTGTGGACATGAGTTTGAGTGAACTCCGGGATTTGGTGATGGACAGGGAAGCCTGGCGTGCTGTGATTCATGGGGTGGCGGAGAGTTGGACATGACTGAGCGACTGAACTGAACTGAACTGAACTGAAGTCTGGTGGGAAAGGATCATGACAAGGACTTGGAGCCTGGATTCACAACCACTGCCTCTGTGGGTTAACCATCAGGATCTGGCTCCCAGGCCCTTCTGTGCCTGGACTCAGGCAGTTTGTCCTCCACCCCCACCCCTGTGGCTTGCAGTGCCCCTGGTGTCTGGTGGCTGCTGGACAGTGGGGCCCAGCCTCTCTCCGACCCCCACCCCCAAGTTCCTGGTGAAGGGTCCAGGAGTGGGGGTCTACGCATTCTGGGGATCACGCCTCTGTTGTGGATTGGGGCAGTGGGCCACTGGGAACAGGAGATGCCTGACTCAAAATTCTTAGTCCTGGCTTCCTGTCCTCCAAAAGGTTATAGTTCCCTGACTTCAATGAAAAAGGTTATTGAACATCTTTCACCTGAAATCTCGTTTAATTTTCTTATGTCCTGGCGCCTGGTGTTATTGTTGTTTACTTGCTCAGTTCAGTTCAGTCCAGTTGAGTCACTCAGTCGTGTCTGACTCTTTGTGACCCCATGGACTGCAGCACATGAGGTTTCCCTGTCCTTCACCAACTCCTTGAGCTTATTCAGACTCATGGCCGTCATGTCGGTGATGCTATCCAACCATCTCATCCTCTGTTGTCCCCTTCTCCTCATGCCTTCAATCTTTCCCACATCAGGGTCTTTTCCAATGAGTCAGTTCTTCGCATCTGGTGGCCAAAGTATTGGAGTTTCAGCTTCAGCATCAGTCCTTCCAAAGAATATTCAAGACTGATTTCCTTTGGGATTGATGGTTGGATCTCCTTGTAGTTCAAGGGACTCTCAAGAGTTTTCTCCAACACCACAGTTCAAAAGCATCAATTCTTTGGCACTCAGTTTTCTTTATGGTCCAACCCTCACATCTATACATGACGACTGGAAAAATCATAGCTTTGACTGTATGGACCTTTGTTGGCAAAGTAACGTCTCTGCTTTTTAATACGCTGTCTATGTTGGTCATAGCTTTTCTTCCAAGGAGCAAGCATATTTTACTTTCATGGCTGCAATCACCCTCTGCAGTGATTTTGGAGCCCCCCAAAATAAAGTCTGTCAGTGTTTCCATTGTTTCCCCATCTATTTGCCATGAAGTGATGGGACCAGATGCCACGATCTTAGTTTTTTGAATGTGAGTTTTAAGCCAGCTTTTTCACTCTCCTCTTTCACTTTCTTCAACAGGCTTTTTAGTTCCTCTTTGCTTTCTGCCATAAGGGTGGTGTCATCTACATATCCGAGGTTATTGATATTTTTCCCTGCAATCTTGATTCCAGCTTGTGCTTCATCCAGTCCAGCATTTTGCATGATGTACTCCGCATATAAGTTAAATAAACAGGGTGACAATATACAGTCTTAACATACTCCTTTTCCAATTTTGAACCAGTCTGTTGTTTCATGTCCAGTTCTAACTGTTGCTTCTTGACCTGCATACAGATTTCTCAGGAGGCAGGTAAGGTGGTTTGGTATTCCCATTTCTTTAAGAATTTCCCACAGTTTTTTGTGATCCACACAGTCAAAGGCTATGGCATAGTCAGTAAAGCAGAAGTAGATGTTTCTCTGGTATTCTCTTGCTTTTTCGATAATCCAGCGGATATTGGCAATTTGATCTCTGGTTCCTCTGCCTTTTGTAAATCCAGGTTGAACATCTGGAAGTTCATAGTTCACGTACTTTTGAAGCCTGGCTTGGAGAATTTTTTTTTTTTTTGGCTTGTAGAATTTTGAGCATTACTTTGCTAGCATGTGGGATGAGGGCAATTGTGCCATACGGGCAATTGTGCCATACTTTGAACATTCTTTGGCATTGGAATGAAAATTGACCTTTTCCAGTTCTGTGGCCACTGCTGAGTTTTCCAAATTTGCTGGTATATTTACTGCAGCACTTTCACAGCATCATCTTTTAGTGTTTTAAATAGCTCAACTGGAATTCCATCACCTCCACTAGCTTTGTTCATCGTGATGTTTCCTAAGGCAAACTTGAGTTCGCATTTCAGGATGTCTGGCTCTAGGGGAATGATCACACCATTGTGGTTATCTGCATAGTTCTTTTTTTTCTTTTGCATAGTTCTTCTGTATATTCTTGCCTCCTCGTCTTAATATCTTCTGCTTCTGATAGGTCCAACTCTTTTAAACCACATGAATTGCAGCATGTCAGGCTTCCCTGTCCTTCACCGTCTCCCGGAGCTTGCTCAAACTCGTGTCCATCGAGTTGGTGATGCCATCCAACCATCTCATCCTCTGTTGTGTCCCCTTCTCCTCCTGCCTTCAATCTTTCCCAGTATCAGGGTCTTTTCTAATGGGTCGGCTCTTCGCATCAGGTGGTGCCCACTAATATGTGAGCAGTACTCAAAAAGTTCTGGGGAGTGAATGAAGAGATAGACAAACTCATTAAGGTAGATACTATATTTTCTCTACTTTGTAGGTAAGATAGTGAGGTCTAAGGAAGGCAAACAGTTCACTGGAGGTGGAGAGCCAGCACATGGCAAATAAGATTTGAGTGCAAGTCAAACCTCCAACCCTTCCACCATTTCCCAAGTGTGAAGTCATGGCCCAATACCCATCCAGCGCCATTTACCTGTGTAAGCTGGACTTGCTCCTGGCATGGTCTCCAGGGAGGGGGATTGTGAGACCAGTGTGAGATTTGTCACTGGATTTTCACTGGTCCCGCTCTCCTTGGACCAAGGTGGGAGAGAGGGTGAACAGCTATACTCACTAAAATTCTCTGATTCAAAGGAATCAATTTAGGTTCTTCCAATTGCTTAAAACAGAAACCTCAACTCAAAATGACCTAGACAATACTATTATTTCTTGTAATAGAAAAGTTTACAGCTCATCAGACTCTTGGGCTTGATTTCAGGGCTCTTTCTGTCTCTTACTGTGCAGTCCTGAGGGTCAGCAGCTCCAGCTGTGATGTGCAGATGCAATTGCGGGACTGGATTAGACCAGTCATTTGAGTGGAATGAGTGTTGGCGCATCAACAACTATGTTTCCACATCATCAATGCACAGGCAGCCCTGCTTTAGGACCTCTTTGGAAAACATTGCAGAAAGAGGCTGTTGTTCCTGCTCTGTCACAGGCCACTGTCCAGCCTGAGCAGCCTGAGGAGGGAGTCAAACATATCAGCCGCACCAGCGGTGGCCTCAAGGTCAGTGGTCCCAGAAGCAGCAGCGATGCGCCTTCTCAATTCTTGGTAGTCAGCCAAGGCTCCAGCAGCAGCCATTGCTGGAGGAGCCTGCATCTGGAGAGGAAGGGAAAGTGACAGCCAGGACTTGTTCCTTAGCACACCTGAGGTACCCCTGGGGAACAACAGAAATAACTAGGGTTTCTGAAGCTGGCTGGTATCTGAACCTAACAGATAGGAGAGGGTGAGCTAGCTGAGCTCAGTTCTTCTTAACAAAGTGATCCTATGGCCTGCAGACACTGGTTAAGTGTACAGTGCTTGCAAGGGCCCCCATCACGCAGGCTCTCTGCTAGCTCTACTGGGAAGGAGTTATGACAGCTGGGACACACAGCCAGGAGAGACCTTGAGCAAACCTTCTCTTTGCAGGTACCTGTGGTCACCAGTGTTACCGCTGGCTGTGGTGCCAGGACATTGGGGGATTTTTCTCTTCTCCTCATTCCCCTCTCCTCCTTTTTTTGGGGTGGGGTGGGTGGGAGGGATATATTTTTCTATACTGCTAAATTAAAAATTTTTTTTCATAGAATTTTCCAACTAGATATTATGTCTCATGGTCCCAAACTAAGAAAATAATCAAGACTTCCATAGTGGTCCAGTGATTGAGAGTCTGCCTGTCAATGAAGAGGACATGGGTTCAATCCCTGGTCCAGGAAGATCCCACATGCCGTGGGGCAACTAGGCCCGCGAGCCAAAACTACTGAGCCTGAGCTCTACAGCCTGGGAGCGGCAACAAGAGAAGCCACCGCAGTGATAGCTCGTGCACTGCAACTAGAGAGTAGCCCCCACTTGTTGAAACTAGAGAAAGCCAGCAGGCAGCAACGAAGACCCAGTGCAGCCAAAAAGAAACAAAAATCAGTAATGAGTCTTCATTATAGGTCTATCTGCCAGTTTCCCTTCAGGTTCCTCCTCTTTTGCATTATATCTTTCGGTTTATCCTAATATTATAACAACATGTATATACTTCTAGAGTTTCTTTATGCATATATAAGCAAATGAAACATTTTAAAAAAAATTCTCTTTTTTTTATACATACATGCTGCTCTGTACCCTACCTTCACCTAACAATATATCTCAGAGGTCTTTATCAGTACAAATAGCATCTTTAGTGTTTGTATGGTTGCCCTGTGTTTTATAATATATTTTAATATCTGGGAGGCCAGACTTAGAACATGGTAATACCATGATTTTAAAAAAGTCTCCTATTGATAAGCCTTTAGATTGTGTCCAAACTTTTGCTATTCCAAATGATGTTGCAGTAAAAGGCCTTATATATATATTAATTTGTGTATGCATAAGTATTCCTATAGGATAGATCCTTGGAAGTGTAATTGCTAGGCCAAGGAATATGAAGCTGTGCTGTGCTTAGTCACTGAGTCGTGTCCAACTCTTTGCAAACCCATGGACTGTAGCCCGCAAGGCTTCTCTGTCCATGGGGACTCTCCAGGCAAGAATACTGGAGGGGGTTGCCATTCCCTTCTCCAGAGGGTCTTCCCGACCCAGATGGGATCGAACCTAGGCCTTCTGCATTGCAGGTGGATTCTCTACTGTCTGATCTGCCGGGGAAGCCCATATGAAGCTGTAATTTTGATTAATTCAGCAAATTGCCATCTGTAAATGTTGTACTAATTAATACTGATAAGAGAGGTTTTCCTCACAGTTTTGCCAATAGAATGTGTTATCAAATTTTTGGAATTTTGTCAATCTGATAAGTGCAGCATATCTCAGTATAGTTTTAAAATCTTTATTGGACTAAATTCTCATACATAAAATGGACTCATTTTAATTGTACTTTTTAAAGAATTTGTTTCTGAATAGTTAACATTCTTTTAAAAAATATTTATTTATTTTATTTATGACTGCACTGGGTCTTCATTGCTGCACGTGGTCCTTCTCTAATTGTAGCAAACTGGGGCTACTCTCCAGCAGCGGTGCATGGGCTTCTTATGGTCATGGCCTCTCCTGTTTCGGAGAACCAGCTTTAGGGCCTGTGTGCTCAGTAGTTGTAGCTCGGGGCCTCCAGTGTTCAGGGTCAGTAATTGTGGTACCCAGATTTAGTTGTCCTGTGGAATGTGGAATCCTCCCAGACCAGGGATCGAACCTGTGTCCCCTGCATTGGCTGGCAAGCTCTCAATCACTGGACCACCAGGGAAGTCCCTTTTAAAGAGTTTTGACAAATGAATATACCTGTAAAATCAACACCTCAATCTGATATGTATCTTTGAGTTCTGTAGAAAGTAAGGTCCCCACCCAGGTAGAGGATGGAAAGATGATGTTGACCTTTTTGGATCCTTGTGACCTCAGTCAACTAAAGCTTTGACTCTGTAAACCTTTGCTCCAATTCTATGTTGAATTCTCCTCTGCTTAAGCTTCTTCTTGAATATGCCTGTTCCCTTGGCTTAAAGCTTCCCCAATTGTGTTGTTGGGGAGACACTGCTTTGGGAAAGATCTTTGGTACTTTTCTTGCTTGTTCCAAGTAATAAATCCTTCTTTCTTCCAATCTTTGGCTTGGTTTTGTCTTTTCTTCTCAATAGCCACTGAGAGGTGAACTCAAGCTTTTGGGTAACATCCCAGAGATGGAGATAGTGGCTGGGGAAGCAGGTGACAGCATCAGAGGCCAGTGTTCTCCATGCAGCCAGTAGCCCAAGCCTGAGAGGTGAATGATCTGGACTCGGGATGTGCAATTTTATGGTTCTTTTTCTTCTTTTATTTGAACATTTGGTCTATTTGGAATTTATCTCAGTTGTATGCTGTTGTATGGTGTGAGGCGTGGCTCCTATTTAATTATTTTTCCAGATGACTATCTGGTTTTCCCCACTCCGTTTTTTGAATAATTCATCTTCTCTTCCATCAATTTGAGGGCTTCTTTTATCATATACAAAATTCCTATATTTGGGGGCCCAATAAAAAATTTCACTCTGTTCCATTGGTCTGTGTGTTCGAGTTGTCTTAATTACTAAAGTTTTATATAGATATATTTTAATATGTGGGAGGCCTCATCTCCCATCATTGCTTTTCTTCTTCAGCATTTTCCTAGATATTCTTGTTCATTTTTCATATAAACTTTAACCAGCTTGTCTGGTTAAAAAAATTAATATTTTGTTGTTATTGTTGTGATTTGTAATGGGTTGTGTCAATTTTATAAATTAAATTTTGGAGAATTTACATTTTTTATTATGAGTCTTCCTATCTAAAAAATGGCATAACATTCCATTGGTCCCAGCCTTCCTTTGTGTCCTTCCTTATGTTTTAAGGTCTTGCCCAACTCTGTTACATTCATTTCTAGTTGCTGGCAGGTAGTAGGATTTTTTGCCTACTTCTTTTTTACTTGAATTTGAAAGAAAAAAGTTGAATATATAAACTTTTTAATCAAAAGTAGAAAACATTAATCTGCAAAAAGGAGAAAAAAATGAATACATTAAAAAAAAAAAAGCCCAAAACCAAAGCTGGTCTCTGAAGCAGGCTGAGTTCTGGTGGCTACAAATACTGATGGAGGCCACTCTGCTCCCCTCTGTAGTGGGTTTGGTCCTGGGGCTATGGAGTCCTGGTTAGTGCTCAGCCTGGAAGGGAAAGGTGGGGAGAGGGTTGAGGCTTCTGTCCACTCAGCTACTTTGGAGTCTATACTTGCCTGAGGCTATTCCCATGGCAGAGCATCCACTTCACCCAAACTCCTAAGCTAAACAACCTCTCTTCGCTGAAGAATAACCACATTTGCTTTCTCACTCTGAGAAACTTCTCCTTGTTCAGCCAAACTCGTTGCACTCATGGGTGGGAAGGCCCAGGTAGGGGCTCACATGAAACTTTGCCCCGGGATCCATTTTTAATATCTGCGCAACACTGTGTGAAGCAATAACCTTGCCTGCTGAGTACTAGTCACAAAGAAGCTGCTTTGGCCAATTCAGCGTGTTGAGTGGTGATTGGTGGGGAGATGGCAGGAGGCAGGGAGAAGAAAGCTTGGGAAGCATCCTGAGCTCTGGGGCACATAGCAAGTCAGCTTTGCTCTATAAGATCTCTGTTCATGTGTATTCTCTCAATGTCTTCTCTTCAGGCCAAGTGTCATGGTAGAATCAGGGGAAGCCCTCTGACTGTCATGTAAAGTCTCTCACTTAATGTTTTTATGAAATGGAAGTTTCTTCCCATAATTGGCTTAATACATCCTATAGCCATCTTTGTTTTACCCAGTTCATTGTTCATTACAATATTTTAACTTACACAAATATTTATATATTAAATTTTATTAAAAGATATTTTGGTGAATATTTATATTTTATAATTTTGTTGCAGGAATGGGGACACCTTCCAGGGCCCTAGAGTGGGTTCTTATCTTATACTCAGACTTCCCTGGTGGTCCAGTGGCTGAGCCTCCACACTCCCAATACAGGGGGCCCTGGTTCAATACCCAATCAGGGAACTAGATCCCACATACCACACCTAAGAGTTCGAATACCACAACTAAGGAACCCATGTGGCACAAGTAAGACCCAGCACAGCCAAATTAAAAAAAGCAAATATTTAAAAACAAACAAACAAAAAATAACACTCAGAAATGAATTGTCTGAGGAGACACACGTGCTGACAAAGTGAGAGACTTTATTGGGAAACAGCACCCAGGCAGAGAGCATCAGGGTAAGGGAATCCAGAACTGCTCTGCCATGTGGCTCACAGTCTCAGGTTTCAAGGTGACAGGATTACTTTCTGGGTTGTCTCTGGCCAGACATCTTGCTTGGCACATATTTGGTCTGACTCAGGTCAGAACTCAGGTTCCGGGTGACACATGCTTCTCTCAGCCAACACAGACGCCAGTGCAAAGGATTCTAGGAGGGTGATAGGACAACATTATGGGCTGGTGTCTCCTCCTTCCTTTTGGCCCCTCCTGAATTCTGGTTAGTTTTCAGAGGCAGCACCATGTTCCTCACAGGGACCTTTTGTTGTGAGACAACACATGTGAGTGGCTATCATTGTTCTTGGCCAAGATGGGGGCAGTTTTGGTCAATGGATCCCTAATAACTTACAAGTGAAAGTTGCTCAGTTGTGTCCGACTCTTTGTGCAGTCCATGGGATTCTCCAGGCCAGAATACCGGAGTGGGTAGCCATTCCCTTCTCCAGGGAATCTTCCCAACCCAGGGACTGAACCCAGGTCTCTGGCACCAGCGGATTCTTCACCAGTTGAGCCACAGTCTTATCTAAGAAGGATGAGGCAGGAGTCAGATGAAGGGGGGCTTGTTTTGAATAATGTAACTCTTGATGGGATTACTCCCATCCCTCCCCTGTGCTCATCCCATCCACCCCGGGAGCATCAGAACCTTAGGCCAGGCCTGGAGAAGACCCACACCCCACAGGCTCCCTGAAGCTTTCATTTGATAAACTGCTTTATGTAAAACTCTCAAACTCTCCCCTGCACCAGTCATATTATTTCACCTTTTCCTCCTTCCTCTTTCTCTTGGGTTTGGAGAGTCTTTATGAATAGGAGGAAGTAAAGTGTATGAGTTAACTAATTAAGGATCTGATTGCGAGGATCCTTGTTCCACCTACATTTGTTCAGTGTCTAATCAAATTTACTGTTAAAGGAGATGAGTTTATTGTACTCTGCCCCAGGATACCAAACAAACACTCCTGTCTCTCCAAATAATCCTCAAATGAGGAAATGGTTCAGTTAGGTTGCCCATGGCTTCGAGTAATAAAAAACAGCTCAACTCATTTAAACAATAAGGACATCTACTGTCTGGCATACTTAAGTCCTAGTGTGGGGTCAGTGTCAGGGGAGACACCATCCACAGCCTCTGGCTCTGTTTCTCTGTGAGGTCTTACTCAGACCTCCTGTTGGTGCTGGTTTCATCTTCAGGCTGGTGCCCAAGATGAAGCCTCAAATTCAGCCTCATGGTCAAATAGGAGAATATTCACAGGAGGGAAATGAAGCTAACTTCCCAGAAGCCACCACTCATTGGCTTAGATCAGGTTACATGCTCTTGTTGGAACCAATCACTTCAAGGGAGATGTGGGTGCCTGGAGACTAATCAGACCTGCTCCTAAGTTCAGTTCAGTTGAGTCACTCAGTCGTGTCCAACTCTTTGAAACCCCATGGACTGCAACATGCTAGGCCTCCCTGTCCATCACCATCTTCCAGAGTTTACTCAAACTCATGTCTATTGAGTCGGTGATACCATCCAACCATCTTGTCCTCTCTTGTCCCCTTCTCCTCCTGCCTTCAACCTTTCCCAGAATCAGGGTCTTTTCCAAGGAGTCAGTTCCTCACATCAGGTGGCCAGAGTATTGGACTTTCAGCTTCAGCATCAGTCCTTCCAATGAATATTCAGGACTGATTTCCTTTAGGATGGACTGGTTGGATCTCCTTGCAGTCCAAGGGACTCTCAAGAGTCTTCTCCAGCACCACAGTTCTAAAGCATCAATTCTTCGGCGATCAGCTTTCTTTATAGTCCACATCCATACATGACTACTGGAAAAATCACAGCTTTGACTAGACAGACCTTTGTTGGCAAAGTTAATGTCTCTGCTTTTTAATATGCTGTCTAGGTTGGTCATCACTTTTCTTCCAAGGAGCAAGCGTCTTTTAATTTCACGGCTACTGTCACCATCTGCAGTGATTTTGGAGCCCCCACAAATAAAATCTGCCGCTGTTTCCACTGTTTCCCCATCTATTTGCCATGAAGTGATGGGACCAGATACCATGATCTTAGTTTCCTGAATGTTGAGCTTTAAGCCAACTTTTTCAGTCTCCTCTTTCACTTTCATCAAGAGGCTCTTTAGTTCTTCGCTTTCTTCCATAATGATGGTGTCATCTGCATATCTGAGGTTATTGATATTTCTCCCGGCAATCTTCTTTCCAGACTGTGCTTTATCCAGCCCAACATTTCACATGATGGACTCTGCATATAAGTTTAAAAAGCAGGGTGACAATATACACCCTTGACATACTCCTTTCCCGATTTGGAACCAGTCTGTTGCTCCATGTTCAGTTCTAACTATTGCTTCCTGACCTGCATACAGATTTCTCAAGAGGCAGGTCAGGTGGTCTGGTATTCCCATCTCTTTCAGAATTTTCCACAGTTTGTTGCGGTCCACACAGTCAAAGGCTTTGGCATAGTCAGTAAAGCAGAAGTAGATGTTTTTCCAGAATTCTCTTGCTTTTTAGATAATCCAATGGATGTTAGCAATTTGATCTCTCGTTCCTCTGCCTTTTCTAAATCCAGCTTGAACGTCTGGAAGTTCACAGTTCATGTACTGTTGAAGCCTGGCTTGGAGAATTTTGAGCATTACTTTGCTAGTGTATGAGATGAGTGCAATTGTGCGGTAGTTTGAACATTCTTTGGCATTGCCATATGCTTCAAGGGAAGTTAAACTATCACCGGCTCTAGGAGCAGCTCTAGGACCGGAAGCTGACTGTGGCTCAGAACATGAACTCCTTATTGCAAACTTTAGACTTAAATTGAGGAAAGTAGGGAAAACCACTAGATCATTCAGGCATGACCTAAATCAAATCCCTTATGATTATACAGTCAAAGTGACAAACAGATTCAAGGGATTAGAGCTGATAGAGTGCTTGAAGAACTATGGACAGAGGTTTGTGACACTGTACAGGAGAAGTGAACAAGACCATCCCCAAGAAAAAGAAATGCAAGAAGGCAAAATGGTTGTCTGAGGAGGCCTTACAAATAGCTGAGAAAGGAAGAAAAGCTAAAGTCAAAGAAGAAAAGGAAAGATATACCCATTTGAATGCAGAGTTCCAAAGAATAGCAAGGAGAAATAAGAAAGCCTTCCTCAAGGATCAATGCAAAGAAATAGTGGAAAACAATAGAATGGGAAAGACTAGAGATCTCTTCAAGAAAATTAGAGATACCAAGGGAACATTTCATGCAAGGATGGGAACAATAAAGGACAGAAATGGTATGGACCTAACAGAAGCAGAAGATACTAAAAAGAAGAGGCAAGAATACACAGAAGAACTATACAAAAAATATCTTTATGACCCAGAAAACCACAATGGTGTGATCACTCACCTAGAGCCAGATATCTTGAAACGTGAAGTCAATTGGGCCTTAGGAAGCATCACTACGAACAAAACTAGTGAAGGAAATGGAATTCCAGCTGAGCTATTTCAAATCCTTAAAGATGATGCTGTAAAAGTGCTGCACTCAATATGCCAGCAAATTTGGAAAACTCAGCAGTGGCCACAGGACTGGAAAAGGTCCGTTTTCATTCCAATCCCAAAGAAGGACAATTCCAAAGAATGTTCAAACTACCGCACAATTGCACTCATCTCATACACTAGCAAAGTAATGCTCAAAATTCTCCAAGCCAGGCTTCAACAGTACATGAACTGTGAACTTCCAGACGTTCAAGCTGGATTTAGAAAAGGCAGAGGAACGAGAGATCAAATTGCTAACATCCATTGGATTATCTAAAAAGCAAGAGAATTCTGGAAAAACATCTACTTCTGCTTTACTGACTATGCCAAAGCCTTTGACTGTGTGGACCGCAACAAACTGTGGAAAATTCTGAAAGAGATGGGAATACCAGACCACCTGACCTGCCTCTTGAGAAATCTGTATGCAGGTCAGGAAGCAATAGTTAGAACTGAACATGGAGCAACAGACTGGTTCCAAATCGGGAAAGGAGTATGTCAAGGGTGTATATTGTCACCCTGCTTTTTAAACTTATATGCAGAGTCCATCATGTGAAATGTTGGGCTGGATAAAGCACAGTCTGGAAAGAAGATTGCCGGGAGAAATATCAATAACCTCAGATATGCAGATGACACCATCATTATGGAAGAAAGCGAAGAACTAAAGAGCCTCTTGATGAAAGTGAAAGAGGAGACTGAAAAAGTTGGCTTAAAGCTCAACATTCAGGAAACTAAGATCATGGTATCTGGTCCCATCACTTCATGGCAAATAGATGGGGAAACAGTGGAAACAGCGGCAGATTTTATTTGTGGGGGCTCCAAAATCACTGCAGATGGTGACAGTAGCCGTGAAATTAAAAGACGCTTGCTCCTTGGAAGAAAAGTGATGACCAACCTAGACAGCATATTAAAAAGCAGAGACATTAACTTTGCCAACAAAGGTCTGTCTAGTCAAAGCTGTGATTTTTCCAGTAGTCATGTATGGATGTGGACTATAAAGAAAGCTGATCGCCGAAGAATTGATGCTTTAGAACTGTGGTGCTGGAGAAGACTCTTGAGAGTCCCTTGGACTGCAAGGAGATCCAACCAGTCCATCCTAAAGGAAATCAGTCCTGAATATTCATTGGAAGGACTGATGCTGAAGCTGAAAGTCCAATACTCTGGCCACCTGATGTGAGGAACTGACTCCTTGGAAAAGACCCTGATTCTGGGAAAGGTTGAAGGCAGGAGGAGAAGGGGACAAGAGAGGACAAGATGGTTGGATGGTATCACCGACTCAATAGACATGAGTTTGAGTAAACTCTGGAAGATGGTGATGGACAGGGAGGCCTAGCATGTTGCAGTCCATGGGGTTTCAAAGAGTTGGACACGACTGAGTGACTCAACTGAACTGAACTGAACTGAAGCACTTGGGCTACATGGAATGAGCATGACCCCAGAACTCAATTGGAGTTCTGTTAGGAGGGTGGGGTAGGCAACCAGCAAAGTCCACCAGAGAAGCTTCTAGATTCTTTCCATTCCTGGCTACCTTTTTCTGAGTCTTTTATTGAAATTGGCCTTAAGTGATGAGAACAACTTGAATGCCCAGAGAAGAAAGGGAAGAGGGAATTGTTATATGAATACAAAAGGATTTCTTAGGAAGTCTGTGGCTCCGTCTATTAGAGCGTGTGCTCTGACCTGCGGAAATGACCCTCTGACAACTGGACAAACGTGAGTCATCTGGTTATTCCAGCCTGAGGAACACAAACAGTATGACCATCCAAGGCCATTAGTCTCATTTCATGTTTACCCAGTGGCCTCCTTAATTCAATTTTTCAAGTAGATTTTCTTACCAAGAAGACAATGTTCAGAGCAGACAACATAAGTTCTCCAATCTTGTCAATTAAATGTTAAATGTCATGTTTCTCATTCTAAATTAATAAATAGTCATTCTGGTTCCTTGAGTCATTTCTTTGGAACTCCAGTTAAATCAAATTTGTCAAGCCCTGATCATTCCTGCTGAATTGAGGACACTTGGGCCTCCTGAACTGAATAACCAGATCTTATGGTTAGAATTCTAGGTTAGAAAAGTGTAGATGTGTAGCATTTTCATGATTGTGATTGTAATTGTTGGTGTTAGGTTCTAGGTGATCATAAAAGAGGGACAACAGGATGAGTGGGCCCATCCTAAAAAATATTTCCTGTTTTTAATCTGACTATACATATCTGGTTGGCCAAGGTGGCAAAAGGTACGTTTACAGGTAATACTATCAATTCTTATTACCAGGACTGTCCAGGAGACATTGGAACATTTTCTATGTATGTTTCAAAAGGGCATGGTGGGAGCTATGGTAACCTACAGTTCATGGAACTCTGTCCTGTGCCCTGGCCCCATAGGAATTAGCTTAGCTGCCTTGGAGGGCAATTGTGGTTGTAGAAAAACTTCACCTATTGAATACACCCTATATCTGTAAGTCAGTGAACACTGATAAATATTCTGTGAGCACCATGAGGAGGTATGAAAATAATAGCATGAATATATGACCATTATATTATCATGAATTCTGAGTTTGACAGAAAAAACAAACTTTCTTGTAAATAGAAATTCTATTTGCTGATATAACAGGGTTGCTGTCCCTTTTGGGGCAGCTAGGTCCAGTTCCTCAAAGTTCTTGGGGATGTTCTCTCTTTTCATCTGGCCAAGCTGACCCCTGCTCGTGTTACCTCATTGCAGGCACCATGGATGCTGGTTGCCGTGGACTCACATCCTCCTGATGTGGTAACTCCTGGTGAAGGAGAGTCTCTCCCAGGGTTCTTTAATTTCAGGGAAGTCTATATGTTGTTCTAATTAGGTCACATGTCTCTAAACCAATTTCTATGGCAGGAGGATGAAGTATAATCAATGGCCCATTCTGGGTCAGCTTTACCAGTCCACAAGGAATTCTGGTAGGGCCATGTTTTTCCATTATCATCCCAAATCCTTTTGCATCCCTGTGTAGGGGATGTCATGCTAGGGAGGCCTGGTAGACATGGCCCCGGCACTCCAGATGTTTACAAGCTCTGTCTTTGGCTGGGGGAAGGGAAGGACGGATTAGCATCTGACTTCATTTCCCACTCATTGAGGAGATTGCTGGGAAGGGGCAGTTTGAGAAGAACTAATGGGACTGCCCTTAGAATTTTGGTTCTGTGCTAAGGGAGACTAGAGCACATTTGTGCAGAGTGATGGATTATGACTCAATACCAACCCATGAAGGCTGCCAGCTTCCTAATATGCAGGCCATCTTATCCTATTTACATTAATATTTTTGGTTGCCCTTCTCAGGTGGCTTTCATGGTAAAGAAGCCACCTACCAATGCAGGAGACATAAGAGACATGAGTTTGATCCCTAGGTCGGGAACATCCCCTCTAGAAGGAAATGGCAACCCACTCCAGTATTCTTGCCTGGAAAATTCCATGGACAGAGGAGCCTGACAGGTTACAGTCCATAGGGTCAAAAAGACTTAGACATGACTGAGCGACTTAGCACAATTTGCATGTACATAAAGCCTAAAATCAGTTGGGTGACAGAGCCAGAGTGTCACTGAGGGACAGGCAGCACATACAGCTACCAAACCTAGAATCAATGTAACTGACCTTTCTATTTTTGCATATAATCCATTGTCACTGACAAAAGTCTTCATATTGGATTCAATCCACAGGTTGGCCTAGGCAGCTGCTGATGGGAAAAGAGTTTCCATTTTAGAAGTTGACCAACCATCCCAGACACCCATTTGGAAGTTAAGGTACATGTCTTTTATCCCAACTCCAAAATATGTGTATCTTGCATAAAAAGAATTAGTTTAGGCAATTTTATACTGGGTGATCTTTGTTATGTTGAATAAGCCTGTAACAAATAGAATTTGAAAAGTGCCTCAGGTTGGTTTCCACTGATTACAGGAAAGCTGGTGACTGTACTGGGGGTTCCTGTAGGTTGACCGACACCAGGCCCACCCTGCTCTGCCTCAACTGGGGCCCCCATTACACACACTTGACTGGGTAAGGGAGTGAAGAGGAGGAGGAAGCCTCCTTCAGCAGGGCTGGAGTTCAGCCCCAGCACTGCTGGTGCCCATGCTCCCCTCCTGGGAGGCCCAGCCACACCAAGGCCAAGCCGGTCTCTCAAGTTTTCCTGGAGACTGAGGGCAAATCTCCTCCCACACCTGCTTCCACACAACCGGCTGAAGACAATCTGTAGCTCCAACAGCTTTTATTACTCTGCAGAGGTTGCTCAGAGGAGTGGGAGGCATTTAGTAGAACTCCGTCCCATTTGTCTTCTAGGCAGGCCTCAGAGGAGGGTAGAAGGGCTGTCATTTCAGATCTGAGGCATCAAGGGTAGGGACAGGGCCTGGTCTCACGGTTGATGCCAAGCAGGGCCCTGTGGGGCTCCCAGACACGGAGGCCTTTTTGTCCTGCATTTCTTATAGGCAAGACTCCAGCCTCCATGACCTTTTATGAGTTCCAAAGAGCAGATTTGAACAGCTGCCAATCAAGGAGCAGCCAGGAAACTGCCTTAGACAGGATTAAAGGGACCAGAGAAGCTCATCAAAATTAGGACCACCTGAGACCCTGCACACACCCTAATCTTGTCAGTGTGTGCTAAGTCACTTCAGTCTGTTTGACTTTGCGATTCCTTGGACTTAGCCCACCAGTCTGGGATTTCCCAGGCAAGACTACTGGAGTGGGTTGCCATGCCCTCCTCCAGGGTATCTTCCTGACCCAGGGATCGAACCAGAGTCTTATACCACTCTTGCATTGGCAGGCAGATTCTTTACCACTTAGCAGCACCTGGGAAGTCCATTCAACCTGATACAGGTGTAATCCTCTCAAATCTTTAGCCAAAATCTTGTGGAAGAGGGTGGGGGAATTATTAAGCCCTTGTGGGACTCCACAAGTCTGACATAGCTCAGAAAATTCAAGTTTGCAACCTTGTCTATTGTGTTCCCCTTTTGTCTGGCAACGAAATAAAGCCACTTTTTCCTTCTCCTCCATAACTCTGCCTCTGTATTTCTGTTTGGCATCAGTGCACCGGGAGCCAAGATTTTGGCAGAACAGTCAGGCCTGGGTTGTGACTGAGTTAGAACACTGAAACATTCCAGGTTCATTACCACCTGCAGCAGACAGCCTTTTACAGGAGAATCTTAGAAGCTGAGAGATTTCTGAAAAGCAGAAAACAGCCTCCTGGCCTTGGCCATGCCATCCACTAGGCCTGGGGGTCCAGGCGGGGAGTCTCTTGAGCCCATTAGGAACACTTCCTGCACCGATGCTGTGAGCTTATCCTAAAGAGGGCGAATAGCAGTGAGTTGCAGAGGAAAGGAAGCAATGTACATTTCAGCTCCAAGAACCCTTTTCTGTTTTCAACAGTATTAGGACTTCGAGAAGACAGCAGCGCACCTTAGGGCTTATTGGCTCAGTTATTTTTACTTCTCCCTTGCTAGCTTTCAGGCCTGAAGAGCATTTACCTTAATAACAGTCCTAATACCAACAGCCTGCCTGTATGAGGGCCTTTTCTTTTCGAGCAGCCTCCTAGCTCTCATCTCATTTGAACAATCCTGGTAATCCTCGCCGAAGTCTCTCCAGGGCTTCTAGAGCCAGCACTTCTGAGGCACTTTGAGGCCCAGGAAACTGGGGGGTGAGGTGGGGCACGGTGTGTAATTTGACAAGGGTAGAATCTTCCCTGGAACTTTCAACTCCAGCCCCCACCCATGGCCTTCTGGCTGACTGATGGCAGTTTAACAAGCCAAGTTGTATCTTTCTTCTTATGCCCCACAGTCCTTCCAGGCATGGTTTGTGTGTTCTCTGCTTCACATTTTGTTTGATGATGTATCTATTTTGGGGCGGGTGCTATTAGCATGCAAGGCTGGCTTTGCAGTTCCCACAGGGACACTGTTGGTGAGGCTCCTGGGCTGGTAGGGGAGAGAGGTGAGGGGTCAGGGCAGGGCTGCCCACCTGCCTCCTACCATCACTCTGCACTGGAGACTGGGCAACTACAGAGACAGATGGGCAGAGAAGTAACAAATTGAAATATTTTTCTTTTATTTTTACCGTGCTGCATGGCTTGCAGGATCTCAATTCCCTGACCATGGATTGAACCCCAGGCCAGGGGAGATAGTGTGAGTGGTAAAGAACAGCCCCTCCCAATGAAGGAGACACAAGCTATCTGGGTTCAATCCCAGGTTGGGAAGATACCCTGAAGGAGGGCATGGCAACCCACTCCAGTATTCTTGCCTGGGAAATCCCATGGAGAGAGGAACCTGGTGGACTACAGTCCATGGAACTGCAAAGAGTCGGACATGACTGAAGCAACTGAGCACAGCACAGCACAGCAAAGTGAAAGCCTGGCCGAAGCAACTGAGCACAGCACAGCAAAGTGAAAGCCTGGAATTGTAACCAAAAAGACCCTGATGCTGGGAAAGATTGAGGGCAGGAGGAGAAGGGGACAACAGAGGATGAGATGGTTGGATGGCATTACCGACTCGATGGAAATGGTTTTGGGTGGACTCTGGGAGTTGGTGATGGACAGGGAGGCCTGGCGTGCTGTGATTCATGGGATCGCAAAGAGTCGGACATGACTGAACGGCTGAACTGAACTGAACTGAGGCCACCAGGAAATCCTCTGGAGCCAGGCCTGGGCCAGACCCTTAAATAGGAGTGAAATGAACAAGTTCAATTAGAAGGAATAGAGGAAATCGGTGGAAAAATTCTTTAAGTGCGTTTTTAAAAAGCAGGTAAGTGTAGGTGAGTGAGCAGGAAACAGTGACAGGTTCAAATAAAGTGGCACTCCCCCAGACCTGGGAGAGAATTCATGCTCAGAATCACAAAAGAGACTGTTAGGCACGCAGGGACAGAGGCACACTTTTCCTGGGAGGGGTGGAAGGGTAGGTTTGAAGAGAGGCTGGGGAAGAAATATCAATGACTCTCAAAGCCTATGCAGAAATACTCCAGTTATGTGCATCAGGTGCAGATGAACTTCAACCTTTGTTTCCCACCTGTCTTAACCCTGTATCTGTCTGGAGGGGAGGTGCAGTAGTGGCTCCTGCAACCTGTCAGTGTAAACTGGACAGTCAGCTCGGCTGAGAAGGTTTCCCAGAAAATTTCTGCCCTGGGTCAGCCAGGGCGCCATTCAGATTCTGTTCTGGTTTCCCATTTGACAGAGCAGCCCCCAAAGTAGGAGGGCAGGCTTGACCATGGGCTCGTTTATACCGTCACACCCTGGTATCTACAGCTCCGGTGCTCATCAGCCCATCAGGCCGAGCTGAATGGTGCCAGGAGCCCTCACATAGAGTCCAATGAGGTGGGCTGAAGCCCCAGCCCCACCGCTTCCGAGGCTGGTCCCTCCTCTCTGAGTCTTAGTGGTGGGGAGAGCTAGAGATCGGTGAGTCATCGTCACCTGCCCCTCCCTCCACTGATGATGAGTCCCCTTTAAGGGAGAGGGACTAAAAAATGCCTCCCTGGTCACCTCCCTTTCCCTGCTTTCAAGATTTGAGAAAGGCAGAACACACCCGAAGTTTCTTTGACAAGCTGTTATTAGATTTCCTTTGTCAATTTCAAGTCTGTAAAGCAGACAGCAGTAGTAACTGTCATTTAGACAGGCTTTTTGCTTTTAGGATGCTGCTACCCCTATTATCTCATTTGAAACAGTCACATGATTCTATAAGAATAAATACTTATTCTATAAGTATTCTATAAGTAAGGGGGAAGGATCTGCAGTTCATGCGCGTGTGTGTGCTCAGTTGTGTTGGACTCTTTGGGCAAGAATACTGGAGTGGGTTGCCAATTCTTTCTCCAGGGGATCTTCCCAACCCAGGGACTGAACCAGGGTCTCTTGCATCTCTGCACTGGTAGGCGGGTTCCTTACCACTGTGCCACCTGGGAAACCCTGGAGCTTTACCTGGTCCCAGGTAATTGTGATGTTGCTTCACTTGTGTACTCATTGAATCTTTGCAGCTTCACACCTGGTCATTTGGACACCCTGATACTTGGCATCAGGAGCCCAATTTGTCAGATGAAGAAAATAAGATTCAGGGAGCTTAAGTGTTCTTGCTTGCTTCACTAATGGCCCTTTTTTGGTTGTTGGTTTTTGTTGTTTCAAAGAGGCAGATATAAATTAATTAGTGCTAAATGAAAGCAGCCTGCCCATGGCCACCCTGTGGACTCCTTGATCCCTGTGGTTCCGACCTGAAGCTGGGCAAGTGGGAAGAATCACTTATAGAAACAGTTTGTAAATAATTTCAGAGGAATTGCACCGTGTACTTGAATCTCTTGAAGGGCATCAAGGAGGATCCTATGTTTAATTCCCAACCAATCCTTCAGCGGCTGTTTCCTTGCCTCCCTAATTCCCTCCCAGATTCTCCTGGACTCCACGTTCAACACTCCCTTCCCAATCTTTGCTCTCACCCAGCTCAGGTGTCTTTTGCTCCCCTTTTCTCTTCTCTGTTTTGTATTCTTCTTGTCATTTACTTTTAAATTTTATACCTGCTGTAAGAGGTCTCTCAGACTTAGATTTATGGCATGTGTAACTGTGCATACATCAAAAGGAAAATAAAAATGCAAAAAACTCTTTAAGATACGTTTCAGGCATTGGGACTTCCCTGGTGGCACAGTGGTTAAGATCCCCTGCTTCCACTTCAGGGGTCATGGGTTCAATCCCTGACCAGGAAACTAAGACCCCACGTGCCTCATGGTGTGGCTAAAAAATAAATAAAAATTTGAGGAATAAAAGAGATATGTTCCAGGCAATGACAACTATGTCATCATTGCCACCTGCTAACAGCAGTTGTAGGACATTCCAGTGTCAGAATTAAACCCCTGTGACCCACCACCTTGCTGAAGACACAGAATCATTCCTGACACTATTGGAAGCCTCTGTGTTCACGTCTCCATCCTTCCCACCTCAGAAACAGGCATTCTACTGGATTTTGTGTTTATCATCCCGTCCTTTTCCCTACAGTTTTACCAAATATGTAGCCTACACAATGCATTGTTTGGTCTTGTTTTTGATCTGCTTCAAATTATATATATTCTTCTGTGACTTGCTGTTTCATTTCATTTTAAAACAACCCCAAGATATCATTCCGATACCACATACACAATTCACCCATTTAAAGTGTACATTTTTAGGAGACCCTGTTTTAAGCCCTGTTTTGGGAAGATCCCTGGGGAAGGGAATGGCTACCCACTCCAGTATTCTTGCCTGGAGAATTCCATGGACAGGGGAGCCTGGCGAGCTACTGTCCATGGTGTCGCAAGAATTGGTCAAGACTGAGCAACTAACACTTTTGCTTTTAAAAATAATAATTTTTAGTATATTCAAAGAAATATGCATCCATCACCACAATCAGTTTTAGAGTATTTTCATCAGCTCAGAATTAAGCTCTAGTTATCACTTTCCTTTCTCCCCAGCCCCAGCCTCAGCCCTAAGCAACCACTAATCTACTTTTGTCTCTAAGACAGAAAAAACACAGGATTTGCTTATTCTGGCCTTTCACATGAATGGAGTCATATAACATGAAGTCTTTCATAACTGACTTCTTTCACTTAGTGTGATGTTTCCAACATGCATCCATATCGTGGCAGTATCTCATTCCTTTTTACCACAAAATAATATTCCATGGTATGGATAAGCCACATTTTAAAAATCTATTTGTCCAGCGAAGAAGACTTGCTTTTTCAAATTGAAAATCATCCTGGAAGAAATGGACAGATTCTTAGAAAAGTTCACTCTTCCAAGACTGAACCAGGAAGAAACAGAAAGTATTAACAACCAATTACAAGCAATGAAATTGACTCTGTGATCAAAAATCTCCCCAAAAAACAAAAGCCCAGGACCAGATGGCTTCACAGGAGAATTCTATCAAACATTTAGAGAAGAGTTAATGCCTCTCCTTCTAAAACTCTTTCAAAAAATTGCAGAGGAAGGAACACTTCCAAACTCATCCCACGAGGCCACCATCACTCTGATACCAAAACCAGACAAAGACACACAGAAAAGAAAACTACAGGCCAATATCACTGATGAACACAGATGCAAAAATCCTCAACAGAATTTTAGCAAACAGGATTCAGCAACAAATCAAAAAGTTCATACACCATGATCAATTTGGGTTTATTCCAGGGATGCAAGGATTCTTCAATATACAAAAATCAATCAATGTGACATACTATATTAACAAATTGAAAGATAAAAACCATATGATAATCTCAATAGATGCAGAAAAAGCCTTTGACAAAATTCAGCATCCATTTATGATTAAGACTCTTCAAAAAATGGGCATAGAAGGAAGCTACCTCAACATATTAAAGGCCATATATGATAAGCCTACAGAAAACATTATTCTCAATGGTGAAAAACTGAAAGCATTCCCCCTAAGATCAGGAACAAGATAAGGGTGGCCACTTTCACCACTATTATTCAACATAGTCCTGGAAGTCCTAGCTACAGCAATCAGAGAAGAAAAAGAAATAATAGGAATCCAGATCAGAAAAGAAGTAAAGCGCTCACTGTTTGCAGATGACATGATACTGTACGCAGAAAACCCTAAAGATAGTATCAGAAAATTACAGGAGCTAATCAGTGAATTTAGCAAAGTTGCAGGATACAAAATCAATCCACAGAAATCACTTGAATTTCTATATACTAACAATGAAAAGTCAGAAAGACAAATTAAGGAATCAATCTCATTCTCCACTGCAACAAAAAGAATTAAATATGAGTTGACTCACTGGAAAAGACTCTGATGCTGGGAAAGGTTGGGGGCAGGAGGAGAAGGGGATGGTGGAGAATGAGATGGCTGGATGGCATCACCGACTCTGCGGACATGAGTTTGAGTGAACTCCGGGGGTTGGTGATGGACAGGGAAGCCTGGCGTGCTGTGATTCATGGGGTCGTGGAGAGTCGGACACGACTGAGCGACTGAACTGAACTGAACTGAACTGAAGGAGACAAAAGAACTGTACACAGAAATTATAAGACACTAATGAAAGAAATCAAAGACAACATAAACAGATGGAGAGATATTCCATGTTCCTGGGTAGGAAGAATCAATATTGTGAAAATGACTATACTACCAAATGTAATCTACAGATTCAATGTAATCCCTATCAAATTACCAATGGCATTTTTTACAGAACTAGAACCAAAAGTTTCACAATTCGTAAGGAAACACAAAAGACCATGAAAAGCCAAAGCAGTCTTGAGAAAGAACAATAGAGCTGGAGGAATCAAGCTTCCTGACTTCAGATTATACTACAAAGCTACAGTCATCAAGACAGTATGGCACTGGCACAAAAACAGAAATATAGACCAATGGAATAAGATAGAAAACCCAGAAATAAACCCATGCACTTATGGGTACCTTATTTTTGACAAAGGAGGCAAGAACATACAATGGGGCAAAGATAGCCTCTTCAATAAATGGTTCTGGGAAAACTGGACAGCTAAATGTAAAAGAACGAAATTAGAACACTTCCTAACACCATACACAAAGATAAACTCAAAATGGATTAAAAGACCTAAATGTAAGACCAGAAACTATAAAACTCTTAGAGGAAAACATAGGCAGAACACTCAATGACATAAATCAAAGCAAGATCCTCTATGACCCACCTCCTAGAGTAATGGAAATAAAAACAAAAATAAACAAGTGGGAGCTGATTAAACTTAAAAGCTTTTGCACAGCAAAGAAAACTATAAGCAAGGTGAAAAGACAACCCTCAGAATGGGAGAAAATAATAGAAAATGAAACAACTGACAAAAGATTAATTTCTAAAATATACAATCAGCTCATACAACTCAATGCCAGAAAAACAAACAATGCAATCAAAAAGTGGGAAAAAGACTTAAACAGATATTTCTCCAAAGAAGACATACATATGGCTAACAAACACATGAAAAGATGCTCAAAATCTCTCATTATTAGAGAAACGCAAATCAAAACTGCAATGAGATATCACCTCACACTGGTCAGAATGGCCCTCATTAAAAAGTCTACAAACAAATGCTGGAGAAGATGTGGAGAAAAGGGAATGCTCTTGCACTGTTGGTGAGAATGTAAATTGATACAGTCACTATGGAAGACAGTATGGAGATTCCTTAAAAAACTGGGAATAAAACCACCATATGACCCAGCAATGATCTCCTAGGCATATACCTTGAGGAAACCAAAATTGAAAAAGACACATGTATCCCATTGTTCATTGCAGCACTATTTACAATAGTTAGAACATGGAAGCAGCCTAGATGTCCACCAACAGATGAATGGATAAAGAAGTTGTGGTACATATACACAATGGAATATTACTCAGCCGTAAAATGGAATGCTTTTGAGTCAGTTCTGATAAGGTGGATGAACCTAGGACCTATTATACAGACTGAAGTGAGTCAGAGAGAAGAGAGAAAGATAAATATCGTATTCTAATGCACATATATGGAATCTAGAAAACTGGTATTGAAGAATTTATTTACAGGGAAGGGATGGAGTAACAGACATAGAGAATAGACTTATGGACATGGGGAGAGGGAAGGAGAGGGTGAGATGTATGGAAAGAGTAACATGGAAACTTACATTACTATATGTAAAATAGATAGCCAATGGGAACTTGCTGTATGGCTCAGGAAACTCAGACAGGGGCTCGATATCAACCTATAGGGGTGGGATGGGGTGGGAGAAGGGAGGGAGGTTCAAAAGGGACAGGATATGTGTATACCTATGGCTGATTCCAACCTAGATAATATATTAAAAAGCAGAGACATTACTTTGCCAGCAAAGGTCTATCTAGTAAAGGCTATGGTTTTTCCAGTGGTCATGTATGGATGTGAGAGTTGGACAGTGAAGAAAGCTGAGCGCCGAAGAATTGATGCTTTTGAACTGTGGTGCTGGAGAAGACTCTTGAGAGTCCCTTGGACTCCAAGAAGATCCAACCAGTCCATCCTAAAGGAGATCAATCCTGGGTGTTCATTGGAAGGACTGATGCTAAAGCTGAAACTCCAATACTTTGGCCACCTCATGCGATGAGTTGACTCACTGGAAAAGACTCTGATGCTGGGAGGGATTGGGGGCAGGAGGAGAAGGGGATGACCGAGAATGAGATGGCTGGATGGCATCACCGACTCGATGGACATGAGTTTGAGTGAACCCCGGGAGTTGGTGATGGACAAGGAGGCCTGGAGTGCTGTGATTCATGGGGTCGCAAAGTGTTGGACACGACTGAGCGACTGAACTGAACTGATGGCTGATTCATGTTGAGGTTTGACAGAAAACAACAAAATTCTGTAAAGCAATTATCCTTCAATAAAAAATAAATTTAAAAATTTGAACATCATGTGTTCAATATTTTTATTTTTTATTGAAGGATAATTGCTTTTGTTTTCATGTGTTCAATTTTTTAAATTTATTTTTTATTGAAGGATAATTGCTTTACAGAATTTTGTTGTTTTCTGTCAAAGCTCAACATGTGTGGGGCTTCCCTGGTGGCTCAGAGGTTAAAGCGTCTGCCTCCAGTGCGGGAGACCCGGGTTCGATCCCTGGGTTGGGAAGATCCCCTGGAGAAGGAAACGGTAACCCACTCCAGTATTCTTGCCTGGAGAATCCAATGGACGGAGAAGCCTGGTAGGCTTCACATCATGTGAGACTTGTCCACACAAATGTGTAAAGCTGCTATTAATTTCCACTGTAGCCTATATTCTCTGTGCATTAGATGGACATTGAAGCTCTTCTCAGTGCTTTGCTATTACAGATTATTTTGCTATAAAGATTCTTGTGGTTTCTCCTGGGGCACATATGTGAAGGTTTCTCCAGGGTATAATCCCAGGAGTGGAACTGTAGCAGACAGAACCTTCCATGGGCTTCCCTGGTAGCTCATCTGGTAAATAATCTGCCTGCAATGCAGGAGACCCTGGTTCAGTTCCTGGGTTGGAAAGATCTCCTGGAGGAGGGCATGGCAACACACTCGAGTATTCTTGCCAGGAGAATCCCATAGACAGAGGAGCTTAGTGGGCTATAGTCCATGGGGTTGCAAAGAATCGGACATGACTGAGCAACTAAGCCTACAGCACAGAACCTTCCATAATGATGGAAACGTTTGATTCTCAGTGACTGGTTGCCACATGTGACTTCTGAACACTCAAAATGTGGTTTGTGCAACTGAGCAGTTGAATTTTAAACTTTATCTAAGTTTCATTCATTTAGATTTAAATAGCCATTGATGGCTCGTGACTGCTGTATTGGAGGAGCAGCTGTCTAGATAGACTTCTTCCTTCTATTGCCAGCAAAGGCTGCTGGTTCTTCCTTCCTGCCCTGAATATCCTGAGGGAACATGAGTTCTGTTCTTGCTAAATCTGTGGGTTGAATGTCTAGGTTCAGGGACTTTCACAGAGAAGCAAAGGAAGAGGAGGGAGAGGAGGGGTCACGTGGTGGGCTACGACCTTCAGGCTGTGACTTGCAGCCCTAGCCCTGGGGAATCAAAGCCAGGAAGGAGTTGAGGCCAGGTGGACACTCCTGTGGTTCTGCTGAGCAGGGGTGCTGGGGTGGGCTCCGCTTCACGTTGGACTTTGGGGTCTCAGACACGGCCAACATCACAGAATCCATTCTGAGGGCACACTAGACTGTGGAACATGGGATTTCAAACAGAAGACAGCATCCCATTGCTTGTTATATAGTTAAGCTGGGATGAGAGAGTGGGAATCGGTTCTTCAGGGACACTTGTTTGAGCCCTGGTCTCCTCTTTGGCCTCCTGCTCTGGAGTCAGAGGTCACTGTGTCCTTGGTCTCAGATGTCACAGTACCGAGATCTCCAGCCCTAACTGCCATATGTGTCTCCCTGATGGCTTCTGGGTCACTCTTTCCACTACCTTAGCCATGACGTCACTTCTGTATTGTGTTCTGGGAATACTGTTTGGGTCTGAAGTTCCTAAGAAAGAGCTAACCTTGATGGATCTCTCTTCTTTTAAAAAAATTTCTTGGAGTACATTTGACTTACAATGTTGTGTCAGTTTCTTCAGTACAGTAAAGTGAATCAGTTATACACATACACATATCCACTCTTCTTCAGATTCTTTTCCCATATAGGTTATTACAATTAATGAGTATTGGTGGAAACGTAAATTGCTATAAAATTACAATATGATCCAGCAATCCAACTCCTGGCATGCAATTGGAGAAAACCATAACTTGAAATATCAATAACCTCAGATATGCAGATGACACCACCCTTCTGGCAGAAAGTGAAGAGGAACTAAAAAGCCCCTTGATGAAAGTGAAGGAGGAGAGTGAAAAAGTTGGCCTAAAACTCAACATTCAGAAAACAAAGATCATGGCATCTGGTCCCATCACTTCATGGGAAATAGATGGGGAAACAGTGGAAACAGTGTCAGACTTTATTTTTGGGGGGCTCCAAAATCGCTGCAATTAAAAGATGCTTACTCCTTGGAAGGAAAGTTATGACCAACCTAGACAGCATATTAAAAAGCAGAGACATTACTTTGCCAAGAAAGGTCCGTCTAGTCAAGGGTATGGTTTTTCCCGTGGTCATGTATGGATGTGAGAGTTGGATTGTGAAGAAAGCTGAGCGCCGAAGAATTGATGCTTTTGAACTGTGGTGTTGGAGAAGACTCTTGAGAGTCCCTTGGACTCCAAGAAGATCCAACCAGTCCATCCTAAAGGAGATCAATCCTGGGTGTTCATTGGAAGGACTGATGCTGAAGCTGAAACTCCAATACTTTGGCTACCTCATGCGAAGAGTTGACTCACTGGAAAAGACCCTGATGCTGGGAGGGATTGGGGGTAGGAGGAGAAGGGATGACAGAGGATGAGATGGCTGGATGGCACCACTGACTCGATGGACATGGGTTTGAGTAATCTCCAGGAGTTGGTGATGGACAGGGAGGCCTGGCGTGCTGCCATTCATGGGGTCGCAAAGAGTCAGACACGACTGAGCGACTGAACTGAACTGATAACTTGAAAGGATACTTGCACCCCAATGTTCATTCCAGCACTGTTTATAATAGCCAGGACACAGAAGCAACCCGATAGATCTCTTTCTTGCAGAACTTGCAGCCTCCTCGTGATTGTGTGACGTCCCTGATGCCTCTGTGGAGGGACCATGGTGGCTGCCCTGTGAGGGGGTGGCTGTGTTCTCTTTCTCCTGGGCTGCTGTAGCCTTTTTTCCTTTTGTCCCCTTAAGTGGGTCCACAGCTGGCTACAGGCTGGAGGGAAGATGATTTGAGGGTTGACTTGTCCCTTTCTTCCTCTTTCTTTCTTTACAGTGTTGTGTTAGTTTCATGGATATAACAGAGTGACTCAGTTACATATATATGTATATATATAAATTTTTTTCTTTTTCATATTCTTTTCCACTGTGTTTGTTACAAGACACTGAGTATAGTTCCCAGTGCTAAACGCCTGCTCCCTCTCACATCACCCGCCCTGTCCTGGGGACAAAAGATTCTCCTCCTCACAGGAGTTCTGTCCATCCCCCACCTCTCCTTTCCTTCTAAGCCTGTGGCTGTCAAGAGGAGTGGCTTGTGGTCACTATACAGACACAGTTATCCATATGTCATAGCAACTCTTGCTGATCTGGATCAATGGCCCTCAAACACAGGTGTTCTTTTTTTATTTTAATCTTTTTTTTTTTAATTTTGGACATGTATATAATGCTTTGTTTATATTTACTTATTTTTTTTGGCTGCATTGGATCTTTCATTGCGCTGTAAGGATTTTCTCTAGTTGCGGAGGGGGTGGGTGGCTCCTCTCTAGTTGCAGTGCGTAGGCTTCTCGTTGCAATGGCTTCTCTTTTTGGGGAGCACAAGCTCTAGGCACACGGGCTTCAGTAGTTGCACACAAGGGCTCATTAATTGTGGCTTGGGGGCCCTGGAGTATGTGGGCTTCAGTGGTTGCAGCTCGTGGGCTCTAGAGCTCTGGCTCAGTAATTGTGGCGCCCAGGCTTAATTGCTCCACGGAATAAACACCGCTGTTCTGCATCACTTTCCTCTGACAGCGTGGCCTCAGCTCCTCCCTGGACATGTTGGTCACGCCCACTGCATGACCATGTTCATCCTCTGCAGCCCTGGGGGACCTGCAGGGATACACACCTCTTATCCCTCAGATTCCAACAGCTGCTCTCCAGGGCAGGGTATAGACCAACCCCTGTCCCTGCATCCTCTCCCCGCACCACCCTCACCCCTCCACACACAAGGCCTCCACCACAGCCCACCCTTGAAGGGCAAGTGGATATTTTTCCTTCTCTTTCTGCAGACTGACTTAACCTCTCTCTTCCTGTCTGCCTCCTCTCCCGGGGCCTCTCTGGGCTTTCTTTGGCCCCCTCTCAGATTCCTTCTGCACCTCAGCAAGTCTTGGGTTAGACCTTTCATGGAGGATAATGATTTCAGTTAGCCATCCCAGGGCTTTCTCTGGGGCTTGGGGAGGGGGTTCAGTGAGGATTCCCTAATTTCTGTGGGAATTTATTCAAACTCAGGCGCCTTTGATTTCAACTGGTGGTCTCCTCATTGCCCTCACTGCCCCTGTACTCAGGGAGCCCTGCGGTGTGCTCAGCGCCGGGCAGAGAGGGAAGAAAGGGAGACCGAGTTTGAGGGAAAAAAATGGATCATTCCTGATCTTGAGAACTTGTAGTCTAACTGGGAACCCTCGATGAACACACAATAAAAGAATACAAATAAGAGTTACCTTTCTGTTTGTTTAGCACTTAGTGGTTTGCTGGGTATATCCATGTGATGCAGCTTGTCTCAGCCATTCCCCAGGATGTGCCCCTAACAGCCCAAGCACGGGACAACAGAGGATGGCGATTTGTTCTCAGGGGTCTGTGGTGTAGCTACATGTGGCCCGTGTGCAGCTTTGAAATCTCTCGGAAGTCTGGTATCATCTTAAATCATCTGGAGATTTCTCAATCCATTCCATACTAAGCCTGTGTTGACACCAATATAAAAACAACATGCTGACTGATTGTCCTTAGAGTGAAACAGAGGCACCCATTGATCCTGCCATTGGAGAGACAGGGACACCCCCAACTAACTTCAGCCCAACCTGGGGGATGCTCCCTGCTGTTGAGACTTGAGGGAGATAGGGCTGGTGATCTCCACCCTTGGGGCTCCCTGGGTGAAGTGTGATCCCTCTCTTGTAAACAGATGGGAGGGATCAGCCCAGTTTCCTGGCTCAGAAGTGGTGGGGCTGTGACTTCATTCCAGCTCTTTGGACTCTCCTGATCTGAGGCTCTTTGCACGTGCAACCGGCCTGAACAGCAGCGAGCTAGAGGTACAAAGCAAGAGCAGTCTTCTCTCTGCCTAGCAGTGGGGGTGCAGCAGGGGAATTTTTTTTTTCCCTGAGAGATGGGCAGTAAGTGACTTTTTCTTCCATGGTTAGAGCAGGTTGCAAAGACAAAGAACAAGCCCTCAGTAATTTAGTTTTGATCATCTTGAGAGTTGCCAGTGGACATTTAAAAAAAATAATTTTATAATTTATTTTTTCTGTGGCTGTGCTGGATCAGTTTTGAGTTTTCCAGCTGGCACAGTGGCAAAGAATCTGTCTGCCAAAGCAGGAGACCCAGAGATTCGGGATACATCCCTGAGTCAGACAGATCCCCTGGAGGGGAAAATGGCAACCCACTCCAGTGTTCTTGCCTGGAAAACTGTGCTGGGTCTTTGTTGCTTTTGTGGGCCTTTCTCTAGTTGTGGCGAGTGGGGGCTACTCTCTAGTGGTGCAAAAGCTTTTCATTGCGATGACTTCTCTTGTTTCAGAGCATGGGCTCCAGGGCACAAGGACTTCAGCAGTTTCAGCTCCTGGCTCTAAGGCACAGGCTCAATAGTTGTGGCACAGGGATTTAGTTGCTCTGAGGCCTGTGGGATCTTCCCATACCAGGGATTGAACCCATGTCTCCTGCATCGGCAGGCGATTTCTTTACCACTGAGCCACCAGGGGAGTCTACCAGTGGAACATTTGGAGGCTCAAGTGATAGCTGCAGGAGGGCATTCTTTTTCACTTCCCTCCCACCAACTCTGGTCTCCTGATTTTTATCCATTCTAGTTAACCCCCAGCCTCTGAAACACAATACAGCCCTGGGAGAGCCTTCTGTAGGGCCCCCAGCCTGTGGGCCCTAATGCCCCAGCTACACTGTCTGGATCCCACAACTGCCTCAGGTATGCTTCCAAGGTGAGGATTTGTACAGGGCCTTTGTACATCCTCTGCTTAGTCCACCCACCCAACTGACCATCACTCTCCATACCCTCTGTAAAATGTAGTCACCCACACACCATCAGCACCCTGCACAGTTTTGCTTCTGTGAGGGGAACTGCTGACTGAAACCATCCACCCTGGCCAGGCACCACTAACTATTTGCCAGAGTTGTCTTACCATAGGAGGTCCATGGAACTAACAAGCCACCATCAACTCGAAGAATTCAGAAAAGGTCAAAAGGAGATGCCAGCTCATCTGTCCTCCCAGAATCCTTCTTGCTGGAATCCATCTTGGCCAAGCAATGGGTGCACCACCAGGAAGGACCTTGAACCAGAATGATCAACCAGAGACAATTCAGAAGCTAATCCCGTCACCGAGACAGCAAGTCATGCGGCAGAGCAGTTCTTGTGGGTTCCCTTATCCTGCTGCTCCCCACCCAGACGCCCCTTCCCAATAAATTCTCTTGTTTTGTCAGCACATATGTCTCCTTGGATATTTCATTTCCAAGTATTAGGCAAGAGCCCACTTTCAGGCCCTGTAAAGGCCTTCCGGCAACCCTTTCATAGTTGACATGTAATTTTACTCAGGATTAGTTGTGCCCAAACCTGATTGTGACTTGTTGTGGCACTTTGCTTTTTTTCAATCACTAAGTCCTGTCCTACTCTTTGCAACCTCATGAACTGCAGTACACCGGCCTTCCCTGTCCTTCACAGTCTCCCAGAGTTTGCTCAAACTCAAATTCATGTCCATTGAATCAGTGATGCCATCCAACCATCTCATCCTCTGTTGTCCCCTTCTCCTCCTGCCCTCAATCTTTCTCAGCATCAGGGTCTTTTCGAATGAGTTGTCTCTTCACATCAGTTGGCCAAAGTATTGGAGCTTTAGTTTCAGTATCAGTCCTTTCAATGAATATTCAGAATTGATTTCCTTTAGGATTGACTGGTTTTGATCTCCTTGCAGTCCAAGGGACTCTCAAGAGTCTTCTCCAGAACCACATAATTATGGAATCTGATTATTATGTAAACTGATAAAACCTAAGTGCAAAAGATTTTCTTGGAAAATTAACCTAAATGCTTTGAAAGGATTTAATAAAGGCAAATCATATGAAACAATTTTAGATGGAGATGAGAAAAAAGATAGGGGGAAAGATATTGAAGAGCCAGGATTCTGAACTCAGATAGCCTCACAAGCATCTTTACCACTTCCCCTCACTTTAAAGAAGTGGAGACTGGAAATCCTCAGGGATGAATTACAGATATGTTTCCTGTGGGAAAGAAGACTCAGAACTCTCAAAGGCAGATCTACAAACACTGCCTTGACTCCATGGTAAAAAAAAAAAAGGAGGAATATTTTCGTGATTTACATAAAAATAAAATGTTTAAGGACAATTCATTTTAAGTAATTTCACTCTTTGACTGTTTTGATTAACACACTGGCTTCCAGGGTTGAGTGTGTTGGATGAGAGAGCTCTGATTCACTGCAGTTATGGGAGGATGTAGGGGTGCTGACTTGCCAGATCCCTGGACTTCAGAGAGTGACTTGCATGGGAGCCTGTGGAATCAGTGGTGCTATGACTAAGTCTTAAAGGAAGCTCAGCTCTGGGGGCCACGATTCTCATAGAGCCACCTTCCTTTCCTTCCTGCTTCTCATTGTGCAGGGTCTACTCCCACCTGCGCATGAGGAGCATCAAAGCAGGGACTAGGGATGGTTTTGCTCCCCGCTGCTCTCCATAGTGCTAGATTCTCAGCTAACATTGGCCCATGAATGAACACGTGAAAGGGTCTCAGGAACACCAGAGAAGTTCCTAGGTTACCTGTGCGTGTGTTTTAAGAAGGGCTTAATTTTTTTTTTCTTTAAGAGCAGTTTTAGGTGCACAGCAAAATGAGAGAAAGGTACAGAGAGTTCCCATATATGTCTGCTGCCCCATAGGCTTAGCCACCTCCCACCTCTTTGTCAATATCCCCCGCAGAGTGGTACATTTGTTGCAAACAACTGTTGGACCTACATAGACACATCATCGTGACCCAAAGTCCATAGTTTACATTAAGGTTCAGTCTTGGTTTTGTATATCCTATGGGTTTGAACCAATGTATAGTGACAGACACCCATCTGTATGGCATCATAAAGACTATTTTCACTGCCCTAAAAATTCTCTGTACTCTGTCTCTTACTGCTCCTAACCCCTGACCACTACTGGTCTTACTGTCTCCACAGTTTTGCCTTTCCCAGAATGTCAGTGAGTTCGAATCATATAGCATGTAGCCTTTTCAGATTGGCTCGTTAAAGTTCCTTTGTGTCCTTTCACAGCTCGATAGCCCCTTTTTTTTAAGTGTTGAATAATATTCCATTCTCTGGATGTTTATTTATGCATTCGCCTGCTGAAGGGCATCTTTGTTGCTTCCAGGTTTTGACAATTATAAATAAAGCAGTTTTACAGTGCTATAAACAATGTGCAAGTTTTTGTATGGGCATAAGTTTTCAACTCATTTGGGTAAATACCAAGGAGTGCAATTGCTAGATCATATGGTAAGAGTATGTTTAGTTTTGTAAGAAGCTGCCAAGCCGTCTTCCAAAGTGGCTGTACCACTTTGCATTTCCACCAGCGATGAATGAGATCATTCCTGTTGTTTTTATATTCTCACCAGCATTTGGTGTTGTCAGAGTTTCAGATATTGGCCCTTCTAATAGGTGTGTAGTGCTGTCCCATTATTGGTTTAATTTATACTTCCTTGATGGCATGTGAGGTAGAACATCTTTTAATACTCTCCTTTGCCATCTGTCTATTTTCTATGGTGAGGTATGCTTGTGCATGCAAAGTCTCTTCAGTTGTGTCCAATTCTTTTCAACCCTATAGACTGTAGCCTGCCAGGCTCCTCTGTCCATGGGATTCTCCAGGCAAGAATACTGGAGTGGGTTGCCATGCCCTCCTCCATGGGATCTTCCCGATCCAGAGACTGAACCCTTGTCTCTTGTATCTCCTGCATTTGCGGGGCAGATTCTTTACCACGAGGGCCACCTAGCCATAGGAAACTTTGTACAGTATGTAAATCAAAGAGCACAGTGCCTGGACACAGGAAATGTTTAGGAATCCAATAGATCTTGGTTTGCATTATCTCCCCATCTACTGGCTATGTGACTTTGGGTAAGTTACTGACTCTCAGTATAAATCTTAGTTTTTCACCTGCAAAATGGGAAAAACAGTAACAGTCTCACAGGATTATTGTGAGAAATAAATTTGAAAATTTAAATCACTTAGGGTAGAGCAGAGCTTCTCAACCTGGGCACTGTTAACATTTTGGGCCAGTTAATTCTGTATTGAGGGGGCAGTGCTGGGCATTCCCGGATGTTCAGCAGCACCCCTAAGCTTTACATAGTCAGTGCTAGAGAACCCCTCCACAGTGGTGAAAGCCGAAAATGTCCCCTGAACTTCCCTGGTGGTCAGGTGGGAACCCACCTGCTGATGCAGGGGACATGGGTTCGATCCCTGGGTTGGGAAGATCCCATATGCTGTGGGGCCACTAAACTGGTGCACGACGACTATGGAGCCCAGGAGCCACAACTACTGAAGCCTGGGCGCCCTCGAGCCCGTGTCCCGCAGCAAGAGACGCCCCCGCAATGAGAAGCCCACGCCCCACAGCTAGGGAGTAACTCCCCGCTCTCCACAACTAGAGAAAAGCCTGTGCAGCAACGAAGACCCAGTGCAGCCAAACAGAAAATAAATAAATAAAAACTTTTTAAAAGGACTCATTTTGGACTCACAGAAAGTGCTCAATAGACAGTAGCTATTATTATTTGCTGAATGAGTGGGCTGTTTAGGAGGAAAGTGGAGCGTGGTGCTTAAGCGCATGGGGTGCGGCCTCAGACTCTCTTGAGTTCTGATCCCAACTGTACCACCTACCAGCTCTGAGACCTCAAGCACATTATTTAACGTCTCTATGCCTCTGCTTCTCATCTGTAAAAGAGGGAAAATGTTATCTACTTTGTTGGGCTACTGTAAGAATTAGATGAGATTATCCGGATCCAGCATTTAGAATAGAGTCTGTCATATTGTAAGCCTCAGTGATAAGAAGAATCAGGATAATCACTATTCTTATTTACTATCTCTGAACAAGCAGTTGGGAATCAGAGTGTGAACACTGCTTGGGCATACAGTCCTCAGCCAGCCACCCAAAAATGAGGCATTTTACTCTCAATCCCAGCGCTGCAGGAAGTCTGTCCAGCTTGCCTCTTGTCTCAGTAGCTTCTCAGGGGCTTGCCCATGTCAAGTAATCGGTCACTGCATTTAGAAGGAGTCCATGTCATGGGCAGAATTTGCCCATACTGTTGTTTCCATCCTGCCTGGTCAGCCCTCTGCAGACGTAGTGCATGGGCAGAGGGCAGTCCGGTCCTCTAGACTTCCTGTATAGAGGTGCTTGAGGCCAGACATATGGCCAAAGAGGCCAGGATTCCATGGTTAATAATAAAGATGGGAGCACTAAATTTCCTTTGCAGGGTACTGACCTAGGCTCTATACACATGCTGGGAACTTGAACTCCTGTACCTCATCGTCACACAGGAATACAGACAAGAAGACATGGACAAGTACTCGCAGGACTGTGATCTCAGTATGCTGATGGCAGAGGCATGGGTGCTTGGCATGCATCTAGGAAAGTAGATAACCCCATTCTGGGGCAGGCTGTGTTAGGCAAGGTCTGGTTCACCTGCATAAAACAATAATACAGTGAATCCCTACATATGAGTGAGTTCTGCTCCAAGACAGCGTGTTCTTAAGTCCAGCAAAGTGAGCCAAGGTACCCAACTAACACAATTGGAATTGTTGTTTTTGTTCAGTTGCTAAGTCTTGTCCGACTCTTTGTAGCCCACCAGGTTCCTCTGTCCATGGGATTTTCCAGGCAAAAATACTGGAGTGGGTTGCTATATATTTCCTTCTGCAGGGGATCAAGGTGCAATTTCACTCACATTGACATTGACAGAGTGCATATTCATATCTTTGAAAGTTCAAAACTTGAAGGTGAAGGGGATTTACTGTATAGAAAATAATAGGGGTTCAGAAATTTTATTTCTCTCTTACTACAAAAGCAGTCTTGAGCTAGGCAGTCCAAGGTAACAGGATGTATCATCAGTTGTTAAGCCCCATTTCACAGCTTAAGTTTCCTTAACCCCAGCCATTGTTTAAAAACTAAACTTAATGTTAACTGACTTAAGTCCTATCCTAAACTTAACCCTACTTCTAATACTAACTTCAACCCAACCCTAACCCTATTCCTACTCTGACCTGAATCCTAAGCGAATCCTTCATGCTAACCCTACCCCATCTCAAACTCAACCTGAACTCCAACTCTAACCCCATCTTCCTCTTAACCCTAATCTCAACCTTAACTCTAACCCTGCCCTAATATTAACCTTAATTTTAACCTGAAACCCAATCACAACTCTAACCTTGTATTAGGTTCTCCAGAGAAACAGCCGATTTGAGTGTGTATATACAAAGAAATTTTCAGGAATTGCTCACATGATTATGGAGGTTGGCAAGTCCAACATTGGCAGGATGCAGACCCAGGAAGAGCTGATGTTGCAGCTCAAGTTCAAAGGCTGTCTGTTGGCAGAATTCTCTCTGGCTCAGGTGAGGTCAGTCTTGTTTTGGACAGACTGATTAGATGAGCCCCATCCACGCTGGTGCTTCCCAGGTAGCCCAGTGGTAAAGAATCTGCCTGACAATGCAGGAGAAATGTGGCTTTGATCCCTGGATCGATCCCTGGGTCAGGAAGATCCTCTGAAGTAGGAAATGACACCCTACTCCAATACTTTTGCCTGGAGAATCTCATGGGCAGAGGAGCCTGGCGGGCTATAGTTCCATGAGGCTGCAGAGAGTGGGACACGAGTTAGTGACTAAGCACAATGCACATATGATACCATACACCCACATTATGGAGGGCGATCTGTTTTACTAAAAACCCCTGATTTAAAGGTAAATCTCATGCAAAAACATTCAGGGTAATGTCTGACCACATTCCTAGGCACCACTACCCAGCCAAGTTAACACATAAAATTAACCATCATGAACTTCAACCCACATCCCAGCCCTAACCCTAATCTCCTTTGTAAAGAGTCCATTCTCCCTACCAAGCTGACTGTCTCTGCAATAGGCTGGATGACCAGACTCAAGGGGCCCACCCGGTGGGTGGAGGGGGTGGGGACACCCCCAGCCTCATGCAGCCAGCCTGCCTTGGCACAGGGGGTTATTAACGGCCAGCGGTGAGGGGAGGTGGGCAGAACCACAGCAGGAATGTTCTCAGACCCGGGCCCACCAGGCAGCATGAACATAGGAGGTATTTGCTGTACAGAGTGGTGTGACTTCAGAATGCTGTTTTACCATTTGGCCTTCATGTTGCATTTAAGTACAATTGTAGCAAATTAGGCTGATTTCTATTTCATAGGCTTAGATCTAATGGATTTTGAATACATATTCTCAATCTATGTAAATTATCTACTCTGGCCTCAAATCCAGCGATCTTTGTGAGAGGACTCTGGTGGGGTTTTTTGTTTTTCTCTTTTGAGGACTGTAATTTTTGTAGGAGGATTTTTTACCAGCTTCTGTTAGCACTGGCTCACTGGGCATGGACCCAAGAAAGATTCAAAGGAAGAATGAAAGAGCATTAGTGAAATTCATCAGAACGAGGGAACACTTTGTAGAGAGCAGAAGAAAAGCAATAGATGGCCCTGAATGCATATGAGTCAACACATGTGTTTTGGATACATGCAAAGAACTAGCATTGGCACTGCAGGAAATCAAATACAAGAGAGATGGCTACCAGGCATGGGGTGGGGAAACTGGAGAGGGGCAGCAGGACCAACACACAGATTGCTTCCTACTCCCTCATTCCGTGCTTGATCAGAAAAACCTTCCTGTGCGCTCTATGAAAAAAGGCAACTCCCCTGTATGAGTCTGGGTAGCCTGGGAAACAGGAGGTACATTCCATAGGGATTTTGAAGAGCATTAATGAAGAGTTAGGAGCAGGGAAAGGAAACTAACTAGTGACAATGAGGCACCCAGGGACAAGCATCACTGAGAAGCAGTTCCCAATCCCAGGCCTGAAGCGGTGGTAGGAAGGAATGAGAGTATCAGCATCTCACTGAAGCTAGAGTGGCCCGAGAGGCACTGTTGTCCTGAGCTGCCCCTGCCAGGGTTGAGGACAAGAAGAAGCTAAGAAGATGCTCTCACACGTCCCTCTTCTCCCATCAATGGTGTGTTGAATCCAGTTAATATTTCAGGGCCCACTGTATTCAGCTCTTTTAAGCTCTAATATTAAGCTAGTTTGAAATCTCTCAAGGTGGAGTATTTGCACCACAGAAATGAGCAAATGCTACAAATCAGGATGTTTTTCTTTGGTGAGCTGGCGGATAAACATTTGCTAGCACTCCACTGTCTCCTGCTTTCTCATCTCCTTTTTCTGCCTAAGCCAACAGGAAGGCAGAGGGTGGGGGAGCTTGGGTGAAAGAAACCCTATGGGCCAGTCCCTGGGGCATGGAACAGGGCTGGGAGGGAGGATGGTGCAGGAATTGTATGGGAGGAAGGGGCAGCAAACAGAGCATAAGCAGCACATCCTGGCTGTCACTTAAAAAAAAAAATTTGGCTGTGGGGGGTCTTCCTTGTGGGGTGAAGGGGCTTCTCTAGTTTCATCGCATGGACCTAGTTGCCCCATGGCATGTGGAATCTTATTTCCCCAATCAGGGATAGAAAGAACCTGCATCCCCTGCACTGGAAGTTGGATTCTTAACCACTGGACTACCAGGGAAGTCCCTCACTGTCATTTTTGATCCTCTTGTATACATGCATGCGTGCTAAGTCGATTCAGTCATGTCTGACTCCTTGCAACCCTATAGACTGCAGCCCTCCAGGCTTCTCTGTCCATGGGATTCTCCAGGCAAGAAGATTGGAGTGTGTTGTCATGCCCTCCTCCAGGGGATCTTCCCAACCCAGGAATTGAACCTGTGTCTCCGCATTGGTAGGCAGGCTCTTTACCACTAGTGCCACCTGGGAAGTCCATTGATCCTCCTATCCTGGCTCTAATTGTTTTAAGAAACTCATCACCACCTGCCATATTGCAGGCTCGCATTGACCCCTCTGGCTCTCTCACTAGAAGGGAAGCTCTTGGAGAGAAGGGATGCTGTTGGAGAGAAGGGATGCTGTTGGAGAGAAGGGACTTTGATTTCTTTTCTACCAAGTCTTTAGTACGTCAACAGCTAGCAGATTCTCAATAACCTTTCTAAAAAAATTTCAGATTATTTATTAATCAGTGTAAACCCCAACACAATACACCAACATGATTTTGTGAACTTAAGGGGATATATTTCCTGGCTAAGCAATAAATTGTGCAGATAGCTTCTGGAAGAACTTCATTCTAAGCAGCTTTATAGTGAAACATTTCATTTAGGAATCTGGACCTTCTTTCTTCAGGTTGCTGTAATCTACATTCATTGGGTGAAACTTGTATTGATCATTGGGACCCAGTTTGTCCCAGGGTTCTGGATTATTCTTTCTGTCCCAACTGACATCTGGATTGAGCAATGCCAGGTGCAGGACATCTGCTGCTGCTCCAGTATCTCCTGCTCCAGTAAATACGAGAACGGGAATCAAACGAGGATGCTATTTGGCCTGACCAATCATCTGAAAGTGAAAGTCGCTCAGTCGTGTCCGACTCTTTGTGACCCCATGGAATTTACAGTCCTTGGAATTCCCCAGGCCAGAATACTGGAGTGGGTAGCCTTCCCCTTCTCCAGGGGATCTTCTCAACCCAGGGGTCGAACCCAGGTCTCCCACATTGCAGGTGCATTCTTTACCAGCTGAGCCACAAGGGAAGCCCAAGAATACTGGAGTGGGTAGCCTTTTCCTTCTCCATCAGATCTTCTCAACCCAGGAATCAAACTGGGGTCTCCTGCATTGCAGGCAGATTCTTTACCAACTTAGCCGTGAGGGAAGACCAATCATCTAGTGGAGTCAATAACTTCGGTTGAATGAAAGCGTACATGGCAGAATTTAAGTGACTTAAGAGAAGTGCTGAGCTATGCAGAAGAGAGAGTCCACACAGTGTGGCATGTCAGGTACCTGTGCAATACCCCGGAGGAAAGGTCTAGCAGACGGTTGGAGAAACAGAGGTTGGAGTTGAAGATTTATCATTGTTGTTCAGTTGCAAAATTGTGTCTGACTCTTTGTGCCCATGGATTGCAACACACCAGGTTCTTCTGTCCTCCACTGTCTCCCAGAGTTTGCCCAAATTCACGTCCATTGAGTTGGTGATGTTATCTAAGTCACAATCTGATTATGTTCTATCAGATTGAGGGCTTAATTGTGGAGGACACCAGTCTGCTGATACCACTGGAAGAATGTCAGAGAAGGGGACAAATGCCAACAACACGCCCTGGAGAGGGGAAGGGAGAATGAAAGAAGCAGACAGAGAGAGCCCAGACAGGGAAACAGGAGAATGAGCATGAGGTGTGGAATCTAAGGAAGCGGCATGTCAGGGAGAAGGAGGTGAGCGATGCCCATGGAAACTGGCGTTTAGTTAACACGCAACCCATGTTTGTGCTGAATGAGGTCAAAGTGAAGCCTGAGAAATGGCTGCTAGACTGTTTAATGAGGAGTCACTTGTAACCAACACAAGACATTTTAATAAAGTGATAGATTTAGAAGCCAGATTCCAGTGAGTTGAGGGATGAATGGAAAATTTAAAAATTCAGTGTATAATGCTACAACACAGAAGAAACTTGAAAACATTCTAAGTGAAAAATATCAGTCATAAAAGACTGTAAATTGTGTGATTGCATATCTCTGTGAATATACCAATGAATTGTATACTTCAAATAGATGAATGTATTGTATGTGAATTATACGTTGGCAGAGATGCTATTTTAAAACATGCTATGCTCATATAACTGAATATCAAAAAACAGAACAAGCCAATCAAAAAAATGGGCAGAAGACCTAAATAGACATTTCTCCAGAGAAGACATACAGATGGCCAGTAGGCACATGAAAAGATGCTCAACATCATCATTAGAGAAATGCAAATCAAAACTACAATGAGGTATTACCTCACACTGATCAGAATGGCCATCATCAAAATGTCTACAAATAATAAATACTGGAAAGGGTGCGGAGAAAAGGGAACTCTTCTACACTACTGGTGCAGCCACTATGGAAAACAGTACGGAGGTTCCTTAAAACACTTAAAATAGAGAGTTACCATATGATCCAGCATTCCCACTTCTGGGTCTGTATCTGGAGAAAACTCTACTTAGATACATGTACCTCAGTGTTCATATCAGCACTGTTTACAACAGCCAAGATGTGGAAGCAACCCAAGTGTTTGAGAGGGTAACAGGCAGGAAGGCTAGGGATCTCCAAACGGAGGAAATAGGCTGCAAATATCATACATTTTTTATCTCTCCCTTAAGCGGCAGGAGGAAACAAACTACAAGTGTCAGATTTTTTTTTTCCTTCTCCATACAAAATTAAAAGGAGGTTTCTCTATGGAAATGCCTTTCTTAAGCTATGTTAATGAAACTATGTATTTGCTTTGGAATTTGTCTTTCTTCAAAACGGTTCCACCTAAGACTAACTTTTTTTTTTTCTCAAACCTTGGGCTGATAATAGCTTAACAAACCAGTATTCATATCAATTGTTTTATGGCTGGTGGATGACACACCTTGTGCCATCCTATCTCAAAAATACATATTATGGGAGAGGGGCCTGATGAAACTCTGTCAGCCTTGAGGTGTCTCTCTTATCTGATTAATAGCTTTCTAACAGACATAAAACAGCTTGCTAAAGACTAGCAGGGGGGCACTCTCTGTCCCCTTCTGATGTCTATGTCTCTGTTCCTTTTCATAGTTTAATAAAATTCTGATACACAAAAGCTCTTGAGTGATCAAGCCTGGTCCCTGGTCCCGAAGCTAAATCTTTGGAGATCACGAATCCAACACCATTCACCATAAGCTATCATGTTCATCAATAGATGAATGGATAAAGAAGATGTGATAAATATATACTTATATATGCCATAAAAAATGAAACATTGCCAAATGCAGCAACATTGATGGATCTAGAGATTATCATACTAAGTAAAGTAAGTCAGGCAGAAAAAAACAAATATCATATGATATCACTTACATGTGGAATCTAAAGTATGATACAGATGAACCTGTTTACAAAACAGAAACAGACTTACAGAGATAGAAAATAGATTTATGGATACCAAAGGGGAAAGGTGATTGATTAAGAATAAATCAGGAGTTTGGGATTAGCAGATACAAGGACCTACTGTATAGTACAGGCAACTATATTCAATATCTGGTAATAAACTATAATGGAAAAGAATATACACATATGCATATATATCTCAATCACTTTGTTGTACACCTGAAATTGACACATCCACATCGTAAATCAACTATACTTCAATAAAAAATAAATAAAAATTTATTATGAAATATTTTTGCTTACATACCCTGTATTTCATCTACTCTTAGGCACCATCATCAGAAGTATCTTTTTTTTTTTTTAATTGATCGTGCTGTGTCACATGCAGGATCTCAGTTCCCTGGACAGGATCTTAGTTCCCTGACCTGGGATTGAACTCACGCCCCCTGAAGTAGAAGCATGGAGTCTTAACCACTGGACATCCAGGGAAGTCCCAGAAGCATTATTGTTTTATACACCACAGAGAAAGATAACAACCTATCATGTAAAGTAAGGCACAAGGATATTTTTCTTACCACATTGATTGTGAGATGTACTTCAATTTCAGAGAGATTAAAAATTTTAAGATGTGTGCTTTAGAACCTGTGAAATAAGGTACATAGTATACATGTGTGGTTGCAGAGGAAGCAGGCATATATAGGCAATGTATATAGGTGTGTATAGGCAGGCTGGATACAGACAATGTACTAAACAAGTATAATAGTCTGAGTACCTGGGTACTCACTCTTGGTACAGTTCTAGCCCTTTCTTTTTTCTCCTCCTGTAGTGGTCACCATCTTGTCTTTTGTTTTTTTGTTTTGTAATGTGGTACAATATACATAACATAAAAGTTTCCACTCTAATCATTTTTAAATGTGCAATTCAGTGGCATTAAGAACATTCACATTGCTGTGCAACTCTTACCAGTATCCGTCTCCAGAACTTTTTCATGCACCCAAACTACAGCTAAATAAGCTGAGTTAAACAATGCCTCCTCATTCTTCTCTTCCCCAGCCCTGGTAACCACTGTTTTACTTTCTTTCTCTATAAATTTGGCTACTCTAGGTATTTGACATAAGTAGATTCATACAATGTTTGTTCTTTGGTGACTGGTTCACTTTTACTCAGCAAAATGTCATCCAGGTTCAATCTTGTTGTAGCCTGTGTCATAATTTTCTACTTTTTAAAGGCTGAATAATATTCTATTGCATGCTGACATCACATTTTACTATTTATTTATCTGTTCATCCATTGATGGATGTCTGGGTTGTTTTCACCTTTAGCTATAGTAAATAATGCTGTTATGAACACTAATACACAAATAGTTGAGTCTCTGCTTTTTTGTGTGTATATACCCAGAACTGAGAATTGCTGGATTAAATGTTATTCTACGTTTAATATTTTGAGGAATTGCTGTATGGTTTTCTGCAGTGGCTGCACTATTTTACATTTTCACCAGCAAATCACAAGGGTCCCAATTTCTCCATAACCAACATTTGTTTTTCTCTGAGTGCGTGTTTTAACAGCCATTCTAATTCTAATCAGGACTTCCATCCTGATTTTGAGTATGCAATTCTTTGGCTCTTCTTTATCATCGTACTAAATACACCTACCTCTAAATAATCCATTGTTCAATTTTGCAAGTTTTAAAACTTTACTTCATTTCCAGAAGAGTCAGGAGGGGTAGGATGTAAGTCACTGAGTGCAGGCCCCAGCAGCAGTGATTCCTGCCTTTTTGCAGGGAACTTGGAGAAGGAAATGGCAACCCACTCCAATATTCTTGCCTGGAGAATCCCATGGATGGAGGAGCCTGGTGGGCTACAGTCCATGGGATCGCAAAGAGTCGGACACGGCTGAGCGACTTCACTTCACTTCACTTGGAGGGGTGGCTTCTGGGGGCACGAGGCAGAAGGTGCCTCTCAGGATTCTCAGGTGGGGGCCTGAGACTCCTGTGTTTATTAGACCTGCAGCCTCACTCCCAGAGGCCTTTGCGGGATCTCCTGGAACTCAGAAAAGGCAGACGGGGAATGAAGATGCTCAGCTGCAGTGGGCTGAGGGATGGAGGGGAAGGGAAGTGCCGGCGTCCACAGCCGGAGTCTCTCACCACCGCGAAACACGACAGAGGAGCCGCTCCACCCACACGTGCCATCTGCCGCACGGTCACCCTTCCGCCTCGTTCTATTGATAGGCTTGGGGAGAGTGTTCCACCTCAGCACAAAACAAGTTGAGTCCAGTAAAAATCTGGACTCAAAAAATCTGGAGCTCAGTGTACTCAGAGTCTTACCATCAGGGGAGGAGTTAGGGCCAGGGCTTCTCGGCCCTTCCAGTGCGCCCCAGAGCCTAAGGGGTGGAGCTAGATGGGAAGGTCAAAGGCATCCTGAGACCAGGTGCTCAGGGGGGAAATGGCCCAAGCAGTATAGCTCAGTGGAGGGAGACAAGTTCAAATCCTGACTCTTCCACTTACCAGCTGTGTGACCTGTGGGAAGTTACTTTTCTGAGCCTTGCTTGTCTCAGCTGTAAAGTGGAGATTCCTATTCTATTTGCAGATCAATGTGAGGACTAAAAGAGATAATGTATGTGAATTCGCTAGTACAGTTCCTGCTGTATGTTGTTGTTTAGTCGCTAAGTTGTATCCAACTCGTTGCCACCCCCATGGACTATAGCCCGCCAGGCTCCTCTGTCCATGGGATTCTCCAGGCAAGAATACTGGAGTGGGTTGCCATTTCCTTCTTCAGGGGATCTTCCTGACCCAGGGATGGAACCCCCGTCTCCAGCTTTGGTAGGTGGATTCTTTACCGCTGAGCCACCAAGGAAGCCCTCCTGGTGTTTAGGAAGCACTTAATAAAAAATAATTCCGTTCCGTCGCTCAGTCGTGTCCGACTCTTTGCGACCCCATGGACTGTAGCCTACCAGGCTTCTCCGTCCATGGGATTCTCCAGGCAAGAATACTGGAGTGGGTTACCGTTTCCTTCTCCAGGGGATCTTCCCGACCCAGGGATCGAACCCATGTCTCCCGCATTGGAGGCAGACGCTTTAACCTCTGAGCCACCAGGGAAGCCCAAAAAATAATTACGTTCCTGTAATGGAATGCCACTCAGTAATATAAAGGTATGAACTACTAATACAAGCGGCAACCATACTTCCTGGGAGATGCTCCCCCGAGTCCATCCATGGTTCACGGACCGGCTGCAGGGCACTGCGGGATATCACCCCACCCCTTTGATCTGGCAGTTTCAAGCAGGTATGGGAGTTCTCTGGCCCTCCTTGCAGCTGTGCTTCACTTCTTTTGTTCATGTTTTGACATGCCTGTCGTGACCACGGCCACCCTGCTTTCATAGTGGTGGTCACTGCAACCATGATTCTAAGGCAAGAGGGCATCAGAGAGGGTGGGAGGCAGAAGGGACCTATCTGATTCAAGCTCATTTTTGCTCAAGGGAGAAGAGGCCCAAGAAGTGGGGAGCCACTCGTGGTCCATGGCTGGCTCATTCTGCTGCCTCCGCCAAGCAGAGGCTGAGCCCTCAGTGCTGTGTGCAAGTATGGACTCTGGGCTTCTTCCTTGAAGACTTCTGTGCAAACCCTTCTTTCCCTGGCTGGCCACTGTTCTCCCTGCACTGATTCTTGCCAGGTGGGAAGGACAGCTGGCCCCTTGTCGGGCTCAAGGGCTCATGTAAAGTCACTGGAGTGCTTCCGGAGTCATGTGTGTGTGTGTGTGTGTGTGTGTGTGTAGGGGTGCGGGACACAAGGAGGTTTGGAAGTCTGTCACAACCATGTTCCTAATCCCCAGAGGTCACAGGATCCCTGGCATAGAGCTTCTGCCGCAATCTCCAGGGCTGAGCATGCAGTCCTGAGGATGACCCACGGACTGATTTCGTCTGGTCCATGCAGCCATTGGTTTTTGTTCTAATTGCATTAGTTGCCAAATGGAAAAAAGGAGAGATTTTTAACAAAACTCCAGATTTGCAGCTTTTTTGACAAACTGGTAAATCTAGCATCACTACATCTGCCTTGTTGAAGGACAGTGGTTGTCTGGGGTTGAATCACAACTGCTTCTCTAATAATAGTGATAATAATGCTGATGATGATCTTAATAATAACAATAACTAACACTTGGGGAGCTCTGCTGATGTGCCAGGCATACTTTGCATGCAATTCATTTATCACGTCCCCCAGGACCAACTTTGCCTATTTAGAGTCTTGGCCTGACGCCTATAGGCTTCAGTTTGCAGCCCTGTTCCAGAGGAGGAGGAAGAGCTTGGAGGGAGGAGCCTGGGGCCCTAGTGCATCTTTCAGGCTGCCACCCTGGGCTAATGGGAGAGTGTATCTCCTTACTGCTGCACCAGCCCCTTTCTGGGTCCGTTTTAACCTCATTTCTGCCACTTGGCAGCAACCATCACACTTCACACTACCTCGTCCCACTGCCCACTGTTGCTTCCAAACCCCACCAACCTTTTTGATTTGGTTTTCAGGAGGGTGGAGGAGCACCTTGATCAGGGCCATGTCAACTTGTTAGATATAACAGCACCAGAAGACTCAGGGAGGGGGGAGGGCTTGTTGGGTGTTGGTTTATTACTTCAGGGAGCCTTGGGACATAAAGTCTTGATGAAATTTCCAGTTGGAATGTAGCCTTGATTTCTGCAAAGCATCTGATGAAATGCCTCAAGTCCTTACAGCCAAGCTGAAGAAATGTGGGCAAGTTGATGGTGGACTAAGTGGATTAAAAAAAATTATTTTTAATTGGAATATAGTTGATTTACAATGTTGTGTTAGTTTCAGGCAGGTGTACAGCAAAGTGAATCAGATATATATATATTGCAGGCAAATTCTTTATCATCTGAGCCATCAAGGAAGTCTATATATATTTATAGGCAGGAGACTGCCAGTAACTATCACTCTGATGGAGATCAAGTTCATCACGGTGCATTGTTATGGAGAAATGAAGTGTGTAGGCCAAGTGTTTTCCCCAGTTAAAACAGGTGTGTGCCCTTCTCATGGGCAAACACTAGACTCCATTGTCTCCTGGGTCAAAGGGAGATGGCAGGTGGAGGATAACAGGGTCTCAGTCCCCTATGGACACTCAGAGATTCAGCTGAAGCCAAGATAATCCCTGAATGAGGAGAAGAAAAGGAGAAACAATTGTGATGAAGCAAAGCAAACTGGAGTTAGAAGAGGAAGGGGACAGGGGAAGGTGGTGTTGACTATAAAGATGCAAAATATGAGAGTTGAGAGCTCAGTTTTATTTGGGGCAAAATGAAGACTGCAGTCTGGGAGACAGCACCTCAGATAGCTCTGAGAGACGATGCCAAAGAGGCAGTGGAGGAAGGTCAAAATATAAGATTTTGGTGAAGGGGGAGTTCAATGCACTTAATTGCTTACTTAACAAAAGATTTTCTGCTAGTCACGAGGAGCTGATGTCACCATGAAGGGATTCAGCGCTTTTCTAGATATGAAGAGATGCAAGGATTAGGATCATGAAATCAGTTCCTGAAAATATCTATCTGAAGACCTGTTCTACCAGTTTCCCTAAAGCACAGAGTGCCTCACTCACCACCCTGAACTCCTTGGAGGATGTTGAAATTCAACAGCTGCAGCAGCACAAGAATCAATCTCTGTAGAAGCAAATGGCAAATGCCCTTGGCAAGCACCAATTTGTAGTTGACAGTGATGGGGAGGGAATGAGGGAGGCATGGAGGGTCTCTCTAGCCTTGCCCTTTTATGGGGGGAGGACGTCTTACAAGGTGACAAATGGGGACCTCCAGGGGGCTGGCAGTGTTCCAGAAGTGACTGCTGGGGCTGCAGAGGAAGGAGTGGGTGACTGTGACAAGGGAAGCTGCGGGCATTGCCCCTCACATCCACTGGAATGTAGAAGTTTAACACCAAACAATTCCCAACCCCTCAGCGTGGACGTGGCTGCTGCCGGTGTACTTCCTGCAGTCTGGGAGCAGCTCTGGCTCTGGCTGAAGGGGCTGGAAGCCTGTTTCTCTCCTGAGAGCTCAGGAGAACTGTGTGCCTGTTTACTCTCATATATTAAGAAGGACTAGTGGAATATTTTACCTGGAGTGGGAAGTGGAATTTTTCTCTGGAGCTCCAGTCTCTGGGTTCTTGGTATGCAGCAGAAGCTCAATAAGTGCTGAGAAAGGAAAAGAATGAAGTCTGAGTGGGAGTGAGTACTAGCAGCTCAGAGGGACTTGGAAGCCTGTTCTGAAGGTGGTGAGGGCAGGAGGAGCCTCCCATGGAGCCAGCCTCACCCCTTGAACAGGTCACACAGCCCTCTTACAGTTACCCAGGTAATATGTACACATGGTTACAAAGATCAAGTGGTACAAGGCTTATCATGAGAGCGATAAATCCCTGCCCTTTCCTGTCCCACTCCCCACTCCTCAGAGGCAACACTAGCAGTAAAAGGACCTCCCCTCAGAGATCATCTTTAAAAATATTTAGGAGTCCCTTGGACTGCAAGGAGATCCAACCAGTCCATCCGAAAGGAAGTCAGTCCTGAATATTCATTGGAAGGACTGATGTTGAAGCTGAAACTCCAATACTTTGGCCACCTGATGTGAAGAACTGACTCATTTGAAAAGACCCTGATGCTGGGAAAGATTGAAGGTGGGAGGAGAAGGGGATGACAGAGGATGAGATGGTTGGATGGCATCACCGACTCAGTGGACATGAGTTTGAATAAACTCCGGGAGTTGGTGATGGACAGGAGTGCTGTGGTCCATGGGGTCACAAAGAGTTGGACACGACTGGGCGACTGAACTGAACTGAATCGTTACTATTTTTCAATTAATTTTTGGCTATGCTAGGTCTTTGCTGCTGTGCTCAGGCTTTCTCCAGTTGCGATGCGTGGGCTTCTCAGTGTGGTGGCTTCTCTTATTGCACAGCATGGGCTCTAGAGTCCACGGGCTCTAGGGTGCACGGACTTCGGTAGTTGCAGCACGGAGCCTCAGTAGTTGTGACACAAGAGCTCAGTTGCCCCTCAGCATGTGGGGTCTTCTCAGACCAGGGATCGAACCTGTGTCCCCTGTCTTGGCAGGTGGATTCCTAGCCACTGAACCACCAGGGAAGTCCAGCCTTCAGAGATATTTATTGCAGCATTAGAAATATCTAACTTCACAAGAGAAAAGCGTTGGAAATGACCTAACCATCCATCAAAGGGTCAACGAACGCTATACCACAGCAGAAAAATCAATGAAGAACCTCTTTATGTACCAACTTAAACTGATCGCAGGATATATGAAGCGTAAAAAGAGATACAGGCATGTTTGTATAGCATGCTACCAGTTACGCAAAAAAAGGGAAAAAAAGATATATATGTATCATCATTTTTATAGAATGCTTAGGAAAGACCTGGTACCTTTGAGTAGAGCGCTGAGAGTGAGGAATAAATTGTGCATGTGTGCATGTATTATATACACAGAATCATTTGTTAGGTTTTGAGTGAAACTGGTTATATTTTTTTGCCTCCCAGGGAAGAGATCGTGTTGGCTAGGAAATGGGTGGGAGGCATTCATTCATCCTCTTTTATGTAATTTGCATGACTTGCTTATCAAAAAACATTTAAGGACCTCTTTGTGGTGGATAGAATTTAGGGTGATCCCAATGGTCCCAGCCTGCTGGAGTTCACATCTCCTGCCTCCCATGGCAAGGTGATGGGAGATTACTCCCATGATTATGCTGTGTTATATAAGACTCTTGGCAGTCTGGAGTCAGAGTCTCTGTTTATGGGTTTGATAGAGTCAGTGGCCATGTTGGAGAAGCCCTCATGGTAAGGAACTGTGACCTCTAGGGACTTTAGGTGGCTTAGAAGCCTGAGGATGACTGCCAGCTAAGAGCCAATAAAAAGCAGTGGTTTTCGGTCATACAACCACAGGAAATTAATCCTGCCAGCAACCTAAATAAGTTTGGAAGATGATTCTTTCTTAGTCAAGTTTCAGATAAAACACAGTTCCAGCTGATGCCTTGATTTCAGCTTAGTGAAACTCTATAGAAGATTCATGTCCAGACTCCTGACCCAAGGGAATTGTGAGATAACAAACATGTTGTTTTAAACTGTTAAGTTTATGGTGATTTGTTATACAGCAATAGAAAACAAATATACTCTTTGAGTTGTTTCTTCTAGTATTTATCTTCATATATGTAAGTAATGTGCTTATATTTCTTTCCTTGATCTACCAAATTTAGAATTTATCCACTGATGTTCTGATATGGCAAAGATTTCTTCTCTTCTCATGCCCTTCCTTCCCCCTCCCCTTGCAGGATAATGGCTTCGATACTTCCAGTTAATATCGGTAGTCAGTGTTTAATTATTGTACTGTGTAAATATTGTTTATAGCAGATCAAGTAATATGCACTGATTATATTTCCTATCTTCCTTTGTTTATCCTGGGATTAGAAATAACCTCATTTAAAAATTTTACCTAGTGCTTTTTTCGATGGAATGGCCACTCCAGGCGCTACAGCAATAAGTGCCTTGGCTTGGCTGCCTTGGCCACCAAGGGCAGCTGCCCTGACTGCTCCGTGGGTTGCTTGGAGGTGAGAAACTATGTTTAATGGATATTCATTCATCATGACTTAGAAAGATGGAATGCTTTCAGGCCATTCTTATTGGAAAAAGACAGTGAACCTTTAAAGCCAAAAGTACAGACAATAGTTTCAGGTGGTACTACAGTTTTGCTCTATTCCCAAAAATGATTTGACGAAGCAAGGTTTTTAAAGAAATTTAAAAGAATGTTTTTAAAAAGCTACACAGTAAAATGTACACCCCTAACTCAGGAGAGCCCTGTTTCCTGTCACTGGCCTATATTGCCACACCTGGCTGTAGTTAGCCTCTGAATACAGCTGCATTCTGCTAGCCCAAATCCTGCCATGGGGATCAACTGAGATTAATCTCTGGGATGCAAGGATAGTTTGTTGTTGCTCTTCAGTCACTCAGTCATGTCCGATTCTTTGCGACACCATAGTCTGCAGCATGCCAGGTTTCCCTGTCAACTGCAGCACAGTTGGCTTCCCTGTTTGTCACTATTTCCTGGAGTTTGCTCAGACTCAACGTCCATTGAGATGATGATGCCATCCAACCATTTCATCCTCTATCGCCCCCTTCTCTTCCTGCCCTCAATCTTTCCTAGCATCAGGATAGCTTAGCATACACAAATTAATCAATGTAATATGCCACGTTAACAAACTGAAGAATAAAAAACATATGAACATCTCAAGAGATGTATAAAAACCTTTTGACAAAATTGACATCGATTTATAATAAAAATTCTCAACAACATGCATACAGAGGGAACATACCTCAATGTAATAAAGTCTGTATAAGACAAGCACACAGTGACTACCATACTCAAAGGTGAACAGCTGAAGGCATTTCTTTTAAGATCAGGAACAAGACACAGATGCCTGCTCTCATCGGTTTTATTCAACATCATATTGAAAGTCCTAGTCACAGCAATCAGACAAGAGAAAGAAATAAAAGGAATCCAAACTGGAAGGGAAGAAGTAGAACTGTCACTGTTTTTAGGTGGCATGATATTATATACAGAAAATCCTAGAGACACCACCAAAAAAAGCTACTGCTGCTGCTGCTGTTAAGTCTCTTCAGTCGTCTCCGACTCTGTGCGACCCTACAGACGGCAGCCCACCAGGCTCCCCCGTCCCTGGGATTCTCCAGGCAAGAACACTGGAGTGGGTTGCCATTTCACAAAGCTACTAGAACTCCTCAATTAATTTGGTAAAGTTGCAGGATACAGAATTAATGTACATAAATCTGTTGTAGTTCAATCCTCTAACAATGAACTATCAGAAAGAGAAATTAAGAAAACAATCCCACTTATAAAATACTATATTATTAAAATAACTTTATTTTTGTAATTATATTTTGAAATCAAGAAGTATGATTCCTCCTGCTGTATTCTTCTTTCTGAATATCACATTGTGTGTTCTGGGTCTTTTATGGTTTTCTATGAGTTTTAACATTCATTTTTTAATTTCTGTAAAAATTGCCAGTATGGTTTTTGATGGAGATAGCATTGAATCACTTTGGGCAGTATGGACATTTTAATAGTATGAAGTTTTTCAATACCTGAACACAAAATGTGTTTTCCTTTATTTCTGTCTCCTTACATTGAAGGGGAGATTGAAGCTGTAATTCTAGGGGAAAAAATCTGGCCTTTGAGGTGACATAAATCTTACTCAAATCCCAGCTCTACCAACTAGTATTTGTCAGTGAGTATTTGTCAGAGCTTGGGCCAATTGTCTTAGCCGCAATTCTCCTTTTTGTAAAACAAGGATAATAATAACTAAAAAGGATTTAGATGAATAAATTGAGATATTACTTGCCAATGCATGCAAAGTAGTATAGTGCTTGACATACAGCAGGCAGTAGATATTATTATCATAGTTCAACAGATGTTTTCAATGCCATTTATCTGTGTATAAATACCTGCTACTCAAAGTATGACCCACAGACAGCAGCATCCACCAAGGGACTTGTTTACAATGCAGTATCTCAGGTCCCATGCCAGAACTACTGACTCAGAGGCTACGTTTTATGCTAAGTGTTTCATCTGCATATTGAACTTGGATAAGCACTGGTCTGCAAGGAGATCCAACCAGTCCATTCTAAAAGAGATCAATCCTGGGTGTTCATTAGAAGGACTGATGCTAAAGCTGAAACTCCAATACTTTGGCCACCTCATGCGAAGAGTTGACTCGCTGGAAAAGACTCTGATCCTGGGAGGGATTGGGGGCGGGAGGAGAAGGGGACGACAGAGAATGAGATGGCTAGATGGCATCACCAACTCGATGGACATGAGTTTGAGTAAACTCCGGGAGTTGGTGATGGACAGGGAGGCCTGGCGTGCTGTGATTCACGGGGTCGCAAAGAGTCGGACACGACTGAGAGACTGAACTGAACTGAAACCACCTTAGATTACAAGTGGGGTTCCTGTTTATATATTTATTGTTTCCCTTATAAAAAAAAAATCCATTTATCTTCTTTCTCCCATTCTGGACATGTAAATGCTTAGGACGATATTATCAGGTAAAAATGTTCATTTTGATGAAGAAGCATTCACCATGGCTGTGAAGAAACTTGAATCTGTGGAATGAAATTGGATGGAAAATGTATAAATTGAATGTAAATTAGCTGTCTGCCTCTATTAAAATATACCTGCTTTATTATCCACCCCCTAAAAAAATTCACCTACTTTTCTATGCACCTTGCTCCTTCGGTTCTGGCAAATGCTTAACAGCATAATTTCTGACCGGTGAGACCTATCATTTAATATATCGATCCCATTTCCCCCCTGGTGGTCTCCCTCCTGGAGCAGCTCTTCCTCCTGCTCCAAACCATAAACTTGCTCTCCAGCCTGCTGCACAGCTGTCATCCAGGGCCTTGTATTCATTGCTCTTCTCAGTCCCAGCTCTGCTGTTTCCTTGGGCCCATACCTTCTTTCTTGATTTGCAGCCTCATTTTTATGGAGTACATTCTCCAGCAGCTTCTTATGACAGAGTACATGGGAGGCCAATTTGGTTGAGTCTGTTTGCATCTGAAAAATCTTTTTTTCCTGCCCTCCCACTCCCTGAGAGGGGCTGAACATAGAATCCAGACTGAAAATCTTTTCACCCTGAGGGTGCTAAAGGCACTGTTTCCTTATCTCCTGGTTTCTAGTGCTGCTGAGAAATGGGTGCCATTCTGATTCCCGTTTCTCTTATTATTGTATCCTATTTCAGCTTTCACGTCCAAACTTTTTGGATCTTCTCTTTATCTTTGGTGTTCTGACATTTCAAAATTGGTTGTAGGTATTTTTTTCACTTGTAATGGTAAACTCTCAATTGGCCCTTTCAGTATGGAAATTTATTTCCTTCTGTTCTAGGAGTATTTGTATAGATATTTTAAAATTATTTCCTCCCACTTGTCTTCTTTATCGCTTCTTTGATTCTTTAAATTTTTAAAAAGTCTCATTTGCCCAGTTTTCTCCGTCTTTTAGTTTTCTTTTCTGGAAAGTTTCCCTTTATTGAATTTTAATTTCAACTACTGTGTATATTTTTAATCTCCAAGAATTTTTTCTTGTTTTCTGATTATTTCATTTGCCATAAGGGCAATGTCTGCTCTTGCTTTTCAGAATTTTCACTAGAATTTGTTTTGAATTGCCGTCTGGTCCTTGCCTCATCTCTGAGATGCTCTGGTACCTACCCTAGGCCTGCTTTTGTTTTGATCTCTTTTTCATGTCCGAGTCTTTCCTCAACTCTTTCCTCCGCTAATCCTTGATTATCTGTTCATATTTCCAAAAGGCTCTATAAAGTGGATTGAAAGTTCTAAATGCTTGGGTGGAGCGTGAAGACCAGTGGGGCTTTTTACATTGGAAATTGCCAAATGTCAGTATTTAGAGATCTTTTTCTCTGGGGTAGTTCAGCTATTTGGGAGGAGAATCCTCTAATCACTTGCTTGGGAGCAGGATGTGTGTAGCCGGACCTGAAAATGGACCCAGAAACCCACTGTGCAGTGTTTAGACTGCCGTTCTGAGCCTCTCTCCACCATCGCTTTGCCTGGTCTCTCCAAATTTGGAAATTTCCCTCTGCTTCACCAGAGAAGGAGCCTTGGACATCTTGCTCGGGTAGGGGTGAACAAATCATGGGACCTGCCCAGCTGTACGGGGCAAAGGAGGGTATCTGGAGAGTCTTGCTCAGTGTAGATGCACACACCAACCTCCTCTTCCCAACCCCACTCTTGCACACAGTTTTCTGTCCCTGTTTTCTCCACGTGCTAAGCATCCCCAGTTTTCTGCTGGGCAAATGTGTTCGCTTCTCATCTGGAACCTCCTTTGCAGGCATCTCAGCTTCTATCTTCCTCTGCTAATTTTCCTTCTCTATCTGCTTTCTGTCTTCTAAACTTTGTCAAAAATCTGTCTATAATTGTCTCCTCTCAAATCCTCTAAGTCTTTGGGTTTATACTTTCAAAAAAGGCATTTGCTTTCATTTCAGTGGGGTTTTCGGAGAAAGACTGGATAAACATTTGTAGTCGTGTTTGGGAGGAAACACATTTCTTGTTCCTTGGCCTGGGTTCCAGGGCTTCTCTGTCAACTCGTGGTAGCCAAGCTCTGGGGGGGTTCAGGATAGCTGCTGGCCCAGGACCAGAGTTCTCCCTTGCCTTCTGGATGGTATCCTGTCTTTGGAGTCTCACGTCAGAAAGTTAGAAGCTGGAAGAAATAAAATACCTCCTCTGCTCCCACCCTGGGGACATTGTGACATTGTTCAGCAGAAGCCAGAAACCTTTCTCTGTCAGGGCCACTTTTAGGTACCCTTTTGTCCCATGGCAATGACTAGGCTGCTTGGGAATGTCCTAGCTTGGACTTAGGGTGGCAGGTGGAGCCGGACAGGGGAAGATGGCCCCAGAGCAGGTGATATGAGGGATCCTGGCAGCAGGTGGTAATGAGGCTGGCAAGGCAGGAAGCTGATGGCCCTCAAACACTCAGCTGTCACAGAAAGGCAGGGGTCCCAGACAGCAGGTACTTGGTACTGAGTCAGGCACGACCAGCAGGCAGGGCCAGCCATTTGGGCCGACAAACAGTTGTTCCTGAGGAGGTCCAACCTCTGGGAGCCAGCTTTAGCTAGAGGACTGAGGTTAGAGTTGGGTGAAGTGGGATGCCTGTTCCCAGGGGATGGCTCAAGGCATGGATGCTGAGGCAGATTGTGTTAACAGAAGGGACAATTCTTGAGACTGAAGCTATAGGAGGGGGAGGGACAAGGCGATGAGAGATGAGGGTCCTGGAATCCGAGCTGAAATAACAGCAAGTCAGACAATCAGGTCTCTTTGGGACAGACCATTCCTGGGCACATGTCTGTCATGACCTGGGAGGTGAGGTCAGGTGGGTACAAGGCCATGGGAGCCAGTAATTACAGAGGAGTCTCATTCACCAGCAGGATCTGGATGCAATCGAATTTGTTCCTTGCAGCGGACCATCCTCCAAGTGGGAGCAGACTTTGACCTCTCACTAGCTCTGCAGCAGAGCAAACAGGTGGGAGACACACTGTCCTCTGCCTGTCAGCCCCTTGAGCAAGCTCCATGGGGCATGCCCCTGGGGTGGGTTTGAGCCCTGTCCCTCCCCACTGCACCCCCGGGGGCGGTCCCACCCAGGTCCTGCCACCCACCCGCTGCCCCAGTTACGGGGCTGAGCCCAGCGAGTTCCACGATTTCACTCTTTGTCTCCCTCTCCCCATAGATCCTTCCGTTACCACATGAGTCCTGGCAACACCCATGACTGCAGGACCCCCAAGCCATAATTGATAATCCCTTTCAGCAGGTTTCACTGCCCTTAGGACCTCAGAGCAACAGAAAAGTAAAAGGATGATCCCCTTCAGTGATGCTTGGATGAGGGGAGGGAGACCCTGGGTTTCAGCTTTCCTGAGCTCAGTGGTGGCCCTGAGAGCCGGCCCTGGCCCAGCCCACCACGTCTCCTACACGTGGGGGGTGGTGAGTCGCCTCTGAAGCCCCCTCATGGGCACAAGCTGGGGGAGGAAGCCTCAAAGGGAAAGACTGAGAGGAACGTCATCACCAGGCCCTGCTGGGCGCGTCAGTACATCCTGCAATTCTATAATCAGACCGGCTCTGTTATTTCCTTTGATTAAACTTCTGTTTCCCCTCAGCCCACTGGATCCATCTTTCACTTATTTAATTCCAACTGTAATAAAAAATCTATTGAACTGTACACGAACACAATATGAGGCTGGGAAGCAAACAGCAGGCCTGGAAGGGTGGTGATGAGCAGAGAGGAATCCACAGGGCTTTGTCATCTTTATATGCTCTGGTGCAGAGCATATGAAGTCTGATCACACTTTGACTCAGAATGCGGGGATGAGAGACGTACAAGTACAAGCTGGGGGCTTGGGGCGGGGGCATGGGAGAGACCTTCGAGGACCTTGCTGACAGCAAAGTGTTGTCCTTTTCCTCAGTCACAGCTCCCCTCCTTACAGCTTGGCTTGTAGGTCCTGGGCCTCCACCCAGCCTGCAGGCCACATACCAGTCCCTGTGAAACAGGTCTCAGGCCCCTTATAGTATTCATATCTTCAGACTGAAATTACATGCTCTTGAGAGTCCCTTGGACTGCAAGGAGATCAAACCAGTCAATCTTAAAGGAAATCACCCCTGAATATTCATCGGAAGGACTGATGCTGAAGCTGAAACTCCAATACTTTGGCCGCCTGATGTGAAGAGCCAACTTATTGGAAAAGACTCTGATACTGGGAAAGACTAAGGGTAGGAAGAGAAAGGGGTGACAGAGGAAGAGATAGTTGGATGTCATCACTGACTCAATGGACATGAGTTTGAGCAAACTCCAGGAGATAGTGAAGGACAGGGAAGGCTGGCATGCTGCGATCCATGGGGTCGCAGAGTCAGACATGACTGAGCCACTGAACAACAACGACAACAACACGTGCTCTGACCCACCTCCCAAGCCTCTAACCAAATTGTCCTTACTCTTTCAGCTTCTGTCTTTGAGGCTTGTTTCTCTGTCTGGCCTTGCCCTACACACATAGACCCACATTCATAGCTGATGTTCCAGCTTTGACTTCCTAAGTGTTTGGTCCCTTCTGGGCCACCATAGACTTCTTCCCTGGACCATTCTTCCAACCCTCCTGGTCCACCAGAATCCCGTGGTTGGTTCAGGCATGCTTGACTGTTGCCCAACCTGGTTATGGGGGTCTCTGAAGGAGTGATGGCTGCCTTGGTCAACTCTTTGCCTTAGGGGCCACCCTTCTGTGTTGGCAGAGCCTGACACCCTGCCATTCCCCACCAGATGCAGCTTCCCTAGGGGATCTGGGTAAGAAGTACTGTTTTATTCCAGGGGCCTAGGAAATGCTGGAGATGCCCTCTCAGACCAGCAGTTCCCATAAGAGGACAGAACCCAAAGGAGAATTCCCAAATGATGAAAAGTAGTATGCACAGGAATGGACCCAGCATCGACCAAGCCCCGGTCCTCCTCTGGAGTAGGACCTGGAGGCCCCATGCAGGGCCAGGCATTAACCCTGAGATCGTGGGATTAGGGGAAGCTCTGGGGTTCCCATAGGGGCTCCTGACCCATCAGGGTGTTGGGGTCCAGGCAGAAGACATCAGCGCAGAAGCTATTTGCCAACATGTGTGAATATATTTCAACATTTTACCAACAGGTACAGCTGTACCGGTGCATACCAGCTGGTTAGCAGTCCTGGTTGGTTCTGCTGAATGACAGTTGGGTAGAAAAACAGGCCTCAATTATAAGATTCCTCTGTGGAGGCAGATGCTTTGTCTGAAGCTTTGAAGCCATGTTTCCTCAAGGCTTCCCCAGGGAGTGGTTACGTTGCTGACCTCAGGTTTCTGGTCTTGCCCCTGTTTGTTCTTTCTGAGAGGGGTGGGGGTGTGAAGGGAGAGGTACATCAGAGTCAAAAACTCAGGTTCTGGGGTCAGACTACCCTGGGTTTGACTGCTGTATCATAAGCTGTGTGACCTTGGGAAAGTTGCTTAACCCCTCTGAGTCTAAAACATGAGACTTAGAACACCTCTCTCCCTAGTGGGTCCATAAGGGTTCATCATGTTAAAAGTTGGTATGGAGTCAGTGCTTGATTAATGGTAACTAATATTATTTAAAAACTTTTTTTATTTATTTCTGGCTGCAGTCTTTGTTGCTGTGTGCAAGCTTTCTCTAGTTGTGGTGAGTAGGGTCTACTCTTTGTTGTAGCATGGTGGTTTCCCACTGTAGTGGCTTCTCCTGTTGCAGAGCACGGGCTTAGTTGCCCCAAGGCACGTGGGATTTTCTCATACCAGGGACTGAACTCACATCTTCTGCATTGGCAGACTGATTCTTAACCACTGGACCACCAGGGAAGCCCAGTAACTAACACTATTGTTATTAATAGGACTCTGATGGATCAAGCTGACAGGTTACCCCCTGCCCAACCTGATCATGCTTATATTCAGGCCCAGCAACTCCTGTCAGCTTGCCACATTGCACTGTGCTAGACCCTAGGCTTCAGAAATGAACACTACAGGTTACATACTAAGTGCTATGCAGAGCTTAAATAAATGAACGAGGTACTGGCCATTCACCCCCTCGTTCCCCTCACAGCAACCCCTCTGCTATCTTGCGTTGGGATACCCCTGCCTATCATGGTTTATGACCCTCGTTCCCACATAGAGGCCTAGAAGGAGGAGGACCCATGTCACACATGGCGGGTGCCTACACTAAAAGGCAAGGAGCTGTTGGCACAGAGGGGTCTTTGACCCTCTCGAAGGTGATCCATCCTCAGGGAGAGTGGGCTCATCACGGCTAAGGCAGGGGGTGGTACAGCAGGGTTCCTGAGCACAAGCCAAGGACAGGCCACTAGTATTTGGGTAGGATGGGGGCTAGCCTGGGGGTGGGGGTGAGCAGGCTTTCTCTGCCCTGAGGACAAGAGGTCTATGATTCTTTGGGTGACAGCCAGACATTCACTACATGGAACAGGCTCTGTCCGTGGGATTCTCCAGGCAGAATACTGGAGTGGGTTGCCATTTACTCCTTCAGGAAAGTGAAGTCGCTCAGTTGTATTTGACTCTTTGCAACCCCATGGAGACCTTCCCAAGCCAGGGATCAAACCGGTGTTTTCTGTGTCTCCTGCATTGCAGGCAGATTCTTTACCCGCTGAGTCATGGGGGAAGCTGTTTCAAACGGACATTTACGTTAGAGTTGATTTTTTTTTTCTTTTTTTAAAGAGTTTTTCAAATGCATGCACTTTAGGGGACCATCTCATCTGTCTTCCCATCTACCTACCTATCTGAGGTTCAAGGAGGGATCATGACTCAGATCTGGTCACCCTGCTGAAACTGACAGGGTACGATCTGCCACGTCTGAAAGAATAAAAACCCTATTCCTGGCAGCACTGCACTTATAAACTCAATGTTGTTGGTAATAGGGATGCGAAGACTTCTCGAACCTTTGAAATGGAGATCATTACTTGATTTTCTAATACTGATAATTTGTAAAACAGTATTTGTACCCATTGCCTGAGGCTGGTGTCACAAGTCGACCACATCATGTTAGAGACGCCCTCATCACGGCCTGCCTGCCCACCTGTGTCCTGGGTGTGGCGCACGTGCAGGAAGGCAGGCGAGATGGTCCACGTGTTCACAGAGCCGGTCTGCTTCTCCCGTGAGGAATGTAAATAGATGAGGCTGCATTTTCTACTTGTCAAGCTCTAAAGCTTAATTGGGCCAGAAATACTCTTTTGGTTCTTGATTCTTGGAGACAGATCTCAGCCTTCACTAAGCATCTGTGGTGCCCGGAAGGGACGAGTAAAGTTCTGTGGGCTGGAGGCTTTGAGAAGGAGATTTTTACCCCTGTGCCAATTATGTGCATGGCGTTTGGTTTTCTTTGTCTGAACCATCACGTCTGAACCTCTGGCCCTGGGGCTGACATTCTGTGCACATCTTAGTCCCCAGCATGGCTACTGCTGTGTCCCAAAGGGAAGTCAATGATTGAAGCCTGGTCCTGCAGGCATTAGAGTGAAGCGGGGGCTCAGAGCTGAGGAGGCCTCCAGAGGCAGGTGAGGGGAGACCTGAAGAGGTGATGATCTTGGATCTTGCAGGGAGGTGGGGGCAAAAGCGGAGACATGAGCACGGAGGCATGGGGTTACCTGTGGAGGTCTCACTATGTATTGCAATGATCAGGGTGGACCCTGATCCTGCCGTCTGAGAGGGGAGACAGGCGGATAGCAAACTCATAGACTTGGTGGTGTCTGGTGGTGAAGTGGGCTTTGAAGAAAAATAAAAGAAGGTAATGGGAGAGAGAGGGAGTAGGAAGCTGGTTCGGAGGGGGCAGAAATAGTGGCAGGCCTGAAGGGGGCTGCCAGACTAGCAAGGTGTTTGGAGGACAGGGGAGAGGGCGGTTAGCAGGCTGTAGTTCTGGGAATGGGATATAGGCTGGAGAGTTATGGGCTTGACAGGCATTGTGGGGTCCTTACTGATGTTACCCACAGGCCAGGGAGGTTAATGCCAGGTGTTTGGATGAGCCCTCTAGTCTGTGAAGGAACTGTTACTTTATTCCACCCAAACCCTCCAAGTCAGCCCAGAGGTGTCCATCTATGACAGCATCCAGTGAGCCCACCACTATTTAATGGAGGAGGGACCTGAACCCAGAGAAGGGAAGTGACTCACTCAAGGCCATTGGCTCAGAGAGCTGCTTTGCCCCGGGGCTGGGAGGAAAGGCGCTGCTGGCCTGGCTCATCTTAAGAAGGTGGGGAGAGAGGGGAGTGGCTGTCTTAGGGCCTGGGGACAGTTCTGCATGGGGGTACACCTTGGTGTTGCTTGGGGTGAGCTTCTCCATTGGACAAGAGGACCTTCCCCAGTCACCTGCCCTCTGCCCTTTGCCTTCCTTAATTGTTGCCTTTTCCTCTTCTCTCTAAAGCCCCTTCCTGCATTTCCCACCTGAGGGCCCATGGGTATGGTATGATGGGTCCAACACGTGACTGGATTCCCTTGGCCCTTCTGTGAGGAAACTCCCAGATTCTGGGACTTTTCTGAAGGGAGGGTCTGCCAGGAAACACCAGCCCTACCCTGGGCCAAGGAGGAGCCTGTCCCTGGAGAGTCTGCAGCCCTGCGTGAATGGTACAGAGTTCCAGGGGTGTGCATATTCCCGGCAGGTAGAGGATCGGACTTTTTATTAACTCCCACGGGGGCCATTGAACAGAGGACCGACTCTGGTAGAAATTGCCAGTGTCTTGAAGGGCCTATTAATGCTGCCACAGGCCAAAGACAGGCAGTCACTGGTGTTGTAGCTGCCCACTGGGGTGATCCTTCAATCCACATGAAAGTCGCAAAGCCTCTCCTTTGAGACATTCATTAGCCTTCCATTAATGTAAGACAGAAGCTCACCCTGGAGCGAGCAGGGTTCACTCCAGATCTGAAGCCTGTCCCTCACCCACACGCGAAGGGCCCAGCGAATCATGACAAGGTCTCAGTCCTTCCTTATCAAAACAGCCAGATAACTGAACGCCAAACTTAAAGGGCCTTCGGAGGTTCGTTTACATCTTAGGCCTGTCACTGGAGAGTCCCATCACCGTGGGCCCAGCCGCGCCTTCGGCTTTATCCCCGCTCCTCACTGTAGCCTCACTCCAGCAAGCAGACAGCCCTCCTGTGCAGCAGCTCAGGGCTTTAATTAGCAGCTCTGGAACTAATTAACCTGATGGAGATGGCAAGGTTTCCCTAAGAATTATCCTTAGCGGGGTATCTGAGGCGAGCGGTGCTGCTGGGTGACCTCTCTGTCCCCAAGAAGAGGACCTTGCTTGCCAGTGCAGGCAGCTGGGGTGTGAGTGGGGAAGAGAAACCAATATGTGGTTCCTAAGTAGGCTTCAGTTCACACCCCAGGCAGCCCTGGGGTTGTGAGCGGCTGGGGGACGAAACAATGAATCAAGTCGCCATTGAGAAGGGCAGTGAGCCCTACTCAGAAACGACATGGGGAGGCGGAGGCCGATGGCAGAGCCTCAGCCACCTCTGCTCTGGGAGGAAGCCGGCCAGCTCACTCAGCCCTTCTTTCTCTTTAGCTCACCCCAGGGCTGTACTCTCAGGACCCCGGTCTCCCGGGGTGCAGGGCAGAGGGAGCAGGAGCCCGAGATTCTGTCTCCTGTGGACAGAGGTGCAGCTCACGTTCTTTCCCACCGGCTCCCGCCCCAGCAACCCAGACTGGAAGAGGCTGTGCGGCGGGAACGGGATAGGGCCTCTGAAGACATTAATGGTTAAAGGCATAGAAGTGGGAATGGGGAAAAGGAAAAGGGCAGGACAATGAAAGGACGGGGTGTGCGTGAGACCACACCCTCCCGCCCCGACTTTCGCGAGCACTCCAACACGCACACGCACGCACCTGTGCACGCACTGCATACACGGGTGTGCACACGCGCACGCACTGAGATACAGAGGGGGGGAAGGGAGGAGTGCGAGAAAAGCCGGGAGGATGGAAGGCAGTATGACGGGCTAAACATTCGTTCCTCAGCAGCCACTCAAGCTCTAAAATCACAGCAAATGTGGCCCCTTCATCAGTGCTTTTGAAATATGACTGTAATCCCAGGGACAGGGGAGCCTGGTGGGCTGCCGTCTATGGGGTCGCACAGAATCGGACACGACTGAAGTGACTTAGCAGCAGCAGCAAACATCAAGAGTCTTCTAGGCTGGTCTGCTAAGAGCTGGGTAAAAGAGAGCTGCCCATTTGCAGTCTTTCTGGGGGAGAATTGTCCCTGGAGAGCTAAAGTAAGTCCTTTACATTCGAACAAGTTCCCATCTGAGTCCAACTTGTTTGTAAGTCCAACAAAATTACCTTAGATACCCAACTAACACAATCTACTTTATAATATGGTACTGTAATAGGTTTATAATCCTTTTCACACAAATAATACATAAAAACAAACACAAAAAATAAAACATTTAAAATTTTACAGCACAGTACCTTGAAAAGTCAGTACAGTAACAGTTACATCACTGATGCTTTATTCTTGCTTCCAGACATCCTAGGCTTGAAATAAAGGTACTGTACTCTGTACAATACTGTATAGTAAAGTACACAAAAGCACAGCCACTTGAAGAGGTTGCATATATGTGACAATGTACGCCAGACTCGTGAACTAACTTACTTGATTGGACATGCATCTTTGAAAGTTCTCAACTTGAAGGTTTGTATATAGGAAGTTTATTGTATGTTGAGTGCTGAACAAGTGAGGCTTAATCAACTAAAAACATGACTTGTGCATTGAACAATAGCTTGTCTGTTTGCATTTTAATATTTTTGGCATTTAGTTTTGAATTAGAGATTTATTTTTCAATTGAATTCTAAAGAAAGGTTTGAGTTTAGGTAGTTTCCTTGGGCTGGGAGAGCCTGGGTCATTTCCCTCATTATCACGATACTGCAGGTGTCTCAAAACCAAGGACAGGGTTGGGGTGTTAGGGGGGCGGCTGGGTTGAGTGTTCCCTGTCACCACTTTAGGGTTCAGGTCATTGGTGGCCCCAGAATTTGAAAAGGGAAGGGGAATCACCTCATTTAGAATTACCTCCACTTTCTCTCATCTTGCAGCCAGGTAATTTAATCCCCCCCAATTATTTCATCTCTTAGAATACTGTCAGCATGGGAATTCCAAACAGCTTCTCATCTTACAAATAGAGATCCCGCATCACTTAGGCAACCAGCCTTATTGCTCAGATGAGGTGTGCCAAATCTCTTCCGGGCTGACTGGAGGGCATTTCTACTCTTTCAAAAAAATCTGGGAGTATATAGGGATGCTGCATGTGCAAGAAGCTATGTGAATAAATCATAAGAGATTGCAGTTTACAAATGTAATAAACACAGATTATTACATACATTTTCAGTTCAGTTCAGTCACTCAGTCGTGTCCGACTCTTTGTGACCCCATGAATCACAGAATGCCAGGCCTCCCTGTCCATCACCAACTCCTGGAGTTCACTCAAACTCATGTCCATCAAGTCAGTGATGCTATCCAGCCATCTCATCCTCTGTCGTCCCCGACTCCTCCCACCCCCAATCCTTCCTAGCATCAGACTCTTTTCCAGTGAGTCAACTCGACGCATGAGGTGGCCAAAGTATTGGAGTTTCAGCTTTAGCATCAGTCCTTCCAATGAACACCCAGGGTTGATCTCCTTTAGAATGGACTGGTTGGATCTCCTTGCAGTCCAAGGGACTCTCAAGAGTCTTCTCCAGCACCACAGTTCAAAAGCATCAATTCTTTGGCAATCAGCTTTCTTCACAGTCCAACTCTCACATCCATACCTGACCACGGGAAAAACCATAGCCTTGACTAGACGGACCTTTGTTGGCAAAGTAATGTCTTTGCTTTTTAATATGCTATCTAGGTTGGTCATAACTTTCCTTCCAAGGAGTAAGCGTCTTTTAATTTCCTGGCTGCAATCAGCATCTGAAGTGATTTTGGAGCCCCCAAAAAATAAAGTCTGACACTGTTTCCACTGTTTCCCCATCTATTTCCCATGAAGTGATGGGACCAGATGCCATGATCTTAGTTTTCTGAATGTTGAGCTTCAAGCCAAACTTTTCACATACATTTTAAATAAATACAAATACATTTACAAATGTAATAAAAAACGCTAGTTAAAACTAGGGTTGGGACAAGTCTGTATGGGATGCTTTCATGCTCCACCATGCATCCTCAATTACTCCAAACAGGAAGAGATGTACACTTACATGTCACACAGGAAGGTCTTGCCTACTTTACTTTCTAGCGGAAAGAAGACAATTTCTCTTCACTGAAGGACAGTCAAGCCAATCAAAGACTGCACCAGTCCAACCAATGAGAATCCTCCATACTTTGGACTCCTGGCTCCTCCAGTGTACTCTTTGGTTATTACAGTCTCTTCTAAACTTCTGGTTTCTATATAAAAGCAAGTTCCGCTTCTTTGTTCTCTGGATTTGTCTGTGGTTCGCCATAGTTTGTATATCCAAGTTGCAGTTCCTCTGGTTGTTTGTGAATAAGCTCATTTTTCCTGGTGAAATAACTGGCTACTGTATTATTAAATGGGACAAAAGCAATGCAACAACATTAGTCTAATACGTATTCAATGATATGTGTGTGTGTGTGTGTGTGTGAGCGTAATATAAAATTTCATGTGTTTAGTTCAGTACTTTAACCTTCACCCTAGGGGTCATTTAGCCTCCTTCACAGGCTCCTGTCATGCCCTACCCTCTGGGCTTGATCTGTCTTGTCCTGGGTTGGGGCATGTCCAGAGCTTGGATGCCAGTGTAGGGACCCCCTCCAAACTGGATCTGGGTTCTGGAACATGCCCCTGCTCTTCCTGAGCTCAGGGGTCTCTTGTAAGGTGAGTTAGTAGTTAATTTTCATTATTGATGAAATTGTCTGATGACCTTGTTGTGTGGCAGTCCCAGGGCAGAAGCCTTTCTGTTTGTTTGTTTTTTAACTAATTTATCTTTTAATTGAAGGTTAATTGCTTTACAGAATTTTGTTGTTTTCTGTCAAACCTCAACATGAATCAGCCATAGGTGTACATATGTCCCCTCACTTTTGAATGGGAGGAAGGCTTTCTTCACTATTGCCAGTCCCTTGTTTTGTCCTCAAACACCCCTCCTGTCCCCTCCTCAGTCCTGAGACCCTGTGGCCAGTGGGGGACGGGTTTCTTCCCTACGGATGTCTGAATGTCGCCTTATCTCCTGGAGGCAACCCCGTGCCTATTCATCTACACCCATTTGCAGTGACATTATCTTCAGTTTTTGGGGATATGCCTGCTTGCCTGGGCTCTTCTCTGTGCTCAGCAGCTGAGCTGGGCTTCTTTTCTCTGCCTGTGCTTTGACCACTGGGCCTAGTCCAGTCCTCTTGGGTGGTACCTGATCCAGCTTTTGTGAGTCCTTCCTTCCCAGAGAATTAGATGCCACCTTCTTCATGCCTGAGTCTGCAACTCGGGTCTGATGATGTTGACGATGGCAACTACCACTGTGCATACATCTATTCTTTTTTTATTCTCTTATGAAAAAACTTTAAAAGAGAGAGACTAGTAACAAACAGCCGTGTGTTCATTACCTGACTTCAACAGTCATCAACTCATGGACAATCTTGTTTTTACTCTATTGACTTTGGTTGCTTCCTCATTTGTTTACTGGCATATTTTAAAACAAATCCTAGGTGTCATGACATTTCAGTCATAAATAATTTGTCATTTTGAACTGACTTTATTTTTATTCAGACACTAAGTTGTGTCTGACTCTTGCGACCCCATGGACTTCTCCTCTTGCATTCAATCTTTCCCAGCATCAGAATCTTTTCCAATGAGTTGTCTCTTTGTATCAGGTGGCCAAAGCATTGGAGCTTCAGCTTCAGCATCAGTCCTTCCAATGAATATTTGGGGTTGATTTCCTTTAAGATTGACTAGTTTGATCTCCTTGCAGTCCAAGGGACTCTCAAGAGTCTTCTCCAGCACCACAATTTAAAAGCATCAGTTCTTCGGTGCTCAGCTTTCCTTATGGTCTAATTCTCACATCTGTACATGACTATGGAATAAGCATAGCTTTGACTATATGAACCTTTGTCAACAAAGTGATGTCTTTGCTTTTTAATATGCTGTCTAGGTTTGTCATAGCTTTCCTCCCATAGCGTCTTTTAATTTCATGGCTGCAGTCACCATTCAGTTATTTCAGAGCTCAAGAAAATAAAAGCTGTCACTGCTTCCACTTTTTTTCTTTACATTTGCCATGAAGTGATGGGACTGGATACCATGATCTTAGTTTTTTTCAGAGAGATAATTATATATAAGAGACTTTATACATACATATAAAAATATATCCATCATGTCCTTGTCATAGCTAGCATAGTTAATTACCTTTCTACAATTATCTTTAACCAGTTGGTTTGTCCAAATCAGGAGCCACATGGTCTGCATATTCGTTCATTTAGTTAAGTCTCCTTCAGTTCAGTTCAGTTCAGTCGCTCAGTCGTGTCTGACTCTTAGCGACCCCATGAATCATAGCACGCCAGGCCTCCCTGTCCATCACCAACTCCCGGAGTTCACTCAAACTCATGTCCACAGAGTCGGTGATGCCATCCAGCCATCTCATTCTCTGTCGTCCCTGTCTCCTCCCGCCCCCAATCCCTCCTAGCATCAGAGTCTTTTCCAGTGAGTCAACTCGTCACATGAGGTGGCCAAAGTATTGGAGTTTCAGCTTTAGCATCAGTCCTTCCAATGAACACCCAGGATTGGTCTCCTTTAGAATAGACTGGTTGGATCTCCTTGCAGTCCAAGGGGCTCTCAAGAGTCTTCTCCAGCACCACAGTTCAAAAGCATCAATTCTTTGGCGATCAGCTTTCTTCACAGTCCAGCTCTCACATCCATACATGACCACGGGAAAAACCATAGCCTTGACTAGACGGACCTTGGTTGGCAAAGTAATAGATGCCTCCAATCCTCTGTCTGTGACAACCCCTCTTTCCTCCCTTCCATGCTTTTGATTTGCGAGAGAACCTGGGTGATTTGTTGAGTAGAACGCTCCTTATTCTAGATTGGGATGAATGCTTCCTTATGATGTCATTTAATTTGTTCTCCCATATTCTGTATTTTCTATAAACTGTTATTTATTCTAGAAACTTGATTCATTTCAGGCAATGATGTATCAAGGACAGAGAATCATTAGGAACAGACAGCTGGGAGGAAAGGGATGTTTTATCACTGACATTGTTTCAAATCACAGGTGTCTGGCAGTAACAAAAAACAGACTGACTTTTAGTTGGTTTTATTATTGGTTTAAAATTCTCTTCAAAGTAACATTGCATACAGGTGGACGCTTGCCTCTCCCAACCTCTTCTTTGACAGGCCACTGGATTCCTTTTTTAAGGCAAGAATATTTCGAAGGTGGTGATCCACACTTAAAATTGCATGACTGCATTAAGGCATGGGGTCTGGTTCGTTTCTTTGTTACCAAGTGGTTTCAAGTGGTACAACCTGACTGTTGTAGCCACTCAGATTATTTGTAAGGGTTGTGAAGTAGTGACTTTTCAATTTTATCATCTCTTCTGATTTATTATCTATTACCTTCTGTAAAGAATCTGAGTAAGGAGTTGGTGCCTTGAAAGTGAAAACGTGAGTCGCTCAGTTGTGTCTGAGTCCTTGTGATCCAATGGACAGTAACCCGCCAGACTCTGTGCATGGAATTCTCCAGGCCAGAATGCTGGAGTGGGTAGCTCTTCCCTTTTCCAGGGGATCTTCCCAACCCAGAGATCAGACCCAGGTCTCCTGCATTGCAGGCTGATTCTTTACTATCTGAGCCACTAGGAAAGCTCAAGAATACTGGAGTGGGTAGCCATGCCCTTCTCCAGGTGATCTTCCCGACTCAGGGATTGAACCCCAGTCTCCTGCATTGCAGGCACACTCTACCATCTGAGTCACCAGGGAAGCTCTGTGCTGGATTAGAGAGGCAACAGATTCTTTGTTGCTCTCCCCCTTGAGAGATGAAGTGTCTTCCCACTCCCCTTGAACTTGAGTTGATCCTGTGACTGTCTTAACCAATAGAATGCAGGGGAAGTGACCCTCTGCCAGTTTTAGGCCTTTAAGGACTAGCAACTTTCATTTCCTCTTTGGCACATTCACCCCTGGGATTTAGGATTCAGTTGCCAAAATAAAAGTCCAAACCAGTCATGTGGAGACTGAGAAGTCCAAGCCCCTCATCCATCCCGCCAACACACCAGACATACGAGTGTGGGATATCTTTGACCATTCAGCTCAGCAGCCATTTGACTGTAGCATCAGGAGAATCTACCTCTCTCCCCTCCACACCCCCAGCCCAGAAAAAAAATACAGAAGAATCGCTCAGTGAACTCACAGATTCATGAGAGATAATCTAATATTTGTTGATGTGTTAAACCATTAAGTTTTGGGAGGCTTTGTTGTACATTAGTAGATAACCTCCTTGGAAGGAAAGTTATGACCGACCTAGATAGCATATTAAAAAGCAGAGACATTACTTTGCCAACAAAGGTCCGTATAGTCAAGGCTATGGTTTTTCCAGTAGTCATGTATGGATGTGTGAGTTGGACCATAAAGAAAACTGAGCACTGAAGAATTGATGCTTTTGAACTGTGGTGTTGGAGAAGACTGTTGAGAGTCCTTGGACTGCAAGGAGATCCAACCAGTCCATTCTAAAGGAGATCAGTCCTGGGTGTTCATTGGAAGGACTTGTGTTGAAGCTGAAACTCCAATACTTTGACCACCTGATGCGAAGAGCTGACTCATTTGAAAAGACCCTGATGCTGGGAGGGATTGAAGGCAGGAGGAGAAGGGGACAACAGAGGATGAGATGGTTGGATGGCATCACCAACTCAATGGACATGAGTTTGGGTAAACTCCAGGAGTTGGTGATGGACAGGGAGGTGTGCTGCAGTTCATGGGTTTCCAAAGAGTCGGACATGACTGAGTGATTGAACTGAACTGAACTGAGTAGATAACCAAAATATCTTTTTCACACAGAGGAAGCATTCTAGCTATGCTACTCTGCACCTTGATTTAAGCACTTACTGATTGCTGTGCATGCATGCTCAGTCGTTCAGTCATGTCTGACTCTTTGTGATCCCCATGAACTGTGTCCCACCAGGCTCCTCTGTTCATGGGATTTCCCAGGCAAGAATACTGGAGTGGGTTGCCATTCCCTTCTCCAGGGAATCGTCCCAACTCAGAGATCAATCCCACATCTCCTGCATTGGCAGGTGGGTTCTTTACCACTAAGTCACCTGGGAAGCCCGATGAATCCTAGAAATCACTATGTATCACTTACATTGATTCTTATCTCTGTGATGACTCAACTTGTGTATGGAGATCTGAGATTCCAAAAGGGTGAATGACCTGCCCAAGGCTGCACAGCTATTGTATTAGTTTGCTAGGGCTGCCATGACAAAATACCCACCAACCTGGGTGACTAACCAACGGCAATTTGTTTTCTCACAGTTGCAGAGGCTGGAAGCCCAAGTCTGAGGTGTCAGCAGGTTTGCTTTCTCCTGAGTACTCTCCCCTTGCCTTGCAGATGACCGCTTTTCCCCATGGTCTTTCCTGTGCGTGGGCACATCCCTGGTGTCGGTGTGTGTCCAACCTCCTCTTCTTATAAGGAAATCAGTCATATTGGATTCGGGCTTAAACTAATGACCTCATTTTAACTGAATCACCGCCTTAACGGCCTTGCCTCAAACACAGTTACTTTCTGGGGAACTGGAGGTTGGGAGTTCAACAGGTGAATTTTGAGGGGGACATAAAAATCTGTCCAAGAATTTGTGACCATCTTCAGTCTGCCACATTGGGTTTACACTTGCACATTTGCATAACACCTTTGCTTTTTGTGAGGCTATTGGAGATATTAGAGAATGAAATGGTAATCTCTCAAAGTAATATGATTGTGATAGAAAATAAGTCAAATAATAAATAAAGAATTGATTTGGAAAGTATGGGAAGAGAGAGTGAGAGACACTCCCCTAACCATACGATAATAGTTTAAGGGAATGAATTTCAGGGAAAACTTAGCTGGGAGGTTAAGAAGGACAGTTCTTTTCCTGAGAATATCTCTATGCTGTGATAATTGCCATTTTACTTAACACCTATTTACCTCTATCCTCTTAAATCAGAAGAAAGTAAAAGGTGTTAAGTGGGGCATACGTGTTCCCCAAAATATTAATGTCAGTTGTCTCTGAGTAGTCAAACTATGGGTAAATTCTTTCTTTTTAAAACTTTCCTGCCTGTACTTTTCCATGCTTTCTCTGAGTATTTCCTTCTTTTATAAGGGAAAAAAATAAACATCACAGACGTGTTTTGAGGCTGATGAGACCATTCCCTTTCCCATTCTTTTGTGCTGATGAAGTCTGCAGAGAGAACCACAAATAGCACCTGGCCCACAGCGTATCATAAAACCCCAGGGCAAGGGGTGGCTGTGGTGACAGGGAGTCCTGGTCAGGAAACCAGGGCCGTGACGGATGCTTTCATGGAGGGAGCCAGTCATGCTTGTCCAGCACAAAGCAGCCTTGGCCATCCCAGGGAGGGTGTCCAGGGCCCCTTGCTTTGTGGCAACTCAGGGCAGCTCGCGGCCAGGGCATGGCATGTCCACTGAGCTGCCAAACGTTAACTGGCTTCGCCCCCCGCAGCCAGCCTGCCTTCCCACCCTCAGAGCTGCCTCAGTTTCCTTAAACTACCCTGACACCTGAATCTACTTCTTGTTTTCATAGGAATTCAAGATGCGGGGTTTTATTTGCTTGACGTTTTCTCCCTCCCTTCCTTCTTTCCTTCCCTCTTTCCCCTGTTCCCACTTCCCTTTCTCCCTTTCTCCTTTTTTCTAGTGGGGAAGGAGGGAAAGGGGGAAGGAGAATGGGCAAGCGGACAAAGCACAAACGCTTTCTCTGTAGGGAGCGGGCACCTAACCTTATTATCCCTCTGACCTGGTGCTCAGACATCCCTTAGGGTCTTGTCGAGAGAGCTTCCCTGTGTTTAATCCAGAGCAGGGGCTGGCTGGCCTGTGTGACTTTCCACGTGGGAGTCAGGAGGGGTCCCATGTGATGGCGCGGCAGCCTGTCCGGCTCAGGGCTGTGCAGCCAGAACAGGAAAGGAGCAAAGGCAGGGTTGCTGTGCTGGGAGGCACCAGGTGCACAGGATTTCTTATTTTTGAACTTCGCAGCTGGACCTCACTCTGCCCTGAGGGGCTCCTGGAGCCCACCTGCTCACTGCCGGGAGCAGTGGAGGGGCTGGGCTGGGAGGATGAGCAGAGCATACTGATGCAGGCGAGGCCCTGCCGGAGGGGAAAGCTGGCCACAAGATGCTCCTGCCAGCTGTGAGAGTGATGCCTTGCTCCTGAGTGGTGCTGCCCGGCCACCAAGGGCTCTCACATTGGGCTGCCTGCCCAGAAGCAAATCCAGAAAGTTCTGTTTGAATGACAACATGAGTGCACCCACCAGGAGTCCGCAACTCATGATGTCTTTGATGTAAAAATTTTCTAAGAAACTTGGGAACCTCTCAGGCTGTGTAGAAAGCACGGGCCACACACCTGCTGGCTCTTGGGCCTCTTGGGAGCCACATCCTGGGTCGTGAGGCAAGGTCGTGGCAGCATAGCTGTGCTGGAGGCACCGTGGTCCATGGACTCTGAGGCATGAGAGCAAGCAGGGAAGGTGCTGGAGGAGTGGAGCCGGGCAAACCCATCCAGCTCTTTCTAAAGGGAAAAAGATGGATTTTAACATCTACATTGAATATGATGTCAAGTCACAAGAAAATACTACCAAATATTGCTTAGTTGATTTTTTAAAAGTACTTAGTGGGTAAAAATCAGTCCTCTCTAGGAACCACTAATTAATAAAAATAAATATTCAAAGACTTCTGTGTAAAGATATTAAAGCCAGATTACAACATCTTCCTTTTCCAAAACTGATACCAAACCCAAAGATTTTATCAGGAATGAAAATCATGGGCCCAGTTCACTCATGAATACAGATACGAGAACACTAAACAAAATATTGGCAAATAAAATACCAACAGGGCATTAAAAAATGCCACATTTAGTTGGGTATAATCCCAGATGTTAGGGATGTCTTTTTTACTGGAACATGGCATACACAATTTATCATATTAACAGATTAAAAGAGAAAAACCATCTAATCATCTCAAGGAGTGCAATAGATTTAGCTTTGATGAATTTAACCACTTTCATGTTAATAACTGTTTCTAAAGTAAAGACAATTTTTTTCCTGCAAATAAATATCCATGAAAACTGAACAGATAAAATCCTAATATAGGAAATATAAGAAGCACTTCCTTTTAAATTGAAGTATTGTTGATTCATAATGTTGTGTTAATTTTTGCTGTATAGCAAAGTCACTGAGTCCACTTCTTAAACATCTCTCAGAGCTGCCCTCCCCAGCTTCTCCCCCTTGCCCCTCCTACTCAGGGCCATATCATCTTTTACCTGGATTGTTGCATGATCTCTTACCAGACTTGCTGGCCTCTAGTTTCTGCCTTTATACTCTCTTCCCTGTGTTGCCATCTGAAATTTTTAAAAATTTATTTTCTTTAATATACTTACTGGTGCCATTGGGTCTTAGCTGCAGTCCACGGGGTCTTGCTGCATCATCTCAGCTCTTTTCTTGTGGTTCATGGACTCTAGTTGTGGCACGCAGGCTGAGTTGCTTTGAGGCATGTGGAATCTTCCCAGACCAGGGATCCAACCCTCATCCCCTGCCTAACAAGGTGGACTCTTAACCATTGGACTACCAGGGAAGTCCCACCATCTGAATGTTTTTAAAATGTGCATCTGGTTAAGGACCATCTGCATCTATGGAGTGGGATGCATTGTTGGGAAACATGCTGGGAAAACACTACAGTTCACAGCAGAAGGAAAGAGTCCTGTATATAATGGAATATTACTCAACCATAAAAAAGAATGAAATAATGCTACTTGCAGTAACATGAGTGGACCTAGAGATTATCAAATTAAGTGAAGTGAGTTAGACAAATATCATAAGATATAATTTACACGCGGAATTTTAAAAAATGGTACCGAAAAATGGTATACTTACAGAACAGAAATAGATTCACAGACAGAAATCAAACTTATATGGTTGCTAAAGGGGAAATGGGGCAGGGAGGGATAAATTAGGAGCTCGGGATTAGCAGACACACTCTACTGTATAAACAACAAGGACCTACTATAGAGCACAGGGAACGACACTCACTCTCTTGTACCAGCCTTTGATGAGAAAAAAAGACACACCAAGATTGTCAATAGGGAGCTCTCAGAGGAAAGTCAAGGAGAAACCTCCTATCTTGCTTGAGAAGTTCAGAGACTGACCTGTGATTTCATAGCCCTTTCTTTTCTACCTCCCCATTTGCTGTTTCCATCGGCCTCCCTGATGGCTCAGCAGGGAAAGGATTTGACTGCAATGCAGGAGACACAGGAGATATGGGTTCAATCCCTGAGTCAGGAAGGTCCCCTGGAGAATGAGATGGAAACCCACCCCAGTATTCTTGCCTGGAAAACCCCAAGGACAGAGGAGCCTGGTGGGGTACAGCCCCAAGGGTCTCAAAGAGTCGGACACGACTGAGCTTGCAGGCACGTCTTTGCAGCTTGTTTCTGAGACATTCAATTCTAGTTAACCTTTCTGCTGGGTGAAGGAAAAGTGAGAAAAATGGTGGGGGCGGGGGAAAGAATTAAGTTAATGAAGATCAGTTAACTAGTATAGCCATGATTAGAGGGGCTTTAGAAGAGTTACTGTAGTGGCTATTGCTGGATGTGGAAAGCTGGAGGGTTCCAGTCCCAGCTTTGCCATGGACTCTATGGCCACCAGATGCGAAAAGCCCACTTGTTGGAAAAGACCCTGGTGCTGGGAAAGATTGAAGGCAAAAGGAGAAGGAGTTGACAGAAGATAAGCTGGCTAGATAGCATCACTGACTCAATGGACATGAATTTGAGCAAACTGTGGGAAATAGTGGAGAGAGGAGCCTGGCATGCTGCAGTCCATGGGGTCGCAAAGAGTCGGACAAGACTTAGCAACTGAACAGCTACAGCTGTGGTCTTAGGAGGGTGCTCACTCACTACTGTGTCCCCTCAGATACTCGGCCCTTCCTTGCATCATCAGTGAGTCCATGAGAAATGAGCCTATAGATGGCTGTTACAGTTTTCCTGTGAGGATGTTTTTGAAGCTTTACTTTCAAAAGCAAAGCATTTGGAAAAAAAGTTTGACTCTTATTTTTTTAGTAAAAATATCATAACATGCCTGGGTCTGGGACTCAGAGCAGAGAGTGACTGCAGTTGCTCACAGGGATCTTTTCCAGGTAAGGAAATGACCTAAAATCCAGTCGTGGTGACGGGTGCACAATTGTTACTCAAAGCCACTGAATAGAATGTAAATGATACTTCTACAAAGCAGTTAAAAATGATGACAAAATTCTGGAACCATCTACTCTAAATAACCCGGTTGCCTTACAGATAAGGCAGTTTGTGGCAGGCTTTCTGGGCAGGCAGTGCGAGCAGACTGTGAAAGAGCTGGTCAGTTATCCCAGTAAGGGAGGAGGCGTGAATTGCTCTGGCACATGAAGCATGTGGTTAAATGGGACCAAAGAGGTAAAAACCAGGAAGAGGGCCTTTAGGAGGTTTTGATGGGATAAGGGATCCAAATGCAGACAAGAAAGCCAAGCTCGTCACGTGAGGGGCTGGAGACAGAAAAAGGAGGACAGGGCAGGTCACACACAGTCCATGGAGAATCAGGAAAGGCAGGGCTGGGGGACACATGCGTGGCTTAGACAGTCCCTCTTCCTCAGCACCTGGTGACCCAGCTGGAACAGATAGGCCCAGAGTGGCCACGGGGAGGGTCACAGAGTCACTGGCCATTTGGAGTGCCTGCAAGTCTGGGCTTCAAAACAGGAGGGACCAACACAACATGCCTGTGTGCTAAGTTGCTTCAGTCATGTCCAACTCTACAACCGTATGGACTGTAGCCCACCAAGCTCCTTTGTCCATGGGAATCTCCAGGCTAGAATACTGGAGTGAGTTGCCATGCCCTCCTCCAGGGGATCATCCCAACCCAGGGATCGAACTCACATCTGTTATGTCTCCCACATTGGCAGGCGGGTTCTTTACCACTAGCAGCAGCTGGGAAGCCCAACCAATGTAATATTTTAAAGCAATTACCTTCCAATTAAAAAAAAAAATGGGAGGATAAGGTTTTGCCACTTACCAGCTAGTAAGTGGAAAACCAGGATTTGGATTCTAGAGGTATGGTTCTTGACCTTGGCCTTCAACCTCAACCCCATGTTGTCTGTCTTACTAGACAGGAGACCAAAGCTCAGAGTGGCTGACTGAGCTGCCCAAGGTCACACAGTAGAAAGTGGTAGAACTGAGATCGAAACCCAAGTCCTGCAGCCCCTTTGCTGGGGCTGATCCCACTAGTCTCATCTTGCCCAGGCCAAGGAGGACACGAGGACTTGGCTCATCCTGCTTTCCTCCCGGCAGGACTCTGGCTGCCTGAAGGGGACCATGGCGCTGAGAGGGAGGGTCGTTCTTCCAGCTGCAGTCAGGGAGCTGGGGAGGGGGTGAAGAAACCCTTGTCAACATGGCTCTCTATAAAGAGGAGACTTAAATCTCCTTTAAATCCCCCTTTTGGCGTGCTAGTAATTTCCTCAGCAGGAAATGGCTTGACAGGTGCCTGTTCAGCATCTGAAAAGACTGCCAGCTACCTGACCAAGGAGAGAGCCTAGGCTAGTTCAACCAGGGAAAAGCCTTCAATTTCCCTCGTCCAGGCTGTCCTTTCTCTTATTTACTTGAAGAATTCTCATTCCCTTATTTAGCGTGACAACACACACTGACTACATTCTAGAGTCAATGTTCAGTCATGGCGTGACGTTCACACTTAGCCTGGAACTGGCGAGGGTTCCCAGCCAAGGGTACCAGTGTTGGGCACAGCACTCCCCTCTCCTGGGTGTTCTGGGAAGACAAATGGGGCAGTGTGTGAGGAAGGCCTTGGACAACCCCACAGGATCCAGAGAGCAGTGTTATCATCCCCGCTTCATATGCGGGTCATGATTTGTCTCTTGCTCATCCTCATGTCCGGAGAAGGCAATGGCAAGCCACTCCAGTACTCTTGCCTAGAAAACCCCATGGATGGAGGAGCCTGGTAGGCTGCAATCCGTAGGGTCTCTAGGGGTCGGACACGACTGAGCGACTTCACTTTCACTTTTCACTTTCATACATTGGAGAAGGAAATGACAACCCACTCCAGTGTTCTTGCCTGGAGAATCCCAGGGACGGGGGAGCCTGGTGGGCTTCCGTCTATGGGGTCACACAGAGTCGGACACGACTGAAGTGACTTAGCAGCAGCAGCAGCATCCTCATGTCCCTGGTACCTGACGCAGCACACCTGGAACCTCTATGAGTGAAGCAGAGTGGCCAATGGGAGAGGCTGGTGCAGGGAGATGCCCCCACCTCATTCATACTCCAGAGCAGCTCAACGGCTGTCTCTTGGGCTACATACGCTGCTCAGTTGGCACCGAAACAGAGAAAATTCATCCCTGCTCTCTGCATTCTAAAACCCTATGTCGGGAGATGAAACTCAAAATGCAGGCCATTCAGTCCTTTACAGGGAAGTTTCCATGGTGACGGCAGTGCTTGCTGAGTCGGGGCAGCCTGCCTGCCTGGAGCAGGCCTGAGTCTCACCTGCGATAACAAGGGCCCCCTGTCCTCTCTCTACTAGGGCAGGTGTTCACGTGTTTCCAAGTCTCTTGTCTCCTACTCCACACACTGAATAGCAGTTAAGACTGTGAATTTCCCTACAGAGTCAAGAGCTGGGGAAAGGGTGGCACTAACCTTGAGAGACAGGCGTGCCTCCATACACCCTCGACTCCCGGGCTCTTGCTCCTGCGCCACCTTCAACACCATGTGACCCGGGTGGAGCCAGGGGTTGTTCAGCCTTTTCTTCTGTGATGTGATCTCAGGGAGATGTGTCAACATAGTTTTCACATGTTTCTCTCCTCTAGCCCACCCCTCTGGGATACGAGTGAGCTCTGTGGATAAGAACTGGCCCTTTGGGGTCTGAATGGTCTCATCTGAACCCTGGAAGTGTCAGATGCAACGTTAGTAAATTGTAATTACACTGTATTTCCCTCCCCACCCTCCCTCCCCACCATCCTCCCTTCCCACCCTCCTCCCTCCTCTTTAGTCTCCCCGCTTCCCCATGCCCAACCTTCCTTCCCATCTCCCTTTCCTATCCTACTGGCTCCAGGTGGCCCAGACCTTCCACTTCTGCCCACTGACCTCCCAGTCTCTTAGAAGTGAGGTCCTGGGAGTCTCTTCGTCTTTCTCCTGGGTGTTTGAACCCTAGTCCATCCTCAAATGAAGAAGAAGCTAAGGGAGGAGAGTGAACAGACCAGGCTGGTACCTGGCCAGGCAGCCCACCAAATTATAAAGAAATCTCTCAAGGTGCCCGCCCCTCAACCCTAACTCAATTACGCTTCTTTCTCTTGCCCTTCCCCACCATCTCCTGTCACAACGTGCCCTGTCTGCAGGCTCTCTTGCTGGTCATTAATTCCGCAGGGGCCAGCTCAGCACCCCTCTCTCAGGGATGTTTGTTCTGTGAGTCTAGTTGCTTTCAGTTCCTGCCTTACGTGGTCTAAGAAGATTAAATGAGATGTTGCTTATTGGATGCCAGCTCAGGGTTAGGGAATGGAGCCTGGCACTCAGTGGACAGGAGCTCTCACTATTTGGCATCCTCTTTACAGGTGGGTTTAAAGCTTTGGTGGAAGAGCATGTCTCAGGCCACCCTGCCACGCCCCCCACCCTGGCCAAGGGCCAGGAAGCCCCCCTTGAAGACCGTTTTGGGGATGGAGGCTGAAAGAGAAGCGAAGGGCCATGGGGCTGGGGGACACGGGGCAAAGGCAGACACAGACAGGATGCCCGAGATGGACTTGAGCTGCTCTGTCTCATCGTGGCTCTGTGTGACCTCTGAGCACTGTATCTTCTTCATCTGTAGAAAAAGCAGATAATACCTACTTCACATTGTTGTCTAGACAGAGACTTAACGAGATGACAATGAGAAAGCACCAGGCATGAAACCGATGTCTGAAGTCCAGCTTTTAAACTTCTTCTCTGAGGGGAAGATTTTAGAGAAGACACGAGCCAGAGGACACCCTCAGCAATTTCTCCAGCCCCAGGGGATCCCCCAGCCCACGTGGAGACCCCACACAGGAGAGGGTGGCAAAGCAAAGGCCAGAGCCCTGAGTGAGGACCAGGGTGGCCCCCAACTTGGAAATTCACAGCCTCCTCTCACGTCATGACTGCTCAGCTGTCTCTTGTTCAGGTCTTGTCCACTCTGTAATGATTGGCTGCTCCAGCCTCTCCATTATTATATCCCACTTCACAGCTGAGCAAACTGAGGCACAGAGAAATTAAGTAACTTGCAACTAGTAATTGGCAGAGCTGGGATTCAACCAAGGCTGTCTGATTTCAGCATTGACGATCTTAACCACTATGATATTTTGCCTCTGCTTAAAGAAAAAAAGAAAAGGCTAAAAAGAAATTCCCTTTTCCCGGCTTCATCCTCGAGTCACATTTCCTCCTCTGACTTTCCTACTGGTTCTCTCAGCAGAGGCTGGCTGAACTTTCCCTCCTCCAGGCTTTGCAGTTTGGGGACAACCCATGACCTCTGGAGAAGTATATGGCAACCCACTCCAATATTCTTGCCTGGAGAATCCCAGGGACGGAGGAGCCTTGCAGGCTACAGTCTGGGGTCGCAAAGAATCGGACACAACTGAGTAACTGACAACCAACGACCAACGTGACTTTCCTGAATCAACTCCCCTGAAGGATATTCAAAGTCTTTTAAAGTCTGCAAACTGCAAAACCCAATGGTTATGCTCAGTTCTCATCCTTCCCAAGGAAGTGGCATCTTCTTTGCCTCACCCAGCATTGTGTAAAAGAGCTTGTTGGACTCTGAGAACATGCCCACATGCTTTCTGGAATATTCTTGCTGCTATCCCTTCCCATGCATCCCTCACTCTCTTCAGCATGGTGTTTTCTCTGGAGGACTATGTCCTAAGAAGCCCTTGGGCTTGCTCTGGCCCCCAGAGACCCTGCCCCAGCTGACCAGCAAGGACAGTATAAGTTGTGGTTCCCAGTGCTGGAGTGGAAAACTGCTGCTTTTCCTGTTTCCATGACATCAGAGTCATCACAGACTAAACTCCTTCTCCTCTTCATCCCCCTCCTCCTCCTCCTCTTTCTTCTTTAGCATCCTGGGATATATTTACTCAGAACAGAGTGGTTTCTTTCTATCCTTATCTCCTCCTTGAGCTTTCCCTTTTGTTTGTCAGTTTCAAAATAATGAATTAGTTTATTACCATCCTCAACGGATAACCAATGAGTTTTTCTTTTTAAAAAGATATCACTACAGACTCTGACTGACTGACTGACAGACTCAAAGACTTAAATATATTTTACCTGTTTCAATCTCTCAAGGTCACTATCCTTACTGACACACACTGTTGTGTCTCTGGCCAGGGAGAGCCTGTCAGCCTGGCTTCCAAGTCCTTCAACCCTGGCTCTCGTGGTCTTTGATCCCTTCCTCGTCTGCTGTGACAAGTTGCTAGAGGCTGCCTCATTTTCAGGGGCCTCTTCTGCCAGTGATGGTGGGAGGTGCCTAATTGAGTTTTCAGAAGAGTTCCTTACAACATTCTTTCCTGATGGCAGGGAGAAAGGATTGAAAGGTGGGAAGAAAATCTCTTTTGTGATTGAAGAAAATCTCTTTTGTGATTTACTCAGGAGATTAAAGCTGCGTTCCTTTGGGTTGGAGGAGGGGCCAGAGCTGATGCTAGGAGGGGTTGGTCCAGAAGGAGGTGAGGAAGTTTCCCCAAGGAAGGGGAGGGGGTGTATTTGGGGATTTCTGAGGGTGGCAGGGAGCAAGGCCTGCTCCCCTTGGAGTCTGGGCGCTGTCAACCTCTGCAGGGGAGGCTCATGGTTGCAAGAGGCTGTTGACAGTGAGCTGTGGATCTCGATTTCTCCATGAGCATCCTTGTTCCCAGGCTTTGCTGGGCAGAGATGAAGCTGCCCATGGACCATGCCAGCCTGGCAGTGGGAATCTCAGATACACTACCTCAATGGAAAGCTAGAGTTCTTGCTGGTTTTCTGCAAGTTCTGTTCTCTAATTTTTTGCCTCCCTTGGGAAAGGGAGGTTGGTGACATAACCCTGGAAATGGGCTCAGAGCTACATTGAATAGAAGTCATGAGGGCAGTCATCTGTGTCCAGGTCTCCAACTTTGAAGACACACTCTTTGACTTAGGACATTTTGTTTCTGAGAAATGGAACATTTCCTGCCATATCAGAAAACAAAGGATGTCACACGCCTGCGTTCATGCTAAGTCACTTTAGTCATGTCCGATTCTTTGTGACCCTAAGGGTGCATCAGCAATTGCAGCCACCACAGAAGGTGAGCTGGTGAGCCCTGGGAGGAACTCAGGAAGGAAAGAAGCCCTGCTATCTAGCAGCCATCAAACTTAGCCATTCCCCATGGCAAGCCCCGAGGAAGCTCAGAATGTGAAAATCACAGGATACTGGCCCCAGATAGTTGAGGTGCATATCCAAGGGATGATTTCAGTGAGTCTAGACTCTTGCATCTTCCATATCTGTTAGGACTTGTGATGCTGCAACAACAAAACCAATAAGTAGTTTGAATACGGCATTTATTTCTCTTGCATGTGAAAGAAAGTACATGGGAGGCTACATGGGAGGCTCTCCAGGGCTGGCCCAGCTGCCTCATAGTTGTCAGTGACCCAGACTCCTTTTAACTTCCTATTCTACTATTCTCAGCAGCTGGTTTTCATCCTCACATTTGCTTGATGCTAAAAAATGGCTGCTGGTATTCCAGCCATCAGGTACCTGTTCTAGGCAGGTCCTCAGTGAGACAGAATTCCTTCCAAGAATCTGTAGAAACTTCCATTTATAGCTCATTATTCATTACTAGTGACAAGGGAGTGTTTTAGCTGGACACGTTGCACGCCATGACAAAGTGATAGTCTAATCATAAGGACGTGACGGGTGGATATTGGACAGGAACTTGTAATCTTTGCCACTCAATATTCTTTCTCTGTTCAGCTATTCTATTGACCCTTTGTTCTCAGCTTAGGTAGAGCTTCTTTAGGTGTCAGCCTTCTTCTAGGTGCTTCCCTAACCCCAACTCACCTGTTACCACAGCACATTGCATCTGCTGGTTCACCTGTCAGGCTTTCCCCTCGAACAGAGAGTTCTGGGAAGGCAGGGACTATCGGTGCTCAAATAATGCTTATGGAGTGAATGCATGGAGGTTGAGGAAGCGTTCGTTCTAGAACATTTTACACTGATTTCCCCTATTCAGAATGCTGTTATAATCCCCAATTGATCTTGCTGTTTTTTCCACTTCCAAGTCATTACCACAACATGTACCCAAATTGCTTTTTTTTTTTAAAGAGAAGGCATTTCTTCCCAAACCACTGGGGATGGCACATGATTTGCACTTTCACAGCTTTGGAAAGAAACTGGTGTATCCAAAACAACATTCAGTCCTGGCTGGATGGCAGTTTGGAGGGTAATAAAATGAAAAGCAATTTATAAGTGGCAAAGAATTTGAGCCGAAACTTAATTCCATTTTGTGCAGAAAACCAAGCTGTTCTGCATTATTTGTCATCCAGCCAGGGATCTCTGACTTGCTCAAACCAAAGGCTCCTACTTCCTCCCCTTCCCTGACTGGTTCCTTCTAATTTAATTCCAAGTGGCAGGACTCCCAGTATTCCCAGTGAAGATGCTTGTTATCTCGTAGCTGAGCCAGCTGGTCTCTGTTCTTTGTAAATGTCTGACCTGGGATGAAGAGCCTTGGCTATTCTATCTCAGAAACTTACTCCCAGAAAAAGCCTATTGGTGGTTTTCAGTTACCTCTTACTGCATAACAACTGCTCCAAAAAGTAGTGGCTTAAAGGAATGATTTTTATTTCTCATGGTTCCACGGGTTGGCTAAGCCCATCTAGGCAGTACTAATCCGTGCGTGCTGTTTAGGTCACTCATGTGTTGGCACTTAGCTGGACACCCACTATGGCTGGAACATCCAAAATGGTGTCCTGTCCTCCAGAACTTCTCTCCTCACGGCCTTGCGTCATTCAGTAACCTATGTTGTGCTTCCATCAGCGTGGTAGCTGGCTTCTAAGAAGGAACTTTGTAAGAAGGCAAGCCCCAGTTTGCAAGCACTAATCAAACCTCATGTGGCTAATATCTCAATTGGTCAAAGCAAGTCACATGGCCAATCTGAGAGTCAGGGAGACAAGATATACAGGCCACGGATACTGGGAGACGTGGTTCCTTGGGCCACCAATGCACCAGTCTATACAGAATTCTCTGAGGAGAGTGGTGAAGGAGAGGAACAGACTGGCCTGAGTGAGCTATGTTCCTCTTAGTAAAGGTTACATAACTTATTCTTTGAGTTCCAGATGCAGGGCCATTGGGGGAGTGGTACAGGGAGACCAATTGGAGTTTTAATAGGAGCTGCCCAACAGGGAGATGCCTGACTTGTGAGATAGTGAGCTTCCCATCATGGGAGGTGTCCAAAGAGAGTCTGGCGGGGATGTATAGTGAATTCTTTCCTGAGTTGGGAGCTGGACTAAGTAATCATATGCTTCCTTTCAACTCTGAATCTATTTAAAACTGTCCTTGGCAGGTCAGGAAGAACATTTGTCTCATCGATAACAAGTTCAGGTGTCAGGCCACCTGTGAGGCAGGTGAGGGGACAGGGATCATAATCTTCCACATGAAAAATATATTTTTTTTAAATTGAAGTATAGTTGATTTACAATGTTGTATTAATCTCTGCTGTGTGGTAAAGTGATTCACTTACATATGTGTGTGTATGTGTACATTCTTTTCTCATATTCTTTTCTATTATGGTTTATCCCAGGAGACTGGATATAGTTCCCTGTGCTATACAGTAGGCTCTTGTGTTTATCCACTCTAAATGGATAAATGGATAGCTTTTATCTGCTTACCTCAAACTCCCAGTTCAGCCTGCTCCCTCCCTACTCCCCCTTGGTAATCACAAGTCTGTTCTCTATGTTTGTGAGTCTGTTTCTGTTTTGTAGATATGTTCATTTCTGCCATATTTTAGATTCTACATTTAAGTGATATCATATGGTATTTGTCTTTCTCTTCCTGACTTACTTCACTTAATATGATAATCTCTAGTTGCATCCATGTTGCTGCAAATGGCATTATTTTGTTCTTTTTTATGTTGAGCAGTATCCCATTGTATATGTATACTACCTCTTCTTTTCCATCCATTTGCTGATGGACATTTAGGTTGTTTCTATGTTCTGACTGTTGTGAATAGTGGTGTCATGAACATAGGGTGCATATATTTTTTGAATTATAGTTTTGTCCGGGTATATGCCCAGAAGTTGGATTGCTGGCTTATATGGTAATTCTATTTTTAGTTTTCTGAGGAACCTCTAGAGTACTTTCCACAGTGGCTTACAGCTTGCATTCCCACCAGGTGGAAAATATCTTGCTGCTGCTGCTGCTGCTAAGTCACTTCAGTCATGTTCAACTCTGTGCGAGCCCAGAAACGACAGCCCACCAGACTCCTCTGTCCCTGGGATTCTCCAGGCAAGAACACTGGAGTGGGTTGCCATTTCCTTCTCCAATGCATGAGAGTGAAAAGTGAAAGTGAATTCGCTCAGTCGTGTCTGGCTCTTCGCGACCTCATGAACTGCAGCCCACCAGGCTCCTCTGTCCATGGGATTTTCCAGGCAAGAGTACTGGAGTGGGTTGCCATTTCCTTCTCCAGGAAAATGTCTTAGTGGTTGTTTATTTAGGGACTCAGTCTTTATGGACTGGGAACGTTCTTTGTGTTTACTGATTGACAGTGGTCCTGGGGATGAGAGGGTGGAACTTCCTGTCCTGGCCAGCCCTGCAGAAGACAAACAGGAAGTCCTGACCCGGTCCTGGGCAGGAGGGTCTAAACAAACTTCCAAGAAGCTCCTCAGCTGAAGTTGGGGAGGGGACAGGACTGTGCATGGCCTCTACCCACTCACCTCCCTTCACTCAACCAGAGTTGCTCCATTTTTGTGTACTTGCAGACTGAGTTTTCTTGTATGATTTTGTGTATGTGTGTGAAGAAAGGATTCTAAGGCTAAGAAAATAAAAGCTTTAAAATCACTCAGAGAGATCTCATCCATAAGAAATATGAAGTCAGGTCAAGGGCAATGTCGCCTGTGGGGACACAGGATGGGGAGGTGCCATGTATAGGGTCTGGCGTGGGAAGCAGGTGTCACAGGTCTTTGCCATGGAGGGAGGGAGGGAGGCAGCTGAGGCAGCTCCAGAACCACGGCTGAGGGTACAGTCTTGGTGACTCACCCAGGGGTTAGTACCAGGGGGACTTACCCAGGGGTGGCCTTGTGTCTACCTAAAGGTGGTGTGAGGTCTCAGGTGACAGAGCCCCAGGCCAGCAACACTAGGAAGACCACTCCCTGGGAGCACGGACACAGAGGGAGGCCACTGGCCTGGGAGCAGGCCTGCCTTGGAGAATCTGTAGCTCCCCCTGAGCCCCTAGCACCTCCCTCCCTGGGTGAGCCTGGCAGTGCGGGCACTTTACCTCAGAGCATTTGACTTTCCCTCAGGGCAAGAGGTATTGGCGGTGTGACTCCGGGGGACAATCTCCTCATAGCAGATTCAGGCAAGGGTCCTTAGTGGGGCAGGCCCCACAGACACGGTCCCTTTCCATCTCAAGTTAAAAATAGAGTGGGGCCAGGAAGGTGATCAGGGTTGAATATTTTGGCCCAAGCAGGCACTTCTTGGAGTGTTATATTTGGAGGCTGTCTTCAGCTCAAAGACATTTCCCTCCGTGATATTAATTTTCTGTCAACCATCACAGATCACACAAGTTTAGCAAGATGAACAACACACACTATTCTATCACAATGTTCATGGCTCAGGAGTCTGCATGTGGCCTAACTGGGTCCTTTGCTCAGGGGCCCATTGGGCTGCAACCCAGGTGTTGGCTGGCCTCATTCTCCTGTAGAGGATCAACTGGGGAAGAACCCACTTCCAAGTTCACTTGAACTGTTGGCAAGGGTTATTTCCTTGCGTGAGATGATCAAGGCTTCCTGCTTTTTGCTGACTTTGCAGCCTGCAGGCCCTAGAAGGTCAGCTCCTGCCACGGCGGCCTTGTCAACATGGTCACTGACCACCCCCCAGGCTGCAGGGAGAACTTCTCACCTCGGGCAGGGCCCGTCCCCCTTAAAGGGTTTCTGCCTGATTAAGTCAGGTTCACCCAGGACAGTCTTCCTTTTATTCAGCATCAACTGATTTGAGACCTTAGTTCCCTCTACAAAATCCCTTCACCTTTGCTTATACCTTGAGCTAGAATAAGTCACAGTTCTCATCCAGGCCCAGAGAGTGTCAACAGCAGGGGGCGGGAATCATGGCGGCCACCCTGGAGTGTGTCCCCTACACCCTCTTTTGGAAACCCCATGCTCCATGACTTAGCTTGCTGAGACCCATAATCTCTCCACCCTCAACCCTGCTGCTGCTACTAAGTCGCTTCAGTCATGTCCGACTCTGTGCGACCCCATAGACAGCAGCCCACCAGGCTCCCCCATCCCTGGGATTCTCCAGGCAAGAACACTGGAATGGGTTGCCATTTCCTTCTCCACCCCCAACCCTACGCCCCTCCCCAAACATGCCCAACTCCAGACCTGCTCTTCTCAGCTGGTAATCAAAGACTCAGCCCTCATTTTAGTCCAGCACAACTTTTCTCCCTGCTGCCCGACCAGGCATCAATGATCAGATCAAAGATGAGAGTCCCCCAAAGATGACTCAAGGCCTTTTATTTGTCCAGGGATCTGGACAAAGATCCCTAAGAAGTGGCTTGTGATGGACATTTTAGGGACCCATGACTGATGAGTGAGAAAGATGGTTTATTGAGATGCCAGGAAGGTCACTCTTAATTACTCTGCTTAGATCACCACCTACTTACTACTTTATAGGGTCATCTCTTATAGGGTTCTAGGGTCACGTCTCCCTCCTTCCACCTCTCGAGGGGACAATGGGCATGATAAATCCCCTGGACTTGTGAGCATTTATTTTGGAACTAGGATGACTAGCACTAACTGGTATCTGTCCCTCCTAGAAAGTGTCAGTAATGATAATAGTAATAAATATAATTTATCGAGCACTTGCTATGTGCAGGCCTTGTGCTAAGCCTTCTCTCTGCAGCCCTCGGGGCAACCTTATGAGGTGAATACTATTATTGGCTCCGTGGAAACAGAGTCTCTGAGAGTCTGTCTCTTGCTGTGAGTTGCACAGTTGGTAGGTGACAGAGGTAGGGTTGTCCTTCCCTGGAATGTCCAACTCCAGAGCCCATGCGACAGTGCCTCTCAGGGACCCTAGCATGTCCCTTCCTGGTATCTGGTGTGTGTGTGTGCACACCTCAAAGGTGTGTGTGTGAGCCTCCCCTGGGGCTCTCCAAGGCTCCCCCGGGACCCTGGGAGAGTGGGGGTGGGGAATAGGGTCCAGGCCTGAGGACCTCCTGGGGGTGCTCTTTGTAGCTTAATAGCCCCTACAGCCCTCTGAAGCCTCAGAGGCAGTGCCATAGGTGCTGGGTGGTTTAGGGAGAAACAAAGCAACCTATGCCCAGGAACTAAGTGCAGAGGAAGACCAGCCTGTGGTGCCTGCCAGAACAACAGAACTTCTTGTCCCCAGGTGTCATTACAGGAAGCGTGAGAGCAGGCAACTGTGCAAAGCAGCCGGGGAGGGGCCCCTCGAAAGGGAAAAGAGGGGATTAGGGAGTGGGAGCCAGCTGGGCTGCTGGTGAGGGGCTGCTGGGCTTGTCCTCCCAGGTTTAGGGCTGAGGGAATTCAGCTGATGGGCATGGAAGCAGCTCAGTAGAAGACCCAGGGTCTCTGCCTGGCATCACGTGTGCGAGGTTTGAGGGTGTTCAGGACTGACAGTGCCTGCCCGCTAGGTTGCCTGGACTTTGGGGTTGTGTTCCTCTGTTTTGTTTCCTCGTCTGTTACTCTCTTCGTTGTGAGTGTAAGCGCACACGATTCACCCTTTGCCCTGGCTCAGCTCACCTTTTAGGTGAAAGGCAAGATCTCTCCACCTCTGTCTCACCTTTCCTCTCCCAAACCCTCCTCTCTTTCCTTCTCTCTCTTCTTCCCTTTTTCTCTTTTGATTGCTCCCGGTTTCTCATCCTTTAGCGAGTCATCAGTCCTAGGACTCCCACTGCTTCCGAAAAGACATCAGTGAATTGGGGGACGCCTGGGACAGCTGAATAATAAAAACTGCATGTGGATATATGAGTTGATCAGCGCCTGAATGAGTAGGCGATTCAATTCACATTGATTGAACACCCAGGATGCGCCAGCCTCTGTGTATGGGTGTGGGAGGGTATTGCAAGGAAGAGGAGTTGCGGGTGGGGTGGGGGAGGTGAAGGCTACAGAAGTCTAAGCTTGATGGTGAGGAACCTCACAGGAGGTGGGGAGAAAGGTCAGCATCCCTGCCTGGACCAAGTGCTCTGGCGCCAACCCCACACGGGCCCCTGGAAAGAAAGGAGAGGCAGATGGATCTTCAGTTTCCAAGGCATCTCCACCACCTGTCACCCTAGCACCCCTCCCCCATCTTTGGTTTCCACTGTCACGCTCACTGCTGCCTACCATCTCCTTCTGATTCTGTCAAAAATAGCCAAAATCCAGGGTAGAGTTTCCAGACTAGTTAGGGGACTGACACTTCTCAAAAAGACCCCCTCTCTCCCACTTTACCCAAGTGGAGGGAGAGAAACCCCAGGAAACTAAAGGAGGGAGAAATTACCCAGACCCACAGGAGGACAGAGGATGCGTAGTAAGATGGGAGCTCTGGAAGATTCTTACCCATCTTGGAGACGCCCTTTTTCTGTGACCTTCAGGATCTTGACCTCCAGCTCAAGGTCGGAGGTCTGATCTGGCCCTCACACCCTCAGCCTTGGGGACAGGGGGGAGGGGCATAGCAACAAGGCAGGTCATCTGTGGTTGGGGCCTGGCTGGACAGACCATAGGAGAGGAGATGCAAGGTGTTTTGAGGTAACCCCATTTTTCCTGTCAGTCAATTTGATTCATTGCTCAGATCTTCAGATGTAATTACAGAGAAATGCAAACCTAATCCCCACCAGGTTTCCTCAGGAGAGCTGATATATACATTGATTACAACTTAACAGATTTATTAGGAGCTGAGTGAAGCCAGCCTGTTACAGTGGGAGACAGAAAAGAATAACAGCCTAAAATCCAGGGGAGGGAAGATGGGTTAGGCTGGAAAGAGACAGACAGGCAGTGAAGAGAATCTGAGGAGAAGAAACCTGGGCTGGTGGGGGAGAGGAAGAAGCAGGTGAAATTTAGTGACTATGGGGAGAAAGCTTTGAGGACCAATCTAGTCCAGCACATTATTCAACTTTTCTGAGTCACAGTGTCTTCATCTGTCATATAGGTACAATTAATACCTCCCTCCGGAGAAGGCAATGGCAAGCCACTCCAGTACTCTTGCCTGGAAAATCCCATGGACGTAGAAGCCTGGTAGGCTGCAGTCCATGGGGTCGCTACGAGTCAGACATGACTGAGCGACTTCACTTTCACTTTTCACTTTCACACATTGGAGAAGGAAATGGCAACCCACTCCAGTGTTCTTGCCTGGAGAATCCCAGGGACGGGGGAGCCTGGTGGGCTGCCGTCTATGGGGTCACACAGAGTCGGACACGACTGAAGTGACTTAGCAGCAGCAGCAGCAGCAATACCTCCCTCACAAGATGGCTGTGATGGTAAAATGAGATTGTGTATGTGAAATTGGGGAGTATGGGGCCAGATGCATAGAAGGGGGTGCCACAGGGAGTGGGGTAGAAGGAAGAGGGAGGAATCAGGAAAGTAGAAGGATGGAGAACAGAGAGAAGGTTACAAGAAAGAGAAAACTGGAAGAAATGGATTCCAGGGTTACTAACATAACTGCCATGGAAGAGATGGTTGCATGCCCCCAACATCCATGCACGCCTTCTCCCATAAGAATAAACTTCTAATTTTTGACCAGAATAAAATTTCCCAGCTTCCCTTGTTGTTAGGTGAGGCCATGAGAAAAAATGGGGCCAATGGATTAAGTGGAAGTGATCAATGCTGGCCTAGGTGATGCCTTTGAAAGCAGCAGGGATGCTCATCCCCATTCCTCTTCCCCCAGCTGGGGCACCATCCCCAACCCTGTGGACCAGGAAACACGGCAGAGCATCAAGATGGAAGGATCCTGGGTCCCTGACTCTGTGGACACCACATGAGCATAACCAGTCTTGATGACTCTGGGGAACTGAGCTACTTTACTGACACAGAATTTTATAAAAGAGGGAAGTAAACGAATATCTTGGTTAAGCCACTGGGTGTTGCATCTTTTAAACATTCAGCTCAATCCTATTCTAACTCAGTGCTGTCCAAACTTTCTGGGATGAGGAAAACGTTCTCCAACCACATCACCCAGGTGGCCGTTGAGCACCTGAAATGAGGCTAGTGCAGCTGAGAAATGGAAGTTTCATCTTTGCTGAATTTTAACTAGCTTTAAGTAGCCAAATAATAGCAAGGAGAGATAAGAAAGCCTTCCTCAGTGATCAATGCAAAGAAATAGAGGAAAACAACAGAACAGGAAAAACAAGAGATCTCTTCAAGAAAATTAGAGATACCAAGGGAACATTTCATGCAAAGATGGGCTCGATAAAGGACAGAAATGGTATGGACCTAACAGAAGCAGAAGATATTAAGAAGAGGTGGCAAGAATACACAGAAGAACTATACAAAAAAGATCTTCACGACCAAGATAATCACGATGGCGTGATCACTGACCTAGAGCCAGACATCTTGGAATGTGAAGTCCAGTGGGCCTTAGAAAGCATCACTATGAACAAAGCTAGTGGAGGTGATGGAATTCCAGTTGAGTTATTTAAAATCCTGAAAGATAATGCTGTGAAAGTGCTGCACTCAATATGCCAGAAAATTTGGAAAACTCAGCAGTGGCCACAGGACTGGAAAAGGTCAGTCTTCATTCCAATCCCAAAGAAAGGCAATGCCAAAGAATGCTCAAACTACCACACAATTGCACTCATCTCACACGTTAGTAAAGTCATGCTCAAAATTCTCCAAGCCAGGCTTCAGCAATGTGTGAACTGTGAACTTCCAGATGTTCAAGCAGGTTTTAGAAAAGGCAGAGGCACCAGAGATCAAATTGCCAACATCCACTGGATCATGGAGAAAGCAAGAGAGTTCCAGAAAAACATCTATTTCTGCTTCATTGACTATGCCAAAGCCTTTGACTGTGTGGATCACAATAAACTGTGGAAAATTCTGAAAGAAATGGGAATCCCAGACCACCTGACCTGCCTCTTGAGAAACCTGTATGCAGGTCAGGAAGCAACAGTTAGAACTGGACATGGAACAACAGACTGGTTTCAAATAGGAAAAGGAGTACATCAAGGTTGTATATTGTCACCCTGCTTATTTAACTTATATGCAGAGTACATCATGAGGAACGCTGGGCTGGAAGAAGCACAAGCTGGAATCAAGATTGCCGGGAGAAATATCAATAACCTTAGATATGCAGATGACACCACACTTATGGCAGAAAGTAAAGAGGAACTAAAAAGCCTCTTGATGAAAAAGGAGAGTGAAAAAGTTGGCTTGAAGCTCAACGTTCAGAAAACAAAGATCATGGCACCTGGTCCCATCACTTCATGGGAAATACATGGGGAAACAGTGTCAGACTTTAATTTTTTGGGCTCTAAAATCACTGTGGATGCTGATTGCAGCCATGAAATTAAAAGACGCTTACTCCTTGGAAGGAAAGTTATGACCAACCTAGATAGCATATTAAAAAGCAGAGACATTACTTTGCCAACCAAGGTCCATCTAGCTAAGGCTATGGTTTTTCCAGTGTTCATGTATGGATGTGAGAGTTGGACTGTGAAGAAAGCTGATCACCAAAGAATTGATGCTTTTGAACTGTGGTGCTGGAGAAGACTCTTGAGAGTCCCTTGGACTGCAAGGAGATCAAACCAGTCCATTCTAGAGGAGATCAATCCTGGGTGTTCATTGGAAGGACTGATGCTAAAGCTGAAACTCCAATACTTTGGCCACCTCATGCGACGAGTTGACTCACTGGAAAAGAGTCTGATGCTGGGAGGGATTGGGGGCGGGAGAAGAAGGGGACGACAGAGAGTGAGATGGCTGGATGGCATCACCGACTCGATGGACATGAGTTTGAGTGAACTCCGGGAGTTGGTGATGGACAGGGAGGCCTGGCGTGCTGTGGTTCATGGGGTCGCAGAGTCGGACACGACTGAGCTACTGAACTGAAGTAGCCACAGGTAGCTGCTGCTCCTATTTAAGCAGGATGTTAGTTGTTTCGTGTCTGAGGTGGGCTCCAGGTTGCTCAGTCATCTCTGGAGAAACCCTTTTACCTTTACAACTACTTCCCCATGTACAGAAGAGGTCCCTGGGGTAGGGTTATCTCTTACTCTTGTGGTTCAGAATTTGGCCCATTGTTCAGCGTGCAGAAGTCTGGGAGTGCTTGGTTATTAAGAGGATGTAGATCTGCCTACTTTTAGATCAGGAAGGCCTTTGCTAGCTCTTCTGGTCTCATCTTAACAGCATTCTGCATTTTTCTTAGTAACCTGGCCTGCAGTACAGCCTGACCAACTTTAGAAAACTGTTAAAGTGTTTGCACAAGAAATAGGACTTGCCAAGGTAAAACTCTGGCTACAAGTGTCTGCTGAGGACTCTTAAAGAGATACAGCAGTCTCCTTAGGACCTCCTTGATGGCCCAGTAGTTGAAACTCCACGCTTCCAATATAGAGAGTGTGGGTTTTATCCTTGGTGGGGGAACTAAGATACCACATTCTGTGTGGTGTGGCCATTTTTTTTTTTAAAGAGAGATAGCAATCTGTCCCCTCCCCCAGTCTTGCTTGAGTTAATCTTAACATGTTTTTTTTTTTCAGATCATTGAGACTCTAAATTCAATTATGGTAATAATTCTTTCCTTGATCCTTAAAGACTATGTAGGGCAAGGAGCAAGATTGTTTAACAGTAATTCTGAGTTCCAGGTCCTTCTTTCCCCACTTGGAGATGCTGTACCCAAGCTCACATTCCCACCTGGGGGATAAGTAGCTTCTGCCATGCTTTACCCTTCCCTATGAGAGGGTGACTTCCTAAGAGCACTAGGTTTCCAAATTTTGTAAACGGTCTCCAAATCTAGACAACCTGGTCTGGTTATCCCTCCATGGTCAGAGTTGCTACTGTTACCCTATTAAATATAAAGAATACCCATGATGGGGTGGACCCTTCCACTAGAACAAGAACCCTCACCGGATTCCAGCAGAGAACACTGCTTCCAGCATGGGAAGATGGGAGAGTGGGGAAGCCCATGCCTCCACTTCTCTGTTTGACCTCGGCATTACAAACATTCCTTTTCTCTCATTACGTTCCTTTGCAAACATTATACCATTATGGCTTCAGGGGAGGAGTAGGGAGGGCAAATGTCACGTTAGGAAGGAGGATGAGAAGTTCCATCCACAGAGGAAGGAGGGAAGTGATCCACCTGATCCCAAGACTTGAAATAATACTGCTATTCCATGCCTGGTCTTTTAGAGTAAGAAAGGTGGGCGTGGAAATTCTTATTCAATAAACGGGTAAATGGAGGCACAGAGAGATGACCTGCTCTGATTGAGAGCACACAGTTGGGTAGAAGTGCAGTTATGAGTAGAAGCCAGGCTGGGCTCTGTCTTTCAGACCACACTTCACAGGAGTGTATTGTGCCTGGGAAAAGCAACAACAAGAAGTGTCAGTGGAAGTCAGCATGTGGATGGAAGTTCAAACACATGACTCATGTAGATCAAGATCAGTGATTTAGAAGGCTCATCACCAAGAATTCACTAACCATCTTTGTGGTAGACTGTGGTCACTACAGCTATGATTGTCCAATAGGCATCTCCAGACACCTGTTCTGGTTACAGTAGCACCTCTTTTAGGGGGAGGTGCTTCTACCCACTCTTTAAGGCTTGCTTGGGGCTATCAATCACAGAATCCTACTTCTCACAAGCCTGGTCAAATTTAACACAGTTTCCTGGCAACAGTGATTAATCCAAGAGGTGGGCCAATCAGAACCCCTTCTCTGTGGGAAGGAAAGAAGTCTCTTTCTGCTTGGCCTGACCGGGAAGATGTGAATCTAAAGTGTTCAGAGGCCATCTTCCTCACCACATGGGAAGCACCAGCCTACAGAATGAAGTCACCACACACAGAGGGAAGCAGAGCTGAGAGATGGAGGGGGTGGGAAATTGATTAGATGACTCACTGTTATGGTTTGAGCCCTTCTCTGGACTTCCCAGACTTGCAATCCCATTGTATCAGTTGGGGTTCAACCAGAGAAGTAGAACCAGCAGAATCACAGATGACTGATAGATTAAGGATGTAAATATGGATTTATTACAAGGAATTGGCTTGCACAGCTATAGGGACTGGCTAAGCAAATCTGGTAGATGCAGGTTCAACCCCTGGGTCAGGAAGATCCCCTCGAGGAAGAAATGGCAACTCACTCCAGTATTCTTGCCTGGGAAATCCCATGGGCAGAGGAGACTGGCAGGCTACAGTCCATACAGTTGCAAAGAGTGGGACATGACTGAGTACACACAAGCAAATCTAAAGTCCAGGCAGACAGGGAGAGAAGATCACAAGCAAGAGCTGAACCTTGATGTTCTCAGGTTTCAGTCACAGAGGAAGATCTAGAAGGAGGGAGAGCAACTGCTGAGCTAACAGACACGGTGTTTCTCCCTCAGATAAGGCCTAAACCTAACAGTCACTGTGAGTTTCTTCCTCAGATAAGGCCTTAAAGCACTTGTAATTGATGAAGTCAGGCCCACCCAGGACACTCTCTCATAGATTAACTTAAGGTTGACTGATTAGGGACTTTAATCACATATGCAGAATTCCTTTATCACAACACCTAGATTAACATTTGATGAAATACCTCAGAGAAAGCGCGTGTATGGTATAAAGTGGCCACTGACGGCTTTTGTCCTTCAGTTCTTGAGAGAGATCATCACCTTTAGTCCACTCAGTTCAGTTCAGTTCAGTCGCTCAGTCGTGTCCGACTCTCCATGACCCCATGAATCACAGCACGCCAGGCCTCCTTGTCCATCACCAACTCCTGGAGTTCACTCAAACTCATGTCCATCGAGTCGGTGATGCCATCCAGCCATCTCATTCTCTGTCGTCCCCTTCTCCTCCTGCCCCCAATCCCTCCCAGCATCAGAGTCTTTTCCAGTGAGTCAACTTGTCGCATGAGGTGGCCAAAGTATTGGAGTTTCAGCTTTAGTATCAGTCCTTCCAATGAACACCCAGGACTGATCTCCATTAGGATGGACTGGTTGGATCTCCTTGTAGTCCAAAGGACTCTCAAGAGTCTTCTCCAACACCACAGTTTAAAAGCATCGATCAGGTTTCTTCACAGTCCACTCTAAATGGAAACAGAAACGGAATTCTGGAAGCTGAAATTCAGCTTTACCAAATTCATATATCAAAAAGCCATCATACCCATAAACTCCTTGTCTTCCCTGTAAGCTAAATTTGAGTTAGGATTTTCTATTTTTGCTGTTTAGTGGCTAAGGCGTGTCTGACTGTGACCCCATGGGCTGTAGCCTGCCAGGCTCCTGTGTTGATGGGATTTCCCTGGCAAGAATACTGGAATGAGTTGACCTTTCCTTTTCTAGGGGATCTTCCCAACCCTGGGATTGAACCCTTGTCAGCTTGGCAGGCAGATTCTTTACTGTTGAGCCACCAGGGTACTCCTGGGAATGAAAGGCTCCTGACTCAGTGGCCATTTATTGAGTAGCTTGCACATATTTTCTTCCTTAATCCTGAGACATACACCAATGAGATAAGTATTACTTACAATTGTGGAGACTGAGGCTCAGAGAGGTTAAGAAATCATTCAGACACTGAGCTCCAAATAAGGTCTGTCTTTCTACTGCCAAAGCTACAATGTAATCTTTGCCAAAAGTAGCCATCCTGGTTGATATATGAATTCCTTGTACAGTTTGGAAGCTGACTTAAGCAAAAAAAAAAAAACTTTTTGGCTAAAAAGAGGTCCAAAGCTGGAGTACTTTATTCAGCTGATGACAGAACAAGGCCAAACAACAGATTTTATCTTTATGACCCAATGCCTGGCCCAGATATATTTGGCTGATGCAATCAACTGATTTGATTTTTTTCTGTTGTTATATTTGTGTCTGATTTTTGGGGGAGATAATGTTCTAAGGGTTTAACCTTTTTGGAGACCTCTTCCTACGTGAAATAACTTAGATCTTAAACTCTGCTTCAAATACAAGTTGTGGTCACAATGTCAAACAGAAAAATCCCTTGCAAGAGGGATTAAGAAAAAAGAGAAATGCACAAATATCAGGACTGAAAGAGGAGACATCATCACAGATTTCACAGGCATTAAAAAGACAATAAAAGAATATCATGAATGATTTTATCCTGGCAGACTCAACAGTTTAAATGAAATGGACAAATTCCTTGAAAAGAGACACAGTGGGTGAGATGTTAGAGCTGGGATTCCAGGGAGCTGAACCTCCTAACTGCCAAAGCCCACAGGTAATTTTGAGCCTTCCTTGGTCCTTCCATGGCATTTGACACCGCTGACCACTCCTCCTTAAAAATCTTCCTTTTTGGCTTCCATGAAACGTTCCTAGTGTTTCTTCTTTAAAAACCTTCTCCTTCCTCCTTCCTTTCTGCTTAATTTCAGTAACTTCTGATGGCTCTCCTAGGCCCTCCACTCTTCTTATTCCACGTCTGTTTTACTCCAAGAGTCTGGGCTCATTGAAATTATTCCCTTGTTATGTGTCTTCACAATCCAGGGCCAGTATCTCGCTTTTTCTTGATCCTGAATCCTCAGGGCACACCATCAGGTGGCTGCAGTAGCTGACCACTTGATGGAGATCAGCATTTGTTGTTGACTGAAATGGCAGGCAACATTTTTTTTTGGCCCACAACCCCCTAGAATCCATCCTCCACAAGGTTGACTGAGCGGTCCTTCCACCAAACCGTGTCTCATTTGTTGCTGCTGTTGTTTGGTCTCTAATTCATGTCTGACTCTTTGGTCTGCAGCACGCCAAGCTTTCCTATCCTTCACTATCTCCTGGAGTTTGTTCAAACGCATCTCCATTGAGTCAGTGAGGCTATTTAACCATCTTACCCTCTGCTGCTCCCTTCTCCTCTACCCTCAATCTTTCCCAGCATCAGAGTTTTTTCCAATGAGTCAGCTCTTAGCATCAGGTGGCCAAAGTACTGGAGCTTCAGCTTTAGCAACAGTCCTTCTAATGAATATTCAGGGTTGATTTCCTTTAGGATTGACTGGTTTGATCTCCTTGCTGTCCAAGGGACTCTCAAGAGTCTTCTCCAGCACCACAGTTCTAAAGCATCTATTCTTTGGCACTCAGCATTCTTTATCGTTCAACTCTCACATCCATACATGACTACTGGAAAAACCATAGCTTTGACTATACAGATCTTTGTCAGCATATCTCATTAGGGTGGCTTTAAAATCAGGGCTCAAATTCTTGACGTTATTCCACTGAGAGGTGGGGTATCCTCCATTTGAATCTAAGCAGGTTTGTGACAGCTTCGACTAATACAGCCCACAGAACTGATGCTGTGTGATTTCTGATGTTAGGGCAGAAGGTCCATGCCGCTTCCTCTGGTCCTGCCATGGCCTCTCTGGGGAAGTTTCCTCTCAGAAACCAGGCTCCACATTGTGAAAAGTCCAAGTCATGTAGAAAGGCCCTGTGTAGGGGCCCTACAGAACAGTCCCAGCAGAGCCAGCTGTCAAGATATCAGAGTTGAGGATCCTTTTGGAAGTGGATCCTCTAGCCATGGCTATTCCAGCTGTCACTGTTTGAGTCCTCTCAGCTCCAGACATATTTTAAAGCAATGAAGAGCTGTCTCAGCTCTGTTCTGCCCAATCTGATCCAAAGAATCTGTCATCATAATAAAACAGCTGTGTCTGGGGGTAGTTTGTTACAAAGTAACTGTAACACTCAGGTCATGCCACATGCCTGCTTAGAATGTTGCACTGATTCCATACATTCCAAATCGTTCCTGGATCATTACTTAGTTCTTGCCCATCCCACCACCACCATCTCCAGCCCCTGCCCACACCAGTCCCAGTCCTGCCATACTTCTATTTCTGGAACGTTCCTACAAGTCTAGGTTTCCATGCCTTTGTACATGCTGTTGCTCTACCCACATATCTTTCTGACATCCAGATATTAAGCACACCATCTAGAAAATTGGGAGATGTAAATCCATTTCCCTCCCTGAAATCCTTTCAGTGGCCCTAAAACCATTCAGGTACTCTGTGAAAAAATGTTCAGAGAATGCTTACTTAACCTCTCTGTGTACCAATGGCCCCACTGGTACAATAGGGTAATAAATAATACAGGATAGAGTGTAGTAAGGCTTAACTGAGTTAAAATGTGTAAAGTGCTTAGTGCCTGGTAGAGGGCTTGGATAAATGTGTTTGTTTGAAATAAAATAAATGTCCTGCAAGCAGTTAACTGTAGTCATTTCACAAGTGTCATCCACGATCACCTTCTTTGGGAGACCCTCTGACGCCTTCCCTCTCTAGCTGGTTTCACAGATGGATCCATGTCTTCTCACCACTTTCTGCTTACCGCAGCTACAGCATTCATCACCATCTATAATTCTGTCCTTGGAGTTGTTAGTATCTGTCAGTTCACCTATTAGACCCTTGAAGTCAGGGGCTGGATTTTACCTCTCTCCAGAATCCAAGTCATATTAGACCTCTGATAAATGCATATTAAACTGAATATTGATTTGAATCACAGTAACTCAAGCCCATAAAAGGTTTGATGAGTTCTTTTGAGTCATACAGGTAGTTAGTGGTCAGACAGACACAAGTATTTCAGTTTTGTTTACTTATGATTGCCAGGCCTAACTAGTTTTGTGCTGACTAGTATCACCACTATCCCCTGCTGACCATCCGCTTTTAAAATTATTTTATTCAGGGATTTCCCTGGTGGTGGTCCAGTGGCTAACACTCCTTCTTCCCAATGCAGGGGCCCGAGTTCCCTCCCTGGTCAGAGAACTAGAGTCCACATTCCGAAACCTAAGATTCGCTCCCCTTCGGCCAGCCCTCCCCGCCCCCCGCCCACCGCCCACCCCCCTCTCGGCCCCCGCCCCACTGCAACTAAGATCTGCCCCAGCCAAATAAATATTTTTTAAAAATAAAATAATTTAATTCAGATACCCCCAATATAATACACGGTTTTTTAGTATCCTTCCCCAGAGTCTCTGGGCTGTTTGGGGATTATTCAATCACCATTTTTTATGGAGAAAGAGGGTTGCTGGGAAGGAAGTGGATTTGCATCCTTCCAATTATTCAGACGATATGATGAATATCAGGATAATTCTGATGCCTTGAATCCCTCCCTAACGTAAGTGACGGTTGCTTTCATCCCTTCAGTTTTTCCAGGTGTGGAGGTGAAGGCGGCGATATTCAGAAACTCTGATTAAATACGGGGCCTCCTGTTAACCGCTTGTACACGGCTGGCCAAATCCTTCTGCTTCTACCAACTGCTGCATCGTCAACACCAGAGGGCGCTGTGTCTTCGTTGGCTTCTTAACCACCAGGCCAGCTCACAAAAAACCCAGGTTTTCCCCAGAACTGCTGGGGACAGTTCCCAACATCCCCCCTTTCGAGCAACAGGCTCATTTCTTTTAGTTTTCGCGACTCTCTCTCTCTGTGTATGTGTGTGTGTGTGTGCAAGGAAGGGTTCCATTTTAACTAGCCTCATGGAGACCTGTTTGAATAGCTGGGTCTCCTGCTTTCAGCTCGATCGATCCTAAAATCGCTTTTTCACTGACCTGAAATCCATTCAAATCAGAATGAATTTAAAGCACAGGAGGCAGCAGGCACGGAGGGTTCGTTGCTTCCATCTCCCTAGCGTTAAAACGCAACCTCCAGATTAGAAGAGTCAGTCTCGAAGCCTTTCCCCTCGGGGCCAGCCAAACGCACGCGCCCAATTCACGGTGTCCTCGGCGGAGGTCCCCGCCCCGTTCACCTGTCTGGGGCATGAGAGGTGTGTCCATGCCTCCCAGTGTCTGGACAGCCAGCTCCCTCCGCAGTCCGCATCTACTTGCTTCCCTCCGCCCAGACTTGTAAGTGGTATTTGGGGGGCGGGGGGATGTGGGGGAGTGGAAGGGAGGGCGGGGAAGGGGCCTCGCGGGGAGGGGCGTCGGAGCGCTGTCACCGGGTGTCACGCCGGCCTCCCCGCCCTCCGCCGGGGGTGTGGGAGCGCAGCCGGGCGCGCGGCAGAGGGCCGGGCGCGTGGGGACGCGGGCGTGCGGGGTTCCGGGCGAGCCGCGCCGCACCCGGAGCGCGCTGGCCGCCTGAGCTCAGCGCGGATCCCAGTGCCCGGGAAGCCGCCCGCCCCCCACGCCCTGAGCATTGGGCGGCAGCCCCAGCCGCGGCAGCCCGGCTCCCGGGGAGGGGAGCGCGCCGGGCCATGGAGCCTTCGCACAAGGACGCCGAGACGGCGGCGGCGGCGGCGGCCGTGGCGGCGGCAGAGCGGGGGGCGTCCTCGTCCAGCGGGGTGGTGGTGCAAGTCCGCGAGAAGAAGGGCCCCCTGCGCGCCGCCATCCCCTACATGCCCTTCCCGGTGGCCGTCATCTGCCTCTTCCTCAACACTTTCGTGCCGGGACTGGGTAAGACGCGACGGCCACGACCCCTTGCGCCCCGGGCCCCGGGAGCTGAGGGCGGCAGCGGAGGGGTCGGGGAGGGACCCTCGGGCCGCGCCCACGGGCAGCGAGTGCCGCGCCGGCGCTCCCAGCGCCCTCTGGCAGGTGGCAGAAGCGCGTGGAGGGGGCGCCCGGAGGGAGGCGCGGGGCTCCCTGACACTCCTTTCACCCTCTCCGACCTGGGAGCCAGGTGATCCGGCCTCGAGGAGCCGGAAACTGGGACGGGAATGTTGGGGTCTGCCGGCAAGCCGCCCGGGCGGCTCTCTCTGCCCGGAGATAATCCTGCCTCTTCTCTCCGCCGTGCGCGCCCTCCCACGAGCTCCATCCTCCGAGGGGCGCGGGGCCCCAGCAAGGCCAGCGTTGGGGCCGCCGGTGGGGATGACCAAGCTCCTGGGCATTGGAGAAGTCGGTCGAGCTGGGGAAAAAGGGAGACGAGTTGGGCCAGAAGACACCCCGCAGCCCCGCCTGCGTTCGCGCGGTGAGGGGCGTGTTGGGGCGGGAGCTTTTTAGCCAGAGTCTCCTCCACCGCCTTCCGGCGTGCCGGCGATTCCACCAGCACCCCCGCAGGACGCCGAGGAGAAGAGGGACGATTTTATTAGTTTAGATGCCTGTGGGTTTGAACCGCACTTGGCCAGAGCTGCTGACCCCATAACTGCCCCCATCGCTTCCGTTCCTGAGAACGTGGAGTGCCCTCGGGTGTAATTCTGTGTCGGACTTTGGCGGCCTGGACGGTCCCTGATGGCACCTGTGTCCCAAATTTTAAAACAGAGGCCCATCACAGAGATAGGAGTGCCTAGTGGGGGCATAAAGGGAGGAAATGCGAAGTTTTCTTGACCCTCCCTCTCCTAACCCCACACCCAAATCTGTCTGCATCCCCTCCCGGCTCACTGCCAGCTTGCCAACTTGGCACCGACTGTTCTTCCGAGTTAAGAGCACCCCACCCCCCAATTCCGCGCGGGACTGGAGAGGCAGGCACCTCTGTGCCCAGGAGAAAAGCTTGCCGCCGCAAGGCTCCAAGTTCCCAAGAACAGAGGTCAGCTAGAAGTGGCTTTCTGTTTTGCTTTGGCCTTTCTCACGGCCCCGCTCTTAACCAGCTTTTCGGCGGCTTCTGGGGTGCTGATAGGGAAGATCACACCCACCCACGCAGGTCGGGTTCACTTTCCCCTTCCTGCCCCCTAGGGGGAGGTGGGGGGGATGCTGCTGGAGAAGTGTATGTGTCTGAGCAGAAAGCTAGGTGGCCTTCAGTTGGGCGTCCCCTGGTTGGTGTGGTCTGGCCGGCTCTCTGTGCACATTGTGAGAAAGCAAGCCGAGGCTAATTTAGCTGTGTCAAAAATTCCCACCTTCTGGAGTGAAAAACACACTGCCTGTCCATCTCTCTGGGGATGTGAAGATCACCGGCAGGGATGTGTCTTGATTCTCCTTTTCTTAAAGTGGTGAAGTAAATGCCATCTTATGGTCTTTGAGGAAAGAAGCTCATTGGTGCCAGGTGAGCAAAGCTACACCGAGTCTCTGCTGGGTCAGGCCACAGCCCCTGTTCATCTGGGCACCTCCTGGGTCTGCCTCACTAGGTCCCTTTCCCACCCTTAGGCCCGCTGCCACACCCCCTGCCCTCCTGCCAACTCCTCCCACCTTCCCCCTAGTTTTTCCGTCTGTACATAAGTGGCTGGGTGAAAAAGAATCTACCTACCAATGCAGGAGGCACAGTAGATGAGGTTCCATCCCTGGGTTGGAAAGATACCTGGAGGAGGAAATGGAAACCCACTCCAGTATTCTTTACTAGAGAATCCCATGGACAGAGGACCCTGGCCAGCTACAGTCTAGAGGATCACAAAGGGTCAGACATGACTGAGCATGCTTGTCTGTGCCTCTTATAACATTTTATTGCTGTTATTGTTAGATCAGAATCCTATGGGATTTTTGTAAGAAACCTTTCTAAGAAGCCAGAATAAAAGAAAAAGAAAAAAAAAGCAAACTACAAAAGTAATAAAACAGGCTGAGGTGAGCCATGGGTACACAGACTTCTGAATTTTCAGTGATTGAAAATCCAGGCATTTTATTGTTTTGTATTGGCTGTCATTGTACAACTGACTGGGTGCATGGCCCCCTGCCTCCCACCCCCACCCCCCACCCACACACACACTGAAGGGAGTTCTTGATCCTTGCTGGTATTTTTCATCTGTCAGTCAGGGATGCCTGTCCCTCCGGGATGCTGGGAGGATAAAATGAGATTACATAAAGCTCGGGGTCTGGCCATTAGAGAATGTTCTGGAGACCGTGGGTCCCTCTTGCTCTTTGACCCTCTGCAGAGCTGAGCACTGGTCCCATCTCTGGTGTATGGGGGGGAGGTGCCCTCTGGGACCTTTCTTCTGAGTATTTATTGACCTCTCTGCTTCCCTTGACCTGCAGTGGAATCCTGGACAACAGAACAGCACAGGCAAAATCTCCAGGCTTTTTTTTTTTCCACTCCCCCGCAACTGACCCTGTTGGCCCCAGGACTTAGAAAATTTTCCCTTAGAAGTGGATTTGGGATCCACTTCTCCAGGTCCTCCAGCTTATCTGATGCTCCTGTGAAAACTGAATATTCATGTCTGGCCCTGCCCTTTGAGGAAATGAAGCTTCTTTTAATCTGTTCACTCTTTCATTCCACAAACACACAGCACCCACTGCGTGCCCCGCACTGGGGATTTGATGATGAATAAATCAGTCAAGATGTCATAGATTGTTGAGGAAAATTGATGCAAATGTTGTTTAAACTTGTTATTGCTATAATGGCAGCAGAAACAGTATTTGAGCAGTAATTGATTCTTGGGCTGGGATGGGAGTTCAGAGGATGCCTCCCAGAAGGAGCAGTATAAGGTTAGACCCTGCTAAGAGTTTCCATCATGTGGCTCCAAGCACTCGCCATCCTCACATCACTCCTGCTCTCTGGAAACTGGTAGCGGCATGGGCCCAAAGAGCTCTTCTTTTTTCTGGAAACTTCCTTACCTACAAGTGTTCTCCTCATTCGCAAATGGGATGGGAGTGCCAGTGTTGGGCTGAATGAAGGCACCATTTTTCTCTGACAGCATTTCAGGTTCATCCAGTCTGCAGGACCCACCGTGGAGAAACCCAGTCCTTACAATTCCCTGGTCCAAGCAGAAGGGCTGTTGGGGTAACATACCATCAGAGGGATGTTTCCTGTCTTGGGGAGTCAGTAGGAAGGGGAAGTGATTTACGGTCATTCTGGATCCTCACTGGAACAATACAAAATGAATTTGAAAAATGGATGATGGTAGTTTCCTGTTCAGTGAAACTGCTAACAAAGACCATGGCCACTGCTTTCACAGTCCAACAGGTATATCATTTATAAGTATACACAATTGCTCAAACATGTAGTGGAAGTTCACTGTTATGCCCCAAAGTGGCCAAAGGGTTTATCTATTTGTTATGAGAAAAACTATACTTTCATATTTGAAAATTGTTTCTATCTTGATTGACTTGGTGAAATGAAAATGTTGATAGCTCTGTGGCAGGGAAAGTGGGACAGAGGAGAACTTTCACTGACTGTTAACTATTCCATCAGATTAATGCTGGCTATTAATCTACTGTTGAATATTCATAAATAATTAATCCCCCCTAATATACTGCCTTGGAGAAGGAAATGGCAACCCACTCCAGTGTTCTTGCCTGGAGAATCCCAGGGAGGGTGGAGCCTGGTGGGCTGCCGCCTATGGGGTCGCATAGAGTCGGGCACGACTGAAGTGACTTAGCAGCAGCAGCAGCAATATACTGCCTGCTCTTTGGCACTCAGCTAAGATCTCCTTTCCCTGGTCAGCACATCACAGGCTGTCTCAGCTTCTCTCTCCTTCCTTTAAGTCTGAGCCTCTAGCTGATGATGACTCATGCCTTACCTTGTGGCATCTTTTGTATTGTTACCTTTTTATTACTGTTACAAGAGTTTATTCTTTGTCTATCCAAGTAGATTGTAAGTTCCTTAGAGCAGGAACCATTTAAAGTCTCTACTTGATATAGTATACTATTTATAGAATGCACACTGACCAACTAGAATTATATTCCTTGAATAGGCATTAGAGTGTGAGGCCTTTATTTTATATAGAAGTGAGGCAGTCCCAAGGGTGAAAGAACCAAGGAAGTTGACATCCTAGTCAGTCTTTTTAAGGAAATCATTTGAGGATGTATCTCAGCAAAGCAAGAGAGTAAACCAGAAAAGAAGGTATGAGATCCAGGAAATAGTGTAAGCAACCCAGGATAAAACTGTTCAGCAAGCCTGTAGAGCAATCAGTCTTCATTACTTAGGAGGGTAGAAGCTCCAGGGATGAGGTTTCTGAGGAAGACGGGAGAAGGGAACATTCCACAGAGTAGAGAGTATTATTGGTACACTGTAAGAGATTAAAGTGGTGACACAAAACAGAAAGCAAGAAAAACAGAAGGCAATTAGTAACTGCAGTAAAGACAAAAATCTATGTAAAAGTATTAAGATTTCCAAATGAAGCAACCTACCCAATTATATCAGGAGGTCAGTTCAGTTCTGTTCAGTTGCTCAGTCGTGTCCGACTCTCCGCGACCCCATGCATCACAGCACGCCAGGCCTCAGGCTTCAAAAAGAATAGAAGATTCCAAACACCAAATGAAAAAGAATTTGAGGATATTAGAGATATGATGTAGAAGGCAGATGTTTCTTCTATCAGCAATTTAAAAAAAGAAAAAATAACAACTTTGGGAAAAACAAAAAACACTGTATTAAAGGGATAGCTTAACCAGGAAGCAAATCAAACTGTGACCTGGTTTTAGGCTAGTGGTGGAATATAAGAAAGGCTCTTTTGAGTGCATAGAGTCTGTCTGTGAACAGTGGTGCACAATATGGGTCTCTTTGATTCTGTAGTGAAGAGTATTTGCTTAGTCATAATGATATAAATGCATCTCAGTGGTTTTTGACTTCTAAAACCAACCACAGGCAAAGCACTGAAGACTCCTTAATAAAAGCTATAAAGGTGGATGTAAGATTTTTTCCCTTGGCAATATAAAATTTTAAAAAAACAGCTTATAGAAATTGACAGGTAAATTGTGATAGAATAAATTGTTATTTCCATTTATCCACTGAAAGATAAGCTATGACTTTATGGATAAGCTATGATCAACCTAGACAGCATATTAAAAAGCAGAGACATTATTTTACCCACAACATATTAAAAAGCAGAGACAGTACTTTGCCAACAAAGGTCCGTCTAGTCAAAGCTATGGTTTTTCCAGTAGTCATGTATGGATGTGAGAGTTGGACTATATAGAAAGCTGAGCACTGAAGAATTGATGCTTTTGAACTGTGGTGTTGGAGAAGACTCTTGAGAGTCCCTTGGACTGCAAGGAGATCCAACCAATCAATCCTAAAGGAAATCAGTCCTAAATATTCATTGGAAGGACTGATGCTGAAGCTGAAACTCCAGTACTTTGGCCACCTGATGCGAAGAACTGACTCATTGGAAAAGACCTTGATGCTGGGAAAGATTGAAGGTGGGAGAAGGGGATGACAGAGGATGAGTTGGTTGGACAGCATCACCGACTCGATGAACGTGAATTTGAGTAAGCTCTGGGAATTGGCGATGGAGAGGGAAGCCTGCCTGCAGTCCATGGGGTCGCAAAGAGTCAGACAAAACTGAGCAACTGAACTGAAAGATGATGTCACATACCCACTTAAATGCCGTGATTCCTGTGGGAGGAGACTGTTTCCTTCCCTGCCCAACATTATCAGGCTTGGCCATATGACTCGTTTTGGCCAGCTGAGTGAGTGGAAGTGACATATGCTGGGCCTGAGCAGACATTTTCAGAGGCATTGAAAGGTTCTGCCGTTGTTCTTTTCTTTCTCTCGTGAGAATGGCAGGTGTCAGGTGTGCTCTTCTACCTGATTCTCAGAATAAAGAGGACGACGGAAGCAGGGCATGACATGTCACATGAGTGAGAAATAAACCGGGTTTCTGCTGTTGTGTTAGCGTTGTGATCTCCCAGCGCCACCTACCACACTGACTAATGTGTAGCGGGTAGGGTAGAGGTGTGAATACCCTCCTCATGTGAAGTAAGTGATCAAGGCATGCTGTCTGAAGTTGATAGACCAAGAAATACAGGCTACCAAGGAAGTCAGCAGATGCACTGAAACAGTAATGTATCAGGACACGGGGTCTTGTTGAGATAAGAGTGGAAAGGAATGAGGAATGACACAAGTAAGCTAGCTCTTACGCATCATAACGAAAGTCAATAAATGACATCTATAGTTGATGAGACAGAAAACGCAATACAAGCATACTCTGGAGATTAGGAAAACACCAGAAGAGTTGCCACTCTTTCTGATATCATCGATTTTCTTTTGTTGAATGACTCTTTCTTAACACACAGACATACTGAAATTGTCTCTCCTCCTTTTAAGATAGGCTCTCTTGATCCTACCCTCACCTCTGCCCATTGCCCATCTCTCTGTTCCCCTTTATTGTGCAGTTCCCTGGAAGGGTTGTCTAGATTTGTTGCCATCAATCCCCCTTCAGTCCACTCTAAGCATGTTTTTACCTCCATCACTTGCCTAAACTGTGCTTATCAGGATCACCGGTCTCCTCCAAATTTGCTGAATCCAGTGGTCAGTTCTGTCTTCATCTTCCCAGACTTTGCAGTTACATTGGACTCAATTTCTCACTCCCTCCTTGAAAACACTGTGCTTACTTGGCTTCTGGAACACAACACTCCCTAGTTTTCTTTATACCTTGAGAATCCGTCTCCGTTTCCTTTGCTCATTTCATCAGCTTTTAAACTTGGGAGTTCCCCAGGCACTCAATCTTCTTGATCCTGATTTTCTCTTTGATCTTGTTCTCTTTTCCGCCCCCACTCACCCCTCTGATGTTCCCGCTCAGTCTCCTGGCTTTAAATTAAATCCTCATGATGATGACTCCCAGATCCAGATCTCCAGCTCAGACTCTCCCCTGACCTCCAGACTCTTACATCCAACTGACTTCTTCTCAACATCTCTCCTTGAAAACCAAAGGGCATCATAGGCTTAACTTATCCAAAGCCAGCCTTCTGATTTTCTTTCCCAGATCTACTTCTCCCTCATCTTTCCCCATCTCAGCAATGGCATCCTTCCAGTAGCTCAGGCCAGAGTCTGGGATTCATCCTTGACTCCTCTTTTTCTCACACCCCACGCCCAGTCTGTCAGGAAATACTTGGCTCTGCTTTCAAAATATAGTCAGTCTCTGATCACTTCTGCCTACCTTGTGTCTGCCTTGCTGGTCCAATCCTCCATCTTCTCCAGAATGCAATGGCCTCTTAATGGGCTGCTTGCCTTTACTGACCTTGGTCATGGTCTGTCCTCAGTATGGCAATAAGAGTGATCCTTTTAAAAACCCACATGAGTCAGTTCCTGTCACTTGGAAACCCTTCAATGGCTCTCATCTCATTCGAGTAAACGCTCATGTCCTCATGATGACCCACCAGACCCTAGGCCAGAAATTTTCAAAAGAAATACAACATAAGCCACAAGTGTAAGCTAAGATTTTCTAGTACCTATGTTATAAAAAAGAAAAAGGTGAAATTAACTTTATTAGTATACTGTACTTAACTGAGTATATCCAAAATTTTATCCTTCAATGCGTATCAGTATAAAGATTATTGACAAGATATTTTATGCTTCTTTTTGTGTGTAGTAGGTTCTCAAAAATCTGTTGTGAATTTTACACTGGCATTGAATCTCAGTTTGGACTAACCCCGTTCAAGTACCCACTAGCCACAGTGGCCATCATATTGGATAACACAGCACCACTGTGGTGTGGGGGACAGCATCCCTCCACTGTCTTTCTGATTTCATCTCCTCTCCTTCTTGCTTATGTACTCCAGCCCACTGGCCTCTTCATTATTTCCTGACTATGTTGGAAGCATCTTCTCACCTCAAGGCTTTTGCATGTGCTGGAGTACTTGTTTTATAGACATCTATGTGGGTTCCCAACCAAGGTCCGTCTAGTCAAGGCTATGGTTTTTCCCGTGGTCATGTATGGCTGTGAGAGTTGGACTGTGAAGAAAGCTGATTGCCGAAGAATTGATGCTTTTGAACTGTGGTGTTGGAGAAGACTCTTGAGAGTCCCTTGGACTGCAAGGAGATCCAGCCAGTCCATTCTACAGGAGATCAATCCTGGGTGATCATTGGAAGGACTGAAGCTGAAACTCCAATACTTTGGCCACCTCATGTGACGAGTTGACTCACTGGAAAAGAGTCTGATGCTGGGAGGGATTGAGGGTGGGAGGAGACGGGGACGACAGAGAATGAGATGGCTGGATGGCATCACCGACTCGATGGACATGAGTTTGAGTGAACTCCGGGAGTTGGTGGTGGACAGGGAGACCTGGCGTGCTGTGATTCATGGGGTCGCAGAGAGTCGGACACGACTGAGCGACTGAACTGACTGACTGACTGACTGATGTGGGTTCCTTGTTCATATCCTTTACCTTTGCTCAAATGTCACCAGCTCACTGAGGCCTATACATAACACATACCATGGACCCGGTGGCTTTAAGGAGAGGAATTGTCAAAGATCAAGGTGTTAGCAGCACTGGTTTCTCCTGAATTCTCTCTCCTTGGCTTGTAGGTGACCAGTTTTTCCGTGTGTGTTCACAGGATCTTCCTTTTGTGTGTCTTTGTGTCCACATCTCTCGTCTTACTAGGATACCAGTCATGTTGAGTTAGAGCCCATCCTAAAAACCTCAATTTCAGTTATTTACGTCTTTAAAGACGTTATCTCCAAACACAGTCATGTGTGGAGACACTGGGAGGTAGGACTTCTGAGGGGACACTGTTCAGCCCATAACACCCTCCAGATGATCTTAAGATTGTGGCTTTCTCCATCCTCCCCAGACTTCCTTTCTTTGGTGAATTTGTGTTCCTTAAGAGCACTGTCTCTGTCAGACATGCAGTGTGCAGGGGCCGCATCTCTTTGACTTTGCATCTCAGCTGGAGCGCAGACCTGCCAACAGCAGGAGCGGCATGCTGTAGAAGGTACCGAGCCAGTTCTCCTCTGCTCAGCACACTCCTGGGTCTACACTTGAGTCTGACACCAACTTCCTCAGGGTCACCTGCTGACTGACCGTGTCTGCTCCCCACAGCAGCTCCAATTCTTGCAACATCTCAGAAGAAACGTGGATGCAATTCATGTTATTGAACCTGACCTGGTCACTCCTCAAAGTGTCACTGCCCAGGCTGTGACACCCCACTCATGAAAGGAGACGTTCCACTGGAGACTCGCTGAACAGGTGTCACTTGACACAGTGACTTTTATACATTGGCTTGTAAGTGGTCCTGCAATGTACAGGTCGAGGGGGAGGGTAAATACAGCGGGTGACCTAGAAGGCACTGGACTAAGTCACATCTCTAGTGCGTCAGATTCACAAAACCCCAGGGAGTTAGGAGGCCCCAGAGCTAGATCTGGTTCTTCACATGTGTGTGGTTCTGAGCCCCTTCCTCTCTGAGCCTGTTTCCCCATCTGGAAATAACCCCTGCTCTACCATCTCACAAGGCTGTCATGTTCTGTTTAACCACGAAGCACTCCATGGTCAGAAAGGGGGTTATCACTACCAGTTAACATGAACAAAATTTCTTTTGTTTCCAAGAGCAGTCCTGGAGTTTTCCTCTCAGTGTCATTAGGGCGGGCAGCAGAGCCCTAAGCAGGGTAGGCTTTTTCAACCTCTGGTCCCACGTAGCTCAGAGCCAAGACCTGGGACCTCCTGCTGGACCTTGCCTGGCTCTCACACACTTGACATGCTGGAGGCGAGGGAGGAACAGTGCCTGGCCTCCAGGGCTTGGTTTACCATTTATGAGAAGGTTCTGCCATTATAACCCCCAAACCCTGGGCCTCTGCGAGGAACATGTCTCTGAGGACAACTTTACTGTTTGCTAAGAGGCTGTGGGAGCATCAGGTTGGTGCGTGAGTGTGCATGCAAGTGTATGCACACACAGGTACACACACAAATGCCCCATAAGTTTTACCTGTCATTATCTTACTATAAAAGTTGGGCAGTTCTTAGGTTTGTGCTTGAACTTCCCAGCTCATGAGTCCAGGGAAACCATTCATTCATCTTGGAGGCCATATTGGTGGTTTGTAGCCTTGAAACCCCATCACCCGGGCTTGGCCTTGGTAGAGTGTATTTTTATTGACGTATAGCAGATTTATAATATTATATTAGTTTCAGGTGTACAAAATAGTGATTCAGTGTATTTATAGATCATACTCCATTTAAAATCATTACAAAGTGTTGGCTGTATTCCCTGTGCTGTACAATACATCCTTGTAGCTTATTTTATACATAGCAGTTTGTATCTCTTAATCCCCTGCCCCTGTCTTGCCCCTCTCCCTTTCCCACTCTCCACTAATAACCACTAGTTTGTTCCCTCTGTGTTTCAGTTTTGTTATATTCATTTCTTTTTTTAGATTCCACATATAAGTGATAATGATACAGTATTTATCTTTGACGTTTCACTAAGCATAATAACCTTTGGGTCAATCCACACTGTTGAAAATGACAGTTTCATTTTCAAAATTAATTTTATTAAAGTATAGTTGATTTACAATGTTGTGTTAATTTCTGCTGTATAGCAAAATGATTCAGTTATATTCTTTTTCACATTCTTTTCCATTATGGTTTATCAGAAGATATTGAATATAGTTCTCTGTGCTATACAGCAGGACCTTGTTGTTTATCCATCGTATATTTAATAGTTTGTATCTGCTAATCCCAAACTCCCAAGCCTCTGCACACCCCTCCAGGAAACCACAAGTCTGCTCTCTGTCTGGTGGATTTGTTTGATAGATCTGTCATTTGTGTCATAGTTTAGATTCCACATATAAGTGATAGCGTATGTTATTTGTTGTTCTCTTTCTTACCTACTTCGCTTGGTATGATAATCTCTAGGTCCATCCATGTTGCTGCAAATGGCATATTTCATTCTTTTCTCATGGGCGAGTAATATTCCATCATATATATGTATATATACCACATCTTCTTCATCCATTTGTCTGTTGATGGATACTTACTTATATGTGTTTATTTTATGAAAGGTCTTAAGTTCATTGAATTTATTTTATGAAAGGTCTTCAGTTCATTGAATAAGTCATTTTTCTTGAAAAGAATAAAATGATATGAGACTAGGGCTGTCCTAGAACCTGGAATGTGTAGGGTCCGTAGCCAGGCCTTCTGTAGGCTTTGATCTTCACTGACTGAGAAGTTTAACCCTAAAGCTGAGAATGGTTTGGTGTTTGCGGAAAAGAGCCTGTCACTTGTCCTGAAACTTCGGTAAAGAAAACGGTCCACCTTTCCCAGGGTCAGGAAGCTTTAGGGCCATCTGACCACTTCATTTTACAGAGAACAGGCCTCCTCTAGGACCTAAGGCTCTTACCCACATCCTCACATCACTTTCCCAGCCCCAGGCCTTCCTGCCCACCCTGGTGCCTGGAGCTTGTGTATGTGTGTGCACACGCACGCTCACACGCATGCTCAGTTGTGTCCAACTCTTTGCAACCCCATGGACTATAACCTACCAGACTCCTTTGTCTATGGAATTTTCCAGGCAAGAATACTAGAGTGGGTTGTCATTTTCTTCTCCAGGAGATCTCAACCCAGGGATCAAACACATGTCTCCAGAGTCTCCTGCATTGGCAGACAAATTCTTTACCGCTATAACACCTGGGAAGCCCTATACTAGAGGGTCAATTACTTATTTATCAAATTAAATGAGTGTGCAGGTATTATAAAGACTTGATGAGGACTGCAGGGGACAACATATGACTCATCAGTGACCACATCCAGTCCCATCACCTGGAGTCCCTTCTTCTCACTGCCCCAGCCTTTCCCCCTCATAAGCTTTACTGAGATATAGCTACATACCATAAATATCACTTTCAGCATGTGCAGCTCGGTGGTTTTTAGCAAATTCAGAGCCTCTTGCTCCTTTCCCTGCCCTGCCTTCCAGTCTCAGCATTTGGCCACTTTCTGTTCAGAACCTTGGGAGCTTCCGGTGACAGGAACACCTTCAGGCAGGTGCTTCTGAGGAAGGGAGATTGTTGGGGCACCTTTTGGTCATGACTGCCTCCAAGTTCTGCTAGTCAGGGATCCGTGTCTCAGAAGGCGAGGCCCAGATGGGCGAGACGCAAGCCACCTGGAGGCTTCCGGAACAAACATTGTTTGGGAGGTTGTCATGTTTTATTTTCTGTTTTGTTTTAAAAAGAAACATCTCACCAGGAAGGAAAACTTTCTCAGTGAAAACACAAAAACATGGCACCGGTGGTATGAGTTGAAACGTGGGCCATTTCTGAGGTGGAAATGTCCCCTCTCCCTGGGGACACATGGGCTCTGGCCCTGGTCATGGACATTGCATGGGCCTGAGAAGAGTCACCCTTCGGCCAGGTGCAGAAAGGCACGCCCGTAGCACCTCAGACGGATGTGGGTCTTCCTGGGCTACAGCTCAATGCGCCTATGGTTTTAATAGAATTTCTATGTTAGCAGATTAAGCCCATCTCTGCCCATGGCTCAGCCCTGCCAATTTCTTTCTGCTTCTCTGAAACCTGCAGTAGGTCTCTATTGTCCATGGACTAAGTTCACATTCCACATTGGACCCACCAGGATTCAACAAACTTCGCTTCTTCTTTCCCTCCCTTTAATTTAGTCGAACCGAAGCACATGGTTTTATGGTGACCCTCTGGACCCCTGCCTGGAGCATCCTCCCGCACCATCAGGTCTAAATCCTGCCCACTTCCCAGGCCTATCTCCAAGGCCCTGCTCTTCCAAGCCCTTCTTGACCATTCCCATGTGGGGTGCTCCTCCTTCCTGGGACTGTCAGGCCATTTAGGACATTTCTCTTGTTTCCCTTAAATTCTGTTCTTCTGTTGTCTTAATCTTTGTACTGGAATCATCTCCTGGAAGGGTGGGGCCGTGCTATATCACCTTCCACCTCGCACAGCACCTGGCAGGGTCCAGTAGGCACTTGTCAGAGGGGAGATGAGTGTGCAGCTGGCTTCTGGTTGTGAAGGTGGGGTTAAGAGCACATCCTTACTCCCTTAACCTAGCAAGTGGGTCCCTTACCCAAGGGGCACGGGCACTCATGTCAGTTCTTTGCCTTCCTGACTCAGGAGGAAGGGGTTCAGTTCCCAGGTCTGAGACGGGACTAGAGGAGGGCTGTGCCACAGCAAGTGTGTCTCTTGAGTGTCCTTGGTGTTTCAGCTACTCAGGAGCGGGATGTGGGGCAGAGGCAGGATGTTAGCCTCCCCATCTCTGGGCCAGAGGGCTCGCTCTGTGGCAGATTCATTGAGGACAGCTACCATGAGACTAGGAAGAGCCGGGTCAACAGCCAACAACGGCTAAGTGTGGGTGGGGATGGAGGGGGGAGCAGTGGAGGCAATCAATCTTAGTAAACCATTTTAATAAAGATTTGTTTGGGCAATAGCCATCAAATTAAATCTAGGGGGATATTTTGATGAGAAGCAGGACATCTGCATGATCTTAAAGTGTTTCTCCACAGAATGCTTCTTAATTGCAAGGGGAAGAATCATACAGTGGAGAAACCAGACAGCCTCTTGGCTGGGTGAACAAAATAACATTACCTAGACCTTGAAAACCTACTAGAAGAAAGAAGTCAGTCACCAAGGACCATGCACTATGTGATTCCCTTTGTATGATATGTCCAGAATAGGCCAATCTGTAGATTCAGGAAATCGTTGTGGGGGAGGAGTGATGTGGTTGGGAGGTCAGGGGGAATAATTGGTAATGAGTATAGGGTTTCTTTTGGGAGTGACAAAAACATTCTAAAATTGATCAGTGGTGATGGTGGCACCACCTGAATATGCTGAAAGGCATTGCATGATTAAATGGGTGAATGCCACGGTACGTGACATGTCTCAATAAAGCTGTTTAAAAAATCAGCATCATCAAGGATGGACAGACAGACATTGCATGCCTCTGGACGTGATATCCTGAGAGGGCCACAACATTACTTTTGTGGTATTCTAACCAGGGGTGCGTAATCTGAATCTATTCATGAGGAAATATCAGATAAGCCCCAAGTTGAGGGACATTCTACACAATACCTGTCATGTGGTATCCTCACAATATCATCATTGTGAAAGATTAAAGGATACAAAAAAGCATGATCATTAAATATAAAATATAATCTTAAGGGTATTGGATTCTGTACTGGAGGGAAAAAGATAACCAATGAGGACATTAGTGGGACAATTGACAAAATTGGAATATGGACTGTAGATGAGAAAAAAACATCGTATCCATATTATGTTTCCTAAAATTGGCAACAGTGCTGTGGAAACATAAGAGAATATTTTGTCTTTGGAGACACACTGAAGTATTAAGGAATAAAAAACCATGATGTATGCAGCCTGTTTACAAATGGTTCAGAGTGAAAGATAATAATATGTAAAGGTAAAGACAGAGAAGGACAAAATAAATCTAGTCCAGTGTTTAAAAACTGGCCATCTGGGTAAAGGGTAGACAGGATTTTTCTGTATTAGTCTTGAAACTTTTCTGTTAGGTTTGAAAGTATTTTAAAATAAGAAGTTAAAAATTATACGGTGAAAAGTCAAACGTTTTGAACCCATACAGGTATAGCAACTGCACCTAAATCCAAGTGGCTACACCCAATGTAAGTGCTTTCCTATCGCTTGAGGTCTACCAGCTCTACCTCAGTCAGGGACCACCTGGGGCCATGGGAAAAAGAGTCATGGTACAAGGTGGCATTGGCTTGCAGGGCCCAGACGCCCAAGAGGGATTTTCTCAGGAATGCCAAACATTAAAACCCCAAGGTGGTGAGGAAGCTTACTGCAGCCATTTGGAAGTGTGAGCCATTTCTCTGCTCCATCAGCACATCTATTGAGAAATACAGGCTTGATTATAATGAAGTGAGTTTCTGGGCAGGCTGGGGCCAGTGGGCGGTGCACATAACTGGCCTGCCTTGCAGTGGCTGGTTGAGACTGTCCCGGCTGCCTTCCCAGCCTTCCCTGGGGGCCCATCAGGCATCTGAATGCTTCAGCCAGAGCTGGAGTAGGTCCCAATGCTGCAGAGCTATTTTGGAGAAGTCTTTCTGGTATTGGTAAGTCCTGTTTTTGACATCTCAGTGTGAAGTCCAAGAATCACTTGTGGACCTCAAAGAAACCAGCCTCAAGCCGACAATCAATGATTGCACCATGCTGGGAGGGCATGGGAGAGCCGCCCTTTGGCCTGGGCTGCTCTGAGAGGTCATATGGATTGAACGTAGAAGTGGAAGCTTTCCAGGGATTGCACTGTGGCCTGACTCAGGGAGGAGAAAAATAAACATAACCATCTTAGGCCCTATAGCTGGGGTTCTGTGGTTTGAGGCAGAAAGGGGGACAAGCGGCTGATACACCAAAACTCCCACGTTGGGCGTGGCCAGGTTTGCAAGGTCTGGGGCCTCAGTGCCTGTGGCTGGACTCTGAGTCCATTCTGAGGAGAGGTGCCTAACCCTGGGGCTTGGCAATCGGTCTGGGGTAAAGGAAAACAAAGAAAAGCCATGACCTTGGCAAGATCCCTGATTGCTTGGGCCCACACTTGGATGGGATGGCAGTGTGTTTTATTTTCCCTGCCAGCTTATCCTCTGAGCTTAATGCAGAACCTCCCACAAGGTACCATCAGTGTTCTTGAGTGGGTTCCCCTGAGGACTGAGAGCTGGTCTTCCCCGTGCCAGGATGTAAGGACTTGGAGGTAGACTCACGCACTCCTTAAAGGTAGACCCAGGAAGGAAGGAGTGAACAGTTATGTCTCCCCAGTGCTGTTTGTGTCCCATCATTTCATATTCTGCGTGGAGTCCCTCACCCACCACCCCTAGGCATCAGGGCATTGGCACTGCCACCAACGATGGGGGAGACGCACGTGGTTCTTACTGTAAGTCTGGAGATGGTGAACACAGACTGGAGGGAGAGGATAGGGTTGACGGGTAGAATATGCATTAAAATCGAGAATTTATTTACTCTTTTGGACTACCTGGCCTACCCGTCACTCAGACTTTGGGAGTTTTTAATCTATTGCATGCCCAACATAGTCAAAGCTGTGGTTTTTCCAGTAGTCATGTATAGATGTAAGAGTTGGACCATAAAGAAGGCCGAGTGCTGAGGAATTGATGCTTTCAAACTGTGGTATTGGAGAAGACTCTTGAGAGTCCCTTGGACTGCAAGGACATCCAACCAGTCAATCCTAAAGAAAGTCAACCCTTAATATTCATTGAAAGGACTGATGCTGAAGCTGAAGCTCCAATATTTGGCCACCTGATGCGAAGAACCTGATTCATTGGAAAAGACCCTGATGCTGGGAAAGATTGAAGGCAAAAGGAGAAGGGGGAGGCAGAGGATGAGATGGTTAGATAGCATCACCGACTCAATGGACATGAATTTGAGCAAACTCCAAGAGATAGTGGAAGACAGAGGAGCCTGGCGTGCTGCAGTCCATGGGGTCACAGGGTCAGACATGACTTAGCGATTGAACACCAACAAATCTATCACATGGGTTACTCTTATCTCCTCAACTACTTCTCTTTTGTGTCCTCTAGAGTGTGGCCCAGCCCACAGCATGGAGCAGGATCCCAGCCACACCTGCTGACTGATGATGAGCTGGGAAGAAGCATGGCCCCTGCCAGGCTGCGATCCCAAGTCCTGGCTTCTGGTTCCAGATCTGTGTAACAGCACCCTTGGCCCAATGGTGTTCCCCCACCGCCATGGGCCCCACTTTGTACTCATCCAAAGGAAAGTGATTATTGTTCTTGCCTCCTTGTTTGTGCTGAGATAGTTAATGAAATAAGATCAAGCTCCCACGACCATGTCCCTGTCAGTCAGGAAGTGAATGGGGGCTCTGTTCCAGCAGCCTGTCTGGCTCATCTCTCTCCTGCCACCTGACTCATCTCCTGCTTTCTTGCTCGGAGGGCCTGAGTGAGGCTTGCCCTTGCTGAGGGGGGCAGGAGAGGAGTCTACCCGCTCCTCTTCCCCCACCCGCCATCCATTCTCCACCCATCCCTGGCCTGGAGGCTGACCTCCATGTGACCTCACCTGCTCCAGGTGTGTCGGCCAATGGGAGGCATTGGCAGGGGTCAGAGGAAGAGAGGGGTTGGGTGTTGGCCTTTCCAGCTCCTTCTGGCTTGGCTGTGACTGCAGCTTCAGTCCAGCACTCCCTCTTCCTGCACCCAGCCCTCTCCAGACTCAGACAACACCCCGCTTCCTGCTCCTTCTGTTGCAAAACATCAGCATTTCACTCTCCCCGTTGGCTCTCCTGGTCCTGCCCAGACCCTCTGTCAATAGCCCTCGACCCCGACTGGCACAGAGCCCCCCACCTGGGCTGTGGGAACCTGAACCACCAGCTTGGCACCACTGCCGCCTCTGTCTACACCCCACTCCCCCCACAGCCCAGTTTTGCTAAGAAGTTGGTTTCTAACACAGTCTTCCTCCTGGAAGCTCTGGAACAGCCAGTACACGAAGCCAGAAAAACGTGGGCGTACAGCTTCCAAATGGCTCTCCTGCTCGTGAGATGCCACATTCCTGAGAGTGCCGGGGGTGGGCGTGGGCTGGGGGCGGGAGGGGGGGGAGGACTGACACGGTGCTGAGCGGCACCCCCCCAGCCCCCGCACCCCGGGGCCAGGAATCTTCCTTCTGTGTTTTCCTTTATGGGATTCATCAACAGACAGCAGCCCCAGCTCCTCCCTTGACAGTCGGGCCCCGGCTCAGAGATCTCTGGGCTGCCCCTCCTTCCCCAGCGGCAGAAGCCACGGTTCTACCTTCCCCTCACCCCCACCTCCCACCCCTCCTGCCCTCGGTCCCCTCGGTCCCCTCGGTCCCCTCGGTCCCCTCGGCATTCTCTGGTTGCTGGAAGCATCATCGCTGCCTCCGGAACCACCGCCCTCCTTCACCCTGGAGCCTTGGCCACTCAGCCTGCTTGCTCTTTCCCTCTTTTCCGGATGTGAGTCTGAATACCATCCGCCTTTTAAAAACCATTCACAAGAAACTTTTTGCTATTTCTCTGTCTTTATGATCACTTTGGAAGATGCAGCGTCAGGCCAGGCTGTTGTAACAGCTATTTTACCTTACTGTCCTGTGTCCTGTGAAAGTCGTTCAGTCGTGTCCAACTCTTTGTGACCCCATGGATGGTAGCCCGCCAAGTTCCTCTGTCCGTGGAATTCTCCAGGCCAGGATACTGGAGTGGGTAGTGATTCCCTTCTCCACCTTACGCTTCACGGAGAGCTAATCACCACCTGAATCCAGTGTGTGTTCTGCTCTGGAGGACCCATCATTTTGCTTTTTGCGCCCCCACCCCTCACAATTTCCTTTGTCTATCCCTGCTCCCCTCCACCACACTTTGGAGGATGAGGCCAGCTAAAGAAAGAAGTTGTCAGGTACATGGTTTGATTGTTCTTCCTCCACTCTCAAAAAGAACCTCCACTGTTTGAGTTGTTAAAACCCTCAGTGATTCCTTGTTATGAGAAGAGTCATCAAAATACGCCTATTGCATTTTAAGTCTTTACAAAAGACACCAAAAATTAGTGCATCATCTACTTAAAAGGATCCCCTCTGATAGCCATACCAATTACATTTTTAAAAAGAAAAAAGATTTTGGTTGGGTACCTCTGAATCTGGTGTTTTTTTTTTTCCCTCCTCCTCTGTGATTTGTGTGCAGACTTTTGAGAAACAGGTTTTATAATAGAGATTCAGCCAGGCTAAATCACAGCGGCAGAAGCTTATGCAACTGTTAAAAACCTATGAGTTAAAAATGGAATAGTCTTGCAGAGTGGGGAAGGTAATAATATCAGTGATGTGAAAATAGAAAGTAAGAAATTAGTGTTTCAGCAATTCAGATCTGTTACCGACATTTTTCTGTACCCGAAGATCTTGGTGTTATTTTCTCGACTATATCCAAGGTGCAACCTCTTATTAGAAAAATCAAACTTTGCTCTCACAGATCCAACCCTCTGTCCCCAGTTAATCCAAGATCAGGAGCACTTTCTACAGACATTAGGCTATCATGTCACAAAACACATTTGGGATTTGTTAGAATCTGTGTGTTCACTAATGCCCATAAAGGAACAGATTTTAGATTTTTATGAGTGGGTTTTGTTAATTTGCTATTTTAAAAATACTTGTGAGACCTTTACAGTTGCCATGGCGATACAATTTCCATAAACATGATTTTTGTGGAGATTTTTGCACATTGAAGGCTGAGGTTGATATGGCTTGGGGAAAGTAGGAGGTGAATTTGGCAGCCACCCGTGGCTGCTCCCTCAAATGCTACAAATCTGATTCCAAGAATCCATGTGATGGCAGAGACCTGGGTCTCTAAACAATGTGATTGACTTGAGAGGCTTCTGGGAAGTGGACGTGATTAGCGGAAAAGGAGGCCAGTCTGCTCTCCAGATGAAACCAGTGCAGAGCTGGACTGTGGGCATGGTCTCCGCTAGTTAATGGTCCTGTCCAGGTTGCCCTGACCTGCAGTCTCTCTAAATGTGGATTTCATAAAACTTTTAAGAACTAGACACTCTGGAGCTGCCCACGGAATGGTAAAGAGCCTGAGGGCTCTTTTATTCCTTTTAATCAGATTTGTTAAAAATAAAAAATGCCATTTAATGCACAATACTGTTAAAATGCTGAAGTCTGTAATGGAAAATAATAGGAAATCAAAACTAAGCAATATTCCTGTTAAACAAAAGAAGAACATTTTGAACCAGAAATAGTTTTATAGTCATCTTGAACACTAGCAGTTAAGGAAAAGCAGATTTAATTAGAAGAAGAGGTAGAGGGTCCCAGTGGCACCCAACTTTTTACCGATAATGCTAGATATTTGTTCAGCTCACAAATGGAGGGGCTTCTCAATGAAACTTCATCTCCCAGAAAATGAAATATACAAAGCCATCGAGGGAGAATCAGAATGGATAAGAGAGGATTTTCTAGAAACTAAAAATATTTTGGAAGAGAAATGACCAGTAAGAGGAGTTAAAAGTGGAAGTGTGTCAGTGTGAGATGAATTCCACTGAGGGCTCTCTAGTGAGTAGGCTGGCCACTCGGTGCCAGGAGCTGCCTAATCGAGCACCTGGACACAGCCGAGGGGTTTGAATCATACAGAATTATGAATCATAAGATATTATGAATTACTAGAAAGCCATTGTGTTGACTGTTATTATTTATGTAGTGCCGGAAATACGAACAGGGCCACCCAAGGGACGTGCCAGACTCCCTGTCTGGCAGAGTGCTGATCTCCATTCCTTGAAAGTCGAACTGTGATACCCAGAGGGGGCTGTGTCTGCTCATCCAGTGTGTGCACACGTGAGCCTGCACGGTGGTGCCCCCAATGTGCAGAGGACAAGGGCATGTCCAAATTTGCACAGGATGGAAAGGTGCAGAGCCCCACCTACACCACTCATCATCTCCCCCCTCACCCAGAGGACCGTCTGTGTACAGACTGGAGACAGCAGCTGCTGCTATCTTGTTGTTAAGGGTGTTTATTGAAAAAGAATGTGAAGGAGAGATGTGAGGCACCCTTTGGTGCTTCTAGAGTAAGCGAGGATTGGGCCAAAGCTCGTTCTGGGGGTGACCTGGGCTGGGTCCACCTGTGGATGCCAGGCGGAGAGCTGGTACCTTTGTGGCTGGGACTTTCCTGTTGGGTGCCTGGGATGTGTCTGGCCGTCAGGCATGGGTGGGGTGACTTGTTTAGGGCCAGGGGACTCTCCTGCAGTGGTGCCTTCCAGGACTGCCCAGAGGGCTTCCCAGGCATTCTTATTTGCCCTGATATAGCCCAGAGGAATTTGGCAAAGAGAGCTGCTGGAAAGTGGCTCACTGCCCTGTGCAGAATAGGAATCAGAACCAGGATGGTGCCCGGAGCACTGTTCCAGCCTCTTCCCTTAGCACATATTTAATTTAGAGTTTTTTTTTTTTTTTTCCTTTTCTTTTAACAATGCATCAGTAGCAGGCAGCATGGCGGGGGCTGGTGGGCGGCTCGGAGAGGGTAGGAGCCTGCTGAGCCAAGAACCCAGCAGCCACGGGACCGGAGCCTTTCTGCCCGTGGCCCCCTCTAGCGGCAGCTGCCCTGCTGTGGGGCGGAGGCCCAGGCGCGCACTGCAGTGGGGAGCTTTGCCCTGGGGCATTGACATCTGAGATGCTCAGGGTGCAGGAAGGCCAGGCTGGCCCTTACTCTCCCTGCCAGGAATGGGAAGATTTCGCTCTCAGGGTGCGAAAAATAAATTAGAAGCAGAACCACCTGCTACACTGCCCAGAAATGGGGATGTGGGAGGGAGAGGCACTCTTTGGGTTTGGGAACAAGAAGGGCATTTAATGATGGGGAGTTGGGGATCCCCAATTTTTTGGGTGTGCTTTCCTGAATCCTGGTGATCCTTTTCGGGGTATTGCTTCTTTTTCTTTCTGAGGGCCAAGATTCCACTCTACCATGTGATAGCTGTGTGACATTGACCAAGTTACTTAATGGCTTGTGCCTCAGTTTCTTCATCTGTAAAATGGGGATAATAATAGTACTGACTTTGTAGAAGATGAAATGAGCTATTACACATGAAGTCTTAGAACTGTGCTTGGAACACAGTGAGGATTACATTTTCCCCCAAGCTATAAAGGGATTAATGTCTTTTACCTCTCCTTGTCTTCTATGTCCCAACCTTTGGTAACTACCATTCTACTCTCTGTTAGTAGGAATTTGGCTTTTAGTTTTTTTATGATTCTGTGCATAAGTGAGACCACACAATATTTGCTTTCCTGTGTCTGGCTTATTTCACTCAGCATAGTGCCTTCGTGTTCCATCCATGTTGTCACAAATGGCAGGATTTCCTTCTTTTTTAAAGGCTCAATAACATTTACATATATGTGAATATATATATGACATTTTCTCATCTATTCACTCAATTGACAGACATTTAGGCTATTTTCATATCTTGACTATTATACTGTGATGAATATGAGAATGCAGCTATCTCTTTGGGATAATGATTTTATTTCCTTCCGATAAAAACAGTGAAGTGGAATTGCTGGACCATATGGTAGTCCTATTTTTAATTTTTTGAGGAGCCTTCATACTGTTATCCATAGTGACTGCACCAATTTATATTTCCACCAAGAGTGATGGAGGGTTCCCTTTTCTTCACACCCTCTCCAACACTTGTTTTCTCCTGTCTTCATGATAACAGCCATTCTGACAGGTGTGAGGTGATATCTCATTGATTTGCATTTTCCTGATAATTAGGGATGTTCAGCACTTTTTGCTGTACCTGCTGGCCATTTGTTTGTCTTCTTTGGAGAAATTTTTATTTAGTTTTTTTTGGCCTATTTTTAAATTGCTTAACAAAATAAATATTATTGTCCTTGGAATTTGTACTGGAATGAAGCCAGTCCTCCCATTCCAGTACTGAGAGGACCAATGCTGTGTGAGCCAGCAGGGCCTCTAGACTGTGTGCCTATTGAACACAGGACCAGTCTTCACTCAGCTCTGCCCTCTGGGGCTGGTATAATGCCCGGCTCCCAGCAGGTCCTCAGTAATTTAATATCAGAACAGCCAGCTGGTGACATGGCTGGTGCATGGTCTTATACAGTGGTTCTTCAACTTCAGGGTGTATCAGAAACCCTGGAAAGCTTGTTAGCTGTCACATCCCAACTCTTGTCCCCAGAGAGTTTATGTTAGTATTAGTAGGAGTCGGGTGGGGCTGCAGAAGTTGCATTTTTAAAACAGAAACCCATTTGATGAACTCCTGGGCAGCCTCAATCTGTGGTGTCCCCAGACCCAGGCCTGGGGGAGAAGAAGGGAACCAGGGGCGACCATTACCAGCAGGGCCTGCCTGCGGGACCTCCCTGCCTTTGGGGCTGGGAGGGGAAGGTGGTGTCCCTCTCTGGAGCCCTTGCTCTGCACTGGCTGGTGGACACACCTGGTAAGACTGGAGCCTTCCAGGGAGAGAGGTTGTGGTTGAACTATGTCTAAAGCTTATTTAACTTGGAACCACTCTGCAGGAAATGGTAAGGTCAGGGGTTTCTAGAAATCCTAAAAGGAGCCCCCAGGATGTAGGCGGGTATGTGGGTCCCTCAAGGCGTCTCTGCACGTCAGGGCCCCGTTTGTCCCCTCAACCTGTGCTGATCCCCTCCAAGGAGACCTTCCTTCCCCAGCCGCCAGTTCGCAGGCTGCAGGCAGCTTTGGCCAGGGTGGCGTCTTCCTTTCTGCCCAGGACCACCACCCCGGGCACTGAAAGCGGCTCCCCTGTTTGGGTCATGGGAGCAGCTCAAAGGGTTATCCTTGAGACTCAAAATGAAGCCTTTGGAAAACAGCTGCTAGTTGAATCTAAGTGGCCCCGAGAAGAGACACCCTGGAGTCGAGCGAGGAGGAATGTGCTTTTACGGGGCTGTGTGTTTAAAGATACCTCTGGGGTTTGTTTCTTAGCAACAGGGCTCATCCAGAACATGCTGGCAGTGTCGGAACATCCAACGATGCCCACAAGCACCGGAGGAAACACAATAAAAATCTGTAGAGTACGCAAGGGAAGTCTGAGCGTAGCGCCTCTAGTGGGTAGAGCAACTCGGAGCCTGGAACACATGGAGCAGCCCTTGGTTTCGATTGGAGAGCTCCCAGGGAGAAAAGTTCCTACCCAGGGACACCAAGCCACCTTCCTCCAGGCCTCTTCCTTCCAGGCAGTGGAACAAACATCACCTGGAGGGCTCTCCTCTCCTCACACCTCCCGCCTTCCCTGCCACCTGGAGACCCAGCATCCAGTCAAATGGCCTTCTATAGTTTGTAATTGGAGAGTGGCAGATTTGCGCCTGGAGGGGATATTAGACCCAGATCCAGGGGTTCTGAAACCACTGGACCCTTTAGCAGTCTGGTGAAACCTTTGATTCTTTCTCAAAATAATTGTAATACACTTTCAGTACACAGACTTATAAAGAAAACAATGATATTAGAAGCAGTGATCAAAATATTAAAAATAGATCTGTGTAGAGAAACAACATGCTTCTGTATTAATACACTAAATAAGAAGATCCAGCAGTGAGGCTAATAAGGGCTATAACTTTGAAATAGTAATAACTGTCAGTGATAGTTTGAGAAATCTACTTCTCAGCCTCAGTGTGGTATGGAAATATCCATGATTTCAATTGGTGATGAAGACCAGGTTCTGCTAATATTATTTTAGCTGTCACCTACATTTATAATGAAAGGAAATGCTAAAATTAAGTTAAAGGTTAGTGAAAATAAAGAAGTAAGTTTTTCCAGTCCTAGTTCATGGATCCCCAGAGGGTTTGTAGCCTCCAGTTCACCCCTGAGAACCTCTTCCCTTTCTAATCTGCCTACTTTGCCCTTCTGTGCAGCAAGACACTGTTGAATAAACATAGCCAATAAGTGAGTGTTGATGTCATGGCGGTGTTAGGGCTGCTGAGAACCTGTGACCTGTGTCATCAAGGAGGCTGGAGCCCTCACTTTCCTCTACTGAGGGGCATTTGTAACACAGGTGTCCCGGGTCAAGGTCATTGAGGTGTAATTTGACCTTGGAAAGAGGAAAACTTTTGACTATGAGATTCTTGAGGGACAGGTATGGGGCTTTTTTCAGTTTTCTCTAATATTCACTATATGCATTTAACAGTTTTGAATATGTGTGTATGAAGTGACAAACATTTAGTCACTCAAATAAATCCTAGGTCTGCAGTGCTGGTCTATGAAGCTGGGTTTCAGTTCTCCAGGGGATCTTCTTCTCCAGTGAATCCTCCTGACTCAGGGATCAAACCTGTGTCTCTTGCATTGGCAGGCGGGTCCTTTACCAGCTGAGCCATTGGGGAGGCCCCTGGGTTTCAGTGGAAACCAGGAAAACCAAGGTGGGGAGGTTGACAGCACTGTGTGGCCAGGTGCCACCAGGAGATGGAGAACAGAGCCAGTCAGGAGGCACCGGGAGCAGACCCTGCCCCACGGCAGAGCCCCCAACACCTCGGGGTCAGAGCGGCAGGTGGTCTCTCTTGAGCTGTGCCCAGTGCACAGGCCTATAGGTGGGTCAGGTGGGCAGGGAAACCTCTCCGTGTTCCCAGAGTCCCTGAGTCAGCCACTGGGCAGAGTTCCTGGGGCCTAGGCACTCTCTGCCAGCCACAGGGAAAACCCACATGTATGTGACCCCACCAACCTCTGAGCAAATGTGCAAAAGCACTCCTCCCAACCCCAGTGGTTCTGCCCCATCGCTGAGCAGGAAAGTCATGGGCCCCATGGTGTCGGTTCTGCCAGAACAGCTTTCTTCAGTTTCACAGGACCAGGGCCACCAAAGTTAGGGCCACCTGAAAGGGTTCTTGGGGAACATGCCGTCCAAGCATCTCAATTTACAGACTCAGACACCAAGGCTCAGACGTGAGAGGGACTCTCCCAGGCTGTGGGGCAGTGGCAGGAGGCAGGGAGAGAGCCCAAGTTCCCCTGACTGTGATCCCTGAGCAGTGTGGTGTGACCACATCTTCCTTCTCTTGCCCCACAGGGATGCAGGACGGAGGTCAGGCCTGAGTCCTGGGCCTTTTGCGGATTATAAAGTTCAGCTTGTTGTTTTAGTACAACTGTCTGAGAGTCAGTTCAGCACCCCAACAATGTTACGTGGACAGTTCTGATAAGGTGATCTGGGTTGCCAGCTTGGTTACTTATTGCATCCTGAGGTTCTTCCAAGTGGTGCTTCAGCCCTCCATTCCTGACTCTGCTCTTCCTAACCTCATGCAGGTCAGTTAAATTCTTTGTGCCTCAGTTCCAACAACTTGACGTTACTAGTTAGTACCTACTTCATAGACTTAGTGTCATACGTGAGGTAATCCACATAGAGCTCCTGGAACACATGGTGGTGGGTTTCTCTCTTTCAATCAGAAGTATCAAAAAGCCAACTCAGCTGGCTTAAGAAGAAGAGAAAATGTATTGCCTCGTGGAACTGTGGAATCTTGTGCTGCAGTGGATTTCAGGCCTTGTTGGGTCCGGGTGCTCAAAGATGTTCTCAAGACTCGGTTTCTCTTCCCCACTCTTGGCCCTAATTCCATTCCTATGTTTGATTGTTCGGTGGGTTCTTTCTACATGGTTCAGTTCAGTTCAGTTCAGTCGCTCAGTCGTGTCCGACTCTCCGTGACCCCTTGAATCACAGCACGCCAGGCATCCCTGTCTATCACCAACTCCCGGAGTTCACTCAAACTCATGTCCACAGAGTCGGTGATGCCATCCAGCCATCTCATTCTCTGTTGTCCCCTTCTCCTCCAGCCCCAAACCTTTCCCAGCATCAGAGTCTTTTCCAGTGAGTCAACTCGTCGCATGAGCTCCCAGGTGTTCCACATTGATGTCTTTTACACTAGCAAGTCCAGTCAAAAGAGGGCTTTTTCCTCCCAATTGGTCCAGGAATCTCCTGGAACTGAATCTCATGGACGTGGTTTGAGTCATGTGCCCATCTCTGTGGTCCAGGGAGTAGAATGTCTGGATGGCCCAGGTCTGTATCATGCTTCTGCCTTGGGAGTTGGGTGTTGGGGGGAAGGTTAGTCCCATCCTAACTGCAAGGCTTGAGTGTGGGAGAGAGGAAGGTCCCAGAGGAAGCAGTGGGCACTATTTCCAGAAGAACTGATGTGAGGTAGGTAAAAATTACAGATGAGCAGACAGGTGAGGGATGTGGCGACCTCACAGAAACATGTTCATCCAGGGGTGCGAGGGTGGGGACGTTACCACTTGCGACACTCAGAATGGAGAGAGCTGAGTGGAGGAAGGGGCCACAGCGGCTGCAGCCGACTTGCAGGCCGAGCCAAAGGACAAAGTGTTAGAGAAACTGCCCCTGATGCAAACCCGAGGCGAGGTTGAGGCGTTTCCTTGGGGAGTTACTCATGTCGGTGCGTAGATTTGGGTCCATGAGTCCAGTTCCTGTCTACTAGTCTGTGCCCTGTGTGACAGGAAGCACCTTTCCGGAGGAGCTATGGGGCAGGCCGCCAGTGGGGTGTGCTTCAGAAATCTGTTATGGAGTCTGAAGACTAAACATCCCCAGGGCTGCACCTGAGCTGGGGCTGTGAGAGGACTCCTGAAGCCCAGAGCGGGTAGGAGTCAGGCTCTGACAGTGAATGAATCAGAGCAATGGAAGCGGGCACCAGGGTGGGTATCAGGGGACCCTGGGGCTGCAGACCTCATTTGGGAAGGCCTGCCGGGCACTCACAGGGGATAAGCTCACAGAACCGGTGTGGACGGTCACCCCCCCCCCCCCAACCATGTTATGAGCAGGGTGGAGAGTGTGCCAGGCCTGGCGCAGGCGAGCCCCGGGTGAGGGTGAGCACTGTGCCCTACCCCATTGCACACAGGCTGGGGAGATGCAGGAAGGGGAGCAGGAAGTTAGCAAGCACCCCGGCTGGGAGCTGAGGGTTCTCAGAGAGACAGATTGGCCTGGCCTGGGTCTCTCACAGGCCCCTCTCCAGCCCCCACCCCAGCAGAGCACCCAGTGTGGGTAGCACGAGAGAGAGGCATGACAGAAGAGGGCCAGGCCCCTGAACTCAGCAGCCAGGCCTTGCTGGCCCTTGGGTAGCAAAGTAGGGGATGGCTAAGAGGCACCAGGGAAGTTTGGGGCAGCGGCCTTGGGCCAGCCTCCACCTACACCACCCCTGCTGGGGAGAACAGAATGGGGATTCCTGGGAGTCCATCAGATACAAGGTTTCCCAAAGTGCTAGTTCCGAAGGAAAAAAGCAACCAGCTGTTTCTATAGAACTGTATGCCTTAGTCACTCACCCGTTTTCCAGTGGCTAGTTTGAACTTCCAAAATATCAGAGGCAACTACATTGTGACCACAGATTCGGCCTTTCACATCTGCAGAGCCTTCTTGCCCTAATAGGCAATGTCTGGTGGTGAGCTCTCTCCCCAGAGCCCGCCTGGGAGCTGGCCTGGGGCCAAGTCCCGCCCCCCAGCTCCTGGGCTGCCCACTCCATCATCCTTCTGCTTGTTTAGACTGGGAAAGAGAACCTCCTGCTGAGGATGCAAAGCCCCAGATAAGACTCCCTCCACATAATGACTTCTGCTCCCAGAAATCCATGAGCTGCGGAAGCAACTCTGTCTGACCCCGAGCTTCTCTCCTTGGCTTGGGAGTCAGACGGGGATCACCAGAAAAGAACACGACTCCTCTCCCAGCCACCCCTGGCAGGTAGATTGATGGTCGCTTCTTGCTCCAGGCCTCAGAAGCACGTCATTAAAGGGAGTGACATACCGTCTCCTGGAGCCTCTGAGTAGGGTGACTGTAGGGGAAGAATTAGAGGGACTGAGCTGTACTAGGGGGCAGGGGGGCAGGCCGTGTGTTCTGGGGTCCCCAAGCTATGGGTGCCCCTATCTAGGGGCCCTCATGTTGGCATTCACATGCTGCCTCCCTGTGGGTTGGGCCTCATTAATCAGCATGGCATTCAAATCAGAGAAGAAAAAGGGATTCTTCCTGTATGCCCAAAGCCGTGATGAAGTTAAATCGTGGCAAGATTACAGAGGATCAAAGCTCCCGAGTGGTTGCTCTGTGGGGTGTGAACGTCCCTGGTAAAGACTCAATTCTCACTAAGGCTGCCAGCGACTAGTGAGTTAGTAGACATCCAGAGGCACTTTTCTTGTTCTGGTAAAATATCCGTAATATAAGATTGACTATATTAACTATTTTTACATGTACAACCCTGTGGCGGTAAGTATATTCACGATACCGTGCAGCCTTCACCGCTCTCCGTCTTTATCATCTGAAAGCAAAACTCCGTCTCCATTCAACATTTCCTCCCCATTCCCGCTCCCTCACCCCCTGGTAACCTCTGTTCTACTCTGTGTCTCTGGATGAAATCATACCATATTTGTCCTTTTGTGACTGGGCTTCCTTGGTGGCTGAGATGGTAAAGAATCTGCCTGTCATGCAGAAGACCCGGGTTCGATCCCTGGGTCGGGAAGGTCCTCTGGAGAAGGGAATGGCTACCCACTCCAGTGTTCTTGCCTGGAGAATCCCATGGACATAGGAGCCTGGCAGGCTGTCACCAGACAGGGGTCACCAAGAGTTGGACACCACAGAGCGACTAACACATTCAACTTAGCATAATGTCGTCAAGGTTTATCTATGTCATATCACGTGTCAGCATTTCCTTCCTTTTTAAGACTGAATAACGTTCCACTGTGAATACTCCACATTTTGTGCCTCCATTCATCAGTGATGGACACTTGGGCAGGACATTTTTGAAACGCAGTGGCTGTCCTGAGGGACTCTTTAGACATCTGGCTATGACATTGCACCCCGGTGGTCTCTGGGGTTGATTTGGAGCATCTGGCTGCCTGGGAGGAGGTATGCCCAGTGGTGAAGAGGAGAGAGGCCCACTGCTCCCAGGTAAAGGCCCAGTGTGATGGGCAGGGAGGTTGACCCCCAGCATCCTTTCCACCAAGATGACTCATTCAAGCCAGTTTTATGACTCCAACCTCTTATGGGTGACTGGTTCAGAAATCGACAGGTGACTCAATGATCATTAATCAGGGAAATGTTTCCTCATGTCTGAAACAGGACTACAGGAAGAGGCTCTCTTTTATTCTTGGAGACATTGTCATGTCTGGATTGAGATTCCTGGAACTGCTGCAGCCATCTGGGTATGGCCTCGGGTTGAAGTGTGGCCGTGCAGAGATGGGAAGAGCCTTGAGGACACAACTGAACTGCTTTGGACTTCTTATCATTTGCGATGATGTCACTCAGGCTAGTTGAGTTGGTTTTGTGTCACATTCAGCCCAAAGCAAATCAAGAGGTACCATCTCTGGTATATGAGACGTTACTCAACTAGACTTTCGAAGTGGTTATCTTTGGAAACAAAGCATACAGGGAAATTTACAAGCCTCAAGAATGACATGAGCCTGCCATTAACTGTAGACATAGATATACTGTAGCAAATAACTGCCTGTGATTTGTACCTCCGCCAGTTGCCCTGTCCACCCACTGTGATATCCCCAGGACCTTGGCTGGTGTGCCTGCCATTCTGTCAGCCTGGGTTCGATCCCTGGGTTAGGAAGATACCCTGGAGAAGGGGATGGTTACCCACTCCAGTATTCTTACTTGGAGAATTCCATGGACAGAGGAGCCTGGTGTGCTTCTCTTCATTTGCACCTGCTTCTTCCAACCCTGTGGAGGTGGGCTGGATCACTGCAACAGGTAATGTCCTGGGTTTTGGAGTGCAGGATAAACCTGACTCTGTGCTGATCTGACCTCTAGAGATGAGATTGGTGATGCTAAAGTTGGCAACTGCCCTTCAGCGTCCAAATGTCCAGGCGCCTGTCTCTGCTGATGAAGCATAGGAAAGGGACATAAGGGAACAGGACTGCATTTTTAACCAACACTTTGTGCTCTGCTTTGGGACACCATTGCCTTTGGGGGGGTGGCTGGGAAATGCAATAAGTTCTTCTGTGTTTATGGGTGATTCTCTTGTCCTGCATGCCATCGATCTCTGTGGGGTGGCTGCTGCTCAGAACAAGCTCATTCCCAGGGATCTGCTCTTAAGGTCAGCAGCACATTAATTTTTTTTTTTTAATTTCAAATCACTCCCAGAAAGCGCACTCAAAGAGGGTGAAATTCATTTCTGGAAAGAGCCAATTTGCAGCCAAGTGAAGAAGGGAATAAAGTGAGTGATGGAGCTGAGTATTCTGACTTCTCTCAGGGAGAACTGTGACCAGAACCCATGAGTCTGAATCCTGATGTGGATTCTAGGGGTCTGCTGCTGCAGAGTTTGTGCCCTGACAGTGTGGGTGCAAGAGTCACAGCCTTGCAGGGAAGGAAACACGTACTTTGGGGCTATGTGGAATGGTTGTTCACATATCTTGAAATGTTCCTGGCATTTCATTGCGGGGAGGGGACTGTGGTCCCCTAAATCCTTTAAGGACATTTTCCCTGATGTGTGTTTGGGTCTGTTTGTGTTCACTTTGGGGGTGTGGGGTGTTCTGGGACATAAAGTCCTTATGCTGCTCATGTAGCTCCTTCTCAAGAGGGCTTTGGTCTCTTGTTGTCAGGTTGTCCCCCGCGGGCTTCTGTCCTTTCCCTGTCCTGTTCTCAGACCCTGATGGGTCTCCAGGAAGAATGGGAAGATACTTCATGAACTGCACAGCCCCCCAAGAAGCTGGGTCATTTCTGTTTCAGAAGGCAAAGTGATTAAGTATCCTGGGGACTGAATCCTGCAGGTGCCAAAGATAAGAACATCAATAATAATAACCACCCCAAGAGTGGAAGGGTGCTTAGAGAGGAGAAGTGCTGACCGAGGTCCTGCAGTGAATGCTAAGTGCCCAAGCAGGGCTGAAAGACCACAGTGTGACTCTGCTCTCCTTTACCACTTGGCCTTTCCTAAGGAGTTTGGAGCACGTGTAGGCAGCTGCTTTGTCTTCCCAGGACCTCAACCTGTCTCTTATCCATAGGGGCTGTGAAAAGCAGATCTGTCTCCTCGGCCTGTGTAACCATCAGCTTCTCAGCTAAGGCAGTCCCGCGAGGGCTCTGCTTTAATGTGAGCTGTGTACAGACTGCAGAAGCAGGTCAGGGTGTGGGATGGGAGCCCAGTGGAGATGGACCTACCTGTAAGCTAACCACCCAGGCTTGCCCTCAAGCAGCTCATGGTTCATTCAAGGTCAACCACATGACCCCTGAGAAAAGACAGGAGGGCAGCAGAAACAGCAGAAATCCACAAACACACCTTGCTCAGTTCCTTAGACACATGTCTTTGGGCCTTAGTTGGTGCCTCTGTGGAGATCTATTTATGTAATAAATTCTTACTAAAGGTCTGCCACATGCCAGGCATTGTACCAGTGCCTGGAAGATACAGGGGAGAAAAATGCAAACCCTATTTCTAGTGTACTGATAGTTAGAGCACTTTCATAGCACTTACTGGGAGCACCAAAGAATTGATGCTTTCAAACTGTGGTGCTGGAGAAGACTCTTGAGAGCCCCTTGCACAGCAAGGAGATCTAACCAGTCAATCCTAAAGGAAATCAACCCTGAATATTCATTGGACGGACTGATGCTGAAGCTGAAATGCCAGTACTTTGGCCACCTGATGTGAAGAACCGCCTCATTGGCAAAGACCCTGATGCTGGGAAAGATTGAAGGCAGGAGGAGAAGGGGGCGACAGAGGATGAGATGGTTGGATGGCATCACCGACTCTGTGGACATGAGTTTGAGTGTACTCCAGGATTTGGAGATGGACAGGGAGGCCTGGCGTGCTGTGATTCATGGGGTCGCGGAGAGTTGGACATGACTGAGCGACTGAACTGAACTGAAGTGAAGTTATTAAAACACAAAATAACATACAAAACATTTCTATTACCCCAGGCCTCTTCCAGTCCATATTCACCTACCCACACCTGCTGCAATTACCATTCTGGTGTCCATCACCAGAATCATACAGCATGGGTTTGAGCAAACTCTGGGAAATAGTAAAGGACAAGAAAGCCAGGCATGCTGCAGTCCATGGTATCGCAAAGAGTCACACATGACTAAGGGACTGAACAACAAAAATGAGTGGGTGCCCTGCACTGTTCTAAGCACCAAAAGCTTCCTGTAAAGTTGATGACAACACAGGAGAGATAGAGATTATTGCTCTCATTTTCAGATGAAACCGAGGCCAAGAGAGGTTAAGAGATTGTCCAGGGTCACACTGGTGGTGAGGGGCAGAGCCACGGCTCAGACCCAAGGAGGCTGGGTTCAGAGAGAGTCAGCTTTCTTACCTTTTGTCTACACCCTTCAGAATGCTCGTAGCTTGCGCAGGGGGAGAGTGTACCTTCCTAGGGTCACTCTCCACCCAGGAATTGTCCTCCATTCAGATTCGTCAGATACTTGAGTACCTTCTATGAGCCGATTATGCTTCTAGGCAATATAGAGACCTCAAAGGTGGACTAGATGAGGCTGGGGCCCCTGAAGGCCTTTCACTGTGGTGAGAGAGCTACATGCAAGTAGTACATAGTGGCAGTCAGAGGCCCGTGGGGGCCCGGGTGGAGCATGGGCTGGCACCCCTGTGCTCCGAGCTGGAGTGCCCGGGGAGATTGTACAGCAAGAGGGAGTGTAAGCAGAGAAGATGGTGGGGGAGGACGGACAGCCAGGTAGTGGGCGGGTAAAGAATAGGAAACCAGCAAGATCAGATGAGAAGAGGTGGCCGGTGGGTAGGAAGCACAGCATGTGGGGAGGAGCCAGTGCTGCAGGGCTTGCCACCCATTAGTGAGTTCCCTGCTGAGCCTGGCCTGGCCCCCTCCGGTCACAGTGGCTTGGGCAGAGCCTTCTCTGGACTGATCATGGCCAGTCTCCTGGTTGGTAACATAGACGTCCCCTCCACAGCTGCTGAGGTTTCTCTGAGATTCCACTGAAATCTCATTTCCATTTTCAACCCACTAGCTCCTGCCTTCGGAGAAGGCAATGGCAAGCCACTCCAGTACTATTGCCTAGAAAATCCCATGGATGGAGGAGCCTGGTAGGCTGCAGTCCGTGGGGTCGCTAAGGGTCGGACACGACTGAGCGACTTCACTTTCACTTTTCACTTTCCACTTTCACACATTGGAGAAGGAAATGGCAACCCACTCCAGTGTTCTTGCCTGGAGAATCCCAGGGACGGGGGAGCCTGGTGGGCTTCCGTCTATGGGGTCACACAGAGTCGGACACGACTGAAGTGACTTAGCAGCAGCAGCAGCTCCTGCCTTTCCCTCCCTCCCCACTCACTTGTCTGCCCCATTGAGCATCACAGCTTCCGTGTCCCTTCCCCGTGGCCCCCTCAGCTGAGTCAGCCTACAACCACCATAGAAGTTCCCAACCTTCTCTTGGAAGCTCTGGTCCCAGGGGTGCCACTGCAGCCCCACTTATACCAAAGCTGCAGCTGGGACGACTATGTGACCTCCTGCACTGTAGGGGTCAGGTCCAAGCCTCCCGGACCTATAGGAAGGCCTCCATCAGGCCAGCTGGTTTAAATTCTTGGCCCTTTCCTAAAATAAGTATATTTATCAAGTCCATTGTGCTCTTTGCCCCTTTAAGAAACTAGCAAGTGGTGCAAAGTGCAGCCCCCAAGGTGGTCTCTCTAGAAAACGATCCATGGGGAGCCAAACCAATTCTGTCTGGCTCCTGCTTTCTGGAAAGGCTTTCTCAGGTCCTAGGAAAGGGTCTGCAGCCAAAACCCGAGTCCATCCCCTTCCTCCTGTTCTCTTGATGGAGTGGAGGGTCTCCAGTCCTCCAGCCTCTCATCCCCCTTTCCTGGTGGCCACTGGGTTTCTGAAAACAGGCCCAGTTGGTGTTTAGCTAGCTTTTGCTGTATAAGAAGCCTCCCCTAGATGTAGTGGCTTAAAACAGCAGCCTGTGGGTTGTGATGTGGGCTGGGTTCAGGAGGGCCGCATGGCGGGAGCCTCCTCCATGTGGTCACTTCCCCCAACAGATGGGCTGGGCCTGTTCATGTGGTGCCTGGACAGAGCTGAACGAGAGCAAGTGCAGGCGCCTGTGGTTCTTGCTCTCGGCTCGCAACTGGTATGATGCCACTTCTAGCACATGTATCGGCCTGTGAAAGTCACAAGGCCAGTCTGGATTCAAAGGGTGGGGAAACAGGTTCTTTTCATGGGAGGAGTTGCAAAGCACATTGCAAAGGACATGGGTTCAGAGAGAATTGGGGCCCCTCCACCGCTGAGGTTTCTCTGAGATTCCACTGAAATCTCATTTCCATTTTCAACCCCCTGACTCCTGCCTTCTGCAGTTGACTACAGTTGGTTGTGCGTGTGTTAGTTGCTCCCAGTCGTGTCTGATTCTTTGCGACTCCATGGACTATAGCCCACTGGGCTCCTCTGTCCAAGGAATTCTCCAAGCAAGAATGCTGGAATGAGTTGCCATTCCCTTTGCCAGGGGATCTTCCCAACCCAGGGATCAAACCTAGGTCACCTGCATTGCAGACAGATTCTTTACTATCTGAGCCACGAGGGAAGCCCAACTACAGTTGGTTAATGCACTTTTACTCTAAGTCCTGTCTGTTAAATGAGGATAAAGGTGTGGATTGTTGTGGGAATCAGGTGAGGTAATACACTAAAATGTTAATCTCTAATGCATGCTTGATACATTATAGATCCATCATCAGAGCCATAGTAATGAGTGTTGGAGGGTTGGGAAGGGATCAGTCTTTAGACACCGAGCACACGTCTGGCCGAAAGGAAAGTAGAGGCAGTTCTCTCTTCTTCCTCACCCGTGCTTGCTAGTCTGTGCCTGTCCACCTGGAATGGTCCTCAGGGACACCTCACTGGCCCCTTCCTCTCTCTTTCCCCAAGGCCTTGTGGTCACCATAGCCCTCCTCTCTGCCTCGGACTCAGCCTGTCATCCCTCAATGGGAGGAAGGAAAAGAGACATTAGTTCTGTGTCCAGGAGGCACAGAAGTCAGATGGCCCTGCTACAGGGCCCAAGAGCCTTTCTCGTCCTAGGCTGCCGCCTCCAGTTGTGTGGGTCAAAGGTGATACCACACGTGGCTGGCAGCTCTATGCTTTGATAATAACGTGTTCTGTTGGCCAGCCGCAGAGCACAGTTTAAGACGAAGGAATGTAGACCTCCACCCCTTGATGGAAGAGTGTCAAAGAATTTGGGGCTACCTTTTGAAATCACACCTTCATTTCAAAAAAGATGGTCCAATTTGTCATTTCTCTGCTGGATTTTGTAACACATTTCTCCTCTGTTGGTGAACATCGTGGACAATTTACCAGCCCCATATTACCCTCTTTTCACTCCCCACCCCCAAACTAAGATTTTCACTCAGGAATCCACACCCCAATGCAATTTGGGCATTATAAAGAAAGCTGACCCTACTTCTGGCTCCAGGGGTGAGCCCAATTGCTTAAGACAGTAAGTACCTTCCATCTTCTGCCAAATCGTTGGTTCAAAGGCGGGCGTGTGACAGTCCACTCTGGGTAAATCTCAGGACTCTTGATTGGAATACTAGGACAGAAATGTTCTGTCTTCACTGGACAAGTGGTATGTGGATGTGAAAATTGGAACTGCTACGATCATTTTGTCACTATGAAAGAAGTTGGTCTTGAGGTAAAGTTGATGCCATGGAAGACAGAGAGGTGGAAGACATTGGGTCTGTGTTGAATCACTGAGTCATGGAATCAAACTAATCCTGAATTCTTATTAATATTAATACAGTGAACAGTGGTAAGGACTTAGTGTGTTCCAGGCAGTTTAAATGCATAATTTCTATTAAGCGTTACAAGGAGCCTGGGTAAGGGTATTATTATAACTCCTACCTTACAGATGAAGAAATAGGTCAACAAATTTTTGATGAGGAGATAGGCCTCTGGAGGCAGAGTAATTTGCCCACGTCCCCACAGCCAGTAAAGGATAATCAGGAATCGCGCTCAGTAGTCTGACCCTCGAGCCCACTGTTTCTAACCACTGCCCACACTGCCGTCCTGAACTTTTCTGATTATGTGAGCCAATGACTCCCTTTGTCATTTGAGCCTATTGAGTTGCTTACTTCCAAAATGAAGAACCGCAGCAGATACCCTCTCTCTGCAGGCGTGGCATGCTCCCATGACACGAGCTGTAACGTCAGCCCTGCGTGGAGAGAGCCGACCTGAGCCCAGCCCCAGGAGCTCCAGCAGGAAGCTGTCCCTGGCACGAAGCACACACTGGGGCCACTCCGCAAGGCTCGGCTCCAGGAAGGAGCAGGTGTGTCTGACTGCCGGGCCTATGGGGAGGCCCCAGCCAGACAGGGAGCACCTGAGCACCAGACCCAAACAGGCCTCCTGCTGCCCTACCTCCTCCTCCTTGGCCCTCTGGGAGCCTGGGGCACCAGTTCAGCCCAGCCACCCCCTTTCCCACGGTTACTGTCATGTGACTGCTGAGTCCACCATGGCTTCTCCAGGTCTCTTGGGACTGGAGTCCTTTCCTGGCTTCCAAGCAGGAACCCTCAGCTTCCTCCTTCTCCTCCCACCTCCAACAGGTGAGCCCGACCCTCCCATCTAAGAGCCCGGCTTTGCCAGCTTCACTGGGAAAGATGCTCTAGGACTGGGGGCTGCATTCCACAGATGTTCCTGGATGTTCAGGGGCTTTTATCACAGCCCAGGGGTGGTCACACAGCATCATCTCTTTTCTGTGTTAGGTGTCTGTATGCTACCTGTCCTCTGGTTTGATTGACTGCAATGTGATTTTCTCTGTCACCGATCATGTTACCGAAGGGAGTATGTGAGGTCTGGCTGCTTGCTGCTCAAAAGTCAATAAACAAGCCAGGTTGGTGGAAAGGAAAGTTTGCTTTACTTCAGATGCTGGCAGCTGAGTAGGGTGTAGAGGATGGTGGACATCTGTCCAAAGGCCGATTCTCCCTGCACACTGCCCTCCCGCCACCTGCCACAGCAACCAGCAGGGCAAGAGGTTTTATAGACAGAAGTGGAAGGGGAGACTACATGCAGAAACAGTAGTCATCTCTGACCATCATCTTCAAAGTGATCATCAGTGGTCTGACCAGTGTCATCTTGATTATTTTAGATACAGTTAAGCTTCAGTTCCAGGGTCCACTTGTTCCCATTTTTTCTGAGGCCAGTTCTCAGAATTGTATCAGCCTATGTCATGAGTACAGTCTGGTCATCACGTAGTTAACTTCCCCTCCTGGTGTCTTAGTATCTGTAAGACAGCCCACAGGATATGGCTCAGAATATTAGCTATAGCCCTTGAGAACTGAAGGTCCTTGACTGTGTGTCATGACTACGTTATTATTGGTTAGTCTCCTTTAACTGTTTTCTTTGTTCCGCATTTCTCACTTCTCTGGTTAAACTTACTCTTTGACTTAAATGTTCCACAGACAAAAGGCAGGTAGAGGATATGGAGGGGGTGCAAGGACCCTGCCCCGTTTCAGTAAGATGCTGTTTGGTGGGCAACAGAGTCGGATCTTAACAGGTGCCTGAAACTTTTTCTAACTGAAGAAAGGATTTGTTTCTATTTATTTATTTTGGCTGTGCTAGATTTTCGTTGCTGTGTGTGGGCTCTTCTCTAGTTGCAGCAACCAGAGGTTACTCTTCATTGAGGTGCTCCGACTTCTCATTGCAGTGACTTCTCTTGTTTCAGAGCACAGACTATCAGCACGTGGGCTTCAGTAGCTACAGCACATGGGCTCAGGAGTAGTGGTATCTTCCCATACCGGGAATCCAACCTGGGTCCTCTGTATTGGCAGGTGGCTTCTTATTCACTGAGCCACCACTGAAGTCCCAAGAGAATTTGTTTTTGAAAGTAGAGAAAAAGTAACCTCAAATTCTTCCATTGGCTTTCTTGGTGGCTCAGACCGTAAAGAATCCACCTGCAATGCGGGAGACCTGGGTTCGATCTCTGGGTTGGAAAGATCCCCTGGAGGAGGGCATGGCAACCCACTTCAGTAGTCTTGCCTGGAAAACCCCCATGGACAGAGGAGCCTAGTGGGCTACAGTCCATGGGGTCTTAAAGAGTCCGACACGACTGAGCAACTAAGCACAATTCTGCCACGGCAAAACAATTCCCATCTGCTTAATACGCTCCAATCCTTGTCCACAGATGTAAATATTTTTAAATAGTCTGCTGTACAGTATACATACTATTTTTGTAGTCTCACTTAAAGCACTTGTCTGGCTTGCTGCAGAGTCATCATAATTGTAATTTTACTGGCCGCATAGTACTGTGACATATGGATGCATACAGAGCCTCCGTCTCCATGAGGCTGACATAGTGAACTCAGCAGTTATAATAAATCGTGTTTTAAGGTGGAATGAAGAGTAGTACCATTGGCTAAAAGCCACTAGGAGAGCAGGATTCATTGAGATTTTCAGCTTCACTCATATTCAAGAATAACTCTTTGTTCGTCAGGATTCTGCTCTGGCATCACCTCCTGGGGAAGATTCTCTGGGTCTCCCTGCTTGGGGTGAAGGATCTCCCCTTGCTCCCATGAGGGCTCCTTGTGTTCTGTGTACTTTACGTGCTCGAATTCAGTCCTCACATCCCTATGAGGCAGGCTACTATCCTTACCTTAATTTCACAGATGGAGAAACTGAAGCCTAAAGAGGTTCAGTCACTTGTCAGGATCTCTTAGCTTCTGCGGGGGGTGGGGGTGGCGGTGCAGCCATTCTGGCTTCAGAGCCCCTTTTATAATGTGGGGTCCCCCTCCCTCTGCCCTCTCCCCCAGGACTGACCTCACAGACTGTTATCATGACTTCTGTCTCTCCCCACCTTGTGAGATTCTTCAGGGCTGGGACACTCCTGTTTGCTTGGTGCACGTGGTGTTAGCCCAGTTCTTGGCACCCAGCAGGTGCTTCATAAATGCTGCCTGAATACATGGAGGAAACGAGTGGATGAAATGAATCGGTATGATTTTAAGGAAGGGGCGACTTTGCACCCAGGAATGCGTGCCTCCAGGCCTGGGTGTTCTGATGGGGGGTGTTCTACCACCACCTACAGTGCACAGGTCAGGGGTCCCCAAGGCCTCTGCTGCCGAGGGCTTCAGGCAGGATGCCAGGCTGAGGTGCTCTCCCTCCTGCCCCGTCTGGGGAGCCACCACTCGGGGCACCTGGGTCAGCTCCCCCAGCATCCCGGTGATGAGCGCCCTTGGGTGCTGGCACACCTGGCCTCCCACTCACGTGGGTGCCACAGGCCCAGGGCAGCCTCGTCCTCTCACTTGACTCAATGAGGAGAGAGTGACTCCAATTCAACAATCTCAATGCGAGCAAATGGCAGCCGCTACAAAGATGTTATTTGTCATTTGGGTGATCGAATGAGGGTCGGCTGTGAGCCCAGAGGCCTTGCCCATGTGGATGAGATGCCCACTGGGTTCGGGGGTGGATGCTGGGCTCTGGTTCCCGAGTCTGTTGCTGCAGCAGTGTCCCTAGAGCAGTGCCTCGGGTTTCACCTCACTGCAGGTTCTCACTGCAGTGATCTCAGAAGGGCTCCTCGGCAGCTGTGACCTTGGGCAGAGCCCCTCTCTGTTTTTAATCTCAGTGTCTACCCATCCATGGAAATTGCATCTTGTCAGGTTGCAAATTCTGAAGAGATGGAAGCTGTGTTGTCTCCTCCAGCAAATGTCACTGCTGTGGCCCTTGCCCATCCGTCCACCTGATTGACCACCCTGAACGCTGGTCCTTCTGGAAGGCACGAGGGACAAAGCTCGGTCCCCTGGGGCCTCCGTGCCAGCCTGGGCTCCTTGCCCTGGTCAGCACACAGCCGCCCTCCTGGTCCCATCCCCACTTCCTCAGTTTATCCTCTGCCATTTAAGTCAGAATCTGTTGTGACAGGGCTCAAAATTGAGGAACTCAGAAATTGCCCGTGGTTGTGTTTCTGCTCAGGCTGAAGATCTTAGGGAAAGCCTGAGGACCCTGAGAGTCCAAGGGGTCCAGTTCAGTCATGCAGCTTGTCCAGGGCTGGGAGTGTGTCTTGGAGCACGTCAAGGATCTGGCAGGGGAAGCTGAGGGCAGAGGAGATTTGCTAACAAGCACAGGGAGGCTGATGCAGTGCCCAGTGCCATTAAAATTAATTATCAGTTGGAGTCAACCAGCCCCTCACCCGCATCAGCCTGATGTCACAGTGGCGGCCATAAGAGGGACAGAGGAGGGAGCTGGTCTCGTTATCTCTGTCCTCAAAGGAAGGATGACAGATTTATTACTGGTAGCCATGAGGGCTCCCTGTTCTCCTTTCTTTAAACCATGGAGCCTTTTCTGTTGGAAAATCTAAGGCCCCATAGTGGTTGCAGTCTCGAACCAGGACTGTTGCTGCGGAGGTCCCACTTGTAAACCCCCTTATCCACCCGAAGGCTTCTTCCTGGCTGCCTTTCCCCGAGCGCCTCAATCCTTGAATCCCTCAGTGACTCCTCAGAGTTTGCCTGAGGCCCAGGGAGGAATACAGAGTGGCTGTCCTGGTCGTTTCTGACTAGGGAGAGGGGAGAGCAGAGGCACCGGGTGTGGGGTAGCAGTTGGGGCTAAGGGCAAAGTGGTCCTGGGTACCTTACGCCTTCTCTTTACTGGGGGGACAGAAAGCTCACCTGTCCACCCTTCATTATTTTTCTTCCTTGAAATTGATGCTCAGAAAGGTTTTAAGTTGTAATAAACTCACTTTCCCATCTCTAATTGGTCAGAGATGGATAGAATGTCTGCTCAGAGCTGCTGACAAACAGGAGCAAACACCCATGACTGCACTGAAATGATGTACTTCCAATTTATAAGCCACCTTCTGATGAGCTGCTGCCACCTCATCAGGGGTCTTTGTGCTGTCTGGAATGGTGAGAACAGTTCACAAAGCCTTTGGCCACAAGTCCAGGATCGATGGGGCAAAGACACTGGCAGATTATTTTTTTAATGTATTTTTATTTTGGTTGTATTGAGATATAACTGACATATAGTATTGTATAATGATTTGACTTACACACATCATGAAATGAACATCCATCCTCTCATAAAGAAACAAAATTAAAGAAATAGGAAAAAAAATTTCCCTTTGTGATGAGAACTCTTGGGATTTCTTCTCTCCACAACTTTCATATATAACATGTTGTTGTTTAGTCGCTAAGTTGTGTCCAACTCTGCAATCCCATGGATTGTAGCCCACCAGGCTCCTCTGTCCATGGGATTTTCCAGGCCAGAATACTGGAGTGGGTTGCCGTTTCCTTCTCTTCCTGGCGATCTTCCTGACCTGGAGAATGAAACCTGCTTCTCCTGCATCGGCAGGTGGATTTTGTACCACTGAGCCACCTGGGAAGCCCCATATATAACATAGTGAAAGTGAAGTCGCTCAGTTGTGTCTGACTCTTTGCAACCCCATGGACTGTAGCCTACCAGGCTCCTCAGTCCATGGAATTTTCCAGGCAAGAATACTGGAGTGTGTTGCCATTTCCTTCTCCAGATATATAACATAGAGCAGGGTTAATTCTATTTATCACATTGTACATTGCATCCCTAACACTTACTTATCTTATAACTGACCGGAGTTTGGTACCTTTTGACTACTTTCATCCAGTTCCACCTTCTCCCACCCTGTCTCTGGTAACCACAAATCCCATCTCTTTTTCTGTGAATGTGTTTGTTTTTGAAGTATAATTGACCTATAACGCTATGTCAGTTCCTGTTACACAACATAGTGATTTGATATTTCTTACATTTAAAAATGATCGTGATAAGTCTAGTTACCATCTGTTGCCATATAAAGATATTATATAATTATTGACTGTATTACCTACAATGTACATTTCATACCAGTGACTCATTTTGCAACTAGAAGTTTGTACCTCTTAATCTCCCTCACCTATTTCTCTCCTCCCCCTCTGGCAACCACCAGTTTGTTCTCTGTATTTTTGACTCTGTCTCTGTTTTGTTATGTTCATTCATTTGTTTTGTTTTTTTAGATTATACATATAAGTGAAATCACATAGTATTTGGCTTTTCTGACTTATTTTACTTAGCATTAATACCCTCTAGGTTTATTCATATTGTTGCAAATGGCAAGATTTCATTCTCTTTTTATGGCTGAGTAATATTCAATTTATCCATTCCTTATCTATTCATCTATTAGTGGACACCTAGGTTGCTTCTTTACCTTGGCTATTGTAAATAATGCTGCAATGAACATAGACTATATCTTTTCTAATTAGTATTTTCATTTTCTTCAGATAAATACTCATAAGTGGAAATGCTAGATCATATGGTAGTTCTATTTTTAATTTTTTGAGGATCTTCCATACAGTCTTTCACGGTGGCTGCACCAATTTGCCTTCTCACAAAAAGTTCATGAGTGTTGCCTTTTCTCCACATCCTCACCAGCACTTGTGTTTTTTTTTTTTTTTTTGATGATAGCCATTCTGACAAGTGTGAGGTGATATCTCATTGTGGTTTTGATTTGCGTTTCCCTGATGGTTAGTGATGTTGAGCATCTTTACGTGTGCCTGTTGCCCATCTGTATATCTTCTTTGGAAGTCCATCTGTCCAGGAATTTCCCAGATAAGAATACTAAAGTGGGTTGCCATTTCCTGACCCAGGGATCGAACCCACATCTCCTGCATTGGCAGGTGGGTTCTTTATCACTGAGCCACCAGGGAAGCCGTACTTTGAAACTATCCTATTCTGTCTTCCTAGGGTTTTTGTCCAGTTTCCAGTTGAAATGATTGCATAATGATGAAAACTTGATGACCAGACCGGCTGAATTAGAATCTCAGTATTGTTTGACCCAGGAAGATGTATTTTTAGCACAGTTTCCATTGCTGCTTATGCCATCCACCACCAGGTTTGAGAAATGGAATCTTATAGAACTGAGTTTGACCCTGAACGTGATCTCCCATTTATCTCATTCTGTCTCTGAGTTGGACACAGTTAGCAGTGGGATGTGTTCTGTAAGATGTGGCTTGTCCTTTCATTAGTCTGTGAAGTCCAGACCAAGGCTTCCCTTACATTTCCTTCTTGAGGCTCACATTCGAAGTTTTGCTAAGAGCTGTGCTCAACCAACCCTCCCTGGAAGAGTGATGGAGGGCATCCAGGTGTAAGTCTCAGCTACTGATGAGCAGCACATCTTAATGACCACAGAGCCAGCTGAAGGTGATGCCTGGATTCCAACTGGACTTCCTGGCCTCCGTCCCAGGGGAGCACATTTTCTCTGGAGCAGCTGCTTCAGAGGAAAGCTCTACCCTTCTCCCCGCTCTGACCCTCCCCATCCCCCTCTCACCTGCCTTAAGCTCAGAACCTTCCACTACTCCCTTGTGAGTCAAGAGAAAACCTGAGCCTGAAGGGACTCGGGTAGGATGATTGCAGCCCGCAGGCTCCATCCTGACGGGAGACTGCCAGCTCGCTTTGCCTTGCTTCTCCTCCTCCTGTCGCCAGCACCTCCCCAGAACCCTTTGGGACATCCAGGATGGAAGTGAAAGAGTCCTTCCTCTCCCACTGCCTGCTCCTGGAGCCTCAGCCCTAGCTCCTTGGGGAAGCCAGTGACCTCAGCAGAGCCCTGGTGGCCAGAGGAGGCTGTGGCTTCAAAACCCTCTGGCGTCTTTGCTGTAAGTCTCTATGGGGTGGGGGCAGGGTCCTCCTCAGGCTTCCCCCGCCCCTCTCTCTCCCTTGGGGTCATGTAGGACACAGAATGCATATGTCTGCACCTAGGTTTCAGGTGTCTTTCAGCACGCTGATTATGGTAGTTGACAGTTCAGTTCATTACCATCATTTTCTTTTGTGCCAGTTAGTGTTTGCCTGGACCTTGTTGCAGAGAAGGCAATGGCACCCCACTCCAGTACTCTTGCCTGGAAAATCCCATGGACAGCGGAGCCTGGTGGGCTGCAGTCCATGGGGTCGCTAAGAGTCGGACACGACTGAGCAACTTCACTTTCACGCATTGGAGAAGGAAATGGCAACCCACTCCAGTGTTCTTGCCTGGAGAATCCCAGGGACGGCGGAGCCTGGTGGGCTGCCATCTATGGGGTCGCACAGAGTCGGACACGACTGAAGTGACTTAGCAGCAGCAGCAGCAGGACCTTGTTGCTGTTTAATCAATCATGTGCGACTCTTTGTGACCTCATGGACTATAGCCAGCCAGGCTCCTCTGTCCTATGGGATTCTCCAGGCAAGAATACTAGAGTGGGTTGTCATTTCCTTCTCCTGGGAATCTTCCCAACCCATGGATCGATCCTGCATCACCTACATTACACGTGGGTTCTTTACCATTGAGCCACCAGGGAAGCCCTGATTGGAACTTGGCCCCTGCCAGAAACATTGTGGCCAGGCCTCTGCCTCTCCTGTGGAGGACAGCTTCCCTGACTCAGCTCTAAGTCTTGTAGGGGATGCTATGGGACAGAGTAAAAGGCCAGAATTGTGGGCTAATTTCCTACAAGGTTGTGTGGTTTTCTGGTTCTCTATCTGGGAGGCCAATCTCTCCACCTATCAGAGAAAGATTCTCAAGCCTGATTGTGCATTAGAATCATTTGGGGGAATGTTTCTTTTCTGTTTTCGAACAAGCAGTCCTTGGACTCAGACCTGTGCCTCTGGTGGCCTGGAGGTACCCTGCAACCTGTATTTGTATAAACCTCAGTTCAGTTCTTCAGTCGCTCAGTTGTATCTGAACCTTTGCGACCCCATGGACTGCAGCATGCCAGGCTTCCCTGTCCATCACCAACTCCCAGAACTTGCTCAAACTCATGACCATAGAGTCAATGATGCCATCCAACCATCTCATCCTCTGTTGCCCCCTTCTCCTCTTGCCTTCAATCTTTCCCAGCATCAACGTCTTTTCCAATGAGTCAGTTCTTTGCATCATGTGGGCAAAGTATTGGAGTTTCAGCTTCAGCATCAGTCCTTCCAATGAATATTCAGGACTGATTTCCTTTAGGATAGACTGGTTTGATCACCTTGTAGTCCAAGGGACTCTTAAGAGTCTTCTCCAACACCACAGTTCAAAAGCATCAATTCTTCAGCACTCAGCTTTCTTTATAGTCCAACCCTCACATCCATATATGACTACCGGAAAAACCATAGCTTTGACTAGATAGACCTTTGTTGACAAAGTAATGTCTCTGCTTGTTAATATGCTGTCTAGATTGGTCATAGCTTTTCTTCCAAGGAGTAAGTGTCTTTTAATTTCATGGCTTCAGTCAACATCTGCAGTGGTTTTGGAGCCCCCGAAAATAAAATCTGTCACTGTTTCCATTGTTTCCCCATCTATTTGCCATGAAGTGATGGGACTGGATGCCATGATCTTTTTTGAATGTTGAGTTTTAAGACAACTTTTTCACTCTCCTCTTTCACTTTCATCAAGAGGCTCTTTAGTTTGTCTTCGCTTTCTGCCATAAGGGTGGTGTCATCTGCGTATCTGAGGTTATTGATATTTCTGCTGGCAATCTTGATTCCAACTTGTGCTTCATCCAGCCCAGTATTTCGCATGATGTACTCTGCATTGAAGTTAAATAAGCAGGGTGACAATATACAGCCTTGACATACTCCTTTCCCAGTTTGGAAATAAATTTCCCCATTTGGAAATAAATAAACCTCAGTTGGAGAATTCTAATGTGCGAACCAGTTTGGAAAATCTGCAGTAGATCCCCCCACCCCTCACCTTCTTTAGAAACTTGCTACCCGCTTCTCTGGTCTGGTTATATCCTCATCCTCTCCCTCCCAGCTGGCTTCTCCTCAGCAGCCAGACAAGCTTGAGTTTCTCCCAAGGACTTTGGAGATAGGGGTCCTCTCCCGTGTGCTCGAATCCTCACCTTTTTCTCTCCCTGAAACTCTGATATCCTGCTCCCTGCTCTCAGCCCCTCAGCTTCTCAGAGTCTCCCTGAGGCCACTGGTGACGTAACTGGACCTGGGACCTGCCTGTCCCCACTGTGTCTCTGCAGCAGGTGACCTGCCCACCAGCTCCTCTTCCCTGAGACTCCTCTGTGTCTGGGACACACACTGTCACCTCTCTCTGATCGGCCCCCCTCTGTCCCCTCTGTGGTCTTGCTGTCCCCTGGGTCTTTCCTGGAATTCCACCCCCTCCTCAGTGACCTGATTCACTTTGATGACTTCCGCTACCTGCAAGCGACCCTCCTGAGCCTGTCTCCAGCTTGGCTCTGCTCAGCCCATGGGTACTGCCCTCACTGGGTTCCCCACCTGGTTTGTGGCTCCACACTTACCACATAGTGTGGGAAACCAGATACCCAGACCCAACTGTGCCCCCTTCTCCCTTCTCCGAAATGAACAGGCCCCTCAATCCCCAGGACACCCCCTCCTCCTCCTGGAGGTCCTTCTCTCCCCTGCACCCACTACCATGCCTCCCTGCCCACCTCATCTCCTCTCACCTCCCAGACTCTGCCTTATCCCTTCTGCCTCGTCCTCCCCTTGGGGGTCACAACCCTGACCTGTGATTCCCCACTGAAACCAGCCTTCCCAGGGGCTGCCTGGTTGCCTGGAAGAGGAAGCCAGGCCCATAGCAAGGCCCTCAGGGCCCCCTCCAGTCTGACAGCTGCCCACCTCCAGCCCCGTTTTTCATCCCTGCCCCGCACGCGGCACCCTGTGCTCCGCTCCCTGTACCCTCAAAGTCTCCTGCCGCCCTCTGGGCTTCTGGATGAACATTCTAGGTTGTCTTTGGGATGTTCTTCTCCTCCTCCCCTTGACTATTGCCCACTGGCTTTCTATACCTTTCCCTTCATCACGTTTTCTTCTGTGAAGTCTTTCCTGACAAACCAGACTGGATTTGTCACTGTTCTTTCTGGAACCCAGTATCCCCACCAGAGTGTGAGCTCCCCGCAAGGGACCCAGCCAAGCCTCCACCCCCAGCCTGCACCCTCTGTTCCAGGGCCCGGCACTGGCTCGGGGTTGGTGCTCATGGAATAATCTAGAACTAATTGGTTGCTGCTGGGAGTGGGGGGCTCTTTCTTTAGCAAGTAAGACTCATTTAAAATAATACCTTTTCATATGCAACTGTGCTAAAATCATTTTTTAAATTTCCTGTTGAGTAGATTAAAACGATGTTTATATATTATAAATCCATTCACTTAATGCTTACCTTCTATAGCATGTGCAGGCATGTGTGCCAAGTCGCTTCAGTTATGTCCAACTTTGCAGCACTATGGACTGTAACCCATGAGGCTCCTCTGTCCATGGGATTCTCTAGGCAAGAATATTGGAGTGGGTTGTCATGCCCCCCTCCAGGAAATCTTCCCAACCCAGGGATCCAACCCACATCTCTTGTCTCCTACATTGGCAGGTGGATTCTTTACCACTAGTGCCACCTGGGAAGCCCTTCTGTGGCATATATTACCTTATATGGCAAAAGGGATGACATCACCGACTCAATGGACATGAGTCTGAGGAAACTCCAGGAGATGGTGAAGGACAGGGCAGCCTGGTGCGCTGTCAGTCCATGGGGGTCACAAAGTGTTGGACATGACTGAGTGACTGAACAAAAACAACAAATGGCTAAAGGGACCTATCACCATGGTTTCCTAGTAAATGAAATTATTTATCCACATTAATAACTAATTCGTAATTTATCCAGATTGATGCAACTGCAGGTAATATATGTACATATTGTACAAGTTGGTATGTGACTAATGTGCTTTTATTTTTATATATGTCTTAGTTTGTCAATGTGGGTAAAAGAATAGTGTCCAAAAGTCCCTCCCACATCACACCCATGTTGTCTTTTAAATAAAATGTGGGTCAGCCCAGCTTCCCCAGCAGATAAGCCTTCCTCTTTGCTGATGTTTCCTGTCCCCAGAGCAGCAGGCTGGCTAGGCCTCCCTGCCTCCATGGCAAGCAACTAGATGCATGAAGAGGCTCACTGGCTTCTAATCAGTTTGGTAATTCTGGTGATATTCTGTTTTTGGGCAGAGGATGGATTAGATGATCTTTTAACTAAGAATCTCTGAGTTCAGGGGTTTCCTTATGCTCAAATTTTTCATATCAGATACATGTTAGGCTGAGCCATATAAAATTGCTGTTATTCAGCTACTCTGACCTACCAAGATGGCGATTCCTTATGGTTCAGTCTAGTAAGAACTTGTTCCCATTTCCTAGGCAGGATGACCATGGCGAGGCCACAGCTACAAAGAGACAGGGGGTTACAGAACCTCAGCCAGATCCCACTGAGTCAGGACACTATCGGCCAGGGTCAGGGCACCGTCTGCTCCTATGAAGGACATTGGCCAGGGCAGGGGTGGGGGCATGCGGAGAGGTTCAAGAGTATTTTGAAAATCATTAAGGATGAAGTTTCTTTCCTTGTTCCCTCCAACTCTTTTTATTGTAGTAAACTACACAGAATGTGAAATTTACCATCTTATCCATTCTCAAGTGCGCAATTCATGGGCATTCAGTTCAGTTTAGTTCAGTCGCTCAGTTGTGTCCGACTCTTTGCGACCCCATGAATCACAGCACGCCAGGCCTCCCTGTCCATCACCAACTCCCGGAGTTCACTCAAACTCATGTCCATCGAGTCGGTGATGCCATCCAGCCATCTCATTCTCTGTCGTCCTCTTCTCCTCCTGCCCCCAATCCTTCCCAGCATCAGACTCTTTTCCAGTGAGTCAGCTCGTCGCATGAGGTGGCCAAACTATTGGAGTTTCAGCTTTAGCATCAGTCCTTCCAGTGAACACCCAGGACTGATCTCCACATCCAAACTGCTGTGCACCCATCACCACCATCTGTCTCCAGAACTCTTTCATCTTACAATACTGAGACTCTGTACACATTAAACAATAGCTCCTCATAACCTCCTCCCCCTGACTTTGGCAACCAGCATCTTATTTCCTATTCCTATGATTCTGACCACTCTAGGTAACTCATATAAGTGAAATAATACATTTGTTCTTTTGTAACTGGCTTATTTCATTTAACGTAATGTCATCAGGGCTCATCTGTGTTGTAGCACGTGTCAGAATTTCCTCCCTTTTTAAGGATGTATACTATTCCATGATATGTATAGATCATATTTTGCTTGTCCATTCATCCATCTATAGACACTTGGGTTGCCACCATGTTTCAGCTCTTGTGAATAATACTGCAGTGGACATAGGCATGCCAATATGTCTTTGAGACCTTACTTTCAATTCTTTTGGGTATATACCCAGAAGTAGAATTCCTGGGCTATATGGCAACTTTATTTTCAATTTTATTGAGGAAGGGCCATACTGTTTTTGTTCATTTTTAATGTAAGGCTGGAACACCCGAGACTGAAAAGAGCTCAGGTTTCCACTGTGGACAAATCTAGGTTTAAATCTGGGCTCTACGTTGTGGACAAGTCATTTAGCCTCTTTGATCTTTGGTTTCCCCATCTGTAAAGTGGGGATACTAATAACCATCATGAGCTGCCATAGGAATTAGAGGCAGTGTGAGTAGGAGAGGGAGGTAGCGTGTTGCAATGCACTCTAGGGAGGCAGTAAATGGCACCTGTGTTAATTTTACTTAGTATTTCCCCCACATGCTCCTGTTCATCTTCTACCGTCTTTCCGCTTTGGCAGTGGTTTTTAAATGGTGTCATCTAGTGTTTATCTCATGTCTCACAGCATGATACATAAGCAGAGGCGATGGATGGTGACGTACATGTTCTAATGGTCCCTATGTCCTAGTTCCTTCCATGTCCACTGCTAAGCCCTGAATTCATGTCTGCATCATTTTTCAGTTCTCCTTTCTCCAAGTTTGTCTTTCTCATCAGACAGTGGTGGGGTCAATGCCTACCCATGCGTGAGACCTTGGACAAGATACTTAATCCTTTTTTTAAAATTAATTAATTTGTTTATTTTTGGCTGTGCTGGGTCTTTGTTGCTGTCCCGGCTCTGTCACTGGTTATGGCGAGTGGGAGCTACTCCTTAGTTGCCAGGCACAGGCTTCTCATTGCAGTGGCTTCTCTTGTTGCGGAGCACTCAGGCTCTGGAGCTCAGGCTCAGTAGCGTGGCACCCAGGCTTTGTTGCTCAGAGGCATGTGGGATCTTCCCAGACCAGGAAGCAAACCTGTGTCTTCTGCATTGGCTGGAGGATTCTTAACCACTGGACCACCAGGAAAGTCTGAGATACTTAATTCTTGACTCCTGAGTGTGTGTGCGCGCTTTAAAATGTAGGTTTTGTTATTATTAATAGTGAGGGATGGTGAGGTCAACAGATCAGGAAATGACAGCCATTGAAAAGATAGTTTGTTCCTCACAGTCCCTAAGAAGGGAGGGCATACCACATTTGGAGATGCCTGTGTGGAAGGACCAGGGACCATCAGGAGGCAGAGGATATTACGGGGAGACACGAGCAGGAGACTTTGCTGTGAGTTCCATGGGAAGGAATGTCAAGACAGGTCAAGCAGGCTTAGGATGGGCTAGTGTTCCCCAGGGTGTAGCAACTGCCTGAGCTGTCTGGTGCCTGGCTCTGAGTGATTAGGGCAGAAGAGAGTGACCCAGAGGGTGAGAGTCTATAAAAGAGCAGTCTGGGTATGCATTCTCGATTGTTTGTCTTGCATAAGGAAGTCATTTGCTATCCCTAAGAATTGGCTAGCCCTGGGAGGGGGATCTCTACAGAGTCAGCAAGTCTCTAGATACCAAAGCATCAGAAACACCAGGTTAATGCAGTATGTAAGATAGTGTGATAGACAGAATGATGCCCACCCCCAGAGATGTCCATGTCCTGATTCCAGAACCTGCAAAGATGCTACCTTACATAAAAAGGAAGGACTTTTCAGATGTGACTAATTCAAGGATCTTAAAAATATGGGGCTTACCCTGGATTATCCAGTGGGCACAGGATAATCAGAAGGGTCCCTCCAAGAGGGAGACAGGAGGATCATAGTCAGAAGGAGAAGATGGAAGGATGGAAGCCGAGGTCTGAGAGGAGAGAAGATGTACAGCTCCTGGCTTTGATGATAAAGGAAGGGGCCATTAGCCAAGGAATGTGGGAAACCTTGAGAAACTGGAAAAGGCAAGGAAACCATTGTTCCCAGAGCCTCCAGAAAGGAGCCAGCCCCGAGGACCCATTTCAGACTTCTGACTTCCAGCATTGTGTTGCTTTAAGTCACTAAGTTTGCAGTAACTTGTTACAGCAGCCATAGGGAACTTATACAGGTAAGAGGAAGGCCAACTAACTTGCAGGGTTGTTACGGGGCTCAGAGCCTGTGTAGAAAAAAGCCTGGCTTGAGAAAAGTGTCAATAAAAATGTAATGATATTATTAATACCTGCAGGGCTCTGGGAAGTTTGGGATGAAGTAAGGATCATGGACACACCCACCACGTTGCTTTGTGCCTTGTGGCTGCTCTGAAAATCTCAGGCTGTCTTTCTCTCCTCTTACAGGTCTGGGGTGTTTGGGAAAGCCCCTTGAAGGAAGGGTTCTGGGAGATGCATCCTAGCCTGAGCTTACTCCCCTCTGCAGGCACCGTGGTCAGTGTGTGTGCTGGGGGTCATTTCCTGAATTTACCCTCTGAGTGGCTTCCCTGTCCCCTCAACGACTCCAGCTCCTACCTCTGAACTCTTAGGCCCTAAGGAGCTTTGTCACACGAGGTTGGTGTCCTTTCCACCTGCTGCCTGTTGTCCTTTCAAGTGGCTGCACTGTGGCTCCTTAATGGCAGGAATGGATTGTTAGATGACATCTGTGTTCCCCTGAGGCCTCAGGACTGTGCAGGGTCCTTGGCCGCCCAGGGCCATGCCTCCTCCAGGCTGGTACATTGGCATCTCTAGCATGGGCACCAGTTGTCTGAGCAGCAAAGTGCTGGACATGAGTTGTTCCTCTCGGAGCTCCCGGAGGGCGAGCTGCTGGGCCCCCAGCTCATGATGGGCACATGTGCCGCTGTCTCCCAGCGCCCTCCAAAGGCTGTCCCCTCCGGCCTCTCACAGGGACGTTCGTCTCGGCCTTCACCGTGCTGTGTGGCGCCCGCACGGACCTCCCGGACAGGCACGTGTGCTGTGTCTTCTGGCTGAACATCGCCGCGGCCCTCATCCAGATCCTCACCGCCATCGTCATGGTGGGCTGGATCATGAGCATCTTCTGGGGCATGGACATGGTCATCCTCGCCAGTGAGTAGCTGCTGGCGCCCCACCTCCCTGTGGGGCTGGGGCTGGGGCTGGGCCGGGATGCGGGCAGCAGGGCTGGAGGAGAGGTGGGGGCCAGGATGGGCCGGGCGTTTGCTTGTGATCCTGTTGGGGGCCAGGTGGGGGCTTTGCAGGGAGATCTGCACGGCTGGGCCTGCTGCTCCCCCAGGGGCTCACTGGTGTCCGTGGCCGCCTGGCCTAGGGGACTCTCCCTGCGTGCCCAGCCCTGGGGCCTGCAGGGTATCACGAGAGCACCAGGCAGAGACGTGAGCCACAGGTCATGAATAAGGAAGGGAGAGAGTGCCTGTTCAGCTCAGACAAACCAGGCATCACGTTTGTCAAGGAAACAGCCTGGTTGACAACACCGGGGTAGCAAGGCTATGGGCCCATGAGAGCTCAGTCCCTTGTGCCTCCATCATGCCATTTCCAGAAAGAAGGAAAAGGCCACCGGGCATACTTGTGCTCAGGAAACCCTGTAACTGCTTTTTATTTAACAGCCAGAACAGCATAATTTCAACTTCTTTTAAAGTAAGTTCTTTGTTCCTTGATGCTAAAGCCTTCCTCTTCCTGATTTGTATTCAGCAGACCTTCACCAGTCACTTAACACAAACTTGATCCCGACACGAAACTGCCGAAGAAGACTTGATTAACATTTTAAAAATAACCCAGCGAGATCTTAAGACAGACACCTATTTTAAGCAGCCGCGCTCGTCACCCCGGGCCCCCGTGCAGGTCCGTGTATTGTCACACGTTCTGTCTACCTCATTAGGCCAAAGCTCCTCACTCACATGCAGCACGTCCTCACAGCCCTTTGCCCTTCTCCCCACACCCCACGCTCCTCCTGTCCCCCACACCTGACAAGACCATTTGCAGGTGGAGTGCCTGTGCCAGAGGTGAACTGCGTCAGGGAAGAACAGCAGGGGCAAGAGGGGAAGCCCAAGGTTCAGGGGGCTCTAGAATGATCTAGAATGATTCCTAGTTGACTCAGTCTGAGTTCAGAATCCTGTGAGCATCCAAGACCCAAGGCTTATTCAGATACCAGGGCCCAGCAAGGTTAGGGTCAGTGACCAATCAAACCACCAGGCCAGAGAAAAGGCAGGTTCCTGAGCCTGAGCGAGCCCAGCAGAGCTGGTGGATTGGTTAGGCAGGCTGGTGGAAGCAGCTCCTTTCCCTCCCGGGGTGCTGGACTGCCAGGGCATCTCAGAATTAGAGCCAGGAGACAGGGGTGGCCAGAGAACGGGGAGGGGAACACTGGGCAGGGGGAACATCAGGGGAAGCTGAGGAACAGTTGGAAGATGTCCAATCCCTCCTGGGGACAGCTGCTCCCAGGGCAGGGGCTGCCCATCAGCAAGGGGGTCGGTGAGCCCGCAGAGCAGGCAGAGACAGAGGCAGGTGCATCCAGCTCCCTCAGGGGAGCTCCTCCCTTGGGAAAGGTCCATGAACCACTTCCATTTGTGGGGAGTGGGGCAGAGTATCGCTGATAAGACAGACGTGCTGCCAGTCTTTCTTGAGTCTGGAGAAGCCAAGTCTGACCATTTCCCAGAGGGAGTTAAGTGCTTCTCTGAGAGGCCTGTTCCCAACTAGAACCTGGAAGGGGCCCTCTGCTCTCAGAGGCTTCCTCAGTGGCTGATGGAAAGCCTGGGAAGGCTGCCCCATCTCCGCCCGGTATGAGCCCCGGACCCCTCTAACTGAGTCATCTCCTCGTCACACAGATGTTGGGCCAGGCACTGGGGCATGTTAGTGAGGAGACTTTCTGTTATAGCAGCACAAAACTGTGTCACAATAAATGTGTTGATGCCTAACCTGTTGCCTAGAGCTTTCTGGTATTCTCTTTTTGGGTCACGCTTGATACCAGACCCCACAGGGCCTGTATCTTAGAGATAACTTCAAGAACTCCCCTTTATCACCTCCTAGCGGAGAAGGCAATGGCACCCCACTCCCGTACTCTTGCCTGGAAAATCCCATGGACGGAGGAGCCTGGTGGGCTGCAGTCCATGGGGTCGCTAAGAGTCCAACACGACTGAGCAACTTCACTTCTACTTTTTGCTTTCATGCATTGGAGAAGGAAATGGCAACCCACTCCATTGTTCTTGCCTGGAGAATCTCAGGGACGGGGGAGCCTGGTGGGCTGCCGTCTATGGGGTCGTACAGAGTCAGACACGACTGAAGCACCTTAGCAGCAGCAGCAGCAGAGGAGGAAACAGAGACCCGAGAAGGGCAGATGGGAGCCTATTGCTTCCTCACCTTTCACCACCCTAGCTGTTGACTCCACATCAACCCCTCTCTCACGGCTGGTGTGGGGGCCATAGTTGGGCTACAGGCTACTCAAGTGCTGGAACCCACCGCCCCTCCCTTCCTGCCCCCTTCCTCCCCGCCCACTCCTTCACAGTAGGTCACCTCCTTGGTTTCAGGAGTGCTGTCTCTGTGTCAGACTTTTTAGAACACTGTTTGGGGGATGGACTTGAGGGCCGCACCAGAAAACCCACCACCCCTCACTGCTACCCGCTTATCCCGCCTAGGCACCAGACTTACTCACCCATCTCAGCAACGGGTACCTTTGCCCCTTTTTCCAGAAAGTAAACCCACCTGCAAAGGATCAATAATTGCCGCTGTTGAGATGGTGCTGTGGGCTGAGATCACCCCAAGCAACAGTGGAGTGTGCATGTCTCAGGAATACTACATTGAAGAGAGTAGTCACAATGGACTGTCCTAGCACAATGTCTGCCCTAGTAAATAGTTGGACAAGGGGCTGTTGTTTCTCGTGTCACTCCAACCTCTTCCTGTAAAAATGAAGGAGACTTTCTAATTGTAACAACACAGGGTAATGTTTTTTTACCTAGCATTGCGTGAGTGTCACCAAGAAATGTACCATGGGGAAGGATAGATTGGGAGTTTGGAATTGACATGTATATACTACTAGATTTAAAATAGATTACCAACAAGGACCTACTATAAAGAATTTATCAATTAAAACAATAACAACAAAAGAAACATACCATCAAGTAAAACCTCCTAAGGGGGAAATCAGAGAACTCTAAATCAAAGTAGCAGTTAAAATCAGGAACTTGCAAGGTTGCTGCTCTGTTTATATTAATAAAAATAATCAGTAAGTTAACAATAGCCTGTATTGGTTGTGGGTCAGTAAATACTTGGTAATTGTACAGGAGCCTTTTTCAGCTGCCATACCCATGGCAGACATTGCTAATCTATCTTGACACTTTCTGCTGAATAGTCTTACCCGTTTTCAACACAGGGCTTCAGGCAGTCACTACTCATGGATCCAAGATGTCTACAAGATAAAAGTCTGTTTGCCATTCCCTGCCTGAGTCTTTCCCAAAGCATTAGGTTTTATATATGTGACTCCTGTCCACAAAAAATGTGAACCCCATGGCTTAGACAGGGGCCAGGATGGGTCACTTCAACATCTTTAGGTTGCCACAGTCAAACCTGTCCTGTAGCTGTCCCTCCTTGGAGCATCCAGAATTCATCTTGAGGCAAAGATGGGTTGGGGCAGAAGAAGAGTGAGGGGCAGAAGGTGAGCAGAAGAGCGACCTTGGCTGAGATTCGGAGGAAAGAGGAGAGAGCTTCTTGGTGGTGTCTCACGGAGTGTGACCCCCCAGGGAGGGGAGAATGCTCTGCACTCCTGAACCGAAGCCCACACACCCTCTGGGGCTGCCCACTGGCCGCAGTGGCTGGTCACTGTGCGTGCAGACTGAAGACCCCTTCCATCTCCCAATCCCCACCATGCAGCCTCTCCCTTTTTATATTTCAGGCAGTCCCTCTGTTACCGACCGGGGTTCTTGGCCTCTTTAATCAGTAGAAACTGATAAGAAGCCAGATGAGAAATCAGGCAAGGTTTTATTGGGGGCCCCTGTTGCAGCAGAGGGGAGTGAGACCAAATAACAGGTTCCCTTGGTTGCTCCCTGAGCAGAAAGGTGAACTGATTCCTTATAGGGGATGAAGGTAGGGGCAGGTCCAGGGGTCTGGCTGGAGGGGTGCCTTAGGTGGTGCTGTGGGCAGGGGACACGCATGATACCCTGCTTTTGCTCCAGGCTCTTCAGAAGTGACAGTTGGTCCTTTTGGTCTTTTTGTGTCTTCCTGTCCATAATCTGCCCCTACAGCTCATGCACGTGCATGCACTTATTTTTGATCCCTCATAGTGTCTTTGTATTTTGTCGCTCAAAGAGGGTTTGTCCAGGTGCAAGCACTGCAGCAAAGGGTCCCAGGTGCCAGGTCCCAGCTTGTCTCATGTCTGGCTTCTTTTTTTAGACTGTTTTCTCTTTCTCTTTTTCTCCTCTTCCTCATGCTGCCTCGTATTCCCGTGTTTCTCCGCAGTTTCCCAAGGTGAGTCTATTGGGGTATGCACAGGTCTCATGCCCGGGCTGCCTGGGCCCTCCCCTTCAGTGCCCTTCGCCCACCTCACACTGCTGCCCTCCCAGTCCCCTGCCTACCTCCCCACTTCCCACCCACAAACACCCCCTTTCCCAGTTGGCCAACAAGCTTCTATTTTTAGTTTTTTATTTTGGAAAATATCTAAACATAGATGCAAATAGAAGGCCTAGTATAGTGAGCCTCTAAACGCCTATACCACCTTCAACCATCATCCACTCATGGCCGCTCTGTTTTCTTCTACTACTGCCTGCGTCTGCCTCCACCCCCTACGCCTTAACTTGATAAGTAACCTGGTAAATAAAGGGAAAAAAAACAAACACAAGTCCACTGATGCTCCTGTGTGGGCTGAGTTACCAGCTAATAGGGGTAACTACTCAGCAAACCCAGATGAAAATTTCACCCTTAAATATCTCAGTAGATGTCTTTTTTTAAAAAAAGGAACCACAGTACATTTTCACGCTCAGATAAACTAGCATCAGTTCCTTAATATCAACAGTGATCAAGTTTTTCTCATATGTTCATAGTCACCACCAAGGCTTTAAAGGCTCGAAGCCAGCAGCCACCTTGGCCTGTGTCACAGATGTCCAACTGATGGAGCATGCCAGCTTGGCTCTTCCCTTCTATATGCTGTCTTCCTTTTCTCTTCCTTCCTCCTCTCCGTCCACACGTACCAGATGCCCATCACTTGGGAAAGGCTTCCTGGCACCTTCTCCCAAGGCGCCACGTCAGGAAATGCAGCAGGCCAGTCTGCTGGGGCCACGTTTGTACAGTGGCTTCAAGGGTGTGGATTCAAGAGCACACTCATAACCTTTCAACCCCCAGCAGGTCTGTAACAGAAATCCTCCTCTCGTATCTCCCCGACTAAACCCCTAAATCCACTCTCTTCATTCATCCCCTTGTTTCCCATTAAGAAGCCAACACCCTTGGGAAAAGATGGACCACAGCTGTGGCAGTCATTCACACATCTGTGTGAATAAGTTCTAGCATATTCGAGTCCGGGAGCACCGCCTGGAGAAATGGTGAGGGAAGTGGGTGTCTGACCATCTGTTCTCTGCTTCTCCCTCACAGGCTACAAGGAGCAGGGCATCCCACAGCAGCTGTGAGCCCGGGCGAGCCGCTGAGAAGCCCGGTGCCCAGGAGGGCCACGTCAGGCAGCGGCCGGCCCGGGGTCTTCACGTGTTCTCTTCTGCCGCTTCCTGGGTTTGGAGTGGAAAGAAGGGGATTTGAGAATACTATTTATTTTCAAACGCACCTGCTTTTCTCAGCAGGCTCTGAGAGCTGCCAGCTCCTCCTGCTGCTCCAGAGAGTCCTGTAGCACAGACGCCCAAAGGGCATCTGGGTTGGGTGGGGAGTGGGGTGGAGGCGGGAATGCTGACGCAAGAAGCTGGAGCGCCCCAGGCTCGGGCCGCCTCGCCTCGTCTGCTGCCCATCATGAGGGCATGTGGGGCGGCCAGGCCAGGCAGCAGTGACCCCGTCCAGGCGAGCAGGGCTCGTCAAGGGGCAGGACTGCGGTGGACAGCTCCTCCGGGCCCCTGTGGGTGTGGTCTCCTGGGGGCAACACCCGGGCGTGAGTAAGGATAGACAGATTCCTGCCCAGTGTGGAAAAGCCTGCTGTGCCCTCAGCTGTCAGTGGGGACGGGTCCCTGCGGGTGTCTGCTTGCCCCCTGGCCGCCCCCATCTCCTCACCACTGAAGTCTCCAGGTCTGGGCAGATCTGACCTTCGTTTCCCTGGGAAGGAAGGCAGTGGCTCCATTCCTGGGGCAAAACTGCTGGAATTGCCAGATGTTCACGTACAAGTTCACCAACCCAGGTCCACGTGGGCAGCCTTCCCCATTATACTCAACACTGTCTGAGGCCTGCACTCCTTCCTCTGAAATCCTTAGGGCCAACAGGTCTCTGACTTCACACATTTTAGATCTGAGGAAGAGAAGAAGAAACGTTCGCCATCCATTTCATGACAGCCTGGCGGAGTCTGGACCTGCTCACACCGTGAAACACGGGACCATTTCTGCAGAGGAACATGTGAATAATCAGATTTATTAGGATCAATAAAACTGTAAATAGCTTCGCCTCACTACAGGTCAGATTTTGCCACTAAATATGTAAGGGGAGAAAACTCACCATTTGAGAGCTTTAGGGGTTTTAGAATTGCAAAATAAAAATAATTGCAGGTGGTGGTGGACCCCTCTCTGAAAATCCTTCTTCTGCAAAAATCCTGCAAACAGAGGCATTCGGGAGACCTTGCTGGTGTTACACGGGGATTTCTCCTGTCGCAAAGGGCCGATCAGGGCCTTTGCGACACCTAAGTGATTGTTACAGAATCACAACCACCGGAAGATGTCTGATTCGAGATCAATCAGCAATTAAGAGAAAGGAGATCTAAATGGCAGTGACAAGGCAGACTTTCACATGTCTGCTCTCTTTTCATTTTCATTCTAATGTAGGAGTTAAAATGTGGGACTGGCCCAAAGCCAAGTTCTAGCCTCACTGGACTGTGTGCCATTGGGTGTGTTTCTCTCCAAGGGGCTTTCCCTATCTATCAGGGAGTCAGTCAGAATTTGGCCAGGGATGGAAGAGTGGCCTGTGGTGCTAGTGGGAAAGAATCCACCTGCCAATGCAGGAGACAGAGACGCAGTTTCGATCCCTGAGTTGGGAGAATCCCCTGGAGGAGGACACGGCAACCTACTCTAGTATTGCCTGGAGAATCCCATAGACTGGGGGCTATGGTCCATAGGGTCACGGAGATTTGGACATGACTGAAGCAAAGCAGCACAGAAGAGTGGCCTTTTCTGGTGGTTTTCCCCTTAATGGATGGAAAGGCTTGGGGAACCGGCAGCTGGGTAGGCCCCTCGCTCCACCACAGCACTTTTGGGGGCCACTGTGTGCTTAGGCTGTGTTCCTAAACTCTCCACCTGGGGCAGTGGCCCACCCACCCCATCCACTGAACTTTCTAGTTACAGGCCTCCTGGGAGGTGGGTCTCGGGTTCCCTGTAGCCTGGACAGCAAACTGGCATCCTTGAAGAAATGGAATTCCCTTAGCCACTTGCTGCCCCCACCTCCACCCCAGGCCCCAACTCAGAGGTGGGTTCTCTGCTCCTCGGCCTGATCCTACCCGCCTCCCACCACCCCATCCATCCCTTAGTTCTGATGAGCTGCCTGGGGCCAGGTTGCGCGCTCTGGACACCTGGCAGTGTCTGTCTCTTACTCCTCCTTTCTTCCTGGCCCCAGCCCAAGCCTTTGCAGCTTCTTTCATGTTTGGAAGCCTCTGTGTTGTCAAGGCGTGGGCTTGGATTTTGGCTTTATCCAGAAAGTCAGAACCTTCCGCTGTGAGAAGACAGCATCCCCCAGACCAAGAGGAGAGCAGGCTGGCGGCTGGTTGCTCTCGAGGAAGTGGCGTTGGAGCGCGGAGCCTCCCCTGGAGTCGGATAAAAACAGCTCCAGTGGAGGGAAGGAAGGCCAGCCCACAGCCCGACACCCCCCAGATAGCTCCCCCGAGTTCGCAATGACAGATGTCAGGTGGGGGCAGCACCCATAGGGAGAGGTGGGTCTTATTTTCCTGGCATGGCTGGGGGTGGCTGCTGAGTGGGGTAGAGAAGAGCTAGCAATTAATGTCTCATGTTTAGTGACACAATTCAGACACGGGGGAAGTTTTCTTGAGTGACAGGTGTCACCACGAGTCCCAGTGTGGGCTGGCTTCATGCAGGGGTGTGTGTGCCTGGAAGGACATTTCCCATCCTACGCTCCCTTCCCCAGATCTTCCCTCGCCTGTGGCTGCTTCTCCCAACTTGAGAACACACCAGCCTTGGGAGGCAGGCCCTTTCCAGGTAGACCACCACCCATCTTCTGAACAATGAGTCTGTGAGGACTGCCCAGCAGGCGGATCAGCTCAAAATAACTTCTAAGTGAGGCCACAGTCCCAGCATCGTCATTGTCATTAGCTAAGGAACAGTGGCCAGTGTACTCCAAGTCCTCTGAGCTGGCCGCTCAGGTTGTTAGCTTGTCCAGTTGCCAAGTCGTGTCTGACTCTTTGCAACCTTGTGGACTGCAACACGCCAGACTTCCCTGTCCTTCACCATCTCCTGGAGTTTGCTCAGTCATGTCCACTGACTGTTAGATGGCCGGAGTTAATCTATGCAGCACCGACCAGCTGAAAAGCAGGAACCTTGTACGAGCAAGTGCTTGGTTGACACCCAACACTTTGGTTGGGTCTTGTCTCAAGGGTGATGGTCCAGAAACCCCAGGGAGCTTTTCAGGTCCAGCCATCGATCAGTTAGAATTCCGTAGGACATTCCTAGGCCGTGGGTGCTCGGGACAGGGATCACAGGCACGCAGAGAACGTCACAGTGAATGAGAAACTTGGATCAGAGCGGCAATTCCCTCGGGCCAGAGCAGGATCCTACAGCCAGCATGAGCCACCTGGCGGCCAGGGAGTGTCCTGTGGACAGTGGAGACAGTCCCCCCTGGATCTTAAGATCTGAGTCCCAGACAAGACTTCGGGAAGGGCGGGGTTCCTGTGAGAGCCACAGGGACAGATGGCTCCTGGCTCCAGTCCGGCACCCCTCCTGCCTTCTGTGATGCTGGGTCAACAGGCAGGAGCCACCCCGCTGTGGCCTCGAAGCCAGCCTCTGGCTGCACGTGAGGGGAGGGGAGGAAGGGACACAGCAGCCTCCTGTTGCTGCCCTGGACCCACGGGTCCGCACACTTGACAAGGACAGCCTCCAGACGCTGGGCCCTTGCCAGGCACTGTGTGGTGCATTTTGATCCCCTGTGACCCTTACCTAGTGGTGGGGGTGGGGTGAAATATCAGTATGCTGGGTCTTCAAACATCAGAACTGAGGCACCAAGAGAGAAGGCCACGGGTCCCCCATCACACGCTCATGGCATGGAGCTGACTTCAGTGGCCAAGAGGGAGTCCTCGGCAGGGGGAACGGTGCCTGGCCCTCTCAGCAGGAAGAGGGCGCCACCCTGCGGCCACCATCCCAGGGGGCCCACAGACCCATGCTCCTTCTTGAAGGCAGGCCTGAAGGGCGCCCCGAATGGCAGTGGAAGAGAACAGTGGGCCTGAGATGAGGGGCTGCCTGGTCCTAACATGCAGGGCCTCTTCAGTTTTGTTGCTATTCAGCTTGCCTGAGTCCCTGGGCCTGAGCTGGGCCAGATCCTCTCCTGGGAGGAGAGCAGGCTGCGGGCTGCGGGCCCACCTCGGGATTTAATGACACCAGCTGCTTTTATCGTGTTCGTGATATTGGCAAAGAAAGCCTCTTGTGCTGTGTAAACCGCTTGGGGATGTGGAATTTAGGTGTAAATTCTCCAGTTGGTGTCTGCAGGAGCTGTTCACTGTTATTATTCTTCCCTGTTGCTGGTTGGTTTAGAGGATTTTCAACAGACAGGCTGGAGGTGGCTGAGCCCTTTTTTGCTATGTTTTTTTTTTTAATCTATTGATTTTTTTATTGAAGGATAATTGCTTTACAATATTGTGTTGGTTTCTGCCAAACATCAACATGAATCAGCCATAGGTATACCTATGTCCCCTCCCTCTTGAACCTCTCCCACCGCCCTCCCCATCTCAAGGTGGCAGAGCACTTTTAAAGGACCAGTCCCCACTCCCCAGAGGCCATGACCTTGTCTCCGGGGTGAGCAGTTTGAAGCAGTTGCTGGCCATTTGCTGACACATGCTCTTCCATGGAACCCAGCCTTTGTTTCCACGGGCTCCCTGTGCCAGCTTCCTGCAGTCCTATGAGTGGGGGCTCCCCATTTTGCTTTTGTGCATCAGCAAGCCCTCAGTGGGCACCAAATGGGCCAAGTAGGTCCTGAGCCTGACTTTGGAGAAGCTGATCAAAGGTGCTGTCTTCCTGGGGAGCAGCATCCCAGGTGGGACGGCGAGGTGAGTGGAGGTTAGAGAGGGGAGATGCTCTCCGAGGCCTAGGCCTGAGCCCCCAGAGAGCTTGGCATGTGCTAGAGGAGATGGGAGGTCAGGCTGTCAGCAGAAGGGAGGCTGAGGTCAGCCTGAGTAGGTGGTGATGCTTGGCGGCCTGTATTTTTCATCACTTTTGTTCCCTTCAGACTCTTAGAGCTTCAGAAAGTTCTTGAACTCACAGAGCGTGGAGGATTACACTCAGATTCTCATGGATCCACCCCAAATCCCATGTGGAGAGAGGATGAACCCCTCTGGTGATGGGTGGGGAAAACCCCAAACCAGGGTGACCCCAAATGCCCCACAAGCCTGGAGAGGGTGAGTTCCACCCTTAGCACTGTCTCTCCTACTGCCTTGTGCCTCAGTTTAACCATCTGTAGCTTGGGTACAAGAAGGGGCTGGGCAACTGTTGTTCTTCCCATTTCTCTCAGAGAAAAGGGCTTGGAGGATGAGCCTTGTTAGGTGAGGGACAGGGAGAGGGAGCAGCAGGCCCCATGGACTCTTCCTAGTAAAACCAAAATACTGCCTGCCCCCAGCAATTCCACTCTCCCTTCCTGTCCAGGGCAGGGAAGGGGGAAGTTGACGACAGGGTCCCGCTTGTGTGTCCTGATTTCTGGTACAAGTTGTCTCTTGCCTTAGATCTAGCTGTGAAATCTCCATTCCCCAACCCTCTTCATCCCTTCCAGGATTTGTTGAAATGCCAACCACCCAGGTTGGTCCAGACTCTACGGCCTGTCTCCGCACCTGCACTGTCACCCTGGAGCGAGCAGAAGCACAGACACACGCACACCCCCACCTGTGCACACACTCACACCACACACAGCACACACGTGCACACACAGCTCCCTTCAGGCTGGGAGGAGGCAGGCCAGGGTCTGTCTGGAGACTCAGGGTTGGGAATTAATGTCTCCAGAGGAGCCTGGTGCCCAATCTGGGAGCTGTCTCCCTCCAGCATGGGCTCTGGCCAATGGCACATTTGTCCTCATCTGTCCGTGCCCAGATACCCACGCTATTTCTTCTCTCTCCAGGACCCCTGGTCTTGGATGTCTTCCTCCCAGGGTCCACGGGCTCAGCATCCCCACCTTACCAAACCCAGCTGTGCCCATCCCCACCCTCAGTTTGGCTTCCTGCTGGAGGGGTTGAGGGGTTGTCTGCTCAGAGAGGAGGAGACAATGGTCTCTTTCCTGGCTCTTGTAGGGCTGCATACAACCCTCTCTTTTAAGGTCCTTTTCTGTTCCCACCTCCCCCCGCCAGCAGCCCAGGTACAGGAACCAGTAAGAAGAGAATGGGGACAGAGGTCACATCTGCCCCCACTTTCTGGGTTAGCACTTGACGCCTGTTCCAAGCAGGGAGAGGGTGTTGGGGGTTGTAAGTGGCCCGGACACCCTGTGGGAGCATGTGGCTGCCCCCCTACACAGGATAAGCTCCATATTGCTGTACGTGGTACCATTTTTAAAAAAACAACATACATAGAGAAAAGACTGGCTCTGTGTGTCTCTGCAGAATTCATACATGAATAAGTGTTGTTATCTGATTTGTAATTTCTGATACCATGACTGGCTTTGTTTGGGTCTCTCTTCCTTATGTTAGATGAATCACCGTACATTTCTATTGTTCTCCAGCAAGACCCACTCTCTGATCTCCCAGGCCTTTCTTGTCTCACTTCTGCCCAGACCACTGGAGCCCACCTCACCGCCACAGACTTCTCCTGGGATCCAGTGCTCCTATATATTCTAGCCCACTGCAACGACTGCAGCCTTCCTCCCTTCTGAGAGAGGAAGAAAACTTTAATGTCACAGACTTACGGAAGTTTCCAGACTTACCTTGGCCCAAACCTTGCAGCCTGGGGCCCAGCCCTGCCTGCAACTTAGCTCCCCCAAATCCTCATAACCTTGCCACCTCCCCCATGCCCACCTTGGCCGACCTGCCTGACCTGGCTGAGTCTCCACAGCGCCCTCTAGGCGCTCACTGTGGAGGGTTCCAATTTCTCCAGCCTTCTCCCAGCTTTAAATGCGTCCTTCAAGCACCATTACTGTACATGTATTGAAAAATACCATGTATGACAATAAAAACCTGTGTACATATCTCCATGTACATATTTATACATTCCTATTATAAATATAGAAAGCATGGCATCTCTTTGACATTCCAAGTTTGTGGTTTTTTTTAAATCCCAAAACTATGGCTTTGGAAATCTTTTCTTCCTTTCCTTCTTTTCTATGTAATAAACATCCATGTGACCTTTCTGATGGCGTCTCACCTGCCTGTGTCCTCTCGAGCTCATAACTGGACAGATCTCTGGCCCTTGAGTGCCTTCCTCCTATTCCCTCGGCAGTGTTTGCTGCTGGCGTACTTCCTGCTGTGAAGGTTGCCCTTCTCCAAGGTGGGTCTTGCCTTCCTTCACACTGCTTCCTCAACCCCTTCTCCTGGGAGGCTTGGGCAAGTTGGTTCTCAAAGGCCCACATGTTTGGCAATCTGATCCCTTTGTAACCGCAAGTTGGTGAGTTAAATCGAGCATGGTGCCCAGACCGGGTTCACCAAGAATAAGGACACAGATGAAACTCATTTCCTTCTCTTAATTGGAGGCCGGTTGATGAGGGACATGTGTGTGGCATACTCATTTGTCCAAGTCTCCTATGTAAATGAGAAGCAGAGTAGGGGTGGTTAGGAGAACTTACAACTCGCTGTTGAGCTGCAGCAAGGGACTGGTTGAACCGATGTTACTTACCTTGGAGGGAAATTCAGGGCATGGCTGGTGGCCCTGCCTATGTTCTCGGTAATAATTAGATGAAGATCTGGAGAGCTTATCAAATTTGTGGATGAAGGGAACCAAATCTATTAGACAAATCAGAATTCAAAAAGCTCTTGGCAGGCAGAGGCCATATAACAAGATGAAATCTAATAACGTTAAATGAGGAAGTCGTGCTTGGAATTAAGAAGGCTCCAGACTCTCCCTGGTGCCCAGGGAGGCGTACGACAGAGGGCTCAACATTCAGGAGCACCGAGGGTGGATGATGGAACAGGCCGTCTGATTTCACGTGCCTTAGGAGCAGCAGGCTGGGGTCCAGGGAGAGCCTGCATCTGTGGCGCTGCCTCCAGTCCCGGGGGCCATGGGCGGCGAGTCCCCAGGTGTCACCCCAGTACTCACACCCAAGGCCAAAGCCTTGCATCTCACTGTTTCCTCACATCACTCCAGGACCGCATGGGTCGCCAATCTGATCCTGGTCCACTGGCTGGGGCTATTCTTGTGTGTCTACTGAGAAATGCTGCCATCTCAGGGCCTTGGTGCTGTTATTGCCCCAAAGAGTGAATCTGCCACAAAGTCCAACCTTGCAGGGAGACGTCAGGCTCAACTTCAGGGACACTTCAAGGCCCCAGAAATGGCATCTGAGCTTAAGGGTTGACTTTTGTTTGTTGTTGTTTAGTCGCTAAGTCGTGTCTTTGCAACCCCTTGGACAGTAGCCCGCCAGGCTCCTTTGTCCATGGGATTTTTCAGGCAAGAATACTGGAGCAGGTTATTATTTCCTTCTCCAGGGGAATCTTCTTGACCCAAGGATCGAACCCATGTCTTCTGCATTGGCAGGCAGATTCTTTACCACTGAGCCACCTGGGAAGTCCAAGGGTTGACTTTAGTCACTTCTAAAACCAGGATGCAAAGCCCAAGGCAACATAATGACCCAAGATACAGCACGGTCACCCAGACCCCGCCCAGGGAGAGTTTCTTGGCCATGTGCATCTTCCAGTACTTGCTGTGCTCTACTTATGCCAGGAATGCTCTTGGCCACAGACTTCTTCCTGCACAGGGTTCTGGCTTCAGACGGGCTGATGGGAAGGTGCAGTGGAGATGTGCAGCAGCCTTCAGCCCTGCTGCATCACAGGAAAGAAGCCTCAGGGGCACCGAGATCTCCTCTCCCCCCCCAGCCCCCATCTCCTGGTTGAAGCCCCCAGCGCTTCTCCGGGAGGGTGAGGAAAGGGGTCCCCCACAGAGACAGTCCTCCTCAGACCCAGAGGGAAGGGGCTGTGACAAACACAAAGACAACTGCTCCCCAGAAATCTCCACACTCCCAGACCGCAGGCTCTGAGACAGGTTTGCCGTTGCTGTGGTCAGTTCCAGCAGGGGATGTGGGAAGATGCCCTGAGGATGGGAGGCGGGGTGGGGTGGGAGGGCAGTGGCTGGGTTTGTAGACTGGGTTTCGGATCTATTCTGAAGATGCATGGCCTACGGAACCAGAAGGGAGCAGAAACCTAGGGCAGAGTGTCCTGGGAGCAAGGACTTGGCCAAGATTTGTTATTACCAGTAAGAAGGACTCCACTTACATCAGTTTATGGGAAAGAAGAGTGGAGTGGAGGGAGGGAGGGTAGAAAGCAGCAGGCCTGGGCAGCTCCTTGAGCAGGAAGGTGTGTCCTAAATGCACGGCTCCTCTCTCAGTCCTCAGCTGGCCGGTGGCCTGAGGTGCTGAAGGATGGCTGCCAGCCGGGTCACTGAGACCTTCTCACACAGCAGCATAAACTGGGAATTACTGAAATGGTCACTTGGCTGGTAGGAGGAGGGGAAGCGGGACCTTCCCTCTAAGAAAGGAGACAGAGCAATGTCTGGCCATGTGAGTGGGGTACTCTTTCAGGTTAGCCCCTTGTCCTGGGCTCAGGACACCTTGGGCACTTCTGGTGTCCACTCACTTCCTGGTTCCTCCAGGGCACAGCTGTGCAGCCGCTCCTGTGGCCTTGCGGCCCTGAGTGTCCTTGTGGAAAGCCTGGAAACCTGAATGGCCCTGGAGTAGTGCCTCCTCCAGCCACAAGTCTGAGTCCAGGCCCCCTGATGGGTTCTGGCTGGTTCTGTGGAGGGTAATGGGGGTGAGGGCTGTACTCAGAGCAGGAGCTGGCAGCTGTCTCTCCAGTCAGCCTGGTGGATATTTATACTTTTGTCAAAAATAGCTACGTAAAAAAAAAAAAAAAAAAAAGACTCTAGAAAGCAAAGAAACTTTTAAAACTAAGAATGTTGTCAGTGGAGGAAATAAGCACTTTCCTAACACTTAGAAGCTGTCTCCATCTCCTGAGGTTCCAGGCCAGGAGGGGAACCCAGCAGTCAAAGGAAAGAGCATTCACTTCTGCTGTTGGTTTCAAGTTTCTGGGGAAACTTGACACACGTCCAGAATCTTTTTGAAGGAGCTGAGGTGGTGACATATAGATTTTATTGCGAAGAGATCAGTGCTGTGGCTTTGGGCATGGCAGTGCCCCTAGTGTCTGCAGCCTGCCCCCTCTCCCTGAGCGGAGGGCAGCCCTCCTCCCTCTCTGTTCAAATCCTCCCTGGCTCTCAGGGCCCAGCTTAGGAACCGCATCCATCATGGTGAGGATGCAGACTGGGATCTTGTTTGCTTTGCTGTCCACCCGCCCTTCCCAGGGGCCAGCTCCTCCCCCACTTGGCCCATGGGATTCTGGGAAAGACGTTCACTCAGAAAATCCACCCCACCCCAGACAGGCCTGTCCTGCAGATTAGGGACAGGCTATGGTGGACTAATCCGCAGAGATCTGGGTCCTTCCTGCCCCCGGCCCTTGGCAGTGAAAGTGTGGATTCTAACCACTGGACCCCCGGGGAATCCCCCTGAGATCCTCCGAACTAGAGTACAGGAAAGCTTTTTTCCCTCTTTGGTCTTGAGGCAGTGGTTTGTCAGCCCAAAGCGACCAATGGCCCAGGTCCCCCACCCCCTACCCCAACATGGAGTCAAGAGGATGAAGCAAGACGTCAGCAGTCAGCAACGAGGGGAAGAGCAGAGATGAGAGAGGGAGGGAGACAGGCAGCAGCAGCCCTGCCCACAGGACAGTTTAAGTGCCTGAGCCATCTGTGAGCTCCTCACGGATGAGGAGGAGAGCGAGCGCCTCCCCTTTCCCCTCCCTCCTCCTTGCATTTTTCCTTCCTTCTTTTCCATAAACTGGTTCAAGTTGAGGTTCTCTAACAAGAAAAAACCCTAAGTAAATATTTGTTCCCAAAGCCTCGTGTGACTCATCCTGTCCTCACTAATCTCCTCACCCATGAAGAGCCACCATCTACTGAGCTTCTACAACGTGTCACACACAAAATCCTTACGTACGTCACACGCTCATACACACACACGTGAGCCCACACCAGGCCTGAGCACACGTGTGGTTGCTGCCTACTTGTGACAAATGATGCATCTAGCTCTTTCGTGTTTCAAGTTTTCATCTCTTCCAGCTCTGTTCTCCCAGCCCCTGACCCCACCTTATCTCAACAGTGACGGAGAATGAGCTTTAGAAGAAAAAATTGTAGGTGTATATACACACATAATTTTAATGAAAGCTTTTCCATTTCAATGAAAAGTTCCAGGGAATTCCCTGGTGGTCCAATGGTTGGGGCTTGGTGCTTTTACTACCAGGATTCAGGTTCAAGTCCTGGTCAGGGAACTAAAATCCTGCAAAAATTGAGGTGCTGCTGAATCAATCAGTCAACAAATAAAAATTAAAAGTTCCAGAAAATGTTCAGTTCAGTTCAGTTCAGTTCAGTCACTTAGTCGTGTCCGACTCTTAGCGACCCCATGAACCATAGCACGCCAGGCCTCCCTGTCCATCACCAACTCCCGGAGTTCACTCAAACTCATGTCCATCGAGTTGGTGATACCATCCAGCCACCTCATTCTCTGTCTTCCCTGTCTCCTCCTACCCCCAATTGCTCCCAGCATCAGAGTCTTTTCCAGTGAGTCAACTCGTCGCATGAGGTGGCCAAAGTATTGGAGTTTCAGCTTTAGCATAAGTCCTTCCAATGAACACCCAGGATTGATCTCCTCTAGAATGGACTGGTTGGATCTCCTTGCAGTCCAAGGGACTCTCAAGAGTCTTCTCCAGCACCACAGTTCAAAAGCATCAATTCTTCGGAGATCAGCTTTCTTCACAGTCCAACTCTCACATCCATACATGACCACGGGAAAAACCATAGCCTTGACTAGACGGACCTTGGTTGGCAAAGTAATGTCCCTGCTCTTTAATATGCTATCTAGGCTGGTCATAACTTTCCTTCCAAGGAACAAGCGTCTTTTAATTTCATGGCTGCAATCAGCATTCGCAGTGATTCTGGAGCCCAAAAAAATAAAGTCTGACACGGTTTCCACTGCTTCCCCATCTATTTCCCAAGAAGTGATGGGACCAGATGCCATGATCTTCGTTTTCTGAATGTTGAGCTTTAAGCCAACCTTTTCACTCTCCTCTTTCACTTTCATCAAGAGGCCTTTGAGTTCCTCTTCACTTTCTGCCATAAGGGTGGTGTCATCTGCATATCTGAGGTTATTGATATTTCTCCCGGCAATCTTGATTCCAGCTTGTGCTTCTTCCAGCCCAGCGTTCCTCATGATGTACTCTGCATATAAATTAAGTAAGCAGGGTGACATATATACAACCTTGACATACTCCCTTTCCAGAAAATGTTAACATATGTACAAAACCCCTTTCTCTTCCCACCTAGAAAAGATTGCAAGTGTGGACCCTCCGGGTGGGTGCAGGGCCTTTGAGCTGACGAGGCACCCAAAGCATGCCGGGAGTTGCTGTCTGGTTAGCAAGAGGCCGGGTAAGGAATAAGAAACTAAGACTGAAGGCGCAGGACTTAGGTTAAGTTCCTCCTTATTAGCCCTTGTGAAAACTGAACACAGAGGTTAGTTTTCCAAAGTCCCTGGGAATTCTCTGCAGCTGCAGACCCTCAGCTAGTGTCCTGCCATCCAGCCCCACTGAATTCTCCACGAAGCAAAGCCAGTGGCCCAAGTCACTTCACAGAGGGAACTAGGTTTCTCAGACATGACACTCTCCCCCAAAGAGCACCAGATCCAATAGTATTTTTATTTCCCGCATGCCATCTCTGGCCCCGTTCCAGGTAAATTTCATTGCACAGGGAAGGTGGAATCAGAAGCAGCAAGTTGCTAATTGACATGAAGCATACCTGCATATTGGCCCCTCTTCCCACCTCCCACCTTCTACCTAAAAAGGGAAATGTTCTGTGCCAAAGACCCTCTCAGAACCCAGTACAGAAGCAAAGTTTGTGTCCCTTGGCTTCCTGCCCATCTGAAGTGCTGGATACTAGCCATGAAAATAAGAACAAACCAACAGGCCTTGGGGCTCAAAGAATTTCATTTGGACGGGAAAGAATCGAGACAGAAAGACAGTTAACATACGGAAGAAGGTCAACAGCCAAGCATCAGGAAGCGGTGGTCGCCTGACAAGGATTTCCAAAATGTCTCTCAGCTTCAGAGAAAGCATTAACCCACAGGCTCTGTTCTCTTTGTCGTGAGACGCAAGAGGCATTGTTTGCTGTGGCCATAAGGCAGCCCTGAGTCGTGAGGCCCCAGGTCACTTGGAGGGGAATCTGGGAACTTCTAAGGGAGTCACACTTTGCAGAGGTGGGGAGCGCTGCGTGTGCCAAGGGCCACAGAAGAAGATCATTGGCCTCTCCTGCTGCCTTGGCCTGGAGGTCTCAGCCTGGGAATTGGTCTGGCCTGCCCCGAGGAGGAGGCCTGCCCTGAGCACCCAGTTGGAATGATCTAATTCTCTACTGACAGTAGTGTGGTTTGAGTGGTGAAAGTCAAGACCATCCCATTCAGTCTTCCCTGGTGGCACAGTGGATAAGAACCTGCCTGCCAATGCAGGGGACACGGGTTCAATCCCTGGTCCGAGAAGATTCCACATGCCTCGGAGCAGCTAAGCCCATGAACCACAAATACTTAGCCTGTGTGCTGCAATTACTGAAGGTCACTCGCCTAGAGCCTGTGCTCCACAAGAGAAGACACCCCAATGAGAAGCCTGCACACTGCAACGAAGAATAGCCCCTGCTCACTACAACTAGAGAGCCTGAGCAAAGTAATGAAGGCCCAGCACAACCAAAAACATCAATAAATAAAATTTTTAAAAATACCATCCTATTCAAAATTCACCTCCCCAGATTGCTTTCCAGATTCACTCCATTATCACATCCTCCCCTGGATCCAGGCAGCCCGATTTGTTTTGCAGGATTTGATGCAGAAAACTTGAGCCTTTAGGTGTATCTTTTTCAGTATAAGGCAGGTAACACTAAAGCGTATCTGTTAGTTGAAAACAATGAATGTCAAGTGACTCTTCATAAGATCTTAGCGTTGGGAGGGAGCTTGGAGGTCATGGTGCCCAATCCCCTACCTTTTCTAAGAATTCCCACCTCCCGTCTGCCAGATGATCGGTCAAGGGACTTTTATGTAAATTCCTCTAATGACCAGGGACTCACTAGCTTGTTCCTCTGTGGGATGGAAAGAGTTGGTTGAGTCATAACCTACCTTCCTGTAACTACTCCCCATCAGTCCCAGTGGGCCCTCCAGAACTAAAGAATGAGGATGAGATGGAATGCGGGAGGTCCTCTCCCTCTTTGATGAGACAGGCAGCCCCTCAGTCACCTGAGGGTGTCTCTTTTGCCTCTATCTCCCCTTCTCTTCTCTTCTGCAGAGTATATACCTTTGATTCTTTCAACCATCACCCATATGATCTGGATTTCTGGACATGCCCATGTTTTGAACAAGAAATCCTAGTTCCTCAAAAATGTGCTTTGGGCTTCCCTGGTGGCTCAGTGGTAAAGAATTTGCCTGCCAATGCAGGAGATGGGAGTTTGATCCCTGACCCAAGAAGATCCCACATGCCTTGGGGCAACTCAGCCCATGCCCCACAGCATTTGAGCCTGTGCTCTGGAGCCCAGGAGCCGCAACTACTGAGCCCGTGTGCCGTAACTATTGAAGCTTGCATGTCCCAGAAACTGGGCTTGCAACAAGAGGTCACTGCAGTGAGAATTCTGCACACTGAAACTGGAGAGTAGCTCCCGCTCGCCACTAGAGAAAAGCCCAAGCAGCAACGAAGACCCAGCACAGCGCCCCCCAAAAACAAATAAATAAAATGATTTTTAAAATGTGCTTTGATTGCTGTTGAGCGTATGTGTGTGTGTGTGTGTGTGTGTGTGTCGGTGTACGGATTGGGTGTCTCACCAACACGGTTGCAAGTCCCAGTGACCCACCACCCAGTGCCTTGAGATTAGAAAAGAGCCCAGGGAACCCACAGCTCTGTCCTTACAACTCTCACCTCACTGCCCAACACAGATTTAGATACACCCACGAAATAATGAGTCACTGGCACGCACCTTGGCCTCCCTTCCTGAGTGATCGCAACCCCAGTTCAAAGCAGGTGCAGGTCTAAGACCCCACACACTCCCCAATACCCCCAGCTCTGAGGGGCCTGAGTCTGCAGATGCTAGAACTTTCAGACCTGCCACTTCCGGGACTTTCACTTTGTTCTCTCCTGAGTGAACTGGTCAAGAGAAGGAGCCTCTTCCACAGCCACTGTCGCCTGCCAGAGGTGGTGAGAAAAGGCGACAGTGGAGGAGGGGGATGATGGTTGGGGTGACTCCAGGTCGTCTCTGGAAGGCCCTGCTGCGGGAAAGCCCTCGGCTGTTTCACCAGACAAGGGGCTCTAGTCAATCTAGTGCAGCGGGAGCCAGACACTGGGCGGGCAGAAGAGAGGAAGAAGCTTAAAATAAAGAAGGGACCCCAGAGAGAGAATTCATGGCCAGGGATTTTGCGGAGGAAGTAGGGTAGGAGGGAGGGAGGGAATGTCCAGGATCCTATTCCTTTCTTTTTTAAACTGAGAAGCAAGTCAAAATGTTCCCTTCTAATAATCTGAAAGAGAAGACAGGTTGAAGTGTGAATTAGTGAGAAATCTGGGACTAAACTCCCTGAATCAGACTGTCTCAACTTCACAGCAGAGAAATGTTAGTACCTCCTTGCTGGCCCCAAGATAATTCTGATGTCAAATCTAGAAAAGGAGCTTGAGGGGGGGACAATTGATGTATTCAGGCATTCATCACAGACAAATATGCCCAATTCTCGACTACAGAATTGCGTAGTATTTTAACAATTTAAATAAATAAAAGAAGGAGGCATATACAGAACAAACAAAGCCCCCAAATGTTCTCCTCTCCTGTTTCTGACTGGGGTAACGCAGTGGGAGAGAGCAGGACCCCTGAGCTACTAACTCGCTGGGCAAGCCGATGCCTGTCTGTGACGTCCTGAGTATCGGTGTATCTTTCAGGCGTACCAACCAGAGAAGCAGAACCAGACGGACATATAGGTAGCAAGGAATTGGTTCAGGCAATTGTGGCAAACCCCATCATTTCGGGGCAGGTCACCAGGAAGGGCAGGCTGGAACTCTTGGGCATGTGCAGAAACTAGCAGGCACAGGTGACATTTCTTTTCCTTGAAGTCTCAGTTCTGCTCCTCCGGCCTGTAAACTCATTGAAACTGGTCCTCCCAGGTTATCCCTGGAGGAGCGCATGGCAACCCATTCCAGTATTCTTGGCTGGAGAACACCCAGGGACAGGAGGGACTGGCGGGCCACAGTCCATGGGGTGACAGAGTCAGATACCACTGAGGCAACTTAGCACACACCCAGGCTATCAAGGACAGTCTTCCTTACTTTAAAGTTAACTGATGATGGACTTTAAACACATCTATACAATACCTTCTCAGAAACGTGAGGTAGCCTCACAGAATTTGGTTTCTGTGATTAGTAACTGTGTTTAAGGACAAATGAAATAACATGTGCACGATGCCTGGAACAGAGCTGATATAGAACAGGCACAAAAAAGATATGTAGTTAGTCCAAGACACTAACAGTGACGCTGGGCGACACTGGGTGATTTGTTTCAGGTGCTTTTTATTCGTCAGTTCAGTTCAGTTCAGTCGCTCAGTCGTGTCCAACTCTTTCTGACCCCATGAACCACAGCACGCCAGGCCTCCCTGTCCATCACCAACTGCTGGAGTCCACCCAAACCCATGTCCATCAAGTTGGTGATGCCATCCAACCATCTCATCCTCTGTCGTCCCCTTTTCCTCCTGCCCTCAATCTTTCCCAGAATCAGGGTCTTTTCAAATAAGTCAATAAGGGACACCAATTAATTTTCATTCAGGTTTTTTGAGAAATAATTTACATAATTCACCCTTTACAGCAAATAATCCTACATACAAGCCTATGTACAGTGTCAAACACATGCACCTGTATAGTTTTTACATTTCCATGTTGAAATATCATGAGAGTCATGTGTGCCTGCTAAGTCACTTGTCATATCTGACTCTTTGTGACCCCAAGGAATGTAGTCGCCAGGCTCCTCTATCCTTGGAGATTCTCCAGGCAAGAACACTGGAGTGGGTTGCCATGCCCTCCTTCAGGGGATCTTCCCAAACCAGGGATTGAACCTACATATTTTATGTCTCCTTCATTGGCAGATGCATTCTCTACCACTAGGACCACCTGGAAAATTCATATATAATTACAATTAGAATCACGGTTGCTTTCACTTAGCATAATGCATTTCTTTTTTTAAAGTATTGAATCTGTTACAATATTGCTTCTGGTTTTTGTTTTTTTTTTTTAATATTCTGGCTTTTTCATCCCGAGGCATGTAGGATCTTAGCTCCCCAACCAGAGTTCAAATCCACACCCCCTGCATTGGAAAGCAAAGCCTTAGCCACTTGGCTGCCAGGGAAGTCCAAGCATAATGCATTTCTGCTTTATCCATGTTTTTGCCTGCACCAATACTTTGTTCCTATTCACTGCTGAGTAGTATACCACTGTCAGGATAACCACATTTTTCATGTATTCACAAATTGAAGGAGATTTGCAGAGTTTCCAGGATAATGAATAAAGCTGTTATACACACTTGAGAATGTTTTTATGTGAACATAAAATATTCATTTCTTGTGGGTAAATACCTAGGATTGTGGAATTGTTGGGCTGATCTCCTTTAGAATGGACTGGTTGGATCTCCTTGCAGTACAAGGGACTCTCAAGAGTCTTCTCCAACACCACAGTTCAAAAGCATCAATTCTTCGGTGATCAGCTTTCTTCACAGTCCAACTCTCACATCCATACATGACCACAGGAAAAACCATAGCCTTGACTAGACAGACCTTTGTTGGCAAAGTAATGTCTCTGCTTTTTAATATACTATCAAGGTTGGTCATAACTTTCCTTCCAAGGAGTAAGCGTTCAATCCTGAGTGTTCACTGGAAGGACTGATGCTAAAGCTGAAACTGCAATACTTTGGCCACCTCATGCGAAGACTTGACTCACTGGAAAAGACTCTGATGCTGGGAAAGGTTGGGGGTGGGAGGAGAAGGGGACGACAGAGAATGAGATGGCTGGATGGCATCACCGACTCTGTGGACATGAATTTGAGTGAACTCCGGGAGTTGGTGATGGACAGGGAGGCCTGGCGTGCTGTGATTCATGGGGTCGCGGAGAGTCGGACATGACTGAGCAACTGAACTGAACTGAACTGAACAATAAGCATATGTTTAATTTCATATGAAGTTGTCACACTGTTTTCTAGAGTTACTGTGTTATTCTCTTCAGCAGTGAGTCAGAGTCCCCCTTGCTCTGTATCCTCACCAGCACTTGCTATCACAGTTTTTTTTTTTTTAAAGCCTATCATTCTAATAGGTGAGTAGTAGCAGCTCACTGTGGTTTTAATTTGCGTTTTCCTTATGACTGATGATGTTGAATATCTTTTATGTGCTTATTCCCTGTCTTATTTTGTGAGATGTCTGTTCAGATATTTTGCCTATTTGGTGGAAGGTTGTTTTCTTACTGTTGAGTTTCAAGAGTTTCTGATGTCTATCAATGGATGAATGGACAAAGAAAACATGGAATATACATGCAATGGAATAGTATTCAGTCTGAAAAAGTAGGAAATCCTATCATGTGCTATAACATGAATGAAACTTGAGTACATTTCGCTAAGTAAAATAAGCCAACCACAGACTGAAAAATACTGGTTACAAAGGGCTGCGTGGAGAAGGAAATGGGGAATTGTTTAATGAATATAGAGGTTCAGTCATGCAAGATGAAAAAATTCTAGAGTTTGTTGTACAACAATGTGCATAGAGTTAACAGCAGTATAATGTAACATTTAAAATTTTGTTAAGAGGGTAGATTTCATGTTACGTGGCTTTTTTACCACAACTAAAAAAATATGTTTGGATATAGTGGTTGCATCCTTTGTCAGATATGTGTTTTGCAAGTATTTTTTCTCAATTTGTGGCTTGTTTTTTCATTTTCTTAACAAAGAGCAGAAGCTTTAAGTTTTAGTGAAGTCCAATTTATTGCATTTTTCTTTTATGGTGACATATATAAGAAAATCTCTGCCTAACCTTAAGTCACCAAGATGTTATCCCATATTTTCTTCTGGAAGTTTTATAATTTTAGTTTTTTACTTGAGTTCAGTTTACATGAGTTAATTTTTGTATGTGATGCAAAATTTGAGTCAAAGTTCAGTTTATTTTGTATATAGATGTCCAATTGTTCCAGCACCTTTTGTGGAAAACACTGTCCCTTCTTCATGGAGTTACTTTGGCATTTTTTTGTTGAAAAGAATGCATAACACGTGTATAGATCTCTTTCTGAACTCTCTCGTGTCCTATCGCTTTACGTCTATTCATTTTTGTCTATTTTTAATTGAAGTATAGTTGATTTACAATGTTGTTTTAATTTCTGCTGTACAGCAAAATGATTCAGATATATATATATATATATATATATATATATGGCTTCCTAGGTGGCGCTAGTAGTAAAGAACCTCCCTGTCAATGCAGGAGACATAAGAGATGAAGGTTCTATTCCTAAGTCGGGAAGATCCCCTAGAGGAGGGCCTGGCAACCCACTCCAGTATTCTTGCCTGGAGTATCCCATGGACAGAGGAGACTAGTGGGCTGCAGTCCATAGGGATGCAAAGAGTCAGACATGACTGAGGTGAGTGTGTATATATATGTACACTCTTTTTAAAATGCTTTTCCATTCTGGTTTACCAGAGGATATTAAATATAGTTCCCTGTGCTGTACAGTAGGACCTTGTTGTTTATCTATTTTAAACATGATAGTTTGCGTCTACTAATCCCAAATTCCCAGTTCATTCCCCTCCCATCCACCCCCATCCCTGTGGCAATCACAAGTCTGTTCTATATGTCCGTTTCTGTTTCATAGAGAGGTTCATTTGTGTCATATTTAACAGCTGCATTGGAAAGGATTCATTTAGCCTGGCCCCACAATGACATGGAAGGCATTTGCAATCTTTGGCTGTCCTGGATTGAATCTTCCTGTGCCAGTGTCATCGGACATACGGGCTATGGTATCTGTAAATAAATACCTGGACAGTTTTGCTCAGTCAGCGGATATGTGCTTTAAAAAGTTGAGACTATTTACTGCCAAATCGTCCTCTATAAAAATAGTGTCACTTTTTATGAGCTCATTTATGAACTAATATATTGTTCATTGGTGATCCTTATAATTAATATTAGCATTTCATGAGCATTTACAAATAGTTAGATTTTTTGTTTATAAACAGATTTTGCCAAGGACTGAGAGCTCCATAAACAGCAAGTTCCTGTCCCCTGCTTAGCCTGAGATCCTGGCAAGGGCACTGTCAGGGCTCCTGGGGGCCCCTGGTCTTGCCTGGCCATTGGGGTACATGCTTTGTGGTAGGCCTTCTAGGTTTCCTTTTTCCACTGATGCAAGATTTCTCATGCTGCCTCTACGTGCCAGGCTCTGGGCTGGAGCTGAGGACCCCAGGATGACGAGGACGCAGACTCTCCCGCAGGTGAACAAATACAACAGTGTGTGATAAGTGCCCAAAGAGCAGGGCTGGGGGCTCGGAAGGGGGCACCCGCCCCTGCCGGGAGGGTTGCGGACATTTGTTGCGGACATTTTGGTTTCAGGGGTGGTGACTAAAAACAAAACACATTGTTCATTCGCTAAGTCCTGTCCAATTCTTTGAGATCCCAAAATACATACACACGTACATATTTCTGATTATGAAAGCAAATTATGTCTGCTGGGAAATTTTTGATTAAACTGAAAACTGTAAGGAAGGAAATACAAAACACTCATGATCCCATCACTCAAAAAAAAAGCACTGTGAATAATCTGAGGTTTTCCTTTTAACTCTAAAACTCGGGCCAAACAGCACATACAATTCTGAATTCTGCTTTTGTCACTTACCATGATATTGTGAACATTCTCCCCGCTCCAGCCTCCCTGAGGAAGCCCACAGTCTATTCCCATAACTCCAGAAGCCCATTCCCCACCCAGGGCTGCTCTTGAACTCCAGGCCCACATGCCTAGCTGCCGGCAGACGGCTCCACCTGGATATGTCGCCCAGGTACCTCTACCTCAAGTCATCCAAACTGAACTCACCATCTCCCCTCCTCGCCCACCCCCAGTCCTGCTTTTCCTCCTGCCTTTCCCCTGAGGCCTTACCCCTGCCCCAGTCTACCAGCTGGTCCCCCTTGGCATCCAGGCCCAGCCCTCCAGCAGCCATGTGTGGACGGGCAGCCATGCTACGCCTCTCACATTTCTTCAGTCCATGGTCTCCACCTCTTTTCAGGACCCTCTGGCTTATCCCAACCTCCTCATGAGTTCCTTCACCTCATCTGTCCCCTCCACTCACCCCCAAGGCACAGGCAGCCAGAGCCATCTACCACTACAAATATGACCTCATCACGTCTTGGCATAAAAGCCTCTGGCCGGTGGGAGAAAATCCACACACAGCACCAGAGGTGTGCCTGGGTCCTGCCCTTCTCCCCGTCCCACCCCCATCCCGGGATCCTACAGACCCTCTGCTCCTGCCGCCTGGAGTGACAGCTGACCTGTGTCCTCCTGTGTGCCTACGTGGCTCTGCAGGTTCTATTCCCTCTTTCTGCCCCCAAGCCTTCCAGATAATTCCTACTAGGTCTGTCAGCCACTCTTGGGTGGCACCTCCTCTCCAAAGCCTCTCTCCTGTGGCCTTCCTGTCCCTCTCCTGGAGCAGGCGCCCTCCCCGGTGTGCCTCTAGAGGCCCTGCACGGCCCTCTTCACACTGCACTGCACGTGCCTGCTTCCCTGCCCACCTCCATGCCTCGCTTTGCACCTGGCTCTGGTGTTTTCTTGCCGTATAATCTTGGTCAAATTATCTAATTTCTCTTAAGCCTCGGTTTTCTTTCTTTTTTTTTTTTTTACAGAAAAATGTTTTATTTTTTAAATGCCAATAAATACAACATGTGTACAGTATGATAACAAAAGCTCCCCTCAAATATCCCAATCCCTTCCCCATGTTTTCTAATTTAGACAACATGGGCAATAATACTAATAGTACCTCCCTCAGCTGGGTGTCGCAAGGATTAAGTGAGGTAATGTATATACCATGCTCACCATCAACCCCCCCAACCGGCCCCTGCAAACCCTCTGTAATGGCCACTGGTGATTCCTTCAACACTGCCACGGCCACTGTGTCCACATTAGTTAAAGACGTAACTAGGCTGGAAGAATAATGAAAAGAGTGAGAGACTTTATTTCCTTGGGCTCCAAAATCACTGCAGATGGTGACTGCAGCCATGAAATTAAAAGACGCCTGCTCCTTGGAAGAAAAGCTATGATCAACCTAGACAGCATATTAAAACGCAGAGACAATACTTTGCCAACAAAGGTCCATATAGTCAAAGCTATGGTTTTTCCAGCAGTCATGTATGGATGTGAGAGTTGGACTGTGAAGAAAGCTGAGCACCGAAGAATTGATGCTTTTGAACTGTGGTGTTGGAGAAGACTCTTGAGAGTCCCTTGGACTACAAGGAGATCCAACCAGTCCATCCTAACGGAGATCAGTCCTGGGTGTTCTTGGAGGGACTGATGTTGAAGCTGAAACTCCAATACTTTGGCCACCTGATGTGAAGAAGTGACTCATTGGAAAAGACCCTGATTCTGGGAAAGATTGAGGGCAGGAGGAGAAGGGGGCGACAGAGGATGAGATGGTTGGATGGCATCATCGACTCAATGGACATGAGTTTGGGTAAACTCCAGGAATTGCTGATGGACAGGGAGGCCTGACTGACCCATCTTCCATTTCTTCCTGTATATTGTAATGCATGTGTCTGTCCAGAAGGGGGCACCCTCCTCTGACTGCTCTCTACTTCAGCAGCCTCTGTAGGCTGCAGTCTTGATTTCACTCCAGCACCTGTTCTCTAAAGCATGACTAAACTTGGGCATTTTCTCCCATTGAAATAAAACAGGGCTGCTGTCAACAGCAAATTGTCTCAGTTAGATACTGCCTGTCCATGATTTTCAGAAACTATTTTTAAAATAACTCAAATATATGCTGCCACATTGCAAACCACAGAAATTAGCATTGCATGACCCGTCCCTACCCCTCAAACTGTTTTATTCATTTACAAGTTTGGAAGGTTTGGGACTGGAAGGTGGAGTTGGAAATAGCCCGAGATATTCGGTAGCACAGGGGCTCTGTTATGGATTGAAAGTTTGTGTGTTCCCAACCCCCACACCCCCTCTCACAGCATTCCCACCTCACCCCATTTATATGCTGAAGCCCTAACCCCCAGTGTGACTGTATTTGGAAATGGGGCCTGTGAGGACCTGATAAAGGTTATGTGAGGTCATAATGGTGGGACCTCATCAGATAGAGTTGGTGCCCTTAGAAGACGAGGAAGAGACACAAGAGCTGACTCTCCCCAGCCACTGCTCGGGTGAGGGCACAGAGAGAAGGCAGCTGTCTGCAAGCCAGGAAGAGAGCTCACCCCAGAAACCAGTCCCTGCCAGACCTTCACCCGGGACTTCCAGAACCTGGATAAATTCCTGTTGTTGAAACCGCCCAGTGTATGGCTTTGGGTTACGTTTTGAGACTGGCACCTACCCAGGGAAGCCCTTCCCTTTCTTATGTTATTATTGTTGTTAGTATTATATCAAACTAGTTATTTTCTTGTTAGAAAAAGATAACCTTAAGCCCTCACCTTTTGCTAGAGAGGGAAAGCCCTCTTCTCACTCAGCACTTTCCACTCCCTCCCTGACTTCTCTGCTGAATTTGTCATCTCAGGCCTCCATGTGTCACACTGAAGCCAGGAGCGGGCCAACGCCATCACAGTAAAGAGAGAAAAATGACACATGAGCGGTTTCCTGGTGTTTTCAAAAGTTAGGATGCATTTTCTGTTTTCCTGTGGAAAGGACCCCTGTGAGCCAGCACATGCACTTGGCTCTGCACAGGCTGCTGGGGTGGGTTGGGGCGAGCAGTGGTGTCACGGTGTTGTGTAGGCTGCAAGAACGAACAGTGCCTCATCAGACAGCGCCTGATCCAGGGTGCCCCCCCTACCCCGGCCTAACTCCCCAAGGCTGGCTGGAGACCAGGTACAGCCTCTTGGCCTTGGGGGCTCTGCAGCTCAGCACCCACCCCTAGGAGAAGCCATGCTTGGGATGAACATCCCCAGGGCTTGGTCAGGTTTATAGTCACTGAAACCAGGGCTCGTGGCTTGACAGCAAGCCATCCCAGCAATCCTGTGATGCAGCCAGTGTGGGGACAAACGTGGCTGCTTGGGAGGCTTGGTCATGTAGGGTCATGGAAAGATCTAGAGCTTTGGTTCAAAGACTGATTCAGCTGAGTGACCTTAGGTAAGTTATTCACCCTCTCTGTGCCTCTTGTGTACAAGATGGGGTTAACAAAGCCCATTCTGTGAAATTTTATAAGTTTTTATGTAGCCTTAAGTCACCTGATATGGTGCCTGACAGGTAGCAATTTTTCATCAGCGGTCACCGCAGGGGTTGGAGGACATTTTGTTGAAGGGCCAGATAGTAAATATTTTAGATTTTGCAGCTGTTCAGTCTCTGGCAACTACTCAACTCTGCAGTTTAGTACGAAAGCAGCCATATGTAGTACATGAAGAACGGGCATGGCTGTTTCCCATAAAGCTCTGCTTAAAGACAGATGGACTGCAGTTCTAAGATGGTGCCTGTTTAGAAGGTTGCATGGTTAAGGGAGAGGATGGAGGGGGTGCAGAGGCTGAGCAAGTCTCCCATGCACAGAGATGTCCTTGCAGGGAGGGGAGGGGTGGGGCACATGTCCATAATGTATTGTTGGGAAGGGCAATTACAATCCAAGAGTTCTTAAGCCAGGGCCCATATACTTTCTGGGAATTTTTCAAAGGGCTTTGTGGAGTGTCTAGAAGTCCCTGCATTCATATATAAATGTGTCTGTGCATATGCCCATGGATGTTTTTCTGAGAAGAGGGTTATATAGCTCCCTCTAGATCAGGGGTCCCCAACCTCTGGGCCATAGACCCTTACCTCCTCCTGTCAGATCAGTGGCAGCATTAAAGTGCACAATAAATGCACCGCACTTGAATCATCCTGAAACAGACCCCCCACCCCCAGTCCAATCCCACCCCAAGTCCCTGGAAAAACTCTTCCATGAAAACTGGTCCTTGGTGCCAAAAAGGTTAGGAACTACTGCTCTAGATTATCTCAGGCATCCATGACCCTCAAAAGATGAAAAGCCACACGACTCCCCTGATTTTAGTGACATTCTTGGGGACACCTCGGGGCCATGTCAGATGTGGGAAGAGAGGTCCCTGGCTAAGCAGGCCACATCTGTTTAGGGGGAAGGTAGGGGGCTCCCTGTACCTTCCACCCACACCCCCCAAGAACTTCCCTTAACCACTGGGCCTCATACTATCTCAAGGAGGTTTCCTGCATGATCCCTGGGGCAGAGACAGCCTCCATGTTGTCCAGACAGCTGAAAACTCTCCAGAAGGCCCTCTGTAGACTCTGAGAGAGCTCTGTTCTTTTCAACCTCTCTCACCTCCCCAGACCTGGCACACCTGCAGGGCGGTTTGATGTGTCCAGCATCCTGCCCAGTTGGGTGTGGGGCTAAGTCCCTCAGTCAGGGAAATGCAAGAGGCAGAAGAGAAGACAGTCAGATGGGAGCTGCCCTGTTGGTATAATTCATGGAAAAAAGGCTCCTCACCAGACTTAGTTCCCACAGCACCCCAGAAACCAGAGCAAGCCAGCAAAGCCCTGTGCTGCCCCCCACAGTCCAGGAGGCACATTGTCCCCCTACCCCCACCCAGCACTGACCCAGCACAGGCACCTGTGCTCAGGTTGTTGAAAGAGCTGGGGGGTCACCCCAGAGATGCACACAGATAGCCAGTGGGAATGTCCATTCCTCCCTGCCCTGTAGGACCAACCGCTGACCCTAGCATGAAGGCCTCTGTAAGCTTCCCTCCTGTTCACATTGCCCTCATCCCTGCCTCTATTACCACAACCCCCACCTTTGCCCCAAGGGACGGCTCTTCCCAATGAAGTGTTAGCGCATCAGCTTTTACCTTGGCGTCCGTGTTTCAGGGAAGCCTGCCAAGGCAGCTGGTACAAGTGGTTCTAGGAAGTGGCAGGGTGACTGACCTTCCAGTTCCCTACCACACAGGTCCCGACAGCTGGTCACCCTTAGGAAGCAGAAACTCAGGGTGGGGTGGTGATATCAGCTTGCCCACCAGGCCATGTCTGTGCCCAGGGCTCTCCCGCTTTGTTCCGGTGGAGTGGAGTGTGGGTGAAGGTGAGCAGGGGCAGGCCCCTGTGATTGGCCAAGGTATGTGAGGGTCTGCACTTACCCGCTGCGCCAAGGTCAAACCCTTCTGAGGCAGTGGAGCCGCACTGGAGTGATTCCCTCCCCACCACCCGCCCCCCCCATCCTGTCTTCACCTACGAAGTGTGTGGCCTATAGGCAGCAGGGTCCGTTTGATGGGCCACCTTGGCCACTGAAGTTTGTCTGAAGCAGGCAGAAAGACCCAAGACCCCATTAACTAAGCCAGAAGATGGCTATTCCCCATTCAGGGACACATGTGCCCTGGTGGTACCCATGCTCCTCTAAGAGTGTCCCCACGGCCTGGGGTCTGGTCCTTTCTCTGTGGCCCGAGCCTCGAGGGGACATGCAGGGTCCACTCCAGGTTAGCAGGATGAGGAGTGCGGAAGCTGAGAAGGCCTAGATGCTCCTGGTCCCCTGACCGCAGAGCTGGAGAGGAGTTCCGGTCGAGTGGGTGGCCCAGGTCCCAGGCAGAGTGTAGAGATGGCACCTCTGGTGGGTTGTAGCGATGTCTCCATCGGTCTTTGCAGGAGACACAGGAGGCTGAGCAGGGAAACCCGGCGGACACAAGAGGCCAGGGTTTCACGGCCATGGGAGCTGCACACGGGTTGGGAGCGATCACACATCCCTGGCTGGGGTAGGGGTGATGACGGTGAGGAGAGGGAGTGACACTCCATCCCAGAAAGCACTTGTTGAGGGTCTTCGGTGTTGTTCTTTAGGCTCTCAGTCACGTCCGACTCTTTGCGACCCCATGGACTGGAGCCAGCCAGGCTCCTCTGTCCATGGGACTTTCCAGGCAGGAATACTGGAGTAGTCTCCATGAGTGCCTCTACTGGTCAATTATTGGCAACGGCAAGATCTAGCGAGACACTGAGAATGGATGGCTGAAAGTGGCAGAGACAAGAAGGCAGGAGAGGATGGAGGCCAGGTAATCCATGCCAGCTGGGAGCAGCTCTGCTCCTGCCTAAGAAGGGCCATCTGTGTGCCCGACTGCCATGGTCACTGGGGGTGCTCAGGGACCCCATCAACATTGCCTGAGCACCTGCCCTGTGTCTGGCACTGCAAAACATGGAAAACTGTAGTTAAAAAGTCAAGTCTCTGCTCTCGGAATGGAGGAGAAAGACCCCAAGTCCTACAGATGGTTTGGAACACTGAGCAGTATGCGGGAGATGAGTGTGGCTGGGGTACGCTTGCTTTAGCCAGGGGTTCAGAGACTTTTCCAAGGAGTTAACGCGGGAGTCAAGAGCTAAAGGATGGTATCTCTGCTGAGGATCCCCAGGGAGCAAAGCCTGAGGAGGAGGCGTTTCCTGCTTCTTTGTCAGAATGAAGCCCCATTGGATCCTCCAACTTACAAAGATATCCTTGCCCCCGCCCCCAGACACCCCTCAAGGACATGGGGTGGGAAGGACAGCACACACGGATGACACCCAGCACCATGGTCTCCAGGGCCTTTATTCAGGAAGGTACACAGCGTGTAAAGTCTGTTTGACAGGCACGGTGCGGGGGTCTGTAACAGCTCAGTTTTCTCCGATGAAGCTTCTCGGTCAGAATGAAGACCAGCTGCTGGCCTGATCCGGCAGGACCTTCGGGGAGCTGCATCCAGCAGGCAGGGGTGTGTGTGGTGAAGGTGCAGGGACCCAGTGACCTGTTCTTGTCTCCCACTGGGGAAAGGATTGTACCACGGTGAGAGGGGTTGTTAAATTCCCCCGACTTCAGGGTTACAGGGCTCTGGGCTGACAGGAAAGGAAGGGCAGGAAGCAGTTGGGATCAACCTGGTTGGAGCCCACAGAGCCAGTGTGGGGCATGGACAGGAACGAGATACAGGTGTGAGAATGAGCACAGTTACCACGGGATAGCCTGGGGAGGGCAGTCCAGCCAGGAGGGACAGAAGGTGCAAAGGCACTGTGGCTTTTTTGTGCTTTTGTCCTGTAATTTGTCAAAATGATACAGATGAACCAGCCCCCTGGATACAGAATGCTGGGTTCTGCAAATGAAGCCGCCAGCAATCCAGCGCTGGAAGAGGTCTGAAGGGAAGGGCATGGTGAATCCTTGATATACTGCCGGGGCTGCTGCTCTCAATGGTCTTCCTCCGCCAACCCGGCCCCACGGCCATTCATTAGTCCACCAAACCCTCGCTGGGCAGCTATTATGTGCCAGGCTTGGTGTCCAGTGCCTGGGATGCATGGCAAAGATAAGACAAGCTCTCTGCCCTCCAGACGTCCTCCCAGGGAGGGAGAAGACAGAACTGGTTTTGAAAACAGGCAAATTCTGGATCTGAATCCCTGCTTCTCACTTACTACCCAGGACAAGGTGTTAGGTTCTAAGCCTCAGTTTCCCCACTGGTAGACTGTACAGCTTTACTCATGGAGCCGATACCGGGATCCAAGGGGACTAGAGACGCGAGCACCCAGAGCCAGGCTGCATAAGCAAAGGCTGCTGCCAGCTCCGGGGGGGAGCAGACTGTGGCTTCGTCCCTGAGCCACCATGTGACGTTTTCATGGGAAGAGTAGAAAAGAGTTTTGAAAAGTGTTTAAAATCCTTTGCCGATTAAAATATTACCCAATCTGACCCCCGACACCTGGGAGATCGCATAGCCCCACTGGATCCTCCAACTTACAAAGATACCCTTGCCCCCGCCCCCAGACACCCCTCAAGGACGTGGGGTGGGAAGGACAGCACACGCAGATGGCACCCAGCACCATGGTCTCCAGGGCCTTTATTTAGGAAGGTACAGAGCGTGTAAAGTCTATTTGACAGGCACGGTGCGGGGGTCTGTAACAGCTCAGTTTTCTCCAAAGGTGTGGGGAGGAGAGGGGTGCAGAGGGAAGGAGAACACCCAGGGGAGTCTTCTTCTCCAGAAAAAGGCACTGGCAGGGGTGAGCACCTCGCTTCTTCCCAAGCAAGGGCCTGGGTTATATACACACGGGGGTTGACCAGACGCAGAGAAACTCAAAGCTAAATACAGCTAACAGTGGAAAGAGTCCATGGGGAGTGGGGAAGAGAGGGGGACAGTGGCCAAGGCTACATCCAGGCTCTTTCCACTGGGTGGGAAAAGACGTTCAGAAAGAAGGCAGAGCTTTAAAGGAGAAATAGCATCCAGCCTCTCAGACTTAGTGTTTTGTGCAACTGAAAAACCCACAAAATAAATATAACTTAAAAACCTCTTACATGACACTAAAAGCACATTTGGGACAAGCAGTTGAGAACCCCCCTCCACTGCTGAGCAGTGCTGAACCCCAGGAGCCCCGGTGCCCCACGGGGCCACCCACTCACCTGTGTGCAGGTGTGCACACTTCATCCCTCCCTCCTGACACCTGCAGGGCCAGGACCCAGGGGGTCCCCGCCTGGACCGGGCTGGCTGGGGGAGGTTTCCAGACTGCCTGAATCCCATTCCAGGATCCATCCATCCCGCTTGGACAATGGAGGAGTGGGGAACAGCGGGGAGAATGGGGTGCGAGAGAGGAGGTGTGCAGGAGAGCTAGCATGAGAAATACAAAACCCTCAAACCCCTAAGTAATAGAATAACCCCACAGAGACACCACCTTCTACCACTCACATATATACTTGTAACCCAAAGCTAAGAATTGCCAAGAGGAGACCCTCTGGGGCACCTTCAATGAACAAATCACTTGTATATTAGCACACTGTTTGCAAACAACTGGCGTCTGCTTAAAGTGCCTGGAAAGTTTGTTCTCTTCAATCGGTTAAGCTGGTCCCCTGTAATTTTTGTTCATAGCATGATTTTGCTTTAACAAACTTTTTTCATAGATAGAATGAGGGTAACTTGGCCAGCCCCTAGTGGGGTTTTACATCTGAATTTATGATGTCCCAGACCCCCTCCAGACAGTTGCAGCACAGACCCCCGGGGTCCCTCCTGACCCAGCTGAGCACAGCTCTCAGACCCCGAGCTGACTTTGGTGCATCTGCCTTCTAGGGTCACGTGGTGTCACGAGCTCTCCAGTGCTCAGCCGGGTGGGGGTGTGACCTTTAGCAAGTCAGCCCACACTGGAGCTCACTGATGTTTTGAACAAGAGTCAGGAAGTTGAAAAGTGATTTCCTTTTTTAAAATCTATACTTACACATCCTTGTGTGTCCCACCCTCCGCCCCCACCAACTGTCACTCACCCAGGATGAAAAGGGAAATGTAAGTCACGTGGGCAAGTTGGCAGTTCCCCCAGAGACCCTGGGGTAACAGGGGGCAGCCCAGGAAGCCCTCCCTGTGGACTGGTCCTCCAGGCACACACACCTGGGGACACATCCACTCCACGTGTCCCTGGAGTATCTCCCTGCAGAGCAATGGGTCCAACCTCCTGCAGCAAAGGTGAGCACTGGGGGCACAGCACCAAATGGCCACAGAGCTGGAGTTTTGTTCTTTAAAAGTCATGCGAGATTTACATCCTTCTCAATAATACAGACCTACTTGCTTTACAACTAAAATAAGGTTTACAAGTGGTTCCCTATGAATCTTCAAACAACCTAGTAACCCCAGGAAGAGATGCCTGGCACCTTCCACATATTCTGGAAGCTGCCCACACCACATTTGGGAAATGGGTCTAAGCCCTCCAGGCTGCTATTTCAGGGGAAAAATGATGCCAGTGAGCCAATGTCCTGCTTCCTCCTTGCTCAGCACTGGTCTGAGGCTCTGCCCCGTAAGTGCTGGACACTCTGGGTTTCATGAGAGCCCCAGGTGTGCATCAGGGGGACCAGCTGGCACTAGGAAGTGGCAGATGAGAGGACAGGAGCGGAGTGCCCTCTGCAGGTTCTTTCTTCCCTTGGGGCTGCCTGGGCCCTGGCCCGCTGCCATCCAGCCCTCAGGACCTCTCAAAGTAAGGAGGGGAGTGGGAGGCACAGGTGGAAGGCCCTGGGGGTCAGGGGACATCTCTGAAAGCTCAGGTTTGCAGAGTGTCCCCCTGAATTCATGCCAAGACCACAGAAGGAAGAACAAAGCTCCTGCCTGCGCCCTCCTGGGAAGGTCAGTGTCAGAGAGCACAGTCAAGTTGGATCTGGGACTTTTGGATCCGGGGTCTGTCCCAGTGCTGGGGTGTTTCAATACCCAGTGGGAGGGGTCCCTGCTTTGGCAGATCTACAAAGGTTACCTGGGCATCTCTGGGAGTCCCTCGGCTGAGAAGCAGAGTCTTTTATTCATGGCAGACACTCTGTCCTCAGTGGTTTTGTGCCCCAAATACCAGAGAGCCTGGCAGCAGGCCCCCACGTCCAAAGCGAGCAACAGTCAGCCCACCCCCAAAGGGTAAGGCAGAAGAGGGCTACACCTAACAGTGCCATCGCTGGCACCAGCCACCAGGGGGCAGCAGGCCCCCACAGGTAACCTGCCCAGAGGCTGGGGTGCACTTCTGTTAGGGTCCCCTCTGGAGTCAGGAACTCCATGGCTGCCTGAGCCTCCCTCCAGCTCTAAACCCTACTGGCCTCCCAGCAGGTGGCCAAGCCTGGGTTTGGGGATTTCTCTGCTAGTAGGAGATCCTACTGACAAAGAAAGTGGTTAACCCCAGCTCCAAGCCCTTCAATTAGGAAGTAACTAGAAAATCTCATCTCTTCTACAAAGTGTCTTGTAGTGCCGATCGATCAGGAGGGTCAGTTCTGGGGCTTGCACTCAGTGGGGGAGTGAAGGAAAAATTCAGAAGGAGAAGGAAAGCAAGGGGGAGAAGAGGCCAGGGCGGTGGTGAGGCGGGGCGGAGGGTGGCCTCAGGCACTGGGGCACATTTCCGTCAGGATGTCAATGAGGTTGTTCAGGCCCGAGAGGTAACCGTCCTCCCGGTTCCCTTCCTGCCACGGGATGTCGTGCTGCAGGGTCTGGCCCTCGGGCAGGGGCGTGGTTTTCCCAAAGTCGATCATCCACACCTTGGCCTGTTCCTTCTTGTCGTGGATGAAGAGGAGGGAGCTGCCGATGACCTGGAGGGGAGCAGGGAGATGAGGCCGGGAAGGGCCAGGCCCCACCCTGACCTCACCCTGATGCAGACCAGGCTCGGGAAAGCCGGAGACCTCAGTGTGAAGTGGGCAAAGCTGCACTCAGGTGAGGCCAGAGCCCATGGCTCCATTCCCCCATTTTCTCCTGGGCAGCAGAGCCCAGGAGGGTGGCCATGCCCAGGGCAGAGTACATGGGATCCAAAACAAGACCACCCACAGTGTAACAGAGCCAGGGAGGAATGTCCAGGATGGTAGATCCTGTGCATGTGTGTGGGTGCACGCTTGCACGTGGGCCTGGGCTCCCCAGTGAGTCAGGGTCTGAGGAACCCCTCCAGGTACTGCTGTCAATCCCCAAATCCTCTCTCTCTCAAGTTCCCTGCCTGCTGCCCTCTGCCCACAGAGGAAGGCAGAAGCCCTGCTGCAGAGTGGTACCCCGAGACCTGCCTGGCCTTCCTGAAGATCTCGGGGTGGTGATGGAGGGCTACTTGGCTACTCCAGCGGCTCAGAGATCCTTGGGTGTGGGAGACACAAGTCCTGCCACAGCCACTCAGAACGGAGGAGCCCCCATGGTCGGGAGGGAGTGGGAGGAAAGGGCGATGGGACCACAGCTCACAGCCCTCGTGGCTGTCCCGGGGAGCCTGGCAGATGGCCGCAGTGTGGTTCCTGCGAGGAGTGAGGCGCCTGACCCAGCTGCAGTCATCCTCGGGCTTTGGGAGCAGGCCTGCTGGCGTGGGGGGCAGGCCCACAACTCAGGCAGGCGCGCCCCAAGGTCACGGCCCACCACACCAGAGCACAGGTCTCCGCCCCTGAGGTCTAACGCCTGACACCTACCTCGTGGCACTTGAAGAAGGGAGAGATTTCCAGGGTGGCCCGGATGTCCTTCAGCCGGTCCCGGTAGGCAATCTGGGAACAGAAAGATGCCTAGAATTTTACATATATCGGGGGGATGGTATGGTGGGGATGAAGGCCGGGCAGCTGGGGCCCTGGTCCCACGCTCCCTGTACTCCACACTGCTTCATGACAGGAGCTGCCGGGGTGGAGGGGAGTCAGTTCCAGGAGCCCCCCACACAGGGGTTAAGTCTATTCTGGAATGCCAGCAGTGTGGAGGCAGCACCCAGAGAGCCCGGTTGCCATGGTGTGAACTTCCTGACACAAACTTAGTGCCCTGAACTTTTGAAAAGAACAGCATCAAAGAGCCAAAGGCACAAATCCCTCTGCCAGTGGCTTCTCCGCAGAGCTGCACTGGCCCTGGGGTGTCCATCCTCCTGGGGGGCTGCGAGCAGGGAAGCCCGTTGCACAAGCACATAGGGTCCCCTCGATGCCCGTGTGCAGCAGCGCCAGCCTGGGGCTCAGTGCCAGGAATAAACCCCTCTTGTCCGGGCGCAGGCACCGAACACTCTGTAGTGGCTCTGCTGAGCTGGGGCACCCGTCCCATGACTGAAGCCTCAGCTCTTACCACGGGCCAAAGTCTCTTGGCTGGAAAAGGCGGGAGGGAGACTACCCAGTACCAGCCAGTGCTGAGTCTCCTTGGAGAAGGGTTGCCTGGGTCCAGCCCTCCTTCTCAGCAGTCCTGGGGAGCCCATGCAGGAGAAGGTGCCTCTCAGGAGGGCTCCAGGGCCCACCTCCCTGGTGTGGTCAAGTCCCTGGTTGTCACAGGGTGCCCTGTCCTTGGGGTGTGGGGGCTCAACACGCCCTACCTCACATGATCCCAGTGCTCAGAGCATCTGTCCAGCCTGCCTACAGCAAATGAAGTCATCTGTCACGAACTTCTTCCACCCACACCTCCAAGCTCAGAGAGCCTGTCAGCTGGGGAGGGTGATGTGATATCTCATGCCCCATCCCCCGCACACTTCCCTCACTCGGTCTCAGCTTGGAGGCCAGGCCTAGAAATGCAGGGATCAGCAGGCTGCCAGCCCACTGGGTGTGAGCCCCAGCTCCCCTGCTTTCCTAGCTGTGTGCTCTTGACCACTCAGTCTCCTCATCTGTAAAATGGGGACAAGGATGCCGAGCCACTGCAGGCGGCTGCTGTGAGGGTGTGGTGAGCACTTGGCATAATACTTGGCAGGCAGTGGGTGGGAGTTGGGGGGGAGGCTAGAGGAATACAGCGTTGGAAAGGACTGCTCTGAAGAGGATGGAAACATTTTGGGGAGCTGAGTTTCTGGCGAAGAGAAAAAACAAGCGCATGTTCACCTGCCGACAGGCTGACCGCCACACCATCTCCCTCTCCACGTTCCAAGCAGAAGTTTGGGGTCAGGGTTTTCTGCGTGGGTACCACGGCTCAGTCTTGGGCTGGGCAAGAACCCCCAGAGAGGGCCCAGCCCCCTTTGCGAGGGGCACCCGACTCACCAGGATGTTTGGGTTTCCTTTAGTGAATTCTCTGAAGGCCTCAATCACCTGCTCCCTCGTTTTGGTCTTCTTGAAGTCCCGGTTCACAGAGCCGTCTTCTTTCTGAGGAGAATGACACCCACCCGGGAGGCAGTTCAGCAGACAGCCCACAGGTGGGCACTGCGCTCATTCCCCCACCCCATGCTTCGAGCCACGAGCCCCAAAATGACCCCCAGGCAGCGAGGTGCCCGCATGCAGGTGCCGGACTGACCAGGCATGGGGGGTTAATCTGATGCACAGCAGAGGGGTGCCTGACCTGGGCCCTGGCTGAGGAGAGGCAGCAGGTGGCACCAGTGTCTCAGGCAGAGGAAGAGCATTAGGAAGGCCTGGAGGCCTGAGGGGCGCTTGGGCCAAGGTGGGGGAGCAAGGCCGTGAGAGCTGCCCGTCCTGAGGGTCCCAAGTGTGAGCAGCGGGGTTCTGAGGGAGCTGCACAGGCCTCCACTGCCCCTAGAGGCCCGGGGTGCCAGCACTGTGGAACTGGGGTGCCAGAAGGTCTGCTGCCCAGGGACGCCCATGCTCCCCACAGGACAGAGAAGTCCCTTGCCCCATGTTCAGATTCCCTCTGTAATCACAGGTCTCTGACTTAGGTTCCCCGAAAGCCGAGGTGTAACAGCCCACCTGGCTCCCAGCCCAAAACACAAAATGCATCCATTTCCTGAGCCTGGCACTACGTCTGTTCCAGACAGACCAGGTGACACGTGAGGCTTAATTAGCACCTCTATGAGGAAATCTGCTCTTTAAGATCAAAGAGTGAGAAAGGATGGCTCTCCTAGGAGCCCCCAGACATAGGTCTGTGCACCCCAGGAGCTGAGCTTACGGCACTGTGGCTGCCTCTGCAAGAACGGGCAGGACCCCGGGCAAAGGGAAAGAGTGGTGGGCTGGGCCTTCCCCACCCCACAGAGGGTCTCTGCGGGGGGCCTTTCCTGGACTAAGGGAGGGGAGAGGCTGGTGGAGAGCGGGTGAAGGCAGCTGGCTTCTCTCAGAGCCCGAGAGGACGGGCTGTGGGCTGCTTCCACACAGAGGGACAACAGACAGACCAGAAGATCCAGCTTGAGATGGAGAGAGAGGTAAAGGGGAAAGCAGACTGCCTCAGACAGATCCAGAGAGGAAAAGGAGCGCTGAGAGGAAGAGGATGTGCATGTAACAACGCTGGACGCAAAAAACAGCAAAAGCTGATTTCAGAAGACAGGGGAGGGGCAAGTGGCTTTCTCAGCTCGTAAAGCAGCTGTCCCAGGGGCCACTGCCCAGCAGAAACTTCCACCCAATGCCATCTACAAGGAGGCTGCCCCGGCTTCACTCGCTCGGGATTCATGCCCTACTCTGGGCAAGGACCGGCCAACATGAGCCAAGAATGGACAGAGATGAGAAACCCAAGAACACTCACGGACTGCCCTCCACTGACAGGGATGGTTGCCTGAGACTGAGGGGCCAGCACCTCACACCATGCTGCTTGAGGCGAAACGCACGTCTGAGCAGACGCCCAGATCCAACAGCAAGGGCGGCGTCTGGGAGCCTGGGTCTGGGGAGAGCATTCTCAGGCCCTACTCAAATGAGTGAAGGGGAAAGAAAGGAGAATGAGGTGGCCCGGAAGTTGGGGGGTGGCCTCAGTGCAGGCTCCCGAGAGGTGTTTGGTGACCCGGATGGAGCAGTGCCTAGTCCTGCCTGCCTGGGCAGACAACTCTGATGTCAAAGCAGCTAGCAGGCTCCCTTCCTTGCCTGCATCTCACTGAAAGTCCTCATTTTGGGACCCTGGGCAGAATGAGCCAGCTCCCAGCCCTGGCATCCAGGCAGGGCCCTCCTGGGTGGGTACTCAATGCAGGGCATGGTCTGGACTGAAGGCAGGGTCATTGGCAGAGAGCTCACTGCTGGGCAGGGCTAGAAGGTACCCCTGCTCCAAGGCGCTAGCCCCCTCCAAGGCCATCCCACTTCAGACCAAGGAGTAGGCCAATTTCCCCAAACATCTTCCCCTGGGGCTGGCTGCCCAAACCCTGGGTCTATACTGGAAGGAATCTTACAGCCTCTGAAGGACCCCTGGGGTGAATGTTGGTGGAATCCAAGGATCCAGCCCTTTCCCAACCAGGAGCTGGGCGGCACAGGCAGCTTCAGGCCCCACCTGGCCATCCTCACCTTGATGCCCTCGATCCTGAACCCGAGGGTGGCCGTGGAGCTGATGGTTTCCCTCCACTGCATGTACCGCGGCTTGGTCACTGCCCGCTGGGCTTTCTCCTCCTCGGTCGGGGCCTCTGGGTCCACCTCAATCATCTTCTGGTACATGTCCTTCCGGAGGCTGGGCTTCTTCCGGGCCTTGGTGAGCTCCTCTTCCAGGTAGGTTCTGCGAGGGAAGGGAGGCCACATGAGGGCCGCTGGCTGGATCGAGGCCCACTGGCGCCTTGCCCGAGGTTGCAATCAGCTTGGCCAAGCCAGGCTCACCCAGGGTGGACACACTTTAGGTTGGGCTGGGCCTAGCTCTTTACAGAGACAGGGGGAGCCTTGCCTAATAGGGGCAACTTCATTCCGAGACCACTGGGAAGGCCTGACAAAGCCCAAGGAGCTCTTCCTTCTAGGGGAAGCTCACAGGACCAGCAGGGGAGGAGGAGGCAGGGCAGCTTGGGAGCTCGTCCTGCTGGGGTGAGGATGGGGAGGGGGCTGAAGGCAGGTCCATTCAGGGCCCAGCTTCCCCGCCCCCCATGTCTGCTGGGACCCTCCTGAGAAGCGAGGGCTTCGGAAGCCAGCACCCGTGTGGGTCGGGAAGCATGTTCTGTCCCTCTCCCCTGCCCATCTCCCTGGTGCTCCTGAGGGCTCTCTCTGAAGAGGGAACACCTTCCTGAGTAAAAAGGCCAGGCCAGAAGGCGGTCTCTGAAGAAGCCACAGTGCTGGAGGGAGAAGCATGACGGAGAGGAGAGGGGAGCCTCGGGGCTCCCTTTGCTACAGAATAGACATGCTGGGCTCTTCCTGCCTCTCCGACACCAGGCCTCGAGAAGATGCAGTTAAGCAAACCGCTTCACCACCGCGACTTCTGTACAGGTGTCGGAGGCGGGGTGCGGGGAAGCCTGCAGGCCCAACTGGCAGGGGTCCCCTAGAAACCAGCGGACATAACAGAAGCAGGGACGGTATAGACTGTGGGCAGCCTGGCACTGAATTCCTGGCCCCAGGCTGCCTCCCTGACCCCCAGGGCCAATGGGGTGAGTCACCACCCTGCTGCACACCCCAGGGCCAATGGGGTGAGTCAACTCCCTTGCTGCACATCAGACGCCCACCCTCCTCCCTGCTCCTATTTCAAACTCCCCGTCATCCCCAACAATGAGCTCAGCTGCTGTCTGTGACCCTTCCTGAGACAGAAATCTGCAGCGTCAGTTGAGTAGAGGGAAGTTTTCTCCCTGGGCCAGTGTGGGTGGGCATTGCCCACATGGTGGTCTGTGACAATAGGCCTGGCCTCTACTCACCATCTGTCCCCGGGGGCTTTGCTCCACGGCCACCCACCACACATCCAACCTGCCAGTGTGGGACCCAGAACACACTAGTCAAATCTAAATCTATTAAAAAGTTTCCAGAACCACTGGACCAACTCTTAACAAGAAAGAAGCAGATCTTTGGGTGTGAACTTGGGCCTGGTCATTTAGGACCCTCCAAGGAGTGATGAGGGCTCCCTGGGTAGCTCAGCTGGTAAAGAATCTGCCTGTAATGCAGGAGATCCCGGTTTGATTCTTGGGTCAGGAAGTTCCTCTGGAGAAGGGATAGGCTACCCACTCTAGTATTCTTGGGCTTCCCTGGTGGCTCAGACGGTAAAGAATCCACTGCATTGTGGGAGACCTGGTTTGATCCCTGGGTTGGGAAGATCCCCAGGAGGAGGGCATGGCAACCCACTCCAGAATTCTTGCCTGGAGAATCCATGGACAGAGAAGCCTGGTAGGCTACAGTCCATGGGTTCGCAAAGAGTCGGACATGACTGAGCGGCTAAGCACAGCACAGCACAGGGAATGGTGGAGACCGTAAGGAGGTGGTCCGCCTTGGCTGTGCCCTCTACACACACATACACGCATACACACACCATGATATGTACGCCCAAGCACACACACACTTCTGTGTACAAAGCCAGGTCAGAGATGATGAGAGCTTCAGGGCAGAGGCTGTGGGCAGGAGGCCTCTGCGTGGACTTGTGTCGTGCTGGCCCATGTGTGTATTTGTATGTGCGGTGTGGAAGGGACTGCCATCCCAACGCTCCTGAGTGCACTGCAGGGGCCTGCAGGGCGGGTGGATGGGTGCACTTCTGCAAAGATTTCTCAGTAGCTCCTTAAACAGGAAGCAAGCCTCAATGTCAAATCCCTTTCCACACGGGGCTTTCTCCAAAAAGGGGCCCGCGCAGCTCGGTCTGGGCAGAGTTGCTCACCTTTCAGGGAGGTAAGGGGCAGGGCAAATGCCCACAAGGGTCACAAGCTGGGTGGTGGGGTCAGGGATCCACTGGGAGGTGTCCTGACACTGGCCCAGCCCACCTCACCCACCCCCGCAGGAAGGTCACGCCTCCATGTCACGTGGAGGAGCAGAGGCCAAGGGGCAAAGCCACAAGATGAAGCAGAGGGAGGGCTCCTCTCAGGAAGGCAGCCGGCCCACGGAGAGCCAACAGGTGACACACCAAGCCACCCATTCCCACCGCTGTCTCCAACCTGCTTCCACAAGGGCAGAGGTGCTACAGACAGCCTGGTCTCTGCCTGCCAGTCCCCGGCCTGAACATCAGGAGGACACTCCTAATTCTCCAGACACAGAGTTACAGGTTAAATCGAAGAAAACTCCCTAGAGCAAAGCAGGCCAATGTCCTTGTGGAACCAGGGTCCCAAGAATGCCCCTCGTTAGGACACCACAGTTGCCTCCATCACCCAATCCTCAGGCTCCACCGCGGCTGAGGCTTATTCTGCTGACCGGTCCTTCCACCACAGTGACAAGTCTGTGACGAGTCTGAGCCCCTCCTGCTTGGGAGGCAGGGTCTGTGGTGGCCCTGGGTCCGGCCTCATCCCTCTGACAACCACAGAGGCCCTGGGAAGGGCCCAGCTGGCAGTCAGAGGCCTGCTGCAGAGGTGGGTAGTGTGTCTGTCTGGCTGTGTGGCCCTGGCGAGTCCCTTAGCCTCTGGTGGCAAAGGTCTCCCGCCCCAGACTGGCCTGAGACCCATCTGCCAGAATGGCTGTAAGAAGTCCTCAACACTCGGAGCACAGAAAGGCCCGCCACACTCAGGACCCAGGAAACCGGGAAGGTGGGGCTGGAGGGGACTGGTTTGGGGGAGACCTTTCCCTTTCCCTCCACTCGGGCCCTCACTTGCCTACACTCTGTCTCCAAGCTCTGCCCAGGACTGAGCTAACTGTGTCCCGGCCCTGCTGGTGGCTCCCGAGAGCCCTGGGTGCAATGGGACAGGGGCTCCAGGTAGCAGGGGGAGGGGGCAGCCCTGGTGAATCGGGGGGCTCCTGTCCCCCACAGCCTGCCAGGGGACAGACGGGCACACAGGCAGCCTTTCGGGACTGACTGGCCACACGTTCTTCCCACAGGGTGTACTTTTTTTTGGCCGTGGTCTGACTGTACAGCCATCAGAATTTTTATGTGTCTCCCCTTGAGAGAGTGCTTCCTACTGCATTACGCGAGTGTCTTCCAGGCACAGAAATTAAGACTCTGGAGAAGAGCAGTGGCCAAGTGGCTGGAGGGATGTTCTGTCTCCTCCCCGGTGGGCTGGAGGTGGTGAGACCCATGGATGGAGGGAGGAGAAGGCTGGGAGGCTGGGGACAGCCAGAGCAAAGACTGGGACCTATTCTTACCCACCCCTTCGTCACCGCCCTCGGGGCAACGCCAAGGGGACACAGTGGGCCAGCCTGCAGGGTCTGATTTTATGACACAACTCCCAAGAGGAATGAAGAGGGAAAGAAAACTGACCGGCTTGCCTGCTTCTCTCCTGCACACACGCACGCATGCACACATACTCTCACACACACTCCTCTTTCTCAATCTCCTCTTTTAAGAAATAAAACTGCTTAAAGCATCCAAAGCAAACACAGGCTCCAGCTGTGACCTCTGCGGCTGGGAGCCTGGTCTCCCCAGCGAGCAGCGGGCGGGATGGAGAAGCCGGCGTCTGGCCGCCTCCTCTCGGCACCTGCGGCGGGGCGGCTCTCTGAGGCCTGCGGGGACTTCCCCACCCGCTGCCCTGCTGGGGAGAAGGAGTTACTCTGTGACTCCTGAGATGAGATGGTCAGAGTCTGAGAGATGAGAAAACCCGACCTGCAAAGCAGGGCCGGCGGCCAGGTCTAAGGCCCTCTGGGCTCTGCTCGCCACCCTGTCTCCTCCAGCCCACTCCTCCTGTCTCCTTCCCTCCTGGGTCCTGTCTGGGCAGGGTCTGGGGTGGGGTGGGGGGACCCAATCCCACACACAGGCCGCCCACATACCCATCTGGCCATGTGTCCTGCCCCTGACCTGGGAACACGCAGCTGCCAGGCTGCGGCCGCCACCAGCCCCAGTCCAGATGGCAGCAAGCCTGTGCCTGTTGTCAGGGCCTCTCGTGCTCCTGGATTCCCTTCTCCACTGCTCCCTTATGGCAGGCTCGAGTCTTTGGCAAATCAACACGATCTACTGACCAGTTCCTTCTTCCCACTCACTGGCATGGGGGCAGGCGGCAGGAGGGGAGAATGGGATAAGAAGACCCTCTACTCCAGTTGCCCCCCTTGTAACGCATGTAACAGGAAGCCGCGCCCCCTGCTAGCCCCAGCAATCCCAAATGGGCTGACCAAATGGGCAGCCCTCTCCATGGGGAGGTTCCGCACTCCTCCAGGTCCCCTCGATCCCTGGCTCACTGGAGGAGGAAAGGGGTCGTCCTGGGCAGAGCCAGCCTCCCTGTCCCCTCCACACATATGCGAGATGACCGGAGTGGGATCCACCCAGACCCCTGGCCTGTCCTCGTACACACGAGGCCTCGGGGACCGCCCAGAAAGCCCCTGCCTCCTGGGATCCCTGAGCGCCGCCGTGCCCAGGATCTGCTGCCCGGCCAGCTGGGTGCTGAGGAGCAGGCAGGCCCCATCCCAGAAGCCTGGCTCACCTGACGCCCATCTTGCAGTCCATCACGCACGGCGAGTCGAAGTCAGCCAGCAGGTCGTCCATCTGGTTGTAGCGCTCCCCGTCCTTGACCACGTCCCCGTGATAGGCAGGCACGAAGGGCTTCAGCACGTCGGCCATCAGCCTGTCCAAGCAGCGCTGCTCCGACTCACAGTGCTTCTTCAGGATCCTGCCGTTGGCAGCCGCCTTGAAGCTCCCTACGGAGCAAGGTAGGAGGAGACCCTGGGTCTCTGGCCCGGGCCCTCCCTGCCCTGACCTCCCCCATTGGCACACACGCCCCTCCATCACAGGGGATGCTGCAGGGTTGGCTAAGCACAGAGCTCAGGGTGTGCCCAGGTCCCTGCTGGCGGAACGAGCCCTTTAAGGGGAGTGGGGGCAAGTCCCAGTCGGTAACTCTGGGCTGGCTCCCCAACTTCCCAGACCCCAGGCTCCTCCTCTGAAGTTGGAAGCAGAGCAGTGCTCACAGCTGAAGGGTGAGCAAGGCTAGTAGAGGTTTGGGCAGGACCTACGCACCCCCGTCTATGTGATTTCTACCTCCCACCCCACCATCAACCCTTCCCAGCCACGAAGGTGTCTCCACTCTCAGCGGAGAAGCCCTGATAGGATGGGACTTAGTGCCAGGACAGGGAGACTGGCAGAGAAGTGGGGACCCCACACTTCTGAGCCACGCCCTCAGGCAAGTATTGAGGAAGGGTGTCCATCGGCCTGCCTTGAGCTAGGCCAACGTGGTTGAGGATAGAAATAAATGTCACACCCTGTGCTGCCCTGAAGTCCACAGGCAGCCGATGATGGATGGATCATCATTACAAAGGGCCACGGCTAGTGGGCTAGACAGCTCTAGACGTCCTCCTGTCACTGAGGGCCACCTGGAGACCTCATGGCTAGCCCAGAGACTGGCCACTGCAGCCAGCACTCCACACCGTCTAACACTCGTGGAGTGACCTGCCGGCTCTCCCACCAGCTATGAGTCTCCTCTGGGGCAGACACTATCTGCATTTGTGCTGTTACCCCGAGGAGCACGGTGAGGTGAGCATGCAACAGGCACTCGGGGAAGCACTTAGCTTTGTCTCTTTGTCCAGGGTGACAAATGGCAGGCGAGCCGACAGATGACTTTGTTTATTGAGTTAAAATGAAAGAGATTGAAAGAGACAGGGACTGAAGGGGGAGGCGTGTGATCTGTGAAGGGGTGGCGCAGACTATGGACAGGGCGACTGTCACGTGCATTTTCAAGGCAGTGTTAGGGCCCTTCTCTTGGAGAGCATCTCTGTTCGGAACCTTCATCTCCCGGAATATCCAGGGCCGCCCCCGACACGTGCTGGTCGCCTCCCCAGAGAGCCAGACGTCCCGGGAGAGCTGAAGCTACCTGCGTGTCCTGCCAGCTGGATCCAGGGGTACTTCTTCTTGAAGGACATGACAAAGGGAGACCAGTGCACCATGTTTTTTATTTTCCTCCATGATTTGCTCTAGAAACAAGCAAACGAAAAACTCAACGTTAGAGGCAGAACTACTACTTTCTGCTGCTGCTGCTGCTAAGTCACTTCAGTCGTGTCCGACTCTGTGTGACCCGATAGACAGAAGCTCACCAGGCTCCCCCGTCCCTGGGATTCTCCAGCCAAGAACACTGGAGTGGGTTGCCATTTCCTTCTCCAATGTGTGAAAGTGAAAGTGAAGTCGCTCAGTCGTGTCCGACCCTTCAAGCCAGGTAAGCTCTGGCCACAGGACGAGAGGTGAGTGCCACGCCCACAAAGCAGGCAGCTCCGAGGACCTCACCTCCAGCATCTATGTGGCATATATCTAGGGGGCTTTGCCCCTTCGTACAAACAGGCTGAGCAAAACACCCTGAATCAAGGGGACAGGCTCCGACACGCTCTGAGAACAGAGGACAGGGAGGGCAGAGGTTCTCTATCCAGGGCTGACCCCATCCCATGCCACTCCCCTATCAGGGGACAACTAAACCCACACTGCCCTTCTTCGTGCCCCTCGAGGGACTTCAGTTTCTTCATCGGTCTAGGCAGGGCTTAATTGGAGCCCATGCTCTTTGGATCGATGGACACTCTAGGACTCTGGAAAATGACCTCTCCCATCCGAACAGCAAGGGCTCTAGGGGGAAGACCAGAGGTCATGGTTGCCCCATGGCAGCGTGCCATCTCAGTCTGCACTGGCACAGGCAGTGGCAGCAGAGGCAGCTCTCACCTGCGACAGGTGTGAGGAGACTTCATAGGGAATTCCCCGGGGACCGCAGTGCCACCAAGGCTTTGGTGCACACGGGGTGAGCAAGCCCGTGAGACGCCCTCTCCACCGTACTTCTCCTTCTCAGAATGTTTCTTAAATAAAAACTGTGTGTGTCTGTGTGTGTGTATAGGAGGGGCTCCTTGGGCAGAAAAGAGAACTAACCTTTATTGAGCACCTTACTTCATTTTCTCAGCAAGCACGGTAATCATTGTTGTTTCGATTTGCAGAACCCCAACCTCAGACAAGTAACACAGCAGCATTTAAACCCTCACCGACATGACTACTTTTTAAAAAAATCCTTTTTATCCCCAGCAATAAACATTTCTCTGTATAAAAATATCCCTAAGTGAACTTTAATAAGAATGGGTTGTAGACATGAAGATCAAGTGTCTCGAGCTCCTGAAGGGGGTGATGAGAAGTGAACTGAGAAGAATTTCAAGTTCCTGAGAAGCGGATCCCTGCACCAGCAAAACCATAGACAGTAAACCCCCAAGACTCTGTGCTGGGAAGAGCAAGCTGGGAATTCTGAAGAAGAGGGGGTCCTGCCTGGACAGGGCACCCTGGAGAGGCAGCTCCTCCTTTCCATCTGCCAGCAGCCACCCTGAGGATGCTGAATGGACTCCCCAAAGTTAAATCAAGGTTAAATTGGTCTCCTCTGTTTTTTCCTCTGTGGTGAGGCTCAGCTACTTCTGTCATCAAGTTTTCAAGCTAAAATCTGTTTAAGGAGAAAAATTCTTCCCTACGTGAACTTGGCAATGTTTACCCCATCCCCGAAACCCTCGCTCTACCGTCAAGACCTTCTCTATCCTTAAGTGAGGGCAGTGCTCTGCCAGGCCACATGACAAAGGGCTGGCCTCATCGACAAGGGTGTTTTTCCTAGGTCCTTCTGATGGAGATCACCAAAGAAGGCTAAGGAAAGCCAGTGTTTCTTATCTAAGCACCCAGAAGGCTGAATAAATACTCAGGGCAGACAATGCATGAGGGCAGCGATGGGAAAATCTAGTTACATGAGATGACCAATCAAGTGATGGTCTGTTCGACCCTGGGGGAAGACATTTAGGTGGGTCCCAAAGAAAAGTGCACGGTGGTCACCATCTTCTGATCACACTCCAGCAACAGAGCTCAGAGGGGACAAGGGTCCGACAGGTTCAGAGCCGGGTCGGAGGCGGGGGAAGTTAGAATGTTCTCCAACCAGGGCTAAGCTGACCCCATCCTGCACCACTCCCCCATAAGAGGTCAACTAAACCCGCACTGACATTTTTTTTTTTTTTTGGCCTTGCAGGCTTAGTTGCTCTATGGCATGTGGGATCTTAGTTCCCTGACCAGGGATCGAACCTGCGTCTCTCATACTGAGAGTTGGGTTCTTAACCACTGGACCACCAGGGAAGTCCCCCCACACTGCCCTTCTTCATGAACACTCTTGGGGCCTCAGTTTTCTCATCTGTCTAGGGAGAGATGGACAACTGGTCCCCCATGCTCTTTGGTCCTGTGGACACTCTAGTAGGTCTCTGAAAAATGACCCCTCTCACATCCCAAGATCAAGGGCCCCTCAGAGGAAGACGAGAGGCCCTGATCACCCCACTGCAGCGTGTCATCTCATACTAAACTTGCAGATGTAGTGATGGCAGAGGACCCAGGGAGGAGTGTCGGCTGCCGGAGTCAGGGCTGGAGGTGGAGTGATGCAAAGACTGAGGACTGCTGGGAAGGAAGGCTGACCCCCAGAGGCGGTCTAAAGGCAGACTCGAGGGGGCAGAAGACTCCTGCAGGCAGCGAGGCCTGTGGGAACAGAGGCCCAGGACCGGGATTTAGAGCAACTGGGCCATGTATGCTAGGAACGAGAGCTGGAACCAGTGATTGATAAGGGCGAGTAGGAGCCGAGATGGTTGGACTCAGGGGACTGTGGTGTGGGGGAGATAGGCTGCCCTGGGCCTGAGTCCTGGCTCCATCCAGTCCTCACTGACCTGGGACATGTTCCGGACCCTTCCTGAGGCCCTATTATCTTACCTGTAAAATGGGAATAACACATAGCTTCCTTTGGTCCCAGGAGGTAAAGCCATTAGGAGCTCATAGGCACAGGGGTGTTTGTGGAAGAGTCTTAGCGGTCTGAGTTCAAGGAAGAGTGTCCTTGAAGTCACCCCAGGAATAGTCAGTCTGGAGCTAAGTTTACTAAAGAATAAAGGCCATGGAGCTGGGGCTGGGCCAGACCCACCCAGTAGGGATGCGGCTCTTTGGGGACATACCGGGACACACTGGGCAGTGAGCCTGGGACGCAGGAGGCGGGAGGGAACTGATGCTGGCTGAGAAAAGCCATCTGAGTTATGAAACCTCTAGGTCCAGGGGTCCAAAAAGGAGAAGGGTGCTCCAGGGCAGGGGTCCTCTGACAGTTTATGGGGTCCTCTGACAGCTTATGGGACCCACGCACCTCCCAGCATGGCCGAGCTCTGAGTAAACGGGACCTTTTTCTGGGTAGCTTCCCTTTTCCCACACCTCCTCCACAAGGAAGCAATTCTTCAACGGGAAAATGGGCCCCCACGTGGCCAAGGCCAGAGAGCCCGCCCCTTCCAAGGTGGAATGTTCCACTGGGCCGGGTGTGCACACCAGGGGATTTCTCAACTGCGCTGGCAGCAGCACGCAGGGGATTTTCCTGTGGTTTTAAATAGCAGCACCCAGGCCGTGCCTAAGGTCGCTGCCAAACATTAAACAGAAAAGCAGATCCCGGTCCAGGCCCAGGAAAGGAGGCTGCAGGGTGATCATGGCCCCCTCACCCTCAGTCCATAGGAGCAGAGAAAAACAGAAAGGTGGGAGGTCACAGAGAATCGGTTCCCCTACGATGATGCCGGAGACCCCAACACCTGCTCCAGGTAGAAGCCATGTCCCAGGCAGCCGGTTCCAGAAGGCAGGCGGGGGCTAGCAGTCTCCCTCTGAGCCCCTCGCTGGAGGAAGCCACAGTTCTCAGAAGTGGAGGCCAGGCCTCTCCCCCAACCCAAGATAGGAGGCCAGCAAGACAGGAGAATAGCCCGACAATCTGGAAGAATTCCATCTCGAGGAGTTGATCATCTTTTCTCTCCAGGGAGAGCCTCAAGAGCGTCAGTCACTGGAATCAGACCACAGCCCCAGGTCTCGAGTTTCTTGAGCCCAGTTTTGTCAGACACACAGGCAGCCCTCGCAGGCCTTGAACGTGGTGTGGTCGAGGGTGCCTGGTCCCTCCTCCAGGGCAGCGCTGGCTGCCTGCTGATCTCGCTGGCTCCAGTCCTCCATCACCTCCCAGTCACCAGGGCTATCTGGACACCCTCTGCTGACACCCCCTGGAACGACCCCGAAGCTTCACCTGCCTGACATGCTCCCTGACCTCTCTGGGCGGTGGGGTCCTCATATGTCAAACTGAGGACTCGGCTAGCTGACTCAGGCAAGCTCAGCTCTGATGCACTCCTTACTCACACACAGATCTGGAACCGGCTTAACTAAATGGATAAGCTGGGGTGTTCCCCTCCAGTCTGCTGAGCATGACAGAGCAAAGGGGACGGCGCTCAGAAACTGCCTGCAAGCTGGCATCGCCGGTCATCTCACCAGGAGGGCTCATTTCCCTAGACGCGCAACAGGATGGGCGCCAGCCTCCCCCAGCACTGGGCCTGGTGTGCACACTCCTGGCTCATCGCTCATGGGCTCTCACTATGTGACAGGAGCTGGGCTGGGCACTTTATGGCCTCATTTCTCATCTTCAGACAACCCCATGGTGGACAGGAGTCTTTGCTCGGGAAGATGAAGAATCTTACTAGTTGAATTGTTTCCCAGTCATTCCACACTCCTAGCCCACTGGTGCCAGTTCACCCTGGGAACCTCACACCAAGCTACCAACAGTGGTGTCTATCCATAAGCAGGGCCCCTTCCAGACCAGAGCATGCTGGACGAGGTGATGGGGACAGAAAACTGGGCGGGAAGGACAAGATTTCTTCACGGCGGTTCCCCTGGGCAGCCAGGGCACGAGGCTGCTCAGGGAAAGGGGGTGTTCAGGCTGCTTCTTCAGCAGAGGGGCCCAGAGTCTTTGGGAGATGCTCCACGACCGACCACCAAAACCCCAGACAGATCTCACTCTGGAGCTGGGCAGGGACCACTTCCAGCTTAGCCACCAGGTGACACTGGGCTCACCCATGAGTCAGATTAGACCAGACAATCGTTTCTAGACTGTGGCTGGGATCCTGCACTTGGGATGTTCTTGGGTGGCATTCCAAGGGGAAAGCAAGCCCCAGAAAGCTGATGGCCTGTCAAGCAGGGTGGCAGGGGGGCGGCGGGCAGAGGCGCACATCTCTTACCTTGATTCTGTGCTGGATGTAAGTGAACTGCAGACCGAAAGTAAGGTTTTTCGTAGGCTTGGACAACCTGGCTGCAGAAATACCTAGATGACTGCCTGCACGCCTGGGCTAAATAAGCGCTGGTCTGGATTTTGCTCTGTTTTCTTACCTGCATGCAGGGCAGGAGGGCCTTCTGCTAACGTTTGCTACAGCCCTGACCTTGCTCTGTGAGAGGTGGGGTCTTGTGCTCTACTCTGACAGGATAGGAAAAGGCGCAGAACCCTAATGCACTCAGAGAAGTTCAGGAGGATGGGAAAACAGCCAGCCCCACAGGGCAGAGGCTGGTCCTGTAAGACTCAAGAGATGTGTGGTGCTCTGACACCGCTCTGGCCAGTTCCCTCCCTTCATACCTGACTTGACAGGAGCTCAAATATTCAGAGAATGTGGAGAGGAATTTGCAGCAGGAGAAAAAAAAAAAAAAACCCAACAACAACAAAACCCTAACCCTCTTCAAGCTTGAGGTGATGGAAGTCACCCGGAAAGGGAGTTTCAGAACCTGGCAAACACGCACCGAGCCCTCTCCAGCCACTCGGTGCCTTTGGAAGGCTCGTGACCTAACACATTCTGTCTCACTTTTCCCTCCGCATCTTTGCCCAAAGATTCCAGGCCTCATGGCAGATGTGAGTTTACTCCCTATAGGTGACCCCTCCACCCAGCACACGGAGCCTCAGAGTGCCCAGGGCAGCCCTGGCCAGGAAAGCTGCTCCTCACCCCGACTCTGGCCTGGACTCCAATCACCCGGAGCCCTTGAGAGCCCAGCGCAGAAATGATCCACTGGCTGGTGGTGCTGCCGGGGCCCCAGGGAGGAAGCCTGGGCAGCGTCTCTGATTCTGTGTTTATCTTAATCAGACTCCAAGCTTCCCAGTGATGCTAATGGCTCCTGGGCAAACGCCGCCTTCCGGCTGGTTCCCCCAGCCAGCTATCTGCCTCGTGCTGCATGGAACATTGCCTTAAGACAAATAAAAGGGCTGAATGGGACGACCTCAAAGCCGGGCCATTAAACAGGCAAAAGGATTGGTGGAGAGGAGGAGAAAGATGAAGGCAGGAAAGCAGGGACCCAGAGCCGAGGCCAGGGGATGAGGGGCCTGCGGCCACCCTACCCACAGGACGCTTCAGCTGCCGTCAGGATTGGCTGCACGATACACAGGGTCCAGTGCAAAGTAAAAGTCGGGCCCCGGGTGCAGAACTTGTTAAGAGTATCAGGATGGGGAGGCAGGGCATGCACCAAGCATGGGGCCCCGTTGAGGGCCCTCGGGGACTGCATGCTCTCACTCCCCCAGGAAGCTGGCCCTGCCTCCTGGGGTGGAAAATAGCCCTGCTGTTAGGTGGCAGGAGGTGACTTGGGGTTTGCAAAGCCTTCCGGCTCCTGATATGCTCCCTCTCTGCCGATGACCACAGACTGCTGGGAGGGGAGGGATGGAGATTGAAGGTGCTTAAGGTTCTCCTTGGGGGGCTCCCAGAGTACACCCCAAAAATCGCAGAAGGGGAATGATGCCCTCAGCTCCGCCCTCATTCACCCTCCGCACTTTCCTCAGGGCCTGGCTTGCTCTCCCCTCGCTCGCGACCTCTTTCTTATCCACTAAGTAGGGAGTGGACCCGGCAGCGGCATCCGAGCCAAGTACCAGTCCAGCCCCCACAACAGGAGGGCGGGCTGCCCAGGGTCAACACCATCTTCTCAGCTCAGCCCACACTGCCCTCTGGGGGCCTGCTTCCTGTCTTCTTTCGAGCCACCGCCTGCCCCTCCAAACCAACGCCCCTCCAAGTCGGGATGGGTGGAGGAAAAAGGGGTAGTGACCTGGGGGAGTAGACGCCACTTTGCTAGAGGACTGCCTCACACGAAGTAGGAGGTTTCCAGGCCTGGTGCCCCTCCCCCACTCACAGACAGAGGTATCTCTAGGTCACTAAACACACCTTCGGGCTTTGCTGGTGACTCAGATGGTAAATAATCTGCCTGCAATGCAGGAGACCTGGATTCGATCCCTAGGTTGGGAAAATCCCCTGGAGAAGGGAATGGCAACCCACTCCAGTTACCCGAAGAATCCCATGGACAGAGGAGCCTGGAGGGCTACAGTCATAGAGTCACAAAGAGTCAGATACTACTGAGCCACTAAGCATACACACACACAAACACAGCTTCTCTCAGGACTGTGAGATTCTGCAGGCAACTCCTGGCTCCATAAATTCCTCCCCACCCGCCCGCAACACTTTCAGCCAAGAGGGATTTTTCACAAGCATGGGTGCAGAGGCAAAGGACTCCACTAACCCCTAGGGAGTTCAGAGACCCCTTTCCCCAGAAGCCCTTCCTCTGTTAGAGCGGGGTGCTCCCAAGGTGCCCTGGGCACACCTGCTCCCCACCTCTCTGGGTGAATGTAACCCTCCAGAGACCCAGGAGCCCCTGCACCTGGCCCCAGCAGATACTCAGCCAGTGCTTGCTGAGAGGGTCCCCGGAGAGGCCACCACCATTAGCTAGGCCTGCAGCTGTGAGAGGTACCCCATGGCTCAGCAGGAGGGCGACCACATCCAAGGTCACCCATCAGGAAACTGGTCAAAATCACTCGAAACAAGATGAAGTTGCAGGCCTCTACGGGCTCTGCTCCCCTCCTAACAGCCCCAGCGGAGCCTGGACTGTCTCAGATAAGCAGGCCTCAAAGACAGCTCCTCACAACCCCACTTCATCCACGGCAGCCGGCCTTCCTGCAGTTTCCCTTTCTGCTGGCCCTGTTTCCGCCCCGCAGATTCTCTGTACTCTCCCCCTCCACCTCGAGTCTGTCCAAAGTCCTCTGCCTCTGAGGCAGGCCACAACATTGGATTTTGTTTCCAGAAGGCACACGACCTAGGTTTTGGAGCTAGAATGATCCCTTGCTCTGCCGCTTCCCAGCTGCAGCTGTGAGCAAGTCTTCGAACTTCTCCTTCCTCAGTGTTCTCATCTGTAAACTGGGCATGATAACCTCCCACTGGCCACCCCACCAGGTTAGAGACAGAACTGAAGAAGCAGTAACACATATACATGGGTGCTCTGTATACTGTCATTGAACAGGTGAACCTTAGATGTTCACTTTGTTTGTACTTCTGTGTACAAGCTTTTATCTTTCTTTAAAAAAATTGAATGGTTTCCTCCTCCGAGGCATAAGAGACTGGCAAAAAATCCACTGGGTACTTCTAGAGGGTCAATCATTACCAGTGGCAAGAAGATGAACTAACTGTGTGATTAATTGCTTATAACGCTTCTCTTTGGATGTTCGAGGTAGTTGGGAACCTGTAGGATGACTCCCAGGGCCTCTGAGCTCCATGACTCAGGGAGAGCAGAGGCGGCCAGAGCCCAGGTGTCTTGACACCAGTTTCTGGTTCAGAAAGTCAGTAACATTGCTAAAAAGAGAAAGAAGAGCGTCCCAAAGAACCCCACTTCACACATGTGTAACTCTGCTAGGCTCCAGTGAAGAAAATAATAAACAGTGAGACTGCTGAACGGATTTCATTTTATACTGGGGTTTACACATTTTTCTTAACCCCTTTCCCACCTGAGTTGTTCCCTCAATATTCTACTCTTTCCTCCAGCACTTCCCTTTTCATTTAAGTAGATCACTTGGCTAATTTTTATTTTCAGATAGTTATAAAGAGTATCCTTTTTTTTTTTTCTGAGTGAAAGAGATGAAGGGAAATCTCTACAATATCAGACAAGGGAAATTATCTCTGTACCCCATGCCTCTCCAAAGCAATACTGCCAGAATCCTGTGCCTTGCTGCACACGTGTGCATCGAAGTATGCCTGTGCGTACGTGTGTTGGTCAGTGATGGTAACCTGGCTTGTCTGGGAAAAGAGGCAGAGAAATCACCTATTAAATGTTTAACATGTCACTAGGTACCATGCTAATATTTCATGTAATCCTCACTCACTACATGCATCCAGTTATCTCCATTCTGCAAATGGTGAAACATGTTCAGAGAGGTTAAGTAACTTGCCCAAGGTCACACAGCTTCCTGGTGTGCTCCAAGGATCTTCTTTGGTTTCAGCCAACAGGATAACTGGGCCCCCATCGTCTCTCCTCCAGTTAAAAAACAGTCTCGGATAAACAGCAAGTGCTTTGTCAGAAGAGTGACCTTTCAGATGGAGCAGGTCTGAATAAAGACCAGCCTTGCCCTCCTTTCCAAGCTGTTCCACAACAGCCTCCCTGACACACACTGCGGGAAGGCATAGTGACAAAGCACTGACAGTGGGTGAAGACGGCCCTGCCCCGGGAGGTTTGTTCTGTGTCAGTGCCTTTGTTCTGCTCCTGCAGAAGTCTGAGCGAAAAGCACCGAGTTGTCCATGTTTGGAAAAAATGCGTTTTTCTTCTTTCTTTTCTTCTTTCTAAAAAAGCAGCTTGGGTTTCCCTAGTGATCATTCTTTCCTCCGCTGGGGAAAAGCCTGTGCTTCTCCCAGGCGGCAGAGCTGAGGCCAGCCAACTTTGTTCATTGTATTCGCCCTGGCAGAGCCCGCCTGTGACGGCAGCTGGGTTGCAGGCCCAGGCAGGTAGGGGCCCCTGGCTCAATAGCTCCATCCCGAAGCCCTGTTTAGAAACCTGGCTGGGGCCAAAAGCGAAACCCGCCCCTGCCAAAGGGAGCCAGGAGCCTGGAGGGGAGGAGGAAAGGCCTTTCAAACCCTAGACACCAAGGATCGGAAAAATGAAGCCCAAGGACTTGGCAGGGCAGGTAGCTCCGGCTAAAAATAAGGATCTGGATTTGAAGACTAACCGTCTTCCTCCTTTAACAAACAAGAAAACTCCCCTAAAAGCCAAATGCAAAAACACTTTTTGAGAAAGATCCGAGTAGTGTTGACTTTAATCTGTACCCCCGCTCCTGCCCCCACATGATGTTCCCACAAGCTGGGTGGTTCAGAACACCTTTCACAGGGTCTATGCCTGGCACACTGTTTCCTCACCTGTCCTGCAAAAAACCCATAGCAGAGGGTGAGAATCACGCTGAGGGGTGGGGTGGGTGGAGTACCTCCCCCAGAACCAACGGCTGCTCTAGGGCAGGAGAACGAGAACAGCCAGCCCTCGCCAGCCTCGGCAGGCCCAGACCCCCTGACTCCTGCGATCCCGAGAGGCGGGCTCTGGCTCCGCGCTCTCAGGGGGACTGCTCTGTCCTCTCCACTCCTGGTCGGACTCGAGGGCTGCTCTCCCCCAGGTCTGGAGAGCAGGACCTGCTCAGGGCCCAGAGCTCCTGACAGGAATGTGCCACTTGGCCTGGCCCTCCGTGAGGGCTGTCCACCTCAGTCGGTCAGCTCCTAGTGGCACGTTCTGGCCAAAGCCAGGAAAACCCTGAGCAGTGGCCCAGCTGTTCTCTCCTGAGCAACGGCCTTTGTCTTGTTGCAGCCGGAAGCCCAGATCTGGGGACAACGGTAGCACCCGGTGTGGCACACAGAGTTCCTCCCTCACGGCCACTCTCCCTCCTCGACTACCCCCCAGAGTCCCTGACCGACAAGGCTTCCCAGGCCCAGCTGGCCAGGGCAGGTCCCACTGAACACTCCCTGAACACCTGCAGGCAGGACCAAGGCCCCACAGGCACCTGTGCGCCCTCCTTGCCTACACTCAGGCTCTTCACGCCCTCTCTGATTCCCCAGGGCCACCTTCTCGTCCCACGACTGCTCCACCCCCGGGTCCTCGCTCATGCAGGTGCTCTGCCTGCAAAGCTCTCTGTCCTCCTTTCCTTGATCCACATTTGACCTGTGGCTCCAGCCGACAGTGCTAGAATCTGTGAGCCGGCCCTATCTTCTCCATAAAGCTTCTTAGACCAGCTACACACCATTCCAGGAACCCTCTCCCTAGCAGGACAGGTTTTGACAGCTTCGGGATTCTTGTGGGCCGTACTGTGTCTCCCATCAGAGGGTACACTTCTGGAGAACCAGGAGTGTGTCCTCACGCTGCTAGACGCCCCCCAGGCTGGACAGAGTGGAATATAATAACAACCAGCCATGTGACTGATGAGAAAAGTTTACGGACCCAGCCACACGGCAAGGGCTGAGGCTCCGCTATGTCCCACCTCCTAGGAACTACATGCATGCATGCTAAGTCCCTTCAGTCATGCCCGAGGCTTTGCAACCCTATGGACTGTAGCCTGCCAGGCTCCTCTGTCCATGGGATACTCCAGGCAAGAATACCGAGTGGGTTGCCGTGCCCTCCTCCACAGGATCTTCCTGATCCAGGGATCGAACCTGGATTCAGCAGATTCTTTACCGCTGAGCCACTGGGGGAGTCCCATAGGAGCTGAAATAGACCTAAACCAGCTCCTACCTCTTTACACTCACGTGCTTTAGCTTGAATCTTTCCAGAGACATCTCTAGGGGGCATACTTGTGGGGATTTCCTGTCCAACCTGCCTGGGGTTCCCTACATACCACCAGGCTCCAGCACAGCGGACCCGGCCCCGGGGGCCTTTCCACATGCACTCATGAGCGTCTGGAGGCTGTTCTTTCACTCTGGTTCGTGTAGAAAGTACTTCTACCAATAATTCTTCCAGATCCACCCTCCTCCCCTTTTCCTAACTTTACAGGAGCTGGCAATCAAGGGGCTCACAATCTTGCCAAACCAGTCTTTTTTTTTTTTTGTTACCCAGGAATGGAGGTATCCTTCACCCAAAATGGAAATGCTCCGAACACTCCTATCAGGCAGCCCCAGCAAACGCTCCATCTCTGATTGAGAAGGTCACGGGCTTGGCTCCTCCTTCCTCCTCCCTCCCGGACTTCATCCTCTTAAGAACTAAAAATAATGGAGCGCTAGAGGAAAGAGGCAAGACGGGGGAAGCAGCTGAAAGCATAGGAAATGCTTTGGTGTGCAGGGGCCTAGCCCATCTCTCCCACCAGGAGCCTGCTGGGGCCGCAGAAGCAGAGGCTGGGGGGAGCCAACAATTGCAGGAAACAGGGAGTGGTCAGGGGGCCAGGGAAGAGCCCTGGGGGTGGGGGTAGCAGCTTCTAGCAGCTGACTTCCTAATGGACAAAGCTCACAGGACAGAAAGGTTCAGCCTTTCCTCTGGGAAAGGGCACCCGGGGCCCTGCCCAGCTGGTGGGGGCCGCCCCACAACACACACCAGGTCCCTTCTCTCCCGTCGCCTTGTCCACCCCTCCCCAGAGATTTTATTTTTACTCTGGTTAAAATGCAAAAAACAAGGCCAAGTTGCAGAGGGTGGAAATTTACTGAGGTCTTTACTGGTCAAAAGACAATTGGCACTGAAGGCTGAGCACCCCCAGTGTCCCTCCCAGAGCCACTTCCTCACAGGGACCAGTCAGGACGACCGCAGCTCCAACACACCTCCTTCAGCCCAGCCCCTCCTTCGCAGCTTCTGGGATGCAAGGTTGTGCAGGCAGTGGGGTGGAGCCAAGAGCACACGTGGTATATTTCTAGTGTTTAGGCTTCCCAGGTGGTTCAGTGGTAAAAGAATCCTCCTGCCAATGCGGGAGACACAGGAGATGCTAGTTCGATCCCTGGGTGGAGAAGATCCCCTGGAGGAGGCAATGGCAACCCACTCCAGTACTCTTCCCCAGAAAATCCCATGGACAGAGGCGGCTAGGGGGCTACAGTCCATGGGGTTGCAAAGAGTCAGATATGACTGAGCATGCCTGCATGCATGCTCGAGTGTTTACTACAGCTAGACACAATGCTAAGTGCTTTGTTAAGTATTATGTATACATAATACAAGTATCTCAACCTGTCACCTAGGACATTTCATTAGCCCATTTTACAGATGGGGAAACTGAGAAACAGAGATTAAGTAACTTGCCCAAGAATGCAACTTGCCCAATTACAAGTGGTAACTGGCAAAGCTAAGACTTGAACCCAGGTAGTCTGGCTTCAGGGTCCAAGCTGTCCCTCCCTCTGCTAGGCTGCCTCATTGGTCATCTGTAACATGTACCATCGGAGAAGGCAATGGCAAGCCACTCCAGTACTATTGCTTAGAAAATCCCATGGATGGAGGAGCCTGGTGGGCTGCAGTCCGTGGGGTTGCTAAGGGTCGGACACGACTGAGTGACTTCACTTTCACTTTTCACTTTCCACTTTCACACACTGGAGAAGGAAATGGCAGCCCACTCCAGTGTTCTTGCCTGGAGAATCCCAGGGACGGGGGAGCCTGGTGGGCTTCCGTCTATGGGGTCACACAGAGTCGGACACGACTGAAGTGACTTAGCAGCAGCAGCAGCAGCAGCAGCAACATGTACCATTATAGCTGGATAAATCCAGGTTTAGATCCTGTTATTCCTGGCTGGTGTTATTAGGCAAGTTACCAAACCTCTCTGAGCTTCAGTTTCCTCCTTATTTGTAAAATGGGAATACCACCTACCCGGCAGGGTTATTTTCAGGAAAAGTCTCTCTATGCAGTGCTTGCTATAGAAGAAGCCCTCAGTAGAGGTGAGTACTGCAAACCTCTTGTGTGTCCAGTCTGGTCTGGAAGCCTCCTGAGGACAGGGGCCCGTCCATGGGATGAAGCACACGGAAGTGGGTTCTGCACTGGCTCAGCAGGGTCTGATCACCTCCTCTACCCCAGCCCTGGCCTTCGGAGGCCACCTGTCCAAGAGGAAAGTGCAGAGGGTGAAGGCCACAGACATCAGGCAGTGGGTGCCCAGGAACAGGTCGACTCTTTCCTTAAGCAGAGACTTCCTGGAAGTCCAGAACTCCCAGGAGCCATTCTAGGATGAGTATGAGAGGCAGCCTTGCCCAGCAACCACCAGCAGTTCCTCTATTTACTGCTGACCCTCCCCTCTCACCACCCCAGTTTTCCCCCAGGGACCCAAGGTGTGAAAGAAGTCACTCTGCCTGTTCCCAGGCTACAGCCCCAGGCAGCTCTGACAGATGGCCCATGTGGAAACAGATTTCTTCACCCCATGTTTTGTTGTGGTTGTTCAGTTGCTAAGTCATGTTTGACTCTTTGCAATCCATGGACTAAAGCACGCCAGGCTCCCTGTCCTTCACTATCTCCCAGAGTTTGCTCAGATTCACGTCCACTGAGTCAATGATGCCATCTAACCATCTCATCCTCTGTTGCCCCCTTCTCCTTTCTGCGTGCTAAGTCGCTTCAGTCATGTCTGACTCTGTGTGACCCTGTGGACTGTAGCCTATCAGGCTCCTCTGTTCATGGGATTGCTCCAGGCAAAAACACTGAAGTGGGTTGCCATGCTCTCCTCCAGGGGATCTTCCCAATCCAGGGATCGAACCTGAGTCTCTTACGTCTGTCTGTCTTCTGCATTGACAGGCAGGTTCTTTACCACTAGCGCCACCTGGGAAGCCCCTTCTCCTTTCTAGAAGATGACATTTAAAAGGCCAGGAAGCTGAAAGGAAGTTTTCTGCAAAATATGGAAGAATGGAGAATCTCCTCTTCTCTCCCGCCAGTGCTCACAAGCACAACAGCGCTGCTTATGGAAACAAGCTTCTCCTGCGTTAGCAGCTCAGAGATCCCCTGTATTTTCTCAAAGATGCTCTGAGACTGAAATCTTCTGGTTATAAACTTAAGACCCTGAGGATCCTACTGTGCACATAGTATTAACAGAAGAGACAAAAATTCCCCACTCTTCAGCTTGACAAAAGTTTTCTTCTCTAGGGAAGAACATTCACAAATTAAAAACTACCATTTTAAGTAGTTTCTGAGACCCCGGAAAGCACTTCTAAGGGTGTTGGTAAAAAGGGAATACTCTGGACTGACTCCAAAGTCAGATTTTGGGGGAACTCCCACCGAAGGCATTTCTAACAAGGAAACTTTTCAGGAAGAGCGTGAATACCACATGAGAACAAATCATGTGCAGTACCAAATATTTAGCTATATTTAGAAAATATTTCCAAGCAAGACACACGGGTGCAATTCATGTTTCTGACAGATGACACTGATTTGCCTGTGGCTGAGTGGCGCTCAGCAAATAGGAAGGCGGGCTTGCAGAGGCTCGGAACCCAACCGCGGCGGCCCTGCCCACCAGAGCTGAGGCAGAGCTCTGAGTCACCCAGGCTCCCTCTCCTGACCAGGGCTGTTCTGGGTAGAGGCCTGTCTCAGTGAGGCGGTCATGCATCTGTTCACGTGCAGACTGCTGGAGGCACAGGAAATGGGTTGCCAGAAAGACACACCAGTGAACCCCCAAGTATGAGCAAGACTTGTCAGCTATCAGAGTGCAGCTGTCCCCCGGGTCACCCTGACGTCTGTCGGTATGTGTGATTTTCATAAACAGCTTGACTCATCACCCGTCCCCATGCCTCTCTGTCAGCTGGGGCCCTGAGTGCTTACTTAGCACTTTACTGCATAGCAGGAGCCTCCCAGGGCACCTCTTATTCCCTGAGCTGCCCACAGGGGCCAAGGGGTTCAGCCAGGCTCGGACCCCAATCAGGGGACAGACCTGGGGCTCCTGCCCCAACTCCCTGGCAGCCTTTGCATCCCTCACACGCCCAACTTCAGGAGGGTCTCCCACACACCCCACAACTGTTTCCTTCACTTTTCTGCTTTAGGCTACAATGCGTTAACGTTTATCTCACACCAAAGTATTTTACAGCAGCTCTTGGGATAATTAAGTTACACAGGGAACGGATCCTAACACCACCTTGGGGATCTCCTGTGTGAAGACACGAGCAGTTGGTGATGGACAGGGAAACCTGGTGTGCTGGAGTCCATGGGGTCCCAAAGAGTTGGACACGACTGAGCGACTGAACGGAAAGCCAGCTTCTGCCACAGTCTCTCCCAGCTTCTCCCTCAGATGTACAGAGAAGCTAACCCACAACCCAGCATCAGCACCTGCATATTGTTGGTGAAGGGTTTTCTATATAAGGGACACCCCACCCTCTGCCTCAAAGCTTGAGCTACAAAAGTCCCCCTTCTTGCCCACACGGCTTACGGAATGCTTCTGATTCCCTTAGACGTGTTTCCAGCCCCTTCCAACTTAGTCGGGGGAAGTGAAACTTTATTGAGAGATGCAAGTGGGTTGTCTGGAAAACGTATTCTCAGATGGCAGAAGCTGAGAAGCAGGCTTAATGACCGAGGGTCCTTCCAGCCAGCAGGCCTGAGCCAAAGCAACCAGAGAGACCCTTGGAAGACTGGCTGCTCCAGACAGACTGAGCTTAGGTCTCGCCAAGTTCCAAGCCTCTGGGCACAGGGAAAAAAGCAGGAGTTGAGAAAGCGCTTTGTCTGCCAATCCATGCCAAGTGCAAACCTCCTTTGCACCATCCACCTGCCATGTGCCAGGAGTCCAGCAGCTGAGCTGGGAGCCCGGACTAGGCGTGAGAGCTTCCCTCCAGGGTAAACACAGCCGCAGGGACTCTGTCCCAGAGAGGGGGGCACTCCGGAGTCTCATGGTGACCCCGACCCTGTCACAGGCTCTGCCTCCACCCCAGGTCCCTGGGGACAGCCCACATTTGGGAACTGTAACATAACTTCTAGGGAACAGAACCAGCTGGCTCATCTATCCCCCTCAACTTTCGATGCTATTATTAGGGCGCATCTGTCTCCAAGTGAGGTCACCAAGGAAAAACCCAAATGGAGAAAATATTTTCAAGCCGCCGTCATTTCAATCTTTGGAAAAGGAAGCGAGGCGATCAACTGCCAGAGAACCCCAGAATTCACGGTGACCCAAGAGGAAAATGGAAAGTATTTGCCCTGGGAATGCAAGCAAATGAGCTATTTACAGGGTGCTTGGCCAGCAGGGTGCGGATGGACCGGCAGCTCCTGGGACGGTTTCCTCTTCCCCAACTTTCCAAACCCTTGGCTGGGGAAGTCAGGCACCGGAGTTCCCCCTCAGCCCCAAACGAGACCCAGAGGAAAGCCACTGAGCAGCCGGTGGACACAGGACCGAGCTTCCAGCCAGTGGCCAGCAGACTCTCTTTCTTTGCCAACAATTTGTTTTGTTCGAAACTAGTTGCAACATTTAAAAATCAGGACATTTCACACAAACATCCAGATTTCCAGCTTGCTTTGAAATACTGTGCTTCACACCACGCACCCCCCCCCCCAATTTGGGGTGATGACCATCTGTGGGCTGGAGCTAAACTCCACACCTTGAGATGGGCCTTCTGTCACCTGTCACTGGGTGTTCACCTGCTTTACCTGCCTGTCCTCTGACAGCATTCAAGCTGAGTTTCTGGATGACAGACGAAGGGGATCAGGCTCCAAGGATGCCTTAGGACCTCAACTGGTTGTAAGAGGACTATTCACTGCCATGTAACATGGTCAAGTCACCTACTCCCCTGAGTTTCTGTTTCTCCATCTGCAGACAGTGCATAGCGCCACCCTGCCTCTTGGATTGTAGGGAGGATGATGTGGGAAAACACGGGGAATGCTTTGAACACCTGCCCATCCCATAGGCAACGTGAGACATGGCCATTTAGGTCTAAGGGATAAAATAAAACACTCAAAGAAAGGAGCCCTCTCTGATTAGATTAGTAGCCAGGGAGAGGGAGGCAAGAGGTGGCTCAGTGGACTTCTGAGCCACACAACCAGGCCCAGCCTCCTCACCAGAGAGGTGGGACATCACTGGCTCATGGACAAACAGAACAGGCTCTGATGGGCTTCAAATCGGAGCAGAATTTAGAACTAGGCGTGCCCGGCACTTGGGACCGCCAGTTGTGGCCCAGCCTTGGGGAGGAGACTCTCACCATGGCATCACCACGGTGGGTCAGGAGGAACCTTAATGTCTTAGCAACAAAATCTAACACTCAAAATACTAGGGGAATCCAAAAAAGTGGGGATGGATATATGAATAGCTGATTCACTTTGCTGTACAGTAGAAACCAATACAACTTTGTAAAGCTTTTGAATTGTGGTGCTGGAGAAGACTCTTGAGAGTCCCTTGGACTGCAAGGAGATTCAATCAGTCAATCCTAAAGGAAATCAGTCCTGAATATTCATTGGAAGGGCTGATGCTGAAACTCCAATACTTTTGGCCACCTGATGCGAAGAACTGACTCACTGGAAAAGGCCCTGATGCTGGGAAAGATTGAAGGTGGGAGGAGAAGGGGATGACAGCAGATGAGATGGTTGGATGGTATCACCGACTCAATGGACATGAGTTTGAGTCAGCTCCGAGAATTGGTGATGGACAGGGAAGCCTGGAGTGCTGCAGTCCATGGGGGTCACAAAGAGTTGGACACAACTGAGCGACTGAACTGAAATGAAAGCAACTATATTCCGATTAAGTATGGGCTTCCCTGGTGGCTCAGACAGTAAAGAATCCACTTGCAATGCAGGAGATCTGGGTTCAGTCCCTGGGTTGGGAAGATCCCCTGGAGAAGGGAATGGCTACAAACTCTAGTATTTTTGCCTGAAGAATCCATGGACAGAGGAGAATTCATGGAGTCACAAAAAGTTAGACACGACTCAGCAACTAACACACACATAAGTAATCTGATAAAAATTTTAAAAGAATGCTAGGAGAAACCAGAGGGTCCCATGGCCTCTGAATATTTCACAGGGCAGTGCCAGCTGCACTTTTAGGTATAGACCCACATCACAGCCAAAGCTCCTGCCCAACCTCTCTCTTCCCCTAAATCTGGTAGAAATGAGAATAAAATGATAAACCGGATGGTAGAGGGCCAGCCACCAAGCGGCTTCTCCTGGATAAGGAGAGGTGTGAGTGATAAATGCCTTGGTCTCACGTCCACCCTGCAGTCTTCCTGAAGGCGATGAATGAAGCACAGGCTACCTGCAGGGAAGGCTGGGGAGAGACCGGCTATGACACGAGAAGAGCAGGGACCACCAGATGGGATCCTGTGGCCAGAGTGCCTATGGCTGGGGGCTGGGGACGCCGAGGTGACCAAGCCACCCAATCAGGGTGCCTCCCCCAAAGCCAGAGGCTCTCAGAGGCCAGAGCCCAATTGCTCACTGCTCCCAAGACAACCAGCTCCTTCAGAGAGCATCAAGAAGACAGGAGTCCCACTGTGTGCCCACATACCTAACTGGTTTCCTGGTGGCTGGGGGCTTAAGGGGCTTTGGGCAGAGTCCTGCCCTGACACCCGTTCAGCTGGCCTGACAGGAACTAATGAGGATCACAAACTATGTGGGAGACCTGGGGATCTCCCCTCAGGGGAGCTAAGGAGACTCTGGCCTGGTATTTCCAGGACATTCAGCAGATGGTCCAAGGCTCCCGATTTTATCTCCCTGAGAGCTCTCCCATCCTTATCTGTACCACCCTGTGCTCCTCCCATCTTACCTGGATTAGACGGCCTTCCCTTTCTCCAGGTGTGCCTTCCTCCAATTCCCCCTCTGCATCTCTTTCTACAATGTAAAGCTCATCTCGCCAATTTCAGCAGACCCCTACCTGCTCTAAACCCTCAACAGCCTCCCCAAAGTCTTCAGAACAGAGACCAAACTCCTTCAGAGGGGCTCTTGAGAGCTCTGGCCCAGCCATGCCCCTTCACCCCCTGTGCTGAAGAAGAAAATCGGACCTTTCCGCCAAGACACATCATGTGGCTTCATGCTTCTGAGCCTTTCATGCTGCTCCCTCTGGCTGGGGAGCCATCCTCCTAACTTGCCCAGAGAGCTGGCCTCCATTCTCTCAAACCCTGCTCACTTATCACCTCCTCTCTGCCCTTCCCCAGACCACACATCCCCTTGCCCAACACATGAAGAAGCTTATCGCTTCCTTCCCTGGAGAACCTGCTCCTCCACACCCTGCATGTTCATTTGTGGCTCCCTTTAGAGTAAAATCAAATTATCTGGTTGTACCATGGATGTCACTCAAACTAGTGAGCAATCCCTGAGGTCAGTGAACAGCTGAAAGCTTAGGCCCTAGCACATGACTTTCCCAGAGTCAAGAAGCAAACAGTGCCTGTTACACTAAAAGTGCCCTCCTAGACTCAGAGGCTGCTTGGGAGGGCAAGAGGGGAACTCCTCCAGAAGCCCCAGTCCTCACTGTGGAGTCTGGGTGAAAGCTGTGATTCCTGAAGCAGAAGGGGGAGCCTCACACACACCCAGAAGTCAAGAACCAGAGGCAGCAGCCTCTGAGGCCTTCATGAGGTCCTGCTGCCAGGAGCACCCCAGACCCAGGACTCAGGCAGGGCACCCTGAGCAGGCTCCCTGGCCTCTCACATCCCATCAGAGGCTGGTCCAGGCTGCACACAACTCCCAGGAGGGGCTGGCTTCCTCCCACAGACCCAGGGCACGGCTGGCCAGGGACTAGGACACAAAAGGAAGGCAGAGCCCCTGCAGGCACCTTGTGTGAACCCTAAACCCTTTAGGAGCCCCTAAAGGCACCTAAAGTTCACCTTGTGAACGCTGGAGCAAGAAGCAGCTAGAGTTCAGACCTCTCTGTGCAGGTCCCTCACTGCAGAGAATGCCCAGAGGGAAGGGACCTGCCCAGGTCACAAGCTCAACAGAGAAGAATCCAGGTTTCTACAAACCCAGGCCAAAGCTGGTTCCACAAGTGTGCACCTCCCTTTGTCAGCTGTCCTCTCCAGAAGCTTCTATCCTGACTGAGAGCAAACAGTCCACCTCTGCTCTCTCCTTGGCCCTGTCCCGACAAAAACAGCCTCCACTCACCTCCCCTGCTTGTGAAATCCAAAATCCCGTGATCCCTCCCGCCTATTCCTCCTCGTTTTGCCCTCTGCCACCCAGGACAGTTTGTACCCATTCCAATTCATCAAGGTACACCAACCCTTATACTATGTCCTAGGTTCATTGCTGAGTCCTTTATGGGGGATAAAAAACTACATTAGAGGGTAGAAAATGTTGGCGATTTTACAGAGGTGCAGATAGGGGCTATAGGAAGTTAGCTTAGTTGGGAATCAGGGGAAACACATTAAGGAAGCTCTACAGGAAAGGTGGCATTTAAGTTACATCCTGGAAGATGAGGATGGTGCAGAGGGTGTGTGTGTGTTTCAGGTAAGATTTCAGCCCTGGGAAAAACATAAGCAAAACGGAGAAATAAAAGCACATACAGAACAGCAAGCAGCTTAGCTCAGCACCAAGCCCGGGCGAAGGGGGACAGTTTGCCTCAGAGGCAAGCAATTAAGAGGGTTAACGTCTGCTGGGAATTTACAACAATAATAAAACTGATCAGCTTTTTATTATCACCACAAGCTGGCAATTCTGATTGAACATATTCCCTACTTAACATTGTGTCTAATTCCTCCAAGCCTCTTATCTAACTCTAAACAATTGAGCACATAACTGTTTAATTTTTAATAACATATGTAAGCTTCAAATTCACAGATTTATTACTTATCCTTTACCCTCTGAGCCACCCAGCAAGCCCCAAGAATACTGGAGTGGGTAGCCATTCCCTTCTCCAGGGGATCGTCCTGACCCAGGGGATCGAACCTGGGTCTTCCACACTGCAGGCAGATTCTTTCCTGTCTGAGCCACCAGGGAAGCCCATTACTTATCCTTTAATAAATGTATTCTACAAGGAAGCTGGCTTCCCTGACATTCTGTTAAGACCACTTGTGGAGTTTTTTTTTTTCTAATGCTTAAATTTTTTCAACAGCAGAGACATACAACCAACCCCAAAGAAAGACAGATAAGGACAGTGCTACAGTTTCTGGATTTACTGTAAAATGGGAAATTGGTGAACTTCTGCCAAACATACCTTTATGTTTAAGATGTTTTTCTACTTGTATACCTGACATCTCAATTGAAAAAACTTTCAAAATTAAAATGAATTAAAAATTCTCTACAACCAACTACAAGCGAAGACAGATGGAGAAATCTGGCTCTGTCTACCTAACATGAATATGCAAAGGAGGGTCAGTTTTTATGAAGTCTGACAAATTTATACAAGCCTCAGAAATAGAAGACATCCCCGGTGGCTCAGCAGTAAAAAATCCATCCGCCAGTACAGGAGACGAGGGTTCAATCCCTGGGTTGGGAAGATCCCCTGAAGAAGGAAATGGCAACCCACTCCAGTATTCTTGCCTGGGAAATACCAGAGACAGAGGAGCCTGGCAGGCTACAGTCCACGGGGTCGCAAAAGAGTCGGACACGACTTAGCAACTAAACAACAACAGCAACAGAAATAGGAGCTATAATGTTATTAGTCATTACAGCTACACACCAATATGTAAGTGCAAATTCTCCCTTTTCCCCAAAGGATGCATTACTGTCTTTCAGTTCAGTTCAGTCGCTCAGTCGTGTCCGACTCTTCGCGACCCCATGAATCACAGCACGCCAGGCCTCCCTGTCCATCACCAACTCCCAGAGTTCACTCAAACCCATGCCCACAGAGTCGGTGATGCCATCCAGCCATCTCATTCTCTGTCGTCCCCTTCTCCTCCCGCCCCCAACCTTTCCCAGCTTTAACAAGTATTAAATCCACTACAAATCTCTGCCTCCACCCCCCGACCCACAACCACCACCACCACACGGTTTTTATTGACTGGCATGATCATACATACAAAATTCAAAAGTAGAAAAGTTTTATTGTCTGCAAATCTTTCATGGCTATTTTAATTATTTCTCTATTATCAATGAAAATAACTTTGTCATACAGACGAGTGTTTAAAAAAAAATCGATGCCACATGCCAAATATGCTAGATATGCCACTGGTTCATCTGACAAGACGGTTTCAAGAGAAGAGAAGGTGAGGCTTTGGGAGAGGAGAACCAAGCCAAGATCACTAAGACCTGGACTGCCGGGCTAATGAACTTGGACTACAGTCTCTAGGGAAATGGGTAGAAACGACAGAGGAAATCAATAGAGCTCTGACTATCCCAAATGTAAGACTTCCAAGTATTAAGAGCAAAGCAACCCCCAAATGTAAGTAAAAGTCACACTGGAAATAATATTTTACAGAATACATTATGATGGAAGGGTTAACACATTTTGGACATAAAGAACTCACAGAAATAGGTGAAAAAAACCTCTAAGATGTCAATAGATAACTTGGCAACATAAATTCAACCAACACATAATGAAGAAAACAATATAAGATTTCCCCATTAAGTTAGCAAAAAACAGAGACATAATCAATACAAATGCTTGTGAGGATCAGCGCTCAGTGGAAGGCTGCTGGAGACACCAAGTGTATAGGACCTTGAGGGAAATCAGTTGACGAACATGTTTTAAAGGCCATAAAAATGTCTGAAGCTTTCATTAGTTATTTTACCTCTGGAAAGCTACTTAAGGAAATACTCTAAAATATGGAAAAACTTACAAGCACAAAGATGTTAATTAGGCCATTGTTTATTTAACAATAGCATTGAAAATAACCCAAGATCTAACAATAGAGGAATGATTAAATAAATTAGGGGTACGTCCTTGGGATTCATCATTCCACACTGAACAATAACAGTTAGAAGGAAACATGGAAAATTTGGTATAGTGTGAAGTGGTGGCAGGGGGGTAAGCAGACTAGTCTATGAATAATGTGCATAATTAAAAGGCCAGGAGGAAATACATGAATTTATATGAATAGTTACATTAATATGCATTTCTGTATATTAAGTTTATATTGACTTCCATAAATCTATTTAAGCCTTTGTTCTGATTTCTTAGTTATTATTTTCTATTGTACTACATATAAGCTTGTAAGCATCCTCAAACCTCTTCAAATTAAGATGAAATACAGGGATTTGCCTGTTGATCCAGTGGTCAAGAATCCACCTTGCCGTGCAGGGGACACTGGTTCGATCCCTGGGCAGGGAACTAAGATCCCATATACCTTGGGGCAGCTAAGCCCACCTGCTAAGTTGCCCCCAAGGCAAGCCCCAACTAAGACCTGATGCAGCTAAATTTTTAAAAAAGAAGATGGAATATAAATTAACCATTAATAATCAACAAATCAATAGACTTAGTTAAAATTTTAAGGTTATGATGATAGTAGGGTTATAGGTTCTTATATTTTATTTCTAAAATGTCTGTGATACAGTTAGTTGGCTTTTACAATTTTAAAAATGTACAGATCACAAGCAAGCTAAGTCTCGTTTGACTCTCTGTGACCCCATGGACTGCAGCCTGCCAGGCTTCATCTGTCCATAGGATTCTCCAGGCAGAAATACTAGAGTAGGTTGCCATGCCCTTCTCCAGGGGATCTTCCCAATCTTACCACTAGCACCACACACACACATACACACACACGTGACATGCATACCCTGCTGTTCTGTCTCCTCCAGCACCTTCAGTGCTTCTCCTTGCATTTGATCCAAGAATACAGCCGCCTCCAAAATACCACTTCATCTGAGGGAGAAGCAGCCTTCCTTCCCTTCTGGGTGGGCTCCTCAAGGTCCATACTGGATACTGTTCCCTGAATGGGGCCCCATGAAACTCTGGAAGCCCAGAAACATTAGAGGAGGAGAACAGCTAGAATAACAGGGTGAGTGGCCTTTCCAATACTCAAAAAGTGCAGGTAGGAACAGTAGTGAGGGACAGAGTTAGGTGTGACACCCTCCTAGAGAAGAGATCAAGATGGTGCAAGCAGGACCATGAGAGTCATCTTTGTACCCGCTGCAACAAACACAGTGCCCAATCAAGAGCTCAGTAAATGCTGCTGATGGTGGGTTCATTTCTCTGCTGGCCTTTGGACAAATATTTATAGAGTATCTGCCACATGCTGTGTCCGAGGCACAGCGGCCAGAGCAGTGAACACAGCAAAGCCCCTCCCTTCCCAGTGGAAAAAGGCATAAATATATAAATGGTACATCATATAAATAAATACAGAGTACATCGGATGGCAGTGAGTGTTTTGAAGAAAGATAAAGGGAGGCAGAGGAAAGGGTGTGGCTCAGGGCAGGGGGAGGGTTTGCTATCTGGGCCAGGCGCTCAGGGAAGGCCTTCCTGCAGGAAGTGAGGAGCTGAGCCCTGCACACGGCCTGGTCCTGGCCAAGGTCAAGAGAGCAGCCAAGTTCAGGGGCCTGAGACACAGTGTACTAGGCAGGATCAAAGGTCAGCAAGAGCTACAAGTGGCCGAATGGAACGAGCAAAGGGAGGTGGGTAAAGAAACCAGGTCCATTCGGGCAGCACTCCTCAGCCTGCCTTGAGGATCTTGGCTTCTACTTGAGAGATAGGGGAAGGCAGTGGGGGTTCTGGGAGAAGGGTGTTGTGATCAGCTTTGGGTTTTAAAGATCTCATTCAGCCTGTGTGAAGAGCAGACCTGGGGAAGGGAAAGCAGGGCAGAGAAGAGAGATTGGTTTTGAGGTTGTGTGATGGTCAAGGTAAGAAAGGAAGATGGATTAAAAAACAAACACCCAACAGCTCTCTGCTTTGGACCATGACTGTTTTATCTCTGCGTGTAAGAGCATGACTCTTCCACATGTCCACTGCAGCCTGGAGGCGAGATCCCTGTTCACAGGTGCTTGCAAAGGCCTTGGGATCCTGACAACATGGAAACAGGAAGGGATTCTGGACCAGAGATAAGAACCTGTCTGTGGGCTGGTGAGGGGTGCTGCCCTGGGTGTGCCTCTGTGGGAGGTGAAAGGAATTTCAGGTTTGATGAGGGGGTGTAGATATCCCTGGTGGCTCAGACGGTAAAGCGTCTGTCTACAATGCAGGAGACCCGGGTTCAAACCGTAGGTCGGGAAGATCTCCTGGAGAAGGAAGTGGTAACCCACTCCAGTACTCTTGCCTGGAAAATCCCACGGACAGAGGAGCCTGGTGGGCTACAGTCCATGGGGTCGCAAAGAGGCGGACACGACTGAGAGGCTTCACTTTCACTTTGTAGGTATCTCGCTCCAGACTGCAGCTCCTAATGAGAGGTGTGAACTCAGGCAGACAAACAGGAAGATGGTCTGGGGGACACAGCTTGCACTTGGTTTCTGTCCCCCAATTCCAGTGATCAGAAATACCCACTACCGTCAGAACACTGGTCCTTCCTAACCAGAAACCTGCTTCTGACAAGTGGAGAACATGGAGAACGTGCTTTCAACTGTGCCAAGTGTATGGCAAGAATGTTCTAGATATTCCTGTTTTTACAAAGGGAAGCACTGGAGCCACTGTGAAAACACCTTCGGTCTTGCTGAGGAATAGGATGGCATGAAGAAGACCAACACAGAGACCCCGGCAGTCTAAACACAGTCACAGGAGCTGTGACTCCAGCCAACTCCCAACCCGTAGCCGGAGTCCCAGCTCTTACCCATCAAGGGACCCTTCTAAATTCTCAAGATGTACGGAAATTTTGATCGATCTCTGGCACCTACAGAGTACAGAATGTAGCATAGCACAGATGGATACATAATGCACATCATATACATCAGATGTATGTCATACATTTCTATTTCTTGGCCTTTCGGCTTTTTTATCTATCTGCACAAAGTGGGAAATGTTACAAGCCTGTGTGCAATTTAAGTTTCTATATCTGGACTGTCCTGCAAACCCGCCAGAGTTTCAGGAAGCTCCCGCTTGTTCTGCCGAGATCTCTCTTCCAGATACGCTCAGAGAGCTGCTCTTTTATTGTTCTGTTTAATAATGCATAAAGATTAAGCACAAATTCACAAAGAGTGGTTCTACTTTTTCCCCTTCTTGGGCTCAGTCACTGCATAACTGGAGGACAGAGTCAGGAGGTTTCACGGTTCACACATGCCGCAAGCTCACCCACATGCCGCTCCACCTCAGCTGCTGCCCTCCAAAGTCCGCGTGATCAGCTCCACATCACAAGCATTTTCTGGGGGTGGGATTCCACGGTCTTCAAGGCTCTACAAAGGACTGGGGTGGATTCAGAAGTTCTTGTACCAAGTGCATGGCAAACCAGCAATTATAAATATATTTTTTTAAGTATTAGTTTTAAAATATCTAAAATCAACAGCCCCTCTTCAAACATCTTACTCATTCTTTACTGGTCCTTTCCTTATATCCCCCCTACTCTTTTCGTTTCTCTAGAATCCCTATTTGCTTCCTTTTCATCATTACCTCGGAGAAGGCAATGGCACCCCACTCCAGTACTCTTGCCTGGAAAATCCCATGGACGGAGGAGCCTGGTGGGCTGCAGTTCATGGGGTCAAGACTGAGCGACTTTACTTTCACTTTTCACTTTCATGCACTGGAGAAGGAAATGGCAACCCACTCCAGTGTTCTTGCCTGGAGAATCCCAGGGACGGCGGAGCCTGGTGGGCTACAGTCCATGGGGTCACACAGTCGGACACGACTGAAGCGACTTAGCAGCAGCAGCAGCAGCATCATTACCTAACCACCAAGTCCTGCTCTCCTCCCCTGAAAGTCTTCCAAAAAAACCCTGCAGGGTCTGTTCCTTTTCATTCCTAGCAACCTGATGCAGTGTGCTCCCCCCAACTCCTGATAATTAACGGCTCCATGTTCCTGCTAGGTGGAACGCCAACCCAGTTTCCTCCAAAATGAAGCAGGGTGACAAAGCACCTTGGGAGACCTGCAGTTGACCTGCATGTGGGTTTTCTGTACTCCCCAAGCCCTATATCAGAGGGGAAGGAGACCTATCCTTCAGACCCTGTGTGTATTTCAAGACAAGAGGAAAAAAAGGAACCCTGCTCTCAGAAGGGAATACTCTGCTGTAACTGGTGTTTACCACGTTCCACTGGGTGCTGAGGAGGAAGTGGTTACTATAACCCCAAGGGGGAAATGCTCGCTTGAAACAGGAAAATGGAACTCTTACTACTTTCCACTAGCAGTGTGCAAGAAGCCCGGCCACACTTGGAAATGCTTGCACAGCACTCTCCAGAGCAGAGTGTCTAAGGCTCAGCCCCATTACCCCCAAAAAGCACAGATCAGGATCCAGATACAGGTCCACTCTTTTCCAGAAACATCTCAGCACTGGAAAACTTCTCACTATCGCTTCCCTTACCTCTAAGCAGACAGATGGTCAGGAGCCCCTGGGGAGCTGAGGGGATGAGAAGGGGAAGAAGGCTGGATGGTGGATTGGAAAGACTACTCAACTGAGCAAGGGTCGGACAACCTGGGCTCTGGGCCCAGCTCTGCCATTTACTAGCTGTGGAACCTTGGGCGAATTACTCAACCTTTCTGCTTCTCGGTTTCTACTTCCCCTATAAAACGGGGATATTATTAACTGCTCTGCTCACATCTTTGGTTGTGAGAGTGATATGGAATAAGGCATAGAGGTGAAGGTTCTCAGGACACTCCAAAGTGCTATGCAAATACAGGCTTTTACCATCAACAAAAATCAAATCCTTACAAAGCTTTCCTGAGCGCTGAACTCTGGCTCCTCCAGTTTATCCCCTCAGCTACATTTTCACTTGAGTACTTCCCCAACTCATCCTTCTGAGACTTGTTTATTATTACTGTCCACAGTTCTGCAGAATTTTGGTAGAATATTCGGTAAAGTCTGCCCAGAGGAATCTAAGCAAGACCAAACAGAAGTGGGGAGAAATAAACAAAACTACCCGACCCTGGGCCCCTTGCTCCCACATCCTCTACAATCGATCCAAAGACAAAGACTTTACCCTCAAGGGCTAATTTGCCTGCCTGGAGGGTCAGAGTGGCCCCAGTTCTGAGTCATATTTTCCATTTATTAAAATGAACATCTGGCTGCTGCCTGATGCCTTTTGTGTACCGTCTTTTAACTCATGATTACCTGCCGGGCAATTTTGATGTGTAAAGCAATGCAGAAAGGAGAATCATGGACACGCCCACGCTAATTCATGCCACTGTGCACCGTCTGACACAAAGTCAGCCATCTTGGCTTACCTGCGAATTCTAATGAAGCAAAAAAGTAGCCACAACCAGCGAGTCCACACACTCATTAAGAACTATGAAATAATTTGATCTAAGAACATTTCCCCTAACTCCATCCCCCCACACCCCAGATCTTGGGTCCCAGGAACCATCCTGCTATTTCATCTCAGTGGGAAGCAGGCCAATTAAAAGAAGTCTGAGCTCTAGGGCCCTCTCCACTGCCGTGTGACCTTGAGCAGGCCACTCAACCTTCCAAAACCAAGGCTTCCTCATCTGTGAAACAAGGATAATAACAAGACAAGCCCTGCCTCGTTCCCAAGGTTATTGTGACAACTAAGTGAGAAAACAGATGTGAAAGTGCTTTGCAAACCACAAAACATCATCCAAGTGCAAAATATCTAGCAAAAGTGCCTGGAGAATAACCCCCACGTCTGGAAGTGTTTCATTTAATCCATTAATGGACGGATATCCTACCTTGAAATTTAAAAAGAATTTAAGGTAGCTGCCCAGAGGGGTGCTGAAACAATTTCTAAAGAAGTTTATACAAGCAAGTTACAAGAACTATCTACTGCATTGGGTAGGCAGGCTTTGGGGATTCTTATTTTTTTTAATAGGAAAACTGTAGATCTTTTACTTTTCTTCTTTCACTCTGATTTCTGCTTTAGAGCCTCGAAAAGGACTAACATAAACATATCGTGTTGCCTTTTAGGTAGATCTATGAAGAGTAGCCGTTTTGCAGTGTCCCTTCCCAGCCCCCAGACGGCCTGGAAGTTTAGGGCTCTTGGAAACCAGGTTTCCCTAAGATTTCCAGGCCAAAGGCATCCCCATCACCCATCCAGGAGGGTGCTGCCCTCAGGGAGGGACGGCAGGAGTTTCTAGGACACACAAAGGCTTATTCTGCTCACAAGGGCTATTTACCAAGTCAGTCCTGCCCGTTTGCCAGGATCACAGTGAAAGAGCAGAGCTGGGACAGTCTCCTGAATGCACTGCCTGGCGGATTTACTCCTGTCTATTATTAGCACCCAGGCAAGATGCCACCTGGCTAGGGAGAGACCTGTGCGTCCAGGTGGAGAAGGCAGGAAGAGGTGCATGTGCAGGAGAGAAGCACAGGGAGCTGTCTGAGGCTTGAGGGGGAGGGAGGGGGGTTAAGGCAGTCTCTCCTTCCTCTTCAGTCCTGTAACTTCATTTGAATCTCACACAAGCCCAGCCCCAGGATCAGAAGGCCTGGAACTCAGACCCAGACTCACTCCGACTACTGCTCATGGTTGGGGAAGAGAGCAGGGGTTCCCAGAAGCAGCTGTCCACTCCTGAGCTCTGGGTTGTGCCACAGGCTGGAGGAGACTGGAGAAACAGAGCGAGCGGGAAAGTTGATGAACCCTTCTTTCCATGGCAAAAATGCAACTTACTGCAGCCCGAACATATGCAGTTCCCAACATATGATATGTTCCCAATACATAATAACTACCATTTTATTTATGTCACTGAAATATAGTTGACTTACAATGTTTCAGGTGCACAGCAAAGTGATTCAGCTACACACACACACACATAATTTCCTATTCAAACTCTTTTCCATTATAGGTTATTACAAGATATTGATTATAATTCCCTGAGCTATACAATAGGTCCTTGCTATCTATTTTATATATAGTAGTGTGTATCTGCTAATCCCAAACTCCTAATTTATCCCCCTTACCCCCACTTCCACCCCACTTTTCAATGTGTATTAGTCGTTCAGTCGTGTCCAACTCTTTATGACCCTGTGGACTGTAGACCACCACACTCCTCTGTCCATAGAATTCTCCAGGTAAGAATACTGGAGTGGGTTTCCATTCCCTTCTCCAGGGGATCTTCCCAACCCAGGGATCAAACCTAGGTCTCCTTCATTGCAGGCAGATTCTTAACTGTCTGTGACACCAGGGGAACCTGTTTTCCCCTGGGGTAATCACAAATTTGTTTTCTATGTCTGTGAGTCTATTTCTGTTTTGTAAATAAGTTCCTTTGTATCATTCTTTTAGGGTCCGCAAACAACTATCATTTAAAGGGAACCTTCTACATAAACTATGCTCAGTCCTTCACAAAGTGGGGCATCATCCTTGTACTACTGACAAGAAAACAAGCTTGGAGAGGCCAGGTAAACTGCCCAGTAGAAGAAAGTATCTAACACTGATTAAGAGGGACAGAGCTGAAGGGGAAGATGACCAACTCCACTTCTCTACATCTTGTATTATCCCGCCTGGATGGGTATTTCACTTATTTCACATGCTATACCAAGTTTGTATAAGCATTTCTTGAACGCTCTGAAAAACATCAAACAAAGGAATTTTTTAAAAGACATGTTGCTGGTCACTGGTAGGATTTGTATTTAAACAGATCTGTCCAATCCCATAATACGCTCTCTCTGGTCATACATTTGCACTTGTCCAAACCCAAACTAGGACATGGAAGCTAATGAAGATTATTTTTCTAACATTACTGGTATGAAAAGTTTTACAAAAGTTACTCAGTGACAAATTAGTTCTTTTAAACATGACAAAAAATATCCTATGGAAAAGAAAACAAAATGACACAAAATGAAAACCGGCTGCCATGCAAACTTAGGACAAGGCATAGGAACAAAGGCTTCTAACTTAGTGTTCGAAAGGCCCCAGAGTCTGGCTCAGCAAAGAAGAAAAGAAAATCCCTGTGCAGCTGGCTGAGACCTCTTCTAGCATACTGCCCCTTGGGAAAAGGGCTGAGCCCATAAAGGAAATCAATTCGCCTAGTCTAGTGGTTAGAAATACCATCTCTGGAGTCAGCCATGTGAACTCTGGCTCTGCCATTCACTGGCTCTATGACTTCAGATAAGCTTGTCTGTGCCTCATCCATTGCTTTATCTGTGAAATGTGCTTGGGACACAGTGAGATAGCATTAAACGCTCTCTAGGTGTTGTAGGAAAGAACAAGGCACGAGACGATGGTCACGTCCCAGGTCTCATGTGAGTCCTCGGCATGGGACTCCAAGTGCAGTCTCTTTGGCTTCGTGCAGGAAAAAAATTTAAGAGTGAGCCACAGTAAAGCGAAAACAGTCTTATTTACTGAGATACCCACTCCATAGAGAGAGCATGGGCCACCACAGAAGGCAGGAGCTGTAGCCCCAGGACAGCGGGTCCCGGCCTCAAAAGGCACTGGGAGAATCACATTCCATAGACGGAATGCTGTCTGGTCTGTCTCAAAAGGCCCCAATGTGTGCGGGTGGTAAGTTTTTATGGGCTGGGTAATCTCACAGGCTCATGAGTGGGAGGAATATTCTAGTGAGTCATTTAGTATATGCTAATGTATTACAGTGAGCATACAATGAGGCTAAAGGTCCACTGGAAAGCGAATCTTCCACCATCTTGGGCCTAGGAGGTTCTAACCAGTCTTTGTGGTATCCTGTTCTTCTTAATGGTTGTGTCATTCTTTTAAATCCTTGTGTCTGCCCCCTTCCTTCCTGTCTCTTAGGTGTTCACTTGTATTATCATTGCAGTCACAGTCAGAGAGAAAAAGAGTGAATTATCTATTCCAAAAAGAGCAACGCTGGGCTTTGGTCAGGTTTTCACAAGGTCTTGACAACCCCACTCACAATAGGCTTACTTTAGGCTGCTGTCAGGAAAGAGGTTTCCTGTGTGAAGAGCGAGGACTCCCAGGAAGTGATGAGGAGTCGTCAATTAAGACTCCCAGCAGGCCCCAGGATTGTTGCTGAGGAGCAGTCCTGGTGGAGGTACTAATAATGGAGGAAGGAAGAATGGCGGCTGCCCAGTAGAAGGCATTGTCAAGACTTAGTGAACAAACTTTCAGACTCTGTGGGAGGAGGGTGGGACGACCTGAGAGAACAGCACTGAAACATACACATTACCATATGTAAAACAGATGATCGGTGCCAGTTTGATGCATGCAGCAGGGCACCCACAGCCAGTGCTCTGTGATAACCTGGAGGGATGGGGTGAGGAGGAAGGCAGGAGGGGAGTTCAGGAGGGAGGAGACACAAGTATACCTATGGTTGATTCATACTGATATAGGGCAAAAACCATCACAATATTGTAAAGTAATAATCTTCCAATTAAAATAAATTAATATTTTTTAACAGTCTTAGGCTAGAGGAGATTGGGACTTACTTCTTCATAGCTTGGTCCATGTATCCCAAAGAAACACGTGCCTCTCTAAGACAGCACCCTCTGCTTGTTTTCTTCCATGGAGGGATAATGTCTATCAATATTTAGAATATGTCACTTCAGCTCCATTTGTTACCAAAAAAATAGAATTCATCAAAATTCCAAAGAAAACTGTGCCTTTCTAATGTGACTGCCTACCTCCCCTCTACCCTTCTCAGGCTTTCTTTTTTAAATCTCCAACCTGAAAATGAGTTGCCCTATTCTGTGCTCTTAAGAGTCTGGGGAGCTAATTTGGCAACCCCAAGCAAGTCATATCACTTCCGAGCCTCAGTCCATAAAACAGACGAATTCACCACATAACCTCAAAAATAACAGCTGGCTCTGAAATTCCGTGGTCTTGGGATACTCTCAAAAAAGGCTGAATTGTGGTTACTGATCTGCGTTAATATTCTGCTTCCCTTTTAAAGTGGTTTTTAAGGGAGAAAGCAGATAAGAGAATGAAAATTTTCTACTTTATCAGAGTAACCCGAAGCATATACTTTAAACTGTATTTTGACAGTATGAAAGCAATTTTTCAAAAAATGCTTTAAAGTGTCTAGCACGATGAGTATAGGTTATTTTTATTTCTTTATAGTTTTCTGGATTTATCCAATTATCTACAATAGACGTATAACGTTTTACGTTACTAAGTGCCGGAGACACGGTTAAGAAAGAATCCGAGTTAAGAAATCCCCCTCTTCACCAGCGTAAGCTGCTGTCACTCGGTGCAACAAGGCAGAAATCGGAGAATTAAAGTGATGCCAGACATGGGAAAAACGGAAATGCAAAAAGTCCCCCAAAATCTGTTTTCCTATTGTTATGGACACCCTGGCCCCATGTCTGCGCTTTTATCCTGCCTATAGAGACCACCTCTAAGCTTAAAACAGATCTCAGAGGAGATGGTCAACTCCTCGGCCTCCCTAGATCCAGCAAAGGGCTGAAATTTAACCCAGAAGTCAGAGGGCGGGGTCTCTAGGCCTCGGAACAACCACGTGAGCGAAGCTCCGCCCCCACCTTTTGGAGACGCGGCACCGGAGGCCCCCAGAGGGCGTGGCGAGGCGGGGGAGGCGGGGCGGGGCGGGGCGGGGCGAGGCGGGGGAGGGCGAGGCGGGGCGAGGCGGGGCGAGGCGGGGCGAGGCGGGGCGAGGCGGGGCGAGGCGGGGCGAGGCGGGGGAGGGCGGGCCCGGAGTGCAACTAGCCGCCCGAAACTGCGTAACCCCAAAAGAGCCCCCGGCTGCTGCAAATTTAATTCTCATTCTTTTGAGGTTTGAAAGGCAGCATCGAGGTTCTCAATCCCTTTTGGCCGCGAGGCGGAAGGCAGGAAATCCCGAAGGCAGCTGAGTACCGACAGGAGGAACAGAAATTCGTCCTCTAAGGCGTTAAGGCTGAATGAATGTATCAGGGTCCTTGTCTAAGAACAGCGGGTGGAGGAGAGTTCCTGGGCAGTGACTTCACCGTGTACTAAGTTATCCACGATTTTATAAGGAAAGCCAAGTCTCACAATTTGCGGAGGAAGCAAAAAGGGGGACCTAGGCTTCTCAGGTGAGTTGGGATGCAACTCAAACTAAAGAAAAGTCAGAGCACGGACACTAAGCCAGGAGTGCCCTGTTGTCCGGGATACATTTTTAAGTGTCTTCTCTCAGCGCAGGGATTTATGCTGCCCTCTTGCCTCGAAGCCCACTGGACACAGACAGCTAGCCTGTCCCTGCGATAAACAGGGAAGAATGTTCCACCTCATGCTGGGTAAATGCAAGACCATACCCCACCCCACCGCACACACATACCTTGTGGATAAGCTAGGTGTGTGAGAGTGTTTCTTCATATGCTGAGAGAAAGTCCCCACATAGGAAATGGTCAGCCTGTGAGGTGACATCATTGTGCCTGAGGGTGCCTTTGAGAGGCACTGTCCTCTGAAACCAGAATTCACCAGGGATGGCAAAATTATTAGCGCCACTTCTGGTGGCCTTTGAGCTGAGCACCTTGGTCAGAAAATTAACCATCTGCTTCCTTTTACCAAGTCAGACCTGGTGGTCTTGAGAGAAGATTGAACACCAGGTGGTGGGCTGTTGGCACCTTTCTTCCTAGCCTGTGGATCCTGTCTGGACCAGCCTTTCTGCTCTTGAGGGGTCTTATTTCACTTACAATCAGGTTGACCAGCAGGTTTACTATTGTAGAATAGTGAACCTCCTCATCTTTACAACGGGGCAGAGGAGGAAAGGGAAAGAATTCATGTGTTGGGTGTGCACTCTGTGCCTGGCACTGTGCGAGAGGGACTGTGTCTGTTCCCTCAGTCTTATCAGCCACTGTGGCAAGGGCACAGAGTGGGTAAGTGAAGAAATTTTGATAAATCCAGAGTCGAGATCTAACCCAGGTCTGCTAGATGTCAGCTTGCCTTCCTTCAATTGCCTGGAACACCTACATCAAGGCAGAAGATTTGATTTAAAAAGTAGTCTTTTATTTTAAAACCCAATTTGCATATCTTTGCATTGTACAGATTTGGATCTGTGCTTACCCTTTCCCACCTGCAACGACATTTACATGCCTCAACCTGAGTGCTGAAAAAGGGAGCAAATGCAGGTCTACTGGCAGCCCTGCAGGACACAGCTCTCCTGGACAATACTGTACCTCCCCCTTCAAAACAAATACCTGCACTCCCGCATCTGTCTTGAGAGTCCCAAGCTGAGAGTTCCAGATGCTGCTTAGAAAGCTTATAGGCTGACTGACACCATTAAATAAAAAGGCAGTAGCAGAGCTATCTAGAAAGAGTGGCACCGCCATGGAGGTCGGTCACCTAAAGGGCTGAAGAGTTTCTCAGCCTTCTGAAGGATCCCAGTCACCTTTCACCTCGATTACTCAAAGGCGCACCACCAGCTCGAGGCCTGGTGGACAAGTGCAGCGTTCCTTATCCTTGGCTGCACAACATCACCTGGGAGCTTTACAACCATTGTTGCCTGGGTCCCCCTCCCAGAGATGCTGACTTACTCAGTTTGGACTGTGGTTTGGCATCAGGATTGGTTAATGCTCCCACATTTCCAATGTGCAGCCTAGGGTCACAGTGGCCCCAAAGAGCTGGGAAAATGGAAGTAACATTCATGAAGCAAGTCATTCAGGGTTCTTGAGGACTTCTGCTGACCGGCAGTGAAGGCATGTAGAGGGTAGGTTTTTGGAGCCAAGCAAGCAGAAATCTGAACCTTAACTCCAGCATTTGGTCCGCTGAGTGACCTTGGCCAAGCCACTTCATGGTTCTGAGCCTTAGTTTCCTGGTCTGTAAAATGGGAGTGATAATAATACCTCCCTCACAGGACTGTGTTAAGAACTAGCAGTACTAGGACATTGCCTGGCACGTACTAGGTCCTCAGTAGGCGATGCCTGTGACTGTTAACAAACCAACTGGGATTAACTCACGGTTGGCATGAAGAGAAGGGATGTGGTAGGCAGACAGTATCCTTCAGAGGGGCCCTCTTGAGTGAATGAGAGTCATACTTCTTTGGGGAGGAGACCCATGAACCTGAAAGTGGTGTGGGAGTCAGGCAGGACAACCTTCCAAGCCTCCAGGACACGTCCCACTTTGGTTGCCCACGTCCAGTCCCCTTTTCACTTCCAAGTTCAGCCTTAAAGGGAGGTGGCAACTTAGGGAGAGAGTCCAAAAGCATCTGGCTGCAGTTGTACCTCCCAAAGTGGGTGGCCATCAGACTGGGTTATGTCACCCTCGGTTATGCGAGCCATGCGTGGCAGCTCTGCCCAGGACAGGTGTGTCCGCCCAAGGACCCACACCTCCTCCCTCCCGCCTACTTTAGGCTATGATGCCATGATGCTCTGAGGAAAGCCAGGTCCCAGGGGGGTGGCCAAACCACTGCAACCTGGCCCCTGTTCTGTACAAATGTGTGCATACCTGGGTGGAGGAGACAGAGCTTGGGAATCTGTGTCAGGTGTCCCAAGCCAAAGACAAGGGGGAATCCCAACTCTGGAACATCAGCTGCCAATTCATGCTCTGAGCAACCCAGCATAAAAGATCCTGCTTCCAACATAATTATTTCCCTTTTCCTCTCCTCTCCCTCCTCCCCATCCGCAGAGTTGATGGGGCTTTTTGCATATATTATATCCTGTGATGCTCAAAGCAGCCGTGGGAGGCAGGAGATGCAGGGACTAAATTACCCCCTTTCACGGATAAGAAAGGAGAAGCTCAGCAGATCCCATGATTTTCTCAAGTTCACAGAACTTACCGGGGGCAAAACCAGGACTTGGACCCATGTCTGTGTACTGAGAGCCCGTTTCTCTCTGCCATGCTGCGCCCCCTTGCCCCTACCCACTTCAAAAGCCCTCCCACTTGCTGTGCAGTATAAGTCAGCTGTGAAATGGCATGGAGAAGAGGGTGAGGAGAGGTAGCTGGTTTGATTTTCAGTTCCAAAATTGTGAGTTTAAGCAGCACATCGTTCCCTCTCTCCTATCCTCATCTGAGATATGCCAAGGCTACCAATGCAAGGCCAGATTAAAGGAGGACTAAAAAAACCAACCTCCAAGCCCCTTACAAGGTCTATGCCCCCAGCACAGAGCTTTAATCTTACCAAACTTCATTCTTAAAAATTAAGGAAATGAGGGACTTCCCGAGCCGTCCAGTGGTTAAGACTCTGCATTTCCAATGCAGGGGGCACAGATTCAATCCCTCGTTGGGAAACTAAAAGCAATACATGCCGTGTGGCATGGTCAAAAAAAAAAAAACCTAAGGAAATGAGGATAGTGCAAGGTATTTTGCAAAGAGATTTTATTAGTTGCTGGCCCAAAGCGGGAAATGTTAAGTTCCAGCTGCAGAAGGCACAGATATCCTGCTAATTCCCCAAGGCATGCTCTGTATTGACAAACCATCTGGCTTTCCAGGTCTCAGGGAAATGTCCAATACAAAGAGTAAATGAATTTAAACTAGTAGAAAAATAGCTCCTGTACAGCACCCAAGTCTTATCAATGGAACTCTCACCCTTAGCATCAAGTATGGACATTGGGCTATTAGGAACAAAACCAAGGGGGAAGAAATGGAACCAGCACAAGCATTAGCAGAAGGAAATGAGGGAGAACAGCAGACTCGCCCCCAAAGAACTCAGGGCAGAAGAAATTTCTGCTTGTCTATTACCAGCTCCTCTCCAACCCGCCCTGCTGGCATGAGACTTCCAGGAGATGCACACCAGCCAGGGAGCCAATCTTTCTTGAAACCCTGTGTGGAATGCCTACATTTGGATTCAGAGTCTGTCAATCAGGGGGCAAGAGTGGAAAAAAGGTGGCATCTTTTTTTTTTTTTCTTAAACCAAAAAGGGAGACCCATATGTACAGTCCACACAAACCCAAAATCATACTTGGCCTAGAACTGGGGTCTCTAAGAGCCCTTCTCCTGGGGCAGAATATTCTTTCAACAATGGAGGAAGCCGGTGTAAGCCCTTGGGAGAGCCAGTACAGAGCTGCAAATGAACATATTTGGGGGTATCATCTGCTGTTCAGGGAGAATCCAGAAAGAAGGCAGTCATTCACATCCTCAGAGAAGAAAACCAAGGCACAGGGGCTGAAACAACTTGTCCAGAAGAACACACAGGTGGGTTCAGAGGCCATGAGCTGGCCCCTCCCTCCTGGCACCTGCCTCCTGCCCTCTGCCGCTCATGCCCATGGGTCAGCATTCCCAGGGCAAGAGAATACAGAATTCAGAATCAGACTGATTCCTGGTCCATCGAAACCAAGGTGAGGTTCCCACGTACCACAGGGAAATAGTCTTCTACAGGAACAACACAGAGTGGCCTCTCTATACTCAGATATATTGATGATGTTCCCCACACTTGATGTCTTCTCTTATCACCCACAGGATATCTTAATCTCCTAAGAGTGAAGCCTGCCAAAGTGCAACTCCTGAGCAGCTTAGTATTCTGTACACCTGGTTCAGCAGTACCGACACTCCAGCTGTTCCCCACCCCTGCCCCTCAGTCCTGGGATACTCACTCACTCACCATTTCCCGGTCCCGCCACGTTCTCTCAACTTTCTTGGCTGTTGGATCTTTCGACATGGAATCCGAATTCCCTCCCTTGTTCAGGCACTGATGTCCACAGTCACCACGTCCAGGGTGCCTTCAGGGATGGCTCTGGGCTGGAGGTTTCCCAACATGCCCCACAGCCCTGCCCTGCCGTTCCCAGGCTCCTGATCTGATTGGACCTGAGATCAGCTACATCTCCAGTTCCTCCAGGGCCTCGCTCAGCTGGAATGTTTAGCATGTAACAGGTGTTTAGTTCAGTGTTTATAAAATGAACTAATGAAAAGTCCAAACACACTGTAGAGGAGGGAAAAAAATTCCCTTTCTTGATTACAAAGCTCTACACCTGGAGAAGTGAAGTGGCTTCTTCTGGGTGCCAGAAGGGCAGGGGACTGATGGGCAGTTTTTAGGAAGAGACTTTCCGTGAGCAGGTAAACGTAGAGCAACATGGGAGCTGATGACAGCTCTGTGGAAGCTGGGCAAAGAGTCGGGGGAGGATAAAGATATCCACCCCTGATGAACAGGACCAGCTGCAACTGGAAAGCAAAGAGCTCCTCCAGCATGATAGATAAGGCCCATGCCTACAGGGAACTTCAGGAGAACCCATGGGAAAGCCATGTGGGCCAGCAGGCTTTTGAACCGGTTTTGTCTGCTGTAATGAGGCAGTGGAGGTAGGTGAGCAGGGCAGTAGATCACAGAAGCATCTGCCCTTAGATGAGCAGTGAGGCTTCAGTGACTGGAGAATATCTCTAATTCTGTAGCCACCCACTGGATCTAATTTCACTTCTGGTCATGCTTGGTACTGATGGAAAAAGAGGTCATGTTTAGTTACTAACTGACATGGAAAAATTCCCTCAGCTTCACAAGGATAGCATTACTGGACTCAGATCCTCGCCAGCATTTTTCAGTCCAGAGCTGGGGATCCACCTTGGGTTTGGGGATAAGTGAAGAGTGAAAGTGTTAGTCACTCAGCCTTCTCCAGCTCTTCACGACCCCACGGACTGTAGCTCACTAGGCACCTCAGTCTATGGCAAGAATACTGGAGTGGGGAGCCATTTTCTTCTCCAGGGAATCTTCCCAACCCAGAGATTCAATCCATCCGGGTCCCCTGCATTCCAGATAGATTCTTTACCATCTGAGCCATCAAAGAAGCCCCAGGCTTTGGGGAAAATGGGAGAAATTTTAAAAGATCAGCCCATTCAAGTTTCCTTACACCCAGCCCTTCCCCAGCCTCTGAGAGAGCCCAGTCTCCTCCAGCCTGAGCTGTGAGCACCCTTCACCCAACACAGACCAACCCAGTGTTAAACATCCCTCCTGCCTACCTGTGATTTCTTTCTGAAATATAGTATTAACTACGTACGATGTTGGAAAAGGGCACTCAAAGGGTTTCGGTGTACATTCAATCTTCCTAAGGGCTATTCTGTACAGTAAGTATGAACTGGCCACTGTCCCCAGGGGGCCGCTTGTGGCTGGTTTATGGTGATGGAAGGGGCTGAAGCAGAGCAGAGGTGCAGAAGGACACGTGAGGAGAAGGTGCTGGTCGGCAGGATCCAACTGTGTAACAATAAACGCCCCCGGGGGGCTCACCGGACTGGATGCACCCAGGGAGCACTGTGGCCCTGGACCAACTCCTGCAGCACTGATGCGGCTCAAGTCATCTGCTGCCTTGCATTTCTAGCTCTACAGTCAGTGAGCAAGAAAGAATACCTTAAAAAAGAATCTTCCTATAAGGAATCTTCCTATAGTGTAATTTACACGTGGACTGAAGTAAGTTCAGGGTGGAGCAATGTAAACTCTGGTTAAGAGGAGCAGGCAGAAACAGTGCAGAGGAACAGGAAACAGGAATGCCGCCAAATAGACCATGAGATATAGGATCATAAATTATCTTCGAAGAGAGCTCTTTTGCAGTCAAGAGTCTACAGCTCCCATCCTGGGATGGAAACAACCCACACCGAGCTGCCAAAAGTGGGCTGAAAAAGGGGTCATGTGAGGGTCTCAGCCGCCACCTGCCGTGGCCTGTGTCCCTCGAAGCCCCTGGCTTTTGTTCTCCAGCTCAGGGGTCAGCCCAGGAAACAGCTTCCTGGACTGAAAAGGAGTGTGAGCGAGCTCTGACACAAAGCCTGCTCCTGAACTTGCCAATGTGAAGCCAGTGAAACGGACGAGAACCCTGAAGTCTTGCCCTGGCAGCTCCACTCACCCAGAGACTGGTGCCTCCCATGGCTTGGCCTGGAATAGACACAGCAAGCAGAGGTCAGCGGGGGCCTGCACAGCTCTGGGATCGCTCCTCGGTTTCCAGGTCCCCTTACACATGGCCCTCAGTGAGGCAACGGAGGCTGAGCTCAAAAGACACCATCCCCTCACCTCTTTGAGGAGCTCACCAGCTCCTGTGGGCATCTAAGGAGAGGGAAGAACTGTTCCCGAGAACAAGGACCAGTCAAGGGTCTGCAACCAGATCAATCTGCAACAACCATCTCCCCCACCCTTTTTTCTAAACAAGAAACAGGGGAAAGCACCAATCTCCATAAATTTCCCTGAGGATAAGGAAAAGCAAGGAAAAAAACAAACTTGGCTTAACCCATTAAATGGTAGCACCAATTCTGAGTCTCTCTGAAATGACAAATCAGACTAGTGATATCACTGTAAAGAAGATCCTTACAGCCCTGAGGTCTCAGAAAAGAAGGGTTAGTGTGTTAGTCACTCAGTCTTGTCTGACGTCTGACTCTTTGTGACCTCCACGGGCTGCAGTTCACCATGCACATCTGCCCATGGGATTCTTCAGGAAAGAATACTGGAGTGGGTTGCCATTTCCTTCTCCAGGAGATCTTCCTGACCCAGGGATGGAACCTGAGTCTCCTGCACTGCACACCGTTTGAGCCGCCAGGGAGAGAAAAGAGTGCTCCTTTAATCAGTCCTATAGGGGACAGGAGCTGTGCTGTGCAGGGCTGCTCCCGGAGACCCAGCATGCAAACCCCTGGCACTGCAGGATGGTCCCATCTGCTTAGGGTCTCCCGTAAGAGAAAGAGAAGAGCCATCCCATCCTGCTACATCTGGTGTTACATAAAGGCCATGAGGAGAAAGGAGGAAGGGAAGTCTTGTCACCAAAGCAACCCTGATGGCAGAGATGCTGCTGATACTAACGAGGACCATCACCACAAGCAGACGGCTCAGAGCCACCAGACGGATCTCAGAGCCAGTACTACATTCCCATGAGTGGAAGCAGCCTCTCCAGTGCAAGACAGCTTTTATGCTAGAACTTTCTCCTCTGCCTTCTACCTGGCTCCTGGAACCCCACCAACAACCCTTGCATCCTCCTCTCTGCCCAAGCCACAAACCGTCCACAGAGGCTGGTATGATGCATTGGTCAAACCAAAGACAGATGCCCTTAGTGGGGGTGGGGGTGAGGGTGGTGGTCTGGAAAGAATGATCGGAACTCCTTCTGTTCCCATAACCAATCCATCTGTCCCCACCCCCAACACACAAGCCCTTATAGCTTGACTGACCTTCAGATTCCACGCCAATAGCTGGGGAGGGGTTGAATTTGTTCTCTGACCTCCTCAGAGTACTTAGTGACTTTTCATCAAAACAGCTCTCTCCAAGGAGAGATGTTTAGCTTTATGAAAATACCTGAAGCTATTGGGATATGTTTTCTTGCCAAGACATCTGACAACTGGCCTATTTTTAAAATCCCAACTAATAATCTTTGAGAAGTGCTCTAGACACAGAAAAGGAGCCGAAGACCAAAAAAGTAACAAGACCAGTACCAGGTTTTTGGTTTTTAATCCGGCCAGAATCTACCCATCCAAATAATATTTCTTCAAAGCGTTCTCCTTAGGAGGCCCTGCCCTCATTCCACTGGTGCTGTGTTTGTTCAGAACACTTTTGGAAAGCCTGGTTGTAGCAGAGCCTTTGTTTTGCATATAGTCCAGCATATTATTAGTAAGCACTGAACTAACCGCCACTGCAGTGAGCTCTGCACTGTTTAGGCCCCGAGGCCAAACAGGTAAGTAATGCAAGGCCTGTCCTAGCCAAGTGTACACTACCTGGTAGAAAAGGGAGGAGAAAGGGAACAAAGATTTTTTGGAGACTGTATACCATAAGCCAGGTTCTGTGCTAACAGCTTCTGATATGTTGCCTTTAATACGCACACCAGAAAAAAAAAAAAAGTCTTCTTAAATGCAAAGACTGAGCGAGGTTCAGTGACTTAGCCAATGTCACACAACCCACGAACTGCAGGACTGGTGCTGGCCCCAGGCTGTCCGGCTCCCAGCTAGGATTTCCCACCCCTGCAGCACCCAGCAGTACACAGGCCATCCTAATACACGAGGCTTCCCAGGTGGCGCTAGTGGCAAAGAACCAACCTGCCAGTGCGGGTAGACATAAGAGATGCAGGTTCGATCCCTGGATCAGGAAGATCCCCTAGACTAAGAAATGGCAACACGCTCCAGTATCCTTGCCTGGAAAATTCCACGGACAGAGGAGCCTTGTGGGCTACAGTCCACGGGGTCGCACAAAGTCAGACATGACTGAGCGTGCGTGCCCTAGAAAGTAAAGGAGGCGAAGTGGGGTGGGGCAGGTCGGGAGAGACTGCTGACCAGGGACACTTGATCTGGGCACCCAGGACCTGAGGGATGAGCTTGTCATGTATGTCTCCTCTTGCATCAGAAGCTGGTCTCGCACGCGTCTACTGTTTACCCTTTCATAAAGGGTCTCAGACAAGTCAGGTGGGCAGGAAGAGTTTTTCCAGATATAAAATAGGACATGTTGTTGTTTAGCCGCTAAGTCACGTCTGACTTTGTGACCCTATGGACTGTAGTCCATCAGGTTCCTCTGTCCGTGGGATTTCCCAGGCAAGATTACTGGAGAGGGTTGCCATTTCCATTTCCAGGGGATCTTCCTGACCCAGGGATGGAGCCCAAGTCTTCTGCATTGCAGGCAGATTCTCTACCACTGAGCCAGGACACTTATATCCTATTTACATAGACAGATAGACTTCCAAACACATCCAGACATGTCTCACTCACTCACATAGAGTAATGTCCATGCAACTTGTCAACCTCACAAGGAGGCAGGGAAAGCAGGCCTTCATCCCAACACATCAAAACTAGTATCTTACAATAGCCAAGAGGTGGAAACCACCAAAGTGTCCATCAATGGATGAATGCATGAATGAAATGTATTCTACACGTACAATGAAATATTATTCAGCCCTAAACAGGAAGAGAATTCTGAAACATGCAAGAACCTTGAAGACATTATGCTAAGTGAAATAAGCTGGTCACAAAAATACAAATACTGAATGACTCCACTGATGTGAGGGATCCAGAATGGTCCAGTTCATAGAGACAGAAAGGAGAACGGCGGTTGCCAGGGGCTAGGCGGGAGGATGGGGAGTTAGTATTTAATGGGTACAGAGTTTGAGTTTGCGAAGATGAAAAAGTTCTGAATATGGGTGGTTCTGGTATTGGTTACACAGTAATGTGAATGTAGTTAATGCCACAGAAATGCATACTTTAAAACAGTTCAGTTCAGTTCAGTTGCTCAGTCGTGTCCGACTCTCTGCGACCCCATGAATCACAGCACGCCAGGCCTCCCTGTCCGTCACCAACTCCCGGAATTCACTCAAACTCATGTCCACAGAGTCGGTGATGCCATCCAGCCATCTCATTCTCTGTCCGCCCCTTCTCCTCCCGCCCCCAATCCCTCCCAGCATCAGAGTCTTTTCCAGTGAGTCAACTCTTCACATGAGGTGGCCACAGTATTGGAGTTTCAGCTTTAGCATCAGTCCTTCCAATGAACACCCAGGATCGATCTCCTTTAGAATGGACCAGTTGGATCTCCTTGCAGTCCAAGGGACTCTCAAGAGTCTTCTCCAACACCACAGTTCAAAAGCATCAATTCTTCGGCGATCAGCTTTCTTCACAGTCCAACTCTCACATTCATACATGACCACTGGAAAAACCACAGCCTTGACTAGACGGACCTTGGTTGGCAAAGTCATGTCTCTGCTTTTTAATATGCTATCTAGGTTGGTCATAACTTTCCTTCCAAGGAGTAAGCGTCTTTTAATTTCATGGCTGCAATCAGTATCCACAGTGATTTTGGAGCCCACAGTTAAGATGGTAAATTTCATGCTGAAGAGGATGAAAGAAGAGAAAAGAGAACCCTCCTACACTTTTGGTGGGAATGTAAGCTGATGTAGTCACTCTGAAAAGTATGGAGGTGCCTCAGAAAACTAAAGACAGAGTTATCATATGATCCAGCAATCCCACTCCTGGGCCTATATCCAGGGAAAACTCTAAATGAAAAAGACACATGCACACCAACATTCACAGCAGCACTATTTACAATAGCCAAGGCATGGAAACAACCTCAATGTCCATTGACATATGAATGGATAAAGGTGTGGTGCATATATACAATGGACTATTACTCAGCCACAAAAAGAATGAAATAATGCCATTTGCAGCAACATGGATGGACCTGGAGATTATCATAAGTGAAGTCAAGAGAAAGACAAATACATGTTATCATGTAAACGTGGAATCTAAAACATGATACAAGTGGACTTATTTACAAAACAGAAATAGACTTACAGACATGGAAAACAAATTTATGGTTACCACAGGGGAAAGGCAGTGGGGGAGGGATAAATCAGGAGTCTGAGATTAACAGGTACAAACTATTATATATAGACTAGAAACTAACAAGGACCTATTGTATAGTACAAGGAACTATATTCAGTTTCTTACAATAACCCATAATAAAAAGAATATATAATGTGTGCATATGTGTCTATATATAGTATATAACTATATAGCTATTTATGCAGTTATAAACTCCTGGGTGTTCATTGAAGGACTGATGCTAAAGCTGAAACTCCAATACTTTGGCCACCTCATGCGACGAGTTGACTCACTGGAAAAGTGTCTGATGCTAGGAGGGATTGGGGGTGGGAGGAGACGGGGACAACAGAGAATGAGATGGCTGGATGGCATCACCGACTCGATGGACATGAGTTTGCGTGAACTCCGGGAGTTGGTGATGGACAGGGAGGCCTGGCGTGCTGTGATTCATGGGGTCGCAAAGAATCGGACACGACTGAGCGACTGAACTGAACCTGTTCGTAAGATCAGTTTCTTCTATTCTCTTCCCAACCTCAGGCCATAAGGCTTCCAGTAACAGCAGCAGGAGACTGGTGGTGGCCAAATGTGACTGTACAGTCATCAGACATTCTAAAATCAGCCCCAGAAAAATCCCCCAAATATATATAAATGCCTTAGCCCAAGTCTGAATCAACAGGAGGAAAGGGAGGACCTAAAATTAGCAGAGACCCCTTCCCAATTTGCAAAGCAGTACTTTGGCTTGTATATTTGGCCCAGTAGAGAGCACAGCAAATAATTTCAACACAGGAACAATGAAAACAGACTTCTGGTATTAAGACTGATGTGTTAAGGAAAACTTTGTTCTCCGACCAAGTTCAACTTTCCCTAATAAACAATAATGAAGTAATGCCCAGCAGCCTGCCCTGTCACTGCAGCAGCTGTGAGCTCTGCTTCCAAATGGTCCTGTGTTGCTTCCATCTCTCCCCATCGAGGGCTCTGGGAGCAGCACTAGGTTGTACCAGCTCTAATCCTGAAGGCAGGTTTCAGTGGGTCCCAGGAGGCCTAACCCAGGACCCACCCAAGTCCAGAGCAGCCTCTCTTTGTCCTGGGCTCCCAGGTACTGGCTGGAGCCCAAATGGGTGACCTATGACGAGCCAATAGTGAAACATAACCACTCTGGAAAAACAAGGATAAAAGTCCTGGGAGGGAATCAGTATTTATCAAGAGCCTACTATGTGCAAGGGGCTAGGCCTTTATTTTTCATGAGCCGTCATAGCCCTGTAACTGTCCAGTTTAATGAAAGGGAAGAAATTCTGCAGTCTGCCCAAGGAGCAGAGCTAGAACTCAATTCCAAGTCATCTGACTCCAGGGTTTACACTCTTTCCATTACGCTCGGCTGCCTTTCAGAATGACTTTTATTTTATTTTTTTTAAATCTCACTTGACTGGCTGCTCTGCTTTCCCAAGTTTTCTGTAGGCCCCAACCCAGTCCAACTTTCCATTTGGGTAAAAAGAACATCATCCCAGCTGCTGTGTCCCAAGTCACATGAAATGGCGGGAAGAGATTTTATAAACACAAGTCCAAAAGCCTCTTTAAATAAATAGGAAAGTGGAAATTATTTTTAAAGGGGTAAGCTTCTAAAGAAAGCACCTCCCTCCCTGGGATTCCAGGGCTGATCTTCACCCTACCCACCCCCAGAGGCTGAACTTGGCCTCCAGAGGGCCTGGGGGTCTGGGCCATGGTGGCTAATCCTGAGCCACCGCTGTAAGGAAAAGTCACGTCACATCAGCACCTAGCTTATCCCCAACAAAGAGCTGGAGGGCGTGCGGCATTCTAGAGACGGCCCTCCCCTGCAAAACGTTAATGCCCAGAATCTAAACACTCAGGTTTGAGGAAGGCGCCAACTTCTTAAAAAATGGAAAGAAAGAGACCAGCACACCAAGTGGCACTACTCTTTAGAAATGCTGTTGCCAGTGCAAACGCTGTCTCTCACTTCTCCTTCTCTTCTTCTCCTCACACGCACCAACAATCAGCAGATGATACCCTCTCAATATCTGGCCCGAAGTCCACACGGCTTTAGTCTCCTGGAACTGCTTCAGACCCGAGGAGGACAGAGCTCGCTGGTCACGGTACAAAGCAGGCATTTTGATCCAGTCTGCTTCCTTCATCTGGAGACCAAAGGGCCCTTCAAGGCAACTGTTCCAATAAATCCTCCAGTCAACTGTTAGGAGCAGACAGGGCAAAGCCTTACTTTTCCAGAAGCTGAACTCAAGTTCCTATTGGGGATGGGGAGGCCCAGGAGCCCAAGAGCAGAAGAGCACAGAAGACACTGAGCTAGGAATGCCTTGGGCTTCTCGATGGAGTCAGGCCCCTCCTTCACCCTCTTCCTCCTCTCCTGCCTCTTCTTCACTGGCCTAAACCAAACAACCATCAAGCAATGCTGAGAATCTCTTTCAGTTCAGTTCAGTTCAGTCGCTCAGTCGTGTCCGACTCTCTGCAACCCCATGAATCACAGCACGCCAGGCCTCCCTGTCCATCACCAACTCCCGGAGTTCACTCAAACTCATGTCCATTGAGTCAGTGATGCCATCCAGCCATCTCATTCTTGGTCGTCCCCTTCTCCTCCCGCCCCCAATCCCTCCCAGCATCAGTCTTTTCCAGTGAGTCAACTCGTCGCATGAGGTGGCCAAAGTATTGCAGTTTCAGTTTTAGCATCAGTCCTTCCAATGAACACTCAGGATTGATCTCCTCTAAACCAAACAACCATCAAGCAATGCTGAGAATCTCTTTACACAAAGAGATCAGGGAAACCCTTGTCTAAGATCTATGGCTTTAGAATTTAATTTCTAGACTTTAGCACCACTCCCTATGTGGGTCTAGAAACCACTGCCTGCAGCTTGGCCAGTCTTTTCATTGTGACCCTTTTGGGGCAATCAAATTTACAGCATGCCCCAATACATTCCTCACATACACACACACACAAACTAGAAAACAGACATTTTGCAAAACACACACACACACCTGAAAACTGACGTTTCACAAAACATACTTACCATTGCTTTGTGTGATGCTTTTCTGACGTCTCTATTCGACTCTATTCATTACAACATGTTGGCTGCGACCATCTATGCCAACCCCCATGGAGGTCATGCTCTGTAGTTCTAAAACCGCTGTGGTTCATAGGAGGCAGGCCTCACATTCTGACACTACGGGTCAGATGGAAGGTCTACATCAGGGGGCTCATCTGTACCTTATTCCTCTTTCCTGGATAACTCCAATTTCCCCACAAAGCCTCGTACCAGTGCTCTTAAGAGAATTCAAGTTATCCAAGGGCCCCAGTCACGGGGGATATCCCAAGCACACATTGCTGACTATCCTTGTCTTCTGTGACAGCCCCAAAGAACTCAACTACGTGTTCACAGAACCGCTGCTAGTAACCTTTAAGACAGCACAGAGAATAGGAGAAGGGTCAGAGGACTAAAGACAGGTCAATATTTGCCTACTGTTCTGCCAAACTGGATTCTGGAAGCTTCCGACTGGCAAACATAGGGCTGGTTTATAGAACAAGTGAGTTGTAAGCATTTACAGAGAAAAGTATACATCACTACCATCTAATGGGTTCAGCAAGAAAAAAAAATCTCAGCAAACCACTCTCTTCTTTGGATGCAGGCTACAAAATCAGGAAGAATGCTACAGAGAATGAGTTTATCTCATCAAGTTGCATGAAAAAAACGAGAAATAAAATCTGTACTAGACAGCGGGTAATTAGTTCTGAAGCTGTTTGAATTATATCCCGGGGGCTACTGACAGCAGAAATTTAACTTCAAGGAACGCTTCTGTTAAGGCCCCAGAGGGTTCCTTTCTAAGTCGAATCCTAGGCAACCTTTTCTTTTTTTTATTTTTATTTATTTACTTATTATTTATTTTTGGCTGTGTCGGGTGTTCATTGCTGCACACTGACTTTCTCCAGTTGCAGCAAGCCGGGGCTACTATTCATTGCAGAGCACTGGCTCCAGATGCTTGGACTCAGTAGTTGCGGCACATGGGCTTAGCTGCTCTGCAACATGTGGGATCCTCCCAGACCAGGTATCAAACCCATGTCCCCTGCAGTGGCAGCAGGTTCTTAACGACTGGACCACCAGGCAAGTCCCAGGCAACCTGCTGATCAATGACTTCTTTAACTGGTAAATACAGCAGGACTAACTGCTCTGGAGCAGCCTCAATCATAATCGATAAATGAATGAACTGGACACCTATATTGCACTTGACAGTTTTATCAAGTACTTTTACATATTTTATCTCATTTGAGCCAGCCCCCCCACCCCCAAGTGAGGGAGCCTGGAATCATGACGTTAATTTTGCGGTTTAAGAAGCTCAGACTCAGCCACCAGGGTTTCTCCACCTCTGCCACATTCACGGCTCGGATGGAGTAATTCTTGGCTTTGCTGTGCACTGCAGGGTGTCACGCAGCATCCCTGACCTCTACCCACACAATAGCAGTGGCACCTCCTCCCTTAAAGTTGTGATGGACAGAAGTATCTGTAGGTCGTCTTCTTACCCTCTCAAAAAGCTGGGATGGATAGTGAGTATGATAAAACACAGAAATCAGGAGTCAGAATTATCTTGAGCAAAATGCTAGGCCAAAACCAACAATAAAAGAAAATGGAGAGTGTACATTTTGGTGTTGAAGATACTCCCTATACGGTGAGGTGGTGCTGGCTTCACAGCAGTTATATATGGCGGACCCGGGGGCGGGGGCCAAGTGAGTGAACATCAGCGCAGGTGTCTCCCACCCTCCCACCCTCCATGGCCCCAGCACTGCCCTATGATCCTCTCTCCCCTCCCACCCACTGCTGCGGACGCCCAGACGCTGCAGAGCACACACCGCCCCTGAACGTGCCATCTCCCCATCCGCACCCTGCCCTTCCCAGGAGTCTGGTGTGCAGTGAGACCAGCAGACAGACGGCAAGAAGGAAGAGAGGGGAAAGGTGGGGGAAAGGGCTGGGAGAAGAGGCGACGGGGCATGGAGAAACCATGGCGAGGCCGGCACCACCACAGTGAACCGCCGAGGTGGGGGCATCGCAGGAGGGGGAGGGAGAGGAGAGGGAGGGGCTGGGGGGCCCCTAAGTCTAAGGTGGAGCGTGCCCCCCAGGCCTCCTCCTCAGCCCTCCACCATTCCCACTTTCATCATTTTCCCTTGTCCCCCAGCCTCTGCCTGGCCCCTCACCCGGGACACCCAGCTTCACCCACTATCCACTCATAATGCCCCTACCTGGGAGTCTCTGGAATTCAACACACTTGGTTAAAAACCTGGCTTTACCAATTACTGTTGCTGCTGCTGCTGCTGCTAAGTCGCTTCAGTTGTGTCCAACTCCGTGCTACCCCATAGACGGCAGCCCACCAGGCTCCCCCGTCCCTGGGATTCTCCAGGCAAGGACACTGGAGTGGGTTGCCATTTCCTTCCCAAATGCATGAGAGTGAAAAGTGAAAGTGAAGTCGCTCAGTCGTGTCTGACCAATTACTAGCCTCTAAGTCGTTGTTTCCGTATCTGTGAAATGGGGATAATAATTAAATGAGAACTAAGCTGGCATACAGAAAGTGCTCCCTGTAGCTGCAATGAGATGTAATGGATACCCCTGGCAGGTAGAGAGTAACCTTATTCTACGGCCCCAAATGCCAGTTCCCACCTCTGACGAGGCCACGGCTAAGAGATGAAGCGGGCGGGCCAGGCCCTGCACTTTCTCCTCTGTTTCCTGAGGACACTGTCTTCTTGTTGGAGCATTAGCTGCTCCTACTTCTTAGGGTCCCTTCAGAGACAAAGTGCCCTAAGGTGACTGATTTTCTCCAAAAAAAAAAGTCACTGTTGGTATTAGCAATGAGAAAAACAACACGCCATGCCTTGATAATCCAGTGAGGGCTCTGAATAGTTTCTAAGTGCTTCATCACACTTACTAAAGTCACAGATTCTTAGAGCTGACACACTGCAGAAGTGACATGGTCCCAGACTCCCCCTCAGGCTTGAGTACCCCCTACCCTCGTAGGGACTGCAGGGGGCTCAGCACAACAGGTCCCCCCTCCTGGGAAACACACCCACCAGGGATCACACTTAGGGATACCAACTTCCTATATAAGGACAGAGACAGTGTTCTTAATTAAAAAGAGGACACACCCTGACGTTCATTCACCTGGCCTTCTTGGGAACAAATCATACCAGAAACCACTAAACAAACTGGTTCACTTGAATCTGGAGGTGTCATTATCTGAGAATAATGCCACATAGTTCACTGAACCAGAAAACACAGGCAAGCGTCAACTACGAGCTGGAGGCCCAGGAAGAGATCCACTAATTAATAAGATGTGCCCATCACCAGGTGGTTAACCTTTCTGCATCTGTTTCCTTGGCTGTGAGATGGCAGAAATAATCATCATGGGGCATGATGAAGGCATGGCGCATTTAAGGGTACCTTGAGATGTTTAGCAAATATTCAACAGACGTTAAGTTTCTTTCCCCATTCTTCAAAAATAAGCGGATCTGGAAAGTTCACAAACACACAGTACAGCAAACACAAGGAATAGAATCCCTGCCTTAGACACAAGTGAGCACGGCAGATGGAGCCCTGGCACGGGCCAGCGAGGGCCCTGGTTCCTCTTCTCGGCACCCGCACTGTGTGGACCTCGGGAGGGGTTCCCTTCGCTCTGGTTGTCTGCAAATGACGTCGCGCCGCTTCCACACTGAGGAAGAAGCACTGAAATGCAGCGTCTCTCTCATGAGGAGGGTCTGCGTGAGGTTCCCCGCACTCACTCACTTCTCGACATGACTGTGGGGGCTAGAGGCAGGGGTGACTACGGGGAAAGACACGGGCACCTCGCTCTGGGCAGTGGAAGAGAGAGAGACAGAGCTCTCAGCATCTCTGCACAGAACCCTGAGCTCTCCAGGTGAGGGCTGCCCCTGCAAGACCACAGTTCTCTGTCCTCTCCTGGCACCCTGGGACCCAGCCATGCCCCAGACCAGGGCCCTTAGCTAGGGTTGGTGGTGTCTCGTGGGAGACCTCACCAAGGTGAATGCAGGCCTGAAGGGCGACGAGCTCCCAAGCCTGTCTTTCCCAAGACAAGCCCTCAAGGGGAAAATATAACTGCCAAAATTGAACTCTAAAGGGATGGCAGACTGTGATGATGCGTCCAGTCTTCTGCTACACATTATCCCTGAGAAGTGCCTTTCCTTGTGCATGAAGGCTAGACCATCTTCTCAGAGATCGTTCCAGGGAAGGGTCCTGTCAGAACGAGCAAGGACAGTCCGCCACACAGGTGCCTTTACATCTGCACGTAAAGGGCCCCAGAAAGGAACGAATGGCCTCCTGGGGAAGCGCCAGTCACGGCCACCAGACCCAGACACATGTGTCACGCTGCCCCCTCCAGACAGATGGGGGGCAGGGGCACTGCCCCATGGCAGGATGGCACCACAGGCTGAAAGGCAGCTTGGGGTTTGTCTGCCCAACCAGATCAAATCTCATTTTCTATTCCCTAAATGTCATGGGTATGACTGTCAAGGGTCAAGAGGACCCACAATGGACCGTTTCCTAAGGGCAGAAATTGGGCTGAATTTCTGTTTCTGCAGCACCTAGCATGGTGCCTGGAAAACAGGGTAGATGTTCAGGAAATCTCTGTTGATGTGCAAGACAAGAAAGGTCACTGAGTTGTTAAGGCCTCTCATGTGGCAGTTACAGCTCATTTCTGGACTGAACAGGGCTGACCTCAGGGTGGAGGGGCAGGGCTAGGAACGCTGAGCCCATGGGTGATGAGAAACCTCTCTTAACTGAGACACGGATGCTCTGAGCTAATGAGAGGAGGAGAGCTTTTCAGAATCATAAGGCTGGAGAGTGCGCACCTTCTCGTTTCATTTTGCCTCTTCCCAGACTCAGAGCAGGGCCCACCTAAACCACACCTGGAAAGACGGAGGCCAGGGGACAGGTATGGTTCACTCACGTTTGAATGGGTCATAACTCTTGTCACTCCAGCAGCTGGAAACAAACGGAAAAGACACGCTCCTCCTGCAGGTGGCTGATCCCAAAGCCAGGGAGCCCCTGGCCAAGATCAGGGCATCAGGAAGAGGAGAGGCATCATCTGCAGAAGGTTCTGGAAGGCTGCACCCCGATGGGGCAACCCTCTCCGCGTCAGGCCACGGAGCTGGAGCCCAGCTCTGCACCTGGCCTCTCCTCCAGTCCTGGTGACTCAGCACTTGCAGGCCTGCCACTGAGCTCCAGGAAGAGCACCCAGCCGCAACAGCTCTGTTACTCTGGTCCTGGCACAGGCTGCTGCCCTCTCCAAACTGCTGCACTTACTTGCTTAAAATGAAGAAGGCTGAGCCTGGCAGCTCAAGAAAGAGGGGAAAACTAGTATCAAACCAAGGTCATCTGGAAACTCAAACATACTGCTGGGGAGGACCCAGGGAGGAGCTGATGGGCAAGGAACAATGCCTTAAGTTTTCCTTGGGTTCCTTGAACTCTCCATGGCCCTGTGGCCTCCACTCCCCCCGCCCTACCACCATCTCCCATAAAGAGCAGCCTTGACTTTCTAACACACTGATAATAAAGACCTATCAGGCCAAGAGAGAGGGAAAGGTCTCAGCCCAAAGGGGAGTATTCAGTGGGCCGTTTGCTCAATAGGAAGGCTGAATAAGCAGCCTTCTGGTCACAGTGGCTGTGTGACAGAGAAAGCAAAGGTGCAAGGGCGGGATGCCTGGGGGATGACCTCTGAGGGTCTCAGCACCACCAGGCACCCACTGGCTGTTGACAACACTGATTCCCTAGTCTACAGTCTGCACTGAGAGGCGGGGGAGAGCAGAACAGCTCTGACCCCAGACTCTAGAGCTGGGCTGCCTATGTTCACATGCTAGAACTTTCCCTGACACTTGAGAAGTTACTTAACCTGTGTCTCAGTTTCATCATCTCCTAAACAGATATATTAACAGCCTGATCTTACAGGCCCAATATGAGGATTAAACAAGCCAGGATATTGAAAGCACCAAGAACAATGCCTGACATATATTAAGTCCACAAGAGTTAACTACCAGCATCTCTACTGACAACTTTCTGAGAGCAGTTCTTACTCAGATATTCTCCACAGCACCCAGTATGGCCTCATCAGTGTGAAACAAAAACAATTAGTACCATTTACCACGTATGCATCACGGGGATTTACAACACTCAGTCCCCACATAAACCCAATGCAGGAAGTACTTTGACAGACGATAACTATCTTGCCTAAGATGATACTAGTAACTGGCCAGCTGGGATTGAAACTCAGCCTCTGACTCGAGCCACAGGCTACGCTGCCTGACTGCTGACACCACCTGCTCAGCACAGAGCAAGACGGCAGCAGAAGCCCTTTAAACAGCAGTCAAATAAGAGAGAATAAGAATACAAAAAGAGATGCTGCAGACTTCAGCAGAAATTCACTATCTTGTAAAAGCCTGTGTCCTTCTCTGGACCTAAGTTTGTTGTGATCTGCTGCTTTCCCTTTGACTCTGGAATTCCGACTGCACAGGGTACTGCTCTCGGCACCTTCGAGTCTTCGTGTGAACACACTTCCAAGAACTTTAAATGCTCTTGGCACTCTGATCAGAAGCCAGCCACACAGGATCGGTGGGAGCTGCAGGTGAGGCTCCCTGCTATATTAGCCAGGAACTTCCTGCTTTGGGAAGAAGTACCATTTCTACAGAACACAGAGTACAATCCCCAAAGGAGAATTCCTGTAAGGCTCTGAGGGTTCTAACATCTTCTAACAATGGCCGTACTTCAAAAACTTGACCTTCCCCATTTTCTCTAAGGACCTCATCTCTTAAGTGCGGCAGATATGTGAAGACTTGCTCAGTGAACTGTCAGCATGGCAGGGAGTAAGAGAGGTGTGAGTCCTCCCACTGTTCACCAGGCCTGAAACAAGCACACTTTAGGGACACTCACTAAGCCAGCTGCTTGTGACGGGAAGCCTCCTCCTTCCTTATGCGCTGAATGCTTCTCACTGACCTCACACAGCATCAGCACCATAAACATCCCTACTTCTGCAGAACAACCAGTACCAAATAGCCATTTCCTGCTCACCAACTGCTCCCTTATCAGAAAGCTTCCTCCTCCTTCCTCCTCTAACACCCGTGTGCGCACACACACACTGAGAGGATCAGAAAAGGCAGGAAATGCTTGCCTAAGACCGGAGAAAATATCAGAGAACAGAAGAGACAAAAAAAAAAAAAAACACACACACAACTCACCAGCTATTTGTCTAGCAGGGCAACTGTTTCCCCAACAGAAAAATCAACTTGAGACTCCCCCTTGATCTCAACACAAGGAAGCACCAAGAAGGAATTACTAACCTTCTGCTGGGCTGCCTATGTTCTTCCTAGGGTCTCACTGTATCTCTGTTAAAAAGGCAGGACACAGCAGGCACCACGCCTACAGAGAGATGAACTGAGCCGAGGACACTTGCAGGGTAAGAGTGTAGATTTAAGTCAAATCATTTGGCCCTGAGAAACCCATGGAACAACTTCTGTTTCTTTACTGGGCAGGTGTTAACACGGTTTCATTAACAGGGCACTTCCCTACTTCATCCCTCTAAAACTCAAGTCTAGAGTGGAGTCAGAACTGGGAAACCCAGAACCAGGGAACCTCCGTTTGTGTGTTGAGCAAGAAAGCCAATTTAAAGGAGGGTCATCACCAGGAACCAACATTTCAAAGGGCTTTCTTTAGTCCCTGGTATGTTTTGTACTGATCTATAGAACTGTTCCTTGCTCCAGCTCCCTGCAATATCAAGGAACCAGGAGTTAGAATAATTTCATTCCTTTCTAATTAAACATTTTTTCCTCCAGTAGATAATCTACGTTGACCCTATCGAGGAAAAAATCTGAGCTGGTGTAACTGCAGGAGGTGGTTTATTTTCACAACAGTAAAATATCTAAACCAAATATGCCCTGTGTTTTAGCAGCTTAAACATTGAGGTCTGACAAGGACCCAAGATTCCACTTTGCTTGCCAAGGGCTAACTGTGTATGTTTAAGTAGGAGCAAGTGATTATGAAGAAAAATGGGAATGTCTGAGTAGGTGAAGGGGAAAGGGGTGCAGATATTGCTAGAAAAATGAGATTGCACTCTAAAGTCCCATCGCCTAAGTATGAGAAAAAGCGAGATTCAGTACCCCCGGGTGTTTAGGGCTGAGCCTCCCCTGAAACCAACGAAGCCTGCACCGGGGACCCAGGAGACCCGGCCTGACTTCATTTCCCACTCGAGTTGTTTACAATTAACCGACAGAGCCGCGGGTCTTCCGGCCTCCGTTCGGGTTGGCCCCGCCACAGAGGCCTGGGGAGGGCCGGCTCTCCGAGGGGCTCACCGCCTCGCGGTTCCTCCGGGCTCCCAGCCCCAACCCCCCAGCGCTGGCTCCTCCCGGGAGCCCCGCCCGCCGCCCACGCGCGGAAGCCCGCGGGCGGGGAGGGGGCGCCGCCTCCCGGCATGCTCGGCGGCGGCGCGCGCGCCCGTGGTGGTCACGTGGCGGCAGGGGCGGGCCCGCGCGTCTGCACGCGGCGGCCGCGGCGGGGTGAATGGAGCCGGAGATGCTCTTCTCATTTGGTTGCTTCCTTGGCGGTGGCAAAGAGTGGGGGCCTCCACTGCACGGTTTCGGAAGGAATCCCTGCGCCGCTCTTTGCCAGCTCCGCGGTCTTTTCGAGAACTTATAGAAGTCTCAGTTTCCGCATTTGTAAAATGGGTACAATAGCTCTTTTGTAGGGATTTTGTGAAAAACGAAAGGGATAGTCTAGGTGTGCTGACCTAATTTACTGAGTTAGCAGTAACTTGTGATATTTTATGGCACGCTAAACGCGTTTATTCTAGAGTATTTGTGCTGTTAAATACCACTTATTAGTTGAGCAGCTTCCGTTTTTCATATAGCCAAGTATGTTGAATTCAGCCTAGACTGAATTCCCGAAATTATCAGCTCTTATGTTTCCCTGGTGGCTCAGTTGGTAAAGAGTCTGCTTGCAATGCAGGAGACTTGTGTTCAACCCCTGGGTCAGGAAGATGCCCTGGAGAAGGAAGTGGCAACCCACTCCAGTCTTTTTCCCTGGAGAATTTCATTGAGTACAGTCGGCTACAGTCCATGGGGTCACACAGAGTTGGACATGACTGGGTGACTATGTCTTTCCCCATCCCTCTTACCCCTAGGAGCTTTTGGTCTCACTGTTAGTTAACTTTGTGTAATACTGATACTCAAAAAAATGCCACAAGTAAACAAAAACCTTCATTTCTTCAGAAAACAGTGTGCCCAACTTCTCAGACACCTTGTGAAAGATACTGACCAGTTCTGCATCCAAACCCAGCAGATTTAAGCTTCCCAAGACCTCAAACACTGAGAGGGTCAGGCCCTAATACTATTTGTTCACAGTCCAGAGAACTTTGAATAATTCAGTCTTAGGCAGAATTCAGTATACTTTGGAGTATGAAAAACAGGCTGCTAAAATCAGAATTTAGAGTAGAATAAACATTAACAGTACAAGCACTTAAGAAAAGTCTATTTCGAATGCTATATGAGTTACAAATTATTAACTTATTAAATTAGATTCCCAATGTAATTGTGCATGATGTGACGAGTTGACTCACTGGAAAAGACTGATGCTGGGAGGGATTGGGGGCGGGAGGAGACGGGAACGACAGAGAATGAGATGGCTGGATGGCATCACCGACTCGATAGACATGAGTCTGAGTGAACTCCGGGAGTTGGTGATGGACAGGGAGGCCTGGCGTGCTGTGATTCACGGGGTAGCAAAGAGTTGGACACAACTGAGCGACTGAACTGAAGAAAGTAATAAAGCTTATCTTTTTTAAAATTGCTATATAATCTCGGCTAGCCAACCCCCCCCTCCAAAGCAAATATAACTGATGAAAGTTGTGAGAATTCCCTGTATAAAGCTTGTGTGGGCTGATGAAAATGTATGAGACTGGGGGGAAAAAAAGACCCATCTAAGTTTCTTTCCTGGGTCATTATGAAGAACTGAATGAGCAGACAACATTGAAAACTGTCTTTCTGGGGAATGCAACGTTTTCTCATTCTAGGGAAACAAATAGAAAAACCTAGACAAAAGCACTGGAGATAAAAATGACTGTGGGGAAAGAGTTTACAGTGGCTTGAAACAAAGCAGTGCATCATTTTGGCAACTTTACAGCCAGGCTTTTTTCAAGGATCACTGGCTACTTAAACAGTAAGTAACAGAAGTTCAACAATGCAGTGCCCAGTCTAGGAATAAGAGGTTTTCAGCTCCGCAGCTGATACAGGAAAACCTGTGACTTCACACAACTTCAACTTTTGAATTCTTAAGCTGGACCGAATTTTCTTAGTTGTAGGCTCCTTTACACTGTGAAAAACTTCTCAAAGTTTAGAACTGGGAGGGAGAACTATGGGCAGAATTGTTGGTGTGCTTTTTAGAAGAATCACTGCATTGCTCCTGCTTGGTTAGAGGTGCTAAATGTTCAGAGATGAGTTCTAGAAGAGGCAGGAAACAAAAACGGCATCAGTGATATGGTTGAACCAGATCCATAGGTTCCCCACACTCAGGCCACTGTCCTACACAGTGAAATCATCCTAATATTTAGGGGCTAAATATTCATCCTGTAAAATATTTAGGGGCTAATGCCTTTATCACTTGCCCTCCAATTTACAGAAACGTTCCAATGGCCAGAGGGAAAGAAGAGATCCCAGAAACATAAAGTTGGGGTTGAAGATTCTAATTCTCTCCCTTCTGCCCCAACTCCTGTTGACTTCCTGGGTCGAATCCAAGTATTGAGAAGCAGCGGTGCATACGTATATGCACACATGCCTTTAACCTCCCACCAGAAGGATCTGTGACTGTCTCCACCCTAATGCAGGAGGCTGAGCTGGCCTGGACAGCTGGAGGCTCAGTTGGGGACCACGGGTATCTTCCCTCCAGCTAATACCAAATGATACTGGGACTTTTCTCCTGACTCCTGAAGACAGATCTTTTAGACCCGAGTCATTCCTTTCAGCTCCCTCTCAGGCAGGTCACTTGAGGAATTAGAAAAGTCCCTGGGAACTGAAGCAAAGCTTCTTAACCAAGTAAGCCCAGAAGTGCTGGGAAAGCACTCTGATCAACCAGAAGAAATTTTCCTCCCGTTCTTCCAACTCCCAAGGACCCATCTGTTCACAAAAACAACACAACCAGCCCATTCTCTCATGTCCCAGGCTTTTAAAGGCGAAGGGTCAGCAGGCAAGGCTAAGGGCTGCTGGGAGTTGCCAGGGACATCTGGGCAGATGTTTCCCTCCCCAATCCTGTGATAGGAATGTCAAAAAGCATTTGGAACCCAGCTCCACCGCATACACTTGAAAGATTTCAATGGTTTCGGAGGCAGTACAAAATTTTCAAAGAATAAGATACAGGGAAAGAACGTGTTATCACAGAGTTGAACTCAACCCTGGAAAATAACACACAACACAAAACCAACCAACCAAAAAACCAGATAGTAAAACCCTGGGCTGGATAGTTGCTTTCTCCAAGTAAGTACAAGAGGCTCCCTTTGGCCCACTTCCAATCCCAGGTTCCTTGACCAGAAACTTTCTGAAACTTTGGCTTTCTGAGTTAAAAAGGGCCCTCAGAGATCAAGAGGTCTTTGGGTTCTAAGCCTGCAGACTGTGACCTGAAGTGGACATGGGCTTCTAGCTATAAATGTCCTGAAAGAGCAGACACAATAACTTGTGAAATGTGCGCTTTCCCAGGGAAAGGACGCACTACTTTCAACCCCTTTCCAAAACACAAGGTCCAAAATGGGGTTAAAAACCATCAATCTAGTCCAGCTCTCGGGCTTCAGAGATAAGGCTCAGAAACTCAACTGAGTGCTCCAGGTGACAGAGCAAATTACATGCCACCTGCAAAGCTGGTTGGGCCCGTGGGAGGGGAGGACACCGCATGCATTAACAGGCTCTTTCCCTTTCTAATTACAAGGATTCCATGAAGTCTCCAGCCGCCACTCTGTCTGGCTTTCTGGGCCTGGGTGTGTCGGTCACCACTTGGTTGCCAAGGTGTACAGATGGCCAGGGGACTGGGGGTGGCTGGATGTGGCCAGTTGCCAGCTAGCTAGCACCCGGGCATCAGCTTACATCACACTGCTTCCTGGAAGCTCAAAAGGGGGTTTTCAAAAAACTCAGTTTTCAGAGGGTGAGGCACAGTTCAGTCCTCTAAGGACCCATCACAAAGGTTGGTTGCATAAGCAAAATCGATAAAAACCACTGCCCTCAAGTACCAGGTGGTCCCTATTTCCAGGCCAAGACAATTAAGAACAATTTCACAAGGGGGAAAATAGAGTGATTAGAATAAATTGGAATGAGACAGTCTTTTTTCAGAGAAAATCATAGAATAGAAATATATTTGTAATAACGGAACTAATAGCTTCAAGTGCTATCAACATGGGCCATGAACACTGCAGTCTAATTACATGGTTGCTCAATGGGGATAGACAGTCGGTTTGCACGTGAGTAATTAAAGGCCATCATCACGAGGAAACGTGTAGAGTCTCACTTAAAGAATTACAAATTAAAACTCTAAGGGAAAAAAAGATTAAAGGACAATTAGACAATACCGGACTAGAAAGAAAACCCAGTGGTGGTAGGGAAGCCAGAGAATTTAGACCTTGCAGATGACCCTGAATTGGTTCAGTTTTTCCAGAGGGTAAGATGGGACAATGACACAGTCATATGTTCTTCTTGGGCTCTGACCAACAATGCCACTAGAAGACCATTTCCCAAGTTAGTAACTAACAGGAGTAGAAAAAGGTAATTTTTAAGAAAATGCTCATTGCCGCATATAGCAACAGCTACATCCAACCAGTCCATCCTAAAGGAGATCAGTCCCGGGTGTTCATTGGAAGGACTGATGTTGAAGCTGAAACTCCAATACTTTGGCCACCTGATGCGAAGAGCTGACTCATTTGAAAAGACCCTGATGCTGGGAAAGATTGAGGGCAGGAGGAGAAGGGGACGACAGCGGATGAGATGGTTGGATGGCATCACCGACTCGATGGACATGAGTTTGGGTGGACTCTGGGAGTTGGTGATGGACAGGGAGGACTGGCGTGCTGAGGTTCATGGGGTCACAAAGAGTTGGACACCACTGAGCGACTGAATTGAACAGTAAAGGCATGACCATGTAAATTATGTAGTGGTTCAAAGCCGAGGCTCAAGACTCGGGCTGCAGTCCCTTTCTAGATACTCTGTGCCTCCGTTTCCTCACCTGAAAACAGGTTGCTTGAGGATTAAGTAAAATAATCCATGGAAAACACTTAAAACAGTGCCTGTTCTACAGTAAGTGCTTGATAAAAGTTAGGTGCTATTATTATTATATATTCACTTACAAAGAGGACTTCCTTGGTGGTCCAGTGGCTAAGACTCCATGTTCTCAATGCAAGGGGCCCGGGTTCAATCCCTGGTCAGGGAACTAGATCCCACAAGCCATAACTAAAGATCCCACAAGTTGCAACTAAGACCCGGTGCAGTCAAATAAATAAATTTAAAATTTTTTCTTTTAAAAATTCACTTAAAATGACAAGCAGATGACCCCATGTCCATTCCTGAAAACGTGGGATGACATTCAAATGATAAAGTCAAAAGATAAAACTACTACAATCGGATTATAAGTATGTAAAACAAAGTTAGGCAGCTTATCAAAGTCCACTGAGAATAAAAAGTTAAATTGCTTGTTATTGTTAGACTCTCTGTGTAATGGTTATGTTAAAAATTGAAAATAATAAAGAAGATAATCAACACTGCCTCAAACCCTTGGCAGGATGGGGCAGGGAACAGAAATAGGACCTGGTACTGTTTGGGTGTCTACACTGCACCAGGGAACCCAGCAGCAAGTGTGCTGGGTGGAGCTCCCCGGAAGTAACTGCGTACTAATTAAGTTCCTCTCACACCAGAGGCAGACGTGGGCGGCACATTCTGGTCAGTGAGACATTGGGGATATCTGCTGGAGCCTTCTGAGAAAGATGCCTCAGACACAGAAAAGAATCACCCCCTTTCCTCTCCACGCGGGACACCTGGACCTGCAGCAGCTGTCCCGTCATCCCAGAGAAGAGGGGCGTCACCATGCTCTGGAGATGCAGCAGACTGATGCAAAGGACAGGAGTGACTCTGCTGCTCTAAGGAATTACCCAAGGCCACAGCTGCCTACGCTGGTGAAATAATACCTTTTCCTTACGGTCTTCCCAGGTGGATCAGTGGTAAAGAATCCGCCTGCCATGCAGGAGACGCAGGTTCAATCTCTGGGTCGGGAAGATCCCCTGAAGAAGGAAATGGCAACCCACTCCGGTATTCCTGCTTAGGAAATCCCATGGACAGTGGAGCCTGGTGGGCTACAGAGCAGGGGGTCACAAAAGAGTCGGATATGACCTAGCGACTATCCCGCAACAGCAACAAAATACATTTTCCTTATGTTCAAGCCAGCAGAGTTGCAGTTTTCTGTTACTTGCAGGGAAAGCATCTTCACTGATGGGGCAGGGAGCATGAGCAGCCTTCTGATGGAGGCCTGGCAGCCCCTCAAAGCCCTGAGCCCTGTAGATTCTGCAGGAGGCCTCGTTGGAGCCCATCCTGGAGAGCACTCAGGGTGGAAGGAGAAAAGGCAGTGGCTCTTCTATCTCCATCCTACAGAAGATCTAAGGACAACTTAGGCTTTTATCCAGCCTAAGGACATCCTACCCTGGCCTAAGGACAACTCCAGATGGTGCAGCAAGCAGGTGACAGCACTGGGTGGCCGAGCTCCTGACGTCTGGTCCCTTAAGAGGGGACCGGCAGAGGCCTCCTGGACTCCAGTGTTCATTTCTGGATTCACATGTTTCACAAAGCCTGTGACAAAACTGCCCTCTGGAGTAGGACTGCCAGGAAATGCACAGATCACGCAGTCACAAGTCTGAGTCAGATAAAGAACACTAACTTTTTACTCTAAGTATATCCCACATGTGAGGCTTCCATGCCTCTGCTCTAGTTCTCCCCTCTCTGCCAGGTGCCAGACTCAGGACACAGGCCTCTGCCTGCACATTGGACACAGAGATGACCTCCCTGCCCCCTGCTCATGATCTGGGCATCCCTAAGTGTGTCTGGCCCAGAGGCAGGAGGATGGCTGGCATCTGGCCTCACGAGGTCTCTGATGAGTCTAGGAAGGTCCGGTTCACATGTTAGAGGAACAGACAAGAAGTGGCTGATGCTTAAAAGGCAGGGGTGGGGCAGGCATCGCTCTGGTCCTGGGAGGTGGGCAGCTAGGCAGCAGGTGGTGGAGGACCTGGGGGAGCACAGTGGCTCCTGACTTCCAACTTCCCCCATAAGAACCTCATTGATGAAGCAGAAGAGATGTTTCCCCCAGCTTGCTCTGTCTGAACGTGAGTCCCCTGACTCTGGTCCACTGTCTCTAGACTCACCTCATCTGTGGTCATGACGGCAGCAAGGTCTCCGTCCAGCAGATTATGTCTTATGGCACCATCCCCCAGGCCGAGGACAAGGTGTGTGTAATTTGCTTGGTGTGACACTGTCTACACCTGCTCACAAACGATCCCTTAATATAGCTGGCCCGTGAGAGCAGAGCCTCATTTCCTGGAACCTGGCTTTATGGTTCCTGTCTGGGATCCCTCCAGTGTCCTGCCCAGGCCAGCACTGGCCCAGAACTGGCACACAGTAAGTGCCTGTGAAAAAACATCTCACAGATGAAGGAAGATCGGACCAAAGACTCTAGCTGTCTTTGGACGCTGTTTCAGTGACGCGGCAGACTTCCCTTCCCCAGCCCCTCTCCTCGTCCGGGGTCTGCTGCCTTTTGCAGAAGGGGCTGTGCCAACAAGTGTCTTCAGAAAAGTTTGGGGCTGGTGACCACGAACCTCAGAAGGACGGAAGGGAGAAAGCGAATGGAATCTCCTGCATTCACAGTGACCCCTTTTTCCTCCCCAGAAACAGGAAGGAGAACTAAACAGAAATGGCAGGTAAAAATGCTATATTATTTGCAAGGCCCAGTGCAAAGTGAAAACAGCTGCACCTTGTATTCAAAAAGCAGGGAATAGGGCCAGGAATGGCAGTAAAATAGAAAACTTTTTTCCTCTCTTCCAGAGTCTCTCTTTCTCTACCTGATACAGTGTCGATCTCTGCTATCTAAACGTCTCTAGGCCTGGGCAGACCCTCAGGGGACCCAGGGGCCTCGCCCTGTGACTCTGGCCACTCAAGGGGGCTGCTGGGTCCCCTCCCATCAGCCACCAGGTCAGGGAGGTCTCCTCTCCCCACAGGCCCACCCCAGGAGAGGAGCATCCACAGGATCAGAACCTCCCCGTGGGACACACTTGGTACCTGGATGGGGAGTGAGTGGGAGACTCGACCCCGCTGAGCCATCGCTTTGTGGAGCTGCCAGCCTGGGGTGGGATGGCTGCCACGCCCCACCAGTGGCACAGACCCTGGCCCTCCCTGAGTCCTCTCCCAGGTCCCCACTGGGACATCATCAGTTGCTAGGGTATGGGGTGGGGAGAGGAGGCAGATGGAGCCCCAGTCCAGGGGTCCCAGTCTCCCCAGACTTCATTTACAAAATGCAACTCAAAGACAGAATTATTAAGAATTTCAAGATGGTGACTGCAAAGCATTAAGCCCAAGGGTGGGGGAGAGAGTAGGGGGCCCTGTGTGATTGCACTGGTCATGCACTCAGGAAGCTGCCCTGAAGTCACGGTACAAATTAGGAGAGGATGCAACGAAACGAAAACAGACACAAAAGATCCTCCAGCTAAGGGAGGGTGCCCAGTTCTCATAAACAGGATGAAAAATTAAATATGATCACTTCAAAAAAAATTGGGCCCATACCTGGCCCAAGGTAACAAGGCATTTCTCAGCCTAACACTCCACCCCTGACTCCTCCCCATTGCCCCTAAAATCCTCTGGCTCCATTTGATATCCTCCTGAGATGCTGCCCAAGTAAATAATTCCTTTCAGTGGTTCCTAACCAGCAGCAGTACCTGGCTGGGCCCAGTGGATGTCTGGAAGAGGGGTGCAGAGTGGACAAGGGGATCACTACAGGCAAAAGGGCGGAAGGTATTAGATGACCAGTAGTGTGCTGGGCAGTCCCAAACCATGAGACAGGTCCCCCCAGCACAGCAGTGACACCCACTTAGAAAAACCACACAGGAGAATTTCAAGCCACCGAAGCTTCAGTGGAAACCTGCCCGTCAGGGCCTCCTCCTCTCTTGTGTCGTGGAGGCGACAACAGAAATCCCTCTGCAGTCCTGCCTGTTGTCCCCTCGAGTTCTGAGCTGAACCTGCTGGGGCGTCTGCCAGTACTGAGCACCCCTCACCCACCGTGCTCATCCCTGGCCCCACCTTAAAAGGCAAGAAAGAGAAGAAAGAGGAGTTTCACTGTAGGTTGGGACCATGCAGGAGCTGGAGTGTGAGGCTGGTCATTTTTCTAGATGCCCTTCATTGCCCTCCTCCCTCCTCCTCCCCAGCAAGCCCTACTAGGGCTGCCCTGGGAGGGATGGGGGTGGGTCCCACGGATGCCCAGGGCTGGGAGGAGGGCTTCAGGAAATCTCCCTGCGGTGGCTGCAGTGAGCCGCCAGGGTGGAAACTTAGCAAGCGTGAGATAATCGCCCAGTTTTATATATAGCACCTGTGTCTTCCGGAGACCTCAGAGCGGGGAAGGGCAGGTTTAACCACCTCACGCCTCCCCAGGGGCAGGCAGGGCTCACTGGGAAGCAGACCTACCTTCTCCGAGCCCTGCTGGGAAGGGTCGGGCCCTTGGGAGGGGTACAGAGCCTGGGTCCCCTGCCCTCCTGGCCACTGTGGGCGCAGGGTCAGTCTGAGGATGAGTGATGGATGAGCAAGACTCCCCACACTACGTGGGCAACTGAGAAAGATGGCAAGGGGCAGCTGGGCTACCGGCCTCCTCTGCCTGAACAGATCCCTAGAGCCCATGCACTGGCACACAGTTCCTGCTCAGTTGTCTGCCATGTGCCCACTTTACAGCTGAGAAAAAGGTGTTGAAGGGACAGTGGTCCTGGTAGGGGGAGCATGGCCTGGGAGGACAGAGGGCTGTCTGTTCCCTTCTGGTCCTGCAAACCTGCTGAAGGGCACTGCAGACCTTGATGCTCCCCGAAAGAGGAAGAGGAGAGGCTGAGGCTGTGAAAAATGTTAGGGAGCCCTGGTGCATCGTGGGGCACCCTGGGGTACCTGACTACAGCAGAGGGAAGAAGCTAATACAGCCTAGGTTAGGCAGCTGTCAGCAAACCACAAGCTGGTCGGGAGTGCTCCCCCATTGCACACCTGCTGTGGCACCCCTCCCTCGGGCACAGGCCCCCACGTGCACTCCTACAGCCGTGCAGCGAGATGCTCCACCAAGACCCCACAGGTGAAGAGACTCTGGACCTAGCTGGCTATTCTCCACTCTTCTGGTCTCTGGAGGCCCCCTCCACCAAGTTCCCAGACTGTGACTAATCCTGTCTCCCCGTGAGTCGATGCCTGTGAGTCCCCCCATGCCCCCCACCCCCATTTTTCTCCACCGCTCTTGCCCTGGCTCCCTACACACACCACGGTGAGAAATAGCTCGGAAACAGAGGGGAAACCAGGTTTGGAAAGAGCGCTTCACTGGGGAGGGAAGTGGCCAAACAGCTGCTATATTTATTTCTATTTTTCTAAGACCTCTGTGCCCCCTCTGCCTAGGGGTGACAAGGACTGCATCCTCCCCGCAGATTTCCGGTCTTTTCCCATTTTAGATCCACGGCAGCCCATCTCTGTGTCTATCTCCTCGCCCCAGGGCCCAGGACAGAGGCGCGGTCTGAGTGAGTTTCCAACAAGGAACATTTCTCCTGGGTTATTTATAAGGCACCGGTGGAGACTTTCTAAAATCATCCCAAATGCTCTGGGTGGCTCCGGCTCCTATTCAGTGCTTCCTTCTATCTCGGAACAGCCCACGAAGGAGACCACCTTTCTACTTGGCTCAGGCTTGAAAGCTCTTCTACTGACTTACTATAGAGACAGCCAGCATCCTGCATGTTGAAGACAGCTACCTGTGTGCGTCCTGAACACCTACACCCACTTCCATAAAACCACCGACTGCATCCAGGCCACATTTACCGGAATCCTCTCTGCCACTCTCACCCCGCAACGTCCTAACTCTAAAATGAGGGCCTGTGACTTGCTCCTAACCCACAAAGACCTCTCTGACTCATTCAGAGAATTAAAATGTTTTGGACTCTTGATTGTCTAATTTTCTCTTTTTGCTCGGTAATTTCACAGTGGCTTTGGCAATAGGCCATCGTTGAAAGCCAAGTAGGAGGCGCTCAGGGACAGGATGAGGTGTCCATGCTCACACATCTCAGGTGTGGGCCTTTGACATCTGTAGGAGACGTGAGTGCTGTCTGCAGCACATTTCCAGTTCTTCTCCCGGGCACGTGGTAGGTCTTGAGTCCTCTGTCCCCTTAAAGTTAGGTGAGGGCATGAGACTTTCTCGGCCAACTGAATATAAACACAAGCGGCAGGTGCTACTTCTGGGCTGAAGCTTTACAAGCCAGGACAGGATTCGCCACATTCTCATGTGCTCCATCCTGGTGCCCAGCGGAGCTCCAGACAGTGGCAGCGCCACCGGCCTGGGTCACAGGGTGAGCACAACAAACAGCAGAGCCCACAGCTGACCCAGGTCAGGCAGACAGCATGAGCAAGAAACACACCTTTGCTGCTTTAGGGGCTATTTGTTATGCAATAAAACCTAGCTCATCCTGACTCGTACAACACCTTTGATTGAAAGTAAAAATTATATGGCTGCTGTGAACCGAGCTTGCTGCTAAGACAAGAAAACAGCAACAGAGAGGGAAGTGAAGGGTCCAGAGGGAATTACCTGTCATCCCTTAAGCCAGATTTGTTTTCTCACATTTCATGCTTTTGTGCAAGGGGGTCCTTCTACTCCAAATATCCTTCCCCTTTTTCTGCCTAAGTGAATTCCTCCAAAGGTTAACTCAAACAGCACTATCTCTGAGATGTCTCTTCCCAGCAATCCCAGATGGAGTGGCATCTGTCCTCTGCTTCCAGCAGGACTCCAGATGGACTTATCATTCTAAACACACAGATACTGTGCTGAACCCTATTACCGGGGTAGGCAGTATGGTGCCATGGTTACCAGGACAAGCTTTAGAGTGGTGACTCAACCAGAGGTGATCTGCCCCTCAGGGGACATTTGGCAACGCCTGAACATATTTCTGGTTGTCATAACCTGGGGAAGGTGCAACTGGTCAGGGATGCTGTTAAACCCCCTACAGTGCACAGAACAGCTCCCCAAACAAATATATATATATATCTTTTGGCCCAAAATGTCAATAGTGTCAAAGTTGAGAAAACCTATTCTAGAGTAAGAATGTCTGAATCCATATTCATATTCTGACTCTTCTACTACTGTGATTTTAGGCAGATTAACTCCTCATTCAATGCTGACCACATAATAAAAGTGTAGTTAAGAACTTCCCTGGTGGTCCAGTGGTTAAGACTCTGTTTCTCCACTACAGGGACTGTGGGTTCGATCCTGGGCAGAGAACTAACATCACACAAGTCATGAATGTGAGGGGGAAAAAAAAAGGACTGAAATAAATTATTGCATAACAGGTGTTAGGTATTGTCATTTGCATCCTTGATTGAACTGAAAATTCCTAGAGGGTAGGAACTAAGGTTCACTAATACACAGATCCATATCTGCCAGGACAACCTGGATGCAGCCAGCACACAATAAATATTGTGGGCTGTATGAATACAGTTATTAAGAGTTCACCCTTCCCTGAAAGTTAGCAAGTTGCAAACAGTAGATAAAACCCTTCACCTGGTCCCAAGAAGACAAAGTCTGTGCATTTAACAAAACCTCTGCTGGTTTTTGTGCCAAGTATTTTATTACTTCTAGTTCACTGCAGAGCACTATTGCAAGTATAGTAACTCATTAACCAGAATATTTAAGAAATGAGATCAACACACACACCATCCTGGAAGAATGCAAGTTCATGGGAAATGAGTTTTATAACAGTGATGCCATCTGGAGAAGTGACTTAAATCAAAATGAACTTCTCACCAATAGCCATAATACTTTTTATTTATTTAAACTCAAACCAAGGGCAAATATCAAATTTTAATTTGAACCAGGAATATAACAAGAGGGGTTTTTCCCGTTCTTAACTCTACTGAACAAGTTCAAACCAGACATAAACCTAGGTTTTCAAAAAGTACCAAATCAGAAAAACATTTGGGTCCAAACCACCATGTGATTCAGCTCCATCTTTGATCTCAGGCCCAATCAAATGACCCACTGAAATGTGCTGGGCTATTCTAATGGGCCACGGTGACTGTGTGGAAAGCCTGTGACCGTCCACTATCTTCACTGCCTGGGTTGGGCTCAAGGGACACGTGTAAAAATCCTCTGTTCATTTTCCAAAACTCCTCTAAGGCCACGTAGAAAACAATTCCTTCTTTGTGATAGATTGTTTGTGTACATTCACCAAAGGAGATTTTGCAAATACTATACTTCATTCCGTCTATGGGGTCACACAGAGTCGGACACGACTGAAGTGACTTAGCAGTAGCATACTTCATTAGACCGAGGGAGAAACCACCACGTCCTTTCATTTCTTATGACTCACTGATGCGAAGATTAAGCATGCTTATTTCACATGCTGTGAAGTCCTGTATACATTATTAGGCAGAAACACAAAAATAAATGCATTCTTCAGTCATCTACCCTGCCTCCCAGGGGAGCCCAAACACCCCTGCGGGTCCTCAAACTGGCAGCAATCCCATCAACACTCAGGACCACTTCCTGCCACCACCCCCACCCCCCAGGAGGCAAAAGACAAAACATCAACAACACTTCCAAGCAGTTAAGGGTGAGAGGATGCCATTCAGGGCACCCTGAAAAATGACTGCGGTCGCCACTGTCTTCCAACGGTTTTAAATGATACACACACTTTTCTCTGTTTAATTAATAATAAAAAGGGAAGCATATCTGGGCCCTTCAGGATGACCATCGTGCAAAACTAAACCCCAGTACAGGCGCCACTGAAGAGACAAAGAAGGAAGGAGCATCTCAGGGAGGGGGGCCTGCTGGGCCACTGCCTTCCAGGAGGCCCACAGGAGGCCAGGGAGGCGGCGTGGAGACACTCGGCAGTTCTTCCTTTGTTTTTCTTCGTATTTCCAGGCCCGACAACACCTTTCCCGAAATACAGCACCCGCTGAGTCAGCCTGGGTGGGATCCTAAGGAGACAGAGCTGGGAGGGTGACGGTGTGTGGGTGGGGGCGCCCTGGGTCTTCTGCACACCGCCATCCCGCCATGGGGGCGGCTGCTCCAGATCACCACGCTTTTTTTGGAATCAAGAGATGGTTGGGGCAGGAAGGGACCTCAGAGATGACCAAGCACCCCGCCACCTCCAACCAAAGTCCTGAGAGAGGAAGCTCAAGCCAGGGTGGGGGACCAGTGCTAGGGTTTTTGACTCTTGTTTGACAGCATCTCTGTGGAATTTTCTTTCAAAGCCAGATCATTTCTGCGAAGAGGATATACAGATGGCAACTAAGCACATGGAAAGATGTTCAACACCATTTGTTGTTGTTTGGTCTTCTGAGACCCCATGGACTGTAGCTCGCCAGGTTCCTCGGTCCACAGGATTTCCCAGGCAAGAATACTGGAGTGGGTTGCCATTTCCTTCTCCAGGAGATCTTCCCAACCCAGGGATCGAATCCCTGTCCCCTGCATTGGCAGCTAGATTCTTTACCACTGCACCATGTGGGCAGCCCACCATCAGGGAAAAACAAAACCACCCTGAGACAGCCCTGCCTGGCTATCAGAGTGGCTAGAAAAAAAGACAGTAATACCACCACATGCTGGCGAGGATGGAGAGAAACTGGACTCACTGCTGCAGGAACACACAAGGGTGAGGGCATGCTGGAAACAGTTCGGCAGTTTCTTAAAGAACTTAATAAACAGGCAATAGTCTATGCCCCAGCGACTGCATTCTTGGACATTCAATGCAGAGAAATGAAAGCTTACGGCCACAAAAATAACCTGTACATGAAGGTTCACGTCAGCTCTATCTAAATTGCCAAATAATGGAAACCACCCAGATGTCCCCTCCTAAAAGTGAGAGTTTCTTCAGCGTCTCAGAAGCCACGCCGAGGGTGAGAATTCCAACTGACAAGCTAAGGGACCCGAGAGCGTGGCGCTCGCTCCACCCCACGCCTTTGCCCCGTGGTGGCCGCTCACCACCCCACGTGGCCCCTACACAGTGCTCATCAGAAGCCACCTTCTCTGGTGACAATGCTGTGCTCCTCTCTAAGAAGGCGCTCAGAGCTCACGCTCTCTGGTCTCGGCTCTGCCCACTGAGGCTACCAACAAAGAGGTCCCTTCCTACAAGTCAGTAATGCCGAGACAATCATCTGTGGAAAGCTGGGGCCTCCTGGCCACCTGCCTCTTTGGAATAAACTTCTTTCCCCTGCTCATCTGGTGTCTCCTAATTTAACTGAAGTCTGTAGGCAGGTGATGCAACCTGATGCACCCACTTCCAGTTTAGGTGCTAATGTTATGTTTGAAATATAAACCCTGGACAGGCTTTTGCCTGTGCCATTTGAAAGGGGCCAGAAAGCCTGGGGCTGCGCAGTGTAATCAATCCAGGAACCTGTGAAATGGAGAGGCCCGTGACACCTGCGCTGGGTGGCCTGGGGAACTGGGACACTAGAGATCAGAGTTCTGTACCTGCAGGACCCCTACCCTCTGGCAGCAGTGCCCTCCTCTCCTATGGGAGGAGGCAGGAGAGATCCCAGGCTGCAAGAACCAAGGCCTGATGCCCTCCCCTCCTGCCATGGTCAGAGGTTCACCAGCTGAGCAGTGAGCAGCTTTTTCACTTTTTATTGCCCTTTTGGGTTAGGAGTTTTTCACTTTTCCCCTCCCTCGGGCCAGGGGCAAAGAGACAGCTCCAGAAGCTCACTTGTGCTACAGTTCCATCGACCCATCTCTTTCTGCACAAAAGCCTATTCATTAGAAGGAAAAGAATCCTCTCTTAGTTCCACCTCTGTGAACAGAAAACTTATCTCGGACAGACTAAAGCGCTACTCCAAGGCACCTGTGTGAAGACAACTCTCTTGCGCCCCAGGTGGAATAAGTCCAAGGCAGCAAGCGACTCTAGTTCCCTCCACCTGTGGTTCAAAGCTGTGGTTCAAACTTCTCATCAGCCCAGCATCTGCTCTGCTTTGATGTTTGGTAGCTAGGTTCGACTCTTTGCGACCCCATGACAATAGCCCACCAGGCTGCTCTGTCCATGGGATCTCCCAGGCAAGAATACTACAGTAGGTAGCCATTTCCTTCTCCAGGGGATCTTCCTGACCCAGGGATCGAACTTGTGTCTCCTGTATTTCCAGCTGATTCTTTACCACTAAGCCATAGGGGAAACCCATCTTCCTCTGCATTCAGTACAGTTAGTCCTCATCTTCCAAAAGCACGAGGCCTGGAACTAAGCTCAGCACCCCTCTGCATGAAGCTCCACCCACTTCATCTCTTTTCCAGGTAACATACAATGGAAGGAGCAGGGACCTGGGAGACACTGACAGCTTCAAATCCCAGCCCTGCCATTGACCAGCTGTGCCCTTGGAACTGGCAACCTCATCTGCCTGATTCCCATTCTGCTCGCTGTAAAAGGAGGAAGCTAACAGACACCTTGCAGAAATTAAATGAAGTAACTTATGGAACACGCCTGGCACATAACATATACTTCAGAAATCACAGCCGCTGTTCCTTCATCAGTACTGTGTAGCCTAAGACTGCATTTGAAACAGAGGTGCCACCAACTAGCGCATGCTGAATGTTTGTTGACATTGTAACTCCCGGGGAATATCAAAAGAAAAATTTCTGAGCCAGGTCCCCGCCAGCCTATCCTTCCTGCAGTTGACTTTGTAAAACATCTATTCAGGACTTACATTCTTTTGTTTTTAGAATTTTATTTATTAATTAATTATTTTTGGCTGTGCTGGGTCTTCATCGGTGTGTGGGCTTTTCTCTAGTTTGGAGAGCAGGGGCCACTCTTGAGTTGCGCTACGTGGGCTTCTCACTGCAGTGGCTTCTCTTGTTGCAGAGCACCGGCTCTAGGGCATGGTTGCTGTGGTTCCCAGGCTCACAGGCACAGATTCAATAGTTGTGATGCACGGGCTTAAACTGCGCCGCAGCATGTGGGATCTTCTCGGACCAGGATCGAACCAGTGTCTCCTGCATATCGGCAGGCAGATTTTCTTTACCACTAAGCCACCAGAGACCTTACATTCTCTTTTACAATACCTGGTCATGGAGTCATACTGAACTATTTTCTGAAGTTCTTGAATCTTCTTTCCAAGGTCACACGTCACATGTTTGCAAGCCACAGTCAGAAGCCTCAGACTAATAATCCCCAGCAGTGTGCCACCTGGGACATTCAGGGCACTTCCCGCCAGGCTAACCCACACCGACCTTTAGGGCCAGATCCCTTCCTCTGCATCTCCTGGTGAGACTCACTGCCTTCCTCTGGGGATGTGGTATTTGAGGCCAACGGTGACAGACCAGAAAATCTAGGCCAGTCCAGAATGCCAAAGAAAGGATGCCAGGAAGAACCTCTGACCTGTAAGAGCTGGTTCAGTTTCTCGGCATGAAATAGCAGCCCGCAGTGAGGCGGGAGGCAGTTCCCTGGAGGGAGCGGGCTGATGCTTAATGTACAGTGTGATACCGCAAGGTAAACAGCGTCCCAGACACTGCTCCATATGGCCTTAGCCTGGGACGGAAACTAATTACCATCCTGTGTATATTTCCAGGTTGGAGCAAATAAGGGAGCTACTGTCCAGCACACTCACCATCCCGACCGCCTCTGAGGTCAAGGCTGCCACATGCTAACAAGTTCTTTTCGTGGTTTCATTCCTCCCAGACGTCAGCCCCTCCGTCATGCAAAGAGAAGGAGACTGGGGCTCAGGGGGGATGTTATCATAGGCCAGCCCTGAGACCCATCTCTCCGGAAGGGTAAGTGGTTCAGTAACGTCATGGGAAGGACTCAACAGTTCAGGGCCTAGGAACTCTGCCCGGACATCGAGTGGCCTACTTGGGGGTGGGAAGGTGAGTGTGGACCAGAGGCAGGCAAGAAAGAAGTGAACCCCGAGGAATCACACCATAGGCTGTCACCCCATTATTACAGTCAAGAAGGAAAGGGGGATTTCCACATTGGCAGTACAGCAGAGGAGAGGCCCGTGTTTGGCAGGCAGGGTGCCCAAGAAGGTGGTGATGTGTGGCCCCAGAATAGTCTGTGCTGTTTGGTGGGTTGGGGGGGGGACCCACATGTGGCCACGCAGCCCCAGCTCCTAGGAGAGTCTACACAGGCTCCTACAGGCCCTCCTGCAACGCTGAAGTGTGCTGGTGTGCCCCGGGCGGTCCAGCTCAGCCCAGCCACCTGACTGTGTTCTCCCACTACACCACCCTCCGCCCTCCTGGCCCCAGGAGCAGTCCAGCAGGCCTAGAGTCTGCTGAGACAGGACAATGGCAAAAAGCAGCTGTGGGGCTGGGAAATGCTGGGCAAGCTCACCTGTGCTCACTCTCTTTTGGGGTGTGCAAAGTGGGCTACAGAGACCCAGCCTAGGCCTCAAGGCCTCTGGTGGGTCTGCAGTGGAAGAAAGCATCTCTTAAATCTAAGAAAAAGTGAAAAAATTGCAAGTGTTAGTCTCTCAGTTGTCTCCATCTCTTTGCAACACTGTGGACTGTAGCCTCCATCCATGGGATTCTCCAGGCAAGAATACTGGAGTAGGTTGCCATTTCCTCCTCCAGGGGATCTTCCCAACCCAGGGATGGAACCTGGGTCCCCTGCATTGCAGATTCTTTACCCTCTGAGTCACCTAAGAAAGATCCTGTCGTCTTTTTTTTTTTGAAGTCTTTATCCAAAGTGTTACAATACTGTTTCTATTTTATGTTTCGGTTTTTTGGCCGTGAGGCATCTTAGCTCCCCCAGGGGTCAAACCTTCACCCCCTGCATTGAAAGGCGAAGTCTTCAGTACTGGACTGGCAGGGAAACCCTTAGAAAGATCCTGTCTTAATAAGCGTGTGCCCAGCCCACCAGCAGACACGGTACAGGGAAGCAGTGAAGGCCAATCAAACCACATACAAGTTCAAAGACCTCCCTGGTGGGAAGAGCCACAGCTAGACAAAGTGTGGTGTTGCTTACACAGAAACACACACACACACACACACACGCACACACACTCCATCCTCTCTCTCATGCGTGATGGTGACTCTAAAAGATACAGCAAGAAAGCAGAGGAGTGAGGGGAGGGGAGAGAAGAGATGGAGGGTTCCTCAGCCCCAGAAGGCTGGGCCTCCCCTGCCTGGGTGACCTGTCAGTTTCCACCTCCCAAACAGAAGGAAAAGAGGAAGGTCCCAGGTGAGTAACCTGACACCTCTTGCCCAGCAGCTGGATCTAATGGATTGTTTTCTACACTTTAAGCTCTGAGCCCTGGTGACAAAGTGAGGCCTCTCCTACAACTGAGAAACCTTCTTGGAAAAATAAATCCTGCCACCATCCTTCATGACTAACAGCACCTTGGGGTGAGATGGCCGGGGCCACTCCATGAAGGCAAGTTAGCGTCCTGTTTGGGGACGAGAGGCCAGAGACGGGCTGCCTCTATCCCTGCCTGTTCTGTGTCAGGACCTTGAGACACACAATCTCAGCTCATCAGCACCAGAGCCCACAAGGAAGGGTGGGCATCCTCACTTGGGAGATAAGGAAACCGAAGCTCAGAGAGGTCAAGTTCTTGCCAAGTTCTGGGACAGAGTGAGGGTGTGACTTCACCTGTGGCTGACTGGAGCCCTCTTCTCCAGCAGACCCCCTTAACTTCTTCCCTACACCTCCTACTAACCTCAGCATCCAAGAGACCTCAGGCCCCATTTTTTCTTCTAGGGGAAGAAGGGCACCAGCAGGCAATATTCCCTTGGGTGTCCTCAGCACTTTCACCTAAACAAAGAGAATGGTGGATACTGCAAGTTCAGCTTAATATGCTCAAGAACGAGAGCGTGGCTGCCTCTAAGTCCTCCCACCTTGCTATCTGTTGAGCATTTCATACATCTAGACAGGGTGCCAGGCACTTCACACATAGCCTCATTTAAGGCTCACACTCTTAAGGCTGGTATTATCAGCCCAACTGCACAGATGCTGAAACCGAGGAACAGAAAAGTAAGACATTTCTCTAGAGTCACAGTCAGGAGGTAGCAGAGCTTAGACTCAAACCCAGGACTGTCCTGACTCCACACCAGGGCTCTCTCCCTGGAAGGGTCTACACAGCCCCTAGCCCAGCCAGCCTGCCCAGAATGCTTCCAAAGATTCAGACTCAAGCTTCCCTGGTAGCTCAAACAGTAAAGAATCTGCCTATAACGAGGGAGATATGGGTTCGATCCCTGGATTGGGAAGATCCCCTGGAGAAGAGCATGGCAACTCACTCCAGTATTCTTGCCTGGAGAATCTCCATGGACAGAGAAGCCTGGCGGGCTACAGTGTATGGGATCGCAAAAACTCAGACACGACTGAGCAACTAAGCACAGCACAGATACTAAGTAGAAGCCCCTCCCAAGTTTTTCTGACCATGTCCCTCTGGTCGACTGGGGTGAGAATGGAGGGGTCCCCCAAGACCCCATCTTAGCCTCACAAGAGCATATTTACAGCATAATCATTTAAGCATTGCATTAAGGTGGGTACCCCCATCCTCTCCAACCTCCAAGAGCCTTTGGATCTAGAACAGTGTTTTTGCTTGACCACTTCTAACAGAGATAGCAAACCCTTCAAGGCCTTGACTGTCTTCAGTGGTTGCTGCCCAGATTCAATTCCTCTATTCCTTGTTCCATGACACGCGCTGAAGCTTCCTGCATTTTCCATGCCAACACCAATTCACTATTTATTAACTCATATTTAATGACTGTGCTTGTTTAATGGTTAGACAACTTGTTCTTGCGTTTCGCAAATCTCAAGTATGTCTGTTGGCATCCACTTCGCCTTGGAGGGCACATCCCCAAGGACAGGGATCACATCAATTAAGCCATTCTCCTCAGCAGAGGTAACTGCAGACAGAGATGGTAGACCAATGTCTGTTGTTTGGGCAGCCACGGGGTGCCACCTCCACCTCTCAACATGGGCAGTCACCAGAAAGGAGGTCCAGCTCTGGGCATGGGTTTCGGGATCTAGCCAGGGCCCAGCCATACTTCAGAAGTGCCCAGCATCTAACTGCCGAATGAAACGTCTGCTTTAAAGACTCAAGATTTTGCTGAATTCTTCTCTTTCACTTCCCAGGACACAAGAGAAAACCACCATACGGTACTGGAAAAATCAATGCCCCTGAATTCCAGATGGAGCTCTGGTCTGGTCTCAATTACTCAGGAGCTGACAGCCCTGCTCCAGGTACATCAGACCCCTGCTCTGTGCCCACTCCTCGCTCCCACCAGCCGTTCCTCACGTCCATCGCATTCGCAGGATTAGCAAACCACAGAAGCATAGAGTACACGGGCCACAATGGTCACTCAGGCAGCAAGAGGTGCTACTGAGCAGCTGGAGTGGAACCAGGATGCAATTCCGAGTGTCTGCTCATCCCTGCCCCCCAGCCCCACTGTCATGCCCGTGTCAGAACTGGCTCTGCTATGGACGTAAAGGTTGTCTCTGACATAGTCCTTAGCAATTTCTTCTCTGGCAACACAGACGTGGGCGTATCTTGCATTGGTACAGTGCTTGCCTTCATCCAGCCACTTTTGGAAAGATTTAAAAAACAACATCATATTTGTACTCCTGAAAGTAATATGATACTGTAAGGTAACTATATGTCAACTTTAAAAAATAATATAGATCATTGTTTATTAAAAAAACAAGTACACGTAAGAGTATGCATGACAGAAATAAACAAATGAGTACTGGAGAAATAAAGAGAAAACTTGGTGGGAAAAAGCAACATCACAGTATTCATAATAAAAAAAAAACTTAGGCGGGAAAGCATATACTCTCAAAATGACTCTACAAACACCATGTCATTTGAGACTCACAAAGACCACACGAGATCGGAAGGTGATCGATACACCCATTTTACAAATGACGTCACCAAAACCCAAAGAAGCCAAGGACCGAATCTGAGAGTTCTAGTCTTTCCAGCACACTGCACTCCTGGAGCAAGACCTTCTCAGAGAACATCTTGTGTGTCCTAAATTACTGGAATTAGCTAAATGCTGAATACTAATGCGCACTTAATGCTGTGACAAAGATGATGACAATGGTGAAGGGGAGGAAAAGGTTTCGATGGTCTCATGCAGACTAAAATATCCAGTTATAACGCATTCAAAACGTCCCGTACGTCAGCACATTTTTCTATCTGTAAGGATTTTCCAGAAGTCTCTCAAACCAGTGTTTTCCCAACCTCCCAGCTTGAACACACAGCGACCCATTTTCCTATGCTTGGCTCAGCAACCTGGGTCTCAGGATCTGCTGTCCCAACAAAACCTCCTAGCCATTTCTTAAGAACCATTTCTTAAGCTACTGGCTGCGGTTGGATTTTCCACTTGACATTGTTAACAGATTAAACTGTTTATCTCATTGTCATACACAGGCCTTTTCAGTTTCCTGCTAATAGATTCAGGTTAGATAAGGATTACAGAAGTGATACTCCCTGAGTTCCTCTCTGTACCCCAGCAGGTATCCTTTCCCCATAGTTAATAGGTGTATTTTCTTAAACCTACTCTTCAGATAGCTAACTTGCAAAAAGAAAACCTTACACACCCATGCATAGCAGAGGGCTAGCCAAACACCAGCTCCTACACAACTGTGGAAGAAGCTCTTAACACGAGATCCTGCTGAATTATACATTTTACGACTCAGTCATCAATTGCCATAGAGAAGAAGAAAACAAATTGAGCTGAGCCTGGAAAGAATGTCAGCGAAATTGGAAAAACACTCGCTGGGAACTGCCTGGGGGTGCAGGGACCTCCCCAGTAACTGACGGGGTCCCACAAACTCACAGCATACCAAGAGAGACTGCAGGGTGAGCTGGTGGATGGCTGGTCACCAGGGAACCAAATCCCTCCATTCTGAGGCACACTGAAGACTCCCCACAGTGAATGAAAATATTAAGCGCTGTTAATATAAAATGTATTACAGCTTCTTCTTGGGAAACAGTACAATCAGTTTATTCATCCTGATTAAATGGATGATGGGGGGAGTAGGAAGCAGAGGACCCATTGAGACGGGTAAAGAAAGAAAACTGCTGTCACATTTCCAAAAGCCCAAAGCAAAAGTACCTCGTTCCTGCCTTCTGGATGCATTAAGATCAGTTTTACAAATGTGAGCAAATGGACCAGGTTCTGCTTGGCCAAGGAAAGGGCTTACCCTGCATCATAATACTTATATCATCTCTGGGTTGTTGCTGTTTAGTTGCTAAGTTGTGTCTGACTCTTTTATGACACCATGGACTGTAGCCACCAGGCACCTGTGCCCATGGGATTTCCCAGTCAAGAATACTAGGGTGGGTTGCCATTTCCTTCTCCAGGGGATCTTTCTGATCCAGGGATGGAACCCGTGTCTCCTGCATTGGCAGGCGGATTCTTTACCACTGAGCCACCAGGGAAGCCCCATCTCTGGGTTGCTGCTGCTGCTGCTGCTAAGTCACTTCAGTCGTGTCCGACTCTGTGTGACCCCATAGACGGCAGCCCACCAGGTTCCCCCGTCCCTGGGATTCTCCAGGCAAGAACACTGGAGTGGGTTGCCATTTCCTTCTCCAATGTGTGAAAGTGAAAAGTGAAAGTGAAGTCTCTCAGTCGTGTCCGACCCTTAGCAACCCCACGGACTGCAGCCCACCAGGCTCCTCCATCCACGGGCTTTTCTAGGCAAGAGTACTGGAGTGGCTTGCCATTGCCTTCTCCGATCTCTGGGTTAGGCAAACCCTAATCTTAGTCACCAGGTCAATGGAAATTATCTTAATGCCTTTGTTTGAGATGCTGCATCATTTTATTTTCCCTTTCCACCCAGAATCTTACCACAAAGGTAAAAAGCTAGACTAACAGAATAATAGTGACCTTCAAGAGGGTGGGATCTCTTCAGTCCAATATTTGTCACCACCAGATCAAATTAGGAGGTTTTTTCCTACTTATTTTATCATGGGAAAATAAAAATGTATCCTCCCCTTCCATGTTCCACCCCCGCCTCTTTAAATCCTACATAAATATGAACTGCAAAGGTTCATTCTTCTTGCTTAGTATAAAGTACCTCCTCCTTTTTGGTTACTTATAAAACTTAACAGCTGATTTGGAGCAAAACAGAAGTAAAATTTTCAGCAAATTAAACATGTAGTACTGACTAGCGGCCTGAAGAGATATCTTTTGTTGAATGGGTTTCCATTAAGTAATATCAAGTCAGTAAAATGCCCAAGTAAAACTCAACAGAGGGGAAAGATCAGATCTCTAAGAGTGAATTCTTAATGAAGCTGTTTTAGAAACAATCCAGACAAGTTAGTCAAAAGCCTGCATGCTGGCTTACCAGTGAAATGACGATCACATGTCATTCCTCATCAGAGAAAGCCTGGAGGGCCCTGCCTTCCCATGAGAATCGTCAGAGTGGTCTTCCCTGCTCAGACACTCAGGGAGATCTTGTTCCCGGAGGCCTGTGCTGGTCTTTGATCCTCAACCCCATCACTGAATCAAAGGAAACTACACTCGGAGACAGAGACAGAAGGTGAAACCAGCCTTCTCCCTGTTCTATGAACTGCACTTCAAGAAGCTGCTGTGGTCCCACAGTAGTATGTGAATTCACACAGAGAGAGTGAAGTCGCTCAGTCGTGCCCGACTCTTTGCCATCCCATGGACTCTAGCCTACCGGGCTCCTCCGTCCATGGAATTCTCCAGGCAAGAGTACTGGAGTGGGTTGCCATTTCCTTCTCCAGGGGATCTTCCTGACCCAGAGATCGAACCCAGGTCTCCTGCATTGCAGGCAGACACTTTATCGTCTGAGCCACCAGGGAAGCCTGGTGAATTCACAAGTAGACTGTAAACACTAGCTTTTGAGACATCAATTTCATTCTAGCCTTACTGGGTGAGGCAGAATCATTTTCTAGAATTGTACTGGGTGAATGTAGTACCTAAACAAAATTTTAAGCTGCTACCAAGCATTTCTTCCAAGAGGCCCAGTGGATTTCCCAGACATTACTACTCAAGATGTCTCCTAACTCCACCTCCACTAACATTAACTGAGCCTCTACTACATTCTGGGAACCATCTAAGGCACTTTTAAAACACGGCACCCCTGAACTCTCATCCCCTACTCTGCAAGGTCATGCCTCCTCTCCCCATTTTTCAGAGGGTTTGCAGGCACGTGTCTCCTTGGATTTCACCCAGTTCTCGGAAACCTCAGTCAGGTTCCCCTCCTCCTGGGGCAGAAAGGTCTCGGGAATGAACAATGAGCTTGCCTTCATTGTTCCGTCCGCCCTTCCTTTGACCCTCCTCTTGCAGATGACTCAACAGTTCTTCTCCAGGTAGACAATGCAGCAGAGCTACTGTCTGTTATCCAAGCATTCATCCATTCCATCAACCAACATTTTAAAAACATGTCCTATGTTTAAAGCCAAGGGGGATCTTCCCAGGTGAGTAAGGAGTTTACCCACTAATGAAGTTTTATAAGTGAAAAGAAAAATGCAAAACATGACTGTATCGAATACTCTCTGGCCTCACTTTCCTCAACTGTAAAACATGGATATTGGAGGAAAGGAGCTCGAAAGCCTCTCCCAAACTCAGATTTATATTATGATAATTACACAGGTCATAGAAAAAATTTTGTTATTTTTTTAAAGTCTAAGAACAGAGGGCTACCTTCCTAATGAGATCATATTTATATCTATTTTGTCTTTTAGCCCAGGAGACCTGAATTGTCTTTAAAATAATAATTCACCTCTGGAAAAATGAATGCCCAGGTATCTGGTGGGATCACAATGAGAGAGTTGAGGGCATGACTACAGCAAGCTGAGTTCAACTACAGGGTCACAGGACCAGGTTGGCAGATTCTTCCAGGCCACCCCCCGCCGCTGGTGGCCTCCACAGTCAAGCAGACTGGACCTATCGGTCTGAGGGAATGCTATAAAGCTGAGTGTTTCTATGTTGCCGAAGTCACCTGTAGTGCCACAGTCCTCAGTTAACTAAGTTAACAGTGTGCAACCACGGAATGGCACACAGTCTCAAGAGAACCAGACTTACAAAATCCCAAATATTCCAATGAGACAGTGGCCACTGGCACTCTAAATGGCTTTTCATGTCACCAGCAAGTTCACAGTTGGGTTTGATGTGATTTTGTAAACAATGAGCTCCCTGATACATGAAAAATAAATCATTCACAATGTCAATTCCACCTAGTCAGGAAAAAAATAATTGCAAGACACATCTGTCATGGTCTGGAGGGCACAGCATACATAACCTACAATGCCAGTATTTCGTCTCTTAACAAAACCCACAGACGGGAATTCCCCGACAGTCCCGTGGTTAAGACTCTGCCTTTCAATGCAGGGGTTGCGGGTTCAATCCCTAGTCCAAGAGCTAAGATCCCACAAGGCTTCCAGCCAAAAAAATAAGACATAAAACAGAAGCAATGTTGTAACAAATTCAATAAAGATTTTTAAAAAAATCTATAGACCCTTCCATGCTGAGGGTGTGCCCACAACACAATATAGAAGAGTTCATGAGTTAATCCTGAATCTCTGATTACCTGAAGTCTACAAAGTTTGTTCAACCAGGACATAAAATTATTTCCATTAACTGCTTTAAATTCTACCTTTAGATAACTAAATTGAAACCTCACAAAATAAAATAAGCCTAAACAATGTTATCAATGCTCCTAGGAATATAAATAAACTACAGAGGACTAATCTAATCTGTAACTACATTTACCTGGTATGTGCCAACAAAAATCAGAAAAGGGACTCAGTAGCATCTCAGTGCTAAAAACAAAAGTTCTGAAAATGCTTTATGTAACACCTAAAATGCATTTCTCTAAAAGCAAAAACTGTCCAGTTTAATGTTGGTTTTTTTGTGTTGTTGTTGTTAAACCTTAAAGTCCGGTAAATCTTGAGGTGTGTTTTTGTGATACCTAAATACCTATCTGTTTTTCTCTGTCTCACCTTTACTTGAAGGATTTTAAGCTGGATGAATTATACTTTCATCTTTGATAAAACGAGTTCTTTGAAGTGATGTTTTGGCTCTGCACAGGCAAAGCCTCAATTTCCAAACTTAAATATCTGAGGAGGCCAAAGCCCTCAGATAAAAGAATCCATTTTTCACTTTTCAGGTTAGCATGCTGGCATCCTACCAGCACAGCCTCTAATATCAGTCTAATCATTAACGAGAATCTTGGGTATAGTACTGATTTATTTTGAAGATGCTTTTTCAATGTGAAATTATAAAGAACCATTCTTTCATGTAAGAGAAACAAAAGAAACAGATCAATGAATGGATCTGAAAGAAAAGCACACAATTAAATATGCTCTGTTTCAGACCCAACTGCCTGAGGTCCACACCACAGAAATCTTGTCACTTTTCCAGACTCTCCTATACCTATTTCATATACAGCAGGTTTTGAATCCAATCTCTAGAATTACATAGTCACACAGAGTTACAATTCTACAGGTCCCCGTGAGATCATTCTCAAGCAGAGTGCATATTTTAAAAGGAGGACTCTGAGCCAGAGCTGCAGTCTTTAGGTCCCTTTGCCTCTCTAGAGTCTTGGTCTCCTCCCTAAACAGATCAGGGTAACAGTCAAAACCTCACATAAATGACTTGAGGTTCTCTCAGATCTGAAAGGTCCTAAGCCCCTTCCAGAAAGACCCTTGCCACACACCTGAGGAGGAAGTGTGACCCATCTTAGGGAAACAGCATATGCAACCTGAACTCTTTACCCCATAAATCTGGGCCTTCAATATTCTCCTCCAGAATTTTCCACTTAAAAGAACTTACTACTAGATTCATTTTCCCCCCAAAGATCCCTCTAAGATTTTTAATTTTTAATTGGAAAAATTTCACACTTTTAAAAACCACATAAAGCCATTTTAAAATGTTCAAATTTTTTACCATGTATATTAGTTTGCTTTTTGAACCTAAAAAAAAGACAACTAGTTAACACAAAAAAAGTAAAGGAAACAAAATTTCAAAGGCCCTGAAAAAGTAGTAAGCACCAAGAAGGCAAAGATTTTGTATTATACTTATTTCTATGCCCCCCAGATAATCAGACCAACATTTTGTTTTTGTTATTGTACACATGACTGACAGTACGATTTTGGAATAAATCAATAAAAACCTATTTTTTAAAGTAAAAAGCATGCTTTTCTCAATTTAGTAAACCTGGCATTTCAATGGCCCATTTAAATGGATTAACAGAAGGAAGTCAAGAACTGTTGGTTAATTTCTAGTTGCCTTAAAGAACAAGTGAGAATACCATTCTTCCTCAGGGCAATTCACTTCTGTTCAGATCTTAGAAAAAGAGTAAATGCGAACTTGCCTGAATTTAAGCCATTGAACACAAGGCACGAACGACAACTACTTCTGAGCAAATTTCAAGCGTCTGATCCTTTATAAACAGACACACAGGTGCAAAAATTTGGAACATTCTATTTCCGAGACAAGCATATCTGTCAGACTCTTCTGAAGCCTGAAGCCCAGGAAAGGCCTCAAGCACTTTGCATGTTTCTGAGGGTGTCTTTACAGCTCCTACCCAGGGAAGCAAATGAGCAGAGAAGGTTCTCACCACACACCCGTTCAGTAAAAAGGCCTCTGCTAATTTGCATCATCTAAATGGCTAAAGAAGTTTCAGAGTGTGTTTCCAAACGACTTTTCACTTTGTTTTTAAGTACAAGGACGTCTTCGAATCCCCCTGCACCGAAAGCTGGGGCTTCTCACAGGCAAGGAGCAGGCAGAGAAGCCAGAGAGCAGGAGAGCTAACCTGGCAGCCAGGCTTCAGGCTTTGCGGGGCTGTCACCTCCACCGGCAGACATGTCACACACAGTCACCCCTCACATACGTCACACACAGTCACCCCTCCGCAAGAGCACGAGAAGGTTTAATTCTGTGCAAAGACAGGGCGGCACACAAAAAATATTCTCAGCATGGGTCTGAGGGTCAGGAGTTGGTTGTGTGACCGCCAGGCTGAACACTCAAGTTTTTTCCAACCTGTGCGTCCCAGTGGGGTGTTGGGAGTGTGTGTGGGCATGTGTGTGTCCCTGAGTGCAGGGCAGCAGTGCAGACAGAAGCAGCACAGTCCAGAGACTGGGACTGAGTGTTGACTGAACCTCAAACAGCGCCAGCTCGGGTTTTATCTGTAAAACACTGAACAGCCCAGCCGAAAGGCCCAGTCAATCAAGTTGTCTGGCCTTCTGTAGACAAAATATCCATCTCAGGTAATCAAGTGATTTTTGACCCAAGGAACAGATGTTGCGGTGTCACTGATAAGGCTCCACCATAACAATCTGTACAAAAAAAGAAAACTGAGTTTATCACTCAACCAAAAACTCAAAAGTCCCTAGGATCCCATAATTTCCAGTTGGCTACCCACCCTTCCCTCCCTCCACCCGCCCCCCGACTCGCCCTCGGCCTCATGTGATTCAGAAAACGAGGCTGGCGGGGGATTTTTTTCCCTGGCCCTATTCTGTGGGTGTCTGAAACCTTATTTAAAGGAGAGAGGTACGCTGGACAGCCGTCAGGCCTCATTTCCACCTCTGGACCTGTTCGCTAACTTGATACCACTCAACCCTCTGGTTTCTCAGCTGGCATCCCTCTGGCAAATGAAAAAAAAAAAATTATCACCTGTCATTATTTATCTCCCCTTTAACTCACTTTCAGACAAGAGCCCTTTTCAAACATCAGGACACACAAAATACTTTGAGAGCCAGCCAATAGGAGCTGCTAATCCACCACTAGAAAGGGCAAATGGAAAGTTGGAGAACAAGTGAAAAAAAAACTTGGCTGTGCCGGCCATGCTCCAGGGTTTAAAAAGCCAAAGGCAGGAGAGGAACAGAGGACCATCTCATGGGCCTTTAATTGTGGATAAGAGGGCAGAAAAATCTGGGCCATACCTTCAGTGAAAAGCATATTCCAACTTCCCTTTACCACCATCCCCTTCCCGGTGGACCAGATGTGTCCATGTCAGATGTCTTGTGCTGGCCACAAAATGCCAGGGTGATGGGAACCACACTTTGCATATACCATTTGCTTCCCCACCATCAGCAGAAAGCAGAGTCTCATGAAAAGAAACACTTGGTCTTCTAATATTTGGACTGTGATTTCTGAAGTGGGAGTGTGATAGAAATATGCTTTGGAGTCCAAAATACCTTAGAGAAGAATGTAGCCTAGAAATATAAAGTTCTCAGCTGCTGTGCCTTAACACATTGAGTGAACAGTACGTGATACTCAAGATTAAGTCGGAAGACTACCTACTACAATAAAAATGCAGACTTTCCCCCAAGGCAGCACAAGAACCCCCTCACACACCGAACTAGGAAATTCCCCAGACTCTGGAAAAGCTTAGAGAAAGCCCAGACCTTTTCAGAAGCACTAGGTCTTCTGTACGATGCTCTGATCCTCCTAAGAGTGAAAACAGGCTAGCACTGAGATAAACCATGTACAGAAATAAACCCCTGTATACTGCCATAGCCAGAACATGTCAGTGTGCTGAATCACAACAGATGCACTTGGAAATGTACTTGAAATGTTCATGTACCAGACAATAAGCATGTCCATGAAGAAGTATATACCCAAGGGGTATCACCCAGGTGCTTATCTCAGGCAATTCAACCTACTGTAATATTCTGTCATTAAAGAAACTGTCTCCTTACCTCAAAGCATGGTTTTCATTTTAAATCATACAGCAGACTGTACCTTACTTCTGTCAGCCCCACAAATATTGCAACATCCTGACAATTTACTGAAGTGAGGTGGTTCTTCACCCAACAGACACGGCCATTATCTACAGGTTTCAGGGACCTGTCACAGAATCACATCATTCATTTTCCTGATCTATTAGTACAGGCTGAGTTAATTTGCTGACATCCTTGTCAGTTTCCCCTCTGCCTAAATGAATCACAGAATTAAAGTGTTTCACCTGATCAGGCAAAAGCTACAGCTCTATTCTCTATCTCTGGAGATTAATCAGGAAGCCTTCGGTAACACTCATAAATATGATCTTCCCAAGAAGTGAGTGGTGACCTACCAGAGGTACTTTTAAAAATGTCTTTTAAGATGTACATGGAATAGTAACAGAAGTGACTCCAATTTGCTGTCCAAGCTACAAAGCGCAGGGCCAGGGCCCAGGCGCCTCCCCAGGAAACACACCTGGAGAGAATCACAGGTTGTGACTGCCCCAGGGCCCTGGTCAGGGTCTTCCCGACCCAGTAGAAAGTAAGAAAAAGGGACACACGGGCATGAAAGCAGCACAAGTTCTAGAAAAATCTCAAGGCAAGACATACCACTCTGGGCTTCTGCTGGTCCAGGGTATGCAGGAAGGCAGAGTTGGGGTCCAGGCAGCGCTCAGGGTCACTGGAGATGTCCTCCTCCGAGTCCTCATAGGAGGAGGAGAAGCCAGTGGAGGAGGCAGAGGAGGACGACAGTTTCCTCAGCGGCAGGCTGCCCCGAGGGCTTCCCTGGGCCTCCTCCAAGGCCCTGTCCTCCTGGGCATCCGCATCTGTACCCATGTCTGTGATGATGACGGCAGGGATGCTGTTTCGGCTGCAGGCCTCTCCCAGGGAAGGCTTATCCTTCTGTGCTGGGGAGAGCCGCTCTGGGCTGAGGTGGGCGTCTCTGCCCTGTGGCTGGCCTCCCCAAGTCCCCTTGGACTGCACTGCTGTGCCACACGTCCAGGCCAGACAGGCTTCTTCCATGGGGCCCAGCCAAACCCTGGAGGTCCCAGGCTGCACGCCCACCCTGTCCCCAGGACAGTACTGGGGTTCTTTCAGTTCTTTTGCTGCTTCCCAGCAGGGCAAAGGCTCCAGCATTCCGCCAGAGGGAACTCCCACCTCCACCTCCGGGATCCCTGGTTGTGCTGAGCTGCGGCCCCCAAGCAAGCCCAAGCCCGGCGTCGCGGACCCTTCATCCACTCTGTTAGAGGCCGGCGGTGCCTCCCTGACCACTAGGGCCCCACTCTGTGTCCCCTCAGAGCCTCTGGAACCCTGCCTGCACCAGGTCGGAGCCTCAGGGAGCTCCGCCGGACGCAGCACACTCCCAGTCCTCTCCTCTGGCCTTCGGTCCGCCTCAGGCGCCCCGGAGCCCGGCATGCCACCGGACACAGTTCCTCTCCCCACCTTCCCAGGGGGCTCTCCGCTGCGGGGTCCGCCCCTCTCTGGGGCCGGGCTTGTCTCACTGCCAAGAGACTGCCCCTGACTCTTGGCCAGGGCCTCCAGGGGGTAGGCACCCCCAAGTTCACGGGCCCTCTCAGACGGCTCAATGAGGGCAGGGTCGTGTGGATGGTGTGGAACGGTGGATGTGGCTCGGGCTGCCACTTCTGTGTCCACGGTTAAGTTCACTCTGACCGGTCCCAACGAGGGAGCTTGGGAGTTCTGAGCTCCCAACGGAGGAGACCCCCTCTTGTCAACTTCCATAGCAGTGGGTGAGCCACAGTGGGGTCTGGCAGGGAGCGCCTTCTCCATTCTCTCCGAAGCGCTGGGACACTGAGCCCCTGATCCCGACCGGGCCGCAGGGCGCAGAAAAGGTGCCACTACTCCCTCCTTGTCCTTGGAGAGGCGGACGCTGGGCGTGCCTCCTCTTCTCCCGGATTCGACCTCGGAAGTCTCCGGACATTGTTCCCCCCAGGACTTGGTCCTCCGCTCCTCGCTCTGAACCAGGACCCTTCCTGGGGGCTGACTGACGCTGCGCAAGGGGCACGGGGAGGGCGAACGAGCCCTGCCCAGACGCGGGCTGCGGGGCGGCTGCGTGGCGGAGCTTTGCGCCTGGATGTGCGCCTCGAACATGCCCACTTTCTGGTTCACCTGCACGTTCTGCAGCTCACGCTGCAGGATTCGAAGCTTCCTCTTGGCCTCCTCCGGCCCAGGAGGGGAGAGGGTACCGGCGGTCACCACCTGCTGCCCTTCCCCTCTTAGACGACCGGCCCAGCTCGGGCTACCCACGCTGCTGCCGCTGCTGCTATTCAGCCTGCGCCGGCCACTCCGCCAGCCCGGGGGGCTCCCGGGGTCCTCCGGTGACAACGACTCAGCTGGGGGGAAGAGGAAAGAGGAGCCACTCCCGGGGCTGAAAACGCTGCCGGGGCTCAGCACGGCCCTCCCTGGCGGCGGGGGCGTCTCGTTGCTGCTGGACCGAGGGCCGCCGCCGCTCTTCACCTGGTTGGCGCTATTCATGATCACCAGGCTGTTGAGGGCATAGCAGTACATGGCCATAGTACTGGGTCCTGCGCGCTGCCCGCCGCCGCCGCTCCAGCTCCGGCTCTGCCGCCGGCGTCTCCTCCTCCCACGGCTCTCGGCTCCCGGCTCAGCCGCGGAGGCCCGGCGGCAGCGGCTCCGCGCGCAGATGGGGCGGCATGGCCTGGGCGGCGGGCCGGGGGCAAGACAGCGGGCTCAGCCCCCGCCCAGAGGTCCATAAACAACAGCGCCGCTGTGAAAACACAAGGAAACAAGTCAGGACCCCAGAGGGAGGGTGTGGGGGACGGCTAGGGGATTAGGACGGGCCCCGGCCCGCAGAACCCCAATCTGTCGGGGATCCGGTGCCACTGGACGTCTTTATTTACAGGGGCAGTGCGGCACGGCGAGGACATAAATCTGGGGGGCCCCCCGTCGGTCGCCAGCGCGGTGGTGATGTGGTGCGCTGCGTGTGATACGCTTGAAGGTCCCTTCCAATTTCAAACGCTAAGAGTTATTTCCAGAGCCACGCGGGACGGGCGGGGAACGATGTACAACTACTTGAATCCTATGTGCGGGGCGCGGCAGGTTCTGAGCTTTCTGAGAGTGAGGACACCCTCTCCACCGTCTCGGGGTCTCCTCGGCTTTGCAAACACTGGCTATACCGGGTATAACGGGACAGCTTTTCGCCTCCTCCCTCCCCTCTCCCCATCTTGGGCTTCAGGAGGTCCTCGCTCCACCCTCTCTTGGCCATCAGGGACCGACTCGGAGGAAAGCTGATGTGAACCTGCTTTTCCCGGCCGCTGCTTGCGCCCGGGTCTGGGGCGACCCCTGCTTGCCTGCCGTTTACCTTCCTGACCCTGGCCTTGATGCTGTGTCCCTCGGCCTACGACGGCCTGGGCTCGCGGCAGGGCGGCAGCCGAGGCATTTTAAGCACTGGCTTTGTCGCCAGTCCCCAAACAAGTGTGTTTTGTGAGTGTGGGCGCGTCTGCGCGCGCCCGGTGTCGAGGCGCTGCGCGTCCCCTGTACCGGAACCAATACTTGCCGCCCCCCACCCCCACCCCGCCGTCGCCCCAGTGGAGGGGCGTGTGCGTGTGTGTGTGTGTGTGTGTGTGCGCGCGCGCGCACGCGTGGGGACAACGAGTCCGCGGTCCACACACCCAGTGCCCGAGGACGCGGCTGCCTCTGCGGGCTTCGAGACTCGCGCCCACACCGGTGGCTGTGCGTTGCTGCAGCAGGGCTGGAGCTCCGGCTCTGCAAACCTCCCGGGGTCCCGCTGTAAGCCCCAAGGCCGCGCGGCCGAGTGCAGGGCTTCTCCGCATCCAGGGCAACCTCGCCCGGCGCCAAGCCGGCCGCCGGGCGGCCCGAGCCCGCGGATGCCTGCAGCGCGCCGGGGAAGGCGGCGGAGAGCCAGCGGTCCGGAAGAGCAAAAGAGACGGCGAAAACTCGCCTCTCCCTTCTCTGCACGCCGCCCTCCCTTTGCCCGTCTCCCCGGCCCACCTCTCAGCGCTTTTTCGGATCCCAGATTCCTCAGATTCGCTCCAGAGCAGACAGTGAGGGGAAAGAGGGTTCGGAGGCGAAAGCCATTAAAAAGTCACCAAGCTTACCTGCAGTTTTTCACATTCCCGAGTTCTGTGCAGACTACATGACCCAGAGACGCAGACCTCGTAGGTGAAAGATGACTTTAAAAGCTTTATTAAAAAGCTCAGAAACGATTTCCTCACTTCGTTTGGAAGACAAAAAAAGGGGGAGTGGGAAAGAAGAGAAACCGGTCGGCAGGGGCGGGAGATCCGGGCAGTGGCGACGCCGGCCGGCCCTGCACGCCCTTCTGGGCCGTGGAGATACTACCCTGTCAGTGTGGGCTCCCGGCTACTTCAGCGTTTGTTCAATGTGCGATTAAAAAAAAAAAGTTGGGGCGGGGGGGGTAGGGGATTGGGGGTGGAGGAGGGAGGAGGGAGAAAGGCGGGGGCTTGGGGGAGGAAAGCAGGAAGGAAGTTGTGAGCCTGTCTGGGGTTGAACTCAGCGGAACAAGTTTTTCTTTTCTTCTTTTTTTTTCTATTGCTTGGCAAGACCGAGGGAGGGAAACACTTTAAAAAAAAAAGTTTCCATTGTTAGCTAACAACAAAAAAAAAACCTTTTAACTTCTGCGGGTTAAAGATATACGATCCATTTTCCACCCCCTATATCGAGCCTCGCTGATGGCTAGCTTTACGAAACTTTTTTTTGAAAAATGCTTTTAATAAAGTTTGAGTGTGCATTTTAAGGAGAGAAAATCATGGGGACCTTTTTAAGCATTTTAAACGGGCTAAAGCCTCACGTAAACGGTTTGTGTTCTTGTACACAAAGATGCAAATTTGAAGAAGGTACTTTGTGGGCACCTCGTTGCAGAGTTGCAGATTTTAAATGCACCAAAGTTGTATTTTGGAAGACTGGTTGGGCTGGGAGCTGTTAATGGTTTTGCAGTGCAATTGCTAGTTGTATAAACACGCCTTTGAATTGCACATTTTTCTGTTCTTAAATGCACTCAGCAAATGTGACATTGGCATATTTTTTGCACTTCATTCTCAAACTTATTTTAAGAAGGATAGTCCTGGAACTAAGAAGGCCTGGGATCCCTTGCTCAGTCTCCTGCAACTGGATCACTTTCCAGAGACATTTTCCCCCACCATCAGCAAATAATACCCGGCAGGGATATTACCCATTTAAGCTCTGGTGCTGCAAGTGTGTTTTGCATGATTTCCTAAATCCTAAACTATAGCATTTAGTGAAAAGAGGAAAAACCCAGCTGCCAGGCTCAGGAAATGTAAAATACTAAAGCCTGAATCAGTCCTAATATTCATATTAGTTATAATTTAGATAGAAATTTTGACTTTGCTTGTGGCAAACCTGTCTCTTGATTGTTTATGTAACAATATTGTATTAAGTGACAGAAGCAGCCTGCTGCTCCATCAGAAAAAGACGCATCTTAAATCTGAAACCAAGAGATCTTCTAGCTAAGAATTCCCAGGAATGAGACAATGTTGAGTCCTACCTGTTTTTGGTTATATTTATTGATTTATTTATTTTTTCCTGTGCTGGGTCTTAGTGGCTGTGAGCAGGCTTTCTCCAGTTGCAGTGTGTGGGCTTCTTATTGCAGTGACTTCTCTTATTGCAGAGTGTGGTCTCCAGGGCGAATGAGCTTCAATAATTGTGGCATAGGGGCTTAGTTGCCCAGGGGCATGTAAAATCTTCCCAGATCAGGGAATGAATTTGTGTCACCTGCATTGGAAGGCAGATTCTTAACCACTATACCACCAGGGACGTCCGAGTCCACTTGTTTTTTAACACGCCATGTTGAGAAGACTGAGTCTGAGTCCTCTCTCATTCCCTCTGTGAAGTGAAGTGAAGTGAAAGTCACTCAGTCATGTCCGACTCATTGCAACCCCAGGGACTATATAGTCCCTGGAATTCTCCAGGCCAGAATACTGGAGTGGGTAGCCTTTTCCTTCTCCAGGTCGCATCCCCTATAGAAGTAAGAAGTGAAGTCGCTCAGTCGTGTCCGACTCTTTGTGACCCCATGGACTGTGGCCTACCAGGCTCCTCAGTCCATGGACTTTTCCAAGCAAGAGTACTGGAGTGGGTTGCCATTTCCTTCTCCAGTGGATCTTCCGGACCCAGGGATTGAACCCTGGTCTTCCGCTTTGCGGGCAGATGCTTTACCATCTGAGCCACCAGGGAAGCCCACATCCCCTATGGTACTAAATAAAAAGATCCCAGAGTTTATTCAGATGTTGACTTAGGACTTGGGCAGTTGCTAAGGCATAGAAGTCAGCCCTACTCTTGTCCCTAATTCGCTTCCCTAAAACTCCAGGATTTGGTGATGGACAAGGAGGCCTGGCGTGCTGTGATTCATGGGGTCACAAAGAGTCGGACACAACTGAGCGACTGAACTGAACTGAAGTGGCAAGAAACCAGAGCTGCCAGTTCTCAGGAGACCCACTCCATGGAGTTTATTTCTATCATAGAAGATGCATACACCCATATCAATAAGGTGTTATGGTGGAAAGAGCTGGAAGAAATAACAATGCATACAGTGAACACAGAACCTTAGCTTTCCAGCCTCTGGGAACTCTCACTGTCACCTCACACACCAGATATCACTGACCTTCCCTAGAATTGAGAAATCCGAGCTTCCTGAATGTTCAATGAGCCTGAAGAGTTTTTGCTTAAAACGTAGCCAGGAACTGGTTAGGTATGGCATGCTGAAGAAATTCCTGCCTTGGGCTGGCAGTAGAACTAAATGATAGTTCTACCAGTCTAAAATTCTAACTGCGCTACTAAGGATGACAGAGATTAGGGGAAAGATGGAGCAAAACCTGTATCTGGAAGCCAGCATGGTTGGCTTGCATCTTGAAGCAGAATCTAGTAGCCTCCCTTGATTTTACATGAACAAAGAAAAAAAGTTATATAGCACTTAGTACTTATTATTATCCAGGCACTGTTTTAAGCACATTATATATATTTATATATTTCAATCCTTATAACAATCCTATGAGATACATACCATTATTATCCTCATTTTATATATGAAGAAATTAAAGCACAAAGTGGTAAGCAATTTGCCACATTGGAAGGACTGATGCTAAAGCTGAAACTTCAATACTTTGGCCACCTCATGCGAACAGTTGACTCACTGGAAAAGACTCTGATGCTGGGAGGGATTGGGGGCAGGAGGAGAAGGGGACGACAGAGAATGAGATAGCTGGATGGCATCACGAACTTGATGGACATGAGTTTGAGTGAGCTCCGGGAGTTGGTGATGGACAGGGAGGCCTGGCGTGCTGTGATTCATGGGGTCGCAAAGAGTTGGACACAACAGAGCAACTGAACTGAATTCAGTATTGTACTGGAGATCCTAGTCAGCGCAATTAGATGAGAAAAAGAAGTAAAAGGCATCCAAATTTGAAAGAAAGGAGTAAAATTGTATTGACTGACAATATGATTGCCTATGTAGACTATCCTATGGAGGCTACAAAGAAGCTACTAGAACTAATAAGTGAGTTTAACTTTTTAGTGTATTAGTTGCTAGGACTGTTGTAACAAAGTGCCGTAGATTGAGTGGCTTAGACAATAGAAATGTATTTTCTCATAATTCAGGAGCCAAGAAGTCTGAGATCAAAGTGTTAGTAGGTTTGGTTTCTTATAAGGCCTCTCTCCTTGGCTATTAGACGGCTATTTTCCCACATATGGTCTTCTCTCTGTGTGTCTGTGTTCTAATTTCCTCCTCTTGTAGAAACATCAGTCATATTGGATTAGGACCCACCTAATTTTAACTAAATTATCTCTTTAAGGACCCTATCTCAAAATATGGTCATTCTGAGGTACTAGGAATTAAGACTTCAACATGTAAATGTTGGGGTACACAATTCAGCCATAACAACAAGATTGCTGGATACCAGTATACCATAATCAATTGAGTTTCTACATATTAGCAATGAATAGTCAGAAATCAAAACTTAAAAAAAATAACATTTTAAAAATGTATTTACTTTTAATCGAAAGATAATTGCTTTTCAGTATTGTGTTTGTTCCTGCCAGGCATCAACATGAATCAGCCATAGGTATACCTATGACCCCTCCTTCTTGAGCATCCCTCCCACCACCTCCCCAGCCCACCCTTCTAGGTGGTTACAGAGCCCTGGTTTGAGTTCCCTGAGTCATACAGAAAATTTTAATAGCATCAAAAACTATGAAATACATAGGGATAAACACGACAAAAGATGTATGCAATCATAGAATAAAACCTGCAAAACACTACTAAGGAAAATTAAAGAAGATCTAAATAAATGGAGAGGTATACCATGTTCATGAATTGGAGGACTCAATAGTGTTAAGATGTCAATTCTCTCCAAATTTATCTGTAAAGCCAATGCAGTCAAAATCAATATCGAAGGAAGTTTTCATTTTTATAGAAGTTGACAAGCTGATTCTAAATTCGCTCGAAACTACAAAGGCTCTAGAAAAGCCAAAACAGCTTTGAAAAAGAATAAAGTGAAAGGACTGACACTATCTGATTTCAAGATAAATCTTTATCATAAAGCTATCATAATCAAGAATGTGTGGTATTAGCACAAAGTTAGACGAATAGATCCATTATATACATGTGGACATTTGATTTTTGATACAGGTGCAGAAAAGTGGAGAAAGGAATGTTTTTGACAAGTAGTCCTGTAACGGTTGGATATCCATATAAAAAAAAGAATTTCAATCCTTATCTTACACTATATGTAAAAAAACTAACTCATTATGGCTCATAGATCTAATTGTAGAAGCTAAAACCATAAAACTTTTATATGAAAACATAAGAGAAAATCTTTGGGGCCTTTGGTTAAGCAGCTGTTTCTTAGATACAATACTGAAAGCATGATCCACAAAAATTTTGACAAATTGAACTACATTGAAATTTAAAACTTCTGCTCTTCTGAAAAGCGTAAAAAGACAAGTTACAGACTAGAAGAAAATGCATGCAAAGTGTATATTTTACTAAGGACTTGTATCTAGAAGAGATAAAGAGCTCTTAAACTTCAGTAATAAGAGAACAGCTCAATAAAAAATGGTCATTGAAACAGGTATGAGTGACAAATATGCATATGCAAAGATGTTCAACATCATTCATCAGTAGGGAAATGCAAACTAAACCAAATTAAATACCATTAAATACTTATTAGAATGGTTACAAATATAAAAACTTACTTGATAAAATTGCTGGGGAGCCAAGCTCTCATACACTGCTAGTAGAAATGTAAAATGATATAACCACTTTGGAAAACAGTTTGACAGTTTCTTAAAAAGTTAAACGTACAAATCGTATGACCCAAGCAGTCCACTCCTAGGTATTTACCCTAGAGAAATGAAAGCATATGTCTATACACTATACATACGCTAGTGTCCACAGCAGCGTTATTTGAATTAGCCATAAACAGCAAACAACTCAAATGTTCATCAACAGATGAGCGAATAAACAAATTGTGATATGTCTATACAATTGAACACTATTCATCAACCAAAGAAATGAACTCTTGATATACATACAACATGGATGAGTCTCAGCGTAATCATGCTGAGTGAAAGAAACTAGACTAAAAAGAATACTTACTGTACAATTCCTTTTCCATAAAATTCTAGGAAACACAACTTAATCTATAATCCCAAAAATCAGATTTGGTTGCTGCCTAAACATGGGGAGCTATGGGGAGGTGTGCGAGACAGGGGAGACAAAGGGTCATGAGGTAATTTTTGAAGGTAATGGATACTTTCACTGTCTTGTTTGTAAGGAAATGTTTATATCAATGAAAATTTATCAAATTATAAAATGTTACATATGTGCACTTTAGTGGACTATATATCAATTATAACTTAATAAAAAATAAATATTAAAAAATTTAAAAAAATAAAACAATACAAAATAGCTATGGACAGATATAGCTTTTGCCAAGGCTATTATGGGCCCCCATACTAGTACCAGGCACAGTGCCTGACACATAATATCATCTCTGGGTAAAACATGAAATCATTCACTCGGTAATTCACTCAGGAACTTCATGGAATAACTCTGTGCCCCCTTCCCCCATCATATATACCTCTTGTTAAGTTATTGGCTACACTGTAAAATTCTTCAGTCTTCCCTTCTTTGTTCCTTACCAGATAGTGAGCTCTTCAAGGAAGTGAAAGTCACTGAGCTACCCTATGGACTATACAGTCCATGGAATTCTCCAGGCCAGCATACTGGAGTGCGTAACTGTTCCCTTCTCTGGGGGATCTTCCCAACCCAGGGATCGAACTCAGGTTTCCCACTTTGCAGGCGGCTTCTTTACCAGCTGAGCCACCAGGGAAGCCCCTTCAAGGAAAAGACCCTGATTTATTTATTTTCCTAGCTTTAGGTTTTAGCCCTACACAGAATGGATCTTTATGTTTTTATTTATTTATTTTTAATGTTTTTTTTAATTGAAGTATAGTTGACTTGCAATGTTGTGCCAGTCTTATATGTTTTTAAATTAAAAAAAAAGAAGCAATCAAATCACTATGCAAAAGAGCCAAAGAATCAGCACATCAGGAAAGCTGCCCACTCCTATTTCCTAGACAGAAGGAAGTACTTTCCACTGCCATACTTGGCTGCTGCTGCTGCTGCTGCTGCTGCTAAGTCACTTCAGTCGTGTCCGACTCTGTGCGACCCCATAGACGGCAGCCCACCAGGCTGCAAGCAGGCAATAAAGGGGATGATGTGGAGGTCTCCATCAGTTTTTCCCTCCTCCTACACCCCTTCCTTAAAATAGTTATAAAGTTTCCAAAACACCATTAGCCCAAGACATGGCTGAGGCGCCTCTCCTGTGCAGCACAGATCAAGGCCACAAAGAAGCAGCTTCCTACTGCCTTTCACCTCTGCCCCGGACTCTCTGACCCCTTCTTCACTGGTTTCCTTCACCTTCCCTGATCTGGGGAAGGCAGTAGATAACTCACTCCTTCCTTCAGGATTTGAACCACTGAGTGGGAGCTTGTGCATCAAGCCTGCAGCAGCTACTAGACACAAGATGATGAAGATAAACCCCACCACTGAGTCTAGGGGGAGACCAGCAAGGCATCCAGAACAGGCTGTGTGCTTCTTTCAGCCGCTGCCGGAGGGTAGGAGGGAAACAGAACTCAGTTAGATCTGAGGTTCTTATAGGCTCCTTCATTTACCGTAGCTGTGTGTCCTTAGGCAAGTAACTGAAACTCTCTGAACCTCAGTTTTGAGCTCTATAAAACAGAAAGTATTATAATACCCTCCTCCATGGTGTTCTTATAAAGATCTACTAGATAATGCACAGAGAAACACTCCAAAAGATATGCCTTCTTAAAAAGTACCTCTCAATCCTTTAACGCATCACACCAGAAAGATCCAAGACTTAGTGAATCTAAAAATCTGCCGCTACATAGCAGGTACTCGATAATAAATAGTTGTTTCCAGTATAAGATTCTTCAGTACCCAGAGACGCTTCCTTCCTATGATCTACTACTCTGATCATACTCCTGGTGATAGCACTAAGGGTGGAGAGGTTTGGGCAGTTTCTCTTTGCTCTATTTTGAGAAATTCTGAGGTCTAATGACATCTAGCTGCCTATGCTCACATTCAGGCACATGAAACTACATGAGAGTTGCCTGTTCCCAGCCCACATCCCCTTCTAAGTGAATCTGGCTGCCTGATCCTGCTTAGAAATGCTAGGTTATCAAGGGGCCACACTGGACCCACAGCTAATTAGACTGAGATGGACAAAGCTCCCAAAGACAGCTAATCCACAGGCTGCCTAATGACCTGGCATGAAAATATGAAGCAGTCAGTCAGATTGCTCTCACAGGACTTTGGAATCCTTATTACAGGAACGCGCAGAAGGATCATGTGGTAAACTTGGGGCTAGTATAGCACGTACAAGAGCTGTAGGCAAGAAACCAGGAATGAGGGGAGGGTTTCTGGGTGAGTGGGGAGTGCAGAACAGGTACAGAGACAAGAGAAACTCCAGCACCTGATGAAAGCCAGGAGAGAGAAAGGCAGGGAGTTGGCTTACCAGCTGGCAGCATGGCAAGAGGCTAGCGCATTCTGTCTGCCCTTAGATTTGTGAACAGCGGTGGCATTTCTGTGAATGACCCCTCCCTCCCCCAGACACCTAATACCTTACCTTACACATAAATATTTATTCATGATTAATTCCTCAGCCTAAAAAAACAAAAGCTATTTTTTAAAAGACACACACACAGTCTTGCTGCCCTCTGCCACTAGTAGTAGGTGATAGAATCCAGAGGAGAAAAATGCAAATTGTGCATGCTGTGATTCTAGGTTGAGACGAAGAAGAAAACTTTCCTCTTGACCCTCCCCGCAGGCCCCTTGTCTTCCTGGGTCCAGACCTCAGCATCAGTTCTTCCTTGTGTTATGAGAGCTTACTCTTCATTTCTTCCAGTCATTCATCAATCATTTACTAAACACCCCTCACTGCACCCCTGTTGTAATCAGCTCCCTTTGTCTCCTTCTCTTTGAGGCAAGAAATTGTAATGCTTCATTCCATCAACACCTGCAGGACCTGATGGAGAAAAGTTTCTTGATCAATGTTTGTTGCATGATCAGTATCTCCACCCCAGGCATGGGCAAGAAACAGAAGGATTTTTCGACCTTCTGTTTTGAGGTGGTGCTGGAAAGGGAAAAAACAAAGCTGGTTGGATCTATTCCTGCAGCAAAGCATCCATAGGTAGACCCTGTTTACATGGGGAACACTTATCTCGTTTCAAACAGACTTTTCGCCCACGTGAAAAGCAGATTTCTGCACAGTTGCATTGGCTCTGTTGCAGATCTGATTCAGGCACAGACATGCAAAAGCCGTGGATCTGCCATGATCTGAGCCAGTGGCTTATACATACAAATGCACTTTCTCCATTGTCTGCAAGCAACCGTGACCTGATAAGAGATGGAGTGAAAAGAAGGGCTCCTGCTTTCCAAACCTAACTGTGAGCTTAGCCAACTTAAACACTCAAGTTGAAATGTAGTGCCAAGACTTCGCTCAAATTTCAACTAAGTCGTTTGTTATCAGTTTAAGATACTGGCTCAATGGTTTGGCACCACAAACACCCCCTCTCCAGGCGTCCCCTCCCATCACTGGTCCTGTTTGTCACTGAAGAGGCTGCTTTTAATGTAAAGTTTAAAAACTGAAGGAATGAGGAGCAGCCTCAGCATCTACGTGATAACTTCTCTAGATAACTGGATTTGTGTGATATCTGTGGACACCCCCAGGACAAAAAGAAGTGATGAAGAAAAGCATGGAGGACATGTAAGTTAATGACATTTATAAGACATTTTCTTTGAAGTTATGATATAGTCTACCTTGGGCTTGAGTGGTCTTAACAGGCAAACCCAAGAGGGCCAGAGAGGGCCTTTGAGTCAAACCTGTCCCCTTAACTAATATTTTACGAAGAGGAAGGAAGTGTAAAGTTTACACGCAGAGTCTTTAAGGACAGAGTCTCAGAAAAGGTCACTGTGAATGTTCTAATACAAAATAGACAACTATCTCCAGCAAAAAGAGGAAGTTTCTTAGGCCTCCCATTTCTCCTGTCCCTCACAATAAAGGAACAGTATTAGCAACATGAGATCATATCTCTAGTGATTGCAAACCACCATCCATCAACACTGTAGGTGTTTAGAGCTTCCCCTGTAGACCCATGAACACAGCCTGTTTAGCTCTTGTTTGACTCAGGGGCACCTTGTTTCAGCCTTGGGTATTATTATTCATATTAAAGCCATTCATTCACTCATCAAACCATTCTCAAGTTTTCCAGGCCAGAGTTGGAGGGCAGGGCAGGGGAAGAGAAGGACAGGAGGAGCTATATGAAGAAGACTCAAAGTCTAGGAAGTTCTTCAGAGAACTCACAGACTAGAAAGGGAGTTGAGCTTGAAAACAATGATGACTCCTTGCCATATGTGGTAACAGCATTCAGGGACTCCCTGGGTGTCCAGCGGTTAAGACTCTGCTCTTCCAATGCAGTCTCAGGTTCGATCCCATGGTCAGGGAAGTAAGATTCCATGTGCTGCGTGGTGCAGCCAAAAGCAAAAACAAAAATCCCAGCAATCAAAGTACCTGGAGAGCACAGTGGCAGGCTGCCCTTGGGCTAGGGGAGGAGGTGGGAAGGCTCTAGAAAAGGGCACTGTTTGAACTGGGTCATAAAGACTAAGTTTGGTGGGCTACCCTGGTAGCTCAGCTGGTAAAGAGACCACCTGCAATACAGGAGACCGGGATTTGATTCCTGGATTGGGAAGGTCCCCTGGAAAAGGGATAGGCTACCCATTTCAGTATCCTTGGGCTTCCCTGGTGGCTCAGACAGTAAAGAATCCTCCTGCAATGTGGGAGACCTGGGTTCGATCTCTGGGTTGCGAAGATTCCCTGGAGAAGGGCATGGCAACTCACTCCTGTACTCTTGCCTGGAGAATCCCACAAGCAGAGGACCCTGGTGGGCTATAGTCCATGGGGTTGCAAAGACTCAGACACGACTGAGGGACTAAGCACAGCACAGAAACTCACCAGGCAAGGAAGAAAGAGTGTTTTAGGCAGAGGCCCAGCATATATAAGGGCTCTGGGCCTTCGAGGAGCAGGTGAAAGAGTGGTAAGTGGGTGTGGCTGGAGCATAGTGTGGGAGAGGGTCAATAGTGGGGGAGAAGAGCCTGCAACAGCACTTTGGGGACATGCAGTGAAGCTCCCTGTTTGCTATGTTAATAGTTTGGACTTTTATTAAAAATAATAAGGGGCTCTGAGGAGTCTGAAGCAGAAAGTGACACAATTACATTAGCATTTTAGAACCATCTCCTTGAGGCAATGTGGAGGGATACATTAGAGGGGAGGCAGAGGCCAATGCAGGGGGACCATGTTCTTAGAGCACCTGTGCTGGGTGCTAGGACTTCAATGATGAATTGAATGACATCCCTGACTTTCAGGAGCTTGCAAGCGAGGGCGTATACCAATTATCTATCACCATATATATTACCAGAAATGGGGACTTCCCTGGTGGTTCAGTCGTAAAGAATCAGCATTCCAATGCAGGGGACATGGGTTAGATCCCTGGTTGGGGAACAAAGATCCTACATTCCAAGGAGCAACTAAGCCTGCTTACCACAGCTAGGAAGTCCATGCACCACAACAAAAGATCCTTCATGATGCAAGGAAGATCCTGTGCACCACAGTTAAGACATGACGCAGCCAAATAAACATTTTAAAAAATATTACCAGAAACATAGTGCCTTAAAACAACACATATTTTCATTTTATTTTATTTTTTGAAATTTATTTTTAATTGAAGGATAATTGCTTGACAGTTATTGTAACACGTATTTATTATCCCAGAGTTTGTGTGAGATGCAATGTAGTTTACCTGGGTCCTCTGCTTCAGGCCACAGATAAGGTGTTGGTCAGGGTTGAGGTTTCATCTGAGGCTCAACTGAGGAAGGAACTGCTTCCAAGCTTACATTGCCGATGGTGGGATTCAGCTGCTTGCTGGCTTTGGTCAGAGGCAGCCCTCAGTTCTTTGCCATGTGGACCCCTCAGGATGGCCACTGGTTTCATCAAAACACTTGATCTGAGAAAGCAATAGAGAGAGTCTGCTAGCAAGACAGAAGTGGTAATCTTAAGATAATCACAGAAGTCACAGCTCATCATCTTCTCCATGTTCTATTGCTTAGAAGCAAGTTCCAGATCCCACCCACACTCAAGGGGAGGGGATTACACAAGGGCATGATCAGCGATAGGCAGAAATACTTTGGGGTCATTTTAGAGTCTGTCTCTAGGGAGGGAGACAGACCTTAAGCTATTTCAGAATATTCAAGGGAAAATAAGGTAGGAGTATTCTTGGGGGGTTGTGCATCCAAAGGGAGGTTATCTGGACCAATCTGCCTCCTGTGGTGATGCTTCCTTGAGAAGCTTGATTAAGAAGCCAATGCTGTGGGCCTATAAGATGTTGAATATCTGATCTTTTCCTGTTGTTCTGTTCTTATTCTTTGTCTTAAAAATCTGTGATGGTCACAGGTTGGAATTCCTACTCTGACATTTAGAGCTGTGTGAATCTGGAAGTTAGGTATCTTCTCCGAGCATCAGCTTCCATATTTACAAAATAGGAATACTGCTGCTTACCTTGCAGGACTCTTGAGGTTAAATGAGATGGCATCTACAGAAGAACCTACCTCAGGCCCTGCCACATCCAGGCTAAGCCAGTAACAAAGGTCACTAGTACAGAACCAGATGGACATTTGGCCTGTTCAAGGTCACGCACAAAGCAAGTCCCAGCTATGAAAGAGCCTGGGCTCAAGGCTTCTCCTGAGAAGGCTGTGATCAAGCCTGTCACAGATACAGCCAACATCAAGATCACCTCGATGGTAAAAGTAGGAGGCCCTTGCATCTTGTGGTATGGACACTCCATCCATTTGATAACTGCCTGATAAATACTTGCTGACTGCCCTCTAGGATGTGGGCCCCAAGGCCATGTCCTCCTCTCCAGATGCTCTGCCAACCTAAAATGGGCAAGTCCCTTCCACCCTTACTGTCCAACATTCATTTGATGGCATGAAACTGCCAGGCACAGAAGGGATGAAAAGCCAAGTCCAATATGGTGGACTTAAGAGATAGCAGAAATCCCTCAAGGTAATTCCATCTTTCTTTCCCAAAATAATCATAACCAAAATGACTGATGAGTATCTACTCCCCCATCCCAGGTTCTAGAGTCCACAACCTCCAACATTGAACTTGACTTCCATGGGTCCCGCAGTTTTACTTATTATGTGCCTAGCTAAGGCACCTAACTCAACTAAGACACGTGATTAAGGGTGGAAAGCTGGGGTAAGCAGGGGTGGGTGGGGTGGCTCCCAACTAAGGCGAGCTCAAAAGGTGGAGCTGGGGATAGGTTGGGAGCCTCTTCCTCCATCAGGACTCCTGAGCACAGCTTCAGTGATTAAATATCCTGGAAATGGGGCTCTAGAAGAATATCTCCCAGAGGAGTCCTGGGGCGTGAATGTTTGGGTTGAAAGCTTCCCATCCAAATTCCATCTCTTTGTGGTGCAATTGCCACCAAGTTAGATAGCTCACATCATGTGCTGCTGCTGCTAGGACACTTCAGTTGTGTCTGACTCTATGTGATCCCATAGACCATAACCCACCAGGCTCCCCCACTCCTGGGATTCTCCAGGCAAGAACACCGGAGTGGGTTGCCATTTCTTCTCCAATGCATGAAAGTGAAGTCGCTCAGTCATGTCTGACTCTTAGCGACCCCATGGACTGCAGCCCACCAGGCTCCTCCATCCATGGGATTTTCCAGGCAAGAGTACTGGAGTGGGGTGCCATTGCCTTCTCCGCATATCATGTGCAGGAAATCCCTATGAAGACTCCAGAATGCCCAGATGCATAAGAACTTCAAATATAGACATCTGTTCCAAAGACCACAGATATTCTGTAAAAGGATAGAGGTGGACTGTGAGATGCAAAGAATACTAAATCGCTCACATTTGGGAAGGTAGATTGTGAGAGGTTAGGAAAGCTTGTACAAGACTACTGCTTTTCCAGTGGTCCCTCCAGTCTCAGGGGACTGAACGTCCCCACCCTCTGTTGGTACAGGTGCTTATTTTGTATGGAGTATCATGGGGCAGAGCCCTGTAGTAGTCAGAGTTCTTAATGGCAAGCAACAGAAATTTGAGTTTAACCTTTATAAGCAGAAGATAAATTTATAGTAAAGGATATTGGGGAGCTCATAAAATCACTAAGAATGCTGGAAAATCAGGCTTAGGAAGTGGGGCAGGAAAGGGGGAGGTGCTGAGCCCAAGAACTAGTCCAGTGCCAGGCACGGCCATGTCAACACAGCTCATGGTGCAGTGGGTTCCTCCTGGGTGCAGCCACCACGGCTGCCCCATCACCACCAAGGTGGCCCTGCCAGACCCCTGCTTCTCTGTGCCCAAATCTGGTGGTGGGTGTGTCTGATAGGCTGAGCCTGGTCAAGATCTGTGCCCACCACAGAGAGGTTGGAATGTGGGGCTCAGAGGCTGGGCAGCTAAAAATGGTGGTGTCCACTGGAATCCCAGGGTTTATTTCAGGTCTCATAAAACCTTCTCTCTTTACATAATTAAAAAGCAGTTACCTGTAAAAAAGGGAGAAGACAAATTTATTCCTAACCATGTTGTTGAGTAGGCAGATTCTAGACTGTGAGGATAGAACAGACGCAATCCCTGACCTTGGAAAGATGACACTTGTGTCAGAAACAAGTAACAAGCACGTATTGAGTGTGTGACTGTGTTTGTGGTATTGCAAAGTACTTCAGAGAACGAGAGTGGTAAGAGGGGCATAGAGAGTCAGAGGGATGCTTTCTGAACGGATCAGAAAAGCATGTGTTTGTACTCCGTCACTCAGTCATGTCTGACTCTTTGTGACCCCATGGGCTGTAACCCACCAGGTTCATCTGTCCATGGGATTTTCCAGGCAAGAATACTAGAGTGGGTTGCATTCCAGATCAGGGAAGACTGCCCTGCTAAGGTGACGTCTGAGCAAAGAGCTTCAGGGAGGGAAGGGGAGAGTCAGGAGGCTCCCTGGCGGGGAAGATCACCAATGCAGAAGGCAGGTTGAGCAAAGGGCTTGACGCAGGAGCACATGTGAGCGTTCAAGGAACAACAGCTAAGAATTAATTAGCACATTCTCTTGGACTTCCCTGGCGGCTCAGCGGTAAAGAATTCATCTGCAATGCAGGAGACACAGTTTTCATCCCTGGATTGGAAAGATCCCTTGGAGAAGGAAATAGTAACACATTCCAGTATTCTTGCCTGGGAAATCCAGAGGAGCCAGGCAGGCTACAGTCCGTCTACAGTCCGAAGAGTTGGACATGATTTAATGACTAAACAATTCAATTGATTTAATGACTAAACAACCCAATTGCCACCAGGAGATAATAATCATAATGATATTTAAATTGTTTGAGTGCTTACTGTGTTCCAGGCACTGTCCTAAGGACCTTGCATACGTCATTTACATGCATTAGTCATCTCACTCTCACAGTTATGACATAAGGTAAATAAGATTATCATTCCCTCTTGAAAAGCACTGAAATTGAATAACAGAAAGATTAAATAAGTTACATAAGGACCAGTTACAGAGAAATGAAGTTTTCCCTCTAGTGAAACACGGAATAATTATTAAGTGAACAGGTAAGCATATACATTCCTCACAGGGGCTCAAGTACTTATAAAATGCAAAAAAATACTGTAAAATGAGGATATTGGGAGGAATAACGGCTAAATTCTTAGCTGTGAACACCCATGAATTATTCATTGCTAACAAAGAAAACACTGTCCCATTTGCCTGCTTTGCATTATAAACATTAAAAAAGTAGTTCATGTTTTTTCAATGTCTGCAATGAACATTTAAAGAGTACCTTGATTACAAGTATTTGTTATTGCTTAAAAATTGTCACTGATAATAATTAGTTCGATGAATAATATGTCTTTATTTAGAAAAATTGTACCTTTCACATATGCAGAGCCAAATATTCTCCTACACAGATGAAAAGTCAACCAAGGGCTAGATTTCAATTGACAGCAACTTGTGGCACCCCAAACCATCCCATCCATCTGTCCATCTGTTCATTCATATGAAAAGTATGTATTGAGTTCCTATTATATGCTGAATTGTTCATTGTAAGTTAAGATGTTGCAACATATTCAATGCTGGAGGGTGTAAAAGAGTATGCATTTTGGAATCAGGTGTGCCTGGTTTCAAAAATACTGGCTCAGCAATTACAGTGCAATTTGGGCAAAGCAATAAAAACTTCTCCAAGCTTCAAATTTCTCATCTGTGCAATAGTGATAATAATAATAACATCTACCTTCTCATGTTATCGTAAAGATTTGATGTTGCATGTGTAAAGCCCATGGAATCAATGCTTGGCTTGGAGTAAACGCAATAAATTATGTCCCTTGGGGTCCTGTTTCCTGGACAGCACTTCAGTCCTTTAGATTTTCTGAACTCCAGGGCCCAGCGTCCCCATACGCTCCTAAAGGGCTCCCAACCTTCCTCAATTATTCATCATCAAGAGTGCAGTCAAAGGCCCTTCAGGCAAGCTCCCACAACAGAGAAAGCCTGGTAGAATTCCAGAACAGGGTGGGGCTGGGAGCAAGAGGAAAGGATAGAAGAGCAGCAGAATCTGCTCTCTGTCAAAACTCACCTTTTTTGGTCTCTATTTTCCCAGCATAGAGTTTAATGTTAAACTTTATTGAAAGGAGGAAGAAATGAAGATTAAATTAGTAGCATTACTTCACTTTTTATAAATTGATGAGGACAGTAGGACTCAGAAAGGTTAATTGACTTGCCCAAGATCACACAGCCACACAGATGTATTTGAACTCAGGTTGTCTGAAACAAAAACCTGTCCTCATTTATTGGTGGGATCACCAGACAGAGCCTGAGACACGAGGGTATGTCATTTTTATTTGAAGTGCTCACGAAGAAAGCGGGGTGAGGATGGTGAAGGATGGATGTAGTCTAAGCTGAAGCTAGGTAGTTTTTCCCCTGGTGGCTTAGATGATAAAGAATCTGCCTGCAATGCAGGAGACCTGGGTTCGATCCCTGGGTCGGGAAGATCCCCTGGGGAGTGAGTGAAGTCACTCAGTCGTGTCCGACTCTTTGCGACCCCATGGACTGTCGCCCACCAGGCTCCTCCATCCACGAGATTCTCCAGGCAAGAATACTGGAGTGGATTGCCGTTTCCTTCTCCAGGGGATCTGGGGAAGGGAATGGCAATCCACTCCAGTATTCTTGCCTGGAGAATTCCACGAACAGAGGAGCCTGGTAGGCGACAGTCCATGGACTCTCACAGAGTCGGACACGACTGAGTGACTAACATACACAGGTAGTTTCTTAGCCTACTCGCATCAGGAGTTCTAGAGAATGAATTACACCACAGAGTAATTTGTCCAACTTGAGCCAAGAAGGCAACAAACTTTTTGTTCCTCTGGTGCCAGTGACTCATTGGCTATGGGCTGCAGAGGAGAGAGCAGACCTTCCTAGGTGAAGTGTCTCCCTTTAGGTCAACGGCAATTCTGAGAGACATTAGCAGCCAATGGACACAGCTACTGGGGACTGGCCCACTGGCCCAGTGAAGGGATCTGGGCGAGCCATCAACAGTATTTGTTACATTCACATTGTATCCCTAACCATTGGCTGAGCGAATAAATGAGAGAATGTGTTTCCTTGGTAATAAAACAGAATTGGTAATGTGTACTTCAGGAGTTGTTAGGAGGCATAGATGAGCTTATGTGTGTAAGTTAATTAGTCTAGCATTTTAAGTTCGTAATAAATGAGAATAATTATTAGCTACAGGAAATGATATGAATTTAGCAATAACTAGCCAATTATATGGCAAGCCACTCTAGTACTCTTGCCTAGAAAATCCCATGGATGGAGGAGCCTGGTAGGCTGCAGTCCATGGGGTCGCTAAGGGTCGGACACGACTGAGCAACTTCACTTTCACTTTTCACTTTCACACATTGGAGAAGGAAATGGCAACCCACTCCAGTGTTCTTGCCTGGAGAATCCCAGGGATGGGGGAGCCTGATGGGCTTCCGTCTATGGGGTCACACAGAGTCGGACACGACTGAAGTAACTTAGCAGCAGCAGCCAATTATATGGCAAGCCACTCCAGTACTATTGCCTAGAAAATCCCATGGATGGAGGAGCCTGGTAGGCTGTAGTCCATGGGGTCACTAAGGGTCGGACACGACTGAGCGACTTCACTTTCACTTTTTACTTTCACACATTGGAGAAGGAAATGGCAACCCACTCCAGTGTTCCTGCCTGGGGAATCCCAGGGACGGGGGAGCCTGGTGGGCTTCCGTCTATGGGGTCACACAGAGTCGGACACGACTGAAGTGACTTAGCAGCAGCAACAGCAGCAGCCAATTATATTGCTAATGATTATAATTTTATTTTTGTGACAATTGGCAATAAACCCTACTCTGAAGTCTTAGCTACTTGACGGAAGAAAGATGGAAACTTGCACAACAGAAACTCCTGTCTACCTAACAGAGCAATGCCTTCTGGCTCAGATCTGCACATGGCAATTCAGTAAAGCCCTAGGAGGCCAGGGAGACTCCATTTCAACCCACATCCCCAGCGTCCAATTTTTGTGAGCTTCAGGAATGACACTGCTCAGGATGGCCTTCGGCATAGCTCACAGAGATTGGGCTCATCACCCCAGCCCTAAATACACTATAGGATAAAGGGGGCAGGGACAGGGGAGTCGAGGTAGACTAGGAGATGATGGGAAGTGTCCCCAGCCCTGGGTCCTCGACCCAAGCCAGAGGCAAGCTGGCGCTATCACAACACTGCTATTTGTGCTGATGTCATTGTTTCCAGACCCAGAGGCATCACCAAAGGTAAACCTTCTTGGGATCTTCCCTGGTCTGACCTTCAGCGCCTCCTGTCTGATGCTTGTCTACCCCCATCCCCCTTCACCCCACTGATTACACTATTAAAATACACAGTTTCTGCTGAATTTTCAGAATCATCAGATGCATCATACCGTGCACTTTAGTGAATGCAAAGAGAAGCAAACCATTCCTGTTCCAAATGCAGTGATTTCACTCTTGTTGAGATTATATAAATCTGCATCTTCTTTTTGTACCTTGGAAACACTTGATGGAGGCGGAAGGATGGTAGAATAGGGGAGAAGGCAGACCCTGGAGGAAGTCAGACGAGGCACAAATGTGATATACATCTGCATAATCATTTTTTCTATTTCTAGAAACATTGTGTAGGATCTGGAGCTTAATGAATTGGGTTTCTTTGCCTCTCATCCCTCCCCCACCTTAAATACAGATAAGTTGTTCTCTCCTCTGCCCCCTTCTCTTCTCTGACTCCACCTCTGCTGATTATACTCAGACTGCCCAGCCCTGTGTTCTCCCCAGCATCAGCCTCATATCTAAGGCAGCCAGATGGAATCAAACTCACAGTGAGCCGGTATCTTCTGCTCCTTTGGTTCTTCCTCTCTCAGTTAAGGACCTAATGATATCACCATCCAAGAGAGAAACCCTAGAGTCTTCAGTTTACCTTAAGGGATTGACAGGGCTTCTTACTCACTGCCCCTCATCCTGCCTGAGTTATCAAACTCAATTCTACTCCAACTTGTGACTCAAATCCACCGCTTCCACTGCATGTCTGCCTCCACTGCTCAGGCACTCATCACCCCGGCATGAAACTAAGGTGATAGCCTTCTGATTGATCTGCTTATCCATCCCTCCATCTGTCCATTAGTCTGTCCATTCTGCACATAAATTTTTACTGATCCCCTACTATAAGCCAAGCACTGTTTCTGACCTGGGAACACAAGGATAAACCTAACAAGATCCCTATCCTTATGGAATTTACGTTCCAATGGGGTCACCGGATAACACACAACAAATAAAGGACTTCTGGACTAAGGTGGCAGACTGAAACTTTCTCAAAGTTTTGTTCTGCCAATATCTCAAAAATAGCCAAAAGAATAAAGAAACAAAAACAGAATAGGGACTTTCCTGGTGGTCCAGTGACCAAGACTTCACCTTTCAATGCAGGGGGTGCGGGCTTGATCCCTGGTGGGGAGCTGAGATCCCACATGCTTTGTGGCCAAAAAAAGAGAGAGAAAGAAACAGAAGTAATATTGCAGCAGTTCAATAGACTTTAAAAATGGTCCATATGAAAATAAGCAGAAGAAATCCACCAAAAACAAATAAGGAAAGAGGCATGTCCAGTACAATAAACTTCAAAAACCATTAACCAAGAAAACAAGATTCTGGGGTAGAGTAGAGAAGGCCAGCAGGGCTTGACTGCTAACCCGGTCCCTGGGGACCTTGAAGCTGCAGTGGAGAATCTGCCAAGTCCTGGGAATTCTCACTAATATCCCCAAAGCCGAGAGAAGTCAAGCATGTAGGTGTCCACTTCCATTTCCTCCACTGACCGAAAAGTAGTAGAAATGGCTATTGCGGAGAAATGGGTAAAATAGGGGGAGTCAAAAACGGAGCTGATTCTGACCTCAGCAAAGGCTTCAGGGCAGCAAACCGAATTTGGGCAACAGTGAAATCCTGAGGTTCTGCCCCCTCAAGAAATGGTGTGTACTATCCAATGCCAACCCTGAGGATTAAATCCTGGTACTGTTGCAAAATCACAGCAAAGCGAGCAGAGCTCAGGAATTCCAACCACCAACACTCAGCCCACTGAGTTTCCCTGCTGGCGCCACCACCCCACAGTAGTCTCCATCCTCACAATGAAACAGTGACCTCAGATCAACTGATCTCAGATACAACATGGAGGGTCCACAAGTCACCCACGCTCTATCAGAGCAGATAAACCCAATAGACGTAGTTCCCTATGCGTGAGCAAAATGAAAGCATAAGCATGAGAACTATAAAACCATACTGCAGAACGAGGGGTGGGGAGAAGCAACCTGTGAATGCGAAGAAATCTTAACTCAAGCAACAGAAGGACATTCCTCCCAATTTCATGTTATATGGCTTAATTAGAGCATGTATCTGGTGAAAGAACTCAAAGACAAGGCTGTAAAACAATAGAAATGAGAAGAAAAGGAAGATTTCAGATTTAAGGAAACAGAGGGCAATATTATTATAGAATGAAAATATAGATTAGGAATAGAATAAAATAAGAAGAAACTCAATAGATACTATTGAAATTTGAATTATGATGCAGGAGAAAAGCTTGAGACAGTCATGTGAATGTAAATGAGAAAGAAATAGGTATGGAAGATAGAGACTGAGAAATAGATGTGGAATAGAGAAAAAAATGATTGAATATAAAGATTACTCAAAGCCCTCAGGTAGAGGGCCCAACTATCTTCCCCGGTGGCTCAGCAATAAAGAATCTTTCCTGCTGATGCAGGAGATGCAGTTCAATCTTTGGGTGGAGAAGATTCCTTGGAGGAGGGCATGGCAACCCACTCCAGTATTCCTGCCTGGAGAATCCCATGGACAGAGGAGCCTGGCCAGCTACAGTCCCCAGGGTCGCAAAGAGTCAAACATGACTGAAGCATATAAATAAGAAGTATATACTATGTTCCAAAAAAACGTGATGTGGAGTGTTACATACCAACATATAGTCTAATTAAGCTAGTGAACTTTGATGATAAAGAAAAAATTCTTTAGGCATCTTGACAGAAAAAGCAAATCATTCTAAAGGAGCAAAAACCAGCAAGATTCAGTCCTCTTCACAAGTGACATTCAAGGCCAAGAGACAGTGGAGACAAACCACCAAGCAAGGACAACACCAGCCCCCTACAGAGGGCATGGATATTTGCTTAACTGTTCTATTTGACATTAGATTGTAAAGCTGAAAATGCACATCTATAATCATACCCATTCCACCCTTGAATATATATCCTACAAAAATTACTGTAAATATTCTAGGAGACAAGCACAAGAATGTTCATAACAGTATTGCTCATAATAGGAAAAAAAAAAAAAGCTAGAAACAACCAGTCAATTGACAAGCGAATAGACACCTTGTAGCATATTCATAAAATTGAATACTTTCCTGCAGTGATAATAAACAAACTAAAGCTACACATGTTAATGTGACTAAATCTTAAGAAACATGCTGCACACTATTTACAATAGCCAAGATGTGGAAACAACCTGTGTCCATCCGCAAACGAACGGATAAAGAAGTTGTGGTGTATACATATAATAGAATATTCAATTCACTTCGGTCACACAGTCATTTCTGACTCTTTACAACCCCATGGATTGCAGCACACCAGGCATCCCTGTCCATTACCAACTCCCAGAGCTTTCTCAAGCTCATGTCCATCAGGTCAGTGATAACATCCAACCATCTCATCCTCCGTTGTCCCCTTCTCCTCCTGCCTTCAATCTTTCCCAGCATCAGGGTCTTTTCCAATGAGTCAGTTCTTTGCATCAGGTGGCCAAAGTATTGGAGTTTGGAAGGACTTCAGCATCAGTCCTTCCAATGACAATTCAGGGTTGATTTCCTTTAGGATTGACTGGTTTGATCTCCTGTCATTAAAAGGAATGAGAATGGGTCACTTGCTGAGAGGTGGATGGACCTAGAGTCTGTTATCCAAAGTGAAGTAAGTTTGAAAGAGAAAACCAAATACATTAACATATATGTGGAATCTAGAAAAATGGTACAGATGAACCTATCGCAGAGCAGAAATAGAGACACAGATGTAGAGCCCAAGTGTGTGGACACAGGGAGGAGAGAAAGGGGAGGTGGGATGAATTTGTGAGAGTAGGAGAAGGAAATGGCAACCCACTCCAGTGTTCTTGCCTGGAGAATCCCAGGGACAGGGCAGCCTGGTGGGCTGCCGTCTATGGGGTCACACAGAGTCGGACACGACTGAAGTGACTTAGCAGCAGCAGCAGCAGCAGCTTTAACTTATAAACACTACCATGTGTAAAGCAGATTGCTAGTGTGAAGTTGCTGTATAGCAAAGGGAGCTCAGCTCAGCCCTCTGTGATGGCCTAGGGAGGTGAGATGGTAGGTAGGGGTAGGAGGGAAACTCCAGAGAGAGGGGACATGTGTATACAACTAGCGACTGACTTTGTTGTAGAGCAGAAACTAACAGACTGTAAAGCAACTTCTTCTTGGTTCAGTCACTAAGTTGCATCCAATTCTTTTGCAACCTCATCGACTACCACCCCAATCAAAAAAAGAAACAGACTGCATATTTCATGTTAAAAAACTATATTACTTCAGGAAAATTTCCTGATAAGTTTCATAGAAAATTTAGTATCGTGACTTCCTCTAAGGGTTGTTGTCCAACCAGATGTTCAAGCTGGATTTAGAAAAGGCAAAGGAACCAGAGATCAAATTGCCAACATCTGTTGGATCATCGAAAAAGCAAAAGAGTTCCAGAAAAACATCTATTTCTGCTTTATTGACTATGCCAAAGTCTTTGACTGTGTGGATCACAATAAACTGTGGAAAATTCTTCAAGAGATGGGAATACCAGACCACCTCACCTGCCTCCCGAGAAATCTGTATGCAAGTCAAGAAGCAACAGTTAGAACTGGACATGGAACAACAGACTGGTTCCAAATCAGGAAAGGAGTATGTCAAGGCTGTATATTGTCACCCTGCTTATTTAACTTATATGCAGAGTACATCATGAGAAATGCTGGGCTGGATGAAGCGCAAGCTAGAATCAAGATTGCTGGTAGAAATATCAATCACCTCAGATATGCAGATGACACCACCCTTATGGCAGAAAGCAAAGAAGAACTAAAAGCCTCTTGATGAAAGTGAAAGAGGAAAGTGAAAAAGTTGGCTTAAAACTCAACTTTCAGAAACTAAGATCATGGCATCTGGTCCCATCACTTCAAGGCAAATAGATGGGGAAACAATGGAAACAGTGAGAGACTTTATTATTTTGGGCTCCAAAATCACCGCAGATGGTGATTGCAGCCATGAAATTAAAAGACGCTTGTTCCTTGGAAGAAAAGTTTTGACCAACCTAGACAGGATATTAAAAAGCAGAGACATTTCTGACAAAGGTCCGTCTAGTCAAAGCTATGGATTTTCCAGTGGTCATGTATTGATGTGAGAGTTAGACTATAAAGAAATCTGAGTGCTGAAGAACTGATGCTTTTGAACTGTGGTGTTGGAGAAGACTTTTGAGAGTTCCTTGGACAGCAAAGAGATCCAACCAGTCCATCCTAAAGGAAATCAGTCCTGAATTTTCATTGGAAGTACTGATGCTGAAGCTGAAACTCCAATACTTTGGCCACCTGATGTGAAGAGCTGACTCATCTGAAAAGACCCTGATGCTCGGAATAACTGAAGGTGGGAGGAGAAGGGGACGACAGAGGATGAGATGGTTGGATGGCATCATCGACTCTATGGACATGAGTTTGAGTAAGCTCTGGGAGTTGGTGATGGATAGGGAAGGCTAGTGTACTGGAGTCCATGGGGTTGCAAAGAGTCGGACATGACTGAGCAACTGAACTGAACTGAGGGATTGTGGGGGAGCTCAGTGTAGGGAGGTGCCTAAAAAGAAGCTTTTCCAGTAGCAATAATGTACCCATTAGGAGGTTAGCTGATGAATTCATACATGTTAATTTTATGATGATTATTTCTGATATATAGGTTATAAACAGTAGGTATTGAACTTCTCTGGTAACTCAGCCAGTAAAGAATCTGCCTGCAGTGCAGGAGACCTGGGTTCGATCCCTAGGTCAGGAGGATCCTCTGGAGAAGAAAATGGCAGCCCACTCCAGTATTCTTGCCTGGAGAAGTTCGTAGACAGAGGAGCCTGGCGGGCTACAGTCCATGGGGTCGCAAGAGTCTGACACAACTTACAGACTAAACCACCACCACAGTAGGTAGCAGTATTTTGTAAGTAAAAAGGAAACACAATTCTAGACATTAAAAATTAATTAATGTTAATTAATATAAGTAATTTATATTATACTCCATTAAAGGTTATAGCAAGATAATGGATAATTCCTTGTACTGTCTGATATATCCTTGTTGGCTTATCTATTTTATACATAGAAGTTTGTATCTCTTAACTCTCTACCCCTAATCTGTCTCTCCCCCTTTCCATCTTCCCTTTGTTAACTGCTAGCTTATTTTCTATATCTCTGAATCTGTTTCTATTTTGTGCATACATATAGATAGATGGATAGAAAGATAGATACACAACATCTTTATCCATTCTTCTGTTGGTGGGCATTTGGGTTGCTTTCACATTTTAGCTTTTATATTAATAGTGCTGTTATGAACACTGGGCTGCATGTACCTTTTTTAAATCAGTGTTTTCCATTTTTTCCAGCTATATAGCCAGGAGTAGGATTGCTGGATCATATGGTAGCTCTATGTTTAGCTTTTTTGAGAACCCTCCATACTGATTTCCATAGTAGCTGAACCAATTTACATTCTTATCAACAGTGTGCCAGGGTTCCCTTTTTTCCACATCCTCACCAACATTTGTTATCTCTAGGCTTCTTGATGGTAGCCGCTCTCACAGTTGTGGGATGATATCTCATTGTTGTTTGACGTTTTTAAAGACCTTTTTAGTCACTAAGAAAATAATTAAGGAAGAAAATAGAGCACTATAAAGATGAATACATAGCACTATAGAGAAAGCATGGCTGGGAAAATGATGCCCAGATAAGATGCTATTTCATGATAAAGACAAAAAGCAGACATTCCCAAACTCGAAAGAGCTCAGGAATGTAGCACCTGTAAGTCTATTTTTGGAGCAAAAAAAACCAAAACACCTATTTTGTTTTAAAAGCAAACCTTTAGGGGAATGAATCAAATAAAAAACTCAATAATTGAAAGATAATTATAAAAATTACACTAGGGAATTAGAATATTGGATCTATTTAAATATAGTATTATTGCTACAAAGAAAAGAAGGGAGTGGAATTATGGCCACAAAACCAGAACAGACATGCTATAAACTTGGATGATATAATAATAATAATCATAAGCATAGTCACGATGAAAGGGGTGAGCTTTCATTTCTGACCACACTGGAGTAACTGATACTGGATATACTCACCTGCTAAAATGATTAGAAAAACGAGAAAAATAGATGAGACAACTGTTTCCAGGAACTGGATTGTGAGCAACTCAGGACTGTGACCCTTCAGAGCTGAGATACACACAGACGGCCCCACATCCATGCCAGCTTCCTTCTCCGGGGGCATTCTCTGAACAACAGCAAGGTGATGCAGAGAGAGGTGGTCTTGCTGAAGCCCCTTGAATTTGTGGGGAGGTTAAACAGAGAGAAGGGAGCCCAGGGCTCTGAGTGTGGTGGTCCTTGGCCAAGGACTGGACAAAGGGCTGAAAGCTACCTGGAGACCCAGAAGCCAAGCAGTACCACCAGCAGCTGGCCTTCCCCAGAGCCAGAATGGATGAGCCCTGCTGAGTAGCTGGGAGTACCCAGCTAGAAAAGAAGAAATGCCACGAGAAGATGATGGGGTTATGGAGCAACCCCTCTGACACAAAGTCAGGCACAGCCTAAAGTCTGCAGTAGCAAAAGAGATGCTTATTCTAAAGGCAAAATCATAATCAGGACAGGGAGACAAAATGTTTTCCTCATTACACAGGAAATGAGTTTACATGAAGCAACATGGACTCTCCAGCCCAGCTTGAAGATGGTTTTGGATGCATTGTCAACAATTCAACCTGTGTCAACACAAAATGAAAGGTCTTTATCTATCTGGAATATTTGTCATGAAACAAAGATCAAGACTGTTGTTCAGGGCAGTTGATGCTCTTTGTGTTTAAACATTTCATTTTAAGAACAATAACTTTCAGTTCAGTTCAGTTCAGTCGCTCAGTCGTGTCCAACTCTTTGCAACCCCATGAATCACAGCACGCCAGGCCTCCCTGTCCATCACCAACTCCTGGAGTTCACTCAAACTTGTGTCCATCGAGTCGGTGATGCCATCCAGCCATCTCATTCTCTGTCGTCCCCGTCTCCTACCGCCCCCAATCCCTCCCAGCATCAGAGTCTTTTCCAGTGAGTCAATTCGTCGCATGAAGTGGCCAAAGTATCGGAGCTTCAGCTTTAGTATCAGTCCTTCCAGTGAACACCCAGGACTGATCTCCTTTAGAATGGACTGATTGGATCTCCTTGCAGTCCAAGGAACTCTCAAGATTCTCCAGCACCACAGTTCAAAAGCATCAATTCTTCTTTCAGTATTTGTGATAATATCTTTCAATTTTAATGACTTTGCTATTATTTTGGTATAATTTTTCATGTTTTATACTCTCAAATGTCTATATCAGGTAGAGATTATTTGCATTACTGAAATATCCAATGTGCAAGCACTATATATTTCCTCATAAAATAGCAAATTGTGCATTTATTATTATACCTTTTTAAAAATGCAAAACCTCTGAGATGCTTATTATAACCCTATTGCAGAAACATGATTCATAGTTTATTACTGTGGTCACCCATTATTATTTGAAAAGAACTACATAAAATGTTATAAAAATATAGAATAATTTATAATTTGGGGGAAAATCTCAAGAATTCCTGGGAATTATGATTTGTTACCAAATCCCCAAAACTAATATCACTTTTTTTGCCTGATGAACTCCTACATGTTCTTCAAATTCAGCTCATATATCCCCTCTTCTTTAAACTTTCTCTATCTGGAGGAAAGGACACCTTTCTGCATTAGCCCAGGCTGATGATCTTAATTATCAGAAATCCAATACACTTAGGCAAAAGGGCACTTCACTAGCTCATGTAACGGAGTAGCTTCAGGCTCAGCTGGATCCAGAGGTTAAAAATTCCATGATTGCTCTTACTCTGTCCCTCTCTCGCCCACTCTCTGAGCTTTTCCTCTGAATTAGGTTCAGTTTCTCTCCACGTGTGCAAGCTACATTGCTTCAGTTGTGTCCAACTCTTTGAGACCCAATGGACTGTACCCCACCAGGCTCCTCTGTCCATGTGATTCTCCAGGCAAGAATACTGGAGTGGATTGCCATGCCCTTTTCCACCAAGGGATGGAACCCACCTTTCCTGCATTGCAGGCGGATTCTTTACCACTGAGCCACCTGGGGAAGCCCCTCAGTTTCTCTCCATCTGAAGTTAAAGATGGTCACTGAGAACTCCAGGCAGGCACGCATTATCCCTAAAGCACAGGATCCCAGACAAAGAGAGAATGAATGTTTTCTAATAGGTTTGGTGAAAGTCCTCAGTAGTTGATTGTCCCCGTGTGTGCCACACGCTCATCCCTGAGCAAGGACTGTCATCAGGGAGATTGATATTCTCATTGGCCCCTCTTGGGTCACCTGCCCTCATCGTCCTACCTGACTCCATGGAATGCATTGCCCATGAGTCAGATAGGTTTCTCCTATCTGAGGAAGGGAGGGATGTGATGCTGGGTATACAGAAGCCATCCTTCCTTTCTTCTTTTCTGCCCCAGAAAGAATGAGTCCTCCCTGTCTGTACTCCCATAACTTTTATTTCTTCCTGTTGCGTTATTTCTCACCATGTGCTCTTGTTCTATGCATGTCCATTTCCACTGTGCCTACCTCCAGGAGTTGGTATCATTCCTCTTGGCATTCCAACGCCTAGCTCATGCCAGGCATGTAGGAGACACTCAATAGATAACACTTGCTGAAATGTATTATGTGTTAAGCACTGTCCAACGTTCTATATGAATTTGTTTACTATTTGCAGTAACAGTATGAGGTAGATATTATTACTCCCCAAATAAATATTCATTGAATAAGATAATAAAGATAAGTTATGGTTTAAAGAAGTTACAAATTGAACCCCGTTAGAGAGCTTAAGGGCTGTCTCTCACAATTGAAAGGACATGGAGCTGCCAAAGGGATCTATTGTCTTGTGGGTACTTCCCTGAAGGTAGCCAGTCTGACTGCATAACAGGGTGGGATGACCTCCACCAAACAGGCTGGGCCTATGCCAATGACCGGGGCCCTGCGGCAGAGGGAAACACGCCAGTCACTCACTGCCACCCCCGCTCCCCCATAACGTCATAAAATATCTGGGTTCCCCCTGAGGACAGCAAACAAAAGAACAACTGCCTTTTGGAATAAGTAATCCTGATACTGGACGTCATCCAAGACACACAGAAGGACTCCCTCTGGCAGAGAAATCCTGGCATGGCAAAGCAAGAGGAACCTTAAAAGTCAGCTAAGACTGTGCTTTTGTTTTCAAGATGAGGAACCAGTCCTGCCGAGGTTAAAGAAATTGCCCAAGGTCGCACAGATACTTAGTATCGAAACTAGAAACTGGAAGTAGAGCCCAGGTCACTTTCTGTGTCCCCCTAAAATTTCGCATATGCTGAACCTTCCCTCAGACGATTTACAGCCCCAATTGTAACACTTGAAGGTGATATCTTTAACCTGGGCAGGTGGTGTTTTGTCTTTAATATCTTATAAACATACTCTGAAGGAGTCTTGGTTTGGGGTTAATCTGAGGTGGGAGCCCCAGTACACAATTCTGTTGCCTGGAACCTTCCATGCTCTGGCTGGACCAGGTCTTGACCCCACTGGAGAAGTCCTCCAGGGCCAGAAAGTGATGTCATTGCTTGTTCCAATCACCGGAACTAACAACCCTCTGAGGGTCCTGCTGTGGCCATCTTGACTGCATTTTCTGACCCCCTCCACTTCCGGCTTCCAGGCTGCCAGGGTGGACTTTTTCAACCCTGGGACAATGTTTAGAGCTATTATTAGGGGGTTTCTAGCTTGATTTGATGCTGTTGCTGTCTCTTGTGATATTCCAGGTGAAGCCTGATCAGAACATCAGAATATCTACTCTGCGGAGCTGCTGCTCCTCTTGAATGCAGATTCCTAGACACCCCTAACCCCGTCAATCTCCACAGAAGCAGGCCCCCCTTAGAGTGAGCAGGCCACAGGACAAGTGTATGGAGCTTCACATACACTGTCTACATAGTAAGAAGCGATAAAGCAAACCCCTAAACTGTTAAAAACATGTTCCATCCTCCTACCTTGATAAGCTTATTTTTCTAACAACAAAATTTAAAAATATGTGTAAAGTTATGACTTTTATATAATTGCAAGTCAACAAATATCAAAGAAATCTAAATTTTATTATATAAATATAAATTTATATTGAAAAAGCACAAGAGTTCTAGAAAAACATCTACTTCTGCTTTATTGACTATGTCAAAGCCTTTGACTGTGTGGATCACAACGAACTATGGAAAATTCTTCAAGAGATGGGAATACCAGACCACCTCACTTGCCTCCTGAGAAATCTGTATGCAGGTCAAGAAGCAACAGTTAGAACTGGATGTGGAACAACAGACTGGATCCAAATCGGGAAAGGAGTACGTCAAGGTTGTATATTGTCACCCTGCTTATTTAACTTAGATGAAGAGTACATCATGTGAAATGCTGGGCTGGATGAAGCACAAACTGGAATCAAGATTGCTGGTAGAAATATCAAACCTCAGATATACAGTTGGCACCACCCTTATGGCAGAAAGAGAAGAGAAACTAAAGAACCTCTTGATGAAAGTGAAAGAGGAGAGTGAAAAGGTTGGCTTAAAACTCAACTTTCAGAAACTAAGATCATGGCATCCAGTCCCATCATTTCATGACAAATAGATGGGGAAATAGTGGAAACAGTGAGAGACTTTATTATTTTGGGCTCCAAAATCACTGCAGATGGTGATTGCAGCCATGAAATTAAAAGATGTTTGCTCCTTGGAAGAAAAAATATCACCAACCTAAACAGGATATTAAAAAACAGAGATATTACTTTATCAACAAAGGTCCATCTAGTCAAAGCTATGGTTTTTCCATTAGTCATGTATGGATGTGAGAGCTGGACTATAAAGAAAGCTGAGTGCCAAAGAATTGATGCTTTTGAACTGTGGTATTGGAGAAGACTCTTGAGAGTCCCTTGGACTGCAAGGAGATCCAACCAGTCTATCCTAAAGGAAATCAGTCTTGATTATTCATTGGAAGGACTGATGCTGAAGCTGAAACTGCAATACTTTGACCACCTGATATGAAAAACTGACTCATTTGAAGAGACCCTGATGCTGGGAATGACTGAAGGTGGAAGAAGGGGATGACAAAGGATGAGATGGTTGGATGGCATCACTGACTCTATGGACATGAGTTTGAGCAAACTTAGGGAAATGGTGAAGGACAGGGAAGTCTGGCATGCTGCAGTCCAAGAGGTTGCAAAGAGTCAGACATGACTTAGTGACTGAACTGATTATTATATATAAATGTATATTTATTGATAGGATATGTGTGGTCTCTAGTTGACAGACTGGCAATATCTTGATGAGTAACAAAATAAAAGACATACATAATTCACATGTTATCATATTATTTACTCCACAACCTTATTTTTTCTTTTCTTTGTTTTAGCAACACTGTTAATTATGTTATTATTAGAAAGATATTTGGATAATTTGCTTTCCTTTAACAGTAATCATCTAAATAATTAACTAATAAGAACAATCATATTCAAAGTACGTTTCAAAATGTTTTCACAAAAATGTAAAGAAAATGCAATAAATTAAAATTATGCTTTATTAGAGGTTTTCTTTAAAAATATTTTAGCTTATCTATTTAAGTAAAAGTCAAATTGTAGATTCTAATGAATGAATATGAATATTTTGATCAAAATTATTTAAATAAAGATGAAATTTTTAATTTATTGAAGACTTCATTAAATCTTTTTATATCCTTTTATAAAAATAACAGTGTCTACATTTTGGCATTCCATGCCTAACCAGCTAATATAATATAAAAAAATTAGTATTTTAATTCATATAGGTTGTAGCTAGATCACATAAGAGTTGTCTCTCTTTATGCATGGATTCTGTATTTAAGAATTCACCTACTTGCTAAAATTTACTTATAACCCTCAAATCAATCTTTCCAAGACTTCTAAGATCATTTGGGTACTATGTTGAAAAGTTTGAGCCATGTGACACACACGTTTCCAGCTGAGGTGGGACAAGCTACACCCTGTCTTGTTTCATACTGTAAATAAGTGTCTGTTTTTGCAGTCTATTTGGAGCCATACTTTTTGAATTTTTGGAGGTCTTTGGGGTGACTGATTTTCAGAATGGCCCCCTGCATAGTGCTACAGTGCTGTCTAGTGTCCTAAATCCAAGAAACTGTGCTGGGCCTATGAAGGAGATATGTGTGTTATGCAAGTTTCGTTTGGGCATTAGTTACAGCACTTCGGTTATGAGTTCAATGTGAATGAATCAGCAGTATATTTTAAGTAAGGTGTCTTTAAACAGAAACACACGTAAAGCAAGGTTATATGTAAATCAATTGACAAAAATGTTGTGACCAGAGATTCACAGGAGACTGATCCTATATTTCTCATAGGAACAGTGGATTCTATATTCATTAAATCAGTGTTTGTGATAATTTTGTAGAACATTACTTCAAATAAGAATTGACTATAAAAAAAAAAAGAATTGACTATATATATCCAAATTGAAGATTGATGTTTAATATTGCAAAGTATTCCAAGGATGGCCCATCTACTGTGACAGACACAGCACTATTGAAGGCCTCCAGGACCACAAGTGAGAATCCAATGATAGGTAAGACAATACGTGTTTGACCCCTCTGAGAAATGGTGATTCATTGCACAAGAATCCATTGCATTTGTGCTGAGGACTTAAACTCGTAAATTAATTTGCCTTTTATCTAAATTCTTCCACTGCTCCAACCATTCCACACTCCAAAGACAGAGTCCATCTCCAGTATTGGCAGTGATACAACCCACAGACTTCATTGCATTCAGAAGTAGTCACTTTCTGTTTTGAAAACATGGGGCAAGAGATGTAGAGAAGCGTTTTTCTTGGGCCTGATGGTGTTAGTTCATGGAGTGGGAGTTTAGGGTTACTAACCTTGCTGTACTCACATTGAGCACCAGATCCCAGTGACAAAGCCATCTGTATGTGATTTGACACGTTTATTTCTGGTGCTCCTGTGTGATATGCAGAGTGTTGAAAGCCCAGACCGGGGGCAGGACAAAGCACTTGTAGAAGGATTACAGAGGCAACCTGAGTTTTGCCCTGGAGGTATCCAAACCAAACACAGCAAGGATGTAGCTTTTCAGCCACTTTTTTTTTTTTTAAATCACAATTCAACTCTATAAGCCCCAAAGTTCTAGTAGGATCAGTTCAGTTCAGTCTCTAAGTCATGTCCGACTCTTTGTGACCCCATGGACTGCAGCACGCCAGGCTTCCCTGTCCATCACCAACTCACAGCGTTTACTCAAACTCATGTCCAAAGAGTCAGTAATGCCATACAACCATCTCATCCTCTATCGTCCCCTTCTCCTTCCACCTTCAGTCATTCCCAGCATCAGGGTCTCTTCAAATGAGTCAGTTCTTCCATCAGGTGGCCAAAGTATTGAAGTTTCAGCTTCAGCATCAGTCCTTCCAATGAATAGTCAGGACTGATTTCCTTTAGGATAGACTGGTTGGATCTCCTTGCAGTCCAAGGGACTCTCAAGAGTCTTCTCCAATACCACAGTTCAAAAGCATCAGTTCTTTGGCACTCAGCTTTCTTTATAGTCCAGCTCTCACATCCATACATGACTACTGGAAAATCCATAGTTTTGACTAGACGGACCTTTGTCAGAAAAGTAATGTCTCTGCTTTTTAATATGCTGTCTAGGTTGGTGATATTTTTTCTTCCAAGGAGCAAACATCTTTTAATTTCATGGCTGCAATCACCATCTGCAGTGATTTTGGAGTCCAAAATAATAAAGTCTCTCACTGTTTCCATTATTTCCCCATCTGTTTGCCATGAAGTGATGGGATCAGATGCCACGATCTTAGTTTCTGAATGTTGAGCTTTAAGCCAATTTTTTCACTCTCCTCTTTCACTTTCATCAAGAAGCTCTTTAGTTTCTTTCCCTTTCTGCCATAAGGGTGGTACCAACTGCATATCTGAGGTTATTGATATTTCTACCAGCAATCTTGATTCCAGCTTGTGCTTCATCCAGCCTAGCGTTTCTCATGATGTACTCTGCATATAAGTTAAATAAGCAGGGTGACAATATACAGCCTTGATATACTCCTTTCCTGCTTTGGAACCAGTCTGTTGTTCCATGTTCAGTTCTAACTCTTGCTCTTGACCTGCATACAGATTTCTCAGGAGGCAGGTGAGGTGGTCTGGTATTCCCATCTCTTGAAGAATTTTCCATAGTTCGTTGTGATCCACACAGTCAAAGGCTTTGACATAGTCAATAAAGCAGAAACATGATAGTGGAATGTTGTATGTGAATTGCTCCAGAATAATGTATTTATGTTAAATTGTCATCCTTGTTTGCTTTCATAAGAGGAATTTTCTTTATTCTTTTGGGGAAGAGAAAACAAGAGTTCTCTTCAGTCACTCAGTCAATGTATTTAAAACTCTAGCTTCATTTTTTTTTTTTAAGATTTATTTATTTATGTATTTGGCTGTGCCAGGTCTTAGCTGCCGCACACAAGATCTTTGTTGTGTCATTCGGGGTCTTTTGTTGTGGCTCATAGGCTTCATTGTTCCACAGCCTGTAGGATATTAGTTCCCTGACCAGGGATCAAACCTACATCCCCTCCATTGCAAGGTGGATTCTTAACCCCTGGACTACCAGGGAAGACCCTCCAGCTTTTTTTTTTTTTTTATAAAATTTGCCTTTTGTACCAAAAGGTTGGTACACAACCCTTTGTGTTAGTTATTTGCCCAAGATTATTCTAGAAGATCAAGATTTCCAGGAAGTGTTGTTCTGCCACTCTATAACATTTCCTTCATTCTTTCTTCATTCTACTTTTTTCTTCTGTCCTTCAGGGCTTAGCATCTAAGACTGACTGTCACCAGCTGTGTGACCTTAGGAAAGCCCTGTTAGAGAAGAGTTGATCAAAATTGCCTGCCTTGGTCAGGCATGAGAACTGTTTGCCTGAATTGTCTCACAACAGGAGGTCCCAACAAAGAACGTGGTGCTGCCAACAAAAGTTAACCAGGAGAATCTGCTGCTGCTGCTAAGTCACTTCAGTCATGTCCGACTCTGTGCGACCCCACAGACGGCAGCCTACCAGGCTCCCCTGTCCCTGGGAGTCTCCAGGCAAGAACACTGGAGTGGGTTGCCATTTCCTTCTCCAATGTGTGAAAGTGAAAAGTGAAAGTGAAGTCGCTCAGTCACGTCCGACTCATAGGGATCCCATGGACTGCAGCCTACCAGGCTCCTCCATCCATGGGATTTTCTAGGCAAGAGTACTGGAGTGGCTTGCCATTGCCTTCTCCAACCAGGAGAATCTGAGAGGGGCCAGAAGGACATCCTACCAACCTCCCAGAATCCTTTGCAGTGGAGTCCATATTGGCTAAGAGATGCGCCGGCCGCCAGGATCAGACCAAATACGCGCCAAGCAAGATGATTGGCCAGAGACAACCTGGAAACTAACCCCATCACCATATATCCCCAAGACTGCGAGGCACGTGGCAGAGCAGTGCTCCTGGGTTCCCTTACCGTGCTGCTCTCTGCCTGGGCACCCCTTCCCAATAAAATCTTTTGCTTTGTCGGCGTGTGTGTCTCTCAGATGATTTCTGAGAGTTAGGCAAGAGCCTACCCAAGGACGCTGGAAGGGGTCCTCCGTGTCTGCCACAGTCCCTTTGTACTTTCATTTCCTCACTGACGGAGTGTGAGTGCTTGTGCCCACCCCAAGCATGGCACTGCTGTCACACTGAGTGACATGCTCTCTGCCACGTGTTGAGGGCTGTGCCAAGCAGAATACTTGATCAGGACACTTTCACAGTCTTCATTTTTCTTATTGTGACAGGAGGATTTGACTAATCCCTCCACACCCCTCCATCAAAAAAACTTCATTGAACTTGGAGCCTTTCCCAGGGTAACAAAGGGAGGCATCATTAGAGATTAATGTTGCTCATTTATGACCCAGGTAGGCCCCTGGGTGGAGCAAGAAGAAACCGAATTTCTTCCTCCTTGTGACGCAGTTTCATTGACGAGGAGGGCTGGTCGGGCACCTTCTGAACTAAGAAATAGTTTGTCTTAAATATGGTGTCAGACAATGAGAATGAACCATACGAACATATGAAAAAGTGAACTTAAGTTTCCATCAAGGAGCTTTTGTAGACTTTGGCTCCACCTCTCACAAGTGGGAATTCCAACAGGGAAATTCCAACCAGAGCACCACATCCTCGCTCACCTGGGGCCAGACTTCTGGCCTCTGTCCTCTCCTCTCCTCTCCTCTCTGTGTAGCCACAGAGCTTGGAGGGACAGGGGGCCAAGGTCTGAGGTGTGTTAGGGGCAGGATGGGGAAGCACCCAGGGAACCAGATGGATTCCACTCAGGGGTGGGGCATGCTGGAGGGTGAGGTTGAAGATATGGTGGGAGACACAGGAATAAAGAAGCTGTGGGGAAAGGAGCAGGAATCTGGGACAAGGGTAAGAATAGGGGGTCTCTGGGAACTCACATAATTGACAGGGAGGGAGAACCAGGCTCAGACAGGTTCAACCAAGACAGGGCTTAGTTAAGACCTCCCAGGAGCCGTCTGTTTAGACCACCAGTGCCCTCATCACCATCGTGCACCTGCTCAGCTGTTCAGTCGTGTCTGACTCTCGCAACCCCATGGACTGTAGCCCACCAGGCTCCTCTGACCATGGGATTTCCCAGACAAGAATACTGGAATGGGTTGCCATTTCCTTCTCCAGGGGATTTTCCTGACCCAGGGATTGAATCCACATCTCCTGCATCTTCTGCACTGCAGGAGGATTCTTTACCGCAGAGCCACCAGGGAAACCCCTTCATCATCATGTACATTTGTTATTATTCCTCTAAACCCCAGACATTCATCAGCATCCCACCAGATGCTGCAGCTCTGGAATCGTCCCCCTACCCTGCTCTGGGACCCCCCATCCCTGCTCTGGGCCCCCCACCCCTGCTCCGGGCTATAGAGTCCACCACAACTGTGCTGATGGCTCTGAATGACTCTGTCTTAGTGTCCTTCCATCTCCATCAAGAGTCTAAATGCTGCATAGGAGCACCTACCTGATCCCATCTAGGCCTTGTGCCTGCCCTCCCCTCCCACCAAGGCTGGAATTCTCCTAACCGAGGGCTGTTTGGCAGGTGGGTGACCAAAATGACATGCGTTCCTCACAGGCTCCCAGCTTTACTGCAAACTGACTGAATCTATTAGCACCTCTAAATTAAAAATCGTCAGTCAGAAGAAAATTGGTAAGTTTCAGAAGAGTATGAAATAGAAAATTGGAAGGCAAGCGCGGGTGGTGTCGATTCGTATGTCTGATTTTGAAAGAGATTTATTAGGCACCTGCTGCCTACCAGGCACTCTGTTAAGCACAAGGGATGTGTCATAGCTCCTGTTCTTAAGGAGCTTGCATTTAGATGGGAGAGGGAAATAATCTGGCACTTTGCAAGCTGGTGGAGAAGGAAATGGCAACCCACCCCAGTACTCTTGCCTGGAAAATCCCATGGAGAGAGGAACCTGGTAGGCTCCAGTCCATGGGGTCACAGAGTTGGACCATGACTGAGTGACAATTTTCAGCTTTCAACTTTTCCAAGCTGGGGGATGGGTGTAACAACTGAGGAGAGGACAGCAGCGGTGGGAAAGCCAAGGGCAGACTCCTGTCCTGCCCTGGGGGGTGAGATCCTCTTGAGGAGGGGGTGTCTAAGGACCACCAGGGAAGTCCTGAAAAGCCCCAACAAATAGTTTATATCTCTTGGAAGAGAATTAATGCACAATATAGCCTACATGCATACATCTGTTTTTTTTTTAAATAAAACTGTCAGACCCTAACTCGGTTATGGAGGTCACATTGAGGAAGAAAAAAGGAACATATTTATAACAAAATAATATGCATTTCAATATGTGAACTTTGGGGTACAACTACTCTAGAAGACATAGTGAGATATTGGCATCTGAACTTAGAATCTCCATAAATGTGACTGTGATGAACACAGGCTGATACTGGTCTGGTTGATTTGGTGAGTCACACATCACAGGTAGCTTTGCCTAAATTGAGGAAACACTCGCGGTGAAGTTCTGACTAGTAAACCCCCAGTCTTCCCTGGAAAATCTGATATATTTTAAAACTGTGAAAAGGGGTACTTCCCTGGTGGTTCAGTGGTTAAGACTCTGTGTTCCCAATGCAGGGGGCATGGGTTCAGTCCCTGGTCAGGGAACTGGATCCCACATGCTGCCTGATGCAACCAAATAAATAAATAAAAATCGTAAAAAGATAAAATTGTGAAAAAAAATCACTCTGGGTTTGTACATAAAACAGACTTAGGTTCTAGGCCCAATTAATTATAGTCAGATGTTGTGGCTGCCTTGAGTCCCCTCTGACACAACTTTGTGTATTAGTTGTGGATGGCTGCTGTAGCAAGCTACAAACTTAGTGTTTTAAAACAACACAAATTTATTTCCTTGTAAGTCTAGAAGCCAGAAGTCTAAAGCCAATTTATGTGACAAAGCCAATTTATGTGACAAAGCCAAGATGTTACCAAGGCTGGTTCCTTCTAAGCTCTGAAAGGAAAATCCACATCTTTACCTTCTTCAGCTTCTCCTGGCCACCTGCTTCAGCCCCTTCCTCCACCTTCAGAGCACATCAATCCAACCTCTGTCTCATCATCACGTGGCCTTTTCCTCTGACTTCTCCCATGTCCATCTTATAATAAGTGTTGTGATTACTGGATAATCCAGGGTAATATTTCCGCCTGGAGATTCTTAACTTAATCACATATGCAAACTCCCTCTTGCTGCGAGGTAACATTCACAGGCTCTGAGGATTAGGACATGGACATACCTGGGGGTTAGTATTCTGCCTGCCAGACACTGACTCCAGCTCTTGCTGCAGTGTGCAGTTTCACGCAGACTTCCACGCCCGGGAGAGAGAGGCTTGCCTCAAGCGCACCCCAAGCACGTTGGCTTCCTGCCCCAGGCTTCTCCCACCCTGGGTATCTGTGGGATGCACTTACCAGCACCTGCAGGACTAGGAACTGAAGGTGACCATAGCCCCTGGGATACTTCTGGCCAACAAGGAAACATAAGAGATAGCTCTCATCCTTCACCTGGGACTGAGCCCTGGTTACTATTTGGTTTTTCCTCTTTCCTTGCTTAACTCTGTATTAGTGAGGGCTTTCTAGAGCAGGGGTCTCCAACATCTGGGATCTAATGCTTGATGATCTGAGGTTGAGCTGATGTAATAATAATAGGAATAAAATACACAATAAATGTAATGTGCTTATCCCAAAACCACCCCCCAAACCCCTGTCTGTGGAAAAATTTGTCTTCCACAAAACCAGTCCCTGGTGCCAAAAAGATCAGGGACCACTGCTCTAGAGAAACAGAATCAATGGAAGACTATATATATATATATATATATATGTATATATATAATATTTATTTTATATAGTATTATATAATAGAACATATATTAAATAGGTACATAGAGAGAGACAGAGATAAAGAAAGAGAGATGAGAGAGACATATATTATTTATTAAAAGGAATTTATGGCAGCTGAAAAGTTCCAAGGTCTGCAGTCAGGAAGCTGGAGACCCAGGAAAGTCAATGATATGGTTTCATCCAAGTCTGAAGCCTTAGAGTCGGGAGGTGTTTTTCAGCTAGAATTCAACTCCAAAAGGAATGGAATACCAACGTCCCAGCTCAAAGACAGGCAAAGAGAGAGCTGCATTCAAACAACTCAGGCTTCCCTTCAAGCCATCGACAGGTTAGATGAGGCCCACCCACATTAGGGAAGGCAGTCTGCTTTACTTGGTCAATTAATTAAAGTGTTAATCTCATCCAGAAGCACCCTCACAAACATACTTAGAATAATTTTTAACCAACTATCTGGACACTTCATGGCCCAGCCAGTTTGACACATAAAATTAATCATCACATTCTCTCTGCTTAAATCACCTCCTAAATAAATCACATATAAACTTACACTTCAAGATCTGTTTTGGGGGCAACTCAAAGAACAGGATTTTTACCAACATTGAAGTCAGATAAGACATCCACAAGTCTTACTGAACTATAGACTCTTCTCTGCTGTGTGGAATAGTCTATACATTGCAGATATCTAGTATTACTGGCACGTACAAACTAAATGCCAGTGACACCTAAAATCCTTAAGCACTAAGACAACTGAAAGGACCTTATACGTTTCCAAAATGCCCAAAAGGGTGGTACTATCCACTTACCCCACAAATTTAAGAATTATTTGTTTGGAGGATGTGAGCTCCAGGTATGGATTGAGCAGGACTCGAAGCGTTTTCCACTATTTTCTCAGGTCTGTCTTTCTCTGTGTGCCAGCTTAATCATCAATTTGCCTTCCTTTTGGAAGCAAGTTTGCTGCTTGTGGATATGTTTCAGAAATATACACACTTACTACAGAGGCCAGATGAAGTGAGAACACTCTGCCCCTGTCTTTCTTGCAAGGTTCCTAAGATACACCCTGAATAGATCAGATGAAGTCATTTTTCTGCCCTGACTGATGCTTTATTTAGGGTATGGAATTTTTAATGGGTTTGGGGAGGCCAATCATGTTCAGTCTGGATTGGGAGCTTCGGATGGAGTTAGTCTTCCCAAAGCCCATGGGGTGTGTGTGGCTGATGCCTGGATAACATTTTGAGCATTGTTTGAAGGGGAAAGCATACCGGATGTGTACACAATAGGGAACAGGGCACATCTATGGCAATGCAAGTTGTTTGGTGTGACTGTGGTGTGGGGAACAAGAGTAAGCAAAAAACACACCATTTGATTTAATGGATGTAATCAGTTCCCCTTGGTCCTCAGCCATGTTTACCAAGCAAAGTCCAAGTGACATTTTCACTTCCCACATCACTCCCTCATCAACTGGGAATGCTCTGATTGGTTCCTTCAGTGAGTGTATTTTTCACTTTGAATCAAGGCACTTGGGTCTATACATCAGTCCTCGTGAGCCAGGTTAGGGTTAATGGGCCCTTGAAAAAATGGGCCCCCTCATTGTGAGTGACATTAGATCCCTCAGCCTGAATGACTGAACCTGGCCTGTGGTGAACTTGCCAAGTTAACTGTGAACCCAGGAGGCCTCCTGCTGTACACTCATATCCACATTAATACGTGCACACTTTATCTCACACACACACACACTCACCCCATCCATCAGATTCCTGGAGGCAGGGAGTCTATTAACAAATGAGGTGAGGAGGAGGCTGACATAGCCTGTGTCTAGGTGCCTGTGAGGGGCCTTAAACAAACGCTGACAGCTCAGGGGCAAGCTGGCCTGAGAAACTGGTCTTCATCAGTGGCATCCATCCATGCCACAGTGCCTGCAAAAAACACCCAGCTGTCTTTACCCCTAAGTCGGAACCAGTGGGGTCAAGAATCTCTCAGTTTCTTAAAAACAAGATCTCCTTCCTAAGTATTTGTAACAACACCAGGAAGCTTAGGGGGAAAAAAAAGACTGGCAAGTGCATTGAGACCCAGTGAAGGCCATCTTCATAATCTGAAGCTTCTCAGGGCACAGAGCCAGCTCCTGCCTCCCTGCCTCTGGCAGAGACACCACAGAGCAGGCTCCTTCCCCAAGCTCAATAGCCTGGACACCCTCCTCACATCCAGCTGTAATAAGGACTCCAGTGTCTCTGAGGACTGCCCTGGACGGCAGAGCCCCTTGGACTCCTTGTGATCCCAAGACAAAGTTTAGATTTCTTCATCTTACTGCCCAGAAGCTCAGCTGTCCAGCCAGTGGAAATTCTGATTACATTTCCTGCAGCTTCCCATTCGTCTCATCCCTAAGAAGGTGCTATGGATTATCTCAACAGTGTCAAGATGTGAAATAAATTTTTGTGTGAGCAAAAGGCCAAAATCCCCAGGGCTGGGGTGTGGTGTGGGGGAGAGGAGAGGGAAATTGAAAGTCTGAGGTTGACATTCTGCAGACCAAAGAAGAATTTTTCACTCCTTTCCGGCCCTAAGTGTCAAAACTCCCTGAAAGGGCCACTCTCCTCTTCCCTATTATGGAGACGCAGTTTGGGTTGGAGGAACAACGTTTCCAATAAACAGAGGTGGACAGCCGGGCTCAGCCTTTCTTTTCCTTTGGGAGTCCTACAGGCTTTCTTTGTGGCCCTGGAACCCCTCCCCTCCCTGGATTACACTGCTGATATTCACAAAACCTTCTGGGGTTTATTGCTGTTTTGAAGGTCCAGCCCCTTATTTGGTCTTTGAAAGATGAATTTTCCTAGGGATTTATAGCCTTCCCATTGTCCTGGAACAAGGAGGGGGCTGTGAATGAGGGGACCACAGCCTCACTCAAGCAAAGGCAGGAGATGTGCACGTAGACTGAAAAAATACGTGCAACCTAAAAGTTGAGAGTTACGCTTTATTCAGAGGGAGGTTTCAGGACTTCAAGCCAGATAGACAGCATCTCAGGTAGCCCTGAGAGAACTGCTCTGAGGAGACGAGGGGAGGAGCCAGGTTACATAGAAGTTTTGCAACCGAAGCCAGGTAACGATTATTGCTAATTAAAGAAAACCAGATATCCCAAGTTAAGTAATTTAGTGCTTTTCTAAGCATGGGAAGATGCAAGAGTCTGGGCTCAGTGAAATCATTCTTTTGATATGCACCTCAGCTATCTGGGGCCAGTGTCCTGTGTTTTCACATCCTGAGCTTCCTCAGGGCTCACCAGCTCACCGTCTGTGGTGGCTGCAATCACTGAGGGCTGTGACATTCTTTGTTTCCTGATATGGCAGGAAATGTTCCATTTCTCAGGCACATGTGTCCTACATCTGTCCTTGTATTGTCAGCATGGCTGCTCGTGTGGACACAGTGACAACTTCTTCCTGAGGCTTCTTTGGAGCCTCAGAATTTGTCCAGTTAAGATGTTCTTCACATCAAGAGAGGCAGGGTGGTCATAATGGGAGACTCCTGTGGTTAGACATCTTTGAGTTCAACTCTTGGCTCCTTACCTATTGGCTCACGCAAGTTTGTCTGCCCAACACACAGTGTGAGGCCAGACAAACTGAAACGTCGGAGTTTGGAGCAGAGAAAGAATTATTGCAAGGCCTATAAGGTGGCTCACGCCCTGAAAAGCCTTGAGTTCCCTGAAGGATTTCGCAAAGCATTTTTAAAGGGAAGGTGAGGGGCAGTGCAGGTCACAGGGTATGTGAGCACTGTAGGCACGATTCTCTGATTGACGGATGGTGAGGCAGCAGGATGGTGTCACAGTGGTTAACAGTGTCAGTCCTTGGACTCCAGAAGGCCCGGGGCTCTGTGCTTATAGTCATCAAGTAATTCTTCCATTTGTTGAGGGCAGGGGGTTTCACATCTACAAAACAACTCAGGAAATGTGCATCAAATCCTGTTATCTAGATATTTCAGAGAGGAGCTAAGGCAGAAAATAAGAGGGATGTCCTGTCTTGGGAAGGCCCCAAAGTGTCCTGCACAGTTACATGTGTCCCAGAACAGTCATTTAACTTCTCTGAGCCTTAGTTTCTTCACCTGCAAAATCAGACAAAGAAGATAGATGCACAAGGTAGATGGCCAGTGGAATACAGCAGTCTGGAGAGGGGTCACGAGGCTACGGAGCATGTATGTAAGTTGTGACTGTCAGATTGTGTGTGCACGTGTGTGTGTATGTGTGTGTGTATGTGTTGGGGAGTACAGTATCCTCCATGAAGTCAAGTTGAAAGTTCATATGAGTCCCTGTGTTGTCAAAAACTTTTCTGAAAACTCCAAGAGTTTGTTGCCCAAGGTGTGAAGCTAAGCATCTGGTCTTAAATTTACTTTTCTCAGGTGTCAGAGGAAACTACCCTGTTTGAATGAAATGTTTATCGTATCTAGGTTGTGTTTGATGTCCTTACTTTCAGTGGTTTTTCCCTCTGCCTTCACCTTTCCAGATTGCAAGGTCCTTCTTCCCAAAGGCAAGGTTGTGCTGATCAGAATCCTTCAGTGTTGACTCCCTCCCATGTCAGAGTGGAAAAGTCAGGAAAAAGATTCAGCCAGGAACAGAGGCCCTTGTGTCTGAGAGTTAAGTGAGCCTTCTATGCTACCTTCTAGAAACAAATGCAAACAATGCAAGCATATAGGGGTGGTGAAAATAAAATCTATTCTTGCCTTCTTCCAAGGTACAAAGTTAAACTATGTATTTCCTGCTTCCCTTGCAGTTACTGTCCTCACGAGATGAAGTTCTTGTCGATAGAATTTGAGCAGAAGTAAGGTGTGTGACTCGTGCCAGGCATTAAGACAATAGACTTACCTTCTGCGTGCTGTTTCACTCTTTCCACCAGCTGGATAGTTGGAACTTTTAGCAACTAAGCTTTGACATGCAGGTTTCAGCAATGTGTCAGTGACGACACAACAATGACTAGGAAGGAGACCGGGTATTTTTTTTTAATTAATTTTTATTGGAGTATACTTGCTCTACAATGTTGTGTTAGTTTCCACTGAAAAGCAGAGTGAATCAGTTGTACATGTACATATGAATGCGTGCTCAGTGGCTTAGTCACATCCAGCCCTTTGCGACACTTTGGACTGTAGCCTACTAGGTTCTTTTGTCCATGGGATTTTTTTTTTTCAGGCAAGAATACTGGAGCGGCTTGCCTTACCAACTCCAGGGTATCTTCCTCATCCAAAGATTGAACCCATGTCTCCTGCAGCTCCCGCTTGGCAGGTAGATTCTTTATCCACTGAGCCATCAGGGAAGCCACATACATATACATATATCCGCTCTTTTTTAGATTCTTTTCCTATATAGGTCATTGCAGAGTATTGAGTAGAGTTCCCTGTGTTATACAGTAGGTTCTTATTTGTTATCTGTTTTCTATATAGTAGTGTGGATTTGTCAATCTCAGTTTCCTAATTTATCCTTCCCTTTTGCTTTCCCCGCTTGGTAACCATAAGTTTGTTTTCTACATCTGTGACTCTATTTCTGTTTTGTAAATAGGTTCACTTGTACCATTCTTCTTTGAATGACCAGGCAGAAGAAAGCTTCCCTTCAGCCTAGAATGCCCACCTGAGACTATACAGGAGAGAAATTTAAATGTATTTATTTTTTTTAATTTTTTAGAAAATTTCTTGTTTTACCTCCTACTCCTTCACCCATATTCTACCTCTCCTGCTTCACTGGTAACTACAGATTTGTTCTCTGTATCTGTGCCTCTCCTTTTTTTCTTGTTATAATCACTCGCTTGTTGTATTTTTTAGATTCCACGTATATGTGATATCACACAGTGTTTCTCTGTCTGACTTATTTCAGTCAGCATAATGCCTCCAAATCCACTCATATTGCTGCAAATGGCAAAAATTTGTTCTTTTTTTTGGCTGAGTAATATTCCATTGTATATGCATACCACATCTTCATCCATCCCTCTGTTGATGTACACTTAGGTTGCTCCCATATCTTAGCTATTTTAAGTAATGCTGCTATGAACACTGGAGTAACATGTATCTTTTCAAACTGGTGTTTCTGTTTTTCAGATACATTCACAGGAGTGGAATTGCTGGGTCATAGGGTGGTTCTATTTTTAGTTTTTTGAGAAACCCCATACCGTTTTCCACCGTGGCTGCACTGGTTTACATTCCCACCAGCAGTATAGGAGGGTTCCCTTTTCTCTACAGATATTTATTCTTTAAGCTATTGACATCTTGGGGCCTCTGCTCTAGTATCTAGTCTCTACCCTAACTAATGCACAGAAGAAAGCTCTGCTCTTCTTCCTCTCCTAGAGGCAGGGGAGAGGTGCAGGCTCTGGATGGTTGATGGCCACCATTATGTACAGATTTTTGTTTGTTTTTGATGCAAAAAGAACAATCTGCCTAGATGAAAAAGTTGCAAAAGTTTCTAAAGTGCCTTGAACCATATTCATCTGTCCACTTGTTCATCTGCCCACAAACTTTGCCTAAGTACCTCTATGTGTAAGAAGGCAGAATGCTGCCTGCCACCATTTCGAACATTCTCTGCCCACCCCACACCCACCACATCCAGGATGCCATCTTTCAATATCTTCAGGAAGCAGGATCCACAGAGATGAAGTGGAAATTCCTGCTCAAATGCTTTGATGTGTGGGCAGCAGATGGAGCATAGGGAGGATGGGGTGTTGGATGGAAAAAGGCATTCTCCAGCCTCAGTGGCAGTGTGGTTCCAATTGTTATTTGTCTGTAACAATTGAGCTTACAGACTTGCAATTATTCACTTCCATTTATTCTCCACCAGATTTATTCCTGACACGCAAATCTCCCTCCCACCTAGGTCTTTGTCTTTCACTGTGATTATTGTCAATGGTAAATGTTTAAAGGACATGAGAGATAGGTTTGATCACAAGGGCTGGGTGTGCCCTGACAATAAACATTTCCCAGTCTGGTCATCTGACTTCTAGTCTCTGGAATTCAAGTTTTTCGTCTATAAAATGGGAATAAGCTTTTCTGTCCTGATTGTCTCACATAGGTGGAAAGTTATGGAAGCAAATGTGGAATGGAATTATATGAGGTTTTCTGAGTCCCTAGGGGCACTTGAGTGCACTGCTGCTGCTGCTAAGTCACTTCAGTCGTGTCCGACTCTGTGCGACCCCATAGACGGAAGCCCACCAGGCTCCCCCGTCCCTGGGATTCTCCAGGCAAGAACACTGGAGTGGGTTGCCATTTCCTTCTCCAATGTGTGAAAGTGAACTCACTCAGTCGTGTCCGACCCTTAGCGACCCCACGGACTGCAGCCTACCAGGCTCCTTCATCCATGGGATTTTCTAGGCAAGAGTACTGGAGTGGCTTGCCGTTGCACTAGACACTCCCAAACTGTGGGTAATATGGGCTCACGTGGTGACCCCAAGTGAACTTCTGTCCCCTCCCTATGAGACCCTGTCTGTTACTTCCCAGATTTGCAAATATTTCCTCTTACAAGAACCTGACAAAAGTAAAGGTCCATCAACAGAAGAATGAATAAGCAAATTCTGTTATATACATAGGATGCAATATTTTTTATCCATGAAGAGGGAGAACTAATACTTGCTACACTGTGGGTGAATCTGGAAACATTATGCTAAGTGAAAGAAGCCAGACACAAAAGGTCACATATTATTTGATCCTTTTACATAAAATATTCAGAAGAGATAAATCCATAGACACATGACACAGATTGGTGGTTGCCAGGGACTGGGGGCTGGGAGAAGGGGGATGAGAAACGGGTTGTGGGATTTTACTTGGGAGTGGTGGAAACAGTTTGAAACTAGTTAGAATTAGTGCCTGCATGGCACTATGAATAATTGGAGGCCACTGAATAAAATTCTGAAAGAGATGGGAATACCAGACCACCTGACCTGCCTCTTGAGAAACCTACATGCAGGTCAGGAAGCAACGGTTAGAACTGGACATGGACCAACAGACTGGTTCCAAATAGGAAAAGGAGTACGTCAAGGTTGTATATTGTCACCCTGCTTATTTAACTTATGTGCAGAGTACATTATGAGAAACGCTGGGCTGGAAGAAGCACAAGTTGGAATCAAGGTTGCCGGGAGAAATATCAATAACCTCAGATATGCAGATGACACCACCCTTATGGCAGAAAGTGAAGAGGAACTAAAAAGCCTCTTGATCAAAGTGAAAGAGGAGAGTGAAAAAGTTGGCTTAAAGCTCAACATTCAGAAAACTAAGATCATGGCATCTGGTCCCATCACTTCATGGGAAACAGATGGGGAAACAGTGTCAGACTTTATTTTGGGGGGCTCCAAAATCATAGCAGATGGTGATTGCAGCCAGGAAATTAAAAGACGCTTACCCCTTGGAAGGAAAGTTATGGCCAACCTAGATAGCATATTAAAAAGCAGAGACATTACTTTGCCAACCAAGGTCCATCTAGTCAAGGCTATGGTTTTTCCAGTGGTCATGTATGGATGTAAGAGTTGGACTGTGAAGAAAGCTGATCACTGAAGAATTGATGCTTTTGAACTGTGGTGTTGGAGAAGACTCTTGAGAGTCCCTTGAACTGCGAGGAGATCCAACCAGTCCATCCTAAAGGAGATTGGTCCTGGGTGTTCATTGGAAGGACTGATGCTAAAGCTGAAACTCTAATACTTTGGCCACCTGATGCGAAGAGCTGACTCATTGGAAAAGACCCTGATGCTGGGAGGGATTGGGAGCAGGAGGAGAAGGGGAAGATAGAGGATGAGATGGTTGAATGGCATCACCAACTCTATGGACATGAGTTTGAGTGAACTCCGGGAGTTGGTGATGGACAGGGAGGCCTGGCGTGCTGTGATTCATGGGGTCGCAAAGAGTCGGACATGACTGAGCAACTGAACTGAATAATATGAGTTATTATAACTCATACCCAGAAGGTATTAAGAGGGTCTAAGGAAAATGACTGAGGACGAGTGGTTGTCAAGGAGAGGTTGTGTTTGAGCTCATTTGAAGTAGAGAATTATTATTAGTTCTTGAAACTAAAGGGAAGAAAAAGAGTCTAAACTCTCCATATGTATGTAGGTTAGCCTATAAAAGTACTTAAAGTGGTATAGAAAGACAGACTTCAAATGGTGATTGTGGTTGCTCCTGAGGAACTGGATGGTGTGGCAGTCAAAAGGATTAAAGTTTTGTGTGCAGTATTCTTTAAAAAGAAAAGGAGGGACTTTCCTCATGGTCCAGGGGTTAAGACTCTGCCCTTCCAATCCTGGGGGCATGGGTTTGATCCCTGGTCAGGGAACTAAGATCCCACATACTACATGGCCAAAAAATACAATAAAATAACTTCTTTAAAAAATAAATAAGAGATGGGACAAATATGACAATATATAAACAATTAAGAATAAGATTTTATTATATCATTCTTTCCCCAGACCCTGCGTTTTTAAACATTTCACCAGTTTAGAAATGGTATTCATCACTTTAAAAAGTTTAAATGCATTTTTACTCTGTACTAGGTTAGATGGCATCACCGACTCAATGGACGTGAGTTTGAGCAAGCTCCAGGAGATGGTGAAGGACAGGGAAGCCTGGCACGCTGCAGTCCATGGGGCTGCACAGAGTCGGACACGACTGAGCAACTGAACAACAACAAGGTATGATTTGACTTATCCAATAAATTCTGGCTACACTTATTCTAAAGTTTTATGCTGACTTTGAGGAGGCTGGTCTCTTCACATCCCCTTGAAACATGTCACAGTGGTACTTTCTTCAAGTTCTTCCCTTAGTCTGGAGGGTTTTCTCGTTTCCTCCCTGCTCAGCCATTGTCTGACTTCCATTCAGAACCTCCCAGCTTGCTTCAGTTTCTCCCTCATAGGAGCTCCAATAATATCACTCATTTTAACACATATTATTTGACTTTGAATTTAACTTGCCTTCTCCACAGAATCATTAAGCTCCTTGAAGGCCTAACCCTCTTATAATCTGATTGGCAAAAGAGCTCCATTCCGCATTCCCAGTCCATTCCCATAGCAGACATGACTAATCAACCACATTACTTTTTCCCAGGGAACTTGAATGTAGCCTCAGAGTCCTCCTCAGAGCTCCTGCATCTGTAATTACCAACTGTACAGATTGAGCCTGGAGATGAAATCGCATTCCATTTCCGCACTTCTTTTGTAGCTTCGAAGGTACCAGCGTTGTACCCAACAGAGGTTCAAAAGGAACCAGCATCGTCCTGAAAACCCAGAAATTATAAAAATTTTAGGCAACTAATTTGGAAGAAACCTCACGACTCATTTCCGTGACATGCTGATGGCTGAGTCAACAGTTTGAAATGTCAGCTAGTCTGGAAGGGAGCTCAGAAAAGTTGGAAAGGAATTATGGTGCAAGAGATTAACATAATGCCAAACTCCCAACATTAGGACAGCTTGGCTGCCAGCTGCAGGGAAAAAGCTCAAGTGCAAAGGTGCGCCTTCATTTCTATCGTCAAGTAGAGGGCAACCCTCCCAAGCTTATCAGTTCAGTTCAATCGCTCAGTAATGTCCAACTGTTTGCGACCCCATGGACTGCAGCACACCAGGCTTCCCTGTCCATCACCAACTCCCAGAGCTTGCTCAAACTCATGCCCATCGAGTCGGTGATGCCAGCCAACCATCTCATCTTCTGTCATCCCCTTCTTTTCCTGCCTTCAATCTTTCCCAGCATCAGGGTCAAGGCCCTTGGAAAGCCCCAGGAGAAGAGTAGAGGAGAAGGGTGGGGAATGGTTCCTGGGTGAATTGAAGAAATGACTGCAAGTGAGGAAGCTGGGAAAGAGGCCTGAGAACAAGCTCTGAGGCCAAGGCCTTTGAAATCTCATTCCGACCCTAAGAGACGTCACTGTCCTGGAGGAAATAGGTCAACAAATCGAAGCGTCTTCATGATGGGGTCATGAGTAATTTTTTTCCAGCTTTTTATGCCTTTTTCTACTTAAAAAATTCCTGTAATGACCATGATTTATTTTCATGGTCAGAAGCTGAAAAAAAGAAAACAGATCCCAGAGGAATACCAAGCTTTTTTAAAAGTGTTGCAATCACTCTACCTTTGGGATCAGAGGGAAAAAGAAAAGCATGTCATTCCACCCACCAAGAAAGTGGAAATTGGAAAACTGGAAGCAAATATTGAAACTCCTTTATCCAATCTGCCCCTGTGGTCACTGGTCACTTTCCCCTTCATTTATTCATTCATTCAATGGTCATTAGCGGAGTGGCTACTAAGTGCTGGGGATACAAGACAGAAAAATAGGGGAGGGATAAATTGGGAAACAGGGACTGACATATACATACTACTATATATAAGACAGATAACTAATAAGGATCTACTGTATAGCACAGGGAACTCTACCCAATACTCTGTTATGACCAACACGCGAAAAGAATCTAAAAAAGAGTGGATATATGTATATGTATAATAGATTCACTTTGCTGTACACTTGAAACTCACACAACATTATAAACCAATTGTACTCCAAAAAAGATACATATACAACCCTTGCCCCCATGGGGCATCAGTCCAGGAGGTGGGGGAAGGGGAGGTCCACAGACCATTATCAAATGACACGTGGGTGTCAAGTTACCACGGTGGGCTAAGTGCTGTGGGGAAGGGGCTGTAAGTGGCCCTGTGAAGGTGGGTGATGGCTCAGGCTGGAGAGAGAAGGTAACCTTGTCATCATCACTGCTCAGGGCTTCCCCATCATCACTGCAAAGGCTGTGGGCTCTGACACCCCTCCTCCTGTGCTCTTCTTCTCCAGTCCATCTGGCAGCCCCCTCAATGCTGGCTCCCCCAGCCTGTCTCGGTGCTCAGTGACTCCATGACACACAGTGGCTCCCTATTACCTCCTACTGTCTCAACATTAAATACCTCTCTCTAACTTGCCCGGTCTTAAGGAATCTCACCTCCCAAGGTCCCCACTGGCCCAGATGGTATTTCTGATTCAAGTTTTACTTTTTATTTTTTGGCCATGTTGTACAGATGTGAGATCTTACTTCCCTGACCAGGAATCGAACCTATGTCCTCTGCATTAGAAGCACAGTCTTAACCACTGGACTTCCAGGGAAGTCCTAGGTGCAAGTTTTAAAAAGGGGGCTCTTCCAACCCCTACCAGGGAACACAACTTGGAGGGCAGAGCTCAGGCTGAATTTTAGTCCCTACTCTGTTTTCTGGCTTTACCTCCACATATAGACCACATACCTCTCAAGTAGGAATTTTAATCTTTTGTATTTTAATGCCCATGGTCCAACTCAGCACTGGGCACATGTGCAAGGCCTTCTCAGTGAGGGATCAGCTGCCACAGTGAGTCTTAAATGATAGAAACCTTCAGGCCAACCTGTGTTTGGCCTCAGATTTGCTCTATGACCTTGGAAACTGTCTTTAGGTCCTGAAGACCTCCATTTCTTCCTCTGCAAAGTGGGAGGACTGGCTGCGCACTTCAGGCATGAGTGAGCTGGAAAGAGAGGACGAGATAGGGCTGAGGGGGACACAGGACAAAGATGGGAGGAGGTGGCGGGTTCCTTCTCCCTTGATCTTCTCGAGCCTTTACCACAGGAACTGCGAAGCAGTTGAGGCTGCCTGCTCTGAGGAGAGTGCCTCTCTCAAGGGCGGTCCTTATCTCTTCTCAAGAGGCGCCTCCTTCCTGGGCCCCAGCCGCCTGTGGTTGAGTGGAGCTCGCGTATGAAGTTGAACCCAACCGCACACCCACCTGAACGCCACAGGAGGGATTGGATTTTCCAGGGAAGTCCCAATTTTGAATCTTACGTCTCACCATATAAACCATGATATGTTGGACCATGCGTTCCGGTTTGGGGCCCAAAAACCTGGCTGGCCATGGATTGGGATCAGGGTGTGGGCAGTCCCTAGATGGAAGTGAAAGCAGAGGCCTTCCTTGCACGTCTGTCCTCACCCACTAGAGGTCCAGGCTTCCTGCTCTGACCTACAGCCACCTCTCCTCATGGTCCTCCAATTCCTTAGCACAGACTCAGTGCCATAAGTCTGGGCCTTCCCGCCCACCATCCCAGGTCTCATCTGGCCATCAGGCCGCTGGTAGGTTCACAGAGGCCTCGGGGAGACCAGGGTCCTCCTCTCTGATTCGTTAGGGACTCGGGTAGGGGGACTTTCATGTCTTGGCCAGCTGTTGAGAGGCGAGGTGAGTGTTTGAGGTTCATAGGTCTTTGGATGAGGGACACTCAGGTCATATCAGGAGAGTGGCTGAAAGCAGGGAGCAGCCAGGAGAAGCCCCTCTACCCTCCGATCCTGCGTGGGTGGCCAGAAACAGGAAGCAGAGGGGTGTGACAGGTTTGGAAATGCCAGAGCTGAGTTTGGTCCTTGCTCTGCCTCCCACTAATACTGAATCTTCCTCGGGGTCCATTTCCTCATCTAAGAAAGGGCTAATCCCCGACCAGGCTGTGAAGCTGAGTAGCTGCCCAGTTGTGGCTCTTCACTAAGGCCAGCAGTCCTTGGCAATTTCACGAGAATGGGTGACCCTGTTCTCTATGTGTGATCCCACTGCTGATTGGACCTGGGAACCTCCAAGGCAGCCTGTGGGAGCCACAGAGGCCCCCTGGGACCCTGCAGAAAGACCCTACCTGCTGTAGTGGAGGGTGGCTGTGGAGAGACGCACGGAGGGGACTCGGGGGAGCTGAGTGTCAGCCAGGAAGGACAGTGAGGAAACCCACGAGTTAGTAGAAACCTTGAGGCAGAAAGAAGGTGCTCTAAGAGAGACAGAGAGGGTAGGGGCAAGAGAAGCAGTTACAGATATGACAGAGACCCAGATAACTGAGTCACTGTTGGACTGACACTCAGGTGGGCCTGCTTCTGAGGGAACAGCTGCTACTGTGGGATCCAGAACAATCTCTCTGGTCTCCTTGAGGCTCTGATGTCTTGACACCCACAGTATCTTTACTTCCAATCTGTCTTTCCAATAGCCCTCCCTCAGTTCAGTTCAGTTGCTCAGTCGTGTCCGACTCTTTGCGACCCCATGAATCGCAGCACGCCAGGTCTCTCTGTCCATCACCAATTCCCAGAGTTCACCCAAACCCATGTCCATCGAGTCTGTGATGCCATCTAGCCATCTCATCCTCTGTCTTCCTCTTCTTCTCCTGCCCCCAATCCCTCCCAGCATCAGAGTCTTTTCCAGTGAGTCAACTCTTCGCATCAGGTGGCCAAAGTATTGGAGTTTCAGCCTCAGCATCAGTCCTTCCAATGAACACCCAGGATTGATCTCCTTTAGAATGAACTGGTTGGATCTCCTTGCAGTCCAAGGGACTCTCAAGAGTCTTCTCCAACACCACAGTTCAAAAGCATCAATTCTTCAGTGATCAGCTTTCTTCACAGTACTCTCACATCCGTACATGACCACGGGAAAAACCATAGCCTTGACTAGACGGACCTTTGCTGGCAAAGTAATGTCTCTGCGTTTTAATATACTATCTAGGTTGGTCATAACTTTCCTTCCAAGGAGGAAGCGTCTTTTATTTTCATGGTGTCTTTTATTTTCACCATCTGCTATGATTTTGGAGCTCCCCAAAATAAAATCTGACACTGTTTCCACTGTTTCCTCAACTATTTCCCATGAAATGATGGGATCAGATGCCATGATCTTAGTTTTCTGAATGTTGATGCCCTGGGGCAAATAACATTTGTCTGTATTCCTTGAAGGCTTTTCTGACGGCTCAATGGTAAAGAATCCGCCTGCCAATGCAGGAGACGCTGGTTCAGTCCCTGGGTCAGTAAGATCCCCTGGAGAAGGAAATGGCAATCTGCTCCAGTATTCTTGTCTGGGAAATCCCATGGACAGAGGAGCCTGGTGGGCCACAGTCCATAGGGTCACAAAAGAGTCCAACACGACTTAGGGACTGAACAACTACAAAAACAAATATCCCTTACAATTTGAAAAAAGTAGAAACGAAGACTTATTTTGCAGGATTCTTATGAAAATTGATCAAAACCATGCGTAGAAAGTTGTCTCCAAGTGACCCACATGCATAGCAGGTGATTAGATGGCTTGGGCGGGGTGGTTGGGGGTGCTTTTTCTGCCAAGGAAGTGAACATAGCACTGGACCGTAGAGCCAGAAAAATTCAGGAGGCCACACGGAAGCCAGGGTGTTCAGAGCTCTGTTCACTGAAACAGGCTGCATGAACAGCCTCATTCTCCTGGTCTGTCCCGTAGAGACCTCACAGCTACATGAACAGTATTTTGGAAACAAATCACGGGACTTATGCTTGAACAGGGCCCACTTGTGCTAGCTTCTTATAGGAGAGATAGTCTGAGAGTCGTTAGATATCTGCTGAAGTGTTGGATTTCTCAACAATTGTCATGTTATATGAGGATTTCTGCAGAGACCATTAGAAAGGAAATCTGGGCTGTCCTGACAATCCCAGAACACATGGGATAGACCAAAGTCATCTGGATCATCCCTGACTTTGGCCTCTCTGGGGAAGGTGGACAAGACAAGAAGGAGCATTAACTGAGCCTCAGGGGAACCAGGACTGCAATGGCAGTTTGACAAGTGATTCCACTGGCAGTCCAATTGTCAGGATGCTGGGCCAATTTCTCGTGACTCTATTCCTCATATACTTTCATGATGACCTTCTCTCTCCTGTCCCACATTTGTCACTGTCCCTTCCAACCCAGAAGAGTCAACGGTTGGTCTTGCTGGTTCAGCTCAACTTTACAGAGGAGGATACAGGGTCGGAGAGGTTGAAGTGACCCGCTCAAGTTCGTGTGAATGGTAAGTGCAGGTGACGGGATTTGAGCTCAGATCTGCTTGATTCCTTTCTTCCCACCAAGCCCAGGTATTACTGCAGAAAAAAGCAAAACACTCAGGGTAGAGGTGAATTCCAGCCATGACCTGGTTCTCACAGCACACCGACTCACTTTGAACCTGAAGGTGGAAAGTGGAAAAATGCCAAACTGGTCTGGGAAGGGGTGGGGAGAGGAAACGGGTGGGGGGCGGGTATGTTGAATTGAAAATGTTCTCTGCTTCGTCATTAGGAGAAAGGAAAGGGGTGCTCTTCTCATTTTCCTTAACAAAAGCAGCTCAGGAAGAAAACAGTTTATTAAAATACTGCATACTTAAGCAAGGAAGCCAAAACCCTATTTCAGTTCTTGAGGAGAAATGTTTGCAAAAGAAGAAAAAGGGTTAGTCAATAGCTGCTTTTGTTTTTTTTTAATAAAAGAAACCTTGAGTGGGTTCAAGTGGGTGAAGGCATGTTTGGGGGACTTTGTTTTACTTGAGATCATCAAATTACACAGAATAAGCTGTCAGCCTCTGAGGGCTGAGGGTTTGTTTCTCACACGTGGATCCCACTGTCTAGGACTGGACTTGGTACATAGTAAGTGCAGAACAAAAGTGTCACCTGATGACCCACCAGTCTCCACCAGGTTGCTGGGGCATTGAGATCAGAAATAGACAAACCCAATGTTTGCTGGCCCAACAGCCCCTCTCAAATGTTACCAGTCCTGAAAAGGCTTGGCTCAGAATGATGCTAGTGAGGAAGGACATGAGCACTGGGAGTCCAGAGGGTTCTAACAACCCTTATTACCCACCCTTAGCCTGAGATGACTGTATTATTGCCCACTTTGCTTAGATGGGATTTACAACCTATGGGATCTAACTCAGTGGTTAGATGTCAAAGGCATGAGGTAGACCCATTCTCACTTATCTTTCAAAACTAACTAAGTTTCACTGCCTCCTCCTCCAGGAAGCCGTCCTTGGTGCTCAATCTCCTCCCCCTGCTCTTTCAACTCTGGGTTAAATCTCTCCCCTACCATGCATCTCCAGCTCTCCTTGTGAAGCAGTGCATCTCCATCCTGGTATTCATCATCTCAGATGAGACAATCAGTTCAATTCTCACTACCCTGTCAGGTCCTCAGGGATGAGGTAAGTTTTCTTTAACTCCAGTTAAAGAGTTCAGTACTTAACTCAGGGCCTGGCATGTAGTAGGTGCTCAATAAATGTTCTTAAATGAATAAAAGGAAGGGAGGAAGAAGCGAAGGAAGGAAGGAAAGGAGACAAGACGCTCTGAGAATTATGACATTTTCTTTCTGAAATTTGTCTCATAATTTTTTGCCCTTCTGTCTACAGATGGCAATTCAAGTCAGGATTCTACTTTTCATCAATGGTTGAGTGCCTCTACTCCCAGCTGTGTCTTTGGCACCAGAGGCAGAAGGAGATTTGCTTGGATTGAGGGGGATTTGGGAGTGCAGTGTCTGAGAGCTATTTGCATGTCCTAACACATTTCTGAACTAAATGTATGTCTGAACCACACACAAAAGGCACACGCAGCCACATTCTCTCTACCTGGAACTTAGTTACTAAGCAATTTCACCTTTCAGACTACAGCCCACTGCTAGTGAGCAAGCAGGGTGTGGGAGGGCGGAGAGCATGCTCTCCTGTTTGCTGTGGTAGCCACGACGGCCAGAACAGGCCAGGTAGCTGCTGGGTGTTCACAAGCTATTTGTTGAGTGATTGAAAATGTGAGATGCTGAAAAATTTCTACTATAAATCCTGAACTCCTCTCATAGGGGAGCCTCTTAGACTCTCACTCACGTCATGTTGACAGTTAATTTACAAATCAGTCTATCAGAGTCCATCATCTTGTTCTATATCTGTTGCAGACTAAAAACTGGAAGAAAAGAAATGTGTTTTTACTCTATCCATGTAAATATATATATAATAAAGAAAGAATTACGAAAAGTAGTCTTCACAAAACATAGTAGACTAGCAGCCAGTTGTGACAACTGTTTTTTTTTTTTTCTAAATAGTTCATGAGGGGATTCCGAATATCACAGACCATTATCAATATTCAAAGTGATAACTAAGTCATGAAAAGTAGGTTAAATAAATTTCGACTTACTCTTCTGGGAAGACAAGAAAGTGAATAAAGCATTTAAAAAGAATTTCTATCCATGATGGATAAAATTGAAAAAGGTAAGGTATGTAAAAAAGTAATCCTAAAGCATTTCCATTAGCTGAGGCATTGTGGAAACTGAATAGTTTTGATTCCCAAAAGCAAGTTTCTTGTTGTTAATGGCCTTTGTCCTTTGGCTTCTCCCCATTGGCATGGGTAGTCACAGGTTGCTTCCAGCTCTTGGGGGCGTGTGGCCTCAGGGGATGGATACACTGCGGAAACCCCAAATTGGAGCCCACGTTCCTAACCAGGTCTTGTTGTTCAGTCACTAAGTCATGTCCAACTCTTTGAGACCCCATGGGCTGCAGCATGTCAGTCTTCCTGGTCCTTCACAATCTCCCAGAGTTTGCTCAAACTCATGTCCATTGAGTCAGTGATGCTGTCTAAACATCTCATCCTCTGCTGCCCCCTTCTCCTTTTGCCTTCAATTTTTCCTAGCATCAGGGTCTTTCCAATGAGTCGGCTCTTTGCATCCGGTGGCCAAAGTATTGGAGCTTCAGCTTCAGCATCAGTCCTCTCAATGAATATTCAAGGTAGATTTCCTTTAGGATTGACTGGTTGGATCTCCTTGCAGTCCAAGGGACTCTCAAGAGAGTCTTCCAACACCACAGTTCAAAAGCATCAATTCTTTGGTGCTCAGCATTCTTTATAGTCCAACTCTCACATCCACACATGACTACTGAAAAAACCATAGCTTTGATCAGATGGACCTTTGTTGTCAAAGTAATGTCTCTGCTTTTTAGTCTGCTGTCTAGGTTGGTCATAGCTTTTCTTCCAAGAAGCAAGGGTCTTTTAATTTCATCTACGGTATTTACTACAGTATTTACTCATTTCTGGTTTTCTCCAAAGGGCGGTAAAAATAGGACTTCTTTAGGACACAAGGAACACTGAGGCTTGAACAAAGCTATTGGTTACAGTGAGAATTAGTGATTATCTGGAAGGACAAAATAAGGTAGAGAAAGCCACGGGGAGCCAGAGCCAAGGGTGAGATGGGAGGGCCTTGGATTCCTACCCTCTGCCTGGGCGGTGAGGTGTGGGATACTGGCGCCCCCATCTCCAGGGTGCACCTGAAGGAACCAGCCCCTTCTTCCTCCAGATCCCAGTGCACAAAGTGAGTGATGCAGCAGAGGGGTGGCAAGACCAAGCGGAAGCTAAGAAAAGTTGGCCCCTGTCAGGTGAGCCACAGAAGAGCCACACTCTCCCACCGTGAGCTCTGGGAGCACAGTGCTCAACCCCCAGCAGACTTCCAAAGGCCCAGCCTTCTGTTTCCTGGATGATCCCTGCACCTCTGCCAATCCCTATCATCAGCAATTCTAGCAGCATCTGGAAGGCTGACTGACAGATCAGATCCTGGACAGTGCGGAGTTGGGTGAGGAGGGAAGAAAGCTGCATTGCCCCCGTCCTCAGGACACCCACCCAGGCATAGAACCCAGCTGGATGTCTGAACCCAGTAGGACTCTGAATATTATGGGGTTGGCCAAAAAAGTTCATTTAGGTTTTTCTATAACATGTTACAGAAAACCTGAACAAACTTTTTGGCCAACCCTATATATGATAGGGCTTTCCTGGTGGCTCAGATGGTAAAAAATCTGCAGTGGAGGAGATTCAGGTTTGATCCCTGGATCAGGAAGATCCCCTGGAGAAGTGAAATTTTTGGACAACCTTATTTATAAAGACAATGACAAAACAAGTTCCTGATATCTTCTGGCTGAGAATGAAGGTGTGCCCTAAAGCAGCCGAGCTTTCCCTTTGAAGATAGACAATATCTGGGTTTGAAGGCCTTCAGTCCCCCTTGGACTTAAGAACCAATTTGTCCTGCAAGCAGCAGGGCCCCATGGAATCACCTTAAAGAGTCAGCCTCCAGCCTACCTCTCTTGTGCTGCATCTTCCTCCAAGATGGACTCTGAAACTCCCTGGCCTCCCATCATGGGCCTGTTCCCTTCCACCTCCCGGAACTGGGGGCCTGAGATACCTGAAGGCCTCAGGCTTCAGCTTGCCACAGAGAGCTCAAGAAGAAGCAGGAAGAGCAGGCACAGGGAACTCTCTCTGCACAGAGAACTCCTGAAACTTACAAACTGCTTCCACCAATCCTTTCCAAGCTTTCTCCCCGTCTTACTCCCTCCTCCACTATAAATATCCCCTCAACAGCTGATGGGGAGACAGATAGGAGCAGTACCTCCTGTCTCCTTGCTTGACTGCCCTGCAATAAAGCTTTTTAATTTCTGCAAAATATCACTGCCTCAGGATTTGGTCTTTCTGCCGTGCAGAGGGCAGTGAACCCACTCGCTCAGTCAATTACTGTCTACCATGTTCCAGGCACTCTGCTGGTCATTTTTTGTATCTAATCCCATTTGTCCATTCAAACCATACCCAGGTACACCGATTTCCTCCTCCTAGAGAGGAAGGGTCAAGCTGGTATAGGATACTGGAACCCAGTCTATCCTTCTGCTGACAGCAGTGGAGCTGTCTGGCCACATTCCCTTCTCACCTGTCTCCCGACTGTAGCATCTGTCAAATCAAGGTTCTTGCCTGTCTCAAGAGCAAACCCATCTGCTCATCTTCTCAGAGTTCCAAAGATAGGCCCTCGGTCTTGGTGGCCATGGGGAGGGGTGCCAGGATGAGCACTGAGTGACCATCCCACGACCATCAAAGGTGAGCACTGTGGGCTTCACCCCTTCCAGCTGGCACTTCCTGCTGACAGGAGCTGCTCTCAGACACTGTTCTCTGTCTGGGAAGTGCAATCCCACTCCAGGACATCCCTCAGAAGCCGTGGGGGCCTCCAGGGGCCTGGACTGGGTTCTCATTTTCATCCTTGACTGTGTAAGGAATTATTTCTGCCGAATCAGGCCTGACCACTCAAGGGAGTCACTGCTGGAATATTCCGGGAAGATATATTTTATGGCAAAATCTTGCTTCCTTCTGTTTTATGTATGACATTTCCCAAAAGAAAAAAAAAAAAAAGTTGGAATAACTAGCATCATTAGTCTTTTTTTTCTTTTATTTTCCAGCCCAGCACCATCTGTCATCAGAAAACAGTTTACTTTATACCTCTCAGACTGATTTCCACATTCAGAGAAAGCTGGACAGAGGACAGCGGTGACCTCTGGATGCCCCACAGCAAGGGGCTGGGAGGTGGGGGAGGTGAGCAAATGATCAGCCGGTGAGGCGGCTCAGGAGAGAGCTGAGCTGAGAAACATCGGATGGTACACGCGACGTTATCAGACAGGCAACTTCTCCCTGGTTGCTTCTTGCTCCCTGCTCAGTTGGCTGAAAACACGATTAAAGTTCTGCCATTGTTGGTGCAAGCATCATCTGTGACATGGAGGTGAGGGAGCATGTGGGGTGGAAGCTATCACAGAATACTTTGAGATTTCTTTTTTTTTTATCCTCAAGTCTATGGGTTCCAGTCTGTGAACCAAGAGAGAAGAGGGCCTAAGTTGGTAATCATTTGTTACCAGACTGTGACCTTCTCCTCCATCTGAGAAGGACCAGATGAGACTCTAGGCTGAGGTTGCTGCTATAGACCCACAGGTAAGGAGAGATGGGAAAATCCATCAATGTCTGAACACCCTCTTTATGTCATGTCAGATACAAATAGCCACAAATAGATAGGGAGGTATTAAATCTTTCGGTTTCTGGGTTGATGCTGAGCTAAGAAATCTAAAATTGATTCTTCATGTGGACTTAGATGAACTTTACCACAAAATTTCTTAGCTACATTTTCAGGCAACCCAGATTGAGGAAATGTCAACCCTGACAATCAGACACCTACCCTCACACTGACCCCTCCACTGAAAGGTCTGGGCTCTTACCCAACAGGGTGATGCTAATCAGAATTTCATTTTGTAACTGGGGAGGAGCCTACTTAGGGTTTTAGGAACAGAGTCACATGGTCAGATCTGTGTTTCTGGAAACATCATTCTGTGTGCAAATGGGAGGTGGATTTCAAGGGGGAACTGGCTTAGAGACACTAACGAGGAGCTGCTATGGCCTCAATGTTTGTGTCCCTCTAAAATCCATAGGCTGAAACCTAACATTCAATGCCATAATACTGGAAGGTTGTCCAACTCTTTGCAATGCCACGGACTGTAGCCCGCAAGGCTCCTGTGTCCACAGGATTTCCCAGGCAAGAAGACTGGAGTGGGTTGCCATTTTTTCTCCAAGGGATCTTCCTGACCCCAGGGATTGAATCTGCATCTCCTGCATTGAAGACAGATTCTTTACCTCTGAGCCATCAGGAAAGCCTACAAGGGATATAGACAAACCTTATAGAGAATGCAGGGAGGAGGTCTGATTCTGCCCCAGCCCAAACCTGCCTATCTACAGATCTCCCAGGGAAACATCCAGGAAACAGAAGATGAGCAAGAAAGAGGAAAGACCACTTTCCTTAAGTTGCCATATGAATTCCTTTTTCCTTGTGTCGCCTTCTAAGCTTAGAAGGATCAGTCATCCTTGTATCAGTACACTACTCTGGTCTCTCAGCACTGCATTTCTGACTCCTCCCAGGGGAGACAGCATGCACTGCTGTCTGCTGGTCCACACTTCAGGTTTTACAGAAGCTGACATCTGCCAGTCTCCCAGTCAGGAGACTGCCCGGGTCCACAGCTGACCGTAGGGGAGGAAATCCTACTTGCTTCCAGGACATGCCACATTCTCCAATATCAGCTTTATCTACAGCAAAGATGACAATTTGATATCCATATGCCTTGTTCCTCCCTTTTTTAATCTCTAAATTAGTCCAGAAGTCAAATGAGGAGAATAAGCTTCTCATTTATTGTACTCCCTAAGACTCAAAATTTAATATAAGTTGGTGCTTGGGGTCCAAATCTCAACCTCTATTTTTTTTTCACAATCAAATTTATTTACTTTCAATTGAAAGGTAATTGCTTTATAATACTGCATTGGTTTCTGCCAAACATCAACATGGTTTGGGAGGAGCCAAGCAAATGACTCGAGGCCCACAGTTGTTGTTCCGTCGCTATGTCCAACTCTTTGCGACCCAGTGGACTGTGGCCTGCCAGGATCCTCTGTCCATGGGATTTTCCAGGCAAGAATAAGGGAGTGGGTTGCCATTTCCTCTTCCAGGGGATCTTTCCCACCCAGGGATCAAACTAGTCTCTCCTGCATTGGCGGGCGGATTCTTTCCCCTTGAGTCACCAGGGAAGCTCTGAGGCCCACCCAGAGGGGACGAAAGATGAGAAAGATTTGTTGAAGAGGTAGATCCCATTGGGTACTGTGGGTGAGATTAGCATCCAAGTGCAGCCTGACTAGAGAGGGAGGGGCCTTTCAGGAGGGGGACAGCAGCAGTGTGGGGGAGGAATTTGTCATGGGCTGGGCAGCTCCTCTGCAGTGTCAGAAGTGGGGTTTACTCATGCCATACAGGATGGCCCCTTCATTCCAGAGGCCAGGGGGTGGCTGATGCTATAGATCAACAAAACTGGGATAAGGGGGCAATAAAAAGCTTGAAGTTTGATTGACAGGTTTGGGTTTTTTTTAACTTTTTATTTTGTATTGTGGTATAGCTGATTAACAATGCTGTGATAGTTTCAGGTGAATAGTGAAGGGACTCAGCCCGGTATCTGGGCTTCCCTGATAACTCAGTAAAGAATCTGCCTGCGATGCAGGAGACCCCAGTTTGATTCCAGGGTCAGGAAGATCCACTGGAGAAGGGGTATGCTACCCACTCCAGTATTCTGGCCTGGAGAATTCCATGGACTGTATAGTCCATGGCTTCCCAAAGAGTCAGACACAACTGAGAGACTCTCACATTCTCCCCCAAACCCCTCTCCCATCCAGACTGCCACATAACATGAGCAGAGTTCCCTGTGCTATATACAGTAGGTCCTTGTTGGTTATCCATTTTAAACTTAGCAGTGTGTACATGTCCATCCCAAACTCCCTAACTATCCCTTCCACTCATCCTTCCCCCCAGCAACCATAAGTGTGTTCTCCAAGTCTGTGAGTCTCTTTCTGTTTTGTAAGCTCATTTGTATCATCTCTTTAGATTCCAATATAAGGAATGTTTTCTTCTCTGACTTACCTCACTCAGTATGACAATCTCTGGGTCCATCCCTGTTGCTACAAATGGCATTATTTCATTCCTTTTAATGGCTGAGTAATATTCTACTCCGGGAATTGGTGATGGACAGGGAGGCCTGGCGTGCTGTGATTCATGGGGTCTCAAAGAGTCGGACACGACTGAGCGACTGACCTGAACTGAACTGAATATTCTATTGAATATATGTACCACATCTTCTTTATCTAATCCACCATCGATAAGTCTTTAGTAAACATCACAGTATGTCTGAGAATGTGCTGAAGACTGAAGACACACTCGGTGATGAGCAAAACAGGTCTGGCTCTGCCCTTGGGGATTTATCATGGTTTCTCCAAGTTGTCTTTTTTTCTGGTTCCTTTGAGGCTTGGGGAGTAAGAGGAACTAGTACTCCCTTTCAGGGGGTGCTGTGAATGCCCAAGGCTTGTGTCTGTTGACTTTCTTTTGCTATGAGCCTTAGGGAGATGAGCAGGGAAATCACATCCAGTGACGAGAAATAGCTCAATTGACCAGAAATAGGAAGTCTGTCCAGCTGGTGTCCTATCTGTCCTCCTTTTGCATGACTAAGAAGCTTTTTATTAATACACATATATGTATATCTCCATAGGGGTGTGGATGAATGAGGTGTGTCCGGGTTTTAGGTCCTGAGTGTGAAATAAATGTCAACCTGTCCATTTTTCTCTCTTCTACCTGTGCTCCCCATGAACATCAAAGAAATCAGACCCATGTGACTACGCAAAAGGGATCTTATTTGGGAATTCACCTTGTTTAGAGAGGGAAGCACCCAGCCACCACCACCAGTAAAAGTTGAGTGACCAAGGCAAGGCACACCCCTTCCTGGGGCCTGTTTCCACATCTGGAGTAGATGGAGTTGGCGTGGCTCAGGGGTTTCCACCCTGAGTTGTGCGTCAGCCTCCTCTGGGAGCATTAAAAATACAGATTCAGGACTCCAGGTCCAGAGATTCTGATTCACTGAGTCTGAGGTGAGACCGGGGAGTCTACATTATTCCTAAGCAACCTTTATCCTCTAATGATTCTGGTGCAGCATGGAGTCCAGACAAACTGGGTAAAAATAGGCCACCCAAGCCATGCAGATCACACAGGTTTGTAAAAAGCGAGGCTGAAGACACAGCTGCGGCTTCAGTGAGGGTGTCAGGATGGTCATGGGGCCTTCAGCCTTGAAAGCCCAGTGGGCAGTCAGCGCTGAGCGAGAACAAGAGTGAGACAACAGGAAGCACCGGCTTCCTCCTTCTGGTGTCTGAGGAAGTGGGTCAGATCCACCCACTGGGGATGCTCCTGCTGGTACCTGTGCCCCAGGAACCCTGGACCGATTGGTTGCATGTGTCCGGGTGATGGGGGAGTCTCTAGTTGGAGCGTCCCCGTGTTGGGAGCCTCAGAACACAGCTCATTTGTGGTAAGGATTTAGGACAGCCGTCACTCCAAAGGGCTTGTAAGGAAGATCTCTCCCTGCCGGCTGACTGCCTCTGGGAGGGATCCAGGTGCTTCCTTCGGCTGCTTACAGAGGCACTTTGTCCTTTTGGCACTCTTCCTTTATCAGTCTCCTGTCTTCCTGGAGCTCATGGAGCCCTCAGTTTCCTGATGCATGATGAATCCAGAGAGAAATCTGATCAGCCCCCACCCCCAACTTGGACTGGAGCTGCAGCCACACAGTTCACTGGCCAGACATTCAGATGCCCTAGTTGGACCAAACTGCTGTAGCCAGGGACAGGGCCCAGAGCTAAACTATGAGTGTGGCTGGATCCTTTCAGCAGGGATGGCAGTGAAGGGGGGTGGGTGACAAGCAGTGACAGGCACCTCTGGAGAATTCTCTGCAGCCTGCCCCATGCTGGCTGTTTGAGCGAGGTGGGGACTGAGAAGGGCAATACCCCAAGTATTCAAAGTTCACATTAGGAAAATTGTTACCAGATATTTGAGGTGAGATCCTGGGTGTCCTTGGGATTCCCCGGTGGCTCAGTGGTAAAGAATCTGCCTGCCAATGCAGGAGACACAAGTTCGATCCCTGGGTGGGAAAGATCCCCTGGAGGAGGAGATGGCAACCTACTCCAGTACTCTTGCCTGGAGAATCTCCATGGACAGAGGAGCATGGCGGGCTACAGTCCATGGAATTGCAAAGAGTCGGACACGTGCCTGCAGCTGCACAGCAAGCCCTTCAAATGCACAGCCGGGTGTTACACCATCCAGCTGCCGCCAGGCTGGTTCCTAGGCATCCTAGGCAATTTCCCTCGGTGACCGCTAAAGCTGGCGTGGAATGCGTTCTCTGGTCTCAGGGGGAGCTCTCCTGGGAGTCAGATGACCTCCTGGTGTTTCCATGCGTGTGAGGAGGAGGGAGCCAGGCCCTGCTTCCTGGAGAGCCTTTGTTAGCGTTGCTTGGAGGGGCCTACTCGGAGAGGCTGAGTAGGCACCTACCCTGGGCGATGACATCAGGCCCTGCATGAGGATGAGGTGTGTGACCACAGGGCTGTGCATCCAGGAGGCTTATTGCTTTCTTAGGAGGTGAAACCTCAGGTGGGCACAGCTGATTCCAGAAAATGCTGGGGACAGAGTGGGTTAGCCAGGGATGCAGCAAGCGTGTGGTGTCCTCAGCTTCTCCGCGGTGCTGTGTGCTTTGGCCACTCCAGACAGCTCCCCCCACAGGCTGGTGGCCTGGCAGGGATACTGCTGCCCCCGACATGCACCTGGGTCCTGTTCAGGTGCTGTCTGGCAAGGACACAGAAGTCTCTCCAGGGGATCTGGAAAGGAGTATGACATGGTCCCAGATTCCTGATTCTCCGTGCTATGACGGGGCTGTTCCTCTAAGCCTCCTCCCTTCCCTGGGCCACATTTTCAAAAGGTCACTTTTGGAGTGCCCTTGGCCTAAGCTGCTCGGAGGGGCTATGCTAACAAAGGCTCTCCAAGAGGCAGGGCCTGGCTCCCTCCTCCTCACACGCATGGAAACACCAGGAGGTCATTTGACTCCCAGGAGAGCTCCCCCTGAGACCAGAGAACGCATTCCATGCCAGCTTTAGCAGTCGCCGGGGGAAATTGCTTAGGATGCCTAGAAACCAGCCAGGCGGCCGCTGAATGGTGTGACACCCGGCCGAGCATTTGAAGGGCTTGCTGTGTGGCTGCAGGGCAATGACCTTGAGCCACTTCAGTTGTGAGTCCAGGTGTTTCAGGACAAAGCCCACGCAAAGTGGAGGGTAGGAAGAGAAACAGCCCAGAGAGAGGGAAACTTTGGGGCGGGAGACCGTCCCCCAAGCAGCGGGGGTCAAGCGATTGTATGTCCATCTCAGGGAAAGGTCACTGCAGCCACAAGGGTGTTGTCAGAAGTTCCACCACTTGGGGTCTGGGGCACAGGACTTGCAGCATGTGGGTTCCTCCCTTCCTGCCTTGGGGCATCTCAGAGGCTCCAGCCAGTCCCAGGAGCCACAGCAGCTCCATCCTCCCAGTTGCCCAGGCCGTGGGGACCACGACTGAAGCACCTCTCCAGCCAGGTCTGGGCCCTTCGGGACACCTGATGCCAGCTGTGGCCTCCCAGCCTCCTCTGCTTCTATTGGATTAACTTGACCTCTGGGATGAACTTTCCCTGCTGGTTACTTGAGGTAAACCAGCAGCCCTGGGGCTCTAGTGGAGCAGACTTACCATCATTTTTGTAACCAGTTTTCTGCAAGCTAAGTCACTTCAGTTGGTTCCGACTCTTTGAGACCCTATGGATTGTAGCCCGCCAGGCTCCCCTCTCCATTGGGTTCTCTAGGCAAGAATACTGGAGTGGGTTGCCATTTCCCTCTCCGGGGGATCATTCCAACCCAGGGATCAAACCTGAATCTCTTACATCTCCTGCATTGGCAGGCGGGTTCTTTACCACTAGCACCACCTGGGAAGCCCCAACTAGTTTCCTACTGCTTTGCTCTTGTTTTTGAATTTTCACCCTTAATAATTCCGTGGTAAATACCATGGGCACACAGTATCTTTTCCTAAAGAGAGAATCCCCAAAGTGAAAAAAGCTGGATCAAAGGATATAAGAATTTTTACAACTCTTTTCAACTTACTTTCCAAAACATTGTGCCACTTTATTATGTGTATGAAGAAGAGTACCAATTTCACTCTGGCTCCACTGGGTGTTATTTATTTATTTTTTTTCTAATTTAGTACTTAAAAATATATGACTTCATTAATGTTTCAAGTTTAATTTCTTGGATTACTAGTGAGATCCAATATTGTCCCATGTTTATTTACTATGTTTTCCCTTTTCTAAATTGTTCTAGACATCCAAGTATGCCTTACAACTTCTAACGCGTGCATAACAAATATCACAAAGCATTAGTATTGGCTACATTGACAAGAAAAACACGCTGAATCTCCAGCTTTGCCCACACATCTGCTGGAAATTAAGTGTGTTTTTCTTGTCAATGTAGCCAGTACTAATTCTTTGTGATATTTGCTATGCACGCATTAGAAGTTGTAAGACAAGCTTAGATGTCTAGTAGGCCACTCAAATTTAACATATCTTGAAATGGGACCCTCCCTAAACCTGCTGTACCTTCTTGGCTCTTCCCCATCTTAGTAAATGGCATGACAATCCACCCTAGCCCACATCCTGAGTCTTTCTGGATTCCTCCTGTTTCCTGATGCCTCAGGTCTCATCCACCATCCAGGCTCCCTCCTCCAGCCCTCACCAACCTGTCAAGCTACTCCAGTCACTATTCATCACAGAGCCCTAGGTTTCTTTCTTTATGGCACTTGCCACAATCAGAAATTCCCTTGTTCATATATTAATTTTTTAAATAGTGTGTATCTTCTCTAGAGTCTAGAATATAAGCTCCCTGAGGTCAGGCACCTTGCCTGCCTGATTCATCACTGAAGGCCCAGTGTCTAGAGCAGTGTTTATTCCTTAGTGTGCATGCAGGCTCAGTTGCTCTTGGTAACCCCATGGACTGTAACCAGGCTCCTCTGTCCATGGGAGTTTCCAGGCGGGAATACTGGAGTAGGTTGCCATTTCCTCCTCCAAGGGATCTTCCTGACCCAGGTGTGTCTCCTGCATTGGCAGGAGGATTCTTTACCACTGTGCCACCTGGGAAGCCCCATCCTTTAGTGGGAGCTCAATAAACACATGTGGAATGACTGAGTGAATGAAATTGACCCTTATAAACTCATTTAAATGTATATGAAGGAGAACTTAGGACGTGGAGGATTAGTGCATTGGCCTTCAGGATAGAAAGTTCCAGGGTAAAACTGGGCTGTGCTGCCTACTGTGTGATCTTGAGCAAGTTACTTAACATGCCACAGTTCACTCATTTTTAAAAATGAGAATAATGATACCATTTTCATAAGGTTGAAAGACACATTAGGTAAGGTGGACAAAATGATTAAAAATTGAGATTGACTGTAATAAGCACTTAGTGGATGTCAACATTTCTTTATGAACTTTCCTCTCTGGTTTCTGGGCTTAGAAGCTATTCTCTTCTTTCCATTAAAGTCTCAATATTGAATGATATTTTATTTCAGTTTTTATGGTATACTTAAAAAAATACTTTAAAAATGTTTACCCTTTAATTGGGATTCTCAGGTATCTCAGTGGTAAAGAACCTGCCTGCCTTTGCAGGAGATGTGGGTTTCATCCCTGGGTTGGGAAAATCCGCTGGAGAAGGAAATGGCAACCCACTCTAGTATGCTTGCCTGGGAAATCCTCTTGACAAAGGAGCAGGTTGGGCTACAGTCCATGGGGTCACAAAGAATCGGACACGACTGAGCATGCACCCTTTAATTAGTTTGTAACTTATTTGGGTGTATAAAGTAAAATGAACTTCTAAATGCTATTGGCACCATTTGTTACGCTTTCTTTATCACACATTCAGTTTTTATATATAAAACGGTAATTTTCCTGGCTGCCAAATCTGTCTCCGTGTCCCCTCTTGAACTGGGACTGTGCTGTTTCATGGAGTGGATTAGACCTCCTGAGTGCTGGAAGATTCCACGACATTCTCCACTGGCAGACTCAGAAAGATGTCTGTTTGGAACATATGTTTATTCTGGTTCCAGGCCCTCGTGAGACTACTTGCCCTTCTTGCCCTTGGGTTCCTTGAGACACCAGTATATCCTGCTACAAACGTCCCCTTTTTACTTGGGCCAATTTAAACAGATTTCTGTAACTTGTGACGGAAAGAATCCAAAGGTAAACTTCACCTTTATAATGGCCTGAGGAACATCCCCAGTCAGTGAGGCTGTATTTCTACATGTCACGGAGATTAAAATGCTGTCCCCAACATGGTGTCAGAAAGTTACCTGCCAACAGGGTCAGCAAAAGACAGGAAAGCCTTCAGGACATCCGTGGCCAGCCACACATACCCACCCTGCCACCACCTCAGTGGTGGTAGGTGCCCCAACACTATGCTACAGATTCAGACAAAGCCTGAAAGCCAGGCTGTCTGACCCATTTAAGACTCCATCAGTGCAATAGGCCATTGTCAGACCAAAAACCAGAGAAAATAAAGTATGTGGAAGTGACTCTATCCGTTCCATAGGCCCTTGTAAGACCAAACCCCCAAAAAAACAAAGTATGTAGAAGTACTTGCAAAAAGTCATGAAAATATATTATTATTGCCTTGTTTCATTCCAAAAAGGATACAGAATAGCGTACAAAAAATATTATTTTTGAATATGTCCAAGAAACTCTGCCTTGAGGTCATCATATAAGACTATCAATCTCATTTTTCAGCCTATAAAGGCATTAAGAGTAGAGATTGCTCTGGACTTGCCCTTGACCCTACATGATACTTCATCCCTTGTTTTCTTTGAAAAGTCCTTAATATTACCTTGGGTTTTACTGATTAATTGGCTCTCATTTGGGGAGGTGACACGTGACACATTTTCTTAGATATTAAGGACATGCGGGAAAGTCTGGTAAAGATAGTGTGTGTTTCTAGTTGTGTTTGGTTTGCTGTCCTAGAGAAGGCAAGGGTGCCAAGGACAGGTACGAGAAGGGCTGGCAAGACAGAGCAAAAACTTGTGACTTCACTCCCCCAGGCAGAGGGAAGAGTGACTCAGCCGGATGCTCCATCTACAGGAAAACCGTCCAGGCTTGCACATTTCCCATCAGCCCTGCATCTACTGGGATCTCCTGGCTGGCATGGACTCTGCACGGTCACCTGGCGTCCCCAGTGCAGGACACCCTGGGGCCTTTTTCCTACCCAGTCCGTGCCAGTGGGTGGGGCCGTCTTCCAGTTACAGGCAGAGCTAATAACAGCAATCACTCCACCCGTGGATCGTGCAACACAAAGCATTTCAGAAAGCTTGAACACACAGAGAGATCTTGCCCAAGCAGAGGGACGTGGCATTTGTGCAAAAAGGCACAAGCCAATTTAGAAAGTGAAAACTCTTGAGTATTTGACACCCGCTTTGTGCTGCTCTAGGTTTACTGCTGGCTGTGCCCTGGCCTCCCTCATCTTTACCACTTGCTCCTGGTCCTACTTGTAGAAAGACTCCTGGGGTGACCACATTTCTACCTCTTTCCCCTTTCTCTGTTTTCTGGGAGGTGACTCTGTGGACACCCACCTCAAATGCACGCACAGGCAATGCAAAGACCCAGAAAATATGCTGGGGCCATTCTAAACCCTGAAAGGTTAACGTGGGGGAGAGAAGCATCTTTGAGTCCCAATACGGGAAACGCCTTTTGTCCCCTGTCCTTCTCAGAGGCTTGTCAACTAGGGGATGTGTGTGTGCATGTCTGACTCTTTGAGACCCCATGGACTGTAGCCTGCCAGGCTCCTCTGTCCATGGGATTTCCCAGGCAAGAATACTGGAGTGGGTTGCCATTTCCTTCTCCAGGGGATCTTCCTGATCAGTGATACTTCAGGTGAAATAAAGGCAAAGTCGTTTTGTTCTCACTGCTCACCGTATCCAATTCAAAACAACCTCTGCTGACAGCTGACCGCCTAAATTTATCAGGAAATGCTGGTCCCCTTGCTTTTACCACCTGCTTATTCAAACATTTAGAGCAACAATTTACATACATTCCATTAGAAGTTCTCCCCAATTCAAATCAGTAACTGCTAGAGGAGATCTTTTTTCCATGACCTGGGGATTTGCTTGAAAATGAGGCGATCTTAAGCAAAGAAAGGCAAGTGATGGGCTTATGTTGATGTCCCAAGCTCACTCCACTATATGGTTCAATGATAGGTGAAGGTAAAGTCTACAATAGGCCAATAGTTCGTCTCCAAATTAAATGTCTTATGGCTCTTTCTGGTCTGGAGAATGTATGTGATGCCCCAGGAATTGTCCAAGTGGCTTGTCCATGTCTGGTGGATACCTTAGCACTGGTCTCGGATTTCCTGAACCTAATGGGCCTGTGTACTATTCAGATAACTCAGACAGAAACTGATTGATTTAACAAATAATTTTGTGAGTAACTGTTGCATGCTATGGACTGTGCCAGGCCTCAAATGTGGGAAGTTTTGCAGTGTTTCTCATCTCGATCTTCCTGAGGAAACTCAGCTCTCAGAAGCTCCTAACCTCCTACAGGGTCTTAGGTCTCCTTAGAGACTCAGATTCTTCAGCTATGAGTCCTTTCTGCTGTGTGAGACCTTCCCTTTGAAAAGCCACAGGGAGAAAGGGAAGTAAGAGGGTCTGGGGCCCCTTTCTTCCTCGAACCAACCCTCAACTGTGTTTTCTGATGAGGCCTCTCTTGGTCCAGGACTGCACCCTGGGTTCTGGTTCCTCTGATAGGAGTGAGTTCTATGAACATGTGGGAACTCGCAGAGGAGCAGATTGCTTTAGGGCATTATGGAGGCTCCTTTCCCTCCCGTAGGGAGGTTCTTTCCCTTCTCCAGTGTTGCTTCAAGTGTTTCTATGAGGGTGTTGCCCTCCATCAAGGTTTCTGACTGCATTAGCTATCTGCTTCAGGACAACAAACTATCCCCAAACTTAGTGGCTTAAAACAGTAATGATTCACTATTTTTTGTGATCCTGTTGCTTGGCCGGACAGTTAGTTCTGCTCTGCATTCAGTGAGCTGTCACTTTTGTGGCTGCATTTAGTTGAGAGCTTATCTGGAGCTAGAACGTCCAGGATGGTTTCACTCACATGTCTGGCTCCTCAGCTAGGGCTGGAAGAGCAGGGAGCTGACCAGGCCTTTCCGTCCCCAGGCAGACTCTTGTCCTTCAGTTCTCTGGCCTAACCTTATCCATGGTGGCCAAATTCCAAGAGGTCAAAAGCAGACCCTATCAGGTCTTATAAGTCCTTGAGCTAGGAACTGACCGAGCATCCCTTCCTCCACATTCTTTGGCCAAAGATGATCTCTGTTTAAGGGGAAGAGAGAGAACTTGCACTGTGTTGGGAGGAGCGGCATGACCTCACAGGGAGGATGGAATTGTTGGCGCCACCTCTGAAAACAATTTGCCACACTAAAGAAAGAAAGGAAGTCCACAAAGGAATAGATTCTGTATGGCTGAAAGAACACACAAATTGCAATTTTATTCAACGTCAATGGTCTTCCCTGGTGGTTCAGCTGGTAAAGAATTGGCCTGCAATGTGGGAGACCTGAGTTCGATCCCTGGGTTGGGAAGATCCCCTGGAGAAGGGAACGGCTACCCACTTCAGTATTCTGGCCTGGAGAATTCCATGAACTGTATAGTCCATGGGGTCTCAAAGAGTCGGACGCAACTAAGCGACTTTCACTTTCAATGTTTCATGTTACCCCCTTGCAGGATTTCCAGCAGAATCAAGTAGAATGCCACTTTATTGACCATAGTATATTCTCATTAAAATCAAAGACCTTTAAAACTAATCTGTAGACACAAAGCAGATCACTAGTTAGTTGCCTGGAACAGGGGGGTGGGGAGGGGGGTTGACAGCAAAAGGGCATGAGGAAACTTCTGAGGGTGATGGAAAATATTCTCTATCTTGAGTATTTGTGGTGGGTACACAAGGAGTTTGTCATAACTCATTCAGCTGCACGCTTAGAACAGGTGCATTTGATTGCATGTAAATGATACCTCAATAGGGTTGGTTCAAAAAAAATCAAAACTGACTTACTAAGAATAATCAGAAAGACTAAGTTTGAAAAAGTGGTTAAACAAAGCCGGTATTCGGGGTATATTATATTTACAAACAATAGCAAATTCCTTCGGGGAGGGAAAGGAAGCAACGGGCTTCAAGGGGATGTTTTGTTAGTTACAAAGCAGGATACATGTTACCATGTCCTCCTGCTGTAATACTTAAAAACATTTGCTATCATTTTCAGAATGTTGAGTAGGTGATTTTTGGTATTTTATAGATTATTGAAGAGTGACTACATCCTGCTTCCTGGGGTGTGGGAAGAGCTGGGGTCACCTCAGAGTAGAAACAAACAACAAAATGTGTTACACCATCTCAGAATTAAACTGGTACCTGCACTAGGAAAAGCTGAGTGGTGAACCTACAGGGACTTCCTAAGTCAAGATCCTGCAAAACTTACACGTTATCTGGGTTCTGAGGGTCAAGCTGCATTCTGAGTATCAGGAAGGGCTGTCTTGGAGGACGTGGGGGTATGGCGGGTACATGGGAGTGTTAAGTGAGTTTCATCTGCCAAACACATCCCCCCTGGACACACAGTGACAGCACCAGGGACTGCCCAGCTCTGAAATCCAGCCCTGGAGAAACAGACTGTCTTGGATGAGCAGAAGAGGGAAGAATGTTTAGATTTTCTTATGCGTTACAAAGGCTACTCAAGAATGCCTGTATCAGGACTTCTCTGGTTGTCCAGGGGTTAGGAATCCACCTGCTGATACAGGGGACACGGGTTCGATCCCTGGTCAGGGAACAAAGATCCCACATGCCATGGAGCAACTAAGTTCATGTGCCACAACTACCGAGCCTGCCAGGCCTAGAGCCCATGCTCTGCAACAACAGAAGCCATCGCGATGAGAAGCCTGCCCACCACAACTACAGAGAGGCCCCTACTCACTACAACTAGAGAAAGTCTGTGTGCAGCCACAAAGATCCAGCACAGCCAAAATCAAAGAAACCAAAGAAATGGGAAGGTCTTAACATTTCTCCCTCCAGAAACTTTGGATTAGGATGTTTTAACCTTAAATCGGGGTTTCCCTGGTGGCTCAGTGGTAAAGAATCTGCCTGCTATGCAGGAACTGCAGGAGACATGGATTTGATCCCTGGGTCAGGAATATCCCCTGTAGGAGGGCATGGCAACCCACTGCAGTATTCTTGACTAGAGAATCCCATGGACAGAGGAGTCTGTTGGGCTATAGTTCGTGGGGTTGCAAAGAGTCGGACATGAGTGAAGCGACTTAGCAGCAGCAGCTTCCTTAAATCATAGGAATAAAAATGTCTAAGGGTATATTACACAATGGGGAGATCAGAAAACCTCTCCTCAACAATACTGTGTAAGGAAAAAATCTTCCTAGGATTAACATTCTTCCAATGAAGCCACATATAAAACCACTCCGGGCACTTTCCTTGTGGTCCAGTGGTTAAGACTTCGCCTTCCAATGCAGGGGTTCGGGTTCAATCCCTGGTCAGGAAACTTAAGATCCCACATGTCTAGGGGCCAAAAAACTAAAATCTGAAACAAAAGCAATACTGTAACAAATTCAATAAAGACTTTAAAAAATAGGCGGAAACAAACAAACAAACACCACTCCACCTTACCTGCCCCTTGTAAGACCCCAGAAAACACGAACAGCATCCCCGAGGGTTGTGGATCATCTAGAGATGTGGGTGCGATTTCATAATAGCTAAAATTCCTATGCCTTTCTGAATGTCCATTCATCCTTGGTTTTGCCTTCTTTTATGCTTCTAAAATTCCCAAATCTCTCTACAACCTTTAATTCGGGGGTCAGCGTGCTTGGTGCAGGGTTTCCAGGACACTCTTAGAAAAAAAGGCACAGAGACAGGCAGATGCACAGTACCTCTGGTTCCCCACGTGCTTGCAAACTGTCAAGTGACTCAGAAAGACCAAGCACTAACCCTGACAGAGTCCAGAGGGAAAAGATGACTTCAGCTGAAGCCTACCCAGCAAAGAAAGCGCATCTGTCATCTCCCTGACAGGGTTCCAGGCTGAGTGCGGGCTCCTGGGAGCGGGATGTGTGTCACAGCTCCGCTCACAACGGGCTGCCTCATCCCCGAGAGCTCCCAGCCCCAGAAAGGTCAGGAACACTTCAGGCACGTCTCCCCAAACCGGAAATGGGGACTGGCCACCCAGCCCTGCGAGAAACTGACTCTGAAGGATGTTTTCCCACAGCTCCCTCTCCTGTACCTGAGGAAACCATGTGAGTAATCCCTTGCCTCTTCCAGATGGGCCCTTCTGCAGCCACCAAAAACCCATCTGAAGCTTTCCTTACTCATGTGGACCGAGGTCTCTCTCCATGGCCACTCGGGGCTTAAAGGGGACCAGCTGTTCTGCAGTCGCCCTGAGGCTCTGCAGCTGTAACTGGGAACTGATGTGCACTGTGGTATTCACTCTTAATCCTCCAGCATGATTCTGCCTGGCTAGAAAAACAAAAGGTTTCACCTTCCAGCTGCTAAAATTGACCAACTACTTACCATCATACAGTGAAGTAATATAACATTCAGAGCCCTTAATTGCAAGCAAGAACAACAAAAAAATCCACATTGCAAGGTTAACTAGCAAACCAATTTACTGAAGGATATTGTATGACTTATGGAATGCTCTATAGCCTGGTACAATATGCAAATCACCTTCCCACCATGACTGGACTGCAGGTGCCACTGGCAGTTTAGAACGGAGATAGAGAGGATACCACCACCTCCGTCCCTGCTGTCCTGAGATCCAAATGAATGCTCCCCTCGGCCCTTAGGAAAGAATTCCTTTGTGCTTTCTCACAAAGGTGCACCTGATTGATGGAAACTGGGTCACATGCTTGTGTTCTAGCTACAAAGCATCCTGGGAAATGTAGTTCTGGCCTAAAAGTAGTGTTAGTCACTCAGTTGTGTCCGACTCTTTGAGACCCCGTGGACTGTAGCCCACCAGACTCCTCTGTCCATGGGATTCTCCAGGCAAGAACACTAGAGTGGGTAGCCATTCCCTTCTCCAGGAGATCTTTCCAACCCAGGGATTGAATCCAGGTGTCCTGCATGGCAGGTGGATTCTTTACTGACTGAGCCACATGTCTCTGCTCTTTCCCTTCACCCAATGAACTTATCAAATTTCAGCTGTAACACGACTTCCTCCAAGGAGCCGATCCAATCCTCTGCCATGTGCTCCCATAACTTTGGCCCTTCTCCGTCCACACCACTCATCTTATGTGTTCAATGCCTGATTCATTCTTCAGACTTGACTCTAGTAGGGCAGGAACCATGACTATTATTCACTGCCATATCCTCCAAACCTGGTATATAGTGGGTGCTCAGTCAAGTATTAGTTGTTGAGACAGCAAGGTCACCTGAAAGACAGGGGCCTTCCAGGACAGCCTGGGGTATGTGAAGAAACAATGTCACAGTTGGGGCAGTGGTCAACCACGGGAGCCTGGAAAAGGGAAGCCCAGGGTCAACGTGGCAGAGACCAGCCAGGCACCATGGGTTGCTTGAGCTCAATATCATAAGAACCTATGATGTGCCATTGAGCACCTACTATGTGCTAGATACTAAATTAACCAAGGAGTAGAAACTTGTGAAGTCTAATGTGGGGTTTATAGGTAGTCCAAGGGAGAGAACACTGTCAGGCTTCCAGAAACTCTCTCCCAGCAGGCATTGCACTCACCTATTGTTGAGGGTGATGTTCAAACTATTTAAGTGATATGGCAGAGGTGCTGACCAGTTAGGACAAGATCCAGCCATTAATAACTTTTGGAGTCATTGGGAGGAACTTCCTGGCGGTCCAGTGATTAAGAATCCATCTTCTAATGCAGAGGATGTGGGTTTCATCCTTGGTCAGGGAACTAAGATCCCATATGCAACTCCCACAGACCACATGAGCCCATGTGCTACAATGCAAGATCCTGAATGCTGCAGCTAAGACACGACACAAACAAACAAAAAAACTTTTGTGGTGTCATGGAGTATATATTTGGCTGAATATTCACTCTGCATGCAAGCAGAGACCCCTACCCTTTACACTGGAATTGTACTTCTTATCATACTTGCATATAAGTTAAATAAGCAAGGTGACAACATACAGCCTTGATGCACTCCTTTTCCTATTTGGAACCAGTCTGTTGTTCCATGTACAGTTCTGACTGTTGCTTCCTGACCTGCATACAGGTTTCTCAAGAGGCAGGTCAGGTGTTCTGGTATTCCCAACTCTTTCAGAATTTTCCACAGTTTATTGTGATCCACACAGTCAAAGGCTTTGGCATAGTCAATGAAGCAGAAATAGATGCTCTTCTGGAACTCTCTTGCTTTCTCCGTGATCCAGCGGATGTTGGCCATTTGATCTCTGGTGCCTCTGCCTTTTCTAAAACCTGCTTGAACATCTGGGAGTTCACGATTCACACATTGCTGAAGCCTGGCTTGGAGAATTTTGAGCATGACTTTACTAGCGTGTGAGATGAGTGCAATTGTGTGGTAGTTTGAGCATTCTTTGGCATTCCCTTTCTTTGGGATTGGAATGAAGACTGACCTTTTCCAGTCCTGGGGCCACTGCTGAGTTTTCCAAATGTGCTGGCATATTGAGTGCAGCACTTTCACAGCATCATCTTTCAAGATTTGAAATAGTTCAACTGGAATTCCATCACCACCACTAGCTTTGTTCGCAGTGATGCTTTCTAAGGCCCACTTGACTTCACATTCCAAGATGTCTGGCTCTAGGTCAGTGATCACGTTATCGTGACTATCTTGGTCGTGAAGATCTTTTTTGTACAGTTCTTCTGTGTATTCTTGCCACCTCTTCTTAATATCTTCTGCTTCTGTTAGGTCCATACCATTTCTGTCCTTTATTGAGCCCATCTTTGCATGAAATGTTCCCTTGGAATCTCTAATTTTCTAGAAGAGATCTCTAGTCTTTCCTATTCTGTTGTTTTCCTCTGTTTCTTTGCATTGATCACTGAGGAAGGCTTTCTTATCTCTCCTTGCTAATCTTTGGAACTCTGCATTCAGATGCTTATATCTTTCCTTTTCTCCTTTGCTTTTCGCTTCTCTTCTTTTCACAGCTATTTGTAAGGCCTCCTCAGCAGGCATTTTGCTTTTTTGCATTTCTTTTCCATGGGGATGGTCTTGGTCCCTGTCTCCTGTACAATGTCACGAACCTCCGTCCAGAGTTCATCAGGCACTCTATCTATCAGATCTAGTCCCTTAAATCTATTTCTCACTTCCACTGCATAATCATAAGGGATTTGATTGAGGTCATATCTGAATGGTCTAGTGGTTTTCCCTACTTTCTTCAATTTCAGTCTGAATTTGGCAATAAGGAGTTCATGATCTGAGCCACAGTCAGCTCCTGGTCTTGTTTTTGCTGACTGTATACAGCTTCTCCATCTTTGGCTGCAAAGAACATAATCAATCTGATTTTGGTGTTGACCATCTGGAAGAAGCACAAGCTAGAATCAAGATTGCTGGGAGAAATATCAATAATCTCAGATATGCTGATGACACTACCCTTATGGCAGAAAGTGAAGAGGAACTCAAAAGCCTCTTGATGAAAGTGAAAGAGGAGAGTGAAAAGGTTGGCTTGAGGCTCAACATTCAGAAAGCAAAGATCATGGCATCTGGTCCCATCACTTCATGGGAAATAGATGGAAAAACAGTGGAAACAGTGTCAGACTTTATTTTTCTGGGCTCCAAAATCACTGCAGATGCTGATTGCAGCCATGAAATTAAAAGACGCTTGCTCCTTGGAAAGAAAGTTATGACCAACCTTGATAATATATTAAAAAGCAGAGACATTACTTTGCCAACAAAGGTCCGTCTAGTCAAGGCTATGGTTTTTCCCGTGGTCATGTATGGATGTGAGAGTTGGACTGTGAAGAAAGCTGATCGCCGAAGAATGGATGCTTTTGAACTGTGGTGTTGGAGAAGACTCTTGAGAGTCCCTTGGACTGCAAGGAGATCCAACCAGTCCATTCTAAGGGAGATCGATCCTGGGTGTTCATTGGAAGGATTGATGCTAAAGCTGAAACTGCAATACTTTGGCCACCTCATGCGACGAGTTGACTCACTGGAAAAGACTCTGATGCTGGGAAAAGTTGGGGGCGGGAGGAGAAGGGGACGACTGAGAATGAGATGGCTGGATGGCATCACTGACTCTGTGGACATGAGTTTGAGTGAACTCCAGGAGTTGGTGATGGACAGGGAGGCCTGGCGTGCTGTGATTCTTGGGGTCGCAGAGAGTCGGACACGACTGAGCGACTGAACTGAACTGAACTGATCATACTTGCTCTGAACAACACTCACAAAAGAAAGGCCCTGCCCCCACCCCATTCCCCACCCATATCTGTTGAGTTGATTGGGTTGATAGAATTGGAGCATCTTATTTCTCATTGAAGTGATGGCTTCATGGCATTGCTCTCTTGTGAACCTCCTTAGGTCCTAGCACCACTGAGCTGTGGTGACCCTCTTTCTTTAGGGCCAGCCTAACTTGTGAGCCCCCCTTCCCTGCATCTCTGGACCTCTCGGGGGTGCCAGGCAGCTGTTTTTGTTGGCTGCCATCTGCGCCTATGAGTGTGTGCTGGATCAGAGCAGGTATGGTGGCCTTTCAGAAGACAGGCCAGGAGCAGTCTTCTAAGCGGCTTCTTTTGATGTTGCAGTCATGCGGGGGCTCAGTACCAGGTAATTACAAACTGGTGACAGATTTAGTCTCAGATCTCAATATCAGACACAGGGCAGATAGCCAAGGGCTGCTACCTGGAGGCTTAGGAATTAGTATGAGAATCAAGCAAGAAAGTGCTGAAAGGTGGGAGCCTGGAGTGGCAGGGAATGGGAAATTAGGCAACCTCTGTGTGTGTGTGTGTGTGTGTGTGTGTGTTCATTCTCGTGTTTCAAAGATGCAGCAATTTGTGCTTCGGTGTCTAAAAGACCCCATTTGTGTCAGACTAAGTGCCGGGATCCCTCCTCCCAATTGTTGCTTGGGCTTCAGGTTCTCCAAAGTGGATTTCTTTTTCAGCAGTCTTAATCCTGGCTCTCCCAGACACAAGGAGGGTAATGACTGATCCTCAAGCGTGTTGACATCAACTCTTTCCAAGCACCATCAGAGCTGAGGGCACCATACAAAGGCTGAAAATTAGCTACAGTCTGGCTACTGGGCTGTTCTTAGAGAAGAGTGACAGTTGTTAGTGCTGTACATTGTGTTGTGTGTGTGTTTGGAGGTGGTGTTGAGAGAAGCCCCTACAGCAAGGAGGGAAAGGCATAGCCAGACCCTCATTTGGGCACTTCTATCCCAGGAGGTTTCTCCCAAAAGCTGTGAAATAAATGAAAGTACTTTAGAAGAACGCCTGGCCCAGGGGAGTCGCAGAGCGCCAGAAGCAGGAGGCTGAGGACAGAATAGGCAGCAGGGGTTAGAACTGGGGTGGGGGGCAGATGTCCCTGCTGGTCCAGTGGTTAAGAATCTGCCTTCTTATGCTGGGGACGCAGGTTTCAGGCCCGGTCAGCGAACTGAGATCCCACATGCTGCAGGGCAACTAAGCCTGCAGGCCACAACGAAAGATCTGGCAGGTTGCAACTAAGGCCCGATGCAGTAAAAAATAAATTAAAAAAGAACTGGAGTGGGGGCTGCTGGGAGACACCATACTTCAGACTCTAAGATGGGGGTTGCCCAGGCAGCTCAAAGAAGTGGTCTCTAACTGAAACAGTAAAATGCATGGAATTCCTACATGGAAGAGAAAACTTATCTTAGAACTCTCACATTAGGTGAATGGCACGAGAGGACACAGGCCAGTGGAAAGTTTCTCAAAGTGTGGTTTGAGGATCCTCTGCCTGAGAATAAGTTTGAAATCAGGGCTTCCTTGGTGGCTCAGATGGTAGAGTCTGCCTGCAATGTGGGAGACCCAGGTTCAGTCCCTGGGACGGGAAGATCCCCTGGAGAAGGAAATGGCAACCCACTCCAGTGTTCTTGCCTGGGAAATCCCATGAACAGAGGAGCCTGCTGGGCTTGCTTGGGGTTGCAAAGAGTCGGACACGACTGAGCGACTAATGCTCACTGCCTGAGAATAAAATAAGGTGTTTGCCAAAAAGGCAGATTCTTGGGCCACACCCTGGGCCTACTGAGCTGGAACCTCCCAGGGTGGGGCTTGGGTGTCTGCTCTTTTATCTGGTGACTCGTAAAACCAGAATTGTCCAAATGCTACCAGGAGGTCACACAACCCAGTGAGGAAGCAGAGGGGATGGCTTCTCAACTTATCAGGAAGTACCACAGAGGAAGGCAAAGTAGATAAACGCATCTTCCTTTGGATCCTGCAATTTTTCTTTTGTTCTAAAATTTTACTTTGGTTTTGAGAACTTAAAATGTGAAGAGACAAAGGCATGGCTTCTCCACCTTCCCCTCAACCCCCATGGGCCTTGAGTACTCTGTGAAAGGTGACCTGTTTCACCCCACCTTCACAGCCCATTTTCCGCAGGAACTTGACTTCTAGAGGGGATCTCGGCCAAGGTCTCCAAGAGAATATGCTGTTTCCTGACTCAGTGGGGTCTCCAGGCCTGAATACCCAAGGCCAACACAGAGGACTTAAAAATAGAGGCAGGAGGTGCAGTCAGACAGAAAGGAGCTGGAGGCCTCCCTGGATTGACACAGAATGATCCGAACAAAGGAGTTTGACGCCCTCTAGTGACAGCAAGCTGCTTCACAGCCCTGGTCAAGGGGCAGATACACAGACAGGGCTGGATGCCCTCCAGGTAGTAACAAAAGGGGTGACGGCCCTGGAAACACCACCTCCCTAAGATTCTTGACTAGGGATAGAAAGAGGAGAAGTTGTGCTCCCTGAGTTTTCCTGCTGCCACGTGATTTTAGAATGCATTGCTATAAGGCATACTGTTTTCTTGAGTGCCTTCCATTATCACTGGATCTTAGACTCTTGGCATTATTTCTTAGGGAGATTAGGGCTCGTGCTTAGTTGCTCAATCATGTCCCACTTTTCGAGATCCCATGGACTGTAGCCTCCTCTGTCCATGGGAGTTCCCAGGCAAGAATACTGGAGTGGGTTGCTATGTCCTCCTCCAGGGGATCTTCCCGACCCAGGGATCGAAGCTGTATCTCCTGCATCACAGGTGGATTCTTTACCCTCTGAGCCACTGGGAAAGCAGACTACTACTAAAAAACCCACACACAACATATAATCTGTAAATATATCCAAGCATCTCAGACTGCCACAGAGAGAGATCTGTCTTTGGGAAGGCTGTTCTCTCGCGGGGAGATCAGAGATTTAGGAGAGGTCTCCAGGGGATGGCGTAAGAGAAAGGGGATGCATCCAGACCAGGAAACCTGGCTGAGTCATTCCAGGTACTCTCCATGGGGGCAGGTGTCTCTGCTGGCTAAATTGTCCTCTCGTCTGAAGATACCAGCTCAGGTACACTTGAATCAGAGAAGGGACTCCTTTGTATACATTCTGAGAAAGAAAATGCACAGATGAACAACTGATATATGTCAATACAAAGATTCTGAAGTGCCTACTTTGGATTCGAAGGAAATCAGACTGTGACTAAAAGACACCAGGATTTTTGTAAAAGCTTAAAAAGTAAAAGCGCATACCACCACACAGCCATTAGGACAGCTACTATGAAAATTAAAAAAAAAAGAGACAGAAAGACCAAAAGAAAGAGAGAAATTAAAGTGTGTTTCTGAGGATGGAACTCTTGTGCAATGTTAATAGGAATGTAAAGTGGTGCAGACATGATGTGGAAAACAATTTGGTGGTTCCTCAAAAAAAATTAAACATAAAATTATCATTATATGATCCAGCAAATCCACTTCTGGGTGTATACCCAAACAAATGGAAATCAGTGTCTCGAAGAGATATTTGTCCACCCATGTTCATAGCAGCATTGTTTTCATAATAGTCAAGAGATGGAAGCAACTCAAGTCTCCTTTGATGAATGGATGGATAAATACAATGTGGGCCATCCTTACTATGGAATATCGTTATCTTAAAAAGGAATGAATTCTGACACATTTAACAACGTGGATGAACCTTGAAGATGTTATGCTAATTGAGATGAGCCAGACACAAAAGAACAAAAATTTTGTGATCCTACTTATATATATGACTACTTATTCCAGTAGTCATTCATGGATGTGAGAGTTGGACTATAAAGAAAGCTGAGCACTGAAGAATTGATGCTTTTGAACTGTGGTATTGGAGAAGACTCTTGAACGTCCCTTGGACTGCAAGGAGATCCAACCAGTCCATCCTAAAGGAAATCAGTCCTGAATATTTGTTGGAAGGACTGATGCTGAAGTAGAAACTCCAATACTTTGGCCTCCTGATGGGAAGAGCTGACTCATTGAAAAAGACCCTGATGCTGGGAAAGATTGAAGGCAGGAGAAGAAGGGGATGACAGAGGATGAGATGGTTGGATGGCATCACTGACTCGATGGACATGAGTTTGAGCAATCTCCGGAAGTTGGTGATGCACAGGGAAGCCTGGCATGCTGCAGTCCTTGGGGCTGCAAAGAGTCGGACACGACTGAGCGACTCAACTGACTTATATATAAGAGGTACCTAGAGTAGTCAAATTCAGAGACAGGAAGCAGGATGGTGGTTGCCAGGAGCTGGGAGAAATGGGGAGTGGGGAGTTGTTGTTTAATGGGGATGCCGTTTCATTTTACAAGATGAATCATGTTTTGGAGAACTTTGGGAGATAATGATGTGTCATTGTGGGTTCGTGAATTGTAGCAAATGTACCACTCTGGTGCAGGATGTTGGTAGTAGGGAAGGTTGTGTGGAAACAAGGGACTATATGGGAACTCTGCACTTCCTGCTTAATTTTTCTGTGACCCTAAAACTGCTTTAAAAAATAAAGTGTAGTAATTAAAAAAAAATTTTGGAGATGGATAGTGGTTATGGGTACCTAACAATGCAAAACATACTTTAATACTGTTGAACTGTATACTTAAAAATGGTTCAGTTCAGTTCAGTTCAGTCAGTCATGTCCGACTCTTTGTGACCCCATGAATCACAGCACGCCAGGCCTCCCTGTCCATCACCAACTCCCAGAGTTTACCCAAACTCATGTCCATCGAGTCAGTGATGCCATCCAGCCATCTCATTCTCTGCCGTCCCGTTCTCCTCCCGCCCCCAATCCTTCCCAGCATCAGAGTCTTTTCCAGTGAGTCAACTCATCGCATGAAGTGGCCAAAGTATTGGAGTTTCAGCTTTAGCATTGTTAAGATGGTAAATTTTATGTTATGTCTACTTTACCACAATTAAAAATAAAATTATAATAAAAACAAAAAACAGAAGCAGAGATGGTCTAGGAATAGATTACAATTTGAGAACTTTAGAACAGTACACATTTTAAAATGCCATAACTCGATTTTAAAGTGTTTTAAAAATATATTTTAAAGTCTATTTTATATGAACAAGAAAAAAAATTTTAATTTCAATAAAGAAAAGTTTACAGAATAAGATGGTTATCAGGCAAAGACAAGAAGAACATGTGGTAGGCAAAGGGAAGGAAGAAGAGGGAATAAATGTGTTAGGGCCCTTGCTCTGAAGGAACATCACTAGGGGCTTGGAAGGAAGGAGGCATGGAACAAAAAGGAACTCAGACCTCACCTGGGATTCAGGTGAGTCACTGTGACTTCGCTGATGTCATCAAGGGAGGAAGTACCTGGGCAATTGTCGGGGAGGAAGATTGAGAAAAGATATTTTGTACCTTCCACCCTTCAGATACCTTTGATCACCACTCATCCTCCAAACCATCAAGTGAGAGCAGGAGAGATGAAAATTAGGGGGAAAAACATGCAGAAATATTAGAAGCAGGGTTAACATTTGCTTTCCACTTTGAGCAGTAGGGAAGTCTGTAAGTAAGTGCTGCTTAGGTCCAGGCTTTAAGGAATAAGGCAAGCAGGAGAAGGGTGGTGACAAGCCAATAGGACCGAAGTCACCCAATGAGAGAAGACTCTTCAGAGCCGTCTCCGTGGGAAATGCTACCACCCACCCAGTGTCCATCGGGAATTCTGATGGTAAACATTTCTAAAGAGTGGACCAGACATTTCTTTTAATACTCTCTCTGTTGGCAAATCTTTGTCCTTTCTGGGGCAGACTGAACTTTTGGAAACAGCCACAAGTTATTCACAACCAATTGATGTGAATTAAGAAAACCAAGCTGATTTCCCCTTTGTGGATCATATGCTGATTCTTACATCAATATGAACAGAAGAAATCTAAAGCATGTTCTAAGCCAGACACCTGTGCAGTGCTTCCCACAGTGATTAGGGAGGATAAAAGTTACTTATCGAAGTAAGCTGGAGACATACAACTTTATCCTATCATCATGTTTTGCAGCATTCACAATTCCCAGATAATTCTCCTCTCATGGTTTTGCTGCTGCTGCTGTTCAGTAGTTAAGTCGTGTCCAACTCTTTTGTGACCCCATGGATCATAGCCTGCCAGGCTCCTCAGTCCATGGAATCTTCTAGGCAAGAATACTGGATCGAGTTGCCATATCCTCCTCCAAGGGATCTTCCCAACCCAAGGACTGAAACCCATCTCCTGCTTGGCAGGCAGATTCTTTACCACTGAGCCACTTGGGAAGCCCCTCAAACAACTTTCAACACCCTCAAAAAAGTGCTATGAATATCTCTGGAAGATCAACACTAATTTCCTGCTGCTTCTTGTATCTGCAGATGTTGCTGTTGCTGACAGTGTTTTCATGTAGACATAGCTTTGAAAAAGGCTCTGAGATCAATGTTCTTTTCAACCTGTACCAAGACCAGCTGCTCTTTAATTTGAAAATAAAGTGCAGATGCCACTAAGCCTGGCACTGGGGTAACTCTGTAAGTCAGACTCAGGCACCTCTTACCTCATGTACTTCCAAGTGCCCCCAGCTCCCCAGGTGTGATGCCCAAAGACCAGAGCCAATCATCGAACCGTCATTTCCCCGAAGGTCCATATTTATCAGATGTACAACCAACCAGTCCATCCTAAAGGAGATCAGTCCTGGGTGTTCACTGGAAGGACTGATGCTAAAGCTGAAACTCCAATACTTCGACCACCTCATGCGAAGAGTTGACTCACTGGAAAAGACTCTGATGCTGGGAGGGATTGGGGGCAGGAGGAGAAGGGGACGACAGAGAATGAGATGGCTGGATGGCATCACCGACTCGATGGACACAAGTTTGAGTGAACTCTGGGAGTTGGTGATGGACAGGGAGGCCTGGTGTACTGTGATTCATGGGGTCGCAAAGAGTCGGACACGACTGAGCGACTGAACTGAACTGAACAAAACTCCATGAGTATCACAGGATGGTTATAATATTCCATTTAGAGCATTTCCCTATTTTTCAAATAACTATTTAGGCTTTGTCTTCTTTTGAGCATTTCCAAGACTGTACTTTTGTTTTAATTTCAAGGAAATGGGCTAATTTTGAGCTGTATTAATAAAAAAATGAGGCCGTTTAGACAAAGATAGTCATGTGCAGGAAAAGGACCAGTGCCCCTTTGAGGAGAGGGTGACCCTCGGCTCTCAGCTGAATATCTGCCTCCTGCTTTTCTACCATCTCTTGTCTTTGGCCAGAAGAAGCAGGACCTAGAGGCAAAGAGGTCCAGGAAAGGAACTTAAGAGGTGAAAAAAAAAGCCCTTGAACCCGGCATTCTCCCCTTCAAATTCTGGACAGATTAAAGAGAATTACAGAAAAAATAGAAAAGAAAAGAAAAGTGTTTTCAAGTTTCTATCTAAGCAAAGACTCTTTAAGCTTTGGATAAAAGAAAGTATTTTAGAAGACAACAAAAATGTTTTCAATCTTTGTTATTTATTTTACGATATTGCATGTTTACAATAGATAAGAAAAGAGTAGGGGGAAAAACCCAGTTAAATATATCTTATTTTGCCTTTGACCATCACCTTAAGTAGCACTTATTTTTCAGATATTAGAATGTCTATAACAAATATAAATATATGTGAAATACATTTTATACAATGCATATGATATATTAAAATTTACATACAATAAATTTTATTAGATATACAATTCAATGAGTTTGGATATATGTGTAAATACTCATATAACCACCACTCTGACAAATACACAACAATTCTATCACCCAGAAAGTTCCTAATACCACATCCCAGTTAATCTTCACCCCACTACAGGAAACCACAGTTCTGATTTCTAGCCTATAGATTAATTGGGCCGTTCTAAATTTTTTACAAATGCAATCATACCATATATACTAGTAAATGCTTGGCTTTTTTTTACTATAATTTTTTTTTGTGATTTATTCATGTTGTTGCATGTTATCAGTACATTATTTTTTTATTGCTGAATATTCTATTGTGTAAACATGCAACAAATTGTTTATCCATTCTATTGATATTAGAGCTGTCATCAGTTTTTGACACATGAATAAAGCTGCTATGGATATTCTCATTCAAGACTTTTTCTGGACATTATGTTTTACTTCTGTTGGATAAATACTTAGGAAAGGCATGGAACAGTTGGGTCACAGTGTGGATGGATGTGTAACAGTTTTCCACGATGACTGGATTATTTGACACTTCCACTGTGTAAGAGTGTCAGCTGCTTACTGGTTCTCACCGCATTTGGCATCATCAGGGAGAAACTGTCAGGGGAAGAAACTGTCATTGGAGTTTAAATTTGCATTTCCCCGGTGACTAATAATGTTGAACATCTTTCCACTCCTTTTTAAACCATGTTTATCTCCTTTTGTCCGGTATCTGTTCAAGTCTTTTGCTCATTTTTAATTGGGTAGTCTTTTTGTTATGTATTTATTCCAGTTCTTTATATATTCTTGATGCAAGTGTTTTGTCAAATATATGTATTGCAAAATTTTTTCAACAATCTGACTTGTCTTTTGGTTTTACGAATAGTGTCTATTAGTAAGAGGAACATTTCAATTTCCAAAAAGTCTAATTATCAATTTTTAATTTGTTTAGTGCTTTTTTGTGTGTCTGCTCTGAGAAAATTTCCCCAATCCCAAGTCATGAAAATAAACCTAATTTTTTTCTAGAAGTTTTATAGTATTGGCATTTATGTTTAGTTCTATGATAGGGGACAAGGTTCATTTTTTTCTATACATTTATCGAATAGTTACAGCACTATTATCTAATATTACAGCACTATCTTTTTGTTGGAAAGACTTTCTTTTTCTAATTGAATTACATTGGTAACTTTGTAAAGAATCAATTGATTATCTATGTGTGGACTCTCTATTCTCTTCCATTGATCTATTTGCCTTTGTGCCAATACCATTCCGTCTTGATTACCATTGTGATCTTGAAATCAGATTTTGTGGATCCTCCAACTGTTCCATTTCAAGATCGTTTAAGCTTTTATAGGTTCTTTACATTTCCATTAAAATTTTTTAATCAACTTGTCATTTTCTACCAAAACACATTGAGACTTTAATAACTGGCACAACATTGAATTTATAGATCAATGTGGAGAGAACTGACATCTTCCAGTATGTAAACATGATGTCTTGCTCCATCAGTTTAGATGTTCTTAAATTTCTTCATTACTGGCAGGTGGTTTTCATGGTAGAGTTCTGCATGCATTTTGAGAACTTTTTTTTCCTAATTTTTTTGTTTTGTTTTTGGATGCTATTAAAAAGAGATTTTAAAATTTCCATTTGTAACCTCTTTCTGTGTGTATATAGAAATACATTTAACTTTTGCATATTGACCCAGTAATCTGTGACCCTGCTCAACTCACTTATTAGTTCCAGTGGCTGTCTCATAGACGCTTTACATGTGTTTGTGTCAGTTGTAAATACAGTTTTTCCTCCGCCTTCCCAATCTTTATGCCTTTTATTTTTCTTTGCATGGTTGCAATCATTATGGCTCTAGTACAATGTTGAATGAAAGTGAGAACATTCTTGCCTTTTTCACAGTCTTAGGAGAAAACATTCAATATTTCATCATTATGTATATTAGCTATAGGTTTTTCATAGGTGACTTTTATCAGAATGAAGACATTCCTTTGTGTTTCTAGTTTTCTGAGATTTTTATTATGAATGAGTGTTGCATTTTTTTCAAATGCTTTTTCTGTACATCTACTGAGATGGTCATACAGCTTTTCTTCTTTATTTTGTTGGTACAATGAATTATGTTGATTGATTTCCAGTGTGAAACCAGCATCGCACTCATGGGATAAATCCCATTGACTTGATGTATTGTTCTTTTTATACATTGCTGGATTCAATTTGCTGACATTTTGTTAAAGATTTAAGTATCCATATTCATGAGGGATATTGATCTGTAATCTTCTTTTCTTAAAGCATCTCTGTCATATTTTGGCTTCAAGATCGTTTATTGCTAGTGTCAGAGGAGTAGATGGTTAGAGGGCATCACCAACTCAATGGACATGGGTTTGGGTGAACGCCGGGAATTGGTGATAGACAGGGAGGCCTGGCATGCTGCAGTTCAAGGGGTCACAAAGAGTCGGACACGACCGAGCAACTGAACTGAACTGAGTGACATCAAATTGGAAACTCTGCCCTCCTCCTTTGTGTTCTAAAAGGATTTATGTAAGATTAACACTATTATTTTTTCCCTAAATGTTTTGTTGAATTTACAATGAAACTATCTGGCTCTGAAGTTTTGCTTATGGGGAGATTTTTAATTAGAAATTCAACATCTGTAATTGACAATATTTGTAAAAAGGGACCTTTAAATTTTTGCATTTATTTTCATGTCAGTTTTGATCATCTGGATTTTTCAAGAAATTGTCTCATTTCATCTAAGTTGTCAGATTTAGTGTCATTATTTATATTCATTTATTATCTTTTTAACACCTGTAGAATCTGTGACAATTCTCTTTCATTGCTGATACTGATCATTTATGTTTTCTTTCTCTTTTTTCTTCTTAATCAGTCTTACTAGGGTTTGTCAACTTTATTAATCTTTTTCAGAGAGCCAACATTTGGATTTGTTAATTTACTCTATTATTTTTTAAGGTAGACATGAAACTTACATTATTTTATTTATTTATTTTGGCTGCGTCAGATCTTAGTCGCAGCAGGCAGGATCTTCCACCTTCATTGTATCTTTAGTTGTAGCAAACAAACTCTTAGTTGCAGCATGTGGGGTCCAGTTCCCCGAAAAAGTGAAAGAAATTAGTCGCACAGTTGTATTCAACTCTTTGCAATCCCATGGACTGTAGCCCGCCAGGCTCCTCTGTCCTTGAAATTCTCCAGGTGAGAGTACTTAGTGGATTGCCATTTCCTTCTCCTGGGGATCTTCCTGACCCTGGGATTGAACCTGGGTCTCCTACACGGCAGGCAGATTCTTTACCAACTGAGCAAGTAAATTAGATATGTACTTTTAAATATAGATCATTTTAATGGGCTTGATATCTTACACTGCTGTGTGAGATAGCCACACCCAAAATGAAAGCTGGCCCTCCTGCAGAGTGTAAGAAGGAATCCACAAAAGTCATTCTTTATACTATGGCAGTAATATTCCATGAACACTGTCTGTAAATATATATTAGGGGAAAAGAGAAGTGTTGTAGCAAGGAAAATAATTTGTTGGTTTCAAAGTATATCTATATCTCTATTTCCTTTCTATGCAATTATCTTACATATTTTCAAAATATGTTATCTGCAGAGAGCTCTATGAATGCTATTAGCATAAGTGGTCCTCAGGCCAAAAATACTGAAGAGGTTTTAAAAGACATACTGCAAACTGCCATGCATTCTGTTGCTTTGTGTGAGACTATTACCTGGGTATCTGAACTTGACTATAGGTCTGACCATTTATGGTATAATCCCATGAGGCTTCTCAAACGCTTTAGTACTATCTGATACACGTCAAAAGTGGATTATCTGGTCATTTCCTGTCTCTACCCTCTTCCCATGGAAAGTTATTCAGACTTCAAACAACCTTGGGCCCTGCATTGGAAGTGCAGTCTTAGCCACTGGACCACGAGGGAGGCCTCTATCATTTGTTTGTCATTTTGTTGATTTCCGTTCTTATCATTATTATTTTTTCTGCTACTCACTTTGGGTTTAACTCACTCTTTCAGTTCTCCAGGTAAAACAGGTCATTAACTTTAAATCCTTCTACTGCTATAAATCTTACTCTAAGCACTGCCTAGCTGCAGTCTTTAATTTTTGATATATTGTATTTTTATTCAGCTTGAAATAGTCCCTCACTCTTCTAGTGATTTCTTCCTTGTCCCACGGGTGCTGCTTAATTCCCAAATATGTGGGACTTTTCTAGTTATTATTATTGACTTCTAATTTATTTCTGTTGTCAAAAGAGAACATAGTATGTAAGACTGAAATATACCAAGATTTATTTTATGGTTCAGCATAGAGTTGATTTTGATAACTATTCCATACGCACTTGAAAAGAACAGATGATGTTTGTGATAGACTGAACAATGGCTCCAAAGTTAACTGTGCCCTATTTCCTAGAAAGTTAATGTTACCTTATATGATGTATTAGTCAGGTTCTTCACAGAAACAGAACTAATAGGCTGTGTGTGTGTGTAAAGTTATACAGAGAGAAAGAGATTTTAAGGAACTGGGCTCGTGCAATTGTAGAGGCTGGAAAATCCAAAATCTGCAGGGTAGCTGGCAGGCTGGAGACCTAGGAGAGCTGCAGCTTGAGTCCAAAGGCCGTTTGCTGGCAGAATTCCCTCTTCTTCCAGGGAGGTTGATATTTTTCTAATAAGGCTTTGATGGATTGGATGAGGCCCATTCACATAACGGAGGTTAATCCATTTCACTCTAAGACTACTGATTCAAATGACAATCTCATCTAAAAAATGCCCTCACAGAAACATCTAGAGTAATGCTTGACCCAATGTCCGGACACTGGGGTCTAGTTAAGTCGACACACAAAATTCACCACCACATACGTAATAGTCTTTGCAGATATGCTTATGTTAAGAATCCTGAGATGAGAAGATTATCTTGGATTATCCATGTGGGCCCTAAATGTGATCACAAGAGTACTTACAAGGGAGGCGGAGGGAGATCTGATTACAGAGATGGATGAGCAGGTGATGTAATGATGAACCAGAGAGAAATGCGAAGAGCCATGAGTCAAGCAACATAAGCTAGAACCTGCAGGAGGAAATAGGTAGAAGCTGGAAAAGGAAAGGCAATGGATTCTCCCCTAGAGCCTCTGGAGTGGGCACACCCAGGCACCTTGCTTTTGGCCCCATGCAACTAATTTCAGACTTCTGACTGTCAGAGTTATTGATAGAAGAGAGTGAATGTGTGTTGTTTTGAGCCGACTAATACAGATTTTGCCTCGAAGTGGGGTGCTGTTATAACAAACACCTGAAAATGGAGTAGCTTTGGATTTGGGAAAGGGATAGAATCTGGAAGAATTCTGAGAAACATGATAGAAAAATCCTAGATCATTGTGAGCAAACTATTAGTAGAAATATGGTTGTTAAAGACACTGTCAATGGTGGCTCAGACGCAAGTAAGGAACACAGTAGAAAAGCCCACATAATCTTAGAGAATACCTAGATTATCATAAACAGACTGTTGGTAAAAAAAAAAAAAAGTGGATGTTAAAGGTGCTGCTAGCAAAGGTTCAGAGGAAATGAGGAACATGTGGTAGGAAATTGAAGGAAGGAGAATTCTGACTCTATCAAGGCAGAAAGCCTAGTTGAATTGTGTCCTCCAGTCCTGAGGACAGCACAGTTTGCAAACAAGGCACCTGGATATTCAGCCGAGGAGGTTTCCAAGCAAAGTGCAGAAGGTGCAGCCTGGTTTCTTCTTGCTGCTTATAGTAAGATTCCAGAGGTAACAGATAAACTGAGGGAAGAACAGTTAAGCAGGAAAGAACCAAGACTTGATGATTTGGGAAACTCTCAACCTAGTCCAGATTGCAAAAGAGGCGAATTAGGAGATTCACTGTCCAAAAAGCAGACTGCAGAGAGAAGGCCAAGGGTGTGGTGGGAGAGCTATGTTAGCACTGAAGAGATGAGACATGTGACCGTGCATCCCCTCTGCCATTTGAGCAGAAGCCAGAAGCCAAGGATAGAGGTGGGGGACTCCAGGAGCCTCTTGTTTCATGGTGTGACTCTCCATGACATACACAAGGCTTTTCAGAATGTTAGAAAACCGCTAACTCAAACTGAGGGGGTGAAAAGAAAGAAAGTGGTCACCAAACTTCCATAGGCCAGAAACAGGCAGATAAAACTACTCAGCTGCAAACACACGCTACACTTTCAAGAAAAAGGAAGATGGGGAGGCAGGGGGCAGGGCAGGGGTGCGAACCTAATGGGAGTTTGGCTGGTGGGGTTTCAAAATTGCTTGGGGCTGGTGACTCTCTTCTGTTCTCTCCCTTTTCTTTATTTATTTGGCTGCGCTGGGTCTTCGTTGCGGCAAGCAGGATCTTTCAGTTCAGCGCACAGACTCTCTAGTTGTGCCACCTGAGCTCAGTCGTTGCAGCAATTCTCTCCCTTTTGGAATGGGAACGTCTACAGCTGTTATCCTGTACCTGTCCCACAACTATATTTTGGGAGCAGATAACTTGTTTTCTAGTCTTACAAGCCCAGAGATGGAGAGGAATTCTGCTCCAGGATGGATCATACCCAGGGTCACTGATTTTAGATGACAAACATGATGAGATTTTGAGCTTTATCACTGATGATATTTAGACAGCATCTGGGGCTTGAGATGCTGCTGTCATGGGTTGAGACGTAGGAAGACACCAGGATGGGGTGACTTTTGCGTGTAGAATAGACATGACTATGAGAGCTGAGGGTTGGGCTGTGGTTGACTAAGTAATGATCCCCCAAAATATTCAGGTTCTAATCCCTGGAACTGTGACTATTACCTCATGTGGCTTTAAAGAACACCTCAGTCCTCCTCCAGGGTGTTTCTCCCGTACTCACACCCCTATGACATTCACAACACTCCTAGCACTCGATGTGTGAGAGTTTTTTCCACACTCAGCAATTTTTATCACACTGGCTAGGTGTCCAGTTTCTTCTGATCTTTTGTTGTTAGCTCAGAAAATACTCATAGCAAATATCTGAAAGGAGCCAACTTAAAATTTATCATTATACAATGCCCTTCATGGGACTTTCCTGGTGGTCCAGTGGTTAAGATGCTACACTTTCAATGCAGGGGTCCTGGGTTCAATCCCTAGTCAGGGAACTAGATCCCACATGCCACAACTACATAAAGAATTCACATGTGTGCCTAAGACCTGGAGCAGCCAAATAAATAAATAAAATGCCCTTCATCTCTGGTAAAGAGGTCAGCCATGGCTTTGGGGGGAATTTACATGCAGATTTGGGGTACCCTCCGGGGGGGCCTCCTCTCTGTGGCTCCTTCTTCCCAGATGGCCTCCCTCGACTTCCAGTTACTCTGCCGGCCTCAAACCCCATACCCTGGTACCCGACTATGTACCTTAGGATAAATCTGATTGTGTTTGTGACTGACTGTGGCTTTCTATTTGACCAAGTGTAATGAAATTAAATATTGTCCAGACGTATACATGTTAAAGGGGCTTCCCAGGTGGTTCAGTGGTAAAAAAAAAAAATCCGCCTGCCAATGCAGGAGACATGGGTTTGATCCCTGGGTAGGGAAGATCTCCTAGAGGAGGAAATGGCAACCCACTCCAGAATTCTTACCTGGAAAATCCCACACACAAAGGAGCCTAGCAGGGGTCCACGGGGTCGCAAAGAGTCATACACGACTTAGTGACTGAGCATGCATGCACGTGCATGTGAAAACGTAAACAGGCACATTAACTTAAAAAAAAAGTTTATTTGAGTTCATGCTGATTTGAATTGGACAGCACCAAACCAAAGGTGATCAAGAGCTTTCCACTGACAGGAGCTAGGGGAGGGGTTTTACAGAGAAGAAGCAAACCAAGGAGATTATTTGATTGGCCAAAGCTTAAGCAGTTAGTTGCCTTATTTGGAAAAGCCAAGTCGGCGGTTTGCAGTTGGTTGCACTCAAGTTTCATTTTCTGATTGAAGTGCGTTAACTATGGCTTAGGTTTTGGTTTGCTTGCATGGGGCACCAAGGCATTAAAGCCAATTCAGTCTCATGGCCTCCTTGTTTGATTTCCTTAACATTCATTACATCTTTTCCCTCCACGTTCAATGAAGTCATTCCCCACTAAGTGGGAATGACTACTGGACAGTTACTACTTTCCTTCCTAAACCCAAACGTGTAGATTGGTACACACAACCAAGAAGATAACAAAGCAGAAGACAGGCTGTTAAAAAAAATGTTTTCTGAGCTGTCTACAAAGTATACACTGTTAATTTCATAAATCTTGTAAGAACATGACAAGATGATACGCACATCCTTAAAGAAACAAACACCAAAATGCTAAGTCCATCCACTACGGATCAAAGAAGGTAGAGCCCTGAGAGAAAACAGCTTCAACTGGATGGTTTTCCAAGCGTGGTCTGCAGACCGCTAGGGCAACATGATTTTCATCTAATACTAAAACTTTATTATTACTCTTTCTCACCATGTTGACATGTGCACTGATGGAACAAAAGCAATGATGATAAAACTTCTGGGGCCTGAGCGTGGGGAAACTCAGTGGCACAAAACAATGCTGGTCACCATTATAACAGTCATGGCCATGAATCAATGACTTTTTAAAAGTGCCAGATTCAACTGAAAACACACAGAAGCAAGCAGTAAACATTGTCAATTTTGTTTAATCTCTACCCTTGATTATGTAATAGTTTTATATAACATATCTGCATAATATTTTGAATATTCTGTGTAGTGAAATGGAAAGTCGGCATCAAGCCTTACTGCTACAATCTGAAGCGTCTTGGTCGTCTCCATGAAAAGCACTTCTGTGATTATACTCATATGTAAGCTGCAGTAGCTGCTTCCTCTAGAGAATATCATTTTTGCTTGGAAGTATGATGGCCAACTGAAAGTTATCCAGACTTGCGTACCTGGCAGACATTCTCATGAAAATGAACAAAGTGAGCCTATTATTTCAAGGGAAACAACTGATGGGAAAATACTGATGGCATGTGTCGCTAATCACACGAGAATTCTAGAAAACTTGTATCTGCCATAGGGACTTGAATAGCTTCCTAGTTAATTTTTAAAAAATTGCTGGTGATATTAAAAATTTTATTTTTATATCGTATAATGAAGAATGTCAACATTTGGAAGATCTGCATAGTTCAGTGAACCAATGTTTTTCTAGACAGTCAATACATGATGTTATAAAATCATGCATGGGTAAAAAAGATCCATTAAAGTGCAAGAGAGATCAATGGATTTTAATGTAATGGATATGAAAAGTTCATTGATATCATTTCGGGCTCCACCCGGCAACTAAAATTTAGGAAATTACAACTGTTAAATTTAATGTAGTATCAGAATGATCCCCAGTAATCTGAGGTTACTGAAACTCTCTTACATTTTCCAACTTTAACAATACACAAGGCCAAATTTTCTTCATATACTTCAACCAAAGCATCATATCACAAAAGACTGCATGCAGAAGCAGATGTGAATATCCAATGGTCTTCTTGTAAGCTGGACATTAAAGAAATATGCCAAAATGTATTCGTTATCTCTTGATGTTTTATATATGTATATATATAAACTAACACAAAGTTAGTGCCTTAACAACACACTCTACCGTACAGTTCCCCAGGGCAGAAGTCCAATACGCCTCTTACAGGGTGAACATCAAGGTGTCAGAAGGCTGTGCTCCTTTTTCAAGGTTCTAACGGAGACGGTTTCTTTGCCTTTTCTAGCTTCTAGAGGCCACATGCTTTCCTTGGTTTGAGGTCTCTTCCCCCTCTATTCAAAGACAGATCACTACATTTCCCTTTGATTCTTCTTTAGTGGCTGCATCTCCTTTCAACCACAGCCAGGAAAGGTTCCGCACCTTTAAGGATTCATGTGACTAAATCCACTTGGACAATCTAGGAAGATTCCCCATCTCAAGGTCCTTAACCCCAATCACATTCACATATCCCTTTTGTCATTTAAAGTCACATATTCACAGGTCCTAGAGAAGAGGGTTTAGACATTTTTGAGGGACATTATTCTGCCTACCACAAATGTAAAACAGTGTCACTTTCCTCACTAATTCTTTTGGGTAAAATATAGTTATTTTCATTAAAATGTTATGTTAATATATCACTGGTTGTTATTACTTTAAAATGAAAACATCTTTTAACTTTCTCAGTTTTAATTTCTAATGTGATAAATATTGATAGATACACTCCACATAAACAAAAGCTTTTTTGGAATTCTCAGTTTTAAGAGCATAAATCAAACTTTTAGCAAAACAAACAAACAAAAAAACTTTTAGTAAAACTCAAAATGGATTAAAGACTTAAACATAAGACCTAAACCATAGGTTTTAGGAAATTATAAAACTCCCAGAAGAAAACATTTGCAGTATGCTTTTTGACATTGGTCTTAACAATAATCTTTTGGATCTGTCTATTCAAGCAAGGAAAATAAAAGCAAAAATAAACAAATAGGACTACATCAAACTAAAAAGCTTTTGCACAGCAAAGGAAACTATCAATAAAATGAAAAGGACACTTACTGAATGGGAGAAGGTATTTGCAAAAAATACATCTGATAAGGAGTTAATATACAAAATACATGAATATCCAAAATAAACAATTCAACATTTAAAAAAAGCGTAATTATAAAACAAGCAGAGGAATTAAACAGACATTTTCCCAAAGAAGATACACAGATGACCAACACACATGAAAAGATGCTCAATATCATTAATCATCAGGAAAATGCAAAGCAAAACCACAATGAGGTATCACCTCACACCTGTCAGAATGGCTATTATCAAAAAGATAAGAGATAACAAGTGTTGGCAAGGATGTGGAGAAAAGGGAACCCTTGTGCACTAGTGGTAGCAATGCAAATTAGTGCAGCTACTATGGAAAACAGTATGCAGGTTCCTCAAAAAATTAAAAATTATTTACACTTGGGTTTCTTCCCTATCTTGGCTATTGTAAATAATAGTACAATGAACACAGGCATGTGTATTTGGAGTGTGTATACCTCTTTGAAGTTGTGCTGTCATTTTCTTTGGATAAATATCAGGAGTGGATTTGCTGGATCACATGGTAGTTCTATTTTTAATTTTTTGAGGAACCTTCAAGTCCCCTGAACATCAAAACCTGAAGCAGAAGCCACCCCTTTCTGAACTGAGGTCAGGCTCACAAAGGCGATTACTCATCTTTCACAAACCAGCATGTGAAAAGCAGCTGAGAATGACAGTCTCAAAGGAGAAGCATGAAGGGAAATAATTGATCAAAGACCATGCAGCCACAGCCCAGCCAATGCTCTGACGTGGAACCTTCTAAGTGGGCTAGAGCGGGCTTATGCATCAGGCCAGACACACTTGAGGTTCACACTTAATTCTGCCCCTCGTTATCCATGTACATTTGGGAAACCAGTTTTGTCTCTGTCGACTTCCATTTCTCCATATAAAAGAGCAATAATAATGTGCCACCTCTCACAGGGTTGCTCTAATAGATAGATAAAATGTAAAGCACATAAAAATGGGATCCAAGAATGTCCATTCCCTATCCCTCTTTTTCTTGCCTTAAAAAAGCTGATCACATGGCAGGAATCCAAGAAATATACAGGCCCTGCTCTAGAGATGGCCACAGGAAGTGAGGAAGACAAGCGACTAGACCTCTATAATCCCTTGCAGTAGGTGCTGTGCAGAGGGATGCTGGCGGTGAGAGCTGCGTGTGCTTTAGCACAGCCAGTGGGGCAATGGTGTAAGGGGAATAGAGCTGGAAGCATCTTGTGTATTAAGCAAACTTTGGTTTAGTTTCACGTGAGGGACTCACAAATAACAAGATAAAATTGCTTTTCCTCCCTAAGACAGAGTATTAGTTGTCCAGTCATGTCTGGATCTTTGTGACCCTATGGACTGTAGCCTGTCAGGCTCCTCTGTCCATGGAATTCTCCAGGCAAGAATACTGGAGTGGGTTGTCATTCCTTTTTCCAGGCGATCTTCCCGACCCATGGATGGATACCCAGTCTTCCATATTGCAGGCAGTCTCTTCACTCTCTGAGCCACCAGAGAAGCCTGAGAGAGAGTGAGGAGATAAGCAATTCTAAGCCAGTGGCTCCACAATGATCAAAGACACAGCTCCTTCCATTTTACTGATTCTCCATCCCCATGGTTGACCTGGTCCAAGGTGGCTGCTTGAGCTCTGGCTATCACCACCATGTTCCAGACAGCAAGAAGAATGAGAATAAGGATGAACCCCTTCTCCTTCCATCCTATTAGCCAGAACTTTCTCACACAGCTTCACCTAGAGTGATCTGTGGGATTTCTGAGGGGAGTGGTCCACGGACAGTGCTCCACATATCTGGGGCTCTGAGGAGAGGACTAAGTTGGAGATTCATCAACACGGAGGTGACAGCTTGGGTCATGGCTGGATTCCCCCAGAAGAGTGTGCACGGGTGAGAACAGAACCCCACTGACACCTGGAAGCAAAAAAGGGCAGAGGAGGTGAAGTTCACCATGAAGGAGGGAAACAGGAGAGCATGGCTTCAAGGAAAAAAACTGTTCAATCAAGTGTCCACTGGTAAAACTGAGGCTATTTAGGAATGATGTTACAGCAAATAATAGACAAGGAGCTTCAAGAATCAGTCCCTCCACTTAAGCAACCATTAGGCTTATAAAAACTGGCAGAATCAGCTTTTTTAGGACTCCAGAATCTTAAAAAAAAAAAAAAATTAGAACAACCAGAGGAGTGACTCATGAAGAAAGAGGCTGCTAAATTTCAGTAAGAAATTGTTGCAGCATTTTTGCTTACCTACCCACCATCTCCCATTCTCCCAGCAGCAGCCAGGAGGACAAACAGCCTGAACCCCTGCTGTGGCTTGCTGGTGCCAGACTGGGCCACACAGACCTTGTTCTCAAAAATGTGGTTTTCCATTGTGGCCCAGCTGGCAGTTCCCTGAGGGACTGGTACAGAGGCTGACCTTTGCTTCACGCCCTTCGGACTAGAGAAGCTTCCCAAGGGGCATCTTTTGAAAGAACTTAAAAGATATACAGAAGCTTCCCTGGTGGCTCAGACAGTCAAGAATCCGCCTTCAATGCAGGAACCCCAGGTTCCATCTCCCTGGGTCATGATCTCCTGGAGAAGGGAAGAGCAACCCACTCCAGTAATCTCGCCTGGAGAATTCCAAGGACAGAGGAGCCTGGTGGGTCTACAGTCCATGGGGCAGCAAAGATTCGGACATGACTGAGCAACTAACACACACAAAGACATACAGGACCCATAGCTGTCTGGGGCAAGAGGCAGCAGATGAGGTTAAGCAGCAGATGAACCAAAAAATCTGGGAAGGGGGAGGCTAAGGAGGAAAATACTGGAAGCAAAAAGGCTTTGAAGGGCTACCTCTTTTACAGGGAGTGCAGACTGCAACACACATGTCCAAAGCTAGACACAGGCCCAGAAAAGATCCAAGAGGACCCTAGGCTTGCACTTTTGGCTGACCTTCCACACAAGCAGAAAGTAAAGAGTTAGGCAGAGTTCAGGTGGCCTGGTTAAGTGCAGCAGGAGTACCCAGTTTAGGACCAATCTATAAAGACCAGGAGAGGTTTCTTCTCACTTTGGCAGGAGGAGGAGTTGGCTCCAGGTGTTTAAGGAGATCTATGTCAAGTCAGTGGCTGACCAATGAGATAGTGGAACAGTGGCCTCAGTGATTACATGGGACAGGAATGCACTGTGCACATGGACTCAACCGAAATGTCCATCAACAGAGAAATGGATAAAGAAGATGTGGTACATATATACAATGAGATATTACTTATCCATAAAAAAGAATGAAATAATGCCATTTGCAACAACATGGATGGACCTAGAGATTATCATACTAAATGAAGTCAGATAGAGAAAAACAAATAACATATGACATCACTTACATGTGGAATCTAAAAAGATGATACAAATGAACTTATTTACAAAACAGAAACAGACTTACAGACTTTGAAAACAAATTTATGGTTACCAAAGGGGAAAGGTGGTGGGGGGAGGGATAAATTAGGAGTTTGGGATTAACATATGCACACTGCTTGTGTAGTTGTTAGCTTGTGTCCGACTCTTTGCGACGCCATGGACTGTAGCCTGCCAGGCTCCTCTGTCCATGGGATTTTCCAGGCAATACTGGAGTGGGTTGCCATTTGTTACTCCAGCTGGGGGTGGGGTGGGGGGGGGTGGGTTCTTTACCACTGCGCCACCTGGGAAGCCCGTTACAATACTGAAAGTTCCCAAAACAAGAAATATGCCTGGGCAGTCCTTTCTTGTGGATTCTGCAGAGATGGTTCATACATCAAGGATACTTACGCTTTTAAGAATCTATTACATAACAATTCTTTCTGTTACTTGTAATTAATTTCTCTAATTCATCAATGGTTATTCTTTGGATCACTATTTTGTCTGTCAAAATGCTGACCTGCCCCATTTCCATCTTGAATTAATTTCCATTTAAATAGCTCTTTTTAAAATTTGGGTTTTTTCCCATTTATCTTTAGCCCATTGATTTCTGAGAAGGAGGCCAAGACCATTCACTGGAGGAAAGAACAGTCTCTTCAACAAATGGTGTTAGGGCAATTAAGCACATGCCTAAGAATGAAGTTGGACCTAAACCTCATACCATATACAATAATTAACTCAAAATGTATCAATAATCTAAATGCAAGTTCTAAAACCATAACACTCTTGGAAGAAACACAGAGGTAAATTTTATTGATGCTAGATCTGGCAATAGATTCTTAAATATGACACCAAATGCATAAGTAATAAAAGAAAAAACTGATAAACCAGACTTATGTACATTAAAGGACTTCCCATGTGGCGCAGTGGTAAAGAATCCATATGTTAACACAGGAGATGCGGGTTCGATCCTTGGGTCAGGAAGATCCTCTGGAGAAGGAAATGGCAACCCACTCCAGTATTTTTGCCTGGGAAATCCCATGTTCAGGCTTGGTGGGCTACAGTCCACAGGGTTGCAAAACAGTTGGACATGACTGTGCAACTGAGCACGCAGATGCATGTGCATTAAAAGACATTATCAGAAAGTGAAAAGACAGCCTACAAAGTGGGAGAAAATATTTGCAAATCATGTATCTGACAGGAGTCTGGTATACAGCAAATATATATAGAACACTTATAACTCAGCAACAAAAGATAACCTGATTACAAATGGGCCAAGGACTTGAATAGACATTCCTCCAAAGACATATAAATGGTCAGCAAGTGCAGGATGCTCAACAGCACCAATTAACAGGGAGATGCAAAACAAAACCTTTATACCCACTAGGAAGGCAACAAAACAATAATAATAAATTTAATGGAAAATAACAAGTAATGGATGATGTAGAGAAATTGGAACCCTCTGTTCATGGCTGGTAGGAGTGTAAAATGGTTCAGCTTTATGGAGAGCAGTTTGACCGTTCCTCAAAAAGTTAAAAATAGAATTTCCATATGATCTACAATTCAGCTCCTAGAACTGAAATTCAACTAGAACAATTCAACTCCTAGTACCCCAAAGAACTGAAAACAGGTACTCAGACAAATATATGTACACACATGTTTGTAGCAGCACCACTGACAATTGCCAAAAGGTGAAAACAGCACAAAGGCCCATCAGTGGATGATCAGATAAACAAACTGTAATACACATGTAACTGAATATTATCCAGTCTTAAAAAGGAATGAAGTGCTGACCCAGGCCACAATGTGGATGAACCTTGAAAACACTTATGCTAAGTGCCAGAAGTCAGTTACAAAAGGTCACATACCCTATGATTTCATTTATATGAAATATCCAAAATAGGTCAATAAGTTGCCAGGGACTGAGGGGAGAAGAGGATGTGAAGAAAGCATTTCAATGGGTAGGAGGTTTTATTTTGGATTGATGGAAATGTTTTGGAAATAGACCAAGGTGGCTGGGATTGAACCACCTACACATCAGGAATGTACTAAATGCCATTGAATTGTGCACTTTACATGGTTAATTTTACGTTGCATAGATTTCCCCTTAATTTTTTATTGTAAGTGAAGCTATTCAGAAATATCAGATTACTGACCATCTCAACTCACCCCATGGACCCTAAATCCTGGAAACAACTTAGGTCAATTCTCAGGGCAGGGGTAGCAATTTCATCCATGCTTAATTTGATCTAGTGCTCCTGGTAGTTTGGAAGCTCTAGAGAACAGACCAGGAAAATTAGCTCACACCAGTCTCTAGTGCTCCCTTTTAAATTCTGAGAAGGGGGATGCTGGAACCTAAAGCTGCAAGACAAGAGACTGTCCACGAAGCAAACGCACTAGCGCCCCATGGTGCGCAAAGCCCTCTCACATTACAGGTGCGGCCTGCACTCCCTCTCAGGTCAGTGCCCAGTCCAACGTCAGGTTCATTCCCCGGCCCCTGCGGCTCACGGTGGGAAGCCCGGCCCCTCGCCTACGCGGTGCCCGGGCTCCAGGGCGGCCGGACGTGGACCCGGGAGCGCGGCGTCGCCGACGGGGCGGGGCCGGGGCGGGCCGGGGGCGGGGCCTGCGCCGGCACCGGGTCTGCTGGGCGCTCGGCCAGCCGCGTAAACACCGCCGGAGCGGCGCGGCGGAGCAGGTGAGCCGGCTGCGCGGGGCGCGCGGGTGGGGGCCGCTCGAAGGGCGCGAGGTGGAGCTGCACTCCGCAGGCGGGGCCCTGCCCTCCGCACGCCCCTCGCCGCGGCGGGTCGCGGCCTCGGGGCGGCTCCGGGGATGCGGCCGGGGAGGGGAGGGCGGCGGGACCGCTGCGATGGGGGCCGGCCCGGAACTGGCGAGTGGAAGGAGCGCGGGGAGCCGCTCCAGGCCTCGGGCCTTCAGCGGGGCCGGGTTCTCCGCGCCCCCGGAGCCCCCGCCGGAGTGGGTGCGGTGCGATCTGCTAAAGGGCCGGGACATTTAAAGGAGCAGCGCACGTGGGTCTCAAAGGCGTGCGGACGCGGCGCTGTGTTCCTCCCTCCCGGCTGGCACCGGATGGGCGCCCAGTCCTGCCGGCCTGCAACGCGCGGCCCCGGGCTCTGCTTGGCAGTGGCAGGAGGGGAGGCGGAGGTCTTTCCGCCGGCGTGAGGAACAGCACCTAAGGACGGGGCCTGGAGCCCCTAGTTTCGTTATCTGCGATGTTTGGCTGTTTTTTGATTAGGCATTTACAGCTCTGAGGAGATTCCCAGAATCTAGCTTTTGAAAAGCTGAATGAACCCGAAACAGGAGCTAATTCCCATCCCAAATCTTATCAATGAAGAAACTCAGTCCTCAAAGCAAAAGTGACTTTGTTCAAGGTCACGCAGGTAGGATATATGAGAGCCAGGCTTCAAACCTATTGTCCTGGACTCTAGTTCTCTTGTCCAGACCCGGGACTAGACCTCAGCCCTTGGACAGCTGGATGAAATGCCCCAGTCTGTGACTTAATGAGCATTCCCTTTTGACGGTATGAACTGTGGATTGTTGCAGTAGCTGCATCCTCATTTACAGATGCAAAGCCTGAGAGGCGGTTCCCATCCAGAGCAATCGCAGAGCCAGGTTGACCTAAAATTGACAGCGTGGGTTGCCAGTCTGTCCTGAGAGTCATTGATCATTATGGACCCGAGCTCTTCGCACATGGATGGCCCTGAGTCAACATAGTCCGTTCTGTAGACACCTGAGTCTCCAAGGACTTTGGCTAAAACCTTTGGTAGTAATTAAAGGCTTTGTATAAGCTGCTGCAGGTGTGCGAGCCACAGGTTCCCCTCTGGGTGAACGTGGCTGTGTGGGGGCAGGAAAGTGTGTTAGCAGCTGTGTTTCCTGGGTTCTGCTGGTGAAGGGGCCTGAAGTCCTGTCTGCAGCTCAGAGCTCCTGCTTCAGCCACTCATGAGGCAGGCCATTCAGGTTCTCGCCTTGGGTGAATGTGGGAGCATTCAGGGCAGAGGCTGGAGGTGGAGGATTTTGTGGAATGTTACTGTGGAGTGGGATGATGGTGCCTCGGGTTTTCAGGAAAAATTCTGTATCATTTGGTGTTGAAGTATTTGTGCACCAAGTCGCGTCTGATGTGTGCAGGGTTGGGAGGTGAATGCTCTGAGCCTGTTTGAGGAAGAGGAGGACAAGGAACAGCCTGGCCAAAGGCTGCTGCTCAACTGTGCCTGAGGGCCGTTCACCCACCCACCCCAGCTCCTCTGTGCCTACTCACAGCCCCTCTGCACACATACACACAGGCTTTGCCAGAATGAGAGATTCCACCTACCTTGGCCCCTCTCTTACATTATTGATGGTAATAATGACAATAACATCACTTTTAAGTTTGTTATATACAATCAAAAGCCATTTTGTACAGTAGTTGTCACAATTATCTAAAGAGTTACCATCACACTGAAGTAGAAAGGGGAAACTAAGGTTCAGGGAATTAAGGACCTTGTCCTGTTGTGTGGCTTCCGTGACTGTGAGTACCAGCATTTGAACCCAGCTGGCTGTATCTTTTGCATCTTTTGAGTTTATGCTTGGGAGACCTCCCACTCTCACGCCTCACCCATGTGCCTGCACGACTGCCCAGGACGTTGCTGTGGGATCTCTGTTAGAAACTACTTGGCAAAGCCCCCCAAAAAAATTTTTTTTAAAGAAACTAAAGCATTGTGTGTATGGTCACCTTATGTTTCCATTGAAGACACATTTGGCTGTTTTTCAGCTGTTGATTTGACTTTTAGACACTGTTTAGTTGGTAAGACTGGCAAGGCAACAAATGTTTCTGCAAATATTTCCACCTGTCCCTGGACTTCAGCAGCTGGGGGTGGGGGTGGGGGTGGAGGTGGAAGGCAAAGGGCTCTGAAGTTGGCATACCCTCCACACTGCCCCTGGACAGGGCCTGGGGGTTTCTCCTCACCTTAAGCTGGCTGCATCTGACCTGGCCTTCAAGCCTTGTAGAATCAACGTTGGCTTCTTGACCAGGAGGTGGTGAGGCTGCTGTGTGATTACAGTCTGGGCAGAAGTAGTTTCAAAGTGATCCTCAGTGAAGACCGGATGTCGGGAGGGGGATGATTACTGTCCATTCTTTCCATTGCCTGGGAGAATGGGTTGCTCTTTTGTCTTTGCTAAAATACAGTCTTCCAGAGCAATGGGAACAAAAGTTTAAAGGGCACTCACCTTATGCTGTTCCTTAGCCAGAAACTTTGCGACTTTTTAAAAATGAAAGCAATATGTGTTCATTCTAGAAAATTCGGGAAATTTTTTTTCTTCAAGTCATCTGTTAGCCCCTAGTCCAAAGAACCACTCTTAACATGAACTTCCTTACAGTATTTTATGCACATATCTGTATTCATGTATTAAAATATTAGAAGTAGGAAACTGAAGATGAAGTTTTGTATCCTGCTTTTTGTGTTAATATTATGCCTTCAGAATTTTCCCTTCATTGAGTGTTCTTAGAAATCCCTGAGTATGTGACCCTCTCAAGTACTTGGAGCAGCAGGAGACCTGAGACCTTGGCAGTTTGGAGACCTGAGCCGTGGGGCTTCTGGTCATGGGCCCTTGTCCTTTTGTCCCTCTGGACTTCACTTTTCCCAAGTGTGAAATGGGATACTGACTGGATGGCCCTGAAGGTCCTTGCCAGCTCTGACCTCAGTCTATGGACATGCCCTTTTGTTTGACAAAATGTTCGTATTGCCAGCATGCCCTGGGCTGGGGCTGAAGAGGAAAACACCTAGGGTCTGAGTGAGGCATGACCTTGGTACTCAACTCATGTCTGATGGTTTAACATTTTTGTAGCTTTCCAAGGGGGCCATCAACAGGCTTCTGTTGTCCGCTCTCACTGTGTCCCCGCCTTTATTTCATTATAATTACCATTTATTGAGCATCTACTCTTTGCTGGACACATTACACATTAGCTCTAGTTTTTACAGTCATCTTGCAAAGTATGCCTGTCACATTACGGGCTGGATGGATGGACAGATGGATGACGGTCAGCCAGGGCCTGTACGTGGTCAGGTGCCTGGGCCAGGGGAAATAGGCAGGCAGACAAGCTGTGGGAATTTCTAAGGGAATTTCCTCACCCCATATAAGGGAAGGCTGGGAACGCCCCAGGAGTCATGGGAGCTCTGTGAAGTAGCCATGTAACCATAGAAAGTGACCTTTTTAAAACCATTGCTGCCCTCTTTGCAGGAACACTGAAAATTAAAATGAACAAACAAGACAAAACAGAAACAGATTCATGTTGATGTTTGGCAGAAACCAAGTGATTATCCTTCAATTAAAAATTAATTAAAAACAAAAACAACCAAAAAATAATGCTGCGATGAATATGGGGTGCATATGTATTTTTTTGAATTAGTATTTTTGTTTTCCTTCAATAAGTATCATAGATAGAATTGCAAAAAAAAAAAAAGCAAAAATAGACCAGCAGATCATGGTTACCAAGTGGGAGAAGGAAAAGGGGAGGTGCAGAAAAGGGGAAGAGGATTAAGAGGGACAAACAGCCATGCATAAAATAAATGACACAAGAATGTAATGTATAGCACAGGGAACACAGCCAGCGTTTTACAGTAACCTTCTGTGGAATGTAAACAGTAAAAATTTTAAGTCATCTTTGTTGTACACCTGAAACTACCGTAATGTTGTAAGCCAACTGTACTTCAGTACTGAGAGAAAGGAGTACTGTTAGGCCTGTGGAGGCAAAGAAAGCGAGTGCTCTGATCCAAGCCTTTTTCTTTGGCCTCACCTGTTGACTCCCAGTTTTCTTTTGGAACCGAAATTTCCATGTTTTTCCTTGAGGCACTCTTGTTTACGATGGAATTTAAAAATCGATTTCCTACTTAAGTAGGAATCTATTTCCTAGTTAGGTCCACTGGCCTTAAATTTTAAGGTCAAAACCTTTGCATTTTTCTGAAATGAGAATCAGGTTGAGGAAACTGGGTCACCAGGGTTCCATAATAATAATTGCAGAAACTGCTGACACAGGCAAGGTTGGGAAAATTCCCAGGGTCAGACTCCCTTGGCTTGGCTCATTCCACATTTAGATCCCATTCAGCTGATTAATGGGAGTGAACGGGTGGTTTCTTTGGATGTTTGATTTTACACCCTAATCCAAGGAGTTTTCAGCCACAGCGCTTTGTTCTGGGAAGGGTTTCCAGGATGCAGTCTGGGGCACCTGTTCCTCCCATTGGCTTCTCTGCATTATCCTGTTGCTTCCTCGGAGAGAGTGGAGAGCTGGTTGCTATGTGGTTGATGGGATTTGACATCAGCAGGAGGAGAGTCGCCCAGCCCCACCCCCACTGGCTGTGAGTCAGCCTCCCGGTGGGAGTTCTTGGCTTCACTAGTGCTCCGATGTGGACAAACATCTAGCACGACTGTTTATCTGCATTTTTTCCCTCCAAGGATTGCAGAGTACCTTCAGGCTTCAGTTCCAACTTAGAAGCTGGAGGAATCCATCCCAGCTGCTCTGTTCTCCTTCAGGAGCCAGGTAATAAGAGGGGCTAGGAGAAGGTGTGAAAGTGGGTTCCCAGGGTCCCCCCAGTCCAGTGAGAGGGGATGTGGGAGAAGGCGGCATGGAAGAAAATCTGCCTAAATGTTGATACTTGTTATTTCCCCTTTAAAAATTAATAACTTTACAAAAAACAGCGGACATAACTTCTTATAGAAGTTTTAGAAAATGCAGAAAAATCTCACATATCACCTGCAATCTCACTATCCAAAGATAAGCACCTTTAATGTTGTATAATATTTCTTGCCAGTCCTTCATATATATATACATTTTCTAAGAAAATTCAGATGTTTATATCTGTGGTTTTAAATCTACTAAACTTAGCATCTTGGTTTTTTTTCATGTTAGTAAATATTCTTTGAAGTAAGATTTTTATTAGTCATATATCGGATGGATATATTATCATACAGAGTCAGACATCTTAGTCATTGTTACTTAAAAAAAATTATAAATGACTGCAACAACCATGTTTTCAGATAAATCTTTTATTATTTTCGTAGGACAGATTCCGAGAAGTAGCATTTCAGGATCAAAAGGTATGAATGTTTTTAAAGCTCTTGATGTTTACTGCCTTCAAAAAGGCTGGTGCAGTTTGTACCAGGGATGCTTGAGATCCAGTTTTTTCACACCTTCCTTCCAGGTGGGCATTGCGTGCGTACCTTGTCAGTCAGATCACTGCATTCTCCCCCTGCAGCTCTCCTCGTCTGAGAAAGCTCCTGTTGCTCTTCCTCCCCAGTGGATCTCAGACCAACTGCAGGGTATTCTGCAGCTCTCCTCGTCTGAGAAAGCTCCTGTTGCTCTTCCTCCCCAGTGGATCTCAGACCAACCGCAGGGTATTCAGGAGAAAGCACTGCTCATTCTTTCACGCCCCCTTTCAGCGAGCAAGTTGTGCAGAGCAGTAGCGTGCTGAGGTAGGTGAGTGAGGCCCTGCCCTTGCGACAAGGAGGTGAACTGTAACTGGACACGTTCAGTACTGAGTTTGGGCCCAGGCTGGGGCATCTGATTATTTAGCAGGAGCAGCTCCAGGGAGGGTTTAACATCAGCCTAAGAATTGCCCAGGGACTGTCTCAAAATGCAGATCCCTGGACCATTGGCCAGAATGAAACTTAGGATCTGCATTTAAGTTAGCACCCAAACATAGTGTTTAAGAGCACAGAACCTGACCACCTCAGTCCAAGGATGACTTTGCACTTATCACTTTTTAAATCTTTTTCCTCATCTGTAAAATGAGGAATAACAGCAGTACAGTAAGTGCCCTGGATCAAACAAGTTCTGTTCCAAGAGGCCATAAATCCAATTTGTTCGTAAGTCCAACAAAGTTAGCCTAGCTACCTAACTAACAAAATTGGCTATATAGTACTATACTGTAAGAGGTTTATATTACTTTTCACACAAATAATACATAAAAAGCAAACAGAAAAATTTTAATCTTACAGTACCTTGAAAAGCATGCCAGACATGTGAACTTGCTACTGGGCATGCGAACTCACGTTCGAATCTCTGAAAGTGTGCAGGTTGAAGGTTCGTATGTAGGGTACTGACTGTACCTCGTTCCTGCCTTGTGTTTAGTACACAGTTAGGGCTCAGCAGCTGCTCTGCCACCACCCTCCAGGTGTCCTGGGCCACGTTGTGAAACAGCATCTCCAGCATCTTACAGCTTTCTGAAAGTCCTAAGCCATGCCCTCAGATGCTGGGAGCCCCAGGAAGCACCTCCAGCTGTCCTAACCTCCTCCAGGCCCAGAGGGCTGTGATTAGGATGCCTTTGCTCCAACAGCCAAGACCAGCTCTTCCCAGTCGCAACCCCTCCATGCCCTGCTTTTCTGGGAGTCCTGGGCAGCATCCGCGGAGGGAAGGAGTCTACTTAGGGAGCATTTGTTTTCTGGTGAGGAGGCCGTGCATTACATGTGGTGGTTGGCAAAGCGTGTTTTGTAGTTTTCTCACTTTCTTCCTATGCAGTGCAGTTTCACATGGAAGGGATATAGTCTGTTTTTAAACATGCTCTCCCTGGGTGTGTCCACAGACTTCGGGAGGCAGACGTGTTTTCCTGGAATTTGGTGACTGGCTGAAGAAAAGGAAATTGGAAAGGACTTAACTCCTACTTGATCATGGGTCCCCTGCTTTTCTCTCCCTACCTGCCCTGTAGCGCCCTTTCTTCTTTAAGAAGCATCTTAGCCTCTTATTTGTCCAGTCCCCTCATGCTTTGCTCTAGGGACTGAGGCAGCCTGGCTGCTGGCAGCTGTGGTTCTGAAGGGTGAGCTCGACTCTGCCCTGGGGGTTGCAGCCCTGCCGTTTAGATGCAGGAACTCCTGATCCGCTCCTCCAGTCACTGCGAAGATAAATCCCAGGGCCTCTAAAGGCGTGGGAAGAACAGAAGGAGGGAGATGGTAACTAAATTATTAATTCACAGCCCAGACAAAACAAAGTATTGAAAGAGCTGCTACACTGTTAAAGATAGGATGTCCTAATTTAGCTTGAGGTGCAGCCAGCTCTGTGTTCCCTGTCGCTCTTTGAGTAAGAATGGACTCAGCGTTGCCACAGGGTCAGTGAGGGCATCTCCTGTGCCCCGGGCATGTGTATGTTTAGGATTTATCTAGCGGGGCCCACCCTTGCAGAGGAGTGCCTTAGAGTTTTTCTGCTTAGGTCTCCGTTAGGTAATTTCTTTCATTACTGTTACCATAGATGAAGGACGCTAAGAGCTTCCCAAGGTCTCACAGCCTGGTCCCCTCTAATGGGGCTCTTAGGTAGACTCTGCTGGTCCCAAGGTCTGGGTGCTGAGGAGCAGATCCGCCTCCTGGGTCCTGGGCGGCACCGCTCCTGGGGGCTCCGGAGAAGAGGCAGGAGGGCTCAGCCGGCCCTCTGCTCCCACACAGCGCACTCTGGTCACATCCCTCCTTAATTCAGAAACCTTGGCTGCCTCCTCCCCCGGCTAGCTTCAGCTCCTCCTCCCTTGGCCAAGCCCCCATGTCCCTCCCTCGGATGGTCCCACCATCACTGCCTCCATGGTCACCACTCTTCAGCCACCTCGCCTGCTGGGTGTTTCAGAATTTCAGTCAAGGCCCCCACCCCGCCATCTGTTTACGAGGCTACTTCCAGGTGCCCCACCTACTTAGCCTCTGCCTAGCAAGATATTCCTAACCTTTGTGTCTCGTTTCATGTCCCTCTTCCTCCTAAAGACTTGAGACGTCTACTCCCCACCGTTGATAGATTGCCCCCCACTTAGTCTTAACTGCAGTAGCACAGCGTCCTTGTCACCTCTCCTGGAAGTTACCTTATTTTGCTAACTACTGATGTCACTACTGCTGTCGCTCTTATACTTGTTTCTCTGCTGAACCCAGGGGAGCTTAGCTTGCTCATTTCGAATTCCCTGTAAGAGCTACGGGAAAGCCTTCTGTGAGGGTCCGAGTCGGTGAGTAGGATCAGGCTCTGCAGTGGGCCTGGACTTGGGGATGGAGCTGAAGTCCAGCCGGGAGTAATGCAGGCCATGGCCTGGGACACTGTCTTCAAAACAAAGCAGCAGCCTCAGAGCCTCTGCCAAGATGAACAGAACTGGCTGCCTTGGTGGAAGGAACCTGCCTGCCTTCTCCACTTGAAAATCATAGGGACTTCCCTGGCGGTCCAGTGGTTAAGACTTAGCCTTCCAGTGCAGGGGGTGTGGGTTTGATCCCTGGTCAGGGAACTAAGATCCCTAATGGCCCCCTCCCCCCAAAATAACCAGAACATAAAACAGAAGCAATATTGTAACAAATTCAATAAAGACTTAAAAAATAGCCCATATATTAAAAAAAGACACTACAGAAATAGAATAAAAATGATCATAAATTCTGAGGGCAACTGACATGGAGATGAACTTTGAGACGAGAGCAGACCTGACTGTTCCTACTGCCGTGAGTCTTCCCCAGGGTCCCAGGAGGCAGGTGATGGGGGAGCTGGCCCTGCTGGTGGCTCAGCTGACCTGCCCAGGGTGTTGGTAGGGGTTCGGACTGCCCCAGCATCCACATGGTGCTGCTGGGTCCTGACAGCACTCAGGGCAGCACAGCAGTGTCAAGGGGACAGGCTCCCTCCTCTGTGGCCCTTTCAGCTTCGGTTTTTGCTGTGGGTCCTGCCCTCAGCTATACTTCCCCAACACACACACACACACACGCACACACATGCACGCTCCTCTCTTGTGGTCTCAGCTCACTGCTCACATGGCCGCAGCATCTAAACCTATGACTCTCATCTCCCTCCCCTCCAGCTCAGACCCTGGCCCTCAGCCACCTCCCAGGCAGCTACCCCCTTTCAGCCAGTTACATTCAGCAGATTTCCTCTGACGCCTTGTTCTCCCACCTCCTCCGTGCTACTCCCTGCCTGGCCGTCGTCCCGGACTCTGTCCTGTTGTGTCCCCTGCGTCTTGTCTGTATGGGTTTTCTCCCCTCACTCCCACCCACCCTGCTGCTATCTTCCACCCTGTTCACGGCCCATCGTTGTCTCCAGGGAGCTCACCTTTCCTTCTTTTTACTCCTTTTTCAGTGGAGTAAAAAGAGATCTGATCTGTCACTGTGTCCTCGGGGGACAAAGCACACCTCCTTTGCATGGTGCCGGAGACCCTTCACATGTCCACAGCAGTGACCCCCTCCCCAGCCCTGGCAGTGCCAGGCTCGGGCTGAGACATTCTTCATGCCCTCTGCCCTTCCCTCTCGCCTGGGAGAATCTGTGTCCATCACATGATGGTATCTTCTCCAGAAAACACTCCTGAGCTCTGAGATATAGTCCCTTCTGTTCCTCTTAGTGAACACTTGGATTATAGAATTTGCCACATTGGATTGGTGTTTATTCTTTTAGGACAAACGTGACCTTGGTACATGATGGATGGTGGTCAGATATTTGTTGATTGAACAAATGAGTGTGCTGAGAGTTTAGAGAGGCCCTAACGTTTCTGGTTGGGAGTTTTGCCCCCGTGGCCTGGATCCTCTCTAGCCAGTCCCTCTCGAGACTGCTGCAGCCTCAGTCGTGGCTCCTGGGGACTGTCCTTTTTTCTTAAATGTTTGTTTATTTATGGCTGTGTTGGGTCTTCATTGCTGCTCAGGCTTTTCTCCAGTCGCAGAGGGCAGTGGCTGCTCTCTCGTTGCAATGCATGGGCTTCTCATCACAGTGACTTCTGTGTTTTGGAGCATGGGCTGTAGGGCACTCCGTCTTTGGTAGTTGTGGTTTCTGGGCTTTAGAGCACAGGCTCAGAAGTTGGGACGCATGGGCTTCACTGCTCCTTGGCATGTGGGATCTTCCTGGATCAGGGATTGGACCCCTGTCTCCTGCATTGGCAGGTGACTTCTTTACCACTGAGCCACTCGGGAAGCCCTAAAGCAGTCCTTTGACAAATGCATCCTGGATGGTCACTGTGGGCAGGATCTGTGTCCAGGTTTTAAAGCCACCTCTCACCTTCCACTGCCTTTGCCTCTCAGGAGAGTGACACGAAGACCCCTGTGCTCCTTTTCCAGGCACTTCTGGAGGCAGGGCCATGCTCACATTCATGGCCTCTGACAGCGAGGAAGAAGTGTGCGATGAGCGGACGTCCCTGATGTCGGCCGAGAGCCCCACGCCGCGCTCCTGCCAGGACGGCCGGCAGGGCCTGGAGGACGGAGAGAGTGCCGCCCAGTGGGTAGGTTCCTGCCAGCCGTCCGTGGTCTCCAGACAGGCCTCTGGCATCTCATATCTCATGGATGGAAACCAGGCCTTCCCTAATGGGGGAGGGAGGGGAAATGAAGGTGAGAACTGGCGAAAGGGGCGGGTGGCCCACCGTGGTGGATCCTAGGTCTGCAAGGGCTTGATTGTAGATTCTGCACACGCACGGCCTGTCATAGACCGACTCTGCAGTAGACTGTGTGATCCACCCTGGCCCTGCCCCTTCCGTTCACCTTCCTATGCAGGCTACTGTTACGACAGGAACCCGAGAGTGAGTGTGGATGCTGGGGCAGGCAGCACAGAGGCTGAGGGTCGGTAGGAGGAAACCGCTGGAGGGAACCTTTTTTGGTAGATGGCTAGAGATGGGAACTGAGAGGTTAGCTGATTCGTATTTGACTTTTGAGCTGGGGATGTGTCTTAGTTTGTTCAGGCTGCCATAACAAAAATACCACAGACTGGGTGGCTTATAAACAGCAGAAGTGTATTTCTCATTGTTCTGGAGGTTGGGAGGTCAAGGTCAAGGCGCTGGCAGATCTGATGTCTGATGAGGGCCCACTTCCCGGTTCATAGGCAACTGTGTTCCCTCTGTCCTCACGAGGCAGAAGGGTTAGGGAGCTCTCTCAGGTTTCTTTTATAAGGGTGCAAATGCCATTCTTGAGGGCTCTACCCTCATGACCTAATCACCTCCCAAAGCCTGTATCTCCAACACCATCATGTTGGGCATTAGGTTTCAACATATGAATTTGGGGGTCACAGACAGGCAGCCCATAGCAGAAGGGGTGTGCTGCACTGTGATCTTGCCTCTGCAGCCCAAAAGGCAGGAGATCGTAACAGTGTGAAGTGGAGAGTGTATGTGGCAGAGTCATTTAGTCAAGTCAGCCTCCCCCTCATCAGGGTAAAACAGGATCTGAATTTGCGTAAATCCCATTCTCTATTTTGCCCGTTCTAGTATTTTTCTTTCTTCCAGCCAGCCTCATTCCCCTTTGCTGAAACTTAAACTCACTTCTCCTGTCCTCTTCTGGGCTCTGAGAAAGATCTCAGCAGCTCAAGGCCACAGCCTGCTACTCCTTAGCCAGTTCTTGCTTGTTTTTTGTCTTTTATCTCCTGGACTCTTTGTGCATTTCAGTTGTTTCAGTTTCTGTTCATTAACTGAACAGAAACAGTTCATTTTCTTCTCAGTTGAATATCTAGATGGAATTCTCTCTGCAAAAAAACTGATACCAAAGAGCAGTCACTTTTGATTTCTGTTTCACTTGGCTTTGTCTTGGCTGTTACTGTAATTAACAAGGCAGCCAGTGATCCTGAATTGCCACAATTCTGAAACACATTCTTGAAGATCAGTGTATGTCAGTGTCTGGCAGGCATCCTATCCTCCTCATTTATACTCTCCCACCTTCCCTAACCTGGATCCTCCCAGATGCGCAATGCCTAGTTAACCTCTGGTTCAAAGCTGCAGAGTTTGCATGCTTGATTTTGGCGGGGGCAAAAATTTCAAAGTAATTTCTTCCTCTGCAAATTCCCAGTGCCTTATTTATTATACAATCAAAGAGAGTCCCCATGTGTGCTGACCATTCTGGTTTGTGATTTTTCAACCAAAAATATTTAGTCTCTGCCCTCCTCCCAGCACCTGGCCTAGCTCCTCCCAAACTAGTATGGCTGCGTGACCAGAACTGAGTGGCATCCTGAGTCCCTGCACTGAGGGAGGGGACAGATCTGCAAACCTGCTGCAGATCCATTCTGCAGACTGTCCTCGGCCACCATGGCCTCCCTTCCTGCATCTGTGGTGGCTAGTGCCAACTCTTAATCTCCAGTTGTCCTCAAAAACTTCTCAGTGTCCTGGAATGCCTCCACTCCCACATCTAAACTGCAGCCCATAGACTGGTTCTTACACCTGAAAAGCGACATTCAAACTTCTCGTTTCCCATTCACACACATCCATGCTTTGTGTCAGTAGGCCTCCGGTGGGGGGCATTCCATGGTCCTCACAGCATGGTTTCCCCCAGAGAAGCCAGGAGAGAGAGGAGGACCATGAGGAGGAAGGCCCTGACCGCTACGTCTGCAGCGGGGTTCCCGGGCGGCCGCCGGGCCTGGAGGAGGAGCTGACCCTCAAATACGGAGCAAAGCACGTGATCATGTTGTTTGTGCCAGTCACGCTGTGCATGATCGTCGTGGTGGCCACCATAAAGTCCGTGCGCTTCTACACGGAGAAGAATGGACAGCTGTGAGTTGGGGGCCAGGGGTGGCTGGGGGAGCAGGACGCGGGGAGGAGAGTGTAGCCTGTGTTGACCACTGTAGCTGCGGCCCCATGGCAGCCACAGCAAAGAGCACGGGTAGGGAGCTGCCTGAGTCCACACCCTGGTTTATGCGCAGCCTCCTGGCTGTGTGACCTGCCCAGGCACCTTCCTAACCGCTCTCGGCCTCAGTTTCCTCATCTGTATGATGGGTTTGATAGCACGGTTACCAGGAGAACTGAGTGAGTTAATCCATGTGCAGTGCCCCTGCACCCTGCTCTCACTGCAGGAGGTAAGTTCTCTGTTCCATCCCAGGTGTGGCTGTGCCACCCGTCATTGCAAGTCTCTTTCTCTCTGGGCCTCTCATTCATACTCCCATGAATGTAAACTAAAGAGGACCACATGATTTCTTAGCTCACTCCCAGACTCGCGAGGGAGATTCTGTTTATCTTAATAAAGAGAATCCAGGAAGAAGCAGCAGCCTGGGAAAATGGGAAGCTTCCCTCTGCTCCCTCCCCCAGCCTCCCATGGTATCACTGCTGAGTACCTTCTTTTTTTAAAAGGAGTTTTTGTTACGTTTTGTTTATGATTTTGATAATGAAAGGAGTAGAGAAAGAAGCCCTCGCCCTCAGGAAGCATATAGTCTGTTAGGGACTCAGAGCAGCTCAGGCAAAAAACTTTGAGACCTTGAGAACTTGGCAAGCAGTTTGCTTCCTAAGAGTGTGGGATCAATGAATTGTCTCCTGAGTTTATAGCTGCCTGTGCAGCTACTGGGCTACACTGGTGTGGGTAGGGGTAGCAGTGGGGCTGGAGACGTCTTAGGCTTGATGGGGAAATGGGTACAGAGCTGGGGAGTGGGGTCAGTTGGGATAAGCACGTCCAGGAGAGGTTTTAATTGGTGTGGGGGCCCAGGAGGCCGTGGTAAAGCCCAGTCAGGCCCTCCCATGTGGCTGCATCAGCTCAGTTAGAAGCTGGAGTTAGGTGCCAGGGAGGCAGGACAGCTTGTGAGGATGGTGGGCAGCACTCACTAGGGCAGCCAGAGTGCTGTGCTGAGGGCTGGGGGTGCCCAGGGCGCCTGCATCTCCCTGGGGTGGGGGGCTCTAGCAGGCCGGGTGCAAAGCTCTAGCCCTTGTCTCCTTCCTCAGCATCTACACGCCGTTCTCCGAGGACACACCCTCCGTGGGCCAGCGGCTCCTCAACTCTGTGCTCAACACCCTCATCATGATCAGCGTCATCGTCACCATGACGATCTTCCTGGTCGTGCTCTACAAGTACCGCTGCTACAAGGTGAGCCGGTCTGCCTGCTCCCCGCCTCCTGCCTGCCGCGCCTCGGGGCCTCTTATGCAGCAACCCTGGCTTTCATGCCTCAGGGCCTCTAACGAAGCAACCCGGGATTTCATGCCTCAGGGCCTCTTATGAAGCAACCCTGGATTTTTTTTTTAAACAGAGTTCCTTTTTTCCTGTAAAATAGACCTCGAGTTTTGGAGCAATACCTCATTTTATTGGGTTTCACAGATACTGTGTTTTCTTTTTTTTTTTTTTACAAATTGAAGGTTTGTAGCAAACCTACATTGAGCAAGTCTGTCAGTGCCATTTTTGCAACAGCATTATTTTTTAATTAATGCTGATTTTAACAATTTTTTTTTAGATATAATGCTATTGCACACTTAATTGACCTCAGTGCAAGCATTCACTTTTGTATGAGGTGGGAGACCAAAAAATCTGTGATTCACTTTCATGTGATACTCACTTTATTGTGATCTGAAACCGAACCCGAATATCCCTGAGGTTTGCCTGTACTTTGTCCCACCCCACTCCTGCTCCACCACGGGTTACCCGATACTCCTGTGCTTTCAACTTACACTTAATCCCACTTAACTGAGTTCCTCCTTACTGCATTCATAGGGTCACTTCTCATATTCAGAAGTTAATTTTATTTTGGCTCTCCTTCTGAAGAAGTCAGATTTTCTATTTTAGGCTCCTTTCAACATATACTTCCCCTCCAAGCTCATTTTTATTTTCCCATTTGCCTTTCAGCTGGGGGTGTACAACTGCTATCCTAAGGTCTTCCAGCTCCCAGAGACCCTTGGGTGGGCCCTGCTCTGCAGAGCAGCTCTGGGGGAGGGACAGGGGAGTTGAGTCCCGCCTAACCCAAATCGTCCACAGAGATCCATAAGTTTTTAGGCATGAGTTTCAGGCTTTTCTCCTGAGGAAGGCTTCGAAGCCATGAGGACTGAAAGGAAGTTGAGCTAGACATTAGATTTTTAAACTGTTCACACGCAGGCATGTGTAGCACTGGATATTCAGGCTGCTGGCATCTGGGGAGCAGGTGGAGAGAGGTGGGGAGCCTCAAATAGAGGGACTGGCTGGGGGTGAGCGTGGGGGTGAGCAGTGGGAGGGGCGTGTCCAGGAACTGGAGCTTCTTAGTAAATAGCTGCCTGTGTAACCGAGGGAGAGCTTGTGATTGGGGCAGAGGTGGCCGTGGATGGTGGGAAGTAGGGTGGAGGGCTTTCGTTTGGAGCGGAGGGTACGGCATGCCTGAGGACAGGCCAGGAGTGGGGCCCGGGGAGAGCCGGCAGAGGCATGGTCAGCAGGTGTCACGTGACCACGCTCGGAACTGTTGGGAGGCCGCCAAGCCTCCATTCAAGCCTCCATTCAGTCAGGTTTACTCCACGACACGGCCAAGAGGTGATGGTGGTCTGGGCAGGCTCGGGTGGGATGAGGATGATCAGCGCGTACCAGAGGTGCCCCTTCCGCTTTGAGCAGACAACCAGGTGGCCGCTGCGGTCCCCAGTGGCCCGAGCTGGTGACTGATGGGTCCATCCTCTGAGGAGGCGGGTTGCAGTGACCCCCCTACCTCACCTTTGACCCTCCCTTATTTGGGCCAGGAGAGGAGGAGCCTGCCCTGACCACTCTGTCTAAAATAGAAGCACCCAGTGGGTCTCTTGTCACTTTGCCCAGCCAGTTGTTTTCATAGCCCTTATCTCTTCCTGCTAGTATGTAGCTGTGTGTTTGTTGTCTCACTGCCCACACCTGGGGACATAGCACGTGGGAGCAGAGACCCGGCCAGCCTTCTCTCTAGAGCCTGCAATGTGCCAAGCATGTCCTTTCCGGGTGAAAAAGTAGAGAGCTAGGTGTTTAGACATGAAGGATTTCCAGCTCCTTTGTATGCTTGCTGGGTTACCTGGAGAGAATGCCTTGAATTTCTGTGCTCTCCTTACCTGTAAAACAGCCACCTTCCAGCATAGTCAGGAGGAGCCTAAGGAGGAAGGGTTTCCAGGCTTGGGTGTCAGTCCTGAGGACCCGGGGTCTGGGGGCCTGCAGTCACGATGCCTGTTTCCACCCAGTTCATCCATGGTTGGCTGATCATGTCCTCTCTGATGCTGCTGTTCCTCTTCACCTACATCTACCTCGGGTGAGTGGCCGCTGGGGGGCAGCAGGACCTTGGGTGAATGGCTGCCGGGGGCAGAAGGTCCCCCGAGACCCCTTCCCTGTGGCATGGGTATGTCTGAAGGACCCGGGAGGGAAGGGCGCCCCTCGGGCTCCGTGCTTGCCCCTTGTTGCTGCTCCAGGAGCCTGGCCTCCTTGACACTGGAGTGGAGCCCTTCATTGGGCCACATGTTTCCTTCTGGTTCCCGATTTAAAACAAAGACTCAGAGTCATCACAGAGAAGGCTGTGAACCCCAGCAGAGGCAGGGATCAGAAAGGCCTCAAAATTTACATTCCAATCTTTGGGCTGGGACTGGGTCCCTCCTAGTTTTGAAGGAAGGTGGTCTCTCTTGCCCTGGATTTAGGACATCAGCCTAACCCAGGGGCCCCAAAAGACTGGAGGCACAGGAGAAAACACTTTTCCAAAGATCTTTTCCTCGGGCAGAGGGTCGTCCAGCCCAAGGACAGGATGTTGGTGTACTCCCCACCTTGTTTCAGAAAATATTTCAAGGGGTTGCCTGGAGGGCTCATGGAAATGGGGAAGGTGATGTTAATAAATGAGCCAGAGATTGGGAAAACCCAGGCAGGGACTTGATGACTGAGGGTGTTGGACTGCCTGCCCCAGGGTCTGACATCCAGTGAGTGTCCCAGCCGCTGGGTTCCACTTTGGTCCCACAGGGAAGTGCTCAAGACCTACAATGTGGCCATGGACTACCCCACCCTGTTCCTGACCGTCTGGAACTTCGGGGCGGTGGGCATGGTGTGCATCCACTGGAAGGGCCCCCTGGTGCTGCAGCAGGCCTACCTCATCATGATCAGCGCACTCATGGCCTTGGTCTTCATCAAGTACCTCCCGGAGTGGTCCGCCTGGGTCATTCTGGGCGCCATCTCTGTGTATGGTAGGTGGGCCGCCAGCCTGGTGGGAGGCCGTGGAGTGACATCCAGGGCTGAGTCCTGACTGCTGGACAGGCTTGGTGGGTGCTGAGAAGTCCCCCCTCCTCCTCCTTTCAACCCCCTAGGGAGGCCTGGATGGTCTCCCTTCATAAAAAACAAACCCAGTCCTATGGAATCATGACTGTTGACATGATTACTAGAAACAGCAAATGTTTACTGAGCACTCGCACCCTTAAGCACTTTGCACGCCGGAAGTCATTTACTCCTCAGAACAACCCTGAGACTGGGCACAGTACCAGTAAATAATGAGTACCCCAAATGCGAGCTGCTCTTTAATTAGTATAATCTTGCCTTGGTATCCTTGGGGGACTGGTTCCAGAATCCCCTGAGGTACCAAAATCCAAGGATGCTCAAATCTCTTACATAAAATGACATAGGATTCCTTCCAAATACTGTATCTTTTTTTTTTTTTCAAATACTGTATCTTTTTTTAAGATTTTTTTTTTTTTGATGTGGACCACTTAATTTAGTCTTTATTGAATTTGTTACAATGTTGTTTCTGTTTTATATTTTGACCTTTTTTGGCTGTGAGGCATGTGGGATCTTAGCTACCCTACCAGGGATCAAACCCACACCCCCTGCAATGGAAGGCTAAGTCTTTACCAGGGAAGTCCCCTCCCAGATATTTTAAATTATTTCTAAATTACTTATATAGTACAACATAAGCGATATATAAATTGTTGTTGATAGAATGTAGATGACATTTATAATTGCCAGTGTGCAGCAAATACTGGTTTTGGGAACTTTCTGGAATTATTTTCTGAAATTTTTGATCCACGGCTGATTGAATCTATGGATACAGAACCCAGAGATCTGGAAGACCGACTGTATTAGTGAGATTACCGTCACCAGTACTGCTTCTTACATTCTTAGGGTAAGGAATGTAAGAGAAATGGGACTTCAAGCCCATCCTCTGGGTCTCTGAGCCACAAAACAGCAGTCCCTGTTTGCAATTAGCCTGCTCAGACCCCACCGTGGGCTCCAGCCAGTGCAGGCTCTAGGGATTGAGGCTGAAACCCAAGGGTGGGGTTGCTGAAACAGCTGGGCCTGGTTGGAGAGCCTTGCCCTGGAGCTCCAGGATACACTCGCCCGGGCCTGGTGTCAGAGTGCTGGCTCCTGTCTGGGGGCTGGCTGGGAATAAACGTCTTTCTTAATGTGCTAGGGATGACTTTTCTTTCCCAGATCTTGTGGCTGTGCTGTGCCCCAAAGGGCCACTGAGGATGCTGGTGGAAACCGCCCAGGAGAGAAATGAGCCCATATTCCCTGCCCTCATATACTCATGTGAGTGAGCCCCATGCTTCCTTCAGACGTGGGAACCATGGTTTGCGTTGACTGTGGCTTTCAAAGTTGACGGGGAGACAGTTAACCTTTATCCTGACCAAAGGAGGGGAGGTAGCCTCGTTGATTCCAGGAGGGGTCCACCTTCCCGAGATGAAGGTGGGCTGCGTCCTGCTGTGGCTCAGGAAGAAGCTTGGACATTGAGAGCAGGAAGAGGGCTTCCAGGAGTGTGGCCCGCCCGCAGTTTCATCTCAGCCATGCTCACGCAGTGGGCATGGGCCATGTTCCCATGAGCCTGAGGCCACCTACTCAACCCTCCAGGCCCCTGGAAAGGGACTTTGGGGAGGGACTATTCAGGGAAGGGGTCTGGGGAGTCGGGTGGCAGGATGCCTGCCTTTCCCTGGGCTTTCTTAACAGCTGAAGCTCAGTCTCTAAAGAAGGGTTCTCGGGGTTGCTGCTGGACTCAGGGCCAGTGTACAGGGATCTCTATTTATAAAAGCATCAGCAAGCATGTGCTGATGGTGGGCACTTTGTGGTGGGCACTGTGCTGGGTGTTGGCTGTGCAGCGGAGTCTAGACCCCCAGAGACCCCCTAACAGAGGCCATAAGCAAATACCTACTGGGACTGAGGGTCCCATGCAGGCTTTCTGGGGACACAGACTGTCCCACTTGCCTCCCTGGCCCCGGGGCCAGCTAGTTAGTACTGTCTGAGGCCTGACCCTTTTCTCCTTCCCCAGCTGCCATGGTGTGGACTGTGGGCATGGCCAAGCTGGACCCTTCCTCTCAGGGAGCCCTTCAGCTCCCCTATGACCCAGAGATGGGTGAGTATCAGGGGACTGACAGCCTGTCATCATGGAGGGTGCTTTCCACCTCACCCCGCTCAGCCTGCCTGGCTCCTCTGGGAGACACAAGGACGGGAAGGGCAGGGAAGACTGCCTCCGGGCACACACACCCCGAGGATCGGGTGCAGGTGGAACTTCGCTCCTCTGCCTCAGCCCCACTTCTCTCCCTTCCCTTCCCTTGCTGTGTGGTCTGGAGAATCCTCTTTGTGTCGGGCTGGGCATGGTGCGGGGTGGGGCAGGGAAGTCCTGGGCTCAGAGAACCCTCTGACGTCTCTTGTCTCTTTCCCTCCTCACATGACAATGGACACCCAGAAGAAGACTCCTATGACAGTTTCGGGGAGCCCTCATACCCTGACGTCTTTGAGCCCCCACTGCCTGGCTACCCGGGGGAGGAGCTGGAGGAAGAGGAGGAAAGTAAGGTGTCCAGGTGGACCGGTCTGCGTGGGCCCGGGGTGGGGCTCCCTGAGGTCAGGGCGGAGCCCATTTGACATCAGAGGTGCTTCATAAAGTCGGGGAGAAGCCTGCCGAGGCGCAGTCCTATGGGAGGCCACGGGGACTTAACGCCCAGGCTACACCTCGTGTATGACAGACGTTGGCCGTGTGCCCACTCTGCACTGGGGGGTGATCGTACGGGTGCTGCTCTGGGGGTGCTGCCGTGTAGGCATGGGCACTAACCACTCTCTCGGGAGCTGGGAGGACCGTGCAGAAGAACATAGGGTGGCGGGGGCACTGACAAGGCCGTTGACCTGCTTGAGGAAGTCTCTTAAGGAAGTAACTTCTGACCTGAGCTCCAGAGGCTGAGGACACAGAGGGGGACACACAGTGCAGGGGGCTTTGGTTTCCAGCCTAGGGCGCCTTGGGAGCAGTGACCCTGGGGCTGACTTAGAGGAAGTGGAGGCAGGATGCTGAGACCCAAGTGCAGAGATGGGGCCGGGAGACAGACAGGGGCTCCAGGGGCCTTCTGGATCAAGATGGGGGTTCTCGTCTGTGTCCTGTGAGCAGTGGGAGCCGTGGGACAGGGAGGGGTTTGAGCTGTGCAGGAGGAGGGAGACGACGGGGAGGGGCAGGGCTGTGGCTGGTACAGCGTGTGCTCGAGTAGCCTGAGGATGTCCCACTGCAGCCGTGGGGTCACAGGCGTGGGCTCTGTGTTCTGGGGGTGAGCTGGGCTGGGCAGGTTGGAGCTAACAGCACTGCCCCACACGGGCTGTGGAGCGTAAGACGGGCAGAGTTGGGCTGCAGGCTTCCTCCAAGCAGAGCCCTGAGTGGCTGGGAGCAGAAGGAGCAGGTGTGGAGGACAGTCTTGAAGACACACCCAAAGACCTTCTGATATATGGTTATGTTTCCAAACGGATTAAAATAACCGATCAGCACACATATATGGACCACTAGTGTGTGCTGGGAGGCACATGGGAGCCAGGGAGGTGCTGCTGGATTAACACAGCTGCTGCCCTTGAGAAGTTCCCCGTGGAGCAGCCCACGTCTGGGGAGGTTAGGTAAACAGTACTCAGGACAGACGTGGGAGAAGTTAGGCTGGAGGCCGGCCTGGAGGAGCAAGTCGGCAGTCACCCAGCACACAAGCAGCTGGGCTGGAGACCGGCCTGGTGCTGAGCCCCCGCCCGAATCAGCACGGATCCCACGTGGGCACTGTCCCCATGACCACCCACCTTTCACATGCCAGCCACAGGCTCTGGGGGTCTCCAGGCTGACTGACTGGCTACAAATCTGGGGATTCTCATAACTCCATCAGGTTGGAAAATTTATAGAATGACTCTCGGAACTCAGAAAAATGCTATACATACCATTACAGTTTTATTGATATTATAAAGGATATAAATGAGGACCAGCCGGCCAAATGAAGAGCCACATAGGGTGAGGTCTGGGAAGGTGCTCTCTGGGACCCAGGAATCACCCCCACCCCTGCACATGGATGTGTGTATCGAGTTCCAGTGTCCAGAGTTTTTACTGGGGTCTCATTACATGGGCATAATGGATTGAGTCCTTGCTCATAACACTGGACTTCATCTCCAGGCTACCTCCTCTCCTCAGACTCAGCTTAGCCTGGAGTCCCAGCCTCCTTATCACATGGTTGGTCTTTCTGGTGACCACTGGAAATGGCAACCCACTCCAGTGTTCTTGCCTTGAGAATCCCAGGGACAGAGGAGCCTGGTGGGCTGCCGTCTGTGGGGTCGCACAGGGTCAGACGCGACTGAAGCGACTTAGCAGCAGCTGCAGCAGCAGTGCCATCCTCTCGCTTGCATAAATGATCCAAGGGGCTGCTGAACAACAAAGACACTCCCGTCACTGGGGAAATTCCAAGGATTTGGTCTCCCTCCCAGAATGAGGGACAAAGGCTGGTTAGATTGTTCTACAACAGCATTGGCAAAGGCTCAGATGAGAGGGGAGGAAGCCATCTGGGAGCTCTGGGATGCTTTGGTGGCCAGAGAAGCTGGGGGCCAGAACTTCAAGGGTGAGCGGTACTCATGGGAGCTCAGACTTCATCCTGGAGGCCGAGGGGAACCATTAGGGGTTTGTTGCAGGGAATTAAAGTGAGCAGAGCTGCATCCCAGACAGACCCCAGGCAGAGGGAGCACAGACTGCTGGAGGATCGGGTGAGGGAAGAGCCAGAAGGGCCCGACTCGGGCACCACCACCTGCATGGGATGCACCCGGAGGACCCGGCTGGACAAGGGATGGGCAGGGAGGCGGGGAGAGGGATGAGAGGCAGGGCCGGCAGGTGGGAGGCTCTGGAGGACCTCAGGAGGAGAAGCCAGAGACACACGATGGGGGGTAGTGCTCAGGAAGGTCAGGGTTCCAGGCCCGAGGAGGAGTCACCAGGATATACTTGTCAAAAGCATGGGTCCCCAGAAGGTACCCAGGAAGGGTGCAGTGTGAGAATGTAGAGCCAGAGGGCCCGCGTGGGCGATAAGGGGATGAAGGGAAGGTCGCTTGTGGAGGATCCTGGGGAGTAGACAGAGGGCAGAGTGCTGAGATGGACAGCATGGGGGTGTCCACGGGGCCCGGGCCGTGGCCTTGCCTGAGCACATTGATTGGGGGATGTGGGACTTGCCGCCTCAGGTCTCTGAAGTGCCTGCTAGGTGAGCACAGTTCTTTGAGAAAGAACTGATTGAAAACGGAGGGAGAAAGCGGGCAGAACAGGGAAGCTGGAGCGGGGGTGGTAGCGAAAGACGTGCAAGAGCAGTCCTGTCTGTAGGGGGCAGAGCTTGCGTGTTTGCCAAAGTGAGGAAGTTGGGAGTGGTGGAGGGGTGAAGGAAGGGACAGACTAAGGTGAGGTGCTTCTTGCGTGGAGCCCAGAGTGGAGAGGGGAGTGGGCTCAGACGGGGCAGAGCATGTTTCCTTGATTCTGACCCGCTCAATTCCAGTCTGTTTCATAAGCGTTTTTATTGTCCGTGATGAATGAAATTATCCTATGAGAAGGTGTACAGGGCAATTGTACTAAAGGAAACAAAACATTCTAGAAGCTCATTTTCTTTTCAGTAATGGATACACTAGTTACAAGTTACATTTATCTTCCCTGGTGTCTCAGTGGTAAAGAATCTGCCCACAATGTGGGAGAGTAGGTTTGATCCCTGGGTCAGGAAGATCCCCTGGAGAAGGAAATAGCAATCCACTATAGTATTCTTGCCTGGGAAATTTCCATGGGGCTGAAAGAGTTGGACACAACTTAGTGACTACACAACAACAGAGTTGATTTACAATATACATTTACCTCTTTTAGAGAGACATTAGTCTCCAGAGGACCTCGGGTATCATCAGTCAGTTCAGTCGCTCAGTCGTGTCCGACTCTCCACGACCCCATGAATCACAGCACGCCAGGCCTCCCTGTCCATCACCAAATCCCGGAGTTCACTCAAACTCATGTCCACAGAGTCGGTGATGCCATCCAGCCATCTCATTCTCGGTCGTCCCCTTCTCCTCCCACCCCCAACCTTTCCCAGCATCAGTCTTTTCCAGTGAGTCAAGTCTTCGCATGAGGTGGCCAAAGTATTGCAGTTTCAGCTTTAGTATCAGTCCCTCCAATGAACACCCAGGATTGATCTCCTTTAGAATGGACCAGTTGGATCTCCTTGCAGTCCAAGGGACTCTCAAGAGTCTTCTCCAGCACCACAGTTCAAAAGCATCAATTCTTCGGCGATCAGCTTTCTTCACGGTCCAACTCTCACATCCATACATGACCACGGGAAAAACCATTGCCTTGACTAGACGGACCTTGGTTGGCAAAGTAATGTCTCTGCTTTTTAATATACTATCAAGGTCATATGGTCTTAAAAGCAATGAAATTAAATTTCCTAAAAAGCATTTATAATTCATACTCAGCACTCAGTTGGGTAACTTCCTACCAGCCCTGGACAATGGATTTTATTCACTCTTGTCTTTACTCAAACCAAGTACCGAGCACCAGTTTTGTGCGAATTATCAGAAATACCGGCTTTGTACAGCCCAGAATGCAAGTCGGCGAGACCACAGGTTTCCCACTTTTTCCCACTGGCTGCTGTTTTTCTGAGACAGCTAATCCTTGTCCCAGAGTCCAGGTGAGGTGGGCTAGTGACACCACCCATCAGCCCTCTGAGTCCCCAGGCCCCTGGGCCCTGGGTCCCCTGGGATGGACCAAGTGCCTGGGCTGTTCGGCTAGGGTCAGCTTTCTCTGCTGCTTCCTCCTGGGGCTTCTGAGACTTACGGGTTCCCTCTCTCTCTACCACACAGGGGGCGTGAAGCTTGGCCTGGGAGACTTCATCTTCTACAGTGTGCTGGTGGGCAAGGCGGCCGCCACAGGCAGCGGGGACTGGAACACCACACTGGCCTGCTTTGTGGCCATCCTCATCGTGAGTGGGCCCAGGGTGCTCCCCACCCACCCCTGGGCAGTGGGGGTCTTCATGGGGGGCCAAGGAACCCCAGGGAGTTTTCAGATGCTGCTATCCCTTGGAAGGGCTGGGCAGGGTTGCCAGAAAGATCCTCAGGATGAGACTGAGGTTCACAGGAGGATCTGGTCATTAGTAGGTGCAGGTGCGGTGCAGGGAGAATGACCAGGAGCTCTGGCGTTACTGAGTGTGCGTGCTGGGTGCCAAGGTCTTGGCTAACTCTGTACATTTGTCTCACCGCACCTGTGAGGTAGGGATGGTGACCTGAGATGTTTGGAAGATGGAGCAGGGTGAGGGCCTGGCCACGGGCACAGAGCTGCAAGGCCCTAGCTGTGATTTGAACTCGGGTCTCTGACTCTGGGGCTGTGTGTTTTCCCTCCACACCACCGAGACATCATGCAGTTCTGAGTTCCCATGGGATCTCCTGGGGCTTGGGAGGGGGCCCCTCACTTTGAACCCCAGTGGTGAAATTTGGCTTCCCTTGTGGCTCAGAGGTTAAAGCATCTGCCTGCAATGTGGGAGACCTGGGTTCGATCCCTGGGTCGGGAAGATTCCCTGGAGAAGGAAATGGCAGCCCACTCCAGTATTCTTGCCTGGAGAATCTCATGGACGGAGGAGCCTGGTAGGCTACAGTCCACGGGGTCACAGAGAGTCGGACAGGACTGAGTGACTTCACTTCATTGTCACTTAGGGACGTCCCAGGTGGTGCTAGTGATAAAAGAACCCACCTGTCAATGCAGGAGACATAAGAGATGCAGGTTTGATCCCTGGGTCAGGAAGAACCCCTGGAGGAGGGCATGGCAATCCACTCCAGTATTCTTGTCTGGAGAATCCCGTGGACAGAGGAACTCAGCGGACTATAGTCCATAGGGTCACAAAGAGTCAGACACGACTCGAGACTCAGCACACATAGTCACTTATCATGATCAGGTACACGTAATGGGGACACATCCTGTGATGATTGGTGGAGATGGAGGCCCTGAACGGCCCATACTCAGTGGTCTGCCTGGTGAACCTTGGGCATCATGTGGCATGTTAGGACCAAGGCTCCAGTTCTTTGGACATTTCTATTTGCCCACAGTGTGTGTCAAGGACCAGGTAGAGGATGCCCAGGCTCCTCCACTTCCAGACTGTCTGCCCTGAAGCCCTGTTGTCCCTGGGGAAAGGACAGGCACTCTGGTTCCCTGTCCCCACCCTGAACCACTGCCTGCATCGGCTGGGGCAGGGACAGAATAGGCAGCTACCAGGGGGAGGGAGGTGGTCACTCAGCACCTTGGTTCCCTTGGTGTCGGCCGAGAACACTGGTGCCTTTCAGTCAGACCCATCTAGTTTTTGTGTAAATTCATGTCCCCTGGGGGAAGGCTTCATGCCATCAGGTTACACGTCACATGGCCAGGGGAGGTGGCCTGGTAGCAGCGGCCCAGTTCAGGAGGGCTGCTTGCTGGTTCATCCATTCATGTGCAAGGCGTTAGTACTGGCTGAGAGCCTCTGCCCTCACACACCTCCCAGAGCTGCCGAGAGGACCAGGGGAGGTGACCGGGTGTCAGGGCTGCTGAGCCCACACCCTGGACCGTCGCTAACTGCTCCCTCCCCGCGTCCACACCGGTGGCCACCTCCTCCCGCTCCCCCCGCCTCTGTGCCCTGCAGGGTTTGTGTCTGACCCTCCTGCTGCTCGCCGTGTTCAAGAAGGCGCTGCCCGCCCTCCCCATCTCCATCACATTCGGGCTCATCTTCTACTTCTCCACGGACAACCTGGTGCGGCCTTTCATGGACACCCTGGCCTCCCATCAGCTCTACATCTGAGGGGACGCGGGAGTCGGGGCCTGGAAGCTGTCGGAAGCAGTAACCCGAGGCCGCTGTAGGATTTTACACTCTAGTGCCATATGTTTTTAAGACATTTCTTTCCTTTAGAAGAACATGAGAATGGAGAAGTGTTGTGTTAACGTCGTGAAGACGAAGGACCAGCTTTGTGGTGCCAGTGGTTTTGTCACCTGGCGTGGCTCACGCCTTCGTGAGCACTCGCTTCACTGACAGGAAACCTGGGAAGTCGGGCCAGAGGAGCTGAGGACGGTTCCGAGACGTGGGGGGCGCAGGGAAGGCCCCCTGCTCTCACCCCTCCAGCCCAGCGTCCTCGGAGGAAGGCCCAGACGGAGGACGAGGCAAGGCTGTCTGGGACCCGGAGGCCATGCCCCGGGATGGCACGAAGCACCTGGTCACTCTGACTGGAGAGGAAAAGCCAAGTTTCTCTGCAAGGAATGTTCTCAATGCTTTGTCTATGATGTCATCATTATTTGATTACCTTTAGAGTCCTTGTCACGGCAGTCATTGCTGGGAAGTGTCTTAATATTACCATCAATAAATAGCCGAATCCTGTCATAGTGCTGGGGTTTGGTCTGTTTGTCAGTGTGGGCCCTCTCCCCGCCTCTCCCGGGGGAATGTGTGTGCTCTGGCCATGGAAGGGAAGAGATCTGCCCAACTGTGAAGGAGAGAGGCGTCAATGCCCCCCTTTCTGCATCGTTTTCTTGAACTAGGTTTCCTCAGCAGAGGCCTGCTGGCTGACAGCCGGGCAGGTGCCAGGCTGGCTGTCGTCAGAAACACTGCAAGGTTGTTGCCAAAACACCTGAGGAATGAGTGCTGCTGCTTCTCAGCTGTGGCTGCAGGGGGTGGGGAGGGGCCAGGGGCCGGGGGGAGCCCAGGAACCCGTTCTCCTTTCCTTCTGTGGCCGTATCTCTGGGCACTCTGTGGGGCTAGGTGGGGGTGCAGATTGGTTTTTCCTTTTTCTTTCTTTCTTTTTTGTCTCCACATGGATCATTTAAAAAGTCTCTACTGAATTTGTTACAATGCTGCTTCCATTTTGTGTTTTGTTTTTTTGGGTCTCAAGGACTGTTAGGATCTTAGCTCCCGGACCAGGGATGGAGCCCACACCTCCTGCATTGGGAGGCAAAGTCTTAACCACTGGACCACCAGGGGGTCCCTTCTTTTTTTTTTCTCTACATCATTCACAGGCTGCAAAGAGAATCTCACCCTCCTACCGGGACTTGAGCCCCTGGAAGCTTCACAGAACAAGTCACTGGGAGTGGAAAGCATGGCTCTCAGACTCGAGAAAACACAGGTGCTGAGACTGCTGCTCAAACTGGAAGCTCTGTCTGCTGTCCCAGAAGCGCTGCGAGAGCCACAAAGCTGGCTATGTATCACGAGGAGATGAAAGAGCTGTGTATTTTGGTGTTGTGACATAGCTTCCTTTCCCCCCTGGGCTGTTTGTAGAAGAGCGGAGATAGATGTGGAAGCCAAGAGGGCAGACTCGCTTGGCCCCGGGGGTGGCAGTTCAGTCTGGCTTGTTCCTGGCTTAGGACTCAGTTGCCGCCATCACTGCTGTTAAAGCCAAAAGTAGGGAGAATTTTAAGAAGATGAGGGCTGGTCTGTGAGAATAAAAGCTCCCTGGAGATTAAAAGGGAAGAAAAACTGGGGAAAAACTCATTCAATTTGGCAAGTAGGGCAATGTTTATCTTTGAAAGAGTAGTTTCAGGGTGGGGCTTCCAAAGAGGAGATCTGACAAGCGCTTTGACTTGTTAGGCTTAGAAGGCCTTTGTCAAAGACCTGACCTGGATGTTGGGAGAGGAGCCACATTTAGAGGCTGAAGCAGAAGGTGGAGGTGAACAGTGAGGGGAGGAAAGGGGAGTGGTGCCCTGGTTAGGTATTAAGATTAATATGAAAAGTGAAAGTTAGTTGTACAGTCGTGTCCGACTCTTTGCAATCCCACGGACTGTAGCCTGCCTGGCTTCTCTGTCCAGGGGCATTCTCCAGGCAAGAATACTGGAATGAGTTGCCATTTCCTTCTCCAGGGGATCTTCCCGACCCAGGGATCGAACCCGGGTCTCCTGCACTGCAGACAGATTCTTTACCAACTGAGTCAGTAGGGAAGCCTAGTGAAGACTGGGAAGAAACAAATGTGAGAAGGCAAAAGGGCGAGAGCCCTTGGAGAGAAAACAGAGATGCTTGAGGAGACTGTGTGTGGGGAAGCCTGGTCTCTGAGTAGCTGGGAGATGGGGGAATCCAGCACCTAAGTGGAGGAGATAAAAAAGGATTTAAAAAGGTAATCCAGACATGCTGAGAAGAGCAGAGAAGTATGCAAACACCTCTGTCCCCCGCCTTACTGAACCAACCCATGGTTCAACCCAGGTGCCAGCTTTCCCTCTCTCCTCTCCCGCAGCACCGTGGAAATGAGGCTGCCAAGTGTGCGGCAAAGCTCGTCCGCTCTCTCTGCGCTGTATGCTTCTCCTGCTTTTTCTTCTTTTTCCATCACATGCTGACTTGGCTTCTTGTTGCCCCGCCCTAGAGCCCATTACTGCAGTCCTTGTGCTGTATCTCCTCTATAAGGCCTTGAGATGGGGCAGAGCCCACTTTCCTGAGTTTCCTTATGGGCTCTGGAATTAAATGGTCAGCATTCAAATTTTGGCTCTGCCAGTTACTTATTGTGTGACCTGGGGGACATCTTTGAAACCTCCTGAGAATAGGATTAAGTTAAACTATATGGCAAAAATAGCGATTTAAACAAGATGGCTGTTGTTCACTCATAAACAAGCAGCTCACGGAGGTCATGATAGCTTGTATCGTGATAGCTGGTATCGGGGTCAGGCTTCTATCTTCTTGTTCAATGTCCTCAGTAGGTAGCTTTCATCTCATGGTCCAAATTGGCTGCCAGGCTCCAGCCATGAAGTCAGCACTCCATCTGGCATGAAAGGAGGATAAGAAAAAGATGCAATTACCCCTCTTTAAGTTCTCCCACAGCACTTCTGCATGTATTCTGTGGCCATGACTACACCTTGCTGCAAGGGAGACTGCGAAATATCTTTATTTCAAATGACTATATATCCATCTAAAGAGGATAAGGAAGTATGTGGTTATGGTGTATCTTCTGGCTCGCCAACATAGATCTTGAAGTTAACAATACAGTATGAGAGAATGAGGGTCACGAGGAGTGAACCACAAGGTGGTGCCTTCAAAGAAGGTGAAAATGGGAGATGACAGATGACAGCCAGGGATTAAGGTCTCTTAGGATTTAAAAAATTCTTTTAGTTTTGGGTTGTGGAGACTTCTATTAGAACTCTCATACTGTTATTTTTTCTAAACTATTTTCTTGTGCCTTCTCTTTGTCTCTCCACCCATCCAAATTCTAATTTATCTCTCAGCCTTCCAACACTTTTTTTTTGGCAATCACATTTTTTTAAAAATTAGATCTGATTGACATATATTCATTTCAGATATACAATATAATGAATGATTTGGTATTTGTATTTTTTTCTTTTTAAAATGTTTTTATCTTCTTTAACACTTATTTTTTAATTGAAGTCTTATTGCTTCACAGGATTTTGTTGTTTTCTGTCAAACATGAATATCAATCAGCCTTAAGTACACATATGTCCCCTCCCTCTTGAACCTCCTTCCCACCTCCCTCCCCATCCCACCCCTCTAGGTCGTTACAAAGCCCCTGTTTGAGTTCCCTGAGTCATACAGCAAATTCCCATTGGCTATCTATTTTGCATATAGTAATGTAAGTTTCCATGTTACTCTCTCCATACATCCCACACCCCGTCAACCCCCATCCCGTTGTGCCGTGTCTCTATTTGTACTGTTCAAAAAAATTCAGCTAAAGTAAATGTAAATATCTAATTGGCTTTATTCAATGATTTATGAATCAGGCAGCATTCTATCTTTAGAAAGGAGCTCTGAATTGCTGTACAAAGTGGAAGACTTTTATTGGCAGAACGAGACAGGACAAGGAAGTGGATTGTTTCAGGGAAAGTCACCTGCCTCTGGCGGATGGCTGGGGTCTAGCTGGCAGATGACCTCACTAGTGCCGACCGGGAAATTCCGGACGGACAGGTCAAGATTATAATTCTGGACACAGTTTAATTAGGTATTAAGTCTCGGTGTGGCGATGTGGACTTAGCACACATGACTCTACCTGGGGCCTGTTTTCTCTTTGTTAAGAGTATGTATTATGAAATGATCACCGCAGTAAGCCTAGTTAACATCCGTCACCACACACAGTTAACAGAAGAGTGTGTGTGAGTGTGTGTGTGGTGAATGGCATATTTTAAAAAATTTCCCTCAAGTGGTCACCTCTACGTGTTCCTTTCTCACAGCTTACCTGTTAATGTTTTGATATAGATAATATCATCTCAGATCTCTCTGGAAAAACTTAATTGTTTTAAAAAGTGTTCTACTCTCTGAATCCTCTCAAGTTTTCTCTAGGGTCTTTTTCTTCATCTGCCCATCCTTTTCTTTCTAATACCTGTTCTAAAGTGGCTGATAATTGCTGCTTGACAGTTCATATTTAGGGATGAAGAACTAGAACAGGATCTGAGAGTGTGAGTTTGGGGTGGGTTGGGGAATTGTTCAGTCGACACTCCTTGCCTCCTGCGCGGGCCTCCAAGTGAGAGGCCTGAGAGTGCACCTTGGCCTGCTGCCTCCCTGGCCCCTGCCCTCAATCCCATCTTCCCCACATCCCCACCCTCCATAGTGGAATCCCCTCCACGGTGCACAGGAGCTGCCTGCTCTCAATCCTTGGCTCAAGTCAGCTGCTAGGGGAGCCAGATTGCGACAAGACCTGCCTGAGCATAACCAGTGTCTCCCTCTACCTTCTCATCACACTAAAAAAAATTGTATCTTCCTAAAGGAAATATACATGAAATTCCTCTATAGTCACAGCTTCCTAACAAAACTGTGTTACAATAAAATGTATGGTTGTTTGGTGCCTAGAAAGTCAGTTTATAAGGGGTCGCGGAGAGTCGGACACGACTGAGCGACTGAACTGAACTGAACTGAACTGAACCCATAGCTATGGCCAGCTGGCCAATTTACCTCTCTGGATCTCAGTTTTGCACATGTATAAAGAGGAAAGTTTAAAACATTAGTGATTCCCAAATTAGTGATCTGAAGAGTAGTAAAGTGAAAGTGAAGTCACTCAGTCGTGTCCGACTTTGCAACCCCGTGGACTATAGCCCGCCAGGCTCCTCTATCCACAGGATTCTCCAGGCAAGAATACTGGAGTGGGTTGCCATTTCCTTCTCCACAGGATCTTCCCGATCCAGGGATCAAACCCAGGTTCTCCTGCATTGCAGGCAGACGCTTTAACCTGTGAGCCCCCAGGGAAGACCAAAGAGTAGTAAAGGTGATCCAAATTGTACTGTAAGTTTTTTAAGAAGCTATGGCATGAGTGGGGCTTCCCAAGTGGTGCTAGTGGTGAAGAACCCACCTGCCAATGCAGGAGATGCAGGAGACATGGGTTTGAGACCTGGGCCAGGAGGATCCCCTAGGGAAGGAAATGGCAACCTGCTCCAGTATTTTTGCCTAGAGAATTCCATGGACAGAGGAGCCTGGTGGGCTGCAATCCATGGGTTCACAAAAAAAGTCAGACACGACTGAGCGACTGAACACACACATACATGGCATGAGTACATGACTAGCTTTGTTTCCCATTTTGCAGCGTTATCGAGCTCAAATAAATAATGATCATCAAAGCATGTGAAAAATCATAATGTACTTTATAACCAGAAGCGTGATTCTAAACTAACAACAGTAATTATGAATATTACAGTGGGACCTGGGTTGCCCACCTCATTTCCACTGATTCAGGAAGCCTCTTGAATATGTTATTTTAATGATTCTCTGAAGAAACATTTACATAGTAAAATGTGGTACCCTAAGCAGTTTGGTGTTTCCTTAATAAGTTAAACATAAGATTGTCATATGACTGAACATTTCCACTCAAAAGAATTGAGAACAAGTGTTCAAATACTTGTACAAAATGTTGATACATTGCTAGTCACAATAGCCAAAACTTGGGTAAGTAAAATGGGTATATCCTTACAAGGGAATATTCACTCATAAAAAGGAATGAAATATTGATTCCTGCTACAACATAGATGAAACTTGAAAACACTAGGATAAGTAAAAGAAGCCAGATACCAAAAGCCACATATTATATGATACCATTTATATGAACTCTCCCAATATGAACTCTGCAGAAAAGGCCAACCACATAGACAGGATGCAGATTGGTGGCTGCCAGGGACCAGGGGGAGGGGCTAGTGGGAAATGACTGCTCATGGGCATGGGTTCCTTTTGGGTTGATGAAAATGTTCCAGGGCCAGACAGCGGTGATGTTTGTGTAACATTGTGAATGTACTAAATGCCACTAAATTACATGCTTTAAAATGTTCAAAATGGTAATTTTATGTTATATGTATCATACCACCATTTCTAAATTTTCTATTAAAAAAACAGAACTGCTTTAAAAAAATAAGTGCTTGAAGGGACTTCCCTGGTGGTCCAGTGGCTAAGACTATGTATTCCCAATGCAGGGGTCCGGGTTAGATCTCTGGTCAGGGAACTGGATCCCACGTGCCACAACTAAGACCCAGTGTAGCCAGATAAATAATTTTTTTAAAAGAATGCGTGAAAAATAAAGCAAATGAAGTCGTCTCTTAAAAAGAAAAATCTTGTCTCTGAAGGGGAAAGAGGGAAACAGTGACTCAGTCAAAATTCTTCCCCAACTTCTCTGTCTTACAAAAGTCCAGCTGTTTTAAACATAAAAGAAAAAAAATGTGAAGACTTTACTACCTATTTCTGTGGACATTTCCTCCTGGAGTAGAGGCCACCTAGGGTGCTTCCATTCCCAACTTCCCCAACCTGGGCTCTTGAGCTGGGAGAGGAGGACTCTGAGTCAGGGTTAGTTCTCAGAATGTGGTCCCGGGGGGGGGACAACAAAGTCAAAACTATTTCATAATAATACGAAGATACTCTGCCTTTTTCATTCTTCTGTCATGAATGTACACAGGAATTTTCTAGAAGCAATTGAATGCAAAAGAAATGAGGGTCTCGCTGTCTTCTATCGAAATATTGTATTCTATCAAAGAGAATTGCAAAAATGCAAATAAGTGCTGCTGTTTTTATTAAAGTTTCTTTTCCCCTTGCAAAATACAGTTTTTTTTTACCGAAATATGTTATTTATGTTAACATGAAATGTTTATTGTTATCTTTTAAAGAATTGCTATGTCAATATTTAAAAAAGTTTCTCAGTTGTAATTTCTAAATAGGAGAGAATCAATCCATATAAAAGCTCTCTGGGATCTTCAGTAGTTTTCATGAGTGTAAAGAGAACGGGGACCAAAAAGTTGGAGGACCAGTGTCCCCTCCTCGGCCCCCTAAATCTGCTACTTTGACCTGGTGACTCAGTTCAACTGTCCTTTCCCGGCCTCTCAAGGGCCTGTTTGCCTTCAATTTTCCTTCTGTTAGCGCTGAGTCAGGATGGCCACACGAGGGCAGCAGATTCCACCTGGAGCCACAGGGAGGCCCTCAAGCCCTGATGTTCCGGCTTCAGCCTGCAGCACCGAGTTCCTGTGGGATCTCTGACCAGTGGTGCTGGAGAAGCAAAGGTGATAAACCCAAGTCCTTGCCTGCAGAAAGTGCAGCCCCCCTGTGCTCCCTCCCAGTGAGTTGAGGAACCAGGAGAGGACTAGGCTTGATTCAGTTAGAGGCCCAGGCCAGAGGCTGACCACACTGCAGGGGTTGACATGCTTGGGAATGAATGTGACCTTGATGTCAAGCTGAGTTAAGGAGCCCACTTTTCAGGTTCTCAGCTTTAATCTGGAGGTGCTTCTTCTCATTAGCATAGCCCGTGAGGAAGGGGCACCTGCTCTTCTTACTGTTAAGTAGCGTGTGGTTATCACAGTAAAGGGGTAAGCACGGCAAGAGAGGGAGCCAAGGAATTCCTCTGCCCTTTGATCGCCTCTTGGATGAAGGTAGAAGTAAAGGGCATATGTTGTGAAGAGCCTCATTTCTCATCAGCCGTGGAAACTCTACCAAAAGAAAAAAAATCTCCTGGTCATTTAACAGACAGTCCTCTCACTCCCTGGTAGCCAGAGGTTCCAATGACCTTACCAATAACCTTAAGGCAAACTGGCATGAATAGCTGGCTTGAATGCTGGTCAGTAGAAAGGGCATGAAATCTAAATTTGTGAGATAAGGCTTCACCTCCCAAGTCTCCTGGCTCCTGGACTGTGTTTTCTCCCTTTTCTTATAATGTCAACCCCACATTGTTTTTTTCCCCTAAATATACATCATCATATTTATACTGCTACATAAAAAATCAGCAGCTTCTGCTAATTCATGGTCTAGCAGTTAAGAGCAGGGTTTTGAAGAGCAAGCAAGGCTATATTCCTGGTTCTACCATGTGTTGGCTGTGTGAACTTGGGCAAACTGCTTAACCTCTTTGAGTCTCAATTTTCTCAGCTGTAAAAAGAGGTTGATGAAATGTTAAAGGGTTACTGTGAGAATCATGTGACATATCTAAAACGCTCAATGCTCGTAGTTACTGCCCAATAAACAGTAGCTGTAAACATCACTGCATGTACAGTTCACAACTTTTTCAGATGCCAGAGTCAGAAAGAATCTCAGAAATCATCTAATTCAATATTTCCTAAAACGTGTTCAGAAGACTCCTATCTCAAGATATTCTGTGAAAAGGGTTCTGTGGCCAAGTATGATAGGAATTTATATATCAGGGTAGTAACGGGGCTCAGCGATGGCTCAGTGGTAAAGAATCACCCTGTGATGCAAGAGACCTGGGTTCGATCCCTGGGTAGGGAAGATCCCCTGGAGGAGGAAATGGCAACCCATTCCAGTATCTTTGCCTGGAGAATCCCATGGACAGAAGAGCCTGGAGGGCTACAGTCCAAAGGGTTGCTAAGAGTCAGACATGACTGAAGCGACTGAGCAAGCGAGTGATATTAAAGGCTCAGAGAAGTCACAGAGAGTTGTTGAATTTTTACTATTCCAGCAGTTGTCAACTGATCTGACCACAGAACCTTTTCCTGCACCACCTCTTAAGTTCTAGGTTGCTAGTATCGGTACAACATATCCTAACCATCTACAAATGCAGTGTAGAAATCCATCCTATGATTCTCTCAACCAGTGATCCAGGAGGTTTGCTGGAACATTCGGAGACAAGGAGCTTACACAAACAATCATAACAGGCTATAGGTAACACTGATGGAGGGTTTGGCATGTGCCAGGTGCTACAGTAAGCACTAGGCATGTATTAGTTTATTTAGTTCTTATAATAACACTAAGAGTTATTGTCTCCTTTTACAGGTGAAGAAACTGAGGCTTAGAAGAGTTGGCCTGAGAAGAACTTGGCCTGAGGTCACATGGCTAGAAAGTACCAGGCACAAACTCAGGTTGACCCTTTACCTAGCCCTCCCCCCACCCCCTACCCCTGCACCCCCTACTGCTTCCTGCAGCTGCTGCCCCACCCTTGACTGTTGGAAGTTCCTTCCTTGTATCAAACGAAGATTCAGTTCCCATCGCTTCCCTTTCTACAGGTGTCCACACAGCAGTCTCAGCTCTACATGTCTTCTGTTGCTTTTGTTTCTAGAACTTTATCCTTTTTCTCTTGACTTACTTAAGTAATCCAGCCTCTCTTTTGGACCAAAATACTCAAAATTGAAGACAATTGTGTCTGCTCCACTATCTAAAATACGATAGTTGCATTTTGGGGAAATCACTCGTTATCAAAAAGCAAATTTGTTTAGAGGAGTTCTTATCTAATATAAGAACTGTTTTAAGACAAGGTCAGGAACAAAAAGGAAGCAAGTATAGGGACTTCCCTGGCAGTCCAGTGGATAAGACTCCATATTTCTAATGTAAGGGGCATGAGTTCAATACCTGGCTGAGGAACTAAGATCCCAATACTGTGTGGCTTAAAAAAAAAAGAATCAAGACGAGGTTAGGATTAGAAAGTTTTAGATGTACAGTAACAAAATTAATCTTCCTGCAAGTGGTTTGATAACAAAGCTGTTTTCATAGCTCTGGGTGGATTGCTATAAACCGTAAACATCGCTTGATTACCTCTGGCTTTTGCTGTAGGGTATTAGTCTTAGTTCTGTCTTTCTCTCCCCACACTGTGCCGTCTCTCCGGCACCATGTTAATGCAATTTCTCACCAGTCTCACCACTGCTATTACCTGTTTGGCTTATTACCTCATTGTTTACCAAACCAGGCACAAAGCCACTAAAACCCAGTAGCTGGACTGTTCCTAAGAGTCTTTTTATCCCCTCATATGCTGTGCTGGTTTCCAGTTTCCATCCGCTTATAACCAACAGCAGTCTCAAGTGATGCAAACTATTTTTTGTATTTAATCAGTTTCGTTCTGGCCAATTCTAGTTCTGAAAACACCACTGATGGAAAAACACTTGAATTCTCAGTGTAGTTTGACCATCGTAGCTTGGAACTATCACGTTCTTGTTCTGAACCTTATACTTCATTAATTCAACTCAAGAGTTCATATTTTGGTTTAGTTGCGTTACCTCACAGGTACATATGGAGTTTGTCTTCAACAAAAATTAATATCTCCCCACCCCCAGGGACTTCCGTGGTGGTCCAGTGGTGGATGTCATGCTTAGAACTGTTCAGGTTCATCTGGTTAGACCTGGCTCATTGTGCCAGCCTGTGGTAATCACCTGAGAGGCTGACTTTCCTTCAGCCTGGTGTGCTCTGTGAAGCTGATCATCGTTACCCCAAGATCAGCACTTTCCAACAGAATGTTCTAGAATGATGGATATGCTGTATATCTAAGCTGTACAGTACAGTGGTCACTAGCCATGTGTGCCTATTGAATACTTAAAATGAGGCTAGTGCAACTGAGGGACTGAATTTTAAAGTGCATTTAATTTTAGTTAGATTTGGGGGCGGGGGCAGTTTGTTTTTGGCCATGGCATGTGGGATCTTAGTTTCCTGACTAGGGATCCAACCCACACTCCCTGCAGCAGAAGCACAGAGTTTTAACCCCTGGACCACTAGGGAATTCCCCTAAATTGCATTTAATTTGATTAATTTAGAACCAATTATTCGCACATGGTTAGTGGATAGCAAGTTGGTTAGTGGATAGCATGTTGGACAGTGCAGATGTTCACCAGAGACAAGGGTTAAAATGTTAAACAGGACAAAGGCTATTCCTGCCTCTGCAGACCTAAGTCTGGATTGGGGATGGATGGTCATTCAGTGATTAACAGCCACCTATGTTCATAATAACTGAGTCACAGTTTTATTTATGAGTGTGGTTAATAGCATTGAAATTCTTTTTCAAATACCTTGTGAAATGATGATATCCTATTTATATGTTTGGTGGCCCTGCTCTATCAGCTTGGTGATTTTTTTTCTCTTTCAAAGAATAGATTGTTTTCTCTTTTTGTGGAAGTCATACATGCTCACTGTGGCAAAATATTGGGAAGTACATGGAGGGAATTAAAAATGACCAATAATTCTGCCATCTGAGATAACTACTGTTAACATTTCTGCCTATTTTATTCATCATTTTTCTGTGCTGATAATTTTCACATCACTGAGAGCATACATTCTCTGATATTTGCATCCCGATTTTATCATTGACAGTATTTCATATGTATTTTCTCATATCATTATTACTCTTCAAAAACAGTTTTAAAGTCTATACAATAGTTCATTGTATTAATGATTAATGATTTACGTAACCATTCCCCTATTGCTGTACTTTTAGATCGTATATAATTTTTTTGCTATTATAAATAAAATAGAGTTTCCTGCTGGTCCAGTGGTTAGGACTTGGTTCTCTCACTGCCAGGGGCTCAAGTTCAATCCCTGGTCAAGGAACTAAGATTCTGCAAGTAGCGTGGTATAGGCAAAAATAAAATAAAATATAAATAGTGACAATATCATTTTGTGCAAAAAATCTTTGTCCATAATTTGCATTGATTCCATAGCACAAACTTCCTGAAGGAGTATTATGAAAACTAAAGATACAAACATTATTAAAGATAATCCTTTCAAAAGAGAAAATGAGGTTAGCCTGGACTACATGCAGGCTCTTAGTGGTCATTGCTTTCCTTCTCAATGTTCAAGACCATCCATCTGACTATCTCTTTGAGCCACTCATCCTGTATTCATGTCAAGTTCATCACTGTGTACTTTCTAGATTCCAGTTTCTTAGTCTTTATAAATATCGGGATGATAGTTCCTGTCTCCAGCCTTCCAGTAGCAGTTCTGTTACAGTTCCCCTAAGATGAAGTTGGATTGTCCACCAGCACCTCAGTCCCCTTGGGTGTAATTCATCCTGTTGGAAGACCTGAGCTCTCCTGGGGCATCAAGATGCTGTCTTTCTATCTGCTTCCATATCCTCTTACTGACACTGTTCCTCACCTTTGCACACATGATAAGGAAACTGAAGAGGTGTGTGGCAGAGACTGCTTCCTATTGGCGCCACCTTGCTGTTGCTTTCTGGCTCTTCTGAGAGCACACTTAGACTCCATTCCCACGTTCCCCTGCAGGGGGTGTGACCACGTGATAGTTCCAGTGAAGGGAGTGTGAGCAGAAGTCTCTGTGCCACTGCCGGGCCAGGCCCACTGATCTCCCCCAGGAGTGGAGAAGGTCCCTAGGGCAACCTTCAGGTCATGTGATGAAGATGCTGGAGCTTTTGTTGGCCAGTACAGAAACACCCTGCTGACCCATTCACCTACCTATGGGTATATTTGACTGTGGAGCTGTTTTATCTTTTCCCCCAGGGAATCATTTGTAACAGGACCACTCAATCCTACTTGAGCTGTCTTCCCTTTATTCTTGGATCACGAGATCAATCACACCTAACTTTTCTCCAAATACCATAGGAGTCTCCTTCCTGAGAGTTGGACCATAAAGAAAGCTGAGTGCCAAAGAATTGATGCTTTCAAGTTGTGGTGCTGGAAGAGACTCTTGAGAGTCCCTTGGACTGCAAGGAGAACAATCCTTTTTTTTTTTTCAATTGTTTATATGTTATTTATTTTTTCAGTAATTTTACAAGGAATTCTTGTTATAAATTGTAATGTTACTCCTCAAATAGTATTGTTATTCTTCAAAACTAGTCAACTCTAAATCATTTCATTATAAATAAACCACATCAAAAGATGTTAACAGAAGGACTAAACCCAAAATGCAAGGATTTCATACTGAAATCTCATTTGGTTTACTCACAATGTTGAGTCTATCTTTCCAGGAGTAGGATAACAGAGTAAGAACCATTGGCTATTCTCTACCTGCCAACCCCCACCCCCCGCCACCCCAGTATTGTAAATTTGTGACAAAGTGATGCTAGTGGTTAAGGACAACATGTAAAAGTTAGGTGAAAATACTAATAATTACAAACAAAGAATGTGTTACCATGAACTTCCTTTTTCTTCACTTAAAAACATTATTGTATTTTGCCAAGTAGAAATCAGAAATCACTTTTATAAACATCTAAATTTATTCCTTTACCTAAATTTACTTCCCAGTCTGCTTTGAATATCTAGGAAGTTAGCGATACATTTTTTTAAATAGTCAAAATTCACATTACCAACTTAAAAAAACTCAACATGTGGTTTCTTAAGGTGAATTGCAGTCTTTATTGTTGCTGCTGCTGCTGCTAATTTGCTTCAGTCATATCCAACTCTGTGCAACCCCATAGATGGCAGCCCACCAGACTCCCCCTTCCCTGGGATTCTCCAGGCAAGAACACTGGAGTGGGTTGCCATTTCCTTCTCCAAGGAGATCAATCCTAAAGAATAAATTCCAGTCAATCCTAAAAGAAATCAACCCTGAACATTCATTGAAAGCATTGATGCTAAAGCTCCACTACTTTGGCCACCTGATGCCAAGAGCTGATTCACTGGGAAAGACCCTGATGCTAGGAAAGATCGAAGGCAGGAGGAGAAGGGGACAACAGAGGACAAGATGGTTGGATGGTATCATCAACTCAATGGACATGAGTTTGAGAAAACTCTGGGAAATAGTGAAGGACAGGGAAGCCTGGCGTGCTGCAGTCCATGGGGTTGCAAAGAGTCAGACACACCTGAGCAACTGAACAACAACAACTCCTTCTTGAGTCTTGGCACACACTGGACCAGCTAGCAGGTCTTCCCCATGGTCATACACTCCTGGGTGACAGTGAGATTTCTGTCATTTTCCCCTGATGGGCAAACTCCCCTGGTTGTGCAGAATTAGGATTAATTAAAATTAGAATTAGAATTTTCTCTGCTTCCTAAGGAATGGAATTGTCATTTAGGCAAGCATTTAGCAGAAGCTGTATCACAGTTTTAATAGAGTGAGGAAAAAACACTTACAGCCCCAATTGCCTGGTACATAAGGACGGTTGATCTTGCTGTATTATTTCACACCTTGGTTAGTTTGAAAGGCTGAGTTTGGCAGAAGGAATGGTAGAGAAATAAATGACTCCACAGAATACAGTAAGAAGCATTTGGAGTTCTGGAGGCAGTCTCAAAGGGAAGGGATAAAGGGGAGAGATAAGAAAGAAAGTGAAGCCACTCAATCGTGTCCCATTCTTTTCGATCCCATGGACTGTAGCTTACCAGGCTCCTTAGTTCATGGAATTTTCCAGGCAAGAGTACTGGGGTGGGTTGCCGTTTCCTTCTCCAGGGGATCTTCTCAAACCAGGGATCGAATCTGGGTCTCCTGCATTGCAGGCAGATGCTTTACCATCTGAGCCCTCAGCGAAGCCCTAGAGTATGGAAAAGTAAGGGAGAAAAAAAAAATCAACTAACTGGAAACTCCATGAAGCAATTAGCTGATAGAAGTCCTCAGAACGGGACAGCTAAAAGACTTCCAAGGACAGTGGTGTCTACTCTTTTGTCCGACGTCACGTAGATCCCTTTCATTCCCCAAAGGGGTCAGCACAGCTTTGCCTAGGGACAGTACACAGATGGTGAGACCGTCCACAAATCGGTGGACCTCAGCACTCTCAGAGGCTCAGGGCCAGAGGTGACTGTGTATGTAAGCCTCCTCCCACATTCCACCCTGGCCTCCTGGGAATTGGCCAAATTTGGGGGGCAGACCTTTAGGCTTCCATAGGATATGGAATGGATGTTTGAACCAATCTTATTCAGGGAGGCTTCAGCTGACATCTGAGTCACATAATAAACACGGTCATTGCTAAAAAGAAAAAAACAACAGTGGTAATATCACAAGATTAAATTAAGAATTAAGTAGGTAGCTCGGGTATTTGGCACCTTAGAACACTGAGGCCCAGAGAGGTTACGTAAGGTACCCAAGAGGCCTGATGTAATGGCAGAGCTCGACTCTGTTCTCAGGTTCTCTGGCTCCTGGTCCCTCGTTCTCGCTCCGCGCCCTAGAGGAGAGCGCAATGCTGCGGGGCTGGAAGCAGGACAGCTCCTTAGGCACTGTGTGCTTCTAGTACCTCCTGAGCCAGCTCTTCCCGGAGCTGTTTGGGATCCATCAGTGACTAGTTCTGCCCCTGAGCTGAGCTCAGGACTATACCCGGTGGAAGTGAGGGAGAGGTTCCTTCCGCTTGGGAGACACATTTTCCCTAGTAAAGGGAGGGCTTCTCTGGTGGCTCAGAAAGAGTCTGCCTGCAATACAGGAGACCTGGGTTCAATCTCTGGGTCAGGAAGATCCTCTGGAGAAGGGAATGTCTACCCACTCCAGTATTCTTGTCTGGAGAATTCCATGGATAGAGGAGCTTGGCAAGGTACAGTCCATGGGGTCACAACAAGTTGGACAGGACTGAGTGACTAACGTGGGCTTCCCAGGTGGTGCTAGTTGTAAAGAACCCACCTGCCAATGCAGGAGGCATGATTGACCCAGGTTCTATTCCTGGGCAGGGAAGATCCCCTGGAGGAGGGCATGGCAACCCACTCCAATATTCTTGCCTGGAAAATGCCATGGACAGAGGAGCCTGGCAGGCTACAGTCCATAGGGTCAAAGGAGTTGGACACAACTGAATCAACTTAGCATGCATGCATGAAGGACTAACACTAACACGCTAAGGGGACGCATGTGAGAAATAAATTCATCAGTAATCTCATCAGTGTTCATAAAGATATTTTATCTGAATGTCAGAAGGTTTTCTTTGTTCCCATAAAAGGATTTGGGCCCCTGAACAAGAGGAATGAACCAAAGGCAGAGAGACATTGGGGCCATCTGGGTAGCCGTGGAGAAAGAGAATTTGTTTATTGCCCCACTGCTCTCTTCTCTAGATAAGGACGTGTGTTGACTGGTGAGGAGGGGCGGAAGTTTCTTGAGTGCAAAGTGCCAAGGCACAAACCCTGAGATAAAAAGTCATAAATAGACCACAGGCCTGACCCATAGCCAGGCTCAGTGTCCTTGGGCTGTAGGACTTGCAGGCCAGGGCCCAGGTGGGGGAGGAGGGGCCAGGGCTGGGCAGCCGCTGTGGAAATTTCCATGGGCCATCCACCAGTGTTTGGGAAGCTCTAGAACTCCTCATGGCAGGAGGAAGACACAGGTTATGAAAGAGGCACAAGATGTGGTCCCAGTTCACAAGCAGCTAAGCCCCTAGAGAGGAGACTTGAGGAGGATGCTTGCCAAGAAAGCAAGTGAATCAGCAGATTAGAAAATCTTAACATTGTAAATAAGGTCAAGGCATGGAACCTTGACCAAGAAACAGTCAATATCGCCTTCCAATGATTCGAACCCCATTTCACCTTCTAAGAAAGATGTTGAAAGTACAAATTTCACAAAAAGCTAAAAGCTGATTTTATTACTCTAAGTACTGTTTACAGAGTCCCAGACAGTACATGATTTTTTTTTTAAGAAAAAAAATGTGTAGTTTATTACCAGTTGTTAGAATCTGAGATATTCTTAAAAATTTAGGTTACAATTGCAAATTATTTTTAATACAGAAATTAGTTAAAACTTATCAAAAACGTCCGTTCCATGTTTTGGTAATTATTCGCGAAGGCTTTAAAATGTGCAATTTTATAAAACCAGATGTTGCCCCCATCCCAGGAACTGGAGATGTGTGTGTTTTTCCCTCTCCCTAGGAAGATTCAGGCTGGGGGTGTGGTAGGGGGAGGTTTGTGCACACACTATGTGTGCACAACATGTATGAACCTACAATGTTCACTGTAGGGCTGCCTGCCCAATGCACTGGCTAGGGTACTTTGGGTTGCAAGTAGGAGAAACCAGGAAGAGAATTTATTAGTTCAGATGACTAAAGAGTTAAGTTAGGGAAGCCTTCTAAAATGGTTTAATCAGGGGTCTGGCTCCATCTCTGATTCTCCTTTGTGGGCCCAATTCCTTTTTAGGCTGACTTTCTTTCTGGTTTCAAGATGCCTGTGAATAGCAGCCCCGTTGGAATTGAACAGCTCAGTCAAAATTTCTTGACAATTAGGCTAGGGAGAGAAAGACAACTGTTGCCTGTAGCCATTGTGGGTGAGTTCCATGCTTCGTTCTGATAGAATCACCCTAAGGACCAATCACTATGGGCATGCCATATACTGTTTGGCTCAGGCTCAAAAACCTATCACTTTGGCAAGTGTGTTGGAATCGGCATACACCACAAGGGACTGCCCCTGGAATTGGGTAAGGTCAATCCCACTCACCTTATGGTGATTTCACAGTGGGGCGGGGACAAGATGTGTGGGAAAGACACGCTCAATGTCTACCACAACTTGGTAGCACCTTAAATTTTTTTTTTTTTAAATATAAGGACTACTTGCTAGGTACAAAGCATTATAGGAGGTATTAAGATATGCAGTTTACAATTTATTAGATATAGAAAGACAAGATGAAAGAGGTATGCAAATGCTAAAACAAAGTACTAGAAAGGTAATTGAGAACGTAAAGGAGAGAGTCAGAGTGTTTCTGGGTGAGGTGATCAGAAGAGTATCATGTAGAAAAATTACACTGGAATTAGGTCTTAAAGAATAAGCAGCATTTTAGAGATTACAGGTAAGAAGGGAGGACATTGGAAGCAAGGCAACAGGTGGAGCACAAGTTCTAGGAGTTGCTGCAAAGGCAGGACCTGTTACCCCACGACAAAAAGATCGTGGAGTTCAGATGATACCTGAGTGAATAGGATGACCACCCCACAAAGTTAGGGTGCAAAACAAACCTGTCTCTTATTTTCTCCTGTAAAGAAAATTAATTAATCAATTTCCCGTTTGCATGGTTAGCAGGAACTTCAGGATCTCCTCCACGGGGTTACTTCACTTGATCTTCTTCAAACCCAAAGGCTTACACAGTCCAAAGCAGTAGCTGGGGTTTGTCTGACTTTCACGTGTAAGCAAGGACTACTGGTCTCTGGTCAGTCTAGTGGCCATATGAGTCCCCCGCTCTCTGTGGCTCCCCAGGAAAGACAATTCCACTCCTGTCACCTTGAATTTGGGGAACAGCATTCCCCACCAGTGGTCCAGGACCATGATCTTGGAGCTCTGCCCCTCAGTTAAATTCGCGGCTCCTCCACTCTCCCAGGGACTCTGGGTAAGAGGTAGTTTGGGGTCTCCACTGGGATGCATAACTCCCATCTGCTATGCTTCCCTGGGGCCCGTGGCACCAGGAGGCAGGAATTTTTCCTTCTCAGCTGCATCTGCCCTGTAACATTACATCTTTCTGTACTCCCTTTTATGATTGCCTCCCTGCATACATTTCCCTACCACACACACTCACTCCTGGGATCCTTGGGATGGGGACAACTATGTTAGATGCTTTACCATTACCACAGTGACTGTCTGACACCTCTGTCATTGGCACAGAGAAAGAAAATAAAACCCAAAGTTCATTTGCCAGTGGGACCCGCTGCCCTACCCAGACTTGTCGGTTCACATCTTAGTCTCTTCCACAGATTGTTTATTTCCCCCAAGGGAAGCAGGCCCTCCTGCACTCTTACTGAAAGTTCACATTGACTTTCAGCCTTCTTGGTCATTGGCAAAATGGAACCCTCTGTGTGTCTTGGTCTATCCTCTCCTTTAGGTCGGGATTTTTTCCTTGAAGCCCTCCTACCCGCCTTGATTGACATTCTTGCCGGTAGACAGCTCTTTCTGTTTGGGGGCACACTGCTCCTCTCTTTTCTAACTTCCCTTCACAGTCTCACTCTCTTAAACCCTGATGCTGGAAAGCTCAGAAGGATGTGGTGCAAGAGGTTGACACACAAGCGGGCTCTGCTCCTCGTTCTCAGCTTCTAGTGTGTTTCTTGCTGCTCTAGTCTACAAACTTGGCCCTGAATCTGGAAACTACTCCTAAACTTAAGTGAGTTTTTTATAAGTTTTAAAATAGTATTCAGTGACTCTTTGAAGGAGAACAAAGTAAAATACATATTCAGCAACTAGGATGGCTGCCCAGACACACTCGCGAATTTAAGGACAAGAAAATGAATTACATACTCTTTTTAATTCAGAGGGTGCTCTTTCCCAATTCATGTCATATAACCAGTTATTTATTCTTAACAACATTAACTTAAAATCACAACGGGGGGTGGGGTTGGCCTGACTTTCACATGTAAACAACAGTTGCCTGGAGCAAGGTAGGGGGTGATGGAAAGAAGGGCATGAAGGACTTTTTGGAGGGAAAAAATTCTCCTATATTTTAATTGGGGTGTTGGTTACATGACATATTCATTTATAACACTTATAAACTACAGACTTAAGGTCTGTGCATTGTACTGCATATAAATTATATTTCAACTTTTATTTTTTGGCCACTCCTTATAGCTTGTGGGATCTTAATTCCTTGACCAGGGATTGAACCCAGGCCCCTGGCAGTGAAAGCTCCGAGTCCTAGTCACTGGACTGCCAAGGAATTCTATATTTTAGTTTTAAAATAGAAAAATTAAACTAGTGATTAGGCACACATGGCTAATGTCCGTATGTGGCAGTATGTTGAAAAGAAACTAATATGGAAAAGAAAAATAATACCCCTACTGTGAGGGTAGACATGCGCTACAAGTATAGTCTAAGAAAACAGAGGAAAGCAGTAAACCTTCAAGCTGGCCACGCTGGGATGCTTCCAGCTGTGGGGATCTGAGCCTCTTCTGTAATAGACTTAATCACTTCTAATTGTGCAGTCAGCTAATTACAGTCATTAGTCTTGCCTTAGTGGAAAAGGCTTGGGAACCCCTTACATTTATTCCCGTAATGGACTGGGTTGGCCTTTTCTGAGTCTGATGACCTCCTCAGATTGTGGTCTGTGATGGTGCATCCCTGGTGCTCTAGAGATGATCTGTTTTCACCTTGGGGTGTCTGGGCTTACGTGACTAATCTTGGAGCCAGTGAGTCATGGTGTCAGGCCTCAGAGCACAGTGAGGGCACTTGTGGGCTCTGCACTGGCACTGCTTTCTTGGTGTGCCAACCCAGCTTTGCTTAGGCTCAAATTAATCACATTTTGAAGACAGGATTATTCACTGCAGCGCTGTTTGAAATAGCACAAGCACTGAAACAGTCTGCATGACCATCAGTAGGAGACTGGATAAATAAATTACAGTTCATGCACGTAATATATACTGAAAAAGGAATGAGGATGTTTCTCCATGTACTAATTTGGAAAGAGCTTCAAGCTATACATAATCTTAAAATGAAAAAAGAGAATGTAGTGTAGCGTGTGACCGTTAGTATAAAATATGAGGTTTTATGTTTGTATTTGCTTATATATGTCTAAAGAGATTTTGGAAAGATAGAGAAAAAAAATCTTAAGAACAGTGGTTGTATTTGAGTGGGGAGGTTGTAGGGGTGTGGGGCATTGGGTTGGGGAGTAGTTGGGAGAGAGATCGAATAGGGGGAGAATTTTCACAACAAGCCTTTTCAAATAGTTTTTAAAAAAATCATGTGAATGTATTTCGTTAGTGGTAAAGAATCTGCTTGCAATACAGGAGAAGCAGTTTCAATCTCTGGGTTGGGAAGATCCCCTGGAGAAGGAAATAGCAACCCACTTCAGTATTCGTACCTGGGAAATCCCATGGACAGAGAGCCTGATGGGCTACAGTCCATAGGGTTGCAAAGACTTGGACGTGACAGAGGTGACTTAGCGTGCACAGTGGAAGACTGAAATCTATTAAAATGTTCATAAGTTTATAAAAATAGGAAAAAGTTTTCACCTTATCCAGCATTCCCACACAGTAGTTTGAGAAGGTGTCATGGGAAATTTATGTACTTAAAGAAGAGTGGAATTTGCTTTAATTCCTACTTTGTTACAGCTAAGGAAAAAAATAGATACTAAGTGAATGTTTTCCTGTAATAGAGCCCTGGGGGTGTGGGTGTGCACCCCGGGCAGCCTGTGGAGAGGGGTGTGCAGCCTGTGACCCAGTTGCTCAGGCATCTTCCCACTCCTGAGCGGGCGGTTTTGACCATCACACAGTTATGAGTTGTTTTTATTCTTAACCACCTGTGGTGTAAAATATGTGAAATGGTCCAGGAATTGAGAAAGATGCTTTGCTTGACCAAACTTTAGACAGGCTCCTAAATCTTCTCCTAGGCCCATCTGTGTATTTCCTTGTAAAATCCGGTTTTATCAAGAACCCAGCTAATTCAGTTTAGCAAGAACCTCCATCTTCCCTATCTGATTGCCCTTGATACCTGATCAGGCTGATCATCTGCCACGATCCCCCAGGTGTGCATTGATCACCGGGGCCCGCCTTCAGCAAGAATCCTTTTAGGTTAATTTAGCTAGAATCGCCTTTACCCTTAATGTTTCCTCTTAGTGATTTTCCATACACTGAGAACTTCCTACTCTCAACCCCAACCCTGCTTCCTGGCTATAAACCCCCATTTGTCCATGATGTATTCAGAGTTGAGCCCAGTCCCTCTCCCCTCTGCAAATTCCTACTGCAGGGGTCCCGTACCTACAGCAATGACCCTGAATGATGTCTGCGTCACCATCTTTAAACAAGTATCATAAATTCTTTTTTCTTTAACAGAATCAAAAAGAATACTGATGCTGAACACTACTAGGTAATATAGAGAAAGAAAATCATAATTCTACAAATATGTCTCAGAATTTTTTCTCCAGGCCTGAAAGTTATGATGTATCAACTTCTTAGAAAACTGAGCTTTTTTACTTTAAAATCTAGTGTTAAAGAGAAAATACTGCAACCAGTATACAAATTAATTTTCTAGGTATTATGAATAAAGACTAAACTTTGACTTATTTAGAAATAAAGATGCAATTATTAAGTAAACTAGTTGATTTTTACTCTGGGATTGTAATACCAAGACAGTCTAGAAGTATTTGAAACACCATAGCTAATAAATTAGACAAAATTTCAGAAAATGTGGTCCTTTTAAATCTTTTTCATTTCAAAATCTAGAAGTCATTTTCAGGTTAGGTATGGTAACAATTTAGAAAAAAAAATCGATATCAATACACTATCTAGCCAAATACATATTACAACGTTGGGTTTATCAACCATTGATTAAGTAAAAATAATAACTAAAATTATATAATGTGTACTACGTGATAGGCACCATATTATGTACTTTACATTAATTCATTAATCCTCAACAACTCTATTACATATAAATACTAGTATCATCTTCATTTTACAAAGGAGGGAACTGAGGCTCAGAAAAGTTTAGTAACTAACTCAGGTTCATAAGTAAGTAGCAGAGTGGAGGTTCTAATGCAGACATTCTGGACCTAGGGTCAATGTTCTTAGCCATAAATATTCTTAGCCAGGAACTGTTCCAGGTTCTGGAGGTACAATGGTGAGCTAAAGAAACAAAGAGTTTGCTCTCTAAAACTTACATTCCAGTTGGGGGATACAGACAAATAGATAATATGCTTAGCTCAGTTCAACTTAGTCGCTCAGTTGTGTCCAACTCTTTGTGACCCCATGGATGCAAAAAGCAGCACGCCAGGCTTCTCTGCCCATCACTAACTCCTGGAGCTTACTCAAACTCATGTTTGTCCAGTCGGTGATGCCATCCAACCATCTCATCCCCTTTCTCCTCCCACCTTCAATCTTTCCCGGCATCAGGGTCTTTTCAAATGAGTCATTTCTTCACAACAGGTAGCCAAAGTATTGGAGTTTCAGCTTCAGCATCAGTCCTTCCAATGAATATTCAGGACTGATTTCCTTTAGGATGGACTGGTTGGATCTCTTCACAGTGCAAGGGACTCTCAAGAGTCTTCTCCAACACCACAGTTCAAAAGCATCAATTCTTCAGTGCTTAGCCTTCTTTATGGTCCAACTCTCACATCCATACATGGCTAGTGGAAAAACCACAGCTTTGACTAGATGGACCTTTGCTGGCAAAGTAATGTCTCTGCTTTTCATATGCTGTCTAGGTTTATCATAGCTGTTCTTCCAAGGAGCAACTGTCTTTTAATTTCAGGGCTTCAGTCACCATTTGCAGTGATTTTGGAGCCCCCCAAAATAAAGTCTCTCACTGTTTCCATTGTTTCCCCATCTATTTGCCATGAAGTGATGGGACTGGATGCTATGATCTTAGTTTTCTGAATGCTGGGTTTTAAGCCAACTTCTTCACTCTCCTCTTTCACTTTCATCAAGAGGCTCTTTAGTTCTTCTTCGCTTTCTGCCATAAGGGTATTGTCATCTGCATATCTGAGGTTATTGATATTTCTCCCGGCAATCTTGATTCCAGCTTGTGCTTCATCCAGCCCAGCATTTCACATGATGTACTCTGCATATAAGTTAAAGGTAAGGTGGTCTGGTATTCCCATCTCTTGAAGAATTTTCCACAGTTTGTTGTGATCACAGAGTCAAAGGCTTTGGCATAGTCAATAAAGCAGATGTTTTTTCTGGAACTCACTTGCTTTTTTAAGTTTCCAACAGATGTTGGCATAACATGTTAGATGATAAAAAAGTTCTAGGAAGAACTAGAAAGCAAGATAAGGGACTCGAGAGTCCTCTTAGGACAAGTTAAGGAATAGGATGGGTCATATTTTGGTAGGATGATTAGGAAAGGACTCCCTAATGACATTTTGTCAGAGAACCCCATAAAGCATAGGAGTGAGCCAAGAAGATGTCTGTGGGATGAGCATTCCAGGCAAAGTGCAATGTCTCACATGGGACTGTTCTCAGGATGTTAGGAGAATGCTGAAAGGAAGTCTTTTTTTGGTTGGAATAAAATTAGAGGAGAGGGCAGTTCAAAATAACAT